>NC_064675.1:0-2667042 GCF_023278565.1 Colletotrichum lupini | reverse complement strand
ATGAAAGGAAGAGGAAGGAAACCAGTTTCGAGGGACGTGGTTGGCGGCGGCCTCGTTTTTCTCGGATGCAAGGGCTACGGGGTTCCGAATACGAGAAGGTTGTTGAGGTGTGCCCGCGGTTTCGCAAGTAAGAAGAGCGGGGATTGGCTAAGCTCCGCGCGGGCCGAAAGTCAGGTCTTCTCTACCAATATAAAGAGGTGGATGCTTCCGCCTATGTTCTAGATTAGCAAAGATGATGGAACTACTAGATAGTCCTAGGTCGCCGAGGCTCTCTCGTACTGGCACGGATTGGCATACCTTCCTCAGATCACAGGGAGGCCTTAGGCTCGATAGCGGTGCTCGAGTTTGTCAAGTTTCACGTCAAAAGCTGCAACGTTCATTGATCCATTCCATTGAGACGATCTATCAGCGCTGTCTGCTCGCCTTCTACTCATGCTCTCTGTTGAGACCCAGGCAACACGCTTGTCTCCCTTGGCCCCTTATCTCTTCCGTTGCCTCTCCACGATTGAGCCGCCGAAATGTCGCGGGCTGTACCTTTCCTCTAAATTACCATTCTTCCCCTACGGTGACTAAACAACTATGCAATGTGACCGAAACCATTAGCAAAAAGATTCCCATGCCGCCGCCATGATGGGATGAACGAAGCATTTTCTCGTCCTGCGTAAGTCAGAAGGGGGTGTCAAGGATATTCGCGTCGATTGAAATTGGAAGTTTTCATGAGTACGTCGTGTGAATGGTTGATGAGGAGTAGGGAATTCGTTCGAGAAGCCGAACGTGATGTCTCTTTTGCTTGCTTTCGCGCACGTCGGGAAGTGTTGCACGATACCGCCGGTGCCAAAATAAACGCCACTAATCGTCAATGGCATCCGCTCCTCAGCGCTGACCGCTGTGGGCTACACCGCCCGTGCTGTGCTTGCCAACTTATTTGGCGTGCTTCTTGAAGGCAAGAAGCTCAGACAGGCTGCCCAGCGGGCATCCGTGCTTGAGGAAGTCGTGCTGAAGAAGCTCGTCGGCAGAGGCTCTGCTCTTGACGTCTACGCACAAGCAGACCGACAGGAAAGCCTTGAGCTCCTTGCTCAACTTCTCGGGCTTCTTGAGTCGCGGAGTACCGTTGGTGGCAATCAGGTAAAGAGCCTTGAGGGGCTCCTCGTTCAGGTAAGGCGGTTCAGATTCGATCATCTCAATAGCCATGATACCCAGAGACCAGATATCAACCTTGGGGCCGTACTCCTTCTGCTTGACAACCTCAGGGGCCATCCAGTAGGGCGTTCCGACCATGGTCGCACGCTTGGACTTGGTTTCGGTGAGCTTGGCGCAGAAACCGAAATCGGCTATACACTTGGTTAGTAGGTGCGCAAGAACGGGTATTGCGATTCACTTACTAATCTTGACATTGCCACGAGCGTCCAGAAGAACGTTGTCACTCTTGATATCGCGGTGAATAATGTTTTGGGAGTGGAGATGTTGCAGACCACGGCATGTCTAGATCCTGTTAGTATTGACCCGCTGGTGTCATATATCGGTGAATCTCTTACCTCCAAGCAAATTGTGGAAATCTGCTCCTCAGTGATGCTGGGGTTGTTATCAATCACATCCGTCAGAGCGCCACCCTCCATGTACTCCATGACGACCCAGAGCTCAGCGTTGTTGTTTCGCAAGAAGGCGTCCAAAAAGTTGACAATGTTGCGATGCCTGCTGTCCTTCATGACCATAATCTCGTTCACAATCAGCTCTTTCCTGGGCTGGTGAGCAAGATCCATCTGCTTAATGGCAACTTGAGCCTTGATACCCTGAGCACGCAGGACATCACGGGCAATGGGAGAAACAGCGGTTTCCTTGACCTTGGCAACGTAGACTGAACCCGAAGCACCCTGTCCAATCTTCTTTTGCTTGGAGTAGGAAAGGTTGGGGTCGTCCTTGGATACGGCCTCCTTGAGCTTGGCCATAACCTCGGTTTCGGACATGGTGGACATTCGCACATCTTGCTTGCGTTCTTGCGCAGGTGGCTTGGCAGTGAGAGCTGCCTCGGCGGCCTTGACGCCATCGCTTTGAGGGGCGGCGGGCTGAGCCTTGGACACGTTCAAAGGCTTGACAGGAGCGGGCAGTCGAGACGGTGGCGGAGCCTGAGCCTGAGGAGGTTGCCTCTGCTGCTGGGGGCTGCTGTTGGGATACCGTTGCTGCTGGCTCGAGGGCTGGTCTTGCCGAGGCATGCGCTGGCCCTGGTTGGGATCTCGCATGGAACTGGAGCTTTGTTGCGAAGTCATCGGGGGACGGTTTGGCGTGCCCGCGGTGGTGGGCGGCGATGGTGCCGGGCGCTGCGCACGCAGGCCATTGACTTGCTGCTGCTGTGACGGCTTGGGTGCTGGGGGGGCTGCCCTCGAAGGGTTGTATCTGTCTGTTTGTGGGATGGAAGAGCTGCCGCCGTAGCCACCAATCTCTTGTTGGGCCATGGGCGTCTTGGTTTTGGGGATGGAAGCGTTGAATACTTCTAGGTCCCGCCGGTTTTGCTCCTCAATCTCCCTTTCTCGGGAACGCTGCGCCTCAAGCTGCTTCATGCGCTGCTCCTCGCGAGGATCCGGCTGGTAGTTGGGAGCCATACCCTGCATTTGCTGGCGCTGCTGCTGCTGTTCCGTGGGCGAAGGCCGGCGTTGTTGGCCTTGCGATGACGGCTGGGTATTGTAGCTGGGTTGACGCTGGGCCTGAGAAGGCGGCATAGGCCTAGGCGGCGCAACTCCTGCACCGCCGCCGCCATAACCAAGCTGCTTGTTCTGCTGGCTGCTGGCGGGAGGCGTGGGTGTGAGGCTGGAGTATTGCTGGGGGTTCTCGGCGCGCTTGGTCAGGTCTGAGTAGAAGTCGAGGACCTCAAAGACAGCCTGGGGGTTGCGCTCGTAATCCTCCTTTGTGATGGCGGATGAGTTGAGGAGCTTCGACCATTCGGGTGGCAAGCCGACAAACTCGCCAGTCTGGGGGTCAAAACCAACGTGGACTGCATGGGAGAAGTTGGTGGGGTTGCTGACACCGCCCATTCCAGGGCAGGCGCCGTAAATAAGATCAATCCATTCGTACAAGTCGTCGTCGCTCTTGACACGGATTTGCAACGTCTTGGTCTGGCCATCGTCCTCGCCGGGGCTGTTTGACGAGCCGCTGGGGTTTCTCTTAATCTCGAAAATGGTGCCAGCGGCCTCGACACGGCCGACGTTGACGACGTCTTTCAGGAAGAGGGTATACGCGACCTTGCCACCCTCAGTCTTGTGGAAGTCGAGCGACTCTTTTCGCAGGATGAGGTATTTCTGCTTCCACGGGTTGATAAAGTTCTTGGACTCCTTCACGGAAGCCCAGCCCTCCTTCTTGACAGCGACGCCTCCCATGCCATCGTTCTGATTGCTCTGTTGGCGGGCGATGGGGAGGGAGATTGTGGAGCCGGTGTAGGTCGAAGTCGCTGTGCTCCGGATAGGAGAAATAGCCATGTTGGCCATGCTGCCGGGTAGGGTATTGCTTGGGGTGAGGGCGAGACGAGGTCGATCGGTAGGTGGTCGTGGCGCCGGGCCTGGGTTCATGAACTGGCCGGACGAGTACACACTGCGTTCGTTAGCCATGATTGCTGCGCAGCGTGGGCGACGGCGGCGGGCGGCGAGGTCTGCATGCGACGAAGACGTGGGAATGAAATGAGAGAGAGTCGAGGTGGTGGCGACAATCAAACAGCGACGAAGAGCAACAGAAGGGGCGTCGCCGGCCGAATGAAGATGATGCTGATCAGGGAAAAGGGGGTGTTTTTTTTTTTTGCCGGGAAACAAGGCAGTGGACGGGTTAGAAGAGGAGAATAAGATGTGGAATGGGAAGGACAGCGCAATTAGGAGGCTGTTGGTGGTTGACAATCGGTGAGGTGCGCCATGACAGATCGAGACGAAATGAACCCCACTTCTAGCCTCGCTGAAGGAGTCGAGTCGCAGCACTGGGGACAGAGGAGAGCGCTGCGCAGTGAGTGTGTGTGTGTGTGTGTTGGCTGATTGATGCACATGCACGTACAGAGTACCTTAGACACACACACACACACACACACACCGTACGTTTATCCGTACACGCAAAGGGAACAACACACTTGAATTGCTTGTGCTCGTGCTTGTATGCTTAAGCTGCTAAGGTGAGGAAGACGGTATTGTTACTGCAGGGCAACTTGCTGGTACTGCTCGTGCAGCTTCTGCTTCCTTTTACCGCTTGCCGCAGCCGCCGCTTGCTGCAAATTGCCTTGCAGAGGGCCTAAACTGCGGGTGCAGACTGCAGTAGTGGAGGGTGGAGGAGGGGGATGAGTGAGTTGGGATGGGACGGATGGGGAATATGCGTGTGCGGTGCAGACAAGACGCATTAGGCAGGAAAAGGCTGGCTTGACCAAGGAAGCAAGTAACAGGTAGTACATACAATGCAGGGCTGGACCACGAGGATCAAGAGAGACGAGGGAGACGGACGTATCGTATCGATGGGATGACGATGGTGGACGACGACAATGTCGAAGAAGGAAGCCGGAGGAACCAAGCAAGACCAAGCAAGGCAAGGAGAAGCAGTTGCAGAAACAGAAGCAGAAACAGAATGGGAGAGCGAGAAAGCGTGAGAGAGGAAGATGCTTACCGATTCTGCGTCGCCATTTCTCTCTCACTCACACACGCAAACAAACACTTTCTCGGTCTCTCTCTTCTTTTTCTTCCGTCCGGGTCGGGGCAGGGAAAAGGGTAGAGGGATTACACTTTTAATAAGAGGCGAGTGTTCCTGTGGCTGTCCTCGGATGCGAGCCCCCGGGTAATGGCTTAAGGTATGGAACACGCGATGTTTCGTAGATTTGGGCGGCACTTTGTACGGAGTACTCGTGCGGCGTGCCTCCTGGGAGTCCTGAACTGTGTGAGCCTGTGAGGGGCTCCGCTTCTCTGCTTGAGGTTGCTTGTCTCTGCTGCCGCCGCAGTGGGCTGTCGACTGTCGATTGTGGATAACGGGTTCAAGGTTGCAGGCCAAGGCTCCTCCTGGTTGGGCTGGCTTTGCGTTTGGGTTTGGCTGCTGGTTCGGACGTCCAGCAAGCAACCTGGCTTGTTGCCGGGTATCTCTTGGAATGAAGGAAGCAACAGGGGCATGTAACTGAGTAGACTCTCACTCGCCGGGAAGTAAGGTACTCTGTGGAGTATCCGCAGGTAGGTAGTGGTGGTATCCTCTATCCGCCCGTGCCCCCCTGGAAGAAGACAGCCGTCGGGCTTCCAGAAGTTTTGCAACAGAGTTTCGAGAGAATCGTACGGATATCCAACAATGGGGCCTGCAGTCTCGTATGTCGTGATGAGTGGGATATTGTTCTGCCAGCGAGATTGCAAAGGGCAGAGGAGACGGGTTGAAAGAAAGGAGGCAGCGAGCAAGCGAGCAAACAAGAGAGATTCAAGGACTTGAGAGTCGAGCCGGATGGGGGTGAGATTTCCGTTTCGAGGCCGGGTGGTTTTAGGAGGGGGTGGGCGGAATCCGTTGGTCCAAGAGGGGCGAAGCTGGGATTGGCTCTGGCTTTGCTTCTGGCGGCACCCTTCTTTGTCGCGGTCGATCAGCCGAAAGGAGGGAGGGGGAGGCGGAGAGGAGTTGTGTGTGTCCCGCTGAGTGAAGTCGTGAAAGGCTCTTGGGAGTGCGCCGAGTGTCAGCAAACCAAAGACAGGTATTACTGTGTAGATACTCTCGAGATGGTTTGTCTCACGTTCAAGAGACAATCTCTCTCTGCTTCGTTTTCAACCTCGATGTCTTTGACCTCGGCAAAGATGAATGGATATTGTCGACTGCAGGGGAATAGACCTGTGTATCCGTCTTGAGTATTCGAACAAGCAGGGTATATTACTGTGGTAGACCGGGGTTTGGGCAGGCTGGAAGGGCCAAGGCGTCATGTGTCGATGCTATTCGGGGAAACGACGTAGGGCGTCAAGGGGTCCTTTTTGTGAATCGAATCGTCTCCGTGTCTGTCTCGGTCTATTTTCATCAAGCGCCGAGGCACTGACGGTCAAGTTCTGGTCTGTCAGACGGTACGGTGATCTGACGGACTTACAGGCGCGAAGACGATGTACGGATTGGAAAGAGTCAGTCGAGGATTTCGGCTGTCTGCTGTGCCTCCGCAGTTCACGGTAGAGTTTGCAGATGCGGAAATGACAAGAGGGTCAGCGGGCAGGAACACTAGGAGAATTACTAAGTCTCCGTTCCTTCCATGTTAAAACTTTTCCTTCTTCCTTCCATCTCTAATACGATAGTCAACGCAGGAAGGCCATGTACCTTACTTGCTGCCTTCCTCCAATTCTTTCAGGCTGCACATTATTCTGCAGCAGCGCTTCTGGCAGGTGCCTGTCCGACCTCTCCTTCCCATCTCACACATCAAACCTCAACTAGCGCCAGGCATCTTTTTGGGGGAGGGGGAGGTGCCAGGGGTCGATGTAGTCAAAGTGTCAAAAAGAAGGAACGACCGACTTCCTATTTGCCGCCCCGATACTCCGTACTCCGTACCGTGACCCAAGGTGCCTTCCTCAAGTTAGGTTGCATGATAACTACCTTAGGTAGCACGAAAGGTACCTTAGTGGAGGGAAGGCAGTACCTTACACTACACAGTAGACTTCCCGCGTGGGTCGACGAATCAGGAGACGATGCAGCACGTCGGGTCGTACGTAGTAGGTAAGGTAGTCTGGCCGGTGGGGAAGGGGGCCGACACTTGACTGAGCTTCTGAAGTTGACTCTCGATTCTCGACCTTCCAAAGGCCCTGCGACCTCCACGGGTCTGTCAACCTTTTTCCCCTTCCAAGGCCCGCCCCGGTTCAGATCAAAAGCACAAAAGTATCGCCAATGATCTCTGTCGCTGGTTGGGCAAACATACGGTGCTTGTTGGTTACCCCCTGAGCTAATGCGACTTGTCTCTTTACCCGTACCACACTTCTCATTAGACTGGCCCGCCGTCTCGGCGATCTCACCCTGACCGCGACTGGCGTTGAATCCTCTGGGTGCAGCTCCCGTGTCATCATATCCTTTCCATCTGCCGCTACCTTATTTTTCGCAATGTCGTCGAAGATGAGAAGCCGCAGATATTTTCCGATTGGCATATAACGGCATGTTGGTACCAAAGGCTCAAAACACACCTTCCTAGCAGCCGATACTGAGAATTGGAAGTCACGACCTCGCGCTACATGGTGAGACGTCATAGCGGGGTGGGAGCGAAGAATCTCCCAAAATGCCCCAGCTGAGGTCCTTCAAGTTGCCCGCTGGCTCGTTTCCGATAAAGAAGCACTGTGCAAGGGACATGAAGGTCCCGCCCACTGTCGACCAGCACACCCAGTGACCCAGAGGAAGAACCAGAAACCCACGGATACTCCACGTTTGTTGTGTGGTTTGGTACGTGACCGTACGCCGTACATTAGTACTGACCAAGTAAGAGGGCTGATGCTGGCGTCGCGTGGACATGGGCGCTGGAAGCAGGAACCGAACAGGATGATGGGCCGTGGAAGAATTGGGAATGGCGTCGTTAGCTTCCACACACACAGCTATGAAGTAAAAGTGTAGTGGCACTCTTCTTCGCTCCCGATTGCTTCCATACAGAACAAGATCCACCCTTCGGAGGAACAGCCCTCCTTCTGCAACTTCGTCCCTTCTCGTTTCCAACAGCCTGCAACGAGTCCACACGACACTACGCTGATATCGAAGACCGACGCGTTTACTGTTGCCCGTCTCTGTGTACCCCTCGATCCGACCCTGCGCCTGAGAGTCTTCGTCTCAGACGCAATCTACATGGATACTAAACTTCCCAACTGAGCAACACATCGTCGTCCCGTCCCCTCTAACAGACCACACGACATCAAGCCTGACTCTCTCCCGCCTGCCTCGTCTCGGTTCATCGGTAACTTGACGAACACCTTATTGACGGCAACTCTACGACGCAATATCATGCGCACACGACGTCAAGATCCGTTAGCCCTCCATCAAGGAAACCCAACGCCCAAGCATCCACCATCTCAGTAGACGGACGCAGAAACAAGAAATTGCCGTAATCGGAAGCGACGAGCGACAAGCCTACTGCCAGCGATTAGAGGCACGGCCTTGTCATCTTGTCATCTATCACAGCTTAGGCTGGCATTTCACAGGCTAAGAAAGCCGTCGTCCAGTCTCGACAGGGAAAGTACTACCAATTTTTACTTCCCCTCGTACAAAGACCCAGCGAGTCGCAATCGACTGCAGCCATCGAAACGCAGCCACTGGACGACGCCTCGAAACTTGACAAGACTAGAACATTTGTGGCTGGTATACCCGATGGCACATTGCATACCCTAAAGGCAATGCTGGAAACATCCAAACCCTTTTCGAATCTTGTAATTCAAGACCAGCAGCGAGTTGCCTACCAGTGCTCACTGCTCAAGCACGCCAGCTGCACTCCGATTATTGATCATCCTCATGCTTCCTATCAGCGCCATACCGGTGCTCACACAAATACAGCGGACAGCAATCTGTTGATGTTTCGGATTTCTGCTGTCGCTGCATCGAAGATATGCAGCGCCTTCACATTAAGGGTATTCCATAGCAACAGGAGTCTTTAGTGTCTCACGGCCTAAGAGACGTTTTGCCCTCACCCCCTCCCAGTCTAGACACGGGTCTGATGGGATCAATGTTGCCATTTGGTCCTCACGAGCAGTGGCATGCGAAGCATCAATTCCGCGCCAACGATTTAATCCGGGTGCTCGGAAAACAAAAGTAGCTGCAGCTGAGCCGCGGAACAATTGACCACGCAGCTCAGCACAGGTTGAGAAACGGGTTCTCAGTCACAGTGCGGAATGGCAAACCTGGCATCCCATACGAACACTCTCAAGTCTCAAATCGGCATCGCCCGAATCGAAGCAGCCTAGGACCCTGTTTTGAAGTTTCCCATGGTTTGGTCCCCCACAGCCGCCCGAGGCCCAAAACATCCACAGACCTTCAATTTGGGGTGTGCTCGAAAGCGGCTGGCTATCTACGATCCACCGAAGATGGAGGAACGTGCCTCGCTTTTGCAGCGACGCCTCCTGTCAACGACTCGCCCATCCCACGGCGACGGCCGTGGAGTGTTTCACATACCGTGGAATCTTCCATTGCATTTTCCATCCCAGCACGGCACAAGAGGGAGGCAGCCTGCGATGTTCTGCATACAACACAGACCTGCACATCATACCCGCACAAGACATAGACCAGGGCTGCATTTCGCATCGTCTGCACTGATGTTTCCAGATCTACTGCTTGGGTGCGACGCCATTGGCAGATCAGCCATCCACCGTCCCGTGCACCCAAGAACAATGCTGGCGTTCGAACATGTTCTGAGCTCACCGGCGAGAAGACGGTGACTTTGGGCGTTGTCACCGTAACCATTGTTCTTTTAAGAACTTTCCCGGGGATTAGAACAATTAGATGTTCTATGTATTCGGTCGTATTGTGCGTCTAACGTCGCCTCTCAGTCTCCAGCCAAAGATCGAGCGAAACGGCCCGTGGACAAACCGCTCAGTTTTGTTTCCAATACCGCGGATCTGTCGCAGGTTCGAGCCTCCGGTTTGCCCCCTTGACGTTGCCTCCCGAGTCGGAATAGCCGCCCTCGACCTGTCCTCCCCTTCATTTCCTTCGATGCCAAGACGAAAGATTTGAGATGCGATGAAAAGACGTGATGCACAACTTGCCCCTGAGCATCACTTGGACTTCTTGTTTCTGCGGCTACCAAGGTGGTATAAGTCGGGCTCGCCGCTGCCGTGGCCGCATCAACGCGGTGAAGTGCCCGGCGCTCAACACGCTTGGCATCCGACGTCACAGCAAAGTGTGCTTGAAAAATGTCACTTCAAGCAGCCGGCCTTCCGCTTCGTGGGCTCGGTGGTATGCTACTCCAAGCCCCTGGTCCAGACCCCCTCTGAGGTGCCATGCCATTCCCGTAGAGGGCATCCACGTCAGTACTAGCAACGACTGTCGTGAAACCTGACCACTCAGTCGGACCGTCACCAGCTGGCCAATATTCACCACCATCTCAACATGGACATTGTCCGAGTAGGTATAGGTATTGATTCATTTCTGCCCGCTCCAAGTTGTACAGCTTTAGAAGTCAAGAAGTCCTTTTAACCTGGGAAATGGCGTGAAGAGAATGCCGCCTAAGGAACTGCACTGCGCTTAGCGTGGGCTGCTCAAGTCGCCTCCTTGCATCACTTGGGCAAAGGGCGTCAGTCACCACGCTGTCCCCGTAAACCCGGCCCCTCTCGGGTCCGGGGGATCCACTTTACGGGATACACTCCCGCTGGCCCGTCTCGAATCGGTCACGTGCCATTCTATCAAGGTAGACAATCTACACCGAGGCCTAACATCTGGACCAGCTCGTGTTCTTCAGCATGAAACAAGAGAGAACACAGGGTAGAACGTAAGGTGGGGAAGTCTTCGCCTTTTCCTCTAAAGTTGTGGTCACTTTGGGGTGAGTCGTACAGGTCAGTCATTTTGCGTTTGACTAAGTTGCCCCCCTTCACGATCTTTTTGATCGTATAGCATCTAGAAAACATCAACAAACCCAAAGGAGGAGTCCTCTTGAAACCCCTCCTTCCACCACACCCCCGACGGCGATCCCGTATTCACAAGACAGTCTGGAAACGCATCCCCTCTTTCCGGACAACGCAACAGCGGCACGTTAGCGAGTATGCTCCAAGAACAGGAGCTGCTCGCGTCCAAAGTGTCGCCACCCTTTATTTCCAATCTTCTTTCCACGCTCGTGCGAGTGTGAGCTTGGTTCACGATTGGCTCCCCCTCGATGAGCAGAAGAGGGGAAAGTCTTTCAGAACGTGACGTGGTCTCTGCTGTAAGACGAATTGAACCTCTACTCCAACAGATACATCTCAGGGTAGCATAACAAAGTTTTCACAGCCCCTTCGTTGAAAACCTGCGAGGGTCAAATACGCACTCGTTTGTAGCGGCCCCAAGGAAGTTACATTATGCTGCATGGGATGCTCCCTTGTATAGGTATACAGCTCTTGCCAGACACGAACGGAAAGGGCCCCCCTATGCCTGAAAGAACAACACAGCGTGAGGCAGCTCCCTCGGATCATCGTGTGAAGAAGGGTAGGAAGGCGATACGAAATTCCATCATGCCTGAGGTACACCAGGGCATGAGGACGCACCGACAAGGTATCAGGAAATGATTCAAATCCACAAAGGCTCAATTGAGATTGTCTACAGGTGTCGCTTCTGGGCGACTTGTTTACTTCAATCCCCTCTCCCACGCACTTTTTCAACATCCACCTATCTCTTTCTTTCTCCATCTCTGTACTCCATCTCTATAGAGAGGCCCTTTGTGACGGACCAAAAATAAGGGGGGGAACATGGTATCCATATGAAAATTCTTTTTTTGCTACTGCCATTTCTGTTTTTTTACCGGACAGTGACATCAACCTCCTGGCTCTCAAACGTAGGGAGCTCAGCCGCGACGTCCTTCCACTCCTTTGCACCGGTGACGAGGCTCTGGATGGCCGCGATGATGGTGTCCTCGTCGGCGCGGACCTGCTTGGTCGAGTCGCGGTCGCGGAGGGTGATTGTGCTGTCCTGGACGGTCTGGAAGTCGATGGTGATGCCGAGCGGGGTGCCGAGCTCGTCGTTGCGGCTGTAGCGCTTGCCAATGGTGGCCGAGGACGAGTCGACACGGGCCGAGATGCCGTACTTGCGCAGCTTCTGCGAGATCTTGCTGACGAAGGGCTGGAACTGCTTGTTGGCGGACAGGGGCACGATCAGGACCTTTGTGGGGGCGACTGTCGGGGGGAAGGACAGGACCTGGAGTCGTTTGATTAGTAAATCGTTCATCAAGGGATGCTCAGGGGTTAACTTACACCACGGGCCTCGTCACCGGCACCATCCTCGGTGGCGCGGTTCCAGTAGACGTGCTCAATCAGCGAGTACAGGATACGGCCGATACCAAAGGAGGGCTCAATAACGTTGGGGGTGAACTCCCTGGTGTTCTCGACGCGCTTTCTGAACTCAATCTTGACGAGGTCCTTGCTGACCTTGACCGTGCCGCTGCCGACGCCGGCGACCTCGAGCTCCAGCTCGCCGTTGTCGGTGAGCTGCTTGGCGAGCTTCTCGCGCTGCTCCTGGGTGGTTCCCTCGAGGGCGGCCTCGACCGTCTTGCCGTCCTTCTTGAACTGGGGACCAAACTTCTTCTTGTCGATCTCGACCTGCCACTCCTCAAAGACGAGGGGCTCGTCGAGGCGCTCGCGCACGACGAGGGGCGCGCCAGTCTTCTTGGCATGGACGGACAAATCGTAGGCGCTGCGATCGGCGCAGCCAACACACTCGATCCAGCCGGAGGAGGTGAGGAGCTCGGCGTCCCAGCAGTCGGCGGCGTAGTGGGCCATCTCGTTCTCCATGTGCTGGCGGAAGCGGACCTTGGTCATGTCGACACCAATCTTTTGGAGGAAGAGGTGGATGCGGGCGAGGAAGTAGCCGAGGGTCTCGTTGTCGACGACCTTGTTGCTCACGGCGTCGCCAATGGTCATCTTCTTGACCTCGGTCTTGCCGGCGAGCTGGGTGTGGCGATCGAGGAGGGTGAGCTCGACGGTGTTGACCTCGGGGAAGCGGACGTGCTTCTTGCCGCCCTCGGGGTCGACAAAGTGCTCAATCTCGGCCATGAGGAACTCGCGGACTCTCAGGAGACCGGCGCGGGGGGAGATTTCGTTTCTGTAGGACTTGCCGATGGAGGCGGAGGCGAAGGGCATCTGCTGCATGTTGAAGTCGAGGAGCTTGGCAAAGTTGAGGAACTGGCCCTGAGCGGTCTCGGGGCGCAGGTAACCGGGCAGGTTGCTGCTGGGGCCAATGGCGGTCTGGAACATGAGGTTGAAGGCGACGGGGGGCGAGGGCTGGAGGCCGGTGTTGGGGTTTCTGAGGTCGTACTTCTTGATGAGCTCGCCGAGCTCCTCGCCGTTGTAGTTGTCAATCTTGGCCAGAATCTCTTCGTACTCCTGGACGACAGCGTCCTCAAGCTTGACGGCCTCGGCCTTTGTCTTTCTCTTCTTCTTCTTCTTGGGGTCATCCTCCTCCTCGACCTTTTGGCCGCGGGCCTCCTTGTCACCTTTGAGGCGGGCCTCGAGAACGTCCTCAACGAAGTGGTCGGCGCGCAGGATATCGCCGTTCTTGGGGTCCTTGCACATCCAGTCGGCGAACTTGTCGACGTGGCCAGAGGTCTTGAGGACCTCGTGCGGGGTCAGGACGGTGGTGTCGATCTCGAGCATGTCCTCCTCGAGGATGAAGTGCTTGCGCCATGTCTCGACGATGTTGGCCTGCAGAGCGCAACCGGGAGGGCCGTAGTCGAAGAGGCCAGCGACGCCGCCGTAGATCTCGAAAGCCGGGGTGAAGAAGAGACGGCGACGCAGCATGGCGTCGAGGGTCTGCCTGTCGAGAGGCTGACCCTTGAGGGTCGTCGCGGTGGTCGTCATCTTGGAGGAAGAGCCGGCGGCAGCGGACGAGGGCTTGTTCTTTTTCGAGGGGACGAGGACTTGAGCCCGGGAGAGGTGACGGGTGGTGGTGAGGGTGCGTTGGTGGGAGGAGGAGTATGGGTTTGAGTAGTGGGAGGAGGGGGGGGGGTAACGTTGGTGGGAGTGGAAAAAAGCGGCCGGCCGAACTGCACAGAAGCTAGCTGTGGAACGAATTGAAGGTGATTGGTGTGCAACAAAGCGAAAGGGCTTCATCTGCTCGATCGTTTGGTGGGGTTGTTTAGAGGAGCGTGAGTCATCTGGGGAGGATGGAGTCACTGGCAGCTCACTGTAAGGTAGTCTGGGCTGCTGCAGCCAAGTAAGTAATGCCTATGGAGGGCTAACCTGGATGGATGGCCGGCTCTCAATTGGAAAGATGCCCCGAAGAGAGAGAGAGTGCGTGCAGTGCAGACTGCAGAGTGTGAGCTAGGTATAGAGGGGTAGGTAGTGTGTATGAGCGAGTGTGGTCGTGGTCGATGTCAATGTTCGTCTGCCCTTTCCAGTTTTCACACCCCTCGTTGGTGGGCAGCCTGAGGTGGGAAAAAAAAGTTGTACCCTCCAATTCCAGGTTGGCATTGGGTGCACCAAAAGTGGCCTGTCTGTCAGTTGAGGTGGCCCTGTCGTTGCGATCCGCGCCAGGCCAGGAACACACACGGCACCGAACGGACCCCCTTCCTCTGTCCCGCAGCCGCAGACCGGCACCAGGCGATTGGACTCGACCAAAATCTTGCCTTTTGGACCCCCACCCCACTTGATAGGTACCTACGTATCTTACAGTGGAATCACGGATCATTCAATTCGCCGTTACTTCGTCCACCAACGGCGATCGAGGAAGACAATCCCTGGCGCCCCCGCAAACCGAACGTCGGGACCCATCTCAAATGCATCTGCTGCAGGGATTGGTCGGTGCCCCGCCAAAATTTCTCCAAAGCTGATTTTCACTGATTGTACGGCCTTTTTTTTTTTTTTCTGGACCGACGAAAGTTGTACAGCATCATTTTCTTTGCGACAGATACCCTCAAACCGAACCTCCAAACGATCGAACGAGCTTAATCCACGGGCAAATTGTCTACGAACTCGGACAGAGGAAACTCACCTTCTATCAATCGAAACGAAAAAGAGAAAACAGAAGCCAATCTTCAAGATGGGCTTCTCCAAGCCGGGCAAGTCCATGGGGGCTTCGCTCACGAACAAGACGTCCAACAAGCTCAAGCGCAAGGAGATGTACGTCCTGCAAAAGAAGGACAAGGATAAAGCCCAGCGCGAGATGCGCTTCCGCCGCAAGAAGGAGGAGGACAAGAACCCCGAGCTCCGCGCCGCCCGCCTCGCAAAGAACAAGCCCCAGACCATCGACAGCAAGCGCGTCTGGGACGACGTCGACGACGACAGCCTGGGTAAGGTGGTGGACGTCGAGAGGCTCAAGAAGAGGAGGATAGAAGAGGAGGAGAACGCCGCGCTGGAACAGGAGCTCGACGCCGAGGATGGAGAGGACGATGGCGAGGACGACGACAGCGATAACGACAGCATGCTCGACGACGAGGAAGACGAGGCCGCCGCCGCGGAGAAGAAGGCCGAGAGGGAGGCGCGGCGCGAGGAGAAGCGCCGCGCAAAGAGGGACTCCTCTGCCGCGCCCTCGACGACCTCGACGAACCTCGACCTCACCCCGTCCTCCCTCGCCCTCAAGTTCCCCAGCCTCTTTTCCGAAGACGCGCCCCCGCCCCCCAAGATCCTCATCACCACCTCCCTCAACTCGACCCTCCACCACGAGGCCAACATCTTCCGCACCATCTTCCCGAACTCCACCTACGTGCCCCGCTCCGCCCACCGCTACGGCCACAAGTACTCCCTCCGCGAGATCTCAAAGTTCGCCGCCAACCGCGACTACACCGCCGTCGTCCTCCTCAAAGAAGACCAGAAGAAGCTGACGGGCATGTCCATCGTCCACCTCCCCGTCGGCCCCACCTTCACTTTTACAATCACAAACTTCATGGAGGGCAAGAAGCTCCCCGGCCACGGCAACCCGACGAACCACTACCCGGAGCTCCTCCTCAACAACTTCAAGACCCCGCTCGGCCTGCTCACCGCCGCCCTCTTCCAGCGCCTCTTCCCCCCGCAGCCCGAGCTCGAGGGCCGCCAGGTGCTTACGGTGCACAACCAGCGCGACTACCTCTTCTTCCGCCGCCACCGCTACGTCTTCCGCGAGAAGCGCGAGACGGAGAAGAATATCACGACTGCCGAGGGCTCCGAGATGAAGGGCGTCGAGGGCATCCGCGTCGGACTGCAGGAGGTTGGCCCGCGGTTCACGGCTAAGCTGAGGAGGGTGGACAAGGGTATCGGCAGGGCGGGCAGCGAGGGTGAGGAGTCGCAGCCGTGGGAGTGGAAGGCCAGGATGGAGAAGGACCGCAAGCGGTTCCAGTTGTAGAGAGTGGTTTTCTTTTCCCCGTGTGGTCTTTGGTCACCTCGGTCGCTGCGGATGTCGGGGTGTCAAGTACAGTGATGCATTGTGTTATTGGCCAGGGAGTACCCCGTACGGCGTTATTTACATGGCTTCAAAAAAAAGGGTAGATTGGGTTTTTAAACATGTCATGTCGCGTATCACAATAAAAGAAAGAGGCATAAAGATGCGTCAGGTTTTGGTTGGAAAATAAAGGAAGTGTTTTATTTTTCCCTTGCTACGAATTCGAGTGCCTGTGTTCCCCATACGCCGAGCCATGATAGGTTTGGGTTCATGTAAAAGAGGTATCATCCCAAATAGACCCTGTCTAATCCCGACGGGCTCAATCTACTCAACGCCATCTTGATTCCCATGATCACCATGCTGCCAAAAAAGAAAGGAAAAACCGTTTCCGAAATGTTATAAAGTCAACGTAGAGCCTCAGCCAATGTGAGTGACCATGGCCTACTTGCGCTGGTTGCGCTGGTGCTGAAGCATGACGACAGAGTAGCTGCGTGAATCGTTAGTTTAGTGTTCATATGCAGAGAGGCTCTGTTCACAACTTACGCAACAATGCCGCCAATGGCAACAAAGACACCAAGAACCGACTTGTCGCCAATGGCTCTGCCTGACACCATCCAGCCAAGAGCAACAATGGTGCAGGTCTTGAGGTGACCAACAACGGTGCTGGACACAGGACCGGTCTGGGCGATGATGAAGAATTGGGAGATGTTGATGAGCGAGGCAAACGCGCCAGACTATATGTTGCCGGTTAGCAACAGTGAATCAAGGTACTCAAGACAGAGGAAACCTACCATGCCAATCATGATCCAGCGGTTGCCAGGAACATTGACCCAGTCGGGGAAGGTGTCAACAAAGGGAATGACGTAGAGAAGCATGAAGGAGGCGATGGGAGCCTGGTTGTAAAGCAGCTGCATGCTGGACATCTGGAGCTTACGGTGGTAGCTGGCGATCCAGACGGTGTAGAGAGACGAGGCAAAGATGCCAGAAAAGGCAAAGACGACACCCAGGGTAGAGGTTGTCTTGACCTTGTCGTCCTTGGTAGGCAGAGAGTCGTAGTAAGAGACCATGCCGACTCCGAGGCAAGCCGGGATGAGCGCCATTATCGCATTCCTGGGCAGTGTCGCCTTATAGAGCACATAGTTCATGAGCGCGACGGTCGGCGTCAGCAGGATCCGGGCAATCTGGTAAAAAGTCACGGAAGAGAAGGCCAGGGAGAGATTCGGCAGGATGACGTTGAGGCACATGGCCACGGAAAGCGGCAGCAAGTCCCGGATGGCGGCACGGCGCGGAGTAAAGTAAGCGAAGGTAGGCCGGGAAAGGACGAACAGCGTGCCGAAAGTGACCAAGAAGTGGAAACTCGCAAAGGTGAGCTGGCAGAGCTTCCATTGAGGGTCGGAAAAGATGGCCTTGTTGGTGAAGACCTGGGTAAGGTATTGTCAGCACATTTTCGCATTCCTGGGAAATCGCAGGTTTCGGTGGTATACTCACGATTCCAATCGTCGCCAAGGTGTTGACGGTCATCCAGATAATGGCAGAAGTCATGCCAGACTTCTGGGGCTCCTCCTTCTCATTGGTCTTGGGCAAGAGCTTCTCGTCCTCCTCGGTGCCCAGCTCTTCATCATCGTGCGACTTGAGGTTCTGAACGCTGTCCTCCATCGGGTCCAACTTGGTTAGCTCGTGGAGAGTCGCGGCGTCGGTGGAAGACGAGGCGGAAGAGCCCGCTCGCTCGGTGCGGTAGTCGTCAGTCATGGTGGGCAACGACGAGAGATGGCGAGACGAGGTAGTTGGTGTGGAAGGAAAAGAAAAAGCAGACAAGCTGAGTGAGTGAGTGAGATTCGAGTCCACGGTAGTGAGCGGGAGCAAAAGGAAAAAAGAGCGGGCAGTCGGCGAGGCGGTGCGTGAATTCAGGCGAGGGCCGGTGCTGATGGATTGAGATCGTCGCCAGGTAAGGGCTTTGGGGTCCTATTTCAGTGTACCATGGGAAGTCGGGTCGCACAAGGGAGTGTCGAGAGTGCAAAGTCGTCGGTTCGTTGGAATGCTTTAAAGGGAGACGCCTCGTCTGGTAGAATTCCGAAGGGCAACCGCGGAATTGAAGGGAAGGGGAGTAAAGTAGACAGACGGGGGCAAATATAACGAAAGTCGTATGGAAGGTCCGAGGCGGCGGCGTCCCAAAGTAAGTACGTCGTTCTTGCCCGCCTGGTCTGCCAGTTTTGGGGTCTCGTTCTTTCTCTTTTGCGTCAGACTCAGGGCAAAAAAGGCTGGCGGGGGTCTCGGTGGTGGTAGTACGGGCAAAGTACGAGACTACCTGGGAGGTTCCTTCCCTAGTCGTAGCTACTAATAGTTACTAGGCAGTGACCAGCACCTACCCCGGGCTGAAAGCAGAGAGAGCAAGAGCAAAAGCAGGGATGAGGGATGAGGGATGAGAAGGAAGGAGGGAGACGTAGGGAAAGGGCAGGGGAAGGTGCGGGCCCCACGACCCCGTACCGGGACTTGCGACGTGCGATTTGCGACTTCCACGTCCATCACACACATTGATGATGATTCTGGCACTCCCGTTGCTGTGTCGCGGCGCACACTCTCTCAACTTACCCACACAGACTTGCGCACCGCTGACAAGACTGCATAGAAACAATGTCTGCATTCCGAAAGCTTGGCACACGCTTAACCATCGTGACGAGAACCAGCTAGTTAAGCTATGGCTGCATTGCTCTCCTCTCTCTCGATCCGGCGGCATGGACCATAAAGTAGCCAGCCATCCCATCTGAACAAACAAGACGAGGCCAAACCCTGCTCTGCCACCACGCCATCGCTGCCGCCGCCCTTCCTTCCCTGGGAGAACGCCCAGTACAAGGCTGCAAGCCATTTGGACCATGGTCCGTTTCCCTGGACTCGGGTTTAGGGGGGCATCGACTCCTGTACCCTACGGATACAAGCACCAAGGTCTTGAACGCCCTTACACCAAGACATGGAAAAACACCTGCAGATCGAGATGGCTGCATCAAAAGCCACCAATCCAACCGGACGCAAGCCCACGGGTTCCTTGAACTGGACGGGAGCTGTTTTCTGGAGACCGCCTTTCTTTTGGGCAAGGATATCCTGCCAACAGCTCCCGCTATTCTGCCACTAAGTATAGCTACGGCCGCCACATAACCGCCGGTCTCAGGCATATACATAAGCTAGGCTCTACGTAGTTAGTATTCGAATAGATTAGACTAATTAGAGGCCGTTAATTAACTTATAGTCAATTAAATTATTTTAATAAAAAGTATAGTAATTAACGAATTAGCCTAATTCGATATAATTAATGAAGTAGCTTAATTAACTACTTAATTAACTACCTAATTAACTATTAATTACTCCATATAGCCTATAGCCCGTAATTTAGTAACTTTCTCTACTTTAGCCTCGTACTCTACTTTAGCCTCGTACTTATTAATAAGTCTATTTATCTTGCCTTTTATTATAAAATTAATATTATAAGCGCAATCCTCATTAGCTAGATCCTATAATATATTTAATTACGTAAAATTACTAGTTAATTAAGATCGTAACTTTATAAACGTTAGTAGCCGAGGAGCCCCTATAAGATTAATTATATTACCGTTAACTACGTTAATTACCTCGTTAATAGCAGCCCGCTAATACCTCCGCTATATCTCTATACTAGGCTCGTATATATTAAAATCGTATATAATCTTAAGGCCTCGTTAGGTAGAAGTAGCCCTACTTAGTACTAGAGGTATTATTAATAGTAGCGGCGCTAATATAGGTACTACTTTTACGCGTTTAGTAGCTTCCTCGTATTTAAACGTAAAGGGCTCTCGTTTAAAAGAGGTACTTTAATTAACGGCTAGCTTTTTTAACTTACTTATTATAACTACTATAATACCCGCTATAAAACCCTATAAGTAACCCTTACCTCGGACTTATAAGGGATCGAGTAGGGGGATAAAAGTACTATTACTAATAATAAGCTCTAAGCGTCGCTAGAACTAGTATAAGTAAATCTCTTTTAGCAATATTAAAGTACCGTCCTTAACATACTACTAAAAGACGTAGTAATAAGGTAGCCCATAAGTAGTTCGAATTAAGCAATATGCGCACTCTTTCAATAACTTTTTTAATAAACCTAAATTTAACTATCTACTTAACGTACTAAGTTCTTATAAAAGTTACTTAAGGGTATCATAGTATATATATAGACGTACTTTTTTTTAAAATAACCCCGTAATAATACTTAATACCTTAGCTTAGTAACGGGTCTAGTAAGCGCTAATTATAGCCGCTTAACCTACTTAAAAAATAACTAATTTATTAAATACAGCTTTAAAGTTGCTTATATAGTAGCAGACTTATACTTTAATACTCGCGTATAAGGATTCAATAATTAATATAATCAAATAACCAAAGTACCTAATTCAGTTAACCTAAATAAATATAAGTTTCTTATACTACGGCTTGAGCTAGGTATTAATAGCGTAATTAACTACTATTATAAAGTACCTAGTAGTCTAAAATTCGAATAATTAGTTATAATATATAGCTATTAATTAGCTACGGAGGAGATTACCCTAATTTATAAGGAATTATTAAAAATAAAGGTTATATATAACTACGCTAGTCTCGTCCCTTATAACCGGGCCGAAGTAATACCGGGTCCGGGCTAGTACGTTAAAATTAACGTATTAGTAGCAGAGTACGTATAATACTACTTTAAATTAGGTATTATTATCGAGGGCATTAAGCAGAGCAATCTCGTAATCTATATATATAACTTACGGAAAGGGAATTTCGTAGGCCCGGAGTAATACTAATAGCTAGTTAATAGCCTAACGGTAATTAGCTTCCTTCTTACTAAACAAAAAGCAGCTCGTAACTTAGAAAGCATAACTATCGTTAGTTACTCCGTAAATATTAAATAACGGCATATTAAATTAGTTAATTTTATATATAAAATCTATTAATAAAACATCCGGGTATTATTAAAATAAGGAAATCGTAGTAGTAAGTATAATAAATAAGCTCGTAATATAGCCCGCGTCATCATATTAAAAGTAGTATTAATACTTTGTTAAATTGTATAATTAATTAAATAACTACTTAATAAGGGTCCTACTACTTAATTCGTTACGGCGGTAAGTAGCTAATATATTAAATATATCGTAGGCAATAATACTACTATAATCGCTACTTTTTAACTATAGGCTCGAAAGGATTTAAATAGGTTAAATACCCTTATTTTATTAATTAACGATTTAGTCCTTCTTACTATATAGTAGCGCGCAGTAGTAACGTATAAAAACGTTAATATTACTAAATAAGTAGTTATAGTAGTTATAAAAGTTATTAATAACGGGATAAAAGAGCTAATTACTACTTAAAAAGCTAGTAGCGATTTACTAATAGTAGTCTATAAACGAGGTTAAGGATTTACGATACTTATTTAGATAGGTTAACTCTACGAGATATTACTACTTTTAATCGTAACGCAGGCCATAACTATAATAATAAATAACGGTAGTTAACGCCCTAGCAGAGGGCTTATATTAAATAATTCGGATTATAAAGCTAGCTTTATAAGTAGCCTCGTTAAGTACTACTTTAGTATCGGATAGGGTAGGGAATCGCTAGCTATAAAATAAGTAGTCGTACTCTACGTAGCCGTAATTATTATAATCGGCTATATACTAATAAACAAAAAGATCGTCAACTTCGTAATTATTCTCTTCTTACGGCATATTAACGTTAAGAATAGCTTCAATTAGCGGCAGCGGCAGCGGCAGCGACGGCGAGGTCGACGAAGTGGTGGTTGTAGGTGGGTAGGTAGGTGGGTAGGTAGGTGGGTAGGTAGGTGGGTAGGTAAGTGGGTGGGTATGGGCAGCTGGCCTCCGGGCTCGGAGGTAGGGCCTGCCGCAGCCACACTTGGGGGCGGGATAGCAGGAGCTGCTGGCAGAATATCCTCGCCCTTTCTTTTCTGGTCTGTCTCTCTCTAACTTTTTCTGCCTGCCTGCCTGCCTGCCTGCCTGCCTCGCCCTCATCTGCCACGGTGGCTTTCCTTCTCTTCCCCAAAACAGAGTCTTGTAGCGCACATTGTGTAGGTATCCGTACGAGTACATGTTGTGGTCCACACCACGTAAGTTAGCGCCAAGCCACTAATACTTCGTAAGCTTCAGCCCCGCTCAAGATCCAATTAGACCCGACTCGACAATCTGCAAGTCTCTCTTCACCCGTCGTACCCGTCACATCTGCAACACCACAGCATGGCACCAAACCCGCCGTATGCAGCGCACTCGCACTCGATCTCGACGTTAGCTTCGCTCCAGTCGGGTCCCGTCGTCAGTGTTCTTGACACCTAGGGCAAATAGGAACACGAGATCTTACTATTCTTCACCCGGCGATCGCTCGTTGCACCTGGTGCCGATGCTTCGAGCAAGAACGAACGCAGCCTCATATTCTGCATCAAGTCGTTTGATCAAGCAGGTCGACAAGCCATCCTCCGCGAGCAGCTCAAGAAGTAACGGACAGCCCGATATGCGCCCAACTCTCTCCGACAGCCGCCCCAACTTTGTCTAATTGTCTGCACTCTTGCTCTCGCCGGCATCCCAGCGTGAACTTTCTGTGATCCGATCCAATTCGCACACGCGTCACCGTGTGGACCGTGGGCAATGGCTTTGACACAGAGAGGGTTTCGACGGAGCTTCCCCCTGGGATGGCGGCTGCTCTTGAGGGACACACGGCGCTGTTCCCATGGTTGCGCCGGTTCGCTCGGTTCCTTCTGGGTCGGCTTGCTCCATCGACTTGAACCAATTGTCCAGCTGTCAGAAATTCTCGCGGATAGAGTTTAGTAGAACAATTAACGCCTAGATTGGAAAGTTTACTCCCTGAGACATTGGAGTCACAGTACGAACCTCCGCCAATGCTGCCAAGTGGCCTACTTCCAGCCTCACTCCTTGTCGCCAATATCTCTCGACGTCTGAAGGAATGCACCATGTCTTGGCCGCTGTCGCAGCTCATTCCAGCGGTCCTTCAGCATGAACAGCATACAATGTGCCGCAACGCAACGGCATCTTCTGCCGTTCGTCTGTCGGATTACTCCACCGTTTCCCGCAAATTCTGGCGCGGCCAACCGTTGACGAGACTCTGAAATGTCTAGGACATGGGGGGTTTGAAACGAGCCGACAGCAAGTCATGTGTTTTGGCTGGGCAGCAGCGTGCAGTTACTGCAGTGCCTGGCATCTGTCGCTGGAAATGCCGTCCATGGTCCTGATCCATGATCGTCACTGCCCCTGCGCCAATCTCATCTGAAGACGCAAGCATGCAAGTCGAGTCCGCACAGCCGGGAGGAACGGGGGTTCCATGGTCTTGCCGGCTCCCTTGGACGCCAAAATTAGTTGGCCTTGTACGGCGTAGGCCGCTCGCTTGACTTGGGGGCCATCTGTCGTCGGCTCATCTTGCTCAACATCCCTCGCGATGAACATGTCAGCGATTGCGTGGAATCTGGCTACCGTCCACTCCATGCCAGTCTGGTGTTGACTACTATTGTCTCCTCCCTCCGATAAGTCATCCTCGAGCGTTTCAGCATTCCCCAGAGAGACCCTGAGGCAATGTGGTCTACCATGGTGCTTTGGTCGATTCGTGGCATGAGGGGGAGGATGGGAAAGATGAGCACCACATTCTTGCGCGTCTGCCACCCCACATGGCCCATTGCAAGCCACCAGGGACGCGCGCCCGGCCTCCCCAGCATCGACGGCGCCCGCTGGCGCCGGAGCTGGTGTTGCCTTTGCCCATCACGGCTCCACGTTCGAGGAGCCGGGCGAGTGGGAGAAGCCGGCTTAGCACGCTCCGCTGTCGCCATCGTCCGTCAGCCAATGGAGCATCATGAGCCGGAGACACATTCGTCAGTCTATCCGTGAACGTCGGCCCTAGAGTGGCTCGTATCGGATGTTTACAGCATTGGATGACTGCATCTGTGGCGTCCGTCACGGGCCGGTTCACGAGCATGTTTCTTGCTGTCGTGTTTACTCGCAGACTAACTCGAAGCTCCTCGACTCTCACTGGAAGGTGTGGCCGGGGACGGAGCTCGATGAGCAGACAGCTGCATCTAGGTCTTGGCGGTGTGATGGAGTCAAAGTGTAAGTACTTGGAGCCAGGTGCGAAATCGTTCTACTGTGTAGACCATACTGAACGTGGGCATGTTGGACATTCCAGCGCTTCTTAGCCCCTGACATTCTTTTTATTGTTTATTTGCCCCTGCTACCCCTGCTTTCTCCCTGATGAACGAAAAGAGCCCAAAGGACCACGGAGGTAAGGAGGCCAAGAAAGTGATGAAGAGATTGGTTGCGAGCCCCATCCCTCTAGGCGCAGAAGCAAAAACAGCGTATTGTCAGACAATGGGCTGAAAAGGAACTAGCGGCCGGTCTGGAGGCGTTTGTGGAATGGTCCCCCGCCCACGGCGGCCACGGCTGAGAAGCCAGCTGAGACTGGGACGGGCTGGGAATCTCAGGGCACTGGTCTACCTGTGGCTAGTTGACAAACTATTCAGTCTCGACGCCTCGTGGTCGGCCGTGCCGCCATGATACCCGTGGAAAGCGGTGTCTTGGACGTACGTAGTCGCTCTCCCTAGTTTCCATTAGCTTGCGCGGAAAGAAGGGGTCCCATTCCATTGGGAAGTCTCGTTTAAATTGGGGTTGCATCTGTCAAGTTGCTGCACGGCATCTCATGAAAAGAGCGGCTCCGGCTGGGTATGGATTGGGTTTTTGGGAGGGAAAGGTGTTGGGAAGGGAAGCAGAGGGTAAGGGTATGGGTACCGAGAAAGTACCTGTCGCCTTGGACGTCAGAAAGCAAATACGTACCGTTACTTGTCCGGTTCAACTCGCTGCCAATCGGCTCTCGAGTCTTGATGCCTTTCCGTACGTATCCCATCATCACATGATCCGTGAACTCCCTATGGTGAGTGTATTATGTAAGGCACATCCCCCGGTGATCGATACTCGAAATCGCACGTTCTGACACGTCTAGATACGCCGTTCAAATACAAGCTTTTGCCGGCCGGGTGTCTGCAAGCTCCGGACAAAACTGCGCCGTGTGCGTACTGCCGGGAGACTGGAGCTGTATTTTGTTTTTGGGACATCGCGAGGGGCCGCGGCGGGAGAGCCTGAGAAAGTTGTCGTGGACGCAGCCTGTGCCTGGATGCCATGCCAGGGTTCCCTTGGAAAGTCCCCGGTTCGCACTAATCACACAGGTGCTCGAGGAAAAAGCAAGCACATATACCTCGCTGTTCGCATAGGTAGTAGGTAAGCTGCTGCGATGGTCGGTGGCTGACGTATAATACTGAGGAATCGAGAATGATGGAAGAGGTTGAGAGTACGGGTGCAAAGTACAGATACTTTGCAAACACAGGCAAGCGTCATGTTTCAAGATGTTGCTTCCCAGCCAAGACCCTCTTGGTGTCCACCCCCACCATCCACCTCTCAGTCTCGCTCCTCCGTACCACATTACGGATGTCACAACTATTATTGCGATCCCATTCTCATCGCACTTGTTATACTGCACTTGTCTAGTACCTAAGTACGGTCAAACTGTTCATTTCCCACCAGTTACCACAGCACCTGCTTCGAGGGCAGCAGGCCGGCAGCAGCAAGTAGCCATCGCACCATCCACTTTCTCCCACACCGGGCTAGATCGGCATCCATGAGATTGCCCCCAAAACATCAGCCAAGCACCCACACTCAATCGGAGCGACGACCGTGGCTGCAGTCGTAATCGCAAGGAAGCCACATCCACAGCTGCTAACCAAAATCTGAGTGAGATAGAGAGAGAGAGAGAGAGAGAGAACCCAGCTAGTTAGCTGACCTACCTACATGTTCCGCTGTACTCTATACATGATCCAAGCTACTCTGATCCCGCTGCGTACGACTAACCTGAATCTATCTCTCAAGTCTCTTAATTAGAGACGGAGAGACGTCAAGAGACACGTTGCCAAGTACTCGCCGCAGCTCGGGCCGGTACTTGATTCTATCCTGGAGCTACTGATACCCGCCCTGTACCTGGTCGTCTATGCTCGTTCCCCAGTCGAGCTTACGCCAATCATCTCGGCCCTTGCTGATCTGCTGTCCACCGACCGCCTCAACTTGGGATGCCTCTTACAGCCTACGCACACCATCTCATTTGAACGCCTACGACGGTTCCATATGCACCTTGCCGAAGCTATCTGAACTCTGGCTGTCACTCTGCCACAGACTTTTTAAAGGTGGCAGGTATCCAGTTCTCGCCCTCCAGACCTCCATGCCACTGCTCATCTCAGCCTACTGCATCCATCATCTCGTGAGACGGAACAACAAGCGACTAACCACAAAAAAATTGGGCTGACAGAACTCCTTGAATTCTCTCTCTCCCTCATACCTATCACCGCCGGTCCTGCCCACTCACTTGCTCCTGCCAATATTTCTCACTACTAGCTACTACCACTACTTTTTCGCGCTGTCAATACGACTGATTCGCCATAGCCACTCCGCTTGGCTCTCACTAACGAACCATCCATCCTTCAACCACCGCGGACCACGTTCGGCCTCCCTTGCCTCAGTTGTGCGCGAGTCGGGGTGGTGTGAGTGAGACAGAACAGGGCACAGATCGCCAATGGCCTCGATTTAGACGTGATAGGGATATCCCATATCTGAGGTAAGATTAATTGCCCGACATGAGCGTGTCTTGCGTGTGGGCATCCAGCTAAACTCACTTTTAGGGCCACATACTCTCTCCCTTGAAAGCCCAGCTGGCTTTCCCTACTTGTACTTCAACCTCGCACAAGCCTGACTCGCAGTCGAACCCGAACCTTAAACTCTCTTCGAGCTCCCGACACCGACCTGTCCGCACGACTTTCCTCAACCTCTCTCACACGCACACAACCAAACGACACGCCAATTTACAACAGAGATACCGTTCCGACCGTCGAAATGACTCAACTCAACGGCCAGAACCGCGCGCCGAGCAGTACGTTGGAAATCGTCCTTATCAACCCTTATCACCATCCGTGGTTGCTAACCCTCAATCCAAGCCTACAGCAATGGTCACGGCAAGTTCTTCCAGGATGGAGGTATTTGGAAGGAGGCGCCCTTGCTCAAGGGTACCACCAAGTTTGAGCCTCTTCCCGATGTCAAGAACATCATGATTACCGGCGGCGCAGGCTTCATGTAAGTCGCGGTCTTGGCACTGCGGTTGGACCGCAAGCTAACAAAATACCTCAAGCGCATGCTGGCTCGTCCGTCATCTCACTCTCACTTACCCCGACGCATACAACATCATCTCATTCGACAAGCTGGATTACTGCTCATCACTGAACAACACTCGGGTTCTGAATGAGAAGTCAAACTTCACCTTTGTCCACGGCGACATCACCAACCCCACAGAAGTACTTCACTGCCTGAAGCGGTACAACATTGATACCGTCTTCCACTTTGCCGCCCAATCACACGTCGATTTGAGTTTCGGTAACTCATATGGATTCACTCACACCAACGTGTACGGCACCCACGTTCTGCTTGAGAGCGCCAAGAGCGTCAACATCAAGCGCTTCATTCACATCTCTACCGATGAGGTCTATGGCGAGGTGAACGATGACGATGACGACCTCCTCGAGACCAGCATCCTCGCACCCACGAACCCTTATGCTGCCTCCAAGGCTGCCGCCGAGATGCTTGTCCAGTCCTACCAGAAGAGCTTCAAGCTCCCCGTTATCATCGTGCGCAGTAACAACGTTTACGGACCGCACCAGTTCCCCGAGAGTATGTCATCAAAATACTTGAATACCTATCGAATGATAGCTGACCAACTCGCTCAGAAATTATTCCCAAGTTCAGTTGTTTGCTGAACAGAGGCCAGCCTGTCGTCCTCCACGGCGACGGAAGCCCCACCCGTCGCTACCTGTTTGCTGGCGACGCGGCCGATGCATTTGACACCATCCTCCACAAGGGCCAGATGGGTCAAATCTACAACGTCGGATCCTACGACGAGATCTCCAACATTGACCTCTGCAGCCATCTCCTCAAGGAGATGAAGATCCCCTTCTCTACGACGGACGAGTTCAAGAAGTGGGTTAAGTACACACACGACCGTCCCTTCAACGACCACCGCTACGCCGTCGACGGCACCAAGCTGCGCCAGCTCGGCTGGGACCAGAAGACGAGCTTCGCCGACGGCCTGCGTATCACTGTCAACTGGTACCGCCAGTTCGGCGAGGAGTGGTGGGGTGACATCACCTCTGTTCTCACGCCTTTCCCTGTCGTCCAGGGACTGGATGTTTCCGCGGACCAGGAGCCCGTGGCCGACTCACCGCCTACTCCCGAGTCGAAGAAGAGAAAGGTGATTGATGGTGCCAACGGCACCAACGGCCACTCTGTTAGAGCATAGACCATACGCTCATGAGTGGACGAGTGGTTGGGGGAGGAGGAGAGGGGGAATGAACGAGAGACATGAAAATTGACATGAGGAAGGGTGTGCTCCTTCAATTGTTACGATGTAAATCCTTTTAGAGACGTGCAACACGGTCTGGCGTATGGCCAAAGAAAGCTTGGCAAGTTTGCAGAACACACAACACAACAAACACAACACATTTTTCTGGCTCCGGTTTATGGCGGGGGCGTAAAAGGCACACAGTATGGCAGTTCAATCATAGAGAGAACATATGGTCGATGGTCGGCAAATCGAAGCTTTTCACCAAAAGTCAAGTCCATATTCGATATGCATATGTGATTTGTTGGCTCGATAGCCTTTGTGAGACTTCTTTGATATTGTGGATGATGACGGGCGACTGTTACCCAGGTAGAGTAGTGGGTCAAGACAACCTATGAAAGTGAGGAAAGGCGTTGCGTTATAGCTCAAAGAGCAATGATCAGGTTATTCGTATCGTTGAGCCCACGTGCAGTTTCTTCTGCTTCTATCCTTTGTCATCTGCATGTTATGCAATAAAGTAATGAACTCTTACAGTCATCATCATCCATTCATAGAATGAAGTTGGTCCCCCTTCCTCTTCTCGTGACAACATGTGGGCCAAGGTGTAAGCGAGAGAGGGGGCGGCGGTGGCGGCATGCAGGTTCACACGTTTGATGTTGGTTCTTGTTGGAGAGTGAACCATCTCTTTGGGTTCTTTACTTTGGTACCGAGGCGAGGGGAGGCAATCGGAACAACAGGCATATTGACCTGGTCTAGGGGTATCGTTATTCTGGAATACACAAGCTCAGATGATAATCGTCTCGAATGCTTTCAATGGGATAGACAGGCAGACTGGCTACATTGCATGGACTGAGGAGGGGGGTTTTCCCCACGTGTGATGATGGCTGTGAAGCTCGTGGGCCGCGCCTCTCGGAGACTTTTGGCAACATTCGGCTGTGGATGGTCATATTCCTTTTTTTCTTTTTTGGTATTCCTTCTTTGCTTGTGATCCTTCGCATGAGGGGAGGGGAGGAGGGGGCTGGACCACGTGTTTTTCATTCTCTCTTTCTGACATGCAGATGCGAGGGGATTTGTTGCTGGGTTCGTTTGATTGCTTTTGGGGTATTCAAAACTTGAGCAAACCAGCCGAATGGTCTGAGAAGGTAACCCTCTTTCTCCCATTTCCACATGTTTCTTGTTACTGCTGTTCTTACTTTTTTCTCGCCTTTCTTTCTTAGGTCCTAGTGTCACTGTTAAATGGTCAATGGACCGTCTGTACGGACAGAGTTGTTGAGAGTCACAAGGGAAAAGGTCTCGACCCCTATGAACGGTACGATTACTCCGCTCTCCCCTCTCTTCTCCTCTTGGGAGGTCGTCAAGGGAAGGAGGGCAAGGCAAGGTAAGGTACCGCGCGAATGGTTCGAGATGGATTTACACCCCGGTCATTCAACTTTGGTTGGTTCGGGATCGGACTTCTCGGAGGCGGAGGGATTCAAACTTGTTCTCTTTGACATCGAGGTACGGATGGATACCTACCTGCTCCATGAGGTTTGTGTAACCTACCTAGATTGGCAGGATTGGTGATGCCGTGCAGCAGTAGTAGATAGCTCACCTCTCCTTCTTGCGTTGTTCCGGCTTGCTGCTGGTGCCACCGGTGCATATTGAAATACCTATCTAGCTACGAGCGATAACCATCGGGCTCTTGTCCGTCTCCGGACCCCACCTTGTACGGACTTGTTCAATTTTATCGAAGGAGGGGAATTGATGTCCCATCTGGGATTCGGTTGGAACATGATGGGCTGGTGGGCTGAAGGTTGGAGCGAACGTCAAGTACATAACAAGGTACAGGAAAGTCACGGCCGAGGAATAGCCTTCCTTATCGCACAGGTTGGAGCCTGGATGAGGGCTAGACAGTACATTTCCCGCTTTCTTGGTGGATGAATCTCGTATATAGATAATAATCCTGTAAAACTGCTAGACAACGGTCCTCGAGGCTTGATTCGCGTGAACCGCTTGACCCCCTCTCTCTTCTCTCTTTTCTTCCCTTTGGGTTCCCATCCTGTTCCCCCTTGGACGTGCTTGAGCTTCTGGGTAAGGGCAACATTAGGTGTGGTGTGGGCGGGGGTCCGGGGGGAGGAAGACGACCTACCTTGGTCCACAACGACCCGGACCCATCCATCTCCGAGACCCGGGCCAACCAGAAGTGGCAGCGAGAGACCTGGGAGGGAGAGACAGAGCCCCCGAGGCGCGGTTGTGGGCTCTGAAGTTGTGGTTCGGTGGGGTCTGAAGGGGAAAGCCCAAGCCTCCAAGGTTCCAACGGCGGGGGCCACGGAGAGGGGGGGCTGTCCCTCATCCTTGGGCCTGGGAGTCCTTGGACGCACCGCGGCGATGGAGAGTTCTGAGCGAGTGCCTGTGCGTGGGTTTTCCCTTTTCTTTGAGCCCAGACTTCCGTCCCATGCTGTTGGGAACAATATCGCGAGTGGGAGCCGGAATTGGGGTAAAGGATGCGCATAAGGGTTTGGTACGCCTTGCTTACCAATGGCGAGGAGGAAGTAGCATGTATCGTACTCTCAGAGGTCAAGAAATGAAGTGATGCCAAGGTAGGCAGTGGAGGGTATATTGCAGCTTGCCTGCAGCCTCCGTCTACTACCTCAAGTGCTTAGGTGCAGTAAGGTGCTGACTGCCCGTACCGGCGGTTCCCTGGAATCGTACCAGTCCTCGGTTCTAGACTTGATTCAAGATGAGGGGAAGAAAACGAAGGAGGCAGATGGGCCATCATAATTTGGTCGACTCCTCGAGCATAGCAGGCAGCCCTATTTATCCAATCCGTGAGCCGCTGGGAATCTCAGTTGGTTGCGAGTACAATCCTTACGTGCCCAGTGTTTCTTCACGACTACAATGTGTACCCTGATGTAGCACACTGACCTTGCATATCCAGCGTACCAATGCAGAGAGCTTGGTGGCTCGAATGTACGAATGAAATTCCATGTCTTTCGCGTCCTGCATACTGCGTAGGAGTACGTAGGCGTAGAAGCGTACTAGAATTGGAGCAAGAGGTCCAGACGCAACAAAATGATACCTTACCTCGAGCCCGCACCACCATCTCTGGGTCCATTAAGATGCCGTTTTAACGACATGGCCCTCGTCCACTCCCGCAGCTACTGTGCAGTAGAGTATCCAAGCTCGTGTCTCCGTATTAGTTCCAAGCCAGTCGGACTCTTGGAACAAGAGACTCTCCGTAGTAGGTTCCATTGCTAAGGTAAAGCAACGATCTCCACGGCAGCTCCCACACTTTCTGCCGCTGTGTCTGTCCACAGTCCAAGTGATTGACGAGACGGACAGTCTACGGAGTACAGTAATGCATTGTATGTATGTATGTATGTATGAATGCCCGTTGGTAATTCAGCAGTGAAAAGAACCCTTGATCGTTTGCCCCGTCGGTTCCCACCCACCCCCCTCGTCCGTCGTCCTCGTCGTCCCGGTCCCATCGCCAGCGTCCTTGCAAGTTGCGAGATCCCGGCACCTGTCAGGATTTCTGCACAGGATTAGAGCAATGCACTGGCCAAGGGCACCCGCACTAGGACGTCCTCCCCGGAGCAGCCATACCCTTTCAGTGTTAATCCTACCCGACTGGCAAGTCACGTCGTCGCCTGATTATCCTCAAAACGAACGTCCTTTCCACTACTTTGTACCCCCCTCGAAAGCCTCTACGGAGTTTCTTAAGCCATCGTCTCTCTGCCAGTCCCGCCCTCCCGCGTCTTCCTTTCCAAGAGAGGCCCCTTCTTTCAATCTTCTCCCGCTTTACCGCACTCGGCCTCGTACCATCTTTTCTCTTTTGTTCCTCTCTCTCTCTCTCTCTCTCTCTCAAGTCTACACCAAGGAGCAAAAACACACTTTCCACAATCTGCCCGAGCAATCGCAATCGCGACCACCGATCGGCCGACCGATAGCATCCGGATTTGGCACCAAAATCGCCAGCCCTCTATTTCCGTCCTTTGAGATTTCCGCGAGAACCCACTCCGCCGCCCCCCTTTACTGGCCCTCTACTGGTACCTAATCAACCTCGACGAGAACGACGAGAACGACGAAACCCATTCTCCTTTTCTACTCACAGCCGCCAAACAAAATCAACCAACCTCATCCTCCCGGCATCCCGTCGCGGGTCATGACATGACGTTCCGGGGCCGCCGACTAGGAACAGAAAGACCGCGATAGGGACCCCTTCCAACTCAGACCCTTCCCGGGTGGCACAAACGGACGGGACGGGTCTCGGCCGCCGCCGCCCATGGCCAGGAAGCGGCGCACTAAGAAGCGCAACAAGGGAACCAGCACACGACCAGACCCCGCGCAGGGCGCCGAGTCCAGCATGTCCACCACCGACGAGCTCGCCTCCCACTCGAGCGACGGCCTGTCGAGCGGCATGCGCGATACCGGGAGCGCCGCCACCGAGATGACGAGCGTCATGGGCAGCACCGAAGATGGTTCGCAGGCCGGTCTCGAGGCCGACGAGGAGTGGAATTCGCAAGAGGAGGAGGGCATGGAGGTTGACGATGACGATAATTTTTCTGTGTTTGCGCCGAGTCACTACCCTCGACCGAGCGAGTCGCATCGCACCGAGATGCCCTACATGACGTCGCCAAATCACCAAGACATGTGAGTAATTTTCTGGGATGTGTGCTGCTTTTTTTTTTTTTTCTACGCCTATGCAGAGCCCGCCAAGCGATGACGGTTCGGACGAAGGCTGACTAGGAGGTTACTGCAGGTCGTCAACGAGGTCATTCATGGAGCGAGAGTTGGACTACCAGTGGGAAAACGGTCGTCGATACTGCGGATCCCACTACCACCTTCCAAACGATGAGTGGGAAATGTGCCGCATGAGCTTAATCCACAGAGTCTATCTCCACGTTTTCGACGGCAAGCTGAGCACGGTACCGATGGAGAACCCACAGAGGATACTAGACGTCGGCACGGGCATTGGCGAGTGGGCGATAGGCATGGCGGACGAGTTCCCCAACTGCGAGGTCATTGGCACAGACATTTCCGCCATAGCGCCCACGTCAATACCGATGAACTGCTTCTTCGAAGTCGACGACGCCGAGCTCGAGTGGGAGCGCGAGCTCAACTCGTTCGACCTGGTACACTTCCGCCACATGATGGGCGCCTTCCTCGACTGGAATTTTATCTACAAGGAGGCCTTCAAGGTCATCCGCCCCGGCGGCTGGATCGAGCTGCTGGACTGGGACGACCAGCAGGGCTTCAAGAAGTTCCTCTCAGAGTTCCCTCCCACGTCCGAGATCCACGAGCTCTCGAGAGACCTGACGCAGGCGGGCGTCAAGGCCGGGCGGGCGAGAGGCGTCGCGCACATGAACCCGAAGCTGTTGACGGATGCCGGCTTCACCGATATCAAGCTGACGGAGCACACGATACCTATTAATCTCGAGTCAAGCGAGGGCAAGCTGTGGCTGATTGCCTGCATCGACGGCCTGGAAGCCGAGTGCCTGCGGCCGCTCACAAAGTACATGGGCTGGGAGCCCGATCACGTAAAGACGGCGTGCCACAACGTCGCGAGGGAGATGGCCCGCCTGGCGAGGGATCCGATCAAGTCGCATGGTCTCATCGTCAAGGCGCGCGTATTGGTGGGAAGAAAGCCGACGACTGCGGTCACGCCGCCGAGGGTGTACCCGATTTTTAACGACGACGCGGATGAGACGGATGATACCGCGCGTGAGGATGCTTGCAGCAGACACCATGACGATGACGAGTCCGCCATTGAGACGGCGGTCTGAGTTCTCGAATGACCTACTCGCCTTCACCTTCTTGGTGAGGCGAAGGCAATAATTTTCTGCTCTATCCGGGTGACGAACAGCCCGGGCCTAACTAAATTAGAGCAACCGCTATCACCTTCATGTTCACTTGCATACATCGCAACTTTCACACCGGCAGAAGAGCTTGGCCGGTCATATTTAAAAGCGATCAACAAACTTGCATAGCTCTTACTTATTTTACCTTACCTTCTATGGAAACCGGACGGGGTCGAGAAAAAGTACCTTGCCTTTCAAAGCGATCAACTGAAGATACTCGTATCAAAATGGGGGACGGCAGGTTCGAGGAGGGCTCGAGGTGCACCATTGTGCAGACCAAAGGGGTCGAGAGATATCCTAGCTACTAGGCAGATTAAGGATAGTCATCGAAATTAAGATGAAAATAGACGAAGCTCTCCATTTGCTGCAGTATGCTTAGCTATGTGGTGAAATGAAGAATTCCCAGTGAGGATTGCCGCAGAGGTGCCGAATAAGTTGTGAAATGTCACAATTGAATACCTCGAGCTTGAGGAACTTGAGAGCTCGGTGCTTCAGAAGTACGTACCGCCATAGCTCCGTTCCCAGGTTGCAGTGGGGGGCCAGCCGAGCTCCCTGCCTATGTCATCCATCCTTTACACCAACAGCGACCACACATACAATCACCAGCCTCCAACGAGTAGTCCACTTTGCGCAACCGCAGCTGGCGCGCTCACCAACGCTCGAAGCGAAATCACGATCCCCAGCGACGATGCCCGTATGACCTCGACGTAGCCGCCCCTTCGAATCATGGCTTTGAACCCCACCGACGGCTTCGTCGCCGCCGGCAACGGGGTGCTCGACCTGGACGACGCCGCGCTGCCCATGTTCATCGTCGAGCGAGTCCAGCTGCAGTTCTCCATCGCGGCCGACTTTGTCGCCGCCCAGGTCGCGAACAATGTTTTAGTTTTGGCGTTATCCAACGGACGTATCTTGCGCATCGACCTTAATAGGCCCGAGGACATTGATGGTACGTTTTACAGTCGGACGAAACGACGGTACTTTGCTACCTACGAATAATGGGTTGCTAACCATGAGACTATTCGCAGACATTGACCTCCCCAAGAAACCGGCAGAAGTCGGCGTCATCCGCCGCATGTTTCTCGATCCGACCGCCTCCCACCTCCTCGTCTGCACGGCGCTCGGCGAGAACTACTACCTCCACTCCCAACACAAGCACCCGCGCGCCCTGGCCCGCCTGCGAGGCGTCTCCATCGAGAGCGTTGCCTGGAATCCCTCGCTGCCCACGGCGTCGACCCGCGAGATTTTGCTCGGTGCCGCCGACGGCAACATCTACGAGGCCTCCATCGAGACCACCTCGGAGTTCTATAAGAAGGACATCAAGCTCAAGAACCTGCACAAGCTCCCGGATGGACCGATCACGGGACTCTGGGCCGATACGTTGCCGAAACGACCGGACATGCGGCGGGTCATGATTGCGACGCAGAGCCGGCTGTTTCATTTGGCTGGCAAGGTCGGCAGCGGCCACGACAGCGGAGGGTCGGTGTACACGAAGCTGTTTGAGTCGGAGCAGCCCGTCATTCACGAGCTGTCGCGCGCCTCGGCCGCCGCCACGTCTGCGCTGGTCGTCTCGCCGGATCCCCCTGACCAGAACCCGTACGAGGACGAGGCGCACGAACGGGCCTACGCGTGGCTGTCTGCGCAGGGTATCTTCCACGGGCAGCTCGCCTCAAGCGCCGAGGGCAAAAAGATATTCAATGAGTCGAGCATGCTCCCGCGGGACAAGATTGGTTCGTCGTCTGACGGATCGGGAAGCAAGCGAAAAGCTACGGCGGATTACGTCGAGGCGATTGCGCTGACGCAGTGGCACATTGTCAGCCTGATTGGAGGCCGCGTGGTAGCCACGAATCGCCTGACTGGAGAGGTGGTCTATGACCAGATCGTGTTGGACCCGGGCCAGAAGGCTGTGAGCTTGTCTGTGGATCTGCAAAAGAACACATTCTGGATGTTCACTGCGCAGGAAATCTTCGAGGTCGTCGTCAGGGACGAGGACCGCAATATCTGGCAAATCATGCTGAAGCTGCAACAGTTTGACTCTGCGCTGCAGCATGCCAAGACGCCCGCGCAACGGGAGACGGTAGCGACCTCATATGGTGACCACCTCGTTGCTAAGCGGCAATATATGGAGGCCGCCTCGGTGTACGGACGCAGCAATAAGCCATTTGAAGAGGTGGCTCTTACCTTTATCGACAACAACGAGCCGGACGCTCTGAGGAAATATTTACTGGCGAAGTTGAGCACGTCGAAGAAGGCGGCCGTCATGCAAAGAATAATGATTGCGAGTTGGCTGGTAGAGATCTTCATGGCGAGGCTCAACTCGCTAGACGACACTATCATTACGCAAGCCGAGCTAGCGGACGGCCTCAACCCGGCGCAGTCGAGAGAGCAGCTCCACGCTGTCCAGGGCGAGTTCCAGGAGTTTGTCAACAAGTACAAGTCTGACCTCGACCGGCGGACAGTGTACGACGTGATCAGCAGCCACGGTCGGGAGCAAGAGCTGTTGCACTTTGCCAACGCCGTCAACGACTACAACTACGTCCTGTCGTACTGGGTTCAGCGCGAGCGGTGGCCCGAGGTACTGACGGTGCTGAAGAAGCAGACGGATCCTGAGGTGTTCTACCGGTACAGCACTGTGCTCATGACGCACGTCGCTTCGGACCTTGTTGAGATCCTCATGCGCCATTCCGACTTGAAGCCTCGCAAGCTGATTCCTGCGCTGCTGGAGTATAACCGCAACTTCGAGGGCACCCCCCAGCAGAACCAGGCCGTCAGGTATCTGCAGTATGTCATCAACCAGCTCAACTCCAAGGATTCGGCAGTACACAACACTCTTGTTTCGATATATGCACAAACCTCCAAAGACGAAGCTGGTTTGCTGTCATATCTAGAATCGCAGGGCGAGGAGCCGAATTACGACCCGGATTTTGCCCTTCGCCTGTGCATCCAGCACCACCGCACGCTGTCTTGCGTCCACATCTACACCAGCATGGGTCAGTACCTGCAAGCCGTCGACCTGGCGCTCTCGCATAACGAGGTTGAGCTGGCGTCTGTGATTGCCGACCGGCCCATGTCCAACCCGCCTCTGCGGAAGAAGCTCTGGCTCGCCGTCGCGCGCAAGGTCATTTCGCAGTCCAACGGCATCAAGACGGCCATTGACTTTTTGAAGCGGTGCGACTTGCTAAAGATTGAGGATCTCATCCCCTTTTTCCCGGACTTCGTCGTCATTGACGACTTCAAGGAGGAGATTTGCACGGCGCTCGAGGATTACGGGCGCAACATTGACTCGTTGAAGAAGGAGATGGACGAGTCGTCGCAGACGGCGACGAATATCAAGGTCGACATCGCCGCCTTGGATCACCGGTACGCCATTGTCGAGCCCGGGGAGAAGTGCTACGTCTGCGGGCTGCCGTTGCTGAGCAGGCAGTTTTTTGTCTTCCCCTGCCAGCACTCGTTTCACTCGGATTGTCTGGGCAAGAGGGTACTGGAGCAGGCCGGGGTCGGCACGAGCAAGAGGATCCGCGAGCTGCAGGTGCAGATTAGTAAAGGTCTGGTGAATGGCGCCAAGAGGGAGGCCATGATTACGGAGTTGGACTCGTTGGTGGCATCAGCATGGTGAGTTTACAACGGGTTGTCTATTTGCGAGTGACGTATTGCTAACATGACGCAGTATTCTTTGCAGCGAGTTTGCCATTAAGAGGATTAATGAGCCATTTGTGACGCCACAGGATAACCTCAATGAATGGAGGATTTAAAGGGGGTGGGTGTGTGGTGGCCTCTGTGGTGTAGACGTCCGCGGTCTCTTCTTATCTTTGTACATGATAGCAAAAACAAGAACCTTGCATGAGCAAGCGTTGTCTTAATGGCTGCAATACCCGGCGTTTTCAAATTCAAGAGTTTGTTCAGAGCATATCCCGGAAGATCATGGTTTAAGACTACTATATTGATTCTGTTTGTATTGTAACCCGTCATCTCGGTTTCGACAACAGCGTAAGTCTTGCTGTGGTGTTAAGGCTTTGATTTGGATTTGTGGTAGAGAGACAGGCAGGGGATTCTTTTCAGGAGCCTGAGCAGTCGGTGACTTGCGTTTGCGAAGTCGAGAGCAGGAGGATGGAGACGATGAGGCCGTAGAGGCCTAGGACCTCTGCGAAGATGAGGATTAGGACCATGCCTGTGTATAGACGCGGTTGTTGGTTCGTGGCTCTGACTGTTGGATGGGTGTCAGTTACCATTACGACCTTGCTCTTGTGACCCTTTGTTCCTCGACCGAAGGCCGTAGGCGTCATCGACAGCGCAGAGTAAACGACACAAGGGGGAGGGGAAAGGGGGCAAGGGAAGAAGTGGGATAGAGGAGAAGCAGTTACCTCCGGCATCGCCAACGATCCCGATCGCGAACCCCGCCGCAAGCCCACACAGGCCGACGCTTATCCCCGCGGCGAACTGCAGGAAGCTCGTGTGCAGGGCCTGCTTCTCGACGAGGCGGTTCGCGATGATGACGGCGGCGACGAGGCCGTAGATGCTGAGGATCTGGGCCATGATGGCGCAGAGGGTGTTCTGCATGAGGCGGTCGGGGCGGAGGACGCCCGCGGAGAAGATTGCGGCGGAGGACTTGGCGGTGCCGTAGGAGGAGCCGAGGACCGTGAAGACTATGGCGGATATGCAGCCCATTGCGCCGAAGAAGGACTGTTTGTCGGTGGTGGTTAGAGGAGGAGAGGGGATGAGAAAGGGGAGGGGGGCTTGGGGGGGATGAACTTGCGGAGTATGATGGACTTGGAGGATGAGGTGCGTTAGCTGCGAGTATTGCGGGATTTGGGACGCTTGGAAAGGGGGGAGATGGGGATGTGATACGCACCAGCGGTCCAGGTTCGCAAAGACGATTTCGTCCATTCTGGTGGCGGTAGTGGCGGGCGATGTGAGGATGGATTGCATTTAACTTTTCTTGTTGATTTAAGCTTATCTGATGCTGAGGGGGCTTTCCAAGATCTGATGAGATGACGGGTAGTTTTACCGGGAGAACGTATGGTCACGCATCACAACTTATATATCAAATGTGTTGGTCGCATTTAGAGAGAGGCCTACTGCTTTCCTATCATACCACACACATGCACAGCTCTTAGACTTGGTTGCCTAAAATGCAGAATCAGGCTTGATGTGTACGATTTCGTGGTCCATATCTTGGGTATCCCTTCGTCGAACCACTCACCATTCGCGGTGGCTTGTCACGAACGGGATAATTCCGATCCGATCTTATCTTTTCTACTTACATGTACGGCGTCGGGCGAGAGGTAGCCCTACGCGTGGCACGAATGCTGACTGCCTTACGGATACTTTCAGGCCCTGTGCACATTCAGCTGTTATGATGTACCAATGGAGAGACCTACTGTCAATGAGCTGACTGGAAGGATGCGGTGGCCGCGGACGCTCGTGATTGGTTCGTGGTGGCGACAAGATGAGGTGAGCCGGACGGGAGCGGCGCGGTCGGCGCCGGGACCCACCCCAGCCGGCCGGTGCCAGTAATCCGGATTTAGACAACCCACGTCACTATACATGTGACTCTGGAGGATGCCGTGCACGGTCCAAGGGGGAAGTGGGGAACGCCGTCGCAGAGATGCTTCTTTTCGGGGGATCTCCAGTTCATGATTCGTCCTCGAAGCAAATGGCTGGCATTCCCCGTTCGGGAGGAAACGAAAAAAGAGTGCGGGCGAGTCAGGGGGGATTCTTGCGCGCCAGATGTGCCAGGTAGATGGGCGAGCTTTGAAGAACGAACGGTCGCACCCATCTTCAATCTATGACCTGGGTCCTTACACATGATCTGCACCAAGAGCGGTGCTGTCAGGCGGGTTTTGGGAGTCCTGATACAGTGACACTTTGAAGTCTCATACTCCATACTCACATACGGAGTAGTATCCTTCTTTTCCTATGCCACGGTTCAAGGTTGACCTTATTTACGGATCCCGTTCTTAGTTTTACTCGGCCCGCGGACGGTAGAGAAGAAGCGGACACGCCCACCTAACAAATCCACTTCTCGTACGAAATCATGAGAAATACGACAAATTGGAGAGGCCGACGGACCCGTGGTGGCCTCGTCATCCCTCATTTTCTTTCGGCCTCCTGGAGTCTTGGAGTTCCTGGACGTCTTGCCTACCTTTTGCAGTAGCGCCGGGACTTGGTGCTCTTGGCCCGGACGCTGCTCGCGCGCCACATCCCGGACCATCGGATCTCGGCATCGGTATGGAGTGGGGGGGGGGGGGGGGGGGGGGGGAGGGGGGGGGGGGGGGGGAAGGGGGGGCGGGGGGGGGGGGGGGAGGGGGGCCGCTTTTTTTTTGTCTTTTTTCGTTCCCTTTTCACGCCCCTCCCCCCCCCATTTCTTTTCAACCCTCGCGGGGGGGGGGGGGGGGGGGGGGGAGAAGAGGGAGCGTTTGGACGAAGCGGCGAAGCGCATGTGGTTGGATGACGGGCACTTCCTTTTTAGCTCATTTACGTTCCCTTTCGAGATCCCGTTCCCGCCATTGCCTTATTACACCGTCATGGGAGACTGATTGACGATTCGAGCCTCAGGCAAGGCAAGGCAAGGCTCGATGGACAGGCTCTTCCGGATCCCCGGAGTGGCGATGAACGCATCAACGCGATCGGGTCTGTCGGCTAGACCAAAGTGAAGATTATGGAGCAGATGATTCCTCACCGCGTTGCGCGTTGCGCAATCCATGAGCCAAGATGCGCTGGTGATGCTACGATCTCCGACGTCAAGAGACGCAAGCAGGAGTTCTTTTCTAGAGGACTGATCAGTGATGCGGCTCTGGCGGCATCGTGTTGCCGGTGCTAGCACTTGTTCTGTATCGTGAGACCTGGATGAAGGGTAAAGGTATGAAGGAGGTGTAGGTGTCGAGTGTCGAGTATCACCAATTTTAGAGGTTACAGTTCTTTTTTGTGTCTTGCTGCGTTCGTCGTCTTACCCCATGCTGGCTCGGACCGAGAGGATGTCTGATTTTATCAGGGAACGCGACGAAGAACACCTCCTCGGCTGGCCTCGAGTCGCAAGTCATTTCCGTAGGTCGGGTGTGGCAGCGAGGGCGCCTGGCTGACCAGAGCGTTGGTGAGAAGCCTACAAGGTAGAGAGAGGTACTCCGTGAGCCCGTAGCGATGTTGGTTCCAGAATCCAACGTGTCTGATATTCCGCTAGCTGAGACAGAAAAGGGTTCGCTGTTGGTCGGGGGTTACATTGATGCTCGCGTTTCACATGCAGCCATTTTTACCCCTGCCCAGCTGCTGCAGCGCAACCGCACGACCGCAACCGCAACCCGCACCGCCCTCTTCTTTTGCGCAGCCGCGGTGCGGCAGACACTCACACGACTATTGCGCGCTCTTCCTTCTCCGAGTACTCAGAGTGCAAGTGTGACTCTCACTCTCCATACTACCGTAGATTGTGGGAGAGAGAGGGAATGTGGGAGCAAGGGGGGCTGGGTTGTCTTTCCTTACAGGCTACGGACCTACGGCTACCGGCCCACGCAAACTGCAGAAAAAAGGGCAGAGCACCGCAAAATAAAGGGGACGGGATGCTTAGAAGGGCAAGATGCAAGCACGGCCACGCGTCTTTTTCGACTCCGCCTGACATGGCTCTCACCACTCGCTAGCCTCCCTTCCCTTTCCCTACCCTTCCTTCCCTTCCCGTTACCAGTGGCAGTGGTGACTGGTGCGTGAGAGTCTGTGATACTTGTGATACCTGTGATTCCAATACCCCCAACCCTGTCGGTGAGAGGGTTTGACCCGGGGTCGTCCCGGGCTGGCAAGTCTGGAGACCGTTCGGCCTTCCCCTTTCTTGTCCAACCATCTTGCACCAATTCGCTGCTCCGTCCGTCGACATCCCTTCCTTCTCACCCTTCTAAGCCTTCCGCTGTAAGCGTGACCAAGTGGTCTCTCTCTACGGAGTACGCTGTAAGTCTCTCTCTCTCTCTGTCTGAGTTTCTCTTGAGGAGCAACTCGCTACTCCCGGCCTCGTCCAAACACGCTCAACCCCGGACCCTGTCCGCAACCCCCCGTCAACCCGTCCAGTGCCCCGCCGAGCATGACGACGAGGTCAAGTCTGCGACTGGGTGAGACCTTTTGGACGAGACTGTGGCGCTTGGCAGTGTCAGTTCCCGCCTTGCCCATGGTCCGCGCTGTTGCTGTTTCTATTCCAAGAACAGAGGGGGACCAGAAGTTTGACTTTTGGTACAAAGAAAGACTTGCATCTCATCTTTTGGCCTGCTTTTCTCGTCCAACCGCACTTTTTGGCTCTGCTTCTGCTCTTTTGGCTTCCTCTGTGCTTCCATTGCATTGGGCTATCCTGCTCGTGCTTTGCTCTCTACTGCAACTTACTCATCCAAAAGACCACCACCTACACGAGTTGGTATTAACCACTAGACACTCCGAGTCTACTTTCACTTTCTTAAATCCTCCGGATCGCCGGATTTTCCCACTCACTACGTTTACGCGTTGCGCCGAAAGCAAAACGGAAAGCAACGAAAAAAGGCCTTTGCCTTCGCCTTCCTGTCTCTCTAGTCTGGTTTGGTGGTCCGGTGCCAGCTCACCACTCCCGCCGCCCCCAATTCGTCTTCATCAGCAACGCAAGCTCCGCCACCATCACGGGTGACGAATCCTCTCCCCACCGTGCCGTATACCGAGCCCACTCCCCCCCGCGAGTAGTCGCCTTCACCGAACTCCGGAATTTCGCAACCGACTATATTTTTCTCATCCTTCTAGTTTTCTTCTCTACCGTCCGTGTTGCGCCATCAATGACTTCATAGCACGACGCCATTCTCTTATATCTACATCCTTCCGGCACCCTTGTCTTGGCGGCCGGTCGACACTCACAGCTTGGATATCGATCTAATTCAGAGTCGTACAATTCGCTGTACAAACACAAACACAGACTCAAGATGAAGTCAACAACATTAATTGCCCTCGCGGCTTCACTACTACCCACGGAGGGACTCGTACTCAGGAAGAGCGAAAGCAGCGCACCAAGGGTGGTTGGATTGGACCTGCACCGCGCGACAATACCGTACACACGCAACAAGAGGGACATGTTGAGGAAGAGAGGTTCAGTGCAAGCGACTTTGGACAATTTGGTAGGTCTACAAACGATGTCTTTTCGGTACTATCTCTAACACTTCCAAGGAAACTTTGTATTTTGTGAACGGCTCTCTCGGAACACCAGCACAGCCTATGCGACTTCACCTCGACACCGGGAGTAGTGATCTCTGGGTTAACACTGCAAGTTCGGCTCTTTGCAAAGGTCAAGGCACGCCATGCTCCGTGTCCGGTACCTACTCGGCCAACGATTCGTCAACCTACAACTACGTCGGAAGCTGGTTCAACATTAGTTATGTCGACGGCTCGGGAGCGACTGGAGATTACGTGACGGATAAGTTCACCATTGGCGGATCTACTTTGACCGACTTCCAGTTCGGTGTCGGCTACACGAGTTCATCCGCGCAAGGCATCCTAGGAGTCGGATACAAGGTCAACGAAGTGCAGGTTGGGCGTGCCGGTTTGGCCTCCTACGACAACCTGCCCGCCAAGATGGTCTCTCAGGGCCTCATCCAATCCAGCGCCTTCAGCTTGTGGCTGAATGATCTGGACGCGAGCCAGGGAAACATTCTTTTCGGCGGAGTCGACACGGAGCGTTTCGAAGGCGAGCTCAAGACCGTACCCATCCAGAAGGAGTCTGGCAGCTACGCCGAGTTCCTCATCACCCTGACAAAGGTGACGCTCGGCTCAAAGACGTTGGACGAAAACATGGCCCTGGCCGTCCTGCTCGACTCGGGTTCCAGTCTCACGTACCTCCCCGACGACATGACCACGACAATCTACTCCATGGTGGGCGCCGTCTACCAGCAAGAAGAGGGCGTCGCCTTCATCCCCTGCTCCACGGCCAACTCGGGCTCCAACATGACCTTCACCTTCTCGGGCCAGCCCATCACGGTACCCATCGACGAGCTCGTGCTCGACCTCGTCGCCATCACCGGCAAGCGCACGTCCTTCTCCAACGGCGTCGAGGCCTGCCTCTTTGGCATCGCGCCCGCCGGCGACGGCACAAACGTCCTCGGCGACACGTTCCTGCGCTCGGCGTACGTGGTCTACGACATTGACAACAACGAGGTCTCGTTGGCGCAGACCAAGTTCAACGCCACGAGCACGAATGTTCTCGAGATTGGCAAGGGCAGCAGCGCCGTGCCGTCTGCCGTCGCCGTCGCGAGCCCCGTGTCCGCCACGGACGGCATCGTCCGTGGAGGAAAGAATGCCGCGCCGTCGTTGGCGCCACTGGCGGCGTCCATCTTTGCGGGGTCCATTGCCTTTGCGACTGGGTTCTCGCTCTACCTTTTCTAAATCACCAAAAACAACAAACACGCCGCATTCTGTTGGAATGGGTTTCGGGGGAGCTTAATGTTTCAAACGGTCGATTTTTGGCTTCTTCATAGCATTGCATTGCGAGGGCGTTTTTGGGGGTTCTCATGTTCTACACAAGATGTTCAAGATTTATGGCTGATGTACCTGCATCGAGCAAGGCGTTTTTTCGGATGTGCATTCAACAAGACAGCACTCATTCCTTTTGGAGGAGGTAGGCAGAGAGAGGAGAGCAGGATACGAAAGAGACGGCCGAACAGCCTGAAGCTGTTGAGTAGAGCGATAACCTACAAAGAGATACCTAGAGCCAGAAACTTCGCCAATGATAGTATTGGCTGATTCTTCATCACTTTTCATCGCATTCAATGAAACCATTCTCATGTCGTGATCCCGTATCTAGTGATATTCAGCTGCTCTAACCAGTTGTACCAATCGCTTCCATTCCATGGACTGTGCACCAACCACGTGCTCCATTCGGACCATTCCTCTTCATCTGATGTCTCTCTCTCTCTCCCTGCGTGTGTGTGTCTCATTTAGGTTCTAAAAAAAGAAGTCTTTTCTTACCACGGAATACCGACTGTCCGGTTTCCAATTGCTGCTGTAGGCCTGTACGCAACCTCCTGGCCTGGCCCCTGACAAAAAGAAAGGGACAACAGTACTCATCACACGCTTCTTGGGGAGAAGCTTGAAAAGGGGGCGGGCTACCCCCGTTTCCTAGTTGGGCTTTTGCCAAGGCGTTTCTTGACTATGCCAAGAGGTTTTGGAGTGTCTCCTGGGGGGTTTTGGCGACGGGATTATGCGGTTGGTCGGTCTTCCTCTCTCTTACGATTGCCTGTTTCTGAGGTGCTGAGGTATGATGAGAATGGTAGGAAGGGGAAAGGGGGAGTTCCTCGGCTTGGGTGTATAGTTTGGGAATGACGATGGGTAGGATGCAAGTGCTTCGAGGGGATCGAAATACCGCTCGCGAGAGTCGGATCGTGAAGCCCAGCGCTCTATTCAAGTTTTCTTGGGCAGGCTGTACGGGAGATCGTGCTTTTTGGCGCCGTCTGATCCCAGAGCAGGACGAATGCTTAAGAAACTCAAGAAATTTCGAGAAACGGGTCCTTGATGGTCTTGGTATCCTCTTCCGAAGAAGCAGCAGCAGCAGCCGGGATATAACCCCGAATCACGTCATCGACATACCCCCGCGGCAACCCGAACCTCTCCGTCGCCTCGTCGACGCCGCGGTTCATCCGGTCGACGTACTCGGCCCGCGGCGTCGAGGGTTCCGTCCTCTCGGTGTCGACGTAGACCAGTGCCGTGACGTTGCTGCCCGGTGCGAGACCGGCGGCGGCAGAAGCGGCGCCGATGCCTTTGGAGGCGAGGTTCGCGATGCTGACGGCGAGGTCTTGTTTTTGGTAGGCGTTGGGCACGCCTTCGCACCTGTCGAGGGTTGCTTCGTCTTGGGGCGGGAGGGCGTAGAGGACGCCGTAGACGCCTGGAGCCGCTGAGGGCGGAGCCGAGGGTGCAGCAGGCGCGGAAGCCGAGGCCGGGTCCGTGGTCGGTGCGGCGGCGGCGTCGGCATCGGCGAGGTACGCGGGATTTACGGGGCCGTTGGGGACGACGTTGGCGTAGCGGCGGGCGTTTATGATGAATGTGTGATCTGGGAGGTGGGCTAGGCCGAGGGGTGTGGAGGCGGGGCAGCGGAGGGACATTTGGGTTGGGGAGAGGTTGGAGCCGTAGGCGAAGTAGAGGCGAGGGGGGTCCGGTGAGACCATATCGTTCGTCGGCTGTGACTGAGATGGTGTCCGAGATGTTGTGGGTTGGGATGTTGGCGGGCGTCGGTCTTTCTGACTGGTGAGTTGGGCTTGAGGGTTCCTTGGTAGTTTGGGCTGCTTGCGTATCGTGTTTTTCTTTTCTCTTCTCTTCTTATATTCTCCCAAGAAGGTAATCGCTAATGGAGTACAAATTGGTATCGATTTGGATGTTGCAAGTGGGAGGTGATGAGCGTCCCCAATTTATGGCGAGATGGCTGAGACTTAGGCAGCTAGCATGCCACAGGTCGATGCTCGATGGTCTCAGATGCGGATGCGAGGTGGGGGGAAAGAGGACACTGGAGGATTCGACCTGCCTAACTTCATGTAAGCCATCACACTGGTCTTGTTTTTTTGACGAAACCTTTTCGTTTCCACTGTTGCCTGCAATCGCAGTCCTTGATTCTCATTTCAGACTTGTTTCTATTCTGAGTTTCCGGTTCGGAAATTGCTACAGTTAGACATACCTCTACGGAGTTTTGGGGGAGCACCTAAATCAGCCCAGTTCCGGGCCGAAAGTGGGATCGGAGACACGGCACGGCACGGTTTTAGCGGCATAAGTGCCTTACATCTTCATTAATTAAGCATTATCTACTAGTATGTATCCGTACATCACTCATAGAGCCTCCTCTCTCATTTTCATGCATAATTTCGTCAACGTTAGAAACGAGAGTCCTTTAACCTATGACGAAGCAATGATCTCGGCAGCCTGCTCGGCGAGGGCGTACACCGCGGCCTGGATGTGAGCCGTGATGATTGTCGGGAACACGGAAGCGTCCACGACACGGAGGTTGCTGACACCCTTGACGCGCAGATCGCTGTCTACGACTTTGCCCATGGCGCATGTGCCCATCGGGTGGTACGTGCCGCTAGAAGATAACCTGTTAGTTTCGAGGGCTGGGAAGTGTAGCACATCCAAAGGTCAGGTAGTTCACTTACATGACGGAAGCACGGATGCGCTCCTCGATTTCCTCGTCCGTTGACTCAAGCGTAAACGCCTTCAGGCCTTCCGCCGGCGCCTCAGCCTCGACGATCCCCTGGCTCAGAGGCGACTCGCCGCCAATCATCATCCGCGTCATTCGGCGGATCGAGTCGCGCCACACGAACCGGTCAACCTCGGAAGCGAAGAAGTTGGGGTCGATGAGCGGGGCTTCACTCGGGTCCGCGGAGGCGAGCGTCACGGAGCCACGGCTCGTGGGGTGCAGGCCGACGTTGGCGGTCGTGAGGTAGGTGCTGTTGGAAGGGAGCGCCGGGTTCGTGTTGACGTAGAGCACGAACCCCTCCATGAGGGTGCGCTCGTTCTTGAGGAGCGGGTGCGTCGCCGGGTCGGGTGCGGCGCCCTCTTCTTTGGTGATGGCGGCGATGAGGCCGTCCTTGTCTTCCACGCCAAAGGAGGCGACAAAGTTGTTGGGCTGGCCGAGGCCGTACTGCGGCTGGAAGAAGAGGGTGTTGCCTGAGTCGACGGTCGAGTTGCGGTACTGCGGGGAGAGGCGCCAGTTGTAGGTGAAGAAGGGGTGGTCGGCAAAGTTTTTGCCGACCTCGGGCGCGTCGAGCTTAGTTTCGATGTCGTGCTTGGCGAGTTCGTCGGACGGGCCGATGCCGGATAGCATCAGGAGCTGCGGCGTACGGTAGGCGCCGGCGGCGGCGATGACCTCCTTGCCGAGGATCTCCGTGCCGTTGGCGAGGCGGACGCCGGTGGCGACAAGGGTACCGGTGCTTGAGCTGTTGTCATTGCGGAGGAGTATCTTCTCGACGAGCGTGTCTGTCATGACCGTGACGCCGTCGAGGGGGTAGTACTCTGACGCGATCTGACGGACGCCGTTGCGGCGGTTCTCTGCAATCTCGCCAAAGCCGAGGTTCTGTCCGGCATTGGCGTCCAGGCCCAGGAGAGCCTTGACGCCGACGGACTCGTACGAGGCGTAGACGGCGTCTCTGAGGGGGTAGACGCGGCCCGTGACCGAGGGTACCTCGACCTTGAGGGGTCCGTCGTACCCATGCTCGTCGGCGTTGACGTCGGTCCAGTAGGCCTCGGACCGCTTGAAGAACGGCAGCTGGCTGTCGTAGCTCCAACGGGAATCGTTGGCCAGTTCGGCCCACTCGTCATAGTCGACGCGGGCACCACGCATCCATCCACCTCAACAAGGGGTCAGTATTTTCGGATGCACTTTTTTACCACAGAACAAACTTTGGGGAGTTGACTTACATGTGTTGATGAGGGAGCCGCCGCCGAGACCCTTCCCAGCAGCGCTCTGAATCGTGCGGCCGTTGAGCTGAGATTGCGGCGTGGAGTAGTAGTTCCAGTCAAAGTCCCCCGCGATCAGGTTGGTCGAGTTGACGTAGAGAATGTCCGTCCGGCCAGCAGCACTGGAACCGGCCTCGATGACGAGAATCTTGGCCGTGTTGTTAAGCGCCAACAGTCGGCTCGAGACGACGGAGCCGGCGAGGCCGCCTCCGACGACAATGTAGTCCCAGACGTCGGTTGGCAGCATGATTTCCTGATTTGTGTGTCGTTATGCAGGGCAGCGGCACGTAAAACAGGATTCGACGCAGAGATTCTGAAAAGGGAAAACTTGGCGCAAGTTGTGATTGATGCTGCAGATCGGGAACCGGGAGGCTGGGACTGCAGAGTGTGTGACGAGCCGTTGCAGAATGCAATGCAGAGAGAATCGGGCGTAGTAGAGGGACGAAGAGAGAAGACCTCACACACTCGAACCGGACAGACGCCGCAGCCGCTTCTCTTTTAAGAGCAGACGCATCGGGAGATATCACGCACACATCGCCCGTCAGCATCGTCCTCCGAGGCTCCGTTCTGCGGCCGTTGCGGAGACTTTTGCCATGTGGAACTCGGCGCAATTTTGTATATTTCGATATCGCAAGAAAAACAAGGGCCAGGGCCAGAAGGTGGCTCGGGTACGGCGGGTGAGCGGCATCGACAGATCAAGAGGTTCTCCCCCATTGCCCTCCCGTTGAAGGGGATCCACCAATATTCCTCCTCCACGGGGAACCTTTCCGGGCCAAGCTCTGTCGTTATCCTCTGACCAGGTTCCTGACTAGTTGACAGAGGCCTCTGAGTGGGCTCATCAGTCGATTGAGTGGTGTTGGATGTTCAAGGATCCGGAGTTGTGGGGTTCCTTTCGGACCAGGTTACCGAATGCAGAGACGACTTGTTCTGCGGTCCGTCATCCCCTGTTCCCTACGACGCGGTCCGCGGATAGGGTTGATGTGATGATGGGACTTGGCTGGTCGATCGATGTAAACTGAGTTTACGATATGCAATGGGTCTACGGAGTACTGCAACTCTATGGAAGCCGTAAGCATATTCCGACTTCGTCAGCGGACAGACAGAACTGACGTCTGTTATGCTTGTTCTCCAAACGTAGTCTCGTTGGTTTGAGATAACTCGACATAGCCGTCTTCTTCACCTGGATTAGCGCGGCCCCATAGCACTTTTGGAGCGGGCCCTATTTCAATATCCCAGCTTCATGCAGAGTGCAAGCACAGGAAGTCCGAGAGACTCTCGATCTTTGTATCGCAAAATCGTATCACCATGTGGGAATCTTCGCGCCCCGTCTACATGGTAGACCTCTTGCGTTATCATGAATTTGTGATATCTCATCATTGCCACGCGGGATCCCAGTGCGCCCGCCTCCCGCATGGCCCATCGGCCGGTGAGCCATGGCCATAACCTGGGTTGGTTTCGGGGGTGCCCAAGACGAGGCCTGTTGGACGCCCCTGTCAAGTAGGTCTTTGCTTTTTTTTTCACCCCTTCGTACGGCTAGAACCTGTGTCTTGACTCGATCATGCATATGTTCTGTTCGCTTGAAGAATGTGGATCACTCGCTGTGCCGTTGCGGAAAGGAGGTTGACGGATATGTTAAGCCATAAGGCTCCCCCGTTCCGTCTGGTGCGGCGTCTGCGGTATTAGTTGAAGACTAGATCTCCAGCCACCATATTCGCCCCGTCGTGCGAGACGACACCCGACACGAATCCATGATGAGAATCAGCGGTGCGCTGTTTGCTCGTCTAGCCGTACCGACAAACGCTACCGTACAACCAGAGGATGTTATCCAGACCGAGATCGTGCCCCTTTCCGACAGAGCGGTTCCCATTGTCGTCGTCAATGTGCTACTGACGTTTGCCACAACACTATGGACGGGTATGCGGTTATACAGTCGGCGGAAGAAGGGACAGTCATTTACCATTGAGGATTTCTTGACTGTTGTTGCTCTGGTAGGACACGACGTGGTGGCAAGTCGTATTTCAGGTGTATTGACAACATAGTAGATCGCCTTCTATGGGCTAGTGGCCTGCAATTTTGTTAGTGAGTTGGACCACAAAGTCTTGCAGAGCTGAACTATACTAAAAGGTGATTCTAGTGGTCTATCTCGGAGGAACTGGGCATCACTACTTGACCCTCCAGCCATATCACGTCGAACGCATGTCAAAGGTCAGCCTGCAAAGATATCCCCGTGTTGCCCCTGATTTCTTTTCTGTTGCCTCTCCTGAGAGCCTCAACTAACAACACGCCTCTCGGGGATAAAACAGGCCGCATACGGTGTCCAAACCCTCTTCGCCATCTGCCTCGGCTTCATCAAGATCGGCATCACCCTCATGCTCCAGCGCGTCTTCTTCGTCCAGGGTTTCAAGATCGCGGCCCGCATCACCACGGGCCTCTGCGTCTGCTGGATGCTCTTCACCATTCTCATTGGCATCTTCATCTGCCAGCCCGTGGCCATGAACTGGAACCCGGCGACGCCCGGCGGCAAGTGCGGGGACCAGAACGCCGCCTTCGCCGCCGTGGGCTACTTTGACCTCGCGACGGACCTCATCATTCTAGTGCTGCCGATACCCATGGTGTATAACCTGCAACTGCGGTGGCCGCACAAGGTGGCTTTGTACGTCATCTTTGGCGCAGGCGCTCTGTAAGGGAATCCCCAGCTTCTTCATCTCGCCCTCACATTGTTGTGCCATTATATGGATAACTGACCGTGGCCTGTACGAATTTCTCCAGGACCATGATCTTCGCCGCCCTACGATTAAAGAACGTCTTGACAATGGACTTCACGGACGTGACATACTCCCAGGTCGGCGTCGTGCTGATGGGAACTCTCGAGCCCGGCGTCGCCATCATAGTCTCGAGCAGCCCCCTCCTGAAACCGATCTTCGATGCCACCGTCGGCCGCTTCTGGTCCCTACGCGGCACACGCGGTGCCACAACGAGATCCGGCGGGGCAGGGGCGGGCTCTGCCAAGCCGAACACCCTCCAGACGATTGGCCAATCCGGGCTTCTCGGGTCGAAACTTTCTAGAGGCGGGGGAGGGAGGTTTAGTCAGATGCACTCGACACACAGCGACGATGATGACGATTTGGAGCTGGATAGGTTGCGAGAGAAGAGGCATAACGTGGCTGTAATGGCGGCCAGCGGGAATCCGTCGGAGGATAGCGTGGCGAGGGACTTCAAGGGGAGAGGGGACGATGCTTCGGGCTCCGAGGTTGGGATTTTGGTGACGAGCAAAACGAGTGTTGTGAGCGAGGTCAGGGGACAAGGGATGTGAGCTTTTCATTCTAGTTTCACGTTCGGCTTGAGATCAAGACACTTCGAGATTTTGCAGTACCACAAAGTGGGCAGACTGATATTCATCAAAATTGAGCCGGGAAAAGGGTAAGAAAAAGGCAGGTAAAAACATGACCTTTCTCGATTTCTTGACCTCATGGTTGGTTGAATCCATGTCACCGCCTTAAACAATGCCTTGCACATGAGAACACACATTTTCATCTTTGAAGAGGAGGTGCAAACCGGTCTCCTAAGTTGGCTTCGACCCTCCACCACACTCGAGTCGGAGGTAACGTGGTTACGGATTTCTTCCAGTCTTTTTCAAGGGAAGCGCTGAAACAAACCACAAAGAGACTTTTATTGCAGGTGGTACCAACCTCCTGATGTCTGCTTCCAAGAGGCTCTCATGTGTCGGTTCTTGGCGATAGGAAACACGTCTCGGGCACTATCAAAGGGAACCATAGATATCCTATACGGATCGTCGTCTTTCAGATTAATACATCATCTGACGATCCTTGGCAAAGCCCACTAACTTTGCTCATTCCCCAACTATTCTTCTGTCTTTGTGCTGGATGTTCAGAAGCAAGACTTCCTTTTGATGGATGTTTGGTAAGCATCGCCGAATAGTACGCGTTTACCGCATTCATGTAACCAAGAGAATCGGCGATCAACAACTCTGGAATCCTTTGTCGTGAAGTAGCACCGCCTTAGCCATGTTCACCGTCAATGATACATACTCATTCTCTACATTAAACATCCTGTCGAGGGATGTGAAGTAATGGAAACAGGCGTTGAAAACATACTTATCTATAAAACGCCATGGAAACGGTGTCCGTCCAGTCAAAACTTGTAAATTGAATACGACATCCCGCACTTCCAATCCACTACACTCAACAGCAAAACCTGATTCAGTTTCAAGTTCTCAAAATGTCCACGCCCGCATTTAATCCTGGAAATCTTCCGCACAACACAATTCATCTTGATGATCCCGATGGATTGAGGGGCACCTGGAGGCATCGTACTGGCGTGTACGAACTTGAGATCCAGTACCGCCTGCCACACCAGGGGCCGATATTGATCCGTCGTCTGTGCGATATCGCGACCGGCGAGCAGAAGAACGAAGTGGCCTGGCTCAAAAGAGAAGGTCTTTACATAGACGAGATTACTGCGGAGCGAGTCTCCAGATACTCCCGAAGCGCCTGGTACAAGCTGAAGGAGCAGCAAGTTGGGCCATACGACCCAGAAAAGGCACGTTCTGTAGGAGGCCCGTCGGTCGCGTTCATTTTTGCAGAGGGCAAAATTATGTTAAGTTGGAAACCTCATTTGGATGAAGAATCCTCGTTCAAACCTTGGCACCTGCTTGAGCGACCCGTTCTTCCTTCCAGCGAGGCACCTACTATTAGAGTATCGTCCTGATGGTAAGGGGTATGGATTTCCCATTCTCCCCAAGACTCGCTGCATATCGTCCCGAGAAATAAACGGCAGGGTTTCAGACAATCATATTGGTTGTTGTCTCGCTCAAGCCTAGCAATACATTACTAAGGCTGGTTTGCCGACTTAAGACACGTCTTGCACAAAACTGATCGCTTTATATCGTTGACTGTGGTGGTAAAAATGTATCCAATAAGACGTTGTGGCTTATGAGTTCGAAGTGAATTGCTCATGCCTCTCTGGCCACACGGTTCCTAAAAGTGTCAAGTTTCTCATCTAGCGGAGACAATAAACACGTTCGCCTTAGCATATACTGCTTTAGGACCCAGTTATACCAAATTGAGCTCATTCTAGTACAGTAGTCACGGCCAGATGTATTAATGTGACGCCACGAGAGACCTCGCCAAGTAGTCCCCTACAAGCTTTCGCCGGCTTCCGAGCTTTGATGCTCAGATCGCTTAGAAGGAAGTGCAAGAAGCTTACAGAGGGCGCGGAGATCTGCAAATTTGCCCTGCTCTGGCTCGACATCTCATCGTAGGTGGCGCCGGATCTGCCATCCCGATGAGAATCGCTACAGGATCATACAGCCAGTGTTGATGAACTTCCGTCGTCGTGGAACCTTTGCGCCAACGATGAATTCGATAGAGCACGTCAACCCAACATTCGATGAGGGCGCTGATTGCGTGTAGGTTTTCCATCTTGACTTACTTGATTGCGTGAAGACCTTGAAACGCTGTCCTGCTCGCGAGTAGGGCTATGCATCGCCGGAGCCTTTCATCTCTTTGTTCAGAAGTCTTCCAGCGGCGATGTAAGTTTTGACAGATTGAATACCAGGCCGCATCGGATGTGCTTAGGATCCGTGGACTGCACCTCATCTTATGGTAAGAGATTCGTAGCAACAGTCTAACAGTCTCTAGCAAGTTGCTAGTAGAGCACCTCACCCTTCATCAGCACTCGAGCCGTGCGGCGAAGATCCGCCGACACAATCTCGCCATTGTCAAATGTAGCCCCGATATCCACCTTACCGCTCGGGTGCCCAATAACGACAGACTCCTTGGCACGGCCACCGATGAGCTCCGCCGGGATGGTTCCGGGCAACTGACTAGCAGTCCCGAGACACAGCGCAAGCGTCAACGGCACAGCCTTGTGCGCCTGGCCCATGGACAGCGCAAGACACCGGATGTCTACGTCATCCGAGCGCGTCTCGGAGAAGAGCAGCACGATCTTAGGTACGCTCTCCACGTCCGGGTTCAGTCCCATCATAGACGCTCCCGCGCGCCGGATCCCGTCCAGCTTGGCCTTGAGCTTGGCATCCGTCTCAACGACCTGCGGCGTGAGGTCTTCGGGCGAGGGGATGCCCAGGTCGGCGGCGCGGACAAAGACACCCGGGTTGCTGACGTCGACGAGCGAGGCCTGGATTGTGCTCGCGTCCGGGAGGAGGAGCCAGTCGCGGGGGTTCCCCGTGGGGAGGGCCTTGCCCGTCTTTGCGCCGGCGGGGTCCAGGAAGCTTAGGGTAATGGGGGAAGCCGTGCCGGGGACGCCATCCATGGTGTAAGCGCCTTCTGGGGCGTATCTTGGTGAGTTGGTCCCGTCAACGACGACCCTGAAGCGCGATGAGATGACCTTTGATGTGTTGGTGTTGAAGATGCGTACGGTAGCGAACGTCTGGCCGTCGGCCCCTTGTTCGAGGCGCGGGTTCGGGATGAGACCTTCGTCCAAGCTCATGGGCCCCACTGCCGACGAGAGGTTTCCGCAATTTCCTGCTGTGTCGAGGCTGCCATCCTTGATGCCAACTTGAACAAAAGTGTAGTCCACGTCCACGTCGGGGCGTGAGGGCGAAGACAGCACGACGATTTTGGACGTTGATGAGATGCCCGAACCCATCCCGTTGAGCTGGCGGCCGTAAGGGTCCGGCGAGCCCATGATGGCAGGCAATACTTTGTGCCATTCGCTTTCTAGCGGGAGGTTGTGTCTGTGGATGACGAGACCGTTAGACGTTCCGCCGCGGACGAAGAGCGCGGGAAATGACTGTGATGACGAATAGGGGCGCGTCGATGACATGTTTGCGGATAGTCTGGATAGCCCGGAAGCAGCGCTCTTTGTGTTCCTCAAGAGACTGCGGTGAATTTCTTGTAGAATCATCTTTGCCAACGATTGCGACAATTAAAATAATTGTTGTTGTAGTTGAAGTTGGTATTATTGAAATAGACAGTCCTTTGCGGTTGTTTTCCGCCTGAGTCCTCACCCACCACACGGGAAATGTCCGTACCTGGGCCAGTTCAAGCCACAGGCGGCGCGGCGTCCGTCTACAGGGGTCGTGGACCACTGAAAACCGTTAAGCACCGCCAAGCCGGAAGCAGACGAGGAGGATCCCTGCAGTGGTCCTCTCCAGAGTCTCACATCTCTTCTCTGCATTATGAGTAACTCACCATATTTTTACTTGGTGAAGTACTCTATGTCATTTGGCGTGCGGTCGAGTCTCATACAAAGGGAAAATAGAGGTAAAAGAAGAGGGAATGGGAGATTTTGGCACTAATCCAGACCTCAATTGCCTTACGACTGATCGATCGGCCGAGTGATGACCGAATCGGCACCGAAGTCATACAAGTCCAAGCCACCCGGGCTTGAGGCTTGTAAGACCGTCTGAAGGCAGGCATCGCGTCCGCTTAGCTGGAGATAAGCATGGACATACCGTAATAAGCGTTTCGGGTTGCGGAAACAAGCTTAATCATGGGTTCTTGAGAATCGTCGATATATGAGATTCATATTCCCCCTCTTCCGTCTCATCTCATCTGAAATCATCGCTACAGCCACGTTTTCAAACCACAACACAAGAAGCATCAATAAACTCTGATAATCATTATACTAGAAACCAAAGGATTCTCAAATTCGACAGAATGAATCCATACGTCGAAGTGACTTTGAGCTGGCTTCTCAAGAACTCCCGCGCCCACGACGCCAAATCCTTCTACACATCCCCGGCCTTCGCCTCGCATACGGAGCAGACGATCACCGTCACGTCGCCAGACTGCGGTGCGTCTCCAGCTACTTTGGGTCCGGAGTACATCACAGAAGGCGGCGGCCGTATTCCCGCGCTGTCGTGGTCCGCGCCGCTAGACCTCGAGTCAAAGGTCAAGGAGTGGCTCATCGTGGTCGAGGATCCGGATGCGCCCCTGCCGACGCCCATCTGTCACGGGTAAGTCGCACACATCTCAAAGAGAGGAAAATGCTGACTTGTCGACTGTAGTGTATACGGTGGCATTGCACCTGAGAAGAAACAGGTGAACCCCAAAGACTTTGAGATTGAGGATGAGAGCAAATCTCTGCTAAAGGGAGGGTTTTACTGGGGTAAGGGGCGGAGGGAGGGTGTGTATGTTCCCCCGCGGCCCCTTATGAACCACGGTATCCACAGATGTGAGTTTTGATTTCTCTTGCATTCAGGTAGAATGGGAAGACTGACAGTCGACAGATTTCTTCCAGATTGTTGCCCTGAGCGAGCCACTGGATAGGACAATGCTGGAGGCCCGGGCTACCAGGGAGCAGGTCGCCGAAGCCATCCAGGGCAAGGTTCTGGGTTGGGGTATGTGGGTTGGAAGTTGTGAGAGGAAGTGGACGTGATATCAAGGATGAGAATTCCAACGTTTAGCGCCATTTCCTAAAGGATGATGACAAGCAATGGGAGAGTTTCTAGGTATCTTGACGAGAATATGAAACCATAGCGCTTGATGAGATCGCCGATGAAATTATGTGGTGTGAATGAAATATGACCTTCAATTGTCTTTATCAAGACGATGGTGAATCGCGTTCACATGTTGTAAAATCAGGAACGCAGAATGATCGGACTCCAGGCTCGTGACGTCCAGACACATTTCGTTTTCATCCCCAAACTGAAAGATGGTTTCCTCCTCCCGAATCTTTCTCAGAATCTCATCATCAGTCAACTTGGTGTTACTAGCCCCCTCACCATCTTTAGCACACCTCCGGCCTCCAAGTCTCCTGACATTCTCGTCCACGTCGCAATGTAACACGACCGAGATGAACGGCACGCCCCTTTTCTCAGCGGCCGCCTTGTAATTTTGCGCCGCTTCGCTGCCGAGAGGACCCGACTCCCGCGCGTCTGTAAAGATGAACGTCTTGTCCGCAAGCGCAGGGTGTGTGGCGATGGTGTCCAGAGCGTGTCTGCGGAATGTGGTTCTCATATCGTTGTAGGCCTCGGCATCGTCGCGATCGAGCATGGCGGCGACGGGGTCGATTACCAGGTGGTTGTGGAAGACGCGGCTGCGTGGAATCAGTTTAGAGAGAGCGCTGGCGACGGTGAATTTGCCGACGCCCGGGTAGCCGTTGATGTAGATGAAGCAAGCCATTGGATTGTGCATAGTTCCCAAAATACGCAGATGTTCTCGGCGGCGACTTCACCAAGATGGTCAAAGTGATTATCGACCTGACTTTATTGAGACACCTGAGAGCTTTCTCCGACTACCAGGCTCATTTCAAAGCTTTCGAGGCAGTTGCGCCTTGCCTCAGTGACTCACCGCAGTGAGGCCAAGCTTCATACCTCCATGGCGCACCCTAAGGTGTATTGATTCAATAGATCAATTGATGAATGGCCGTTCTACTTACCTCTTTGGCCTTGCCTACATAGTCAATGGACACTGGCATGCATCAGTCTAAAGCATGTGTTCGAATGTGGCGTCTCGCTACGAGTGTATTGAGTGAGTTGTGTGCTACACGACAAGCGTCTGACTCGTCGCCCTGATCGCAAAACACCATAGACTTCTCGCGATGACTCAAACGGCGGATCGAAGGAGAGGCATCGGCTTCGTTGTTGGCTAGATTGCATATCAAACGTGCTTACCTTAAGATAGAAGGAGGTACGGACATTGTCCGCGATAAGACCGCCGTTGAATCCTTCAGAAATGGACTTGGTAAGCGCACGTGATCGTCTCCTCTTTCTCTGGTTGCGGTCGCGTCTTTCCCAGCATCTCTCATCAAACCGCACTCCTCCTCACCTTTCTTCTGCATTGCCGAAACCGCGCCGAGTTTCCCTTTCTCTCCTCTCCACCTCTGCCATCAACAACTCACACAACCACAGCAGCTGCCAGCAAGTGAGCCAGACAATCAGAGCGAGCACCCACAAGTGCGCCAGAATCGGCTCATTTAAACACACAAAGAGGCGTTTAAACCTGGACAAGGAGGCAGAGCGCACGCACGCACGCGCGCACCCTACCCTAAACTTGATGGACCCGCCGCTGAAGAGCCCCGCGTCGGCACAGAGGGATACCTCGCCCAGCCCTCCAGTGCCGAACCGGATCCGGCGCAATACAGCCTGCACGAGCTGTCGCGACTCCAAGGTGGGCTTTCACTTTTCCTCTGATACTCCCTTTTCGTATCCGTACATACCTTTTATACATACCCTGGACCAGTTCATCTTGTATCTGTCCCTCATACCCCTTGCATGGCGACCTTACCTCGTGGTGTTTTAATCTTTTAAACATTCTGCTGCCACACATGTCAAGCATGCCCCGTGCCCCTCCAACGCCTCTCCCGGTTCCCATTCCCATTGGATCGCGGTTGACATCCGGGACTCGGGAAGGACGGATGGGGGGCCACCTCGTCAGGTCCCCTGGGGCTCATCATGCAATGTCAGCAAACATGCCGATGAGACTTATTCAGTTCCTTCGGCGTTTTTGCATGTTCTAGGAACCCGTCACACTGCTATACCGAATATGACGTCCCATATGCTAACAGAACGTCTTTGGACGACCGGAAATAGGTCAAGTGCAATGCGAGCTACACGCCCAACAAGCCGTGTCAACGTTGCTCTAAGCTCGGTATACAATGTGTCATTGACAAGTCTCACAAGCGGATGACCAGACGAAGGTGGCTTCCATTCTCCTCTCTTCTCCTTTCCCCCCTGCTCCAAAGGCGCCCGTCTTTCTATTCCCAGTGCCCTATGTTATTGTGTGTGTCCTTTCAATACAAGATCACGGTCTAATATCTCCGCGCGTGTGTGAACATCAAACAGCAAACTAGAACAACTCGAAAAAGAAGTCCAAACAATCAAGAATGCCGTCAACCCGAGCCCCGTCTCCGCCACTGGCATCCTGCCTCCGGCCGCCTTGCCGCTGCCGCTGCCGAGCCCGAGCACTGCCTACCCCGGAGCCGCCAGTGCCTTTTCGGACCACCGGCCGCCCCCCTCCGCATCAAGGGTGAGCCTGCCGGCCTTGTCTCCCGTTCAGCAGGCCCGCCAACCGGAGCAGGTCCCAACGCCAACCCTCACATCGCATACGACACCTACGGGTCCCGCGAGGCAGCCCGCCCAGCCAAGGGCTTTGGGGTCCAAGGTACTGTCTGGGGAGGATATCGATTTTTACTTTGACCAGTGAGCTACCTTAACCCTTCTTCATACATCATCCCCAAGCCAGCACATGTCCATATCAGAAAAACAAAGACTGAGACGACATGACAACAGCTACTTTGAGCACTTCCACCCTTATTTCCCCATCGTCCGCTCTCAGGACCCAGACAAGCTCTACAAACAGAGCCCCATTCTCTTCTGGACCCTCATCGCCATCTCCTCACGGCGGTACACCCGCGACGCCGGCCTCTTCCCTTTTCTCATCGAGAACCTGCCCCGCGAGGTCTGGGCCGCCGTTTCGAGCCCGCCCATCAGCATGTCTACTGTTGACGCCCTGCTCGTCCTCTGCACATGGCCCTTACCCTCCATCCGCTTCCTCAACGACCCGTCGTCCTCGTACGTCGCCATCGCGCAGAATGCCGCGCTGCTGTTGGGTTTGCATACGGGCCGTGGCACACATCCCGAATTTTGTATAGGACCGAACCGGCAGACTGATATCACCGACGAGGAGGCCTGTTTTACGTGGATGGGGTATAATATCCAGGCTCAGAGGTACGTTTTTGTTAAGTTGTAAACATATGTGACTCAGTTTCGGCAATTGGTATCTGACTACGTGCCATAGAGTCGCCTCAAGTAATGGTTTCCCGCCCCCGGCCGGCTTCTTCAATGAAGCCGTCAACAGGGCCGCCGGTGGGAGATCCCTCCCTGATGCTCTGGGGTACTTTGGCCTCCTTTACGAGATGCAAAAGTTTTCCAACAGACTGAGCCGGACCGTCTTCTCCGTCGCCGAAGAAGGCGAAGGCGTGCCGGACACCGTCATTCAGCTTTTGGAAGATGAGCTGAACAAGCTAAAGCAGCTACAGGCTCGTCACAACTCTGGTTCGTCAACATGATTCTCTTTTGCCTTCCCCCGAAACCACGTCGAGAGGCCCCCTTTACTGATAAGTACAGACCTCGACCTCTTTACCATCCTAGCAGTCCAATTCGAGCTCCAATCCTACTACTTCATCCCCCTCTCCACCGTGGACAAACCCACTTTCCGCCACAACGTAAACCGCGCCTACAGCACAGCCCAAGCCCTCATCAACCTCTCCTTACGACTCGAGTCCTCGCACCGATTCCTCCTACACGCCCCGCAACACGTCTTCCGCACCATCCTCGACGCCGCCGCCGTGATATTCGACGTCCTCGTCTCGGGCCACGCCACAGACGTCGAGCTCGCCAACGCCGACGTCTCGGTCAAGAACGCGCAAGAAGCCCTGCGGCGGTGTTCCGTGCAGGAAGGCGATTTCGCCATGCGCGTGCTGCGCATGTCGGAGAGTTATTGGAGTCTGAGGCACATGATGCCCAAGCTGGAGGCGCCCATCTCGCAGTATCCGCACCGTACGGGTGCTGTCATCGCGTTTGGGACGCTGAGACGGTGGAAGAAAGAGCTTGATCAGGCGAGGGTTGGGCAGGGCGGTTCTGGTGTCGGGGTCGGTGGTGCCGGTGGTGTTGCTGGAGGAGGTGGTGTTGGACAGGGAACCGGGGTGGGGGGCACGGCGTCGACGCGTGAGTGTAGGGGTGGCCGGGGGTTCGGTGGGAGTGTTGCTGACCTTGTGGTAGCGGCGGCGACGGATTCGAACGCGAACCTTGTGCCGGCGAGTGACCCGCTGCAGGATATCGACTGGTCGATGCTCATGGACGATTTTGACTGGACGGCTGGGGGTGGGGGAGAGCCGAATTTCCTTGGTCTTTCATAGTAGGCGTCGTTGTGTTTGTGAGAAATGCGGCTAACGTGCGCGTGTGCGTTCACTCGATAATTTCTTCCCTGTTTTTCTTTCTCATCTTCTTCAAGCAAGCCGGAGCATTTTGGTGGCTGGATTTTTATGCATCATTTTGGGACGTATGTTGGGGGGGGGGGGGGCTATATCACTTGAGAAGGGGTGCTGAAGATTGACGTTCGTATTGTCGTACAAAAGAACAGACTGAGCAATACTTAATGTTACCATTTTAAACTGAGCATGTTTCGAAGCTATGATGCTGTATGAGCACGTCCGACTCACGTCATCTCACTCTATCCTCCCCGTGCTCCAGATATTCAGCCCGACCTTGACGCCTTTTATGACCGGCAGTCCGGCGTGCCACGTCTCGTCATACCCGGCACCGCTCCCATCAGCCCGGAAGTTCTCCCAGTATACCGCGTTGCCCGGAACAGGCTTGAAGGTAGTCCCCTTGGCCTCCCCGTCACCTCCCATCTTCTTCTCATCACCGCCATCACTAGCTTGATCACCACCGTCCCTCCCTCCACACTCCACAAACCGACACCAAACCTCCTTCTTCAACCCGGGAACCTCCAACAACGGAAACTCCGTCCCGCCACCAACCAAGCCATCCCCGTTCCCCGTCCCAGGTGGCACCTCGTTCTCGTCCTCGCCGCGCGCGTCAACCCACGCCATCATGCTACTCACCCGCCCCCACCCGCCGCGGTTGGCGGTCCAGTCGAAGTGATACGAGTAGTGCCCGCCTTCGACGTACCGCTGCGTCCGCAGCCTCTCGATCCAGAGGTCCTCGCGCCAGCCCTGCAGGGCGCGGGCGCGGGCCTCGACGCAGCGGACCGTGTCGTCTCGCGGGAGGAGGGCGACGTCGGAGGAGCGGATGGAGGTGTCGCGGTGGGTGTTTGCGCCGTTGTGGGTTATTGTTGAGGGTTCGAAGATGGGGTTGCTGGTGAGGTGTGAGTGAGTGAGTGAGTGAGTGAGTGAGTGAGTGAGTGAGTGAGATGAGTTTGAGATGAGTTGGGGTGAGGTGAGATGAGATATGAGTTGAGATGGAGTGTTGGGCGAGTGAGAAGCTTATGAGAAAGCATGGATTCATCTTCCTCATCTTCAATTGTAACCAAGGTTCCGGATGCGTGTGTGACGCGACACGAAATAGGGAAGGCAAAATACGTGCATGTAATAAAACAACATACCTAATCTCAAGTAGATGCTTCCTTTCCTCCACACTCAAAAACCCTTCGATATACAACACCAACGGCTCCTTGGAAAAGATGCGCACAGAGTAGTCGTCGGGTGGGCACGACAGAGCCGTGGCGTTGGGATGTTCGATGGCGAGAAGGGACTCGTTCATCTGCGGCCGGGGCGTGCGGGCCACCCGGCTCCGGCCTGTGCTGCTTCGGCCGCCGGATGTTGACGACGGGGAGAAGAAGTCGACGAGGGGGTCGGAGAAGAAGATGAGGAATGCCACGAGGGCGATGACGTAGGAGATCATTGCTGGGTTGGTGTGAGATGCATTGGTGGCCTCAGAATTGTCAATTGGGAGTTGATTGGGTGTGACTTCCTTTGAGACGAACAGAAAGCCAAGGTGAAGAAACGAGAAATGTCGTTGGGATAATCAGGCGACTTTCATGTTGGAGGCTTCCGCGTCGCCCGCGTTCTGCGGTGTTGGTTGTCAAGGAGGGCTCCGCCACAGCCGGGCCGTGCAAATCCGCGACACACTGTAGGAACATGAACATATTGGACGCGAGATGACCCTCATTTCATCTTCAACTACCTCGCGTGGTATTACTTAATCACATACAATTACTACAATGAACCAAAAAAGAGTTCACCCCCCCGGTGGCGAATGGGGGCTACATCTCTTGGTGCACATGCTGGGATTCGAACTCGGGTACTCGCTAAGCCTGTCGTCGAGTAGGCTGGTTGGCGTATAAATTGATTGTTGACCATGAACCATTCCACCACCCAGCCAGTTTGACCTGACCCCCGACCTAGAGGGCGCCTGCTGGCTGGTGACAGGAATGGGATTGAGGAGGTCTATATACCCATCAAGGTAAGGCGGTAAGGCACGGTAGGTAAGGTGGTGGTATATTCCAGATGTCCAGGCGTGTATTCTACTGCTTCTTCTTCTCACCAACATCCGCCCCGCTACGCCTTCCATATCCCGTCTTGGAGTACGCCGCCACGAGCCTCCACAGAACCCACGCGAACCCGACAACTACCGCAGCCGCCGTCCCGGCGCGAACCCACTCTGCCTGCCCGGCCTCGAGAACAGGCACGCGTACGGTGCTCGTGAGCCGACCTCCGTCTCGTCCGGCAGCGGGTCGCGGCTCCACGTGCCAAAACACCGTCCTCGGTCCGAATAACGCGTCATATCCGATATTCACCCTCTCAAACGGACTGCTCGGGAACTTTGTCCCCTCTTCGGACGAGCACGCCCAGAAGACGGCCGGGTAGGGCACCTCTACCTCGGTGTACCCGCCCAGCGCGGGCTCCAGATATCGGAGGTGCAGCGGGACCTCCGCCGTCCACTCTTGGTCCGTCTTCCCTTCTCCTGTCGTCGTTGGCGGCGCGAGCTCGAGAAGGACACCGGAGCCCCACGGCTTTGTGGCGTACGCGGGCGCCTCAAGGTCCACGGGTGCGCTGGCGTAGCGCAGGGCGGTCAGGTTCTTGGACTTGAGGAACAGGTCGTCGGCGAGCTGGTAGCGGTCCGCAAAGATAGTTTTCGGTAGCGTGAGGTGCGCGTGGATGGCACAGTAGGCATCCTCCACCGGCGGCTCAGCCGAGTCGAAGCGCAGCTGCAGTGTCGGGTGCAGACCCGTCGGCTCGAGGAACGTTGCAGAGAAGTAGCTGGCGCGTTGCGATCCCTCGTCTCCCGAGTCCGAATGCAGCCGGTGGCGGGCAGGCACGTTGAAGAGGACGGGCGCGGGCTTCTTGTGCTCGCCGAGGACGGTGAGGCCGCCCGCCATGCCGATCTCGTGCGGCTCCGGCTTCGCGGTGGAGTCGGTTGTGAGGATGCCGACCTCGGTCCGGTGGTTCGTTGTCGAGGCGACGGCGACGCGGTGTTTGCCGTAGGGCCATTGTGCCGTCAGCTTGAGGGCGTGCGAAATTGTGTCGTAGGAGATGTCAAAGGATGCCGCCGTCTTGAGGTCCTCTGCGCGGGACTTGCAGTTCGCGTCAGATGCCGAGCAGAGCTTCTCGGCTGTGTACTGGCTGAATGCGGCGAGGTTCTCTAGGGGCTCGTAGTATTGGAGTGCTGCGGAGTGAGAGAACCTATCGTTGGGGAGGGTTGTGAATGACTTTGTTTGACAGAGTTAGTCTTGATGATCTTGCCTGGTTGAGTGTGACCTCGGGAGGAGAATTGTCTGGAAGTATAGCTTACCTCTGACGATGTACAACTGCTCCCACCAAAGGCGTCCTTGAGAGCCGTGCAAAGTCTTGTCCTTTATCTCATGTTAGTTTTCCTTATGTTACCCAGACGATACCCTCTGATTGAGACTCACGCGTCCCATTTGATCTCCTCCTTCTTTGGCGTATAAAACAGATGGAAACCTGGTGATACCCTCGAAGCCAAAGGGCCAATAGTGTCATAGGCGAACGGGCTAACCCATCTAATGTGTAGCTCATGACTCTCACTCAGAAGCTGGGATAGCTCAGAGGGAAGCTCCTCAAGGGCCAAGGTTATTCTATCTTCCCTGACAGATAAGAGCTCGGGACCCTTTACGCCGGCATCGCTAATCTCAAGAGACTCCGGAGGCGCGCCGTCACTAGGCTTATGAATGAAGGTGATTCGCTGACGCATATTGTACGATGACCTACGCAATCTCGCTGCAGACTGGGGCAAATGAGTTCCGCTTCAATGCATCCGTAAACGCTCTGAATATTACCAGAAGAAGATAAGTAAACAAGATGCAAGGTGGTAAGGTCAATGAAAGTGGATTCTCCGGTGACGTGAACGGGTTGGTGTGATCAGTGAGTGAACAGTGTGCTCGGATGGGTCCGTTGGCATCGATGTCGGAGCTGGAGACCCGTTGCTGAGGACACTTCGCTCGGTGCCGAATCCAGGGACATCTACTGACTCCACCCAAGCTTCTGGTGTAGGTGCTACCTATCTGAGGCACTAGCCACACTCAGCCACAACATACCAAGCACGTGCAGGATTATATAAGCCAGCTAAGCACGTGTGGGGGCTAAAACTGGACCCATACTTTCACGGGTCCAGCCCGCCCTGCCACATTCGGTCACCGGCTCATCAGCCACGCTAAGCCGTTTTAGCTACCGAAGCTGGCGCGGAGTGGGATGCCCCTCCAACCCGTCCGCCTTCCGTCGACCGAGACGAACGGGGCCTTGTCGAAAGACACCGCCGACGACATCTTTTTTCTTATTTTTCCCTCTCTCACAACCCAAAGGCTCTTTTTTGCTGTACCTGACGATGCATCAGACGTCACTAAGATTTCTACAGACCATTTGGCTTCCACGGCCCTCCTAGCACATTTGGTTTTTTTCCGTGTCACTATTTACATCTCATGAATACTTAACTTGTGGTAAAGGAGACATCCGGCGCCGTGTTTCACTATTTGGCCACGAAAGCGCGTATAACTGCAACCTGAATACCTACATATCGACTCATAGATTGGCCAAGGCTTGCTTCGAAAGCCAGTGAACATGGGCGATCACCAGCCGTATGTGACCATTCGGTCTCGGCGACCCCATGACGGGAACAGCGTGAGCAGTGCAGACTCAACTGTAGGTGCCAGGGTCTCGGCGATCCAGTCGCGCAGAGTACGTGTAGACTCACAAGCCGGCCATGATCAGTACGGTTCCAGCTCCGGCGATGCGCCTCGGCCCGCCACACATGATATCAGCCGCGTGAGCTATCACGTCAAGCACCTCGATAGCTTCGCTCAGACCTTGGAGAATGTAAGTTGAAAGATGAAGTGACGAGGCTAGGTTATGTGGTCCAGGTCACATACTGACACTTCATCCACAAAGTCTGCAAACCGAGCATTTCCGAACCGCGGAAAATCGTCACAGCGGTATTCAAAGGTGCAGGCCTTGCTCCTGCATTGGGGCTGTGATGACCTTTTTGTGTTACCTGAGCTGGAGGACCTGGAGCGGTGCCTCCGCGAAGATTATGCCTTTGGCACGGAAATCTTTCCTATACCGTCTGAGAACTCACATTTAGAGCTCATGATGCAGGTCGGTAAGCTGATCAAGGACCACGAGGCTCAAGACACGCTCTTTTTAGTCTACTACGGCGGCCATGCCAGGATAGATGAGTCTCGTCAGAGCACTTGGTGCGCGTAAGTCTGCAGCATTATCTCATCTCCATCACTCATATTCTCACAAATTCATTAGCACTCGACATCCCGACTCGCCATGGCTCCAGTGGTCTGCCATTCAGACCTTGCTAGAGCGCTCGGCATCCGACGTTCTCATCCTCCTCGACTGCTGCGCGGGAGCGGCGAGCGCAACGTTCCCCAACGGCAACAGCATCACCGAGACCATCTCCGCCTCGAGCTGGGACGCCATCGCCCCAGATCCGGGCCGCTACTCCTTCACAAACGCCCTCATTGAGGTAATGCAGGAGTGGAGGCTCCGCACCTTTTCCGCGGCCATGCTGCACGCCGAGGTCCTCGCCCGCCTAAAGCACCCGCGCCCCGTCAACATCAACGGCAAGGTCTTCGAGGCCAGGTCGACGCCGGTTCACTTCATGATGACGTCGAACCACAAGGCGCCGAGCATCGAGTTGTCCCGGGTCGTGCCGGCTGAGCAGCGGCCGCCATCGCCGCCATTGGATGCCGCGATCACTGCAGACGAGAGCGGATCGCCCGAGGGGATGATAGGTGGGCGAGGGCCTGGCGCACCAATGGCAGGGGAGCCGAATGAGGATACGCCGCATGTCATGATCTCGCTGGCACTGGAAGACAATCAGCAATTGGATCTGAGCGCCTGGGAGCAGTGGTTATCCAACTTCCCAGCCCTGGCAAAGTACGTCAAAGTCCAGGGGGTATTCAAGAGTCATTCCACGTTGCTCCTCTTATCTATGCCAGTCATGGTGTGGGATCTCCTGCCAGAGGACCATGCAACCTCATTCATAGCCTTCATTCGTTCCAATAACCTAGTGTCAGAGAGGAGTCGCAAGGACGAAGAGGCTAGGGTGGATGTTCCGGTGAGCCGAGGCGCTCGTATAGCGCATGACAACACACAACCGGACTCCGCGTCGATGGGCACATTTTTCTCGGAAGTCACATACACGAATGCTCCAACGATAACAGGCAGCGTCGTGGGGACGCAAGTAAGAGGCAGTGAACCAAACGTGAGAGTAAACGAAGGAGGACAGACCAACATCCAGGAGGTAGACGCTGAATCACCATTATCGTCGCCAATCGTCAGACCATCGCGGCCCCTTCAGTCGCCAAACTCAACAGCTTCGATTGGAACCCTACAACGGCACCACACCTCTCCTTCTCAAGTATCATCGGATGGGGCACCAATATCCAGATCCATGATTCCGAATCAGCAGAGAAGCGCGCGGAGAACCATGTTACACGATATCCCAGAACCGCCCAAATTCTCACAGCATGTTGAAATCCTGCTTCAACAGTACTACAAGCAAGAGTCGTTGCCAAACGATGATCAAAAGAACTTTGTTGCCTCAAATTTGGGCATAGAGCTGTGGCACGTCGAGGTAGGCTTCATCATCCACACTGTCGCGTATTCAGAATAGTATAGTAACTGTAGTAGGCCTGGTTCCATCACCGACGGGAACGGGATGTCGTCTCGAAGCAATTCCAAACCCTTAAAATGGGCGGTGGCCCAACCTCAGAAGCATATCAAGGAGCTCAGATGATACTGCCGCATCACCTTCAAAGAATCATCGAGGTCCTTTCTTCTAGCAGGATTCTAATGATTGATCTCCGTCCTCCAGCAGACTTTGAGAAATCTCACATCGTGGGAGCAATCAACCTCCGCGCCCACTTAAACTTTATCAAAGAAGCCTCGTTTGACATGATCGAGCGAGCGTTCCCAGACCAACGCAGCAGACAGGTCTTTGGCGAGTGGCAGTCCACCACATGCATGGTCATCTACGACCGCGTCATAGACGCCTCACGGGACTGCCCGTTAGCCGACACCCTCTACGACAAGTTCAGGACCTGGGGCTGGCCAGGCAGGTGCTTCGTTCTCAAAGGCCACTACAAGGAGTTCAACGTCTCGTACAAGACTTCCATCACCGGGTCCAAGGTGTCGGGCGAGGCAGGGCATCAGCAGCAGCAGCAGCAGCAAAACCCGGATCCCCTCCGCCAAGAGACATCGGCGGCCGCACCGTCAGAGACTGATGACGCGGCGGCGAGGAGAGCGCAGTACCAGGAACTGCTGACTCAAATCGACGACGAGGGAATAGTCGCCAGCAGTAGCAGCAACAATAGCAGCGGCTACTACGCCTCGTCGTCGAGGCCCGATCCCAACCACGACCACGACCCGTCGGCTGCTAGCTCGGGCCGCGGCGCGCGAGCCACGACGAGCCAGCATGAACGAGACCTCGAAGCCGAGTTCCGGCGTCGCGTCCCGGACCTCTACCGCAAAGCCCTGGAAGTCCATGACAACAGCGGTAGTGGCGGAGGCCGGGCTGCCGAGACGCCGCGCGACACTCCCGCCTCTGCGCCCGCCCCTGGCGCTGCTTCTGATGACACTGGCAATGGCGGTGGCGGTGGGGGGACAGGAATAGCAGAAACGGTGACGGGTGCAGCAGCAGCAGCACTAGCAGCAGCCAAATCATCAGAGGAAGCAGCGACAGGAACAGCGACGAGATGGGACGGCGGCTCTGCCTTGCGACGAGGTGGAGGTGGAGGTGGCAATGCCAACAACACCACCGACGGGGAGGAGGACAGGAACAGTACCACAACCTTTGGATTCGACACAAAGGCGCCGCTGGTCGAGTATCTCGACAGAGGCCTCTCCCACATCCGGCAAGGGAAACCCGTCACGTCCGCCGCGAGTGACAGCTGGCGACCCATCGACGTGGCCCCAACCTCTTCGTCGTCGTCGTCGCTGTCGCTGTCGTTGACAAACACCACCAACACCGCGATTGGTGGGATGTCGAAACTTGCCGCGGAGGGCTGTCATGCCCACTTTGACTCAGGGGCCGCCGTCGCCCTCGCCACGCCGCTGGGTTCTTCAGATGATTCTTATGTGAAGATCAGCAGGGGAGATGCGCAGTACGCGGGCGATCTCCCTGCTCGTCTTGGCAGCCCCCCGAACCCGGGCCATCAACACCAGCAGCACCATCACCATCACCGCCAGAACCAGAACCAGAACCAGCACCGCGGCGGCCTCGTCGGAGGAAAAGACGGGACGATGAGGGATGCCCACGTCGTCGTTGATCCATCCGGGGATGAAACGCCCAAAAGGGGCCGGGGCGGTTTCCTGAATAAGGTTCTGCGAAGGGCATAAACGTTGAAAGCGTGCTTGCCCCTGGTTCAGGTGTCATGGTTTTCTATAGAGTTGAAGAAGGGGGGGGGACTTCTTTTCCCGAGCATGGGGCTGGCTTGGAGGGCTAGAGGGGAAAAGGGGAAAAAAGATGTGATGCTTGTGGGCGTTCGTCTTAGGAACCCTTTTTCATCTCGCGAGCTGGCGTCTTTTTTCGGACTTTTGGTTTTGGACGGAAAGTTGTATGGCGTGTATGGTGTGTGCGTGTCAATGTCGATGGTCAGGGCATAACCAAGCAAGAGCCCGTCAATGGAGGAGAGTTGGGCTGGGAACCATCTGTGGATACACACAACATGCGATGCTATTCGCGACACACCACCACCACCACCATCTCCTTCTCCTCTGTTTTCACTTTGTGCTTTCTAGATTGAGCGTTTCTTTCCCCCTGGTTCGATGTTTTGGGATCAGGGGCAAATTTCTAGTTGGCATTGATGGCAAGACTGTAGATGAGCACACTTTGGTTTGGTTTGACACCGGTCTGGAGTAAGTAGTTTGTTCTTGGTGGGTGCCCCGTCAGCTCTTGGTGTTCAAACCAGTTCGGAGAGAGAGAGATATGTCACCTTCACACAAGCAGGCGAGTGCGGGTTGGATGGTGGCAATGATGTTCGGAAACCGGAGTATCGTAGTTTATCGGACATGGACTACATTAGGACAAGATAATCAGTATGTAGCGTAACAGAAGCAACAGCAGCATAACCTGGTCACAGCCTTGTAAGGTGTTCCCCTTCTTCGTCTTATTCTGTTTCCCGTGTTCTATGCCTCACTCTATCTCGCTACCCCTCCATATTGTATCGTGTATCTGTGTATGGTGGCATATGTCGGCCCCTTCAACCCGTCCATGCTCCCTCGCTTTCGCGCCTCTGCCTGCTTTCGTCTCTTCTTTACAAATCTGATAGTCACAGTGTCGTTTGGAGATATAGGCGAGAACAACGCTCCTGCCTGTTTCTCCAAGGGGAGGGGGTGTCGGGTTTGGAAGTTGGGTTTGTTGGTTGAACGGACGGACGTTCGACAAAAAGGCCAGGGGGCATGATGGAAGAGACGGACGAGAGAGACAGAGACAGAGAGAGATGCGATGGAAAGGGTCACCCCTCATCCTTCTCCGCCAGCACGCAGCGTATGCACCTCTCGATTCCCCATGGATCACCCCTTCCCGCGACCCTTTCTTCCCGTCTCTTCGGGATGTTTCTGTCTAGGCTTTTCGTTCAGGCATACAAGGGGGAACAAGAGTCCGACATCCAGACCAGGCTCAAACTCAGACTCAATACCAGACAGACCCGGCAATGGCCTTGTAGCACCGTTCGTCTCGAACAGAAATGTCAAATACTTTTCTTTCCCACTTGGTACGTGCCAGCCCTTGACGTTTTGGAAAAATCCGCAGTTTCTCAATGCTATCCATTCTTTTTTTTTCTTTTCTGCTTAGTATCTCTCTCCCCTATTTCTTTCCCCTTTGGACAGCACTCCCCTTCCTAACCTTTTGCCCCCTTGAACCCGGAAGCTCGGGTATCACGTCATTCATTCCTGATCATGGTTTTTGCTATGCTTCAAGGACCCCCCAACTCAACAGCAAAGACACATACGCAAGCACAGAGAACGACTGAGAGGCAAGAGAGAAACAGCAAGTCGCGCCAAGGCAGGCATACCCTTTGCCGATTCTAGTCGGGCTTACCCATGCCTTGTCTTATTTGTCAAAAGGTCCGGACGGAGTTGGTTGGAAAAAAGGGGGCATACAGGGAAAATCTCCAACGTAAGGAGGACGAAGGAGGGGAGGGAGGTTTACCCGAGTCTACCTACTCTACAGGGTTGCAGCAGTTACAGTGAGTGGTTGATCATAGATCTGTGGCGAGAGATAATCAATGTAGATCCCCTTGTTTCCTATACTACAAACTGCCGTTTTGTTTATAACATGGTTTTTCTTAGTTCCAATATATTGGCTCAGCTTGTGGCAGTGAACGGTGCTCAGGCATTGGGAACCTCGCTGCTGTTATCAGGTACTTCATACCTAGTACAGCTGGAAAATAGTAGACGAGGTAAGAGAGAAACATCACGAGTAGCTGGTTGGTCGCCTCCGGGGGAAGAGGGGAGAAACTGGTGTCCGATCCGAAGATATGCAGGTTTAGATCCCATGTGTGCAAATCAACCTACGGCACTTTAGTCTCACAATCGTCCGAGTAGGGAGATGCTCAACGGTCAGTCGCGAGCGGTTGTACCTGGTCTGATGTCTGCTCGCGTGTGGTGTCCAAGAGTACAGGAGACATACACTAGTCCCAGCGGGCGTTTGCCAGGTATGGGCAAGTTTCTATCGCATGGCAATGGAGAGGAGGTTGGGCAAGGACGAACGTCCGGGGGGGGGCCGCCGCCGCCACCGTCAGCAAGCAGCAGCAGCAGCATTAGTCGCAGCAAGTCAGAGCGAGAGAGAGCGCGCGCGCGGGATCATCTGTGTGCCTGCTGCCTTCTCATGTTCTTGCCGAGCTGCCTGTCAAGTGGAAGGGACGACCTGACCAATCCAAAGCTCGGCAAGACGAAGGTCAATCACGGGCGTTCTTCTTCAGATCAACGAGACGAAAGTGACAAATCGCTCTGACGCCGGGTGTCAAAAAACGTCCATAGTTGACAGGTAGGCGCAGCAGGGCAAGGCAAGCATAACGTGCGAGCGGCCCCGAAGAAACGGGTCGGGTTGGACGGTTCGCTCGTTAGTGGTGGTGTCGTCGTCTTTCCTGTGACAAGCTTCACCTCAAGATACTCTACGGATACACACACTCTCTCGCTCGCAGGATATCGTCCAGAAGAGGCAAACAGGTCAGTGACTTTTGTCTACACGAGCGTGCGGGCGGGGAGAGAGGGACTGATGTTTCTTCTTTCGCGACATGTCCAAAGGGGAGGGGGTGCGGTGGGCGTGGCGCAGTCCGTCAACTCGGTCCCCAACGTTTGCTGTCAAAAAGAGATTTTAGAGAATGCGACTGGTTGGCAGATGTGACAAGTCGTCGGGCCCCCTTCTGTCTTCTGCTGCCATGCCAAATTCTGAGAAGGGCGTGAATGGGGTTGGTGGGTTGCGTAGTGTGGTGTAGGTAGGGATCCTACAAGCAGCAAGATCCTGTAGGTTGCAAACCGTCCCATTTTCCAGAAAGGAAAAAGAAAAGAAACAGAGGAGAGAAGGCAGACACCCCATCTCTGCCTGCATCACGGACGGAAAAGAAGGGGAAGAGTCAGCGAGAGTACCCGAACATCGACAGACGGTGGTTTGACAGCGGGTCATAGATATGCACGACATAACATCATGACGAGAATCCGAAGGGAAACGGAGACAAATCAGAAGGCGGATAACTCGAGGTCAACGTGGTGAAGAAACAATTCCGCGCCCGCTTTGGCACTCCGACAGGTTCTGGAGTTTCTCTCTAGATTCCGTGCGCTGTGTCTGCTGCTGTACGCTACGTTCGAGCCCATCTACCGGGAAGAGAAACGAATCTCTGCATGCTGAGTTCCCCTTGCCCTGTTGTCTCCTCTTCTAGTTTTCTTCTCTCCGCACGACGCTCGTTGTCAGAAGAAGGGAGACAATGTATGAGAAATGTCAAATTTCGCTGTCGTCGGGAATTCGCATCCAGACCTTGGATGCGAGAACGGAATGCGATTCGCTCGCCAGAAATCGTGACAGGTGCTAGGGTACACCCTGGCACGCCGGGGGAGGAGTTCCCAGCCCCAAAATGAAGTGTTTTTTTTTTACGATTTGACAGGGCGCTTGGACCATGTTAAGGCTGGGTTCAAGCTCCAGGGGACGATAGATGGGAGGGGATGAGGAAGCGGATGGATAGTGGACTGGATAGATGAAGACAAGGAGTCTTTTGGGTACGACGTAGGGATTGTTGATGAGCATCGCCATCCGGCTCTGGAATCTGGCACTGGCCCTGGACGCTCTTCCCTGTGCCTGTCCTTCTCCTGTCTCCCCCCCCTTCTACTCATCGATCTTGATTACAATCATTTTGGGGGCCCTTGGAGTCCCTTCCAGTTGCAACATCATCCATATTCGTATGCACGAATACACCAGAATTGGCAGATTGGAAGCCAACAGTCGGCTGGCTGGCCGGGATCAGATCAAGGCAAACGGGTGGAGAACGGGCATCGAATTCTGGCACCGGTCGGACCTGCCTGTTCAGTTTCAGATGTCCGGAAGCAACGCCAGAAGATTGCCAATTGAGCACGGCTTCCGGGATAAGGTCTGCCGCGAAGAACAAGCCCAGAATTTCTACCTGCGGTCATTGTCCGCGGGGCGAGTTAACAAGTTGCGAGTGGATGAGATTCCTGACAAGCCCCATGTTTCCCTTCGGCCCTCAGGGGCCGGGAAAGCCAATGTGTGAGCCCTTCGTGCCCTTCTGCCTTTTCAGATCCCTGCTGGTCACGCCAGTCTTGCGTCCAGCGTTATGAGGGTTGCTCCCCCAAGCCTGGCTGATCCATGGTTATGACGGGGAGCATGGTGTCGGCAGAAGGCATGTTTGGATGTTAAACCTCCTAGCCACTTTGCCACCCCACTCGAATCGTCCTAGTCCGATCCATCAGCGTTGGATCTGGTGGTCCCCTTGCGGCTGTCAAACTTGACAGATCCCCTTTACAATTTGGTCGCCAGTGGGGAGAACCGAGGCCGATAATCGATATGACTCCCACCGTCGAGGGGTGCAGATGGAGCTTCCGACCAGGTCTGGCAATAAGACCTTCTGTGCCGGCGGGAAATGACTTCATAATGAGCCCAGATATCTCGTCAAACTGTCCTTTAACACGCTCCTAGTGGGGTTCCAATATCTGCCGATTCCCAATAATCTTTCTGCGATTCTTTCAACCTTGCGACCGCCGCTTGGATCTGGGCCTGGACTTGCACTATGCACCTTGTCAAATGTAAAGGTATGCACGTCGCTGGCTCGGGACTCGGGAGTCGAGTCGGGAGCCTTGCGCCCGGCACGCCTTGCTCGAGATCTCATCGAACCCAAAATTCCCTTCCATTGCCAATTCCCCCCTCAACCGATTGAAAAGTGTCACCGAAATAATCCTGAGCTGTGTCCGATAAAATATGCTTTTGCCCCTGTAGGATGTTGACAGGCTGTGGTTGTGACGGCATCGGAGCCGCAAACTCTCCACAACAACGTCTGCGCCTGCCTATCACAGAACAGACGATGTGACTGCCCATTCTGGCGCTGCTGTCCTCTTCCCGCTGCGACGCTACCGCTGGGCGTTGACGGTTGCTGTCACCCTAAAGGTTCGCGCTTGACATGCGGAGCAGAAAGGCGGCTGCATCAACTGACGTTGCCGACAGCTCGACGTTGCCGCAGCCGAACTTCTGTGGACGAGAGTGTAGGTCCAGTCTGAATGGAACTACCGGTTGGTGGACCTCATGATCTCCATTTGATATGTCTGTGTCACTTCCAGGGCGCCCTGAGGAGCAAGGCCCGTACATGATGTATCCAGCACGGCCGTCCCAAGGCGGCTGTGTTACTCAATAAGGAGCAGCTTGCGCGACGCGATACACGGGGCCGTGACCAGGGTCACCACAGCCCAAAGATCCGATCTGGGTGTTCCAGAGAAGAAAATATCGTCACGACTTCTACTCGCGAGGTACAGGTGATGCCCGTCTTCGTAAAGGATCCACTGAATCCCCAGGTCCACGGGATGGTTGGACAATATGACTTGTCTTGATTGCACCAAGAGATTCCAAAGCGGCGTAGGGCCCATTTGGAAGCCTGCATCTTGTACGACGTGCCTGACTGTAAATGAAAGGTTGGGCCAAGCTGGTGGTGATGCCGGCGAATCCCGCCTGTGCAATACGGTGGTGTCTTCCATGTCCAACGTGAAAACGAGCCGTTGACGGCTTTACGTTCACGAAGCCCATGGTGAAAGCCGTTTGGCCCAGTTCGAGGCATAGCAAATATGAGTTGCTATTGATAGGAGAAATTGGGTGTTCGAAAAGGCTGTCGAATCGACTCAAGGGAGCCCTGTCCTCGAAAAGCGGAAATCGTCAGATGGCAGGCACTTGTATCCGAATATCCGACAGACCCATTAGTCTACGGAGTAGATTATGACAATCTGTAGAACCTGGATCGAAAGTACATTAGCCTTTACTGGTCAATAGCGTGGTAGTCATTCGACATTCTCTCGTCCTCAAAATCCATCACTGATCAGAAGCATGCAGGAAACCGGTGGGACGTCGGCCATAGTCCACATTCGAAAAGCAAAGCATCTGGCTTATCGGTCGTAGATCATGCGAGAGCATGCTTCATCTTGCAGCAAACTGCTAGAAGGCATCTTGCAAAAAAAGCAAAACTTTCGGTGCTGTTCGAGTTGCTAGCTATCCATGAGGTTGTACTTCGTACTGTATCAACTATACTCTGAAGACAACCCGAGTTCCACAAATGGTCTCCAGATCCCAGGAACTAATTGTGGCTACGGAGTAGACCGATCAGTTATACGGCTTGGTCATGGCTATATCCTTCATCCAACTGGCGGACATTTGACCAAGCCTCTTGGACACACTGCGAAGACATACTGACGCAACAGAACAGAATGTGCACAGATAACTCTGTTACGAGTTGAAGGTTCCGCAGAGTACAAGACACGCTGAGCTCTGTCCCGACTGAAGACCGAAAACAAGCACGGACTCTGTGTCATGTGGACGAGAAGCTGCCAGATGACAGGCTATAACACGAGTCTTGGTAACACGCCGGTTGCGGTATGTTACTGCACGTCGTCCTGTCGTACAGCCGTCCTTCCAGTTGAGGAACTACTGATGTAGAGAGCCGTTGTATTTGTTAGTAGTTACCGACGCCGTGAGTGACAGCAGTGTTAGGAGTCAAGGGTGTATCGTAGACTGGGAGTCCTCGACTATTTGCCTAGAACAGGTAAACCATGCGGCTGGTTCCAGGGACCACAACTGTGCAGCACAGTCAACTCGTCAAGCCCGTCTTTGCGAGACCGACTTGCCCTCAGCGGTTCGCAAGAGGCGCGAGCAAAGGGCTCTGGCTACAATAGAATAAAGGCCCGCCCATAGGCCCAACATGAATGAGCGGGTCATTGAGGCGGTGATTGTTGGCATGAGGTGTCAGACCGGGAGGGTGCGGCTCATCCACATTTGACAGGCGATGGAGGATTGCTACTGCAAGATTATCGATCTTGCCACGATTCACTGGCGCGGTCCTGCCATCCAGCTCCAGGGTCGTCCAACAATTGTTGGTCTCTCCACGGCAGCGTGCTGGATACGGTCCCTGGGCTGTATCAAAGGACCAAACCCCCGGGAATGACAACTACGGCAAAGCAGCCCACTCGTTCGTTGCCCTAGAGTTTGACAAGGTCGTGATGGCAGAATTTCTCCCGCTGCGTTCTCAGCTGGCCCCCCATACTTGAGTAGCGTTCTCAGCGTTGGCGTTGCACCGCTTCGTATGGCCTGCGCGTGCTTGCAATTATTCTCTCGCAGACTGCATCAGTGGTGTTCGTGTCCAGGCTTCAGACGTTCATCAAGTGGCTCCTTACATGGTCGCCCGTTCGGTACGTTTCGGTAGTGAAATAGGGACGGAGCCGGTTCCGAGTCGAATCGAAACGTGGGGCCCAGAGAAGAACAAGATTACTGGGGTGGTACGGTAGCAAGACATCCCTGAAAGCACCCCAGCTGGCGGGCTCTGCCGTCTCATTAATGGAAAGCCGTCCCCTTGTCTTGACAAAGGAGATCCATCTGGATGGGAACCCTCGCAACGGGTAATCTTTGCTTAGTTTGGTCATTTTTGCGAATATGACCCCTGCAAATGCGGTTGAGTGGGCCACCCAGCGATCTGGCAGGCCGAATAAGCCTGGCATTTCGTCGAGAACAACGAGTCCCGTTTCTTTCTCCCTGATGGAGACATCGTGGAGCTGTCAAACGTACGATATTCGTAAAAGCCATGTGTTGGTGCGCAACAACCTGGAGTTCGAATGTCCACCTCAGCGATCCTTTGCGGGCTCTTCTGCAATACAGACCGGACATGCCGCTCGAGTCTCGACAGATAGGATGCGAGGACGTACGTATGTTGGAAAATTTAGCAAAAATAAAATTCTGGAGGGATTGTCAGCACAATCGTCCATAATCGCGCCGCCCGCCGACATAGCACATCGCAGGACGGATATCTGGGCCATAATCCGTGCAAATAGATGAAGGGAGGCTGAAGCAAGTCAATCGGGTCTTCTGAAACATGAGGCGTTGAGGCGAACAGACGCTCACCACGCGATGGTGATGTTGTGTCCGTTCGGGCGGACTATTAATCGATGTTATGTTCTATTTCAGTCGATTTGAAAATGTGCTAGAATCGTTTTTCCGTCAATTGTGCTGTTGCGTTCAAAGTTTTCTAGAAAGACATACCTGACAGCTACCTGAAGCTTCGGGGAAAATGTTTGGAGTCGGCGGGCGCCATTCCAACCTAAGTCGCGGATGAACGCCTTCGGGAGCAATTCGGAGCATACACTGTTGTGACACGGGGTATTTTTAGGGTTCCATCGTTCACTCCCCCGTACATCATTCCTTGTCAATGCGGTCAGAACGGACCTGGATCGTGTGGGTATGACAAGGCAAACCTCCACAGCAGCCCGTGAATCCCCTTTTTACCCTTGAAAGGTGGAGGAGCAAAAGTGCGCGGTGAAGCTGGACCGCGTTGACCGCTGCCATGCCCGGTGGTACTGAAAATCGCTGGTTCGGACAAATCAGAAGGGCGACAACGTGAGCGTATGTATTGTACTTGGCGCCGAGCGATGTGCAGACGGGAAGCAAGATCGATTTGGGAACGGCAGCGAGTCAAGATCGCGCATGCTGCTGGCGTCTGCAGTGCCGACCGATGCAAATTGCATCTGGCCGCATCGGCGAGGCGGGCGAGCTGAGGGGATTCGGACATGGTCCAAAGAAACGACAGCACTGATGTATGCAGTTTGCTTGACACGATGTTGTCAGCCAATGGGGCGTACGCGTTGTCAGGCGTAGGCAGGCACACAGACAAGCATCTGGAGCCCATCAGCTAGCACTACAAAGTGCTCCAGCATGAGTCCAGTGGGAAGATCATCCTGTCCCGTTCTGCGGGTGGGCGTGTGCTCCGGCGCACAGGGCAGCGGGAACGTGCAATGATGGCGGTAGATTGTGATTGAATGATGATTAGTGATGTCGGGACCGCCCAATGGCTGAGGCTTTTGGAAGATTGGTCGAAGGCTTCCAAGGAGCGGAGACGAGCAGACAACGGAAGTTCCCAGCTGTCCCTCAGGGATTGATTAAGTCGACTGTGGGAATTAAATTATCATCCCCCTGAACGGAGTGAAGAAGAGTCGACTTCCGACGTCGTAGAACGATGTCGATGTATTCTCGATGGGGCTCGGTCCCGATTTGATAGCCAAAAGTCGGTCCTGGATGTCAACGCGCAGCCTGTGGCGTCCAGCCTTGGGACGACGGGGAAAAGATAACTGACGGGGGGGCCAATCCCACGACGGCAGTAGGAAGAGCAGAGTTCTTCTAGTCTGCTTCGGTTTTGCCCAGGTAGAAACGTTTAACCTCGCCGAAGAATGAGTCTGGCCAGAATTTGAAACGGCACCGAACAATCGGTCGGTTCTGTGCGTGGACCGGAAGGAACCCGCGCTTGACGGTGCCCTATTGGGAACGATAAGAAGCCTGTGTGTGTGCGTGTGCTCGCGGAGGTTGTTTGTTGATCGGGCTCCCAGCAGAGTGTCCATTGAAGTGTCCGATGTACACGGGCATGGCACATGTTTCTGTGGAAGGGTGGTCGAGTACGAGGGCCGGCTACTTGCACAAGTGCCTAAATGATGGATGTCCTTGGTGTGCTTGCTGGTGCTTGGTGTGAGTGGTTGGATGGGGGTGGGATAGAAGAAGCGCCATCGGGCGCATGTGCGGCTTGCGCATATGCGTGGCCCAGATACCGGCGATGGCCATCGGTGAAGGTGAGGTTGGTGAGTTTGTTGTCTCCCCTCGGATTCATCACATATCACATCGGAAAGGGTCGTCGTTGGCGGATGTTCGCAGCAGTTGTCATGCCCGGGTCTATGGCACCGGTCAAGACGGGTGTGGACGGTTAGCAAATGAGAAATCTGGATCGGAAAAAGCCTCCCCGCTCCATCTACCAGTTCCTGGATGGGAACCAATGGGAAGGGGCAGTGTGGAAGGGGTCTCCTCCGGAAGGAGAGATGCTCACGGATAATTGGGCCCAATATTCCGTGAGGCAGGCACGGCGCACACCGCACTGGAGCTTCCTAGCTTGATTGTCTTCGTACCGTCCTTGTCTTTCTAGGTGATTCTTAGGGGTAAAAGTAAGGTACTTTGTCATGGAAGGTACGGATATCTGTCCCAAATACGGCATTCAGACAGATCAGACACAGATACAGATACCCCGTACGGAGTACTCAGTCCAGAGAACAGGGCAAGGTACAGCCGAGACCTTGCACTTGCTTTCGCTTGCAACTTGCAGGCAAACAATTCATCAATCCAATTCACCTTGGAGATGGAAAGTGGGCCTCTGCTTACGCCAGGCGTCCCTTACCTAGTACACAGTAAGGCTCAAGGTCCAAGGCCAGCCAAGGGTCAATGTCACGGTTGGGCGGGCAGGGCAGATTCGAGACCGGGGGCCAGGGGCCGGCCCAGACAGGGAGTCGACGACATTCAATGCAAGTCACACTCGCTGTCCGTCCTTTACCTGCTTCCGACTATGACTTGTCGGTTTTGCAGCCTTGCCAGAGTGAGGTTGGGGGGTTCTGTTTTCTGCAAGGTCACAATAAGATTACACTTCTATTTTCTCTCTAATCTCCTTCAGTACCGGTGTAGAAGCAAGCCACCGGCATGTAGCCCGTGTGTCAAGTGACGTCTGGGCGGAACTGAGGACGCAACGGCGTGCGGGAATCGGAACTTGTTTTCGAACGTTCTGGGGGCGTGATATCGTGCGAAGACCTGAACGGCAAGGTCGGTGAGCCTTTGAGGAACTACCAGGAGACTAGAGATGGCCGTCTCTGAAGCCAGCTGTGTCAGGCTGCTGGAGCCCGCTGTCTTCTGCTTATGCTGGCGGCCCAGCCCATTGCTGATGGAAATGGGAAGTCTGGGCTTGAGATCCACGGCTTGGGCGAAAGCAGACTAGTGTTATGAGCGTAGTGGCTATTTGTGTCCCGTCTGAGAGTCGTTGATTCCATTGTTTACCTTACCTAACTTTGGTTTGACGTTTTATGAGGGGATAGGAAGAAAGTGCGACGAGAGAAAAGAGTAAGGAGGAAAGGAGGCTGGCCGCTAAGAAAAATGGCAGGTGCAAGTGAGACGGCAGACGCAAGTGCAAAGTGCAAGAACCAGTTGCAAAGTCACCCAGTGGCTCTTTTCCCTTCAACCCGACCTCAACCCGCGTATCCACTTTTCGGACCTTAATGGAAAGAACCAGCTGCACCACTTGCTCATTGGCCAGCTAGACCTTGGTCATAGGAAAGCTTGGATAACCGGGGCACGTACCTGGCTCCATTAATACCTAAGGTAATAAGGAAGCTAGAGAGACGACTTGCCTTAGGTAATACTGCGGGTAACTCCCAAATCACTAGTCACAACCACACAACCCGAACAAAATTGCTCTAGTTTTCACTTTTGAGGCTAAGGCACCTCAGTAAACAATGCATCTTATGCACATCTCAGACTTGTGCTAGCCAGGCTCCTCTCTGACGGCGTATGCAGATGCCATCTAATCAGGACGCATCAGCTTCTGCGTCGCACCTCGAGCTGGCGCCCCTGCCATGCGTGCCAGATGCCAATCGCACCAAAGGACTGAAAGTCTGAAGACGATGCACGCGCCAGGCCGGGTACAAGCAGAACACCCTCCACACCATCACCACTGGCCACCACCCTGGGTCTGTCGGTCAAGCCTACCGCGGTAAGCTGGAATACCTATCGATGCATACAGATACACGCCATCGGGAGCTCCATACCGATGGTTATGACAATGGCGAACGAACAGAATAGCGACCACAAGGGTGGAAATCCCTCATGCCATGCAGATGAGAGTCGGTACAGTGCATCCCCGAGATCGATACCCAGCATCGGCTACGAGATCTGGGCAAGCAAACCAGCAGCCTCCCGCGCCTCCCACCATCACCCGACCCTTGCCGTTGCCGCTCTCAGCCAACCAGAGACAACCGCCGTGTCGACAAGAGCGCCATGTGCAATCCCGACCGGCCTGGAGAGGCGTTCCGGTGACCCAGATCCAAAGCTGGTGACGGCGATGGCGATGGCGATGCATATTGCACGACAAAAGAACCAACCGTTACAACACAATATACGCCATTTCATGCACTTCATAACAAGCAAACACCGACCCCGCCCTGGCTGGTCCGTATCACTTCACGAACCAGCATGCATCCATCTTCCCTAGATATGCACTTGGACCATCCAACAACACAGTGGCCTCAGACAAGCCAACGATGGACTACGGTGCCATCTTCTATCTAGCCTGATCCCGTGCGAACGTGCTCATGGAGCTCGGAGCTTTCTGCACCCAGCTTGGCTTCCTACGTCCAAAAGGCAGTATAGTCGCCATCACAAGCGCCAAAACCAACCATGTACTGTGCGCTGTCATTCTTGTTCGGCGTTGCGACAAGCATGCATCAACCAACAAAGAGCCCGTTGGCTGGTGGCGTGCAGCGGTTGTCGTCCTTGCCAGCCCTAGACACAGACTGTTGGCCTATCGCATGGGCCGCTCTGCGCTGGGAGAGAGGCCGTTGTATCGCCGGAGGAATCGGTACCTGCAGTGGGCGCAGAGTCCGCGTGGTTGCTCTGGCTAACATGCTACTCTAGCGCAAAGTGTCTGGGGGATCGTCATGCTGGCCATTGCTGAACCGCAGAGCAAAAATGAGCAGCAAAGCCTGGCAATGAGTAACCTGAGAGACACGACTGGATTCTGGCCCAGAGTTCGCAGCTGTGACGGGATCGGCCTCGCACTGCATTCTCACCATATCAAACAAACCCAGCCAGCAGGGGGCGTCTGGGAACCGGGATGCCGTCAACCGCCGCGCCAGGGCCAGCAAGTGATCACGCTGCCCTTTGCCATCTGAGCCAGTTGAGCCAGTCGGAGTGCGGACTACTCGAGGAGTGAGTTAAACAGATAGGCGACCCAAATCAAGGGCACTCGAAGCAACATGCAGACTGTATTCTGGACTGAATATCCATTCGGCACGTCCCTTCAAAGGACGACAGGCACCACAGCTGCAACGTCTCTTCCTTACAATACGGAGTACATCTCGAATGTCAGGCTCATGAAGACACCATGGCCCCTGTCGACCTATCAGTCAGCACCCGGGCTTCCGTCTCGCCTGGTCTGCACTCCTGTGTATGATGTGCACCCCGTTCCGACGGAACCCCAACTCAACTCTTGGGGCGCAGCAACTTGAGGCGACACCTGACAAGGAGCCTTCATGACAGTTCCTGAAGAGCCAATCGCAAGTTGAGGATGCGTTTGACAACGTGAGCAATCCCATCTTTGGTTCCGATCAACCTCAGATCAACCATACCGTGGTCGCACCTTACAGCCAATCGCAATTCTTGTTTACCTAGATCTCACGAACCTTCCAGCCCTTCGAGCTGTCATGCACACGCCTTGAGCCGTTTCTGGGACCTGTCAAAGGGATTGTGAGCAGAAAAAACATCGTGGGACCCCAGGCAATACCGTCGCAAGGATTCGCCACGGCCGCCAGGGCAAAACATTGATGCTACTCGGAACCTGCCACTTCCTTTCCAGCCACAGACAGGCCCAGTCAATCGTGGTGCTGACCGGGGCCACATGATCACCGCGGTAGATCTACGTTTTTGACAGCTCTCCCTCGCGCGGACGGCTTCGGCTCCGGAGGCGCTGCCTGTGTACCCTGCGACAGACGACAGACTCGGCCCCTTCCTGGAGTTGAGGCTTGACGATTGAGGCGCCAATACCCTGATTAGCCTGCTTCCGAAAAAAGGTCTTCTACCAGAAGTTGAAACGGTAGTCAACGGTCTTGACCAGAATGCACTTAGTGCGTCTCTCTGACTCGGTGGTTCTCTCAGCCCTGAGTGCATCCTCAACAACGCAAAGACGTTGCTGAAGAAAAAGTAAATAAAAAACCACACATTCTATGGGCGGCTTACAATGGGCGACGGATAGGATATGGAGCCAGAAAGAAGACGCCTTGAGCCGCATGACACGCTGCACCTCGATGCTTTGCGGGGAGAAAGACCAGGGAGGGGGGAGGGTTGAGTGACAAAAGTTACACTTGTCAAAGTTTGATCATCACCAATCGCAGACCAGCAACTCTGCTCAAATGGATGCTTCGTTTTGAAGTCAGGCCTGCAAACACTTCCTGATAAGGCAAATGTCAGAACGATCCGATAGCTAGACGTGACCCGTCATGGACAGCCGCGCCGCATACATCGCACGCAACTGTTCCAAAACACTCGGACGGAAGAAAAGCATCCAATGGTGAATGCCGTTTCAGTCTACATCGGTTGTCCTTGAGTCGAGGTGCCATGGCTTTTGTTGACAAGCACAGCCACCATCATCGAATGTTGCGGACGAGGCATCAAGCCAAGTTGGAAGCTCAGCGACTGGTTGAACCCAAGAACACCCAGACACACCCACGAGGGAAGTTTGGGGCACGTCACAGACGTCAGCTGCGACCGGGCGATTGACGGGTGGCTTGAAGAGTCAAAGGCAAAGGGAAAACAACAACAGAGTTCATCGGCTTGGTTTCTTCAACCCAAAGCTTGGGAAAGCTTGGGATGGACGTTTGAATCGTGTTCCCTGCCCTCTCACTCGTCGACAGACTCGCGCGGCTATGTCAAATACTTGAGCCTGCGACGCTCGCGGACCTTATTCAGGACTCGCACAAGAATGCGATACCTGAATAGCGTTAGGATTGGGCTGAAGGGGGTGGGCGTGTCAGCGGCGGATGGCATAGCCGCTCTAGCGCACAACTCAACCTTTGCTTGCTTACCTCTCCTCCCATCCAGGAGACTTCCGGACCCGCCCTATTGTTTAGGATGGCTGTTAGACAGGAATTTTGGGGGAGGGGAGGGGGCGTGGACGGGATCGAGAAAAGACAAGCAGGGGAGCGCCATCACGTCAGGGCTCCCCTGGCTGCTACTCTCCTGGCCTACCCCCCAGTCCCCCCTCCATGAAAACATCGTCTGTCCATCCATTCACCTTATCCGCAGGCACACTCGTCAGACACACCACCAACTTGACACCAGACATGCACACACGCGCACATTGGCATACGAGCTCGAACCGGAACTTCAACAACCAGTTGCAGAACCATACGCCCCATTGCAGCTTTGTGACACACCACCATTCGCTTTCGTGACGGGAGTTCCCTTTCCTGTCAAGATGTCTCGAAGTCATGACATGTTGGACGTATGCCTGACAGTGTTGAGAGTTGTCTCACTCCCTGACCATGTGCACAAAAAAGAAAGCTGCTGGTATTTGCAGAATTAACGGCGCCTTCCTGGGTCGAGGGCGCGAGCACGAGCGATGGATTTCGCCCATCAACAACAAGATGCTAAATCGAGAGATTCGAGAGCTCGAGAGTTACTAGTCCTCTTCTACAGCTATGTTGACCAGTCTTCAAGAGCCGATTGCTCACGGACGATGAAGGTTGGTCCAGCAAGAGGTTCAGGAAAATTCAGGACTCCCGCTGTCTTCTATTTTGGACTGCTGAGCTCAGACGGCAGTTGTTCGGCGGGTCAAGAACGCCATCTTGAATAACAGATAATTTCTTGGGGGTGATCGCTGTATTGCCGTTCACGACATCCGGGACCTTGATTCTCAAGGTTGGAGGGTGGTGGATAGAGCCGACAGGGCCTTCACTGCTCGCCCTTTATCGCTTTTGTTAGACTTCATCTTTCTTTCGGTAATGCTATGGGCACTCATTCATGTCAATATTGGACAGAATCTGTCGTATACTGAACCCATCTCCGGTTTACCATGTTCCCTCGCTGAACCTGCTCCGATCAGGAAATGACGGCCAGCCGGGTCAGAGACCGTTACGTACCAGAGTAGGAACCAGGCCACCAGTGCCAACCCCCGGTCTAGTTGATGGGGGCCTATTCTTCATTTATGTCAATTGTGCAAATCTCTATTTTATCCTCGATTCTTATACAAAGACTGCCTACGGAGACAGAAGTCTTGTTCACTTTAATCCATCATAGGACCTGAGCGCGGCCAGAGCGTTACAAGCGACAATGAAGGGGCTTGGCTGGGAAGGTGAGGTAACTGGTTGAAGCCAGCGCGCCAGTTGCATATGTGATGGCACGTTGAATAGTGTATCCGTAGCAGGTAGTCAAGTCGTTGGAGTAATGCAGCGCCATTGACTCTTGAGTACTCCGTACCAACTGAAGTGTCTCCATATCCATAATCCGCCGCCGCCGCGCGCGCCCCCCCTTCGGGCAATTTCATCTACACTACGTACATCACAACCGTCCTGGCCCCGGGTGGGAGCCCACGAGCAGCCGGGGAGCACAAGTAGACCCCTGCCCACAGACGCTACGGCTTCCCTAGTGGCTCTTTTTCGTGTCACTGTTCGAGCAGGCTAGTGCTTCTCCCATCTCTTCCACTCTTCTTCTTGTATCCTGGTCACTTTCTTTCTCGTTCAGACCCCTATCCATGCTGTCCTGCTGGCACATCCTCAAGTACCACCTCGAGCTAGCATAATCAGTCCGTTGCCCGCCAAAGGGAACGCCACCGAAGCAATCCTAGGACCAGGCCCTGACTGGGGTGTGGGTACGGACGGTGTGGTCCTGCGACCCTGGTCGAGATGGGCAATCCCATCCTCCTTCTTGTTCCTCATCGACGGCCTGCTTGTACCCTGATCGTCCTCTTGCCATGCCACCCTTGCCCATGCCTCGCAGCTCTGGGCTAGTTCAGGTTTAGTCTGTTCCGTCAAAACCATCCTCCCTCCCCCACATCAGCAAAGGCCTCGTTCCCAGATACATAGCAAGGCATTAAGCATCCGTGGGCTGTGCGCTTCTTCCTCTCCAGTCCAGTCCAGTTTACTTTGCTCTACTACGGATACCTCACAAGCACAAGTCTACCTACCAACCTACTCTCAGTCAAAGTCTCCACGGTCCGATTCACAAGAACCTACTAGTTTGGGGCTCTTTCGTCTGAGGCTGGTTCGTGTCAGTTTCAGTGTGCTCAAATCACCGTCTTAATTTGTCCAATTTGGCCCGTCGCCGGGTCCTCCTCTTCCTCCTCCTCGACACTTCTCTCCCATTTCCTATTTTGGCACCACATCTGTGCACCGCTGCCCGTTAAACTTCCTGCACAAGACCTCTTCCCAAGCTCCAAGATATACAAAAGGACTGCCATCCCACCTTGCATCTACCTCCAGCATCACCGACCATCATCCCATTCGAGCTGCTTGTTGATTCACGGCTGGGACCACTTGACCATCACATCAGCATCCTTTTATCGCTTCTACTTCTTCACGCCTCTGTCTGTCGTTGACGAGCAATAGCAATACTATTACTATTCGACCTCGCCGCCGAACAAGCTTCATCAAGCAAGATACAACAAGCAATCGTTCTCCGACGTGCTACTTTCACACAAGAAAAAAACGAACTTTCCTGGCTGGACCGTATTAGGTACAGCTTACTCGCATACCTTTCTCCACATAAGAACCTGGGCTGATCAGCAGCAGTCCTTAAAACCGCCGTGCGGCTTCATCATTCGAGTCCGCCAATCTTCTTTTTAACCCACAGGATCGAGCACCCAAAGTGTCTCGTCCGCAACGGTCGTGTCTAAAAGACTTTCATTCTCAAAGAGAACAGCACAAGATGTCTATGCTCGCCATGGCTGCTCCGTCCCCCCATTCAGCATTCAAGAACTACCCCTGGGATGGCGGCAGGTCTTCCTCAGACTACTCCTCGCGCCCTCGTACTGAGCCCGAGAGAATCGCCTTGCCATCAATTCGTCAGGTATGACGATTCTCGCCGCCCACAGAGGCGTTTGAGCACACAACTGACTGGTATACAGGCCATCCCAGAACTCCACCTTCGCCTGCAACCCCAGGAGGCATCAACCACCAGAACTACCTCTTCCAACACCTCGCCAACAGTCGGATATGCCGGTGTCATGACGCCTCCCGAGTACGTTCACTCGCCAAACTCGAACAAGAGGAGGAGACTCTCAATCGACGAGGAGCAGGAGAGCGAGAGAGTCAGCCGTGTCCCCAGACTTTATGAGTCTCCTGCTCGCATTCCTCAGCGCCAGATTTCCCCGCCAGTTCCTTCCCGCGCTGCCACTGAGAGCTGGACTGGATCCGCAAGGACGAGCCCTTACATGTCTTCATCTGGCATGCCTTCCATGAGATCCCCCGCCATGGAAGTCAACGAGCGTCTCGAGTCTCGCCCAACACTTCCCAGCCTCCCGCCCATGAACTTCGAGAGGGAATCGATCCCCATGCAACGTGTCCGCGGCCACTCCCAAGACGAGTTCCAGCCCATCCGCCCTTCCATGACCATGTCTTCAGGACCCATGATGGAGGCTACTCCTTCATACCGCCCCAGCGGATACGCCTATGGATACCACCACCCCAGCCGAGTCCAGTCTCTTTCCCTCGGCTCCATTCACCCCTTCGACCGCACACCATTCTCAGCCGCCGGCTACGGTCACTACCCTGAGTTCATGCGCATCGGAGAGCTTGGAGCCATGGGAATGCACGGTGACAGCAAGCAACGCAAGCGCCGTGGCAACCTGCCAAAGGAGACGACTGACAAGCTGCGTGCTTGGTTCGTCGCTCACCTGCACCATCCCTACCCCACGGAGGACGAGAAGCAGGAGCTCATGCGTCAGACCGGTCTGCAGATGAGTAAGTTTACACTTTTCAGAGCCCGTTAGGTGTGGGACCAAAAAACGCTAATCTTTTTGCCTCTAGACCAGATCTCCAACTGGTTCATCAACGCGCGGCGCCGTCAGCTTCCCACCATGATCAGCAACGCCCGTGCAGAGTCCGACGCCATGTCCAGCCGCAGCGGCGAGAGCAAGATCCTCCCGTCGACAGAGCGCAGCGAGTACGACGACGGCAAGCGCAACAGCGTCCCCCTCAGCGATGGCGAGGCCTTTGATGAGGACATGGACCTGAAGCAACGGCGCTCTGCACACATCAAGAGGGGAAGCATTTAGAAGAAAACGCCTCTTGAATCATCCGAGACAAAGAAACAAAAAACGTCAAACAAAAAAAATACTATCAACGCCCAAGACAAAGGGCAACCTCCTGCGACTTAAGAATTCTTTTATCACTATACCAGACGCGCGCTTCATTCTATCTTATCATCATTAACGACGGACCACGACCGCAAAAGACCCAACCACAACAAAATTCGGCAAAATCAGGGGCAAATTTCTAATATTCATGAGCTTTGTATAAAAAACAATACCGCCAGGAGTTGATGGGATCAAGTCCCTCCTCCTGGAAAGCACCCTTTTCTACGTCGACTGTATCTATGGGGATAATGTATTCTTACACAACACACAAGAAAAGGCGACTTGGGGTTTTACATCACAACACACACAAATGGGACAACTAGGGGCGGGATCTGGAAGGGGGGATAGGTGGGAAACCGGATTGGGCTGGTCGGACAGACAAATCTGCATAACAAGTTTTTCTCGACAACTGTTTTATTTTTTTCACAACTGGGGTGGGAGGTGTTTCATGGGTTGGGCAAAGGGGTCAAACATTTTTATTTCTCTTTCTCTTCAACCCAAAGAGCCAAACCAGAGGCTTGAGCTTCTCTCTTCATCACAGGATACGTAGAACGATATCATTGTAACAAATTCTCTTTATTTAACTGTCTATGAGCCCATACACAAAAAGGATGATATTCTCTTGTATATAGTACAAAAACATTCCAAGATCACATTTCTTAACTCGTATCTCCCAATCCATTGCTGTGTCCAACACTCAGAAAGATTGACAAGTTTTTTCTCCTCTGTATTTCTGCATAGTCCACATGGTGAACCCAACAGTCCGGCACCATAGGAAAAGCAAGACAGCCCTGCCTCAGAGTAAAAGGGGGTGGGTGTGTGTGTGTCAGTGTCTGATGCGCTTGTTTCTTGACAGTGACAGACAAACATGTTCCCTATGTCACATCCCTCTTTGGTAGAACATTTCTTGTCCAAAACAAACAAACAAACCGTCGGAGACTTCCAAGTCCACGGGCCTCTTCTCTGGTTCTTCAGCTGAACAAAAGTCAAGAGATGGTGAACAATCCAAGCGCAATGTTTACATTTTGCACGCACATCCAATCGGACACAACAAAACACAATCACCACTAACACTGTAACTTTCTACAACTAGGCAACTAAACAAGAAAGCAAGAGGCTGGGCTGAGAGGTACATACGTATGTGTGTGCATGTATGTGCATATGTGCGAGTGTGTGTGTGTGTGTGTGTGTTCGAACATCAAGCAACAAGAAACATGAAAGGTCTGTGTGGTTTCCCAGTTCCTGGATGACAGTCAAACCAAAGGCACTCCCACCCCTCCCCTCCTTACCCTGCCTTACGAAAGGCCTGGCTGGCTACGTGCCGTGGTATTCCGACAACGTCACACGCATGGTGTTGGGTCTTGTTGTTGCTCTCCACATCCATCCAACCCGGGCGCTTTCACCGTGCTCATCACCTTGCCTTAGTCGAGGGCTGAAGGAGGAGGAGGGAGGGCTGGCAAGAGCCCCCTCCAGGGCTGCGTGTATGTGCATGTGCGGGTGTGCGTGATGCGTTTTGCGTATTGCTGTGCATTTGCGTTTACCTGTGCGGTCGTTGCTGAAGTGTGAACATGGAGAACTTGGAGGCGTGTGAGAAAAATGGCGGCGACCCGAGATCCTGGGCGGCGAGCTTCTTAGTCCCGCGGAAAAGGTCCGTCCGTTTACAGCTTTGCCCCTTCAAACTACCCCCGTTTCCCGCCTTTTTGCCGGTGCCGTTGTGACCGAGACGTCGATGATATCGTTGTTTTGTGCGCGGCGGATGGACGTTTCTCTCCAGAGACTTACGGTCAAGGTGAAAGGGCGGACTACTGCAGTCGCCTCTTCCCTCGATCTCAGTCTCTGTGTGATTTTCCCGCCGTCACCGCCGCTTGGCCTCTTTTTTCCCCCCTCAGACTCCGGTTGCTCCGTCATTACACACGGATTCTGCAGCGGGCGGGCCCTTTTCCTCGAGGGGCTGATGGTTGAATGAATAGTCGTCACGCAAAAAGGCGGGATGGAGACAAGATCAGACACTGTAAACGCACGTGTGTGTCGACAAACCCCTACAACAATTCTCCGAGATTGGTAGAGAGCGGCCGCCCTCTTGGTGTTAAATAAATTGTTAAGCTGACCGAGTTTCTTCAATGAAGGCCACCATCTCTTTCTCTAGTGTCCCTCTTAGAGCTCTTTTTTGGTGCCGGGCTAATTAATGTCTGCTTGCTAAGTTGACTAGTCTGATATTGTAGTTCGTCGTTGCCCCCCCACTTTGGAATTATCCCGCCATTTCGTTATGACAACAAGTCCGCTTCTTTTTTTTTTCCAACGCGATTAGTTTGTGTGGAGAAGGTACATAACTTCTGCAAGCACATCGCATCACATTAGGTGGTTCATGTGGGCAGCAAAAAGCGAGTGACTGACGAGGATTGAGGAGGCACAGAGGCTGGAGGATGAGGTGAAGAACCAAGCTACTGTATGCTCTAATGTGAGGTGATGCGTGTGTTTGGTGATTTTTGTGTGTGAGTACATGTAAGTCTACCTTATGTTGTACATGGCCGACAGCGTTTAGTAATGTATGTGGCGTCGTGAAACGTGAAACCTCTCACACACAGCCATTTTCCTCGGGTTCTGCAGCTCTCTCTCTCTCTTTACACTGCGACATACCAAGGTGAAAAGAAGACTAACGCTTCAGGTCAGGGCGTTACAGCTGATTCGCTGGATTCCGAACATTGAATGGGTATCGAAACTGTAGGTATTTCCCTGCGTGCTTGTACGAGATGAGGCGGGTATCAAATCAGGCCAGGGCAATACATATTTTCCTTTCTTTTTTCGGTGGTTTCACAAAGAGCGCTGCAGGCGCGGACGGATTCGGGAGGGGCCCTCCCCTTCCGCCGCCCCTTCTCGAGGGGAATCACGGGACTCGCGGAAAATGATAATACGAGAAAGGAGAAGTCAGGAGCGTAAAGGTGAAATCGGGTCAGGTCAGGTCAGGTCAGGTACCTGCAGTTCCTGAGCAACCCACACCAACAAAAGTTAAGTACGGATGCTGTGGCGTAATCGTTCATCAAGAAAAACGAGGCCAGCCGCAGTCTCCGGACCCCAACAACACACCAACACACAATGACATTGACATGATGGAGCAAACACCGAAAAGGCGGAGTGGGCTAAATGTTTAGAAACCTCCATCCTCGGCCGGCCTTGCGAAATACATGGACCACACTCACACTCACACCCGCATTCACACACATAATATCCGGAATGGATGCTTTACTCCACAGGAACTAGACACGTCCCCTACCTTAGTTTACCCATGGCCCGCCGCGCCGCCCGTCACAGAGGCACACCTTGGACAGTTCAAGTTCTGAGTGCGACCCTTCTTTTCCCCTCGGTGGCAGGCCTCGCCGTCCTTTCGCGCTACCTTACCTTACGGGCCTGGCTCATGGGAACGTCGGCGAAGCTGTGGTAGCCACGCAGACGCACGCCAACGACGCAACCTCTTCACCCGGGTGGGATGGACACCCGCCACTACACTACTACCTCTCTTCTTCAGGTGCTCTGCGAAAGTGGGTTGCCTGGTTGCATATTCGGGCAGTGGACCAACGCCTCCCGATCTCGATAATGGGAGCTGCAGATCTCCTTGACCACCTTACCTACGTCCGTCCTACCCTCTAAGTCCCTGCGTACGTACAGGAGCGCTGGTTCTATCCCGCCCTTTCTGTTGTCTTTGAGGCTTTCTTCTTTTTTTCTTTCTTTTTTCTCCTTTTCTGCCCACACTCGGAAGGGTGACCCTCAATGTTAGGTACTTCCACGAGAACCCCAGTGTACTTTGACAATGGGGCGAAACATTGGCATGCTACTACTAGTTACTGATGATGCCTTGCAGTTGCTTTCCCACCCTTCATGCCATGCGGGTGTCTAACCTTGCTGCTCTCCTGACTTGTCCTCAGACTAGGTTGCTGCTGCTACATGCAAGCTGCACATGCATGACCCGTGGATTATTGGGAGCTCTTTTGCCAATTACTCTTTCCGCAGGTGGTTGAGATAAACCTCCTTTTCCTGTCTTTGTCTCTCACATCTTGGCAGGACGCAAACCTTCATTAATTCCCGGGACAAAAAAAAAGCAAGGAACCATAATGGCAGGTAGACACGGACATGGATCGCTGGTCCACGTTGCCCGTGTCAAGGCCGAAAGTGGTCGACTGCCGGTGTCAGGATACCTCCTCGAAGGCCCCTTGACTGGTCGTGACAGAAGAACCCAAGACGGCTGGATAGGGGGGGTAATAGAACTGGTCGGAGCCATTAGCATGGTCATCCGATGAAGTAACCTTGGTCTTGCTGAGACGTTGACGTGAAGGGGGAAGCAAGTCAGTCCTTCCAAGGGGGTGTGAAGTTTGATAGGTACGAGGCAACAACCACCACTACACCATAAGCTCAATCTCGACAACCAACCCAGCCAAAGGGGGCCTTCGATACGTTTCCGCACCATTCCCCCCTCTCATATCGTGCGTGTGCTCTTAGGGAGTTGGGCTTGCCGCCCGAAAGTCAGATTAACATCTGCCAGTGTGCTACGGCAAAATCCTGACAAGTGACTGGGCCCGATGCAAGGTGCGGCAGGTGTCTAGAGGTTGAATGAGGGCGAACCAGAGTGGGAAGCGAGACTCGTCGTGATTGCGATGTCACTGGGCCTCGCGTCCGATGCACAAGCGTCGTAGCTTTGTGTGAGATGACAGCCAGTCGCAACGGCCACTGGACGAAGAAGGGGTGGGGAGGGTGTGCAGATTCACAACGTGTGGACTGCAGCACAACACAAGACGAGACCCAGGAAAGGCCGCCGTCGACAGGGAACAGGGCTCGCACGTCCGGTTGCTTCAAGCCGGGCCAAGAACGGCCGGCGCTCAGAAGGGATGTCAGTTGCCCACCCTCAGGCACGGGACATGAGACTTGGGGTGGAAGGTTGGCGAGTCAAACTCCGCCTTCTGGTACGGCTGTTGCTGTTACAATGTTAATAGAGCTTGAGGCGGCAGGAAGCTATCATGGATGTCAGCAACGAGGCCAAGCTCAGCCCATCAATGAGCGTGAGGGTGGGAGAGCGACCAAAGAAGGCATGGGCTTGCCATGTCAGCGTCGCTAGGTTCGTAGGGCCTGTTACTGCAGCATAGAATAGGAAGGCCGAAAGATATTGGGATGGGAAGGCGTAGATCCATCATCCAAGGGTGTGTGACTTTCTCATTTGTTCGGCACTTTCTGGCGGAGCTGGGAGGCGTTAGATGCAAACGACCTTGCGCGGCGCAATCGAAGCGTGATGCCTATGGAGATGTGCAAGAACCTGGAAGCCCTGGATGGATGGTGACATGCCGTATCGCCACTTGAGATGCAGCATTAGAGAGCATGGCCATGGTAGACCGGGGAGTATGGTGAGGAGAAGTTCAAACGACGTTGGCGCGATGGAGAAATGGCGGGCGGGTCTACAATCTGTAGCGGGTCCACGGAGATCAGCGGATCTACATTGGACAACGACAACCACGGTGCCACAGTATTATCATACAGGCACATAGAACGAACACAGGGATTTGCGCGCTGACGAGGAATTGGGATGAAGGCAAGCCATAGCGGCCGGATGTATCATGTATCCGTAAGGGGGATGCCAGTTCGTGATGCCTGGGCCCTGTCGACGAAAGCAATTCCGTTTCCAGGATAGCAGATTGGGGCTATGTGGATGGGCGTCGTGAGCATGCAATTTCATGGCGTGGTGAACAATTTGCAGGCCAATAATTAGATGGAACTTGGAGTCGATGCTTGTCTTGGTGGAGGGCCATGTTCGATACATGTCAAGGCGATTGGCTGTTTGGGATTGGCGGAAGGTATCGAGACTCATTCGAGAGGGTCCAAGGTGCGGATGTCGGGAGTGTTTCGAGGGCATTCAAGGGTCGATAGACTATGGCGCCAGGAGCGTTAGTTTCGTGCTCTGCTCGCTCTTTGGCGTTTGTGGCTTGTCTGTTGGTCGGCCAGACTCGCATGGCAAGGCCGATGAGGCGCATCTGGAAAGGGTAGAAGGAGAGCGTCTTTGTCTCAGGGCATTCCTTTGACGGATTCAAGGTGTTCCATGAAGTTGGTTCGCCTCTTGAGGATGCTTAGCGGATAGCCGCGGCCGTGTTGGCGCTTTGAGAAGGTCTGCAGCGACAAGTAGTCGAGCACAGTCGCCGGGCCCCCATGTTTCGAATACTTCTGCTGGGGCTCTCCAGGAATGCTTCTCCTGTGTATGGGTAGGCCAAGACGTGTCAGGGTATTGAATCCCTTGAGCAGGTACCACTTGATGATTTGAATTTCTTCGGCCCCCTTTGTTTTCGGAAACGTAGCAAAGTACTGAGCCGGTTCGGGAACGAGGTGTCTCCTGTCAGAGCCGTCGTGCAGCGGGCAGAGAGAGGGCCGAGGGGCGGGTGCCGCACACATCATTAATGATTGACCAAAAGTGCCTTGACGTGCCGGGAAAGGCCTGGTACGAGAGGGATGCCAGCGATGACTCGCCGGTGGAGGAGAGCCGTTGGGGATGTAACTCTGTGATGTGTGTGAAGTATCTTTCTTCTCTTTCGCGGCAAGTCGATTTCCAAGACGCGCATTCTCCGTACACTACCGATACAGAGTAGTAGGAAGCGTGATGAAGAATGCACGGGAACGCAAGATTGTGAGTGGAGGATTGACGTTCACGCTGGAGATTGAAGATGGCTTGTGCCCCACAACCTAACTCTAAGGTACGAAGTGCTTCGTACCTCACCATGCTCACTAAGCCCAGGGTACGTACACGGTAAACCCTGGTCAGGCGGTCCGGACCAGTAGCGACGATACGTACCTCTGCCTGACGTTGGTGAAGTCCCGTGGGATCCACTTGAGCTTCATGTTCCTTCCTTCCTTTCCAGGCCTTGCCGAAAAGGTACTCCCAGTCTGGGCCTGAGCGGGTGGGTCTTTGATGTACCTTTCTCAAATAAGCTCCCAGGCAACCTAAGCTCTGATCCAGCTCCATTTCTGTTGGGCCGACCAATGAGAATGGGAGTATACGTATTCCAGGAACATATCGAGATACCGAGACCGTTAGGAAGTACCGGGGTTCTTCCTCCCTATTTCTACCAGGTAGATATCTAGTAGGTATCAATTGAACAAGGGTTTGTCGTCGTTTAAGCAAGGCGTGAACCGTTGAATCCCTACTCCAGTGATGTACGACGCTCAATCGCCATTGCCAACAGTGCCGTATCGCGATCATTATCCGCGATGTAGCACTGACTGGATGGCTGCCATCCTCCAGCCTCCAGGTCCGGGCTATAAGCGGAAGGGTAGGGGAGGGAGGGACGGGGGCCATGTGGGGAATGATCCGGTCATGGCTGCCATAATCCCGGCGCCCCGATTTCCGCCTATCATCCGCAGCAAATGATCGCCGGGCCCCGGTCGCCATCTTGCAGCCGCCCTGGTTTGGCCCTGGTTCAATCGAGCCTGAATGCCACTCAACTTGTCAACTACTGCGTACTTACCGCGTAGTAGTTTGCGGATTTTCCGACCCATGCTCCAAGAGATTTTGTTCCTTGACATGGCTTTTACGATTCAAGGTTTACCTGTCGCAGATACGTAGTAGAGAATGGACACAATATTGTGCCTACTGCGCAAGATCAACCACGAATACCTAGTCGCGAGAGACGGATATCCCACCTACCATTCAAGCGATGCCCTCGTACCAATTCCGCCATCACCTCCATCCCGACGACATCCGTGCTTCCTCGGACTATGCCCCAATGGTCCGTTCAGAGACACTTACCTACCTTAGTCACTCGAGGATTCAAGCCAAGCAAGGTAAATCTCTGCAAAAACGGAGCAGCGGTCAGGTATCCCACATGAACACTGTAGCATAGTACCAACCTATGTACAAGTGCGGGTACGTGAGCAGGATATCCTCCTCTTATGCCTTCTCTAGGTACATGCTGGACACTGCTACTTGCTTGCTGGGTCATGACCCAGAAGAACTGGTACATCCGTGGCGCCTTGCACCTGCTCTCACAGAACCAGCTCGTCACTGGATCACAGAGGGCCTCAGAAAGAGTGCTTCCTTCCTCAATCCGAGCATGTCACGCATGGCGACCCAAGGTATGTACAGATCTGGGGCTGCGGCTGCCGCCAACGTAGGGCAATGCGACCTGACTTGAGGTGCCAGTCAGCGAGACATTGGACGCCCCATCTGCCAGCTTGCCAGTGCATCGTCCAGACTCCAGTGGACGCCTTGGGAGGCTTCTCGTTGCATAACTCGACACTAGAGCGTCGCCATACCATCTCCACCTTGCATTATGTTTCGTCACGATAATGGGCCACACTCGGTCGGACCTTGACTCAAGGCGTAAGCCTAGAGCGGCCTCTTCCCAACATCACGCAGCCTGGCTCACTCAATCAGAGTCTCCAACACATCGTTTCTGCGTGTGTGCCCCCCATCGCTTATCACACTTTGCCTCCTCAAGACCAGTGTGCCCTGCAGGCTGAGAAGGTCAGTCTAGCATGGCCTGGCCTGCCGAAAGCCAAGGAGTGTGTCACTGACTTCACAAGTTGTGAGTTGTCCCTGCCCCCATCCTCACTCCTCAAAACATAGTTTGCTCTGACGTCTATCCCGATTCACACCCGTCAGCCGCTTGGTTCCACTCGACTAGCAACGCACCGGGCGGTCATAGGTACTTCCCCAGCCTAACCCACGTCGGCTCGTCTCTCATCCTCAAAGTTAGTGTTTCTACGAGGGCTGCCCTGAATCGCAACGGCCGACGATCCCCGTTGCCTGTCTGCTCCCTTGTCAGGTGCGTTTGGCTCCTCGACTCTAACTGGCTGGGACCTTCCTCCGATGCGCGGCTGCTTTGAAGGATGCACAGAACACGAGGGCGCTCAGATGACAAGTCTGAAGGGCACCACCCACTGGCAGCAAGCCAAACAGCATATTTTTGGTGAAACCACCTAACAGAGGCCACTCCAGCCCCTTTCATTCTACCATCATGGCAATCCTCATACTTTGCTTTGATGGGGCTGGATTTACCTACGCACAGCCCTGATAACAGGGCATTACAGAGTTTCCAAATCCATGTCGCCAATCTTCGAGAATCACTAAGATCACGGCTTGTCTGCTGACCACGCGGCGGGAAGATCATGAAGCCTGGGCCACCGTCGATCCTGATCAGCAAGAGTCCTGCGCCAAACGCCGAAATCCCCGGGTTCGTTCGGCTTGTCAATCTTAGTTGGCTTCATCTCCCGTCAAGTCTCTCGCCCACATATTCCTAAACTGGCCTCCCGAGAAGCCACTTGAGCAATCCTCTTAGTGCCACACAAAATACCTTCCGAAGAACTCGCGATCTGTGGTCGCTTCGGCCCCGCAGAGGAGTAAGCCAAGCATCCCAGTCAGCAAGCGGTGGCGGGCAAGCGCTGCCTGCGCAAGAGACGTTCTTGGCAGTTCGTAGTCAACCTCAAAATCTCTTGGCCGCGTTCGTTGAATGATTATCCCCAAACGCCGTCGTGTGTCAATTTCTCACCCGGCGTTGTGCTGACATCCAGACCACGACGATCATCAGCCTTGGGGCCAAGCCTAACGATGTCTTTTGCCATGAGGCGCTAGACTGGGATACCGTGTGCAGCTGTCAAAAGGTTCAATGTCTCGCTCGCATATTCGGCTTCTCAAATCCAGTCAATGGTGCTACCTTTGGTGTCATACTCAACCGAGGGACAGTGTTGGAAGCGTGGTGGAATAGTGGACCGTGGCGTTCGGCGCGCGTCAATCCTCCACGCTCGCCCGTGTTTTAGTTCGGCAGCAATGTGAGACTAGTGGCAATTCTCTCGGCGCGGTTTCGACTGGTAATTTCCCGACTCCGTTGCAAATCACACTCGCGACTACGAGGAGGATGCCGTACAAGGCGTAGTTGGAAGGCCTGGCCGTCACCTTGATTCTGGCGGGCGCCATCGTCAGTGGCTGCCGTTACTCGACACGCTTCACCGATGAAGTACATAGCCGGATCTCCCGTCATCCTTCGAAGAACAGAGTTTCAGACCGTCGACTGTGACGAATGAGAGTAGGTGTGATCACTCGTGATCGTCCCACCAAGGTGAGAACAGTCCATCTGACCGCGACTGACCACGAGAGACTGGCACTCAGGCACTGTAGGTAGGTATTTGCCCTATGGCCGAATGCTATGACAGCACAATTGGGATGGCAGTCGGTGAACACCTTGACCCAGGGCCCAGAGTGCAGCAACTCTGTCCATCCCGTTGGGTATTCGTTCCTGAGGCGCCACGGAGAATTTTAGTCTTTTGACGACGCAAACTCAAAAACTCGTCATCACCAAGATTGCAGACGTTTCTTCGTCGGCTACTTTCACCTGATACCTTAGCTCTGGGGACACTGACAAGCTTGGCTGTCGGCTCGCCATTAACTTCGGCCTTTGGCGATGGATCCAGATCATCCAGGGGAGGCGGCGATGAGCCTCCGCCGATCGTTGAACATCCCCCGAGCTGTCCGTGGGCCTGCGCAGCTGCGGTGCTGCGATCGGCCTCAGCGTTCCTGGCGAAGATCACCGGGCCAAGAGCCACCAAAAAGGGCACTTGGCAGCGGCTAGGCGGAAGGCTCGGCCGAGCCGGAGCCGGATGGGATGAGATCACCGGAAGAGGTCGCCGAGTGTCGGCCAATCCATCCGCGCGTGGAGTTTGCGGAGTTCCACAGATTATCGGCTGAAGAGCGGGAGAATATCGGACAGTGTCCGGCAACGGCGCCGAAGATCTCGACGTCGTTAGTATCCATTTTGCGCCGTTTAACAGACTTGGCATACCTACATGAATTGCAACCCACGTGGAGAGCAGCGTGCACAATTGGTCGCTCAGTCTCTGGGCAGTAAGAAGATCGAATTGTTCAACTCCTGGGGCTCATGATGAGTCATCACAGAAGGCTCGTCATAGAACTCTCCAGAGCCAATCAGAACGAGGCACTAGATCCATCTCGGACATCGGACATCGGTGCAGAAACTGTCCGACTGAGTAAAGAATGGGGCCGGCACACGCTCGAGCGCGTATCTGCCTGGTGTAGACCTGTTCCTAATAGTGTAGCAAAGGGCCACAGAGAAACTGTGAGTTACTCTTTGGCCTTTTTCGCCGCAATAGTGCTTCTCCAAAGCCCGCATTACGTACCCATTGTCTCTTGCGTCACGCTGCAGTCCACCCGAGTCCGACTCTCTCCCGTATCTTCCGAGTTGTCCTGAGTCTTGGAGCCCCCCCCCGGCGCCGCCGAGGCCCACTCCCGGCACTCTCTCCCTATCTCCCGCTTGCCGAGGTCTCGGAAGGAAGTTTTTGCGGCTCATCATGGAGACTGACGACGGCGTACAAGCGGACCTTCCGGGCTCCGCCGCCAACGGTTCGGAGCCGTTGGCGTGTGTGACATGCCGGTCTCGGAAGCTTAAGTGTGATCGGGTGAAGCCGGCATGTAGCCGTTGCTTGAAAGTCAAGGGAGAATGTGTGTATCCGGAATCCAGGAGGAAGCCCGCGTTCAAGCGGAAGAATGTGAAGGAGCTCGAAGAGAGGCTAGGTAATGCGCTCTCATATACTTTTCCGCCAAAAGGAGCGTGTTACTGACCAATATGTATAGCCCAAGTGGAGGATCTTCTCAAAGAAGCTGCCAACAAGGGCAATGGGGCACTACCTTCTGAGGGTGACTTGGATAGCCGGATCAACATTGGCATGGACGACTTCCATGTCGACATTGAGACGATCATGGCCATGCAGAATGGTACCTTTGACGACGGATCGTCTGGTTTTCACACGGGAGTGAACATGAACAAGACGGCACCGCCCTCTCAACCTGAAGCACCAAGCTTTGCCAATGCCTCGGGGGAACTCATGGGGCTGGGGCTCTCAGAAGCTCTACCCCCTTTTGAGATGATGGAGGAGCTGTATGTTGGCATCTGACGCTGTCTTCCTTTTCTGCTCTCGCAATGGCACGAGCATATCTGACTGGAGAACCAGAAACAAGAGCTTCTTTGAGAGGCAACAGCACTTCATCCCTATCATTCACCCTGGACGATATCTCCAGGCGTTCTACTCGGCGCCTCATAAACGTCCGCCCATGTGTCTGCAGTACGCGGTCTGGTCTATGGCCTCCAACGGGCATGAGAAGTATAGCCAGTATCACGACATTTTCTACAAACGGGCTCGACAATACGCAGATGCGGATGAGATGAAGGTGAGTTTCCCCTCTCCCTCACCCTATGCTCTGGGTAGAATTCGCTGACGCTCACACTAATACGTTAGGGATTCGGCGAGCACTTCCTCACTATCCAACACGCGCAAGCGTGGGCTCTCATCGCGACAGACGAAGCGAGGTCTCTCTTCTTCACGAGAGCGGCAATGAGTTCCGCAAAGTGCGTTCGGCTCGTGGAGATGATGGGCCTTCACCGCATCGACGGCGACGGGCAGGAGATGGCGCCGACCCTTGCGCCGCCCACGTCGTGGGTTGACCTTGAAGAGCGGCGGAGGGCGTTTTGGGGCGCTTACTGCATCGACTGCCACGCAAGTATTGCGACTGGTTGGCCTACTCTCATTGACCCCAACGAAGTATGTTTCCCTGCATGTCCGCCCCCCTTTTCCCTTCTGAATACTGACCATCGGTAGATCACCACACATCTTCCCTCGTCAGAAGAGGCCTTCAACTCGGCCCGCGAGGAAGAAACATCTACCCTACCAGAAGCGTTCCAAGGCGCCTCGTACTCGACCTTTGCAGGCGCCGTCATAATGTGCTACATCTTCAACATGCTCCTGAAGCACGTGCACTGGGAGCGGCCCAACGACAGGCCCGCGGACGTCGAGTACGGCGAGTTCTGGAAGCGGCACAGGGACATTGACAACATGCTCTCGAGCGCCTTCATGTTCTTGCCGGAGCGCTTCCGCCTGCCGCAGAGCATGCGCGACCCTACGTCCGTTCACACGAACCTTAACCTACACGCCTCCGTGATCTGCCTCCACCACGCCGCGATCGACAGGATCGAGCGGAACAAGCTCCCCGAGCCGCTCAAGGCCGCCTCGGAGCTGCGGCTGCGAACGGCGGCTGAGGAGGTGGTGAGCATCATCAAGTTGACGAGCCACATGAACTCGGGCTATGTAAGTGAAAGCCACGTCCGCCTCGAACCCGGCTTCGGAAACGCTCATGCACTGCAGAAAAGTCCCATGGTCGCCTTATCGCTATACTCGGCCGCGTCTGTGTACGTGTACTCGGCGAAGTGCAACATGGACACCGGCTTCTCGACGGCGGACCTGCAGAATCTAAAGTTCATCATCAACGCCATGGAGGCGATTGGTCGGCGGCACATTATTACGCAGGCCTTTCTCCAGCAGATCTTCATGGACATCGAGCGCAACGGCCTGTCGGGCGTCATCGATCTGCCCAATCTGGCACACTACAAGAACCTCTTTGGCTGGACGTCGTCCAACATTCCCTTGCTCGCGCGGACGTCCATCTCGAAGCACACCGAGATCCAGCCGCCCTTGCCCGGCAGACTGCCGCTCGGCAACCCAAAGGGCACCGCCTACGAGCACTACCCGATCAGGGTGCAGCACGACGGCGGCTGCAACACCCCCGTCTCCATGGGCGGCACCAACCCGATGCTCGGGCCAACGCTCGGGAAGTTCGACCAGCCTATCGGGATGGGCCCGCCGTCTTCATCGGCGTCTATTGATACGCGGGACATGGGGCCGAACAAGCGGAAGCGGACATCGGAGTCGACGACGACTACATCGACAAAGAGCCCGGACGTGACGGGCATGGCGCAAGGGGCCGCCTTTGCTTATCCGCCGGTGCCTGTGGACTCTGGTATCGATAGCGTGGGCGGGTTCGGGTCGGGTCTCCTGCGAGGGAGCGGCATTATTGGACCAACAGCAGGAACGGCCACTTTTCCAGTCAACCTCCCGCACCGGAGTCCCGCGGCGGGACAGCCGTCGCCGACGTCCGCGTTCAACAAGAGCACGCCGTCGCAGTCGACGGGCGGGAGCAGCAGTAACAATACGCCGCCTGGTCTCGTACGGGGTAGCACGTCTTCGCCGGACGATGGAGGCACCACGCAGGGTGCCGGCGGTAGCGGCGGTGGGGGCGGGAACGTCAATGAGATTATCGATATCACGAGCATTCAGAACGCGATGCTGGGCGGTGGCGCCGTAGGGTCCTCGTCGACGTCAACGTCAACAACCACGTGGGACTCGAGGGGCTTGCAGTATGCCCCTAGCACGGATCCGGTTTCTTTTATGAATATGAACTTTGACTCCATTCCGCCGGGTATGGGGATCGATCCGTGGACTGTGTTGGCGAACATGGACGATTTGACGTGGACTGGGGACGGAGAGGTGTCAGCGGGGGCAGCTACGGGAGGGCTGAATGGGAATGGAACTACCGGGTAAGGTAGGATGGAATGGGAGTGGAGGGGATGTTTGGTTCGGACACGAGGAACGGATGGGTATGATACCGGAAATCTAGGCTTTTGTTTTTGGTTTTGTCGGCGGTTCCTGGATACAAGGGTGAGGGGAGGCGGTGGGATGAGGATTCAAGGTCTGATGATATCCAACGGGAAGGTGAGGTTTGGCGTCACAAAGCAGGCCAAAAACGCGGTGATATTGCATCAAGATGGCGGCGTATGAGGAAGGAGGCTTTGTTTGGCTGATGAACAAAACATCACGATTACTATGTGGGGACACGCAACGCATCTCATTCCGTTACTATACCAACTCAACAAAACATCACCACTATATCAAAACAAAATACCTTACGCAATAGCAGAAAACTCGATAGTTGACAAAAAAAGCTCGGGCGTTGGTTCGAACCCTATCCCTACGAAAAACCAGCGTCCCAGTTTATTCATCACCCGTTTAACCACCAGGCTACGTGGCCCCAGCAAGCTTGCGCTGTACCGGGGAGACACTCCTTCCTTCGAATCTGTGCCCTATGTATCCTCTAGTCGAAGTGGGAATACGCTCTGTGGAGGTGGAATACACTCCCGTTTGGCCGAGGTGGGAATACGCTCTGCCAAGATGGATTAAGGGCCAGATCTTCGTAGGCAGGTGCGTTGACCTGGACCTTCCACGCCTAATTCAGTCACACTGTCCGTAAATATTAAGATCCAAAGGCAAGGAGATTGAGCCAACACAGGTCGTCAATATCTCTGAAACGGTTTCTATTCACAGCCTTCCGTCGACATAGTTTGTTCATTGTAACACGGAGGCAATGTTGGCCCCTTAGCCGATTGTAGTCAAAGACTTTTGTATAGAGGGTGCTTCATTGATGAAACTTAGTATCTACGCAGTCTATCGCCTTATCTGAGAACTCAGTGTGCTCCTCACAGAGTGGTGCAGAAGTGCGGGTAGTGGACCTGAGATAGCTGCGGTCCATCGCTATGATGTTCCAGCCGCCTCGGTCAGGTTTGGCTACCACGTACATGAAGTCGAACAGATTCATTGGCCATGTCGACACGCTTCCAACCATGCTCTGTTTACTTGTCTTGCTTCCTTCGAAGTACTACCAGACCCTCGTGGTCGAAGTCGTTGGTCCATTTCATTTCCCATAGAGCATCTACTTTGTTGAACGCGAATTCAACTTTGTGCCCCCCCTCAGTATATATGGGGATACCTGAGGGTCCCAATTCTTTACCGTCCGCTCCAAGGTCGACTTTCTTGAGCTCAGTTCGTGCCCAGAATCTGCCCTCGCCGATGAGTGTGGAGAGTCGTGCCAGGCGACCAGTTCTGATCGGATCCTCCACAATGCCCTCGCTTCCGCCCTTAGTGTATCTCATCCCAAGGACTGGTTCAATATTTCCATGATTATCTCTCTGTGATCGAAGTTCCCAGATATCGACTTCATACTGGTTTTCTTCCTTCCTTGAATCAGGTTTTTCAGGACGGTACGTGTAATAGGTGCCGACGAAATCCTTGGGGTTGATTATATCGTCTGGAGTAGCTTCTGGCACTGTCTCGGGCTTCTTAGCGCTAGGCATTGTTGGAAAAGCTGCGGCGAATTGAGTAAATATTGGATGTAATGGTCTTGAATTGCAGGACGCTGTCTAGGGGGTGAATACTCGGTAGATAGGCAGCCAATCCATAGCATTTATGCAGATGATTTCTCTCATACTTAACCTACGCTGAAGACTTGAAGACTTGAAGACTTGAACTTCCCAAGCGAAGTCACGACTTCGAAGGAGGCGCTTTTGCTGGGGAGGAGTGAATATAGACTATGCGGTGAACATCTCCTTTATACTCATCAAAGGATCCTTCGTTGTGTGACATTAGCCGTCTTTGCTGAAGAACCCATGTGACTTCTACTGTTCAGTGTCACAAAGGAAAATTTTCATGGAACTTCCGAACATATATTCAGGATTCAAGAGAAGTCTCTCGCTAATAACCGCCCCTCGCTTAGTGTCGGTAGATGAACACCATAATGAAAGACGACGATACTTCTGTTCAGGATCTGAACAAACTTTACCTAAATATTCCCCACATCGTTCAGCGCTTCAGAGCTTGTTTCAGAGATTCTGATGACGATTCAAGATACAAGACGTATAGCTACAAGTCGACTCAGTCAGATAAGCATGCTACAGGTAACACTTGGCAGTTCTACTCATCCAACCTATTCTCGAGCTTGATACGCCCTTTACTAGACTCGGATTTATTTACTGATTCTTGGCCCTGGATGCCGATGGGATTGATTCAGTTGAGTATGATCAGGTTCTTAGTCAATGACAGAAGTCACGCCCCGCCAGACTGCACTACCAAATAAGGCGCAAAAGAGCCATCCATACTATGGCGGCGGAGTGACTTCCACCGGTGCAGTAAGGATACCCCATGATCTTTGAGCGCACTCCTTGTCTTCTGATAGAAAGTAGCGCATCTAAGAAGCAGCACATGCTGACCGGTTCGGCAAGAAGGGGGAAACTCGGCTGTTAGAGAACTCTGTGGCAAGGGGGGCATCAGGTATTCACCATCAGAACACAAGCGAAAGCGCGCCATTTGTCACATAAATAACAAAAAAGTTAAATATTTGATTGATTCTGTCTTGTTGAAGACGTGCGTATAACAGACTGACAAAAGCTGCCTTAGCACCTTACCCGCGGCAATATCTCTTATGAGGTGGGAGCCTCAGGGAGCATGACGAGTTCATCCCCCCACTACGACTCCGCCTCGACCGAATTATGAGCATTTCCTTGAAGCGGAGTAAGCATATCCCATCGCTGGCAGGGGTCATTTAGGATCCTCAACCATCGCATCTCCATAGTCGCGGCCTCGATGATGAACTCGATAGACTAGCCGCCTTCGGGACGCGCCTTTTCCGGGTCATACGGTCCGTCTTGAGTTTTCGCATCGTACCAAGCGCTTCGAGAGTAACAGTGGTTTGGTATACCAGTATCGCCATTTCCAGTCTTCGGAACCGTGCTATGCAACGGCTCGAGCCAGGCCATTCTGGTCTCGACATAGTGGCCAGTTGCGACAATCTTGATCCGCTCGACAATGATTGGCCTATGGTCTGACTCGCGGAACTTGATCTCAACTGTGTAATCTTCCGCAGAGCCAGGAATCGTTTTCCAGACATTCAATAGCCCGGCACTGTTCAAGAAGGCTCCGGGATACGGCGTGTTTCCGGACTTGACTGCGGATTTAGACTTAGACATGTCGGCAAAGACACAAAGCTCGAGAAAAGATTGGATATATTCGTTTGGAAATATTGGGATCTTGTCCTGGGTGGTAACAAGTCGCTGCATAGGGTAGGTAGCTCAATTAGAGCGTTGTTGATGAACACCCTATCCATTTTAAGTACTCTGCCTTACCAAGCAACATTTAAGACGTATCAAGTGAGCTTCTTCGATTGGTGATGAACATGACTATGGAGATTACTCATTTGGACCAAGGCATTTTCTTTGCTGAAGAACGTGTGTGACCGACCACCACTGGCCAGTAATGTTTACCTACATTCAACGAGAGGGTAAAATGCTCATGAATGTACAATACTCGCTTTATTTTCTGCCTTTGCTGATGAATGTATAGTATAAAGAGTGAAAAGATCACGGGGAAGCAAGCTAATGTTAACCGCCACAGCCGGGAATCACCAGATGAAGCATCACTACGTAGGTAGTCAAGGCGACGATCCACACAAACCTTATTGTGTTCAGAATCTCAAGTAGCAGCCAAGACCTCTTTCATATAGCCGGAAGGATAAGTCGAGCAGCCTCTTGCAAGACAGCCAGGATGCTGGTCGAGTTCACCCTTCGGAAGGCTCAAAGAGAGTAGAAGTCGCCGCAGGGATTGAGAGGGCTCCTCCCAGAATCAGTCGCATCATCGCCTGTAGTTCTCCCTTACAAACTCGCGCAGGACTTTACTGCAACGATTTGGTTAAAAGAATACGCCATGGGGCTATTTATGATCTAGACATGATGAGAGACGGTCGAAGCTAAGGAAGCGGGAAAAGAACACCCATCTGTCTCTCTACCGTTTCTAAAGAGATTCTTTAACAGCGACAGTCAAATTACTTCACCTATATGTTTATGAACAACGTAATGGTTGACGTTGGCTGCGTTGAGGGGTTCATCCACCTCACGAGACCTCGTCACCGCAGTGGGGGGCCGCCATCCGCTTGCCTGACGGCATTCCTACCCCGCATAAGTGGGTACCGGAACGGAGGGTGGCACCTAGTGTGCGGTCCGGACTTCGGCGACCTGGGTGTGCGTAGCCAATTCAAAAGGTGCCGCAATGGCTTTGGTGGGCATGTGCCAAGCCTCCGGTGCCCGAGGGCTGACCGGTTGCGGGCCCGGAGTCGTCAGCTCCTCCATGGCGTCCAGGAGATGAAGTCAACGGGTGTGGTCATCTGTGGCTCAAATGACACCTAGCAGTAATTGACTGCGATTGTGGCATTACTACAAGTGACTCTTTATAACGCGATTCCTATCGCTAGACAACATGTCTGCTTCATCATCTCGAAGCACCCATTCCCGTTTGTCGTACTTCTTTGGCCAAATGCCGTTTTTCCCAGGAGCAAGAATGCCGTTCGGATCCAGCGCATTCTTGATTTTTTCATTGAGCTTCATCTGAGCATTGTTGTTGAAGTTATACGTATTTGCGATCTGGTCCATCAACGCCAAATGTGTTCTGTACTCGCCCCAGCCACGTTCTGCACAGTCCTGGATCAGTTGCCGGATCAGCCATCGCGCTTTCGAGCGCTGCTGAGGGTCTTCGCGGTTGAAGACAATGCACACAATGTGGTCTGCAAACTCTCTCAGTATCGTGTATAAAACGAGGTTGCCTGAAGTAATAGAGGGCACTCACGCATTTCTCGCATACCAATGGTGAAGGTACCAATGAAGTCGAGCCCAGCCTCTGCGAACCTGCGCTTCGTGACCTCGTATTGGAGCTTGGCATCCGTCCCAGAAATTTTTGTGATGGGCGAAAAGAATAGATGCGCACCATTTGGTAGCCAGCTATTGTAACAATGATCAGCAGACTGGACAACATTGAACTGTGATGTCAACGCCGGGATAGGGAAGACATGACGGGATGTTGGCCAGCCACATACCTCACCCAACGAAGCTCGTCCAGGGAAGGAACGCCTCGCAAGGTCTTCTCCCTTGTCTTCAAGACGCTGTATGGTTCATTTCGATCCTCAGCAAGGAAGAACTTTGAGCCGGGAACCTTTAGGAAAGCGGCCTTGATGGTATCAAGAAAGAATTTCCGCACAGGCTCCGGGCCCTATCGCGATGGGGATCAGCCATTGTTTCTGTAAACAGCGCCCGGAAGGATCTTAAAGAGGTTCTTTACATATACAGCACCATAGAAGTTCCAGCGACCAAGATTTAGTCTGGCTGCGATCGCATCAAGGTCTTCATCGGATAGTGGTTCGGTCTTGTTCGTATAAGAAGCCTTATTACCAGCTACGGCGGCGTCCAGAAGTAAATGGCGAATAGTGGGCACATTCTGAATGACTGTTTGCTGTGGGCATTATTCTCGTCAGTCTCCGTAGGTCGATCAATTAATCGAGAGACGGAAATATTCAACTTACTAGCCGCAACGGTCTAATAATATCCACGATTTCTGACAGGCCATCCTCGCGAGGGAATGTGATCATGTAGGCTTGATATCCTCCAGGATTCGGCATCAACTTTCACGGTTACTGTCAGCACATGTACTCTTGGTCAAAGATCAGGTTACTGAGGAGAAAGACATGGTTGACTCACCCACACTCCCATTTTGACAACGATGCCAAGGCTACTCTGGGAAAAGATTCCGTCGTTGTAAGGGCCGAACCCATAGTTGAACAGCTGCCAAGCAGAATTTGCTTTCTGTTCATGGGGCGGAAGGTCTGAATTCCCTGAAGACGGGTCCGGAAGCGCTCCCATGCCAGTGCGGATGAGGGTGCCGTCGGGGAGAATGACCTCCATACCGCAATGCATCATGAAGTGATCTGCTGAGAATCAGAGGTATGATCAACTTAGTACAACAGTCTTCTCGACGACATCTTACCTCCGTAAGGCGCTACAAGATTCCCAAAGTAATCAGCCTACAAATACGGGTCATGGTTGAGGCCAGCCTTCAGCGCTTACTGTAACCGACACCTCTCTCAAGAGTGTTCCCTGCACGTGTACGTCAGTCGAGGACTATATGTAGGCAAGCCGTGATTCGTACCAATGATTGAGCCACCTCCAAGATCAGGCACCTACATCCGTGGTCAGAAAAACGCTTCCATGGTCCTTGCAAAAGAAGAACGTACATCTAGCCACAGGTGTTCGCTGAGGCCAGTCTTGACAAGATACTCATAAAGACCAGCAAAGGTGACCCCAGGCTCGACGAGAGCGTAAGCTCCATCGACGTTTACCTCGAGGAGCTTGTTGAGATGCTTTCCGAGTTCAATGCCGAGACTGCCTGGAACTCGCGGTGCTGCGCCGCCGTACCCCGTGTTGCGGCCAATGGAAAAGGGCCAGACAGGCATCTGCAGCTGGTTGCAAAGCCGCATCACATCTTGGACTTCGGGGACAGACCTGGGATTGACAATGGCGCACGATACGAAAAAGTCCCTCTCATAGACGGCGTGCATGTCGTGAGACTTACACGGGTTGACGTAGTCTCCATCGGCCAGCTCCTTGTCTGCGGAGATGATGTCGAGGTTCTCTGCCCCTACGATTGGGACTACGGACTCCACGAAACGCTCAAAGTCATTGGCGTTCCAGCCGGGGGGAAGACGACGAGGTTGAGGGCAAGGCATTTTGTATGACGCTGAAGTATCCGGCCAGCAAGTGCTGTAAGATCGCTTGTTGGTGCGTGGCGCGATGAACTACTTTCAAAGCAAGGAAGAAAGAGCTTAGTAGTAAGTTTTCACTCATGGTACCACAACGCGTTCATGTTGTCTTATAGATACGGATTGAACATACTTCAAATGCTTCATCCTCTACCTGCGGTTACAACATCCGCCCCAATCCCGAGGCCGAGGTCATGAGCCTGCCGATGCAGCACACCCTCTCGGGATTTTCCCCACACAACTCCGCATCGAAACCGCCGCTCTACTGCCCGTGTAAGTGAAACTATCTCCGAGTGCGGGGCACCGGTAAACTCTCACCACTGTGCTTGTCGCTGCCAGTTCAGTCACCGAAGCCTCTTGCAGTTGGCGTCAATCGATTGAAAAAAATCAGGTGCGGGATTCAAAGCGTTCTCCGTGGGGTGTGGAGTTTGCTCCGATGTCTCTTCATTATGCTTGCCGGCAAACTCTACACCCCACCGGGAACGCTTTGAATCTCGCACCAATCCTCTGGCGATAGGTTCCTGTGTAACATGCTACTAGAAAAGCCACTATGGCTGGTCAACCATATCCAGTGGAGAGTACTTCACAGAGCGAATTCTCCATATAAGTTCATGGTGTACTCGCGCAGCAGTATCATGAAGCTGTCAAAGGAAACCCCTAATTTGGTATCAAACGGACTCATCCATCTGAGGTTAAGCGATATATCTAAATCTTATCAGTCCTATTCACGCAGTAAACAAACATGAATTTGTTTACAACTCAGTTTCCGAGCCTACCACGTGATGGGTACATGTCCTCTGCCAGAGACGTCATGGGTAGTTGGAGTCATGCGATGGTGTTTGCGGTTGTTCTACTCCTCTGGTCCTCTTCGATCATATACAATGTCTTCTTCCATCCCCTCAGCAGTGTCCCGGGGCCATGGCTGGCCCGTTTCAGCGAGGCCTGGAGATCCCACAAGTACTTTCGAGGGACATGGCATCAATACGTTGTCCTATTGCATCGGAAGTACGGGAACGTCGTCCGCATTGCCCCAAACGAGCTGAGCATTGTCGATGAAGCCGGTCTAAAAGCACTATACGGCCATGGTCAGAAAGTTGTCAAGGTCAGGAACCTAAGCTCTGATCAGAAGCTGTCCATCATTGGCTTTTGTTATCTGACTGTAACTTACAGAGCAAATGGTACGACACGTGGACGGTTCCCAACATGAGTATGAGCTTCTTCGCTGTCAGGGACATCAAGACTCATCGGCATCTGCGGTCTCGCGTCTCGTCCGGGTACTCCATGACTGCTATTCAATCCATGGAGCCCTTGATACAAGATGTCTCAAAATCTATGTGGCAGAAAATGGGAGAGTTTGCCGATAGGAATGCTCCGGTTCGCATGGATGAGTGGGCAAACTACTTCGCCTTTGACGTGGTTGGCAGCCTGGCTTTGGGCGGCCCTATCGGTTTCATCGAGAAGGGAAAGGATGTTGACGGTATCATCCGGTCAATCCACGATGGCTTTTGGCTCATGGCGAACATGGGCAACGTGCCATTCCAAATGGCGTGGTTCAACAATCGCATCGCGCAGTGGGCCCTTAGGTCCTTTGGCGGCGAACGGCTCCAGGCCTTCTCCAGATTTGTGGACTGGCTAGAGGTCCGCGTTGACGAGCGCTACCGAAATGGCCTTGGTCTCAAGCGGCGAGATATGTTACAGCTGTTCATCGACGCCAAAGACATGGCAGGGCAGCCGGTCACAAAGGGCGATGTAATGATGGAAGGCGTCAATATTCTGGGCGCCGGAGCAGATACGACAACTATTGGCATTCTGTCCACGCTGGGCTCGCTTCTTCTTCATCCCGAAGCGATAGTTCGGCTTCAGGCAGAGATCGATGAAGCGTATTGCTCCTTGGGACTCGAAAAGACAGGGCGAGACATTGAGTTCTTAGAGTCGTCCAAACTGCCGTTCCTATCCGCCGTCATCAAAGAGAGTACGAGACTGCACCCTTCCATTCAGTATCAACTTCCCCGCGTGGTTGGTCCCGGAGGCTTGCAACTAGATGAAGTGGCAGTGCCGGAAGGCACGGTCTGTGGCATAAGTCCCGCTTCGATGAATAGGTCGATGGAAATATTTGGCCCAGATGCCGATGAGTGGAAGCCTGAGAGATGGATTGCGACTGATGCAAACTATGAAGAAAAGATCAAGTATTGGAACTCCCATTTAATAACGGTAAGAACACGTCCAAATCTCCTCCCTATGTGGCAATCAGAGAGGGCAGCAAAAGGTGGCTGACGCAACTACAGTTCGGCATGGGAAGCAGAAGCTGCGTAGGGAAGAACTTAGCCACGGTCGAAATATATAATTTCTATTAGTATCCCTATTATAGGGTAGTTAGTTCGAACCGTAGTTAACGAAGAGATTAATTAAACTATATAAATATCTGCGTCGTTAGTATAAAAAAGAGGTTCTAACTATAGGTTAGGCTAGCTACGATAATTATAAATAAGGCCCCTAATTAGCCCCTACGTAGTTAGCTATATACCGCGGTCGAATTAGACTTCTAATCCGATACTAACTTTCTCTTTTTTTTATCGATTTAACTACTACGGTTAGAGGTATAATTCGACCTCGGGCCCGTTTACTAAGTCGTCTCTTTTTCCCCCTTTTCTTTACTCTTTTTGTATAACCTATCTCTCTATTTATATAATAACTTTTCTACTACTTACGAATTACTCTAATCCCTTATTTAATACTACTTTTATAAAAGCGTTTACGAGGTTATCTTTATTATTAATCTAACGGATCTCGAGTATCTCGCGCCTTTTATATAATTACCTAAGGGCTATAATATCGATTATAAGCCTCTTTTCTTTCGTCGTTCTTAATTTAATAAGGCATTTGTATAACGAGTAGGAATCTATATAAATAACTATTAGAATAAATAAAAAGCTAATTTAATCGGTAATCTTCCTTAGTATTATTAAAATCGCATAAGAGAGGTTAATACCGTTAATTATACTATAAACCTCTAATACTAGTACACTTCTTATTACTTATTTATTTTTAGTTAACGAGTAGTAGATTATATTATTATATATAGTAAATTCGCTCTCGTCTATACTCTTATTAACTAAGATAATAATATACCCTAATTACGAAGTAAGGTCGTTATTATTCGTAAATAACTTATTAATAAAAACGTAGAGCTTATTAGTCGTAAGGTCGATTAGGTAGTAAACGAGACCTCGATCGAGATTTATTTATTACTATTTAAGCCGCTTATTAAGTACCTCGACGTCTCGTTTAGTTAAATCTATAGTTTACGCTACTTTAATATAATTAAAAGTTATTTTAGGCTAATAAATATTTATAATATATACCCCTCGTATAAGCTTAGCCTTATACCGCTTCTTAACGTTAGTTACGTTCGGATCGACGAGGTTAATTTTCTCGCCCTACCCCTTTTATTAAAAAACGACGGTTTCCCCTTTAATTATAAAAATCCCGCTATTAAATACTAAGGGGGTATTTATTATAAGGACCTCTTTTAGCTTTATTATAAAGCCCGCTTTTTAAAGCTCCTTATCCTCCTTCTTTATAAAGTTAATATCGCATAGGCCTAATATATCGTCGGTTTATATTCTAACGATCCTAAATTAGTTACCTTTATACTCCGCGACTAATAAGTACGGGTCGTATATAAAAATAACTATTAATAGTTAATTAATATAAAAATCGTAGTAAGTAGCTTATTAATAAGTACCCGATTTTACGAGCCTATATAGTAGCTTAAGCACTTTAATAATCGTACTTTCTAAGTACTTACTAGCTATTTCCTTCGGTAAATAGGCTAGGATTTTCCTTATAAGCCCTATAGCCGATTAGGTATAGGCCTAGGTAATATTATAGCTCTAAATCTCGTATCCCTTCTTCCGTAGCGATGCTATTAGTACTATTATTAATCGTTAGCTATAGCACTATATAATAAGTAATTATATAAGTAGCGTCGCCTTTTCGATATTACTATACCCCTAAATTACGTATCTAGACTTCTCGTACGGCTAGGGTATTCCTTTCTCTTTAATCTTACGAACTATTTATAATTTAAATATACGGAGGTTTATATATTTTTCTAGGTCGTATAGGATAAATCGATAGACCCCTCGATTATAAAGAGTATCTACTTCGATAAGATCTAATCCCTTATACGGCTTTTTAGTAATTATAATTACGCCTTCCTTACGTAGTTTAATTATTAGCTCGAAATCGGCTTTCTCTTTTACTATATAAAAAGTATTAATTACCTCGTCGCTAGTAATAAATTACCGCGTTAGGGCTTGCTATTGTAGTCTTTTATAACGTCTTATTAGTAGTATTAGTACCCTTTTAGTAATATCCTCTTCCTTGTCGTTTATTAGTACTATTACGACGATTTCGTCGAGGATAATTTCTTATACCTCTACTGCGGGTTATATAGTTTCCCCTAGCTCTTCTTCTTTTTATAAGTTAAAAATTACCTTATTAGGATCTATATAGTACGGTTTAATTATTATAATTAATACTTCGAGTAGCTAGTCGCGATCTCTCGCGACTATATAAGAGCGCTTATTAATAGAAATTAACTTATATAGCCTAGTCTACTATTAGGTAATTTCGTACTATACTTATATATCCGAATTTAGTAGTATATTTAGATTATCCCCTATATCGGGCCTATTGCGCGTAGCAATTACTTTATTAACTTACCTTCTTACGCTTACCTCGCGCAGTGCCTATATTACTTTTTTAACTACTTAGGCTTATTAACTTACGCTTAGTAATAGTAGCGAGGCTAAGGTCGTTCTTAGATATGCTCTAAATACTAATAGCGTTAGTATAAGTCCGTTAGGCCCTATAGTATTATTATAGTATTTAAGTGCTATCTAGAGGTATTCGTTATTAGTAGAATCCGGATTTTCCTCTTTAATAATTCTAAACGCCCTTTTTAACTATTAGTATACCCTTTCTACCTTTTTAATACTATAGTACGCTTTAACGAGCACGACTTTTATCTATATACTATAGGCCGTCGTATTATCCCTAAATTCTACTAACTTAAAGCTAGTACTAACGTCGGTTCTAATACCGTCTAGCGGTCCCTAATATATATCGATCTAGCTTTTTCGTAGGGCTGCCCACACTATCTTTACTTATAAATCCTAGAGGAATTACCTTATTTAAAAAGATATAAATACGTCGATTATATATAGTACTAGCCGACTATTTAAGTAAAAGATATTAATAACTATTTCCTAATTAAAGTTAAGATTATTACGCAATTTAAACTTAAATTTACGTAGGCTCTGCGCATTTATCTAATATTAGTAATATACTTTTATTAACTACTCTAGCGCCCCTATTTCGATATTATTATTACTTAATTACTTTAAGAAGTTATATAGCCTCGTAACCGACGGGTACCCGAATCTCTAATATAGTTTTTTAAGCTTACTTTTCGTTAGGTAATTAATCGACTTTATATTATTAGTAAGCTTTATAAACGCATGCCCCTATCGTCGTTCGACTACCTCGAAGTACTTATCGCTAGAGATTTTGTTCTTCGTATTATTAAATATAATACTTAGTTAATCTATGTCTTTTAAATATAAGAGAAATGGGGTATTAACGGGCAAAATATAAAAAGTTATCGTTCCGAAGTACGTCTCTACTTTTATTATACCCAGGGCGACGATTTCTTTACTTAGGCCGAAACTAATCCTCGTAATACCCGTCGTTAACGTATTAAGCGTTATTAGTACGATCTTTTATAGTACTTAGAATTACCCTTTTCCTCTAGTTAACTATTATAATACCCTAGTATTTAGGATAATCCTATAAAAATTATCTAGGCCGTACCTTTCGCTCGCGTAAAATACCTATATAAGCTTAGTATTCGAGGGATCTAAGTAATATAAAAAGGACCCTTCTAGCTACCTTTAGATTTGCTTAGTACTATATTCCTTTTTTTTAAATATCGAGAGAGATAGTGTCTTTTTTTTAATCGTTAAGAAAATAGGCTTCGGCCCTATTAAATTTACCCTTTTAGCCGCCTTTATATCCGTTATCTAAGGGACCTTCTCTTACTATCTATAGATAAAAGCCTACTTATTAAGAGCTTCTACTACCCTTTATTCGTTTAGCCTCGTATATCCTCTAAAGGCTAACGGGGCGAAAAAAGAGTAGTTAATATCGTCGATTTCGTCGTAATCTAATTCGTTAATATAGGGGGTAAGATCTTCTTTATCTTCCGAATCTCTTATAGGGGGTATATACTTTAGGCCGCTACTTTAGTTACTATCGCTAGGTTCTATACCCCCGGATCTGCCCTTATATATAATAAGGAATTAGTTAAACTAACGAGGGCTAGTTTTACCGTTTATTACCCTTAACTTTTTATATTATTCGTACGATTTAGTACGCTCTTCCTTAGAGTAGTTACTTAACTAATATCTATCCTTTTTATAAATATAATATTACTTTTTTTATTACCCTACCTATAAGTTAAATCTCTACCTATTTAACGAATCTAGGCCTCCTTATTAGCGATTACTATATCTAGCCTCTTTTCCTTTCTTATTATACGTTCGATCGACCTAATATTACTAATAAGGGCCGTCGTATACTTAGAAATAGGTTTAGTATAGTATTCTCGCTTTAATATTAAAGCTAGATCTTAGCTTCGAGTAGAGCGTCTCGTAGTCTTTAGGTACTTAGTATAGGGTAATCTTTACTTTTAATATACGCTAGATTATAGTATAAAAATATCCGACTTTCCGCTCGTTTATCCCCTTATTTAACTAGGTTTTCGCTAGCTTATTAATTCGATCGATAAGCTCTTTAAGGATCTTTACTTACGATTTACCCTCTATTATCTTAGCTATAGATATAAAAAAAATTGCTCATAGCTTAGATAGAAGCTCTAGGTTCTTATTATAGGTCTCGAAGCGGCTTCGGATTACGTTAATTATACTAAAAAAGTCGTTTTGATTAAAATTACGCACCGCTTCGTAATAATAATTAGAGGCTTTGCCTACGAGTACGATATTAATTACCGAATAGTACTAGTATTCCCTAATTCCGACTTTTTCGTAATAATCGTAAAATATCGTTAGGGTTTTTTATAAGACCTTATACTTCCCCCTAGAGTATAATTTCTTTTTTAAAAAGATCTTTTTAAAGTTTATAAATTGCCTCGTATTTACCGCTAGATTTTTAGTCTCTATATACGATCCCTATGTCGCTACGTACTATTAGTAACTTCGGGTCGTTTATTTCTTTTTTTATTAGCCGATCGGCGCCGAATTTCGTATTAGTAGCGGTATCGAGTTATAAATTAAAATAAGCAGAATTATCGATTATCGTACTTCTAGTACTATATTTTGCCCCAGTATATCCTTTTATAATAATAGATTTCTATTAGTAATTATAAGGAGGAAATCTGGGTCGTTTACCTTTTTTCTAAATTCGTTAAAACGATTATACGCTCTATCGATTTATACTTAGTTTTATAATACGAATTCCTCCTCTATAATTATTGCTATTAGTATTTCGTATAGCTCTCGTAATTATAATTACGCTAATAATACCCCTCGCCCGTAGAGGAATTTATTAATAGCTTTTATAATTCCTAGGCTTGCGCTCGCGAACTATTCGTTTAGCTAGTAACTAAGGTTATTTACGATCTTATAAAATAGGGGTTACCCCTATAGCCCCTTTTTTTCGTAGACTTTAGTTAAATAGATTAATACCGCGTTAATTTACTTACCGTTAGGCTAATCCGCGATTCTATATATTTACGTCCCTTAATAGTCCGGGTTAATATTTACCTATTTATAAGGGATTAGGATTCTATCTAGGATCGGGTTTCGTCCTCTTCTTCCTTACCCTAACTCGCTAAGGGTCGTACTTTAGTTTATACTTATATTAGTAATTACTAGCGTATTTAATCTTAATAAGGATATATTTAATCTGCGCGCTAGTCGTAGTAAATCCGTGTTTTTACTACTTAACGAATTTGTCAGGGTCTAGGAGATTCCCGCTTCCTCTCGCCGTTTTATTACTACTCTCGTTTTTACTATTTTTAGTAATTACTACTACCCTTTTAGATCGCTAGCCATCGTACCTACTAGGATCCTCCTTTTTATTTAGTATAAAAGGTAGGTTTTAGTAGTTCCTTTTTATAATAGTAGCGGTAGACGTTTGTATTACTATAAGAAGATATAGTAATTAGTCTCGGGATTTTTATTAGTTACTAATTTCCGCTATCCCGTACACTTCTAGCCTCTTAAGCCTCGTGCTCTCTATAATCTTTAAATAGTTTCCTTCCTCGACCTACCTCTTCTAAAGCGGTATTCTATAAGAATAGTTAAAAATAAACGCCGGGCGGCTCGTAAAAGAGCTATATAGGCTATTAAGAACCGTATAGGCCGTTAAGTATAGTTAATAAAGTTAAGCCCTCTTTTTTATAAGATTATATATTTTAAGGACTTATTAAAAATGCCTACTTATCGCTCGTACGTAGTGGGGTCAGATACCTTAGAGATCTTATTTTTTATAGCCTCTCGGTACCCTATTTTATATCTTTTAAGTAGTCTTTTTCGTAGCTTAATTACGGTTAAGTAATTATCGCTTACTAGCGATCCCTTTTATTACTTAGTTAATTTCTTAAAATTAGTAATCTCGCGCCGGGAGCTAGTATAAAAAGAAGCCCTTAAGCGGCCCTCTAGAGGATTCTTTTCTTTTCCCCTCAGATCCTCGTCTTTTTAGCCTTTTCTTAGGCTAATAATAACTCTAGCAGGAGGTCGTAGGATTACTTTAGGGTAGCCGCTTTTTTCCTAGGTTAATCTCTAAGATCCGTAATACTCTTAGCTCGATATTATTAAGACCTCTAAATCCCCTCCTCCCTCGTTAGACCGTCCCCTATACTATATTCCTAAGTAATACCCGGGGGGTAGTTAAGAGAGCTACGAGGAGGTCGTCTAGATCGCGGGCTTAAGGTCGTATTTATAAGATCTTCGTAATAATAAACTTTCCTATATATTATAAATCTCTTAGCTTAATAACTCCTATAAGGTTACCTTCGCTACTAAGTAAGAATATTTATATTTAAAGATCCCCTTTTTTAATCGCACGGTGCTTTTTTATATCGTACTTTTACTAATTTAATTAGTTAATTTCTAATCGTAGGCTAGCTATAAAAAAGTCGTTTAATAAAAAAGCTACTCGGGGCGACGGTAAAAAGCTAGTTACTTAAGTAGTTCTATTAATTAATATAGTTTAATATAATAAACGTCGACCTCTCGTAAGTAATAAAGGGCTATAATTACTCAATTCCGTACGGTATTTAAGAATTACCTCTTTTTTTATCTATTTTTATAAAGTTAATTAGTACGAATTTCTTATCCCGTACGGTATTAAAAAGTCGTCTTTTTTACGTAGTAAGATACCTTACTAATTTACGATAATAGAATTTAATTACTAATTAGTATTAGTATCCCTATTATAAAGTAGTTAGTTCGAACCGTAGTTAACGAAGAGATCAATTGAACTATATAAATATCTACGTAGGTATAAAAAGGAGGTTCTAACCGTAGGTTAGGCTGGCTATGATAATCGTAAATAGGGCCCCCAATTGGCCCCTGCGCAGTCGGCTGTATGCCGCGGTCGAATTGGACTTCCAATCCGACATTAGCTTTTGGTGGGAAGATGGATTCCCTCGGACAATGGGAATCCTCCAGACCAGCCCATACATAGGCATCGCATGAAGTAGTGGTATTAAACAACTGAAGTTAGGCACAAGAAACAGATCAAAAAGCCTTGCATTCGAGTCTCTGACCAAGCTCACGCTGCTCATGTCGAAGAAACATAATTCAGGTGAGGTGCCGAAATAAAGATACACACTCGAAAGACAGTGTAGCCAGAAATAGCCGGCCCTTCACGCCCCCTCTCTGCCGATCCTCCCGGCAAGGCGCGGTTCCCCGCAGATCCACATTGGGGAATGTCTGGGGAAGCAAACGGTATTTCATGAACATGTTGCCTTGAAGAACCATCACCCCCGATCACCCACGCGTAGTGTCTATTCGGCGCCCCATGATCCCCGACAATGATAATTTAATCAATCATGGCTTCCGGCACGCTGTCTTCTTCTGCTACCTCTGGCATCACATGCCAAGTGTGCGACCGAAAGTTCACACGTCTCGAACATCTTCAACGCCACGAAGTGATGCGTATATAAGCCCAATCTCCCATCATCCACGCTCGATCATTGGAATTTCTGACGTTTAGGCTCCGCCACAGATAGTACAAACCGCCCATTTAATTGCCATTTCTGTTCGCAATCTTTCGGGCGCAGGCAAGTAAGCTCATTTCGTGTGAAGGGACGACCATGCTAAAGCCCAACTACGTTCGGAACAGAGACGTTCTCAAGCGTCATTTCAAGGCCTGCAAAGAGAGGCTTCGGGCCGACGTAGAGATTCCGCAACTTCCTCAAAACACTAGAGGCAAGAAGAAGACAGCCTGCGATCGTTGCAGTCATCGGAAGCGAGCTTGCAGCTCTCAGTGGCCATGTCGTACCTGTCTAAAAGACAACAGGCCTTGCACATATACAGCACAGATTGCCAGCGATGAGAACGATACTTTGGCTGCGCATGATACACAACGGGATACATCACCTATGGCAGACAACAACCGCAGCGATGCTAAATCAGGTACTCTGACGGAACGATCCATGGCCCAAGAATCTCCAGTCCCGACCACACCACTCGATGCGCGCGCTTCCAGAAACGACTTATTTTACATGCCTGCAACTGGAGGCGGCACTCTAGATACCTATCTAGATGAACCCCTGACCGACGAGTTAGACCTAGGTGATCCCTTCCATTACCATGCTGAAGAAGCGCCCGACCTGCTCATTCCCGACCTGGTCTACTCCACATTCGACTTCCCATACGAGACCCGGACACAGAACACGATCAAATATCACTTTAACTATATGAAAAGGTTTACCAAGTTCGCGGGTCTGGCGCAGTCCTTCGAATGTGGCTCGCTCCAAGAACGACAGTTACTACTCCAGCAGATCCGGAGACCAAACCTCGGGTGCGATGGTCGCAATTGGGACAACTACTTGCGCTCGGTATTTTCCCTAACCGCAGAGCCTAACATATCATGGCGCAGTAGCCAGACCCCTTCTGTCTCGCTCTCGACCGAATCCCAATACAGCCTCAATAACCGGTCTGACGATCAACTCTCCAGGTTCCAAGTGGGGGAGTCTCTTGACCTGACGTGCAAGATTGTCGCAATGCTTAAAGACATCACCATCAGCAAACCAAGAGGCAGCAAAATCGACATCTCTTGGTCCAGCTCCATCGAGTTTTCCTGCCACAACTTCTTCTCCCCTCAAAGACTACGAGACAACCTCGAGCTATTCTGGTCATGCTGGTATCCCAACTGCCCCATCATTCACAAACCATCCTTCTCGACCTCCAACGCATCACCCTTGCTCATCGCCGCCATGGCCGTCTTGGGAGCATGCCTCTCTCCGTCGCCGAGCGTCCGCGCGAACGCCAACATTTGGTTCAACAGTGTAGAAGAACTCGCCTTCCTCGACGAGGTTCTTCTTGATGAGTCTGTCACTGTTAACGATTCCGTCTCATGTGACGATGACGCGGTCTATAGGCGTCTCGAGGCGATCCAAGCTGCCTACTTGGTTTGTCTGATACAGTATTGGGAGGGTGTGAAACCGAGTAAACGTCGTATTCGGAGGGATAGGTATGCTGTTGTCTTGGATGTAAGTTAGATGCAAATCTTGCACATAGTCCTCCCGTTACCAGCTGACCACCGTACTTTCAGGCAGCAAGAGACTTCGGTTTGGATGATCTTACCCGTCATAAGCTGCCGGTTGATGATTCCTCCACTTTCAGCTGGAAAAGGTTTGTCTTACTGGAGATGCTTATTCGGTGAGTTTACCACATAGGAGGCATGGAGTTCCCAAAAAGGCAAGCAGAGTCTGATGTGCGACAAAAAGAACCGGGACCTACATCTTCCTGCTCGATGGTGCGTTTGTCATCTTCCACAACTCACCTCCGAGACTCGTGGTCGCCGAGATGAGAATGAGTATCGTCTGTCCCGACTCCTGCTTCCAAGCGTCCTCTCAAGAAGAGTGCTTCGTCCTCCTACACAATTGGACCTCGAGCGAACCGAGACAAGCTCACATGCGGGTCGTCGATCTCGTCGAGGCCATGTACAACAACCACCTCAGCGACGAAGAAACTTGCGAAGGTCTAGCGGGTCTCAGCATGCTGAATCTGTTCACGGCCATCACTGGTATGTACCTTACTTCAATTGAATCTTTACTTTTCATAGTACTTCAGGTGTTGTTTACACGCAAACGAGGGCAGACGCTTACGCGGTATAACTTAGCATTACACACCCTCGGTTTCCACTACGAAGTATCTCTCGCGCCCAACAGCGGATCGTGGCACCTTCAGATGGGGCTGAACCGATGGATTTCGCTCTACGACCAGGCCGACAGCTGGGTCGCTGAAAATTCACCCGGTCTCCTGCTGTGCGACGAAATGTGGCGACGGCTGGGTTTCATACGCCACGCAAAGGAGTTTTGGATGCTTGCTCAGTTGATGCTGGATAAGTCGCAAATCGAGTTGAACACGGCTGGCCCAAGTGGCGGGCCGTTTGACAAGACCCGAGGTACGGTGTATGACGAGAATACCATGGATTATGTTCACAACTTGGTGCAAAGTCTCGGAGACTTGAAGATAGCTTAGGATGTCGGATTTGTAATGCCTATATTGTCACTAAGCTGAAGCCATCGTTTCCTGTCTACGTGCCCATACCGTCTCTCGGCTTGGACTAATAACTTAGAGCACTCTGGGCCTCATGAAAGTGTAGCAAAAATGTCTGGCTGTATACTAGGAGTTCTCCTTAAAACCAACACCGATCTGCTATAGCGTTGGTCTTCCATCTACTGGAATAAGCCATAGGGAGGTGAACCCCAAAACGTGCAGGGCATACTCCTCGTGCACGCGTTTCCTCGAAGAAAGCTCTTCGACGACTTGCCGATAATCCAAGACGACTGAATTTGATGTTTCTATGTTCATCGAATGCCGTTCCCATCTGCCGTGAGTTGTGCCTCTAGGCGCGGGTGTCATGTGTGTTGACAACACAGCGGCGGCATTTTCCCCACCTCAACGGCAGATGGGTCTTCAACCACGACATAAGGTACCTTGGGGGAAACCGTCGACGCCTATAAGTAACCGAGGTTGAAACTCAATAACGAAGTGTTAGCTTTGATTGAGAGCTGGGACCATTTTTGAAATGATCTTGAGTATTGGTTCATGGAGATCGAGTGGGCATCACCGCAAGTTGAGCTTCAGAAGTTTCCTTCTTTCTCAGGACTACCACATACGACCATACCCATTGGAAAATTCGGGATCCCGTCCGCTCTCCCATAGACAAGCCAATGAGGGCCGGATTAGTAGTTGGGTCGGTGACGACCAGCGAATATCTGGTGTTGTATGTTTTTGAAGTTTTGTTTTGTGAAGCTATCGTCGTTTTGTCGTGGTTGGTGACGATGGATAGCATGGGCGGATGTGGTGGGTTTTGGTGGTGGTGGCCGATGGGGGGTTTTGGCTTCTCCAACTTCCAAGTACGTACTATGGACCTCCAATTATCATGCTAGCCCAGTCCATCATATGTTGAAAACGCATGGGCTTGCCCGATGGTGGGTATTCAACAGTAAATAAGTTTCAACCGTATCTGTCTCGCAGCGTCATGAGTATACTCGATCAGTTGAGGGATCAGCTATTGCGCTTTCAGGCGCTGCTGAGGGTCCACTGCGCTCAATTACTTCTAAATCGAGTAAAGCTGCCTACTAGTACGGGGTGGCAGTGGAGCTTTCGTATAAGTCCGCACTGCCACCAGTGACCACTCCCGAGACATCTAGAGCGCTACTATTTTGTGCACCTCCTGTTCGAATCCCGCCTTCGAGAGATGGAACTCTACTTTGACACATAAACATTCATATCCGCACACTCAAATGAAGATCAAGCGTGAGGTCGGTCCGCTGGATCACCGCAGGAGACGGACTCGCTGTCTGCCATGCGCCAAAAGGCGTATCAAGGTAGGTACCTATACACAGCTCATTCCCTCATATGGCGTTACTTGAACTCACACACAGCAATCACAAATCAGTGTCAAGGCGGTTCTCCCTGCGAGTACTGTACTCGAACCAAGAAGCGTTGCCTACCTCAGGCCACATCTACGACCGAAGTGCACTTCATCAGCCCCGGATCCTCCGAAGAAGGCATGCAAGTCGCTGGACTACCGGCACACGTCAACATACCCAGCGCTATACTCTACCTTGACTATTTTGATCTCTTCATGAAGCGCTGTCTGTTTACAGATGAGTTCAGCGGCCTGGCTGCCGACCTCTTACCCCTGGCCCAAACATGCTTGCCACTCGGGCAAGTAGTGACAGCGATTGGCGCACTCGAAGCCAGCCGACGCGCAACAGTCAAGTCCTCGCGCGGGCAGCAGCCACCTTACACCGTTGCCTTTGTGTCATACGGGGAAGCCGTCAAGACGCTCCGAGCTCGACTGCAGGTATCAAACGCGTTCCGCTGCGGTGGAGTTCTCTGGTGTACGCTACTTCTTGGGCTATTCGAGGTGAAATATCTCAACCATGTCTCACTTTTTGAATCGCGTTTACTGATTGGTAGTTGAAGTTGATGACTGAAACTTCTGGAGACCTGTGGGCCAAACACATGCTCTACGGGACGGCTAGGATCATCCAGAGCGTAGGAGCAACGGGTCAGTCGTGTCAGCTTGACAAGAGACTCTTCGGAGCGTTTAGATCGCTAGAGGCAAACCGAGCGATTCTGTACGGCGAAGATACATTTTTATCGCAGGAGCCGTGGTCAAAGTCTCCAGGATATCTTGTCGCAAACCCATCAAGTCAAGCAGAGGCAATCTTCGACCTCCTGATCGAAATCTCTTCCTTTAGTAAAGCGTAAGCAAGCCGCATTCTTGACTGAAATGAATCAGAGCTCAAAATATTGATAGGTTCTTCGACCGTATCGAGTCAATTCCGGACACACTACGACCTGGGCACCCGGCGATACACGCTCTAGCTGAGCAAGGTCAACGTTTCCAGCAGCGACTTTGCAGCTGGCACGACCAAATCACACCGTATTTTGATCACCGTGATCCGTATTGCATGCTATCTTTATCAAACTACAATGCTCTCCAACTATTCTTGTCTAGAAACTATGCCTACTACGCATGTTGGGTGGGGCAAGACATCCCCTCGCTAGCAGCACATGAGATTGAGGCGCATGTAACCGCTGTGGTAGATCTGTCGAACCAAATCCTCGAATATTCCAACATACCGGGGGTATTACTCCTGTTCTCTCTCCGAATGGCTGGAGCAAACACAAGTCAGTCTTTACAAAGGGATGAGATTGTGAGATTGCTTGACAGAATAGCAACAAAAGGGTTCACGGTCTCTGGGAGAATCAAAAGGGATTTACAAGAATTGTGGGAATATCAGCACGCGGAAATGGCACGGGACGACATTTGAAATATATTCAGTGTACCGGGCAGGAGCCTCTATGGATCAAGAAATGAAGTCAAGTAGGCCAAGCCGGACATGTATGGCGCGAGTGTCGAAGCCCCCGGGGAAACGTGGTTCAAAGCTCACTTTGCCTGAATATTGAAGAACTCCATGATCACTCGGGTTCGCAAGTCAGGGGCAAAGTAGTCGTAGCCAACGACTACATTGCATTCATTGACGTAGACCGTCACCGGAATGGCACCCTGGTACATGATGCTCCACTGAACAAATGGTCAACTCGACGGTTCACGGGAGATGAATCGAGATAGCAGGGGTCTCTTACCGCGGCAACAGGCGATGAGATGAAATCCCTCTGCACGAGTCCTTCGTAGACTGCTCCAGCTTCGACCAGAATATCACTCTGAAAGATGGGGAAATTCGAGTTCACATAACCCCTCCACACGCTCGGGGCGGTGGAGTTCGGGCCATACGTCGTCATCGTGTTGTCCACGAGGCCTGACTCGCTAACGTTGGAATAGTCAAACAACGACCACGAAATCTGACCCTCGTAGGCTTCGCCCACACGGACGAAAGCATCGGAAGGGGAATTGTCGATGTAACCAGTCGTGATGTGGGATAGGTTCGCATTCCTGGCTCTCGCGATTAGAAAGCATGTAACATTATTACCGGTCGGGGAAAAAGTTACCATTTATGCTGAACAAAACTGGCCTGATACTCTGGTTTGATCAGAGGTGGCTGTGGCTGTTCGAAGCCGGCAGAGAAGGTGATCATGGATGACGGGAAGGCAGGGGAACCATGGGATGATGGGAGACAGGTTGCCCTAACTGCTGTCGCGGCAAGGGCAGCGAGAAGAAAGTTAAGGGATTGCATTGTGAAGTATGACAAGATTTTGGGTGAGATGCTTGAAAGTGAGGAGGTTGAATGTTCTCGTCTCCCTCATGTCTGGACATTTGTTCCCCTTTATATACATCGCGAGCATTCTATTTCTTCAGCGTCGCTATTCAAGTGCGTTCTATAACTACCAATTTGGGATAGCTGACTCCACTCACTAGGAGCGCGGCTGTACAACATGGCGAACGGGAAGGCTGCAAATCGCGCTCGATTTGTTCCAGAAATGTTCGAGAACCAAAAGTTCATATGGAGAAGGAGTGTGAGCCTGCCTGACGGTGGTCATCGAACGGTGGTGAACATGTTTTAATTGGATCAGCCTTGTGGTGTTATGAATCTACTCCACCGCAAAGACAGTTCGGCATAATTAAACCACCACTTATACAGCTACCATAAAGCTAGTTTGTCTTCTTCTCCTCGTCCTTAGGCACGTACGTCTGCCAAGATTTGTCGCCCATAATGCCATCAATCCTGTTCAGCTTGGCCACCACGTCCGCACGGTCTGTGAGGTGCCTCTTGATATGGACCGTGGTTTGGTAGAGAATAACTAGGGCAGAACGGCGTCAGAAACAACGGAAGAACGAGGGGTGAAGAAATGTTGACTTACTCGCAGGCACAATGACCCAAGGAGCATTTAAACCAGTGTAGTAGACCCAGAAGTACAGGAACTCAGGTCTGCTGTGCGATACTCCGTTGGAGTAGAACTCGATCAAGCTGGTTGAGTAGTAAAGCACGACGCCGTACAGGTGCCCAACACTCATGATGATCTGCAATGGGTAACGCAACTGGTTCCGATTGGCAGTAGTGATGACGATGGCCCAGCAGAGGGGGCCCCATACGAGCTGGAATCTTGGTCAACATTGGGCTCTTTCGAAATACCAAGAAGCAGTGCGACCTACTACTGTGAAGGACTCAACGCAGAGCATAAATGGATCAGAGGTCAAGTAGCGAGAGTCGGAGAGTGCATACTCCTTCCACAGCTGGCCGAAGAGACTTTGGTCACTGGCCAGGCTCTTGTGGTTGAGGATAAAGTATCCTGTGGAGACGTTAGACTTGGACTGAGAGGAACCGAAGAATCGCGAACACACCTTCGAAGAAACAGTGAAGGAAACCGCCTGCGTGAATGAAGCGATTAGCCAGAGTTGGGCGAGCAATGTTCTGAGCACCACCCACAAAGAGCAAACCAAGCCACGGTAAGCTGGTCCGAGGCTTTCAGCTGAGGATAGGTATTTCTAGCACCCGCGACGGCCGTAAAGACGACGAAGGATATTATGCTCCCGAAGAATACGAGCAAGCTGAGAACGGAGTTTTTGTTGGTGACATAGTGTGGTAGGGCAGCGGTGACTGGGTAGTAAGGATGCGCAAAGGCGGCGTCTGTCGACTTATCCATGTTGGGCTGGTGCTCAGTGTGATTATCTCAAGACTTTGTGCATGCGTAGAGTAACACTTTAGTTCGAGTGATGCCAGAATTTCGTCGTCTTGTTTGCGAGGTGGTTGGAGTTGGGGTTGGGCCAAAGTTGAAATGGGGTTCCCCGTTATTCAAGATCGCTAGAAGACTTGCTTGCCGAACCAGGGTCGAAGTTGCCCGATCAATGCCAGACACACCTTCCACTCAACATTCGGCAACAACTACGAGCGTCCGCCTGTTTCTCGACGTAACGAGAATGTCGAATTAAGGTCTGGAAGGATTGCTCAGGTCAAGGCCTGATTACCAGGTGCCTACTTCCTCGTGCAGAGGCAGCCAGCACTCGGCTCAACCAGGTACCTGAGAAGCACGGATCCCTTGCAGCACTAGCACCTGCCGACACCTCGGCGAGCTATCGATGCCTGGTGACTTTCTTCCCGGTTCTTTTTTGGTATTAGTAACACGGTGCAAAGAGATTGAATAACCGGAAGCAGCATCATCGGTGCTCGAGAAATGGGATGAACTATGAGGTGAAAGTTGTCGCCCTGCCCTACATGGTAGCTTGTCGTATCCCAAAGAGGAAATCGGACCGCTGATCTTCCGCTGCTCGGGGGCCGCCCGCACCAGACAGCCGTTACTTACCGCCAACTATTCAACTTCGTGACACGCTTATCCTTACTCCCGTCCTTGAAAACGACTACATCCTATCTTCCGAAAAGGCCTCACTTACTCGCCCCAACACCCATTACAAGCCGGACATATAGCTTACCTATTTACTCAAGCTAAATACTCAACATGGGTGACGTTCCAGTTGAAGAGGCACCTTTCCCGCTCACAGACGTTGATAAGTGGGTCCTCTCACAGACAGATGAGGAGTTCAAGAAGCATGGCTGGGAGGAGCTCAAGGAGATCATTGGTAAGCGCGTTTGCGTTGCGTCTTCTATAGATATTCTGTTTCAAAGATCTGATTAGACGCCAGCGACAAATAAGCTCGAGGTTTTGAAGCGAAAGCCGTCAGACCTTCGTCGATACATGAAATGGACGGCCGAGACTAAGGCCGAGTACGGCTCCATGACCAAGTTCCTTCTCACCAACCGCCTACCCAAACCCTGGGGCGAACCACCTTTTACTCCCAAGTCCATCGTGCCTTTTGAGGATCCTTCCGATTACCGGGTTCTAGTCAACGATTGGCCGTATGGACTTGACCCAGGCATCACCCATATCGTGGTTTGGTCGCGCACCATCATCCCTACGGACCCTGAGACCGGGGACATGACAGTAGAGAGCAGGCGCACTGTTCAGGATTTCATTGACAGGTACTTTGTCAAAACTCTTGGTGATGTCGGAGAAGACAGGGTTATCTGGTTTAAGAATTGGGTCGCCCTTCAGAGCGTCCGGGCCTTGGAGCACATCCACGTGCTGGTGCGGGACGTCGACCCGGAAGTCATCAAGAAGTGGTCCGAGGAGCAATCCTGGCACAGATAGACCTAGTCGCTGCATTCCCGATAGAATAGAACAGATAATCTGGCTCGTAGCGCTCAAGTCCTAGGCAGCACAAGATGTGACTCTGACTATGCGGCTCGACGCTGCCTCCTGTTGGCGGGCGGGGCAGGCTCATCGCTGTTCGCAGCGCCCATCTGTGCCATACGCTTGCCAGCTCCGAGCAAGCCATAGCCAGCGTATGCGCCGTAGGCGGGCACGGCGAGCCACAGGAACCAACCCCAGTTGCCGAATAAGATAACGAGAATGACGGAGGCCCAAGTCACCCATACGACGTCGAACATGTACTCGGTCAAGCCCGCAGCGGCCAAGTCCTCGCCAGAGGACTTGAGGCCTCCCCCCGCGTCGTACTTGGGACGGCCAGATTTCTCAAGGACGTACTCGCAGATGAGGGCCGGAGAGGAGAGCAGGATGAACCAGAAGAGAGACCGGGACTTGAAGATGAAGTAGAAGATGAGAAAGGCGACATTGACAACGGCGGAACCGATGTGGAGGTTGTTCAAGGTGGTGGCATTGGATTTGGCTCTGTCCTTCTTTGCCTTTTGCGCCATGGTGGAGGATGCTGAGGGTTGTTTCGTGGGGTATGAAGTTGGATGCAAGGTACGGAGTAAGGTATTGTGACGATTAGAGGCCTCGAGAACGTGAGTGAGGTCAAGTCAATTAAGTTAATGATGTCTGTCTTCGAAAGTGGGGTCCAACGTTCCTGGGAGTAGAAGACAGGTTGCGACCTTGTTGGAATTGAGGCTGAAAGGATCAGGGTGACGAAATTCCAGCAGTCGAGGCGGATGGCTGATATTGTGGCTCAGGCGCGGCGGGACCCAATGGAACGGGCAGACGGCGATAAGTGGAGCCCCGGGGATGGAAGCGAAAAGTGGCGGGTAAATGTCTCTGGCGCAAGGGGAAGGCACGGGGGAGGCGTTGCGACTGCGACAGCGACGCGGACACAGAACGACAGAACGGGCTGGCAGGTGGGGGGCTGGCGGCAGGGGGGCTGGTCAGCTAGAGTAGGTATCTAAGTATCTTTTGGTAGGCGCTTCTTCCGGTCGGGTTGCTGGGCAAAGACGGCGGCGGTCGCTGAGGTATCGTATGAGCCAATCAGCTTTGTAGTGTCACCACACCAAGCGCGACCTAAGGAAGGAAACGCCGCAGTCAGGTCAACACACCATCGTCCAGACTTGGAGCAAGAGACGCTGACTGGACATGCACATAATGGAAAGCCGCAACATGGCCTTGGATCTGGACCTAAAGTGACACCTTCACGACCATCTCTACCTCTCTCCCCTTCCCTCCTGCCATCCCACGCAGAGTGCACGGTTGATCTGGCCTGACGCCTGTTGATCTGACGAGCTACGGAGAATTCTCACTTCGCTCACTTTGAGTCTCGTTCGTCACCCGCCTCCCGCCTGGCTGTTTCCCTCTGGACAGCAACCCCCCATCATCCTCCCCCTCCATCCTGTTCACTTCCACTTCACTCGTTCCCTGGGGAGTCTTTTGCCGTGCCCATCTCGCTGCGTTCTCGTTGCGCCCGTTTTGCTTTCTGTTGGGTGCGCTCTGTTTAGTCAGTCAGATGGACCGCGAATTTTGTCTTGTGTTGCTGCAAAGAGCCGATACTGCTGCACTTTGACTGAGTTTACTCACTGCCCACCTGTTGCCGAACCCAAACAACAATCCACGGGGACCCACCACGCAACGAACGCCTTCTTCGCCCCGACAGGCAACAATCCGCAAACTGCCCATTGAACCACTTCTACGACCTTACGAACCTCGCCGTCGCCTTTTGCAGCATTTACCGGTTCAATTCGACCTTGCACTCTCGCCTTCTGCTGCTCTATAATTGTTAATCCTCAATCATCTGTCGACACAAACGCGCCTCCAGCATCCTTGCTGCTCTCGGCCTCAGGCTCTGCGCGAACGCCCACCTCGAAATTCACGGACGCAACTTTTTGCGCCTGCACAAAATCCTATACCCAAGCTCGACAGAACCCGAATAACGCTTCCCGACCAAAGCTGCACGTTCAGTGCATCGGGACGCTACCGAGGACCGCGATATCTATCCTTCAAATTCAATAGTTGCTGCACCACCCGCGAGATCCCATGGCCATAAACTGCCGTGGACGTTAACCCTCCTCCACCGAACCGCCCACCTCTTTTCCAACACCCACCGAGAATGGCGCCCACGAGTGCCGCCATAACAGGGCTGCTGCGGCAGGTAGTGTACTACCATGTCGACAACAATGCCTACGAGAACGCCCTCTTTTTCGCCGAGAGGCTAAGCGCCCAAGATCCCAAGTCGAGCGAGTCTGCACATCTCCTGGCTCTATGCCACCTCCGTCTCGGTGACCACCGAACTGCCTTCGAAGTTAGCAGGCCATCAGCTTATCGTGGAACGAATTTGGGCGCTGCCTGGATATTTGCGCACGCATGCGTCAAAATGGAACGATACAAAGACGGCATCAATGCCCTAGAAAAAGCACGAGAGAAATGGATCGGCAAGACGAACATGGGCAAGCACACCACCTCGACCCGCTCGCTCTATCCAGACGAAGCTGCGGTTCTGTGTCTGTTGGGCAAGCTGTATCGGGCGTACGACGACAAGCGAAGGGCAATCGAGTGTTTCGAGACTGCAGTGAGAGTCAACCCTTTCATGTGGGATGCCTTCCAGGCACTCAGCGACATGGGAGTAAAGTTGCGTGTACCAAATATTTTCCAGGTCACCGATCCTCTGGTTCATTGTTTTGAACAGGAGCAGGGAGTGTTGCCCCAGGAGCCAAAGGAGAGCTCGGCAAACTCCTTTGAGCCAAAACGGCCTCCGATTCGATCAACAGCGGACTCATCTGACCCATTCAACCTCCATCGATCCTCCACATATCAGGATATGCCTTATAGTGCCAATCTCTTCTCCGCGGAAGCAGAGGAGAATGATTTCATGTCAAAAATCACAGCAGCAAGATCTAGGCTAGCCCCACCGTCCACGAGCAACGGTGAACTCGACCTCATGGAAACACCCACCGGCCCAGTGTCTATGCCAGAGGTCCCTACAATGCGTTCAGCTTTCAACGCTGCGGAGCCACCGCAAGCGCCGCCACGGAGGACAAGAACAGCCCAGGCCGTGGATCCCAGCCTTTTCGAAGCCCCACCGAAGGTCGGTTACAAGCTAGGTGCCAAAAGAAGTACCAGAAGCCAAGACAAGGACTCAGTCGAGCTGCATTCCGATACTGGGACCGGCACTCTGCGGTCGACCATGGCACCCACGGAGCGGAAGAGGACGGTTTCGGGCCATCCGGTATCTAGGCAACACACGGAAGAAGCCAACGCACCTGCACAACGGAGAAGTGCCAGGCTTAACATGTTTAACAAACCCTCAATTGCTAAAGCGAATTCCGGTGCCGCTACCATCGGCGCCGCAGCAACTCGTGAGCTGAAGAAGGCTAGGCCCCAGATCTCACGGATAATGCGACCTGGGTCTAGTGGCTCCAGTGTTGGCAGGGTCGTGAGCGGCAATCGCAAGCCGGTTGAGGACAGTGGCATGGATGTTGATCATGCCGAGACCACCCGTGTGAGAGAGCCCCACGCGGTACAGCACGCAGTACCGAAAGCTGCCTCACACGAACTAGACAACGTCAGAATCGAGGAAGCTTTGAGATGGGTCATGGAGCTGCTCAAGAAATTTGCCTCTGGGTACTACTCACTCAAAGCGTTCCGGTGTCAGGAGGCGCTGCAATTCTATGCTTCCCTACCAAGGAGCCAGCAAGATACACCTTGGGTGTTGGCGCAAATGGGCCGAGCGCATCACGAACAGGGTTCGTACAAAGACGCCGAGAAGTACTTCAGAAAGTTACGCGTGGTGGCGCCGACGCGGATGGACGACATGGAAATCTACTCGACGATTCTGTGGCATCTCAAGCGGGAGACGGACTTGTCCTTCTTGGCTCATGAGCTGGTGGATGCCGACTGGACATCCCCTCAAGCCTGGTGCGCTCTCGGCAATGCTTGGTCGTTGGCAAGGGAGCATGAAATGGCTTTGCGCTGCTTTAAGCGAGCGACGCAGCTGAACCCCAAGTTTGCATATGCCTTCACGCTTCAAGGCCACGAGCACGTTGCCAACGAAGAGTACGAAAAGGCTCTCAGCGCCTTCCGCAAGGCTGTCACGGCGGATCGACGTCACTACAACGCGTACTATGGCATTGGCCAGGTCTTTGAGAAGCTCGGCAACTACGAAAAGGCCTACGTTCACTTCCATACGGCATCCGATATCAACCCGACCAATGCTGTCCTCATTTGCCGTATCGGAGCAATCCTGGAAAGGCAAAAGCAAATGATAGCTGCGCTACAATTTTACACCAAGGCGACAGACCTGGCCCCGCGTGCACCCATAGTACGGTACAAAAAAGCACGCGCGCTGATGAGTCTGGGCAAGATAGATCTCGCGGAGAAAGAGCTGCTCATTCTGAAGGACGTGGCCCCTGATGAAGCCATGGTGCACTTCCTTCTTGGCAAGCTGTACAGAAGCCTGAATGAAAAACAAATGGCGGTGCGCGCTTTCAGCAATGCTCTTGCTTTAGATCCAAAGGTAAGGTTACCCAGTCAGGACAGCACAGCAGACATTTGAGCTAACAGTCTGAGCAGGCCAGTCAATCGATCAAGGACGCCATCGAGAGTATCGAGGATGACATGGGTATGGAAGACTCCATGATGACATAGGATGAAAGGAGAAAGAAGGTTGTCTTCGACTAAGGCTTTTTTGCCCTACCGTACCGACAGGAGCGGAAGGGCGTCTGCGATTGTGCGTGCGTTTTCTGTGGGGGGGTGCGAGAATTGGCAACGAGTCTGGGTACCCACGACTTGACGAAAGCGAGTTTTGGCCAAGCTTTGAATTTGAGCATGGTATAACAGCACGATGACACGGATTCATGTTGCATGCTGCATGGCATCGGCGTTTAGGAAAGTACAGCAGGGTTGCATATTGGCTTGCTTGGGGAGGGCTGAATGGATGACCCTCTTGTATATTAGCGCCCTATGAGGCGCCGCAGTAGTGATTGATACGACAGATCGCTGGTCATGAAAAGTAATGCATCACCTAACTTTGATGGTCATTGCCCTTTGGTGCATGGTGATGGATGAAGCACACAGAAAAGTAGGCGCAAGCGTCCTCATCATACCAGTTTCGTTAGGTGACACTACCTGCGGACCAACTTCACCGGCAGATCACTAAGGTCTAACGGAGTGATCCATGTCGCGTCAGATCTACCTTAGGCTTTAGAGGCCGGCCAGCTCGTTACCAGGGGCGGAATGCGCCATGAATCTGGCCTCCTGGGCTGTCAAAACCTTTTGAGAAAGGCCGTTACCCCGGATTATGAGTCGCAGATGGGACTGTTCCCTCGATCTGAATTTCCATCAGGTGCCCAAGTCATGTGAATCGGCAGAGGGAGGGGCTGATTTACGGGACTCCCCTTGCAATTGCATGAACACCCAGCAGCGGGGAGGAGGATGGCAAAATTGGACCAATCAAAAATAAGTCTCGCTGAGCAAAAGAAACGTGAAAGATGAAAGCGGTCGGCAAATCGGGAGCGGCAGTGGCCATTGGCAGAGTGCAGGAACTTAGGAAAAAGACCATTGGTGACGCGTGACCGCGACAATGGTTCAATGTCTGGAGTTTGAAGTGGAAAGAGAGAGCTCGGGCCAGTCAAAAGTCACCGCACTTGCCTTGACCTCTGCTTTTGGCAACCAACACCCCCCCTGCTTTCGACGGCTCTTTCTGCTTGGCCCGGTCCCCTTGGGAAGTTGGGTCCTTCCCCCGACTAGAAAAAAAGAAGCCGTGCACGTTCCACCCCCACCCAACAATGCGTGCAGCGTTCCATAACAAAAAAGCGCGCCTGTCAAAATAGCGCTTCGTTAAGCAACCATGTCAGCCAAAGAGCCCCGATTTCCCGGCGGAAAATAGAGGACAATTGCCCGTTTTTTCAGAAATAAAGAGCACTCGCCAAATCGGGACTAGCCTACTGATCCCATCAGCGCCTGCCGCACCACACAATCAGTAACCATCCCCCCGGACTTGCAGCACCGCCTTATTTATTCTTTACCCCCCTCAGCCGTCTCTTCTTCCCCCCATTCCCACTCTTCCCTTTTCCCACACCCAACGTATCCATCAACACCAACTTTCAACGTCATCAACGACACGTCTTTATCGAGACGCGCTTATCCCATCCACTTAAGCATCTACTTCAACAAACCTCATTCACAATGACTGGACGTAAGTTGCATCTCTATTTTACCTACTCGACCCTGCTCTTTGTCGCGGTGTCGTGGCGCGTCCCGAGTGCGGCGTAACCCCGCGGTTTAATGGATGAGGATCCGTTGGTATGCGTCTCTGCTTTAGAACGCGTCTCAACCTCATCCATCGCGGATACGCGTCTCGTTCTGGTCGCATCATGCTCTCTACTTTGAGTCTTTATTACTTAGTAGTTATCATGATACTAACGTCTTCCAGGCGGCAAGGGCGGCAAGGGCCTCGGAAAGGGCGGCGCCAAGCGTCACCGCAAGATTTTGCGTGACAACATTCAGGGTATCACCAAGCCCGCTATCCGCCGTCTCGCTCGTCGTGGTGGTGTCAAGCGTATTTCTGCCAGTAAGTTGACCCGACATCCTCTACCCTGCTCATCAATAGAGTACTAACATATCCCCCTTCCAGTGATCTACGAGGAGACTCGCGGTGTCCTCAAGTCCTTCCTTGAGGGTGTCATTCGTGACGCCGTCACCTACACTGAGCACGCCAAGCGCAAGACCGTCACCTCCCTGGACGTTGTCTACGCCCTCAAGCGCCAGGGCCGCACCCTGTACGGTTTCGGTGGTTAAGCGTATCACTTCGATGGTTGCTTTGCCTTTTGCGCGACTCGGATGCCATGGCGCCGTGGTATCTGGACTGCTGAAAGGCGAGCTTTCGTTGTGGATTCATTGGTCTTTTCAACGGTAATGGGGATATGGATACATCACGTTGATTTATGGCGTTTGGGAATCACGAGACTCTGGGAATGATAGTGCTCTCATGGCGTCGATAGGCAGACGCATTGTCTGAAATGGAACACCAACCAATATGGTGACTTGAACACAACATACACTCTGGTTCCTCTGGCTTGATTTGATCGTGACGCGTGTCTTGTTTACGTTTTGTAAAGTGATCCACTCTAAATAATGTGAGTAGTCTAGGCTGCACCTGCTGTAAAACATGACTCGCTTGGTCTATCTCGTCCACCATGGCCCTTGTAATGTCTATAGATATTTCCTACCCGCCGCCGCAACTCGTGACCTGAACACAGGACTCTTGACTTCCATATTGACCCTGTAGAACGGACTCATAATGGCCTTGACCCAGTTCTCGTACACCTCTTGGAAGAAATTCTTGATGGCCTCCTCGGTCGCGGGGCTGGTGGGGTTGGCGCCGATGGCCGTCGACGAGCGCGAGGACGCCGTGGTGGAGGGCGCGGAGGGCTGGTGCAGGAGGAGGAACTTCACGTTGCCCGCCGTGACGAAGCAGGAGACGTAGTTGTTGAAGAACTTGTCTACGATTTTGAGGTACCTGTATCGGGTGAGGGAATCGTGTCAGCAGGCTTGCGTTTGTGTGTCTGGCCTATGCCGTATTTGCGTTGCGATGGATGCGAGCGAAAAGCTCGAGCACGAGAGACCGAGTGGAGGGATGTGTTGGGAGTTGGAGGTGGGCATTTTTTTACATTTGCCCCTGCGCCCACTGTACTTCCTCCACGATATCCAGACTGCTGTGCAGGATGAACTGGTTCAGGTGGCGGACCTGCTCGTTGAAGCGCGACTGGCCGTCGCCGCCTTGCTTTGAGGTGCCGAATTCGTATTCGAAGAGGGGGTTGTCTTGCGTGCCGACGATGGCGAAGTAGTACGACATTGTTCCGTTGTGTGTGCGCGCGGCGTTTGTTTCCTTCTATCTCTTGGTTCCAGTCTTGCGCTCTTGGTTATAACGAACCTCTCTATCACTGGCGCGACATGCGTGGGCGGGGACTGCTTGTGAGAATCTGGCTTCGAAGGGTTCGGGTTGCGCTTGTTCGGTTCGAGGATAGGTGTGCGGCTTCACGAGGTTGTGTCGTCCAGAAATTGGGGCGCCTTAGTCGTGGATTAAGGCCAGGTAGCGTTCACTGGAATAAGGGCAGGCGGTCGTCGTGGGGGAGTTGGGTATCTCAAGAATCGCTGGAGCTTCGTATCGTGATGTCTCGCGTCTCTCTCACCGAGTTCCCGCTGCTGCTGTACACCTCACCTCCAGCGACAGCTAACACCTACCCAGGAACCTTAGCGCAGGGCCCGCGGGGCGGGCTGGCGGGCCTGCAGGACGACAGTGGAGACTCCCTCCCGGGTTGGCACCGTGGTCCATTGAGGTGGGAAATTCCGTGCGAGCGCGCAGAGCCAGCCAATTGAGCTCTCCAATATGTCTCCACTTTGAATCGGCTTTCGTAGCTCCAAAATTTCCCTAGGAAGCGACTGCATCGAACGGTTTTGTTCGTCAATTGAAGGAGAGAGGCTGAAGCTCCTGAGCACCACAAGCGACGACGACGACAGAGACGACGACGGATTGCGAGGCAGCACGAGATACGACTCTTGTGGGAAAGGGATAGACACAATACTTGTGGCATAGTCCATCCTAGATCCGAAGCGGATCGAACCCGACCAGCCGCCCTCCACGAACAGAGGAAACATCACGGCTCGACAACAGCCCACATCCTTTCTCTCTCGCCCGTCGACATACACACACGCACACACATCCAACATGTTTGGAGCCTTCCGCATGACCTCCCCGCTCTCGAGCGGCCTCCTCTGGAAGATCCCGTGGCGGCTCTCCAAGTTCCAGAAGCGCCGCCACCGCGAGCGCCTCCGCGCCGTCGACGACGTGATTGCGACGGTGGACGCCGCGCTGGCCAAGAAGGGCGAGACGGTGGCCGCGCTGGAGCGGTGGAAGGCCGAGATGCCGACCGAGGCGGAGATGCTGCCGAGGGACAAGTATACCATGTTTGATCGCAAAGAGAAGAAGTACCGCAAGGGCATTCACAGTATGTTTCCCCCTCCTTTTGTCTGTTGCGAGCACTATCAAGTCAATGGGGGTGTGAAGCTGACAATGTGTCTTTTACAGAACTTCCCAAGTGGACGAGAGTTTCGCAGAGATTGAACCCGCCGGGTTACTAGACTGAACTACCAGAGACATTGGGACTGGCCAGATGGGCTGCGAGAAATTCGGGACGGAAAGAATGGCTTGTTGGGAATCACGGCCCATGTACGAATATGTACTCTACGCAACCCGAAGCTGAGGAAGGGGAGGGGGTCCAACGGACGGCTGCCGTTGCAGTGGACAGGAGCAGACAAGAAAGCTTCTCTGTATATTATAGCATCTGCTTTGGGCTCAGGAGATGAAATCACACACCTTTATGTACAACTGCATGGGGCGAATATGAGGTTGAAGCAGGAATTTCCAATCACGCACCCAGGTTTCTACCATTTCAATGTCCATGATTGTGTCATATTGGGGTATCGATTCCCAGAAGCCTGCCTAGTTATTGCGACAGCATTGTTTCCCACCACCCAAAGTAGAGTCTCTCGTTCTCCTTTTGCGTCTTCCCCCACGTTCCATTTGCTTTTGATGCCGTCCTTTGTCGGACAAAGACGTGTTCCCCAGTCCCAAACATATCCGTACACAATCGCCCAACACTCATCGCGACTCCTCATACTCGCCCATCCGATCGTCCCGATCCCTCTGCATCTGGATCGCCCTACCATGCCCACCACGTCCCTCGTCGAAGTCCTCGCGGTACTCGTCACGCACCTGCCCACCGCTCTTGCCACGACCGTACTGCCTCCCCTCCTCAAAACCGGGGTCGAGATCGGTACGGATGACGCGCTCGTCGAGCTTGGTGCCGCCAATGTACTTCATGCAGTCCAGGGCGTCCTGGTGGGTGTAGTACTCGACGAAGCAGAAGCCGCAGGGGGTCTTGTTGAAGCGGTCGAGGCCCATGACGAGGCGCTTGATCTCGCCGCACTTTGAGAACAGCTCGTAGACCTGCTCCTCGGTGGTGTAGAAGGAGAGGTTGCCGACGTAGAGCGTCGTCGCGTTGGCGAGGGGGTCCTCGGGGAGGGGCTCGTTCTTGGTGGCGGCCTCGTCTTCGGCGTCGCGGGCTTCGCGGGCGGCGTCGCGGTTGTCGTTTCTCCTGCGCTTGTTCTGTGAGGGGTTTTCTCAGATTAGCTGCTGGCTGTTTGAGGGTTTGCTTGTTTCCTTGCTTGAACTGTTGGAAAGACAGAAGGCTGGAGGGAAGCTGTGGCCGTTGCTCACCCGGTTGTGGTAGTATGCGCTCGGCCTGTCGAGGCGCTCTACTGTGTTTCTGTGCCGGACCTGCATTCTGAAGGTGTTGGGGGTTTGCGGTGGAGGACAATTGGTTCGTTGTCGGTCGTGTAAGTGGGAATTGAAGGTCGAGGGTCGAGAAACGGCACTTGCCTGGTTGCAAGTCAAATCGAAAGGTACCAAGGTACCTCAGGCAGGTGCACCTTGCTGGGACTTGAACTCGGTGGTCTGTGCGCAGCAATCACATCACGTCGTTGCTTCAACGTCACTTGGTCAATTCAATTGACGGCATTTCTAGAGAGAAGCTACTCTATCCGGTCATGATTTTGTATTTTTGATTCAATTGAGAAGATTCGATAGCTTCAGCATATCTAAAAGTGGCAAAACACTAGTCCATGGCTTATTCCTATACCTCAGAGATGCATCCACTGCTACAGGATCCCTCCTATTTCATTCATGAAAACATTACAATAGTCAGTATAACTTATGACAACGAGTCTGAGGACCTCGTTCTCTTGCTGTCTAGTCCATATAGTTGTCTACTTCAGGTGGTAATTACGATACCTTACCTCACCTTACCTTACTGTGTAGGTACCTAGTAGGTGCTGAGGCATGAATAAAGACTTACATGGTCCGTTGTCTGGTCGATCTGATTGGTGCAGCGCAGATGTAGGCAGCGCCGGGAAAGCTCAAAGTGGGTCTCGGTGTGGCTGCTACCAGCAACCGCGTTTTTTGACCAAGAATAATTCTAGCAACAAGCTCACCAGCAAACACCACTGGAAAAAAGTCCACGAACGACACTCGAGCTCAATTTGGCCTGCAGCACCCATCCGACCACCCGAAAACCTGCAGAGAACCCCCGATACACGACTCGTTCGATTGAGAGGGACGCGATGCCCAAGGTCAAGAGCTATACGGCCCCGTGGCTATCGCATGGGCCCGGCCACAGCTTGTTCGCGCCCTCCAGCGACGCCTCCAACAAGACGTTGAGCGCCCCGTCGCCCTACGGGTCCAAGAAGAAGAAGATCCAAGGTCCGAGGCGGACGATTGCGAGACGAGGAACCGAGGTCTTCGTTGCTGTAGGCAAAGAATTGCGATGGGGCGATTTGGCATACCTGAAGGAGAAATGGTCGACAAAGCATGCGCACCGTCGCATGGGCAGCCGTGTCAAGCGGGAGGACTCGACACAATCATTTGACGATGATGCCATTCCCTCGACAGAACAGGCGGCTACGGCTCAGGGTTTCAGGGTAGGTTCGGTCCAGTCCTCAACAGGACGGGCGACCAGGATGCTAACAAGTCTTACAGACTATCAAGACATCTGTCGCAGACGACATCCGGCAGCTCGTCATCTCTCCCAACTCCGATTACCTCGCTATTCTCACGGCGCATACCGTTCACATCTGCGTGGTTCCCGATTCTTCGCATCTCACGGCCGAGGACACTGGACCTTTACGACCCAAAATCTGGACACTGGGACCTACAACTCACGTCACCTCGCGATCCCCAGTTGCATCAGCTGTATGGCACCCACTTGGCGTCAAGGGATCTTGCCTTGTCACCGTAACGACCGATGCTATTGTGCGCGTCTGGGAGTTGTCATTGACCGATCGGTGGTCATTTGACTCTCCCACACTGTCGATCGACTTGAAGAAGCTGGTGGATGGTACGACGATGGACCAGGACTTCAGCGCATCCACGGCTGCCACGAATGCCAGCTTCTCGCAGTACTCTCTGGAGATGCAGGTGGCCTCTGCTTGCTTTGCTGGCCGCGGCTCGGGAGGATGGAGCCCTATGACTCTCTGGGTTGCGATGAGAGAAGGCGACGTCTACGCATTGAGCCCCTTGCTCCCCCAGAAATGGGCACCGCCTCCTACTCTTATCCCATCGCTTTCGGTTTCCATCGTATCCAAGGTGGCTGCCCTAGAGGATGACCCTGCTGTATCTGAAATGGACAAGCTCCTCGCTCAGCAGCAGCTCGAGTGGATGGGTGATTTGGATTCTCAGGAGCCCCAAATCCTCGATACAGCGCCCGGCGAAGAGACCGTGGAGGTCTATACACGCCCTTCCCGGCCGGGAGTTATCCCAAGATTGCAAGGCCCGTTCGAATTCGATGCCGATCCCGAAAGCGAGGACGTCGGGGACGGCCTTCTAACGGATTTGCTCGTAATCGGGAAGAAGGTGGACACTGACGACCTGATGATGGGCGAGGACGAAGACTTGGACTTTGACGAAGGTGACCAGGAGGGACTCTCTCTCTCGGTCATCTGCCTCCTGTCTACCACCGGTCAGGTCCGCGTGTACTTGGACTTGGAGGGCGTCGAAGCACAATGGCTGCCCCCGCGAAACAAATCCAAGCTTGGACGCCTCTTGTCCGCTGCCGATCCACCTTCACTGTTGACGTTCCAGTGCATCGACACCATGGCCACAACTGAAATGAACGACGACGCATGGCCGACGTTTTCATCGGATGTCATGTCACGCTACTCTCTTTTTGTCACCTCGCACGCCGGCGTCACCTTCCTTTCTCTATCTCCCTGGGTTTTCCGCCTCGAGGGTGAGCTCTCGGGCGAGTCGGAGGCGGGCTCTGACTTCCGTCTCGGTCTTCTTGTCAACGGACAAAACTCTATTCGCGAAAGACTCTACAACCAATCCTCAAGCGATGTCAACGTGCCGCTCGCCGCATGCGCCGCCATCCGCGATCCGGATTTGGGATACTTCCTTCTCTCGGCCACCCCGTACGAGCCAATTGCCTTGACGTTCGAGACGCCTGAGGACGACTTCTCGCCTGTCCGCCACGAAACGCCTTACGAAGAGAAGCCTACGACTATGGAACCATTGGACTTTTATGAGCCCCGTCCAGCTTTCCAGCCCTCGCACGCATTCGAGCAGCAATCCGACCTTCCTGAGCTGATTAACAGACTCCGTAGCTCACGCCACAAGACCATTCTGAACCAGGAGATCAGATTGTCTCCGGTTACGCTGCAGATCTTGACTGACGCTCATCGCGTTCTTGGTGAGGATACCTACCGGCTCGGCACAGCTGTGGCGGAGATTTTCCGACGCTGCGCTACTCTTCAAGATGAGCTCAGGGATCAAATTAAGAAGGCGAACGAGGTCAAGGAGAAGATTGACAAGATCGCGGGCAACGACAAGGCCGGCGACGGTGAAAGTGACGACGTCCGATTCGAGAGACGTATCGCAGAGGCACAAGATCGACAGAAACGACTCAACGAGAGACTAGAGGGCGTCCGCAAGTATGTTGGCAAGGCAGCAACAAGAGAGCTCAGTGCCAAGGAGAGGGCCTTCGTGGCAGAAGTCAAAAATATGGAGGCCAGCGTTCTAGGATCACCCTCGGAAGACAGCCCGGGAGTGAAGCAGCAGAAGCAACTCAGGAAACGTGTGGAGGACGTGCAACGACTGAAGGACGAATTGTTGGCAGAAGTGGAACGGATTCAAAAGCAGAGTGAGGACGGCAAGGGCGGGAAGGATTCATCGTCTTCGGTATCGGAGCTCAAGATCCCGACAGAGATCCGCAAGGCCAAGCTGCAGCAAGTCATGTCCCTCCTCTCACGGGAGACGGCTCTGGTCGAGGCTGTCACATCGCGCCTGGAGCGTCTCCAGACGCAGTAAGATGGAGTTGATGTAGACAGAGTGGGATGACAGGATACCGGGCGGCAGTTACTTCAAGCCTCGTCCCGCTTGGTGCCCAATAGCGACACAAGAGCGTTCACTACACTGACTATTGAACCACAGAGGCGCAATGGATCGATATTTGGTGAATGGTCGAGTGCGCCAATCGGTGCGAGGGCAAGCGCAGGGCGTCAGGCGACATGAGCACAACGGAGGACCACGGACATATGTTTCGAGAATTGGGAACGCACAACCGTAGCATAATTTGAGGTTGGATCAATCATCAAAAAGACGGGAACGTCTGAGTCGGGCAAAGATTGTCTTTAAGGCCGCCTCATGCCCGTCTATCGTGTCTTGGTGGTGCCATTGGACAAGGAAGATGCCGGGTTCTGGAGGTTTATCACATAGCCTTGAAGTTGAATGTCGTCAAAGAAAGATAGATATTGGTGTCACCTTGATCTAAGGTAACCCTCATGTTTACTCAGCTGCCATTTGTGGGTCTCCGAAACCACGTCCAATCAACCCTTGGTCGCCCAACAGCCTCACTTAAGGAATACTTGGACATGCTTCGCCTATCAGCTATTGATGATCTTCCATTTGCATACTTTGTACCCAGTATCACGAGAACTGGTGCCCGACCGGTCTTGTGAAGCAAATTCGCTTGCAGGACACGAGAATTCAAGCTACCTTATCCAGGAGTTCAGAACAGCGTCCCAAAGTGTTGCAATGCTAGGTAACGAAGCCACAACCTCACGTGGACCTCTTGGCTTGTCGGGTACGTGGACATTCGGATATCGTAGCTCTCAGTAGCACCCGAAGACGGTCGAGCCCGCCTCTCGTCTCATCTAACCTCGTGGACGGCGAAACTTGCATGCAGCAGCAAGCGTCACCTTCAAGCTTCGCCCGGAAGGAAAATGGGACATGGTTACTGTTGCTTTTCCCCACGTTCCACTTTCCGCTTCGCATTGTACTCAGCGTGGGCGTCCATCATGTCTACAGTCTATTATCCTATGGTGAGATCGTACTGCCCTAGTGCCTGATCATCCCTGTCATACACATACACTGCCCTGCCAGCAAAAGCTAAGGTGCTTCGCAAGGTCCAATCGTTCCCTGCATGGGCTGGGATGAGGCGTGCTTGCAAGGGCATTCCTCGCACGTCCACTTTCAGTAACTCTTACCTTTCAGACGAAGCCCAGAGACAATAGGCGAGAAGGTCTGACATTGTCCTGGTGTTCGCCCATTCCGACGTCTATACACACGCACGAGCAAGGACTCTCGAAGCCCAATTTTTTTCTTTCTTGTTTCGTTTCTTCCCCTCCTCGAGAGCTCTGTGCGATCGCCGTCGTAGGGTTGCGAGCTCACAGATGCTCAACTCCCAACCAACGTTCGCTCGCAGAGTCGCAGCACAGCAAAGACCCGAGCGCCAGTCATTTTGCTGTCTCAGATTGATCTTGACCCGCGTTCTAGAGAAAGATCCTTCTCGCCTGGGAGGACATGCCAATTGTATGGCAGTCCTGCGCAACGGCCCAACGATGACGGCAGGCAAGCATGAAGTATGGTCAGTACTCGGCAACGGAGCCATAGGGCGGGCGTGTGTATCTGAGGGTACCTCTACGCCAGGACAGCGGGCTTCTCCGTTGTCGATGCGAGTTTTGAGTAGTGCAACCAGAGCAACGACCAGAAGCTTGTGAGTCGGGCCACGATGGAGATTTTCTGCGTATTCGGGTTTGAAGCTTGTGCGAGAGAGTCCAAAGACATATGACTCTTGGAGTGGAATTCGGTCGGCATCTTCACCGGTTGCTTGCACTACTCGTGCCAGCGAAACATACCGCCAGGCGAACCGAACAGCTGGCTCTTATATCCTATTTTCAGGTCCTCAAGAAAGGTCGTCTAGCTAGCCACGATTCCCTTCGTCATCGTGGCCCTTGCAGAACGGGAGGCATAAGGTGAGCCGCATCTTGTGTCAGAAGTAGACGGGAGGGAACAAAAGTGCAAGACGCATCGGGGCCAGCCACACCAGTTGACTAGCCACCAGCCCGCATGCAGGGCGGCCCAGGATATACAAGGGACGGACAAGCACGATTAGAGCTTGTGATTGGTAAGAACAAAATCGAAAGCAGGGCAGACACACTGAATTTGGCCTTCGAATGGTGGTATCTCTAGGTATCGGGCTCGAGTGAAGCCTTTTGTTTCTTTTCGTTACATGCTTCAAACACTCCTCCTTCCAGCGAGTGGCTTGGCCGCTTTCGATACTAGGTACAGCCCAAAAGAAGACTGTATCGAAACGTTCCTTTTTTCCATTTGCACTACAGTCCTCCCCTTTTCCGGTTACCGCATGTTCCTTGTTGGCAGGCAAACACTCACGCAAGCATGAGCAAGTCACCCCGAAGATCAGATGGCAAATCGCGTATGGACATGGGGAAGCACAGCAGCTGAAGCTCCCTGTCTCCGTCGCTCGGTCTGAGATCTTCATTCCTTGCTTCTCGGCCGGCTCGGTAAATCTCAGGTCCTTGGAGACTTTCGACTCTTGCCATGTCGAAACTACCACTTCCATCGCCTCACTTTCCCCTTTCTGTCACTGTCAGAACGTGCCGTCCCTGAGCATACCTCGTGGACCACGCAACCGCCCAAGTACTGCTACGGTACGCCCGAGGTGCGCCTTTCAGGCTGCAGGGTCCTCTGCATGCCACCGATTCGAGTTGCTTATGGGATGATGACCCGGAGATGCAGCCGTGATGTATAAGAAGCGTCCTTGGCCTTCCGTCCTCGCCCTTCTTCTTCACCAACCTTATCAAGTCTCTTCACGCCTTACACTGCACATGCTCGTTCTGCTGAACAACACAACCGAATCCACAACATTGTCAAGACGTTCTGCATCTACGGTAATGGCTCCCAACCCGTTGTGCCTTGTATGGCGCGAGCAGATCATAGGTAGGCATCTTCACATCTTCTCAAGGGGTGTCAGACACACGAGAACTAACTCGCCTTACAGACAATCTTCGTTTGATATCTGGCCGCAGTGCTGTCATTGATATTTACACCTCTCGCCAGCCTAACAAGTCATACACCATCTACGCTGTCAAGGTCCACCGGGGTAAACGCCAGGAGATTCTTTCAGCAACAGGCCGCGATCTGGAAGATGCCTTTGAGAACCTCCACACCAAATCCTCTCAGGAGGTGTACCAATTCATCGAAGCCAACGGCTTTGCCTTCCCCCGAGGCGTGAGATCAGAAGACTCTGAAAGCTCAGGCAGTGAAGCCTCAACCATGGACGCCTCTGATGTGCTCTCTCTGTCTGCCGGCTCTGACAGCGACAACGACGACATCATTTCCAGGAGGGGTAAGAAGACAAAGTCCTCCCGGCGCAAGAGCAAGCGAAAATCCCGCAAGCACACCAAGGACGACTCTTCTTCCTCCTCTGAAGAAGACGTCGACTCGGAACCAGAACAAACCACGCGTATGCGCCGCCCGGCCCCTGGACAACGCCCGTCGTACATCCCCGCGCCCCCCATGGCCGCGATATCGCAACCTCCCCCTCCCCCTCCAGGCTGGACTGGCCACCGTCCACGCACCTTCCCCCGCGCACCAGACGGTGTACCACCGCCGCCCCCACGGGGGAGCTTCCCCCCTGGCATGCGACTCTCATCGCCACCTCACGGTATGGTTCCCGCAGCGATGAACACCGCCGTGGTTCCGGCAATCTCTACTGCCCCCTCGAAGCCCGTCCGCCTCATCATCAACTGGAGAGGCCACGGCGAGAAGAAGATTGTCGAGAACTGCCAGCCGAGCCACCGGGCCCTGCAGAGGACGGCGCTCGCCCACGTGCGGTCTCAGTGGCAGACTTTTGACAACGTGCTCGCCCAGGAGATGACGCCGGGCAGGCTTTGGGGGCTGGGCGCCAAGGTTCGCAAGGTGGCGCTGGGCAAGGACATGTACTCCATCTCGGCGGCCGGCGGGGACGACCTGGGCATGTACTTCAAGGCGGAGGATATTCCCATGTTTGAGGTCGAGGTCGATCACGATGGCAGCATCATGCCGCCTCCGCCGCCGCCTCAGCATCACCACGGTCAGCGTTGAGTTCTCGAGGGACGGGTTCGGTGTGATGTGGAGGAATCTCTGCATTCATCTTGTGAATTGGCTTCGGATTGGTTGTAGGGCGTGATGTTCCATGTAAGCATACGTGCATTTCTCCCGGCAGGTTTCGAATTCGGTCACGACATCTGCGTGGGTTTCGGGGGAGTCATCAAAATTGCATTTCGGATTTTGGTTACAGGGTAGAAAGCAGGCTCGATCGGAGGAATTTGTCTCCCCTTTTTGTCTTCTTTTATTTTTTTTCAGCTTTGACTTGGGATTTTGCTTTTTGGAGAGGGAGGTTTAGGTCTAGATATTGTGTTACGGCTTGGGAGAAGGAGCAAAATCATTCATGGGGTCTCTGTTGTTGGTGTGTTACACAAGCTTGATATCAAATGAGCGCCATAAAAAGTCTCTGGTAACGCTCACCTCCGTCTCTTGATCCGCAGTTTTCGTGATTGATGTTGCGATGATGTTTCATCAAATGGTGACATGATGGTCAGCGTGAGCCATTCCCTCATATCTATTACTCGTATATTCAACAATTGTTACGCTGACCTGGAATATCCAACCCGCGCGCCACAATCCGTCGTCAGGGGGTCGGAAAGCATTTCTTATCACACCATCTAAGGCGGCGCCAAAATGGTCCATGTACCCGGGGCCCACGCGGGGGCCCGGAGCCGGGATTCCAGTGCAGGGAGGGGTGGCATTTAGGAAAGGAAAGGGGTTAGGTTACGGCGTTGCGACCCGGGACTTGAGAAGGGGGGGTCCGATTTGAGTGGGGGCGAGGGATATGCACCATCGTCAGCCTCACGAGCAGGGGGTCATGGGTGGTGGATGGTGGGTGGTCATCCCACGGAGCTGAGCGGCAGACGCCTGATGAATGAGGCGGCCATTAATGAGAGATGGACTTTCGATAGTTCCCGGGACTCGGGTTGGGGAGGGAAGCAGGATTTCGGTTTCTGGGTTGAGGCCTGCCGAATTACGGGTGTGATTGGGTTGTTGGTGGAGTTGCTAAGGACTCGTTGGCGATGTGGTTTGAGGTGCTGCTTCCTTCTTCGGTGAGATATCTTCTCCGAGGTAAGGCGATCGGGTCGGTGGAGGAATAGTACGGGAAAGTGTTCGGTGTGACTGAATGATGAGATGCAGAGCTTTCCGCGAAGATGGAACCATAGGACGACGGATGTTTTGTCCCCTATCTGCTAACCAAATGAGAACGCATGTGCGAAGCCTCTTGGATATCGTCACGAAACATGACGGGCGTGATGAGCCCAGATCAAGCGCTCTGCCACTACTCTCTCGATTGGCCATATTTTAAATGATAGGCTACAAGAATATATCCGCTGGAAGGCTTGCCAGACATCGTAACAGATGTGAGGAGCTGCTCTCACTGGTGAGAGCGGGGCTCTTCTCTAGCAGTCAGACTGTGAGTGTGACCTAGAGTACATCACCCTTGGACCTAGATACGACCTAGTCGATTAGCGAACATAGGCGAAACGGAAGTCAAATTTGTTAGTGAATCTTCCACCCGAGATGCGAAGCGACATAGCGTGTAGTCAGGAAAGTTGTTATGAGTTCACGCATGTAGAGCGTCGAGTACGACTTCTCACAAAGAGCGTCCTCAATAAAGTTCCGCGGCATGCGTGAGAAGCAAAGCTGTATAAAGTGGCTTCGTGATCGTTCCTCGAGCGTTTCCTAATCATCAAGGGAGTCTGTCTTCGAGTTCGTCCAGACCATCGGTGAAGCAGGCCATGCTGCATGGCTCGTCGATGTGAACCCTGCAAGGAGCCTGAGAAAGCTCTCCATCTTATATTGCAAACGTCTGAGTCTATCAAGGGACGTGGGACGTACCAAGCTCGTAAGTCGGTTCAGTAAGCAATGCTGTCAAGTCTCGTGGCATGTCCATCTGGCTAAGCAAGTATCCATGGAGCACTGCCAAGCTCCACGAGCAAAATAGGGCGACACTGCCCATTCCATCGTTCTCGAATGATGCTCTTTATCACCGTCTCTTATTCATGCACGAACAGTCCCGCAACTTGATTCTTTCATCGGATTACTCGAGAGGCCGCTACTGGTAGCTATGGAGGGGATATCTGGCGATTATGTTGTCGGCTGTCACGGGTGTCTCCTTGCCCTTGACGGTCGTCCTATTGAAGTTTTTTGAATTGCTGAACCAACGCACTTCAATGGAATAAACTACTGCTTATGTGGCCAAACTCTGACGGGTCTATGAAAGGTCTTTTGTGAATAGTCTCTCGATGATCAGGGAAACGGTGGAGATTGTTCAGATTTCTGAACAGAATTGCCCTCGCCTTTCAGCATGATGCTCCATTTAGCGAAGCTTGCCGAGAGCTGTGAACATTAGCTAAGATACTTTCCTATGATTCTTCAGCCGTTATCCGTCAGTTGAATAGGATGTTGCTGAAAAGAGATGGTCACCCGCGTCGTTCAGCAAAGACGGTTACTGTTCCACAACGATTAACCCCTTTGACACGAAGCAGAGGTTGACCGCATTTACCATATTCAATACCGCGCGGTATATGCCCGTACTTTGTATTCATGGTACCGTTTGAGATGACGAGTCTTCAAAATGGGATACGGGGAAAGTCGTAAGTATATAAAAGCGATGGCAAAGCTGCCTATCCAGCCAGTATTGACACCCCAAGGCAGCTTCCATCCTCAAACTATCTGATTGCACCCAATATTCACTCGACCCACCACGGCTTTAATAGAACATCGTTCCGCTCAAAATGTCTGGCAAAGGCGAAGATTTCATAGTTGAAGCAGAAGATGCGTGGCCTGGAAAAGGACCTGATAAACGTTTGCTCGGCACCTATCGGTACAATGGAGACCCCGAACATCCCTACCATGTCATCATCTCGGTGCACCCCGACTTCTCCAGTAGTTCGCGTTTACGTTTTGAATACCACGAGTCAAAATTGATTCGGAAAGCCAACATGCTTCCATGTAAAGGCGCCCCCTTCGTTTACCGCCGAACCGATCTTGGTAACAAGAAGCAAAAGTGGGACGGAATCGGTTGGCCAGACGAGGTTTGCCAAGAGAAATATCGCCCAGACATGAGAATTGTCCGTTTCGAAATCAAGGTCTTAGATGACCCAGAGCACCCGACGAACAAGGACAAACAATACGTGGAAACAACAATAACTTGGATGCCCCCCAATTGCGCAAAAGGTTGGGCAAATTCGCACGTGCTAACGAAGGTTGCGGATCCATGTAAAGTTGTTGATGAGGCACTGAAGCAAGGCAGTGCAGATACGAAAAGCTAGAACACCGTTGCAAAGGACCGTGGCTTCTCTAGGCTCACTCGATTCGTTTTGGCGTACCCTGAGAATTTGTACCATTTTAGCAGTACCTAAGGTACTCTGCTATCGCATTCTTTACACTTGCAAATCGAATCGCATTGCCCGAAGGGGAGAACGAAGCCTTTACCTCATGGGTTCGCTACCACCGTGTGTTGTTTGTCATATGCTAGTACTTTGCTGTCTAACTTTGTCGATTTTGGCATTTTCTGTTCCACCGTAAAGAGTCTCTGAAGTTGCTGTGATGAGATATTAGCAATTATGATGATCCACAACCCAAGTCCGAGCAGCGGCTGGACCCCCCTTAGCAGTGGTAAAGAGTGAATATGTGTTGTCCATATAGTCAGGTATCATTACCTCCCTCATCCACCGCTATTTACCAATCAATCCCAACCATTGGAGAGGCTATAGCCTCCAGCTTGAATAACATCTCCGGCAGCCTGCGCAAAGACGATCCCCTTCGCTACCCCGCCGTCCGGCGTGACATTCACCCACTTATGCTTCGTCCCCCTCTGCGTGACCGAATCGCCGGACCTCACGACCCGCTTCTCCCCGGAGTCGAGGTGCAGCTCCACCACGCCTTCTAGCATATACACCACGTCAAACGTCATGGTCCTGTGCATCGGCCACTCCTCGCCAGGGTTGAGGACCGTGACGAGCGCCGAGGTGCCCTTGTCTGGTGCGATGACGCGCGAGCTCAGGAACAGGGACTGCGTGCGATCGATCTTGTACTGTTCAATGTCCGCCTCGCTGGAGAGGTCGAGTGGTGTGTTGTGGGTGGAAGCGAGGACTTGAATTGAGCCCGAGAGAACTTGGTGCGATTCTCGGGTCCCTGAGGTGTGGGAGAAGATGGCTTTTCCGGCTGCGTCGTGGGTTGTGATGTGGTGGGACATGGTATACGTGAGTGAGGTAGTTGATGCACGAGACGGGACTTCGTTTTACCTGGAGTTTAAAGAGCTCGGAACGGCACTTATTCATATACAAATATGGCAGCACAACATAGGATATATAGCATCGGCGTTGTTTCCCAGTCAGTGAAAGTTGGCAAAGTTGTCCCCGGAACCCAAAATTTGTCAGCTCAGACCACTCGAGATTTGTGGTCCTTCGAAGCAGACGGTCCTCAATGTCTGTATTTGCCAATTTTGACACGAAGTGGTATTTGGAGAATCTCCAGCGACGATCGTCCAGCACCATGGCCCACGGGGCTGAAGCTGCGACTGCTAGAGAAAACTTTGATCTTAGAACGTAAGAGAGTGACATTTGCTGCTGGCTTACTGCTCGGAGTTCCATGGAGGTGATGATAGGATCAAGAGGCGTATCATGAGTTAGGTGGTTAAGGAATATGAATTCCTGAAGACCCGCATGCTTTCTTCATAACGTTGAAAGGAGAATAAAACACTGCAAAGTTGTTGTACTTGAATAATCACAGCATGGGACCTACGAAGGCCCCCCTCGTGAACTCTCAAGTTCTTAATTGCAAGACCTCGGGACATGTGCTGGACACTGGTTGTCGTTCCCTGCGCGCATACCTTATGAGGACGGTGGTCGAAGACGCCTGCGCCGATGGATTGACGAGAAATTCTGACTGAAGGCTGGAAATGAATTGAATAGCATCAAAGTGTTTCTAGCATACAAGACCGTCATCAACGAATCTAACAAGCCAGATAGCCCCCGTCAACATTCCAGTGTGCTGCATTGACTGTAAGTTTATGCCAATCAAGTCATTATCAGTCTTTATCTTACCTCCTGTCACGTATGAGGCATCTTCACTCAAGAGAAAGCAGATGACCTTTGCGATCTCATCAGGTTGGCCCATCCGGCGAAGCAAAGTATCCTTGGAAAGCGTGTCCGAGTCAAAGAGTCCCAATGCCTCGCCGTCTCGAAAGATTTTGGTATCGACCGGCCCGCTGATTCCAGCCTTAGGTTAAGACTCACAAAGCTCTCATAGCACTTGAGGAGTTCACTCACGGCAATATCGTGTTGATCCGGATGCCATCCCTGCCGTATTCCCCAGCGGCTGATTCTGTCAACCCAATGACGCCGAACTTGCTTGTTGCGTACGCGGCGCTGTGCGGTAGACCTCTCTGGCCGGAGGTGCTTGACACATTGACGATTGCTCCTCCTGGTTTGGGTAACAGCGGTAGTTGAGCTCGCATGCAGTTGAGAACCCCGTTGAGATTGACGCCTATGGTCCTGTCCCAGTCTTCTTGTGCCTGCGAAGCTAGGACGTCAGCGAACACCGATCACGACAGATACGAGCTCTGGAGAGGAGGAGCTGATTCTCACGATTGTCTCAATGATTGTAGATCCCGTCCCGCCAGCGACTCCAGCAACATTGGCAGCCCCATCGAGTCTGCCAAACTTGGCGAAAGACTCTTGGATCCAGGACTTCACCTCATGATCTTGGCGGACGTCGACTTTGGAAGCTAGGACTTTGGCCCCAGCTTTCTCGCCTTTTCTCAATTGTCAGTAGCTGGTTCATCTTCGCGTTTCAGCTGAAGTGGTATGGCACAGAGGACCTCACACTCTCTGACGGTCTCATCTAAACCCGCTGCATTCACGTCGCTGACCGCGAGAGCAGCAGCGCCTCTTTGCGCTAGTATTATTGCAGTAGATCGACCTATACCCTAGAAATTTGTATGAATCAGCTATCGCACTGGGAAATCATAACTGAAGCACCAATTGATAACACTGGGTTAGTTCGGGAAGCTTTACCGATGCGGCACCGGTGACGCAGAACACCTTACGCGCGAACATGACGAATCCGAGGTTTGCCTAATCGGCGCATGCACGGCGAAACACTCGAGATGAGACACAAACTCGTGATCTTTTTGCCGTAATATTCTTGCGTATCGAAAGGCATCTTAAGGGTCGTTGGAGTAGCCGTTATCCAAGCAACACCCTGGTTGTGTTGGTCGATAATTGCGCCGTATTCAGCCTGCCGTCTCACTGCGGACTGATATTCGGCCTAACTTTCGAATGCCGGCCAAGACAGGACATCAACCACATATTGCTGAAATTGAAAGTCCATTTGAATTGCATCAGTTCTGACTTTGAAGTGATTTAAAAGTTGCAACGACAGACAAACACCTCTAATGCCACACCGTAGTGTCTTGCAAACTGATTCTTAGAACCACCGCGATTTCAATTACACGGGAACCACTTCTACCTCACTCAACAGCAGCAATCCGAGACTCTTACAAAGACTTTTCGCTTTCTCAGATTCAAAGTTTTGCAAAGATGGGAAGACAATTGGATGGGAAAGTGGCGTTGGTCACAGGCTCCTCATCTGGCAGTGAGTCCCGCCTCTAGGTAGCAGGGTAGCAACAACACATGTTGACGATCGTGACTTCTGCAGTCGGAAGAGCAATCGCCATCCAGCTTGCGTCTCTCGGAGTCAAAATCGTTTCCTTTGATCTTCATGACCTGCCAAACTCCAAAGGCTACGAAGAAGACATCGACAAGACGACAGCAGAGGTGATTTCCGCCGCGGGAGGCGAGGCCATCTTCTTCCCAGGTGACATCACAGACACCAAAGTCGTCGAGGATGTTTTCAAGAAGTCACATGAGGTGAGCTAGAAACTTCCCCAAGTCTGCAGCCTTCATTCCCTCTAGGTCTCAACTAACTCAAGTTTGCAGAAGTTCGGCCGCCTCGACATACTCATCAACTGCGCAGGATACTGGGCCCCATTCCACCTCTTCGCAGACGAATCAGACGAGCTATGGGAACGAATGTCGGCCGTAAACACCCTCGGCACCGCAAAAATGTGCCGTCTTGCCATCCGCCAGTTCCTCCAGCAAGACCTCGACCCTGCATGGGGCAGCCGCGGACGCATCGTCAACATCTCGTCCTGCGCGGGCGTCGTCGGGTTTCCGGGAGAGGTGGCCTACTCCGCGACAAAAGCTGCGGTCAACCACATGACGAGAGCTGGTGCTTTGGACCATGCCAAGGACTACATCAACATCAACTGCGTAGCGCCGGGCGTCGTGGCGACGGGGCTGGCGAGGGGGAATCTTGAGGATGCTGGGATACACAAGCTGATGAAGATGGCGACGCCGTGGCCTCGATTAGGGACGGCGGGGGATATTGCTGATGTTGTAGTGTTTTTATGCAGGCCGGAGTCGAAGTGGATGACGGGTCAGGTTCTTGCTGTTGATGGCGGCATGACGATTGGCGTGGCACCCGGTAGTTGAGATCCCCCGTTGGTGAATTATTGAAATAAAACTCACGTCGTTTTAAGCTGATGTCGAGATAGCTGGCAAATAATAGAATGGGTGGGTTTCCACGATTCGGTGCTTATATTAGTGTGCGCTACCAAGGATAGACTGGGAAAGTGATGTAAGAGGTGATTTTAAGAGCCATCATCCGCTTCGCAGGCTTGAATGGACCTCGAAATGAGCCTGGGTAAGTCATAGGTGAATTGCCACGCAATTGCTTCGCTCTTCGGGAGTCACAAAAGTCGCTAGAGACATGTTGCGACCGTAAGTTCGATGAATTTGGGATTTAACCATGTCTAAGTCTAACCCGGCCTTGTATCTGAATCTCCAAAGCACATCCTTGGATGACCGCTTCACTCATACCGAACACGGTTGACAAGAGTGCCAATCTCGGAAATCTCAATCCTCATGTCATCTCCGTCATGGAGTGTGATGGGCGGGTCCCTCATCACGCCAATACCAGGACCAGTGCCCGTCATGATGATTGTGCCCTTCTCCAAAGTCGTACCCTGTGACAGAAACGAAATCATCTGTGGGATGGTAAAGATCATCTCCCTTTTCATCAAGTCAGCATTCAACTGTAACGCCCGCTCGTATCAGTGCAAGGAGTACTGAAAACTCACTTCGTGTTGGAGTCTTGGACGACCTGATCGTTGTAGATGGCTTGAATCTGTAGAGAATGGGGGTCTTTAATCGCGGATTTTGCAACCAGGACAGGCCCTATGGGACAAGATCCATCCAGACCTTTGTGAAATGTCAGCATCCAAATCCTGAAGTGAGCGACTTGCCCTTCATGAATGTCCCATGCGCAGACTCTTTACAACTCACCTTTCGAGAAAGACCACTGGCTGTTCTTGAACTGCTGCTTCCGGGCGCTGACGTCGTTGCTACAAGTATACCCAAGCACGTATTCCATAGCCTCTTCCTCTGGGATATCACGGCCAGACTTTGAGAGAACCAGAGAAAGCTCGGCCTCATAGTCGCTCGACCCGTCCTGAGAAATCTTGGGGATGTTGATCGTGGATGGGTGCGGGCCAGTCAAAGCTGTCCTCGGCTTGATGAAGAGGACGGGGACCTCGGGGATGGGCATATTGGCTTCCTTGGCGTGGTCGCGGTAGTTGAGTCCCATGCATCGGATGATTGGGACTTGGTCGGCGGTGACGGGTGATAGAAGCTAGCGGTCGTTTACAATCTTCTCAGTAAACATGCAAACCAAGTAACCACAGATGGTAAGATATAGCGGAACTTACGTGTTCAATGTGCAAGACATCTTCTGTGACACGCCCATCAAAAACATCTCCAACTACGACGTTGGCTTTGACCTTCTGGCCTTCCAGTGTCGCTAGGCCCACATCAGGATACTGGCTGGCGTCGATCTGGCCTAGGTGTATCTCATTATTTTCTTCAGCGACGAAGCGCACCAAGTGTGTCCACGAAGGGCTCATCTTGTATCGTGGTGTTATGATAGGTCGTGATTGTGAGGCTCTGGCTTGAAGCTGTGAATGGCTTCGAAGACTGGTACTCGAATGAAGAAGGTTTATGGTGAGATGAATTGATTCCCGGATTTCAAAATGCGCAAAGTACACAGCCTATGTCCCATGTCACAACCTATTTCTCGTTGCTTCGTATTAGACCGGTACGTGGGATTGAGACAGATTTGCATAGAATCAGTCCGTCCGTCGCACTGCAGCCCAAACTAGTTTAGCATTTGACCGGAAACACAGGGACTTATTCCTTTCCACTGGGTAATTCTACTGTGAAAGACTGAACGGCGCACACAGTTGCATACTGTAATCGGTCGACCTGGAGTAGAAATACGTCAAGCCAGCCTAGCCCGGCGGCAGTCACGCCTTGTGAAAAGAATCTCAAGCAACCTTATCACGACTTCGAAGAAAATCGATTCCAGAATTCAACGCTGACTGCCTTGGAGACTTAAATCTATCCTCGATCTGACAAGGGGTATCACGCACTCATTACAATAAGGTAGACATGAAGAAGCTCAGCTCCGGGTCACCCTCCGGAAATCCGGCAAACTCATCCGAAGCATTGAGACCGGGAATCCCTAATCCATCTGTAGTACCCTCCGCGCCATCTTGCTGCCCGTCAACAAACCAGTTGGCATGGGCGGTTGAAGCGTTACGCGGCGACATTGGTGTGGGCACGTCTTGGCATTGGTGTCCCGGCCCTACGGATGTGAACAAAGAGTTCTGGTCCAGCTCAGGCCCCATCATGAGGCCAAAGTTCTGCAATGAACTCGTTCCGTTGAAGGCGGAGGTATGATGTCCAGCGTGTTGATATGATGCGCAGCCTAGCATGTGAGTCGCTTCAATCGCCGCAATCTCTGCCTTTTTCTGTGCTAGCCGTTCCTCCAACGAATCAAGATTTTGTAAGAGACTTTCAGGCGTTCCCCAAAAGTCGGTATATTTCTGACATACTGCACGGAGCTCCTTGATCTTCATCTCCGATGCCTCGTTACACGTCGACGGTGCAAACACTTTGCGGAGGACCTGTAATGAGGCGGCGAGCCATACCGTACTCGCCAAGAATGGGTTCGTCCATTGTATGTGTGTTTCTGAAGAGCGGCTGACGATGGAATGGATGTCGTCTGATGCCTCGAGACAGTTCCGGAGGCCTTCTGAGTTGGACAGCCTCTCCTTTTCATCCTTGGATGACGATGTCCACCCAAATGAAGGAGGACTGTCTGTTTCTGAGAAAATTGTGCCTAGTAAGATCTCGTTAAATGCGAAATGGTGGTAGATCATGAATCGTGCTAGCTGGATCATGAGGTAGATTGCGTGCTGTGAAGCATTCGAACGTCTCTCGGATGGCAGCTGAGGGCAATCGCTGCTCGACGAAGTACCCGTGGACTTGAAGTCCAGTTGAGCCCCTTGGTATGTGAGTGATCTTGGTAGTAGCGCGACAGTCTGCTTGAGAGCTCCGATGAGAACGGGTAGCTGTTGCCCATCTTCTGCCGACTGCCTTTTGCGGAATGATCCGTGGAGATACTGCTTGAGAGGCCGAGAATCGGCTCTCGGTGCGGGACTGAGGTCCGAAAGCACGCTGTGAAGATTGCCGCGAGCCAGAACCTGAGCGTTACGCATGATAGAATTGAGAACGATGAACCACGCGACATCGCTGGTGTTCCCAGACTTGCTCAGCTTCTTCGCCCGCTCCAATGGAGCAGGATCAAGCGGACAGCTCGGTTGGTACATGTTTTGAAACCACATCACGTCTGGCACCGGGAGGTGATTCTCGTTCATGCCTACGCTCTGGTCAATCGCGGTGGGCAATCTGTGCACCGTCGAGGCGAATATGTCCATCTGCCAGATGGCCCACCAGCTGCGGCGCCTCTCCTCCATCGCCGACCATTGAGCGACGCCAGACGTTCCTGGCTGAGGTCTGGCTTGCGTGATGCTGTCAACAAGATGAAGTCGTTGCTCGTAGGCGATTCTGACGCAGTTGCCCAGCATTCGCCATGCGCGACCGCGGACGCCTCTTGTGAGCTCATAGAAGGTGCATAATATGAGAGCCTGGAGGATGCAAAGTGGCGGGGGCTTGTCGTCGTATTCTTCGATTGCCTCGTTGACGAAACCCATTGCCGATTTGTGTAGTTGCTCATGGCTTGGGCCGCTGTAGGCTTCCATTGTTGGCGGAGACTCTGCATCGGGAGCTGTGGCGAAACGAGCTGAGAAGGAGAACATTGATGCCAATAGCGCCTTGAGGTGAAGTGCATTCTTGATTCCCTGGACCTTGTCTCCGAATGAAGGTTGATGGAAGAGTGAGAATGCAGTCATGTTGTCGAAATATGCGTCGGTCCTGAAGTAGATGTTAGTGACCAGGCGAAGCCGCCTACATCAATTAGTGAAAGCCTGATCCTCTCACAATGTTTGCAGCGATGCGATTGACAAGTCTAGCGACTCGCATACCTGCTGCAATGTGTTTTGAGCGCCGGCAAGTTGCAAGAAGAAGCCGCGACGGTTCGGCGAGGGGACACTTGAAGGGGGCGTCAAGTTTACGTCGTGAGATGGATGGACAAGGGCGGACAAGCTGATGGCGCGAACGAAGCGTGTATCGGAAATGTACGAAGAGTCCGAGTGAAGACTGGCCAAGTCATCGTGGTCTGTAAGCCCCGTAGAAAGGAAGCCAAGGAGTTGTGGTTCAACAGCGGGCAGTGATCTCGAGCAGACTTCCGGTCTCACGGAGAGGGCGTCGTCCTCCGCCTCGACATGCTGTTCTTCGTCAACATGAGCGAGACTGCTGCTTAATCGCCGCCGCTTACGATGTCGTGAGCCTTGGTAGTTCGCTGTCAGCCGGCTCAGACATGGAGCTCAATTTACAGTGCTAGTGCGGTACCTGTCTTTGGGCCTGGTTTTAGTCGCGTTGATGGATAATCGCACGCCTGGGAATTTCTCTCGCAGAGTGTACAGCTTGGTAAAAGACGATCACTGGTATTGTTAGACCACACGGATACATGCAGGTGAGCGCTGGAAGAGAGCAGTAAAAGCTAGAGTATGAAATGACCCACCATTTTGCTTTCCTCCTGAGTTCCCAATCAGGGAAGTGTCAGTCAATTGTGGTGCTGTAAACATGGGCGAAGAGACAGACGATCTCTCTCACCTCTTGCATGATTTGCAAGCAAGATCTGATATCTCGCCCTCCTGAGTGACGCCCTCTTGAGTACGGCTCGGAGATGGCACTCCCGTGTCTCTATCACCATCAGGTACCATGGTCAAGTAGGTCACTGAAGGCCAAGCAACTGTGTAGGAAGTCAAGATCGTGTGCATTCAACCAGTCTGGAAGGGGTCCGCAGGGGACGCGATCTTGTTTGGTGCTTTTGCGGCACCTATGGTGGGTCAGTCAGTTTCACAAAGCCCCCCAATAAGTGCTGCAAAATGACGTGGAAAGCTCCGCTGCCACTCATACCGGCTGGGGCCGCGGCTGGACCGGGTTGCGGGGAACAAGACCCCATAGTTGTCCGGATCCTGGCCCCAAAGCCAAGCCCGTTCTGGCATCTGGCATCTTGCAAATCCGGGGAAAGCTGCTAGGCGTTGGGGGGCAGCTCAACGGCCAAGGGCCAAGGACCATTCCTGATCTCACGCTATAACGAATAAGAATATGGCAAGACATGTTGGTTGGTAGAAGAGAAACGCGGGGTTCCCGTAGGAGCCGGTTCCCCGCCCCCGGACTGATTCTCTCACAGTATGTACCCCGCCGGACAAATTTCGTTCAGGAACACCATGCCTTTGACAGATGGAGATTCGTCCGGGTCCAATCAGTGTAAGAGCATTTCTAACGAGGATGTAGATGTTAACTTCACGAGTGTTGGTCGACACCAGAGGTGTAGGGTAGTATGGATGGGCGTGTACAAAAGCAATGGAGGCTACTCGTTCCAATGATGAAGTAGCTCAGTAGATATCTTGAAATTGATTGAGATGTGGCAACTTGCAATTATAACTCTCATTTTCGGCGTCTTGCTGCATAAGACTTTGCAGATAGGAAAACGAGATCCGCGGATGCCACCTGGACCACCTACACTGCCAGTCCTCGGAAACTCTCATCAGATCCCCAGAACAGGGCTTTACAAGCAGTGAGTAAACCTGTATCCTATTTCAGTCAAATGTTATTACTTCATGGGACGCGTGAGCTGAGAATGTTCAACGGTCTAGGTTGCGAGAATGGGCACTTCAATACGGATCAATTTCCTCCTTGAAAGTTGGACCATCCTCGATCATCGTCCTATGTGACCGTGAGGCTGTCCATAAGCTTCTCGTAGAGAAAGGCAGCATTTACTCCGATCGACCTCCTAGTTATGTGGGGAGATTACTCACACACGGTGACCACCTCGCTCTCGAGCAGATGGACACCACATGGCGGTCTAAACGCAAGGTGATTTCGCACAACTTCTCTCCAAAGAGGCTTGACGAGCAACACTTTCGAGTTCAAGAGGCAGAGTAAGCTACCAACAGACATCAGACTCCTTTTTCTGAGTTGTCTTTTCATGGTTGCTGACATGTTTGTGAAAGGGCCACGGTTTTAATGACTCGCCTTCTAGACAAACCTGAGGGGTTCTTCAACGAGATCCGTAGGTACACTGCTTCAGTGGTAACATCCATCACATACGGCTTTAGAGCACCCGATATGAACTCTTTCTGGGGACATGTAAGCTATTTCAATCAATGCAGTGACGCTTAGCTTGGCCCCCTTTCGTTGTGAAGTCCGAGCTAATATACAGATCTAGGGAGTCTACGATGTAATGGCAAAGGTGAGATCAAGTTTGCATGGCACACAGGCAGACATCAGTGTACTAACGTGAACCCCCATAGTGGACAGCATCAATGGAGCCTGGAGCCGCCCCTCCGGTAGACGTCTTCACCTTCCTGCGATACATCCCCTCCTCAATGGCCTTCTGGAAACGCCGCGCACTCGACGCCGGTAAGACAATGGACGCGACCTGGTCCAAAGCACGTCGACTCGTCGAAGAGCGTCGCACGCGCGGAGAGAGACGAAACTGCATCATCGACGGCCTGCTTGACGAGTACGAAGAGAGGGGTTGGCCCGAACAGATCAGCCAGCACGCCTTCACCAATCTCATGGGGGAAATCATCGAGGGTGGTGCCGACACCACTGCCGCGCAACTTTTGACTCTGGTCCTCGCTTTTGCGCTGCATCCTGATGCCCAGAGGAAAGCACAGGTTGAGATTGATGAGGCTTGTGGGAGTGGTCGGTCTCCTCGCTGGGATGATTTTTCGGAGCTACCTTATGTGAACTGCATCGTTAAGGAGGGTATGCGCTGGCGTCCGGTGTAAGTATTCTCGCCACTTTGTCATCTCTCGTGGAAGCATTTATAGAACTAATCATACGGAAACATCCAGTGCTGTCACTGCCCTTCCGCACAAAGTTCGCCAAGGTTCGTTCATGATACCGGACACCTCGTTGTCCCACCAACAGTAGTACTAACGAGAACGTGTCTAAAGATGATGAATACAATGGCATGTTGATCCCAAAAGACTCAACAATCTTCATACCCACCTGGGCCCTCCATCACACCGAAGAAAACTACCCCGACGCAGAGCGATTCGATCCGGACAGGTACCTCAAGCACCCCAAGCTAGCCAACGACTACGCAGGCAGCCCGGAGTGGGAGAACAGAGACCACTACAACTACGGCGCCGGCCGTCGCATCTGTCCCGGCATCCACCTCGCGGAGCGCAACATGTGGCGTATCGCCTCCAAGCTTCTTTGGGCTTTCGAGTTTGCTGAGCCAGTGGAACCTGTCACAGGCAAGGTTGTGCTTTTGGATCCGCATGCGTATAATCCTGGGATTTTGCAGGCGCCTTTGGAGTTTCCTGTTCGGATTACACCGAGGAGTCAGGCTCATATTGAGACGATCCGACGGGAGTTCAAGGAGGCTGAGACTTTGTTGGCTCAGTATGACTGACTTGACCATAAGAGACTCAAATTGGCGGTTAGGCCTGGTGGTTCCGACGATGCCAGTGTGACTTCTAGACTTAGCAAACGATACGGGTAATAAGCCATGCTGTAGAGGAATGACAAATGTGAACTGCCATTTCTCTACCTTGCCGCCAGTCGATCTAGATATCATTTCGCTTCACTACTGTATGTTGGTCTAATCAGCGCTTTTGCACTCCCCTGCGCCTCTTTCATCTTCAAACGAAATGTCAGCAAGAACTACACTCTTATAAAAGGGTCAATGACTACATGTACGGGAGTCTTCGATCCCACAAATTCAAGGTGCTCGCGAAAGCTCCCCAAAAGCAGCGGCTGCAAAAACCGGGAATGATTATGGGACCTTTCGTAGCCATCGTGAGGATTGAGTAGCAACTTCCAGCCACCCGGTTCCACTTTCTGTCACCACTTCCGCTTCCCTATCTACATTATATTCGTTGCAGGATAAGCTTTGACACGTAAGTGGACAGCCAAGACCTAGGAAGGTAGAAAGCTGCAATTGGCCAAACCGCAGGACGCTCATGTCGCACATGTTGGAAAAGAGCGAGTTTCACCAGCTGATCGAAGTCAATCCAGGCCACAACGACCACCAGAAAACTCGTGGAAAAAATATTGTGGTCTTCTGATGAGACACTAGAATCCAGAGAATACTGGGAGCAATGTATAAGTAGATCTGACAAGTCTAACTCAAGTATGTCTATGGCACTAAAACTCCATCATTCATCAACACGGCGCAGGACGGTCTTCATCACCAGCAGGAGCTTCTGGAAACACGATTCCAAGTCAGCAGATACCTCACTCTGTCTCCAAGCCACAAAGCGATCCGGTCGAACGAGAACAACACCCGACTCCTCAACCCCCTGAACGCGCTCCCACTCATAGTAAACGTCCTCCCAATCCTGGCGGAAACCAATGGAGTAGACCCTGATCTCGCAACCCAGCTTCGCCGAAACCGCAGCAGCCGCTTCGCGCCAAAGACTCCCGCCGGGACCGGTGAAGATGGTAAAGCCACCTTTGCCAGCCAAATCAATAGTTGAAACGGGCTCCTTCGGTACCGCCCTATTTAGCCATACATGAGGAATTCGTCGGCCAGGATAAGTACCAGGACCGTAATACGCAACAGGGTCCTCAGCTTCCTGCGTTGAAGGCGCATACGGCCCATCTTCATCCTCCGCATAGATCGCCGGCCCTGAGTAAACCTGGTTCATCTCAACGCCAAGCCCATGAAACTCGTGCGCCGTCCGGCCAATAGCCTCGCGGAACGCGCGGCGCTTCTCACGCCCCTCTCTCGTCGTGTACGAGAGCTGCGCAAAGACAGCGGCGCGTTCTTCCGCCGTCTTCTCCAGCATGCCCAGGGACTGCCACACGGCATAGTGGTCTCGGAAGGCTTCGTTGGCGCGGGCAACGATCCCGAGACCGACGGGCTGCCGTTCGACGCTGTAGGTTTCGAGGAGGGCGGCACCGGCATGTCCCTTTTCGACGTGGGCGATTTTCCAAGCTAGGTTGAAGGCGTCTTGGATGCAGGTGTTTGAGCCGAGGCCGTTCATCGGGGGGTGGCGGTGGACTGCGTCGCCGAGGCAGAATCTGATTTCTCGTTAGCTTTGTGCCATGGCGATGGATGTACGAGGATGAAAGGTCCGTCGGGGGCTTACTGACATGTTCCCCTCTGAGTACCTCTCGGCAACAATATCGTTGACGAACCACTTCGAGACAGAAAGGACCTCGACTTCAGTATCGTCCCCGATGAATTCTTTGACCCGCTTCTTGTACGCCTCTTCAGTCACCTCGGCCGACGGGTCAAAGTCCTTGTCCGGAAACAGGATGAACATCCACTCGAACCACAGCTTCACCATCCTCGCGATGCCCATCCAGCCGAAGCTGGGATGGTCTACCCCGGGCTGCATCAACCAGTGCAAGTTGCCCTTTCGGTGGTCCATTAGATGAGAGAGGTCGGCCTTGACGAGAACGTTGATGGCCAGGCCCCCGCCAGGCTTTGCTACCAGAGGTAGTTGGAGTGTCTTTGCGACGAGACTTCGAGCACCGTCTGCGCCAAAGATGTATTTCGTCCGTATGGAGTAGTGGGTCTTGGAAACCATGTCCCAGACGGTGGCTAAGTACCTCCCTTCGGGAGAAGATTCCCTGCTCCAGGTTACGAGCTTGGTGTTGAATCTCACGACAAAGCCGTGGTGTGCTGCGTATCGAACCAAGATCGGTTCTAATGCGGTTTGTGGTATGTCGACGGGGTCGCAGGGGCTCGCGAGTTCGTAGTCACCCTAAAGTGAAGTGAGCTTCTGAGATCTTTGCCTGGTAAGAACCTGAGCGTGAAGTGTTGAATAGTTACCTTTCTTCTGGGATCACTTCCCCATGAAGGGATACGCGCAAACTCCTCACCCGCCATGCTATAACACCAACGCGTGTGCTGCATGCAATGACCCTGTGTCGCAATCGCTTGAAGCTCTCTGTCCAAACCAATATCACGGAGACACTCTGAAGACATGTCAAAAAGTTTTCGCGGTGAACATCGGAAAGAAGCGGTCGGAGACCAGCGGAAACTAGAACATACCCAGAGCTGCCATGTTTGTGATATGAGCTCGCGGTGTATCTGCGGTCGAGGGGCTTGCGCTGATCATGATTCCCTTAAGTCCTAGGTCAAGATACATATCAGCCTAAGGTAGCTCCCATTGAGAACCAATCGCACTCAGAACGAACCGTTTGATGCGAGGAAACAAGCCAGTGAGGCCCCGGCAGGACCTGCGCCGATGATGAGCATGTCAGTCTCGAGAGCTGCGGAATCACTGCTGCCCTCATGAGATTGACTATCTGCCTTTGGAGGCACCGACGCCGGACCATGGCTCCCACTGGCCGTCGTTGATGCGACAGTCTCCGAAATCGTCATCTTTAGAGACCCTGAATTATTTCCAATTGCGACTGTTGTTTAGGAGCTTGCCGCCGAAGAAATGTTCTCACGAATAGATGACAACGATCGAATTTCGTCATATACGAAAGAAGAACTCGGCCGGTTATCTCGCAGCATCAAAGCGTCGTAAATCCGAATGAAACGATACATGGTGAGTATTTCCGTTCCGCGGACAGATGTGACGGGCTATTATTCTTTGGCTTGATTCCGTTGCGTCGGGGTAATTTTCTCCAAGACAAGAGAGAGTCGGGCACGGTCTTTGACGACGCTGCTCCGGTCTACCTCGGATAGACACTACGGCAGTGCAAACATTTTTATCAGAAAGCATGATAAAACTCGAATAGCTCAGACTTGTAGCCAAAATTCCAAGATTCAAGTTTTCAAGTGTTCCTTTACCTCCAAGTGTATATCGTGTCAATATCCGACCAGGAACAAGTTGTTCCCACCTCCAGAGACCCAACCAAGCTTCAACTACCTTACAACAGCAAAGATGACCGCTCCACCCCGCAAAATCAACCTCGTGCGAATAGCACACATAAACTATACCTACCAAAATCTCGAACGAGCCGAAGCCTTCTTCCACGACTTTGGCTTCGTAGAGGCCTCTCGCGAGGGCACTCGCGTATACTACCGGGGCTACGGGCCCGAACCCTTCGTCCTCTGCGCCGAAGCCGGTGCCAAAGACGGCTTCGGCGGCGCGGCCTTTGTCGTCGAGTCCGAGGAGGATCTTGAGTATGCGTCCAAGACGCTCCCCGGGGCTTCGGAGCCGTACGAGTTGAGCAAGGCTCCTGGTGGAGGCCGGTGCGTGACGTTCGAGGGCGGCGTTGATAAGTTTCCCTTTCACCTTGTTTTCGGGCAGGTGATTCGTGAGAAGGCGACGGTTTTTCCGGAGCGAGACTTCAATTTTGTATGTACAGACGTGCTTCTGCTGTCATTCTTGTCTTGTGATGGTGTAGCAAGATGTCTGACGACAATGACAGCCGACCGAGAAGCACAGAGAGGCGGGCACATTTCAGCGGTTTGATAAAGGTAAGTCGAGATCTGAACGTGTTTTTCGCCAATTCAACTTACAAGTCTATTGGTCCGGCACCGGTGCACAAACTGGGACACTTTGGCGCGTGCGTGACGGATTTTCAGCAAACGTACGACTTCTTCACGACTCGGTTCAACTTCATCCCCAGCGACGTAAGTCAGACACACTCCCTGACTTGATCCCCCCGTATCATTCTGGCACCCGAGAAAAAGTAACTCACGAGAGAGTGCAGCTCGTGCACGACGAAACCGGACGCAACGTCACAGTCTTCCTACGGCTCGACCGCGGCGAAGAACTCGTAGACCACCACTCCTTCTTCTTCTTTGAGGGCCCAAAGTTCCACGTCCATCACGCCTCCTTCGAGACCCACGACTCGGATCTGCAGTTCCTCGGGCATGACTGGCTTCGCGAGCGGGGGTATGAGAATTGCTGGGGCGTTGGGCGGCATGTCATGGGGAGTCAAATCTTTGATTATTGGTGAGTTTACTTCCTCTTTGCCATTTCCGAGGGGAGTTTGGGCGTGCTTGGGTGGCATTACTCCCGTCCGGCTGACAAAAATATTTACGTAGGTTCGACCCTAGCAAGTTCATCTTTGAGCACTACGTCGACGGCGATCAAATGAATAGTTCTCATCCGCCGAATCATTCCAAGGCGTCTCCTGATAGCCTTCACATCTGGGGTAAGTGTCCCTTCTCATAGAAGAGGTTTAACTGATGTCGGTCTAACTTGACGATTTGCCGCAGGGCCTGATCTCCCGGAGGGATTCTTACTTTGAGATTTCTGGGGCCGGGAAAGATTTGGACATTCAAGTGGAAGAGAAGACTTAGAAGATAATCACTTCTGTAGAGTACACCTTGTTTTAGACATGAGAGTTGTCGTGAAGTTCACTGTACAGCCTTCACTAGAATATGCTCTATCAAACACTATTTAAACCCGGATTCATGGTATCGTACAAACAGACGTTTCGCCCAAATTAGCGAGGTTTGACAGTTTAGAGTCATGAGTGAAGCTTATTTCTCAATTGTAAATATTTTGAAGAACGTATAATTGCCTACATATCTCTTACCATGCTGGTACGCTTAAGACAGCTTCTCAAGCGACAGGAGCACGGAATCAGGAAAAGTATTCCCGCAACATGCCTCATTGGCAGCTCTCGTGATTCTGGTCGGCTATGTATGCGAAAAGGTTATTGAATACTGTGCCCGAAATATTCCGCTAAGTAGCTGCACAAGGTCTCAAAACGTCGGACGGACTGATTTGGTGACTGCACTGTTGAAGATAATCATACCGAATCGCGGGGTAAGCCCAGATGCCAACTCCAAGAGCTCTCCCCCGCACTCATTGAATGTTGGAATCTACCGTCCGAACGAGCAGCCGATGCGAAATATCTGAGAATGTGAGGCTTTAATATGTGAAGCAGGCCGTGGTGTACGTGGCAGGGCTCGTCTTGCGGCAGAAAAGCTCTCGTCGATGTTAAACCCCATCTACCTAACACTTCAAACTTTTGAGCCAGAATGTCGTGCCCGTTGTTCTTCGTAGTTGCCCGTGTCGTCGGGTCAGATGGCTCCTTGGAGAAAGTAAGAAGCCTGCAACCTATCGCGTTGAACTCTCAACGCCTCCGAGGCACTCTCACGCACCTACTCTACACACGGCTGACCCCCCTCAGTGGAAAGAAAGACTCGTAGCCCTCTGCGCCGTCTCCGCAACCGAACCCTTGGGAAACAGCTACTACTGGGGCCGCGACCTCTCCGCCTCCTCCCCAGACACCCTCTGGGGCCTCGAAGGCTACACCCACCCGGCGGGCTTCTTCCTCGGCCACACCTCGACCGACGTCTTCAAGCGCGAGATGCGCCTCGCGGACGAGCAGAAGCTGCTCAAGACCGTTCAAGGCATCGGCAGCCCGGACTATGATCTGCATCACTATGACCTCGCCGGCGGCTGGTTGAAGCGGGAAGATGACCCCGGGAAGGATTCTCGTGATAGCGCGGTTGCTGTTTTGCATTTTTGGGCGGTGGAGGAGGGGGGAAGGGAGGAGATTGTGAGGAGTTTGGAGGGGTTTGGGAAAGCGCAGAGGGGGAGGGAGGCTGGGGAGGGGGAGTTGCAGAGTTGTGCTGTTTTGAGAGAGGTTATGGATAGGAGTTTGGCGACATTGTGGTTACGGTATGTGAGTCCGTTACGAACGGCCCATCTGGGTAGTAGTTGCTCCTGGACTGGGTTGTTCTCCCTTTTCCTCTCGCTCCTACCTTATCATACTACACCGGAACACATGTTGCAAATCGCTAACACCTATTTTTCTTCTCGCCACATGTAGTGCAAAGACTCAGGAGCACCTCAAGTCTCATTTGGAGACACAAGAGTACAAGGCTTTGCTCGCAACTCTGCAGCCGTTGACCGTCCGGACGGAGACGCACCTATCGCGAGTCTTTAATGGACATATTGATCAGCCACCGACGGGGACTGAGGCGTGAAAAGGGTCAAGTCAACCAGCATTATACTCTATGATCACCCGCCGACCCTGGATTGTAGGGTGTTAGAGAACCGCAGTAAACTCATAGTGTGATACTGGAGTTGTCATTAATAAACATTACGGGGTATCAATTATCCTTCATTTTTCTTAAGCTCCAAAGTCGATTCCTTATGAACTTGGCTTCGGCTGGGACTTAGCATAAGTCGCAGGATGCCCGTGCTTCTTGCCGTAATTCCTAATTTGCCTCAACATATCGGGCAAGATAAAGATCCAGACCAAGGATGAGAGGCAGATGCCCAGCGTGTCGACAACCCAGTTGTTGCGCAGGGAACCGCCGAGACCGCTCCACCGCATCAAGCTGCCCAGCCACGCCACCGCCACAAAGTAATCTCCGCGCTCGAGTCCCTTAATGGCAGCCCTAGCGACCTCGTCGGGCGACTGGACGGGGTCGAGCTCCTCGAGCTGGTGTGTGATCTGGGGCTTGGTCAAGTTCTCCTTCTCCAGGCCGGGGCTCGTGATGGTCCCGGGGAACACGACGTGGACCTTGACGTTTTGTGGGTAGAGCTCAACTTCCTGCGAGAGGGTGTCGGCCAGGCCGCGGATGGCCCACTTGGAGCCGGCGTAGGGGGCGTACCCGGCGACGGTGAAGAAGGCGACGACGCTGGTGGTCATGATGAGGTGGCGCGGCTCGGCCTCGACGGGGGCCTCGGGGGCGAGCCAGACGCGGAGGATGGCGTGGGCCATCTCGGCGGTGCCGTAAAAGTTGACGTCCATGTTCCTGCGGGTCTCGGAGAAGGGCACCTCGGTAAAGAAGCCGGTGGAGGCCATGCCGGCGATGCACCAGACGACGTCCGGGCTGCGGCCGCCGTTCCAGGCGGTGGCCTCGGCGAGGAGGGGCGTGGCGTAGTCCTCCTTTGTGATGTCGGCGGTGATGTAGGTGAAGCGCTGGGTGGACGGGTTCTTGGCGGCGGATTTGCACTCGGCGACGAGCTCTTGGAGGCGGGCGGCGTTGCGGGCGATGAGGATGAGGTTTGCGCCCTTTGCGGCGAGTTGGAGGGCGACGCTGCGGCCCATGCCCTCGGAGGCGCCGGTCAAGAGGACGGTCTGGGGAAGAGTGCGGGTGAGTATGCGTATGTGAATCAAAGGGGGGATTCAAGGAATTGAGCGTACCTTGCCATCAACGGGCATGTGATTCTTCCAGTTGAACAGACCCATTGCGGATGCGAGAAGGGCTGCTGCGAGGGCGGGCAGGGCGATCCAGAGAGCTTGCGACGCGTATTCCATACCTCTCGAGTTGGGAGAGAAGATGGCCGAGGGCGATTGGAAAAGGGGAGAGAGGGAGCCGTCGTGACTTTATGTTCCGGCTTTGTCGGTGATGAATTGCTCGGGACGCGCGAGGCGTTGTAGCTGGAGTAGCTCCCGTGCTCCCCCAAGGTATTTGTAGGTACGGTCCAGTAAGGTACGTGGGTGTGCGCAGCCATTAGGATCCAGGTCCCTGTCGTTCCTGGTGGGGTAAATTGTACCTTCAAGTGGCTGCTGACGGCGTTCGTCTAGGTGGAATGGTATGACAGGTTGGCCAGCTTGGGTTAGTCCTCCTGATTTCAATCTTGATTTACAGCAGTGCTGACACTTCGAAAGCTTGTTGAATTCAATACGATTTTCACCAATTGTACATTCCTGCCGCTCAATACCAAAGGTACCCATCTCAAACGGCTCTGTCAACTGAGCATGCTGACCCAGCTTGCCAGCTTGCGCCGCTAAGAAAGTACATTGTGTAACTGTGAAGTAGTCTTTGATCCTTCATATCTCGTGCAACCAGCTTGTATTCGAATTCAATTTTGGGCGGAGATTATCATGTATCCTCGAGCTTTGAGAAAAAACATAGTCCAGTTTTTTCCATTGAAGAGAGCAAATGATGTGCTTGAGACGGTGATAGTTGAGTGATATGTTGCTGACTTACATCGATTTGACCGTGGGACGGCCAAGTGTGGACCCCACCGTTAGGTTGAGGCTCAAAACCAATGAGAAACATCCCTGCCGATGCATCTCCACTAAAAAGTTCTGCGCTCGACGGTGCAAGAACATTTTTCGTAGCCGTCAAAGTGCAGCAAAGAGATCCCGCCCCATCCAACGCCCGATTCTCATCACCGAAATCGACTTTCGCTCCAACCCTTCCACCCTACGCTTCGACCCCAGATCTGTTCGGTCAAATCAATCGGCCACGATGGCGAAGAAGAGAAAGGCCTCTGGCCAAAACGAGCGCACTGGCCCCAAGGACTTCGACCCCGCCGATGCCCGTCTGGGCCCCATCACCAGCTACGAAGATGTCGCCGATTCAGAAGACGAGTACTTCCTGAACCGCGACAAGATCATGTTCGACGAGGGCCCTAAATCCAAGAGGAGAAGGAAGGCCGACGAGGAGGACAAGTTCCTGGAACACTCGGACGAAGAAATCCTGGACCTCGACGACGGCGACGATTCCGAACAAGAGACCAAGAAGCCCTCCCGGAAGTCCAAGAAGGGTAAGGCTGCTGCGGCCGAGGAGGAGGTTGAGGAAGAGGGCGAAGGGGCAGAGAATGAGAACGACCCGAATTGGTGGGGTTCCTCAAAGAAGGAATACTACAATGCCGACCAAATCGAGACCGAGGCCGATGCGCTCGAGGAAGAGGCCGAGGCCAAGCGCCTCCAGCAGAAGAAGCTGGCTAAGATGTCCGAGGAGGATTTTCTGTTCGACGAGGGCGAATGGCTGGCAGCCGCCGAGGAGGACGAAGAGGACCAGGACGTTGTCACAGAGGTTCTCAAGGACGTCGAGATCACGGACGACATGGGTCCCGAGCAGCGCACAAAGATCCTCCAGAGCAGATACCCCGAGTTCGAGCACTTGGTGAACGAGTTCCAGACCCTGCAACCGCAACTGGCCATCCTGCAGAAAGACGCCCACGGCAAGTCGAGCCAATCGCTCGAGGCCGTAAAGTACTGGATCCTCGGCTGCTACGTCGCCGCACTGGCAAGCTACTTTGCCATCCTCACATCCCCGGCACGCGACGGTTCAACAGCCCAAAAGACGCTCGACCCCGCCGAACTCCGCGATCACGACGTCATGGAGACGCTGCTGGAGTGCCGCGACGCGTGGCAGCAGGTCAAGAACGCTGCGCCAGTACGGCCCGACGACTCGATGGAGGTATCCTCCGCCGATGAGGACATCAGCGCCGCCCCCGCCGGCGATGCAGACGAAGATGCCTTCGCCGCGGCGAGAGAGGGGATCAGGAGACAGCGGAGACTCGAGAAGGCAGCCAAGTCCAAGAACAAGCAGGCGCAGAAGAAGGCCGCCGCCGTCGAGGAATCGCTCGCCGACCTCGACGACCTACTCAAGCAGTCCAAGAAGAGCAGCAAGAAGACCAAGAAGGCTGCCAAGGCTACGGAGGAGGGCGACAACTCCGACTTTGGCGAGGAGGAGGTCCTCGACGCCCGGACGGCCGCGGACAAGGCCGCCCGCAAGAAGAGTCTGCGCTTCTACACCTCGCAAATCGTCCAAAAGGCCAACAAGCGCGCCGACGCCGGCGCCGCGGCCGGTGGCGACGCGGATATCCCCTACCGCGAGCGTCTCCGCGACCGCCAGGCCCGCCTCAACCGCGAAGCCGAATCCCGCGGTCAGAAATTCGGTGCCGACCTCGGCGACGGCGACAGCGACGACGACAACGAGGGCAAGACGGCGGCGGCGCTGCGCGAGGAAGGGGACGACGAGTACTACGACATGGTGGCCGCCTCTTCCAAGAAGAAGAAGGCGGACAAGGCGGCGTACAGTGCGGCGCTGGCGGCGGCCAGCAAGGCGGACCGCATCGTGGAGCAGGAGATTGTCGGCGAGGACGGCAAGCGCAAGATCACGTACGCGATCGAGAAGAACAAGGGCCTGACGCCGAAGCGCAAGAAGGAGAACCGCAACCCGCGCGTCAAGAAGAGGATGAAGTACGAGGAGAAGCAGAAGAAGCTGAGGAGCATGAAGGCCGTGTACAAGGGAGGCGAGCCCAAGGGCGGCTACGGTGGTGAGATGTCGGGTATCACGACGGGCATTGTCAGGGCGAGGAAATTGTAGAGTTACGTTGTCGTCGGTGCCTTCACGTAATACAATTGAATTTCAAAAGTTTTCAAATCGAAGCGTTTCTTTCTGACGATGTGCTTTCAATTGGGTAGACTGCCACTTTGCACCGATATGTGGTTATGAGTGGTTCAATGTGAGGGAGGGAGACTGATACTGTAAGTGAGATTGATTTGTTAGCTGGGGTAAATTGCAGGGTCCCGAAGCTCGAGAAAGCTGGCCCCACCAAATTCCGTTCCATGTGGCCAGCACAGCTTCAACATCCAAGCTCAAGCTTCCAACTGCAAATCTACAATCGCCACCCAAAAGGCAGGCGCGAGACCAGCGCAGAAGCCTCACGAATATAGAAACATCATAGAAGGAGAATTCCGCATACGAAGAAATCTCAATGAATCCGACGACCCACCGATAACGACGCCATCCGAAACCGTCCTCGAAAGACCACCACCACCACCAAAATGGCGACCCCCGATCTCTCAACCCTCACCTCCTCCGCCCAAGTCTTCTCGTCAACCTACACCCTCCCGCAGATCCGCGGCATCCATAGAGCCCTCCATGTCGAAATTGACGAAAAGGCGAGCCGCCTGCGCACTCAGGTCGGCAGCTCTTACCGCGACCTCCTCGGCACTGCCGACACAATCGTCCAGATGCGCAAGGACAACGACGCCGTGCAGAACGTCCTCGGCGGTATGGGCGGGCGCTGCGGTCGCGGGGTAGTCGGGAAGAAGGTGACGGGCCTGGGCGGGTTCGAGCGGAGCGCGAGGGAGCTGGGCGGCAGCGGCAACGGCGCCGGCGGTGGGGCTATCGGCGTGGTTGCCAGGGCGAGGCTGCTCGAGGCCTGCGGGCTCGTCGTTGGACGTGTGCTCCGGGGCTCTGGGGCCGCTGGTGTCGGGAGCCAGGATCTGAGCAAGGGTGATAGGGTCGTGCTTGCCAGCAAGGTGCTGGTACTGAGCAGGCTTTTGGTGAAGAGCCTAGAGGCGGAGAAGGGGGCTCTGCTTCTGGAGAGTGACGTCGGACACACAGTCGAGACCGCGAAGAAGAGCCTGGGCGGGCTGAGGAGGAGACTTTTGCGGAATATCGAAACCCTGCTGGAGCGGACGGGCGAGTCCGTCAAGCAGCAGGACGTCCTCAAGGCGCTCTGCGCGTACAGCCTGGCCACCAGCTCCGGCGCACGCGACGTCGTCAACCACTTCCTGCGCGTTCGCGGAGCCGCCATGGCCCTGGCCTTCGACGTCGAAGACACCAAGGAGCGGCAGAGGAGCACGGCGGACGTGCTCAAGAGCCTGACGCTGTACACCAAGACGCTGCTCGACGTGCAGGCCCTGGTGCCCTTCAAGCTATCCGACGCGCTATCGAACCTCAAAAAGAGCCCCTTACTGGCGGACGCGACGCTCAAGACGCTCGAGTGCCTCCGCCTCGACGTCTACGAGCGGTGGTGCGGCGAGGAGATCCAGTTCTTCACGCCCTTTGTGCGGCACGACGACCTCGACGGCCCGCAGGCGCGGGACATGCTCTTCGGCTGGGCGAAGCGTGGCGGCGAGGTCCTCGTCGACGGGCTCAGGAAGACGATGGAGCGGATGACGGAGTTCAGGGCCATCACGGAGCTGCGGACGAGCGTGCTGCAGCTCTGGATCCGCGAGGGCGGCAAGGCGCGCGGGTTCGATCCCTCCGAGATGCTCGACGAGCTGCGCGGCGCCGTCAACGGGCACATGCTCCGCGTCGTCGAGACCAAAGTCAACAAGCTCCACCTCGTCGGATCCGAGGTGTCGGCGACGCTGGACTCGTGGCAGGACGGCGTGACGGACGGGGGGGTCGATTTGTGGAACGTGCGCGGGTTCGACATCGACCTGATCCACGGCGCCGACCATTTCCTCCAGGAGCTCGTCGCGCGGCTGCACGGCCGCAACGACGCCGTGTCCAAGGCCGTCAGCGGGTTCCAGTCGTGGCGGCACATCATCGACGAGGTGGGCGAGGTGGTGGAGCAGCTCAAGCGGCAGCGGTGGGACAACGACGTTGACGAGATTGAGGACGAGGAGACGATCGAGGCGAGGCAGCAGCTGCTCAGCAGAGAGGACCCGCGGACGCTGCACGAGAAGCTCGACGCGACGCTGGTCGAGGCCTTTGCGGACCTGGACGGGAAGCTGGCGGGTCTCTGGCGGCCTAGGGAGGGTGCGCAGAACAGCGGCCAGGTGGCCATGTACCTCCTCCGCATCCTGCGCGACGTGCGCGAGGGTCTGCCGAAGCTCGACGCCGTTGAGCGGTTCGGGTTGGAGGCTGTCCCGTCGCTGCACGAACGGTTGTCCGTTACCGTGGCCGCGCAGCCATTAGAAACGTTCAAGGCCAGGGCGCTCACGCAAAAGACTGTTGTTGGGCGGCCGCTGTGGGAGGGGAGTCCCGAGCTGCCCACGCAGCCTTCGCCTAGGGTGTTCCAGTTCTTGCGGGACGTGTCGACGGAGATGGGCGATGCGGGTATGGACCTCTGGAGCGCGGTGGCCGTGGGCGTGATTAAGCGGCATCTCGGGACGCAGCTGGGCGAGATGTGGCTCGAGGCCTTGGACGCGCACCTGGCGGAGGATGGCACCGGGAATAGCTCTGATGCGAACCCTGACGATGGTGCCAAGGACTCGGTAGAGGAGAATGGTGACGACAGGGAGGTCGAGGCGTCTGAAGCAGAGAAGCCGGAGGTTCCTTCAGGCGAGGAAAAGCGAGAAGACGCAAACGGAGAAGACGAAGACGAAAAGAAGGAAGAGAAATCAGAACAGGAACCAGAGACCACCGAACCCGCAGCAAAGGCACCGGCAAAGGCGGACGACGGCCTCGCCCAACAGCGTCGCGATCTCCTCATCCAATGGCTCTACGACGTGTCCTTCCTCCGCTGCTACCTCGATGCCCCCGCGGCAAGCCAAGACAACAACCTCGCGAGCCTGGAGGACAAGATCTTCAAACGCACGGGCTTGGACGGCGACGGGGCGCGCCAGCGGATAAGCAAGTCGTCGCAGGAGTACCACAAGAAGACGAACCTGCTTTTCGGTCTCTTGTGAAGTTGAGAATTTGTACATAGATACCCCCCACGAGTAGATCATGGATGGAAATTCCCATCATATGCCGAGTCTAAGAGTGGTCCATGACACGATGAAGACGTTGTACTCTATCTTTCTCGCTTGAGACGTTCTATAAAGTCCCTTTACGATTCATCTCAATCTCAATCTCTACGCCAAAACCACCTCACAACTTATGCCTCTTCTCACCGCTCGCAATCTTCCTAAACTCCTCCTGCGGGATCCCCCTCATGAACCTCTCCAACCCAGCAAACACCTCCTGCGAATTCTGCTTATCCATCGCATCCATATCCGGCCGCCGGATCAGCGCCTTGATCCCCGTCAAACTATCCCCGATCAAATGCTCCCCCAACCTCTCGTCAACCTCTCTCAGGACCAGCTCCCTAAACTCGGCATCCTCCCCCCTCCCCGTCTCAAACACCTTGTTCACGAACCCGGTATGCAGCAGCTCCCCCGCCGAGATCCGCTTGCTCATGATCAGCGCCTCGTTCGCCTTGGAGACGCCCAGCCTCTGCACCAGCGCGCGGGAGGCGCCGCCCTCGGCCACGAGGCCGAGCGACGAGAAGGGGGTGAGGAGGAAGGTGGCGGGGGTGGCGTAGACGAAGTCGGCGAAGGAGACGAGGGCGGCGGAGAGGCCTATGACGGGCCCGTTGAGGCCGACGACGAGGATCTTGGGGTGGGTGTAGAAGGCCTGGGTGATGTTTAGGTTGAAGGCGACGAAGGACTGGAGCCAGTGTTTGTGGGCTTCTGGGCCCGAGGGGGAGGCGCGGGCGATGCTTACGTCGGCGCCGCTGTGGTTGACTTCAGTTAGTACTCGTTCAGATTATTTCCTTGTTTGGCCGGCTTGTGATTTCATCTTCTCATCCGGTTGATGCGCTTGGCTTGGAGGTTGGAATGGCTGTTTGAACAGCTTCAGTTTCTCATGAGAGTTTTGTTAGGGGGGTCGCAGCCGCGGTATGAGATCAAGCCGAGGTCCAATTCACCACGGAAGTTTACGGCAGTGATGAGCCAAGGTAGGAGAAGATATAAAAAACTCACGCAGAAAAGTAGCGTCCCTTGGCCGTGAGAACGGTAACGAAAACCTCGTCGTGCAGGGCAATCTCGCGGAGCTTCTGTGCGAGGTCGTAGTACTGCGGCTGCGCGAGGGCGTTGAGCTTGCGGTCGTTGTCGATTGTGAGCAGCGCGACGCGGCCGCGGTACTCGAGGGAGATGACGGAGTCCTCGGGGCTTGCCATTGTGCTGTGTGTAGAGGAGAATCGTCTTGATCAGATGTGTGTCCTTTTCTTGAAGCAATTGGTGTTGGTTCTTTCTTGTAAATATGAACTTGAAGCAATGAGATGTTGTTGAACGTGACACTTGAAGTGAGAATCCTAATCTACCCCAGGTAAGGTGAGCTAGGGGGGTGGCAGGTCGTCGGGTTTATCAAACATCAAGTGGCCACTGGGCCAGGGTGGGAAGGCCTGGCTACCCCGGACCCCACACTGCACCGAGATGCCTCGGCAGGTCGGGGTGGCATTGCGGGGTGCTAGCGCTCCATTGCACCCAACAGCGAACGATACCTGCTTCATACAACTCTCAGCGGATTACATATCAGGTCCAATGTCATTCATAGTTGTTGTTGCTTGAATTCAAAATTTTAGACTCCGAGCCCCCTATGCAGCGTAGCGTTTTGTAATTATACGCCCATCTACTTCTTGAGAGTATCGCGTACGTAAGGTAGGTATGTGTATCGTTATGAGTGCCAGCTACAGCAGACTCCCATCATCTTTGTAAACGTCCCCTGGCCACCGCCTCCTAAACCTCAAAGGTAAGGAATAAAGCCCTTCTCAACCTCACCACAATGCCATAGAGGCATCCGCCGGAGGGTCGCTTTACACCCGTCTGCAAGCAATCAAACCGATCTGATCCTGATCGCCTCGCGAAGCCGCCTCCTCTCCGGTGTCCTCGGCTCATCACCGTCGCCCGCTTCACCACCCTAACGGCGTTTCGGCGCGACAGATCGGAGCTTGGGGAAGTTGAGCGGCAGCGCGAGCTTGGCCACGTGCGGGGCCTTGACGCCCTTCTCCTTGGAGGCGCCCTGCCTGACCTTGGCGCCAATCTCGAAAAAGTAGTTATTCATATCCTTCTGGTCGAGGCGCAGGTCCTCGCGCAGCTTGGACGTCTCCACCTCGAAGTTGTCAATGATGCACGCGACCGCGCAGCAGTGCGTGATGAGCAGGTCCATGTGGAACTTGCGCATCTCGCCGCCGTCCGAGAACTTGCGCCGGATGTGCTCGATGACCACCTGCGGCGCCGGCTCCATGCGCTCCTTGAGCTTATCCCGGGGCGGTACGCGCTTCGTGCCGCGCTGCTTGCCCGGCGTCGCCATGGTGTAGAATGTGAAGAGGAAGTAAAAGTAGCGCAGCAGGCGCATCTTGGTGATGTTGCCCGAGTCGGCAATCTTCTTGACGCGGGCTGCCACGTGCCTTGAGTAGCAGAGAATCTCCTCGCCCTTCTTTGCCGGGTCGATCCAGTCCTTGACGGGGATCGCCGCCAGGATCTCGCGGCCGATGAATTCGTCGGGGTCGTAGACGTCCTGGATCGCTTCCGCTTCGAGGTTGGGCCTGGGTACAGGCTTGGCTTCGTCGACGACGGCCTGCAGCTGCTCGCGCGATGCCATTGTCGCGGTGACGCCGCCAATCTCTTGCAGGATCGCCTTTGCTGCCGTGTCGAGCTTCTCGGGCGCGCTGTCTCTTGATTTGCCGGGGGCGATGGCGTTGAGAGCAACCGACTCGATGGCCTTCTTCGCCTTCTTCGTACCGAACGTCTGGCCAAGGTCTTTCTTGAGATCGTAAAAGCTCTGCTCGGCGTTAGTGATTGTCTTTCAAGGACCCTTATGTGGCGTGACTGGGCATACCTGGTAATCTGCCGGCGCTGTCATGGCCTCTTCAGACGCATGCTTTGCTCTGGCCACACCACGAACCACCATCTTCTTCGCCTCCACTACCTGAAGCTTGCCGGTCTCGGGGTCGTAAATGCCGACGTAGTGCTTCAAGGCCTGCTGGCTGTCGCTGATACCGTCCTCTCTCGCTGTATAGTCCATCGTCTGGTGGGTATTGGAGTGCAGAACGAGATCCTGCGACACTGCGGGGGTTTTTGATCGTCGCTTAACGGATGAGGCATCTTGCTTGACGTATGGGTTGAACTGCACACCCTTCGCTAACCGGATACCGGGAGAGGAAGCTTCGAACTGTTAGCGATCGTCTGCGGCTGCAATTGAGAGGCAGACGGGGCCTAGATCGTCCGTACCTAGTACTGGCGGGCAGAGCTGAGGTCTCTGAAATGAAGAAACGACAACTGTGGAAGGCTCGGTGGCCTGCTTCTTTTTGGACTTGGATGAACCGTCGAGGTCGCGCTTTCTCTTTCGTGCACTTGCGTCCGTCATGTTTGCGTCGGTGATCGAGGTTTGTGCTAGGCTCGGGTAGTGATCTGCCGTTGGTGGGATGGCGACGGCCTCTGGAAATATTTTCTGTAGGGGTCCTAGGCCAGAGACAGACTGAGGTGGAGGGAAGAAAAAAAAAGTCGGCAAACCGGCGTTGGATTATCCCTAAGGGGCAGGCGGTGTGTAGCCTAGCAGCAAGCGTGCGGGAGCGCCTCATGCAGGCGACCCCACTCGAGCTGGGTCGACAAAACGTCACAGCTCGGTTGTCGCACTCAAACTGACAGGATGAAATTGAAGAAATTGGATGGGTTGAGCTTGCAGACGTTGCAATTGAAGCAAAGCGATGCACAAAATCAAACCATGTCTTTTTCAGTTCACAGTCACTCAGATAGGGACTTTTGTTTTGGAGTTTTTAATTCACTTTTTGATTTTGTGAGGAAGCAATTATCTGCCTTTCAATTGTCATGCAAGTCCTGATCCCAGTTCCAAATCCGCGTTGCGTCAAGACATCATGCTTCCTGCGGCCTTGTTCCATAAACACCGCGTCCTCATCATATCGTCATCTCGACCGATCATATTGTCGGGGTTTCCATTCTTCGTCGAATTCTCAATGCGTCTCCAGACATGCGCGCCGTTCGAATCATGACCCCAAGTCCCGTAGTTCCAATCCGTAGTGTGAATGTAGAAGTCTCGAGCGAGCCGAGACGGACTGAGTCGCTGGTGACGAATGCTGGCTATCGCATATCTGTTTTGGCGAGTCGCGTGAGTTGTTTGCCGTCATCTCAAAAGATGGTCAGGTCGAGGGGAGGGGGGGCGAGTTGTTTATTTGCTGGGTTTCTGTCAGACCACAATCCTCGCATCAATGATATCGATTGGTAAAACTTACGAGCGAGCCCTCATCTTTCTTCTCTTACGCTTGAGACGACGCACGCGCTTCTTTCTCCACTTAGCTCTCATCTTGAATGACGAAGCTGCGATATGTTAGTGATGGATTCGCATTGCGCGCAAATATCAACCCTGCCAGTTGCTTGCCGAAAGCTCTCCAATCCCTCGCGGAATTGGCGCTGACGACATCGCGATGGGCGTGGCGGGCAGGGGAGGGGCGCAGTACTTACTCTTCCTTGGTGAGAGATGTTGGTGATGAAACTTCCTTCCTCCAACTGGCACGCGCCTGGAGGGGAAGTTTTAGTGGTTGAGCTCCGTAGGGCAGCCAACCCTACTACCGCATTATGTAATCCACACAGACCCCACACTGCCACCTAAAGCTCCTCGTCCCTCACCAAAGTGTTGGAACGCCCAGGACACGGCAGGCATGTAAAGTGCCTTCAATTGGCTCGACCTCACTGGTCCTCTGCCCTGACGGGAGCTCACTGACAGGCACTCGAGGTCCTCTGCTCCGTTCATCCCGTCCTCAGCTCCCATCTTGCCCCACACCGGATCAACGCCGGCACTTACGTACCTACCGAGGCGGGCCATCCGGGTTCCACTCATGTCCGTAGTGGGGCTTGTTCCGGAACCGGGTGTATTGGCAGCGCTTGAGGCCGCATTCGCCCTTCAGATGACCAAAGCACGGAGAAAGACAAGATCCCACGAGCATTGCTTCACTTTTCTTGTCAGCTCATACCCGTATTCCGAGTCCCAGCCAGCCAGCCTTTCTGAAGTTACCTTACTCCAAGTGAAGGACAAGACCAAGCGAACTAAGCCCCTAATGCGGTCTACGGGTGGTGCTCTTAGTGCAGTCTACTTATGTTTTGCAGTGTGAACACTGAATTGCATACGCTTCTATTCCTCTTTGATCTGCGCATCATGCCATCGGAAATAATACAGGTAGTACTACACACGCAATGGGACTTCATCCTCACTGATAATCGCTGTGTCCCTTGGGCTCAACACCAGACATCTTGTCCGAACCGCCCTTCTTCTTCTCGCCCGCCTTACCATCACCCTTCTTCCCTCCCTTGGCCTCACCACCAGCATTTCCCCCATCCTCAAACCCAACAACCTCAATCGTCGTAGCGACGTTACCCCTCGTAGCCCGACTATACGGACAAACCTCCTCCGCCCTCTCCACAACCTTGTGCACCTCCTCGTCGCTCAGACCCTTGACCCGAACCTTCAAATTCACCCTGAGCCCCATATCAAGCTTCTTCATATCGCCCACAAGATGCACAGTCGCATCCACGACGCTGTCCTCGGGCTTCTTAGGCATCGTCACCCCCAAGCTCGCCGCCGAGGCGTTCATCGCGCTCTGGAAGCAGGCGCCGTAGCCCACGGCGAAGAGCTCTTCCGGGTTGGTTTTGCCCTTGTCGCCGGCGCCGCCGAGGGCCTTGGCCATGGTCAGGTCGACGACGAGGTCGTCGCCCTGGACGTGGCCCGTCCGTGCGCCGACGACTTTGGCGTGGGCGGAATAGAGAACTGGTGCGGTTTCGGTGTTGAGGAGACGGGTTTGTCGGTGTGCTAGTGGCGTGATGCGGGTTGCGGCAGTACCGCGGGAGAGGATCTGCGGTGCGCGCTTCGCCAGTCTGAGGGAGCGAATCGAGGCCGACATTTTTTTGGCGGATGGTTGGTCTATCGAGTGCTGAGAGTTACACAATTTTAAGCAAGGAATATGAAGGATACAGAATTGAGGTGAATTGAGTAATGTGACTGGGGTTTGAAGAGAGACAGCTCGAGGGCTTTGCAAGCTCTTTTGTTGACCTTATAGCTTCTCATGTTTGGAGCTTAGCTCTGGATCGTCTTGAGAATGTACCGGTCACCGGTGACGTATTGGATAAGGCACCGTAGGTCGAGCATCTCAAGCCCCCCTAACGGACCACAAAGTCCTGAAGCTGACTCATCTAGGGCATTCCAACCCAAAGAATTGCGAGTGACAAACATGGACGTTTTCTACTTAGTATCTAAGGTATGTTAGCACAATATCTGTTTCCGTTCACGCCAAGTAGCCCAGGTACATTGGTTGTCAGAGCCATCAACTCAAATAGTCTCGAGACAAGGGCGAGGTTCTAACGCAACTCCGAGCATCGATAAAAGTCACGTAGAAGCAGTTTCCAAGAGAGTGACCGGACAAGTTCCTTTCAACTCTGTTGGCGCACAAGGACATGATTCTTCTTAATTTCACGTCATGCACCTATTGTAGGCTCTTCTCGTTGTATATCCTGACAGTCGCCTTGTTCACGAAGTAATGGAGACGAAGACAGAAATGAGAAGCAAGTAGCGTGCATTCAAGAACATGATATATCTTCCCCCCCCCCCCCCCCCATAAAAATCACCATCTTGTCGCGTCCCAATTGTTACCAGCAAATGCCTCCTTCTACCTTGCCCTTATCAGATGCCATCATCGTGTAGTCTCGATCCATCCAGAGCTTCGCTTCATGCAAAGAAAAAACGTGACACCCTATACCACTCTATCCAGGAATCAAAAAACAAACACCTCCCATCACGCCTCTTCACCCAAAGTCAGCATCGCCTCCCGCGGCCCCTCAGGAGGAAACACCAACGGCCGCAGCTCCGGGTACGCCCCGTCCTCCTCATCCACCAACAGCGGCTCAAGCAGCCCCATAACCTGCTCCCCCGACCGCGCATCCCGCGCCGTCAGCGTCTCCAGGTCCCTCACCACGACGGCCCTCTCCGCCCCGGTCAGAGGCCGCCTCCGCTCCCTCTCCACCGCCTCGGCAACCTCGCCCCGCAACCTCCCGCCCGCCGTCGCCGACGTCTTCTCGTCAGCAAACGCGACCAGGTTCCCCCTCCGCACGACCAGCACCCGGTCCACGAAGTCCACCTCGTCGATCCACTCGGCCACGCTCGTCAGCCCGCCGTACGAATCGTCGTGGATCTTGACCGGCGTAAGCCGGATCGGCAGGCCCCCCGCCGGCCCGGCCTCGGGCAACCTCTCGTGAAACCGGTGCAGGATGCCCAGCCTGCTCAGCGCCGCCGGCACAGCCATGACCACGACCTCGACGCGGTACCCTCCCGCCCCGAACGCGCGCGCCAGCTCGCGGAAATCGTCCGGGTGCCGGCACGCGCTCTCGAGAAGCACGTCGAGCCTGCGCCCCACGGCCTCGGCGACGGCCATGGCCAGCCACCTCCGGGCGTCGGTGCCCGTGGCGGGGCTCGCGAGGGCGGCCTGCGCGGGGTCGTTTGACGCGACGAGCGCGGCGTAGGAGGGGTGGTGCGCCTTGTAGAGGTCGGCGATGAGGTGGGCGGGCGGATGGGTGCGGGTCATGGCGTCGAGCACGGCGGGCGCCAAGCGGGTTTTGCCGGCGCCGGTCTGGCCGACTATCAGCACGGCCAGGGGCCGAGACCGGCGGGGGTGCGGGGTGAGGGTCGCGGGGAGGTCGGCGGGGAGGATCTTGTTGGTGAAGATCTCCCGTGCCTCTGCGTCTGGGAGGACGTGGCGGGATAGATCTGGTGGTGGTGGCATCGTTTTGTTTTTTTTTTCCTTCTCTGTGTTTGTGGAGTTTGGGGAAGTGGGTTGCGATGAAAAAACTGTAATTACTGATCCCTCGGGGCGTTCTTCTGGGTACCGAGTCTACCTTATCTAGCAAATTTTCAAGAAAGAAACCTCCCCCGAGTTTTGGGTATAATTTTTTTTTTCCTCGCTGAGAGGGGACGTGAGGAGAAGGGGGAAGGAAAAAAAACGCAGGTGACTCCAAGTGGTGTTTAACATGCAGAGGCGGAGTCAATACACGGAAAATCAGGCGCACAAGTTGTCTTCGCTCGTCTTTGCCCTGCCTATCTCGCAAAAGTATAAATTCCCCTATCCTTGGCGGAAGTGAAGGGGGAGAGCTGAGCGAGTCAAGGGGGGGGGGCCGGCCTAGGTATGGTTGCTCTTTGACGTGAACCTATCGCCCTCCCGTCACCCACCCCCCGCGCGCGCCCGAGAGCAGTGTGATGGGATGGGATCATGGCGTTCTCTCGGTTTTTTTCCTGATTTTCCTTCCCCCCCCAGCGGTAACTCGGACTCCACACACGCGACGGGAACCCTTGACTTGATCCAATCACGGCTTCCAGTGTCGAGCCGACCAGCGGCAAAGAACTTTGTGGACTCAATGGGGGTGTGGTTTGGGAACTTTGACTTCACAGAGCCGTCCCTCGGCAAGTCTTGGTTTGGCCAAAGTTACCTTACCTTGCCTACCTTAGCACATTGCTTGGTGAGGTACTAATGTACGGAAACTAAGGTTGAGCAGTAAGCGGCCCGGGAACGAGCGCGACATGGCGGGATGCCAGATATAGTAGAACTGCGATCAGAGTCGCATTTTCCTTGTTTGTTTCCGGGAGGCAAAGATTTGTCAGAAGATGGCTAGGTTTCTCTTACCCCGACAATGCCGGCAATGAGTTGCATTACGTTCGTTGGTGCCCGACCCGAGGTTCTGGTACAGGAGTATGACAACCTCCCCCCCCGGGCGGGCGGGCCCGGGCACTGCCCCGGCGCAGCGCTGCCGGGCCCCCTGCAGATCCTCCATCATCCGGAATCCTGTCATCGGGAATCATGATCGGATCTCGGTTGTTTGCCAATTCGGGTCACCCGCCCCGCGACGCCGCGCGCGGCGCGGAACTCCCCATTCGGCTTTCGGCTTTGATGGGAGAATCCTGACCTCACTGACAAGCTTTCTGGTACCAAATGCGTGATACCCTCAAAATTGACTTGCCGTGCCTTTAAAGTTGCGGATAAAATCTAGCAAGATGTCGAAACCAATAAGTGGAATATTATTACGTTCTTAAGTAAGGTGCGTTGTACAAGGGTGTTCTCGTTCGACGGAGGGGAAAAGAAGGTGACGTTGCACAAGATGTCGAACCTTACTCGTTGGGAACCGTTGAGGCGGTCTGGAACATCGTACCATTCATCCCTCTCACCGTTTGCTTTACAAAAGCCGCGTCATGATTATCTTGTCTTTTAGAGAATAGAACCAAGATGTACTATTCCAGGACTGAGCTTTGCTGCGCTCTTGGTCAAGGAACAATGCCTTGTGGTCTTATTTGAATCTTGGCAAATGAAGAAATACTGTCTTCCACTGTTTCTTGGACGCCATGGAGAATAAATCCAAACTAGTTCATCCACTCAAACTTATGTTTCCGCCAAGATGATTTGCCAATCGATGATACCAGACTCAAGTAGAACACCGCCGAAACCAATTCCTCTTAGCACGCGTCTTCGAAACTTTTGCCTGTATCGACAATCCTGAAATAGCGTGAGCAGTTACCACAGTCTTCTCGACAAGTCTTTGAGTTGGACCAGAGCTAATGGAGGGGGCGGCGGCGGATGAGTGGTCGGATTGGGCAAGATGATGATGATGATGACAATGCTGGCAACGACAGCATCGTCGTCACAACGCAAGAGCCAAAAGAGCCAAAAGACCAAGACGACCAACGCACCCAAGGTAGGGACCTCGCGGGAGACCACACGGCACACACCCGGGCCAAAAGCTACCTCTGTCTCAGCGACCGGAGCGAAGCCGAGATGCGCAAGCCAGTAGACCTGCGCTCGCGGGGCGCGGGACGGCAGCTCATCTGCGCGCAGACGGGTGAGGGCAGGGGTTTCAGATCGGTAGAGGCCCTGGCGTGCAAAGTCCTGGCGGCTGATGGGGAACGATTCGCGCGCGAGGAAAGTGAGAATGTCGGCAGAGGAGGTAAGAGGCAGAAGGGAGGGGGTAGGAGAGCAAGGCGAGGTAGGTTCGAGATAAAGATGTTGGGAAGTGAAGTTGACACACACTCGTCCGAGGTTTAGATCCCTGCTTTGTACAGAGAAGCAGAGTGGAAACCAGTATTTGAAACAGTAAATAGGGTCAAGTGGTATTTCTCCAGGCTGAGCCAGACAGCGTCAAATCCACGTCGCCAAAGTACTAGGACAAATCTCAATGGCAGGCAAATTTTCTCAATATTGACGACTATAAAAAGCAAAGACCAAATTGTCTCCGCCAGCAGTACTTCAAAAGGTATCCATCATCCTTCGTGTTCAACGGACGGCCATGTTCGCCCGTTGCCATCCCCCGATAGACCTCCTAACCTAATGAGAAAGAACCCAGTGAGAGCCAAGCTGCAATGCCGGTTCAAGGTCCTGTGATTGCCCTTCCTTGCACTCGTGCGGACTCCAGAAACAACAGTATTGTCTGGCCACACCGCCAGTGAGCTCGCAGCCTCAGATTCCCAACGCCAATGAGATGAGGTATGAGTGAAAGACGAAAACCCGTGTGAATCCCTAGTAATGCCGAATTCCCATTCCCCCAACGCCGATGTATGAAAAGTGATGTGAGGTATTCCGGCCCGTGACACCCGCTGCAATATGAGTGTCGAGTCCGCCATTGTTGGCCAAAAATCCTCAGAATCAAATAAAGCAATAATTCGTGGCCGCGAGGCTGGTGGATTTTGGTTTTTTACGTTTTGTTTTCCAGTGAAACAAGAGCGATGCCCTCCCTATCAATTTCTTGCGCCTTACGACGCGTGCGATGGCACGCTGCGAGGCGTCACATCCCCGCTACGTCTGCGGCCTTGGAGCTGTGCGGCCTGCTGCGACCTCGATGCCTCTGCAATCATGGCCATTTTCTTGCGGACAGTTGAGAGACGTGCGGTAATCATTTGAATCACTGCCAAATGTTAGTGCCATAAGAAGACATGGATACAGCTGCTCATCACTTACTCCGATTCACGGCCAGCTGGTCGTCGCTGTCCAGGTCACTAGACGTCTCCTCGCGAGGCAACTCCTTGCCTGAGCTAGAGTAGCGCCGCTTTACTGCGTCTTCGTCGTTGTCCAAAACAGCCTCCAGCATCCGAATGGCCGTGACATAATACGTGACGCAACCCTCAAGGTTCTCGTTGGTAATTTCATCAATGGCGGCTGTTCTGCTCATCTCGATGGCTCGGTCGTACATCAACTTCTCCGCACTAATGCCCGGCGTGAGGTAGACATCGGGGGTGCTTGAAGTAGCTGACGAAGCCGAGACTCCGCCGTGGTTGCTCGGGTGGCTGGGATGATCCTCAGGAAGCTTTTGCTGGACGGCAATGAGTTTCAACCGGACGACCTCGGTCTTCTCCAAGACTTCGTTGAAACGAGTCCGAACCCATTGAACGGTGGAGTTGATGCGCTGAGCGAGGCCCTCTTTGGAAACCTCTGCCGCAGATGTTGTATCCCCACGTGTCTTTTGTGACCACCATAGGCTTGCAGCGTCCATGGCTCTAGCTAGCAACGTCAGAGCCTTGACGTACAGGACCAAAGCCTCCTCAGACAAGGAAACCTCGGCATCGATTGTGAGGCCGTCCTCATCGCCAGTGATCTGATCGGTCGGCGTACCACCGAGTCCGTGCTCCATTGACGGGGCGAGAGGGAAAAGCTGCTTGTACTTGACTTCGGCAAACCCATAGACACAGTCACTTCGGTGAGCGAAATCCTGGATGAGCTTGACAGCTCGCGCATCTTCGTCGGCTGGTGCGTTTTGCTTTCCATCGCCGATGAGGCCGACGGGACCTGAAGGGGTAGGGTAGGCAGGGAATGGGCTGTACAGAGGAGGAGACGCCCCCTTTCCGCCCAGCACATGCTGCGGTACCTTGAATCCGAACAATCGTACGCTGGCGTCTGAAATAGCTTTGGCGATAAAGCCTTGAGTTGTCGGGCTGGCGGAGAAATTCTTCCCGTCGTACGAATCGCGGCTCTCATGACCGGGACGCCCCTTGCCTGAAGCGATTTGAACTGCACTGGATGGCTGGACTCGGCCGGCGCCGGTCGTCGAGGTGGGCGGTCCCTGTTGCGTGGCTCGGCGAATCATCTGGCCAGTCTTTGGTGAGAGTGACGTGAGACGTGGGTTAGCGGCCATTTCATCAGCAAACGCGTTTACCTCAACGTGCTTCTTTTCGACCACAACATAGTCTCGCTCAAATGCCACATCTTGTGCCGCCTTCTCTTGTTCGGTGACACTCCGCTCGGTGACGGGACGAAGTCTGTTCCTTGCCGGATTGTCGTTCAAGTACGATGTCGGCGGGGAGGCGGAGGCTCGTGCAGAAGGCCGGTTGAGAGCTGCATTAGAGAGTCTGTGTGGCCGGGCTGGTGCAGAAGTGGAGGGTTGGGCCATAGGCGGACGACGAATTCCGAGTCCCTCCCCGACTTCTTGCCCCGGAGACTGGCCTGGACGTGGCGCAGCATCAATGGCCTGCTGGGCGCGCCCTTCGATGGGACTGGGCAATTTCGGCGATCTAAGAGGCTTCTCACGAGGCGATTTTGCTGACTCGCCTTGCTCACGTGCAGGCTCAGTCTCTGTTTGCCGGCGAAGAGAGAGCCGACGTGATAACGATGACGTGGAATCGGACCTGCCGAGAGACCGCAGATCGCGCGAGGCCTTTGCCTCAGGCTTCGGCGGCGCATCATCTTCAACAGTGCCTGGAATGGGTTCTGTCAAAATTGGATCGTTGAAGAAGTCTTCGAATCTCATGCGTTCGACCGGGTTACGAGTGAGAAGCTTGCCGATGAGCTTGACCAGCTCTTTACTGACCACGAGCTCCTTGGGGTACTTAACCCGATCTTCGGCAGCTTCGATCTTTCGCAAGAGCTCTACGTGGTTCCGGGCGCGGAATGGCGGACGACCAGTAATCATCTCGTATAACACCGTGCCTACAGACCAGAGGTCGGCCTTCGCGTCGTACCGCTCATAGCGAAGGATTTCTGGAGCCATGTAGAGAGGAGATCCGCAGAGAGTGTCGGCGAGCGACGTTGACGGGAGGACACGAGCGAAGCCGAAATCTGCGAGCTTCAGCATCGGAAGAGAAGCGAGACCGGCATTGGGAATCAGTGAATCCTGGCTGGCGGTCAAGATGGGGCGGGAGTGTGCCTCCCTGAATCTTGGTGATGGTAGGAGCAAAAGGTTCTGAGGCTTGACGTCGCGGTGAACGTAATTCTTCTCTCGCAGGAACTTGAGAGCGCTGCCGAGCTGTTGAAGGAAATGGCGTGTGACAACCTCATGGAGACCCGAATTAGGGGTAACGGGGTACTTCCTCGCCATCTCATGCGTTGCAGGGTTGGTGCTTAGCTTGTCCCTCTTCTTGATGAACAATGACAAGTCACCGAGCTCACAGTATTCCATCACCAGGTTGATATGTGTGGCTGATTCGACGCAGTCATGGAGGGCGACGATGTGCGGGTGGCGAAGAGTCTTGAGGATCTGGATCTCTCCGTACAAGTTCTCTCGTAGCTTGTTATTCAAGCGTCCCATTTCTACTGATTTGATAGCGACGGTTGCCTTGGAGTTCTATTAAAGAAGAATTAGCACATTTGGAGCAACACAACAATGCAAGCCAAAGTTGAGTCATATCACTTGAGCAAATCAGGAGGAACAACAGAAGGAGATAGACGCAACAGGCCTCAAGGAAAACACGACGGACAGGGGAGCTGGCGAACCTTGTGGTGACCGCTGTACACCTGGGCAAAGCTGCCCTTGCCGATTTCGCCTCCAATAACAAAGTCTCCGATAGAAGCGTCGCCTTCGCGTCGCCTGCGTCCTGAAGAGGACGAGGTGGGTAACCGTTCCGCCATGTTGATCGCCTGTAATGCTGCTTGTGAGGATGCGAGTTCGGGGGTAGCGTTCAGGTCAGGCCTTTGGCCTATGCTATTCGAAAGACGTCGGCCGGATGGGGTGTCATGTACACGATCGAAATTGGGGAGATGGTCGTTGTGATGGATTTATTCGATAGGTTTGGCGGAAGAAAGGTGCGCCGAAAGAGAAGCAAGAGGAGATCAGGCAGAACGGGGAGCAGCAGCCAGAACCCTGGTGTCGGTGCTTCGAAAGGTAGGGGACTGTGAAGGCAGCGACAGGCAGGTATCCGATAGGTCGGGGTGCACGCGGACCAGGTTGATGCAGAAGGGAAGGACCGTCGTAGCGTCCGTGGGTGGGTGCAGGATTGTGTCGACGAAGCGAAAGTCGAAGAAGGTAAAGAAGGGCAAGGATGGATTTGTTCGGGGGGTCGGTCGTGGTGTATCGAGCGGTGATCGGAGAGGGAGTTGAAGGAGGGAGGCGCTGGAAGTATCGAGAGAGATGTGACTAATACGGGTGGACGGTGAGCGTTAGGAAGCAAGCCAAGGAGAAGGTACCAGGCCGTTTGAGGCTCTCTGGGAGTATATCGGAGAGTTTGGAGCAAGTTCGGAGGGGAAAGGTACCTTTTTCAGGACAAGAGTCAGGCAAAATCCAAGGTCAAGCTAATGACTCGGAGCTACCAAGGACGTGACGTTGTGTACTCGAGAGGTACCCTGATGGAGTGGGAGACCGAGAGAGAGAAAGAGAGGCGGTTATGTGGGCGAAGCAAACGGCGGTACAAACGGGCAGGCGATGGATGGTGCTAGATGTTGGTGGTAAGGTATGCGCACAAAGGGCTTTCGCGGAGAGCAACCGGGGAGGGGCAGAGAAGTCGAGGGGATGTCGTGAATGTGGTGAGTAGAGAGAGGTAGGAGGTGGAAAGAGAGAATAGTTTGACGGATAAGGTCGAGCGAGGTTGGCGAAGGGGTGAGAGAGAGACGTGAGTGAGAGGAGTGGCGGGCGGTCAGGATGGGATGGGCAGGCGATGTAGAAGAAGGTCAAGGGACGCGCCGAGAGAGGGTTGAGTGACAGACCTGGAGCCAGCCGGGCAGCGCAGGACGGGAGCGAGTGACGAAGGGTGAGGTGGATGGGGCGCAGAGTGGATAAGGCCTACTGATTAGATAGGGAGGTGCAGGGGCGGGAAGGTCCAATTGTTGATTGCGATAAAGGGCGCTTGGAGGTCCTGGTGGCCAGGTGAGACCGTGAGAGGTACCTAACCTTGTCTACCTATACCTTACCTGGGTAGGTACCCCCGTACATTTCGAGGTTGGCCGCGGTAGCAGCCCTTTTGGACTGTCACTGGCTGTCTACAGTCAAAGTTCCTCTCCTAATGTATGGAAGGTAGCGTGGGTACCGCAAGGCATGTAGTCGATCGGGACTGGAGGAAGCAAGCAGCGGCGCAGCAGTAGCGCCAGATGGGACGGGAGCCCAGTGTGAGTGACTGTCCCGTCAATGACAAGGACGGGAATCTATTACTGCATTTACACAGTAAGGTGGTGAGTCCTGATTAATCGGAGCCGGCATGGACTGAGGACTCAGAACTGTGGCCTGCGTCTTGCCGTGTCCGAAGCGAAGCGGTGCGCTGCGTTACCCTGAGGGTGGTTGCTTTTGATACATACTTTATGCAGTCGGGTAGGTATCCCTATGGATACACTGCAGGCGGGGGTACATACTGCGTATCCGTATGTACACAACTGATGGTTGGAGATCCAAGGTGACAGACAGGGCACAGGAAACCGGGGAGGGCAAGGTAAGGTATGGGATTGGTCTGGACTACCTACGTAGTATACAGTAGGTGATGAACAAAAGGGACGGATGCCTCGAGGATGGGTTTTGAGATGGTGCTTGGGGTGCTTGGTCTTCTCCTGATTCGGAATGTTGAAGAAGCAGGAGGCGGTGGATTGGTGGATTGATGGTTTGTTGGGTTTGGGTGAATGCGCTGTGATGCTGCGCGTAGGACAAGCATGGAGAGGCGGCAGCTGTGCTCTCTCTGTGCTTCCCAGTCTCTCCTTTCTATTCTCTCTCGTATTTCCACGCCTCTTTCTCGCTCCCTGTAACTCACACTGTGAGTTACAACCACGATCACGACGTGCCCCAGTCTGACTGACCAAGACAGATAGATCCAGGTGGCCAGGGTTGGTGTCGATGATGTAGTGTGTCTATCTGCCTGACCAGGGGGGCGCAAGAGAGCGAAGGGGTCGCATATGGCGAGGGCGCTTGTGTCTGTCTCTCCAAATCGATTTATTATTGTAGTGTACGGAGTACCTTCAGGAAGTATATGATGGATCAGGGGACGACAGTCATTTGTCCAAGGCGCAACTCCAACAAGAAAGACGACGATCCTCCTTGTGCTTGACTCGACATCAGAAAACGAAAACACAGTGTAGTTTGTTATTGTTGAACTCTGAGGGGGCAAGTGACCAGAGAAACGTGAGCTTTGCCTAGGCGACCCTTGGGTTTGGGGGCTCGTGATGCTCTGCGCTGCGCTGCCCGGTGGAGCTTTTTCCCCAATTGTGCGAGCACTCGGAGTGAGGAGTACCTAAGGTACGTACTACTTTATGTAAAGGCAGGAGTCCTTGAGTGTCACGATGCGGTACGTACCCAGCCATATGCCGTTCCGGAACAGCCAATGCAGGTGCATCGCAACCACCCCCGCTCGTATCCTCGTGGTCACTGGTCAGGGGTCCTTTTGGTGCTGCGTGGTGGTGCGACGTCCTTGGTTCCTTGGCTATAAACCTAGTACCTAGGCAGTATTGCTTGCGCAAAGGTCAAGTACCTACCTTACCTTGAGGTACCGGGTATCGCCCACTGTCGCACACAAATGCCATCATGGCGCGATAAGGCTCATGTATCGCGATAAGACGCACGGTTCAGCAAGGTACCTAGGTACCTCAAGTTGGGGTTAGGTAGCGCACCAATCCGTCCACCGCCCACCACCACCGCCTTCCTCTTCCTGCACCCCTTCGTTGTCGTCCTCGCACTCGTCCTTATCCTCGCAGGCTCGCGCCCGTCTTCCTCATCTCCCCCGGACCAGCACGCCTTATCTCTGAGTCTTGTCATCTTTGATTAGACTAGCGGCTGCGGCTGCGGCGACATACGGATACATCTTCTGATCAGCACGATACGACATCCGGGGTGACAGAAAATAGGGTATTCTGTTTCGGCGTTTGCATCTCGTCTGCATTCCTCCCCCCACGGCTCCTCTCGTCCAGACTTCCCAGACCCTCCAGAATCGTCTCCACTCGCCGAACTCGCCTAACTTCCGTGTCTGGGAAGGCGCAGAGACAACGCAGCCAGCTCCAACCTCTTGGGTACAATGTCACCACTCACCATTCACCACCATGGGTGTCAAGGGCTCGAGTTCATGGCCATTCTCTATCTTACCCCATGGCCCAAGCCGCAGACTTGCCTTTCTGCCTCTGCGGCTGCTATTCCTATTGCGACCGGGAAGCAAGAACACGCAAACGCATGTATCTTATCCGTACGGATACTCCGTTCAGATACCCAGGGAGAGCACGGCCGTTCTATTCACGGTACGGAGTAGACAATACGGACACGACCTGGACTCTTACCCTCGGCTGTGCTCGAGGACTAAAGAGCCTGAGGCATAATCCAGTACCTATGGAGGCGGTGCCTGAGGAAGCTGTTTGTGGGCAACTCAACTGTCATGAATCCTTGACTTTGACTGCAATAACAAAACAAGAACCTCTCAAGAGTCAAGGGGTCGAGGCCGAGGCCCTGCTCCTCATCGTCACACCGCGTTGCCATGGACCACCTCTCATCAATATCAAACCTCTCGTGCATTGCAGAGCATGTCGCTCATTCAATAGACAAACGACGGGAGACAAATGACGGGCGGTGAGTGAACGACAAGGCATCGACGAGGCGAGGAGACTAGCTGGTGTAAGCTCACCGAGCCACCTCTCGACTCAACAGAGACGCAGAGGTTCATTGTCTCCGAACCCGTAGCTTCCACTGTGCAGCACGATACACTTTAGCTGCTGGAACACCTTGCGCCTGCCCGCTCGTCCCTGCTACTGGATTTCATCATCACACCGTCAGGTCTTCGTCGAACAAGGTTCCCAGTAATAACGGCCACTCTTCCGTCCAATCCACGCTTCCAATCCGACCTGGTCTCCTCACCCCTTGCATTTTGTTACCACCTTTGGCCCGACTCCAGCGAACCCGTTCTCGATCTCTCCCCTGCAACAGCATGCTTGCGATGGAACCCTATCCACCTGGCTTTACTTTACAGTGTGAACGGAGCACGGCAAACCTTACACCAAGACACGCTGCTTAGGTCCCTAGCTGCCTGCAGTCCACCTTTGGAGCATTCCATCCGCCCTTCCAGATGCACGCCAGAACACCCGGACCGCATGAGAAACATGCCCGCTGTCCCAGAGTCCCAGACCTCTCTGAGTTGGTTCGACACGTCAGTTACGCTGTGTTTCGGTCTACCTCTCGGCCAACCAAAGTACACAAGTCATCAAAGGTACCTTTCCGACATACACCGCTGCCCTCGGATACGATTGATCACCCTTTGGGGCCACACACTAGCAACATTGAACCAGCGCCAAAGTGGACTTCAGGGACCGATGGGCCTTGCATCAGATCTGTTCCGCTGAGCCACCAGAACCCACAGAGCACCAAGGTTTCCGAAAACTACCCTGATAGACGGCAACTACCTACCCGCAATCTCCCTAGCAGCAGCAAACACATGCTGCATCTCGTTATCTCATGTAAAAATCACCAGCCACGCCAGCGGTTAGACTAGCCAGCTGTCAATCACCGTTGAAACCAGCAGGTTGACCGATTCGAGCATCCCGAGTGTGCTCAAAGCTATCCAGTCTCTTTCTCTGGCTTTAAGCCTTGATGGTACCGACAGAATCGTTCTGTCTCCTCATTCCAGCGAGCCATGGCGCAATCTGGTGTTCCACAGCTAAAACGACTCGGTAATGACGGTGTCAAACTTCAAAGTACCTCACCTACCTTACGGATACATGGTCCCAAAGTCAAAAAGTCTACCAACGCTTGCTACGCTACGCTACGTTCTATGCCCGAGTGCGCTGCCGTCGTCGACTTGTCATTCATCACCTCCAAACTTAGGTTTCCGGTCCAAACAACACCCCCCGTCAACTGGGTATCTGATCCAATCTTGACTAACGGCAAACGCAAGCCCCATACTTTGCAACGAATCTTGCGCAATCATCAACTCTTCGCCTGCAGCCCAGCACGCTCATCTGGGCAATCAGCTACCTATCCTCGGGGGCTGCTCGTCCCTGCTTCGCCTTGCCTCGCCTCAAGCTCGTCTCATTGCTCAGGCTGCTCACCTTCTTGCCTGGCGCCACCTGCCGTCGCTCTTGGTACCAGCCAACCGGATCGACAGACGGCAGATCCGCGCTGGCACTGTCTCGAGACTCGACTGTCCGGGATCGAGACTTTGTCCACTTCCACTTTGTGTTTCTTCAATGGTAGCGCTGACCGTAGCTCTCGTCGTTGTCTCCTTGCCTGGCGGACGGAATGAGATAAGACATGCGTCCAAACGCCGCGCGACCAACCAGGACACACCCATCACCCACAACAGGTCGTATTGTCACTATTGTCGGGGTCTCGGGAATCGTTGGAACTGGAGACGCAACAGCCTTACTCGATATGCATGCCTCAAACAACGCGAGAACCAACAGGAACCTCTCTAGCATAGCTGCATCGCTACTTTGCAGGAAAGTACCGTACTGCTTCGGTGACCACCACGACGCACAAGTGCCCCAGGCCGATACTTCTCCGACGATTTCATCCATGGCCTAACTTACTCTCGTGTCACCCTCTCATCCCAATCCAGACGTCTTTGCCATGTGTGCACGTCTCAGGCAACCACTCGTCCAAACGAAGTTTCTCCTCACTTTCTCCTGCTATGCATGCGCCTATCCAACGGCACGAACCATTGATCAAAAGAATCGACTTTTCTGCCTAGGCTTTACATGTGGTTCTGTTCATGCCTCAGGCTTCCACAAGTCGCCTGGAACCCCTGTCTGGCGACAATGGAACCTTTTGACATCACCAATTCTGGTCTCGAATCGCACATATCCCCACTAGAAATCTCTCTGAAGCAGAGCGGCCAAGAGGTGAAGCTCAAAAGACCAAGGCAGAGAGTCGTTCGGTGTGCCTGGCCGGCTGGCAGCAACCATTGACGGCGCAACCCACTCCACTAACCCACTAACACCTCCGAGACACATGTCTCGCTGGCCAGCCCCCCATGCAAGTGTCATTCGCCGTCCCAAAGGGGCAATCCGAATCGGGTGCCGCGCCCTCGGAGCCGTCATCCATACTCGACGATCACTGTCCGCTCAAGATACACATTTTGTGGCGTACAAAAAGCCACCCCATCTTCTATAGCTACGAAGTAGAAGGGTGCGAAACGTTCGGCTTCATCATATCAACTTTTCGACCATAACTATGGAGCAGTTGTTCCGGGCGGTCTCTATCAGACAGGTCTTGGTTCCCTGGCCGATCTTCACGCGCTCTAGTCCATCCCTCCCGAGTACCACACGGGGACCCATCCCCGCGTGCTCCAACTTCAAGCTCCTCCGCCTGCCGCCCACCCCCTTGGCGGGTGGATGCCCGCATCACCCGAGGTCCTAGCGTCAAAATGACAGCCTCGCCGGCAGCGATCGACAATCCATCTATCGTCTTCAGGCCAATCACCAATATCAATGAGCGGCCACAGTGAAGCACAAACTGAACGGAGGAAAGACGGAGTGGCACAGGCGATCAAGGTGCGGCTCCAAAGTCGACGCAGCAGTCTGGGGAAGTACGACTTCTGCCCCTACGGAAAGATGACGGTCGAGAATTACCCCTTCGTCTCGCCTTACAGCGTGGCCAAGTTGGGGGTGTTTAGACCAGGCTGTTTGACGCGCAATGCGGAGCGCCAGTCCGGCATCATGTTTTCTTCTCTCGAACGACTCGATGCTTCCCTGGAGTTATTGGCCGCGCTCATTGCCGTATCGCCGAACCTGCATGCCCTGTTCGGGTTTTTGCAGCACCTCTGATACGTAACGATGGACGTCTCCGCATAGGAGGCTCGAAAACTACGTCCATGTTCTGGCTCCCGCCAAGGTACTGCCAGGGTTTGTGCCTAGCCATCTGTGTCACTAGAAGTACGGATACCATGCCCTGTTGCAGGCTTCGACTCACAAAATCAAGAGCACCCCTGGAATGGGCATGCCTAGATCAGTGGCTCTGCCTGGTAGCAACAATTCCCACCTTTACAACTTTGTCCTCAAGAAAATAGGCTTCCTTCATTGTATCGTAACCCAGGTCTCACAGGCAGCACTCATCACTGCTCCACGAAAAACGGTAGGATCCGTCGATTGCGTCTCGAATCTTCCTGACTCCCCGATATTGAAAACCTGATCGCCTTGCTAACACATGACGTCTAAGGCGCTCAGGGGAATGGGGCTGAAGCCCAAAGTACGCAGCACACCTGAATCTTGTGCTCATTGCTGACCCCGATACTTGGAAGAATTACGGTTCACCGCAGCGTCGATCAACTCACACAGCCGTTTCTCTCTGGCGCAACTGACAAGCTTCAATCTGCCGGATCGCCTGGGACAGCACATCTTTGTGTAACAGGGATGGCTTACTGGACTCGGCGTCTGCCGCGGACAGCGTTAAAGATCTCCAAGTCATCGACACAAGCTCGTAGACGACTTTGCGTTTTCTGCACCAGAATCTGGGAGACGCGACACTCTTTTTGAATTGGCTTACGTTGACACTGAGATATAGAGTTATGGTAGATCGATTTGGTCAACTGCAGCATCCCTCTCCCCGTGAGGTGGCGATCTTGCCGGTCGAGACCTGTTTGAGCTTATGCCTTGGCCCTTCCGCTAACACTTCTACTCAGAGCTTAGACTTGTTGTTGACAGCGACTCATACCGTATACGCAACATCATCATCTTCTTCCCAAGGCAGACGCAACATGGTCAGCAAACTGCTGGTTGAAAGCTCATTTCGCCCTGGAGAGCACCATTCTTTCTTGTTTCATTCACGCAGACGCAAATCCCGGTGTACACATGGTTTCTAGACGAAGAGGACACGGTGCGCTCCATCCTCTGGGGAACGATTCACGCGGATGAACCCCTCCATCCCGTCAAGGTAGGATTCTATAGACAACGATAAACTCGTTACTCCACCATACGTTCTGTGAGGGTGGGTACATTTGGCCTCAACTGTGTTCTAACCCCTAAATTAGTTTGCCTGCCCGGTTGCCCGCACTCCATCTTGGCTCCATCTCGTGTGACTCAACCCTTCAGATGCCATATAGCCAGCGCAGGAGTCAAAGAGAGAGAGGAGAAGGGGGGGGAGGGGGAGGATCCAAACCTCTGCCTACAGAGATACATTGACGACACAGAGATAATATGTACACTGTAAGTTCTTGGCGTCAAGATGTTTCTAGGCAGCTAGCTGTGAGCGGACCAAGGTGTGTCTGTCTGCCTACCATCGTTGGACATTCTCAACTGAGATAATGGTAGATATGATGTGAGTCAATAGAAACCAGGAAAATTGAACTACTTTCCTTTCGTTATCCCGTAACAAGACATATCTAAATGTAAGGTGTCGTGTGTCATGAGAACATACAGAAACATACCGAACAACGCACGTCTATTCAGCGAGTAAGCTCAGCTACTTTACAAGCACCAGACCGAAACGTGAGAGAGAGAGCTTGAGTCGACCGCCCGGGTCCGAGTCACGACACCGTCGAGCGTATGAGCGCGTGAACAGGGACATGTACGAGAGATATGACGGTACAGAGAGAGAGAGAGAGAGAGGGTGGGAAGAGCAGCTTTCGATGCGGCTCAACGTGTCCGACACCACCCTTTGCAGGTTTGCCCGACTACCTACCCAGCCACATCTGCCTGCCGAGAAGCCATGCATGCGAAAAATGCAGCTTACCAGATTCGTACAGCTCCAGCTCCAGCATCTGGCCACTCGCGTACAGTCTCACAGGAACGAGGCATCGCCGGTGGTGTCAGCGACGCGTGGTGCGACTTTTCAGCATACATCCCGCGTACTTTGCAATACCTCTTTCTCGTTTCGATAACTTGTCTTTTTTTCTTAGCTCGTTCTAGTCTCTAACTGAATGTATCCATGAAGCAGTCCTTCGAGGGGACCAGCCACAGCGCCGTTGGGTATGCGACATCTAAAGAAGTAACATTGGGGAGCGGCGAATGCTTTTGCACAGTACGCCCTCTGCTTCCCCCGCGCCGATGGCCTATGCTCCGTATGCTCCATGCTCCGTACCCGTATGCGATGAATTTGAAAAAAAAAAAAAGGGATCCCAAATGCTGCCTGTCCCGGGCAAGGGTAAGCGTGTGACCTGACCCTGCCGTGAGACCACCCCGGACCCCCCCCGCGCTGCAACCTTGAAGCTGCCTCCTTTTTTTTCTCCCTCTTTCGAGGGCAGACAAATAACATGCGCCTCCGAGGAAGCGATGCTCTTTGACGACCCCCAACTAGATATTCATACCAAGTCGCAAAATGCTGCGTCATTAAGGCCATTCATCAGAGTCCGTCTTTGGATCCCGACTTTTACCAACCGTACACCACACTTTTGTGTGGTGTGACAGGACACCAGCCGCTCGACGATCATTGACAAGTACACCTCGTCGGAGAGCGTATCTGTCCGTCATCACTACTATCTCAGTGAGCCTCTACATTCACTTAGTGGTGCGCCGCCTTCTCGACAGTGGGGAGCTCCTTGAGCGCCTCGCCAATGATGTTGATGGCCTTGCGAAGCTCGGTCTCGGTGATGACCAAAGGAGGGGCGAAGCGGATGATGTTGCCGTGCGTAGGCTTGGCCTGTGAAAAGCAGACGGGTCAGTCGTGTGCCGTGTGTGATAGTATACCAGGGGCGTTTGCAACTTACCAGGAGACCCTTCTCCTTCAACAACAGGCACAGGTCCCAGGCCGTGCGGCCAGCGGTAGCCGACTCGTCAATGACCACGGCGTTGAGGAGACCCTTTCCACGCACCAGCTCGACAATGGGCGAGTTGAAGGCTCTGATTCCCTCGCGGAAGATGTTTCCGAGCTTCTCAGCCTTGGCAGTCAGGTCTTCCTCCTCCATGATCTCCAACGCGCGGATGGACACCGCGCATCCCAGGGGGTTACCGCCGTAGGTGGAACCGTGGGTGCCGGGCTCAACGACAAGCATGATCTCCTTGCTCGACAGGACGCAGCTGACGGGGTACAGACCGCCAGAGATGGCCTTGCCCAGGGTGATCATATCGGGCTTGATGCCGGCCCACTGGGAGCACAACATGCGCCCGGTGCGGCCGATACCAGTCTGGATCTCGTCGCAGATGAAGAGGACGTTGTGCTTCTTGCAAAGGTCATTCACTCTCTTCAGGTAGTCGTCGTCGGGGACGACGACACCAGCCTCGCCCTGGATCGGCTCGATGATGATGGCAGCAGTGTCCTTGCCGTGCGCCTCGAAGACCGCCTCGATATCCTCGACGTTGTTGTAGCGAATGGCCTTGCCCGTGGAAGGGTTCAGGGCGCCGATGTTGGGGACATAGGGGCCGTAGTTGTCCCTCGATTCGGGGTCGACTGACAGAGAGATGGCAGTCATCTGGGGGAGTTTCATGTCAGCCTTGGTCCGGGAGGGAAACGCAGCTGCCAGCTGCAGCATCTCAGAAAGGTACTCACTGTTCGGCCGTGGAAATTGTCGTTGACGGAGAAGACCAGAGCCTTGCCCTGCTCAACGCCCTTGACCTTGTACGCCCACTTGCGCGCAATCTTGATTGCGGTCTCGACGGCCTCGGCGCCCGTGTTCATGGGCAAAACCATGTCGTAGCCAAAGACCTGCTGGATCTTCTCGGCCCACTTGGGGAAGACATCGTTGTAGAAGGCTCTCGAGCTGAGAGTCAGTCTGCTGGCCTGCTCGGTCAGGGCCTTGACCAGCTCGGGGTGGCAGTGGCCTTGGTTGACGGCGCTGTAGGCGGAGAGGAAATCGAGGTACTGCTTGCCCTCGGGATCCCAGACGTGGACGCCGCTGGCCTTGGAGAAGACGACGGGTAGCGGGTGGTAGTTGTGGGCGGCGAGCTCCTCCTCGGACTTGATTGCGGCCTGGGTGGAAGAGGCGTGGTATCTCGACTCCACTCCGCCATTGGACTGAGGGGTGCCGCCGTTTGCGTGGGGGGCCATGTTGCCTGATTTACGTTGGATGGACTTGGTGAGAGAGAGAGAGAGAGCAGTGTGGATGAGATGAGTGGTATGGGTATTCGAAAAAAGGATCAATTGGCTCCAGAGAACGTTCAATTGTTGTCAGAGAGTGTTTGCGACTCAGGACAAGTGGCCGTTCAAGTATGGTTCGTGGGCAAGAAGATGGAGAGTTGAGAGGAGGAGAACGTCAAAGGAAGAGGACGGGAACGAGGGGCAAATCGCGGGGTCTTGGGTAGTTATACCCTCCCTGGCAGCAAGCCCGGCCATCCTTGACTAAGAGGACTCAAGCGCGATACGGAAGCAGAAAACCAGGAAACCAGGTGGTCGTGGGAAAGCGGCGGCGGCGGCGGCAACATGGACCGGGTCCAAACATGGCCGGAGGCGGACGATACGAGTAGGAAGTACATAGGTAGTAGGCCTGCCGGGCTGGTACAAGCACGAAAGACAAAGCAGACGAGACGGGCATGACGGGTTCTGGCCAGTTTGTGGATTTAAAAAAATCCAAGCCATGCAAAGTGTGTGAAAAACGGCTGGACCTTGACCTGGAACCAAACTCTTGGTGTCGGAGTCAGAAGGCGCGCCACTATGCCTTTAAGTGCAGGTATGTTCCCCTAAGCGCAGGTATAAGCGGCTCAAGTGGGTGAGTGGGCAGGATGACGCCCGAGGGGGCCATGTAAGGGAAACCATCCCGGTGCCAATTCAGTCACATGGCCCCGGGGGAGAGAGAGAGGGGAGGGGTGGCGCGGACGTAGGAAAAAGCAGTGCGCTCGGTCACCGGTGGTTTCTTTGATGCTTTTCTCTGGGGTAAGAATCTCGTAATGGAATATGGAACAGGACGCGGTTGCTTGGTGTTGCCGCGGGTTGTAGTCTGGGGGAAGGGGGGCAGATGACTGCATGGTGTTGTTGATGATGGAAAGTCGACTTTCAAGAGAGGAAACCACCAATCCTGTCAGAGGGAGCAACCAAGCCGAGCCGAGAGCCTCTTGCCAATGCGGCCGGGGGGGAGACAACAACTGCGAGAAGCTGGAACGAGGAATGAGGAATGCAGCGAGGCCGATAACGGGCATCTGTGCTTGCGGCGTTGGAGAGGCACAGCAAGCCCTATCTAGGCTATCATATTTCTTTTGCGTTGCAGACGGCCAACAGTGTAACCATTTGTCGACAACTCGAGAAACCGCATACATGTAGGCACTATATCCAACGACGTGCGATTGGACTGAGTAGAACAAGATAGGGAATTACATGTATTACGGAGTAGATAAACCATGGAACGTGGTGCGTGGAGAATACGCAGAGTGACAGAGTGCCTGCTACTGGGGCCGATGCGGACGGCAGAGGAAAGGGCTCCGTGGCCCAATGACAAAGACGCTATTTCCATTCCCGCTGCTCGGATCCAATAGGGCCGTCCAGTTATATGGAGACACTATGGGATCCAATGAGCATCTGTTCTATCGTTAGATAAGTGGATATCACCAGGTTCCTGCCTGAGAGTAAGTACTGATTTGGTTGCCTGTGAAGCAAGGCAACAAGGCTACATTTGGTCTTGTGTCCTCATCACCTTACCACCTCAAGGTACGTAGGTAAGGTACGTAGGTAAGGTAGGTACCTCAGGTAGGTTCTTCAGGCTTCGGCGACTGATTCTTTAGTGACCAATTGCCTGAGGACGCTGGCCTGTCAATGAAACTTAGCGCCTCTGCTTCCGTCCACGGCCCTGCCGTAAGCCCGCAACATCCCTGGCCTTCCCGTCTCGACATTCCATTAGCGATCGAGAACACCGCTTTTCGGCATCAACTTTTCCATCAGAGCCCACACACTCCTTTCTCTCTTCCCCTGTGCCCGCCCCCTTAGCTAACGGCCACACGGCAAACCGCGAGAAAAGGCAAAGGGCGAAAAAAAGAAGAGAAAAGTCTGTTCAGTTTGACACACGAGCATACGTTCGAACAAACGGCACCACCATCAACACACACCCTGACTCGCCTCATCGCTCCAAAAAAAACCCATCGGACTCCCCGTTGCGTCGACCGAACCGTTCGTTTCCCACGCCGCCAACGCCGTCGCCGCTCCTGCAAGAAAGGTCATTCCACCCTTACCAGCTCACCGCAACCCCCTCCCCCCCCTTTCCCCTTTCCCCCCGTCCGACGACCGATGATTACGCAACAAGTCCCTTCCGTCCCCCCACCCCGCCAGACTGCCGCCGCCGCCGCCGGCCACAAAACTCTCAACTCACCGTATCCACAATGGCTTCCGTCGGCTCCCCGCCCGCCCCCGAACTCCTAATGGCAGTTCGTAACGAGCACAACAAGCCCTCCGTCTTCCGGTCCCTCCTCGTCATCCGTCTCCTCAACGCCTGGTGGGTCCTCACCTTTTTCCAGCCCGACGAGTACTTTCAGGCCCTCGAACCCGCCTGGCGCATCGCCTTTGGCCAAGGGAGCGGCGCCTGGATCACCTGGGTGAGTAACCATGCTCTCTATTCGCAATTTTTTTTATTCATCATCACTATTCACAAGCTTCGTTGATCCCACGTGCAACTAACACACACACCCTCCCCCGCCCCCCAGGAATGGAGAAACCAGCTCCGCTCCTCGCTGCATCCCGCCCTCTTCGCCGGCGTCTACACCCTCGCAGACCTCGTCGCCCGGCCCCTCCCCATCATCAGGCCATGGCTCCTCCTCGCCGCTCCAAAGGCCGCGCAGGCCGTCTTTGCCGCCGCCGGCGACTGGTACACCTGGCAGCTGGCCGTCAAGATCTACGGCGCCGATAGCTCCGTCTCGTGGTTTGCTGTAAGTCACCATCACCACCACGACCACCACCAGTAGCCGTTATAACTGCTACCTCCGCACAACTCGTCAACCCATGGCTGACGCAACGTCCTCGTATAGCTGTTCATGAGCATGTTCAGTCCTTTCCAATGGTACTGCTCCACCCGCACCTTTTCCAACTCGCTCGAGACCACGCTCACCATCATGGCCCTCAACTACTGGCCCTGGGAGCTCCTCGGCGATGCAAAGACGGAAAAGGAGAACCCCAAGCCCGCAAGGTCCATCTTGCACACGCCGGGGACGCTCACTAGGTACGTTTCCGTCTCTCGCATCTTGACACCGGCCGGCCACCCACCCGAACCGGCCCCCAAAGAAACACATTCACTCACACGCCAATAGCCTCCGCCTATCCCTCATCCTTGCCGCAACAGCAGTCCTCCTCCGCCCAACAAATATCCTCATCTGGATACCAATCGCCCTCGCAACCCTCCTCCGGCCCCTCCTCTCCGGCCCCGGCCCCGGCTCCACCACCTCCGTCCTCACCCCGCAAACCATCCTCCTCCTCCTCCGCGAAGCCCTCCTCTGCGGCACCCTCGTCCTCTCCCTCTCCCTAACCTCAGACCGCCTCTACTTTGGCCAATGGGCCTTCCCCCCCTACAAGTTCCTCTACTTCAACCTCTCCCAATCCCTCGCCGTCCTCTACGGCCGCAACGACTGGCACTACTACCTCTCCCAGGGCCTCCCCCTCCTGTCAATGACCTACCTCCCCTTCGTCCTCCTGTCACTCTGCAACCCGCCCTCACCACCACCACCGCCACCACCGCACTCCACCAAACTCCCCAGCAAAGCAACCCTCAAAACCCTCACCTGGACAGTCTACGCCACCATCGCAGCCCTCTCCACCGTCTCCCACAAAGAAGTCCGCTTCATCTACCCCCTCCTCCCAACCCTCCACATCCTCGCCGCCGCGCCCCTCGCATCCTTCTTCACCACCCCGGCCCCGCCACCGACCCCGCGCTCCCCGCTCCCGAAGCCCCGCCTCCGCCGCAAGCGCCTCCTCGCCTCCGCCCTGGGCCTCCACGCCGCAATCGCCCTCTTCCTCACCCTCCTCCACCAGCCCGCGCCCCTCACGGTCCTGACCTTCCTCCGCACCTCGTACGCACGCATACACCCGGAGCAGGCCGCCGCATCGGCCCCGATCGCGTCCCTGGCCTCGGCCTCCTCGACGGCTTCCTCCTCGTCCTCATCACCGCCGACACCAGGCTCATCATCCTCGCCAACGACAAAAGAATCCCAAGGCAACGAACTCTTCGCCCTCTTCCTGACGCCATGCCACTCCACCCCCTGGCGCTCCCACCTCCTCCACCCCGCCCTCCGCGCCCGCGCCCTCACCTGCGAACCGCCCCTCCACACCAAACCAGACACCCCCGAACGCGAGGCCTACCGCGACGAGGCGGACCGCTTCTACGACGACCCCCAGCTCTTCATGGCGACCGAGTTGTGGCCGGCGGCCGAGGCCAGGTCCGGCCCCGACTCCGACTCCGAGCCAGCAGCAGCAGCAGCAGCATCAGCACCACCAGAAGACATCCCCCGCTACATCGTCGGCTTCGAAGGCATCGAACCCTGGCTCCACGACTTCTTCTCCTCCCCCCACGGCGCAGGCCACAACCTCGGCGTGAGCCCGAAACGCGTCTGGTCAGGCTGGAACGGCTTCTTCAACGAGGACGCCCGCCGGCGCGGGAAGCTCGTCGTTTGGGATACGGGGCTGTATGCTACTGTATCCTAAACACAAAAAAGTCAAACGACATTAGTAATAGTCAGTGTAGGAACAAGAGTAAAGAGTCGAGACGTTCAAAAACGGCGATAAGTTCCATTCTCACATACCCCTTCCCACAATACATCACAAAACCAAGAGCATCATCGTGAACGTCAACCATGACAAAAAGTTCTTTCTTTTCCTACCCTATCCTGGGCCCGTGAACACATGTAACCAAATCCCCAGGAAACGTTAGAGGGACAGGAGCGGCCGGGGCTACTACACGTCATGACAAAAAAGAAAACGCCAACTTGACAGGATACCCTTCATAGCGAGCGAGCCCGTAGACAATGCGTCGCTGTACACCAAGCCAGAGGAATCGAACAACTCCGTACATTTATGATGATTCACCAACAACAAGCACGCACATGCCTCCTTTTTCTTTTCAAACGTTCAAACGTGGATTCTTGAAACTTTGGGTTGGCCTCGTCTAGGCCGGCCCCCCTTCCCCTTCCCCCTCAGAGACCCTTGATGTATCAGGTCCAGCCATGAGTGAAATGAAATATTCCACAGAAAAACGTGCTCTTGATAAACAAAACACCTCAAATGGGCATACTTCGAACGCGGCTCATTGTCGGTATTACCGCGCCGCTTCAGGTGCTGGCTGCGTTGGCGGTGCGATCTCCGGCTGAGAGGCTGCTGCCAACTCAGACTTTGCCGGTTGGGCCGGTGCTGGTGGGTTTGCTACGATAGATGCGGGAGGCGGCGATACTGGACTCGTTACCGTTGGAGATGATGCCTGCTGCGATGGTGCTGATGTCGGCTGGGGTGGCGGAGGTTGAGAGGTTGTGGTTTGCGTCGCTACCGGCTGAGCCGCCGCCGTCTGAGTTGGAGCCGCTTGCTGCGGCAATGGTGGTACAGGTGGGTTCTGTGCCCTCTCGTCGGGTTCCCTGCGAATATCTAGACTCTTTCCCCTTCCTGACATGATGCTGGAGCCTCCCAAAGAAGATTGTCGGTCTGCTGGGGGCGATTTGTTCCGTCGCTCAGCGCTCTCCTTGGCTTCACGGTATTTGTTCCTAATCCAACCGATGGGCCCCTTAGATTCGTCCTTGCCGTCCTTGTCCCGCGATTCATGACTGGTTTGTGCCTCGGCAGTGTACATGCCAGTTTCTGAACTTTCACCGGTGAAGCTCTTCCGGGGCCTGTATCCGCCGCTGCCAATCGAGGTCACGCTAACGTCGGCATTATCGTTGGATCCGAAAGCCAGACGCGGAGAGGTGATTGAAGGGTGGTGCTCGTGGCCCCTCTGTCGTGATAGTCGCCATCTTCTCTTCTTTTCCTTATCCGGCTCGCTGGCGTCTGCCGAAGTCGTCACAATGGACTCTTCAGTCTGATCAACGTCAGAACCTTCGTTAAATGATGAGTGAAGTGATGTCGGCGGCGATTTCTTAGCCTTGAGCGTCTGCTCGGGATGTAGGGTGTTGCTAGAGGGGACCTGTGATGCACGCGGGGTGGGTTCCGAGGGTGTATCAACTGCACCAGGCTGCTGGCCAATCGCGAGGGAATCGTGCTCTGGGATTGTATCGGCCACCAGATCCATGGGGTTGGGGGCCTCAAGACTAGGGGACACAGCGGCTGAGTGCGTACCGGACAAGGATGCGGCCGAGCTTTGCGCGCTCGGGTTCAAGCTCCCAGGAATGCGCTTCTTCTTCAGTTTGTTCGGTTGTCGTTTCTCGCCCTCTCCCGTGGGGGATCTTTGGAATATGCTAGGAAGGACTCTTTCCTTGATGGGCGTCGTAGCTTCATTCGGGTCAAGCAGCCTCTCCTGGCTTCTGCCTGCATTGCCAGCAGCGGTGGGTGCCAGGCTGGATGTGCCTATTGCAGCCGGCGCCGGGGAAATGCTCGACGCAGCAGGGGACTGATCAGGTGCTTCGACAAGCTCTTCCGTCGTCGCCGGAATCATGGGCTCACGTGGTGACGAGCCTGGAACGGGTGAAGCATCACGTCTGAACCTTCCCGTCTGAAGAGCAGGGGACTTCTTGGAAGGGACTGTGTTGCTTCTGCCAAGGCCGCTATTCGGGGTTGGTGCGAGTGCCGGGCTGTTTGGGGTCGTAGAACCTTCATGGTGCGAGTGCCTTGAAGATGTCGATCGGTTTCTTCTGAGCATTCCGTCTCTTCGTACACTGTCGGCGCCGGCACTCGCATTGGATGAAGACCGACCCAGACCCGACTTCCTGTTAGGGTTAGGAGTCACTGGCCCACTGGCTGCAGGGGGTGTGCCTTTTTCGATCAGCTGCTTTGTCTTCTCGTCAGTAGCCGTGCCCTGCATGCCAATCAAGAAGTGATCCTGGTTTTCGATGAGGAAAATGAGCACGCATTGGTTCAAGCGATACTCTTCAGGCGCCATGGCGTGCTGCGGGTGCGACAGCATGCCGGGTTGGAAGATTGCTGCTAGATTCTGTGAGTTCATCCTGTTCTCTTCCGACTTGGCGGCGAAGACAGCGAGCAAATCCAGAATGTATAGCAGAAGCTGGCGATTCAGTGGTGGAAGCTCCGTGATGAGCTTCTGGTACTTGACGATGGCTGCTTGATCGTCAAAATTTTCGACAAACTGCGGGCCTTCGGCATCGCCCACGGCTTGCCTCGTGGCGCCTCGCAACGGTTCCCTGAACTTCTCGTATAGATCTAGCGGCACAACGGGCTCAGGAAGGTCGTTGAGGTATCGTCGGAGCACGTTGGCAGCATCGTGAACCGTGTAATTGTCCCACACCAGGCCCTTTCCGTAGCGATCGGGTGAGTCGAAAATCTGTTTCAGTTCCTTGATTCGTTTCTCGGAGCCACTGAGGCGGAAAATGCCCTCCACCGTTGTTGCTAAGAAGACGGGACGTGAGCATGTTGGAGATGGACCGTCATTCAAGTACACTTACCCTTTTCCTTCAAGAAGACGCCGCACTTGGCGACAACAATCGGTACGTAGCCATAAATATAGCTCTTTCCGTTCTCGTCGACAAGAGATATCGCGACATTGGCGTAGGTGATGCTCTGACGCAGAGGAACGCCGAAAATTCCGTGAGGCCGGTTGTCTGCTGTAGAAACTTTAGCACATGAAGTAGAAGACGTTTTCACAGCCGCGCGGATGTGCTTGGCACACTGGCGCACAGGCATGGTGATAGACAGGGACAGCCTGTTGAGCCGACCAGTCGGGTTCAAGGTATTGGAGGCTGTCGCATCACTCGAAGCGCAGACTTGAGGTAAAATGGGATCGCAGGACCCAACAGGATGGGTATCTTGCAACAGCAAGACAAGACTGAGAGGTGCGGCTGACGTATCGATTGCCTCGTCGACATCTTCACTGAAGAGGGTTTGGGTGGGAGTTGGGGTTGGTTGTTGCGATGCGAAAGTAGAAGGGGCTCTACCGTGATGTTCCTGATGCTTCGAAGGAAGCTTGAATCCTTTCCACCACGACTTCAGGTCTCTCTTATTCGGAGTCGAGGGCGCGGCGGGCGCGGTCGAGTTACTCGTGGGCTGAAAAGCCTGGTTGGGGGGAGTAGCGGCGGACGTCATCGCAATGACGGAGCGCAGGTGGTCGGAGCTCAATTACTTTATCGCAGCCAGCGTCCTTTGGTTGTCGTGGGAATCGAGTATGAACAAAGTGTGTCAAGCGACAGAGTTTGGTCGAGCGACGATCAAAGAAAGTTGGATGTTAGAGACAGATTCAGTGCAGTCGGTCTTCGATCTGCAGGTCAATCGGTTGGTCGCTTGGTCGCCTGGTGGTGTTTTGGCACAGGATCGAGTCGCTTGAAAGGTATTGGGTGTGAGCATGCGCTAGGATGAGATGCGACGCGCAGGCGGTGATTGGCCGTGGGCTTCTTTTGGCGCGCAAATATTCCTTTGTCGAGTGAAGCGCTCCTAGAGACCGTCTCTGGAAGTCCTCCTTGTCTTGTGTTGCAAAAGCCCTGCTGTTGATGTCATGAAGAAGTTCCGACCCAAGTGTGAGTAGGAAGGGGAACAGGGGCGAGCGAGTGAGGTGACGAAGAGCGTCCGTGTAGGTGAAATGACCCAGGTGTATTCGGGCAGCGTTGACCGGGGACAGAGGGCGGCGGGCGACGACGATGCGGAGCTAGAGAGGGGATGGCGGGAGTCGGTAAGACACGAGCGAGCTGTGCGTTGGTGGGATTTTTTCGACGACAGAAAACGAATGGAAGCGAGCGACGTTTCCGACCAGAAGACTAGGCGCGACAACGACTCGTTGAAACCTCGTTGACGATAGTTGTCGGTCGGGCAAAATAGGGCAAGGAAAGAAGGAGTTTGGTCTGGAGAAGAGAGTCTGGGGGTTGAGTAAGGTAGAAGGGGGAAGGAAAATGCGAGGTATGTGCACCGGTACCAGGTAAGCAATAGGAAGGTGAGTAAGGTGAGGTGAGGCAAAGGCAGAGCTCAAAGAGAGAGAGAGAGAGAGGGCGAAGCAAGTACGGAGTCGGTACGGAGCACTTTAGGTACGAATAGACGAAGGCGGAGGGACGCAGGAGAGGTTGCAGGTGCCGGTGCAAGTCAGAGGTCCAGGTCCAGTCCAGGTCCAGGTTGGGGTTCAGGTCCAAGTGGTCCAGGCCGGGCGTAGGTGTAATGTGCGGGTGCGTATGTGCGTAAATCGGGCGAGGTCAGGAAATGTAGGTAGTGGTACCTACGGAGTACTGTGTAGGTGATGTAAGGCAAGGCAAGGCAAGGCAAGGCAAGGTCAGAGAGAGTGTGTGAAAGAGAGAGAGAGGAAGAGAGCACCTTAGGTGAGGTGTGAGGTAAGGCAGACACCCAAGGCAGGTAGGAAAAGAGGTGTGGAGGGAAGGAGTATGGGTGTGCGCTAGACACGTTGTCGTCAGTGGGTGATGAGACCAGTACTTTTTGTGTCCTTTTCTTCTAATTTGACTCAATCTCACAGGCAGCAACTCCAGGCCAGGCTGGAGTGTCGACGCTGGTAAAGTTGATAATGGACAGTGAATGAGCGTAGTGTAGTTGAGTGAGTGAGACTGTAATAAGAGAAAGACTGAGACTGAGACTGAAAGCGAGAGTGAGGTTTTGCTTTGCAGCAGCAATGAGTATTACTGAGGTACCCAGCTGTGGACAATGAAGTATGGTACCCAGAGTACTCCGTACGGAGTACGATGTTGGACGTCGACGATGCGGGAACCGTAGACCCTGAGAAGCAAGCATAGAGTCGGGGAAACGCGAAGTACCCAGAGCTGAGCGAACAACGGTTACAGTGCCCAACGGTCCGCGGACAGAGAAATTCAATAGACACGACGGGCAGCGTCAAGCAAGCATCAATAACACACACGTACGCGCATCAGGGGCAGCAGCACCAGCACCAGCACCAGCAGAAGGAGCATACCAAGCGGTACAACTCGTCAGCGCGGCGGCGGCAGCCAGGCGCTGACATTACGGGACGGGATGGATAACCCGGATCAAGGTAGCAGCAAAGAGCAGGGTTGCCGCCGGTCAGGTGGTCTGGTAGGGCCAGCGACGACGAGGATGGATGAGGGTTGTGAGGGGTTGGACGGCTGCGATACCGATGTCATGCCCATTTGATGGAGCCAGAGGGCAGAGGCTCCAATGTGAATTCAATGCCAATATCTACATACGCAGTACGCAGTACTCCGTACTTAGCACTAAGGTAAGGTAACTAAGTAGTGGGCACAGGGACTGGCGCTGGGCCTTGGCTGGAGAGGTCGGGTGGGAGGAAACGGGAGTGTGGGAGCGGGAGTGGAAACATAAGATACCTGCCTGCCCCGCCACTCTCGTCAGGGAATGGAAGTACCCCTAGGTGAGGTGCGTCTAAATGGCCCGGAGCAGTGCTCACGAGTGGAAGAGAGCTGGCCTGGGACCTTGCAAAAGCTCCAGAAGGCCTAGGGACCAAGACAGGCCAGACACTCCAGGCCCATTATACGGTGGAGAGAAAGACTCGTCGAGGCCCCAAGGCTGCAGCGGCCAATGTGTGGTACTGATGCGCAGTTACGTGCGACGTGGGACGTTGAATGCTGCTGGGCGGAGGCCGTTCATTAGCCGTCTGTCACTGGTCGTTCCCGACTGTCGCGGACTCACGGCGTCTCCCTGACCACTGGGGTTCCTGGCCAGCTATGTTAGCACTTCACCTTAGCTATTAACCTAAAGTACCCAGACGTCAGGGCCCATGGCAGCTAGTTGCCGGTAGGGTACTGTCACCGATGATCGAAGAGGAGGTGGACTGGCGATAGCGATGGTGATGGTGATATTTCACCTTGGGATAGGTACCTTAGGTACCTTGTTCGAAGAGTAGTCCCTTATCGTGATGGCGGCAGTGGAAATGGAAGACTGCCCTGTGGTTACATGTTGCTTGCTGGAGAAAGGCTGACAGCATGCAAGGGGACAACGACGCGGCACTTCCTGGTAGATGGACGCAGAGGCACGGTGGTATGCGAGAGGAGACGCAGAAAGAGAATGGACGAATCTGCAAACCTAAGGTAACTCACAGTGTTGTCCACGCCCATGTCTCCATATCAAAGGTACGTACCTTACTATGCATACAAGTACAAGTGACAATAAACGCTTTTGTCCATCTCCAGCTGGCAGGTCCAAAGTGAGTGCCGTAATTTCCATGTTGCCATGCACCCAGCTCCAAAGACGGCCAAGTACCTTTCATATGACCATCATGGCAAGATAGTACCTCGCCGCATTTTTGGCTCTGTGGGGCGTCGTCAGGAAGGATCAAATGGGACGACGGGAGGCCTGGGCCATCCTGGGTGCCTGCCACCTGGGTTCTTACCTCTGGGGGCTGGCAGAACTTCGACTCTGGAAGCAGCCAAAGCAGCGTGAGAGGGAAGGACTCAAGGAGAACAATGGGAGAGGCCAGGAAGGAGGGGTGACCCTGCCGACGGGAGCTCTTGCGCGAAATGAGACTGACGAGATGGTAGTGGGTCCTAGACTCGGGAGTCCCAGTGACCACTGAGGGGCGGCCCTTTCTCCGAGTCCTCCCCGCCTGGCGGGTTGGTCTAAAAATTTTGTTTTTTTTATTTATTGTTCAACACCAGATCAATAAAACAATCACACTCAATCAATCTCTCATTTCACGACTACGCACTTACACACGTACTCTGCATCAGTCTAGTGATTTCAGTCCACACTGTTCAAATCTCAGTCCACATCACACTCGCACGCACGGCGTTAGATCCTTACGAATACCTCACACTGAATTAAGATACCTACACAGATATACTCTGAGCACCCAGACGAGACGTGCATACGGACACCTACCAGGTCGTGAAGTACCTAGGTACCTTGGGTCTCGCGGTGGAGTGAAGGCAGAGATTTCATACGGCGTCTACAGTCCGGCGAGGAACTTTAAGTTAAGGTACGGCAAGGGAAGCGTGCAGATGCTACCAGCCACGCCACGCCACGCTCTCACTTGTCAAGATCTTGAGTTCCCATCTCGAAAAGATGCATCACTTGGGCATCTATGAGCGATATTACCTCGGCATCTTGACATTTATGATTCGACTCCCCCAATCCCTTGGTCCTTGGGATCTAAAGATCCGAGTTCTATCGCTTGCGCACTTCATCGCGAAATAAACTGCCGGCATGCGTCAACCCCTTTTGCCTACATGATTTACAACTCACAGCGCCTTCGCTACGGGTGAAAAGGGTACCTCATACACAGATGCCGCATGCCTGTGTCAAGGTGCCCAGCGGATTTGCCGCATGCTGGAAAGGCCCCTCTTCCCCTCTTGAGTCTTTTCGGCCGTTCGCGAAAAGCCTCGCGAGTCAAGCTTGGGAGGTGGACTCGTGCGGCACTGCAGCTTGCTGCCAGCGCTTGTCAGTGAGGAGAGTCACTAATTCCCTCCACGAAAGCTTAGATATGCAGTGCCCTGACATACGAGCAGAGAGCTTTCATGCGGGCAGTGGTAATTGCACGGTGACAGCCACGTTGCCCACAGTCCGAGGCGCCTCTGTACTCCCGAGTCTCCAGCCTCTCGATGGGATCTGCCTGGTCCAATTGATGGTTTGGATGGTTCATCCATGGTTGTCGTCTGCTTAGACGTGGAGACAAGTCCCCTCTTCTGCTCCTAGCGGCGCTGGCGGGAGCTCACCGGAGCTTGGGCGCTCTAGTACGGGTAACGGAGCCAGGAGAATACCAGTTTTGGAAATTGGTTCTAGAAAGGAAAAAAACAAAACATGAATAGGAACCAATTAACAAAACAAAACAAAAAAGACGTCGGGAAGCAGTCGCCAGGAAAGAAGAAAAAACAAACACGAGAGCAAGAAACTGTCTACTTCCCCTCGTGATTATCCGCTCTAGAAGTCGGCGGAAGACAAGAATCGATTCAAGAGAGACCCATCTAGGGCACTTTCCTCAATCACCACTAACACATCTATGCTGCCTTTCCAAAGGCCGTGATCCTTAGGTCTTGACACTCAGGTTATCCATATACTCGCCAAAATACTACTCACGTTCCATCTAAAGCCTTCAGTTGCTCTTATTCTCCTCCCGCGATAGTGGGAACTCATTCAGTACCAAAGGATATTGTTTGTGTCTTAGGCCTCTAACAATCATCAGGCAGAATCTGAAGTAAGGCAGGCACAGCAGGCTGAGGTGCGCAGTCTGACCATGGACACGACGGGAATGCGCCGCCGGAGGTACCTGCATTAATTGGCACCTGCTCGTCTCGTTCAATCCGGGCCGGGCACCAACTGACCGATGCACCTGCCAACCTGGTCCCCAAGCTGGCGGCACCTCTTTCCTCTTTCCCATCTTCCATCTCAAAGTACCTCGAAATAAGGTACCTCACCTTGAGATGGAAAGAAGAAAGTGTATCTGTGACACGCGACTGCCGCAACATCAGGCCAGCCGTGAATTCGTTTTGCAATCAATTGACTTTTGGACTGAAAATATTGCCACATTGCCGGCCGCAAGCCGCAAGCCGCATTTCTCTTCCCACATCAGCCGGGGCTGCACATCGTCACATCGACACGCGAAACCCACCGTGCGGCGTGCTCAGCTATCCGTCCGGCTTTCGCTTTTTTGAGACTCACTGTCTTATTCTCAACGTACCCTCTTACTTGTCCCTGTCTGTCAAGCTGTTTTGCAAATGTCAACCATGGCCATTTCTGCCATTTCATCGTATGGACTACCTATCTCGGACTCGAAAACTTGGCTTTCGTTGCAATTTCCGTCCCGCAACCTGCTTTCGGTCGGTGGATCTGCTGTTATCAGTCTGGGAGGAAGAATCTAGCAAAGTAGCGTTTCGTTTCCCCTGCCTTCCTTGGTCGAGTCATCAAATGCTACCACGACGACATCATCTTGCTCTCACCCGTCCGTTTTGAGCTTCTCCTGAACCAGAACAGGACTTCCGTCACGTCTTGACCTCAGGGCGCGGTCCATTTGCTGGTCCAGCCCGAAGCTCCGTCTCCGAAGAGGCAAAAGCCGCTGTCGATCACCTTGCCAGCGCCGAACTAAGCCTCCTGGCGGATGGAACTGTGCCGGCACGATCAGGCCTTGTAACCATGGACTCAACCGACGACATCTGTCCATGCCTGATGTGCCAGTCTGCTCCGTGGGACAATCAAAGCGTGCAAGGCATCGACTATTGCGTATCTAATCTAATGTATTCAAGAGTAGAAAGTGCTGTCTTCCGCTTTGGACTTTCTCCTCAGCTTGACCATAGTACAGATGCGATCCATTGTGGTGGAGCCGAGACACACAACACCACAGGGCATTCGTTCGTTGTGCTCCCTCGCGGCCCTCTTCTCCGGAGTGATACCGCCGCTCAGGAAATGCAGAATCTCGTCTCGTAACGTCGGCGCCGAGATTCAACTCGTCCAGGCAGTCAATTCGTCACCCGTGGCCAGATACCATGCCACTTCCAAGCTTCGGTTCGCAGCACTCACCTGCAACCGACAGAGTCTAGCCAATGGGCCCCAGGACTTGCTACTCCTAGCGAACCCTGCGCTCTCTGACTGACACCAACACATCGGCCGACGTTCCAGGTAATGTCTGACAGCTTTGACACCAATGTCTCGCATTTTATCCGACATGCCTCTGGTCCAGGAGAGCAAAGCCTAAGACTCCTCGTGTTTTCTCATCAGTTCAGCAACATGGAGTCATGGGCGATTGGCTCCCGGGTCACGGTTCACATACCTTTTGCAGAAAAGCAACACAAGCCACCCAACACAACCCAATGGCACCCATCCGACCCAAAGTGGCAGCCTCTGCACTGTCTGCAGAGCAGAGCCCAGATGCTGGATCTTGCCGAACATCCATCGTTCTGACCATTCATCGGCCTTTCCATGCCCATGTCTATCCCATCTTCAGGGACTGGCGGGTCACAGTGGCTTCCATAGCAGCAGATACCCTACCGCTACTTGCGCTCTCGAGGCCCTGGCCAGAGACCAGGCGGTAATCCGCATGTACTCTTCTGTCTCATTGGCAATTGCTCCCATCCCCATAGCTACCTGATGACGTCGTGTACCTCCGGCTTCGACGACGATGCCCGCATCCCCCGCCAGGTTTATGTCAACGGCCTTCAGTGCTTGAAAGAGCTTGTTGCCCCGACGCCCTTCCCGGCTTCGACAGTGTTGCCTCCAGGTCCCGACATGCCGCCCACTGCCACCGCACAGCACCACGCCACACCCTCACACCCTCTAAGACTACGTACCATTGTGAAGACCCTTCAAAATGCCGTCAATGAGCTGGTCCAACCAATGCCGGGTTCATCCCGTTTCCATAATTAGCACCAAATCCTCTCTCGTCATGCAGGGACACACAGCGCCCGTTCCCCAAGTCAGAAATGTCGTGTTTCCTCGCCCGCACCTGTTGTCCAACGACAACCGAGTGGGATTTGCGGAGAAGACCTGCCTCGGACGCGGCTTTGGCATCATCTCTACTGGCTGCATCGCATTTCCTTCGTCTTCAACGCACTCTGTACGCAGTACCTAGTCGACCTTTGGGGGTGGCGCAGAACCACACAACTTCGTCATCAAAACCAGCCCATTCGCCTCAGCTCGCCCAATAACGACCGACTTTCGCCTTGCCCTGTTTACCGTCGCATTTTTCGGGACACACTCACAACTGGCTCTTGGCCGGAGAGATCTCTGATTTACAGCCTATCTACAACACAACTGCAGGAAATGAAACAGGCTAATCGTTGAAACGGAGGATTCTTGTCTAAGCCATAGGCATTCAGCCCTGCAGGACCACCACTTGCAGACCCTTTGCCGTCCATACGAGCCAAAATCCCACGCAACCCACGCAACCATGACAACTTCACCTCCTTGATAAGTAACGGTTCGAATCCACACTTTAACCTGTTGTTCAGGTCCGAGGAACGCGGGGTAGAAGGCGATGGAAGGAGGGGCATAGCCACACTCTGTTCCTCCATCATGCGCTCACATGAATGTGCTTTTAATACGATAGCGTGCTGACTCTGCGCACATCGTAGCTTGTCCATGGGCAGCGCGAATGTGGGGGCTCGGAGCTGTCGGGAGGGCATTCGCTCTCTTAACTTGGCAGTTTGAAGACCGAAGTACCTATTTGTGGATACGCAGCATTCGTGATTCCAAGTTCTTCATCAAGGACTTTACGGCATGACTTCCTTGGTTCTTGGTACGATTGACAACTCAGAGCTGGTTGCGGGAATGATTGTGGGCTGTTGTTCACGAGACACGTGCGAGTGATCGACGAAGATGACGGGGGAGATGAATTGTCCCGCTTGATTCTGGAGGCGATTTCAACTTTTGAGCGTGATGCACGTGATGGTAACAGGGTGGGAGTGGTCTCAGAGGCGCTGCCATTGAATCAATCGTGCCCATCGTTGCAAATCCCGCGAGGTGAGCTTTTGACTGGGCTATGCAGAAGAAGGCGAAGTCGGCTAGAATGCATCGTGACTCGGTTGACTGGGTATACGAGTTTGACGACACGTTGACAGGGTCGAGGCCGAGTGACTTTGTAAGGGCAACCTCGCGATCTGTTTCAAAGGTCACGAGATTTTGTCGTGTTATCGAAGGATTTGCGTCCGTCGCGTGGTGGTGTTTGGAAGAGTGCCCCGGAAACTATACTACAAGCGTATTATAGAGCTTGCCTTGCGTCCTTCCGGGGTAAGTTATCTGATCCAGAGTCTCTTTAAGTCAATGGAGAGAAGCAAGGTGATGATGAGAGTCATGCCCGCCCTCCCCCTTCCCCCGTCTCGGGGGGGGGCTTTCGTAGTCTCGAGATTCTGGGTTTACCTTGCGTCTTGGTAGTCTGACCTCATCAATCTGTTGCTTGGTCCTCAAGTCTAGAAAAGTATTTAACAAGCAGTCTCGCGGCACCCAAGAAAGTGGCGTTCCTGGATGATGGCGAGTAAAGAGATTCGGGATGTTATTTGTCGTAGGGGGTTCACTTTGAAATCTGGACTGCATTGGAATATCTGGGTTCGGGACTCTGCTTCAAGAAAGACATGTAAGTCGTAGTCTAAGAGTCTGACTCTGAATCTGCAAATATCAAACAAGGATGACAACTGTAGTTTTGGTGTTTGGTGTTGCCGCGTTACACGCGGCCGTCTTCACTCCAGTGGACGGTCATGCAAGGGCCTCAGCTGCACCCTTTTGATGAAAGCCGGTTCTTGAGAATCCAACGAGCCCTTCTTTGGCGAACGGTGTTGTCAATAGAATAACGCATAAGGTCTAGTATCAGTCGGCGTAGTCGGCCATGATGAATGAAGCTCTCAGATATCTTGCTACGTCTCATCGGTTCCGGCCGCGAAGTCTTATGTGCCCGCGTCTGAAGTGATGTTTCGGAAAATATTGGACATCTAGCATGTAGGCTTTCCAATCATGTTTGGATCGCTTAACTTCTACTTCCCTACTTACTTGCATGGTGAGAGATGAGCTGAAGCAGCTATAGCTTTGCTGTGGCATTTTCCAGAGGCCTTGTCAAGTGAACCTTTGTGTGTAAGGATTTGCGTGCCAAGAGGAAGATGCATAACAAGACTTCAGGCTCCTCAAAATATTTCAATCCAACTTTTTGGCGATTGCCAGAGAGTATTTAGGTTGATGCTCTAAAGACATCACATAGACTTGGGTACTCAGTGACGAATTGCCTACAACAGTTGTATACGAGGGGCATTGCTTATCTATGGATTGGTAATTCGGCCAATTGAATTTTTTTATTTAGAAAAAAAATCTTAATTATGAGATGTTATCTCAAACATAGTTTAGGAGGAACTCGTGCGATTGACACAAGTAACTCAAAGATGAGCAGTTCTCAGATGTTGCTTCACTTACACGGAAGGGCAGAGGAAGCCCACTTTTTGGGATCGACGTGTTTGAGTGTGGCCTGTGCGCCCGGCACTTGGAGGGGTGAGCTTCAGCCACGGTGGCTTGACTTTGCGACGACATCATCAGCTTTCCAGACACATGTCCAACAATCCCCGGTTCTACAAAACCCGACCGAAATCGAACTTCCCCCCGAAAGTATCGTGAGCCTAAGTGAAGGAACCCCAGAGAAATACATTATGGCTCGATTATCATCGGCGTCACCATTTACCGCCGGCGGCGCAACCCCCGAGAAGGGCGCGGCCGAGCTCAACCAACTCCTGCGACGACTTGACCATGCGATCCTGCATGCCGATCAGAGCCGCGAGCGCAGGTTACGGGCTAGCGAATTTGAGCGAGCGAGATTGAACTCGGTATGGGATCTCCTGAAGAAAGGCCAATACAGCGCGGTGCTTTGATGCTCACCAGGAATCTTTCACAGAACCTCGAATATGCCCGGAGTCTTCTTACCAGAGTCGAGCAGGAGGCGCTGCACGTCAAGCTGCTCTCCCGGCGGCAGGATATGCAGGTCGATCTCAACCGTAAACGCGAACTTCTCGAGAGACTGGTGGACAGGATGCATGATCTCGAACAGGTGCGCTCTTTTTGATGGCCTGCAGACCGAGTGAGGGTGCGACGAGTTCCATGTTGTCGCTGCTGACACCCGCGCAACAGTTACACGAGGATGAGGATGACAACAGTTCAGATGGAGAGGACGTCCTGGCCGATATCATTCCTACACCGAGCGAGAGCATGGACTCGCGGTCAACAGATATACCCACAGATAACACCCCCGAAGACGACGACGATGAACCAGAAATACCGGAACTGCCCCCACCAGTAACGGCTGTCCCCAGAGAACCGTCAGAGGCGCCAACGGCACCAGCACGATCAGCAACAGAACCATCACCTGCGCCGCAGACACACACAACCCCCGAGGCGGGCACGACAACAACGCAGACCCTCCGCTCCCGCGGCCCAGCCCGCCCAGATTCGCCCTCAGCGACAACGACAGCCACAGCCCGCGCAGCCCTCTTCGCCTCCCGCCGCTCCAACACCACGAAGTCCTCGGCCTCCGGGCCCGCGTCGTCGACGGCGACGGCCGAGGCGATCCTGGACCACCAGCGCGCGGAGCAGGACGCGCTCTCCGAGTCGATCCTCAAGATGGCCAGCGCGCTCAAGGCCAGCTCGCAGAAGTTCTCGAGCACACTCGAGCAGGACAAGGGCGTGGTGTCGCGCGCGGCGGACGGGATGGATAAGACGGAGAGGTCGATGGACGCCGCGAGCCGGCGGATGGGCACGCTGCGGAAGATGACGGAGGGGAAAGGATGGTGGGGGAGGATGATTTTGTATGCTTGGGTGTACGGGCTCATGGTCGCCTTGATCCTCTTGGTGTTTGTGATGCCCAAGCTGAGGTTTTGAGGCGTAAGGTGCGGTAGGTGTGAAAAGGCCTAGCACTTGTTTTTGCGAAGAATCAGAACGTTTTTGGCAACATGTCTACAGGGGCGTTGGGATAACAAAGGGGGCTCCATCTCTGAATCGGTTACGAGGGGGGCATGGCATAAGCGGCACTACCAAATGCAAAGATGATTCTTCTTCTTATTTTCTCTTTTGATTCAACGATTTTGCTCATTCTAACCCATCAGGTCTGTTGATATATATCAGACTGCCCCCATGCCCTGGACCTCCTTCACAAACCAATCCAAGCCACATGCATCGCAAAAGCCAGCACACCGAGCCCCCGAACGATGCCGCTCCGTCCATTGCCCACCGATGCCGACTGTCCCAGGGCCATCGCAGGCGAAGGCGAGGGATCAGGGATCCCAAACGTTGACGTCTTGATCGGTCTGCTCGTCGGAGACGCCGAGGGTGTGGCGGTCGTCGGGGTAGCGCAGGGTTTCGCAGACGCGATCTGGGGCCTGGACGTAGCCGAAGGCGAAGACGCCGACGATGTCGATGATGACGGTGGCAGCGGGTCCGTGATAAAGGTCGGCCACGTGTTCGACGCGAGCGTCTGGATGGATTTCGTCTTGAAGTCGGCGCCGAAGCAGGCTAGGCCCGTTCTCTGGCTTTCGCCTGAGCCGCGGAGGAGGGTGCCGCAGACGGGGCTTTCTGTGTTGCTTGAAGAGGGGAGGCTGTGTTAGTGTGTGGAGATGGGACTGCATCGAAAGAGAAAAAGGGATGGTTTGTTGGACGAAGATGAAGGAGAGGGGGTTTGAAGTGGTGAAATGGGGCTAGTTGGACATACCAGCAGAGCGTCCTCTCCCCATTCTGCGTCTTGCCGCTGCAGATTGGTTCGGCGGGGCCTAGACAGGTCGAGTAGAGGCTTCCGCAGAGCCACCTGCCCGTGTTGTGGCATGCGATTCTGGAGGTTCCTGTGCCGGCTGTGCAGGTGACTAATACGAGTTCTGAGAACAGGTTGATAGGCTTTGCGTCAGTACTGGTTCCTTCTATTCATCTCCTAATCTGAACCCATCCCATGCCACCTCCTCTCCTCTCCCAGGAGAGAAGGCAGAATCTGGGGGAGAAAAGCCCAAGCAGGTAATTTCAAGATCATGATGGAGGAAACTAACCTCCCCCTGTTCTAAAGAACCCGCACGTCTCCTTTCCCATGCCCTCTGAGATGACTTGTCTCGTGGCCCGGGCTCCAGATCGTTGTTGGTCCAGCGGGCCGCTGTTTGTCAATCTGTCAAGCGGGGGAGCTGCGCTCTCTGTCGGCATGACGATGGCGAGGGCGATGGGGTCCGCTGTCGTTAGAGACAGAAGGGTGCCGGCGAGAGCGAGTAGAACAGAGTGGCCTCTCATATCGAAGAACGAAAGGGGAGCAAGCAATGGAGAGGCTAAGAGACGTACGTGCCTTCAGGAACGGGCGGGCCATTGCGAAGAGGAGATGCGCAGAAGGGCATTTTGACTTTGGTCATATAAGTCAGTAGGTTCTTGGCATCTATGTTAGGACCGACTTGGGGTGTTTTGAGGTTCAAAGATGGCTAAAACTGGAATAGAAATGGTCGAAGTAGGAGCAAACATGTACGACGAAAGACACAAGCGAAGTGGGTTGCCCTTGCTTGTATTCAAATTGTGACCCAAAACGAAAGGGAATCGCGTCTCTTTGTTCACCTCATCGCTTCCTCTGCCCTTACTCCACGCAAACATTTGGTTGAGGGTCTCAAGGGCGAAATTTATCTACTATGTTGCATGGTTCCGAGCCTCATGAATGGCTATCGAGGCCTTGAGCTACAGTCACGGGCTCTTGAAATAGCAATAATTAGAATTAGATGAGTACACGAGGTGTGCTCTAGCCTTCGGAAGTCATCATGCTACCGGTCTCAAAGAGCTTGCAATTAGTTCTTGACTCACTCAACATGGCTAGACCTTGCACATCTGGGAAATATCTATAAGAACTTTCTCCATGGGATGTTCATAGCTTTACATGCGTACAGCTGAACCCGATATCAATACCGGTGAGGTGCGATGTAACATTTGGTAGACAATCGTTATTAAGTTCTGAACAGTGGCATATCTGCTCGCAGGACGAACACTCATATCAAAAGAAAAAAAAATGATAACTCATTTCCATCAGACCCCTTGGCCCGCCAGGGCCTTTCGCGTAGAACCAGATGCTAGAGAAACATTGAAGATCGCCGCATCGTCGAGCAGTTCAACTCAGCCCAACTCAGCCGGCTTCATCGCGCTTCCTATCGAATCGTTCGCCGGCGCCTGAAAAACGTCCCGATGCTGAGCAGACGAGGACGCGGGCGACGTGGGTGACATGGGCTGATAGCTCCACTGCTCTCCCTCTTTCTGGTTTATCGGAGACACACACGGCTGGTCGCCGGCGAGCTCGTGGCTGGGAGACGGCGAGACGTGACCACCACCTCTCGACTCCCCCCGGACCGACGAAGCTCTTCTTCTTCTCACGACGAGCCATGTGGCGACGCAGCCGGCGATGGCGAGGATGGTCACGCTGCTGAGGACACCGCCGACAATGGCACCCGTCTGATTACCGCTGGATGGAGCAGCGCCGCCGCCACCGCCGTTGGAAGGTTCCGGCGTCGGTGCGCTTGTCGAGGAGGCTGTCGAAAGTGTCGGGCTTGATGGCACGGAGGGTGTTGGCGGGTCGTCTGAGACTGTCGAGGAGGAGCCTGGCACAGACGTGGCTCGCGTATCTGCTGAAGAAGAAGGAGAAGACGTGGTGGTAGCAGGAGCTGGAGGAAGCAAATTGGTCGATGCGGTATACAGGTAGACGAGGGGATCCCATGGCAAGCCTTTCTCGCGACATCCCCAGAGTGTTTTGTCTTGGGTGCCCTCTTTCCGGCGGAACTCCTGGCACTCCCCGTTGAAGCTGTTCGTTGACGTACTATGGATTTTCCAGACCGTCAGTGTCGTCTTCCCCCGCCAGAGAAGAAGGGGTGAGGCAACATTTCAAGTTTCCTCGGGGAACGCGGGGACGTACCAGCACATTGTATCCCTTCCGCGAGTCTGAGATGGAAATGGACTGCACATGGAGTGACCGTGAGGCAAACAAGCGGTTGCTAGGGCCGCTCCACAGGCTAAATAGTCATTCTGAATGGTGCAGCGGGTGTCTTCATCGCAAGTGCGTGATCGTATTACTGAGGCAGCCGAGAGAGATGTTCATCAGCATACCGTAAATACCGGGATCCTCGAGTGGTGATTTTGTCTACCGGCTTCGAGATTGGTGTTTTGACGTGGAGATCAAAGAAAAGAAAATACTAACCCAGACCTGTCTCTTTAGAGAGTGTGAATAAGCCGCAGGTGTTTAGGCCTAGGGTCACTGCCGTGGTAGGGGCCCTCTGCTCAGATCTCTTTGCGATGGTATTTGAATCTATGAATACCGGCGTCAGCTGCGGCCGTGGCCATCGGTTTGCCCTTGGTAACGCGGGAATGCTGTCGTTGACTCCTAGCTGTGTTGACAGTTCTAGTAGATGAGGACGCCAGAACCCAAAGGTTTCCGCCGTCGGTATGCTGGCCGCAACGACGAGGAGCAGAACCGAGAGGGTCTGCATCGTCGGAAGTCTAACCAACTGAAATTTTAACCGAGTTAACGAGAAGGTGGTTTTGTTGAAGGCGACGTGATGATGTGGCAAGTGGGAAGAAATGAAGATGTGACGAAGAAAGATGGGAAGTCGAGGCGGAGGCTGGCGAAAAGGGGTTGCCCTTGGTTTTATTCGCAGCTTTGGCCATGCGTCTTTGTTCCTCTCCCAGAGAGAACAGCGACCATGTGAGGCGGAACAGTTTGATGGAAGGGCTGTTTGTGGTATGTTCGATCGAGAGTTTGACCCGAGCTGTGCTAATTTCTCTTCTCTAAGAGGGAGGGTAGCACAAACACCTTCTCGTGGTGTTTGCCTTTATGTTTCTTCCTCATCTGCTGGAGCGCAAACATCCTCTCGACCAGTCACTCGGTCCTCACTTGATTTTGACACTATAAGGTCCGTTTGGTGCTGTGCGTTTTGAAAAGTTTGTGAAACCAGATCTTGAACCGCCTCCGCCTCCCCCTTCCCCCTTGCTAGTGCGAAATTTGATCGATCCCTTCCACTTACTTGAACTTTGGAGGTGTTGCAAGCCGCCGAGTCTCTAAGTAGTGTAGTATTTATGCGTGAAGGCGACCGTATCTTGCGTTTCTTGGCGAAGCGAGGGAATAAGTCTAACGCTGTATCACGTCCCGCGCCACATCATTCATCATTGTTGTTCTTTCCAGCCATCCATTTTGTCAACACTCAGGAACTGACTGTGTCCGAACTCTCATGGGAGTATACCAGGGCACTACCTCTTGCTACTTTCATGACATTGACCATGGTGATTTCAGGTGTCCTGTCTCATCCTGTGTCCCACCCTTTGACCCGATTTCCTTAATAACTCATCCCAGAATACCGCATCCTCATGAAAACCCATAACCCCGAGAGATGAAAAGATCTATTGAATTTGAATCGAAGGAAGGGAGATCCACGGAGCTACTCGCAGAGATCCCAAGAAGACTCCTCAACTACAGGCTCAGACTTGGTTCGGTCGACAGGACTGGGATTCTTGGTGACGACAATCTGGTAAGTGTTGGCGCTGCCTTGACCGAAGATGATGACCAGGTAAGCCAGGAAGAACTCGAATGTCTAAAAAGGTAGACTGGATGTCAGCATGTCATCCACTTTGAGACAAAAACATAGAGGACGGAGAGGAAGAGAGCTGTGCGAATAAAATCACCCGGTAATTCTTGGGGCCATACATGGCCATCAGAGCCTCTCGATTTCGCACAAAGTTACCGTACCACTTCCGAACCGTCTCAGAGTAGTGGCGACCAACGTTTTCCACACTATTAGCTCTGAAGCCGGCGGCCTCGAGCTGGTTGATCAAGGATGCGAGCGAGGCATAAGGGACGGCGTCGGGGCAGACGTACCTGGCCATCAGGAGTCTCCATACGAGATCCTCGTACTGTCAGGACTCATTACCGCCCGCGACCTCGAGGAAGAAGATGCCGCCGTCGGCGAGCAGGCCGTGAATGTGCTTGAAAAAGTCTGAGTGCTCGCCGGGGCCGTTGTGCAGAGCCATGAAGTTGTCGGGGCCTTTGTGCTCGGCTAGATGCGTGCAGACGATTTTCTTGTAGCCGCCTTTGACGGGAGCGATGTTGGTGTACTCGGCGACGTAGTTGAGACCAGTGAATGGGACGTGCGGGAAGATACGACGGGCGTAGTTGGCGAACGCGTTCCACCCGTAGCCGACGCTGAGGGCTCTGCCGTACGGATTGAGGTGGATCTTCTCGCAGATGACGCCGAGCTTATTGTCCTCGAGTTCCTCGAGGAACTCTTGCTTGTTGATGTCGCGGACGAGACCTGAAGTGTACATCATCCGGGGTCCCAGGAAGCCGCGGAGCTGCCTAGATCGAGTCTCTCGTGGGCTGGGTGGATATCTCCGTCATCTGAATACATAAGAATTAGACGTTTACAATTTGACGAGGGTAGTGTGAGAGTGAGATATACTATGAAAGCAGAGATTCTCAATAACCTTTGGGATGAGCTTGAAGAGGACGAAGTAGATGAGACCGAAGGTCAGGCGGAAAGAAGCCCAGTCATGTCTCTTCTCGAGGATAGTCAGGGTGTCTCCGTTCATCTTAACGTCTCCATCGAGGTGCATCTGGCAGAAGGTAGCCATCGGGATCCTTCTCTTGCCGCGGTACTTGACATTTGCCGGATGCTTGAAGGTCATGTAGTATTCGACAGAACGACCAGGGAGGACGGTCTTGCTGGTGCGAGGGCTGATGGCGGAGGCAATGAGCCGGATTCCAGCGGTGACGGGGACTGCTATAAAAGCGGCCAGAATGAGGTCGATGATGATACCTCCTCTGGTGCCGAAGGAGAGGTAGAGCACCTGGAGTATGATGACGTACCCCAGGGCCAAGCTTTGACTGAGGGAAGGCATCTTGGCTGTGGCGCGTTGGATGGGAAGCAGGAAGTTCGAGAGATAGGAGAAGTGAGAAGCTATTTATCACAGATACCTCTCATCATTGCTTAGTCGCTCGCACGTATTCGTAGCATTATATAAGGCCATAAGTGGATCGTGACTGGTACTAGAGCGGAGATTGGGAATTCTTAACATCAAACAAAGTAGAACCAAAAGACAGCCCTTGTCCAGTCCTCAACCATCTTGACAAGGGAGGCTTTTCAGGATTCACTATGGCAAGGATCTCCTCGACATCGACGATACCCGGCTTTCAAGTGAACTCAAACGATACGCTCGCGTTCTTTAATATGCTGGCAACGGTCAATGTTGCCCAACGTGGCACGTGTTTTCCACACGATGCGAGACCGTCACCAAAGAGGAAGCCGAAATGAACACGATCCTCTAGAATCAAGAAATAGAGTTCCTCAAGTGATTTCGACTGAGAGACCTAGTTCCACGGGGTCTCATCTCGATCTCAAGTCATAAAGCACCTCGTAGGTTCTCAAACGTAGTTGAAAGTCGGCTTTGGATAGATATTCCGTCGAAACGACAAACCTCCTTTGCGGGCTTTCAAGCATACCGTGCAACGCCATCCTGTATAAGGATGAAGGGCATTAGTGTGCCAGACTGAAGCAAGAAGAAAGAGAAGCCAGCCGACTTGGTTAACAGAATGATGTGAAAGCATATGGCTTTGAAAAATCAGAAGAGTATCTAGCTCGGCGTAGTTTGTCCATGCAAGACACCGCCTTGGGTTCCTCCTTTTCTCTGACGCTCTTACACACACTTCACAATCCATCCTTCCCGGAACTAAGCGCAGTAGCTTTCAAGAGTGCCAAAAGCAGCATAATCATACAACAAAAGTCTCTTTATTGCATTTTGAAAATGGCTATGAGTCACCCAATTCCTTCTTCCACCGAAAATTTGTTTGGATCGGCTCTCCAGGCAAACTTTGGTTGAGAAAGTACGTGTTGGGGGAAGTTGGATGGATGTTGGAGGATTAAAGATGGTGTGGAGATGCAACCGCATGCGGGGAGCCGACAGAGGGGGAGCACGGACACTGCAAGGGAGCTTACCCCAACTTTGGGGGCTATTCATTCATTTAGCGACTCCAAAAGGTACAAAGAGGCAGTCTTGAGGAGTTGGGAATAGCTTCATTTGATATCCTGAACAACAAAAATCCCAAAAAGTTCTAGCCACAGTAGGCCGATCATCTCTCTATAGACCATCAATCAAAATAGCGCGATCCGCAAATCTGCACTAGACCTTGTTCCACCAAACCATTTTACCCTATAACTCAGGAGGTATATCCAAGAACCACATGCTTACACAGCTTCAACCCTGCAGATACAAACGTCCCTCCCAGGGCCTCAAGACCGTCTTGCCGCTCTCGGAAGCAACTCTTTCCTTGACATCGTCGTAGTTTCCGACCCGGATCTTGGCGCCCTCGCCGGGGACCTCGACCGCCTGCTCCTCACCCGTGAAGTTCAACACCACGACGGCGCTCCGGCCCCCGCGCGACTTCTTATACACAAACGTCTCCTTGTTCTCCACGTCAAACAGCTCAAACGCGCCGTGCGTCAGAAGCTCGCCCTCCTCCTTGCGCAACTTCAGCATCTCGCGCCAAAAGTTCAGCACCGAGCCCGGTTCCTTTTCCTGCTTGGCGACGTTGATGGACCGGTACTCGTCGTGGACGCGCATCCACGCGCCGTTCTTGTTGTCCGTGAAGCCGGCGTACGGCTTGTCGTCCCACTGCATCGGGATGCGCGCGTTGTCGCGGCCGAGCAGGTTGATGCCGTCCATGACGTATTTCAGCATGTCACTGCCCTCGCCAAATTCCTTCTTGATGTCGTCGTAGTAGTTGAGCGCCTCAATGTCCTTGTAGTCCTCGATGCCCCAGCTGCGCGAGACGTTGGTCATGCCGATCTCCTGGCCCTGGTAGACGAAGAGCGTGCCCGTCTGCGAGCACATCATGAGCGCCAGCATCTTGGCCGACGTCTCGCGCCACTCGGGCGAGTCGCTGCCCCAGCGCGAGACGGACCTGCCCTGGTCGTGGTTCTCGCAAAAGGCCGTCGTCCAGCCGTCGGTACCCTCGATGAACTGCTGCCACTTCGCCACGATGCGCTTCAGCTCGGGCAAGGTCCACTTCTGGGCCTGGTACTTGTATCCGACGCCCTGACCGAGGTCGACAATGTCGAACTGGAAGACCATGTCGAGCTGGCGGTCGGCGGCGCTGATGAACTTGAGGACGTGTTTCGGGTCCGGGGTGTGGGGGAGCTCGCCGACGGTGACGGTGTCGTAGTGGTTGAGGACTTTTGCGTTCATCTCGCGCAGGAACTCGTGTATCCGCGGGCCGTTGCAGTAAATCATGTAGGCGGGCTGCTCGTAGGCGTTCTTGTTCATGATGGGGGCGTCGCGGAAGTCGACGCCCTTGCTGTACATGTTGACCGTGTCGATGCGGAAGCCGTCGACGCCCTTGTCGAGCCAGAAGCGCATGGCGTTCTCGTAGATGGCCTCGCGCGTCTCCTCGTTCTCCCAGTTGAGATCGGGCTGCTCCTTGGCGAAGAGGTGCAGGTAATACTCGCCCGTGGGCTCGTCCCACTCCCATGTGCTACCGCTGAAGTGGCTTCGCCAGTTGGTGGGAGGCAGACGGGTGCCGTCCTCGGCGTAACGAGGAGGTTTCCAGATGTACCAGTTCCGCTTGGGGTTCGTTTTTGAGGATCTCGACTCCTGAAACCACTTGTGCTGGTCCGAGGTGTGGTTGACGACGAGGTCAAGGATGAGCTTCATACCGCGCTTGTGGCATTCCTCAATGAGGACCTCCATGTCGCGGACGGTGCCGTAGGGGCGGTGGACGTCCTGGTAATCGGAAATATCGTAGCCCATATCGACCTGAGGGCTGGCGTACATGGGCGAGACCCATACGATGTCAGTGCCCAGGTCCTTGAGGTAATCAACCTTGTCAATCATGCCCTGGACGTCGCCGAGGCCATCTCCGTTGCCGTCCTTAAAGCTGGCGGGGTAGATCTGGTAGATGACGGCATCCTTCCACCAGGCTCTGCTGGCGTTGTTCAGAGTGATCGAACCCATACCGAAAACCAGTCTGACAGGGCTGTTGAAAGTCAGTCTACCTAGAGAGATTGCAATTGGGTGTGAAAGAAGGAGAGAAGAGGGGGAAGAAGAAAGAAGGAAGTGGGACAGTAGATATGCTCAGTACAGAGCAGAGGAGCGCAGGGCAGACAGAGCAACACACCAGAACTAGCTTGCAAGCTCAAGAAAAGGATTGCGCGCCTGGAAGCTCCTCGCTCTGACTTATATACATACCTACATCCTCTCAACCCGGGCCACAGTCGACCTAAGCCCGGGGGCGCAACTGTCTTTCCCCGCCCCCTCTCTCGCTCTCTCTTTGGTCTCGCTCTGTCTCTCAAGTTGGATCCAAGTCAGACAAAACAAGGTGGTCGAAAGACACTGGCAATAACCGAGGCGGGACACGAAACGTCGTGCGTGTGTGGGCCACGGTGCGGAAGATCGTCCCTCTCGATGACAGGCCGGTGCATGCAAGCGCCGCATGCGGGTGGTGGCCCTTGGTCCTCCTTGGAGTCAGTCCCGAGTTTACTTGCTGCCCGCGCGGGGTGGACGGCCACCTAATCGTGCTAATTAACTGCGTTTGCTAAGGTGCGCGTTCGACGGCTCAATGGTGTGTGGGTGGTGGTCCGCGGAGAGTAATGGTGGTGGTGGTGCGCGCTGGACGGACCAATGAATTGGCCTGAAAGGAGCTCAATTCTCGCTGTAAAGTCTGGGAGAAATACCATTGGCTCCCCCCGCGCCGTGCGGATTGTTCTTGGAACCATGGTCCATGTGTGTGCCCCGCGGCGAAGTATCCGTTCGTTCTTGGGGTTTTCGAGGTGTGGTATGGTGTGGTGTGGTGCTGCGTGTGCCGTGTGTATGCGTGTGTGTATGTGTGTCTGCAAATAATACAGGCGAAGAGAAAGAGCGAACTCCACGCCCCATCCCAGGGGCGCGGGTTGGGTTAGCGGGTAAGATAGGCGGACGGGAAAACTCTCGCTAAAATTGTAGATCGGGGCGCTGCCGACCCCTTCTTTATTTGGAGAGCTATTGGAGTATTGGAGAGTCTTGGACCTTCTTTTTTGTGATGGATGTTCATGTGCCATGTGCCTCTTGTGAGTTTTCTGTCCGACTAAGCTTACCATCCGGTTTACAAACCTATTACAACTTATCCGTCCAACGAAAGCCAACCATCCAACCCGACCCAGACAAGCTAGAGCTACCTTACCTTCAAGGTACGTAAAACTCGCGCACACTTACACAATGAGACGATCCCCAGGATGGCCACACAGCTTGGGCGAACTTTGAGCAGAGAATGGGTGCTTAACATTGCCACTCTCATCCAAGTGGTGTCATTTACTTCCTTCTCAGTACCTACCTTACTCGATACCCCGTGGTCGCTGCCGTGCCGTTCTCCCAGAATGCCAAGCCTTCAGGTGGACAATGTCTGGAAATGCAAGGAGGGGCTATGAGTTCCAACTTCCCGCGCAAAACAAGAGAGAGTAAGGAGGACCACGTTGTTCCTTCAACCATGACTCCTCTTCACACACGAGGACGCACACGACCTCTCTCTATTCGCGGATGCGTTGTCCGCTTTTTGCCCATCGCCTCCCACACCTCCGTCTGATCTACCGTCACGGGAGATTCTCCGACGACAGCTCCGACGACATGCGTCAAACCACACTTGCTAATAATTCTTCCCTTCTGGCCTATCCTCTTCTTCCTTTTTCTTGGTACGACTCGGTCTTCCTGCCTCACATTGCCTTGCCTTAGTCGCAAACAAGTCCGAACCCTATCTCTCCTCGCCCCGAAGTTCAACCGCTTCAGCCGAACAACCTCCTCCTCCTCCTCCTCCTCTTCTTCTTCTTCACCAGCTTTATCCGACCGGCTTGTTGAGATGGCTGTTCCGGTGGGAGGGTATTCTCTTATACTCGTTCGGGAAATATCTTCCATCCGCCCCAAGATAGATAAATCAGTATACGGCGTGGCAGTGTAACACTAACCAACCTCCTTGAAAGCTTGTTGCTACTTATCAACGACGCCAGACGGGAATATGAACCTTCACCCTAAACTTTGCCCAACTTTATATATCTTACGAGACGTGGTTCCTTGTATACAGACCGCAGCCCCGGATAAGCCGCCCAAGGGCCCTAAGGCGGCAGGACGGCAGTGCCGCGTGCGTTCCTTGCGGCTCCGCATCTTATCTTGCCGTAGACCCCTTTTTGTTTCTCCGACTTCGACCTTCCCTCGCAACCTAACCCAATACCTGACAAGGCAAGTTTTACGTGAAGGTAACCCAACCACCCGGGCAGCTCAGGCGTAGTTTCTAACACTTGCTGGGAATTTCTGGGATTAAGTTCGAATTCATCTCCTCCGATCCACCCACGCGGGGTACCCTACCCTACTTACCTTAGCTTCGTACGGATACACGTGTGAATGCATTGTAGGGCCGATGATCTAGTCGGATATGGAGGCACCCTATCGAAACCCCTGGTCGACGTCTGGATATGCTTAGGCAGGTTAAATAGATAGCTGCACACTCCAGGTTCGGCCGACTGTTCGCCGAAGTGGGCAAAATGGCAGTCTTTAGAGTTCCGGATAAGTTTCAAGTCATGTGCCATTTTTTGTGTAATTCCCTATCCTATCATACTTAATACTACAAACCGCCAGAATAGACGCAATCTTGGAGATCCCCGGTTCCCAGGTCGAATGAATACTCTTGGAATACTCTACTGTCGCCTCAAAATGAATGGGCAATCCCTTCGGGCAACTCCGAGCTTTCTCTACTCCTCGTCGTCATCATCAGCATCTGCCATGCTGGTGTCTGCAGCGGGTTGTGTCTTGTCAGCCTCATCATCGGAGTCTGCGCCCGCTCGATTCTTCTTTGGGGCTTCATCCTCGTCCTCGTCCTCGTCGCTCTCAATGACCCTGCCCCGCCTGGACCGTGAGCTTTGCTGCCGCCTACTGATACCTCCATCCTCGTCGTCCTCCTCATCGGCGTCTCTGTTGTTGTCAACCTCCATCTTGTCATCGTCATCGCCGCCCTTTTCTTCAGCGTCAGAAAGAGGAGAGCTGGCCTTTTCGAGTGCTCTCTCTGCACGGTCCAAGGGATCCTCTTCCTCATCCTCGTCATCGCTGTCGACAATAATCTCGGCAGACTTATACTTGCTGTTCACCGTAGACTCCTTCTTTGTAAGGCGGCGCTTCTTCTTTGTTGGGCGTTCCTCGCCAGAGTCTTCGCCGTCCGTCTCGGTGGCCTTCTTCTTGCGTGATCCTCTCTTGGGACGGCTTTCGCCATCGCCCCTTGGTGCCGCCTTCTTCTTCCTCTTGACCTTGTCGCCAGTCTCGCTGTCGGTTGTCATTTCGGCCTCCTGTCGGGCCTTTTCCTCCTCGGCACGACGCTCTGCAATCTCTCTGTCCCTTGCCGCGATTTCTTCTCTCTCCCTTCTAATCTTCTCCTGTCTCTCGCGTTGCTTGTCGAGAGCCTGTTGGCGTTCCTCCTCTCGTTTCCGGAGCTCGGCCTGACGCTGCTCGAGAGCGGCTTGCAACTTCTCCTTGTTCTTCTCCTCGTACTCCTTTTGGCTAGCGATGGCTCTCTCCAGCTGCTTGCGTTGAGTGTTGCGAGCCATGTTCGCACGCTGCTCGACGTCGTGTTTGGGGTAAGGAGTCTGTGGATGGTTTGCAATCTCGTCGAGAGCAGAGATTGCGGATTCAAGCCCAGTTGCGGCCTCTTGAAGTTGCACCAATGTCCGCTGGTTCTCGTTGAGGGCATAAACGGTAGTTGCCATTTGGATCTGAACGAAGGCTACATTGAACTTGTAGTGAACCTGTTCCGGTGCTGCCTCAAGTGCCTACAAATCATGTTAGAAGCTGTAGATAAGATTGCCTGGAGACGGTTGTTTACCTTTTGTGCGTACTTGAGCGCCTCGTGGTACGCGTCCAGGAGCTTCTCGGATCGGCCCTTGTTGAGCCAAGTACGACCCAGACAGGCGAGAATAACGGGATCGTTACCCTTGCCCTCTTTCGACAAAGCAACCTCGTAATTCTCAATGGCCTTGGAGTATTGCCTGAGCTCGGCATAGATGTGGCCCAGGTTGACGTAGACATGTGCATCCTTGATAGTGTCCCGAATCTTGACGAAAATACCCAAGGCCGTCTTGTAATCCTTCTTGTCCTCGACCAACGCAATGGCAATACCTTGTGCTGCGTACGCATTCTTGGGATCCAGAGAAAGGGCCTTCTCGAAAAACTCGACCGCTTTGCTGTATGTGGCGCTCCTCTTGGCCTTGTCACTGTCGCTTTCACGTCGCATCTCTCGAGCTTGGATCAGGTACAAGTTGCCCATGCCAACCAAGGCATAGCGATCATGCTTGTCGTAGTTCTGTAGTGTGTGTTTGTAATGACGGAATTCGTGGTCCTCGTTGATGTTGTGTGGGCGCTTTCTAGAGTGTACCTTGCCCATGTACCAGCCGTACAAGGCTCGAACCTCGAGATCCTGAGGGTTTTCTTGGTACAGCTTGGCAACGGCGTCAGGTCCCTCCTTGTTGGGGTTCCTACGGAGCTTGATATACGCAAGTCTGGTCCTGGCGTCGGTATAATCGTCGTGGCGTTTCAGCAAACCTTCGTATACTTCGGTGGCTTTGTCGTAAATACTTTGTGACTCGTAACTTCGACCAAGGTTGAAGCTAATCGTGGTGACCAAAGCATCCGTGTCGATCTCTTGGTCCTTTTCGCCAATCTTCATGCAAGCACCCAGAGCCGCCTCAAACATCTCGCTGGCCTGTTCGTGCTTCTCAGACTGCGAGTAAAAGCAACCGATGTTGTTGAGAAGCTGCGGGGGAAGGAACTTGCGAAGAGCTGCGCGGTTCTCGGCCTCATCTTCGATTCCAGTGGGACGTTCTTCCTCTGGAATTTGGTCGAGTTCTAGCGCCTCAACTTGAAGAAGACACTGCTGAGCTCTCTCGGGGAACTCATGCTCGTACAGACGGGCAAGATTTAACAAGACCGCAGCGTCTGGAGACATCCCCTTCTTGCTGTCCTTCCAAGCACCTCGCACACTCTCTAGAAGTGAAATCGCCTTCTTCATCTCGGCCGACTTATCCTCCTTGCCATCCGCGTCTTCGTTCGCGAAGACTTCTTCCGCGTACAAAGTGCCCAGCAAGATCATAGCTTCGTGGTTCTTGGACTGCTGAATCATCTTCTCCAACCGCAGCTTCGCCTCACCGAGATCGCCTCGGAGCACTGCTAGCTGGGCAGCACCGAACTTCGCGGGCATGTAGCCACGCTCGGCACCGCCACGCGCATCGTCAGCTCGGCGGTAGAAGTCACTGGCGCGTTCTGGGTCGCCAGTGTAATGCTCCTTTCTTGCCAAGAGATACCAGCCGTCACTTGCGATCGCATTAACGTCGGTGTACTGAATGGCCTTGTGTGCGAGCGAGTCTACAGTGCCGAGCTGTTTGCGCGACAGAAAGTAGCCGGCAAAGGTAGCGCATGTCAGCGGCATGTTCTTGTCGAGCTTGAAAGACTTCTGGGTGTACTCGGTCATTGCTTTCTTGTATAGGTGCAGGAACTCGGGACTGTTCGTAGGGATGCGGCTGCTGGCGTCAAGATGGTAGAGACCGAGAAGAATGTTTCCAACCTTGTGCTCGGGGTTGATCTCGATGCATCGCTCCCAAGCAAGTTTAGCATCGTCCTTGAAGCCCAACTGCCAGAAACAGCAGCCAATGCCTATCCTCGGATCGGGGTCGACGAAGTTTGGCATCTTCTGCAGAACCTCTTGGTAGCTTGCCAGGGACTCCGGATACTTTCCGAGTGAAAAGAAGGTTCGCGCCTTGCCCATTACAGCGAGCATATTCTTCCCTTGCGATACTCGGATGGCGTCTTCGAAAGCCTTGAGTGCTGATCGCAACAAGTCCGCCTTTTCAGAGTCCACCTGCCCGTGACCTGTCGCCTTAGGGGTCTGCAGAGACGCTCTAAGCAGCTGCAGAACTCCGCGAGCCAGGAACAGAGGAGGGTACGCCGGGTTGATGCGCGACGCATCGTTTAGCGTAGAGGTCGCCAGTTGCAGGTAATATTCTTTCGTCTTGGCTTCGGAAGCCAGCTCGCCATCGGGCGGCACTCTCGGCGCTTCGCGACTCTTCCACAGATACATCCAGCAGAGGCATCCAATCATGCTAAGCTTTTCTCTGGGATTGTTGTCGCGCATCGCGTTTCCACCTCGGACCAGCATCTCGATAGCATGGTCAATCTTCTTCTGCTTGGCGTAGGCCAATGCAACGGTCATCCAGTAGGTTCGAGCGGCGCGTTCGTTTTCGAAAAGGGTGCAAAGTTCGGTAGGATCATCGAAAAGCTCGAGAAGATCGATTTCGACGGCTTCGTCTTCGGCTTCGCCTTGAACCGGGACGTCGATGGCGGCTGGGATGTCAGAGAACCGCTTACTGACTGGCGCGCTGGCTGCGCCATTGGTGCCATTCATCGCGCCGTTCCTGAGGACTGACATTTTGGCGGATGGGAGGCTATGACATGCCTCGGATAAGTTTGGTGATGAAGTGGATGGAAAGTGAGGCAATCCAGAAATTCGGGGGAAGCTGGGATGAGGCTGAGAAAGATCAATCCGTCGCGTAGCACTTGCCTGCCACGCCTGCTCAGTCGGCCTTGCATATGGGTCCATAAGAGACGCTAGGGGGGGTACTCTTGCAGCGCAGCTGTTGACCAACGTTGCTCAAGTTTTGATTGGTCAATCTGCCATGAGATGTCCGAGGTACAGGTGTCGCAGGCCAACTAAGAGCCCTGTGATATGTACTGGATACTTTAATGCTCACTTACACATTCTCATGTCTTCAACTTGCTACAAGATGAGTTATCCTACAAAATAGCCAAGCTTTCCAAGTCAAGATGATTTATTGCAATTATATGCGTGAACTTCTTGGATGGTTCTGTCTCAGTTCGTTCCATGACACAGCCATTGTGCAAGCGAATAAGAATCATATATTGACTGGGAAAGAGGTGAGAGTTCTGGCTCATCACTATGGGCAGAAAGAAGAGGAAAACTTCTGGTCCTACAACAAATCTTTCGCTAGAAGAACGAGCTTAAACTGCCGATACTTTTAGAATAAAGATTTATATAGGGCTTTGGACAGTTCAATAAGCCAGCGGGGGAAGGAGCAACTGAGGTTGCCCTGGTTGACCAACAGAGGCAGGCGCGCCTTCACTGTCAACTTCCCAGCCTACCACATACAAACTTGGTTCTTTCACACCACCGTTCACTTAGGATTTTACTTTCTCGAAAAGTGAGATCGATTTATCTTCGTCTTTTCTTCTCTATCATTTCAGCTGAAAGAGGTATCAAGCCAGCATTCGACCACAATTGCGACCCTTCAGACAGCTTTTATCCTCTTTACGGCTCATCATGCCCGCCATTCCCCAACCCAAAGCTGGGAGAGACAGGGATGGCGTTTTGGAGGATTCTGTTCACGGTTGGGTCACCAAATTCCTGACAGACCGACAGGTTGAGGAACCAAGCGGTCCATTGCCCCCAGTATCTCCAGTGCCGCCAGGATCTCAAGTTCAGTGTTCTGGATGGGGATGCCTCAGTGAAGCACAGCAGGCTGGGGTTCTTGTCACTATTGTTGTGGTGTTCCTATCTCTCTTTCTTGGTCTGATTTTCTTTCTACGATCGAAAAAGAAGCAGGACAATTGGGTTGTTGGTGACCTCATCCTTGTCCGGACCAGAAGACGACCGAGACCCAGAAGCCAAGCAGCCTCTATCAAGTCACAGCACTCGCGCTTCTTCTTCAGACATGAGGGGCTGACAGGCACGCAACAGCCTCCTCAAGTATTGATCGCTCATCCGACTATTCTTCATATTTCTCCACCTCCTCCTCTGCCAGTCCCGGTTCCCCTTCCCATGCCAATGCCGATGCCATTCCGACCACCTCAACCGATCTACCCCTATCCGATGGCTTATCAGGCGAACCAGGCAAATCAGTACTATCCGATGAGGGCGCAAGCATTTGGAAACTCTCAAGAGCCCTCTGCAGTCCCGGCATTCCCGGTCAATGCCCAGTACCAACAGCAACCGCAGCCTTATCCTCAAGCCCAGCAACACCCTCATTATCCATGGAAACAGGGGCCTGGCCTTCAGCAAAGTGAGCAGCGCTCTCAACAGCCCCCGCGAAGAAGGCTGTCACTTGCCCGAAGGCTCTTCAGTCTGTTTAACAACCCAGTCGGTAGAGCGTCAACCATTGCCAGCTCTGACTCGGACTCAACCCGAGCTCCATCCATACGCAGCAGTCACCATTCGAGGACCTCAGCGACATCTGTTGCTACGCCGCCTTCTCCTGAAATGCGGATCAAGAGGACTGCAGCGCATGGAGCAGACGCGATGAGACCGCTTGAAGTGTCTCCCGCGGTTGCCACTGTCCAGAGTGACGACTACCTCACTCCGACAACTATACAGGATGCTTTGTCAATCCCAGCCAACTCGGGTAGCGAAGTTCAATGTGAATCGCGGGGGAAGGCCGCCACCACCGAGTCTCCGGTCAAGAAACAAGTTCAGGCTGAGCGTGATAATACAAAGACATGTCCGACTTCCATACCGATCTGCGAAGACACCGAAACTGCTGGAACTTATCCTAGTCGCCCTGTCGCCAAGCCCCTTAAGAGGTATGATCTCTCAACTACAGTCATTAATGGAGAGCTGACGAGACACAGTGCCCTAAAGAATGGGAATAGATCAGCTGCAGGAGCCAGATTATGCAATACGAAGAACGATCAGAAGCCCTCGGCCAAAGAAGATAGGTAAGATACATCTCAGCCTGAGCTCTCGATATCTACTGACCTGGTCAGCGATCATGTGGACTTCGCGTCTAGTCGTACCGTCACTTCGCCAATGGCCGCGGAAGCCAGCTCGAGCAAGGGCAAAGAGTAAAGCACTTCTTCATCTTTGATTAGAACCGTGAGCTGATACGATTGATAGAAAGCGGCAGCAGGGGAAATCCGTTGATAAACATAGCCCCAAGGAGAACGCAGTCCGCGAAGTTAGTCGAGATCATCCAGACGTCTTAGGTACAGCCGTACATTCTGCCGAGGCGCTGAAGAAGCCAGTACCGGATCCTCAAAGCAGCCCGGTCAAAACAACAGAGAAGAAACATGACCAGAGCTCGAGTCCCAACCAGCACTTACGGAGATTATCGAGTAGAACTGAAGAGCTTCGGTGAGCCACATAAATGAATCGTTAAAGGAATGACAAGTGGATGCTGACTGATATTGAGATTCGACGTGTCTTGTTCTGATGTCACGGAGACCAGTGACTCGCTGAGCGACGACTCGCCGCCTCCGTCTCCTCCGAGACCAATCCACCAGGGCGGCGGTAAGTATGCTCCTGAGCAGCTGCGAAGGAAGCCATCAAGAAGAGCGTACTAGGTTACGGTGAAAGACTTATGACTGTGTTTTTGACACGAACGGGCGGCGAAAAAGAACGGTTGATGCACGAAAATGGGGTTCCCTGGAACGACTATGGAACAAGGTTCGGACCTTACGAAGTATCGTGCACTTCAGACAGCGACCTGGTTTCTGGCTAAGGGCTGGTGGTTTTGGTCCCGACAAGATAGGTGGAATAGCATGTGTACCTGGCCACTTGCCTCACCAAAGCTTGTTTAGAACCGATTTAGATAGGTATTGGGGATAGGAATAAGGGTTCAGATGTGCTGCAAGGATGTAGAGCAATGCAGACAGACGGCTCGTCCATGCCCAATGGAATTCAGAGATTTGTGCAGCTGTGGTTCATAAGATATGCCGAGATGTGCATGAGTTGGAAAGCACAGAGAAGCCCAGCGGGATGTTTACTGCGGTAAAGCAGGGGTAACTTGGTAAGACAGGTATTTGTGTCACTTTGGCCCGTGCGCGATGAAGGTGAGATACCTTGTCCGGGTGCGTATGACAAAAGCAGCAAGCAGCAGAAGCAGGGCCCCCAGGGGAGGTGGCTTCGTCATTGCCTGCTACTCCGGCCGGAAAGGCACTTGCTGCACCCTGGAGCTCACCTTAGTCCAACCTCGCGCAGCCCCGATCACCTCTCCCCACGCTGCCGCCCGACAAGTCTGCTTGTCCGTATCATAACTCTCTTTCAACCGACCTTTATTCCGTCAGCCTCAAGCCTTTCACTTTTTCCTGGGACAGCTTTCAACATTAACCGGACGTTGCGATCATCAACCGCATGCTTGTCGCATGCCGACAGACAAGTGCCTTCCATCATTCCCACCCCTCTCCCCCCCCCGCAGCTCCCGGCTCAGCTGCGCATCCCCGATTGCGCATCCCGTTTGAGACTGCAAACCCTTCTGGACGATTGAATATCGACCTATAGCTTTGTTTGCTATTCCTTCCAATCCGACACTGAAACGATGTGGAACGATGAGGATAATAATCCCTATGCCGAGGGCTTTGACCGGAGAGACAGCCTGACTTCCTCTTCTGCCAACCCAGCCTCTCCTACTACCCGTGAGTGTATGTCGCGATTCTACCCCAGCTCAATCCTCGTCGTTTTGAAGATTTCGGAAAATGATGGAAACCATAGATCTGGATGATTCTTCAGACAGTACTGATGCCGACTGGGAGACTCTAGACCAGCGATTCGACATCCCTCAGACCCCGTCGACCACAAGCGATGAGGCTCCTCAGAATCGCTCCCATACCCTCCCAGACAGCGAAGCTGAGAGCAGCGACAATGAGCCGATTGCTAGAGACAGAGGCGATCTTGTCCCGCGCCCCAAGCCCGGCGGCTACGAAAGCCGCGTCGAGCAGATCCTCTGGGAGAATCCGAGCATGACTATTCTCATTACGGATGCAGGAAAGAGCGCGGAGAGCGGTGGAAAATACATTGTCTACACCATCCGGACAGGCGTATGTGGCTGTGCGATGGATCGCTCCCTCGATAGTTGGGGTACTGACTGTTTCATAGAACCTCGAAGTGCGCCGACGATACTCGGAATTCGCGTCTTTGCGTGAGGCATTGACCCGGCTGCATCCTACCCTCATTATACCCCCAATCCCCGAGAAGCATACCATGGCAGACTACGCCGCGAACCCTACGAGCGCAAAGCAAGATCAGCAGATTATCGACCTGCGCAAGCGCATGCTTGCCGTGTTCCTGAATCGATGCCGCCGCATGGAGGAGATCCGAACAGACGGTGTTTGGTGGAGATTCTTGGACCCCAATGCTAGCTGGGTAAGTTGAAAAGATCTTCTCCACAGTGATCCGGTAGCTGATCTATCGCAGAGTGAGGTCCTTCACTCTCATCCAGTCGCCTCAGTGCCCAAGTCAGTCCTGAAGGCGCCACCTTTGGATCCTGCGAACCCTACACCTGCTCACAACTTCCTTCCCGTACCATCAGCTTCCGCTAAGCTCAAGACGACGGGCGGCCCTGGTGTCGATCCCGGCGCGATCGCTGGAACTGGGTCCCATGTCTTTGGCCGATTCCCTCCCGACAGCCACACCCTGAGCGAGCAAGAACTTGACCCTTACTTCATCACATATGAGGCATCGATCAAGGAACTGGAGCAACTGTTGTCGGGGTCCATGGAGAAGGTCAACCGTCGGACCCTGAGCCACCTGTCTGCACTGGCCGCCGATCTTTGCGAACTGGGCTCCAAGTTTAATGCGTTCGCGCTATCAGAACAGGCACCCTCTTTGGGCCCTGCCCTCGAGAGAGTGGGACAGGCGGCCGACTCCTCCTACATCGCTACTGAGGAGCTTTCTGGATCTCTCGGTGCCAGTTTCGCAGAGCCTATGCGAGAGAATGCGCAGTTCGCAGGTGTTGTTCGCAGCGTGCTGAAGTACAGGGTGCTCAAGCGGGTGCAGCAAGAGCAGACTAGCGACGAACTCAGCAAGAAGATTGCGCTGCTGGACCAACTAGAGCGCAGCGAGCAAGAGGCCAAGCGCATCGAGCAATATCTCAGCAGCAGCCAGCAAATTGCGCCAGCGCCGAAGCGGTCTACAAGCCTTAGAGAGGCTAACACATCACACCATCAGCGCGAGGGCAGTGCCGAAGACACAGCTTCCATCGACTCCGACTTCCCTCCTACCCATGGCGAGCCGGTCCCGACCGCGACCCAGGGTGTCCCGCAGAGAAGCAACTCAACTCCAGGCCATAAGAAGGCCGCGAGCAGCAACTCAATCACGAACAAGATTTTCGGACCGATTCGTCACGCTATTCAAGGTGTAGCTGACGTCGACCCCGAGAGAACTCGTCGTGACATGATTGGAAAGACAAGGGAGAGCATCGAGCAGCTTGAGCAAGCCAAAGTGGTCTCTGAGCATGATGTGAAGGAGGCTAGCGCAAGCATTTTGAAGGACTTGAAGAGATTCCAGGGAGAGAAGGAAGAGGACCTTCGTCGTTACATGGTAAGTTGATTGACCAGTACAGTACTAGGAGCGAATCCGTGCTGACTCGATTTATCACAGCTGGCTTATGCCAAGAGCCAAATTGAGTGGGCCAAGAAGAACAAGGAGACCTGGGAGGATGCCAAAGCCGAGGTCGCCAAGATTGACGAAAGTTGAGGGTATGTTTGGTTCATTAGGGAGAAAGGGAAAACGCGCACTGATATCAAAACAGACAAGGCTCAGAGGCCTCGAGCTGTTTCCAATAATTTGATGAGGCGTTGAGTCTATCGGGTGGCTGACGTGGGACAAGCAAGACTCATTTGGCGTTTACGAGGGATTCGACATTCGTAAAAGTCATGGGATAGTGAAAGGCAATTAATCAACTCAGTTCAAAGTACTATACTCGAAATACGTCACGTTTTCCAGTGTTTGGCCTCGTTGGTCACAGAGTTGGCCTCAATGAGCGGCTGTATCTCTCTCGCAAGCCTTGTCGATGAGGCTGTAAGAGGTATCTGTTTTAGGCAGAGCCTTCGAATCCTGTGAAGAGCTCATTTATCCAGGATGTGAATTCTGAGAGACCACGGAGACGGTGTTGATGCACGGACGGTCTTATCTCTGTGCCTTATCGATAAGAGGCCGATAAAGCTCCGAGACTTTGGTGTCGCGAGGCTACCTAGACCAACGGAGGACCGGAACCGACTTGTACTTCCTTCTCTCCCCCTTTTGCGCAACACCAGAAAAAAAGGTCCATCCGCAACCATGGATGGCGTACAGGGTCCGCCTCCCGAGGGCCCGATTGCCTCGATCGCAGAACCGGGCATCAAGGCCGACGGTCAACTGCTGTTCGACTTGCGCCGCGAGGTCGCCAATCTCTTGCATCGCAACCAGACCAGCTTCCCCGGCGCGCAGCCCGTCAGCTTCGCGCGGAAACACGTCGATGAGTTACGGAATAGAGAGTGAGTGCTCCTTGTCGCGCCGTTCATACAGGCTCCAGCCTCTGCACCCGTTTATTCGGCGAATGCCTTTGGCTACCGGAACCATGATAAACGGAGGCTGGGAGGAATTGGTGATTCGCAACTCTTTTCGCTGACAACTAACGCGCTCGCGAGCGCGACAACAGCTACTATGTTTGCGAAAAGTCAGACGGCATCCGGTACCTGCTATACCTCACGGAAGACGAGGGCCGGGAGATCCACTACCTAATCGACCGGAAAAACGACTACTGGTTCATCAAGAACAGCAGCTTCCACTTCCCGCGCAAGGACGACCTGACCAAATTCCACACGCGCACGCTCATCGACGGCGAGCTGGTCATGGACGACACGGGAAAGGGCACAAAGGAGCCGCGGTTCCTCGTCTTTGACTGCCTCGTGCTGGACGGACAGGACCTGATGTCGCGGACGCTCGACAAGCGGCTCGCCTACTTCAACGAGAACATTTACAAGCCCTACCGGGACTTGTTCAAGCAGTACCCGGAGGAGCGGGATTTCCAGCCGTTCCTGGTGGAGATGAAGGCCATGCAGCTGAGCTACGGCATCGAGATGATGTTTCGCGAGATCCTGCCCAAGCTGAGGCACGGCAACGACGGGCTCATCTTCACGTGCGTCAGCAGCGAGTACAAGCACGGCACCGACCCGCACATCTTGAAGTGGAAGCCGCCGGAAGAGAACACGGTCGACTGCCGGCTGCGGATGACGTTCCCCACGGTGCGGCCGGGGGAAGGGGACGAGGAGGCCGAGGGCCCCTTTGTGGACTACGAGGCCGTGCCGCGGGCGGAGCTGTGGAGCTTCATGGGGGACGGGCGGTATCAGTTCTTTGACGAGGTGCATATTACCGAGGAGGAGTGGGAGGTGTTGAAGGGACTCGGGGACCCGCTCAACGACCGCATCGTGGAGTGTCACAAGGACGACCTGGGCCGGTGGCGGATTATCCGGTTTCGCGACGACAAGTCGGAGGCGAATCACATTTCTACCATCAAGAGCGTCATGGAGAGTATCGAGGACCGGGTTACGGAGAAGGATCTTGCGGAGGCGGCTAAGGGGATCAAGGATAATTGGAAGACGCGGAATGCCAAGCGGTAGTCTTTTTATCGGTTTTTTTTTCCTACGCAAAGAGGAAGAAGGGATGAGTGAAGAAGAAGCAGATGAGAGATATGGTCATATTCCAGGGGTGGCGCGGTACGGGGGGTTGAGGAACCACGGCGTGGATGATGTGTGAGTACTGTACGTGTGCGGATCAGGATTGACGAAGGCGTCTTGGTGTTGTGTTTTATGCAAAAAAAAAAAAGCCTCCCCAAGCAAGAAACAGAGAATACGGAGGGGAGGTCAAAAGAGACGAGGGCGGAGGTTGAGATATTGCCTCCTTTCACGCAACCCTCATCAATTCTCTACTCTGCCGATGTCCGGCTAGGATGTGAGCATGAACTATTTTGGCGTTTTCTAGCTTATAGGATAAGCGAGGAGGGCATACCGGTCTCCCGGGGGCATGAGAGTGTATCGAGTACATTTGAAATAAAAAGAGTAATTCATATTGCTAGAAGGGACTCCTTTTTCTTGAAGCGACGCTGACTGGCCAACCCCCATGACCTCTTGTAGGGGAAAAGGGATGCTGATTGCACTCTTTCCTAAACATGACCAAGTTGTATGTGGTGAAATACTTGTTCCACAATCACGAGCCAAAAAGCCCAACAAGGGATGACATGGAAGGTTTCGCACCCCATTGCTCGCTGCCATTCGCTTTTCCTTGATCCAGATGGATGTCTGATTCAGATCTACCAAGGTCTGGGTAATTCCTCCTGGCTGGGTTGGTCTCACTACCACCAGAAAATGTAGACATGGAAATGTCGCGGCAGGTGCTGACATGCTCCCGTCGCCATCCCCGACAAAGGTAATGAGAATGGATGGGCTAAACCGGTGCTCGGCACCTTACCTTAGGTAAGAGCTCCAGCTCTCCCCAACAAACCATCAAGCTCAGGAAACAAGTGTGCGCCGCCCCCCCGCACCAGGTAGTAGGTAGTGTCTGAGCAGGCACGGACACTGGGGACTGCCTTCCGTAACCTCGAAGACGTCACGAAAGAAAGCCAAAAGCTTCTCGTTTCTCAGTCTTACATTAGCCCACGCCGTGGGAAATCGATTGTTTGGGCGGCCAAGGGAGGGATGGAATGGCTCAAGGTAGTGCCTATCGAGAGAAGTCCGAAGCTACAACCTTGAAACCATTAATCTGGAGACAAGCTCCCCTCCTACCATCGACCTCAGTTTTTGCTTCAATCCTCAATTTCCTTTTCTTCCTCTCTTCCAGATTTGTCCTGTGGCTCACGATAAATCCAATTGGCGCCTCTGATACAAAACGACCACCTCTGCACCGCAATTTTATAATCTACGTAACGTCACGCTTGGAATAATAAGTCGGCCCACGGTTCGGTGCAACAATTGCAGCACCGCCGCCCACCATGATCCTGGGACCGGTATCACTGCTCGACTGTCTGGTCTTTGTCATCTTCCTGACGCCGCAGCTCCTCATCAATGTCGGTTTCTTCCCAACGGTAGTGGTCACTCTGAAGATGCTGCCTTTTCTCGTGTTTCAACTGCCGACGTCCCTGTTCCACGAGCGATATCTACTCAGCCACGATGAGCAGTCGCCTTTTGTGCAGCGCGCGAGTTTCTTCGAAGATTTAGTCATACGCTGCGTGCGTTACGCCTTTGCAAACTTGCCAACCAATATTGGACGTGTCTTCTTTTCAAAGTACATATCTCTGCCGTTTCTGCGGTTTCGAATGCTGCGGCATGGCTATCTCAGGTCACCTGCGACCTGGAGTGAGCACAAGGAAAAGGTGAGTGTAACCTACATCTCAGTGCACAATGGCCGGTGGCTGACTTGAATGATAGGGCCAACACGGCTTCGAAGGGGTTTGGATCCAAAAGGATGCGTCACAACCGCCCGACATTGTGGTATACTACGCCCACGGAGGCGGTTTTGCCATGGGCTCCGCGTACTTTTACCTCGAGTTTCTTCTGTCGTGGCACTCGTTACTCGTCCAAGCCGGCTACCGGAACCCTGCCATATTCTCTCTAGAGTACACCCTCGTGCCCGATAAAATGTACCCAAGGCAAATGTACGAGACTTTGAGGGGCTATAAGCATGTCCTGAAAAAAGTTGGAGACCCTCGGAAGGTGGTCGTTGCAGGAGACTCAGCGGGAGCAACCCTGATATTGACGCTGTTGCTGGAGCTGGGTCACATGAACGAGGCCCGGGCATTCAAGGAAAAGAGTGACGATTCCACCGCATCTGAAGGTCGAAGTCAGGAGCACTTGCGTCAAGCCTCAGAGTCCCCGCTTCCAGGGCTTTGCGTCTTGATTTCGCCGTGGGCCAAGCTCATCTCCAACAAGCATGAAAATACGGCCAGCGACTTTCTGGATCGCGACACGCTATGGAACTACGCGGTGCAGTATGCTGGGGCAGCGCATGTCTACGACAAGACCGCGTCGCCTGGGCAGTGCGCCGATCCTCGGGTGTGGGCGGAAGCTAGTCCACTTTGTGGCTTCTTCATCACGTACGGATCAGAAGAGGTGTTCGCACCCGACATCAAGGACCTGATTAACGTCTTGGTCAAAAGTACCGAGGTCGACAGTCGTAGCGAGGATGGCGGGATACACGCCTGGCCCGTTGTTTCGTTATTCCTGTCAAGCACCGAAGACAAGAGACTCAAGGGTCTGCGGACACTCACGTCAGCCATCAGAAAACACATCCAGTAGAAAGCCTATTAAAGGCAGATTGCCGTTTTTAGAAAAAAAAAGTCTGATTAGATCAAGTAAAAACTGTCATAGACCGAGGCACGCCAACCTCGAAACCTGAGTTGGGATAACTCGGTTTCTACAGTTGTGGCCTCTTGGGGTGGTCTCCAGCTGTTTCTCTTCGTTATCTTCATCCCTGGCCACCAATAGGATATGGTGTAAACAATAGAATTTAGTGGTTTGATTACCTGCATGATTGAGTTGCGTTCCTGCATACCGGGCCGTCCGCCGACAGGAAATTACGACGGTGGTAGGGTGATATCTGTTCAGAAAAACGTTGACAAACATTTCGCGAAGACGCGTTGAAGGATGCAGATAAGTTCTTCGTAGGTGGACCCACTGCAAAGTCGCTTCGGCGGGAAGGGCGATTGGCGACCTACTCCGTAGACGGGGGCATTCACTCAAGGTGCCGTCGCAAAGCTCAGACGGGCAGGGAGCTGTGGTGGGTCTCGGATGAAGTCATGTGTGGTTCAAACACTGACGAGTCGAGGAGCGCGACGGCTTTGCGACAGAAAACATCTTTTTCGGACGACGGGGTTCCTTGATGATGGCGCGCTGCAGAAAGAGCTCGTCTGCCTAAGGAGCAGGGAGGGTGCCAGCTCCAGGCAGCATTGAGGGCAGATGGCGGCGGGGTTCGACGATGTTGGGTGTCTCATGAAGACAAAGCAAGCTTGTACGTAGGTCAGGGCCACGAGGTATAAAGGCATATCGAGAATGAAGAGTAACGAGACAAGACTTTCTCGAAGTCCAAGGTTGCGCAAATGCCAGGTCTAGAATCTGAAAACAGGGGCCGAAACGACATGATGGGAGCTGGGGCTGAGACGGTAAAAGAGATCAGCCAGCCTGCCGTGGCCTACCTTGCTTCGGTTGAGCCATCCTTTTCAGCCTGCCTCACGTTACTTCGCGCCTCGAGATGCAGCTACGTCTGCGAGGTTGCGACATGCGGCGGTAAGCTGGGACGAAGGGGGAGACATCGACCATGTGGCGAAATTAGTGATGACGCCGATGAGGTGCGAGTATTTTTGGGCGCGAACAGGATGACTCAAGAGATCCCGGTAGGTTGGGAGAGGAAGAAGAAGGAGGAGAAGGAGAAAAGAAGCGTTGTTCAAGAAATGGAACTGGAGAAGGACGTGCCGACGTGGGCGCAATGTGAACATTCGGGACGCCTTGAAGATACCTTACCTTCCGTGCTCCCTGAGGGAAGGAAGGTGGATGGCCAGGCAGGTACCAACAGAGCTTAATTAGCACAGAAAGGTACAGAGGCCGTCAAGCAGGAGACTAGCGGCTGTGCTCATGTAGGATTTGGGAAGGCGTGGCCACAGCTCGGGCATCCTGACCCAATCAGCATAGCAGCGTGACCCCTGCCTAGGCGTGTTTTTTGGGGGGAAAGCAGAGGGCAGCAAGAAAGGGGAGTTGGGAAGGAGCTCTGACCCGCGACGCGCATATAAACGGTGGACATTCCCACCGTGATCCATCGCCAGGAGTGAAGGAACCCGCACACCGCGAAAAGAAGGAGCCCACCCAGCCGCTGGCTGCACCTGCCACCGACCGCACCGCACCCGCACCTACCGCACTACCGCACCGCATCGCCGTCCGCCCCTCCGCAGGTTCTCGACCCGTCGCGTCGTCCCACGGCCATCGCTCTTTCCCTCCCATTCAGTGTCCTTCCTATCCAATCATTCCCATTCGTTCCAGCCCATCTACCACCTCAATTTCCAGGGCAGGTTGCAAGAAGGTGCACACTTGGTGTGCTTGCGCCCAGAGTGTGCCTCCCTGTACTTTTGTGTGTCTGCGCCTACCTTACCTACTTGCCGCCTGGCCTTGCCTCGTCTGCCTGTCAGACCGACTGCATCCTTCCCGATGGACGCATGTCAACTTTGAGGCTCGATTGACTAAACCTTGCCACCTGGATCTTGGAAAAAGATCAACGCCAACAAATCCTCCTCCTCCTCCTACTCCGTACATAACTTCACTTTACAATCCCGTTCAAACGCAACACCCCCTTTCCCCCATCCTGAACACCTCCCACCACTATATCAGAGCATCAGGCCGCTTCCGAAAGTACCGCTGCTGCCCCGCACAGGAACGCCTGACACCGTCGCACGCCCCAGGACTGAACCCCGAAAGCCCCAAGCTTACAGAACTCCCTTCACCCCTGGCTCGCTAGACACACCGAAACCTTATTGAGTGTCACTCCAAGTCTCCAGGTCTGACTCAGCAAAAACGCCATTTACACACCTTGGATCAGTAGATCACCTATCTGGCATATCAACATCTCGGACAAGCTTGTGTCACAGCCACGCTCCCGACGTCAGTCGGTATTTATCGCCCCCTCAGGCTACACTGAGTCTCTCACTCTCACGCGGTCTGGCATACGTAGACTGCATCCGAAGCAATACCAGGATTGGCCAGTTGCGACGTTGGGTCTCGACATCCACGCAGACTCACTGAGAGCCCAGTGAGCCTGGATCTTCTCTGTACTGCAAGTGGCCGGTTCATTTTGCTGGACCTGGGACGCAGTTTTTAACCTCGATTTGCAAGTTTGCAAAGCAGTTATCCGGACAGTCCTGCTCAACATCCTGCCATCCACCGTTTAGGTCCGGTACACGGTTGCAAACAGGCTAGGGTACTGAGGATACTACGAATCCCTCATGTTGTAGGCCGTTTATTGGCTTTGATCTCATCTCTTCGTCATTTGCTCTTGTATCGCAGCGCTGCCCAACACGTTGGCCGAGGCTGCCTTACACACGCAAAACACCCACACTTCTCACAAGTCGATTGCGCTCTGTCTCGCCTTGTGTTCAATATTCAAGCCGAGCTTCGCAGCAATACTCTGCCTCGATTTACTGTCACCCTCGACGCGACTTGGATTGGCCATACGTCTGTGGGACCTTTACACCTTTGACTCCCAAGGATATATGACGGTAGAACAGACTGTCATTCCTTTCACCGCACGTAGCAGCCCACGCCTGAATCAGGACTTAGACGCCGTACTTTCCTGGACATATACCCACTTAACGACTGAATACGGAACACATCCATCATTAGACGCAATCACACAACCATTGCAAGATTATTCCTGCTAAAGCAAACGGTGTCGCAACCGCGGACAAGATAGAGGTGGGGGTGTAGGCTGGCTTTTGTACTCAAAAATCAGTCCCTGCCCTTCGCTTAATCATCCAGTGTCCCACGCCAGCCAAACTTGGATTGGAACCTTGGCCAATTTTTTTCGGGGCACCAGCCAAGGCCCCCTGTCGTTTGGCCTCCACTTCCAAATTGAAAAAAAAAAAGCGGCCATCAATTTTTCCAGCAGGGCCGGAGGTAGAGGGGGAAAAAAGTAATAAAAATGGCGGACGACACGACCTACGCACCAAAGTCGCCGGACCTCTCTTCTTTTTTCTCGGCAGCACCCGCCCCGCCTACACCTCCACTGCACACTCACAGTCTGCAGCACTACCAGCAACAACTGAGCAAGCTCCAAACCTCTCCGTCTCCGTCTGCGTCTGCTGCACCACCGCCCGTATATGAATACTCCTCCCCCTCAGCACGCATTCACCACCCAAGCCAGTCATCTTCTACTCCTGTTCACATCAAACAAGAGCAGCCCCACTTCCCATCACCAGCGGTAATCAAAACGGAATTCTCTTCCTATCAGCCACCGCTACAACCCCACCACCACCAAGGTCAGCACCAGCACCAGTACCAACCGCTTCAGCAACAACAGCAGCAGGAGCAGCACCAACACCACCAACATTACCTATCTCCTCAATACCACCACCAGTCACCGCCACACAACCACCCATCTCCGCAATATCCCCCACCACATATGCAAAGCGCCTATGGGATACAGCCCGTTCTCAACTACCAGGAACAGCAAGCTCATCAGCCCAAAACACCTCAAAGCCACGGATTTCTAGACCAAAAAAACTTTGGCGGAGCACCCCAATTACACGATATCCCCTACAACCCAGATACACAACATCTACCACAAACACCAGCTTCAGCAACTATGCCTCCCAGAAAGAACACAAAGCAGGCTGACTCGCCACCTCCGATTGACCCATCACCCGTTCGGACAAAGTTCCCCACAGCCAGGATAAAGCGTATCATGCAGGCTGATGAGGAGGTTGGCAAGGTCGCCCAGCAGACTCCCATTGCTGTTGGCAAGGCTCTCGAGATGTTCATGATTGCTGTTGTCAGCCGAAGTGCCGAAATCGCACGGGAGAAGAACTCCAAGCGTGTCACGGCTCAGATGCTCAAGCAAGTCATCGAGACAGATGGCCAGTATGACTTCTTGGCCGACATTGCTGCAAAGGTTGGCGACGAAGAGAAGAGAGGTGGCCGCTCCAAGGCTGAGTCGTCAAGCGACGAGGAAATGGAAGTTGAGACGAAGAAGAAGGGCAAGGGCGGCCGTAAGAAGAAGGCCGCTGCATGAGTTTTCTCATGTTCAGCTTGGGTCTTGAGGCGAGGGAAGAGAAGGGAAAGGAAATTTCCCATGATGAGAAATATGAAAAGGGTTATGAGAATTGGCGTTGGACTGGCTAGCATCTACATTGGCGTTGGGTGACACGGCGATACACTCGTCGAGCCGCACCTGGGGGGAAATATTACATGGTTTACCTTATGGAACGGAGGAACAAGCGCTGCTTCCTCGACTTGCATGCCATGGACGGCTTGTCTTTCTGTATGCGCATCGAGCCTGTCTTGGACAAGTCTTCTTACGATTTTAGAATGGAAGCATTTTATCGTTTGCACACCTTTCCTCTCATAATGTGCACGGGATGATGATAAGCCGCGCCTTGAAGCGTCTGGCTGTGGTAGGTACCTTCACCAGGGGACGTCTCATGTGGAACTCACTTTCCGCTCACTCAAAGACACCCTGCTCATATGAGGTGGCTGTATTTTATTCGTACCTTATTGTGTGGTACACTTGGGCTTGACATTGTTGCCAGAGCATGCTTCATTCATCGAGTGACATTCTCCATTTTGCCCTCTCTGTCAATGAGACTCTCGCCTCATAGGTTCAACATGAGTATGAAATCTCACCACTGGAAACTCAGAAAGGGAACTCAAGAATCGAATGCAAATAACGTCACATATGCAGATAAAACGATGATGCCCCGCAGACAGGGGTTTTGGCCGTCGCCCCCATTCGTCCTAGCGCGCGACCTTGATCCTCTCGGGTCCGGCACTCTCAAGGTGCGGCTGGCCCCCTCCTCAGAGGCTCCCGCTCTCAGCGGCACCATGAGCCAAGGTTCATGCTCGCTGAGGTAACCGGCGACGTAGTCTAATTTGAGGCCAGAATTTTTAGGCACTAGTACTGGGAAACGGCGGGTCGTGCATGGGGCATTCCTCCCACCTTCCAAGTCATGCCCTCAGATTAGTGGACAAATCGACATCCAATTCACGGCGGAGAGGGAGCTACCTATCTGCATCGAGTAACCGGCCACCGTGTGTACCTGGGCGTCTTGTCTCCCTTCCTCTTGCGTGCCCTGCTGCGACTGCTCGAACAATTCTCCCCAGTCTTCTGAGCTTCCCGCCATGCGAAACCATCCCTCGACCTGCGAATCCCGTTCATGTCCATGATCAAATGAGGCACCGAGCCTCGCTGCACTTGCATCCTTCATTCCGCTCCGTGGCGTAACCAATGTCGTGGGACCTGCTCAAGCGATTCCTTGAGTCCGACGTCTTCAACTCGAACCCCTTTCTCTCGGTCTCTTACCTTTCGTGAGCGACCCTCCCCTTGCGCCCACCCGTCGCCGTCATGCGCTATGCTCTCAATTGGCGCTTGTTTCGGTAATTGGCAATTGGAACGACCTCTCTGCTAACCCCTGATCTTTCCCTCCTCTAGTCGTTACGCCGACCATGTGGGCATTCACTATGTCCTGTGCAATAAGCTGCGACAATTCCCCTACGAGGATATCGAGTTCTTCCTGCCGCAGCTATGCCACCTAGTAATCAGCGTCGACAACGAGTCCATGGCCTTAGAGGAGTTCCTCCTGGACTTGTGCGAAGAGTCCGTCACCGCTGCACTTCTGGTTTGTTTCGTCTCCCCGCTGTTGCGCTGCCGTATTCGCTCACAATCTCCTAGACCTTCTGGTTATTCCAGACGTACCTACACGATCTATCGTCCAATCCGTCGTCCAAGGCCTTTCAAACATGCCGGAGGGTATACAACAAGGTGCAGCATATTGTGTTCGGCCTGCCAGATGCTGCGAGGCACGATAAGATCAAGGAGAACATCTTACCCGTCACGGTCCTGGCGAGCTTCGTCTTGGCCAGTGTCGCGGTGCCACTAGTCCCACAGTGGGCGGGACCACTTGCCGTGGCACAGGCTAGGAAGCCTCAGCCGTCCGACGACCTTATATCCGATTCTCGAGATAGCAACCCCAAGACAGCGCAGGTGACGCGAGCCCACACGGTGACGGCTGGGAGCACGAGGTCTAGGCGTACGAAAGATGGCGGGCGGATGGTCAGCGCGCCGGATCTGGTATCCCCAGGCGTCGCGTCGTCCAACTTGCAGCATCGGTCGACGGATCCATCTCCGTCTCGGCCAGGTTCCTCTGGCTCCAAGACCCCCATCGAAGTCAAGCGTCTTCCGCCTCATCTCAACATGAAGAACGATGACGCCCGTCTCAGCTCCTCTTCGCTACCTCTCCCTGAGCTACGTTCCCCGAGGCTGGCCATAACGAGACCGGCAACACCAGTATCGGCAGGATTTCCCCCACGCCCTAACGATGCTCTGAACAGGAGACATTCCCTTCACTTCAAGAGCGGTGCCGCCGGTTCTGACTTGACATCGCTGCAAAAGACAAGATTACTGCGCCAACACTACTTTAGATGTGAGACGCAATTCCTGACCGCGCTAGAAGGCATCTCCAACAGGCTTGTAATCGTGCCAAAACCCGCTCGGCTGAGTGCTCTCCGCGCGGAGCTGGCCCTCATAGCGCAAGACCTGCCGGCGGAAGTGGACGTTCCGGTTATTTGCCCACCTACCCTGGTGGATGGATCCCCAGCAAAAAGTCGGCACCATCGAATTGTTCGTCTGAATCCAGGAGAGTCGACAGTACTGAACAGTGCAGAGAAGGTGCCATATCTTCTCATGGTTGAGGTATTGAGAGATGACTTCACATTCGATCCGGATACGCCAGATAACAAGAGGCTGTTGGCCACTCTCTTATCCGATCCCGGCCATACCCGACGTATTTTTGACCTTTCCGATTCACCTCGCATACCTATAGCGCCCAAAACACCAGAGACAATAGTTGAAAGCGTGTTTGAGCCGGTTTCTGGCGACTTGGGAAGCTCGCCCCTGATCAAGCCGTATGATGATGATCCTTTCCAGAAACCCCAGGGGAAACAGGTTACGCCGTCGCAAGCCCAACGTCTTCCGAGCGCTGGCACATCTGCAATGTCGACTGTAATGTCGGAAATCACGACTCCGCGGAGCTCCAGAACATCAACCTCGAGATCGAGCAGTCCAACAGGCCCACTCCGCAAGATGACACTCTCTTCGCGGCCTAATGCTGTGGTTGATCAACCAGATTTCTCCGCGCTCGCTACCCACATGCGCACGGCTTCACAGATGTTGGCTCAGCTCGAAGCTACAAGCGGCAAGCGACCACGACATGAAGTACAGGCAATCCGAGCCAAGATTATTGCGAGCATGCAAAGCTTGGAAGAGCAAAGTTTCGATATGGACGAGCAGGGCCCGACCTTTGACACCATCATTGCCAAAGCCTCTACCGCTCAAGCGAACTCTGTTGTTGCAGCTACCGAGGCCCAGGCCTCTGAAGCCGAGAGCGAATCTCCCGTCGAACCGGGGCCCAATGCTGGTGCAGGATTGGCGAGAATGGAAAACGATATCAAAACTGGTGGTATTCAGAGTAAGGGTGACCGCGACGATCCTAGCGCGGCTGTCTTCGGTGAGGCATGGCAAGCTAAGAAAGAGCGCATCCGCAAGACTTCGCCGTATGGATGGATGAAGAACTGGGATTTGGTCAGTGTCATTGTCAAGACCGGAGCCGACTTGCGCCAGGAAGCTTTTGCTTGCCAGCTCATTGACGTCTGCCACAAGATTTGGGTTGATGCAAAGGTCAACGTCTGGGTTAAGCTTATGCGGATTCTCGTTACTGGCGAGTCCTCGGGTCTGATTGAGACCATCACCAATGGCGTGTCGCTGCATTCCATCAAGAGAAGTCTGACATTGTCAATGGAGACAAGTCCCGGTCAGAAACGCCGATTTGCTACGCTGAGAGATCACTTTGTGAAAGCGTTCGGTGCTCCGGATAGCGAGCCTTTCAAAGCGGGTGTGGACGCCTTCAAACGCTCACTGGCCGCTTATAGCATAATTTCATACATCCTGCAGCTGAAGGATAGACATAACGGCAACGTCCTGATCGACAGCGAAGGTCACATTGTCCACATCGATTTCGGTTTCATGTTGTCCAACTCGCCAGGCTCTGTTGGTTTTGAGGCGGCACCTTTCAAGCTCACTCAGGAGTACATCGAGGTGTTGGGTGGCATTGGGTCGGATGATTACGAAGACTACAAGAAGCTTTGCAAGCAAGCTTTCCAAGGTAAGTTCTGTATTGAGCCTGGGGAAATAACATTGCTAACTCAATTTCAGCTCTGCGGCGGTCTGCGGATAATATCATCGACTTGGTGGCCATGATGGGGCGTGACTCAAAGATGCCATGCTACTCGGCGGGAGTTGTCCAGGCCACACACAACCTTCGCCAACGCTTCCAGCTGCAGTTGAGTGCGGACGAAGCGGAGCAGTTTGTGGAAACTGACCTGATTGGCAAGTCCCTAGGCAGCTACTACACAAGGCTGTAAGTTTGAACAATGTCTTGCCCGCGAGAAGCTCATCCTAACGTGCCTCTCTAGCTATGACACCTTCCAATATAGAACGCAAGGCATTTACTAGACGGTTGTGACGACGGAAACAAACAAACTTCGATCAACAAGCTCTCGAAAGCATTGGGACATGAAACGTGCATCTAGGCATTTGGGCGGCGTTGCGGTTGAATAGACGACTTGAACTGAACTGAACTGAACTGGCTAGGCTGGTAATGACGCAGCCGAGGAACGATCTTCTCGGTCATTTTTTTATGAGTTGATGGGGGAGGGACAGTAGCTATCAAAAGAGGTGTAGCAGATAACTGGCCACCTGAGAGTTGAGCGCGATATGTAGGACACCGAAATATGCTGAAATAACAATACATATCCAAAGAGGAGTTTGGAGCATCCGTCTCAGTGACGGGTCCTTGTCGTGCCCTGGAGTGGTTTTGTGCCGCGGGACCCAACCTATGAAGTGATGGGTACTGAGGCGAGTGCACCTTCCGTGAAATACACATCGACGAATACACCACATCCGTCCCGCCCCTACATCTATAAGATAGAAATCTTCGAGAGGAAGGCATGAGACCGGTTTTGTGTTTCGTTAGACACGAGTGGGAAGGCTGTCCTTGGGCGAGAGTTGAGGGCGATCATTGCGTTTTCGCATAGCTATGGATCAACAAGGCGAAGAGGGCGGCTAAGAGGCAGGGGGCGGTAAACGTTCGTAGGCGGGCATTGATTATGATGATGAATGCCCCTGCCCGAAGGAATCCCCTCTTGCGCCTCTATCCTAGCCGCCGAGCGCAATGTACTCTACTACGAATTGGATGAGGAAAGATTCTAGAAGGTGAACGAAGTAGAGAGACGAGGAAGGCACCTCTCTGAGACTTCACGGCGCAGCTTCCTCGCCCCTACTGTTCCATTTAGTCCTCGTCCGCTTCCGCGAGATCATCATTACCCTTGACTCCCTCTCCAGCCTTGCGAAACACACAAAGACCACGCCTTCACATAGTGTCTAGGCCGCATAGATAGTTTTCATAGATTCTATGATAGTTCTACTATCCCCCCGGCGGTACCCAATACAGAGACTTTATCTCGATCTAGCCCGAGGGTAGGTCATCTTACTGTGTTTTTGTATTATTCAGAGGTTCATTGAAACCTCACCAAGCTTCATTCAGAGCAACGTAAGACAGACACCCGGTAACTCAATCAACCTCATACGACACTTGGGGATTAGAGAGAGCCCTCCTGCCGTGCAATTTACTACTTCGGAATATTCGCGAGGGTGTATCTCACTCACTCAGCATTGCATACGTGCTCCCACGTCTGGGCGGAGCTGTTACCTCGGGACTAAGTGTCGGGATAATACTTGTCACAAACGACGGGAAACAATCGCGCTATAGACCAGCAACGCCGGATGAAAAGTCCAACTCTGCATCTCGTCCTTTGCCTTCATGACGGCATGCAGGGTTTCGTCGAGGTGCAATGGCTTTGAGCTCGGCATAGATTCGCGAAGGGGAAAGCTATATGTCAAAGAGCCATTCAATTTTCACTGGAATCAAATATACCAGAAAGGGCGTGCTCTGTTTAATCCCAATCTCTTGGCTAGCTATTCTTTCAAGTCGGCGGTACTGATTAGAAGGCCTATGTAGGGGGCGCTTTCTATCCATCCTGTGTCTGTCTTCTCCAAGCATCTGCTACTAAAGCTTTGAGCTTTGAAAACTTGAATTGAACGCTGATGGCAGATTGATCTGCTGATAACCATCCGTTGAATCTGAAGTACGCGAGGGTGCCCGGTCTACTGCAACTCTTAATATTTCCATTTCACCATTCCGCTTCCTCCTTCAGTACCTCAGTCATATTCAGAGGGGAATGAGACAGGAGAGTAAGGTTTTTGAGATAGGAAAAAGGTGCTATCGCCCTTCAAGAAAGAGGAGAAAGACATCCAAAAGAAAAATGAAGAAAGGCATTCAACATGACAGCCTCCAGCACATTCAAGATATCTTCCTTACATCAGATCACTCCCGCGCCGCCCATTCAGATCTAAGGAATAGCAATTTGTAGGCCCGGACGTCTTCACGATTTGTACCTTCTTGAGCGGGGCCAGGGAGGTGCCCTGTACCAACGAAACATTGATGAATTTTTGGTAGATCTGACAAGACAGCTGCCGCTGACCTTGGGCCCCAGTGACCAACCGTGGAGGGGCTTGCAACAGGAAACACGTCAACCATTTCTCAACTACGATGAAGGCCCGAGGTTCCCGCTCATCCATTCACCTTCACCCAAAGCCTACTGACCTGCCCGTCGTCGTGCTTAACGTCAAAATAGACGTGGTGCCATCGCACGCTCGTCATGACACTTCGCCCATCAAAACTTCTGTCTGGTGCGATAGAAAACACCCTACGTTTATAGTCTTGTTCGTACCACCTCAATCGGGCTGAAGTTACGCCCATGAGCTAGATGGAAAAGATGGAATCTTGAGTATGAAGAAATACCAAAAAGTCAGAAATGAGCTGTCTGTGGCATTATGTAGGACCACCAAATTCGAACTCGCAACCTTCCACAAGGACCCAATTATGCGTTCATCACTTTCCACCACTAGGTCTTGGATACTTCAGACGCTGCTCATGCCTTCCTTTCAAAGATCTTCATCCTATAGATGTTAGGGTGGGGGTGGTTGTGGTGTATTCGTCGATATGTATTTCATCTGCATCACCTACGCCATATCATATGTTTGCAGTTTCCCGTCTAGGCCAAGGTTAGACCAGAGCAAGTATCTGCACACAGCACAGCCGGGTACACCGGAATCGAGGGTACACATTATCTTTGACCAAAATGCTTCATTATGTCTAGGGTATCTTGCACACAGGCCTCCGTGAATCCACGCCTCCTCCTCTTTACACACCGCTCCACTTGCCAAACTTGGTATACCTCTTGTACATCTCCCTCAAGATAGCCCTGCCACTGGCATCCATGCTATCATTCAGAATCTTCCTCACCTCGAGCGGCGTGATGTCAAACACAGAGTTCATGCCGGGTTCCAACGCCTCGCGGACCTCGCGCGGCACGTCGACGTCCAGCTGCAGCTTGACGTACGCCATGAGGACGAGGTACATGTGCCGACCGGCCGACCTCTTCGCCGCGTCGGTCGCCGAGTCGAGGGCGCTGAGATGCTGCACGCGGGAGACTGCCGCGGCGGCGGGCTCGCACACGAGGGTGACGAGACAGGTGAATTGTGCGGCGTGCTTAGCCCGTTGTTGTGTAGATGATGAGGGGTGGGCGAGGGCGCCGAGCAGGGTTTCGAGGGTGGTGACGAGGATGTGGTAGTGGCCTTCCAACCGGAGGCGATGCTTCTTGATGATAACCTCCATCAGCTTGCAGAGCCAATGGTATACGCTCGGCGACGCGTCGAGAAGGTGACCTTGGTCGTTGGAGACGATTGCTGCCACCGTGCCGAGTGTCGTCTCGATGTTCCACTGGGTCATGGAGTCCGACTTGACGTCGAGCAGCTGCTGCAGGACTTCGGCAGTCCTGACGAATTCGCGCACAGTTCCGGCCTGGGCTAGGTACCTGATCAGCTTGCCGTGGGCTGTGGCCAGGTCGAAGGTCTTTGACTCTTCATGACCGACGAGGGATTCTATGATTTTTATAAGCATCAACCAAATGCGAGGAGGGAAGGAAACCTACCGGTCATCTGAGTAACCACACGGCGGATGGCAAGGAGCTGGCCTTCGGAAGTCGAACCGGCTGCCGGAGCGGTGTCTGCCTCAACGCCTTCAAGAAGGCTCTGCACATACTGAACCTTCCCATTGTATTCAAGACCGGCGACAGCGGCGTCAACGATGTCTTCTAACGTAGATTGTCGGTTGAAGTCAGAAAGGGGATCAGGCACTGCGCCACTCGGTAATGGCATGGGCAGCGTGCTGCTGAAAAGCTGGCCAAAGGAGGTCGGCCGAGCAGCTGCAATTTTGGACGGGAAATACTTGATGAGGAATGCCTGAAGCTTCCAGCCGCTGAAGTATCCATTCGTGATCGCCTGCTGGCTCACCTCCTCCAACTGAGACACCTTGATCTTGAGCCCTGCGACGGCCGGCTTTGGCAAAGCTTCGGCTGCGTCGAGTGCAATTAGAGCGCGGTTGACGACATCTCCCTTGACCTTCTGCTTTCGTGAGGCCTTGGAAAAGTCACTCAAGGTGTCTTGAATGAGACTTCCCAAGGCTGAAGCTATTTGATCGCCGTCAATGACAGCAACTTTGTCCTCAGAACCAGCTTCAGGAAGCACAACGGAGAGCAGTGCCTTCAATAGAGTCATTTGCACAGAGGAGGCATCGCCATCTAGGCCCTTCAGAAGAGCGGGGATCTTGTCGAAGTATTGCGTGCGCCACTCCTGGTGATCGTTCATTTGTCGCACGGTCAATGTCGCCAATTGTGACACGAGCTGGGACAGGCCGAGAGCCGTCCTTGAGTTGCTCTCCGCGCAGACTTTTGACAGTGAGTCGGCAATCTTTTGAAGGTCGGAGAATGACATGTTTTGGTAGAAAGTTGGCCTTGACATCAGCTTGACCAAGAATCCCAGAACCAGATGCCAGTCCGAAGAATCCAGTTGGCCTACCGCGTGGACTTTTGGAACCAAGATTTCCATGAGACGCTCCCTTTGTTGTCTCGTGATAGATTCGTCGGGAATTCTTGACAATTCAATCATGGCGGCCCTGCTCCGCTGCTCAACCCAGGGGGAAGACTTTGCTGAGGCCTTGCTGATGATGTCGATGGCGTGATCCACCACGTCGGCTGTCAGCTTCCTTGTGCAAAGGTTGTTTTCGTTTGATGCCACTGCGTGTAGCACGTTGCTCAGCTTCACCTCGCTGCCCTTGGAAGAGGTCTCCTCACTCAAGGCGCGTTGTAAGTAGTCCGGCAGACCGCCCGAGGACTTCGCAAGAAGAGCCACGAGTCTCGAAGCTGCAAGGGGGAACTCTGCGCAAAACTTGGGGACATCAGAGGTATCTGAAACAGCGAAATCTCGAGAATTGAAGAGACTCTGAAGGTCTTCCACCTTGACCTTCTTCAATAGTCTCTCGACGAAGGTTGTAAGCAAGGAAGAAAGAGCAGTCTGGTCGCGGCCATCGGGATACATTGATAGCCAGAAGTTATATACGCACTCCAGAGCCTCGCATGTATCTTCGTCGTCAAATTTGGCTTTTTGTAATGCCTTTGTGAGATCTGTCTGGACCTTATCCCAGAGAGCGGTGGCCTGGTCATAGTCTAGCCAGGAAACAGTCTTGGAGATGATTCTCCAACGTAGGGAGCGAATGTCTGACGGTGTTTTGCTGGCCGACCCGACGTTCAATGCAATGTCGGCAAGCTTGCTTCCAACCGCATCGGCATAGTCGTCTTTGGTGATTGCAGAAGCGAGGGTGTTGAGGAAGATGAAGACTGCAGCCGGACGGAGTTCCTGCTGTTCCTCAACCCATTGCAGCAGATTGACCAACTGCTTGGTGGTCAAGGACTTCTGAATGCCTCCAATTAGCGTCGGGTTGCGGTGCACTCTAGTAAACCAAACTGGCCGGTCTCCGGAGCGCAGCTTTTTGTCTTCGAACTTCGAGAGTTGATTGAACCACGTCTTCAGGAATGTTGATAGATCGCGGGCATTTTCAAAGCTAGTTATCAGCGACTCGATCAGCTGCCGCATAATGCCCTCGTCGGCCTCCGCGCCGACTGCGGTAATCCTGTCGCACACTTGGTCGAAGAGTTGCGTGCCTTCTTCTGATTGCAAAAAGACATCCGCGTCACATCTCGCAACAAGCGACAAGAGACGCCAGTCAGTCTCGCTCTGATCATTAGGAAACGCGTAAGACTCGCAGACTGACAGAAGGTCACTCCGAGCGATATGAGACTTGTTCGCGATTGCTTCGTCGAGAATTCCTCCCATCGCATGCGACTTTTCGCTAGCAGACAACTGCTTCATGGCACGCTCAGACATCTTGAAAACTTCCTGCATCCAGGCCTCCTCAGCCTTTGTTGTTGTGAGTCCTCCAACAACTCTCGGGGCTGATGACACTAGGCTGTAGAAAGTTGGAACTGAGGTCAAGGCAATGTTCTGTATCATAGCAAAACAGCGAATGACGACCTCGAGATCGGTTTTGTTGAGGTATGCCGACCTTGCCGGCAGAACAAGGTTGCGTTGGAGGAACTTCTCGAGATCGCGCGTCCATACCTTGGCCACTTGGTCATCGTTGCTCAACTGGCTTTTAGTCTTGCCCAGAATAGAGAAGGATACGCGCGAGAGGTGAGTCGCGACTTCGAGCGCATCCGTGCCCCCATGAAGATGCAGGTCCCAGGCGGATGAGAACACCTTCACCCATGACTCTTGCGCCTCAACTGGCTCGCTATCTGACGCTTCCAAGGCGAAATCGCAAAGTGAAAGCAGAGGCGAAAGTAACTCTACAGCCTCGGTGGCAGGCTGGGCGAAGAGCGCCTTGATATGTTCTGCTCCCATCCTGTCGTGGGCGGACCATTGTGACGCCGGGTCCAGTCGTTCAAGCAGGTTCTTCAATGCGCCAAAGATGGCCTCCCCCGTGCCTAGACAGCCCTCGAAAAACTGCAGCGTCTTCAGCTCAAAGACTGCGGCATTGTTCCTCTTCCTTTTCTTCGATGTAGAACCAGAGGCCTGGGCTTCGGTGCTCGGCTTCGCGACGCTCTTGAGAGTTTGTTGAAGAACCGCCATGAACTTTCGGTCGGCGAGGGACTTTGCGAGTGAAAAGAGAGGAATCCTTTGGAATGCGCAGTCGAGAATGCGCCATGTCAAGGGAAATCGTCGGATCGTGTCGGCTTCGTCGTTGTTCGCTTTCATGACTTTGAGAAGCCATCGGAGGACGCTCTCCTCAGCGGCAGAGAAGGGCCCCTGGCTGGCAGATGTGAGCTGCTTCCATACGCGGTCGAGGTTCTCGCCATTGGCTCCAGGGCCCGTCTGGTCGAGAGATCGCACTGTCTTGACCAAGTCCCTGTCCGACGTCTTCAACAGCGGTTAGTAGACAAGAATGGAGTTAAATATGACTGAAGAACTTACAATGGTCTCAGAAGACCTGCTTGGGCTTGCATCAGTCATTTCCACGTCCATGATAGGCAACCAACCACGAGGGACTTCAAAAGACGTGCAGATCTTTTGAGTGCGCTCAGGTGTAAGTCGCATCGACTCCCCGCGATTTTTGGCTGGAGCTTTCCCAAAATTTCGGGATTCTGCCGCCCCACCCAATCCAAAGAGGTCACCGAGACTTACACCGAGACTTACCGCCCTCGGGTGTTCATCATCAATTTGCCGGCTCTCTCCGAAAACATCACTTGGTTCAATTCCATAGCTAAGCTCCGACCTCGACAACACCATTGCGCATCGAGTCAATTGTGTAGGCACCGCTCCCCAGCTATTCGTTTGATCCATTGACACTGACGATCAGCTCCCTAGGGTATCGACGACCATGTCAGACACCTCTGTTCCCCCTCCCCCGAGCGCCGTCGCGCGCCCTGTCAGTGAGGCACTTCTCAACGAGAAGGTAGCTCCCCCAAGCCGTTACCAACGTCGATAACTCGAGATCCCTGACCATCTTCTAGTGGGACCACTGCCTGTCCAACCTCCTCGTCAAGTCTACCCTTGGTCTTGGCTTCGGTGTCGTCTTCTCGGTCCTCCTTTTCAAGCGCAGAGCGTGGCCCGCCTTCGTCGGCGTCGGTTTCGGAGCCGGACGCGCATACGAGGAGTGCAACTCCAGCCTGAAGCAGGCCGCCAGAGAGATCAGGAAGCAGGCATAAGATGCCACGACCGTCGAATCGATAGACGACGCGATCCGGATCGGAATACAGCTGTACAAACATACTACGCAACACGCACGTGAAGCTCGCTAGGGAGTCAGAAGCCGGCGGGCCCTTGTGCGATCACCCTGAGGAGCCGGTATACTAGGTTAAGGCGGGGACGAGCGAGGGAATAGAGTCTTTTTATTTGTCTGTCCATTCTTGACTGTCCTGTCCTGTCTTGCTTGCGTGCTACCGCCCAGCTGCTACGGATGGGGCGTTGGACCTGAACCCCCGTTCACACCCTGCTCGTCGAAGCGCCTCGATGGTCTACGGCCACAATGTGCGGGTAAACATTCAGCGTTCGAACCAATCGACCCTTGAGTGTCGGCCATGGGGTGCTGTTTTAATTCCCGGGATGTGTCGTTGGAAAGCCCCGTCGATGTGCCGTCGAACTTTCCGATCCCGCTGGTACGCTCATTAGCGGGGTCTCTCCAAGGCCTGAAGATGTGCTTTGGTGCAAGGGATGCCGTATCGTCCCTCTCGAGGAGACTCAACTCGTTTCTCTCTTGTCCCGCCACCGAGTCGCTCCGTCGCTGGACGCCGTTGATGAAAACCTGTGTTGTGTCGTGTGCATCCCATCTCTCCCGACCATTGCTCTCCGGAAAGCTATTGGCCTCATGTTGTGCGCGGGAGCGCCTAGTTTTGATACCAATCAGGACAATGAAACCGAGGATACACGCAAGAACAAAGATGGCAATGGCGAGACAGAGGACTTCTAGGGGTGTAACCTGAGGCGTGTGTGGCGGCTGTTCAGGAGAAACTGTCTGGTCGTTTTGCAGACCCTTGCCAGCGGCGACGTCTCTCGCGTGTTTCATGAAGCTCGACATGTCTGCCGTGCCTCCAGGATTTGGGACTTGGATTCCGCCTCGACCGAAATGGGGTCTTGCCGCTCTGTGTCGCGTTGGCTTGAAATTGTCGGCAAGGCCGAGTTTGTGAATCACGAGTGACATTGAGAACGGAAGTAATCAGTAGGTGTCTTTAGGTAGAGTCTAAGTTATTCTTGAGAAAAGGTCTTAGGGTGGTTGTGTGGTTGAAGTTGAAGAACCATTTGGACGATGCACCGTCCACAGTTCTCAGATGCATAGAAATAGTCAGGGTTGCCTTCGCCGGGGGTTGGGAAATTCAGATCAGAAGGTGCAATCCGCAATCAGAAGCTATGTGCAGGTGTATGTAGTAAGAAGGGGCAGAACGGAAAGGACGGCCCTGACGTTCCTTATGAGAATCGAGGATTGTGGTACCAGACTTGTCCAGGATCATTGGTGCCTCTTGCCATAGCTTTGTGTCATTGATGTCTCGACTGCCCGACTTCAAGTCGCCAGAAAGTGAATCGCCTGCCTTGCTTGTTCTGCGTCTTATCCGAAATCATCCGGATCCCCAAGATGATATACTGTAGCTTCCTTTGACGGGCGAGTTTGATAGTAAGAAGCAGAGACCTGGAAGCTTTGATCGAAGCTGAAATGCAACGTTTCGTGCGTAAGGTACCTTAGTTTCTAGCGACCATGTTATCACCTGGTTAGGGTTCACTATGAAAGATCGATTCCTTCAATGGATGAACTAACCTGCTACGTCAGTAGGTAGGTACATGGTTGGGGCAAGTATCGAGTACTGTAAGGAGGAACACAAGTTGAACCCTATCAATATAGGGCGTTAAATTTAGTACACAACGTAAGGGAAACCGTCACGTCCAGTCCGTCCAGCATCTGGTCATATGGCCATTCAAAGGCGCAGATTGCAGAACGTGTCGAGCAAAAGAAAACAAAAAAAATCACTCATTTTACAAGAACTTGGGATCGGTCAAACGATAGAGGCTTGCCTCCTGAGTTCCAATCTCAAAGTCCCGGGGCCGTCCCGAAACCTCGGCGATTGCAGCTGCAGCCTCCGATGGTCTCCACAGCCCCGAGGGGCCGGCTCCGACAACAGCGATGACCGAACCGAGCTTGAACACCTTAGCCATAGGCTCATCTGCAAAGACAGTTGACAGGCAAGAAATCCTTCTGACTAAAGCAAATGAAAAAGGCTACTGCAACGATATGCAATTCGTCCAAGGAGAGAAATAATGAAGCGTCATTGAAGATTATAGTCGTGGAGTTGAAATCCGTCTACTACCATTGGGTAAAAACCATCGAGCCCCCCCCGGGCTGACTAATGCGGCAAACAATCAACTGCCGCCACCTACCGCCCACCACCTTTCACATCATAAGCTATTACCTTATTACCGAACATTAGCATCTTCAATTTTCTTCAACTGCCGCCCCCCGTTCAACGAATACCCACTGTCACGACCTCAGCATCGCCACAAGGCAGCTCAAAATGGCATCTCTTCGGTGTATCCATAGCCCCTCGAGTGCAAATATCTTCGTGCAGCTTGCGCGCCGTACAACATCGACGTCGAACTCCCCGGCACCGATCCTTTCGGTACTTGTCCCGAGATGGAAGTCCGCCACGACCACGACCACTACCACCACTAGCAAGGTCGGCTTCGGCACAACCCGACAATACTGCACCCAGGGTGTTTCTAGGAGGATGATGCCCCAGCGCTTTGCTGGGAGGACGGTGCGACAGCAGACCCGAGCCCTCACGGCCTCCGCGACGAGGAGGCAGACGAGATGCGCCTGGAACCCGAAGACAGATGAGGAAGGGCAAGAGATGAAGCTCGATATCACAGATCGAGCAGGCAAGGTATGTGTAGCTTACGTGTACCCGAGCATCGAACAAAGGAGTTTCCGAAACCTAACAGCTTCTCTCTGCGTCAATAGCGTCTAGCAACTATCATGAAGAAGGACAATAACCCAAACCTAGCCCTGAGGATACAAGTCGAGAGCGGAGGCTGCCACGGCTTCCAGTACCTCATGAGCCTAGTTACCCTACCCGAGGGCGAGAGCGCAGAGGACTGGTCTAAGGTCGTTGGGGAGGACGATACCGTGTTCCAATACCTACCAGAAGATGCCGACCCCACCAGCGTAACGTTTGAGGGACCAAAGGTGGTGATTGACGAGCCTTCGCTGGATTTGCTGAAGGGAAGCAAGGTGGACTTTACGATGGAGCTTATTGGGTCCCAGTTCAAGATCACGGACAACCCGTATGCGTCAAGCAGCTGTGGATGTGGGACCAGCTTCGACATCAAAATCTGAAGATGACCCAGCATGGCTTTACAAGGGACGAGTCCAGTGGGCGCTCGGCATCCCCTTGTACAATATTAATGTAATGCGTACGAACCCTCCTCCTGGATCAAGGCATTGGATGCCGTGATACATCACGACAGTCACACATGCACAGTACACACATACAAATCTCTGAAGAGGCTCGCATTGCTACCCGTTGAACAAGGAGGATGGAGAATCCAGTGGTCGTCAATTGATCAATTCACAAATTCCCTTTTGTGGTTATCAACGCCGTGCAACCGTGCCAATCATGTAATAAACCCTTGGTATTCTCAAACCTGCCGAAGTCCCGAGTAACTAGACAAACCCTGCCAAATCCCCATTTTTGTTGATCATGAAGCCGTACAAACGACCAGTTTAGTTCATCTGGCGGATGAGGGCGTTGATCTTCTCCTCGCGGTTGCCAAGGTCACCACCCTCGATGAAGTGCTTGAACTTGCGGGGGCGGAAGCCACCAGTGGGGTTGGAGAGCTTGAAGGGCCAGAGGAAGTTGGAGGCCTGCTTGAAGTTGGGGCCGACGGTGTAGATCTCGTGGATGAGATCCTCCATGCAGACAATGCCGTACTTGCCGAGGTTCTCCTCAATGATGGAGTTGTCGGTGAGAGCGACGCGCTGCTTGTTGACCTTTCCGTAACCGCGCTTGTAGACGAGCTCCTTGACGGACTTGAGGTTGGGGTAACCGTAGGCAACCCACGGCTCGATGATCTTGATCATCTCGGTGGTGGCCTTGGTGATCTTGATGAAGACTCCGTTGTTGATCTGGAGGAGACGAAGAAGCTGGAGGATCTTGCGGGGCTTGGGGGCGATCTTGTTGATACCCTTGATGCGGATAAGGAAGATCAGGTTGGCCTCAGCGGGAACGTAGGCGGAGTCGTTCTCGCGGGCAACGCGGGAGAGGCGGACCTTCTCGCGCTCTGCGTCGCGGTACTCCTTGACGTACTTCTCAGCACGCTTGAAGATGACACCACGCTTCTCCTTGTTGGCCTTTGGGAAACGTGTTAGCAATGTGTTTCTTGGATCAGATATGCATTGAAGATGTGAATGATCCGGCAAGTGTCAGACCCGAAAGAAGGTTAATTCCAACTGCATCGACCGTAGTCTAGTTGTGAAAGGTATGTTATGCATCATGAAGGCGGGGGGAGGGGTAGGTAGTGAAAACAGAGGTATACTTACAGCCTTGCGCTTCTCGGTGGCCGAGTTGCGCTCAGCGCGAGCCTTCTCCTGAGACTTGCGCTTCTTGAGAAGGGTCTCCGGAACCAGAACCTGGTTGGAGGTGGGGACGGAACTGTAGCAAATCAGATTAGTACGCAGTCCGACATACTGCAAGCAGCATGGGTAGAGCGCCGGTGCGAGAATTGTAGCTGAAGCGCGACATTCTCGCTGTGGCTAACTCGAAGTTCATGACTTTGATCGGTGAGCAGACCATGGGGTAGTAGGAGCTCCAAGGGAGCAATTACTGTGGCACTGTGCTCATCCGACAACACCTCGAAGCACAGCAAAGTGTTCAAGAGTATGTGCTCGCATGTGTATGGGTCTCCGAGCAAGCCTTTCAGCACTGCGAGGAGAATCCGACAAGCGGCAATGTTTTTAAGGGAGAACGGGTTACCGCTCATCCCCAACACCCCGAGCACCGTCTCTCAATCCGCAAGCCATGTTCCAGGTCATGAAGGAAGGAGGGAGGTTGCCCAGGAGGGTTCGAGCTGAGAGCCAGGCATTCACGACGAGGTGAAGCAAGGACTCCAGCGAGAGGACCACGACAATCTGCAAGACATCGCAAACGGAACGAAGGGGGAAATGCTGCCGCTGCTTCTCAAGAGCATTGGTGTACATACGTGGTGGCGGCCATTGTGAAGGCGGGTTTGGTTGTCGTCGGCGGTTGTCGTCGAAAATTGGTCGCTGGATCAGAAGGAAGAGGGAAAAGGAAAAAGGCCGCGGGATCGCAGAAGTTTTACCCAAAATTTCGCAGGCTCCGGTGGGGCTGGTGCATGGGCCACCAACAGCAAATTGAAATTCTCACCGCCCTCATTTTTTCTCGCTTAGGTAGGGTTTCTCGAACGGCTAAGCCAATCTAGGTCGTTCTGCCGCCGCCAACCGCCCGACCCCCGTCAGGGCATTCTCGCCCACTTCTTTTGTTCGTGTGTGCAGGGCTGGGCTTTGTGAAATTTCGTTTGGGATTATTGCGAGCGACGGATCGAGAGAGCTTCCCTTTGCCAACCACTCCGACTAACCACCACCGAAAGACAATTCGTCAAACACAGCAGTCACGATGCCTCCCAAGTCCAAGACCGTCCGTCCCGCCCAGGAGAACATCTCCTTGGGTCCCCAGGTCCGCGAGGGTGAGTTTTTGCCTGCGTCCCAATGGATTGTGACGTCGCGCGTTCAAATCGCATGCGCCGACCGCAAAATGATAAAATGAAGCAATTTTGCTAACTACCCCGCGATCTTCAGGCGAGCTCGTTTTCGGCGTTGCCCGTATCTTCGCCTCCTTCAACGACACCTTCGTCCACGTCACCGATCTTTCGTAGGTCTCACCATCCAACGTTCTGCCTGCGAGTTCCGGAATACCCCTCCCTCGCTGGCGAACATGAAGACTATATCAATACCCGTGATGGTGCAAGATGGCTAACTGGGTGATTCCAGCGGCCGTGAGACCATCTGCCGTGTCACTGGTGGTATGAAGGTCAAGGCCGACCGTGACGAGTCCTCCCCCTACGCCGCCATGTTGGCTGCTCAGGACGTCGCTACCCGCTGCAAGGAGCTCGGCATCACTGCCCTCCACATCAAGATCCGTGCCACCGGTGGTAAGTTCTTGAACCCTCCAACAGTCCCTCATGAGCCGTCGAGCTGATTAAAATCTTCAGGTAACGGCACCAAGACCCCCGGCCCCGGTGCCCAGTCTGCTCTCCGTGCCCTGGCCCGTTCCGGCATGAAGATCGGCCGCATTGAGGACGTCACCCCCACGCCCTCCGACTCTACCCGCAGAAAGGGTGGTCGCCGCGGTCGTCGTCTCTGAGCGCCCGGTTTTACATTATTACCTGGGTGGCTTCCGTGGGACAGGAGCGCTCATTATTTGGTTTCTTGGTGGCATCGCGAAAAACGCGGGGAACGGCGCCTTAGCCTGGTCCCCACTCTACCTCTACGCACTGTGACATGCCTTCTGCTGCGGGCGACAGTATCTATCGTAGACAGAATAGAAACTCGCCATATATGGCCTGAACTGAAGAGTAGCTCCTGAACCCTCGACAAAATTGTGCACATAATGCGATGCTGTGATGTGATGTGTGAATCACCGAGCAGTCTACATCACTGCTTCACTGTTCTCAAATCTTGATTATATGAAAGCCTGAGATGTCGTTTCGATATGTCTTCGCGGATCTATGCCGCGGTATAAGGCTGAAAGCGACCACTCCTGCCCGGAACGCCATTCTCCTGACCCTCAATATTTACATGATTGCCCTCAAGTCGCCCAAGGGAAACTGGGACTGTTCAGCCACTACTTGAAAGCAGGCTTTAGCGTCCAAGTACCCCTACCCGTGCCACCCGTCTTCCCCAGGACGGCTACCCTGTCCAACGCACTCTTGAAGTCGTCCGTCTGCTTTGGAGTCTTGCAATACGGATTGAAGTGATCAACCAGCATCTTAGTCACTGCCTTGCCTCCTTGACGTCTCATGAAAGTCTGTATCAGGGGTATGAAATCCTTCTCCTTCAAGGGCTTGTCCGTACCTGGAGTATTGCCCCGTGAACTGGAGCCGCTGGCCGGCTGGCTGAGCCCCTGACGATCCGCAAGGGAAGACATGACCGCCGAAGAATTCACTCCGCGGCGTCGCGGTGCAGTAGGTCGGCCTCCCTCGCCTATCTCGCCAGTCCAGGTGACAGTTCCGATGGGGATGCGGCGCGCAGCCTCTCCAGCTCGTCGCAAATGGGCGGCAGCCTGGGCCGCTATCTTGTTCGCTTCGTGTCGATTCATGGCCTGGTCAGCCTGCACCTTCTTCTTACCATTCATGATTTGGTCATGCTCGTAGGCGCTATCCACAGTTCGAGAAAACAGATTCTCGGTAATGCGCTTCTCCTCGCTGTCATCTGTAGGCTCCGTGAACTCTTCCATTGCAGCGACGCCGGAAAGCTTGCGGACAGTGTCGACTTCGTCTTCTGCCTTGACGGAGGAGATGGGAACGGCGTTCTTTGACGGCTTCTCCAGCTGATTGTGGCCCTCTGACTGGTTGAACTTGACCTCCGCGCCCTCAAAGACCTTGCTTCTATTGGCGCTGGCCATACTATGGCTATTGTCGCCAAAGCTAAAGAGGTCATAAAGGTCAGAGAGATCGAAGTTGGCCCGCTGCTTCGGGTCTTTGAGGACTTTGTTCGTCATAAATTGCTTGAAGATCTGGCGGTGGTAAATCTTCTCCTCGATAGTGCCCGAAGTCATTAGCCGGTAAATGGCGACTGGCTTTGTCTGGCCGAGTCGCCAGGCTCTCTCTCGCGCTTGCAAGTCAGTTGACGGATTCCAGTCAGGGTCGTAGATGATGATCCTGGTCGCTCCGGTGAGGTTTACACCTAAGCCGCCCACTTTAGTCGTCAACAGGAACACGTCAATGGAGGGATCGTTGTTGAACTTGTCGATCAGAATTTGTCTCTTCTCGATAGTAACGTCTCCATCCATGCGTAGGTAGTTCATTCCCTCCATCTTGCCGATATAGTCCTGGATGATGTTGAGCATGATTTTGGTCTGGGAGAATAGCAGCGTTTTGTGCCCAAACTTCTTCCACATCGGAAGAAGGTCGCCAACCATTTGCAACTTGCCAGATCTTCTGGGGCTTCCCCAATCGTATCCTGGTTGGTTCTTCCTGTTCACACTAACAAGATCCGGATGGTTGCAGATCTTCCGCAGGATATCGATTCCGTAGAGTGATTGACGCTTTTTGGCCATGATTTGAGAGACCGCATCCGAATGAATGAACCTGACGTACTCCTCATTTTGTTCCGGCGTTAGCTTGCAGAACAGCACCTGTTCCGTCTTTTCCGGCAGGTCTGATGCCACGTCGACCTTGAGCCGCTGAAGCAGGTATTGGCTAATGGTTTCCTTTAAAGTCGTCGCGCATTTTTCAGCAGTCATGACCGCAAGATTAGTCGCATTCGCGTGCCCACCCATCTTGATAGGAATCTCAAACTGTTGTCTGAAGTTGACCAGAGTCCCTAGTCGCATAGGGAAAATGAAATCGAATAAAGACCACAGCTCGGTGAGGTTATTCTGGATTGGCGTACCCGACAGGATCAGGCGGTGTGGTGTGTTGAGACACTTGGCTTGATATGTGACATTTGCATTAGGGGTGCGAATCCTGTGGCCCTCGTCGAGGATGGCGTAGCCCCATTCCAGGGACAGCAGTTGCTCGCCATAGGTGTTCAAGCCAGCGTACGTGGTGACCAGAACGTGTCCATGCTTGGCAACGCGCCTGACGATACGCTCTGCGGCGTCACGATTCGTCCTATCTCCAGGATAATCTTCATCGTCATCATCCTCAGCCACATTGACCATGCCGCTACCAGACGAGTGTAAAATCGACACTCTCAGAGGGGGCCACCATCGGTGGAATTCATTAACCCACTGCTGCATGACAGTCGCGGGGACGACTACTATGACGGGCTTGTCGAGCTTCTTGGTGTAGTGTAACGCCGCAACGAAAGCAATTGCTTGCACTGTTAAGCTTATTAGTAAGATTGCGTTCATCTGTTACCAAAACTTCTTACCTGTCTTTCCAAGGCCCATCTCGTCCCCGATGATGCCGCCTACGCCTTGCTCATAAAGCTCAGCGAGCCAATGAACGCCGGTCTTTTGATACGCGAACAGCGACGCATGAATGTCTCCCGGGAGCCTCAGCCCGTTACCGAATTCGTGGTCAGGCTGATCAGGCGAGGGTTTAAACCATTCCTCCTCGCCATTATCTTCAATTGAGGCGTCGCCAGCAGCATTGGCACTTTGCTGTTGACGAGCTGCACTCCGTCTCCTGACCCAATCAGCAAGGCGTGCTTGGTAGATCGCCTCATTTCCATCGTCGACGCTGCTCAGGTCGACCTTTGTATTACCAACGGTGACTGTATTCTCCGCAGCCTTCTTATGCTTGTTCTTCTTATCTGTATTTGTGCCCTTCTTCCGCTTGCGACCTGTGGCTTCTTCCTCACTAGTGTCCGAAGCGTACTGGCTTTCAGCCGAACTCACAGTCGATGCATCGAATTCATCGGACGATGCTCCTTCATCCATCTTGCGTTTTTTTCTTGGTCGTAGAGAAAACTCGGTCTCAACGAATGCCGGAGCTGCTTCTGGATGTTCAGCAAAGCCTGGCATGCGCAATACTTGATGAGACTTTGGCTCTTCATCGTCGCTCTGGTATTCCTCCGCAGCCGCGTCTTGCTCGGCCTCGACAAGAACATCTGCTAGCTCGCCTTCGAAACCATCGGGTCGTTCGCCACCAATGTTGGCAAAGGGCGTGATCTTTCCGGTCCGGACGAGGTATTCTCGGTGCGACTCGCCGGCCAAGCGTTTAGACTTGCTTTTGACAGGATCCTCCACAATCGCAATCTCTTCCTGTCTCTTATCGATGCGAGCTTGGCAGTCCGAGATGTCGTTGATGGCATTCTCAATCTCTAGGTCCAGCTTATCGAGCTCCTTCTGTATGATCCGTGACTGATAAGGGTTACGTCGAGCTCCTTCCAGCTTCTTCCGTTGATCTACTCTTTTTGCCTCAAGTTTATCTTTAGTGGTTTCCAGCTTTTCAATGCGCTGCTTATCCTTCTTGTCTTCTGCCTCAATCAAGGCGGCGTTGGCCTGTGTTGTGATATCGCGCTCTAAATCATCTTGATCCCGGATATCGGCTGTGATAGTCCGCAAAAATGCCGCCTCGTCTCCCTCAAACTGAACTGCTGTGGTTCTGGGTGCATCTGCTTCAGTGCTAGAGGGTGCGCTTTCCTCACTTATCTTCTCGGCAACTATGCCGCCATCTTCTTTGTCGGACGACATCTTGAGATCCGATGACGGAGAGTTTTCATAAACCCATGCCCGATATTCCAGATTGCGAGCCCCAAGATCTTTGATGAGGCCGGTTTTGATCAGCGAGTTGCGCAACAGACAAACAGCAGTGTCGGTGGTTGAAAAATGGGAACGTAAGTGAAGTTGAGAATGGATATGAGCTCAGGTGGCGGACATGCCTGTAGGTACCAAGCTAAGTGAGCGACATGCAAGATCTGGATTCCAAGAAACCGTCGTGAGGATAATCGTGTGTGTTGTAAAGGTGACTCACTCCGGTGAGATTGTAAGGCAAAGATTCAGGACAGGCAGCAGCGCGTCAGGCTTGAGCGTTCACCAGCGATTCTCTCTGGAAAACGATGACGCCACGGCAAGGCAGGAGCGAACGGTTCGCGCAGTCAGCTGCTCTGAACAGGGATCTTAATGGGAAAACTTGGTGACGAATTTGATTGGTAGGATTTGTCAATCCCAGGCTTCCAATCCCATCGGCATGCGGACTTATATTAGATAAGCACTTGCTGGCCGGAGGCTCTTTTGCAGCCACAATGAGGATGGGAAGGGCAGCCACACCTGACTAATGCGGCGTTCTGGTGCCATGAAGGAGCTCCTACAAGGGTACTCCGTGCGCACCTCTCTACTCATCTTGTCATTGCTGGGATTCAACTACCTTACATCCAAACCTGTTGCGTCTATCAGAAAGAAAACTTCGTATACAACTACGCCGGCAATTATATTTGTTGTTCTCGGCCATGATTAAACGCCCTTCACCTGGCATTCTCTCAACGGTCGGCCACGGCCTTCGGTCCAAGCACCGTCCCTCGTCGACCCTACGGAGCGCTCCCAAGATGGCTCCCGTCTGGCTACAACCCTACCTCGATCATTTGCCTCAGAAGAGCGCACCCAAGCTCTATGCTTGGAGCCTGTCCAACTTGGACCAAAATAATTCAGTCTTGAGCCCCTCGGCCAGTCGGTCAGATGGATCAATTTTTCATCAACAACACCGCGATCGCCAACAGCGTATCTACGTTCTTGGCGTTGGGAACTTAGGGATTCTCTTTGCCAGCTCGCTTGCGTCTCTACCTAATCCACCACCGATAACCCTCGTTGTTCACCGCAAAGAGCTTCTGCTGTTATGGAGACAGCAACCAGGTATCGAGGTCACTCGGGGAGACTCTACGCAAAAGTATTTGGATTTCGATGTGGAGCTATGGTCCGAAGAAGAACCGATCTTAGGTCCAACAAGAGAGGTTGCGGATGGACAAGAGATTTCCAACCTGATCGTAACGACCAAGGCATCCCAAGCTCTTCCGCAGGTTGATCGAGCACGTCGCTATCTCAATGACCGCTCCACGGTTGCTTTTGCTCAAAACGGCATGTGCAAACTTTGGCCACCTCACGGCGACTCCTACATGGCATCGCGGTATGCAGATGCATCTGCTCGTCATCCCAACTGGCTGGCTTGTGTAACAACCCACGGAGTGACTTCGTTGGGCCAGTTCAAGAGTCTACATGCCTCCAAGGCAGACCTCAAGGTTGGGCTTGTGTTTCCAAACAATTCTGGCAACAACGGCTCTTATCTGTCGAATATACTCGCCGAATCACCTCACCTCAACGGCCATGTCGTAGCACGCAACGAGCTATGGGTATTGCAGCTGGAGAAACTCGTGGTCAACTCTGTCATCAACCCACTAACCGCCATCCTTCGCTGCAAAAATGGCGATCTATTCACGAAACAGGACGGCCCCATAGCGAGCATCATCAATTCCCTGTTGATGGAAGCCAGCAATGTTCTTCAAGCCCTGATTAAAGACCGAAGCACCGAATCTATCCTACAAACAGTCCCTGGAATGCCATTGGCAGCGGAGAACGAGATGATCCGCAAGTACGGTCCTCAACGTAGCGATCTCCTGGACCGCTTTTCTTACGACAAGCTCAAGGAAATGCTTTACAGTGTTGGACATAAGGTCCGAGAAAATACGAGCTCCATGCTCCAAGACGTTCGTGCTGGCAAACCAACTGAGGTCAACGAGTTCAACGGATGGCTAGTTGAGATGGCTGCCTATCTCGAGTGTGGGATTAACGTTGTCCATCACAAGAATCTCGTCGATCTTGTGGAAAATGGCACGGTGTTGAACGAAGAGTCTCTCGGCCAGCACTTCTCCAACCTAGGAGACGACCACTAAGGTAGACTTGCCAGTGCTTGAATCCAGTATTCACACCGCTTCATTGCTTGGCCCAGGTCACAATACGGCAGAACACTGACGAGTCGCTGAGCAAGACGCGATGACACGTTCGCATTCCCCAGAATATCGTCGATCTTAGTCCAACACTTTACGAGATCGACCGCGATGATACTGGAAATATATTAAACGTCCAGGGTACAACCCTCTTGATGGTCGTGCACTCCATTCAGTCACTCGACTGGTCGCAAACTAGACGACACCGGCATGCCGTCCAACGGCCTACTGAATCAAATCGAATCAACGGCAGAGATCCAGCATAAATTTGTCGTAGAAGCTACGGGGCAACCTTGTTTCGAAGACTTCGTCCACAGGTGCCGAACCTCGGCGGGCGACTTCATCCGTCCGGCAATCACGCTCTTAGGGAAGCCACTGGCCATACTCGCGGTATGCCAACGTGGCACAGTCTCCTGCAAAGGTGACTCGTGTGCCCTTTACAAGGCAATCCCGGAGCCTGTTAGTATGATTTGGTGTGCAGTTGCACTCGAGGTGGTCTACTTCATTTGCCACGTTCGCTTGCTTGCCACCCCTTAAGAGACCACATTATAGCCATAATATCAGGCGTGATATACTGGTAGCCCACCAGGAGTGGTGTATCGCGTCAGGGGCGGACGGAACATCAGCGACTGCCATGGAAGTACCCGACCAGAAGACTTTTCCTTCCAAGGAAACGCCCACACTTTTGGCCCCTCAGGATTTGCACCCGCCGCTTACCTTTTGCCGACGATGCCGCCGAGGTGTGTGAGAAAACTCATGCGAAGCTACGCTCACGCCCTCTGGCATTTTATGACGAGCAGTAGATTTGCCTAATAACTAATGCTGCTTAAGTCCGCCTTCTGGTGCGCGGCATACTGCTCTCATCGCACACGTCATCGTGTGGGTGCCATGGAAGGAGTCTCGAAGTTTGCTAAACACATCAAAGAGAAGCACAGTCCAGTGCGATCACAAAAGAAACCGCCAGAAACAATGAGTGGACGGTCTTCGTGGATTGAAACGGCTACGTTTGTCAACTTATACAGTGGAAGCTAGCAATGCACCGGGTTCTGCCCACACAATCTCGATATTGATCTGTCATAAGAAGTGGATCGTCAGTGGCGGGCTACCAGTTCAAAGACGTTGAAAAGCTCGATCTAGAGTCAGCATGGATCTTGGGATCATCTGGCTTGAAGTCACGCCATTTCCTCTATAGCAGCAAGATCCGGTTCCTTGCATTCGGTCTAGAGCTTGCTTTTGCTCCCTCAAACATGACAACCCCTGGATGCTCGATGGCAGGCCGATGGATTGCCAAGCGGCGAAATAAGAAGCGGAGCTCAGGGCACACGGCAACCTCGAGACCTCAATCCAATGAGACAATCAATTCCTCCTCTTCAGTCGAGTGTCGCCATGCAACAATCATGACCGGCAGTGTCCCTCTGGGTTGCGAGAGAGCCACGCGGTGGAGAGAACGGCGGACCCAGTGATTGCTAATCATCAGCGCTCCATTTCCCAACATATGGATCCAGTTCATATTGATGCCTCAATTCTCCGATTGGGCGACAGGGGTTGAAAGAAAACTTCCGGTGCATATTTGACGGAGATTTTCCTGGCGATGCCTGTCTAATGGGTTCTTGTCAGCCCATTGCGGAGACTGTGGACGACCTCAATCTCGACAAGGCTAACAACATCCCACAGGCGAGTGATTTGGGGCAGCCAAGCTACCGGACCAAGCCCATTTCTAAGAGGAATTACAGAAATTCTCTAGCATACATCACGTTGATCTCACGCTGGCTCTTAATGCCAACCGTGCCAACGGAGGGCCGACTAAGTCCTGATTGGCACTGGATTAGGTACGAAAAAAGCGTTGCTGCATGGTTACATCACAGCGTCAACCCGCATGACGCATCTTCGAAAAGCGTTTCTTTGGCCATTGACATTTGGTTTTCTCTTCCTCAACTCAAAGAATGGAGCCTTGAAAGAATCGAAAATCGTTCTCTTACTCAGGGCTATGGAATCGGTAAAACCCGGCATATGCTCGGCGCTGAGGTCCTTGGCTGCAGTCAGCCGCTTGATCCAAGCTTTCCGGGCTGGGACACGGAGCAACCGGGTGGGAGAAAGGCCGCCGCAAGGGTTCCTTGACCACAATTTCAAAGTCAGCTTTGGCCTTTTCAGCAATATCTCGGACTCGAGGATTCAAGAGACTCAGGCCAAGGCCTGCTGCCAATATCAAGTGTTCATACTTGAGATCTAAAGGCGGCGACCACAGCTGGTTTGCACATAGTCGGCCGACTGACCCGCCAGACAACCATATCAGCCCTAGACCATGATACGGGCCATGACGGTGCTGACGCCCCGGGGATCACACATAAACCATGTCCCCTGGTTCGCGCTGGAGGAAATCGAGCCAAGCATCCCCCGGCTTAGATACCGATCATCCTCACCATCTGGCCCGGCAGTTCACGTACGATAACCCATTATCAATCGCACATGAAGAGTTTCACCTGGGACGTCTCATGCGCTGAGCCAACCGACTTTTTCAGCATGAAGTTCGCGAACCCGTTAACATTCGTCCGAAGAGATGGCGAGCCGCTGACGGGGCATATAACGAGGTAGGGTTGGAGAAGAGGTTCAACTTCATGGTCAGGAGAGCGGGTTGTTTTTTCTCGCCCCTCCCTCTTTCAAACGTCGCTTGCATGACCACATGGCAATCTTCCGTGGGTGCCTTGGAGCCGCAACATCGTGGCGCCTGTTGTTTTGGCTTGCTTGATCTGCGCCATGCGACACGATATCTACCCTCTTGCGATTGGAACTGTCACAGCTACTGAAAGCTTAGATGTTTTGCAGAAGGATTTGATCGCTCGTCGTGTACGGCTTCGGAGCTTCAGGTCTACTCTCTATGCAAAGTGCGAGAGGGTGTCCGATTTGCGGCCCCCCACAATCGGAAAGTGGTCTCGGGAGTCACGAAATCTTTGAGCTTAAATTTGTTCAAAAAGTGTCTCAATAGTATAACGGCGGACACGACCTCTCGAAGGGGTGTGCGATAGTTGGGTGGTAGTAACCCCATCCACAAGTAGCAGCCGAGAGCCGACATCTGGAACCCCAGGGTGCGGTTGGCCTTGCCTATTTCTCACACCCGTGGCCTGTCTAGTATCCGATGCTGTTGGACGAAGCGCCGCGTAGGTCTCCGTACCCGATGCAGTGATGCAGGTATCACTCTGCATAGGGGGTGACATGCAGGAACCTCGTCGACCAAGGCTAACCCGTCACGTCACTTGTCACTGCGCGATTCACAACCTCTCACACATGGCACTACATCTCTGTCAGCGAGAAGAGAGTGGGAAGAGGCTCAGGCATGACAACATGTGTGGGAACCGCTCCGCTCGTGTCACGTTCCGGGGGCGATTGACCGCTTCTTTTTCCCCTGGATTTGCCTTCTGGCGGGTGACTGGGGGGACTGGGAGTGGGAGATGACGGGCTAGGGGGGGGAGGGGGGGGATATATCAGAATCCCCCGGGTCATATAACGAACAAAACCCTGGGGCCGAGTGTTTCAACGGGCAGAAGCCGCTGCCAAACCAACCTTTCTCGGTGGACGCAGAGCCAAACGAGAGCCTGCGCAGTGATCAATGGATTCACCAACGACTGGAGACTGGAAGCCAGCGGGAGATCCAGATCATAGGACGCTCATTGTAATGGGGGTGGAGGAAGGACAACAAAGTCGTCAAAAGGGCCACCATCTTGCTCGATCACAAACCCCGAACTCGGCACATGCGGAGGACCAGAATTGCCAACACCCTACGGGGAGGCGCCTCTTCTTTTCTTTTTCTCGCCTCTGCTCGATAGCCGGTCCTGGTCTTTCCAGCAGACAACAGGGCCAACCGGCAGCCCGTCTCTACGTTACTGTCCACATCTGGTCATGTGGCGAACTCTGTGTCGGGACAGGAGAGAGCCCAGAGAGGAGAGAGAAGTACAGAGAGGGACACGGAGAGAGCCAAGGCAGGCAGGTAAGCAGGCCAAAGCAGGACCATTCTGAAGTCCTACCCTGTTCCCTCGTCTCCGAGCTCTTCGCACCTTTGGGTCTCTTTCCTGAATCCTGCCCGCCGCCATTCCCTTCCCTTCCCTCTAACCCCCCCGCTCCTCATTCCGCCATTACTCGCCAAGCCGATATTGGCCCAAAAGTCCAAACCGAACGCACCATCCCCAAGGCCCCAAGGCCCAGGCACAACAGAGGGAAACAAGAATAACAGCAGAAGCCTGAAGTTAACAAACTCGACCCCCATCGTCCTTCACGCAAAAAAAAGGAACAGGCTTTTGAAACGGGAGCAAGAGCCAAGTTAGCCAACATGTCAAGAAAACGATCGCTTAAGAAAATACAGCTATCGCCTAGTTTCCGGATTTTAGCAGCTGCTAAACAAGACCGCCCGCCTGCCCGCGCGCGCGCCATCTCTCGACTCTTTCCCAACCCCCCGGGGCCCCTGGCCTGGTTCCTGGTTCCCCGGACTTTGCACTCTGACTCAAATCGGTTGGAGGATTGGACGCCGGGCTGCCGCGGCGGGCAAGGTAATCAAAACCAGCTGCCAAAAGCGGAATCGGAATGGATTGTTAATATAATTGCTGCCACACGTCAACTGCACGCCAACCCGTAGAATATAATACCCAAGAACAAAAAACCTCCGGCCGGCCGTTTCCCCCTCCACCAGGGCCGCAAAAGTAGGCCGCGCTACTGTGGCAAGGCCAAAAAGAGGTGTGTGCCTTGGAAGCCTCTCGTTTTGGGACGAGGCCTCGGGACCTTCGTGAAAGGGGGCGGCTCACGACCCAAGGTAAGTAAAGGTCCCTGAACTCGACTACACGCGCCCCCAAGAGAAGTTGCACATTTGATGCGTCTCCCGTCCCGAAGCGGATGGATGGAATGGATGACAGGACAGACATGTTGCTTTTTTGTGATTTGCCCACCTACACACCTACGCCTGACCTTGCTTCTTTCCGTCCTCCCCGGAAGCGGTTGGTGCATGGTTTCTTGCAGACTGCTTGCTGCATTACGATGCCAATGTGATTCACAGAAGTTTATCCCCGAGGTTTCCCACTTTGGGATCGGGGGGGGGGGGGGGGTTGTACTTTCTCGAATAGGGTATACCGGGACCGAATTAGTTGTGATTTTCCACTATACATTAATAAACAGAAGCAAAAGAAACATGTTTCTCCATCTTCCTGCACGTTTTGTTTTCACATAATCGGGTTCAAGCAACAGCACCTCGAGAAATGGCTGCCGCTTTTGTTCCACTTCATACCATGTTGCGATCCTCTTCATGGGGCGTAAGCAGAAGCAAGTTTGGGACGAGGCAAAAAAAAAGGGGGTTGAAGAAGCTACAAATACTACAAAGTACATTTGCGTGATGTGTGGGGTAGAATCGAACAAAAAACAAATAATGAGCGTTTAGAAGATAACAAAACGAAAAAAATGGTCAAAAGTACAAAACAAAATAAACAGACGTCGTCATGGATGCGAAAACTGCGCGTGTGTCATCCGCCATGTTTGCAAAATGCGTCTTTCCATCTGCATCTTTCTCCCCTTTTTGTGTTTTTCTCCTTCCACCCACAAGACGCCCAGGCATCATAGCCAGCTCACCACTAAAACCTCTTGTCCGTTGAATTCAGTACAGCCAAGTTTTCGAGAGTCGATTCTGCAGGCGTGTTGGTGTAGTAGACAACCAAATGCTGCAGGAAAACTGTCGAGTGCAACCGAATTTCGAGAGAATTGGCAATGGTAGATCCTTGGATGGGGCCAAAAAGAAGTTGATGACAATCGTCGAGAAGTAAAAACCAAAATCGTCCAAGGGAGCGTCGAGAGGGATAAAAACAAGCAGAAAGGCCGTAGATTGCGTGGTTCGCTGTGTTGCCCCCCAAAGTCTATAGTGTGTGCGTTGTGTCATGAGTCGAGATAAAGGAGTAGGTCGAGAAAAAGATGAAGTTAAAAAAGGTGACCCGTGGTGTTCGGGGGTATCTCTAGAATTAGGCGGATGGGGAATCCAGCAAAACAAAAGGACAATGCCACTCGAGAGTCGCAGGTATGAGGTAGAAGCCGAAGTGAACATGGCGAAGAAGTATTTATGGCCTCGGTGGTTCGAGGAAGAGATGGCGCAATTCTTCGGGCCTTGCGTTCTCTGTGCTTTTCGAACCCAAGTCGTTACATGAAAAGACGTCGGGCAAATTATTGCAGATCTTCCTCCCCTACCAGCTCGCTGAGTCGAAGTGGGAGGACGGCGTTCGTGGAGGTCGATCTGAATGCTCCGGATGGGTAGTGTCGTTCCAAGTTGCATGATGGAGATCATCGCTAAAGGCAAGCTCCTCTTCATCACTGAAGCTGCTGCGTGTAGATTGTGTCTCCAGCCGGGGGCTCAGAAGTTCCCGGTGGAGACATTGAATGCTATAAGGGAGGGCCGCCCATTAACTCCTGCGTGCGTTCTCGGCAGGCAGCAGGGGTAAAGCCGGTTCCGACCTTGTTAGCGACGATACGCCATTTCTCATTCTCGTAGTCTTGTAGCGCGGTGCGAAGCTTTTGGTCCTAGAGGAATATTCAAGTCAGAATGCTGTGCGCGGCCTTACCATGCCCCGCCGTCTGGCTGTGCTGCATGGCATCGTAGTCAGGGGAGGGAAGAGCACATACCGTTTCGTCGGTCCATTGGGTGGTCTTAGCTTTGAGCTTCGTACAATAGCGCACCTGGAGTGTTCCTGATGATCTCCCCGGGAAGAAATCCGCGATTTGCTTCCATGTTAGGGATTTGTTCTCTTTCAGATCGATCAGGAGCTGGTCGTCTTCGGGTGTAAACTTTAGCTTCGGCCCCCTTGGCCTCGGTGCCGGAGTCGGCATGCCTGCTTGTCCCACGACGCTCGGGGCACCGCCTCTGTCTCCGCCGTCACCATCACGCCTCATCATCTTGGAAGGGGGTCCTGTATCGGGTAGTCGGTGGTGATGATGCGTAGGAGCCTGGACTTGCTGGGTCGCCTGCGCATAGGCGGTACCCAGAGGAGTCTGTTGCATGGTCTCGAGGTCCGTCTGTTCAAGATCGATCCCGGGAACGGACAAGTCAAGCTCGTCTGGTCTCGGTCTTTTCGGTGCTCCATGGGGCGTATGAGATTGCGTAGGCGTTGTCATGGATGGATACAAAGGAGCGACCACCGGACCCGGAGCGCCGTAGTGAGGCGGGCCCAAGTGCCGGGCGTGGCCCAGATGGTGCCCCGGATCCATTAGAACCTGGTGGGAGTGGTGAGAGTGGTGAGGGTGCTGCTGGTGTTGCTGCATGCCAGGATGATGGGAGTGATGGCTAGTGGGCGGCTCGTGGAGAGTGGGCGTGTGAGCGGCGCCATGATGGAGAGAGCTCCTATGGTGTTGATGATGTGAGGGCGTCGTGTCATAACCATGCTGCTGTTGGCCCTGGTCGCTCGGATGCGACTCTTGTGCAGAATAATCGACATTGTAGTCCCCTACTCGATAGTTGCCCGCCAGCGTGCTTCCGGCACATGGGTCCCGCCAGAGCGAACCGCTCTGGACGGTCGCCGGGCTCTGAAGTGAAAGAATTGGTTGAGCGAAGGCCCTCTCGGGCGGCGTCGGGAGAGGTGAGGGCTGTTGGTGCGACGTTGCGGGGTCGCGATGGTGGTGGTAGTCTTTCAAACTGCGATCCTGTAACAGCGCTATGGTGTCGCCGTGATGAGACCCCCCCTCCAGACTCAACGAACATTCGTGCCCGGGAGGTGTTGAGAGAATTTTCGCGGTATTGCTGGCAGCGAAGGAGAATGGTGTCTAGTGGCAACGGTCAAGCCCTTGCCAGATTTTGTGGTTGTGATGATGACCAGGTTGAATCTAGCGGTAGTGATGTTGGGGAGAAATGAGGAGAAGGACGAAGACGACGACGACGGTGATGATGATGACGACGGCTGAGAAATAAGACCAAGTTGGTGTTGCGGTTTCGTACAACTTGACTCCCGGTGGTGAAGAGCTATCTGTCTGTCTGTCTGCACGGCCGGACGGATAGTTCCCTTTGACTGGCGTAAGGTGGGAAAAAAATTATTAAGACGAAATAAAGGTCGAGGTAACCATGCTACCCTTTTTCAACTGGTTGTTGTCACGCGCCGTTTAAGCTCACGGGATCTTCCCTTGACTTATTATAAATCCCGTTTGGCCCTGGACAAGTAATATAGTAGTGAAGGGGTCAAAAGAGAGGAAGCGCGGACGTGGGCAAGGGCTGCATTATATCGTCCGATGTGCCTTATCGAAAAGAGGAATAGAGGGCTGTGTGTGGACTCTTGCTCTGGGGGTAGAGAGAAGGGGACGAAGGAGAGGAGAAAAGCATGCATGGGAGGGGTGAGGCGAGAGAAAGAGGGTACATCAACTGCCGCTGCTTTTGTCACCGACATCTCAAGCACATACGCGATTCGCCATGTGCGAGACGTATTCTGTTCCTGAGTAGGTTGCGGAGACTCAAGTTAACCTTGCCCAGTAGGTGATGACGGTAGCATAATTTGGGGATCTTATGCCATGGGTTTCGCTGCCGGATATAGAAGCAGGAGTGCCCCCGGCCGGCGGTGATGATGCAACTGGCGAGGAGGTGGGCGTAACAGTGGCCAGCCTACATAGTATGATGGGCAGACAGGGTCGTCGGGGGAGACAAGCAATGGACCATTTCACAAATCTAAGAAACCTCCGGATGGATTCGATCTAACCCTGTAGAGGGAGGCCGGACGACCCAGAGAGAAAGAAAAAGAGAGAGGTCTGGAAAACGCATGGAAGAAATCCAAGCACGTTCAGCCGAATGAGGGATACAAGCTGAAACGAGCCCTACCATGCGCTCGCTGGTTGGGAAGGGCATAGCAACTAAGCAGCAGCAGTTCAGAAGAAGGCCGCCCATGTTGCTCGGCCCCCTGCTTCACCGGGGAGAGAGAGGGAAGGGGAACCAGGGTGGCAGCTCTTGGCTCAACTCAAGGCAGTTGACTCTTGAGTGCGAATGTATGTGAGCCTGTGTATGGGTGTGCGCGTGTGCGTGGGCTCGGAAGCTCAAAGTCCCTGGGTCACCCTTCCCCTGGCCTCCGTCCTTGACGGGGGGCTTGCTTTGGGTGGAAAACCACCAGCGAACAGCGTAACTTGGACAGCTCTGCCCATTCTGGAGAATACAGTGGAGTCTGTTGGGGGGCAAACAGCAGGTTTTGGGAGAGAAAATGGCTGGATGAGCACCGAGAAGTCATGCCTTGGCCCTGATGGGGGTATATCTGATGCAGGGAGGGTATACCAGAACCATGAAGAGAAATCGCCGCTCCGGTACGCGATAGGGCCAGAGAGACGGTAAGGTTGCAACAACCACTCGACCTAGTGGGCAGATTGCCGAGGGGTGAGAACAAGGGACTGCCGGGTGAGAAAGACGGAGGGCACCAGCTCAAGCTGGTTGTATCCATTCGCAACGTCAGTCAGAAAGAAAGAAAAAAAAAAAAAGACCCTTTCTTTTTCAGTCCTGATCCCCTTTGCCGTCATCGGTGGCAGTGAGGGCCTGCTTCCACGTTCGAGGACCTGGTCAAAAGCTTCGGGATCGATTCGGAAGGGAACTGCAGTGGTCCCAGGAGGCAAATCATCCCGGCTGACCCAAGATGAAGACGTCCGCAGCAGGGGGATTTGCGTCCCAAACGCCAGAAAAGGCGTGTCAGTCGGCCTTCGCCTCGATGTCGATACGGTCAAATCTGGCAGGTCCCACAGGCAGATGCCAATGCTAGAGGAAGAAACAGAAAGGAATACGACTGCGAAGGGACATGGCCGAGATGAGAATGACGGCGGTGCCACGGTTGAGGTTCAGGTTCGGCAATGCGGCGGCTGTTGGACCAGGCGGGCGGCGCGCGCGTCGACTAGATGGGATGGTCGTAGGGTTGACTTGCACCGGACCAGACAAGACTGGTTAGCCTGTGGGGTAACAACTTTTTCCAATGAGGATACTTTTTTGGGGACTTGGGACGTGTGCGACTCAATGACCAGGTCGCACGATGGTGCCGTCGTCGAAACCATGGGATGATAGAGGTTCGCTCAAGGTGATTATTCGTCTGTTTGCATGGGCGGGCGGGCGCGCAAACGTGCACGCAGCCGCCAGCAGTTCGAGTTCCTCTCGTCTTCTCACGAACTTGAGGGCATCCCCATATTGCCAGACGCGTGCGCTCAAGACGCGCACATAGTCTCCCGCGGCCTCCCACTCGACCGTACCACCCCCCCTCTTTCACCTAACCGTGAGCCGGGAATGTGGTGGGTGTAAGCAAAAGGACGGTACATGGCGTAAGAAACCCCCCCGGCTTTCGGCAGCAAGGAGATTGTGCGACTCAATGCACATCCCAGACTTTCGGTGCTTGATGGTAGGTCGGTCACAAAAAAAAAAAAAAAAAAGGGCCTGGGGACTGGCTCGACACTCGACAGGCTCGCTCTCTCGCCGCTGGGCACAGGCGAAAGTCGCAAGTACCTTCCATGGCTCGTCAGGGAGGGTAGGGCCGAACCAGTAGGAAGGGCGCTTGGACGAGAAAACCTGGGACGAAGACTCGACGGGAGGATGGCCAAGGAGGGCACTCGGACAGCAAGAAGGCGGATGGCCGACACAGTTTGGTTTGGCGGTACGTTGGAGAATTGGCTCGAGATCCTCGTGTGGGCATGATGCGGCTGGCGCTCGCTCGTTGCTAGTGCTGGCGGCCAAGTTGACCTCATCGAGACATGACGGATCATGGGAGGGGGGATATGAAGCTGGAGCAGGGGGTCAGACGGGTATCGCATGAAGGAAACGCGTTTCACGCATACCTGGCAATTAAAAGATCAATTATGCGACCCAGGGATCCCGGGCAATCTTTCTAGAAGGAGTGGGACTCTATTCTAGCGTGTGGTGAGGTGCTCACCTTATTTCTTCGTCGCTCAGCTAGGGGGAGGACTTTGGTCTTGGGGTCCCATTCTAGAATTTGAAATCGGTGAGGGGGGGGGGGGGGGGGGGATCCTTTGGGGCGGTTCCTGAAGAGACGGACGAAGTGCCGCGAATCAGATGGCTGGGCAGCGGTCAAGTCGGTCGACTCTGTGGGCACGGGGGATGTCGATCAGACGTAAAAAGAGGGCTTGGAAGGTGACGGAGTCGACGATGATGTGTGGTGATGAGGTGGGGATTGGAGGAAATGCAGGGCAGGCCGCAGATGAGATGCTGATGCGCAGTCATGGAGCAGATGACGGATGGGCAGATGAGACGATGAGAAGAGCCCAGGAGGCAGACGAGGCAGTGACGGAGACGGAGAAGGAGACAGAAAGAGAAGAGAGACTCAGACAGGGCCGAGACTATCGAATGACGGGAAAGGTAAGAAGGGGAGGTTCAGGATTCGGAAGGTAGGCGCCGGGGACGGGAGTTGAGTGCAAGACGATTGAAGGAGGAAGAGATTGCGAATCTTGGAAGCAGCGACATGGAAAATGCGATAAATGCAGGTCCGAATTGAAGCGCCCAACACGCCGCAATTTTGATGTTTATTTTTTTCCTTTAACATTGAGAAAAAAGTGTGGTTGGTTGGGTCTCAGATTTGGGTCAAGTTCATCTCACTTGCAAGTCGCTTTGCTGGAAAACCAGGTGGAAAGATACATGGATTACCGATATACACTTTCCCCCAGGTGTGCCATCCTGATGCCGAGACTTTTGTCTCGGCTCTTTGTCTGTCCCAGGAAAGAGGAAGGTGCGATCTACAAAGTACAGAGTTATTGAGAAGATAATACCTTCCATGCTTCATTCACGGGCCATGGCAATTTCCATCATCACCTCACTTTGTAGAAACTAGAGATGAGACATGGCAGCCAGGCCAGACTGTCCACAAGCAAGGCTGGAACACACACAGTCCGCATTGAGGGCCAAGCCTCCAGGTTCGACGTGTGTCGGCAAGGCAAGGTACCTCGTGCACGGAGCAAGGTACAAGAATGCGTACCTTACAGACCCCAGGCAAGGTACCTTATCTGGTACTTTACAGGCTTCCTAGTTAGCCGCGATGGTTTGACAGATGGGGCCGGCGGGTGCGCGTCAATGAGGTTGAGTGTCGTTGTGGAAGAACGGACGCAATAATCCTCGGCCCACGATCCACTCTTTCTCAGGTACCTACCTCCCATACCAATGAATATTCATACCTAAGGTACCTTAGTCTCCATTCTCGGAACTGGGTTACTGCAGTGTTGCGTTCTTGCCTCCGCCTGTCACGATTCTGCCCATCGTCGTGTAGTTCTTGCCGTGCCTGCCCAGCCTTGATGAGTAAGAGAGCGTCTGTCCACCTCTGGAAGTTATGTACTGTCGTCAGCCTGGCCCCTTCTCTCCTTCCGTCCTGACGTAAGGCGGGTGGTATCTTAGGTAAGGTAAAGGGCGCCCTGACATCGGGTTCCTCCCAGATTCCGTCGACCGGGACTGTAAGTGACGGCAAGAACGGCAAGAACTCGCTACCTTGGGTGCTCGCTCCTACCTTGCTGTACCCTGCCCTGCATGTTTGCATCTGCGGAACGGAAGATGGGAACGAACAAGAAAGGAAGATTCGAATGTGTAGATACTTCGTCCTCCGTATAGAAAGCTTTGGAGGAAGTCAACGAAATGGAAGTGCCATGTCGATGGTTCCTTCCCGTTCAACACTAGGCCGAGAATGGGCAACCGGCCAAGAAACCCAAGGCAACTTAAGTTAAGGTCAGCTGCCGTAGGTTGCCCTCATCTCACGTCTGGTCTGCGCCTCCGGATGACTGTAGCAGTGCAGAGAGATGGGATGGGATGGGATTCTCCATCTTCCATCACCAATGCCTGCCTTTGCGGCTTTGCCAGAGCACATGCATGATGCGACGGCCAACAGTCCGAAGCCCAGATGACCACGGCAATCTTCGTCATCGTTCTCGTCCCGCATCGGAATAGATTGCTATTGCCAATAGTCGACCCCCTCCCCGATGCTGGAGGATGGACCCCGGAATGCCCAAGCACGCCAACAACAACCTACGAATACGCAGGTACCTTGCCATACCTTACAAACACTTTCTGGCCAAAGGTAAAGCATCTTGCATCCGTCTCTACACTACTACGTAGAGGGCGCGGCGCACCTATTCCACCGACCACACCGCACCACCCGACTGATCCTTTGCTGCATGCGAGCCCCTTACAGAATGCCTGGCTGACTTCTGCATGCATCGCATGGCTTGCATCTCGGTAGCTCGGCTCAGAAAGGGAAGTGGTGGGTAGGGTTACGATTGCGACTGCCAGCGGTACATCGTCCTCGCCCACGTTCATGGGCTCATTGAACGTACCGATCCTTACCACGCCCTTTTTTCCGCTTCAGCTCTTCATCCACTTTCCGAACCGCGATCCCCCACGAACATGACACCGCTTTGTGGCCTCGCCTTCGCGTCGCCCTTTTTACCGCATACTTTTCTGACTCTCTTACACGTGTCTGGGATTATCCTCTTCGCCCAGTCTTGGACGCTCGAACCCGCCGCAAAACCTTCTTTCACATTCTCGAGTCCGGACCGTCGGTATACACCAGATGACAGCCGGCGCTGTGCCTGTATGCAAGTTGTTGTTGCAAGCCAGGGCCAGCCGTGGCCGATTCCTGGACCTGCTGGAGGGGCCTCTCCCCGGACTCGAGCCGAAAAAGTCTGCTGCGCTTCAGAGAAGGGGCATCATACGATCAACCTCGTTCCTATGGCAGCGGTGCCCCTGCATCGCCTAGGGAGCCTCCAAGGGCCCTGTATCGCCTCAGCCCAAAGCTTGATGAACCTTCGTCCGCTTGGCGGTTTGGGTATCCGGTCGGCGGAAGCCGTCTTTTTCCAGTAAGGATATGGAGTACGGACTACGGACGGTATTACTAATTACCTTGTCTTTGCGTTGCACGGCGCACGTAGGGACATTCTCTTCTGTCTACCTACACTATCCGTAGTCCGAGGTGGCTAGCTACTATACTACACCCCGCACACTGCAACCACCACACTTACAAACTTCCGCAACATGACTTTGTGCTACACCAAAGAGCCGCTTCTTCGTCTTTGTCCAAAGTCTCGCAACGAATCTAAAGCTATCAACCCGTACCCTGGAGCCGAGACTAGCAATCGCTTCCCTCCACCGGGTCCCCCCACTTGTCTCGAGGCCTTACTGCCGCTTGGCTTTTGGGGATTTTTGGAGAAGCCCGTTGAGTCGCGGGTGTTTGCAGGCAACCGGGTAGGGATCCCCGAGGTTGTCACAACTCACACTAAACTTGGTGGGTTTCTGTGCTAAACAGCAGGTCAACCTTGAATGCGCTCCAGGGTTCTCTGTCTCAATTCTCACGAGCCTTCGCTGCTCTTAGTACCCAGTTTCTTGTTCAAGGGACCCGGTCAGCGTTTTCCTTTCGGGGACCCTTCACGAAACCAGCCCTGTCCAAATTACAACACCTGTCCTCCAGCTGAAGGTTAAAGCTGCAAACGTGTCGCGGGTTTGCGCCGGCCTGCCGATTCCGAGCGTCTCCTGAGATCCGCGACAGTCCCTCCACAAGACGTTTGATTTACCTTACGCCACCTCGCGCATTTCGGCTCGACTGACCAGAAACACAAGATCGTGTCCAAGCCTCGCATCAGCTGAGAAAGACGAGCACGATGTCGATACGACAGCGAGCCAGCCAAGGAAATTACCGGCTTCAGCTGACCTCCTGGATAACTGCCGAGAGGAACTTTTTTCACAGCAATCACGAAGCAGAGTCCAGTAACAAAGCAAGAGCCAGAGCCATCTCCGGGCTGCTTCATCTCCACTCACCAAGCCCAATAGTTCGTCCCTACCTTCTTGGAGAGCTCGCCCGATGCAGTGCAGCCTCCAAGTGAGTCGACGGGGGTTGACCCAGAAGTTATTTCGATGTCTTCATGCGCCGCCCTGTGGCTCATTCCACATCTGCTCGCGTGCGGCGTCGACCCTCTCAGATCGCCAATTAAGGCCCCCAAAACAGCCACATCTCCACGACCAAAAATATCCGCTCCTTGCCACACTTTGCTTTTCTCGAACCCTTGTTCGTCCAACGAGGATGCCAGGACGAGCCACCATTCCCGACGGCCTGGGCCAAGAGACGCCCAGTACGGAATGAATCGCCATTGTCAGCCGCACCTAAAGCCCATCCCGACTCCATCTCCAAGGATGCCGCAGGGCGATGACGTTTCGTTCCGTGCTCGCAATCTTAGGACACAGACAAAAACGCCCGAGAGGGACGGAAACGCGTTCGCTCTCCATGGCAATATCTCAACCACGCTGTCGACATATTGGCCATGAACCCCTCCTTATCATCTCTCTACTAACATGCCCCAGTTGCAATATCTACAGGGCAACTAGCCGCTCCAAATCGATCCAAGTGGGAGCGTTTCCGTCGCATCGGTGCTGAACATCTAGCTGCCCGTCCAGGGCAACAAACAGGGGGTGCGTTTTCCTCTCTCTTTCTCCCTTCCCGTTCTTAATTCTTGCCCTGGCGCATTAATGCATGAAATCTCCAATTTGCGCGGACCATCTACCCCGCTGAATCAGCGATTAGAATGCCCACCATCTTCAACGGCCTTCCCGCCGCCTTACCATTTGCAGCCCACGTCGTCCGAAGAACAAGCATCGACGTCGCGCGAAAAAGCCAACGGTTGGAGCCGTAAGCGGAATACGGCATAGTAAAGGCCACCACCACTTCAAAGCGGGCGGCAGGAAGTGGACGACATTGCCTCCACAGCTCCTCCAAGGTGACAGCTTTGTCGTCACAATTTGCAGCTCAACTCCCTTCTTGGACCCTGGGCCCGCGTTCACAAGCAGCCATGGTGTGCCTGCGTACCTGTTTTCTGAGATGATCCTTTTCCTTCTCGGCATCCTCCGCCTGTACCTGCATGCAGTCCGCATGCGCGCAATGGGGGATTTGGGGAGAGAAGGGGGGCTGACACGCAGGGCCCCCTGCCGGCCTTGCTGCATCTCCTAGATGAGTTTACTGCATGGAAGCCTTGGAAGAAGTCCACGGAAATTTCTATTCATGGTAACCACAGCACTTCGTACACTACCGCCGCTGAAACTATTCCCATCTTGGAGACGCGCATGAACGGCTTGTTATGGGAGGCGCAGCCGCTCTACGTATGTAGTGTACGTACGTTTTGTTCTTATGTGCGACTGATAATCCTCACGTTTATCAAATATGGCCATGGTTTACAGAGTAAGGAACGATAACAGCGGCGAGGGAGCTTTTCTGCTCAATCGACGAGCTCCCACATCTGGCGGTTTGGTAAGGTAGTATGCTCATCCTCAACTTCTGGAGGCATTACGGGTGCAATTCCTTGACCATGTTCGTGAGGAATTGACTTTTTCTTACCAAACGATCTAGATGGAGATGGAAGCAAGGATAGAAGAAGTTACTGTCAGGCAGTTGGCACCACGTTTCTCTTCTCTCTCTCACACAGTTTTGATGTTCGCTTGCGATTTCTGTGACACCCGCCGCCGCCGCCGAGCCCACTCAACATGTCAAATGCAAAGTGACACTTGGTTGACAAGTCATGGATTGCATGATGACAGAAGAGGAAAAAAAATCTCCCCTGATCTTTTTTTTTTCTCGACTCTTTGAAAAATAATACTCGGACAAAAAAAGTACAGTTTGGTTTCAAAATAAAAGAGCCTGGGCTGTCAAAACCTATCAAACGCCGCTTATTTGCCTTTAATCGCACACATGTTCGTTCCTCCCCCCTTCCCCCCTGCCCACGATTTCATCCTCCCCTCCCACCGCTCGCTCACCCTCTCCCTGGCGTGATGCTCGCGTTTCCCGAGACTGCCCTTCTCCCTGCTCGTCTCTCTTCTCTTCTCTCGTTCTTGAGAATCCACCATCGTAAAACATTCTGCCCGGGAATCGTGGTACTCCCGACCTTAACGTTCCTTCTCGCCATCCAGGGAAAGACATGTCCCGGATACAATGCATTAAGTTTCCCATTGATCAGCCACCCCTCCCCATCTCTAGCCTATTTTTGTGTGTTTCTTTTGAGCGTGTGTGTATGTATACGCGTGCGTGTAATGTCCGTTTTGGGTAGATGAAGGGCTCTCTCTCGGTAAGGCAAAACTCCTCAGCCTCAGCCTCGAAATGCCCATCTTGCCTTGAAACGCACAACACCGGCCGCGTGGACAAAATCTTGTTCTCCACCACCACCGCCGCCTTAAGCACCTCCTTAAGCGAAGTTGTCAGTCCTGTCGACCCAGATATCCTCGAGCTCCGCAAAGCTGTGGAAGTGCACGGGACGGTGCTGGTCGCTGTAGAACGGCAGCGGCGTATCGAGCTTGACGTGCACGGGCTTCTTCTCCATGCCCGCAAAGGCCGAGCCCATGAAGCTGTAGTTCCACATGCCGTTCTCGGGCACGAGGAAGAAGCCGCGGAAGCGCGGGCTCAGCAGGAGCTTGCGCTTCTCGCCCATGGTCGTCGTGAAGCCCTGGGGCTGGTCGCTCTGCGTGTCCCTGTTCTCGGCACCCCACTTGTAGCCTGTGGGGGTGAGGCCCCAGGCTGAGAGGGAGACGGAGCCGGGGGTGAAGGCCACGTTTACGGTGACGGTGTCGTGCTTGTCCCAGGCCGAGCTGTGGGCGTCGAGGAGGCGAGCGTGTTCGGTGACGTCGGCGGCGGACATGTAGGGGAGTTCTGCACCCGAAGCGGTGTGGATTACGCCGAGGGGTTCCATACCCTCGAGGAATTCGTGCTGGGGCAGCTGTTGGGGGAGCTGGACGTTGCGCAGGCCACCGATCTGAGGGATCATGACGATGCACTTGATTTCCTTGACCTGGTCGTTGTCCGGGGCGGAGGATCCGTAGAGATAGCCGGCGACCTGGACGCGGAGGTCGGCGATAGTGATGAAGCGCTTGAGGATGTTGTTAGGCATCACGTATGTGATCTCCTCGAGGTCGTTGTCGACAGATGAGACGTAGATGTTGTTTGCCTTTGTGCGCAGGTTGGACGTGGCGATGGCGCGAGTGCGCCACTCCGTCTTGGAGGCGAATGTCTGCTGCTCGAATTGAGACGTTGTTGTGACGATGATTTCCTCGCCGTGGACGTTTTGTGTCTTTGTCGTCACAGCCGTCAGCTGCTGCTGCTCCTGCTGTTGCTTCTCGATCTCGGCGGCCTGCTGGCGCTGCATGGAGGGCGCGGAGATCTCCATACCCAGAATGATGTCACGGACTTCGCTGCTAGTAAGACTCGAGACGTTGACGTTGTTCTTCTTTCCATAGTCGTTCAGGATAAGATCGCGCAGCTGCGTCTCGACCTTGATCCAGTCCTCGTCGGAGAGCGTCGGCCAGATGTGGTGGTCCTGTGTGATGACCGTCTTATCCGGACGCAGGATGAGCTTGGTCTTGTCCGGGTTGACGTGGAGGGCACGCAGGATCAGTATCAGACGGGAGAAGGCGGTGTATGACGAGATGCTCTTCAGCCACTCGTCGTAGAGGTTGAAGAGTACCATCTGCGGCTCGGTAGCGCGAAGAATCATATCTCCCAGCTTCTCGACCTTCATGGCTGCCTGGAACGGAAGTTGCAGCTCGGAGGCTCTAATGGCAATATTGGGGAAGTCGAGCAAATGGACTTCCAAGGGATCCAACAGACCCTTGCGGGTGACGATGAGCTGCTTCGGCTGCTCTTCCACGGGGAGAGAGCGGATGAGCGCCGCTACTTCTTCGGCTGTCTTCCACTTTGCCAACTGTCCAAGACGCTTCTGACCAGCCCAAACGCTCGTGTGAATAATCTTCAGGAACAGCTGACCGGTTCTGGGGTTGAAGATGAAGATGGCACCGTTGATGGGCTTGGTGGTCAAGTTACCCTCAAAGGTCTTGTGAATCGTTACACGGTAGACGTTGGTATCGTCAATGAAGAGCTGCGTCTGGTTGCTGAAGAGTTCAGAGTAGTTCTGAGAGTTGAGGAACTCCTGGTTGCTCTCCGAGGCGTAAAGCTGCAGACCCTTGCGGATACGCTCTCTCAGGACGTAGAGAGCGGGGTTAGCCTTCATAACCTTGGCCATGGCCTGCTGGATGAGAACCTTCAGACCAGGGAAGTACATGCCGTAAGCAGAGTACAGGTTGTAAGCCAGATCAATACCAATCATGAGACCGGTTGCTGAAGGATAGATACTGGCACTGTCCGTGGTGTAATCAAGGTACTTGGCACGAGTGTATCTCTCAATGTCGTGAGAATCGTAGTCGCCATATCTGAGCTGGACATCGATCCAGAACTTGTTCGTAGTGGTGGGCTCGATGACATCCTTGGTGTCAAACAAGGGTGAAGGTCGAGTGACGTTCCACTTGTGACTAGCGAAGAGAAGAATATCGGCGCAAGAACTGTTCATCTTGTAGGACTTTCTGGGATGAATCGTCTCCTTCTGCACCGTCTCTATTCCGAGGGACTCGAGCTCCTGGTCAAAGACCTGACACAAATCCATGACGACCGACTCGTGGATCTTCTGCCACAAATGGGCGCGGAAAATCTGGATGAGCGAAATCTTGAGAGTAGGGATCTTGCCGTGTAAGAAGATACCAGTCAGATCAAGCTGGACTTGGAAACCGACGTAGACGTTGGCTCTGTTGATCGTAGGTGACCACCAAAGGGTAAAGCGTCTGTTGGGGATTTGGTTCAGACCGGACCGTTGAGCGTTTGTCAACTTCTTGAACTTCATGGATTCTGTTGCAAATTTAGTTAAAATGTTTGAGTAGGGATAAACACTTGAACTTACCTTCGAAACCGCTTGCTCTTTCCCAGAACAAGCCTTCCCATGATGGGAAACCCGTTGCTTTGAACAGCGTGTGCTCGAGGATGGTCTCGACACCACCAAGAGCTTGGATAACATCGGTACGGTAAGCGTTGAGGTTCCACAGTTTTCCGTCGTGCCTCTGGCTAGTCCACCAGAAAGGGTTGTTCTTCATGAGCTGATAGATCTTGAACTCTGCGCGAGCGCGGAATCCCTTGTCGAAACTCAAGGTGCTTCTGTCCTTCTGGAAGAGAGTGTTGATGCGCGGCAAGCCACGATCCCAACTATCCTCCAAGTCCTCAAGAGTCAGACGGCGGTTCTGCTGGTTCGCTTCCAATCTCTTCTGTGAGTATTCTGTCCAGACTCGCTGCGAGTCAATGAACTCGGCCTCCCACGGAATAATGTAACGGAAGATATTGGGGATGAGCGTCTCCTCGTCATGCGTCATTCCGGCGCGGTAGTGCGTGACGCCAGTGTCAGTCTGCTTTGACCAACGCTTGTCACTGGCAGGGATCAAGATGTGCGATCCAGAAATCATGCCCAAACCTCCCAGCTCCTTGGGCGTGTAGAACACTGCCGGAGGGAAACGAGAGGGCATCTTGGAGTTCAGTCCGATCTTGACTCTTGTCTGAATCTTGGTCTCACACTTGACAATAGTGTCAAGCAAACTGACGGTAGACACTGCTGCCTCACGATAGTACGTAAACAGCGCGATCAAAGCAGTGTTCCACTTGTTGGCAATCTTGGTGAAGGTTGTCGAACCCGATGACATGAGAATTTGACGGATTCGGTTATTGAACTTTTGAATGTCTTCTTCCGTGACTTGAAGGAAGGCGTGCGCCGTCCTCTCCTTGCTCGTGTTGTCAACCAAGGACCAGACACTGTCCTTGACTGAGAAATCGTCATTCTGGTTTCTGCACTTGGGCAGAATGCGAACCTCGAAACCGCACATCGAGAACAACAAGTTCGGGTTGTCACGACTGTAGACGCTGGCGAAGCTGTCATCCCACTCGATTGTCGTAACAGAACGAGGCAGACGGTTCTTCAGATCCCAGAAGACGGCTCTGCCCAGGTTGACATCGTGTCTCATGAGGCGCATACGCGAGTCACGAGGCCAGCATTTCTTACTCTTGTATCCAATGACGTTCTCAAAGTTGGGATCAGGCTGCTCAGTGAGGAAACGTTGAATGAGATCTCGGGATTCATCAGCTGTGAACCGCAAGAAGACCCAGATCTTGTCAATGTAACGGGTGTAGAGACGGATGGGGTGTCTTGTCTCAGTCTCCCTGTCGCGGAACTGAAGGAAGTCGTTGGGGCTCTGGGGAGGACCCGCGATCTCACTGGCACGCTGAGGGCCAAGGAGAAGGAGGTCGAGCACGAGACCGTAGTACTGGAAAACGAATGCAGAGAACTGCAATCCGCGGATCATACCGTAGCTGTTGACATGGTTCATGTCCTTGTACGTCAACTGGACGTTGTTCTTTGCAGTAATGTAATCCGCAAGGTTGTGATCCATGATCAGCCGGAGCAGAGAGTTGAGCAAAGTCAGCTCGATCTTCTCGTATACCTTGGATAGCTCCGTTTCGATCATGACGTTGCACTCTCCATTCTCAGTCTCCCACACCTTGTCGAGGTTGTTGATACCTTGAGCCCACTTGTAGGTCAGGAGCGGCGGTACTTCGGAGTCTGAAGGCTTGATCCACGCGGGGAACAGGTGGCGCTGGTCGGCCTGGTACCAGAGGTACTGGTCGAGATAAGCATCGCTGATCTTCTCAATGGGTTCAATGTCATAGACAGGGTTGATGGTGCTGTAGTTGTCGTTCATATCGATGCCGACTTCCTTGAAGGCGCGCTGGGTAAGGAGGAAACGCTTGATACGCTCCAGAGTGGTGCCGGGACTGTCATATGCCTGCTCAATCAAAGCCAACTCCTCGCGCTGACTCTGGTTGAGACGGCCCTTGACAGAGTAAGCTTCTCGCAGGCGCTCCAGTGCCAGAATGAGAATCTTTGTGTCGTGCTTGTAGGACACACTGGGGAAAGGGATGGGAGAGAACTTGCGAGACTCCAACCAGTGAACAGTGGTGGTGTAAATCGCGACAGCCTCTTCTGAAGAGACGTAGGGACCGTCCTTCATGTGGTTGTGCTGTCTCTCTTGCTCGGCCTTGAGCCACAGTCGGGTGAGACGTCCGACGTTCTTCTTGGCCACCGTCTTGTCAACCGTTGCGCCGCGGCGGATACGTTCTCGGTTGTAGTGAGCGACAGAAATCCACCAGTCGGCCTTCGCCTTTACATAACGCAGGATGATGTTTTCGATGGGTGCCGGCAGACCAGGCACCTTCCAGGGGATGTTACTCTTCCAGCATCTCCATGCCTCAGACAAATGCTGAAGGACAGTGTTGACCTTGTTTTGCTTGATACCCTCGGGCATCATATCCATCAGATCAGCCATCACGGACGCACGTAGCTCGAGATCAAAGTGAGACTCCACACGCTGCTTGGTGACTGTCTTGGCAACACCCTTGCTGTGGCGACCCTCGAACTGACGGGACAACAGGTTTCCGAGCCACCTCTCGAGGAGGGGAATAATACCACGCATGAAAAACAGCCAAACTCTCCAAGCGGGGGCCCAAAAACCGCAACCAGGACCCTTGCCGACGGGAGCGGAGTTGAAGCGGTAGTAAATCAAGTGCTTCAAGTCCTTGCAAGAACGAATTTGGTGCATCAGCTTGTACTTGTAGCGGTACATGCCGGTAAGCTGGCCGACGTGGTTGAAAGCATATAGAATGCCATCGGCGAGTTGGAAGGCGTCGATATTGCCAAGGCGGTACTGCACCTGGGCATCTACAATAAGCTTGGTCAAACGCAGAATCTCACGCATGAGATGGAATGCGTTTCCGAAACGGGATTTCTTTCGCTCTTTGGTAGTCAAGGTCTTGACGGGCTTCAAATTAAAGTTGTAATCGAGGTGAAGATAGGTCAGATTCTTGCGGTGAATAAGGAGATTGAGCATGTTGAAACCCTGTCTGCAGACTTGAAGACCAGCTTCAACCCAGTCGATCTCAGTCTGCTGGAAGAATTTTGTCTGCTTCAGGTTGCGCATCAGGTTTTGGTTTTGCTGTGCCTTGGGCTTCTTCTTGTGTAGTTCATTCAAGACGAAGTTCTTGAGCAGCTTCTGGTAAGAGACGCGGACCTTGACAGGTGGCTTGTCGGAAGGAGGATGCTCCAAGTACCATTGCTTGATAAGAGGGACATCCTGAGCCCGCACCATGCGACCTGACCGACGATCGAAGGGGAAAGGAGCCCACCACAACTCAATTGCCGACGCTGTGTCCTCGTTGGTCAGTTCCTCCTCTCCGAGGAAAGGCTCAAATTCGACAGGGAGTTCAAATGCATCATCCTCGGGCTCCTCATTGTTGCCGGGACCAAAGATTTCATCCTCGTGACTGATAGTGAGGTTCTTTGGTGCCACCGCGCGTGAGGAGATGGGGTGGATTCTGCGGTCAAAGTGGAAAGCGGGAAGATCGGGATTCTCTGATCGCTCAAAGACCACCTGGGGGTGAGAGTGCCATGCTAGATGCACACTTCTTGGAAGGGAGTTGTACAAATAGGGGTAAGCCACCCGGAATTCTGTGCGAATAGCGTTTCTGAAGATGATGCGGTCGATGGCGTTAAACTCTCCGAAGTCCTCATCGTTGGGATCGATATCCTTGTACAGAGGCTCGAACCGTGGCCCGCCGGGGAGGGCAACATTGAGGGCCTTTCCAGTGAGGAAGCTCCTCAAATCGAAGAGGTGGAAGTAGTTCTTATCCACCACGTCAGAGATGAGAGGTCGACTCAATCTGAAAAGCGTTGCCATTTGTTGTAGGTTGAGGTTCCACGACCGGTAGCTGTCTCCGTTGACATGAGGAGTATCGAGTAGTGGCCTGTGATCATAGAACCACTCGAACACGGCGGCATCCTCCTCTTCGTTCAGCTCCATCTGAATAGGCTCCAAGGGCTCGACATCCTCGATGTTCTCGGACCAAGACAGAGGCGGTTCTTCGTCGTCGAAAGGGGGGAATCGCATACGCTTGAAGAGACGTCTGTCGGCCTTCTCCTTCCTCATAAACGTCCACATCATTGCCCACTGCGCAAAGAAGACAGGCTCAATGACTCTTGGGATCTCATTGACCAACGTCAAGCAGCCGTTGACATGGTACAGAACCTTGACTTTCCTGTCAGACTCCCATGGCATTGGCATATTTTCGAGAAGCTTCATGACAGCATGGGGCATGAACTTCAATGCACCAAGGTAACTACGCTTATCGCTGGTGTACTTCTTTTGCGACACATCACCAATGTCCTTGACGATCTTGCGCAGGTGCTCAGGGGGCATATCTGCCTTCTGTGTCTCCACGAAGCCACCCTTGCGCTTCTCGCCGAATCGGTTGCGCTGATTTCGAAGCCATTCCTTCTTCTTTTGAGCGAACTTGGCGATCTGGGGATCGGTCGGAGGGCGATAGCCAGGCGGCGGGGGAGCTGGTGCGGCTGGTGGTGGAGGGAGGGACGATGATGGAGGAGGAGGTGGCGGCGGAGGGGGACCCCATCCGGGGGGTGGTGGTAGTGGAAAGGACATCTCGACTCGATGGTTGACTCGTCTCGCGTGGGTGGGTTGAAGGAGGTCGTCAAAGTCGAGGAGTCGCAGTCGCGACTTTCAAGACGCGAAAGTCGTAAAGGAAGACGCAGCGCAATTCGACTCGATGCTCAGTATCGGTCTTGAGCTACGCTGGGATGATGAAACCTCGGTCGGTGGCCTCGCGGGAACTCGCGGCGATGAGACCAAGGGCGCAATGTTGTTGGTATTAGGCGTTGGGTGATGAGTTCATCGACCTTGACCTCGCCGCGCCATCGAAATTTTTGGGTAATGCAGCTCTGTCCCAGGACGAGGAGGCCAATTGATTCTGCGCTAGCCTGTTTCGGAGAGGATGGATCACGTGAGGACGTGAGCTCGAGTTTCCTGCGGCGCCACAGATAGTCCGGTGGGCGAGAGCTAGGGAAGGATCCACTTCTGATGGGTGTGGCTGGTGCGTTCAGAGCCTCAGAGGTAGGTAGGCAGGCAGGCAAGGAAGGCACTCTCCCTGGTGAACCAAAGGAAGTGCCTGAAACTTTTCTTAGCGTGGCTTTTCTCGCTGCCACCCGTCAGCTCCACAGAGCCCAGCCAAAAATTTCCACAAGTGCCGCAACACAACACCCCGCTGCCACCTGGACCACGGTTTGCCAGCTGTTGTTCGCTAAACCCTCCTCCCCCACCAAAAATTCCCGTCAAATTCTTGCACAACCCGAATTTGAGGAGCCCCTCTCGACAGGTTGACCGAAGACCCCCCGTGACAAGTCCCGACGACAACACAACTTCCGTCGATCCCGCGCTTCCCAGTCGCATCAGCCAAAACCGTCGCCTGAACGAACCGAAAGCGATCGCCAACATGTCTCGATTTTTCCGCGGCGGAGACGACAGCTCCACCGACTCGTCTTCCGACGAGGAGGAGCTTTACTCCGAGGAGGAGGAAGAGGAGGAGCAGCAAGACCAGGAGGACTCTGATGAGGAGGAGGAGGAGGATGACTCCGACTCTGATTCCGACGACAGTGATGGTGGAAAGAAGGCCGGTGCCTCGCGTTTCCTTCGCGATGCTTCCTCAGAGAGCGAAGACAGCGAAGACGAGGAGCGGGTAAAGGTCAAGAGTGCCAAGGACAAGCGTATCGAGGAGCTCGAGGCGACCATCAAGCTTATCGAGAACGGCCAAAAGATTGGTGACTGGGCTTCCATTTCCACAGGTAAGATACGACGGAATAAATCGACCACGAGATGCTCTAGACACGGGCGCTAACGTCCACGCCCAGAATTCGACAAGCTCAACCGCCAGGTCGCAAAACTTCAAGAGGGTGGCAAGACCCCCAAGGTCTACATCAAGGCCGTTGCCGAGCTCGAGGAGTACATGAACGAGGCTATTGCGAAGCAGAAGGTCACTCCCGCCAAGAAGGGAATGAACGCCACCTCTGCCCGTGGATTGAACGCCGTCAAGCAGAAGATCAAGAAGATCGTCAAGGACTACCAGTCCCAGGTCGATGCCTACAAGGCCGACAAGGATGCCTTCATGGAGTCCGAGGAGGAAGAGGAGAAGCCCGCGCCCAAGGCCAAGAAGACTGCCCGTTTCGTCGACACCACCGAGGAGGCTGCAGTGGGCGATGACGATGAGGGTTTTGCTACCGTCGGAAAGGGTGGCCGTACTCTGCAGTTCACCCCTGAGAGCATCTTCAAGCACCTGAGAGCCATCATGGAGACTCGCGGTAAGAAGAACACCGACAAGCAGGAGCAGATCAAGATCATGGAGAAACTCAACGAGATCTCCAACACACCCTACCAGAAGATCCGCGTCCTCCTCACCCTGGTCTCTACCCGCTTCGATCTCGGTTCCGGCGGTGCCTCCTACATGCCTGTTGATCACTGGAAGGCTGCCGAGAAGGAGCTGAACTCTCTTCTCGAGGTCCTCGAGCAGAACAAGGACTACATTGTTGTTGAGAACGCCGAGGAGTGGGATGATGATGAGAAGCCCCCCGCGTTGGAGAAGGGCCAGAAGTACATCAAGGTTCCTGGAAGCATTGTTTCCTACGTCGAGCGCCTCGACGACGAGCTCACTCGTTCCCTCCAAAATATCGATCCCCACACCTCCGAGTACATCGACCGCCTTACCGATGAGGGCGCCCTCTACAACACCATCTTCCGCGGCATGCTCTACTACGAGTACCTCCGCAAGGATGCCGAGCTCGAGATTCCCCAAGAGAGCATCAACCGTGTTGTCACTCGCCGCCTCGAGCACGTCTACTTCAAGCCCGCCCAGGTTGTCAAGATTCTCGAGGACAACTGCTGGAAGAACGTCCCCTCTACCGTCGAGTCCGTCATCACCCCCCGCGACCAGGCTCAGGATGCCAACAACCTCGTCAACGTCCTTTGCAACTACCTCTTCACCAACGCCGAGGGCATTCTCCGCGCTCGTGCTATGCTGTGCCAAGTTTACTTCCTTGCCCTGCACGACGAGTACTACAAGGCTCGTGACATGATGCTCATGTCTCACTTGCAAGAGAATATTCCTAACTTTGACGTCCTCTCTCAAATCCTCTACAACCGCACCCTTGTCCAGGTCGGTCTCTGTGCTTTCCGCCAGGGTCTCGTCTACGACGCCCAGAACACACTGCAGGAGATCTGCGGCAGTGGTCGCCAGAAAGAGCTGCTTGCTCAGGGTGTCATGATCCAGAGATACAGCCAGGTTTCACCCGAGCAGGAGAAGCTCGAGAAGCAGCGCCAGCTGCCCTTCCACATGCACATTAACCTCGAGCTCCTCGAGTGCGTGTACCTTACCTGCAGCATGCTGCTGGAGATCCCCCTCCTGGCGCAGACTGGCTCCTCCCCCGACGTCAAGAAGCGTGTTATTAGCAAGACTTACCGCCGCATGCTCGAGTACCACGAGCGCCAGATCTTCACCGGCCCTCCCGAAAACACAAGAGACCACGTCATGCAGGCCTCCAAGGCCTTGGCTGCTGGCGAGTGGAAGAAGTCCACCACCTTTATCCACAGCATCAAGATCTGGGACCTGATGCCCAACACCGAGGACATCAAGACCATGCTCTCCAAGCAGATCCAGGAGGAGGGTCTGCGGACATACCTCTTCACCTACGCTCCCTTCTACGACACCCTGGCCGTGGAGACGCTGAGCAACATGTTCGAGCTGGACGCCAGCAAGGTCCTCGCGATCGTCAGCAAGATGATCAGCCACGAGGAGCTCGCGGCGTCCCTCGACCAGGTCACATCGACCGTCATCTTCCGTAAGGGCGTCGAGCTCAGCCGTCTGCAGAGCCTCGCCCTTACCCTCTCAGACAAGGCCAGCGCGCTCATCGAGACCAACGAGCGGACACTGGAGCAGCGCACCCAGGGCTCTGCCAACGCGTTCGAGAGACAGGGCGGCCGCGGCGGCCGTGGCGGACGCGGTGGCGCGAGGGGCGGCAACAGAGGAGGCGCGAGGACGGGCGGCAACCCCCAACGGCAGGCTGGTGGCACTCAGTTCACGGGCGGCGCGTTGGGTGCTGCGGTCCGGGGTTGAGAGTGAGAGTGGAAGAAGAAGAATCGAAACGGGGGTGGGTTCCTGGGGTTTTCACGCTTGTATCTTGCATTAGGGTTGGGTTGCTTAATCCAAAATACCGGCCGCGCGGGGTTCCAGAAAGAAAAGAGAGCCTTGGCTGGTTAGGTGTTTGTAGCTTCAGGGAATAGAAGCTGATAGAGTTACGTCACGTCCAACGATGCAGAGTGTGTATGAATGTCACGATTTAGCCGTTACCACGATTGATGGCCTTCCCTGGGCGTATTCCCAATATGTTGCCATCGTATAGTAAGAAAACACTGAGTTTAAGACTTTTTTTCCGCGAGCAACAGCGTAATTGTGATTCGTGCGGGCGTCCCAAAATGGTTATAGGCTTCTTCTCCTCGTGAAACTTGGAGATGTGCGCATGCTGGATTCCCGCAAACAATTGGGTTTCGGAGAAATCTCCAACGGAACCCAATCCCACACCCCCTCAGCCTCAGTCAACTCTGACAACACCACATTCCAGAACCCCACGAAACCTGCCTCCTAAACCGCCAAACGGGATGCAATCGACGACTTTCGTTCTTGGAACAGACAGCGAGCCTTCTTAGAGCCCTTTCCAAGCATTAGTGTCAACAACGGGTCTCAGGATCCATCGAATAACCCGCCTTGCTAGCTCAATCGGTAGAGCGTGAGACTCTTAATCTCAAGGTTGCGGGTTCGACCCCCGCGTGAGGCTCAAATCCTCACCGCGATTGGCAAAGCCACTCTCCGGGTTAATCTTTTGCATTCTTCCCAGGAGAGATCGTTCAAGATGCATTGTCCGCATAGTCCAATTTTTGATGGCTCAGAAGCTCTTTTCGGCTCGGCGTGGAGGCAGGTAGGCAGAGGGAGCCAGGCGTTTGACTTATTGGCCTTGCTTGGGTGGATCGAAATTGTAGCGCAAGAATTTAGAGTTTGAAGGGTTTCCGTCGCCGCTTGCCGAACGTGGCCTCTTCGGCATCCGTACATATCGACTATCTTTTTCGACGTCATAGGTGCCATGAGACAGTCTCACTTTCCTTTCGGCCACGAGGTTTGTCCTTGAGTGGTATGACATAGATTGTGACGATGACTAGTCACGGACGCGTTCATCCGTACTTATAAAGTTCCTTCCGTCTTTTAACTAATGCCTCCACAATCCCAACTTGAGTCCTCACCAACTCGACTGAATACCATCATCGTGCCTCTCGTATTCTTGCTGTATGAAGTATGGGTCAGGCTAATCTACACCAAGATCCATAAGAGAACGAGGTTGACATGAAAGTTGAGTCAATCAGGGAGAAGACAGAGAAGAAGAAAGACTTAGCGACGACATAGTTCGATAAGATAACGATAACGTTGTGCACAGAGGTTCGCAAAACTAAGGTAGTGTACGCTTTGCAAGAGCTGTAAATTCCATTGAAGTGTCAGGTAAATGACAGTATCCCCAGATGCAGTTCTGATTCTCATCATAGTGGGGTCTTGGCCAAAGTATATACGGAGTGATTCGAGCTCCCGGCACTGCCGGTCAGGGGATCGGCTCCCACATCATTAATTCACGGGTCCCAAGAGCTGACTTAGTATACTTCACTTCAGCGGAAACCTTCCACAGCACCGCACGCTCCGCGTCTAATAAATCCGAATTTATATAAGGTTCATCATGACTCGCAGTTGGCGCCGACTTACAACTGCAATTCCGGCAGCTCTATCTGCAACAATACATAGTAGACAACCGCAAGATGCCATAGACTATTTAAAGGACTGACTATATCTCGTCGTCTCTATAGAGGAACTTCATTCGCACAACCGCACTCGACACATCACTTCTACCATATCGCCTCTAATCAAACCACGATACATCCTAGACAATGTTCTCTCACACTCTCGTTTTCTTGGCCGCCACCTTGGCTTCTCTGGCCCAGGGCTTGCCCACCGAGCAGCTCGACGCCCGACAGACTGTATGCTCGCTCAACGAGAAGACCTGGACAGCCACCATGACGGGCTCGTGCAACATCAGCGGAGGCCCTGCCATGGCTTGTGATATGAGAACCGATCTCAAGACTCTCGTCGTACAGAGGAACACGATGATCAGCGCCTCAGGCCTGGGCAACAACAGATGGTCATGCGAGGGATACCAGCAAGTAAGTATAGATGGAGCGCCCTTGTTTCAACGTCGTTGGCTTACATGGCTATTTAGTGGCAATGCTGCTCTTCTTAGAGTACGGTACTCAGTGCGAAGACGAGCTTGGAGATGTTGAACCAGAGATTCGGGTGATAGTCACTGGTTCCTATGAATCAAAGGGAATCAAATCGAGTTTCGAAGAATTTGACTTTGGTAGAATCGGATGGAGTCTGAGAGTAATAGAATCAATTTTAAAAAACTATTCATCCACAGTCTATACGTCCTCTTATTTCTCAAAGTCTTGAAGATATCCAACACCTAACAGACCAGAACCAATACGCCGCAGTCTATAACATCCCTAAGCACCAGCTCATTATCCTTCTATAGCCAATAACAGTGATGGACAAGCCTGATGCAGTTACCCGTGTAGACTAGGTTCCCTTTGCGGGTCTCGGTTATTCGAAAGCTACTGCAACAGCAAGTTCGCGTTCAGATACAAGCCTCACATTAAGGGCGCATATGAGAAAACACGCGGCAGCTAAGAAACAGATTTCAAAAAGCTTTTTGCAGACAGGAAATCATTGTCTAGATTTTCGCCATGTGCTTTCTGAGCTTGTTTTTGTTGATATCAGATGCGACCAGGATAAAGAGAGACTTGGAAAAGGGAGCGCAGTGAGTCCTCTTTTCTTTCCATTTGCAAAGGCATCCTCGCAGTTGATGTGTTGTCAAGCTTCAGCCCCAGACATCCCAGGAAGGCTTGCGCAGTAGCTGTGCTTCTTCAGGCTCTTGGCGAGAATGCAACCTAACTATTATGCCCAATGCAGTTGATCCCTGTAGGCGCGTATTCCAGAGATGGAAGTAGGGAACGCGAACAACTGCTCTCTTGAGAGAAAGCTCCTTGTTAACGATGATAAGATAAATCATGGAGGGATTTCCTGCCCTGATGTTATGATTTGATGCACGACAATTCGACCGTACATAGCATTGCTTAGGTTGAAGAGCACAACGTTGAGAAGAGGCTGCAAGCTACCGGACCGCCGACCCGACTCCTGTGCGAGAACGGATCATGTCGAACGATTGTTATACTCAAGGTGACCGATAAGCCATTCCAGGATCACAAGGCCCGTGCTCAACAGAAAGACCACACTTACCAATGGAAGCGGACACCAGTTTTGCGAAGGTCTGTAGAAAATGTGGACAACTTGTGTCGTAATCCACTCGGCATTCCATTCATGGTAAGACGAGCCTGAGCAACTCATCGGGATTAGGTCTTGAATGATCGGACTTTAACGCCAATATTGAGGGTTTTAGGGGTTCGGACAAGCCCCGTTGGAGAATGAGCTCGTGAAATACTGCGAGTCAAGACAGAACCCACTGGCAGTGAGTGAGGCATACCTACGGAGTACATGACGAAGATTGTTCGACGTGGGATGGTGTGTCACGGTGTGTGCGCGCTTTAAAAATTTGATCTGATAACGGCCAAAATCCGGGGCAGCGTGAGCACGTTCCTTTGATTCCTTGGATTCCCTCTGTTTTGACTCCCACCTGCTTTTCATTCCGAGCTAGAGTTCCGAGCCTTCTCCACCAAAACCCGCCGCGCTTGCCGAATCAAATTCAACCGAGGTCATTGTGGCATCCACTCCAATGCCGAACAACCTGAACCTTCCTTCCAAAGGTCTGCAGCAATTGCAGCAGCGGTGCAGCTCCATGGCGCTGTGGGAGCATCGGCCCGCCGCCGGCAGCAACGCCATCTTTCCTTTGCGTCGCACAAACGTGAGCCGAAGAGAGCTTTTTACCTGCTCTAACGAGACGAGTCCCTTAGGCGATGACCTAGCTACATGACAGTAAACCCTGTGACCATCCCATGGCATCCATCGGCGTGTGCCGTTCGGTAAAAGCCAGCACTGCAACGGAGCATCCACCTCGGCGCATGAACATGGCTAATTGGGACAACGGCTTGGGGTTCTTCTTGCAGCTGCCAGCTGGACTTTATTTTAGCGCTCCCTGCCCGTTTTCCTGCTACCTTTTGTCTTTCCTGAACCTCTTTTGAACTAGAGAGAGAGCGATTTTTGGGGGTGATTCCTTTCTTAGTCGGGGTTTTCTTACAACACCAAAGCTCCTCCCACTTTCGAGAGGGTCCCCTTTCCTGCCTGTCCTTCGGTTCTTCACAAGCTTGGCCATTGACGTGACGTCGAACAGAGGAGAAACCCACATACAAGCTTTCCCAACCCGCTTCCTCTCTTTCTCTCTCACACCTCTCGCCCTCCGATCTTCGGGATAAAGCTTTACCACCGACACCGAGCTCGAAAACAGGACCCTACCAAGGAGCTTGTATCGCACAAACCCTTGGCCGTAGTGAGACTTTTTTCCCGGTTCCTTTGACCGTCCTCTGTTGTTTTTCTTCGGACGGAAAGAAACCACCAACAGATCGGGTTCCACGAGACAACAAGAAAGCCCGACCAAAAAAAAAAAAAGCCGGCCAACACCTCGCCCATCATGTCCACAGAAACAGCCGACCAGGCGCCCGCCGTCTCCGACCTCCCCTCCGGCGACCCCATCCCCGCCGCGCCCCCGCCGCCGACCGCCGCATCACCAGCTCCCATAGCAACCCCGAAAGGCACAGCCAAGAAGCCCACCCTCGCCCAGATCCTCGCCGCGACGCCCTCCAACGTCGACGCCTTCGTCGCCCACCTGAACCGCTGCTTCGCCACCCCGTCCGGCATCGACGCCGTCCTCTGCTGCCTTTGCTACACCTCTCGCTTCTCCGCCTCCGTCATCGACTCCCTCAGCGCCTCCGCCCTCCGCCACTCGGCCCGCAAGCTCGTCGCCCTCGCCTTCTCCCTCCCGCCCGACACGACTATCCTACTGAGCAAAGCGCCGCCCGCGGCGGCGGCCGCGAGCCGCGGCATGCGCGTCGCGGGACACCTGCGGGCGCTGGCGTCGCTTCTGAGCGAGGCGCGCACGATTACGAGGTTGTGGTCGCTGCTGCCTCTGTACCTCTGGCTCCGCCGCCTCATGACGACGCCGGCCATCACGGAGGAAGAAAAAGAAAAAGGTACAAAGGACGCGTCGGAGGCGGCGCTGGATCGGGCCCTCTCGTGGTTGCAGGTCGTGGCGTGTCTGATCCTGCAGTCGCTCGAGAGCTCGTCGTACCTCGCGTCCAAGGGGGTGCTGCCGATGACGCCCAAGCAGCAGGGGACGGCGGCGCGGTGGAGCGTGCGGTTCTGGAGCGTGTTCGTGGGCAGCGAGCTCGGCCGGCTGGCGATCGAGAAGCTGCGGCGGCGGGCGGCGATCCGGCGCGGGGAGCTGGAGGTTGGTAGCGAGGAGTACAAGGAGTGGGCGGATGTCTGGGGCAGGACGCTGGCGAGGCAGGCTTCGTGGTTCCCGCTGACGGTGCACTGGAGTATGGATAAGGGGTTCGTGCCGGAGATGGGGATCGGGCTGTTGGGGAGTATCCCTGGTGTTGTGCAGATGCGGCAGCTGTGGAAGGAGACTGCTTGAGAGGACGAGGCAGTATAGGGTGGGATGGGGAGAACTCGAATAAGACTGGGGACGAGGAGGAGGTGCATATGAGACGGATAGACGCACCATGCCGCCACTATCGAGACAGCTTTTCTGGCGAAAGCTCATGGTATCAGAGTCTGTTGTGACGCGGGCGATCTGCTCGCTGGTGTTGGGTAGGAAATTTTCATTTCATGTTTATGATACAATAGATGTCAATATATTTCTCAAAATATCAGAATCCCAAGCACAAAACGCTATGCCCACCTCCGCCTCTTTTCCCAGTCTAAACGCCAACCCCCCCCCCCCCCCCCCCCCCCCCCCCCCCCCCCCCCCACCCCACCCCCCCCCACACCACCACCACCCCCCCCCCCCCCCCCCCCCCCCCCCCCCCCCCCCCCCCTTCCCCCCCCCTCCCCCCCCCACACCCCCCCCCCCCCCCCCCCCCCCAAGATCAGACCACACTCATGTGTACACGACGACTTCACATGGGCATCCTCCTCACCTCCTCCATCGTCCAATACTTTCTCATATTCTCCGCCCCCAACGTCTCCACCTCTTGGTCAAGGTGCGTCCAGAGCACCTCCCCCCAGCTATCCATCTTCTCTTTGAGGACGCCGAGCTCGAGCTCCGTCTCGCAGTCGCGACAGGCGCGCAGGTAGGCCTCGAACTTGTCCATGCCGTCGTGGATCTGCTTGTGCTGGCGGAGGAGCTCCGCGCCGCCGCCGCGGCCGCCGGTGCGGAACTCGGGCATGCGGCGGGCGAGCATGGGGAAGACGTGGGCTTCTTCGATGCCGTGGTGGGCCGTGAGGTGGCGGGTGAACTGCAGGCCCGTGTCGAGGAATTGCTTGAGGGACATGTTTTGGGGGCGGCGGCCTGTTGAGGCTGCTGTGTGGAGGAGGGTCCATTGGTGGCGGAAGTGGTTGTGCTGGGTTTTGAAGTTAGTCTTTTTTTTTTCCCCCTCTTTGAGGCAGTGTGGACAGCGTCTTGTCTTGTCTCGTTTGCTTTAGGTGTGTGGGAGGATTGAGGATATTCAGAGATGTGTGAGGTTTTGAAGGGATGAGGGTGCGTGATGAGATTGGGGCGCGTGAGTGAGTGGGTTTCTTACAAAGTAGTTCATCTTTTCTGCCATTTGGTTGTAGACTTTGAACTCGGCCGGGGTCAGAGGTGGTAACTCAGGCTTCGCTGGAGTAGCGTCCCCTGTTGACGGTGCTGCCGCCGCCGGCGTTGCTTGTGGTTGTTCAGTCGCGCTGGCAGACATGGTGTTGAAGGTACGGATATTCCGAAGTTCAAGAATTGGGTAGTGGGTTTTTGCGAATGCGCTGTGCGCCGGGGAGGAATGACGACAGGGTCTGGAGATGAGATGAACTGCGCGGGTACTCTGTGGCAAGATTCTGCTAGCAGAAACCACCACTTTCATGGTATTTGGAGAAAGGGCAGTTCAAAGGAAGTTTCTTTCCCTGATTTATTTCGTGGAGGGGGAGGGGGAACTGTCTCTAGAGGTTTTATTCTGGGATCATGCGCGCGGGAGACCACGCCGCCGCCGCCCCTCCATCCGAGCGACATGCTAAGGCTTGTAGGAATTGCCCGCGGCGGGTAGACTAAACTGTTTACAGATGGAAGTAGGAAAAGTAGCCCCTGCAAGTACACCGCGCGGCTGACGGTGCTTGGATTTGGGGTTTTTTCGATTGGCCACCACTCCCCGCCAGATTCTGTGTTGGAGAGACATTGGAGGCTGGCTAGAAGCCCACTTTGCTCCTAAGAGCAGAATCAGATGCCAGCAACTTCACGTTTTCTCTGGAAAAATATCGTGAACTCGACTCGGGCATTAAATGGAAGATCTCATTCACCGCATTCACGACTCCTGGTTTCTCAATGTGACCGACCCATGGGTTGGAAGAGATTTCATTTCGGCGTTCGCAGATTGGTTGGTGACCCTCCTTACTCAGCTCTTTGAAAGCGGGAAGCGGAAAGCGCGAAGGCGGGCGGCGCTGCGGCAGTCGCATTTTCCCGACTCGCTCTTTGACGTTATGAGAATCCACATATTATTCTCATTTATCCATCCGACCGCTACCGCGCGCGTTCCATTGGTAATAAGGTAGGTAGAAGACAGAGACTCGGCCTCCGATCTTGTCCACGCCGCCCCGCTCCGGACCGGTACCCATCCGGAGTGCTTTCCCATATCCGATAGCGGGTCTTCTACTCACGCGGGCCCGGTCTCTCGGCCCGTCTACGGCATCTGCACTCATCACGTGTTCGTTAGGCCATGCGTGCATGCGGGGGCAGATTTGCACTGCACTTTTAACTCACACCAGCTCAACAGTATGCCACCTTAGACTTTATCGAGGCAGATAGGTGGTAGTCTTGTTTCACGGCATTGGACTCCTCGGCTGCTTTCCATTGGTCAGTACCGCTCCCTGAAGCTCGGTCGATTCCGCGGTCCGGCGGTCCCCACCATCACAGGCAGCAGCAGGCAACAGCACGACCAGACATGGGCAAGAACTCGACAAGCAACGTGACTTCGTGGGAATCTCGCGTCCTGTGGTCGAGCCTCTGCGACTGTTAGGCGCCATCCTTAAACCATTTGAACTTTACCGTCGAGACGCGTTGCAGCCTAATTGGAACCACAAATATCCCACGGCCGTCTAGCATCGATCCCCATCCTTGCCTCTTAGCGATCCTCAAGGCGGTGCTGTACAAAAGCTCGAGATCTTCCGCACTAATAAATCGAAATCCATCTGCAATCCCATCGTCTCATCATTCGTACCATCGTGGTCAGGGATTGGATCGAGGCTGTTTCCATCAGCTCTGATCATACTCGGTCTCTGACTGCCACAAATGGAACTGGCAGCAGCTAATATGTCGACCAAGCTGACTGTCCGCGAGCGGCTCACACTCTGCAAGTGGGCCGACAGCCTACCTGGTGACATCACTCCGACCCTCGCGCGCGGTGCGGAATGGGTCAAGGTCGAGTTCGGAAAGGATGTCCCCGAAGCCGTCATCCGGACCGTCCTAGACCGCGCCGATATGACAGATGACTTTCACGCCTACGTAAGACCTCTTTTGTCCAACACCTGTCATAGCAGCATGATGGCTGATCATAAGGAAGAACGACGGCGAGATTGCCCCCCTGATACGCCCAGGTTTCGGTAAAGAATTCTGGGAGATGCCTGACGACGATGCCGCGTTCCCCAGCGCCGTGCAGAAGTGGAAAGCATCCACCCTGACGTGGGGAGAGATCGCCATCTTGTGGTTCGTGGAGAAGATCACGAACAAGCCTGACTGGCATCTCAAGGTCTTTGATGAGGAGATTGTTGCCAAGTGGAAGCAGGAGGTCATGGCTGTTGACTGGACAGACGTGGGTCTCAAGTATGCTTATTTCGACGACGATTTGTTTACCTTTGTAAGTACTAGGCTGCATCTGAGACGGCTTCTCGTTGAACAGCGACCCCTAACCTGCAATGCAGGCGCTTGCTGAGCTCCGCGAGAAAGCCAAGCTGTTCGAAGCCACTGGCCTGATCCCCATCTTCGATGCCTCGTCCGCCGTCATCAAGTCTGACAGCGCCATCACCCCGAAAGTAAAAGAGGAGCTCAAACAAGGCGTGGCCGCTCTCGAAAATATACCCGAGAACGAAAAGGACTGGCATCCCGGTAGCGACGGCAAGGTCCTGGACCTCGTGCACCCTTCTCTCTGGCCTCTTGTCTTTGGAAAGTCTCGCATCGTCGCCGCTAAGCGTATCCTGCTCAAAGACACGCTGGCGGCCTGCGGCACAGGAGACGTCATCCCCGTTCCCAAGAAGAGGTATCCCGACCACCAATCCTCCGACGACCTGTGGTCCGTCAAGTACCAGTGGCTCCCGTGCGACATCGACATCGAGGAGGGCAAGCCGAAAATCATGAGCTACATCAACAACCTGCACCCCCAGCATCATGCCAGTCTCTACACCACCATCGAAAAGGTGCTCGAGAAGGCTCTCCCCATGTGGGATCTGGTCTACAGGTGGCACGAAGACTACGAGACCCTCCGCATCCCCTGTGAATCGGCCCGGACACAATGCCTAGCGGAGTGCAGCCGGTGGTGCTGTCCCGAAAAACGCCCGCTAGACCCAGACGAGGCCGAACGTGACGACGACGAATACAACGACGATTACGGCGGGTACAGCGCCGAGGAGCCCAGCCGCGAACTCTGGCGGAGAGACAAGATCTGGTTCGAACGCACCCACCCAATCGAGAGGCCGCCCGTCCCTGCGTACAAGCCCATGGAGCTCCAGCCCAAGGACGTCAACCTGACCTCCGGTTTCTTCAACCACGCCGACCGCATCCAGGTCATTGTGAAGCTCGCCAACATCCACCTCACGCCCGAGAAGCCGACGTACGACGGCGGGTCCTGGCACATCGAGGGCCAGCTGAACGAGCACATCGCCGCCACAGCGCTCTACTACTACGACAACGAGAATATCACCGACAGCCACCTCGCCTTCCGCACCGTTGCCGACAGGGAGCAGCTCATGGGGGAGCTCAACTACGAGCAGGGCGACTTCCACACCATTAACCGGACGCTGGCGATCACCTCCCACGCGGACACGAACCAGCGCCTCGGCAGCGTGCTCACGCGCGAGGACAGGCTGCTCGCGTTCCCCAACGTCTACCAGCACTGCGTTGCGCCGTTTGAGCTCGTCGACAAGACCAAGGCGGGCCACCGCAAGATCCTCGCTCTGTTCCTCGTGGACCCGAGGATTCCGATTATCAGTACGGCGAATGTGCCGCCGCAGCAGAGGGGGTGGTGGAAGGAGGGCGCGGCGCCGGGAGACCGGTTAGGGACGTTGCCGCCCGAGGTTACGGATATGGTGTTTGATAATATGGATTTCCCGATTGGGATCGAGGAGGCCAAGAGGATACGGGCTGATTTGATGAAGGAGAGGACGACGATCGCCGAGCAGGGGATGGGGGTGATGACGACTACGGAGTGGAACTTTTGTGAGCACTGAGCCTGGCGGAACCGGGGCGCCCCGTTGTGTCGTGTTCTTAGTGAAGGAAGGGGACTGCTCAATCGTCATAGCGGTGAAGGGAGAGAAACTTGGAAGCTGTGTTGAGACGTCTGCTTGTCCGGCCTGAAAGTTGACACCAGATATGTCAATAGCTGTGCAAATCGTGTCACCCCAGCCTCAGCTCCTGACTGCGGTTGCGGTCCGATTGGACGATCTGACGGCATCCTGCACTCCCGCAGTAAGACATGTGGGTTGTGTCTCATGCCGTTTGCCAGATACGTTAGTTGCTTGTGAGACAGTAGAGTTGAAGCTAGGGCACAATATCTTATTCATAAGGATCGTCTCATTCAGGAGTACGCGTTGCTTGTTAGAAAGTATGGTATAAATCTTGTCCCTTAACAAATTTTTCTCGATACTCACCTCTCACTGGGACACATTCTGGTGTCTTTCATGTTGGCCACTGAAACCATCTACACCCAAACGCAGCACCTCATCGACCTCGTTTCGTCATGCTTTACTACCTCATCAACAGCTTCAAGTCCAACAAGGACGCCAGACCTAGCCTCCAGCCACCATCCCACCAAGATGCCTCAACCCCTGAGAAATGGCTCGCCCACAAAATCCACCAAGCATCAACCACCACTCCCGCCCTCAACTCAAAGACCGTCACCACCAACACTGTCGTCGACGACCTGAACCCAAGCCTCACCAACCTCCGCACTATCGTCCAAAACGACCCCCACCTTGCCGTCCTAGCAGACCAAATGTTCGCCCAAGCCGCCGCCCTCCAGCCCCGCGACCCGACAGAGCAACCCGCCGTCCAGTCCTTCCGCCAGTTCCTGCAAGTGGTCAACGTCATCATGCGCTCAGGGCCGCAATTCTTTGATCGGCCGGGTAACGAGGACGCCATGGGGTTCGTGGCGGCGCCGATTAATGCCTTGTTGAATTATCCCATGGGTACAGCGGCGGGTTACGAATTCTTCCGGAGGTCGGAGGTAAATGAGGCGATGGGAGGAGTGTTAAGTGCTTGGGGCGAGTTTCTTGCTTCGGGGGCTTCGAGGGGGTGTTTGAGGGCTTGGGTGTCTGCTTCTGGGCAGGTTGTGATGGCGGAGAGGGCGAATGGAAGAGTTGGTGATGGGGAGGGAAGTGGTGGGCTGGGGTTTAAAGAACTGTTTGTTTGTCCTGATCCTGAGGATACGGAGACGCTTGGGTATGAATCGTGGGATGCGTTCTTTGTAAGGCGGTTTCGGGAGGGGGTGCGGCCTGTGGAGTTTCCCGATGACGAGGACCACAACGGCGGGGAGAAGCTGTCTGTCACGGGCAGCAGTGGCACTGTTGACATTCAAGTCGACGACAACACCTCGGTCATCGTCAACGCGTGCGAGTCGGCGCCGCTGCAAGTCATATCCGACGTCGCTCTACGAGCAGACGTCACGCTGAAAGGCCAGCCGTACTCCCTCACCGACATGCTCAACAACAACGCGCTCGCGCCGCAGTTCGTCGGCGGGACGATCTACCAGGCCTACCTGAGCGCCTTCAGCTACCACCGCTGGCACGCGCCAGTGAGCGGGCGGGTCGTCGAGGTGGAGATGATTCCGGGGACGTACTTCAGCGTGAACCGGTTCCAGGGCATAGCTGCGTGTGGGAACGACAACGAAGGTACAGATGGTCCGGATCCGCAGGCGCCGTGTAGGTCGCAGGCGTACACCGCTTCCGTGGCGACGCGGGCGGTGGTGTATATCGAGGCGCGGAATCCGAGGATCGGGCTGATGGCGATTGTGTTTGTGGGTATGACGGAGGTGTCTAGCTGCGAGGTGACTGTGCGGGCTGGCGAGGAGGTTGTAAAGGGGCAAGAGATTGGGATGTTTCACTTTGGGGGTAGTTCGCATTGTTTAGTGTTCCGGCCGGGTGTCGAGTTGAGATTTGTTGAGAACCGGTCTCCTGCGGGTCTTGAGGGGAATAATAGGGTGAATAGTGCGCTCGCTGTAGTTGAGTGAGGGCGCAGGCTGGTGCACTTCTATATACATAAGTTCGAGGCATAGACATATTCATCATGTCTAGTCTCTGGCTGAGTGATACTTCGAAGCATCCCCCGAATGGGAAGTTGAGTATCTGATAGAATGTGCCGAAGAGATGTACTGTCCCAGACATATTTCGCAACCAATGCACATGATCGAAATCTCGTTCTCTGGCTGATGTGTATATCAGCAAGATCAAACAAGGGCGCCGTGTACCTGGGGTTCATCATGTAGGTAGCACGGCAAGGGAAAGGGGGCTTTGAATAGCCACGCAACTTTTCATTGTAGTACTTCAGAGGCCATCTCAATAAACGACAAGATCTCAACGAATATGCAACGTACTCCTCCTTGCCTCGTCCGTGAACCAGAACCCAGCCGGCGATGCCGAGTCTTCGGGTCTCATCAGCATTTCCCCTTCCATCCATCCCTGGACGAAGCAGGTGCCACCAAACCTGTACACAGTCTTCCCATCTACACTGTCGACCTCTTGCAGCAATACTGGCACAGAACACGTCGCTATCACAGCCAAAAGCCATGACTTGTCGAAAGTCTTTTCGGAGATGTAAGAAGGCAGGAGGGCCATGTACCCCTTTTTCGTGATACAGAGCGTCTTTCCTCGAAGCACAGACTGTACAATATCAAACCACGGACGCCCTTCATAGCTGAAAGGCCCCTTGTGCGTCGGAATATGGCGCGACCTTGCAGTAATGCAGTCGTAGTGATGCCACGCGTTCTGCTCCTTGGTCTTATTGAAGCGAGCACCAAGGGCTTCCAGCTTTTCCGGGTCCTGTCCGCGGCGATTCCAGGTCGAGGTCACGTCGCCGTGGAACATGGCGATGGCTGCTTGCAGAGGATCATCGTACGGTTTGGCTTTGCGGTCTTTATAGATCTTTGGTATGGCTGCTGTCCACTCTTGGAACTTGTAGAAGGCGTCTGGATCCGGTGGATGGAATATGTGTCCTGAGGGGATCCTCCCTGGGTCTTCGACGATTTCATCAATCTCGTCTAGGATAACGCCGCGACAGCTGAGAATGCCCTTGTTAAAGCTGAAGAGTTCTTCAAAGTCGCGAAGCTGTCCAATTCCTCCATCAGCGGAGTAAAGCTCGCCGTCCAAGTCGTCCATCAGCCTCATGGACCTCATGGGGATCCTCTCTCGACGGACAAGGCAGCTTGTGGCTGCTGGGACGGTCCAATCGGGACACCACGACGGCACGAGACTGTAGAAGTTATCGACGTTATGCCATGGCTCAGAGGCGGCGATGATATCGAGACTTCCGTGCTGTCTTGACCAAGCTGTTGCGAAGTCAACAAAGACTTGTTGGCGGCTTTTGTTATAATCCAGCTTGAAGTCGAGCCCCTCCTTATCCTGCGCCAAATTCCACAGAGCGAAGATCTTGTCTCTGCCGTCAGTTGCCTGGAAGTCTCGTGTGAGAATGGCGGCCTCGAGAAAGCCAGGGCTGTCCTTCCTGACGGTGGGTGAGAAAAACGGGGAGTACAGCTCTCCTCCGGCCATCAGGTGCCTAAAGTAGAAGAGTTTGCGAATGAATATGAGCTCGTCGTACGATAGACCAAATTGATGTAGCTGCGGGTCTGCTATTATCATCTGCGTTCTGAGAACGGGGTTGAAGGCTATCATGGCCTGCAAGTTGTACGCGGCGGCGTCGAGGGAACCGAATGCGACGGCTTTGCGGTTGTTGACTATCACTGCGGGATCTGACGAGATGGCGACTTCTTGGACGACCCAGACTCGTCTGAAGTACGGACGGCACATGAACTTGTATAAAGCCGCACAACGCGCAGGATAGAGATCCGGACCAATCTTTTCCCCCTCTTTCCCGATGTCGTACTCACCCTCCTTATTCATCTCAATCTTGAGCTGGTCCATCGGCTTAACAAAGTCCAGCGCCATATCAGTCTCGTCGCTGTGCTCGCCGACGTAGCAGATGACTTGGGATGCGCGGTCGTAGATGTCAAACATGCGTGCAACCTGTCTAGTGCGCTCGGCAACGTTTAGTTGGTCGATGCACAAAGCATCGATCCAGATAGGCCTTGACACTTCCTTGCTCCGTATGGTACGCAAAGCCTGCTCTAGGTTCCGCCGGACCTGCATCCTATGGCCGTTGACAACGATATCGACGGTATCCCCGGCGTTGCCCCAGGTATACGACAAGGCGTGGTAGGACACTTCGCACACCATCGGGCAATGGGCCAGATGGGTGATGACTGGTGCCTCGCGGTCCTCTGAAGGTGCCACGACGAGAATACGGATCTCGCCGACGAGCATATCGAGCGGCACGTAGTCGAGGTTCGTGACGGGCGCATCGTTGGATGGGCTTTTCCCTAGCTTGATTGGATAGATTTTGGGCAAGGTGAACCGGAACGGTGGCTCCGATTTGTCTTGAATGTAGTGCCAGGTCTTGTCCCATTTTCCATACTTCGAATGGATTCTCTTTTCCACTATGCCCCTCTCCAGCAGCTCGGTGACGACCTCGGTCATACTCACGACCTGAGTTGCCCTTGCGTACATTGAGTCGAGAAAGTCACGGGTCCAGTACTCCTTCTGATCTTCTGCCTCCGAGAATTCTTCGAGGCAGATGTGCCGAATCCATAATGTCACGGGCAGGCGGTGACCGCGAAAGTATCTGAGAAAGACCTCCAACGCGACTGGGACGACGAGTCCTTTGCCATCGATCTCGATGACATCCCGTAGCAGCCGATAGCCTCTACTGTCTCTGATAGCGATGAACGGCCCGGCCTTGGCGAGCGGTCGTACTTCTATGCTGCATCTTACGTGGTTTTCTGGATCGCTCTTGTCGCCGGGACACGGATGGAGGATGAGAAAGCGCTGCTCTTGTGCATCTCGGTCGATGGGCGAGTATTCGTATTCCGGTATGTCTAGCTCCCAGCGATTTTCCAGCTCCCTGCGCAATGAGTTCCTAGGGTATGTCATGGCAATTTGGACGGTCGATCAATAAAATGTCAAATACTCCGTAATACCATGCCTTATGCACCGATACTGGATGCGATTCCTAACATACGTTTTTCAAACATTGAGAGCGTTGCGGTGGGTTTCAGATAAGATCTGGCATTTCATCTTTTAGGCATCAGCATTCGCTTGATTCAGTTCCATAACTGAAGGAAGTGGCAACTTCTATTCGTAGAAACCAAATGGCTATGCATAAGCGCTACTGCATAATATTCCGAACTCATCCAACGAGCCACCATGCAGGAGCTAGTACTCACTGTCAATTGAAAGCATTCGGCACAAAACATCACAAACCCATTAAGATAATAGCCTGGTCTGGAATATGTCACTAGAGTGCGCGGTATGCAGTTATACAAGTTGCCGCATGCATCGCAAATTGAAATTTGGGTTTTAGAGTATTGCGATGTGTAATGATACTTCTTGCTCAATAGGTACAATGTGCACTCGGTTTGAATCCAGACCAGAGCACCATAATATCAGAGTTGTTAAATAGCCACTGACATGATTTGTGAGGTTCTAGAAAGTGCGAGTAAATCAGCTATATTAGCATTGAAAAGTTGAACCTATCAACTGAGTTGAGGTCCGGACTTCCGAAATAACAGACGGAATTGTTAGGCAGCAGGACCACACATATTGTCACGAGTTATGGCACGCAGCAATGGGCATACGGAGTATAGTAAAAGTAGCTTAACTATTAAAGTAGAAATAGATAAAAGGAAAAGGTCTATATATACGATATCTAAGATAAATACGTAATTTAGCACGTAACGGGTACTATATAAAGTATAATTACTATCCTTATTACGTAATATACCCCTTAATTACTATTACTAAGGAGCTATTATACTTAAAATAGAATTTCTAAATACCCTTATAAAGGCCTAATTTAGTTAAAAAAAAAAGTATAAGGGATACGCGTCTTTTAAACTACGTTTATTATAAATATATCCCTTTATTTAAAATAAATAAAATCCTAACTTAGAATAGTACGTATTTTATTACTTTTAGTATATAAATTACTAAGAGCGAAGCTACTTAGCCGCTTTATATATATTTAAATTCTCGTAATATTACTTAGCTATTATTTTTTTTCTTTTTTTTAACTTTTTATAATTATTATAAGTACCCCTATTTATTATATATACATACTTATACCGTTAAATCATTTATTAATTTTATTTTAAATATAAATATTTAATATATTTAAAAATAATAGTAAGTTTTACGTAATTTTTATAATATTTTTTATATATATATTATATAATTTATTAAGAGTTTAAATAAGTAATAATATTAATAAGCCTTTTTAAATCGTTACCCCCCTTTATAACTTTTTATTTACTTATTAAGGCTTAGTTACTAAGCTCTCCCTTTTTAATTAAGAGGATATTAAGGTTATTAATTAAGATACTAAGGACTTTATTAAGTTTAAAGCTCTTTTTAATAACTATAATAAAAGTAATAATAAAATAAATAGTAATAATAAAAGCTTTAATAAGCTTTTACTTATTCTCCCCTTAGAGTTTAAAAATAAAAATAAAATTAATTTAAATAATAAGCCCTCTAAAAAAAGTATATTATATACTTATTATTTTAAAAGTTTATATTTAATATTATTTTAAGATTTAAAAAACGCAAGGCTAGCTCTTTTTAAAAAGGTAATAAAAAATAAAAAAGAACGCTAAGAGGTTAAAGTACTCCCCATAATAAATATAGTTCTTTTTATTATTCTAAGCTTATTTAATATATACTTAGTTTTTAAAAAGCTTAAAAAAGAGGCTTTTAAAGAATAGGAGATTTAATACTTACCCTATTTTAAAATAGCCCTTTAATATACCGACTTTAAAAATAATAATTATTATTTTATAAAAAGTAGTAGCTAATATACGTACTACTTTAATAGCCGTTTAGCTAAAGGGTATATTAATATATTAATCGTTTTATAATCAATAACCTAGGCTTTTACTAAGGTTATTATAAATAGTACTCCCTTTTTTATAAATATATTATCCTTTTTTATTATTAAAAAGCGCACTTCTAACTACAGTTTTAATAAAATATTACTAAGCTCCGTAATATTATCCGCTAGATATATAATAACTAAAAAATATATAAGAATTATATTAGCTTTTATATAGAGGACTTTTTTAATACGTACCCCCGGTCTTTTTTTATACTTATTATAATTATTTATAATTAACCTCTTATTATATTACCTATTTTTATATTCTAAGTTATTAACTTAATAGTTATTCTAGCTCTTATACCCCTTATTACCCCTATTATTCTTAACTTTATAAACTTTAAAATATATAAAATACGTTTCTTAGTACGTATATTAACCCTCTTTTTTAATAACGCTATATTTTTAATAATTATATACTTTATAAACTAAGAGTTTAAATAGTAAGTATAAGCCTAGGTCTTATTTTTATATATATATACTTTATAAAATAAGGTTATTTTAAGAGTTTAAGCCTTCGGGCTATAAGAGGTTTTTATTTTATTTATTTTAAGCCTCTAGGCCGTACTCTAAGTTCTATTTATTATCTATTTTTAAGTATTAAGTTTTTTTAAGTATAGCCTAAATGAATTATTTTTAACTATTTTAACTATTTATAATAGCTTTTTATATATTATAAAAGTTAAAAAGTATATAAAAATGTTCGAACTTAGCTCGTAAAAAGTTTTTAATAAGTTTATTTATTAATATACTTTTTATTAATATATAAATAACTTTAAAGCTACTTCTAGCGTACTCTTATTTTAGTTATATATTTTATATATTAATATAATAAAATTAAATAGCTATTATTTCTCTTTCTTTTATAATGAGTTAAATTATTTACTAATTATTATAATTAACTAACTATATTTCTCTTAAGTTAAGGGTAATATCTTTAAAAAGGCGCTTTAGAACTATAGTCTTTTTTATAATCTTTTTAAAATAAAAAAGCTTAGCTTTAGTAATTAATATCGTAACCGTTACTTAGCGTATTAATTTCTATTAAATTAGGCTACTAAAAAAGAATATTATATATTCCTAAAATAATTATCGTATTACTTTGTTATTTATAAAGCTAATATCTCTAGTTAAAAATAATAATTATATACTCGGTATACTATTATAATAGAGCATAAAATATCTTATTATATAAAAATATCGGATATAGTAGTTAATTATTTTAATATAAGTTATACTTAGGTTAGTTAAGAACCGTAATAATTATAAATAAATAAAAATAACGTTTAATTTAATTATAATAGCTATATAAAATATACTCCCGACCTTTTTTTAGTAGCTTTTTATTTCCTTTTTTATTACTTACCCCTTATTTAGTTTAAACTCTTTTTAAAAAAGAGGGGTAGCTAAATATAGTAAATTTATAAGGTCGAAGCGCTAAGTAACTCGCTCGATATATATATTATAAATAAAGTAAATTTTATAAATAATATAGTTTTACAAAATCCGCACTCTAAAGAAGTAATTAATTAGTTTATTCTCTTTAAAATTAATATATTCTTTTATATTATTAACGATCCCCTAAGCTACTTTTTAATTATTTTAATAGTATAGAATAATAAAGTTATTAACGTAAAATATTAATATTACCTTCCTATTTACGGTTTAATAAATATAGATCTCTTCGTAGTTATATATTATATTTATATTATAAAATATAAAAATAAAAGTTTAAAACTAGAGAATTAATAAGTTTTAAAGGCTATATAGAGCGTATTAAAGTTTATTTATTTTATTAATAACCTTATATCCCTCTAGGAGTTTAATAATTATTAGCTTTTTACTTTTAAAAAGTACGTTAAGGAATATATTAATAATATTATATTAGTTTATTTTAAGGTTAAATTAAATAGTTATTATTATTATAAACCTAAAGGCCTTTATAATAAGCGTCGAAGCGTACGTATTTTATAAAGGGTTAAGTAGTTATATATCCCCCCTTATATATATATATACTTTTATTTTACTAACCTCGTTATTAACGTTATACTTATAAGTATATACTTACTTTAATAAAAATAAGATCCTTTATTTAAAATTACGGTCGACCTCTTTTTATATATTAATATCCCTTAGCTTTTTTATTTTTATATTTATAATATCCCTAAATAGCTTTTATAATTATAATAAGAGATATTTAATATTACTAAACTTTTTTAATAAGCTTTAAAAATTAATTTTAATAAGTTATAGTTTTTAAACTCCTCTAGAGCGCTTTAAATAGGTCTTATAAACTACTCTTTTTACTATTTAATAAAGTATTATATATTTTATATTACTTTCCTCTATAGCTTTTTATTAATTAAGTATAAAAATAAAAAAAAAGTAGTCCTAAAAACGGTTATAATAATTACTATTTCTTATATTTAAATATAAAAGCGTTACGAAAATATTATTATTAAAGCGTTATAAAGGTTTATAAGCCCGGTTTAAATATTTAGGACCTAACGAAGCTTTATTTAATACTTAATAAGGTAGTTCTTATAAGCTCTATTTTTATATAATAATAAAAGTTTATTATAAGGGTTCCTTATTAACGTCGACTTTAGTATTAAGAATTATTTTTTTATAATTAGTACTTTGTTTACTACGTACTTTAGCGTTTTATTAAGAATTATTAAGAATTAAAAACTTAAGAACTTTTATAATATATATAAGCGCTTATAAAGAGGATTATAAACTATATAAAGCCGTTTATAACTTAGTTATTATATCTCCTTTTTTACCCCTACCCCCGAGCTTATATAAAGAGGTTATTTTAAAAATTAATAATAATAATAAGATTATATTAACCTCTTTAGCTTTATTTATCGTACTTTAGAATACGTTTATTAATTATTTAGTATCCTAAATAGTTAAAAATCTAATAATAATACTATTCTTAACTATAAAATTATTTTAAATATTAGTATTTTTAAAGTTTAAATCTATTTCCCCGAGTACTTAAACTAACTTATTATTAATATTAAAGAGTTCTTATATTTCTTAGATTATTAAATTTATTTACTTATTTATAATAGCTTATTCTTTATATACGGGATTATAAAAAACTTTTTTATTAAACTTAATATTCTTTATAATAAATACTTACTTAAGCACGGGTACTTAGACCCTATATTAGTTATATATTTTTAATATATATTTAACTAGGTATTTTATATACCCGCGGGGAAGTATTTTAAACTCTTTTTAATATATACCCCTTTTATAATTTTTATAAAAAGGGTATACTTAGTAATTATATATATAGAGGTTATTAAAATACGGGGTAACTAGTTTAGAATCCCGTACTTAGTAACCCGTTTATTATTAGTATTAATACTACTTTTACTAATTAATTTTTATTATAATAAGTAAATCTCCTTTATTAGCCTCCCGTAAGGTAATATTATAAATAAAAATTATTACTAATACTATTTTATTTTATAAATTCGTAAAGAGGTTCGTAAAAAAGTATATTTTACGAGCTTTAATAATTACGAATTAACCTACTTTTTTAACGTTACTTACGGGTTCTTTTATATATAGAAATAGAAGTTCTATTCCGATTTTTAGCTCGCTATATTATATTTTATATATATATTTAACGTTTATAATTAGAAAAGCGGTCTTATTATTATTTTTAAAAAAGTAAATTAAAATCCTTTTTTAATAATAAATCGCTACCTCGAGGCTTTATAATATAAAAAGTACTTCCTCTTTTATTTTAGTTTTTAAAAAGAACCCCCTAAGCTATTTATTATATTCGTTAAAAGCTATAAGTATATATTATTATTTACTAAGAAATAGTTTAAAATAAAAAAGATCTTAGTATATATAGTACTATAGTCGTAAGGCTTTTCTCAAGGGTAGTCTTTTTAAAATTACTATTTTAGTTTTAAATAATATATATACTTTATACTTAATTTATAATAGAGGTTTAATACGTATACTTCGAGTTTTATATAATAATTAATAAAGAGTATTAAGTCTAAAATAACTTATTTTAAAATATTAAAAGAGCGCGTTATTAAACCTCTTATAAGTATATTAATATAAATAATAGAATTTTCTATAACTAATTAGTAATATAATACTAATTAAGCTTTATAATATACGCTTAAGGTTTATAAAAAAAGAATAGGATTGGAGGAGCTTATATTTAAAAAAGATTAAATTATTCTTTTAAATAAGCTACTTTTTAATAATACTTTTATAAAGCGTTCTTTATTATAAAATATAATCTAAACCGTAGTACTAGAGTACGCTTTTATTTAATAAAGTTTTTAAAATTATATTAATATAAAATCCCTTAATATAAGTAACGTTTTAGAGTTTTAGATCGTAAGTTCCTTTTCCTTTAGGTCTGTTTAAAACGCCCTTTATAACACGAGTATTACGTATAGTAATAAGTAATATAATAGTTCTTAATTTAATATAATCTTTATTACTTAATAATACGTAACTCTTAGGTTTAAATAAGCTCTTATTATTAACTAAATATATTATTTTATAACTATTTATTATTATATTTAACAAAGGAGGTAAGTACTACTTATAAAAGTATTAAAAATTACGTTTATTTCTAAGTCCTAACTCTTTATAAATATAATAACTACGTAGCCCTCGTCCTAGTTTATTAATAAGCTCGTTATAAATTAGTTAAAAAATCCTTTTAAAAACCTAGGTTTTTTAGGGGTTCTATCGTTCTTTAGTTAATTAGCTTTTTTAAGCTTATTATAGAATAATTTCTACTTATTTAATTTAATAATAGCGAGGACTTTCTTTATATAGCTCCTTAATATTTATATTAATAACTTATTTATATTTTAGCTTGTAAATACCTATTTTAATTTTTAATATATTATAAGGCGCTATAAGTATACGTAATTATAAGGGTATATAACGTTACTTTTATTATTTACGTCGTTAACTAAGTTAAAATATTTAATAAAAGTAAAATAAGCCCCTCTTTAACTTAAAAGTTATTTAGTATATATATCCTAAATTACTAAGTTAAATATATATATAATCTCCTCGAGGGTCCTCGTATATATTCTAAAAGCTATTAATTTATTAAAAATCTTATATATACGTTAGCCCTATATAAAGTTAAGTTTAGATTTAATTATAATTAAAAAGTTAAGTATAATAATTTTTTTACTAATTTTTAGAATATTATACGTTTTAGCTTAGAAATAAATAAATTACTACTCTTTATATTAATATTAAGGGTTATTTCGGTCCTCGTTTTATTAAGGGCTTATTAATATTCCTCTCGAACTATATTCCTTATTACTAGTTCGGGGGGTATAAATTCCTATTTTAAATATTTAATAATTTATTATATACTAAACTTAGTACCGTTTTTAATAACTTTTTAAAATATATATTTATATAATATAGTATTAATTAATTTTATTAATTATTAAGTAAGGACTTTAATATATATATTAATAATATTACGTTTATAAGCTATAAGTTATTTATATTTAGTATCGAGCTCTTATTATTTTTAAATACTCTTAAGTATATAGATCCTTTTTATAAGTATAATATAAAAATAGATTTATTTATATAAAGTAAGTAATATAGCTAGCTTTATAAAAAAAAAACCTAGCTTAGTCCTATAAGTTACTTATATTTAAAAAAGTTAAAAAGTTCGTATTAAGAGTTATATTTAAAAACTATTAATAAAAAATTTCCTAATTTCTTTAGTCGTTTTCGAACGCTTTATAACGAGCTTAATAAGCTCGTAGTTCTTTTTTATTATAAGTTATTACTAATTATCTAAATTTAAAAAATAAAATAAATATTATAAAGGGGTTAAAGAATACGTTAGAATTTAAAGCGTTTAGGTCGACGTATTTCTAAACCTTAACGCCCTTATTTATAATATAAAGTACGTTAAACTATTTAATTTAATTATTATAGCTTATTAATTTAGCTTAGGCTAAAATAAATATAAATAAGTCGGTTATTTTAAAAAAAATTATAAAAATTATATTAATAAGTACGTTATTATAATATAAGGTCTTAACTAAGAGCTAGGTTTATAATTATTACGAGTTATAGTACGTAATAATAGGTATATAGAGTATAATAAAAGTAGCTTAATTATTAAAGTAGAAATAGATAAAAAGAAAAGGTTTATATATATAATATCTAAGATAGACACGTAATTTAGTACGTAACGGGCACTATATAAGGTGCGATTACTATCCTTATTACGTAATACATATCACTCTATAAAGATTGCGCCAAGCAAGAGTTAAGTTCCTAATGTCTATAAAAACTCCGAGTGCGCCTTGAGTCCTGGACGTATGTATAGCTCATGTAATTAAAGTACTAAGGCAATCGGTGGTTCATCTGAAAGCACTAGAATTGTAGTTTGCTTGAACTTGACTAACGTAAACGCTCTCACACTTGGAGAAATTGACTGACTATTAAATCTTGAATCGATAAGATTGAGCATGAATATGAGAATTCTAGCTTCTGTCGGGATTCTTACGTCGTAAGGTACTACCGGCCCCAAGTTTTGCGAAATGCGCTTCAAGCCCCAGATAATAGACATTATAGTAAGGTTCGAGGCTCGGCAACTAATTTTGACCTGGGCTGCAGCTATTATCGCCGCAAAATTTCCCAATCTGGCGAAAGTTTTCCCGTCATTGTGCTGGTAGTATTACTGACGGATACATGAATCGCCGAAAACATCACTAATTTTCTCATATCTCAATTTTGGAAACAATGAAGCTTGGTTGATATTTTGTTTGTTTATTTGTTTTTGTAATTGTGGCCTAGATTTCTAAGCTTCGCTTTTGCACATCCACTACTCATCAAAGATGGTGGCAACAACAGCACCAGTGAGAGTGACCTGACCAACCTTGCCACCCTCAGCCTCGGTGATGATCTTACCCGAGACGAGGTCGCGCTTCCAGATGACAACGGTGCGGTTGTTCTGGTGACCGACGGCGATGAGGTCGCCGGCCTTGTTGATGGAGAACTGGCGGGGAGACCAGCCGCCGGAGGGGGCGAGCTGCACCAACTCGAGGGAGCCGTCGTCCTTGATGGCGAAGGTGGACATTGTGTCCGAGGGGCCGGAGCCGAGGACGGGGGAGTCGCGGAACGAGACATCGCGGTTGGAGACGATGATGAACTTTTGGTCGGGCTGGGTGCATTGTCAGTCAAAGTGTTCCACAAACACGATCATTACCAATCCGGATGTAGAATGCGCCCGCTGGCCCTAATTTGGGAGATGCATGAGGCCGTGGGGGCCGACCCAGGATTGAAATAAGGCCTAGAAAAAGATCTGCGACAGTGCAGGGGGTGGGTTTTCCGCAAAAAAAAACGAAATAGGAAATGGAGACCCAGAACAGATGGAAAAGAACTCAAACTCACAGTGATGGCAATCTCGCTTGTCGGGGCCTTGGTGGCAGGGTAGTCGGCGTTTACGGAGGGGATGGACGAGATCTTGGTGAAGGCCAGGCCCGTCTCCTTGTACTCGACCTTGTAGGAGTAAATGTTTTGGTCAAGCTCTCCGTTGAAGAAGAAGACGACGTCGCCGTTGGCCATGGTCTTGAAGACGCCGTGGCGGGGCCCGACGCCGGGGCCGGTCACAAGGCCGTCGACCTCCTTGATCGGGGCGACGCTATTCGGGTCCTTGGTGTAGACGCGGACCCGGTCACCACCGAGGTCGGCGAGGAGGACATACTGGTTCTTGGGGTCGATAATAACGTGGTGGAGGTAGCTGAGGTCCTGACGAGCGGTCACCGGGCCGGGCTTCTCGAGGGTTGGGTAGAACTCCTGGAGCGGCGCGGTGCCGGGGAGAGCTCCCTTATCGCCCAGGGCGATGACGGAAACTGCGCTCTTGTTGCTAATTGGGACATCGTGTTAGCTTGAAACATAACTTCTGTTTAAAGTCTTTTAAAGTAAAGATTAAGTTGCAGGTCATAGTCCGAAGAACCGGTGGGAGTCAAAGTCCGAATAGCCGGTGGGAGGCCTTGCGGAAGTTTTCCCAGCGACACTTAACTATCCCACCGGAAGCGCCAAAACAAACGACACACGGACACAACAGCAGTGCTTAATTCGACGTTGGCCATTTGGGACCTACTATGAAGCAGTAACATAACCGCGAGCACCAGACTCGGTGGTGACAATCTCACCAGCGACACCGCTGGCGGGCGCCGGGATGCGAGCGATGCGGGTCAGGGCGCCTCCATCCCCGATAGAGAAGGAGTTTAGTGAGCCGTTGGGAACCGAGTTGGAGCCCCGGTCGAGGCAGTAGAGGATACGGTTGGCCGAGTCCAGGGTGAGCCAGGCTGGGTTCACCTCGCAGTCTGCCGACTTGGAGGCCACGGATAAGCTCGCGTTGGCGCCGGTGGTGAGGGAAAGGGTTGTGACATTTCCGCCCGAATCGGCCGCGTAGAGGGTGACGGCGTTGCAGGAGGCCGCTAGAAAGGCGGAGCCTGCCAAGAGGCTCTTCATGGGTGAGGTGCGCATGGCGGATGGATTAGAAGCCGATTGTGTAAGCGAAAAAAGAGTCGATATGAAAGAAAAGAATGTGCTCAAGTGAGTGGATGGGAAAGGATAAGCAAAATGAGTGGATTGTGGTGTAATGAGCGAATGTGGTGAGGTAGAAAACAGGCAGGTCAATCGCAACCGAGGGGTGGGTAAACGGCGATTTAACTGCAAACGAGGTTGGCGATGTGAAGGATGAGAATGAGTGGATTCGGACTCTTTTAGTCCAAGTCTTTTGCTGAAAAGAGCGATTAGAATTTCTGCTTCCTAGTCTGCCAAGTCTTCGCAATAGCTCTCCCTCATCTAGGATCGTGAACCTGAGGGGATTCGAAACCTGTTAATATACAAACCAAAAAGGTAATGAGTGCAATCGGATGGCCCCGAGCTTCAGAGTCGCAGTTGCAAAGCCCGACTTCCCAACTGGAACCTGCCAAGACTCTTCTTCCCAAGGTGCCGGTATTCACGGAGATTTCAGGGGCCCTTCAGTTTTTGCCTGTTGTTCCTCAGTTCTTCTGACTCGCTTTTCGAAGGTTGTTTAACAAGACGCCTCATCGCCAAGACCAAGCAGTGTGCTGATTGCTATAACGCTCAAGAGCTAAACTCCGCGTGTACTCCCCAAGGTGGTAAGGGTCAAAACTCCGCGAGTGTGTGGGGGCCAACAGTTGGCGTTAACCATTCCCCTCGGTGTCGACTATTGCCGCTGCTACACGCTACGCCTGCTGTGCCTGGTCTGAAGAATATCTGGCGCCTTTTTGCGCCCCAATGACAAAACCTTAAAAAACGGGCGCCGGGGTGGTCGGTAGTGCCGAAAAGGGGGACGGGCTCCGGTTCCAGAATGACGGCGACATAGAGAAGACGCTTGGGAGCTAGGTTTGGCCTGCTTCATGGGGTGAATCACCCGGACAAGGTTCTCTGCTTTGAGTAGGTCAAGAGGCTGAGCGGTCAGCGCCAAGACCTAATACAGAACCAGATTGATTGATATGATTAAACAAGGCGTGATTGATACTTCTCCCTGGCTTTCGAGTCTCAATGAATGGGTCGTGGAGTCGTTGAAAGTGGAACAACGCTAAGTCAGGGAGGGGACAGACGCCAAGATCGGGTAGCACCGTGGCCCTGGCTTCAAGAGATATTTGACTTTGAGACGGATGTCGAGTGTAAGGCGACGGCCGAGGATCCGAGACCGATTGCCATTCCCCAAGGCGTCTCTACGAGAATATCCGTATGAGTCTTTAGAGGGAGACCCTCAATGGGATGGTCCCATATATCCCGCGCTAAGCATAAGACGAACCCGTGTACAGGCTCGGATACTGATTACAGACTCCTGTCTTTAAGCCTCACAGCTCAAGTCTTCAAGATCTCCATCTTTTGATCCTTACATTCGTTTCTTTATTACCAGGCTGTATAGACCTGTACATACTACAGCTATGGATTCCACATTCTCTCTTAGACGCTTAGCCGTCGCTACACTCCTTTGTGCTTCTCCCGCTCTCGTCAGCGCGCAGGCCGAGAACAAGGCCGCCGCTCTCCAGTCTTGCTTGACGACCGCCGGTGTTCGCAACGTCATCAGCACCGATGCCACCTGGGCCGATGAGACCACCGGCTTCCAGAAGCGTATCAAGGTCGACCCGGCCGCCATCTCATTCCCCGAGAACAAGGACCAAGTCGCCCTGTCTCTTGACTGCGCCCGGAATGCTTCCACTTCGGCGTCTCCCCTCGGCGCTGCCCATTCCTTCCAGGCCTACGGCTTCGGAAACCCGGGGAGTCTGGTGATTAGCATGGCTGCTTTCAACTCCGTCTCCTTTGACGCTGCCACCAACCGTCTCACCTACGGCGGTGGTACCCACGTTGGCCCCGTCCTCAAGTACCTCTGGGACAACCACGGCCGTCACTTCCCCCACGTCCGCGGTGCTCACGTCGGTCTCGCTGGCTCCAGCATCGGTGGCGGATACGGCTCTTCTTCCCGCCACCTTGGTACTCCCATGGACAACCTCGAGTCTGTCGAGTACATGCTGTACAACGGCACCATCGTCAACGCCGCTAAGGGCTCTGACCTCTTCTGGGCTGCTCAGGGTGCCGGTGCCTCCTATGGTGTCCTTCTCTCTGTGACCACCAACACCCACAAGCCCCTTTTCGAGACAGCCGTCAACTTCACCATTAACGGCGGCCAACTCGACTCTACAGCCGCTGCCAAGGCCGTCATCGCCATCCAGGACTTCTCCCTCTCCAAGGACTGCCCCGATGAGCTCGCTCTCCGCTGGTCCCTCAGCGGCCCCCCTTACACCGGCACCGGCTACTTTTACGGCAACCCTGCCGACTTTGACACCGTCATTGCACCCCTTGTCACCGCTCTCAAGGCCATCGGCAGCAACGCCACCGTCGCAAAGACCGAGCTCCCTTTCTGGGACATGGAGGTCGCCGTCGCCGGCGCCGGCATGAACCAGCCCAACGGCGGTACCCTCGGTGGCCGCTCCTTCTATACCCAGGCCCTGACCATTACCACCGACCACCCCTTGACCGAGGCTCAGGCCAAGACCCTATACGAGAGCACCACCATCGCCTTCAACCGCACCGACCTCCGCAAGTCCGGCTTCCTCGACCTCTGGGGCGGCGTCTCTCGCGACATCGCCGATGCCGACACCGCCTACGCCCACGGCAAGAACCTCTGGCTCATCCGCTGGGAGGCCAACTCCGTTGATGCTACCTCCTACCCCGCCGACGGCACCACCTACATGAAGGGACTCATCAAGCCCTTCGAGGATGCTCTCGTTGCCGGTGGCGCTCCCCTCCGTGGCTTCGTCAATTATGCCGATACCGAGCTCTCTGAGGCCGAGTGGAGCTCCCGTCTCTACGGCTCCAACTTTGACCGTCTCAAGCAGCTCAAGACTGTCTACGACCCCGAGGGTGTCTTTGTCAACCACAAGCAGGCTATCCCCCTTCCTTGAGCGGTGTTAGTAGACTTTTCATGATTCTTGGATATACTTTGGGAACAGCAGGGGAAAAATTGACAGAATACCAATTATTTCGAACAAATTACCAAAGCTTTGATTTCACTTTCCAATCTTCTTCCAGAACCAGTGCCAACAATCCGTTCCAGTGACGTAGTTTCAATTGTGAGCATGCGATGTCCACGTCTCGACTGAAACCTCGTTCGAGGCCTCCACCTTCGTTTCTATTATTCGCATGCTCGTTAGCGATGAGGTTTCAAAAACTCTCCGTCTAAGGTGTCCATGCTCTCCAGTATGAGTCGCGTTCACGCGTAGCTTACTGTGTGCGGAGAAGAGCATGATGCTTCTCCAAGTTCTCCCCTCCATTTCCGCGGGGTAAAATCCACAGTCCACAAAAACACACAAGTGGAGTTCCTTCGGTCGGCATTCTCACGAATCACTCAGCCCCGGCTATATGCAACTTGTGGAGGCGTGGGGTCAAATCATCTCAAAGGCTCAACTCACTCTTGGCTAAGTTGGGCTTTGGAGAGCCATCTTTGATAAATATTAACCTCATTCTTTGTTTCCCAAAGTTGGCTGTTGATTTGCGCCTGATTTCTTGCATTGATCACCAATACCAGTTGTTCTTCAAACTCCGAGTTCACAATGCCTCAAGTTAGGAATCCAATTCTTCCCGGGTTCAACCCGGATCCTTCGATATTGAGAGTCGGAGATGATTACTACATCGCGACATCAACCTTTGAATGGTTTCCCGGCGTCCAAATTCACCACTCGAAGGATCTGGCAAACTGGGAGCTCGTCACAAGACCCTTGAGTCGCAAGAGTCAGCTCGACATGCGAGGGGACCCAGACAGCTGCGGTGTCTGGGCCCCTTGCCTTTCTCACGACGGCGAGAAGTTCTGGCTGGTCTTCACCGATGTCAAGCGTAAAGACGGCTCCTTCAAGGACACCCACAACTACATTGTCAGCGCGCCAGCCATTGAAGGGCCCTGGTCCGACCCGTTCTACATCAACTCGTCCGGCTTCGACCCGTCCCTCTTCCACGATGACGACGGCCGCAAGTGGTTCGTCAATATGATGTGGGACCACCGCCGCCGCTTCCACGCCTTCACTGGCATCGTGCTCCAGGAGTTCGACCCGAAAGCCGGAAAGCTCATCGGCCCAAAGAAGAACATTTTCCGCGGCACCGAGCTGGCTCTCGTGGAGGGCCCGCATCTATATAAACGCAACGGATGGTATTACCTCCTAACCGCCGAGGGTGGCACGGCGTACGAGCACGCCTGCACCCTCGCTCGTTCCCGCGATCTCTGGGGTCCGTACGAGCTTCACCCGCAAAAATACGTCATAACGTCAAAGGACGCGCCCGATGCGGCGCTTCAACGCGCTGGCCACGGCGATATTGTGGACACGCCCGACGGAAAGACCTACATGGTTCACCTGACGGGGCGTCCCACGACGGAGAAGAGGCGGTGCGTTCTTGGACGCGAAACCGCGATCCAGGAGGCGTACTGGGGTGACGATGACTGGCTCTACGTCAAGAACGGCCCCGTACCATCTCTGTACGTGGAGGTACCTGGTACCAGAGATGATACTTCGTACTGGGCGGAGAAGAAATACTCCTTTGAGAACGGCCTGCCCAAAGACTTCCAGTGGCTGCGGACGCCGGAACCCGAGCGCATCTTCTCAACCGAGGACGGGAAGCTCACGCTCATCGGGAGGGAGTCGATCGGATCTTGGTTCGAGCAGGCACTGGTCGCTCGCAGGCAGACACACTTCTCCTACGACGCTGAGACCACCGTCGACTTTGCGCCCACCGATGAGCGCGAGTTCGCAGGGTTGACGGCGTACTACTGCCGCTACAACTTCTTTTACCTGACCATCACTGCGCACGAGGACGGGAAGCGCGAGCTGTTGATTCAGAGCTCTGAGGCTTCGTGGCCCGATAGCGACCTCACGATGCCGTTTCCCGAGGCGGTTGCGCTGCCTGATACGGGCAAGGTCAAGCTTGCGTTAACGATTCGCGGGCCGAAGCTTCAGTTCTACTATGCTCTCGAGGGCGAGGAACTCAAGGCTATTGGGCCGGTATACGATGCTTCCATCATCTCGGATGAATGTGGTGGGCACCAGGCGCATGGAAGCTTTACCGGTGCATTTGTTGGTGTTGCTGCGTCCGATTTGAATGGGACCGCGAGACGGGCGGCTTTTGATTATTTTACGTACCGTCCTATTCATGATGAGACCGACCGTTATGATATTCAATGATGAGGTCCCACCGTCTCCGTCAGAACGTGGGAGCTGGACTGATAATGTATGTTAAAATTTGACAGGGCGGGGAAGAATCATAGGTTTCTGTAGCGAGATTGGCCACTAAGAAGCATGTATCTCGGCTTTGAACCAACAAGACATAGTAGCGCACTAGAAGAGACTCGTAGTACCGTTCAGCCTCATAGAGTAGCCGTTTCAAGTCTTCGAGCCAACGAGCTTCTGCTCATAAGGTTGAATTGTGTTGCCTCAACACACATTTGATATTGTTCGTGAAAAGCTTCAGATGAAGGGAATTCTGTCGCTGGAGACAATGTGATTGACCAGCAGCCAGGCCATTGATGTCAAGTTACTAATGGGATCGTGGTTTTGAGTACGGGGCTTGGGATCTGACCCTTCAATAGCGCTTCAGGAACCCCCTCCTTCCATGTTTCAAAATACCCAGGCTGAGTTCTGGGACGCAACTGAAAAAACTCTTACATCGAAGAGATCAGTCTATTCATGACGCTGGAAGATCCTATCGCGAGCGGGGCGACTCCAGCATCATGCATGCTGCCAAGAGCGCCTACATGAACAGGGATCGTGTGCAGTGTATTTGTTGTCGCTTACACATTACATCAGACATGCGTTTAGCCGTACTTATGTAAATAGACAGGATAATTAGCCCTATCTATATCACCAAGCGCTTTTAAAAGAACAAGCATCGCCTCCCTCTTTCCTGTTTGACAGCAAACCTCATCAACATTCGTCCAACGCCACAATTTCGCCTAGCCTTTACAAGAAAAAATCGAAGTAACTTAAGAGTTTTCAGCCGCATCTCACAGCATGGAAGAAGATTATTTTGCCGCGCGCAATATCGCAGACCTTCCTAGGCACCTCTCCTCCTGGAAACGTGACGCATTCGAGAGGACCTGCGCGAACATGAGAGATCTCAACTATCACACTTGGGGATTCGTCATTTATCGTTGTACCTACGATGATGAAGATCTGTGGGTTCGCTACCTCGCGCAGCTCAAGGACTTTGCACATGGGTATCTCGTCAAGACTCGCCGAGCTGAGCTGTTAGAACAGTACCTCGATTTTCATGTTATTGAAGATCGGGCCACCCTTGAGAATGCCTCGAGACAGGACACTAGGCATCATTTCAATCAATGGACTTCGAACCAGAACGTTCCCGCCGGCGACGGCTTCTTCTGGAGCAAAACCGGGGCAGAGTTACCCCGTTTCCGCTTCTTTTTATACGTCGACAAGCAATGTCTCGCCACTGTTGTTCAATTCCAAAACGCAGACAATGGCCATCCTTACTTCCGACCGTTACTTCCCCCGATGGTTGTCACTGTTGTTGATGGTTCCTGGACGCCAGACACCGTGCAGAGCTACGAGCCTCAGAATGAAGACGGATATCCTGAGCTTGATGGCAGTTCGAAGAGATACGTCGGCTTCGAGTACCATAATGCATATTACGCCACTGCTTTGTACGAGACCCTTCATGGAAATGGGCTTGTTGACTACGGATCTTACACGCGGCCGCCGGCGATAGGGCCCGATGCGGTAAATACAATGTCTTGATGAATACTGCCCTAGAATTCCAAGGGAATCGAGATACAAAATGGTAGCAATGTTACATATTCGAGAGGGATTATTTTGCCATCTTGCCGCACCCTTCTACTTCAAAATTCTTGAAACCCACCGGCGCACATTGAACCAAGTATTGTTCATGGATCCGGCAGTGTTCTGATGTCTGAAATCCGAGCCCTGAGTCGTGCCACCCTAGCTCGCATCGAGGCCTCATTCGGCGGCGAGAACCCCGCCAACGCGAAGTCATCGAGGTCAGCCTCGATTGCGTCTAGCATATCAGTAACCCATAAAGTGGTCCTCCGCGCTGCTTCTGAGTACCAAAGTGAATCAAATTCAATCAAGATCAATACCAGATTCGCAAGTTGGGGGACAGTACTGGCTATGTAATTGACTGCGATTCGTATGTTCCTCCGGTTCTTCTGGACGACTGGGAGGCCCAAGGGATGGTGCATATAGTTCCACACCGCAATACCCTTTTCGCACCGAGTTCACATTAGAACCTGGACTTTCGTGCTAGTGGAGATCATCGATGTTACTCACCTGGGCAATATTATTGAAAAGTTCCTCCTCCGAGGTGGTGTTTCCCGTCACTGCTCGCGCACGTATGGCATCCATTTTCCCGATTGCTGTGGGATCTGCTCCATTGAAAATGGACCCCTTTGCAATATTCAACTTGCGCTCACAGAGCAGTAAAGTTTCTCTGTTTCCCTTGGAGCCAAACTGATCCATCAGATAGTCATTTGGTGTGCGGATACAGCGACTAGCTCCCGACGCCGGAAAAGTGCCCTTCGGAAATTTGGCGTTCCAGAACCTACTCAAAATACGAGCATCTATGCGTCCGCTGAGGCTGGTTGCACCATCTGGGCGTATGCCATTCGTCACCATCTGCAAGAAGTCTCTGATCCATTGTGCCTACGGCTCACTTGTCAGCAGAGATTGCATTCACAAAGACAACAACAACTCACATCTGGATTATGTTCTGTGTCGAGTCTCGCCGAGATCTGGGTCGGAGTAAGTGTTTTGCGGTTGTAAACCATGATATCGACACTTCCACAACCTGGAACCTGCCTGCACGGCGTCAGAGGCCTAATCATCACGTATCAGGGTTTCGTACTCACTCGAAGACATTGTCTGACGGAAGAGGGTTTCTCGGCTTATCTTCGTGGAGTTTGCCTGACCCAGGATATTCTCTCGCGTAGACAATCATCACTATCAAGGCCTGAGCAAGATCGTATAACGCTAGTTCAAACCTTTTCCTTTCGCCTCTTTTCTCGAGAAGAGACTTCTCGTCCATGATCAATGGGTTCAGCGAGCTGAAAGGCGAAAAACCCTGCACATCTCGACGAAGTTCGTCGTGATCATCACAGTCTTCTTCATCAGATATGTCCAGCGAACCGAATTCATCTGGGGCACAGATGCCTTCTTGAAGGGTACAATGTGAAACAGGGCAAACTCCGTTTCCAAAGACAGCCTGTTCAGGTGTACAGCAAAGAGACTTCTTACGCCACCCTAGATTTCACAAATGTATTAGCTTGGCAACGAAGCAGAAACTTGTTTGTAACCCACAGCTGCAGAGGACTCCATTTCCACCCCCTTGATCCAAGAGTAAAGTGACCTCCTTGTTATTGCAAGTGTTGTCAGCACAGTCGCCTTGTCCAACCCAATGGCAATTTGAAAATGGAGCTGGGTTGTTTTTGCAGCAGTAGCGATTGGTTAAGGTACCAAGGCCGCATTTCCCCTCAAGATCCTCCGCTTGAGCGACTTGTTGTTCTTCTTCGGTGCATTTCTCAGAGCTGAGACAGAAGAGATTAGCATGCGAAGGAAACAACACACCCACTACTCCCCTTGTCGAGACTCACCATTCGGTCCAGCGACACTGACTGGTCATTACCTTGAAGGTCTTGAGCTCACAGCAGAAAACCTTGTGCCCACGACTGCACTTGCCGTCACCGCTCTCTCCAGGCTCGCCTCCTGTTGATGATTCGAATAGCGTGACCTCTCCCTTGTGACACTGTCCGTTGCAGTCTCCTCCGCTGCCTCTCCAAGTGCACTGCATGGGAAGAGCACTGTTCTTGCAGCAAATGGGGCGACCCTATTAAACCTCGTTAGAAATTTTAAACGCTGCTCCGAAAGTCGTAATTTGCCCAGAGAAAACTCACAGAATTACCGGAGCAAGTCCCTCTATCAAAAGACATGCTCTTGTAGCCGTCTCGGCAGCTGGAGGCTTGTGTATTGTCAAGATCGACACAGTCAGGGAACATGTAACAATCGCTGTCAAGGTGAGGCATCTCAACCTGGTGTACAGGAGGGTCGGTCTGCCCTTGCTGGTCGCCCCCGCTGGCATCGCAGACGCTCTTGGGACAGTAGCCTCTAGCGCAAGCGAAAGCGCAGAGACCATGGTCGTTGCCAATTCGACTGATGGCCTTGGTCGTTTGGGTGGGATTCAGGAAATTGAGAGGGCCTTGACTTGTACACTTGCACCTATGGATAGGGCAGAAGCCATTGTAGCACGCAAAGTTGCAAATCGCTGCCCATTCCCCATCTCCCGTCCCCGAGGTGCATGCTGGTGGGTTGAAAGGAGAAACTGTCGGCTCTATCAAGGGATACTCCGTCTTGCCGCAGTACGTCGCGGGGCAGGCCCCGTAGAGACATGCATAGTTGCAAAGTCCAATGTAGTTCGAGTTCAAGCCCTCCGCGGGGAAAACTTCCCCGGCTGTCTGTGAAGGCAGCTTGATCTGGGCACCCGTCGCTTTACAAACACAAGCACTCTCTGGGCAGTAGCCCCAGAAACAGGTTGTGCGACAAAGGACATCAAAGTCGTTAGCACCCACGCCTCTGATGCACACTTCGTCTTCTAGAGACGGCGTGTTGATTGGCCTCGAGGCTTTGGAACTCAAACTTCCTCCAGCCCAAGCGTCGAAGCCGGTCATACCGTTGTGGCAATCGTTTTTTATGGCAGGTCCGGTTTCGTCCGCAATGAGAACATCTTTCCTCCATACACTGATTCTGACGTCGCCTGTACGGCCGTCAAAAGGGGCACTTCCGTGGTAGAGGCCAGCACCGCCGTCGGGTAGGTCTCTCAGAACGCCTTTGGACGCCACGCCTCCAATGGTGACCGTGATAGTGACCGCCTCAGTCGAGAGAATGGTGAAAAACACGGAATCCTCAATGATGTCGTACGACTGGAATTCCATTTGGACCTGCGAAACGGTGTTGCCCGTGGTGCCACCTGTGCTGCAGGCCCCCTTGGGAGTGGGACGGTACCAAAATGAAACCCCCTCGTACGTGATGGTAGCTTTGCTATTTTTGTACCGATCGATGGCAAATGGCAAGAAAACCCGCCAGCCATGGTGATCGAGGGAGTACATATAAGGTGCCTTGCCGGTGTCAAATGCCACGAGGGCGTGGTCCCGGATTGGGCCAATGTGGTGGCTTTCGCCATAGTCGTTCCATGAAATGATCTGGACGAACTCGGGCATAAGAACGTTAACCTGGATCCAGCGGTCAAACCAAAGGTGGTCGCCACGCCACAGCCAGTTCTTACCGAATCCAGGAAGATTGGTATAGAACCATGGAGAGACTGGCATCATGTATGGTTTACCCTTGAGAGCCCGTCTATAAGACGCATCGACGTACGTTTCCATGTCATGATCTCCCCACGGCCAGCCAGCCCAACTGAAAAGCCCGTCAGCAACACCACTAGCCTTTGCAACTGCGGGATCAGCACCCAGAGATGACCAGTCTGGTATAAAGAAGCAGCCAGTCGTTGCTTTGATATCGACCCAGTCTTCAGCTTGATCAGGCCCTTCAAAGGTCGATACGAAAGGTTTGCCCTGGTATCGGAAGTACGCACTACTCGATGCATACTTATTTATCCAGGTTATCACTTCCTCCTTGGAAAAGGGTCCGCGGCCAGCATAGTCGAAAGAAAAGAAGAGTTTGAAGCCAAGAGCCTCGGCATTTGAGAAAGCGTCTGCAATAGCTTTGGCATTCATTGGTTCTCCCTTTGCCATATTAAGAGCGAACGCATCGATGTGGGCTTCTTGGGCCAGTTTGATATCGTCGATCCAGTCAGCTGCTGAATAGTGCTCCGTGTTGCCGACCTGCGTGATACTTGCTTTAGCGTACAAGAATTACATCAAGCTTGGAAACTTATAATGAGGTTGGCTTACCATGAAGTGAGCAAAAACGGCCCGTGACAATACAAAATTTACCCATGATAAGGCTACGAGAAAAAAGGCGAGCAGCCTCATGGCGTGATGCTTCGGGAACGCAGAAGACCGTGGAAGAATAAGGTACCAGAGGCTCAACTTGCAAGAGCTACGAGTTGTGACGAACCCGAGACCACGTTCAAGCAGCGTGTCAAGAGACTCATATTAGCCATTTTCTTTACACTAGCATTTATGATCACACGCCTCTCGCTTTCTGGTCTCTGTGACCGGCGTTGCACTCTCTTTCAGCCAGGCGGACCCAGACCCTTGTCACTGCACATTACCAACGACCAGCAAGACATTGCTAGTGACTAGAGCCTGATCATACCGGGTACGCAAACCGAGAATCCGCCTCAGTCGGTATCGAAGACTGCTGCCCTCGAGAATTGCTGCTAGCCAGAGAAATGCCAGCATAGAATGATCCATTTCACATGCATGGTGGAGGTTGGGGGCTAGGGTCAATCTATAATCTCCATTTCGTGGCAGGGACTTTACAACAGGCCATTCTCGTCTTTGGCGGATATGGATGTAATTAGCATGAAGTCTCGAAGGATTCGCTTTCCGACCAAGCGAGCATCCACACTGAATGTTGCCAAGATGTGTCGGTCCTCTCGGAGAGCTTGATGTGACCAAAAAGTCATGGATTCATGGCGGCTAGATGCGCAACTGCGGCCTTGTTGGTGATGAGGACATGGATGTTGCGCGATGAAGAACGATTCCATTATGCAGTCAGGCCCATCCTCAGGTGAAGCGAGCTCTCTATGCGGGTCGCATTTGTCAATAAGATTATGGACCGGATGTAACGCTAAACGGGTCGGTCGCTCCAGACAATCCAGTGACCCTTGACGAGTGGACTAGAGCAGATCATATCGCTGTAGACAGTGTTGTTTTAAGACGGTACCAGGACTGAGGCAGAAGGACTATGTCAGATTGGTAGTTTTGGCTGAGACAAGGAAGTGTAAAATTATGTGTCCATATAGGTCTATGATCTAACAACAAGGTAGGAGAGCTTCTCTTTCTTCTAGTGTCTATATGTAGGCATAATCTCCTCTCATTGTCAGAATTTTCATATGCAAAGAAGATTCTTCTCATCCCTCTCGATATCGCTTTATGGCGAATACCTCTCCCAGGGTTATTATTATGACCAATCCAGCAGATTATGCTACCAACCGTCTCGCAATGTGGCAGGGGTGTGCGGGCCGTTCACGAGCGTTTCCGAATCCGTGCCTTTCATCCGGTGCCATACCCAGTAAAGTAGGTAGATCCCTTGCAGACACAACCAACACGCAGAGCCTGGATGTAACCTTGAACCAACAGAACGTCCACTTGAACTAGCAAAAAAATCCCTTGAAGTATTTTGCCGCTAGGTGACTCCAGCGAATCATGAAAAAAGGAAAAGCTCATCTGTCCTGAAAATCTCAGGCCACTTGCCGTGCAATTAGCGGCGAGTCTCGGGCAGCCGAGGTACGTGTATAACCAAGACTGTTCGATGTATAGGATTGTCTGTTTTCGAGAGATCAAATAGACAATTTCACTGGGCTCGCTATGACTGCTCGGGTCAAGGCTCCAGCTTTCGATTGGGATGACATGGGTTAGAGCACTCATAGGCCACGGCACTATCAGAACTGAACCTAGCAAATTTGAGCCACAAGCTTGTGCGACTGGTGACGTTAATCGCGAAGCCAAGTGATATACTACTACCTAGGTTATTAAGGCTGAAGCGATCCAGATATGCGGGCGGGATTGCAGGCCTGCGGGCAGCATGTTCCGTGATATCTCTAAGCGCTCGAGCCCTGACTCGTGACAAGATAGGTGTCTCCACCCTCACTTGCGGTTCTGTTGGTAAATTGCTATGGGGTTCCCGACCTGAACACGAGCGGCACAGCAGCTCGTTGGGTACTAGCGTTATCACGGAGGCCGTGAGAACTCTGGTAGGAGGAACAAAAGGAAACCCTTGATTCATGTTATTTTCAGAAGCTTGGCTGCTGCGGATATGTAACTCGGGAAATTTGATGAGGAATGTGATCAGTATCTGAAATACACTTGTGACTGAGCTGCAGCATCTAGTGTACCTGCCCCCTTGAAATTTTCATCGCACCCACAATGTCTTGCGCCAACATGCTATCGTTCACGGAGAACTTCCTTCCCAATCTTCTCTTCAGGTTTTGGGATCTCTCCCAAGTTCTCCGTTTCTTCGGGGCTATCATCCACAGGCTCAATTAGCCATGTCCAAAACAGCCGCTGTTCTTCGCGGCCTAGTCTTATTGCCTGTCGTCCTCGCCCAGCAATTTCCACTTCGAACCACTTCGTACGAGCACTTTGGTTTGAGTGAGAAGTGTTTCGAAGCACTGAACACCACTTTGGAGTGCTCTAGTCAGTTAGGTAGTCACGTCCGATCAGAGTAAGCTACTGTTCACCGGCCTTGCCCACGATTTACAATGTCAATATTTACGCCTTGGTTGCAGATCTACAAGAGTTGACGTTCTCGACGCCGATGGAATCGACGCAATTTGCAATGACGGTTGTAAAAAGTCATTAGCAGAGTTGCGGGCTAAGATTCAGAGTGATTGTAACCCAAAGATCGATGTCTTCGATCATGGTTTAATGATATATCCTGGTATGATACTACGAGATCACCTCTTCATTGCCAGTTTGTCTAACAAAAGATTCAGCGACGTATATTGTAGACCGTTACATTTACGTCTACGACATTTCATGCTACAAGAACAGGTACGCCATCATTAGGTACGGGCTATTGGAGGCGCAAGGTTGACGTTGAGGGGACTCAGAGACACAGGAAACCCTTGCGACTACATTCTGGGCGAATGGAGAAATCAAACAGATGATTCCCCGCGCGAATGCGACGATTGCGTTCTTGGGCCGATGGAAATTGTTAGTATACACGTAGGCAGGTCAGACCTTTCGGTTACGACTAGGTCAATAGGTTAGTATAGGTCTATTATGTATATATAGGAGGGGAAGATCGTGGGCAGAGCCCGCGGTCCCTTAATAAGTATAGGTAGGTAAAAGGGTCCGTCTACACGGGCCTAGACTACCTACCTATTACCCTTACCTTAACTATTTAATAAGGCCCTTTTTTATTTTATAATTTAATATTAATAGTCTTTTACTTTTATAATAAAAAAAGCTAAAATAGGGGCTAGGTCCCCCGCTAATAAGAACTAATAATAAAATTTATAGTTAATTCCCTATTTAAAAATACTTAAAACTATATATTAAAATTTTAATATAGCTTTTATTATAATTATTTATATAAAAATTTTAATATTCCCTCTTTTTAATTACTTCTTAATCCTTTAATATATATAATTTATATATTTAAACTCTTTAGAAGTTATTAAATTTAATATAATTAAAAAAGAGTTTTTTATTAATCTAATTACGCCCTAAATACGTACGTTTTTTTTATTAAACCGAAGCTTAAGAAGTATATACGTTTACTAAATAACTTATTACTTATAATATATTACTATTTTAACTACGTATTATCTATCCTTTTATTTCAACTATAATAATTCTTTTATTAACAAATCGTTTAAAGGACTTATTTAGTATACTTTTTATAAACCCATTAGCTAAGTTATTATTATTATTAATTTAATAAATCTTATAAAGCTTATAGCGTTTATATAATTACTTAAGTATTATAATATTTATTATAAGGCGCTTTTCTTTTATAATACCTAGCTTAACGAGGTATTTATATAATAAATATAAATTTATATAAACTATAATAAGGATTTTTAAAACGTTAAGTTATTTAATAATAAGGTCTAGGGTAATTAAAATAATATAAGTAACGTTAATACTTATAACTATTCTATAAATTTCTAATATTAATACGCTCCGGGTAATCCTTTTACTCTTTATAAAACTATAATAAATAATATTATTATTAATTATAAAGCTCTCGTTATTTTATTTTTTATTTATAAAAATAATAATATAACTTAATAATAAAGTATAATTAGCGTTATTTATAAATAATTTATTTATAAATATAAAGAATTTAGTTATAATTAGATTTAATAATACGAATATAAGCCCTTAGTTTAAGTAATTTATTTATTATTTAATATAATAGTTTAGTATAGCGTAGTTAATAAATAATAGATCTACTTAGTATTAAGTAATAAACAACGTATTAAAAGCTATTTTTAATTAGTAAATTAATATAATATAAATACTTCGAGCTTGCTATTTAATAAATTATTATTTAGTATTTAATATTAAGGGGTTAATTTACTTAAGCTTCTTTCCTTAGTTTTTCTATTTAAGTATTATATTAATACTTTTTAATAAGATAATCTTATTATTAAAAATAAGTAGCTCGTTAGCTAATAGTTATTATTTTAGTTTAGTTAGTAACTTAGCGCGCTTAAGCTCGGTTTCTTTTTAATTAAAAGTCTTATTTAATAGTTTAATAATATTATCGGTTTATATATTAATAATACCGAATAATCCGCTTTTTTTATTAAAATTAATAAGTATAAATTAAACGTAAATATTATTATTTAGAGCATTTTTAAATAATACTTATTATATATTATTTATTAATAAGTATTAGATTTTATAAGACTATATAGTAGTTATATAATATATAAAATAGTACCCTTAGGGTATAAATAATAAATCCGAGTTAATAATTAAATAAAAACCTTATAATAAAGAGGTTAGCTCGATTATATATATATTTAAATAATATCTTATAACTAAATAATATAGCTTTTTTAAATTAAAGTCGGGGCTAGGGTAAGGATTAGTTATTAATTAGTTCTTTAAATTATTAATAATTATATAAGGATTTCCTTTTTCCTCTTATTATTATACCCTTATATAACTAAATAAGACTTTTTAATAAGGTTAAGTCCTAAGTTCTTAATCTTATTAACAAATCGAGACTTAAATATTTTTATATCCTTATATTTAGGGCTAAGTTAAATAAATTTAATTACCCTTCTTTTTATTAATCCTAAAAGCTCTTTATTAATAGATTTTATAAAAAGTACTCTTAAAATAATAATAATACCCTTATTATAAAGCTTAGTAACTAGCTTAAGATTTATTTCCTCTTTAAATATAAAAGAGGTCGTAGTTATAAAAATATTATTATAATTATATTATATTAATATTTTTTTAATCCTCTTACTCCGTAATAAAGGGTTATTATTAATTATAATAACGATCTTATTAAAAACTTCGTTTATAATAATACTATTATTAATTAACTAGTTAATTACGGGGATTAGTAAGTAGTTAACGTACTTTATTATTATAACTAGCGGCTCGGGGTTAACCTTTTTTAAGTACTAGGGTTTAATTATAATAACCTAAAAGCTTATTAAGCCGTAAAGTAATTCTATTACGTAAATAGTACTATTTATTAAAACGAGTTTAAATAGGCCTTTTTATCCCTTACTTTCTTACTAGACTTTAATATCTAATTATAATAGTAAATTAATAGTATAAGAGATATTTAGTCTATTTTAAATAGCTAGTACCTCGCTTACTTACTTATTAATATAAAGTTTACGGACTTCCCTTATTACTTTTCTAACTACTTCTATACGTTAAGTAATATTTAATAATAATAAAGATTTATTAAAAGTACGTAAAAAAGCTTTAAAAACGAAGAGTATAAGAACGAGGCTATTCAGGCTAATTATATTATTAATTACTTTAATTACGGCTTAAAATATAGCCTTTGCGCTTATTAATAAGTACTTATTTTAAATAATATCGTATACCTTTTTAAGTACTACGTAGTATTTCTTAGCCTTATTAATATTATTATAAACTTCGATAGGTACTTCTTTAACCTTAATAAATATAAATTTAGTAAAAGATTTAAACTTTATAATACTGAAGTTCTTATTAGTATTTATAATAATCTAGTTTAATAAACTAAGGTAAACGTCGATTTAATATAACTAAAGAGCTTCTTAAGTATACTTCGTAATTATATTTATAAAGAACCTTATTACTTAAAAAGAAATAGTAGTATTAATAACGTAAAGTACTAGTTAGTTAGTACCTTTATAATTTATTAAGTATATTACGTTAATTACGATTTTATAATTAAAATCGTAATTATTTTATAAAATAAATTTAAATTAGCTAGGGGTAGTAGCGTTAAGTTAATATTATTAATAAGTTTTTATAAGCTTTTCGAGAGCTACGATTTCTATATTATTATTAAATTACTAAAGTAGCTTTAAGAGATAAAGAACTAAAGGGTAACTAAAGTGCTAATATAAGTGGCGCAATTTACCCTCCGTTAAGTAGTTAATAATAACTTTCTTATTATTAAAAAGTAAAAGCTAAGAGTATCCCTATTTATAAATAATAAGTATTATAATATCTCCCTTAATTAATAAGTTATTAATATTATTAAAGTATACTCTTAGCTTATTTATATTCTTTAAGTAATATAAAAAAGGAGTATTAGTTAATAAGACGTAAAAAGTAATATTATTAAATAGGGTATTAATAACCGTAGATTTTAATAACTTTACGGGTTTATTATTATTAAATTAAATACTTACTTCGCTAGCTTTAGAAGTATTAAGAGTAATTTTAAGTCGTTATTATTATAATATAAGAAATTAAAAATAGTTTATAATTAAGAATTCCGTAGTATTAGTATTAAATATAATACTTTAAAAGTTCCTTAACGAGTACTTCTTATTTAATAAGAAGGAGGTTATTAATTTTATAAACTTAGTTAACTCGTTAATAAAAATAGTATTAATAAGGCTATATTCTATTACCTAGGTAGCGAGGATATTTATAAAGGTTTTATTACTAATAGTAGTTATTAAATATATTATTAAGATCTAAACTTCGTCCTCGTAATTATTTTTATAATTAAAATCGAGGCTATTAAAATATTAAATTATAATATTATTATTATTATTATTGTTAGTAAGGGCGGTTCTCTTATAAAAGGCGAAGAACTATAAATATAAGCTTAGTATAAATCTCTTATTTCTTTCTTTACTATTTTTATATTTCTTATATACTTAACATTGCTCTTTTTTTAAGTACTTAGTTAACTAATAATTAGTTTTATGATAAATAAAATACTTTTTATTAATAATACCGCGGCCGCGTTAATTCCGCTTATTAAATCGGGTTTTTTTACTAAAGTTATTATAAATATAGTTAGTTTAATAAGTAGCGGGGACCTCTTTATTATAAGTACTATTTTAAAAATACTATTACTATTTATTACAGTTCCGCTCTCTCTTTATAATATTAATTAAGGTACTAAGCTAGTAATAAATATTAATAAATATAAGTACTAAGTTAAATATAATAAGTTTATATTTTAATATATTACTTACGTAATAGAGGAGTTAGTTACTTATATTAAAAATAAATCTCTAAGTAGTTAATACTTCGTAAAGGATTATAATATAATTAATTAGTACTTATAGAATTTATTAGTTCGATTTACTTAGGTTCTTATTATAAGAGATTAGGCTATAAGCACTTAACTAGCGAGGCTATAATATAAGTATAAGTATATTATAAAACTAAAGCTTATAAAGTCCTTTATAAGGGCTCTACTTTTTAAAAAATTCTTTTATAATAAGATCCGTATACTAATTACTAAGTTATCGACGTCTTATTACCGGCCGTATTCCGAATTTATTATAATTACTCCCCCCTTACGTAACTTTAGTCCCTAAAGTTATTACGTAATATCTTTTTTTAACGTTAATAATAAAGCTATTAACGTCGTTATTTATAATAAATTCTATAAGGTATTAATAATATCCTTTTTTACTTAGGAATAAGGTATTACTCCTATCTCCTTATTTAACGGATACTTTATTATTATTATTTAGTAATAGCGCGCTAATTAGTTATTATATTAATAATATATATTTATAATAAAGTATTCTAACCGTTATAATATATAAGAGCCCGCCTAACCTCGTAGTTATTATTATTACTAAGCTATCGATTATAATAAAAGATTTTTTATTTATTACTAGTTACGTATTTACTTTTTTTTCTCTTTTTTTATTTAGTAACCGTTCTACGAATTCTTTTTTATATAACTATACTTTTTTTTTTATAATATTCTAATTCCGTATCGTTTCCTAATTACGACTCTCTTATTATACTATTGCTAAGTATTTACCGAAATGTCTACTATTTTATATATTTAGGATATACTTAATATAAAATATAATCCTAAGAAGGGCTTCCGCAGTCTTTATAGTAATACTCCTTATATATACTACTTAGCTAGTTTATATTATAATATTAATAAGCTTATTTATATTATTAGTACTTACGTTACTAAGTATATTATTTATTAGATTAATAAGAAGAAGTATTCTACTATAAGTCGTCGAGTCCTTATTAATTTATTATTAAATATTAGCTAACGATATCTCTTAGGTTCCCGAGGAGCTATATAGCGCTACTTAGTTTACTTAGAATACCCTTATAGAGTTTTATAATACTAAGGAGTAGGGTAGCCTTAACTCCTATAAGCGTAGCTACGTTTTTTATACTTTTAATTATATTATTAATACGTAAGAGAAGGTCGTTATTTATATTACTAACCCGTTAGCGGGTAATAAAATAAAAAAGGTCTATTTTAAATAGGCTACTCTCTAAGAGCTTGTTATTAATTACGAATATCTAAACTTATTAATTTTAATTATAATAAGTCGTCGGTAATCGTTCGGTAAATTTTTTTCTTACTAACTTAGATTTCTTTTCTTAAGCTAGTATTTTTAATATTAATAATAAGACTAAGATTATCTTCCGCCTTAGTCGCTTTTAGCCGGTTTATTTTTATAATAATAGCTATACGACCGCTTTATAAAATAACCTTAACGCTTTAGCTTAGTATTATAAGGAGATTTTTAAAGGCGTTATTATTATACGTATCTAGGAGTTTTTTATTTTTTTTATTTTTTATAAACGCATTACTAAGTTCTTAGTAAATAAGGTGCTTATTTATATTATTATTAAATATAGCGCTACTCCTATTTCCTATAGTCCCGAGACTCGGACTCTTATTAAAAAGCGTACTCTTATTACTAACTATATTCTTAATAATAATAACGAGCGGGACGACTTTAGGTTTAAGTTTAATAAGTCCTAGTATAAGGATACCGAATTTAAGGAGCTCGGTAATAACTTAGAGAATTCTCTTTTTTAACGTTATAATAAGTACTATTATTTTAATATTAATAACTTATTAACCCCTACTTACGACGCTCTTTTTAGTATAAACGAGGGTGCCCTAGCCCTTAGTTATATTATTTTAAATCTTAATAAGGCTAGTATTATACTCCTCTCGCTCTAAATAAAGGCTTTATAATAGCTCGATAAGGCTATTATTTATATTAAAATTAAAGCTACGGGTTATAATAAGTAGTTTAACGTTACTAAGTTCTTTATAAATATTAATATTACTAAAGTCCCTTAGCTTAACTAGGACTACGAGAGCGTTACCTCGGATAACGTCCCCCGTCCCCGACTTATTACTAACGATAATAATATTATAGCCCCTACTTCGCTTCTTACTCCGCTTTTTATTATAGCTCCTATTATACCTCTTATTATAGCTCTTATTATACTTCTTATTATAGCTCCCGTTATACCTCTTATTATAGCTCTTATTATACCTCTTATTATAGCCTTTAATAATAACTAAGTAGCGAACGCTTTATAAATTATTATTATTAATATATATAATACTTTACGTAACTTTAACCGCCTCTCTTTTACCTATCGTAATATTAATAAAGTTAACGGCCTTATTCTAAGTAGTTAGCTAAGTATGCGTATAAAGCCTCTTTACTTTTTACTTACTAAGCGGACTACTATTACTAATTATTAAGCTTTAAAAGTATACGCTAAAGCTATTATTATTACTACTAGTATTATATAAGTTACTCCTCTTACGTAACTAAATCTAAGTAATCTCTTAGTAATATATTATTAAGGGTTATAATACTATATCTTTTTTTTAAAAATTGCGCTAAGCTAAATAAAAAGGGTTCTATAGTATATTATTAATTAACTTATCTTCGGCGACCTTTTACTACGAACTTAATATTTATTATCCTATTTTATATATACTCTTTTTTTATAGTATTTAAATTTATTAACTACTTTTACTACCCCTTTAAAATACTTAATAAGCTCTTACGTATTATACTTAGTAAGCTACTTAGCCTATTTAATAAGATATTATAAGTTTCCTCCCTTACCTTATATTATAACGATTTCTTTAACTTTCTAAACGTCTTACTTATCTTCTAACTCTAGGAGATTTACTATTTAATTACTAACTATTTAGCGATTTCCTTATAACTTAAGCTAGGAAACTAGGAAAATATTATATATTCTCTAATACTACTTTAATAAATATACTTAGTAAGCCTATTTCCTTACCCTTTTAGCTATTATTATTTTAATATATCTCGGTATTAGTTTATTATTTTTAAATCGTATGTTCTTTATTAATAAGCCGACGACCTCTTTATAATTAAACTCTTTTAAAATATATTTTTTATTATAATAAGCTACTTAGCTTTTAGAGGCTTATACTTATACTTACGTAGCCTAGGCCCTAATTTCTCTAATTTTCTAAACCCTTTTTTAAACCCCTTAGACTATAGCTTTATAATTAAGTATATATTTAACGTACTTAGGGTAATAGCTATATAGTACTATATACGGGGATACTTTTATAATAGAGTATTAGTTATTATTATATATAAACTCGGCCTTTTCTAGCTATACTACCTACTTATTTAGCGAGCCCTTAGTATAAATCCTTAAATACTTTTTTAATATTTAATAAGTTCGCTCCGTTTAGCTATCCGTTTATAAATAATACGTAGTAAATAGTTAGTAACGTATTACCTATTCTTTAGTAAACTCTTTTTAAAATACGCTTATAAAGAGCTTATTTCTATTCGTAATAATACCTTTAGGTATACCGAACTTATATTTAACCTCTTAGTATAAGATACTTATTATTTATATTACGTTAAATATTTTAATAATAAGTAAGAACTTTGCGAACTTTATTATATAATAAATAATAACTACGATATTATTATACTTTATACCGTTATTATAAGCGCTTAGTAATAGTCCCGTAATAAAGTTTATAGATATTTCTTAGAATAAGTATAAGGGTAGTAATAATAACTATAACTACCCGTACGACTTATATCTTAAGGTTATAACTCCTAAATAATACTTATAGTTCTTAACGTATTTTTAGATATCTTATTAAATATTTTTTTAATAGAACTTTTTTTAAATTAGCTCGAGAGTTTTCGTAGCTCTTATATAACTTATTTTATAATCGTCGTAGTATTAATAAAGGATCTTTATTTAAAAAGACTCTATTTAAAGAATAATAAGTCTTTTTTTAAAAAATAATATACCCTATTCGTTAAGTAAATATACTCTTAGCTCGCTAGTTATAGTACGAACTCTTATTAATTATAATATATAAAACTCGTTTTTAGCTTATAATTTTTTAACGAGCTCTTTAATCTTTAATAAAAAATAAGAAGCGAATACCGTTTTATCTTTTATAAGCTCTTTTATAATAAGGCGTAGGATATATTATTTTAATATAGTAACCCTAGCTCTATTTAACTCCTTTTTATCCTTATTAAACCGTTAACGAGCGTTTATTAATAACTCTCTTACTTTCTTACCTTAAGTTATTATAATAATAACTATTACTATTTTATTAATATACCCTATAATACGTTACTAATATAAAAGAGAGGATTCCCTATCCTTAGAGCTAGTTAATATCTAGCTAGGATTATAAAGGGAGGCCTTAACTACTTAAACGTATACCTTAATAATATTATTTTATCTTTTTAAGCTAATTATCCTTTACTAAACGTTGGGTAGTAGTTTACTAATAAAACGTAGTTTTTAAGTTAGCGTAGGGAGGACGTCCTTATAAAGCACTTCTCTTTTTATATAGTCTAGCTTTTTAAATAGACTATTTACCGGGTTCGTTTTCCTTAGTTAGTGTTCTAAGTTAAAGTTAAATATTAATAGTTTATATACCTACTTTACGAGCCTTTCCTAAAGGTCCCGCGCTAGTATATTAATTACTTTTTTAAGTACTTAGTAGTCCGTTAGGACTATAAACTTTTATAAAAAGCCCTAGAAGTAATAAGCCTAGTACTCTAGCCCTTTTATTATAATAAGTAGTTCTTATTAGCCCGTAGCCTATTATTACTCTATATCCGTAAGCTTTTATAACTAATAAATAACGGGTTATTATTCTTTATTAGCTTATTATAATAAGATTATTATAATAGTTTTAATTAAAGCGTTAGTTTCTACTTATATAATACGTTATAAGTTCTAGTACGTAAGTACGGTTACCGAGATAAAAGCGACCTTTAGCTAATTAAATACTTTATCTACTTCCTTAGTCTACTAAAAGTCCCTTATCTACCCCTTTTCTATTTTTAATAATACTATTATTAATATAACAATACCTAAATATTTAGTAATAAACTTCTAATAGAAGTTATAGAACCCTAGGAATACTTAGATATCCCTAATAGACTCTAGCGCCTTTTAGTTAGCAATTGTTCGTACTTATAATAAGTTAATCTTAATTCCTTTTAGTATAATAATATAACTTAAGAACTCGACCCTCTTTTAATAAAACGAGCACTTTAATAATTTAGTAAAAAGCCTATATAAACGTAGACGTTAGAGGACCTTTTTAATATCCTCCGTATACTACTCTTTTATTATTAAGTAAATTATTAGATCGTTTATATATACTATATAATAAGTATTTAGTAAGTTAGCGAGCGCTCGGTAAATATACGCTTAGAACGTTGCGGGTACGTTCGTTAGCTTAAAAAGTATAATAATATATTTAAAGTAATTATATTAGCTCCAGAACGCTATTTTTTATTAATCTTCTTTTTTAATTTAGATATAGTAATAAGTATCCTTAATATTTATTTTTAAAATCTATTTCGCTTTGCGAAGCCTATTTAGGAGCTTATTAATAAGTAGTAATAAGTATCGATTTTTTATAGTTATTTTATTTAGCCCGTAGTAGTTTATATAGAGGCGTAGCGTACCGTCCTTTTTTAATATAAAGAGGATCGGTACCCTAGCTTTATTAACTAAAAGTATAATACGACCGTTTACTAAGTTCTTAATAATATACGTACGAAGCTTATCGAGTTATTTTTTATTTAACGGATAGATAGGACTATATAGTAATTTAATACCTAGAACTAAGTTAATAAAGTATTCTACCCCGCTATATAACTACGGTCCCTTTACTAACTACTTATTAAACGTCTCTATTTTTAATTAAAGTTTTAATAATAAACCCCCTTATAGTTTAGTCTTTATTACCCCCGCAATACTTTTTATAATAATAATATATAATATATATACTCTTTTATAATTCTTAATAATATTACGAGTTATTATTTTTAGTTCGGTAACCGAGATAGGCTCGTATGACTATATATTCGTTACTATATTAATACGAATACCCTCTTAACTTATTAATAATTATAATAATAAGAGGTTTACTATTCTTTTATCCTTATTAATTACGGTAAATAATTACCGAATCTTCTTTAGCTATTTATAATAGTTAATAAGGAAGAGCGTTAATTAGTAAGCTTTTCCCTAGCCTATAGCTTTATTCTAAAGGTCCCTTAACGAGGGAGCTATAATAATAGCCGGGGTTAACCCTAAGTAAGTTACGAGCCTAGTATTAATAATATCTATTTTAAAATATATATTTATATTAACTTCTATTAGCTTTTTAATAATACTTCGTAGAACTATTACCCTACCCTTTATAATTATCCCTATTAGTACTTTCTTAATACTTAGTATAAGCGTATTAAGTATATTACCTATACTTATTCGTTTTTTAATAAGTTAACCTCTATAACTCTTAGTTTAGTAATAACCCGTTAGATAGTTATTAATATTAGCTTTAATTAGGGGTACGTTAGCTTATCGTTACCCTTACTTCCCGACTTATTTTTTTAGTACTTACTAAATATATAACCTATTTTATTATACGTAAAGTACTTAATATTACTATTACGACGCTTTTATAATAGCTCGGCGCGAGCACTTTTATTATACAGCTTTTATAATATTACTCTTAGCGAGTCCCTAGAGCTTAGCCCCTTAAAGCTCTCTTTACTCTTTTTTTTATAAAAGGGGGATATTTAACGCGGTTATTTTAATAACGGATATAGCCTCTTTTTACCGTCTTTTTACGACTAGTCGCTGCCTTTTTATTAATTTAATAATTATAATTTATTAGCTTTATAAGCTATATTACGTACTCTCTTAATTAAGACTTTATAATAAATTAGATCGTCCTATAACTAAAATAATAGTTTAAAAAAGAACTAATATACCTCTATTTTTAAATTCTCTATATCTTTTATACTTAGGTTATAATAAATCGCTAACTACTTAGCGAGGAACTAAGTAAGGGTCTAGCCCTTTTTTAGCTTTTTTATCCTTAGCTCTTTATAATATTCCCGTTCTTAATCCTCGGGGTCTATATACTATTAATAAATAAACGCTAAAAAGTTACCCTAAGAAAGGGGATCTTAGAGGCTCTTCTCGTAATTATACTATTACGTTTATAATAATAAGGATATTTTAAATAGGGCCTATTTAATATATTATTTTATAGTGCTTTTTATACGAAGCTTATTACTTACTTTTATAATAATAATCTAGTCTACTACTTAGGTACTCGTAAACTCTTTTCCGATCGGTTTATAGTTATAAAAAGGAGGCTTTTTATATTTTCGTTAACCTAAATACGTCGCTAGCTACTTAGTAAGCTATTAAACGAGCTCCTTATATTAACGCCGTTTTTAATTTCGATTTTTAATTATTATTTTTATTATTTTATAAAAATAGGTTATTATTAGGCTTATAGGGTTTATTAAACTAGCTATTTTAGTACTATCTGCGCCTTTATATACGCCTTAACTTTATATATTTAATAATCGGTTATTAATAAATACCCCGTTTATAATAAATAAGGTCTTTAGGGTATTAATAAGGTAACTAGCCTATAAGGGTAATTTACCCCGATTATTTTCTTTATTTAGCTCTTTTATAAATATTAGTATTTAAGTAGGACTCGCCCTATAATAAGCTCGTTTTTTTAAATAGAATAGGGTTAAATAATTAACTCTAAATAGCTATAACTTATTAATACTAACGGCTCTTTATTAATAACTAGGCGTCGTTTTATTAACGTTCCGTTCGTTTTTATAATTTATTATTATTTATATTAGTTATTTTATAAAAATAAAAGCTTTAGAATTATAAAAGATTAGGCTATAAATACTTAATTAGCGAGGTTATAATATAAATATAAGTATATTATAAAACTAAAACTTATAAAGTCCTTCGTAAGGGCTTTGCTTTTTATAAAGTTTTTTTATAATAAGATCTATATACCGGTTGCTAAGTTATCGGCGTCCTATTGCCGGCCGTATCCCGAATCCATTATACTTATAAACTATAAAATATTAATAGAGGTTATAGAGCTTAGTAAAGTAGTTTTAACGGCTTATAAATAACTTAAAGTATTTTTAGGTTTTTTAGTATATTATATTAAAGCTTAGCGGGTTAGAAATATTACTAAGTTAGTTAAAATAAAAAGTTAACGCCCTTTTTTTAAATATATTTAAAAAAGTATTAAAATAGTATTATTTACTAATTCCCGCCCGTTAATATAATATTTTAAAAATCTAAAGCTTTTTATTAAAAATATCGTACTTCTCGTTATTATACTTATTTTTATTATTATAGAGCTTAGTAAGGTTAATTAATTAGTAAGTATTAAGTATAATATTATTTTTAGTTTTTATATCGAAGTATAATATTTAACGGGATAGATTTTGTTATTAAGTAATAATAATTTTATTTTTTAGTTCTTTTTTTTTTCTTTTTTAAAAAGGTAGTAAATTAGTTAGTTAATAGCGAGGCTAAGGTTAGAATTTTAATTATTAAAATTAAGTAAGTTAGGGTTATACGGATTCCCTTACTATCTCTTTAGCTTATTAAATAAAATTATTAGTATTTATTAACTATAGGAGTATTAAGTAAAAGAAGTAAAGATCGTAATATAATATATTAAAGTATTTAATACGGTTATAATAAACTATAATCTCTTTAAAAGTTTAAGTAAGGAAGTATTAAATATTAAGGGTACTAGCGATCTTCTTTACTATTTAATTACGATTTTTAATTATTAAATTAATATTATTATTTATAAAAAAGTCTCTTAGCTTCTTAAGAATTATACTTTTTATTCTTAAAAAGTCCCCTACTTCTTAGCTTTAAAAATCGGTTTTAAAATCCTTTTATAGCTCCTTACTTATTAAGCCGTTTTAGTAATAATATCTTATTATATAAAGGACGAAAGTATTAAGCTTTTTATTATTTATAAGGGTAGGTATAATATTAAATAAGCCTTATTAAGTTAAGTTAACGTAGTCCTATTAATAAATTAAAATTAAGTATAGTTTTATAATTTAAAAGTAAAAGTAAACTAGAGGTAATATTAATTAATTATTAGACCTTTTTTATTCATTACTAAGGCTAGCGGTTATTATAATATATTTACGAAGTAAGTTATATAATAAAAGATTATTATAAGAGGTAATTATTATATTATAATTATAATATAATATTAGTTAGGTTAAAAGGAGTAGTAAGTCGGTTATAGCGATCGTTTTAATAGTAATAAGCGGGCTATTATTATTAATTAAAAAATTCTATTTTTTTAACGAGGTTTATAAATAGAAAGTTACTAAAGTTAATAAAAAGTCATAAAAAAAGAAAAAAGGCCTTTTATAGCCGTATTTTTAATAATAAATAGAGGATTCCGTTAGTTACTAATTGATAATTTCTTTTAGTACTTTTCGTACTTTATTTTTATTAATCTAGTCTTAGAGCTTTTATTAAGTTAAAAAAAAGTAGATTTATTAATAATATAAAATAAATCCTTACTACTATTATTATTAAGATCTTTTCTTTTCCTTAGTATCTCAGAATACTTCGCTATTAATAAAAGATTTATTATTAACGTACTTATAATTTCGAAAGTTTTATTATTATTAAGTACTAATATATTAGTAATTATTAAATTAATTTCTTAGTAATTAATCTCCTCTTACTTATTATTAGTTTAAAGTAGTACTTAGCTATAATATATTTAAAATAAATTCTTTTATAAGCGGCTTAATTAAAAAGAAGTTAATAATAATAATAAGGCTAGTAAAAATAATATTAATAATAGAGGCGAGGTTAATAATAATAGTAAAGTAGTTAATTTTTTTATAATAGTAGTTTTAATAAAAAAGATTATATATAATAAAGCGCGCTCTTAACGGCCCGTAACTAGTTAATTAATCGTTAGTTAATAATAATAAAAGAGAGTTGAAGTAATATAAACTAGGCCGCTTATTATTAATTAAATAGATAGAACTAAGTTAATAAGTTAAAATAGCTAGCGAGGTAGGTCGAGGCTATTTTTTTTATAATTATATCCTTATTAACTTATAATAAAAATATATATATAATTTAATTACTAATTAGTATTAATATATATATAAGTAAGTTAGACCTTTTAGTTATAACTAGGTTAATAGGTTAGTATAGGTCTATTATATATATATAAAAGGGGAAGATCGTAGGCAGAGCCCGCGGTCCCTTAGTGGGTATAGGTAGGTAGAAGGGTCCGTCTGCACGGGCCCAGACTGCCTACCTACTACCCCTACCTTAACTACCTAATAGGGCCCCTTTTCTGCCTCGTAATCTAACAGAAATTGAAGTCAACTCTCCTATCGGCCACACCGAATCGCGGGCTGTTGAGTTTCAGTCCGTGACCTCGAGCTGTGGCGCCACAGGGTACACCTACACTAGTCCGTTGCCATATGCCATCAGCTCAACAGTGGCCCCTCCGGACTTGTCCGCATCCCCGACCATAGGGGCTCAGAGTTGGTCAGCCCAACGCATGTCAGCAGATTGCGCCACCACGTACCACGTCCAAGACGGCGATACCTGCGACAGCATTTCTATTGCTCAGAGCGTCTCGAGTAGGGATCTGGTAGAGGCGAATGAACATCTTGACAATTGGTGCGGTGGTCTCGGCGCAGGACAAGAAATGTGTCTGCCTGCGCAGTGTAAACTGCACCTACTGACGACCGAGGATTCGTGCGAATCCTTGTTAAGGCAATATGGAGTCTCGCCCAAGGACCTTTCGGAGTGGAACCCAAAACTCTACATCCAATGTGACGGGTTCAGTCAGATCAATACAGGTTATATTTGCGTCGGGTAAGTCACAGACTCTAGTTCTAGAGCATGTCAACGATGCGCACCTCGCTCATGACTTTCGTGGTTCCTAGGCCTCCAATCATCCCTAAAAAGTCACCGGAAACCTCACCAGCACCTGGGAAAAGCAATTCCACCATTAACATCAGTGCTTCCTCACCGGCGGCGACGAGCACTACGGTCCATCAGACAGCAGTGCTACCATTGAAGGAATCTTCAACAACTCAGGCTTCAATGGATGAAAATGTGTCCAGTGGAGGGCCAATTGGGGAGACCACCGGGGTGTTCTTCAGCATCGAATCATCAATTCCCTCTCGTTCAGAGACAAGCAAAGCCCAAGATCCTACCTCATCTGTACAGGTTTAGAGGTTGATTCAGTTAATGAAGGTCGGGGTCTTGAACGCCAAAGGTCTACACAGGTGACGCAGGTGGGTATTCCGCTGCTCGTGGCCGTAACATGAGCCTGAAAGGATCAATGATGCTTCATGTACTAGACACCTGTAACTTTGTGGACATGGCAGCGTTTCCTATGGTAGAGAAGAACAGCAGGTGCTTGAATACTGTCCCTAGGTATCACCTGAGACTAGAAGAGAGAACTTCGCGAGTATCCTCGTCAAAGTCTGTAGAGGCTAGTCGATTTCGAAGCACAATTGGGTGAGCGTACGGAATGGGCCATGCCCGAACGGTCATGTTCTCCTCTTGTTACAGTTTTCTTTTGAGAATCGACGACCATTGGAAATGTGTATGCAGTAGACTAGCATCTGGAACATCATGTCTCATTCCCACAACACTATTTTGTTGACAAAAGAATTGCGTGCATACTAGAGGTAACCCAAATAGCACTGAGCCCTGACCACCGACGAGACGGCTCACGTACCTACCTTAATTGTGAGCCTTGATTTGCGAACTCCCTCATCTCCAAACTTGCGACAAGAGCGTTTCGATTCTCGGTGGATCAGCAGGCCCATCTGGAACTTTTTATATCATCACCTCATCATTCATCTGCTATTCAAAGAAGCTGCTGCCATTATAGACGTATTAATCCATGTCTTAACCCTTTTAGAAAACCATGCACAAGCGGCCCTTGAGCTGTTTAGACAAATAGTGTTCCGCCATCTCATTGGCCTCGTCAACACCGAACGTCTTCTCAACGTGCGTCTTGCAACCATTCTTTGCGTGCAATTCCACCATTTCCCTGCTCCGTTCAGGAGTGCAAATCAACGCACCACGAACAGTCTGCTCCTTGAAATTCAGCGCAAAGGGATCGACCTCAAAAGGCCCATCGGCGGGGAGACCGACATCGACCAGTACACCACCCTTGCGCAAGAATTGCTGTCCGAACCTGACAAGCGGCCGTGCCTCGGTCGTGATGACGATGCGGTCGACACCGGGATTGGTATCATAGAATGAAGTCTGGAGCTCTTCAACAACCTTCTTCTGAGACTCTTCTGTATCGATGAGGTACGTGCGATCGGGCTTGAGGTGTGAGGGCACATCGTTGGCTAGGGCGAGTCCTTCTTGTCTGTTGTCGATGACGATGACCTTGTATCCCAGCGCCTTGGCGTATTGTACACCGAGGTGTCCCAAGCCGCCGATGCCGATGATGGCAAGCCATTGGTCCTTATGGCCCTGCGCGGCACATAGCGCGCCATAGACTGTCGCACCGGCGCAGAACAAGGGTGCGGCCTCGGCCCAAGGGATAGACTCGGGAATCTTGGCGACGACACGGGCGTCGGCTTTCATGTATTGTGCGAACCCGCCGTCCAGGGTAAGCCCCAGCATGCCGACGAGGTTATCGCAGACCTGTTTTCCTTGGTTGCACGAGTTGCACTTGCCGCAGCAGCCATAGGTGTTGATAGAACCGACGCGGTCACCGACTTGAAGACCCTGCTTGCCTGCTTCGGAACCGAGCCTGATGATGGTGCCGGCGGGTTCGTGGGAGCCGACAAGGCCTGGCTTTGCGCCGGCCGAGGCGTAGACACCCTGCTGGACCTGGAGATCTGTGTGGCAGTAGCCTGCGGCGGCAATCTTGACGAGGACGTCATTTGGGCCGAGGTCGGTCGGGACGTTTACATCCTTTACCTCATAGCCTTTGTTGAAGTCTTTGATTGTCGCGGCGCGCATTTGTTGGGGGATCTGGTCTGCCATGTTGGAAGGAGGTTGAACATCAATTACTAGCGATGTCGCAATGTTGTTGTTACTCAGGATTGGGTATGTTTGGCTCAATGCAATTGGAAGGTACCAAAAATGGGATTTAATAGGGTGACCAGAAAATGAGTTTACAATAACCTCTTTGTCTTTGATGTCTTTCGATACTTATAGGCTGGCGAGACCGTCAACCGGTGACCGATTTTGTCTGTGAAACGTCATAATAGACGCTCATCAGATGTGATGCGGAACGCAATATCAGCGTCACAGGATCCAATGATAGTTACGTCGAGTGGAACAGTTTGACGGACTTTGCAGCCTCATAGTGTCATAAAAGTGGCCCATTCAGAAACGCTGGTCCGGGAGCATCTGAACGTTATCGGACCCCATTCAGCATGTAAGCTTTCAGAAAAATTGTAGTATCGTCGATGCCTGCCACTTCTCTGCCATGTAACTGACATGTCAACGATGGTGAACATTATGCAATACCAGAATTCGATTTTCTCACACTTACAGCATCGGTTAGAACTTCAAGTCTATTGGTTGCTAGTGGTAAACTGGTAAATGTCGGTGAGTTTGGAAAAGTTCACAAATGTGTGTAGTCGATGCCCCGTCGCCATATGCAAACCCAAATTACGACGTCGGCCGATTACCGCTGTCTCAAGTACGGTGATGTAACCTTGAGATCATCACAACAGTTTCGCCCGGTGAGAGTGCATCGGAGCTTTACACCCTTGGTGACATCGGTGTAAGGCAAGCTAGATCTGTGGGCTCAACTCCACCGAGACCCACCGTGCCGAGCGGGATCCTGAGATGCATCCGCCATCGAGATCGCGCTGGATACAGACCTGGGTTTCCTTCAATATTATACACGTTTTGATAAGAATGCCAAGGGCGCAATTAATTGCGAGTCTAGTTGTAGGGCTCTACGTTCCTTTCTCAATACCCTATCATGACCAGGTGCATCTCGTCTTAATGTTGGGCTGACCTGCTGCGCCAAGGGTTGGGTGGTAGACCTTTTTGGTGTCCGCAGTAACGGGATCCACCACCTGGCACTGGTTGTCCTCGTCGTAGTAGCTCCCCTTCAACTCCGTCTCACAGATTCTCTGCCTCCAGTTGCGCAGGCTGTCATTGTACGCGGCAGGTGGTGCTGGTGAACAGCTGGCGTGGAAGGCGGTGATATATTCAGCCAAGACTGTGCTAGACAGGGCGAACAAGATGGTTGCTGTCTTGAGATGCACTGTGGAATGTTAGGAATGCAAGTCCGGTTCTTGAGTATTGGGAGAATGTTTGACTAACTGATGAAGTAGTGATTGTTATGAGGAGCGATTGAGTTGATGTTGTTTGCTTCAATCGCCTTGAACGAGATGTGACTCTAACGTCTAACATGCACTGAAAGACCGGATTGGTGTGGGCTTAAGTATACCGGACCCAGCACGAAATCGCGGCATTGAATACTATTACTGTTCGAAGTTCAATTAAATTGAAGGAAACTCTAAGAAACAGCTAGGAGTTGAAAGTCGAATGTCGCATTCGCTTTTCCCCCTTTTGAAGTGCTAAGCTTTGTACCAAGTGGGCTGCAAGAGCAAGCCTCGCCCGCTCGTTCCGATCACACAGACCACAACGACATCACCGAAGTATTGAAAATATAGTTTCGTCGTTGGAAAAGTTCTTCAGATCTAAAAAGAGAATCATTTGCTTTCTGGGCTTTTGCGCTTATTATTTGATTAATTGATTGTGTGTTAGCAAGTCGAAGCTGGTCACGTCTGATGTCTCGTTCCCAGGATTCTGATGCTGTCCCAGCCCGACGGAAGTTATGACTCCGTCTCCTTCGGCTATACGCCAGATTCAGGACTAATGAACCTTATTTAATGTCAAGCAATATTTACTAGATTTAACGGCGAACTGTAAACTCCAAGAGAAGCAGTGGGTGACCCACTATGCCTGAACAAGGGCTTATGTTATCAGTAATCCAGCTTGTTCACTAATAGCTGCCATCCTACATCGACACTGTTATGGATCGTTTAGCTAGTCCACAAGGAATCCCGTGTTCTGAACCTGCCCGTCGTGGTCTAAAGAGCCTTTGAATATTTCTTCCTGAGACTGCACACGTTGCCGAAGCACACTTAGGGAGACGAATCTTCTACAAACGGATCCTGAGAATATATAAGTCTCATCTGATTTGTTTGAGGTCGAAACTCCGCTACTTCTCTGCCTCTTCAAGCGCCAGGCATAATATTCTCCCCCAGTAATGATGGAGTACTTCACAGGATTGCTCTCACTCGCGCATGTTGGCACAGACTCCAATACCTACGCTCTATCAAATCCGAAAAAGAACGGAGCAAAATACCTCTCATTCCCACTCTTATTGATGACCTTGTGGATCGTTGACACGTAGAAGTCATCTGTCCATCTCATGAAGCAGTCGGCAATGTTGACAACGAATGCGCCGGGGATGGGATCCGTCTTGGCCCAGTTGCCGGATTTGCTGAGAACTTCCAAACCGCCAGAAGATTCTTGAGTAACAATGGTAAAGCATTCGACATCAGTTTGTGCGCCGATACTGCTCTGCTTGTCTGTCGAGTGCTTTTGCTCAGGGAAATGGAGAATGCGCATTCACGCCCCTGGCCGCTTGGCATATTTTTCGAAGTCATATTTAGGCAGGTGAGCGCAAGTGCGAAGATTCGAGTTATCCGACGTAAGAGCCTCAGGAACTTTGTGTGATAGGCATACAGATTGTCCCGGAAACCAGGTAGGTCGGTAGGCAGATGCTGAAGGACTCCTCTGTCTTCTCAACTGCTTTAGGGTCTTTCTGCGCGTCGTAGGCCTAGTTGAAGGCTTCGCTCACTTCTGGAAAACGGTCAGTAGAGGTAAGAAAAGCACTGATCTTCCAGAATTTAGATCGCAACCTATCCTAAATTTTAGTCATCTTCAGATCTAAGTTGCAACAATGACGTCTCTGTCACGGAGCCGCCGTCTAACTCGGCGCGTAAAAGTAAATCAAGATACAGACACTGACGTGGGCATCCATGTCAACAAAGATACCCGTCCGTTGCCTCCTTCCCGTCGAACTTGCAGTCCTCGGGAGTTTTTGGGGTTATGGGTGGTCGCCGGATCTTTCGATATTGGCGCTTAGGCGACGGGCTCTTCCTCGATCTCCTGAAGACTGAACGTCTGGGTAAGCGATTTAGCCCATTCCGCGAGATAACTAGAGGCAACGATCCGTAAGCTGATGAAGCTAAGCAATCGACGATTGCAATCGTCGTCGCTCACACCTTTGTCGGGTTTGTGTGCATAGCTGGAGGCCACCCTGGCGCAAAGTGGCATATCGGGTTTCCGCTTTGGATGAAGCAGGATGGGGTATATGGGGTTAGCTGTTTCCCATGGTAAGTCTAGACCTTAAATCTTACCTTACCTTTCCCAGTGCAAGCAAGATTTGGGGCTGTGTGGACTAATCTCGCGACCAGGCCATCCGCGTCTTTTGTATTGACAGCCACCAACACGTGGTATGGAAGCCAACGCTTGAGGGTCATATTAACCTGCATCTGGCCATCGCACCTCAATTACATTCCGAGCTTGCGGACGGGACGATGAAAGTCTATGACCTCATCTCCTTCATCCTGTACTTCCTGCTCTGCTTGCCATTGGTGTGGTCCAGCACAGAAAACCATCGCAAGCCGTTCTTCTTCGCCTCGATCACGGTGGCGACAGCCGTTTTGTGCTATTGATCTGGTGGACGGCTCGTGCTGGCGGTGGAGGTGCCATTCTTGCAGATGTGAGCAAGGTCTCTGGTATCAAGCCTGCGCAATGGGGAGACTTGGGCTGGGCTGTCGTAGCCGTGGTGCTAAAATTGGAAGTATCGGTACGCATATGTGGTCCCAGTCCGACTACACCCGCTATGCACGGAAACCAGGGGACCAGGTCCTCGCTCAGCTAATCATGGAACCCTTGGAAACCATCATTGTGGCCTGTATAGGTATTATTTGCACGTCGTGCGCGGCAACGCTCTACCCCAACGAAGGGATGCTGCTATAGCAGCCCTACGCCTTCCTAGAGGCTGTGCGCAAGAACGAGGCTAATTTCGGCGCCCGGGCTGGGGCCGTGTTCACCAGTATCGCTTTCATGCTATCGTAGTTTGGCATGGTCGTTGCCTACAAATGTGTAGTCGCGGGTATCGATCTAGCCGCGTTGCAACCGCGATAGTTTACGATCTGTCGCGGGGGATTTCTGACCATCGTCTTCGTCTTCATCATGCAGCCCTTGTCACTGCTTAACAGTGCGGGAACTTCCTAATCGTGGCCGGCAGCTTCAATGTCTTCCTCGGTCCGATCAAGGGAATCATGTTTGCCGATGACTTCCTCATCCGCAAGCGGACCATGAAGCTTACCGGCCTGTAAAGTGACTCATCCGCCAGCATTTACTGGTAGACCAGAGGTTGAAATCTGCGGGCGGCCGTTTTTTGGGTGCTTGGAGCCTGGATATTCATTCATGGGTTAGCGCAAAGAGCCACGGCACCTAGCGAGGTTTGGGTGAGTGTGAGAGACTCTACCAGTCGTTCTGGTTTGTGGGATGTCTCGTATCTGGCTCGACGTATCTCGCATTCGATCGTATCGGGCCAATACCTGAGAAACCAGCTGCCACACTACACAGCCACAGGCTGTGTGCCACAACTAGTAGCGACCAGCTATAACTATATATAGGGGCTTCTGCCCATATTAGGGGCTTCTGCCTATATTACTTAGAAGAATTAACTACTACTTAATATATTATATTAACCCTACTTTTACCCCTAGTAATTTAGTAATATGACTTATAATACGACTTAGTACTAAGAATTTCTTTTTTATTAGCTTATTATAACTAAGATTTAATTTATTAAATAATCCTTACTCTACCCCTATAAAAAATACGACTAATAATAACTAAGCTAAAAGCTAGATAATTGCTATGTTTTTATATTAATAATACGAATTACCCCTATATAGCGAGAGTTATAAACGCTAATTAATATTACGTAACGCGGGTATTATAATAAACTAACTAAATTATTAATACTCGTACTAATAAAGTCGAGCTAGACTACCTTATTAAATTTTTAAAATTAGTACGAGGAGTTAATATAATAATTTAATAAATTTATACTATAAAATTTAATTACTAACCGACGTTATTTAATAATACTCGTTTAATAACTCCTACTTAACCATAATTGTTACTTATTATACCTTTAGTATTAGTAATAATACGTACTACTAACCTAGGTAACTACTTCGATTTAAAAAGTCTTATTACTAACCTAAATAATTACTACTTACGCCCTTTTTTATTTAATAACTACGACGAGTTAGTAGAGCTTTTTAAAATAGCGGACGGTAATATAAACGGTAATAACTAACTTATAAATAATAATAACCTAATTAGTAGTCTCTTTACTAATATAATTACCTAAATTATTATAATAGTAGCCTTAATTATAAATAATATAAATAATAATAACGACGGTAGCTAATAATTAACTCTTAGATATAATAATAATTAGTTTATATTCCTAAAGCTAAAGGAGATTAAATACTTCGATTTAATTAGTTATAATAATTCGAAGTATAGTATTACCTCTAGTATTAAGTTTACTACTTATATTAATATTTATATTTTTTATAATAGGTTCTAATATTTCGTAATAACTAGAGGTAACGTAGCTATTAAGGAGGTATAGTCGTTTTACTTACTAAGTATAACGTTAATATAATATATTATTAAGCTTATATAACTAGAATAACCAGCTCTATTTAATTATAAAATATAAGTTATTATTAAGACTTTATAAAAGTAGTTTAAGTAAAATTCTTTTAAAGCCCTTAATGCGTTATATATATAAAAACTTATAATTAAGGACCTTATTAACGGATATATAATTAAACTATTTATATAAATAATAATTCGTAACGTATAAAATATAAAAATCGACGATATTTAAACATAACTTAAAGTTATTTTTAAAGCTCTTAATAGTAAGATCTAGGTATAAATAAAAAAGTTAATAGTAATAATAACCCTAGTTTAGTTCTTAAACAGCTTTAATAATAAAAAGAGTATTTTAATTTATATAACTAAGGATAGATATCCTATATAAAATAATTACTAAGTACAATAAGTAATAATAAGCTCTTTATATAATAACGACCTAGTCCCTAAACTAAGATTAGCTTTATAAAAAAAAGGATACTAAAATACTCTCTATTTATTATAGAGACTAGAGTTTAATAATTACTAACTAAACTATAATTATTAATAATTTAATAAGTAGTTTAATTATAATTAGTATAACGACTTTAATTATTTAAATAACTATAAGCTACTTATTTAATATAATAACTTATATAGAGGTAGTAATTTTTAAAAAAGTAATTAGTTAAATAATTAACTTATAACGTAAGCTAATAGCTAAATAACTAATACTACGTAATAAATATAGTAAAGTACTTAGTCTTAACTATACTAACCCCCCTAAATAAGAAGTTCTATAGTACTATTATAATTTAGCGGGTATACTTATAACCTTAATAATAACTTTAATAAACTATACTAATAGCGCAATAACTATTATTTAAACCGTTTTAACTATAACTAACTACGTTATATATATATATAAGCTTATATATTAAAAAAATAGGACGAAAAGTTATTAAAATAAAACGAGGATTAGAATTTAAAATAGGCGTACTACGGTAACGATTAATTAGAAAAACTAGATATAAATAATAATTTTAATAATATAAACTACAGACCTCTAGACTACGATCCGGTACCCGTAATTAGGGACGTAGTATTTTTTATTACTAGCTCTTTAAGTATATATAATTATAAAAAATATAACGAGTAATTCGCTTTAGGTAATAGACTATTTTAATATTTTTATAATATATACGACGTAAGTTTTTAATATAAACTATAAATACTAATAACTAACGCCTTTTTTAAAATTCCCTAGTTATTAAATAACGAGGATTAAAAAAAAGCGTACTTAATAATATTATATTAGTAATAAAGGATAATACGATAACTATTTTACTAATGGCAAATACTCTAATTATTAATAAAGCTAGACTACTTATTATTATTTTTACTATAGATTTTAAGCTAGACATTAGGATAGGATTTAGAATAAGAATATTTATTATTATATAACTACGATTTATAACTTCCCTTAATAATAATACCGAGGAAGAGGTTTATACTAATATAAGCTATAGTCGATTAATTACCGACCGATAATAAATTATAGCTATTTTTTTATTTTTAAAAATTAAATAACGCGCCGTTCCTTTAACTATTAGAGGTATTAAAATAGATATATACTAAATATAAAACTATATAATCTTTTTATTTTATATTAAGGGTACTACTATAAATAATAATATACTATCCTTAATATACTTTATATAAGAAGTATTATTAGTTAATAGCTTATAAATAAATATATTAATTAGTATTAATATTATAAAACTAAAAAAATTCAAAATCGACTTCGCTACCTCTATTATTACTATTTAATTATATAATATTAACGTCCCGGCGTTTTATAATATTAAATATAGACTACTTATTAAGGCTACGATCCGATCGGCTACGATAATAATTATATTACTATATATATCTTCTTTACTCTTAGTTTTATATTCCGTAATAACTAACGAAGACTTATTATTTAAGCTAATACTGTATAATAAATTTATATCTTACGTATTATTAATTAACGAGAATATATATTATATTATAACTATTAATAATACTAATAAACTTATTATAATCCTTATAAAAGCTAAGGTCGGCTCTTTTAATTTAATTATTAAAAATGCCTATTATTAGTAAATTAACGACGACTAGGCGAGTATAATAGCTAATTTTAGTAATATAAATAATAAGCTAAACGAGGCTATAATTTTTAAGCTAATAAAAGTTTAGCTAACGGACTAAATAAAGAAATATATAACTAGAATTATAATATATAATAGAGCTAATAAAATAAACTATTTTATACCCCTATTAGACTATTTCTAAGACGTTTTTAAAAATACTAGCTTTATTAATATTCCTAAAGACTAATAGATACGAATTACCTTTAAACTAGGCTAAGAAAAAGAGGTCCTTAAGACGAGGAAAATTTACTATTTAGGAGTTAATAAAAAAGAAGTTATCTAGAAATAACTAAATATACTTATTAACTAAGGACGACTATATTATACTATAAACTTAGTACCGTTTTTATTTTTAATTTTTATAATATAATATAAAGTTAATAAAAAATAAAAAAGCCGTATAGTTATTAATATCCGTAAACTAAATAAAATCGTACTCCTAAATAGCTACTTAATACGATTATAAAACAATATTTTTAATATTATTAAAAATAAGTACTATATTACGGTTATAAACGTAAGTTCGTTTTATTATTAATAATAAGTATACTCCGAATCTCGCGACGTTTTTATAATTATTATACTTAATAAATAATATATTTTTAATTACGTTATAATAAGTTATAAAAACTTAAACGCCTATATTTAATAATAAATAGACGCCCTTTTTATAAACGTCTTAGCCTAATTATATTATAATAATATTATTATTAAATTTAATACGTTAAAAAAGTATATTACTAACCTCGACGCCGTCTTTCGTTTATTATAATAAAAAATATTAATATTAACTTATTAAAAACCTTTATAGGATTTCCGGGTACTACCGTTTTTAAATAATACGTCGATACCTTCGGCTTATTTATTATAATAAAAAAGTTAAATACTCTTAAATAACTTAAATATTTAACGACTTTCTATAACCTCGAGATATTTATTAGCCTTATAAAGTACCTCCGTAATAACGTCCCGGGATATATATTTATTATAAAACTACTAAAATAATTAAAAACGGATTTATTATAATAAAGGACTAAAAATAATAAACGAATTATTAATAAAAATCCTAAGTATAAATAATAAATAAAATTGGTCCCAATTATAATTATTAATAAAGAACGGTACGCGTTTAAAAAAGTACGTAGCGACTTATTAAATAATATTAAGCTATATTACTACGACTTAATACGACCGCTATTTATTAATTTTAATATAATAGCGACGGGTATTAGTATTATAGCTTATTATATTAAGCCGGAAGTACTATAAATAATTATAAATAACGAAAAAAAGCTAACTAAACTACTACTAAAGGGTAATATTTAACTAGTATTATACTTATTACGAACCTTATCTAAGCTTAAAAAAAGATATTAACTAACGGAAATAGAAATACTAAGTTTTATCTAGGTCCTAAAGAAATATAATTACTAAATCTCCGTATTAAAACTTATTATAATAATTATTATTAATTATTCCGCTATCGTAGGCTTATAATAATAATCGAATATTACTAATACTATAGTAAATAATATTAATAATAAAAAACTAATTAGGGCAATAGAGTACGCTAGCTAATTTAATATTTAGGTTATATATAAGCTAAGTAAGGAATATATTATATTAAACGCGCTATTTAAATTACTAACTAACCTAGGATATAACGAGCTAAATTTAATAAATAGCGGCTTAGACGTTTTACTAAATAACGTACTAAACGATTAGGTAATATAGATATAGGTATAATTAGTTTTCCTAACTAATAATACTTATATTATATAAATTAGTTTATTACCGATATATATAACTAACGACTAGTAACTAGAAAACGATATTATACTACTAATAATATAGGATAGTACTAATATAATTCTTTTTAAAATAGTACTAAGTTTTAAAAAAAAATCTAATAAAGTTACGATATAAACCTAGTTTTTAAATTTATTATTAAAATAATCCGTAATAATATAATACTACTTAAAAAGAACCGCGCCGAATTATTTTTTTATATATAAGGGACTATTATAAAAAGTAATATATAGTATATATAACTAATTATATATCCCTTAAATATACTACGCTAATATTTTTAAAATAGCTTATAAAAAAAACTATATAAGCTATAATAAGATAGTTATAATATTATTTAGATATTATATACTACGATTTATATAAAATCTAAAGCGCTATATCTAGGGTTACTTAACGTGCTTAATAATAAAACTTAAAATATATTAACTATATAGTAATATATAACCTATTATACCGTTATTATATCCTTATTATATAATTACTATTAATTTTATTTTAAGATTACTAACTTCGGGAGAAGGATATAACTATATTTTATTAATAACTAATAAGATATTTAAATAGATTAGTCTAATATTTAAATATAAAACGATAATAATAAAAAAATAGGTAACGTTATTAATAAACTTCTTATAGCGCTATAATTAGGGATTATTAAAAGTAATTCTAAGTAATAGAGACCCTAAATTCCTTTTTATAATATAAAAATATATATAGGATAAGTATAATAATAAACTATTATACTTAGTAACTTACTATCCCTAGACTAATAGCTAAAATAAATAGATAAACTTTATAATTAAGTCGGCGCTATAAATATACTTTATATTACTAAAATCCCTAAACCGATAGCCTAATAGTATTCCCTAATTATAATTCGAGATTAATAATAATAAATTAGCAATAATAACTAAGTTACCTAACGAAATTATTTTAGGATTTACTTTTAATAATATTATTAATATAGTTATAAATATAATAAATAAATTACTAATTAGATTAAAAATATAACTTAAGGTATATAATACTATTATTATCGTAGCCATCCGGATAAAATTATACTATAATTAAAAGCGCCTTACTAAATTTTTTAAAATTAAATAACGTATTATATTAAGATTATACCGCGGTTATAATATATTATAATTAATTATATTAAGAAAGAAATACTTATAATAATATACTAGGCCTTTTACGATCCTCGAACGGGTTAAATAACTCGTATATAAGCTCGACTTATTTTAATACGTAAAAATATATAACGTAATCTTAGTTAACTACTTAGAACTAGTATTACTACTTAATATCTATAGACGAGTATTACTAATATTAATAGTAATTTTACTTACTAATTTATTAAAAAAGATTATCAATATTTAATAAAATAAGAATAGATTATAATTCTTATTATAATTAAAGGGATTAAGTAAATAATATAAATAGTAACTAGAACTTTTTTATAAAATTATTATAACGAGGTATTTATTACTATAAAAAGAAAAATATTTAATTTAGTTAAATAATAATTCCTTTTTATAATAAAAAATAGTATTAACTATTTTTAATTTTAAGTACTTATTTAAAGCTAAAAATCGAACTTACTATTTGATCTTAACTCTATATTACTTATAATTAGCTATTTAAACCTTATTTTTACTTATTTTAGTTATACTTTTTTTTTCTTTTTTATATATTTATATTAAAATAGCGTAACTAAATAAAACTAATAATAGCTTTATTAACTTAGCTAGTTAAGTATACGATAAAAAAAGTACTAACTAAACGTTTATTAATAATTTTAATAATTTAATAATCCTTAATATTAATTATATAAACGTTTTTAAGTTATTATAATACTTATTAACTATTAAAAATAAGAACGACGGATTATTTAAAATAAAAAATAAGGATAACGACTTAGTAAGTAAAGAGGACCCCGGACTTAAAACTAAATATAGGGGATTCGCTAGTTCATTTAATATATATAACTTATTTATTATAAACTTACTTTTTAAAAAATTTAAAAAATTTAATACTTAACTATTTATAATACTAAATAATACTACTTAAAGAATCTAAAATTAAATAAACGGGAAGTTACTATCCTAATTAAAGAAGATAATAGCTTAAACCCCGATTATAATTAATAATAACTTATTATTTATAAAATTAAAAATTAAGAGTAAAAAAGCTAATAATATAAAGTTATTATTAAATAATAATAACGATTTTTTAAAAATTAAAAAAGGGATTAATAACGAGGAGTTTAATAAAAAAAATTTAATAATAGCGTTTTACTTAACGAGAAATTATTAATAAAAAAAAACGTAAAACTAAAAGAATAAAGAATATAGGTAATAAGAAGCTAAAAATAATAACTTTATAAAAAAATCCTCCTTAGGACGATTTATTAAAAAAAATACCCGTACCCCTAAAGCCGATTCTTAATAATCCCTTAGTATAACTAATTAGAATTAATTTAAATATATTTATTTTAAATAAGATAATACTTAAGTAGTACTATTTAATTTTTAAGTTAGTATAACGAGGTTAGTTATATAAAAAGAATTATAATAACTTATATTATACTATAGTATTTTTTAATAATAACTTAAATAATATTATTTTCTTAGAGTTTAATAAAATTTAAGTTATAATAACTCTTTATTAAATACTTATAAATAATTAAAAAAAAGGCGACTTATTATTATATTTTATATATAAAACTTTACGTAAAATTATTAAAAAAAAAAGTAACGGCTAAGGAAATTATAATAATAATATATTTATATAGCTTTAGTTTATTAAAAAGTTAGCGCAACTATTTTAACTAAATTAAGCTATTAAAATACCTTACTATTTATAATTCTATAAAGCCTAAATATAATAATATATTAAATACGCTTCTTACTACTTATAAATAATAAAAGCTAGTACCTTAAACTACTAATACGACTCCCGGGCCTTAATACTTATTTTTAAAATAATTAAAATAATTACTAATTAAAAAAGAAAAGCCTAGGAATATAATTTTATAATATAATACGACCTTAGTTTAGGATAATAATAAAGAATTTTATAAGTTTATATAAAAGATTATTATTAAAATAATAATAGATAATAAAATAAGGATAATTCTTTTTTAATAAAAAATGTAAAAAAGAGGATAATAAAAAGAAGTAGATTATATAATAAAAATAATTAATATAACGATTCTTAATAACAAGTAAAAAATAATTTATAAGAAAGTACTCTGCGATCTCGATACTAAACTATAAGGATAACTTAGTAACTTATTATTAAAGTATTATATTATTAAGTATAATAATTATAACTATTATAAAACATTTTAGGTAATATATTTATAATAATTATAATAGTATTATATTATAATAACGTTATATTTAAAGGAAATAATTAGGGAATATAAGTAATAAGGACGTTATAAAATTTTAATTAGGGGGTAGGCTATTATACTATATAGCTATAGGTTATATACTATAATTAGTAATAACTAGCTATAACTATACATAGGGGCTTCTGCCCACATTAGGGGCTTCTACCTACATTACCTAGAAGAATCAACCACTACTTAACACATCACATTAACCCTACCTTTGCCCCCAGCACTAGCAGTGGATGACCTTGATTACTTTGGCACCTTTGGAGACGCGCCAGTACTGCGCGGCGTGGCTGAGCTAGACGTAAGCTCGATATCAGAGGCTGTGGGAGAAAAGTCGCGCGCGGGGCAAAAGGTCCAGATCGTCTAACGCCAGTGCAAGTTCGTATTTATTGCCTGTTCCGTCGACTTTTCAAGTAGACTAGCTCCCAAATATCTCTTCATACTTCAAGCCACCGTCCCAAGATGGAAAGCTGACAAGTAAATGTCTCAAACCATGAGTTCTTCGCCCCTTCAATCATATCATTTATGATGTCTTTTATGTGATATGAGCCGTGGCACCCCTCCACATTCCGTCTGATCGTCGTGCATGGCTGCAGCGTACCTGAAATTTCTGCATTTGCTCCGTGCTGATCCGTTTGCAATTGCATTAGAGGCTCGACAAAAACTAGACTATTTACGACATCAGCCCAAAACAATCGAGTGAGAAGCCTATTGGGTCGAGGTAGAGGAGCATACAAGGGACGACTAGAACGGGTAGGGCGAGTGACTTTGGATGAATCGTCGCATTTCCCACAATGCCACATCGCATTTTAGACTTAGAGGAGCACGCGCCAATGCCTCTTTCTTCCCAGCTGTCAGTAATTAGCTCAAGCTTTGGGCGAGCTTATCCCACGTTTCATGGGGAGTACCCATTTGGATTCCATTGGGGACACCCTTTGTCCAGATGTGGATAACTGATCTTCAGAAGGCGAGATGGTATCCACGTCCATCAGACTTTCCGACGTCAACACCCGGCCCGTGGCCTCTGGGCGTGGTGCCGATCCAAAAGCTTGAGCCAGGTGCCGGTTCAAAGTCTATTCTTTCTATCTGGACTTTTGTCTCTACGTTCTTTTGAGCTCAAGCGGACCCCCCATCCCCGCATCCAGGAGAGAGGATGGTTCCGATCCTTGCGTAACCCGACCTTCTTTCATTAGGGTGCCGTCCCTACGGATCGCATGCCATCGAATACGGCCGACTCTGGCTCCCTAGATCTTCTTGCCTTGTTCTCTTTCTGTTTGTCCTTTCTTGCCCCTGCCGCAACTTCCCTGATGCAGCAGTGGCAATCATCAGGTACGATCAACCTCATGTCGCGCCATGGTAGACGTCGACATTGACCCGCACCGACCTCGTCGCGTTATCGCGGTCGCCATTTTTTGCCTCTGCCTCACCTGGGTCGCAGTGCCGCTGCGCATCTACTCGAGGCTCTTCCTGACACGGGTCTTCACTCTCGATGACAAGCTCATATGCCTGGTCCAGATTACATTCACCGCGTACCTTCTTACGGATATCGCAGCAGTCTTCCATGGGTCTGGACATGATGCTGTAGAGTTTTCGCCAGAGGACAGAAGGATAGCTCTTCAGGTATGTGTAGATGAGTCCTCAACGGTGAACCAACAAGCTTGAACTCTTTCCACCTTGTGCGCACTAGAGAGCTGATACTCTATCTGCAGCTTTTCTTCGCCGGCGAACTCCTCTATCTGATTACTACTCTACTACTGAAAGTCTGCGTTGGTCTACTGTTGCTCAGCATTGCCATTGTACCTTTACACATTTGGACACTTCGAATACTCCTCTGTTCGACATTCGTGTTCGGGTCACTGTACTTCATCCTGGTCATCTTCCAGTGCAGACCGCTTCACGTATTCTGGGACGTGGGCCCTCGGACACCAGGCAGCTGCTTCTCAGATAGCGTCGTGCTTGGCTGCACATACACCCTCGCGATTCTGAACTGTCTCGCGGACTGGACCTTTGGCGTTCTGCCGTTGTTGATTGTCTGGTCCCTGCAGATGCGCCTGAAGACGAAGCTACTAGTCATTCTGCTGCTAGGCTTCGCATCCATGTATGTCGCCCTGCCTATTCGTTTACCAGCATACGCAAAAGCTTCTAGACTCACTAATCACCTCTCGTCTTCTTTAGAGCGAGCATTGCGACAATAGTGCGCGCAGTAGCTGTTCCAGCACTGCTCAACCAGGAAAACTTTCTTCGTATGTCTCAAAAAAGCTCCCCTATAGCCAGGCTTGGTCATTTACTTACTTTCCAAAGGCGACACAGCATATCTCGCCATCTGGAGCAACATCGAGCCCGGAATTGGCATAGCTGCAGCTTGTGCACCGGCTCTATCCCCGCTGGTTCGACACATTCTCGGGAAAAGGCAACGGCGGGGATACGAAAGGGGCATCTGGCGAACAAGGGACCTTCCAACAATCACAAACGATTCGATGGCGCTATCGGACAGAACAGAGAGGAGGCAAAACGGGTTTCGAAGCGGGGGCACATCTAAAAACGACGTACTACGCCTGCGGTTCGACGACTTTTCATACGAATCCCGGATCTCCTCCGACCCACAAGCGAATCAGATGCGGCCGGTGCCGCCGCCAAGGAGTCGGGCGTCGTGGGCCTTTCCGTTACGGCGCGGGTCAGGGGCCAGCGGCGGCGGGTTCGATTGTCTCACTGCTGATACTACGCTCACCACATCGACGATATCGTCAGACGGGGCAGCGGCCGAGCCGCCGTCCTCGGGGATCATGAAGACGATGGAGTTTCAGCTGTCGTATGAGGCGAGAACGTGGACGACGTCGAGGCGGGGGAGGATGATTCCGCGGGATGAGAGCATGACGCTGCGGCCTTCGACGATTGCGGAGATGAGGAGGGTGACAAGTGGAGAGGTGCCGCTTCTTCATGACGGGATGTCTCCGACTTCAAGAGATTATGATGTTGAAGCTGGGTTTACGCGGAGATCGTATAATAATCGGCACTCATCTCCGCCTGGGTCACCGTGGGAGTGGATGGGGAACCGACAGGCCAGGCCTCTTTCTATGAATGGGGGCAAGTTCGGAGCTGAGCCCACTCATACGACAACGGCGGAAAAGCGGCTATCGACAAAATCATAGTAAGAGAAGCACGGACTTCAGTTCAGCGAATACATAATTTTCAGTACATACTTATCTTCGTATTGATACCTTGTCTGGAAACTTGTGTATGGTCGCCCATATGCTATCACACGTCCAAATAACATACGCAGTGTGGCTGAGGTCTACCAGTACCAGGAAGTAAGTTGAGTATGAACAGTACTAGAGGTAAACTCCATTTTTACTCAACACTCTAGGAGTTCATCACGTCTGAATTTCCAGGTTACCTTAGTTTTCGTTAGTATTGACGTAAGCAAGATACCCGTTTGATCGGCCCAAAGCTTACTACTGCTCAATGGCATGATGATATGTGGAATGAACTAAGAAATCAATAAGAGACGTAAAGTATTCCGGTAAAGCTTTGAAGAATTGCACATTGTCGTCTCTATGGTTCCAAGGGCAGTGCAGTCATCAACTCCCGAACACACTTAGATCAAACAATCAGCTACATTACGATTCATACTGTTGTAAAAGAGTGTAAATTGAGTTGGTCTGCTTCTTATGTAAATCATGAACGCCTTCTCCCAGTCTATCCTGTTCTAATTCTCCCAGTCCACCAGATCCAGTCAGTCATCCTTAAAAGACGAAGCCATAAACCAAGATAGCAATGCCTACCAAAATCCGCCATTAGCCTAAGCTCTTATTCCGAAGGTCAGAACGCTAGTACTCAAAACAGCAGACCAGGTGTGGGAGCTTCGACTTACTCACTCAGGTCCACACTGCTTCGAAAGAGTACGCATGCTGCGCACCCACAGTGCTTGTATCCAACTTTTCCGATAGCAATATTGATACTGTCTCATACAGAGAAAGGCAAGTACTGAAACAAGTGTCTAGGACAGCGATCGACGAAAGTCATTCACCCATTCTTCAAGATCGGATCTGGTGAAGGGGGTAACGCGAATGTTACGTCCCACATGCTCTCTGAAGAACTCCTCGCCTTCTTCAGCGCTGAAAACAAATTGAGTCGCAGGTGCAGAATTCGGGTTCATGTCGTCGACCTTGAGAACGAAGTCGGAAGTGATCCCCGCGGGGGATTGCATGGTTTCATACAAGGCGTTCGGGCGGGAAGATATAGTGCCAATTACAATGGTCGCCAGCTTGTACTTGCGGAGATGTCTCGGATGGATCTGACCGCGCCGACAAGTCCAAATGAGCTCCTTCCATTCCGGGCTGGGCCAGAAGGTGCGTAGAAGCTCTGGAGAATCCATCTGCTCGATGGCGGAATTCGGAATCGCTATGGAGACAATGCAAACCGCCAGATTATGGCCACGCCGTTTTGCGAATGCGGCGTATCGCTCGGCCACCTTGTAGTCGGGCGTGAAGTAGTAGAGCTCGCCATGGCCACTGAAGTCTGTCGGCGCCCAGCTTCGGAGAGGGCTGATGCGGTCGATCTGGCCATTGACATTCAAGAGATTGGCAACTCGGTGTTGTTCAACTCCCTTGAATAATATCGTGAAACCAGGGGCATTCCGAGCTGCGATGGCAGACGCGGACCGGGAGCTTCCAGCTGCTACACCGCGGGTTCCATCCCTCTGAACACTGGAAGAGGATCGATTGAGACGGCCCCCCCGACTGGAGGCAGAACTTCCTCCACCAAGGGAGCCTTGTCCTGTCTGAGAAGACTCAGCGCGGGTGTGAGCGTTGCGAGTCTGAATGCCGAAGCTGGCGGGACCTGTGAGAGAGACCAGGTTGATTAAGCCAGAATCTCTCAATCTGGAGGCTCTTTGCATATCGCGGAGAGCTTCAAATCGCATTCTGATTGTATCTTTGGCCCAGTCGAGGCATGACATCGTGAGGCGAGTGTACTTGAACATCGGATCCATAATCGCGAGCTGTGTCTCGTGATTCAGACCGTAGCCACTCAAAAGAGTGAGCCAGTTCGGGTCATTTTCAGTCCACGTGTCCGGTAACCCAGAGAAACGACCGATGATGAAGTCAAAGAAAGTCACCTGAGGATTACCTCGCGGAGGGTCAATCTCACGGCTGGGACCTGTGGAGGGCCAATTTGTCCACTTCTCCCAGATGTTCGTGGCTCTCCGATCAGTGAAACCAACGTGGATCAAAGTAGCATACGAGATTAGAAACTCGGGGAATTCAGTAAAGGCATTCAAAGAAGTGAGGGGTGTATCGAGCGAGATGTGCTGATATTCATTGTCAGCCTGGGCATTGAGACGCCGGTTATGGATCAGCCGAGTGCCCCTCCCAGTACGAGGACCCAGGAGACCCTTGTTCTCGAGATCAGAGGCATCAGAGGGAGTCAAGATAGATAAAGCGCTCATTTCAGCGTGACAAGATTCTAAGTACTCGTTGAACAGAGAAACCTCTCACTGGAGTCTACAATCAAAGAACAGCAATACCAGAGAATCAGCTTTTCTCAATCCCCTACATGTTTGAAAGCGATTGATCGTGATGAAGAGTGTAGCATGTGTAGGTATTGTACGAGGTAAACCAATACCTATATATGTGGGTAGACCTCGCACTCTGTTCAGCTTCAAGGCTGCGAAGAAGGAGCTGCGAGATACAAACATAAAGTAGCTTGTTTGTAATCGTATGGGCATTGGTTTACACAATGCAGAGACAGCTTCAATGAGATTGTCGTCTTCAGGTATCCTAGGTAGATACATTTGAGACGGTAGGGTGTTTTTACAATCACACTGAAGACAAACAGCGCCGCCGGGTGCTAATAAACTGACAACATAACCAAAAAACTCATCACTGTGCATATATCCCCATTGTATTGGCAATGTAGCATAGCCAAAGCTTCGATGCGAGATTTCCGGCAGGTAATGTTGAGGCCAGAGCGACAAGGTACCACAAATATTATCGACCTTCCCCTTGAAAGATAACGTAGCGTTGCCAAACTACCTGATCTAAAAACATATTTATCCAAAACGATTTGCGGAAGGTAGAAAGAAGTATCAGATGGCCAGCGCTGATTACCTTCAATCGTGCTCAAATATCTCGAAGTACCTACTTACTTTGCCTCGAAACAACTGAGTGTAACTGACGCAAACCTCTCATTTGGGGCCAAAGAGCGCGCGTTTGATCAGGTACCTACATGTAGCTTCTCCAGCGAACAAGGTGTTTTAGTAAGGTATACTTCAAATCTATCTCCGAAACATTTGGAAAACGCAAAGGTCCATTTCCTCATTTCTGTACCACGTGATGCTTATGGTCAAGAATTGAGTCACCCGGATAGCTGATTGTTACACATGGCTATAAATTAGCTGCATTCTCCCTTCTCTGTAGCAAACAGAAGAGGAGAAACCGTCTTACTTTCATATTCGCTTTCCTTGCCTCTATCAACAACTCATTTGTCGCCAGTCTCGCAATTCGCCAACATTCAAAGAGACATCACCGACGTATACATACAAGAAACCAAACAGCACATAAAGTCATCATGCCGAAAACAAATAATCGTTCGGAGAACAGCAAGTTGGACAATCCCCTGTTCTTCTACATGCCGGACGCCGAATGGGGGGAGTTTTGTCAATGGTACAAAGCCGATTTCACCGTCTCCAAGGCAGACATCTCCGACCTTATCGGCCACACCGTAGACGACATGGACCCTGATGGAAGTATCACCTTCAACTGTGCTGAGCAATTCATAATGTACTGCAAAGCCGCAAGATTCCACGACGCCTCCACTCAAACGGGGATTCTAGCGACCAGCAACCCAAAGGAACAAAAGATACTGGGCAGAAACGTCACTGGGTTCACGAACGAGAGCTGGGATCAGATCAAGAGTCCCGTTGCTGATATGGGCAACAAGGCGAAATTCGGACAGAATACGCACCTGTGCCGGAAGCTATTATCCACAGGCGATCGTTTGCTCTGCGAGGCTGCGTCAAAGGATCGCGTTTGGGGCATTGGATATACCGCTAAACATGCCTTGTCTCACCGTCAACACTGGGGTGAGAATCGGCTGGGTAAAGCTCTCATGGCGACGAGAGAATACCTAAGGAGCCAGGAGGCCCGGAGCAAGAAGCCTTGGGAGCAATATGAGGCATAATGGGACAACCCTCAATGGCAGTCATCTGTAGCCAGCAGCACAGCGCATGAATAACGACCTTCGCATCCATCTGGATACTTCATAGATACCACCATCTCGCGAGGATGATATACCCTCAAGTGCTCCAGATAAGGTTCGGTTTCACAAGAGTAGATGGCTCCTCTCCGCAGAACAGCATAACTCCGAAGCAGATGAGGCGCCATCAGCGTAGGCCTTGCGCAGTGCTTCTACGATTCGACAGTCGTAAACACCCACAATTAGAACCACAGAGCTGGGCAACAGGCAAAGTCTCACTTCATCGCTGGCGAAGCTGGTACGCTTTCTCGGCTCTCTCACTGCATCAGACGAGGATCATCACGAGGGTTTGGGTATAAGAAGGGACACTAGAGGGAGAACACTTCATGCTGGCATCGTGCATGTGAGTTGTCAGCATGAGATCCAGTTCGCAGTGCGGGTGGGGAAGGTTCGGTAAGACTGTGAGAGTCTGACAGACCGATCAATCAGGGAATTCAGGAAAAAGGAGTCGCGAAGCTTCAGAGTTTGTTGTGGTTGTTCATTTCTATCTCTAAAGATGACAAAGGAGATGTTGTAGTCTATTACAGGCAGGTATCAACAATGGTACAGATGGGATGTCATCAATCCAGACACCAACCCCGATGCACCCATTCCTCGACTCCGTTACGATGCAACCCATGGATATTGACACAAAAAAAAAAGGTTTCCGAAACAATGATAATCACAACGTCCCATGGTATCTCTCTATGCCATTCCCCCAACAAGCGAAGCAGCTTAGAAGCAGAAAACGGCATCAGACATCTTGGAAGTGGCACCAGGCTTCTCGAAGCCCAGGTTCGTCAACGACTTCTTGGCCGCGTTGACCATACCAGGCGGGCCGCAGAGCATGACGCGGGAATCCGGACCGGGAGAGGGGAACCGCTCGGCCATCATCTCCTGCGTGACGTATCCGGTGCCGTAGGCCCAGTTCTCGGGCGGCGAGTCGAGGAGGTAGTGCAGCTTGAAGTTCTTGGGGTACTTTCTCGCAAAGGCCTCGAGCTCGTCCCGCAGCAGGATGTCGGCCTCGGAGCGGTTGGCGTAGATGAGGCTGACCTCGGTGGTGTCGCGGTCGTCCTCGCAGATGGCGCGGATGAGCTGGTACATGGGGGTGATGCCCGTGCCGCCGGCGAGCATGCCAATCTTCTTTGCCAAGTTGGGGCGGTAGCGCATGGCGCCCTTGGGCCCGCGGAACTGCACCTCGTCGCCGACCTCGAGGTTGGCGAGGTACTTACCGGTGAGGGCACCGTCGGGGTAGCAGGGTATGACGAGCTCGAGCTTGCCGAGGTCGGCGTTGTTGGAGGTGGGCGTGTAGGAGCGGGAGACGGACTTGCCGTCGATCTCGGCCTTGATGGCGACGTGCTGGCCGATGGGCAGGCCGAGGACCGTGGACGGGGTGGGGAGCTCGAAGACGAAGCGGTAGACGTTGGGGGTGAGGAGGGTCTTTTCGACGAGCGGGAGCGGGTGGTAGGAGACGGGGTCGAGCCAGCCGCGCTGGTTGAGGGGGTTGGCCTTTGCGACCTTGGGGATCTTCTTGTGCGGGCGGTAGTGCATGGGCGTGAGCTCGTAGTGGAGGAGCTTGGAGGCTTCCTTTGCTGCGATGGAGCCCGCGACGGCGAAGAAGGCCGAGGCGACGGCGAAGCCCTCCATGAAGCCGAAGCCGGTGCGCTTGGAGCGGGCGGCGCCGCTGCCGAAGGAGAGCCATGCGGGGAACTGGATGTTGAGTCTCTGGATGGCGGCGATGGCGTCTTGGCCGGCGGGTGTGGAGGAGGCGTGGCGGGCGGCGACTGCGCCGAGACCGATGAAGAGAGCGGCGGCGGCAGCCTGGGATGCGACGCGAGCTGCTGAGCCGGAGCCGGAGGTCTTCTTCTCGGGGATGGCCTTGGGCTGGAGGCGGACAGCCTTGGGAGCGGAGCGCTTGTTCACACCCTTGAGCTTGCCGACCTTGAAGTCGGCCATGATTTCGTAGGCGTCTTCGGAGTGGCCTGCGTTGTCGAAGGCTTCCGAGGCATCGACGCCGGCGGCCTCGACGAGGACATCTGCGCCGCCGGGGTGGTCGTGAAGGTACTTTGAGACATCGTAGACTGTTGTTTGGCGGGTTAGTTTGGTGGTCTTTGGACGAGTTCGGGAAGTGCAGTTTGGTGGGTATTTGACTTACCTTCACCGTGGATAACCATCCAGCAGTCGTTTGCTTCTCTGTGCGCGGCAACCTCCTTGGCCGTGAACTCGGGGCCTACTGTTGACTCTGTAGCCGCCATTGTGAATGTGTGTATGTGGATTATCTCTGAGAGATGGTCGAAGATGGGAAAGGGGGCGGGGTGAGCAGTAGTAGTGTTACACTGTTGCAGAGTCGTGTCGCGCTGATGATATAAAAGAGAATTTCACTATCTTATCTAAGAAATGGGAAGGATCGATGTCGATCGTGATGTGTGGACAAGGTTACAATGAAAAAGACCCCTTTTACTTCAGAGGACCGGGCTTCGGAACGGGGGCAAGTGCAGCGTTCCTATTTATCGAAAGATGGCGAGGCCATGGCGACATTTGCCAGCGGAAAAGATGCCTAGGTATATCCACAATTTACAAGAGGAAATCCAGAATCGTCGTCACTCGTCAGAAGATACACATCACTTTGCATTGGATGAGAATGAGACCGAAAAAACCAAAAAGGAAACAAGGGTAATGTCCGAAGGGCAAAGATGCCGAGGCACAGAGATAAAGTGTGGGCATCATCGGGGGACCCTGCGCGCGTTCTTCTGCGCGATAAAGTCGATGGTGCCCAGGGTACGAAGTTATGGAGCTTTCTGTTCGGGAGCTCCAAAACGTTCCCAAAGCTTGGGACCATTAGAAGCTAGGATTGGGATCCATTTGGAATGAGCAGAAGAGATGAATCTGGAAAGATTCGGCCGGCGGTCGGTGGGTGGGGCGCGCGACTGACAAAGCGAAGACACGGGATTGGATACCGGGACCCGGACCCACTTACGGCGATGTATCTCGGCGGTCCCGACACGATGAGCGGGTTGATGACTTGATTGACGTTTATGCCTTGATTTCCAGAGAAATGCATGAGTCGGTTCCCTTCTTTACCATTATCTCTGCAGCTACTCAGCGCCTCCATATGATGCATTCTTACGTGCTATAGGGGCAGAATTCTTGAAGTGTTGGTTTGCGAGAACGAGGGAGGCAGAAAAAAAGTGCGATCGTCATCGCAAATCAGCCAAGCCTAAAAGTAAATAGAGATGAACTAGGACAAGAAAGTGTAAAGCCAATGACATCCCAAACACGGATATGGATACTACATTGCAGACTACCAGAAGGCCGAGAGATGAGCCGCGGCTCTGTATTCCTACTAGATGTACTAGCACTAAGGTAGCAACTGCGAGATTCGTTCCTGCACTGGAAATCCGTACCCTCAAGGTTGTTATCGAAGAAATCAGTGGCATAGCAAGATGGTGCGGTACGGTAACTAACGGTTCGGTCTCAGGGGCCGAGTGGCAGAACTGACGAAAATAACACGAGACCCACTACCGGACGGTATCCGGAAGATGACGGCCGATGATTGGGTGCATCATGCCATTTACGACCAAAGCTCGTGGGTGCGTGGTCCAATGGAAACAGGCTGTGATTACGTAGGTGGCACAAAACGAGCCGAGGCCACGGACTTCGGGACTTGAACGACGACAAAACGGCGACGGAACCACTTAAACCCTCGGTACGTATCTGAAGTCAGCCACGATGCACCCCCACTCTGCCACCCCTGCTCTGCAAAATTCTGCAGCTTTCCTCTTCTCCCTTTCGTCTCCCCCTCTGTCAATGTGGCCTCCCTTTCGACTCCCGACCTTCGAGAAACACCAATTTGGAGCTTATCAAATCATCCAATGCACCAAAGATCAAAGCCAAGCATCCACCCCTGGCCCTTTCGCCTCGGCACCTGGACGCCTCTAGCGCAGATCACCCTTGTTTAGCCCTATCGCGGCGCATCAAACGTGCTCCAAATCTCCGATTTTTCTCTTGCATCCATCCTCCTTCCGCGATGGTTCAGATTTCCGCTGTCATCATGCCAGAACCGCGGCTCTTCTCCGTCCGCGCCCACATTTTTTTTTGACTCTGCACTTGCAGTCTGGAACCTACGAGTCTGTTGCTTGTTTTCGCCGTTATCCACTCTTCCACGCCGGCCACGGAGCCGACACTCGAATGGATTCGTCTCACCCTCACGGCCCGCTTGTTTCTTCGGACTTGAGCGCCGCCCATGAAGTCATGGCCCTTGGGTCAAGGGGACCTTGAGATGAACCTCGGCAGGCCACTTTTTTTTTTCCTTCGCTCGTCACTCATCGGCCAGCCGTTCGGTCTGTGTGTCTGTTGTGCGTTTCCACCAAAAGAATTGACATTGCCTGGGATCGGATTGGATAAGCTGCGCCATATTGTGATGTTCCATGGGTACGTACTGTTTTGATTGCGATCCCTTTTTTCTCTTATATATCGTCAACGGGTTGCATCCCCCTCCATCTAGCATAGCAGCTTTTGGATTGGAAGTCTTGTCTTATCTACTTTACTACCACTACTTCATACATCTTGAATACAATTATTTGGACATCTTCAGATTCGTGCGCTCCTCCCACTCCATCCACACATCACATCCTACACCATGTCATCACAACGCTTCCACCTGTTGGGTGAAGACCCTTCAGTCACAACAGAGTTCGAGATTCCCGCCTCAACAGACGAGGAGGGTCTTCAGCATCTCGCCGCCTCTCACTTTGCCGTCGTTGATCACAAGGGTAAGCCCAACACCATGCTATACCACAGCTCCTTCACAGTAAACTAACACAACCACAAGGCGTTGGCTTCGTCTCCGGAGATGAGGCTCTGACAACAGTCGCCGATGTCCTCGCCGCCGAGGGCCCCGTCGCCATCACCATTGACGGCCACCCCGTCCGCGAAGTCCCCGGCCCTTCTGGTCTACCCTTCATCGGCAACTACTTCGAGGTCTACCCTGACCATCTCGGTAACCACCAGCGCCTTTTCGAGAAGTACGGCCCCATCTTCAAGACCACGAACATGGGCTCCGTCATCTACCACACCAACGACCCGGCCATCGCCAACATCTTCTTCTCTGAGAGCGACTTCTTCACAAAGAACATCATCCCCGGTCACCCGCTGTACCCTATCAAGAACAAGGAGTCCGGAGTTTTCCTTGGCGACACGGATACCCCCGAGTGGAAGGAGGTTCACAAGTTCCTTCCGCCCGCTTTCGGTCCCAAGGCTGTCCGCCACTACGCCCCGACCATGCAGGCCACCATCGAGGACTCCTTCAAGGTCTTTGACGAGCTCGACGAGAAGGAGGAGGCCTGGAACGTCTACCCCTACATGCTCAAGCTCGGCTCTCAGGCCGTTGGCAAGCTCGTCCTCGGCATGGATTTCAAGCATTTCACCGCCGTCGACGCCCCGCCCCACGAGATGGTCATCCGCATCGCCCAGTCCCTTGAGCTCAACAAGAAGATTACCTCCATGGGCAGCTGGTACGCCTCCCTGCCCTTCGGCGACCCCCAGCGCCTCCGCGACGCACGCGGCCGTATCGTCGAGATGATGAACGAGTCCATCAACAACGCCTCCAAGGGTGTCGAGAACCTCGAGCTGCAAGAGGCCGCCCTCCAGGCCGATAACATGGTTGACTACGTCCTCCGCGCCAGTGACAGCAAGGGCAACAAGCTCCCCAAGGAGCGCATCATGGAGCCCCTTGTCGTCGCCACCGGCGCCGGCTTCACTACCACCTCCTCCCTCCTCTCCTGGCTCCTCTACGGCATCGTCGCCTACCCTGGCATGCAGGAGCGCCTCCTCCAGGAGCTCATCGACAACGGCTTCGACGAAAACACCCAAATCACCGCCGACCTCACCCAGAAGCTGACCTTCCTCGACAAGTACATCAAGGAGACCCAGCGCCGCCACAACCCCTCCTACCAGCCCGCCCGCACCTCAAAGGTGGACATGATCCTCCCCGGCGGCTACAAGCTGCCCAAGGACTCCATCTGCATCCCCGCCATCCACCACATCCACAACAACCACCTGGTCTGGGATAACCCGGCCCGTTTCGACCCGGACCGCTGGGACTCGGACAAGGTCAAGAACCGGCCCAACGCCTCGTACATCCCCTTCGCCACCGGCCCGCGTATGTGCATCGGCTTCAACTTTGCCCTGCAGGAGGTCAAGGTCTTCCTCCCCAAGCTCATCTACCGCTACAAGTTCAGCCTGGCACAGGAGGGCCCCGTGGAGTACGATCCCATGTTCCAGCTCATCCGCCCGAACAACTTATACGTCCGCGCCGAGAGGCGTGTCAAGTGGCCTCCTAGGTCTGAGGCTTAGAATGGTTCACGAGTTGTGTAAAAAGTGTTGGGAATCGGTTTCGGTATATAGAGTTCGTTTTTTGTACCATCATTGTCAGTGTATACCCTGGAGCATTGCATGGCGCAGAATATTTGAGGATTTTCGGGTAGATCTCATGATATAGACATAGAGCTGGATACTTATGAATCTAGACTAATCACATGTTCATTTTTGAACTTCGCCGGTGTGAGTTGATCTGACCCAATGTTGCCGTGCTGAATCAACCTCTCTTTTACTCAAACTGACGCGCCCCAAATTGCCCATTCAAATCAACCTGCAGCAACCTCTTCTCCTCAATCTCCCCCTTCCGCTCCACCAACTCCTCGACGTCCCAATTTGTAGCGACAAACCTCCCATTCAGGAACCGCGCGTTCTCCGAACAAAGCCAGACGGCCGTTCCGCCGACGAGCGCGGGGGTGTCGTGCGCAAAGGGACGGAACCGGTCCATGGTCATGTCGGTGTGGACCATACCCGGGTGCACCGAGACGGTGGTGACGTTGTCCGGGTGCTCGGCGGCGACGTGGGCGTTGAGCTGCTGCGTCGCGAGCTTGGCGATGATGTAGGAGCTCATGGTGGGCACGACCCAGTGGGTTATCGTGGTGATGTTGATGATGTGGGCGTGGCTGGTTGAGGGGAGGGATTTGAGGAAGTGGAAGGTTGGGTAGAAGGTTCCGCTGATGTTGGTGGTCTAGTGTTATTTCGAAGTTGTTAGCGGGGAAGTTATGTTCGTATTATCGAGGACGGGGAGGGAACTTGTGGAGTTTCTACTTACCAGGTCTTCCATCCAGAGTTTCGGGTCGCTGTTTGTGATGAGCTCGAGAGATTTCTGCACGGCGGCGTTGTTGACCAGGACGTCTGCGTGGCCGTACGTCGCGTTGACTTTCTCGAAGAGGGCCTTGACGCCGGCTTCGTCTGTCATGTCGACGGGGTAGACGAGTGTTTCGACATTGGCATTAAGCTCCTTGACCTCTGCCGCGACGGCGGTAAGCTTCTTCTCGTCCCGGGCCACGAGAACGATAGCCTTTGCTCCGGCTCTAGCAAACGCTGGCACAATTCCCTGGAAGATAGTGAGTCGAAGCTTCATTGAAAAAGGAAGAGACAACTTACTCTACCACCGATACCACGGCTCGCGCCGGTGATTACAACAACCTTGCCGGCGAGGGAGAGCTCGGAGTTCTCTGGTTTGATGGCTGGGTATTCATCTCTGTAGACCTTCTTTGTGAATTGAAGGGCTTTGACGTAGAAGTCTGGTGGCATAGAGTCGGACGCCATTTTGACGCGTTTGGACTTGTAGATGAAGTTGTTGCTGAATGAGCCGGTTAAGTATAGATCTATCACTAGAGGAAAATGTAGTCCTCCGGTGGCAGACACAGAGCTTTTATCGGCAGAAAACAATCTTGCCCTGGCTAACTGCATGTACGTTGAACCCAAGCTATCCCATCGGTTCATCAAAGCTCATGCGGGGATCATCTTAGCCGATTCTCACGGTCGCCCACATGTAAGCACTTGGCAGGTTGAAAGCCCGCGCGACGTGAGATTTGGGTTAAGTCCATCGCATTTCCGCCAATAGCTAGTGCTAACGTAGTCTCTACTTTATCCAGGGCATTGGCGTCCGCTTACGACATGCATACCTCTCTGACCGTGACGACCGAAAGATGCATAGCGCTGACCACAAGAAGGAAGCCAGACAAAGGGTCTCAGACTTCAAATCTCACTCGGATAACCCCTGCCAACCCATGGCAACCCCATCATCACAGGACAAAAAGCGCTAAGCATCATCCTCAACTCCAACCATCTTGCACGACTCCCTCCACAACCGCGCAGCTTTCTCCTCATCGTAAGCCCACGAGGCATACCCAGGATCCGTTGTCGCAGGCGTGAATCCACCGACACCAGATCCGCCCTCGGCGCAGTCGTTGAGGTATTTCCCGCCCTTGCCTTCCCACTCTTTACTCACGGCGGCGTAGACGGTGGTAGCGGCCCCTTGCTCCGGGTTCTTGAGCGTGCTCATGAGCTTGTTGAACGTCTCCTCTCCCATACTGGCCTTGATCGCGTCCACGTCGACGTTTTGCGACGCTGCCATGCTGGTCAGGATGGCGCCCGGGTGCAGCGAGGTGGAGTGTAAGTTCCGCGAGGCCCCGTAGCGCCGCTCAATCTCGTTGGAGAAGTAAATGTTGGCCGTCTTGGATTGGCCGTACGCCGTGTACGGCTCATACGATTCCTTCTCGTCAAAGTTGACATCCTCGAAGCGGATATCGCTGGCGCGGTGGGCCATGGACGACACGACGACGACGCGGGACGCAAAATCCGGCGTCGCGGATGCGAGAAGGGCGGGCTTCAGCAGTTGGAAGAGGAGGAAGTGGCCCAGGTGGTTCGTGGCGAACTGCGATTCGAAGCCGTCTTTAGTTATAGTCTTTGTCTGTGCCATGATGCCTGCGTTGTTGACGAGGATGTTGAGCTTGCCGTTGCTCTTGGACAAGAAGTCCTCCGCGCCTTTGCGGACCGAGGAGAAGTCGTCGAGGGACATTTCCACGAAGTCTAGAGACCCGGACGTCTCGCCCTTGATGGAGGCGGTGACATCTGCGACTGCCTTTTCACCCTTTTCGCGGCTGCGGACGCCGAGGTAGATGGTGGCGCCGGTTTGATAGAGCGCGCGCGCGGTTTCGAGGCCGATGCCTTGGTTTGCGCCGGTGATGAGAATGGTCTTACCGGTAAGTTTACCGATGAGGCCTTCGTCTTGGATGATTTGGAGGGCTGTTGGGCGAGCGTCGCCTGGTCCCTTGGGGGTCTGGAAGGCTTCGGCGTACTTAGACATTGTGGAAGTTTTGTAGAAGGTTTCGTCTTTTAGTTATGAATGGGAGATCAAGGGTGAGGAACGAGGGGTTGGTCTACTTTCAGAGCTAGAAGACATTCGCGAGGTTGAAGTCGGATATTTATGTAACCCGTCATGAATATCATTAGACCGATGTTTCCAAAAGGTTCTCCTCCTCGTCCGCCGTCGTTATCGTAACTTTCGCATTCTCATACCGAACCCGACGAAGCTGGCGACTTACACGCGAGGTCTGTCGAGTGTCGACTGTACCCCCTGGAAAACTCAATTCAACTCCGCCAACCACAACATGCAGCTATGGGGACAGTGTTACGAATCCAAACGGCGCGTCGCCGGCGCCTGTGCTTTCTAGAGTTGGCGCTAGCACTCGCCGGCCTCGCGGCACAAGTTTTAACATCACAGGAAGCCGTCGATGTTCGAATGCGAAGATTAAACCGGCGGAGTTTCGGGAGCGGAGTGGGACTCGGGAGCTAGAGGAATCCGGGATTCGGTTTCCACACACGTCTCAAAGTGCTCGAACTCCCGCACTTATGTAACCGCAAAGTCACATGTAGATAAGTTGGCAAAAGTAGCTTGAGTCTTTAGAAATCAATGAGGCAGTTTGGTCATTCGTACATGTATAAAGAGTCGATATTAACATTTTGTCACATAAAGATGTCCGACAGCGCGGCATTGGCGCTTTGCCTCCTGCAACCATGCATAAGTAATTCATTACTTCATGTTCGAATCAGTAGAAGCTCTACGGATCTTCTGTTGTACTTCCGCCCCCTTGGGAGTATCCCAGCCTTCTGAAGCCCCGTGTATGATAGCCTCTTCACTGTCGTTTCTCGATACATTCTCCATACTCGTCTCGTCTCCCCTCCCTCTCCCGCCTGATGTGACGGTAGCTTTATATTCGGTATGTCGGCTAGGCAGACTCTGTAGAGGATACGATGATCGCGTTCCATTTCCCTGTCCTTCCTTGCCATTGCTCCCCAGAGGATACTTTGTTTTGCATGAAGAGAAGCCCAACAGTGCGGGAAAGAACGTCTTGAAGAACGTCTTGAGTGCAGAGGAGCAGCCGCAGAAGATGGCGACGTAGAGCTCCACGGCGTACCAGATAAGCGAGCTGGCGAATTGTCGGTATATCTCGGGTTCGTTTGCCAGTTGTCGGACGTAGTAGAAGCGCACGCAGCCAGCTGTAAACACCGGTCAGTTGCTTGATCTTTTGCAGGATTCAATCCGTTGGATGACTGTAATGTTGACGTTCAACTCACCTGCAACGCAAACCACTCCCAGCGCAAATACTGCCGATATCGCCCACTTTTGTCGCTATTATTCCATGTTAGCAAACGCGAGGAACTTTCGAGGTACGTCCAAAGTGAAGGTACCTGCGGTAGTTGCAAGCCCCAAATCATGGGAATCGGACAGATCCAAAGACAAATGTCTGTAACAATGACAATCACACCGGCGGCGTCCCAGAATGCCTGCTGCACCGCAGCCGGCATGCAGTATTTCGCATAGATTTCGTGACTCCCCTTAGATGTCCAGAATACCTCGGCAGGGTTACATTCGATGGCGGACATGACGAAGTGACATATTCCCAAGCCGATCACTGCCGCCATGAGTCCATACACCGTCCATCGCATCTTTGGTCGGTTATCGAGGCGCAGATAAAATAACAAAAGACCGACTTTGACGAGCACGTTGCCGACGGCGAAGAACAATCGGGAGATATAGAGCGACTTTGCACAGGGGAGCACGGTTAGTGAGTCCTCGTTGATGTTTGGAATCTTGCGGGGAGACTCAGAAAACAAACATACCAGCAACATTGGCTCCCACTCATTCGACGGTATTTCGGCTCCTGTCTCTGGTTAGCAAATGAAACCTGGGCCTTGTATTGTCTAGCTCACTGATTCTCCCTAGGCCGTGTCTCACGGATATCATGACACAAACAGACTGCAGGATTGTGGCGATCTATATCGCACCCGTCAAATAAAGTTCGATGCATTGGAAAGAGTAAGTATGATACCCACGGTTCCGGCAATCATCATAACTATAGAATCGTTTTGGTCAGCAAGAACGCCACGACTAAGAAGCTGTTCCAATGGGACGTACAGTCGTCAGCTCCAATTGACTTCGTAATGGAGAACCTCGTGTATAACCTGACGCCCATGACGAAGACTATGACGATGATCAATGACCCATTGACCCCGAACGCCCTCTGTTGGGCCGTGTTGAAGTCCGATATCGATGGGCTGTCATCCTCTTGGCGGCTAGACAAGACACGAAAGAGGTCTTCCATGGCTGATCGTGTCGAAATAGTCGACGAACTCGGGTCCGAGTCGAGGACAGGCCATTTCGCTGGGTAAAAGGACCCGAGTGGCGGGGTGAGTCTGGGATAAAAGCATCCTCTGCTCCCATCCATTACACTCCCGTCGTCCTTGCCGGTGCAGACCGGTTCCCTGATTGGACTCAGTTGGTGGCTTGCGCTCGGACAACAGCCAGGGTAATGAATGGTGAGTGCTGCAATGTCTTCCAGGAACAGAACTTGATCGTTGTCACGTTATGCTATTCATTGCGAGTGTGTGTGGGAATTGACAAGGCCCAGAGTGAAAGGGGAGTCTGTTACGAGTCATATAGGCTGCTTATCGTGGGACGTGATCACAAGTGCTAGATGTGGATCAGAATTATCTGCTTCGCGCGGAGCACGGCAGCTAGACAGCAAAACATTATTGAGTTACCTGTCTCCCTCAACCGTCCTGATCTTTCAAATTTTGCCGTAGCTTGCTGTTACAAGCTTTGAGCCAGATGGATTTCCTCTTGGCCAATGGCTTTCCTTTCTCTTTTTCTACTGAGTTTCGAACTGGTGAGCATACGGAGTTTTATGACATTTGGTCTCTCAGCGACAATTTTTACACCCCCATCTTCTTCAAACGCCAAGTCTGCCTTGTGGTTGGATATGTCAGATTAAAACCTGATCAGGCGGGGTTCGGATCCTCTCGATGCAACGCTGTACGGTAAAATCACTTTCGATGTCCGCGCGGAAGACTGCCGTCCATATCTGGTGTCACATTCCGTCCTCAGAGTTCCTGAATGCAGAAAATCTCCCGCTGTCATGACTCTGCCTGACATCCAATTCAATTTGCGCTGATGTAACACGCCATGCGGGATGCCGGAAAGACGCTGAATCGCTCGGAGAACCAGTGGTTTTGAACGTGATGACGCCATGGGAGTAATTGAGTACTCTGTGGATCAGTCACGGTACCCGTAGGATCCCCATGCCTTGAGCGGCGCAGCAGTGCAGTGAAAGATTCAACTGATAACTCCGGGTTAGCGGGACTCTGGTTCATGGATCGCGCTCAGACCAGAAGTTCGACCTGTCAACTTTGGTGGATATTCATTCTGCGGGGAGGGCTAGACGGTTAGCAGGGAGCACCGATGCCGCTGACTACACGGAAAATGAGCTTTTGCGGACAGCATATACCGAGCGAGCATCCCTCTTTTCGTTCTTCAAAGAATATCTCTCTTCTGGATTCTTACGCACACATGTTGATCCGCGCGGCTACCATCCTCAGCTACCCTAAGTTACCTGCTAAGCCAACTCGACAAGGCACATACGCTAAAGGAACCATGGCAGCTTCATCAGATGAATATTCGGATTCTCGGTGACTCCTGAGTCCGACTACCAGCTGGCTATACGAATTGAGTGAAACTTCGTTGTGTTACTCCGGCCTTCTACATGCATACTTCAATCTCTGGGCACTACCAGGCCTCTGTTCCTGATCTTTCAAAAGGCACCACCCGTCGACACTGGTTAACTCAATTGGAAGCATAGTACGTGCTGCTGAAACAAAAATTATACAGACTTTATTTGGATTTTTCTACACCTCTGAAATCTACTGACGGCCATCTAATGCAGTCTTTCGGCCGAACATTCCATCCTCGCGAATATCCGAACTGCACCGTGACTTCCGTTAATATGTCTCCGACTTATTCGAGCCCTGCAAGATCTTCGATACAGTATACTTTAGGTAATACGATGGCGAACCCAAGGATTGTCATTCCTTTCGTACTTATCGTCACACGTTCAACCCGATGACGCATCTCATGGGCGTAGACGGCCAACAGTGCCTGCAGTGGACAGGGAAGAAAATATCAGATGAAGCGAGTCGCGCAAAGTTTCACAGCCGACACAACGCCTTCCCGAATGCGCGATGCACGGCTTAACCAGCAAGTTCCTAGCAGCTGCCTAGCTTGGCTATCAGCATGTACCGAGGCACAAAAAAAAGACTATCGATGGCAAAGAGACTTTCTCAAAACTAAGGCAGCTTGCGGGCTGCTTTCCCTTGCATCACCAACGCTCATTCACCTACCCGAGAGAAAACTGGATAGCAACAAATACGATGCCTTCATCAGATTCATCCGGTGGACTCGGAAAGGGCAAAGTGACCCTCAGCGGTGCCCAAGAGACTCTCCTACTGACGCTCTTTGCCCGCGCCAAAGATGCTGAGTCTTCGCGTCCGATTCTGAATGATCAATATGCCCTCGATATCGTCTCTCAGATCAAGGACCAGGGTTACGACTTCAAGCGCACAACGGCCGGCGGCCCCACCACAGTCATGTTTGCAAGCTCAGTCTCGATGCGCGCTCGCATGCTCGACATTTGCACCGAAAGGTTTCTGAGGAGGAATTTAGGCCCGGCTACCGTCTTACACCTGGCATGCGGCATGGACTCGCGTAGTCTTCGCGTCAAATGGCAGGGCGAGGGTCGCTTGTGGATCGACGCCGATAGGCATGATGTAATTGAGCTTCGACGGCAGGTTATGAAGGATCCGGATACTGGCAAGGGCGAATACCGATTGATTGATCCGAACATTCACGACGATGCGTGGCTCAGCAACTGCAAGATCCCCACAGATCGACCGGTGCTGATTCTTTTCGAGGGTTTGACGCCGTACCTCACCCCTGACGAGATGTACGGCCTCTTGCGACGGATCGTGAACTACTTTCGGCAGCGCGGAGTCCACGGCGAGATCCGATTCGATGCTATTGGATCGCTCACTTATTACACTGCCAGCTTCTTTCTCAATTCCACGTTCAAGCTGATGGGGACGCGCTTCAACTACTATCTCGACGAGCCGAGGACGTTGGAGCAGAAGGTCCCCGGACTGAAGTTCAAAGAACGCATCTTTGGCACGCCGGATCTTCTGATCTTTGGGTTTCTAGGCTGGTTTGTGGGATTTCTGGGATGGATCGCTGATTTGTTCGGGCTCACTGGTCGCATTGGAGGAGGCTATGGATACGAGTTCTGAGGGCTTTGATGAGGAACATCACATATACTCAAACGTGAGCTTCAGATATCAACAAATTCATGCGGGATTTCTTTTGGAGATTCGGCCAACTCTATGGATAGTTGAGTCACACTACGTGACATCCGAGATGACATAGCTCACGCAGATCATATGTAATGTGAAATTGTTGCAGCCAATGAATGGCATTTGGCGCCGTGATAAGGACATTCAATGACATGAGTTCTTCTTTGTTTCTTCACAAACTCATCAAGATTGGTGGGTATCACTCGGTCTCTGAGTGCACATCATCAAAACTTCCAGACAAATTCAACATGTAAAAACAGAAATCGCGTGAAATTCGATGCTTAATTGACAAGACTTCCTCCTCTGTGTGACCTCTAGGCTCCAGGCTTCCTCACTAGCGAAGCCTTGAACGTTCTCGCCCAGCCTTTCTCTACCGTGGTATCATTTCAAAAATCTCACAGACCGCTGCTCGCTCAAAAGGACTTGAACTGCACAAGCAGCAATAGTCCACACTCCAAGAACAAAGTTACTCTTATGTATACCCCCTCCACTCGATGGTTTATCCGAGTCGAAGTGCGCCAGCTGTGCTGCGAAGGACGCGGTCCATATACCCATCCAACTGAACCAAAGCCATAGAGACCCGAACCTTAAAAGGTACAGAGGCATACACATGACGATTGGGCTGACCAGGACAAGAAGGAACCTATGGAAGTGACGCCCTCCAACAGTGTAGAATGAGTTGACGTCGATTTTCTGGTCATCGACAATGTCTTGGTAGCTGTAGGCCGTGTTGAGGTAGATGATCCAGAAGAACACCATGAAACAAAGCGGCAAACAATAACCGATGCTGTCGCCAATCGACTCGTACCGACCGTGGATCGCGGATCGACCCAAAACGGCGGGCCATGCAATCGTGAACCCCAAGATGTATTGTGGGTATATGCGAAGCTTCAAAGCCATAGGCCGTTTGCCATAAGGGTATAGAGCCGAAGCCAAGATGACTGGGAACATGTGTTGGAATCTGATGACGAACGTTAGAATATCTGTCATGTAACCATCTGGGAGGAGGAAAACGGGTGGCCATACACATCCTTTCCATTGAGCATATTGTGGACAATGGACAAAGACACGAGCAGCTGCAGCACCATCCACAGCATCGCATCCGTGGTGGTCACGATGCCCGCGGCCAGAGGACGGTCTTTAGTTCGAGTGACCTTGGCATCGATATCACGGTCCACCCAGTCATTCCAAACCATACCGGCGCCACAAAATAGGTAAGCTGCGATGAAGCATAGTGCGGCCTGTCTGAAGACGAAAGCAGGCTGAATATTGCTATTGGGATCGACGAGCTCAGAAGCACCAGCCAACAAAACCGACCAGACTGTACCACTGTGAGCGTTGCGGACCAAGACTCTGGTAAAATCAAAAGACGTACCTCCAGCAAAAGTAGTGAAAAGAGGGTTGTACTTGTTGAACCGTGACAGGGTTACCAAGTGCCAGAACAAGGTGACCTTTTCCGGCTTAGGCTTGCCCGTGTATATCTCTTTGCATTGCTTCGTAGATTGCTCAAGCTTGTATAAGGCAATAGCATGTGAGATGCTTTGGTACAACATGTCGACTCGGGGATTAATGACGGCGACGATTCTGGTTTGGCAAAAAGAAAGGCGTTTAATTGAAGGAGCCCACGTTCGAAGGAAGCGGACCGAACGCGCATGTGTGGTTTTAAACCTCCCGGTCTTCAATTCTCCTCCCTCCCCAGCTTTTCTGTCAGCTGTGGACGCGCAGCGTCCGCCTTGATATTTCACCCGCCAAAAGGACCACAAGCTCCGCGCATGCGTCGGTTTCAGATGTGACGTAGTTTGTGCTGTTGAGTTCGTTGTTGCAGGGAAGTTGCTGTGAGGCTTTTGCCGAGGTGAGGAGGTTCACACGTCTCGGCGTGTATGGCATTGATCAAGGCATCTTAGCACTGTCTGTGTGGCTGTAGGAGAGCCCAGTTTGCATAATTTAAGTAACGACACTTTCAGCCCAAAGCTTCTAAATGGGAAGTTCTCAAGAAGACCAACGCAACATTTCTTGCAGAAGAGACTCGGCTTGGAAGCTACTATGAGTTTTTGAGGAAATTTCAAATCAGAATAAGTGTATTCTTTCAACTTCCAAATCCCAACGCCGAAGTCGCCTTGAAGCAGGTGAGCAAGACTTACACAGTACGGCTAAAAGCATTCTGGTTCATCTGAATTCTAGAACAGCCTAGGTCTCCGCAAGACCGTGCGCGAGCTGGAAAGCTGCTTGACTAGCCCAGCCCATCTAACGTTTCTTTCTCGATCTCCTTCAGCTGATCTGTGGGTCATCCAACGGCAGAGGATGATGAAGCTGGTGAGTCGAGGGATGTTCGTTGCATGAAAAGAACAAGTGGATGTGTTCCTTGATCGACCATCGAACCGGCAATGGAAGGCCCTAATCACTGTCATACACGTAGTCCGACGAGCTAGCAGCATCCTGGTCCGTGCCTACAAGTTCACAGCACCTTTGGTCAAAGGCGCCTCATTTTCAGCCGATCGTCGATGACTAGTCGTTCTTCTAGCCCCCCTTAAAACCAACGGTCATCGAGTTGATATGAATGTATGATTCACATGATATCTACCGGAGCTTTGCTGACGTGTTTTATCGTGGGTGGCTCTGATCGTTTCTACATCTAGAAAATGCGAGCTTTGAGATCCACTCCGAACCTGAAATGGGGGTTGCCAGTTGGGAAGATGCTTGTTTGTGAGACTGTTGGGCAGTGCCTCCCGCTGGCTTCGTCATTCACTAACGCGTAAGAGGTAGGATGTCAACAATGAGGTTACCAGGGTATGCCTCCTCTGGCATTTACCATACACATCTTCTCCTCATTGAAAATGGGGATAGGCTTTGCTGAGCTCTTGGCGCGAGCTAATCTTTAGCATAATTCACGTAACATTCAGCAAAGTTCACAACAATTTGAACGAGAGACATTGCTCACAAAGTCGTTTGTCATGCCGCTATTTGTTGCGGAGTCTGCTTATGTGTTGACAGACTTTGCAGCAACAGGGCTTGTGGACGCCGTCGAAAGAGTGTTCGAGCAATCTTGCGGTGTTAAGGCACTGTTGAACTTGTCCTTTTTGCCTGACTACAGCAGTATATTGACGATGATTCCAATGTATTCGAGTCTAGAGCCATCAAGGCTGGAAAAGATTGAAACTGACAGCTGCTAAACAGTGCCATTGTATATTCTATCCACCGCCAGCTCGCATCTCGCTCTTGTTACGACTCACCAAATAGTTCAGACGATAGTCAGATAAGAGGCAAAGTGGCATGTTAGATCTTGGAAAATGACAGTTTGAAGAGACCTACAAGTTCCAACAAGCGTTTATTGATGAGTTCTCTGCCCGTCCCAATTGAACTTCTATTCCAAGAAATAGATATAGGAATTATATCTTGGTCTAGTGTTACACATATCATAACTCTCCTACGGGGGGCTGGCTCGCCATGCGCCTTTTTCCAGTCAAAAAAGCGACCGGAGAACTGTTAAATGGGACACAAGGTCATGTTTCTACTTTTTCATACAGAATTACGCGGATTCGAGTAACTGAGTTTGCATTGGTTCACTTACTCTCTCGGTTCCTGGACCGGTTGCTGCTGGACTTTAACCCATGACAGATGCAACATAAAGCACTCAATGTGACATCAGCTAGCTACTATTTTGAGCCGCACCTAGATTTTACACCGTAGTAGTAAAATGAACTAACTATACACAGTCAGTCTTCTAGCTGTTGTATAAAAGGAGCTTTACCATCTGCCATCTAATTTAGCTGCTGTACTCGCACCAGATTCGGGGCCCCTATCCGGAATTTCTGGTGCCTAAGCGTTGGCAAAGATGCACACAGCAGATTAAAATGAACATGTATGCTAACCTTGGAGAGAATGATTGAAATATTGGCAGAGATCTGGTGAATAACCATCAAATGGTTTACTCACTTTGAAGATAGTAGTCATCCGACAACTCATCTTACCCACTTGAAACCCACAACATCATTCGATGGTATACAACATCACAAGGATCTCAAGTTTTCAGCACCTTCAGGTAGTGAAATGGAAGTCTTGTAAGCATAGCCTTAGACTCGGTACTCTCGGCATCGAATTCTCCGTTGGCCTGGTCCTGACTGTCTTAACGAAGCTAGAGCTGGTCATGACCAATGTGACAGTCGTCATGGACTCGGTACTGCAGTGCAGGACGAGCAGGGAAGATCTCGGAGGCATTCGAAGGAAATGGGTCGTTTCTTACTTCCTTATCCTTACTGGCACGTATTTGTTCTTTCCCGGCGTCTTGGCTTGGTGAGCTGATGCGGTTGATTATGGGGTTCAGACTACCTAGATATGCGGTTGCTCAGGTGGATACCAAGGTAAATGCTAACTGAAAATTCTCTAGAGGCATTGCTTGAAATTGACTCGTGGGTTTGACGGTATAGATGGTTATCGGCTACAAGGACACATTCTCGAAGATTGTATGTATATGCCGGCCCATTCCAACGTTGTGAGTGCTACACATGGAAAGATTCTACGATGTTGTTGTTATCAATCCAACAACGTACTCACGAGCTGGTTTTCAAACCAGCAGTGACTGCCTTGGGTACCAACATTCCTATCTTCTTACACTGGGGAACATCGTGGGCATTGCAGCCGTGGCGGGCGGGGTTCTACGATTCTTGTGGGAAGTGATGACAACGACTTGGAGAGTGAGTGATAAGGAGTAAAAAGAATCATCGGCATAACGAAGAGCTGCTGACCATTCTTGCAGCAGGCGCGAGTCCTGATCAGATAACGGAAGACAGCAAGGAACCCGTTGTTGCGGGGGATATTACCAGTGATGGACTAACACAAAGACGGGGGACGCTGCTATGGTTGAGCTACAAATCATGGGACTAGACAGACTATCCTAGGCACCCACCATAACCACGGCGGACTTATGTTTGTTGAAAGCGCTCCGTATATGACCAAGTCTGCTTGACACGTTCTTAGTCCGACCTAATCGGTTTAAAGTTTCGTGTTCAACTTTTAAATGGCTGCCTATATAAAGTGGACTTCAAATCATGAATCGAGTCGCCCGAGTGCAATTAGGGCCGGCACCACCGTTCCCTTTTTGGACAATCGCGAAGGAGCCAATCAACAACCGTCGAGTGGACATTGCCGTGTAAGTGCTCCCCGCGGTAACCCACACTGCTGGGTCTTTGATGAATGACGCCAAGATCCACGAGCGACTTTAGGGTCAAAGATAACAGTCAACATAGATTAGGCTCCAAATTGGGCCCGTGTTGTTACATCTACCTATCTATACACCTAGTCACACATCTCACTGATCAGCCTCTCGGTAACTTCGGTCACCATTGAACAAACGAAATCCATGTTCGGCTTTCCTTACTGCTAGGATGCAGTTTCCGAAGACTCTCCTTCCTTCTCCACCTTTTCAATATTCTTCTTCTCAATGGTGGTCTGTTTCTCCCACATGGCATGGTATCGGCCTCCGAGCGCCAACAGCTCGGCGTGCGTGCCACGCTCAACGACATTTCCCTTGTGGAGCACCACGATCTGATCGGATGTGGTGATGGTGGAGAGCCGGTGGGCGATGGTGATCGTCGTACGACCCGCAGTGACACGCTCCAGGGCGTCTTGGATCTGCCTCTCGGTGTGCGAGTCCAGAGATGCCGTGGCTTCGTCAAGCAACAAGATGCGGGCGTCCTTCAGAATCGCTCTCGCGATGGCAATTCTCTGTCGCTCGCCTCCGGAGAGTTTCAGTCCGCGTTCTCCGACCTTGGTGTCGTATCCATCGGGAAATGCGAGAATGCGATCGTGGATATTGGCAGCCTTGCATGCCTCGTATACGTCGGCTTGAGAGGCATTCCGGTCGGCGTAGAGCAGGTTGTACATAATGGTCGCATTGAAAAGTACAGTGTCCTGAGGCACAACGCCAATGTTCTTCCGTAGGCTGTCGAGCTTCAGGTCCTTCAAGTCGTGGCCGTCGACAGTGATTGATCCTTCATTGATATCGTAGAAGCGGAAAAGAAGCTTCAGGCAGGTTGACTTGCCGCTGCCAGACTCTCCAACAATGGCGGTCTTGGTGCCCGGGGCAACAGTGAAGCTGACACCGTTGATCGCGGGTTCGCCCTTTTTGCTCTGGTAAGAGAATTTGACGTTATTGAATGCGACCTCTCCCTTGACGGCGGGCAGGGTGACGGCGTCGGGCTTCTCCACAATGCCAGACGTTTCTTTGAACTAGAGAACAAGGTTAGCGTTCCAGAGGTGGTGTACTGAAATGAACAAGGACCCACCAGCTCCAGCATTCGCTCTGCCTCAATAAGATTGTTTTGCAGCATGGTGTAGTAAGTTCCGAAGAAGTTCAGTGGACCCTGCAGTTGTACAAAGTAGTTGATCAAGCTGACGAAATCGCCAACACTCTGCTCGCCCCGTGAAATCTTGTAGGCAGAGACTGCGACAAGCAAAGCAGTGCCAAGAGAGAAAATAGAACTCTGTGTAAGGTTGAGAAAGTTGAGGGACCACTGCACCAGCCGTTCCGCGCGTTGGTACACCACTACATGTTCCTTGAATCTCTCAGTTTCGGGCACAACTGCGCAATTGTGCTGCACAGTCTCGTATGCCATGATGGCGTCAGTCTTGGTAGCTTCCATCTCACGATTCTTGGTGGCCATGTCTCTTCTTTGCTTGCCGCGATATTTGGCCACATAGATGGTCAGGAAGATGTACGACCACATGATGAAGAACACAATAATGGTGTAGAAGGCGTCATACTTGGCAAAGAAGACAACACCAGCGACAAAGATATCGAACACCATGGGGAACACTTGGAAGCAGAAGTTTTCCAGGAAGGTGTTCATCGCAGAACCGCGGCTCAGGGCACTGGTCACCTCTCCAATCTTTTTGTTCAGATGGAACTCCAGAGAAAGCCCCAACACGTGTTCGAAAGCAGCGCAGGAGAGTCTGCGGAAGAGTGACTGAGAGACCGGGATCCAGAGGACAGACCTTGCGGCACCGAGAATGCCCTGGTTGCCTTGGAGAGCACGGTAGACGACATAGAGAACAATTTGTTTGTAAGGAATGGTGCCATAGCCGAGGGAGTCGACAAGAGTTCCGAGCTGAATGGGCGCCAAAACGTTGATAGTCCGCTGACCGATCAGGAGTATGATGCAAACGACCACAATTCCTTGATATACCGGAGAGTCTTTAGGCCTGGCGCGCGATAAGTTAGCAAAGTCCGCGAAGCGGTTGAAAGCAGGGTCACTATACCATAGATACGGGAAAAGAACCCTGAACCCAGCAAAGTAGTCAAGCCATCCCGTACCCGAGACCTGGGTTCTGGCAGGAGGCTTGTGAGCAGCAGGTCCGTGGGGGTGGGCGCCGCCGTAGTTATGAGACGCTCCGTTTCCGTTTCCATTTCCATTCCCAAGAAGGGACTGTCTCTCTTCGGGGTCCGACTTGGGTTGCAGGGGCTTCAGCTTGTAGTCTCTCAGAATGAGACAGACCATCATCGCTACCAGCACAACGATTCGAACAGCGGCCACGATATCCAGAATATCGAGAAGACCATGGTGGACGCGGAATGAGTTCTTCTCAGAAGAAAAGACGGCAGCGATGAAGGCCTCAAAGAGCGCACCTACAATCCACGCATAGAAATGCGCCGATGTTGGCGTCCATGGGCCTTCAGGGTCAGGAAGTAGGCCAGCTAGATAGTACAATAAGACGGCAACGTAGGATGCCTATGCAAGTATCAACACCAGAGTTCTTCGATGGGGTGTACTACCTGGAGACCCCACTCACCAGATAAGCACTGAACGGGAAAACGACTTCGCCAGTCCCATCGTATTGGCCAGCAATAGCGCCGTGAACGGCAAGGATGATGGTGGCAAGCTAGGAAAAAAAAAGTGTGAGCTTTGAGGACAACTCAAGATCTGTAGACGTGTTTCCCAGACTCACGAGTAAGAGAGAGAGTATGAGCTGAAAGCCCCAGATTATCCGCGCGTACAGTCGCGAAGCTTTCTTCTGCTCATCGTCTGTCGCGGTCTGACGCGTGACGCCATGACGGTCCCGGTAGAATTGAAAGGACTGCGCCGCCAGTAAAGTGACAAAGAGGCCGCAGGGATAGAGATAGAAGGCGACCTCCAGTCCCAGCAGAGTCTCCGCCATGACTTTAGCCGTTTTTATTCAATTTGAGGGTGTGTTGAACGAGGTCAAGCTCATGATGGCAGTTGGGATGATGTCAACTCCCGACGGTGCCGCAGATTCTCCGACGGACCTCCCTGGCGCAATTGGGATGCACGGACTACAAACGGCGGGAGTTCCTCGGGCACTGAGAATGGTGTGAGAGCACGTGACACCATATCTCGAATCAGGTAAGCTGAGCACGTGAGATGGAAGGGATGGAAATCTGACCTTACCTAATCATCTTGCGGCACAGTCAGCGTCTAGCTTCCACGGGCCTCAGCTTTGGCCGAATTCTCCAGCGCCCGGCGAATTTCTCGTTAGGTTCACAAAAGGTCCGTTCATTCTCGCGCCATTCATCCATGAGTCTATGAATCAGCACCAGAATCAGCGCCGCCCATCCGATGTTCATCTACTCAACGTTGCCGTTCTTCGGGTTACGAGATCATAAGGTGTGCCCCAAGCGAGCCGATTTCCCGTCAGGCTAACGCAGCACTTTCTGCCTGACCTATCCAACTTGGTCCAAGACTCGAGGGTTCCAGAGCCGATGTCTTTGACGAAGCGATCCAAGGCCAACAACACAAAACAGCGCAATCCCCACGCCGTCTCGTGTCCATAATTTGAGATTACCGTCCGGGGGCTGTGCCCGCCCGTGTTCCCCACGCTGGATGATCGCCCTGATCGCCCTGACAGCAGTTACCATGAACTCTAGAATCCTTGGCATCGCGTCTTTCAGCAAGATGTCGGGACAGCCCGCACAAGGCGACAAACCAGGCGCATTTCAATGTCTTGGCATTGAGCTAGCCGCAAGGGACCGCACCATGATAGCTTTCTTCGAACACAATTCAAATCCCCATGTGTCTATTTCAAGCCCCTGACGATCTGTCAGTGGGAAGGACACTTACTCGGTGATTTAGTTTCCCTCTAACGCAGAATTCGCTCGCCTAAAAGCCTAGGTGCCGGGTGCCGAAGACTGAATTCATCCCAGATCGACCATGGCTGCAGCGGCATGCCCGTGGTGCCGTATTCCCTTGGAGAGAAACACCCCGCATGCTCATGCCTTTGTTCCATATTTGTAACGCGAACCAAACCAAAGCGTTCCACGCCCGATCGGGTTGGACGGCAACTTTACGGGGCTTCTGATTGGGCTGTCGACGTCTCCAGGGATACATGGTTCACATAATTCTGTCGCGTAGTCAGACGTGGTGCAAGGAGCTAGGGCTGGGGCGACACATGTCGGTCCTCTAGACTTTGGCAAAGTGTCTGAAGACTGCCGGCGCCCGAAGCTCCAGGGCCCGAGAGGGTCGCTTTTTCTCCTTCGAAGTACAGGTCCCGCGGCCACGACTAACACTCATCTGGTCGGGCGAACACGACATGGACACCACGGCCTCGACATGGAGCCATCAAAACGGTGAGCACAGCCGTTCGCCCTAAACAAAGGAGGCGCTCATTTCGTTCCCTCTTTAGTGTGCTGGCGCAGCTCTTGCTACGGTCAAATTCAGGCTCCAGAGTCGTATTTCTTTTTCTTGGAATCGTTCTCCGGTTTCGATCTTCCTTGTTCACTTGATGTTTACTGTTCATTGTTTCTGTTATTTTAATACTGCCACCTTCTCCAACCTTGACGGTGTCATACCTGGATAGATTGAAGCCATCGTCACTCTATCAAGGTCGACAAAAAGCCACCCTCGACGCCATTTTGAGGGCCGCCGCAAGCCACTCGACACTTTGTTTTCTCTTCTTCATCTGAGCATGCAACTTTGCCATATACCCCGGTCCTTGACGTCAGAAACTTCCCTTGACTTGTCTCTCCTTCCATCTCTTTGCTTGTCGCCTTCAATATAGGTGTTCTCGTACATACAAGCTAAACATCATGGCCGATCTCACGACTAGCCTGGCTACCAGGTCACTCCCGAAAATCGAGACGATCCAGAATGGACCACTGTCAGGTCTCCAGGCATATGGGTCGCTCCTCCTCGTCTCAAGCGTCATCGTCGTTGTACTCATCGCCAACATCCTCGAACGATGGCTACTGGAAAGAGTATACGGCGAGATCTATGCAGTCTTACAGCGCCCTGAGAACGAAAAGAGACGGCGCTCCTTCACGTACTACCATATCGGTGCCATCATCATGCTCACACTCTTCTGCATCGGAGTCTACCCTGTGTTCCGTTTCCTCATCGGCTCTGCCGACTTGACAACGGACGTGTCGCCAGGACCAGGAAGGCGTATCAGAGTAGGCGATCTGTTGTTTACGGTGGCGCAAACGTATAGCGCCTACTACGTCTTCGAGCTCTGTTATCGCACACAATTCGCGAGTCCTCTTAGTATCGCTCATCATATTGGACTCTTGGCCATCACGCAGACCGCCCTCTCCCTGTTTGGAAACATCGAGCACCACCCGGAAGCAACAATCGAGTTCTACATGTGCATGGTGTGGGGTATGTTAACAGCACTCTGTCCGAATCTAGATAAAGCGCAACATTGAATGTCTGACTATTTGACCTAGGCGCTTTCGACGTCGTAGTAGAACTGCCCATCTACCTTTCTATGATCATCTGGCGAATCAAACGCCGTGATCATCGACTACTCTCCTACCTCACCTCCGCCTGCTTCGTATGGGTTATTGTTGGTGCGGTCTCGGAGACCGCAGTCACGATATACCTCTTGCACAAGTCTTGGGATCGATGGGGTCATGTGTGGAGGGTGGTCACTCCCGTCATCTTCACGCTATGGATCACGACCCAGCTCTACGGCGCAACGAGACTCTTTGCAATGGCTCGGTCGGAGAGGTGGAAAGCCAGCAAGCGATCACCGGAAGAAGAGTCTGTGGAGCCCATTGCCGAACTACCAGGAACAGTGGAAGACGGGGAAATTCCCGGACAAGAAGAATCCAAGAACAAAGCAGTATAAGGGCTCCAGAGAAGCTTGAGTGCTGCGAGACCACCCACTCCCATTCGACTAGATCACATCCCCCACACGGGAACTGAACTATGCCACGATCATCGATCCTTTGGGCCGACGGGATGGTACCTCGAAGATAATTCTCATCGATAGTTTTGGGGATTGACCAAGTACTGGACCTGGCAACAACTTCTGTGATCGAAGAGGAACAACGCGCGACTGACTAAAGCTTGCGGCCACTTTCTCCATTTATCGGGACTCTGGTCACCGACAGCAACATCAATGACTGCCAAATCCTCCATCTACGCGCTTACGTGGCAGTTCGCGCAAGCTTAAAGCCGCCGTTTTACATTCAGCGGCCAATCTTTTTGTGTTACGTGGTAGTCCGGAAGGATAAGGGCTCAGTGGGGTTTTTGATCCGAGACACCTCGTTTCTGCGTGTACTGATACTCGGGGGACAGCCAGTCAAGCATAACCTCGAAACGTGTTAAAAAGACCATGTAGCTTTGTAGGACCCCAAGTCAGGTCCTCATATTTAATCAATAATAAAGAACAATACCGTTAAACCCATCAACCTTTCTGCCGAACGATCGTGCATGTAGAAATCTGTGTTGCCTCGTTTCCCCTCCATGGATGATTCATTGATCAAGGGTCCCGACGATGTGAGGTTGACTTGGCTTGATTCCTTGCATCTAAGACATGGATTGTGGTTCAAACCTCCTGACAGATTCAGTCACGATTCTGTTGTTTTCCTAATCGATCCGTACTCTCTTGATGACCAACTCCCATCCGTGATTGTCCCTCCTTCAGACCTTGTATCAAGCCAAAGCGAAGCCGATCAGATTTCATCTTCCGTGATAGATCAATCCCATCCAGCCCTCTATAGTCTCTTGGAACATCAAAAAATATCGAATCTCGTAACACGGTAGAAGCGTACCCAAGGATCTCTGGCCCGTATGTGCAGTGCTTGAGGACAACGCTCGCGATACCAGCTGCAAGAAGCACGATGCTCGCGACCAAGAAAAGCGTAATCCATAATGAGGAGATCTCAAAGTTGATAACAGGGGTACTTGTTTCTGCATCGACGGAGATCTTGGCCCCAGACGTTGGTTTATCCGCGTCCCACTCTGCAATCTCGAACGAAAGCTGGCTTATCAAGAGGTAGGTATTGAGGAGCTGGCTAAGTCGAACTCCCATATCTTTGGCTGTGACGCTTTCTATGATGCAGTAATCGTCGGACCTCAGCTGTCTAAGCCCTGGATCAGCGAGGTGGTAAAGCGAGAACTCGGACTTGTAAGCCGTAGAGCCTCCGATGGAGAGCGGAAGCTCGCGAGAGACAAAGTCAAAGACGGCGGGGAACGATAGCTGAGATATATCCCTAGGAGCATTTTTCTTCTGAGATTTCCGCTGGGCTACCACGGTGCAGTTGTGTCTGTCGGTGCGAGCCGTGCGAGAACAGTTGACGCGGGACTCGGCGTACTCCTGAGATACCCTACAGAGGCTCTTTGCTGAACATCCTGGGTGTTTTTCCTGAGGGGGGAATATGCTTTGAAATAGAAGAGTCGTCGGCCCGGCGTCGACATGTTGCTCATCTTTGAATAAGAGGGGCCGGTGCATTTCCTCGACACGACCATGCAAAGGACCAACGACTGGTTTTGTAGGATAATCAGCAGGTTTCATGGACCATATCCGATCTACAAATCTGTCGAGCGCCAGAATCCAGGTTGAATCTAGCCCGGAGACGTTTCTTGTGTAGTCGTATCCGTGCCATGTACCATTTGGTAACTTAGCGTTTCTTGTGTACCTGGTGTCTACAGCCAGAGAAGCGGCTGATAGGTCGTCGTGAAATACCTCTTCTTTCAGCAGGTCGTCGGCTCCTAGATCCATCTTGAGGGTTTCAACATCCGAGCAGTCTAAGCTAATGTAGCTAGACTCTAGCGAAAATACGGTGTGTCCAACTTCGATGCTGTTGAGAGGGATCCCGGCCAAAGACGAATACTCATTCACACCGAGATCTTGATCCAAGAAGTCCAACCAGTCATCTGTGTCTAAGCGCTTCAGGAAAGGTATTTTGACGTTGCCCCAGACATCCATAGCATCCGCTTTGAGTCCTTCAGGCATTGAAATCAGGGTGTTATACAACGTCGACATGGGTCGGAAGCTCGCCATGGAGGTTGAGTATGAAAATCCCACCCAGGTCGCCCACTGTATGGCCTGACTCTCAGCGTTGGTGTCGAAGTAGGTTATCGTCGTGTTTCTGTTGTCCGGGGCGATTTGTGAGGACATCATTCTCAAAATAGATTGAGTGCCCAAAGGTGAGAGTGCCCATATCAATACCAAAGCAGCACCCACGATATTGAATGATCGAAGTTGGATCAGATTGAGTAGGGTGGCGCCGACCGTTCGGCTGCCTAGGAACTGCTCGAGAGAACCGAGGGTCGTGCCGGTTTCTAGCTTCCAGCGAGCCGCTTCATATGTAAGACGACCTGCAACTGACGCAAACAGGATCGGAAACGCAGTTGCGAGCTAGATTCGGTCGTTATTATCATCATTTGAATTCTTAGCATGTGCAGGCAAAAGGGCTGGGTACTTACGATCGTGATTGCGTTTCGCCAAGCCCCGCGGGAGCTTTCGGTACTCTCGGAACCGTCAAGGCGCCACACAATGACGATGAAGACAATGAGACCCAAGGGAAGAACCACAGCGGCGCAATCTGTTACGATAGTGAAAAACCCCAACCTGTTGTTGGGCAAGTCAACCACTGGTACGGCGCCATCGGTGTCGTCTTCCGCAATACGGTTGTACTTCGTCGTGCCATCGGTCGAAACGCGTGAACCTGTTATCGTAGATGCCAGGTCCTCTGTTGCAGCATCTTCCGGCTCGGGTAGACATTGTTGGGCTTCAGGCTCTAGGGGGTAGTACCTGTTGGATGCCAGCGATGTACGTCGACTTGAACTTAGAGAGACTGGTTGCCCGTCTGACCTGTGAGCCAATGGGGGTGAAGGGCTGAGATGGGACTCTTCTTGCATCTTGTTACAAGAGGGAAATTTTGGTGTAATAACTCTCTGAGAACATTTATGTTCTGTTACCTCACCCAATGAGCCAAAGGAAAGATGATCTGAGGAGGAAAGAAGTCCAGGATCATTGATAGGGACCATTGCTCATTAAGAGATTGAAGAAAGAGTTGTGTAACGATAAACAGGCGACCAGTAATATGCTGATGTTCTGTTCTGAGAAGGCTACAGCCACAAACTCATATTGGGTTGTGTCGCACTGAATGTCAGCTTACGCCCAGAGCGATCAGCGTGGTGACCTTTCGATTGTCAGAGAAGCACATGGTCTATTTACGGCTCTTCAATACACGATCTCTTATCGGCTTCGAGCTTCTGAAATACCATATCGCTGTTGCTGCCAATGGGTAAGTGAAGTATTGTATAAGGGTCAAACTTGATCTTAGGTGACGTTTGCGTCGTGGTAAGCCTAGAAGCAGTACACCGCCTCGTTACATCCCACACGTTGGTTATTACTTGAACCCATCGTAACGGAAACTCAAGTCGTTTTTAAGACTATCCTGTCTTGTCTAGCTACTCGCATCAAGGTTGCTGCTTTGAGGCCGGTAAACATCCACGTATGAGGTGTCCTTCAGCGGGCAGAGGAGTAGGATGTGCAGGAAATACTTGACATCCTAATTCGTGAAATGCATAAGAAAGACCTGGGTTTCCTGACTGAGTAGTCACAACCTTGACATGGACAATAGTACTCATGCGACCGACAGAGGGGAGCTGAAAGTTGACCAAGGCCTGACGTGCATGCGCCGCACCAGCCCCTTCAGCTAGGAGAAATCAAGGTATGCCAACTTGACGCAAGTGAGGCGGGCTTTCTCCCCCTTCCACGTCATCTGTCTGAGTTGCCTTGACTGCCTGAGATAACTAGGCAGAAAAGCCCCCAAGTGCATAGCCACAGGGCGATGAGACCGAGGTAGCCCATCTGATAAGCATTTATCGCGATCTTTCTATGCAGCTGCACTGCAAGTTTTCGATCGATCCATCCACACTTACTGCCAGTGTACTCGACTTCGAGCCTTCCAACCCAGATTGATAAGCGCGTGAATCCTATTCGTTGCAGACATCAATTGTGGAAGCTTTTCCTACCCACCCACTTGTCCTTTTGCTCACATCTAGCCTCTGCATTATGGTTGTTTCCACAGGTGTCCGAGATTTGAGGCTTGAGTCACTATGGCTTGCTGATACCTACCCCTGGTCGTAAACGATAGCCGCCTGATTCCAAGCAAATGGGTCGCAAATGGGGCCATTGACCTTAAAGCACACTCCTTTCCCAGTTCTTGGTCCTCATGCCTGGTTGACGCTTATGGTTTCATCATATTTCATCATATCTCATCATTTACTTCAGCCTTCTTCATCAGAACGTCGCCTGGAATTTTTCCACGCTGCGGCTAATGGTCAACAACCCAGTCTCACTTACTTGCTAGCATAAGGAAGCATCCAGCTAGATGGAGACCGATTACCTGGTTAAGGGAGGATACTGCAATGGGACGCTGGAGGAGGATGTGCCTGACCCTGACGTTACGGGCTGGGGAGTAAGGTTCTATCTGAAGATTGCGCGGGATCTTTGACTGACTCTAACGTTGTATAGATCGTATCTTCGTTTTGCTTTTCCATCGTAATGAATATGATCGCCATTATGGTAGCATATGCGGCAAATGCGCTACCTGAGGAACGTTACAAGTCAATAGACAGCATCGCCTACCGTCGCGTGTCGCAGGCAGAGAGGCAGCGACGTATCAAAGCCTTCGAGTCGTTCATGCTATCTTTGAGCGATCAGCAACTTGTCACTGGCATGGCTCTCATGCTGGCAACGATACTGATATTCTCGGGGATTCATGACCTGGATGATAGCTTCTCGGTGTACTCGTTTCAAATCGCGACCCGACTCGGTTACTTCTCGTGCATCACGCACCTTTGTTCCCTCTCAGTACTATGGGAATACTTTGACCGACATAATTGGCTGCGAATATTTCGAACCATTCTTATGGTGGCTTTTCTAGTCATGATGATTGGTTGCATGATCATATCAGACTCTGTGACGTTTCGCTTCAATCGCCACGTTTCGGTCAAGTGTGCGAGAGAGCATTTCAAGTTGATTGATCGAGAAAGACCGAACTACGTCTTCTTCTCTGACGAATTCATTATTATCTTCAACTTATCCGTATTGACTTACATTCTTATATCTGTATATGTTCAAAGGTTTCTACAACTGTACTGCATGCCGGCACGCGACGAACAAGACTTTTGGCAATGTCGCTCCTTACGAGCTCTGTTTGGATCTGATACCGAGGATCGGTTCAAGAGCCTTGACAAGAACAAAACATTAGCGGACATCAGATCTAGTTTTCTCTGGGAGATCGTGTGGCTATTCTTCTACTTCACATTTGGGACCGCGAATCTCCTCAGATTCTTCGATGATGCCACTTTGAATATTGGAGCTATAAAACCAAATTTCGGGCAGCTCGTACCTTTATTTCTTCTGGCGCTTCCTTTGATCACAGCCACTGAAGCTTATACAAGTAGGTGACTATATCGGTTTGTCAGACGATCCAGGCAATAGCAGTCAAATACTTGTTCACGGGACTGAACCTTTTGGCTGATTATCATAATGCGTAGCGGCCACAGAGTATGAACCAGTCTCATCCGATGTTCCTGCTGGAGATGATGTAAGTTCGCACCATGAACACACTGTGAGAAGGAGTATCGGTGTTCTAGGGCATATTGACTGACTTCGCTGACCTATCAGCTGACACCAGAGCTGGGATACGAGGATCCGAACCAACCTGCACGAGAAATATGGGATTACTGGCCCTTGTTCTTGTTAATGATATATGCAACCGGGCTTGTACTTTGGGCTCTTATCTTTGCAGATGTTATACCCCATAGCTTCTTTCTCTCCATTGCAGCATGGGTCGTTGCATTTCTGGTAGAGGTTGCAAGCTTTCGGAGCTGGTTCAGGGTTGCATTTTGCGCTCTATGGACAACTTTGGGAAATCGATGGTTGAACACGAGAGCCTTCTTCAATCGGCTGAAGGAAAGCTTTCGATTCTTTCCATTTCCCCGTAGATAGAGGAACCATAAAACCATTGTTGTCCTGGATCACAAGGTTCCACAACATACGTTCTGTAGACTGAAAGAGAACGTCGATATCTCTTCCCGCACCAAGTCAAAGCTTCGAGGTTCTTGTTTTGTCCACTTGATACGATTATTTTGTTTATGAACTCGTGGGCATTGCTGCATTGAGTGCTCCACAGAGAAGTCAAACATGAACAAGCTCGCAACGAGAAGCTCCTCCCTAGAATATGCGGAGGCTCAAACCCACCATTTAGGGCTCAATTTACTAAGCGTATCATGAATCATTGCCCGCAGTATAAGATCATCACTGAGTTAGGGAATCACTTTCAAATGCCCATTGGTAAAACCCATGGAAGATTGAGTTCGACGTGGGTGAGATGTATGACACCAATGAGGGTATTACCTAGGCTATGTCTTCGCTGATAAATGCTACCGAAATGTGTACAAATGTCTATGCTACAGTTTCATTCTTCGTCTCTATTATGACCTTAACTCTTGCACCAAGATCACTCTGTGTTTACCTTATTCAACAAGGCTGTGAAAGCCAGAATCGAACCTGACTGGAAACTTTTTCCTTCCCTTGGCATCCGAGCTGACGAAACAAGCCATCTTGTTATTCGGACAGTAGAAAGAGCCTACGCCGTTTTCATCAATCGTAACCGCAGCCGATTCCATTCCAAGGACATCGGTCCAGACCTCCCCGGCGTGGTTGGCACCAACTGACATTGACAATCGAGTGTCAGTATGTTCAGCCTGTGTCCAGCTCATGACGACGGCCATGCCGGCGGGTCTGTCTTCCGTTCCGCGCCTGACCCATCCAATACAGTCGGGCCGCTCGAAGTAATCTTGTTGCTCCCCGTAAGCATAAAGCTTCCTGGCCAGGAGAAGATTGGGAAGATCTTGGATTGGCGCTTCGGGATGGGTGAGCTCGATGCCGTACAGATCACCAAAGAAGACACATGGGTGACCATCGCGTCTGAGAAGGATCATGGAGTAGGCAAAGGGCATGAACTCCTTGCAGATTGGGGTGTCCATCTGTTGACCTTTCTGAGTGTCGTGATTACGAATGAAAGTCTGCAAATCGTTAGCAAGTCGTTCAACTTTTCAGAAAATGGACAAACTTACGACAGCGTTATTAGGTCGTTGTTCAACTAGCGTGTCCTTGAACACCTGCCTCAAGTCCGTGTCTCGGTGCCATGACAATCTTTCGATGTGGTACATCAGAGGCACGTCGTAGAGGCTGAAGAATGCTGGCATGTGCTCTAACCAATTGTTCAAGACGCGCACATCACCATGCCAGAACTCTCCAATAAACATGAGATCATTGTGGATGGCTGGCTTCCTCAAGTGCTCGGCCCATTTGCTGATGAAGTTCCATGAGATGTGCTGTACGGCGTCCACGCGGAAGCCTTTGAGACCGAGCTCATCCACAATCCACTTGCCCCACTGATGCTGCTCTTTGACGACCTCAGGGTTGGTGTAATCGAGGTTTTCGAGCATCAAGTAGTCGGCATTTCCTTGGAGGTCACCGACGTCTTGATGCCAGTTCTTCCCATCTTCTACAAACCTGTAGATGGCACGTTTCTTGTTCTGTTGGTTCCAGTCCGTACCGTTGAAATGCGACTTGTTGTATCTGAACTTGCTGTACTTGCCCCCTCTAGCTTTGTAGTCGAATTTGGTCCATGACTCAATTTCGTAGACGTCTGTGGTGTCCCTTCGTCTATCTGAAATACGGGTAAGCAAATAAGAACCAGGAGTGCTATGAGCCGATGGGTGAAAGCTTACCACGCGGATCAACTTCGACCACCTTTACCATCTCAGTGCCGTCAGCGTAGGCGCGGTGGTTGTGAATAGCGTCCCAGACCAGCCCAATGCCGTGGTGCTCCGCATCCGCCGCTAGAGACGCAAGGTCTCCCTTCGTCCCCCATTTGGTGGGGACTGAGCCCTTTTGGTCAAACTCTCCTAGATCCCAGGCGTCGTAAATGTCGTAGCCGTTACTCTCGGGATCCTTGGCTTTGCTTCCGGGCGGCAGCCATAGGCTGTTCACACCAACGGACCTCAGTGCCGGCAGCGCGCGCCGGAGCCGTCGCCAGTGCTTGTGATCGGCGGGCAAATTCCACTCAAAGGCCTGCAACTGCACCGGGTTTTGAGATCTCTCCGGGCGAGGCAATTGGTGATGGGATTTGCTTCGCGGAAGGGACTCTGTCGGTCTAACCTCCACACGGGAAGAAAGCTGGTGAAATGACTTGCTCCTCGGCAAGGCCTCTTTGGCTCGAACTTCAATAGCTCGGGGTTCTGTAGTTCTGATGCGAACCTCAATTGGCTGGCCAGTGCTCGGCCGTGAAGCCGTGGTTGGGTTTCTCATTTTGATCTTAGGTAATACAGTGAATAAAGCTGAGGGAAAAGTCAAGAAATGGATGATGTGTCGTCATGTATACGGCTTGGTGGTCGGACATGTCTCTTTATCTATGCGCACACGCAATCCTAAAGAAGCGCGAAGTCAAGGTCGCGACTGCGTATCCGGACTTGTCTCCTGGCGCCTTGTACTCCGTACGGTGGCTTGCGCTTCAAGGTTGAATGTCCCCAGAAAGATCAAATCTCAATGTCCGAACCGTCTCAACCCAACACTCTAACCCGGGGTTGAAAGCTCGACCAATGATTGCCAATGATGGTTCCAAAGGGTCCAGAGAGGCATGGACATTGTCAGCTCACGTGTCTCACACATCAGCCGTTCCAGAATTACAATGCGTGGTGATGTTTGGTGAGTCGTCTGGGGGCTGTACGCTTCGCGTTCGCATTCACGAGTCGCATCCGTTCTCGAATGCGAGATTTGATACGAGCGGGTCCTACTTAACCCTTCCCCCAAAACAAAAAAACTTGGCCCCCTTCCAAGAACCCAGCCACGGAACGAGTCGGGCCAACATAGTGAGCAATGCGGCCATTGACAGCGTACTGAGTACGCAGACGGAGACCAGCACGGTCACCGCCATGGCATTTTTGGCGCATTGAGGTGCCAAGTAGCGGCACCGCTTGACACCAGGAACAGTAGGCAGCCAGGACGGGCTGAACGGGTTGTCGGGACTCACGAGTGTCGCAGACGGGGCCAAGACGATCATCAAATTACCGATAGCGAGATTGGCCCGAGCATAAACTGACAACATAGAGACCCCTAAAATCTCTTAACGCGAAAGCGACCTTAAATTTGCATTGTCGTTAATACTTGAGCACAGCCGGGAGGCCTACGTGCACGGTAGAGTGTCAAGTCTAATGAGCAGAATAACCTTGCTAATTTCAAATAATGCAAAGAGTTAATACAAAATAACCCGGAGATGGGTCGGCAGCTATCCGGGCCGCGCTGATCGATGTGGTGTGGGCTGTCGCTGCCAACTACGCATCCGCGAGTGTTTGGTAAAATTCCACGTGTCGTGCGCATAGAGTTCTGGGGTTATCCTTTTGCATTGCAGCAATAAGTCGCAAATATTGTTTGCATCCGGCTCAGGATACACCATCAAGGCGGTAACCTACTGATCTAGGTACTGAGTATACAAGCGTATCTACCCGGACGGACTAATACTGCAAATAATCAGACGTATCTTACACAAGTACGACATAAGGTAGTTATTTCAGGTAGGTCTGATGGTATTGAATATGACTGTGACGCTATGCTGCATGTTTTTAACTTCAGACCAAATCTAACGGTTGCATGTTGACCCAGACCATCTAGATCGTCTCTTCAAGCCCTGCGACCGGCGAAATAACACCTCAGTGTGATCTCATCTCGTCAGGCTCCCGAACAATGCGAGAGCCTGCTCGGGTCTCCAGCACAGGAACCTCGATGTTCCAGCCTGCAGAAGCCAGTCTCCTCGCGTACAGCTCGTACTTTTCGTTGGCGATTTGCAAGCTTTCTTTCACGTGGCCCAACATTGCTTGTTGATCGAATTCAGCTCGCACCAAGTTCGCCTCTTCCTGCCCGCTCAGTTTTCTGGCCAGCAACAGACCATGGAACCAAGCTTTCAGCTGTGACCTCGGCGTCACGCCTTCTTTCAGAACAACAATAACCTTGATTCTGGAGGCCGCGTCGTTGGCCGCGGTCGACACCTGGCACCAGAGAACGTACTCCTCGCGGTCGAATACGTCCATGAGTGTATATAAGTCGACGCTTGAAAGCTGGAAAGACATCTCGTGGGTCTTCCCATAGGCCAAAGCTTCAAGCAAGGTCTTGAGGGGCACTCCGTACTTGCAGTGGCCAAACACTGGCCCGGAGTTCCAGCGAAAGACTTCTCCCCTTCGCTTCTCGAAGATGAGTTCTCTTTGGGAAACTTTCAGTGGTGTCAGGACTTCGTCTTTCGAAAATAATGCCGACAGAGCAATATTGGTACGTTGCCGATTTAGCTGACGTGAGTGTACTGCTCGAACGCCCCTCCAATTGAGAAAGAGGTGAACGCCAAGGAGGACAAAGAGAACGATCCATGATAATGTTTCGTCGGTTAGAAAATATAATAAAAACGTTCCCGTCTATGCATCTGTTAGTAAAAATCGAAGCTTTAGGATTAGATGCATCTTGTTGTTGACTTACAAGCATTCCTATCAGAGAAATGGCTGTCTCCTGGCTGGCATCTTTCTGTGTACTGTTAGCAACTCTGATCCTGCATACGTCTCCACTGTGCTAAGTCCTGGTACTTACAGCATTAAGCTCGCCGAGATTATTCCACTTGGCAAAGTGACCACTGAGACTGCTTTTTGATGCGTTCCCAACGACGCCAGATGCGGAGTATAGGATGCTGGAGAGGCAGAGAACCAGGAACCTGGCTTCTTGCGGAAAATAGGGAGACGCGCAGTCGAGAATCATCGCTGTGTCCGTCAATAGATCACAGGCCATGCGGTATGCCTTACATTCTGCTTCAATCGAAGTCGCAAACAGGTGTGCAAATGTGATGGTTGCGAGCCTTCCCATGGACTCTCTAGTGACTTGGATGAGCATAGCCCCAGTCGGTGATGCTAATGAGTCTCCGACACCCAGCCCTGTGGGTGTAGTCAGCACACAGTAACAGAGAGCGAACTGGTAAGGGGAGGGTAAGATTAGCCGGGACAACGCAGCGGAGTTCTTACCTTGCCAAACAGCACGCGAGGAAATCATGCCGGCAATCGTGCCAGCAAAGGCTTGAAGGGAGTCCTACTCAGGGTAAGCTAGACTGGATACCTCTTGGTTTGCATCGATGTTTACTCACATAAATCTGATATTCAGCATAGTCGTCGGTAACGCTATGCGGATAGCCATCCGGCAAGAAAATTTCGAGAAGCTCTTGCCAAGGCTTCTTTCTTTTGGGAGGGAGCTATGCGAACGAGTGTCAAATCACATGCAAACTCTCCGCCGTCTTACATCAAGACATCGAAAGAGGGAGGGGTACCAGGGGTCCTCCATGTTGTTTGCTGAGCTTACCGTGAGATCGACCCTAGATGATCCGGCAGTCGGAGCCGACTCGACATACTTGGTCTTCAGAGCGCCGGCTTTGTCATATTCGGCAAGGACCAGAAAGCCTGATCTCTTCCTTAGCATCGTCGGCGTCTCTAGGACGGTTTGTGTCGAGCGCGTTGACATGGTCTAGCGCGCTCTCAGGAGGTTGTAGATTAGAGGCCGGTTTGATTCGAACTTTCAAGATTTGGAAAGAAAAGATGATCTATGTCCCCTTTTTGCGAGTGAAGAAAGATTAGATTGAGAGAAGATCAAAGAGGTTCGAGTTGAATGACGCGCAGGAAGAACTGAGCATGGAAGAAATTTGGCAGAGGTCTTTCCCCGGTTGGGTAAGAAGAGAAACGGATACGGGGATACGAAAAGGAATGCAGCAATTTTCGCGCGCGCGTGAGGACCGTTTTGGTTCGTTGCCATCAGCGGCGATCAACAAACACAGTGGACACGGCCATTAATGACTCTCTGCGAAACTTTCCGGGCTGTGCAGCCGCCGCGTCCTTCTCTGGCACCCTGGAGGGGTCAAACATGTTCGATGATCTGTCATTGTTCCCGCTCCGCCCTATGTTGACAAGTCGCTGTCAGGACTGGGTGTCATGGAAGCGGAGCGCAGATGTGCGTCTGTGTGGGATCTGCATGGGCCGCTGGGGGCAAAACAATAGACTCTCAACCGCAGAGTGCTTCAGAACATTGAACCACTTTCAACCCGCCCCTCTGTAGATCGTTTCAAAAGATGGGATTTTTCGTCAGATTGCGGGCTTGCTCGAAAAAAGCGGACATACCGTCAGCAACAGAACGCTGATCAGCTCGGGCCTAATACGAATGACACGAAAAGCCAGCGACGAACCACCCACGGCAAGCCTGTCGCGAAATATGGGACGAAGTGCTTCTAAAGACGTTCCGGCAGCGGTTCACTCCGGTGGGGAGGGCGACGTAAGCCTATGGATGCAGACAGCGATTCAGCTGCCTCTTTCCGCGTATTTGTCTTGTTCTACCCTAAGGGCTGCACTTGAGATTGAGAAAGTTCCAAATCTGGCTCCGGCTTCGGTCTCGCCACTCAAGTGATGTAGAAAAGCTTCGCCGGGATCATAGTTCTCTTATGGCGGCTTCAATCGCACTCAAGTGGTTGTGGTTGAAGTTATGAGTTGTCAGCGCCGTGAACTGAAATATCAAGCTGCCAAAAGGCAGACAACCGTTTGCCGCTTCTGTGAGTTTGATAACCGGGTGACAGAACTTACTTCTCGCCAAAAGCGCATTTCTCCCCGCTGTCGTGCATCATGAGGCGCAGTGACCGTTGTGTTGAGACCCGTCAATTGGACGGTTTGTCTTGAATGTGCAAAACTCTAGTATTCGTATTCTGCACGATGCTAGCTTGCCTATTTAGGAAACGATTCCCATACAAACAATAAAGGTGGAAAACAATCCACTTCATCTTGAGTATTGACTCAAACACTCTTTTCCCATGTTGACCACGTTGAACGACCCGCTTGTCTGGTAAGCTACACTCAGGCGTCTTAGATCGGCTGTCGAGGTCCATGTGTAGAATCAGTCAGTATCAACTCGCGACATCCCACACAGCGAACTATGCGAGTACTATATTTGCCGATTTTGGAAACATTGCATGGGACTTGAGTGCCGAAAAGCTTGTATCCGGATGGGAACGTTGGCGACTCATGAGCATGCTACCTTGTTCCTTGTACGAATTAAAGCTACACCTCCAAGCCGGCAAGCCCACAATATCTTCATCCCACCGGGCCGGAAGAAAGTGAGGCAACGGGAGTCCCGCCGGCACGCGGCATGTAACGCTACTCTATTTCGATCTCGTTCGCTCCGACACCTCTTGCTGCCATGATGGCTGATACCGTGTTCCGGCGTCCGTGTCTCCTAGGCAAGTAGATGAGGAACCAACTTGCTTATTTTGCGTGTTTGATACACTGCCACGTAGCCAGGCACACAGGGAGTCTTTGGACGAGAGGAACAGTGTCGGGATACACGTCAGTAGGATAACAGTAAGGTTGGCACAAAGGTCAATCGTCGGTTGAATAACTGTGTAAGTTGGGATGGAAGGAGAAGGAATGGGCAATATTATTGTTGCTCCGGAAGTTGTAAGTGGAGAAATATTAGTTGGTACGGTTCCGACTGCCTTCCATGTCCGACTACCCACACAGAGTCCAAGAAACAGTCTTTCACTTATGCCTTGCGAATCTACATCTAAAAAAGCCCGGTACAAACACCGATACATCGAGTCGACTTATTTGGGCACGGGAATTGTGTTCAATTCTCAAAGTTTGTCTTTTCAGCATGTATAGGAGAGAGCCGCTCCAGAAAATTATGAGGTGACATTGTACGAGTGATCCCGAAGCGCGCAAGACTGCATAAAGGTCGACGAGCAGTCAAGCTACTGTCGTCCTTATCATCACGGCAATATCCTATTTGTGGAAGCACTTGCGATCACCTAGTCTCAGGTAGCCGATAACATGTCAGAATTGGTGCCAGGCTCCCAGAATCACCATCTGCGTAAAGACTTATGGGAACACACGAAATTGTTCGGCTTCGACCGGGGCCGGACCTTATGTGATGTGCATCATAGGACGGCAATTGTGGACATCCCGCTTGACTCCGCTCCGTGACTCTGAACACCGGCCTCCACCCGATGTTACACGTGCCAGTCAACATGAGTAGAAGGGTCGACAAGCATTGCTATTTTCTAGTCTGGAGAAATCACGTCGGTCTCTCGAGCGGTCACATAAGTGCTAAATGAACTTGGATGTCATGTAAGGACTGAACATGAGCAAGACGAGATACAGACGATAATTAATATGGATTCAAATTGGTATTTGGCGGTCTACAAATTGTCCAGGATACGGAAGACGATCTAGACTAGATGCTAATTTATACGGAAACAATGAAACGACTCTGGTATGGTAAAACTTGTGACAAAAGAAGAATACCGCCCAAGAAACAACTTAACAGTAAAGAAAGGAAAGGGATACAAAACAACGCTCATGAATCCCAAATAGGTCCAAACGCGGGAATCCCTCTCGCCTCCATCCGATACACAAACTTATTCACAGTAGGCCCGTTGGAGATAATCGCAACGCACTCAGCCCCGCTCTCCTTGTACACATTATACGCCAACTGCACCAAATCAGGCCTACCGCGCTCATCCGTATCCCAAATCAACGCGTCCGGATCCGCCTTGAGAATCAGATCCATGACGCCCTGCCCGTACGTCTTGAGCGGGTTCTTGGTCGACCAGACGACGCGCGCGGGAACCCGACGCTCCATAAGAACGGGAAGACAGGGACCAATACCAGAACCCGTCGCGACGAGGACCATCTTTTTGAAGAGCGGGGCGACGGCGAGGACGCCCGACGCCGGGGTGCCGCGGGTCCAGATCGAGGTGGGCGGGTTCTCGATGATGCGCTTGGTCCAGTCGCCAGCCTTGGAAACGACGATGGAGAAGCCCTTTCCGCTCGGCTCCGGGATGGCGGCGAAGGCGTGCCACTCGACCATGGGCCTGTCGGTGATGCGGACGCCGCGCGAGGTGCATGGCCCGGGTGTGCAGAAGTCAAAGTGCAGACGGACGGCGTGCTTGGAGAGCGGCTCCGGGACGACCTTTACGCGGCGGAGGCACATCCAGGGCAGCGCGATGCTGAAGGATGTGAGGGCCACGAGGTAGAGCGCGGGTGTCTTGGCCAGGGCCGGACCGAGGGGCTCAGCGGACATGGAGGCCGCGGTAGCGATGACGTGGGCCCATACGAGGGCGAGGGCCGACCAGCCGGCGAAGCGGTGCGTCCACTCGAACTGGTCGTGCATCTTGGCGCGGATGGAGGGGTAAGCCATGACGAGGATCAGGACAAGGAGGATGAGGATGAGATAGGTTAGAACGAGGGTGATGATGTTGACGGAGTAAAGGGACTGAGGCGCGATGAAGTTGCCGGTTGCGGCGCCCGTGAAGATGACCCACCACACGGTGGCGGAGACGGCGCAGCCCGAGTGGACGCCGCCATTGTGGTAGACACGCGCAAAGTGTCTGCGGATGGAAAGTGGCATGGAGGTGGGCACGCGGGAGCACGCCCAGAAGATGAAGTTGACGACGTATTCCTGGCGCAGGAGAACGGCGCCGAGGAGGTTGGCGGCGACGGCGGTGGCCAGGTGGTTCAGGGGCAGGGAGAAGTTGCTATTACGGCTCTCGTACAGCATCCACACGAAGACGGCGAGGTTGGAGAGGAAGATGACACCAAAGAGCTTGCGGTAGGCGTTGAGTCCGCGGTGACGGATCCATCTCCAGCCGTGGAAGCCCTTCTTCGAAGGAAGTTCGTACTCTTCTTCCTCCTTCTCGGCCGCTTCCTCGACGAATGCGGCCGTCTTCTCCAAGTCAATGTTCTTTTGCTGGGAATCGACGACGGTGAAGGTGCGAGAGTCCACGAGCGTGAAGCCGCCTTCGCTGGTAGGGCTGACGGCCGTCTTGATAGACGAGGCGCTCGACGATTGCTGGGGCGTCGACATGCCCGTCGGGATATCTGCCAGAGGCAGCGGCGGCGGAGTCTGGGCCGCACCACCAGCGGCGATGTCGCGGAGGGCCCGCTTGTCGACCTTGCCGTTGGGGGTTAGCTCGATTATGGTGAGGTACTTCCAGACGGTCGGGACGGCGTAGAACGGTTGGCCCTCGCCGACGACAGTCTTCAGCTGAGCTTCGTCGATCGGCGCAGGGGCAGAGTAGAAGCCCCACAGACGATCGTCGATTTTCAGCGCACATCCCTTGACGACGCCAGGGCATTTTTCAATAGCGCGAGAGACGCCATCGAGTTCGACGCGGAAGCCAGAAATCTTGACCTGGTCGTCTTTGCGGCCGAGGGGCTCCAAGCTACCGTCTTCAAGCCAGCGAGCAAGGTCGCCAGTGTTGAACATCATACGGCTGTAAATGGTGTTCGTTAGCGTGCTTTTCTCTCTGTCAAGTCTCGGCCGGAAGAACGGGGAATAAAAAGAGGCGCAAAACTAACCCATCCTTTGCGAACTTGTCGACCTTATATCTTTGTGCCGTCAACTCCGGCAAGTTAAGATACCCCCTAGAAACGCCTGGACCGCCGGCCCACATGATACCAGGTTCGCCAATCTTGACAGGGTTCTCATCTTCGTCGAGAACGTAAACGTTGGTGTTCGGGTTAGGCTTGCCAATCGACAAAGTCTTTCCCGGCTTATGAAGATGCGCGGTGTTGAGAATGCTGATTTCGGTAGGACCGCATACGTTCCAGAACTTGACGTAGGGCGCCCACTGCTCAGCGAGCGCCAGTGGACAGGGCTCACCACCGACAGCGATCGTCCTGATGTTGGGGAAGTCCTCGCGCCTGGGCATGTGCTTGAGGACTACGGAAGGCGTCGCGATGACAGTGTCGACGCGCTGCAAGCAATCCGTCCAGAGATCATTGCCGCTGCCTCTGATGTGAAGCGTTCCGCCGTTCATCATGGTGCCGAGAATCTCCCACGCGCCTAAGTACCCATTGCCGCGTCAGCGTGGTCCGCCACTAAAGAAATAGAGTTTGAGACATTTGACTTACACATATCGAAACCGACGTTCAACTGTTGCGCTACATTCTTCCCGACACGGATGCCCAGCTTGGAAGGCTCCGCTAGAAGGGTGTTGGTAACGCCCTCGTGTCTCACATCCACTCCCTTGGGTCGCCCGGTAGTGCCCGAGGTGTAGATCACATAGGCTCCATCTTCAGGCTTGACAATGACACCGGGGTGCCCATTGTTGCCGTGCGTCCACAGCCAACTGTTCGCATCGAGGTCAACGACCCTCACACGGTCCCGCCTTTCAGAGGGCACGCTGCGCAGCACCTTCTCCCTGAACTTGGGAAGGCACAGCACAACCGGCGCGTTGGAGTCGACAATGTCGTAGCCGAGTGTGTCTTCGGGGATGATGCCACCATCTAGAGGGACATACTGGCCACCGGCCTTGAGGACGGCAAAGATAAAGACGACCATTTCGATGCATCGGGAGTAGACGAGCACTACACGGTCTCCTTTCCTGAGGCCGTATGTTCCCCTCAGCTCATTGGCGAGCACATTGGCCCTGCGGTTGAGCTCCCGGTATGTGATAGTCGTGCCATCGTAGTGTCGGACAGCCGTGGCGTCAGGATGTGCTGCCGCGATGGACTCGAAGGCGTGGTGAACGACTTGGTATGGTATCACATCGCTCGGTCCTCTGCTGAATTGGTTGAACAGAACTCTGTCCGCCAGGGACAGGTGTTCCAGAGAGTGGAACGAGCGCGAGGGAGCCATGGTGATGAGCTTCTGGATGTTGATGCCCTGCGATAATGTTGCCTACCAGTAACACATCTCGTAGCCACATCTCGAGAGGTGGGCACTTGGAACCAGATATATCTCCTCCACGGGACAGTCGCGTCTGTGTGTTTGTGCGCCAATGTCCTAGAGAAACGGAGAAGCGCCAGACCCTGCCCGGCCTTGTGGGGGAGTGCATTCTTCGTTTTGGTCACTTCGCCAAAAACCTGCCTAGATTGCCTCAACCTCCGTGTTCAAACAAGGTTCCATATTCTCAGAAGCACCCCCGTTAGCCATGGCATGGTCCATGGATGATATCAGGGCTGGACTCTTTCCTTCTTTCAGCTCCTTGCTATGCAGACAATTGTTTTAGATAGTGTGGAGAACGGACGACTCTGTGATGAACTAGTGTAGGTAGAGACGGGGTCACTTACAAGGAACCTTGCAAGACTATGGATGTGGTCAGGATCCCTCGATGAACGAATGCGGTCTCTGTACGGAGAAGCGGATCCTCGACCATGGATGCAAGCGCAATAGATACTAAGAGTAGAGGGAGACTATATTTCGTCGTGACAGGCACGGCCGCCAAGGGAGCGTCTGGAGCAGTCGAGAGTCCGCCTCCACCCCTTTAGATGTGGGCAGAAATTTTGTCGTAAGGAATGTCTCCATTCCGCGGTAACAGGACCGCTGGCGGTTCGGCGGGGCCACGCCGGATGAGTTGTCCAAATCCGGGAAAAACGGAGAGCGATCCGGACCACATCCGCCCAATGCGGCAGCTGTCGTCCTCTGTCTCGTCGATGGAGCACTTCGCGGCCCTCGCGAGGCGTTGCCGTGGGATGTAACAAGGGGCACGGCAGTGGAGGACGGACGTCTTGGAGATGGATAATGACCAGGGGGGCTGACAAAGTTGTTGTCAATCAGTCGACATGTGCCATCCATTACGTGCCGCGATCGTGGAGGAGGAGGAGGGAAGAAGGGAAGCTAGGCGCCTGTGCGGGTTATGCCTTGCTTCTGCCATGGATGGTGCCCTGTCTGCACATCGTTCCCGGGGGCAACCCTGGCTTCCGCGGCTCATGATGCCTGTCGACCGTTTGGCCGCCCACCCCTCTCCCTTGAACGACCCTCAGGCCAGTTTTGTTCTTCTTCTGCGAGCCTACCCCCCAGGCAAGATGCGACGCTAGGTACTCAAGGTCGACACCCGCCTCGGCCGAATTCGGTCACAGCCGGGTGGAATTCTCTAATAAAGTGCGGCGATGTTGTTGCTGGCGAAGAAGAAAAGGGTCCCAGGAAGAAAGAAAGCAAGACCCGGGAGAAGAAAAGATCCGACGACTTCGACTTCTTTGTCTCTCTGCCATGTGCTGAGCACGCTGCTTCAACAAGCCATCAACAACAACACTGCCCCCTCTCTCGCCTTAGTCACCTCAGTTTACCTCCAAGCTTCCACGTTTTTTAATCAATCGTCGCACTCCGGTGATCCGCTAGTCCCAAACTCTTTTTCTTCTTCTTGTGGCTCTATCCATACGGCAACTCCTCCGGCTCCCGAGACACCATGGAGAACCTCACCACACTCAAGTTGACGGTCGACTCCGAGAAGGGCGTCGCCCTGGTCCGATTTGACCGTCCAGCCAAGAGAAATGCCTTCTCTCAGGTCATGATCGGCGAACTTGTTTCGACACTGGCTCACCTCGATGCCCTGGAGACCATCCGCGCTGTCGTCGTTACTGGTGGCCCTGAAGGTCCCTTCTGTGGTACGTTTTGCAATTCTTCTCATACCAGTCGAGACAGATTTCAGAGTCGGGCTCCAGAGAACCATGTCTTGAGGGGGGCGCAACAAGCTTACCCCCGTCGTCGGATCCTCTGGCCTCAACTCGTCTTTCTCGGCTTCACTTCCCTTTTCCTTCACCCTTCCACGTGCAATCTGCACACTCATCATCGTTGGCGCCGCGCACGGCAGTCGATGATTTCCCGACCAAGCAACTGCCATCTCAACTCCATCTGATTCCCCACGGACTTGATACACAGGGGGATGTCCGCTGTCGTTCTTGTTTCCAAGTCCCTGAAACGTCATGAAAATCCGCACCAGGGTTCCACTGGCAGGCCCCCCTCTAATCTAATCTAATGGAGGCGCGACGTTGGCTAATCCGTTTTGTGGTGCAGCCGGGATGGACCTCAATGAGCTGGTGCAGATCTCCACGGCAGCGGCCCACCAGCGCGCCTTTCTCAAGGACCTAACAGACGCCTTTGCCAACTTCTCCAAGCCCATCATCGCGGCTGTAGTTGGTTTCGCAGTAAGTTGTGGTGTCGGATGTGGGAGCCGCCTCCCAACATCTGTGCTTTTCTTTCTTTTCTCTGTTGCCTCGCACGTCTCACAGAAACAAGGCTAACGTGAGAGCCTCAAGTTGGGCGGTGGTTGCGAGATCGCTTTAGCAGTAAGTCAAGGGTTTGCCCCCCCCCCCACACATGTTTCTGCGAGGTAAAACCCAAACGGCTGACCCTTCACGATCAGTGCGACATGATCTACGCCGCCGAAGATGCTTCGTTCGGACTCCCAGAAATCAAGATCGGAACGATTCCAGGCGCGGGCGGCACTCAGCGTCTAGCTCGTGCGCTGGGCAAGCACAAGGTGAGTCGCCAAACCCAGCCGATTGACTCGTGCTGGCCGACTTGAACAGCCGAAATCTTCGCTCTCACCTTGAAACCGGTGAACTGACCAGCTATAGGCCATGGAGTTCGTCCTTACCGGCGACTCAGCCAGCGGTGCCGAGTTTGAGCGTCTCGGCGTGGTCAACAAGGTGTTCCCACGTCAAGAGGTCGTGCCAGCCGCCATGAAGCTCGCTGAGCGCATCGCCGTCATGTCGGGCCCCGTGACCAAAACTGCGAAGCAAGCCGTTCTCACAGGTGGGCTGCTCCGGCTCCAAAACCGCTACTACGGGGTGGCTCCGGATCCCACCAAGGGATCGAGGGGGCGGGCCCCTGTGCGGACCCCGTGTTCTGACTCGCTAACCCTGCTACAGTCGAGAATAGCCATCTTGATGCCGGGATGACCATGGAGAAATCTCTTTACTACTCGACTTTCAGCCTTGGCGATTTCAATGAAGGAATGACCGCATTCCTGCAAAAGCGACGTCCCGACTTCAAGCACACGTAGGTTTCGGGTGGCCCGTACGTAACTTTCGGGAGAGAACCGCAGCAAATGTCACGCGCCGGGTACCGCGCTGCATGGTCATCATACGCACTATAAGGTAATCGGTAGACTCCGTACGCTCGGGTGACTCGATCCAACTACTCTACTCGAGTCCGTGGATTCCACGCGCCTCGGGCTTATCGATCGTTGTTGACCCGTTGATTACTGATGGTCGGGGACCATATTCGTAGTGATGCTGGGCAGCAAACTCTACTAGATACGGCAGCTGATGAATCGAACTTTGTTTGAAATGCCACCGTGCCACGTCGCCTTGGATTTCGGAAGCAAAAAGAGAGCGACTGCAATGATTGCACTTTACAAGTCCATCATGCACTCTTGGCATCGATATCGTGATAGTGTGCACCTCCTCGATTCGGATGGCGTGTCAATGTCACTGCACCCCTATCAACTTGTTCAGGGAGGACGGTTATGTGAGCAAGGAGGAACTTTTGCGCCGAATGTTGCTGTGATCTGCGTGGCGCGCAGTGTGCAGCGCGTTAGATGGTTACACTGCCATCCGTAGTCTAACCCACCACCCGAATGATTCTTCAGTAGTGTACCCAAGCCCACATGCAAATGATCGTTTTCGTAAGGTAACCTTGGATTCATACTACTTGCCATTTTCGCCTAGGTAGGTCCTGTTACTCCCTGCATGTGTTATTGCCTCTAGAAATACATTGAAATGGAGCAAAAAAAAAAAAGCAGTTTCGAGTCCATACCGTGCCTGGTCTTGTTTCGCTCTCATCCTTGGCTGCCTCAATCGTTGTGCTGCCCTTGGCGTAACAGCGACTGCGCCATTTTACCCGCGCGCGCAGCACTCGGTGCAACATTAAAGCGTTGTGCCTGTTGTTCCGACATCAAAGATGGAATTGCGCCACCCGTCTTGTTGATACTCGTGCACTCTGTCGCCTGCCAGCGCAGCCTCTTCGTTCCACATTTTGACGAGACTACCAGGGGCATATACACCCTTGAAGACTCCCCGTCCAGGCTGCGCGACACCCACACGGGTGTACAGATCGGGGTCCTCGGGGGGCACCAGCCTGGCCGCCACAGCTTTGAGGAATGTCCACATATCCTGCGGGTCGGCAATACGAGTGGCCCTCAATCGTTCGCGTGCAAAGAGGAGTTCTCTGTTGGCGAAATGAAGCAGCTCGCCAATGCTGGCCGCAATCTGGGCTTCCAATGCGGCCTTGACCGTTGGCCGAATCAGAGGCTTGAGTAGCCAAGCGAGCCAGGAAAACTTGCTCTTTCGGAGGCTGTAATTGAGATGGTGGATGCGAACACGGACATTGTGCAGCGTCAATATGTCCTCAAGCCGCTCCTTTCCAACCTCCACATCAATAGCAACATCGATACCACGCTCATCCAGGTAAAAGCCCGCAATGCCAGCGTCTGCCAACCTCAATATTCCCGAGTGGAGGCGCAGCCAATATCCGAGGTCTTCGGCTGCAATCGACAGGCCTGATACCGTGATCCTCATGAGAGTCTTCACCGAAGACGTGGTGCGGAAGCGTGCCTTGCGGATCTCGACATCATTCTGTGTGGAGATATTGATCTTGAATGGTAAGAAGGAGCTGTTGTTGACGGTGCGCCCGGGCTCCAAGATAAGGTTCTCTAAAAGGAGATCGATAGCCGGCGCCGATACTTCCACCCGAGGAATCGGGATGTACTGAATTGCCTGCACTACCATGGGTATGAAGACGTTGATGGAGTCTGCCACCAATTCGCCGTTGGTGTACTGATGTGCAGGCGACAGAATTCGCAAGATTCTTCTGGTGGTGTTCATGGCCTTCTTAATATCTGTGTCCTGAAGCACAGAATTCAGAGCAAGATAGACCTTCTCCAGCAACGCATCAAGATCATCGCGTATTGAGGACTCGGATGTCGACTGTCTCGACTTGGCTCTCAGTTCCTTGAAGCGGTCCTCGGCGTGATCGAAGAAGTCAGGGTCCGTCAGTATGTCCTGGAGCAGATTGCCGATCTGTCTGACAAGATTGTCAAATTCTGGATCGCTGTGGCCATGTTCCATGACCGCCTTGAACTGGACCTCAACATCATTCCAGTGCTCACGGTTACCCAAAGACGTCAAGAACAGCCAGAAATTGTGGAGTGCACGATCAGCCTCTGGATTGGTGTCAATGTCTTCTCGAGCGACCTGGATGGTATCGGAAACTGCGTGCGAATAGGCCAACAAATATCGCCGGATGAGTAATGAGAGAGTCGATACCGAGTCGGAGTAGTCTTTTCTCTCTCGCAAATTGACAATGGTGCTCTTGAGCCTGTGTACCAAGGTCTCTTGTTCCTCGCCGGTGACATGGTCCGTCAGGCTCTGGCCCGCTTCGTCAGCGACACGGGCGACGCCGTCAGTGACAACCTTTGCGATGTCGACGACCTCATCTTCCAAATCGTCCTTAGTCGGGGGAGGCTTCGAGTCCCCGTTGGGATGCTTGACGGCTTCTTCTTCCTCTTTTGAGGGCTCGATATCCTTGGCCGCTTGCTTCGAGACGTCCGACAGGGTGAACGCAGTATCGCGGAAGACCTCTCGACCAATAGTGCTCAGATCCGAAAGTAGCAGGCGAAAATCCGAGTTGGTTAATATCAAGGAACCCACCGTTTGTAAGCTTTTGTACGCTTGGCAATTGTCAGTTTAAACTCTGAACAAACTTTCTTTCCTTGGTAGGAGCCGACGTGGGGTTGCTGGTATTAATAAAATAGAGACGACCCACCTGCTACAGTGTCGGCTCTGGCCTTTGCCTTGGATGCTCGTGCACCGATGTCGTACGCGTCAACTGACAGACGAGCCTTGGTGAGATACCAGATGAAATCTTGGATCTGGTCCTTATCGTTCTTGTGTAATAGTAGCTCGATAAGTTGCTTGATCAAAAGCTTGACGTTGAGAACCAGGGCTCGCCCAGAGTCGCTGAGGTCGGGGGTATCAGGGTTGAGGACGTCAGCAGACAGTAGACTGCGCAGGTTGACAATAAGCTGTTCATTGGATGGCATGTAACCCTTCCCGATGGCACGAAGCATCTGGTACGTGTGCAGTTTCTCGTGCAGGCGCTGCTGCAAGGCTGTGTCGTCATTGTAACGCGGCAGTAGAGGCTCGCGCTCGCGTTCCTCGCGCGATGGGCGGCCGAAGCCGAAGAAGGACATCATTTCGTAATGCGACTGCGGTTGAAGCCAAGTGCAATGCTCGATGCACTCTGCGGCTTGCTGATGGACGGTAGTTTCTCAAGCTGGCCAAGGTCTCGTCGGTCTATTTGGGTTGAGTTGATGCTGTGTCGTTTGAAAATCGTCACCATTCAAGCCAAGTCGACAGACATAGCTTAGCTACCTTACCTTAGCGGGAAGGAATGAAGGAGCACAGCAGCTGCCAGCAGTGACTGGGCAATGACGTAAGTAAAGAGCTAAGCTGAGGTGCAGCCCCACTGCCAGCCACCAATTGAAAGCCGGAAAATCTCAAGGCGGAGCATCGTGTCCGACTGTGGCCCGTGCTTCCCCGTCTAGCCAGGAGCTTGGGCCGCGGAACCCCCTTTGAGGCCAGGAATGGGAAATATGGAAATTCCAAATCATCAAAGATTCCCATCCAGTCAGTTGGTCACTGATCATTTCGTTTCCGCTTTCTCCCCACGATCCTGCCTAAGTCCTCATGTTTGGTTCCCGACCAACAGTACATAGGTTCTACTCTGCTAGTGCTCTCAGCAGGTAAACTATAGGTTGCGAATCCATCATCCAAATGCCATACTGGCTCCACGGATTCGTCACCTTCTTCATGCAGCGATTTAGCTGTTACAGTCTGCCCATTCATGCTAGGTGGCCCTAGAATCAGACACTCAGGGTTGGTGTTTGACATTTGCGAGTAGGCATCCGTAATTCCAAGAAAGTGGATATCTGGGGTCACTTCATGTCAGCCAACTAGCTGCATGAGGGGTTGTAGGCAAGCTTGGTAGTGTTACTATCTTAGACTGCAGATATCGGCCGAAAGCTATCAGCCCTATTCCATTTCTTTGGCGTCTGGTCTTTATGCCTCCATTGACATGGATTATGTGGCCTGGGTAGCACGGCTCCTGCGATGCGACCACACAGCTATCCCACACTTTTTAGTCTCGGATGAGTCCGTTTGGGTCGGCACCCTAGGCCTTCATGAGAATGATGACGCACACCACTAAGTAACGGGTCCACGTATCCGCGGTTATGGCGCTTATCTTGTCTTGCATTCTTCGAATATGAATAGCGTATCTTTCATTAGTTGCAAGCCGCCCGACCTTACATCGATCTTTCTATCTCATCCCATCAACGACGGGTTGGCACTCGTACAAACATCTCCGTATTGTTTCCAACTCTCACCTATTGGGAGCTTGTTATACCTGATAAGGGAATATCGGAAATAGGATTGGACCAATATCTCGCTTGAAATTCCCCTAAATATGTGCATAGTTCGATATGCCGAAGCCAGTCTTCAGGTCATGGAATAGCTCCGCGAAATATCGAGCAGCACATCAGGCCCCTGGATTCGCTAGCACTCGTTCCAAGTTGAGCCAGACGAACTCGCGAGAGCCTTTTAGATAGCATACTGATCTAGCCTTCCTCCATTCTATCAGCTTGAGTCTAAAGACTACCTATAGGTATTAGTATCCCTATGACAGGGTAGTTAGTTCGAACCGTAGTTAACGAAGAGATTAATTAAACTATATAAATATTTACGTAAGTATAAAAAGGAGGTTCTAACCGTAAGTTAGGCTAGCTATGATAATCGTAAATAAGGCCCTTAATTAGCCCCTGCGCAGTCGGCTATATACCGCGGTTAAATTAAACTTCTAATTTAATACTAACTTTCTCTTTTTTTTATTAATTTAACTACTACGGTTAGAGGTATAATTCGACCTCGGGCCCGTTTACTAAGTCGTCTCCTTTTCCCCCTTTTCTCTTCTCTTTTCGTATAACCTATCCCTCTATTTATATAATAACTTTTCTATTACTTACGAATTATTCTAATCCTTTATTTAGTACTACTTTTATAAAAGCGTCTACGAGGTTATCTTTATTATTAATCTAACGGATCTTAAATATCTCGCGCCTTTTATATAATTACCTAAGGGTTATAATATTAATTATAAGCCTTTTTTCTTTCGTTGTTCCTAATTTAACGAGGTATTCGTATAGTAAGTAAGAATCGGTATAAATAACCGTTAGAATAAGTAGAAGGCTAATTCGATCGGTAATCTTCCTTAGCGTTATTAAAATTGCGTAAGAGAAGTTAACGCCGTTAATTATACTATAAACCTCTAATATTAATATACTTCTTATTACCCGCTTATTTTTAATTAACGAGTAGTAGATTATATTACTATATATAGTAAATTCGCTCTTGCCTATACTCTCGTTAGCTAGGATAATAATATACCCTAATTACGAAGTAAGGTCGTTATTATTCGTAAATAACCTATTAATAAAAACGTAGAGCTTACTAATTATAAAGTTAATTAGGTAATAGACGAGACCTCGATCGAGATTCGTTTATTACTACTTAAGCCGCTTATTAAATACTTTAACGTCTCGTTTAATTAGATTTATAGCCTACGCTACTTTAATATAATTAAAAGTTACCTCGGGTTAATAAATACTTATAATATATACCCCTTGCGCAAGCTTAGCCTTATATTACTTTTTAATATTAATTACGTTCGGGTTAACGAGGTTAATCTTCTTACCCTACCCCTTTTATTAAAAAACGACGGTTTCCCTTTTAATTATAAGAATCCTACCGTTAAATACTAGGGGGGTATTTATTATAAGGACCTTTTTTAGCTTCGTTATAAAGCCCGCTTTTTAAAGCTCCTTATCCTCCTTCTTTATAAAGTTAATATTAAATAGGCTTAATATATCGTCGGTCTATATTCTAACGATCCTAAATTAGTTACCTTCGTACTCCGCGATTAGTAAGTACGGGTCGTATATAGAGGTAACTATTAATAGTTAATTAATATAAAAATCGTAGTAAGTAGCTTATTAATAAGTACCCGATTTTACGAGCTTATATAGTAGCTTAAGTACTTTAATAATCGTGCTTTCTAGGTACTTACTAGCTATTTCCTTTAGTAAATAGGCTAGGATTTTCCTTATAAGCCCTATAGTTAATTAGGTATATGCCTAGGTAATATTACGGCTCTAAATCTCGTATCCCTTCTTCCGTAATAATACTATTAGTACTATTATTAATTATTAGCTATAGCGCTATATAGTAAGTAATTATATAAGTAGCGTTACTTTTTTAACGTTACCGTACCCCTAAATTACGTATTTAGACTTCTTATACGGTTAGGGTATTCCTTTTTTTTTAATTTTATAAACTATTTACGATTTAAATATACGGAGGTTTATATACTTTTCTAGATCGTAGAGGATAAATTAATAGACCCCTTAATTACGCAAAGTATTTACTTTAATAAGATCTAATCCCTTATACGGCTTTTTAATAATTATAATTACGCCTTTTTTACGTAGTTTAACTACTAGCTCGAAATCGGCTTTCTCTTTTACTATATAAAAGGTATTAATTACCTTGTCGTTAGTAATAAATTGCTACGTTAGTGCTTACTATCGTAGTCTCCCGCGACGTCTTGCTAGTAGTATTAGTACCCTTTTAGCAATTTCCTCTTCCTCGTCGTTTATTAATACTACTATAATAATTTTATTAAGGATGATTTCTTATGCCTCTACTACGGGTTATATAGCTTCCCCTAGCTCTTTTTCTTTTTATAAGCTAGAAATTACCTCGATAGGATCTATATAATATAGTCTAACTACCGTAATTAATACCTCGAGTAGCTAATTACGATCTCTCATAACTACGTAAGAACGCTTATTAACGGAAATTAATTTATATAACCTAGCTTATTATTAAGTAATTTCGCACTATACTCGTATATCTAAATTTAGGGGTATATCTAAATTAACCCCTATATTAGGCCTATTGTACGTAGTAATTACCTTATTAACTTACTTTTTTATACTTACCTCGCGCAGTACCCGTATTACTTTTTTAACTACTTAAGCTCGCTAACTTACGTTTAATAATAGTAGCGAGGCTAAGGTCGTTCTTAAATATATTCTAAATATTAAAAGCGTCGGTATAAGCCCGTTAGGCCTTATAGTATCGTTATAATATTTAAGTGCCGTTTAGAGGTATTCGTCGTTATTAGAATCGGGATTTTCCTCTTTAATAATTTTAAACGCTCTTTTTAACTATTAGTGCGCCCTTTTTACTTTTTTAATATTATAATACGCTTTAACGGGCACGACTTTTAACTATATACCGTAGGCCGTCGCATTTTTTTTAAATTTTACTAACTTAAAACTAATACTAGCGTCGATTCTAATACTATTTAGCAATCCCTAGTATATATCGATCTAGCTTTTTTATAAAGCTACTTATATTATTTTTATTTATAGATCCCGTAAGAATTACCCTATTTAGAATAATATAGCCTCGTCGATTATATATAGGACCGGTTGACTATTTAAGTAGAAGATATTAACGACGATCTCCTAATTAAAATTAAGCTTATTACGTAATTTAAATTTAAATTTATATAAGCTCTGCGTATTTATTTAGTATTAATAATATACTTTTATTAACTACTCTAGTGCCCCTATTTTAATATTATTATTACCTAAATACTTTAAGAAGTTATATAGCCTCGCGACTAACGGGTAGCTAAATCTCTAGTATAGTCGTCTAAGCTTACTTTTCGTTAAGTAATTAATCGACTTCGTATCGTTAATAAGCTTTATAAACGCGTACCCCTATCGTCGTTTAACTATTTCGAAGTGCTTACGGCTAGAGATTTTATTCCTCGTATTATTAAATATAATACTTAGTCGATCTATATTTTTTAAATATAGGAGAAATAGGGTATTAATAAGTAGGATATAGAAAGTTATCGTTCCGAAGTACGTCTCTATTTTTATTATACTTAGGGCGACGATTTCCTTACCTAAGCCGAAGCTAATCTTCGTAATACCCGCTATTAACGTATTAAATATTATTAGTACGATTTTCTATAGCGCTTAAAATTACCCTTTTCCTCTTATTAACTATTATAATACCCTAGTATTTAGGATAATCTTATAGAAATTATTTAGGCCGTACTTTTTACTCGCGTAGAATACTTATATAAGCTTAGTATTTAAGTAATCTAAGTAATATAAAAAGGACCCCTCTAGCTACCCCTAGATTTATTTAATACTATATTCTTTTTTTTTAAATATTAAGAGAGATAGCGTCTTCTCCTTACTTATTAAGAGAATGGGCTTTAGTATTATTAAATTCGCCCTTTCGGCTACCTCTATATCCGTTATTTAAGGGACCTTCCCTTACTATTTATAAATAAAAGCTTACTTATTAAGAGCTTCCGCTACCCTCTATTTATTTAGCCTCGTATATCCTCTAAAGGCTAACGGGGCGAAAAAAGAGTAGTTAATATCGTCGATTTCGTTATAATTTAATTCGTTAGTATAGGGGGTAAGATCTTCCTTATTTTCTAAATCTCCTATAAGGAGTATATATTTTAAGCCGCTATTTTAGCTACTATTATTAGGTTCCGTACCCCCGGATCTGCCCTTATATATAACGAGGAATTAGTTAAACTAACGAGGGCTAGTTTTACTATCTATTACCCTCGACTTTTTATATTATTCATATAATTTAGCACGCTCTTCTTTAAAGTAATTACTTAACTAATATCTATTTTTTTTATAAATATAGTATTACTTCTTTTATTACCCTACCCGTAAGTTAAATCTCTACTTATTTAACGAATTTTAGCCTCCTTATTAGCAATTACCGTATTTAGCCTCTTTTCCTTTCTTATTATACGTTCGATCGACCTAATATTATTAATAAGGGCCGTTATATACTTAGAAATAGGTTTAGCGCAGTATTTTTATTTTAATATTAAAACTAGATCTTAGCTTTAAGTAGAGCGTTTTATAGTTTTCGGGTACCTAGTATAAGGTTATTTTTACCTCTAGTATACGCTAGATTATAATATAAAAATATCCGACTTTTTACTCGTTTATCCCCTTATTTAGCTAGGTTTTTACTAGCTTATTAATTCGATCGATAAGCCCTTTAAGGATCTTTACTTACGATTTACCCTCTATTATCCTAGCTATAAATATAAAAAAAATCGCTCGTAGCTTAAATAGGAGCTCTAGGTTTTTATTATAGGTCTCGAAGCGGCTTCGGATTACGTTAATTATACTAAAAAAGTCGTTTCGATCGAGATTACGTACCGCTTCGTAGTAATAATTAGAAGCTTTGCTTATAAGTACGATATTAATTACTAAATAGTACTAGTATTCCCTAATTCCGACTTTTTTATAATAATTATAAAATATCGTTAGGGTTTTTTATAAGACCTTATACTTCCCCCCAGAGTATAATTTCTTTTTTAAAAAGATCTTTTTAAAGTTTATAAATTACCTCGTATTTGCTACTAGATTTTTAGTATTTATATACGATCCCTACGTCGCTACGTATTATTAATAACTTCGGGTCGTTTACTTCTTTTTTTATTAGCTAATCGGCGCCGAATTTCGTATTAATAGCGGTAATAAGTTATAAATCAAAATAAGCGGAATTATCGATTATTATACTTCTAATACTATATTTTACCCCGATATATCCTTTTATAATAATAAATTTCCGTTAGTAATTATAGGGAGGAAATTTAGGTCGTTTACCCTTTTTTTAAATTCGTAAAAGCGATTATACGCTTTATTAACCTATGCTTAGTTCTATAGTACGAATTCCTCTTTTATAATTATCGCTATTAGTATTTTATATAGTTTTTATAATTATAGTTATATTAGTAATACCCCTCGCTTATAAAAGAATTTATTAACTACTTTTACGATTCTTAGGCTTACGCTCGCGAACTATTTATCTAGCTAGTAGCTAAGGTCGTTTACGATTTTATAAAATAAAGGTTACCCCTATAGCCCCTTTTTCTTATAAACCTTAGTTAAATAGATTAATACCGCGTTAATTTGCTCGCCGTTAGGCTAATTTACGATTTTATATATTTACGTTCCTTAATAATCCGGGTTAATATTTACTTATTTATAAAGGATTAGGATTTTATTTAGGATCGGGTTTCGTCCTCTTCTTTTTTACCTTAACTCGCTAAGGGTCGTACTCTAGCTTATACTTATATTAATAATTATTAGTATATTTAATTTTAATAAAGATATATTTAATCCGCGTACTAGTCGTAATAAATCCGTGCTTTTACTACCTAACGAATTTATTAAGGTCTAAGAGATTCCCGCTTTCTCTTACTATCTCGCTACTACTCTCGTTTTTATTATTTTTAACGATTACTACTACCCTTTTAAATCGCTAGCTATCGTACCTACTAAGATCCTCTTTTTTATTTAGTATAAAAGGGTAGGTTTTAGTAGTTTTTTTTAATAATAGTAGCGGTAGACGTTTATATTACCGTAATAAAATATAGTAATTAGTCTTAGGATCTTTACTAGTTACCGATTTCTCAAAATTAGTAATCTCGCGCCGAGAGCTAGTATAAAAAAAAGCCCTTTAGCGGCCCTCTAAAGGATTCTTTTCTTTTCTTTTAGATCCTCGTTTTTTTAGCTTTTTCTTAAGTTAATAATAACTCTAGCGAGAGGTCGTAGGACTATTTTAGGGTAGCCGCCTTCTTTTTAAGTTAATCTCCGAGATCCGTAATATTCTTAACTCAATATTATTAGGACCTCTAAATCCCCTCCTCTTTTATTAAACCGTCCCCTATACTATATTCCTAAGTAATACCCGGGGGGTAGTTAAGGGAGCTATAAAAAAGTTATTTAAATCGCGGGCTTAAGGGCGTACTTATAAGATCCCCGTAATAATAAACTTTTCTATATATTATAAATCTCTTAGCTTAATAACTCTTATAGGGTTACCTTCGCTACTAAGTAAAAATATTTATATTTAAAGATCCCCTTTTTTAATCGTATAGTACTTTTTTATACCGTATTATTAAGCTCGTTCGTTGCGCTAATTAATTAGGTAAGTAGTCGTTACGTAAGTATTTCCTTTTACTAATTTAACTAGTTAATTTCTAATTGCGGGCTAGCTATAAAAAAAGTTATTTAGTAAAAAAGCTACTCGGGGTAAAAATAAAAAAACTAGTCGCTTAAGTAGTTCTATTAATTAACGTAGTTTAATATAATAAACGTCGACCTCTTATAAATAATAAAGGGCTACGATTACTTAATTCCGTACAGTATTTAAGAATTACCTCTTTTTTTATTTATTTTCGTAAGGTTAATTAGTACGAGTCTCTTATTCCGTACGGTATTAAAAAGTCGTCTCTTTTACGTAGCGAGATACCTTACCAATTTACAATAATAGAATTTAATTACTAATTAATATTAATATCCCTATAATAAGGTAGTTAGTTCGAACTATAGGTAACGAAGAGATTAATTAAACTATATAAATATTTGTATAAGTATAAAAAGGAGGTTCTAACCGTAAGTTAGGCTAGCTACGATAATCGTAAATAGGGCCCCTAATTGGCCCCTGCGCAGTCGGCTATATGCCGCGGTCGAATTAGACTTCCAATCCGATAACAGGGGAGGGAAAGGGGGGGGGGGGTGGTTTTAACATTGACCCGTACCTCTTTCGTATGAGCAAACTCTGTTAGGACTATACCCTTATGTAAGCAGTATGCTTGTTGTCTGTACAAGTCCTCGAGTAGTAATTTTGCTCAAGGTCTTTTTGTTTTCCTCTATTTTGCTCAAATATCTGTTCTCAATCTCTTTTACTCTGACGTTAAGAGTGTGCATATATGTTCAGAGGAAGAGCATCTTGAAAAGAAAAACATGGAAGAGGAAGCCACAATGTATTGAGGTCAATTGGTTCTAAATGCAGGGCTGCAATATACTCTTTCCGGTAGGTGCATATGACCCTTAGGAACACCATACACACACCCTGGATGGGATCTGTTGAAGTCCCTCCCCCCCGCCCTCCCCCGTAGGTAGGGCCAGTGTCTTCTGTTGAAGTATCACGTAGGCTCGGCAGTCTCCACGCTCCATGTTTCTCAAGAAGTCCCTTGACCCCGATGAAACGGTCTTCAAGTCCTGTTCATGAATTTGTTCCACCTTCTGTTTGGCTTTTGGACTTTCCTTTGGGGAAGATATGGCCAGTCTCCAGTACAAAATCGGATTGGAAATGATTCAGATGCCATCCATGCTTACCTACTATGTGTGAGATAGAACACGAAGAAATAAGTCAACTAGGTACTTCAACTTTCCAATTGCGGCAAGACAGTTGCGACCCATCAGCCCATTCCCCCTCACACAACAATCGCTGTGTCTAACAATATCGGAAGGCTGCAGCCAAGGCGTTGCTTTCCATTGTTGCTGATCCCACCAGGCAACCGTGGTGGAACCAACAGCTTACGGGGAGCAGCCGCCTTGGTTAACCCGCTTACTAAGGGAGTATACACGCAGGCAACAGCTCAATCCGGTTGATATGCAGCTGCCTGGTCGCCTTATTCGATGATGTGAGTCATAAGAATCTCAGCAATTCTCTATTTGATTACACATTAGCCCTTGTTCAGCGTTGCTAGATGATCAGTATATCATCTCGTCATCAAGTTTCCCCTCATCTACATCAGTATCACCTTCTCGAATCTGTCCTCGGCTCACTGCTTTCTCAGGTCAGGCAGGTTCTTCGGAATCATTCCGTCGCCAATAAGCGATGTCTTCCCAAAGCGAAGATGATGCTGTGATTATCGACCGCGACGATGTCAGCAACTACAATCCCGAACAAATTCTCCCCGAGTCTCCTGAAGTTATCCAGAAACTCAGAGCCTGGCTGAAACCCACTTCATACGACTTCGAAAGCAGCGAGTACCGCAAGCACATTGGTTCGCACATCCAAGGCACAGGAGATTGGCTGACGGCCAGCCACTCTTACAAGCAATGGCTACAAAGCGAAGATACCGGTCTGCTATGGGTCAAAGGGATCCCAGGGTCTGGAAAGTCGGTGTTGGCTTCGAAGATCATCAAGGAACTCTCGGATAACAACGATGGGAGCCCGGTACTGTATTTTTTCTTTCGACAAATCATTGACGCGAACCATGAACCGGCTGCACTTCTCAGGGATTGGCTTGACCAGGTCTTGGCATACAGCCCACCACTCCAGAAGCGTTTGAAAGGGTATGTGGTGAAGGAGAAGTATAGCGACAAAACTCGATTACTCGCCACTATGTCGATGCAAGACCTGTGGGACGATCTTCGACTGGCGTTTTCGGGACTGCCTGGCAGAGTCTACTGCATTGCTGATGCTCTCGACGAAATGGATCGTGGCAACGATATCTTTCTACAGGCACTGGCCAAGCTTGGCAACTGGAATCCTTCGAAAGTGAAAGTCCTCGTCACAAGTCGTCCGGTTCCCGCCGTTGAGGGTCCTCTACGACATGCCAAATGCAATCAGATTCGTCTTCAAGAGAACGTAGTCGATGCCGATGTTTCGACATTTGTGCGACAGGCGCTGAATGTTTCAGGTATCTCCGACCATGATCGACAACTCATCCAGGCGGCCATTCCAGGTCGGGCTAATGGCCTCTTCCTTTATGCCAAGTTGGCCATGGACTCTTTCCTCGAGGCAGGGGCCGATGTCAAGGCAGTTCTCGCCTCTTTGCCAGCCGACATGAACCAGATGTACACCGACTTACTCAACGAACACTCCCGCAGATCAAGAGTGCCCGACGCGATTCAACGTTTGATTCTGCAGTGGGTTACCCATGCGACCCGTCCTCTCAGGCTCCTCGAGATAGCTGAGATGATTGACGTCACATACAACGATGTGGCTCATGATTTGAGGGGCACCAAAGACCTTGTTAGGGCTGCGTGTGGCCCTCTCTTAGAAATCTTGCCGGACGAAACCGTCTGTGTGATCCACCATTCCTTTACAGAGTACCTCAAGGGTACGACCAGATCATCATATGATAACGGCTACCCGGTACTTCGCTGTGGAGACACGCATGCTTGCCTCGGCTCAGCATGTCTGGCGTATCTTCTCTCCGGGGTCTTCGGCGAAGGCAAAGAGGCACAAGACACTCCAATTGTCAAACTGAAGCTCAGGTATCCATTTTTAGCTTATGCGTTGGATAACTGGCATATCCATATTGCTAGATCAACGGCCACGGGCCATGATCAGACCGGAATCAATGTGGCACTGGACAAGCTCATGCGTGGCCCGGATTCTCATGACATTTGGACTAAACTTCAGTGGTTCACAATCGGTAATGCAAAATCTGGCATAACGCCCCTCCATATCGCCGCAATGCATGGGCTCACTGCATACGCAAAACATCTTCTTTTGTCTCCCGAGACTGAGATAGACGCGGTTGACGTTCACGGAATGACTCCCTTATGGTGGGCTGCTACGAATGGGATGGCCGGCGTTATTCAGGTCCTCATAGACGCTGGTGCAAATCCCGATCATGATGAGACTAGTAGTGGTCGCAAGCCGTTGCACGAGGCCGCTTCGAAAAACTATCCCGAGGTCGTCAAAGTCCTCCTTAGCGCTGGTGTGAATCCCTTGACTGAGAAGACAAGGGAAAACCCTAGGCGTCGGTGTGGAAACGCACCTCGATCGATGGACATACACCCCTGATGGTGAGTGACCACGTCTTTGCTGACTACGTGCTTACATATCTGTTGATCGTTTCGCTGACCTTTTGATAATGCAGTATGCTTGCAGGAACGGACATCTAGAGGCCCTGAATGCATTTTTGCCTTTTCTCAAAGATGAAGAATCCCTCCATCGAGCTCTTGCCTGGTCTGCTGGATCGGGCCGGCACGATTTAGTCCAACGGATCCTCCAACTTCCCGAGATTGATATCAATCGCAAGGTCCATGGCGGAACCCCTCTGTTCATGGCAAGCCAGCGTGCTCAAATCAAGACCATCGAGCTCCTCCTCAATGAAGGAGCGGACCCAACAATCCGATGCGAGTTTTATGACGAATTTGCTGGGATGGGCCGCATGAGAATGTTCCTGTCTCGTGATGAAACTGATCGGAATCGAATTGTTGGAATCACACCTTTGTACGCCGCTCTCGAACAGTGTCGCAGAGGGTATTCTCTAGATGCCGAGCCAGATAAGCTCAAGAGCCTGCTAGAGTTATTCATAGAGAAGGGGGCCGACATTAACGATCGGTCTCCTTCTGGTGATTCTCTGCTGCACATAACAACCGGCAATCCCGTATGGGTGAGAATTCTGCTTGACGCAGGCGTCGATGTCAATGCCGTCAATAGCGATGGATGCACTGCCCTTCACGGGAAGGTGATGGCAGAGTCTCTGTCTCTTCTCGTAGAGACCGGTAAGGCCGATATCAATAGCAAGGCCACTTCTAATGGGAAAACGCCGCTTCTCATTTCGCTTGACGACTACCACACAGACACGACTCTCAAGCTCATCGAGTACGGCGCAGACTGCACCATTGTTGATAATGCCGGCAATGGCCCTCTGCACATTGCCTTGCAATCCTACAACGCAGAACCCGAAGTCATAGAAGCACTCTTACACGCTGGCGCAGACCTGACTTTGAGAAACAAATCTGGACAAACGCCCTTGGACGCCATGTTCTCTCGGAACTCACGAGTCTTCGACTTGTTGGACGTGGTAATTCAAGCCGGCGTGGATATCAATACAAGAGACAAGAATGGCGCAACAATTCTCTTTCAGGCTGTCTCAGGGAAGGCCTCCAGCTCAGAGACTGAACTGCAAGACACAATCATGAAGCTACTAGACAGGGGTGCCTTATTGAAAACTCGAGACTTTGAGGGGAGGTCCCTTCTACACGAGGTAGTCAGGTCACAGAATGGGCCTCGGGCCTCTTTCAGTCGGCAGGAACCTGGTCCTTCCACCTTGGATTTCCTCGTGAGTCTAGGTCTGGACGTTCATGACACAGATTACCAAGGCAAGAATTTGATTCACGAATTATGCTGGCGAATCAATACCGAATTCAGATCCAAGGACATGCTCGATATGCTGAGGATGCTGCTCAACTTGGGCCTTGACGTTGATCAACCCAATAGTCGTGGTCGAACACCACTTCATCGACTATGTATGTTAGTATACACGTAGGCAGGTCAGACCTTTTGGTCGCGACTAGGTCAATAGGTCAGTATAGGTCTATTGCGTGTATATAGGAGGGGAAGATCGTAGGCAGAGCCCGCGGTCCCTCAGTAGGTATAGGTAGGTAGAAGGGTCCGTCTGCACGGGCCTAGACTACCTACCTACTACCCCTACCTAACTACTTAATAAGGCCCCTTTTTTACCTCGTAATCTAATATTAATAATCTTCTATTTTTATAATAAAAAAGGTTAGAATAGGGGCTAGGTCCCCCGTTAGTAAGAACTAGTAATAGAATTTATAGTTAATTCCCTATTTAGAAGTACCTAAAGCTATATATTAAAATTTTAGTATAGCTTCTATTATAATTATTTATATAGAAATTTTAATATCCCCTCTTTCTAATTACTTCCTAATTTTTTAATATATATAATTTATATACTTAAACTCCTTAGAAATCGTCGAATTTAATATAGTTAAAAAAAAGCTTTTTATTAATCTAATTATACCCTAAATACGTATATTTCTTTTTAAATTAAAGCCCGAGAGGCATATACGTTCGCTAAATAACTTATTACTTATAATATATTACTATTTTAATTACGTATTACTTATTTTTTTATTTTAATTATAATAATTCCTTTACTAACGAATCGTTCGAAGGACTTATTTAGTATGCTCTTTATAAACCCGTTAGTTAGGTTATCGTTATTACTAATCTAACGGATTTTATAGAGCTCGTAGCGTTTATATAATTACTTAAGTATTATAATATTTATTATAAAGCGCTTTTTTTTCGTAATACTTAGTTTAATAAGGTATTTATATAATAAGTATAAATCTATATAAATTATAATAAGGATTTTTAAAACGTTAAGTTATTTAATAATAAGGTCTAGGGTAGTTAAAATAGTATAAGCGACGTTAATACCTATAATTATTTTATAAACCTCTAATACTAATACGCTCCGGGTAATCCTTTTACTTTTTATAAAGCTATAGTAAATAATATTATTATTAATTATAAAGCTCTCGTTAGTTTATTCTTTATTTATAAAGATAATAATATAACCTAATTATAAAGTATAATTAGCGTTATTTATAAATAACCTATCTATAAAAATAAAGAGTTTAGCTATAGTTAGATCTAATAATACGAATATAAGCCCTCGGTCTAAGTAATCTATTTACTATTTAATATAATAGTTTAGTATAGTATAGTTAGGAAATAACGGATCTATTTAATATTAAGTAATAAACGACGTATTAAAAGCTACTTTTAGTTAATAAATTAATATAATATAAGTACTTCGAGCTTATTACTTAATAAGTTATTATTTAATATTTCTAGCACGTATAGCTTTAACGAGGTAATGCGGGATATTCTTATATAGAATATGAAAAGTGAATATTCATATAGAAGCAAGAATATATGAATATAGGGGAAATAAGCGTATATAAAAGAGGTTTTTGTAGTAAAGAGAGTAATATAGTTGAATTACTATATGAGAAGTTGCTTGCTTAACGAAAGGTCTAGGTAGGCAAATACACGCCTACATATAGGCATAGAAACCTCCTACTAGAATATTCCATTGCTTATTAATTATGATATAATTAATAAGCGTATACGTAAGTGAATGCGTAATCGTAGTACGTAATTCCGCCTCGAGTAAATTCCAGATTATTCAGTTATCTTCCAGTACTTTCCATTGCTCACGTAAGCTTATATAAGCAGTATTGCTTACATAATCAATACCTATAATAATCTACAGAAATCGTAGATTAATATGGTATATAGTTTGCTTACGTAATATTGATAATAAGGCGAATAATAAGGTAAACAAAGTTACCTTCGTAACAATATTTAATATTAAGGGGTTAACCTACTTAAGCTTCTTCTTTTAGTTTTTCTATTTAAATACTATATTAATACTTTTTAATAAGATAATCCCGCTATTAAAAATAAGTAGCTCGTTAGCTAATACTTATTATTTTAATTTAGCTAGTAGTTTAGTACGCTTAAGCTTAGTTTTTTTTTTTTAACTAAAAGTCTTATTTAATAGTTTAATAGTATTATCGGTCTATATATTAATAATATTAAATAATCCGCTTTTTCTTATTAAGATTAATAAGTATAGATTAAACGTAAATATTATTATCTAGAGTATTTTTAAATAATACTTACTATATATTACTTATTAATAAGTATTAGATTTTACGAGATTATATAGTAGCTATATAACGTATAGAATAGTGCCCTTAGAATATAAATAATAGATCTAAGCTAATAATTAAATAAAAACCTTATAATAAAGAGGTTAGCTCGATTATATATATATTGAAGTAATATTTCGTAGCTAAATAACATAGCTTTTTTAAATTAGGGTCGGGGCTAAGGTAAGGATTAAATATTAATTAGTTTTTTAAATTATTAATAACTACGTAAAGATCTCCTTTTTCTCCTTATTATTATACTCTTATATAACTAAATAAGACTTTTTAATAAGGTTAAGTCCTAGGTTCTTAATTTTATTAATAAATCGAGACTTAAATATCTTTATATTTTTATATTTAGGGCTAAGTTAAATAAATTTAATTACCCCTCTTTTTATTAATCCTAAAAGCTCTTTATTAATAGATTTTATAAAAAGTATTCTTAGGGTAGTAATAATACCCTTATTACGGAGCTTAATAATTAGCTTAAGATTTACCTCCTTTTTAAATATAAAATAAATCGTAATTATAAAAGTATTATTATAGCCGCGCCGTATTAATATTCTTCTAATTCTCTTATTTTATAATAAAAAGTTATTATTAATTACGATAACGATCTTATTAAGGACTTCGTTTATAACGGCGTTATTATTAGTTAATTAGTTAATTATAAGGATTAGTAAGCGGTCGACGTGCTTTATTATTATAGTTAGTAGCTCGGGGTCGACCTTTTCTAAGTATTAGGGTTTAATTATAATAGCTTAGAAGCTTATTAAGCCGTGAGGTAATTTTATTACATAAGTAGTACTATTTATTAAAACGAGCTTAAATAGGCCTTTCTATTTCTTACTTTCTTACTAAACTTTAATATCTAACTATAGTAATAGATTAATAATATAAAAAATATTTAGTCCGTTTTAAATAGCTAGTGCCTCGCTTATTTACTTATTAATATAAAGTTTACGGACTTCCCTTATTACTTTCTTAACTACTTCTATATATTAAGTAATATTTAGTAATAGTAGAAACTCGTTAAAAATATATAAAAAAGCTTTAAAAACGAGGAGTATAAGAACAAGGCCGTTTAGGCTAATTATATCGTTAACTATTTTAATTACGGCCTAAAGTATAGCCTCTGTGCTTATTAATAAGTATTTATTTTAAATAATATTATATATCTTTTTAAGTACTGCGTAGTATTTCTTAGCCTTATTAATATTGTTATAAGCTTCGATAGGTACTTTTTTAACCTTAATAAATATAGATTTAATAAAAAATTTAAACTCTACGGCGCTAAAGTTCTTATTAATATTTATAATAATCTAATTTAATAAACCGAGGTAGATGTCGATCTAATATAGCTAAAGAGCCTTTTATATATACTTCGTAGTTATATCCATAAAAAACCTTATTATTTAAAAAGAAGTAGTAATATTAACGACGTAAAGTATTAGTTAGTTAGTACCCTTATAATCTATTAAGTATATTACGTTAATTACAATTTTATAATTAAAATCGTAATTATTTTATAAAGTAAATTTAAATTAGCTAGGGGTAGTAGCGTTGAGTTAGTATTATTAATAAATTTTCGTAAGCTTCTTAAGGGCTACGATTTCTATATTATTATTAAATCACTAAAATAGCTTTAGGAAACGAGGAACTAAAGAGTAGCTAAAGCGCCGATATAAGTAGTATAATTTACCTTTTATTAAGTAGTTAGTAATAGCTTTCTTATTATTAAGGAGTAAAAGCTAAGGGTATCCCTATTTATAAATAATAAGTACTATAATATCTCTTTTAATTAGTAAGTTATTAATATTATTAAAGTATACTCTTAGCTTATTTATATCCCTTAGGTAGTATAAGAAAGGAGTATTAATTAGTAAAACGTAAAAAATAATATTACTAAATAGGGTACTAATAACCGTAGATCTTAATAACTTTATAGGTTTATTATTACTAAATTAAATACTTACTTTATTAGTTCTAAAAGTATTAAAAATAACTTCGGGTCGTTATTATTATAATATAAGGAATTAAGGGTAGCTTATAGTTAAGAATTCTATAGCGCTAGTATTAAGTATAATACTTTAAAAGTCCTTTAATAAGTACTTCTTATTTAATAAAAAAGAGGTTACTAATTTTATAAGCTTAGTTAACTTATTAATAAAAGTAATATTAATAAGGCTATGCTCTATTACCTAAGTAGTAAGGATATTTATAAGGGTTTTATTATTAATAGTAGTTATAAAGTATATTATTAAGATCTAGACTTCGTCCTCGTAGTTATTTTTATAATTAAAGTCGAGGCTATTAAAGTATTAAATTATAGTATTATTATTATTATTATCGTTAATAGGGGCGGTTCCCTTATAAAAAGCGAGGAACTATAAATATAAGCTCGGTATAAATCTCTTATTTCTTTCCTTATTATCTTTATGCTTCTTATATACTTAACGTCGCTCTTTTTTTAAGTACTTAGTTAATTAATAGCCGGTTTTATAATAAATAAAATACTTTTTATTAATAGTACTACGGCTACGTTAATTCCGCTTATTAAATTAGGTTTTTTTATTAAAGCTACTATAAGTACGGTCGGTTTAGTAAGTAGCGGGGACCTCTTTATTATAAGTACTATTTTAAAAATATTATTATTACTTATTACGGTTGCGCTCTCTCTCTATAATATTAATTAAAGTACTAAGTTAGTAGTAGATATTAATAAATATAAGTACCGGGTTAAGTATAATAAGTCTATATTTTAGTATACTACTTATATAGTAAAGGAGTTAGTTATTTATATTAAAAATAGATCCCTAGGTAGCTAGTACCTCGTAAAGGATTATAATATAATTAATTAGCGCTTATAAAATCTATTAATTCGACTTACTTAAGTTCTTATAAACTATAGAGTATTAATAAAGGTTATAGAGCTTAGCGAGGTAGTTTTAATAGCTTATAAGTAGCTCGAAGTATTCTTAAGTCTTTTAATATATTATATTAAAGCTAAGCGGGTTAGAGGTATTATTAAGTTAGTTAAAGTAAAAAGTTAACGCCCTTCTTTTAAGTATATTTAAAAAAGCACTAGAATAGTATTATTTACTAATTCCTACTCGTTAGTATAATACTTTAAAAATCCGAAGTTTTTTATTAAAAATATTATATTTCTTATTACTATACTTATTTTTATTATTATAAAGCTTAGCGAGGTTAATTAATTAGTAAGTATTAGGTATAATATCGTCTTTAGTTTTTATATTAAAATATAATATCTAATAAGGTAAATTTCGTTATTAAGTAATAATAACTTTATTTTTTAGTTCTTCCTCTTTTTTTTTAGAGAGGTAGTAAGTTAGTTAGTTAATAACGAGGCTAAGGTTAAAATCTTAATTACTAAAATTAAGTAAGTTAGGGTTATACAGATTCCCTTACTATCTCTTTAGCTTATTAAATAAGATTATTAGTATTTATTAACTATGGGAGTAATAAGTAAAAGAAGTAAAGATCGTAATATAATATATTAAAGTATTTAATATAACTATAATAAGCTACGATCTCTTTAAAAGTCTAAGTAGAGAAGTATTAAGTATTAAGGGCGCTAGCGATCTTTTTTACTATTTAACTACGATCTTTAATTATTAAATTAATATTATTATTTATAAAAAAGTCTCTTAGTTTCTTAAGAATTATACTTTTTATTTTTAAAAAGTCCTCTACTTCTTAGTTTTAAAAGTCGGTCTTAAAGTCTTTTTATAGCTCCTTACTCGTTAGGCCGTTTCGATAATAATATCTTATTATATAAAAAATAAAAATATTAAGCTTTTTATTATTTATAAAAGCGAGTATAATATTAAATAAGCCTTATTAAGTTAAGTTAACGTAGTCTTACTAGCGAATTAAAATTAAGTATAGTTTCGTAATTTAAAAATATAAATAGGCCGGAGGTAATATTAACTAATTATTAAACCCTTCTTACTTATTACTAAGGCCGGTAGTTATTATAGTATATTTATAAAATAAGTTATATAATAAAAAATTATTATAGGATATAATTGTTATATTATAATTATAATATAACGTTAGTTAGGTTAGAAGGAGTAGTAGGTTAGTTATAGCGATCGTTTTAATAATAATAAGCGGGTTACTATTATTAATTAAAAAATTCTACTCTTTTAACGAGGTATATAGATAGAAAGTTATTAAGGTCGGTAGAAGGTTATAAAAAGGGAAAAAAAGCCTTTTATAACCGTACTTTTAGTAATAAATAAAGGATTCCGTTAGCTATTAATTAGTAATTCCTTTTAATACTTCTTATACTTTATTTTATTAGTCTAGTCTTAGAGCTTTCGTTAGGTTAAAAAGAGGTAAATTTATTAATAATATAAAATAGATCCTTATTATTACTATTATTAAAATCTTTTCCTTTTTTTAATATCTTAGAACACTTCGTTATTAATAAAAGATTTATTATTAATATATTTATAATTCCAAAGGTTTTATTATTACTAAGCGCTAATATATTAATAATCGTCGGATTAATCTCTTAGTAATTAATCTCTTTTTATTTATTATTAGTTTAAAATAGCGCTTAGCTATAATATATTTAAAATAAATTACTTTATAAGTAGTTCGATTAGAGAGAAGTGAATAATAATAATAAAGCTAATAAAAATAATATTAATAATAAAAGCGAGGTTAATAATAATAATAAAGTAGTTAATTTTTCTATAGTAATAGTCTTAATAAAAAAGATTATATATAATAGAGCGCGCTCTTAACGGCTTATAACTAGTTAATTAATCGTTAGCTAGTAATAATAAAAGAGAGCTAAGGTAATATAAACTAGGCTATTTATTATTAATTAAATAAATAGAACTAAGTTAATAAGTTAGAATAACTAGCAAGGTAGGTCAAGGCTATTTCTTATATAATTATATCCTTACTAACTTATAGTAAAAATATATATATAATTTAATTACTAATTAATATTAGTATATACGTAAGTAGGTTAGACCTTTTAGTTATAACTAGGTTAATAGGTTAGTATAGGTCTATTACGTATATATAGGAGGGGAAGATCGTAGGCAGAGCCCGCGGTCCCTTAGTGGGTATAGGTAGGTGGAAGGGTCCGTCTGCACGGGCCCAGACTGCCTACCTACCACCCCTACCTAACTACCTAATAGGGCCCCTTTTCTGCCTCGTAATCCAACAATGTATTAAGGCCGAAAGTGGTAACATCGACAAGGACGAGACCTGCCTTTCACTGATTGTATCTCTTACGAAAGACATCAATGTTCGCGACAGGGATGGCATCGCCCCGTTGCATCTAGCCGTAACGGTGTCAGAGGATCTCACAAAGAAGCTGCTTGATGCCGGTGCGGACCCTACGATCGAGACATACGAAGGATTGACGCCACTTCACCTTGCTGCTAGATGTCGGCAGGGCAATATTGTTGGTATGCTTCTTGACGCTCTTCACAATCGAGGTTCGGACAAACCACTTGACAGTCCGATGTGGCGAGGAGCCTGGCTGAGGGCGGCGAGTGCAAGCCCAATCCCTGGGGTCAACGCCACAGCAATCGGATACACAAACGGGTGCGACTGCACACCGCTCTACTACGCTGCTCTCTCAGGGAGACCAGAGATAGTGTCAATGTTGCTCGCCGCAGGAGCCAATGTCAAGGGGGTGAGTTTACGGCCTGCGATTACCGGATTCGAGGATGAGCTCGAACTATGGCGTAGGAAATTGCCTCATGTCAAGGAGAATGGGGCGTGTGGGGGTCTTACGAAGGAAGATGCCACACGGCCGTATTCGAGTGATGGGCGCAGCGGCAGGGATAAACTCGACCCCCTCGAGGACACGGCAAGACTCGAAGAGATTATAGAGATGGTCTTGGAACATGGCGCTGATCTGACCCAGCAGAATCTCTGGGGCACGTCTGATACAGCATACGGTTCCCTAACCGACACAACCACTTCCGACTGTCGAGACTATGCGCTTAAGTGCCTATCAGGTGCAACCAAGAAGCACTCGTTGAAGAGCTCGCAGGCAGTAGCACATCTTGGCCAGAGATTACCTACCTTTGACGAGAAACTCATCCCCCACCGACGTGAAGCCACATACAAGGCACTCCGTGAGCCTGGAGTCATCATACCAGGCAAAGCAAACGAGACTTTGTTCATCACGCGACTTAGACGTCGCGAGTACGATGTCATGGAAGAGTTGTTCAACCTGGGCGTGGACTTTCTGGCCCCTCACCAGATCAGTGGGCTTACCAACTTGGGGATCCTCGTCAGAGGAGGTTTTACTTCTCTTGTCAATCGCATTGGCTTGCTCGTGTCGCAAGCACAGGTCGAAAAGGGCATTTGGTCCGCTCCGGTTGATGGAAAGCAACCTGGATTTGGCCACAATCAGACATGGACCCACGACGTGTCAGACTGCAGCGGCCAAGAATCTCGTCCAGCATTCCTGTTTCAGGCAGTCCATCAGGCGGTTCCCGTGTTCGGTATGGTATGTCTCCTTGTAGAGACCTTTGGCGTTGATTTCAATGAAGATGGTGTCCTTCACTCGCTTGCCAAAGGCTATCACTGGTGGCATGTCGCTCAAGCTTTACCGTACCTACTCAGTAAAGGTGCAAACCTCGAAACTAGAAACTCAAGAGGGCAGACGCCGCTTCATGTAGCCTTGGGCACGGAAGATGGCGCCGGATTGTTCCACGTGGACGCCGCTCATCAGTTGATCCTGAGTGGAGCAGATGTTAACGCTGTGGACAAGGCTGGACGAAGCTGTCTTTCTGATGCAGGGCACAATGTCGACCTAACTCGTTTGCTGGTCAAGCACGGCGCGATAGTTCACGCGGATGCGATCTTTGGTGCTATCAACAAGATGCAACCAGAAGTGCTCGATGCTCTCTTGTCTGCCGGGGGTAATGCCAACATCCGGGTCGAGAAGAACGACAAAGAACCATGGGAACCCGAAACCCGTCGGTGGGACCTGAGCAAGCTCCCAGACGCCGAGTGGTACCCCTTACATCGCGTTGCGGCGAAGTCTGGTAACACGACTTATGACCAGAAGGAGAGAACCAAGCTTCACTCCTCAGCTCTTAGCTTGATCGAAGTCCTCTTGTCCCACGGAGACGACCCACTGTCCAATTTTTCAAGATGCTCTGGGAAAGACTGCTACCATCAAAAGATTTACTCCCGGCTGCAAGCTAAAGGTTTGTACATGTTTGACGAAGCGCCCGATAGTTATGACGCTGTGGGTGACCCAGAATACTCTTTCGAGCCGCACCTCCATGAGGACTGTGTCGTTCTACATCAGCTCTTAGCTGATGGGCACATCGTGCATCCTTTCTTGAAGCTGCCGGCGATCGACGCAAACCATCGTGACGGTAGTGGTCGAACTCTTCTCCATGCTGCTTGCTCCTCTAAACGGGGTCCCGATGTGCCCTTGGACTTACTACCAGGAGATCCATGGAACCCCCAGACATCGAAAGAGGTATCGGTCTTCGACCATCTCGTCTCCCTCGGCGCGGATGTGGAAGCGCGAGACACCTACAGGCAAAACGTACTTCACCACATGCTGAGCCCTCCTTCAAAGCATATTTACGAGACACCAATCATCGAAAAGTCACTCACCTACACGATAGAGAAGCATCCATCGATTATCGATCCAAGGGACAATGAAGGGAAGACACCGCTATACCTGGCTATCCACCGAGCTCTGTACGAAAAGAGGACGACAGCCGCGGACGCACTTCTCAGAGCCGGAGCGGACCCCCTCATCCCTGACAACGAAGGCAACACTGTTCTGCACGTTCTCTCTCGCATGCTTTGGGTCTCCTCTATGCGACCGCTGTTTAACGCGCTCGTCGAGCGCGGATGCGACGTCAACGCTCGCAATTTGAAGGGCGAGACGCCGCTATTCTGGTACTACGCGGGGTTCGACAAAGAGCTGCACGAAGTCTACACGTTCAATCGTGACCCGCAATTGTACGACGAAGAGGGCGGGATCGGAGCGTTCGAGGCGGCGTGCGCGGACTTTGGGGCGGTAGATGACGATGGACGGAGCTTATTACACGTTGCGGCGGAGGGCCACGTTCTTCGATTCAAGACTCTGACGGCGAGGGGATTGGATCCTTTGTTAGAGGACAAGAGCAGGAAGACGGCGGTCGATGTCGCGGCTGCGTGTGGGAACAAGGGGGTGTTGAAGCTGTTCAGGCGGGTCGATGCTGTGGATGATCCGGAGGAGGATGACGATGATGAGTCGCTCAATGTGAACGATGTTTTTTGGCCTCGTTGAACTACTTAGTCTGTCAGATGAATAATTTCTTTGCAACCGGATAGTTCTCCCCCAGAAACCTTCGCGGCTTCCGCGGTATGCAGGTTCCAGAGATGATTGAACGGAAGCAATTGTTCTCACTGGTGTAAAGTAAGATCTTGCAGGATACGTGCGCAGCCTGCCTACTGAGTCTATGAAGCTCAATTTCCCCTCTATTCCCATACTGTCGTGATGGCTTCAACCATCCATGGCCTTACCGCACGTCACGTGACCTCGGTTATATAATCACCGAGGCCTACTTCGCTCGTACCTTGTATATTAGAGCGAGCTTTGTACCTATTTCTTATTTCTAATAAATAACCGTTCTCTTTATATACATCGATGCCCCTATAATAACTCTACGATAGTTATAAGCCCAGCTCTAACTTAGACCCCTATACCTCTATTAAAAAGTTACTTCCTAGGGACTACGGTTTACTATATCCTTTTTTATAACATTATTTAACCCCTATTACGTTCGTTAACCTTATTCCTAAACGAACTAATATTTTTTAAAAAGACTACCGATACTCCTAGGTAAAAGCTTAACTACCGGCGAGATTAGCCTAAGTAGTACTTTGCTCTATAAGTTAAGGCCCGGTTAAAAGACGTCTAGGACCTACTAGACCTGGACGACCTTATTTCCCTATTAAATCCGTTACTCTTTACTAAGTCTATTCTTTTAATTAAGGAGTACGTTAAGATACGAAATACTACTTAAGATTAAGTATATAAAACGGCCTTAACTAAATACTAATAAAGACTTAAGGAGTTTATATAATAATAAACCGAATAGTTAAGAGGTAAGACTATAGTCGAACTAGTAATTAAAAATACTTAAATTAAGTAACTAGTTACTCTAACGAAACCGAAGGCTATAATAGCGAATTAGGTACGTCTTATTAAAGAATACGCCTCTTTTATTTAATAAACCGTATTTAAAATAATCTCTTACTTAAGAAAAGAGAGATCGTACGAATTAATAAATCGCTAGATCTCCCTTATAGTTACTTAAAAAATCTTAGAGGATATAAAGGAGGAGCTTATTAATTCTTTAAATTACTCCCTTCGCGCCGTAATTAAGGTTTTTAAGTAAAAGTACGTACTAAATAACTCTAGTTCGCTTATAATTATAAAAAAGGAATTTAACGTGGTTATAAGTAGGGCGAACTCTAGCGTTAGCTTATTAACTTAAATTAAAGACTTCTTCTTAGCTTATTATTAAGTAACGTAGCTTAAGCTACTTAAAGTCTAGGGGACCCTTATTTTAAAAACCTTTTTTTATATAACTATACGTCGCTTTGCCCTAAACTAGTCTAACTAGGAGCTCGTTAAGATTATTAAACTAGAGCGAAAAGGGGAAGCGATCCTTAATATAGGGTATTATACCGAGATTTTTAACGACCTTTTATATAAAGAAGCGGTATATAATAAGAATTATAGACGAACCCCTATAATATTCGTAATATTAATAAGTTACTTAGATTCCCTTAAGTAGAACGAAGCGACTCTTAACTCGTTTATTAACTACTCTTATAAAGGGACCTATTATTAAAAGCTAATAAATTATACAAAAGTAGAGCTTACTTTAATAGGTAAGATAAAGTTAGAATATATTTAGCTAAGCGCTAACGACGCTTAGAAAATAATTTCTTATTTAAACTAAGAAAAGTATACTAACCTCCGTGCCGACCTCGCTTAGAAGGGCTAGATTTATATAAAACCCCCTTTTAAATAAAGTAATAATAACCGAGGTTACTTTAAAAAAACGACTAAAACTAGTAAGCTAAGTAATAAAAAGAACTCCAAGGGAACTTACCCCTTAAATATTATAGCTATAATTATTAACGTCGGTCTGCTCCTTAAGCTAAGTACGGAGGGGAATAGGAATAGTAATCTTATTATTTTCTCTATCCCCTTTACTAGCCTATACTTCCTTTTTAAGAGCATAGTTATAAATAATTGCGGTACTATTTACCTCGTTAATAATTAATTACTTCTAGAGCCGGATTCTATTTAATAAAGCAATGGCTTAGAGAATATAGATTCTAGAACGGCCTCTTATTTTATTATTACTAAGGGAACGAGGATTATATATAATATCCTTATAGGACCGAAGGGGCCTAGGATAGAGTACCTTACTCTTTATAATATCGGTTTTATTAAGAACTTCTATATAAACGTCGTATTAGAAGCTCTTTTTTAAAAAATTAGTATTTAATACTTAGGTTTTAATTATACCTTTCGGTTCAGTAGCGAATTTAGGAATATTATTATTAAGTAGCTCGAGAGGAAGGTTAATTTAGTCTTTTTAGAATATAAGCCCTATTCGTCCTATTTTTTGCCTAGAAGTTAGTTTTTGTTTATTAATATAATTTTAATGCGTAGCGCTTAGCGCCTACGTTCTTTATATTAGTTAAGGAACGACCGATTGGATATAGCCTAGCTTTAGTACTTTAGATCTAGATATCTTGTGCTAGTAGTACTTAAGAAGCTCGTCCTAACTACTCGGGGGGTAAGGATTAAAGGACTAAGCCGTTTAGAATGCTAATACTATACGACTACTTATATAAAATAGGTTATTTTACGACGTACCTTAGAACGAAAAGTAACCCGACCTTATTATAGGATCTTATAGGACCTCTTTAATTACTTACTAGCTTACGAACGAAGTAAGTGGCTAATACTAATTAAAGATAAGTATTTAGGTAGGATCTTCGTCTTCTTACGAGTTATAAAGACTTATAATATAGTATTTAAGGTCTTATACCTTTTTAAATAATAGGTATGTATATAAAAAGGCATAGCCGTTTATAAGATTTAATAAGACGTAGAATGTATAGTAATCGTAATTAATAGCGAAACTCGTTTTTAAATATAGGTATAGGAGCTAGGAATAGACCTAAAGACTACTCCTTTATATATAAAAGAACCGAACGGAGGAGGGGAACGAGCTAGCTAAGAAATTATTAATAAAGCGATTAGTATAATATTAATAGCTAGCTTACTAAACAAACTCTAAGTAAAAGCTATATTAGCCATAGCTTATTTATATAATATTAGCCCTAAGTAACGTATTAACTAGCTATTGCTAATTTAAACTAAAGAAGTTTAGTTCGCTTATTACTTTAAGTAGTAATAACTAATAAATATACTAAAGCTCGCCCGCAATTTATATTTTTATTAGGGGTAGATGTACGTATACGGCTATAGAGCGTACCCTCTTAAGAGGGACTATAAGAAAAGAATTAATAAGAGACGCTTTAAGGTAGAATAGAGGGGATATATTAAGTACCTCGTAAGTTACGTACCGAACGCTTATAACCTATATAGGATCTAGATCCCCTCGCTTTTAAAAGTTATTATTACCTAAAATATAACGTTTAATAAGATAGCTTTTTACTTAAAAAATAATACTAAAACCGTAATTTATCTACCTAAGTTAAGGGCCGTAGTAGATAAGATCTAATAATTACTTAAAATAATCGAACCTAAGCTCTAATTACTTAGAATTATAAACGAGGAGGAGGCTATATTAATTAATAACGAAGAGTAACTATTACTACTTATACTCGTTCTATAAGAGGTAAATAAGGCTATAGAAAAGCCTAGTTCGTTTTTAAATAGACGAGGCGGGTAGCTACTTACCTCCGAACTAACCCTAGACTTTAAGAATCCGGAGTTAAATATAAACCTTACCTAGCTAATTAAAGTTATAAGCGAGGCCGTAGGGGAAGTCGATCCTCTTATTAAAAAGATCGAAAATATTATATATATATAAATAGAAGTAGAGACTTCTTAGAGCTCTTATAGGGAGGATCCTTTTACTTAACTAGACCTTAACGAACCCCTTTAGTAAGCGAGCCTATGCTAAGAAATAAGAGTAGTAAACGACCTAGTTAGTAATTCCGATATAATTAATATATACGGCTAAAAAGAGGATAAGTATACTAAACGAAGCTAGAAGTTAAAAAACTAACCGCTAAAGGTATTTATTTAAAACCCGAGTTAACGAGAGTAACTTAGGTAGTACTCTTTTTATACTCGGGTAAAAAGAGACTAAGACTCTTTTTTTAATACGTATATACCTAATTAATAAAAAGCGGTTAACGAGGCGACCTAGGGGTATTAAATACTATACTACTACGTTTATATTATAATTAGTAAAACGAAGTACGTTTTACTAACTACGGTCTAATTTAACTAAATCTACGCGGATTAATTAATTACCCCTCTAAGGAAGTAAAAGGATATTCTTAAAATACTAGAACTTCTAAGAAGTTAATTCGTAAAAGTAGTATGGTTAAAAATTTAGAAACTAAAGGAAATAAATACTTAGAAAGTAATTAGTAGGGCGTCGGTTATTTCTAAGCCGATACCCCTTAAATAGGTATTTAATTATAAGCTAGATAGCGATAATTACTTTAATTATTATAAAGCGAGAATTTGCGTTAGGGGGGATTTTTAAAAACGATACTCTTTAAAAAAGACCTACGTAGCGACGCTAGTTACTAGGACGTTTAGGGTAGCTATAGCTATCGCTACTTAATTCGATTTAAAAGTCTATTAGTATAATATTATAAACGCCTTTTTAAACGTAATTAGAAAGCTAGGCGACCCCCCTATTATTTATAAGCTTTTAAACGGCTTTTATAGGCTAGGAATATGCGTCGAACTTAAGCGGGCCCTATATAGCGCCCGCGACGCTCTATTATTATAATACGAGGAGCTAGCGTTAATTTTTAAAGGTCTAGGTTTCTTATTTACGAGCGAGGACCCGTACTTATTTTAAGATTTTATTAAAAGGGTCCTAGTCCTTTTTTATATAAATAATATCCTCGTTCTCTATTATAGAGACTACGTCTACGAGGCCGGTTAAGTAACCGAGGGACTTAAGAAGAAGTACGAGATAAAAGACTAGGGGCTAGTTTTATAATATCTTAAGATAAGGGTCGTTCGTAATTAACTAAATAAGAAGATCTACTTAGCTTATAATTAGTATCTCGAGAGGGTAGCTAAGAAGTTCGATTTTACTAACTCTACTGCTCTTATAACCCCGTTATTAATAGTCCCGATTAAAAAGAACCTAGGGATTATATCCCCGAGCGAGACTAAGTCTTTTTAAAAAAAGGTCGGATCGATATTATATATAATAATTATAATTCGGCCCGACGTCGCTTTTATATACGCTCTACTTTCTTAGTTCTTAACGAACCCGTCCCGTTAGTATTATTCTATTATAAATTAGGTTATATAATATTTTTTTTATATATAATACTTAGTAATATACTTCGGGATCTCGGGGGGTAGCTAGGCACTACTAATCGCAAGCGACGCTTTGTTTATAAATAATAAAAAGACCCGAAGATCCTCGTAGGGTTTTATAATTTCTTTTTTTAGTAGCCTCGTTTAGTAAAAAGTAGCTCGTTAGAATATAGTAACTACGTTAATTACGGAGGCCGAACTATTAAGCTTAGAATATATAGCTAAAGAGATACTCGTTTTTAAACGCCTTTTTAAAAATATCTCGCTCGAGCTTAGTAATATATAAAAAGTATATTATAATAATCGTTAAATAATTAGACTTATAATAAAAGAAGGGGAACGTATTTTAACTCGCTTATGCTATGTTAATATTTAGAATATATAGTTACGATAAGAGTATTTAAGAGGCTTATTTTAAATAGTTTATATATTAACGAATAAGATACTAACTAACGGTCTTATAAAAAACCTTTTTAGAGCGAGGTTCGAGTACTTTATATTGCTCTTAAATATAAGAAATATACGAGAGATAATTATATTAAACGAGGGGACGTTTAAAAAGTAGTAAAACGGCCCGGGGGGCCCGGTTCTTAATTAAAAAACGTAGCTTATAGCTAGGGAGTATAAAGTCGCTCCGGCGACCCCGTCGGGTTACTTAGGAAGAGGCTATTTACCTAAGAGGGTAAGCGTATATTTATTTAAAAGAGACTTTAACGCGGGCTATATACTTAGAGGGATATATAAACTAATAAGAGTATCGATTCCGATTTAAATACTATCTATTTTCGTAAGTAAAGTAGCCGATATTATTACGTCCTTAATAAGTTCTTTTAACGATATTTTTAATATAAAAAGAGCGCTTATAAATACCTCTCTTACTAGGGCCTCGTTTATACGAACCTCCTTGCCCTTTTTCTTATTTAAGAGATTATTATACTTAAGGGCCTTACGTAACGCCGCCGTTATGCGAGTTAGGGTTTATATATTAAATTATAAGTAATAAATAGAACGAGGACGGCTTAGAACTTATTTTATAAGGTATAAGTAGTTTTATATTAGTAGCTACGGTTATTATTAACTTTTTTATTACCTCCTGCTTAAAGTATAAGAACTTTACGCTTAGGAACTATATATACCCCTTAAAAATAGGGGTATAACCCGACTTTTTATAAGTTTAGTAGCGTTAGTATTTACTATTAGTACGCAAACTTAAGAAGTACGTATTATCTAAACGGCTACTAAGGGCGCTCTTAATATATTTAAAGTATTTATAACTAAACGGGGGAGGTAGAAGTACCGGCTCGTATTAAACCTTAGTACTAGGGATAGTACTAGGAGGGTCCGTTACTAAGAATTAGTTCTATAAACGACGATAGTTAGAAAGGTATTATATATATAGTTAATTACTTTATACCCTTTAAAAAGAGGTGAGGGAGGGGGCTATAAACCTACCTTACCTCTCTAATCCTCTTAGGGAAAGTCTTTTTCTTCTTCTCCTTTTTATTTAAAAAGAGGTAAGGGAGGGGGCTATAAACCCTCCTTACTTATACCGTCCTCTTAAGAAACGAGGACGTCTTTTTAACCTCTAAGAGGGAGCGAAGGAGGGGGCTATAAACCCTCCTCGCCTCCGCTACCCTCCTAAGTAACTCGTTTAGCTATAAGGCCGCTACTTATTAAATAAAGTAGTTAGATTAATATTAAATAAATAAAGGCCGTACTACGACTAAAGTATAGGACGAGGGAATATTATTTACTTATCTCGGGCTTATAGGGGGGGCTAAGGGAGCCGCTACTCTTTCCTAAGGCCGTAGCTTTAAGCTTATACTTCTTAGCCTCTTATACTATAATAATATAAGCGCAGTTTTTAACTAATCGTTTTAATAATATTTAAATAAAAACGATATTATTAATAAAAATCCTTTTTTAATAATATATACGTATAAGAACGCGGGTATAAAAGCGAAAAGTAAAGGTATATACGTATAGTAATAATATAAGTATAAGTTAAAAAGGGAAGGAAAGTTAGTACCGTAGGTAGCGGTAAGAAATTTATATATTTACTACCCTTAACCCGTAAGTCGATTATTTAGTTAATAAAAGGCCGTCCCTCGGTCGTACCTTCTATTAATAATATAGCCTTAAGATTACTTATAATAACAAATATAGAGGTTAATTTATAACCGATTTACCCTTTATTTATAACTCTACGCGCAGACCGATTTACTTTATAATTCTTTTTATAAATAGATTCTTATATATTAGTATTTAGCTTTCTATTTTTAGCGGACTTTTTTATAACGATGCGGGTAGTTAGGCGCGCTTTTTCTAAACGTATATTTATCTAGGGGGGTGTATTGTGATAGCTTTAACTATTTATAGCTTTATTATACGTTACGTAACCTCGGTTATATAATTACCAAGGCCTACTTCGCTCGTACCTTGTATATTAGAGCGAGCTTCGTGCCTATTTCCTATTTCCAATAGACAACCGTTCTCTTTATATACGTCGATGCCCCTACAGTGACTCTACGACATATACCAAGGCCGAGTATAGCGCCACCGGGTATCATTTTCGCTTACAACTCGGAGACATGACCTTTTTGAACATGCACAAAAGGCGCGTACAGCTGCCTTACGAGGAGCCTTGGCGTGTCGCGGAAGCAGGACTCCATGAACATGGGTGAAATTTTGACAGGCTCCGTGTTTTGTAGGCTGATCTCTCTCTCACCGAAGTCACAGAGTCTCACCTTCGACCAAAATTCTGGCAGGACTCGGTTATCTTTTCTGCCCGTCAATCCGATCATGGCTCAGGAGAACACGCGTGTTGGGAGATTTTTCGATAAGCTTAGCTCGGGTCCGGGGAGTGTCGGCGTGCTAGCATAAACTCAGCGCGGGGAGTATCGGACAATGTGTCGCGCTTGGTGGCTTGTTGTCTGTGTGAGCGTGAGACTGATTGCTCTCGGTTCCGGAATTTGCGCGGGCGGTCACCGCGTTGGATGCCGAAGCTAAGAGCCGCCGGATTGTTACCCATCCCGGTAGCTGAAGGGGGAGAAGTGGTCCAATGGGCGTTAGTAGCTGGCTTGCCGTTATGGGGTTGGACAGGGGTGAGGCTGGGTATGGACTTTTGGGGGAGCGGAGATCCTTGTTAATAGGGGCTGTGGGTGACTTGGGATGAGGACTGCTGCGAGAAGGGAGTCAAGTGACTAGTAGATTTTAGAGAAAAAATATTCCGTCTGTGGGGGTTGGAGATAATGTGGGAATGGTTTCTCGGCGGCTTCGAGCTGGGACAGATTGAACCGTATGTTCGATATGATACCAGACTGCGTTTTCTGCGTTGAGTGATGAACCCGCCGGTATGGAATTCTCCCCGGTCAACCACCCTGGCTAAGTTAGAAAACCCAGCAAGTACTTTGAAGGACCCGGTATCTTGCATTGGCAAAATGGCAATAATGATCGATTGGTACTATGAGGTATACGTATCTCATCCTACGCCTGACTTTCCACTCTTGTCTACAGACCAATATGAATCTAGACTTTTGTATGCGGCAGCGCCCAGTCTCCACCTTCTAACTCTTGTGCGTGACCTCCACATGAGAAGCCTCCGCCTCCTTAAGCGCGCTCGAGGCATTGCCAGTGCCCACCTCAGCAGACTCGCCATCAAAGATGTAAGCCATGTTCTCTAGTGTCCGGCCCCTCGTCTCGGGGTAGTAGAACCAGACGCTGATGAGCATGATGACGAGAACGGCGAGGAAGACAAAGTAGTACTTCCATTCAATGGCCTCGAGGGCAACAGGGTTGACGAAGGTGTTGAAAAAGACGCAGCCGATGCTCACCATGAGAGCTACCGTAAGGCCCTTGGCGCGCAGGCGGTAGGGCCAGATCTCGACAGGGTAGGATACCATGAGCGGGGTCAGGGCGATGTCGTAGCCGAGGTAGAAGCTGTGAGAATGTTTAGTTGGTTGTGTCTCCTTTCTTGTCCTTGGGACTAGTGAACACTTGGGATGGAGGGATCTTACATGAAGAGGAAGGGGATTACTGCTGTGCCGGTTGGGGCGTTGCCGGTGTTGGCGAAGCTGCCGGAGAGGCCGGTGACAATGGAGAAGGAGATCAACATGATGGTTCCCTATCTTCCTATCAGTGGTTATTGCTGGATCTTGGTATGTGTCTTAACTGACCGAAGCAAGGAACAGTCCTCGCCGGCCAGCTCTGTCAACCATGATGGCAGCAGTGGAGGCGCATATTAGATTCCAGATTTGGATGCAAGCTGAAATGAGCGTTTGGTCGTCGACAGAGGTAATGCCGACAGAGGACTAGAATGCCATATGTCAGAGCTTGGTTCCACTTTGCAAGGGGTCAAGTATTGTGGATGGTTTCACTTACAAGCACCATGGCTAGATAGTAGCTGACGACGCCAACACCGCACTAGAGTCAAATAAGTATAACATCCTGATAGGTGATTTCAATCTACTGACCCATTGTGCAAATACGCCCAAGCTGACGGAAATGAAGAGTCGGTGTCGGTTTCCGGGAGTGGCCCAGAGATCGGACCACTTTGTCTCCGAATGAGCTTCCTTCTCCGCTCGGATAGTGTCTTCGATTTCCATCATCTCAAAGTTGACGAGAGGTGAGTGGGTGTCGCCACCGGCGTGGTTTCGAGCAATAATTGCCCTCGCTTCGTCGGTTCGGTCTACTGAGACAAGCCACCTAGGAGACTCGCCGATGAAGAGCAGACCGGGGATCGAGAGCACGGGCAGGGTCACTTGCAACAGCGAGGGCAGTCTCCACGCCCAGTGGTCGAGATTTCTCGTGCCGTACGTCGCCCAGGCGGCCACCACCGCACCAAAGTACCAGCCACAGTTGTACAAAGCAGAAACCATCCCGCGGTGCGTCGGATAGGCGTTTTCCGTGATTAACAGAGGCGCCGAGAGGAAGAATCCAGAAGCACAGCCGATGAGGAAGCGAGCGCAGACGAAGGCGGTGTCGTTTGGTGCTGCAGTCTGCAGGATGGATCCGGTGCCCAGACAGACCCACGAGATGTAGATGCCCATCTTGCGGCCGTACTTATTGCAGACCCACGCGGCGGCGGGGTAAACGAGGACGTTGCCGAGGGAGTAGGCGGCGTTGACGAAGCCTAGCCAGGCGCCTGTTGGTTGCTTCATGAAGGCATGCCACTGGGGTAGCGCAAGGAGGCCGTTCATCATGGAGCCATCGTACCCGTTCGCGGAGGCACACATGATGAGGGAGGCGATGCAAAGGTTAAGGCGGAGGATGTGAGCCTGCTTGTACCAGGGGCCAATGTCAGGTAGGACAGCCGCCAGTTCGGCGCCGACGGCTTTGGCGTTTGCTTCTTTTGCGTGGCCCATTATTGGAGAATTGACGTTTGAGAGAAAGGTCGAGATAGTGATGTCCCAAGCAGAAGTTCTACCAGATGGACGGGACATGTCGTTGCTATATATCGTTGGTCTGGGATCCATAGCGTGCCCCATGGGGTTGCCTTTCTTCCTTGGCGTTCAAAGTAACAGATATTGCTCGACTCGGTCTTTGATGGCCGGGGAATGGTAGCATCCGCGTGAACTTCGGGAGGAATCAACATGGCTCAATGGCTAATGCAAGCCTGCTAGGTCGTCCGATGTTACTGATGTACCAATGCCCACGTTACTTGCGGAGAAAAACCCCCGCATAGCTCCCTGTTACTTCAAGCGCGGTAGTGGGCCAATGACGCTGATGATCAGGCCCCAGACACGACTTGTCAAGACTCAAGCGGTTGCGAGAAACTCCGCTTCTCACACCACGCTGCCCTTGCCCCCCAAAGGTTCCAGTTTTGATATGTGTGGATTCGTGGGGGATATAACGCGGGTGGGAACACCGGGTCTCTTTCACGCTAACGGGGTTCTTGACCTTTGTCAAAATGGGGCCAGTGCTACTGGCGGCAGGCAGTCGGGAACGCGGGCATTAGGAGGGGGCTGAGAGGAGGGCGGCGGCTCGCCCTTCCCATTCCACCTTTCCGAACAAATGACTCGTAAATCTCGGTGAGGCTATGCGGCTTTGCGTAGGTGTGCGGACTGACGGACCGTGTCCCCCTCGCGTTGTAACTGGACATACAAGCTCATCAATGTCTTGGTAAATATGTGGCAAGTTTATAAGTAAGTTTCCATTACGGTCATCAGCTTTACTACAAGTTGTTCTCCAACTACAAGAGTTATTGAGTCTATCTCTCCCAATCCTTGCAGCTTTGTTTTCAAGTGCGACACATGAGCAATCATCTAATCTAAGAATCCGGTGTCAAGGCATGCAGAAGATGTAAAGGGATTGCGAGATTTTGAGCGGATTGATCAGGAGAGGGTTGACCATTGAGTTGCGGTCAACCGAGGTATTGAGTTGTCTCACGAATGATTATAGGTAACATGAACATGTTGCCCACCCCCGGACGCACAAGTCTTCAAGTAGTTCCGCAATGAACACTGCCAAACTTGAACCATGCAATTTGATGCTGCAGTAATCCGCTGTTTCTCGAGACCAGTGTAGAAGATGGGCAGCTGAAGGTCCAGAACGGTGATTGATGAGCCCACATTCGGAATAATGCCCGAGCCCATGCGACCTTTAATTCGGACTTTTCGCCAGCGTTTGTTCCTTCTTCACATTTGATGTAATACGGATGCTCTCTCTCTCTTCACTTGAGCAATATTTCATCATCGAGCCTTCTGAGAACGCTACAGGTACACTCCCTGGACTACTATCGTATTGCGTTAGACCAAAGTTGGAAATAATGTTACTGATCTGAGGTCAAGATGGAGACAATTGAGATGCTCAGACTTTCATCATCTTGCATGATCATATTGGCTTACATCCTTGAGATTTCCGTAGCTAGGTATTTACCTGTGTATGAGAATGAGAAGGACAAAGACATAGTGCACCGATCGCTACAGCGGTCACCACAACAGCGAAATCAATTATGTGAAAGGATGCAGGGGCTATTAGAGCGGAATGATAGCACCATTTCTTGTAAATTCAGCATCATTAAAAAAGATAACATTCGCAGCATTCGTGGTAGCATTTAGGGAGAGCGGCGGCAGTCTTGTGGGGTAATAACTGATCACGCGTAGACATGAGATTTGATCAATGTCTTCAACTACCATCTTGAGATAGGCCTTTAGACTTGCCATGGGGTAATAGTCGGTTCCTTTTCACGATTGATCTTAGGCGTAATTATGAATTCTGAGTTCATCGCAGGATGCGATCGTCTAAACATGATCCGACTTTACTCTACCTGGACTATTTGCGCAGGAGCACTGCCAAGGCTCAGACCACCAAAAAGGTAGCCAACATGTCGTCATAATCCTAAAAGACTGTATTTTCTAATTAATTTTGTATAGATCACGGTTATTTTTACCCTATTAATAACCCTATTAATAGGAAATGGAAGAAATTATCAGCGCACAAGCGTCGCTTTTGATTGGTATCCCGACAGCGAAATGGGACCGTGAGAGGCTAGAAATGTTCACCATAGGCTCTGAATCTATCATTTAAACCAGTCTAAAAGTTAAGCACTTGTCTCAACGTGCTTACTTATCATTTTTGAGCAAAACGCCAGCCGGCAGTCGTGCTAGTCGCCACTTTCGTAAACTCGGTCGGCCAGGTTTTTCATAATTAAGAACCAAACTAGACTTAGTATGTCTAAACACTCAAGATCGAGATCTCAAAACACCCTGGAACTTTGCAAACATCGACGTAAAGAAGGCAGACATTAGACCTGGCTCAAAAGTACTTAAGTAAAGTCCCTTTTTTCCGCGGAATTTCACCAGTTGCCAAGGAGCAGACTTGTGGTATCTTACGAAGAGAAGTTATTGCTTTCGAAATACCACACATTTTGAGGTACATCACTCTTCTCAAATTTACGTTTTCTCAAAGTCAACAAGGGGCATTGCATACTAACTCTCAACACTTAGGGACAAGGTAAGATAGTATGATTATTCGAATTAGTTATTCGACACTTCGAGCTCGAGACCGAGAATATGTGAGTGGCAACGGCAATGCGGTCGAGTATATTGCTAATATTGCCGAGGCCATATGTTGATACCGACAACGTTTACGGGGCGGGTAGTCCCGACATCGTACGACACCTTTTCGTGGAATCTGCACTCACGTTCGACAGCTTGATTAAGAGTACACATAATGAGTCAGTTTATCCAGGATTGCGAAAGCTGAGTATGAGAAACGTCGGTAAATTTGGCTGTTGGCATATGACATGTCGCCATCCGCTTCAAGGCTCAACATCGAGCTGGAGGGGTCACGGAGCGGATGTCCATTTCTTGAGCCCGGTGTGGATGACTGAAAAGCTCAAGTTTCGAAATTCGGTTTACGTATGGTCTATAGATCAACATAAATTTGAGGTGTAACTCCGGTAAAGTTGGCTGGGTGTGCCTGCTGCTATTTTAGACGGTCACCCTACGTTGGCGACCCCTTCATGGCAGCACGCTGATCGTTGAGGTCTCCTTGTCTCGTAGATCAAAGGCGCCAAATCAGTGCGTCGAAATATGGTAGACTGCTATGATCTCAATGCAAAGCATCAGATTGGACTCATTATTCACCAACATCTCACGACTATCGCATCGTGCATTGGTGTCGGAATGCCGCGGTTGATTCTACGTAGTGAATACATTGGAATTTCGATGTTGAGACGTCTGAACTAAGTTAAATGTGGCACAGATGCTACCCCGGACTCACAGATACTGTCGAGTCAAGAAGGCGAATGTGGGAATTCACCGACTACATCTAAAGTTGGAGTATCAGTCCCATTGACAGTTTCAACATGGGTGGGTCATCACCGAGATCGAAGATCTGCCAACTTAGCTCCCAGTTTCAGCATTTTGCCCCATGAGTTTAAACAAAACCCTCTAAGCGACCGGCGGAAACAGGTGCCTCACAAGTACAACTACTCAGGGTGACCAGAGCCTGTCGAAGCTTCCATTCTGGAACCAAACCGACAACGAAGCAGCCTAGTCGCGACCTCGACCATTGGTCGACGAATCAGAATAATTCTATCTGCAATGCTCATCACCTTGGTCACTGGGCAAATTGAGGAAACTTGCTTTTCGGGGAGGCTATCAGCTGTCATCCGGGGACGGTCCAAGTACTAGAAGAATGGCGCCTGGCCCGTGTGTGTGAACCGAATCCTTGGGAAATGCCCTTTCCGACGACCTGGAATTCAAAGCCTACCAATCCGATCAGGTCTGAGTCGAATTGTATGACTCCAACTGACCAGCTAACTCGATTCAGTCCAAACCTCGTCTGATAGTCGCACCCGGAAGCCCGACGGGTTCCGGTTTTTCTTGTCAGATTTAGCCCCATTAAGTGCTGTTCTACTCCTCTTGGCTTGCACCAACCGCACTACAGAATGCCGCCGTCCCGGCAGATCTGCACTACTGCATGAATTTTACCCAATTTGATGATTGGTGGCTCTGAGACACCCCCGCATCACACGTGTAAGTCGACTCGCATTGTTGATGTCAAAAGAAGACGATTTTGGGGCGTCACCCGAGGACCAGGGTCAAAGAAACGAGAAGATGGGCTAAATCAAATGCATTGCCTGGGGTAATGTGGAAACCACTTTCCAAAGTCGCACCGCATGATGCCTAGGGAATAATAAAACAAAGGCCATCCGGTCCCGTCATCTTCGCTTTCGAGACATTCATTTTCCCATCCTTCTTACTCTTCACCTGCGAGCCAGGGAAAAATACACCATGTACCTCTTACCAGTAATTGTGGTAATCACTGCCTACATGCTCGCAGTTCGGGTCCTGCGATACCGTCGTCGAGATGGGTTCCAGCAGAGGTTTTCCCAGTACAAGACGAGAGAAGAAATGGCTTCATTGCCGTTGTCAGACGCAGCTTCGATAATGCGTGAGCTCTCGGAAAGGGAATTCCCCGTAACATTTTATACATCCGTATCTTTCGCACTCTTTAAGGTCAGTCAAGAAGCGAGAAGCAGTGCCGAAATAGGCCCTCGAGCTAAGCCGTCCGCAGACGTATGGAATTCCGACGATCTCCAAGCTCTTGGTAGCCACCAGCCAACTTTCAGGCGATCGCACAGCATCAAAGCGTCGGACAGACACCGGCGTGTTGATGTACGAAATCATCTACAACACACCCGACTCTCGACGCAACATAGATGCCATCTCTCGCGTCAACTTCCTCCATAGCCGTTGGAGAGAGGCCGGCAAGATATCGAACGATGATATGCTCTACACTCTCAGCCTCTTTGTCCTCGAACCTATGCGCTGGACCGCACTGTACGAATGGAGGGACCTGACCATGATCGAGAAGAATGCCTTGGCTATCTTTTGGAAAGACTTAGGCAACGAGATGGGCATCTCCTACGAGTGCTTAGTTCCTCACATGAGCCAAAAAGATGATGCCTTAGCCTGGTTGGAAGCGCTGCAGAAGTGGTGCTTAGACTACCAAGAGCACAATATGGTTCACGCCATCTCAAATGAAAAGCTGGCACACGCGAACATCACTCTTCTTCTGATGGATTTCCCTAAGTTTACGCATAACTTCGTGTTCAGGCAATTGCGTTGCCTGATGGAACCTGTACTCCGACGAGCCATGGGGTGAGAAACCCGACCAACTGATGTTTTAGACGCACAGAATCAATAGCTGACCCATCATGGCTTTAGGTACGAGGACCCCAGCAAGTTGGACCTCTTCATTTTCGAGAACCTGGTCGCTTTCCGACGCAATGTCCTCAAGTACTTCTGTCTGCCTCGACCAAAATGGTGGACCAACCCAATGATTCAAGACGTGGACAAGAAGACTGGCCGAATGTACTTACCAAACTACCTCGCACACCCATACTACGTCAAGCCGAGCTTCTGGTGGCGATGGAGTCCTTCGGCTCTCTATACCAGACTGATTGGCGGACACTTACCTGGCGATGAAGGCTCAAAGTATCATCCGGACGGATACACCATCCCGGAAGTTGGCCCTGACGCACAGAGATGCAAAGGCAAGGAGTACATGGAACGTACGAGAGAGAGAATTAGTCAAGCTAGGGGTTGCCCCATGGCTTTCCAGGCTTGACTTGGAGCAAAAGGTTTGCGTCATAAAACAGTGAGCGCCGTATGAATCTCGAGTCATGTTTTTTTGTTGTTGCTGCCACCAAACCTTCTACACGTTGATGTCACCAAACCCAAGCAACATTCTCCACAAACAGCGATTACCAGGAAAGGCTTCGAAATTGTATGCAATTAGTGATAGCTTCTTAGCAGCATTATGAACACATGAATGACCATGCAATTCCAACAATTAGTAGTTGTATTAGTAATTCAGCTCAACAAGCAATCCCACGTGAGAAAAGCCATGGCGCAGAACAGCTTGTCATGTCTTGGAGCCTGTTATGCGATGAGGCATACGACCCAGTACGGTCTTCGCCATGTTCGAGTTTTGGTTCTCTCAGTCTCTTTCAGGTCCATGCCTTGATGTTTATATCAGTCCATCACCAACCTGAGGTGTTGCACTCAGGTACTTGGCTAACTACCTCAGGTAGAACGATCAAGACAGGCTTCCGAAGCTTATCTACCTTACCTATCAAAGTCCATGTTCTCTTTGCGCTTACGTCTTCTCGCACACCATAGTCTGTAGATTGCGCTCTATCCACTTCTACGGGATTCCAAGTTTGAAGTTCTCGTACTCATCGTATCTGCTATTTGCCCCGTCATGAGACGTAGTAGTCCCATTTCAGGGCCGACCAACCCACTGTTCGTTGTCGTCACCGACCAAACTAAGACTGCTTCTCAACCACCCAAACAGCGAGCAACGATCCATGGTGGCGTGGTAGCCTCCGCTCCTCACTAACAATAGCGGCAGACATAGCTCAGTTGGGAGAGCGTCAGACTGAAGCGGACTTCGTGCCCGAGAAACTTCATTCAATCAATCTGAAGGTCGTGCGTTCAATCCACACTGGCCGCATGTTTATCTTTTGCCGTTCTCCTCCGTCTATCTGCGGATGCCTACGTCAACAAATATTTTGTGCTCCGTTTGTGAAATGCTGTTAGATAGAAGAAGTGAGAGATTAAGCAAATTCAAGTTGACAACAACAGCGTTAGAATTCTAGTCATGATCTTAGTGGAGCGTTATTCTATTAAGTTGGGTATGTGGAGCAGTGAACGAACCCCTGATGCCCACCGACTGAGTAGTAATTATCAACACATTTAATAAACTCTCAAGAAATTCTTTTTCAATTGTGAGAGACACTTCCAGAAGGGGGTTCCTGAAAAGTTGCTGGTAGTAACTGAAAACATAGATACATAGAAAACCATCAGCCGTTTGGTTGGCCGTCATCAATGAGCCAAGTACCATGTTCATTCACATTCGCAGCACTAGATATCCCGACTGCTGGACTTGGACACTCCGCACCAAGAAGTTTTACACAAACGCACGAAGAGAAATCTTTTTCGCCTGGATTCGGGCCTTAGAGTCGCCCGCGACCATGTAAAACAACATCGCCGCAAGATAATGTTACTATTCGCATGGGTCCCACGTGAACTCTAAAACCAATGAACAATGATTTAGGGGTCAAAACCTGGCCAGGTAAAGTCGCATCAATGGTCCGGAACAACTTAGCCGATATGACGAATAGTTCGACAGTGCACTGTTACTCCGGTTTCTTTCTGGTCAAGGTTATTGGTGTTCTCATTATCACGTCCACTCCCTATCCGTATGGAGGAGTTGGAAGAAGCGGTGGCCCGGGTAATGTTGTCCAAATACCAACCAAGGGTCCAGTCCCCGTACTGCAGGCCTAAGAGACAAAGCGGATCGATGCCTGGATATCTGGCACATCCGCCAGAGTGGGCATTGGATACCAAATGGCCGGGACAACTCTGCGAGTGCATTAGCATGGCTTTAGCGTGTGATAAGAACCACCGATTCCCTTCTGGATTGCAAGCAATCTTCTTGAAACTTTCTGTCATTGGCAGTCGGATATGGTCCACAACCGCAGCGTAGCTTGTTGTTCTGTGGTGATGCGCATCGGAATTGAGTCGGAATGTAAGACGGTGCCCGACTTGCGACCACACTGTATGCATTTTCATGGATTATCTCCGCGAAGCTACCCTTATCTAGGCCAGGGTGCGCATCAAACGGGTGCTACACTTAACTGTTCAAGGGCTAGCATCATGATAAAGACATGGGGAAAAGTTGATAAATTCAGATAAGGTAGTCCTCCGGATTGCCGATGATGGAGCATTTAATAGGACCCACGAAGCCGACTTTCCGCATCTGTGGTCCCAGGAGCGTCTGCATCAAATCACGAAAACTCGACCATCAAGATGACTACCCGCGAAGTCGATGCTGGCCACGCTTTACCTTCCGGGGTGAACGACGATAAAATCAGACCGCCTTCGGTCCACAACGAGATATCCTCACTCAAAGAACAGGCTTTGACGACGCACGAAGTCTTCAGGGATACGGAAGATGGCGTCCAGTTTCGCACAGTCACTTGGCAGAGTGCCACGATTATGTTCCTCAAGATCCAGTTCGCCATGAGCATCTTGAGCGTCCCCGGAGCCTTCGCCACCCTTGGTGCCGTAGGCGGTGCGCTTTCTCTTGTTGGGTGGCACGTTCTCAATACTTGTCAGTCTTTTCGCACTCGAAGACAGCGACAACAATACTGATGAGATATCTAGACACTGCAGTCATCCTTGGCGAGTTCCGTAATCGTCATCCCGAATGCCATAGTGAGTCGGGTCTTGCCTGCACCCCAACATGAAGACATACTGATGGCTGCAATTAGCTTTGGCTGACATGTGCGGTCGCCTCTGGGGTCGCGTCGGAAAGGAACTTGTCGGGTTGCAGATCCTCATTGCCCAAGTCCTCATTTCTGCAGCGGGTATTGTCTCTATCTCGACCGCGTTCAATGCTCTCTCCAATCACGGAGCATGCACCGTCATCTTCACCTTGGTTGGTGCGATCCTCATCACCATGTTCTCCGCAGTGCGCACATTCAGCCGCCTGGGTTGGCTCACCTGGTTCGGATTCGCCACCTTCTTCATCGCCGTCTTTATCTTCGTTGTTGCTGTCACCCAACAAGATCGACCTGCTGTCGCCCCTCCAGGTGACTTCGACCTCGGCTGGACGGCGATTGCCCACCCAACGTTTGTTGCTGGTATCACCGCCAGCGCAAACATCTTTATCAGCAACAGTGGCTCCTCCATGTATCTCCCAATCATCTCGGAGATGCGTCGGCCGGATCAGTACAGAAAGGCTGCTTTGGTGACCGGTGTTCTCGTTTTGGCGATGTATCTTTCATTTTCACTGGTTATTTACCGGTGGTGTGGTGTTTGGCTCGCGACTCCTGCTTTTGGAAGTGCTGGTCCTTTGTTCAAGAAGATATCGTATGGTGTTGCGCTTCCTGGTCTGATTATCGGTGTCGGTATTTACCAACATGTGGCGGCGAAATACCTCTTTGTGCGCATCCTGAGAGATTCGCAACATCTACAGGCAAACACCGTCATTCACTGGACAACCTGGATTGGCAGCAACATGACGCTCGGTATCCTGGCTTTCATCGTGGCAGAAGCCGTCCCCATCCTCAACTTTCTTCTCGGCCTCGCGGGCGCTCTTTGCTTTGCTCCCTTCAGTCTCATCTTCCCAGCACTGTTGTGGATGCAGGACTTTTCGTCGTACAGAAAGGGAGGTGCATCAAAGAAAGCAATGTACGGGTTTCACGTTTTCGTCGTCCTTGTGGGCCTGTTCATGGTAGTCGCCGGAACGTAAGTATATCATATTCCTTTCCTGAAGAACGAAAACTGAGTAGGCAACAGATACAGTGTAGCCGTGTCCATCAAGGACGCGTATGCATCGGGGTTGATTTCGAAAGTTTTCAACTGCGCCGACAACTCCGGCACAATCTCCTGATTCGAACACCTTGCGAACCAGGTACGCGGGAAAGGATCTCAACTGTCTCGCAAAATTTCGTGTCTAGAGTAAGTTTAGCGACGGCTGTCATTACCGCAGTGAGTTAGAGTCAATATGAGAAATGTTTGCTTTTCTGGCAGAATCCCATGACCATGGCTCGGGCAAGATGTGCCTACTTCCGCGAGTCCGCAAAGTGAAGCGCACCCTTGGGAAAAGCAACTTCCCCCCTTGCCAGGCAAAAGGAAGTCAGGCAGGCGGTGTGGCCCAATCCTTGCATCGTGAACCCAATCGCCCTGGATCTCGACCAACAGATGTCATCAATATTTGTTTCTGTCACATCCCTGGGGCCGGCAGTCACGTTCGGCGGTCGGGGCCAAAAATGACAATTGTTTGCTCGCCCAACAGGCCTTGTTCACGCACTTTCGGCGTTCGGACCTCAGCATTGGAGGCAAACATAAGAACGATGATATTCCACCCTTTCTGAACAGCAATAAATATTATTGTCTGTAAACTTTTCGATCAAGATCAATCACACTTTACTGCAACAATGGGTTCCTTAGCTGTGCAGTCGCACTTTTCTAGCCTGATTGAGGCTCCTTACGATGAAGCATTCGTTGTCATGCAGTCAGTTGCAGCAGACCCCACGCCTGATAAGGTCAACCTCGGTCTTGGCGTCTACAGGGACGACGATGCACAGCCTTGGACATTACCGTCCGTCAAAAAGGTGGCGCATCATCCAAAACGATCAAACGTTGCTGTTGAGCCTCATGCTAACCCCAATCTACTCGACGTATAGGCCCAAGCGCAGATCCAAGACAACCACGATTATCTACCCGTTGCCGGACTTCCAACATTCATCGAAGCTGCTAGAAAACTCCTCCTTGGAGATGTCCTTGAGGCTGTCAAGAGTCGCTTGACCACCGTACAGACCATTGCTGGATCCGGGGCCATTCACATGGGAGCCTTGTTCTTAGACAAGGCAGTCAGACCTGAGAACGTCTGGATCTCAGATCCATCCTGGGCAAGCCATGAGCAAATCTGGGAGAATGCTTCACCAAAGACTCAACGCCGATTCTATCCATACTTTAATCACAAGACCAAGTCGCTCGATCTGGAAGGTATGGTGAGGACGCTTAGACGAGACGCACAACCGGGCGACATCATTATTCTGCAAGCCTGTGCCCATAACCCGACGGGTTGCGACCCAACACAGAAGGAATGGAACATCATTGCCGACATTTGCGAAGAGCTCGGCATCATTCCATTCATGGACATTGCCTAGTGAGTAGTATCCTACTTTTGATCCGACTTCAGCCTTCAACGTTACTGACTAGCACTCTCTAGTCAAGGATTTGCATCTGGCGATGATCACCACGACGCCTGGGCCGTCCGTCACTTCGTCGGCAGAGGAACGATGGAAGTCTTGGTCGCTCAGTCATTCTCTAAGAGCTTCGGTCTCTACGGCCACCGAGTTGGCGCTCTCCACATCCTCGCTCATGACTCTGCCGCGGTACCTGCCATCAAGTCTAACCTGCTCCAATTTATCGGCTCTGAATACTTGACTCCCTCAGCATGGGGTGCACGCATTGTATCAACAATTCTCAACGATCCTGAACTCACAAAGGAGTGGCGCCAGGACTTGAGGAAGATGAATGCTCGCGTCAAGAGCATGCGAGCGTTTCTGTTCGTCGAGCTCACGAAGCGAGGCACACCTGGCTCTTGGAGACATATCATCGATCAGATCGGCATGTTCTCCTACACTGGTCTCACAGCTTCTCAAGTCAAGACGATGAGGGAGAAACACCACATCTACCTCTTGTCAACAGGAAGAGCGTCCATATCGGGATGTAAGTTCGAGCTCAATATTGTCCCCGTTGATGAATACCGTACTAATCCAGTCAACAGTGAATAGCAAGAATGTGTTCAGGGTTGCAGAGGCAATTGACCAAGTTGTACGAGGGGATGCTGGCGTTTGAGAGTTTGAGAATATCCTTCTGATTTGAGTCTGCTTAAGCGTTTATACACCATTGTAGTTGGGTTGGCCATTTGTAACACTGCACATACTTTAGTTTTGATCCGTAACATACCTAGCAGAAGCTGGAATTAAGCGTTCGGTATGCACATTTCAGTACTTTTGGGTAAATCCCTTCGTCACAACCCTAGGTGTCCCAGGCCGCCTCGTTATGTTCAGAGCCATTATCTTCATCAGCTGATCGTAATTTTGATGAGACTTTAGACATATTACAGGCAGGATGAAAAGACCAAACATCGGTCACCATGAACGTTGAATAAAGAACTCAGTATTGAGAGGCGGTCAAGTCTATGGCTATCAAGTTGGGAGAAGATGTCTTTTTCATGCCTCAGTTACTACATGGCTCTAAGTCGCTGTGACACCTAGGATTTGTCTCCCAGGCTTGTTCCATTGCGAAAAAGCCGGCGTCCGAGACCGATTAGAAGCTGGGGTCATCGCAGCCACCGAGACTGAAATTAATGAAGTTGAGAGGGCATCCAGCATCAACCGAATCTCTGCACGCCTGGCTCTTGCAGCTGTTTTGCTTGAACTTCTCGCGGGCGTTGTTTTGCTACGCTCGCGTTAGCTTTGATACAAACATCGACTTTACGGTTCTCGTCGCAATTAGGATACTACTCACGGGAGCTGCGGCCACGAGGGTGCTCATGGTGAAAAGAGCGATGCAAACGGAGGAGATGTTGAACTGCATTGTGAAAAGTTTTGGCGGTTAAATTAGGAACTGAAAATTGAGTCGACCGGCAACAGATGGATTGAATAGAAGGCTGCGAGAGTACTGATTTAATCGCGAACTGAAGTGATGATCAACCGATGATGTGTGTCGAATCTCGAGTCTAATATACAAGCCAATCCCACCGGCGAGCATCAAGCTTGGCTTTCAGCTTACCTTCTGTTCCAATGTGTGATCGACGTTGGTGACTCGAAACGTCGCAGGTGTCCGGACTTATTATTATGCTTAATATGCCAATGGATGTAATGTCGACCTATTGCGCTCACGTCCTCTTGACACCAAACATGAACTGCGACTTCAGCTGATCCATGACCGATGCCATGCGTCTTGCTTTAGCTCTCTGCTAATGAACTCATCTTTCAGTTTTGTTCTTGTAGGGCAATTGAGGCAATTGCGGAGTTTGGCAATGCACGGGTCACGCGTCAAACGCCTCAAGGCCGCAGTGAGACTGGCCTGATGGAAAGTGATCACAGTGGAAGGAACAACCAATTGTGCGTTCACAGACGTTAACATGGCTCTAAAAAACCCACTTAGCACGAGAATGGAACTCGCAATAAAATCCCACACTCGGGTAGTCCCTGTCTCTCAGCTTCGATTGTCGAGCTTCTTGGACTTTAGATGACAGCGGCCGGGCCCTGGCATTGGCACCTGTGCTAGGACTTGACAGCTGAGATTTGCTCGGTATAGCCGAACTACTATTGCAGTTTCAGAGGTGCGACTCGTTGAACCAGGATGCTTATAGCGTGTGGTCGCCGACTGAGCGTCCCAAGGAGGCATAGATCCAGGATCTTTGCGACTTGTGCGGGGAATGCAAAGCTGGGCAGTCCCAGGCGGTGGTAATAGGGGCCTCCCCACAAGTTGAGACCAACTTTCGAAACACGTTGTTGTCCCCCAGAATCTGTATAGATGTGACGGTCGCAATGTGGGTGGAAAATTATTGGAAGAATGCAGGGCAAATAGGGTCGGTCGGGGGTACCTATAGCTCTGCGTGCCAGACAGGAGACCAGTCTACATACAGTGTTCCCTGAGCAGAGAAGCAGGCCCTCTGTAGCTCAGGCTTTGATGGCTTGAACTTTGGCTATTATGGAGGCGACGAGACTGAGTAAAGACATGTCATGGTTTCACACAGGATAGGTGGCCCTGAAGCAACAGCAAGTTTCAGTAGTGACGGTAATCAGTGAACTCGTGATTAAACAAGAGAAATCAACATGCATTTTCAAAGACATCTCGTCTACAGCTTGCATTGGTCAAGAAGTTGGAGGTGCCACAAATTAAGATCAACAGCGCGATCAAACTATTGTAAGTAAAGACTAATTCCACAGAGCAGGAAAACGGACTCTCCAAACCTCGATCACGCGACACAGATGAGACACAAAAAATTCCCACTCGCTGTCTCGGCTCGAGCTACTTGCTCACAGTTTCAGCATATTATGATCGCCTCAGTCGTTTTGGAAATCTTTCCAGCTCAGATCCTCGTCCGGGATGACGAGTTATCTCAGAAGCGATCATCTGGGCTAGGGGTTCACTGACATGCGCGGGGCAGCCCTGGAGTATAGCCGACTTCAGCTCGCTCAGGTCTTCTTCTCGGCCGCGGCAGTGCTGTATGAGCTTCTCCAATACTGACATGGTAAACGTAGCTCTCGGCGGGTCAGCTGCCAATCTTGCCGTGAGGCCCTTCAGCTCGTTGCAAAATGAGGTTAGAATCGACTCTTCTGGGTGTCTTCTCGCTAAGTTCCCAAAGGCAGCTTCTACAGTCGACCCAACCTGCCTGATCAGCTCGGGCACACCCAGACTAGCGCCTGCTCGCAGAAATGCATCTAGAGTTCTTGGATAGTCTTCGAAACATTCTTCGTCCAGGAACTTGGACAAGGAAATATCCAAGAAGTGTGAGAAGACGGTGCGTGCTCCTGGGCGGTCCAGCAGAGGCTTGTTGGGGTCCGCGCCGTGAGACAGCAAGCGGCTAAAGGTGGCATTCTTCAGGGAGTCGTTCCATCGTTTTGCAGGGAACATGCACGGCCCTGACAGCATGTTGAAGACAGACATGGTGCTGCGAGAGAACGCAACCCATGGCGATGGTGCATCAAGATCGCCCATAATGCCCAGTTCTCTCGGAGTTGAGTTTGGATCCTCTCCACGGCGAAGTATGATCTCGAGAACTTCCATTGCAGGCGCAGCACTTTCGCCACTGCTGCGAGACATGGGCATAAGGGCTGCGTACAAGGGCGACTCATCGAAGACATCGAAGAAATCCGGCATCTGTCGAGTCTTCTTTGCCAAGTAAGGTGCTAGATCATGTCGGAGGAGCTCTTCGCGGAACAGGATTCTCGGATCGTACCCGCCAGAGTTAACGCCTCTAATAGTCAGCTGACCGAGCCTGGCCATGTTCACGATGGCTGCTTCGTACTCATCCAAGAGCTTTTCGACCTGCCGACTCTGGCTGGAACCAGGTTGTTCTGTCTGCTTCAACGCTTCGGACACGTAAAGCAGGGCTTGGTTCAGATGCGCAACGAATGGACCGCTGTTCAACCCTCGCCCCTGCCTGATAATGCCTACGACAAGCGAATTATCGTGGCGTGTGGCCTTAAGGAATCCGAGATATGCAGTAGCAATGGAGATGAAGCCATTATAGCCAGCCGGGAGCTTTCCCTGGAGGTACTCGCCGATGTCTTTTGTTGAGACGAAGTCCTTCACGGTCCTGTGAAGAAACTCGACGCGGTTGTTGACAAGCTTGAGTAGTCCCTTTGTCTTCTCATTGATGCTGTTACTGGACTTTTCTCTCCGTAGGACAACATTTTGGTCGGGGTTGAGTGCTTTCGTCTCTCCAGAAGGAGACCTGACATCCTCTAGTTCTCTTTCCAATTGCCAGTAAATGTCGACATGAAGCGGCTCCAGTGCATGTATAGCGCCTAGAAGAATCCCTGCCATTACGCGATGATCAGCAGGACTCACGCTGTCCAACATATGCTGGAATAGATTATCCAAGTCTGAGGGTAGTCGGCTGAAGCGTGCCGCCAGATCTTCCAACCTCTCGCCCTTCGAAAGACCTTCTTGTAAAGATCGCGTAACAAAGAAAGCCCAGAGAAATACACCATCAGCCTGAGCCACGATTCGATCGACAAGCTCAGCCTGCTTCAAGGAAGCGTTTGCAGACATGTCGAGACTCCAGCGGGGATCAGGCCTCAGCTGATCATACACAAACTTTCGAATATCGTCCTTTGTCAGCTCATGAATATCAAGGCTTTCTTGGTCCTCTTCGCCAAAGCTCCTCTCAAAGACGGACCACCGACGGCTGGACAAACACATCTTGATATGCGGAGACTTAGCCATGTCAAGAAGAACTTGGCAGAGTTCAGCATGATTGCTGTCGTACTCATCAAGCCCGTCAATGAAGAAACATATCTTCAGAGGGACGTGATCAGCTGTTGATAAGGATCGCAACGCAGCAGCCAGCTCGAACACAGACCAGGGTTCAGCAGCGGTCTGCCATCTTCCAGCCTTGGCTGCCGCCCATCGATGTGGGGAGGCGATGGATACAACGTCTGGGTGTCCATGTAGCAAGTCGTAGAGTAGAGACTGGAGAAGCCCCTGCCATGATTTCTGGATCGGAGTACCCGCGATCCAAAAGCAATGTGACGCAACAGCCAGTGCGCTAGATGAGCCTGCCCAGTGTTCCAGTAATTCTCTCGTCCTAGGATGGTTGGCAATGAACTTCATGAAAGTGGACTTGCCAGATCCGGGCTTGCCTGAGACCCAATAGGTTCCACCTCCGGAGACAAGCCAATCTGACCATCGAGAGTCAAATGCCCACTGGAATGTATCCTGATGAGCTTTCGGGATAGAATCAAGGCGAGCAGGTCGATTGGTGTAATTCAGACTCGATACAATCGTGTCGGCGAGTAAAGCATCTTCTGACTTGGTCAGTCTCGTGAGCAAGACCTTCAACTGTTTGACGTCGGCCTCCGAGTAGCTGGCATGTGAATCCGTGAGCTGCCTATTCATTTGCGATCTCAGATTTTCCAGGTCACTCGACATAACGTCAACCTGAGATTCCTGTTCTGGTCGAGCATACCGCCCCTGACTCTCCAGTACTTTCAAGGATTGGCTTAATTGGGATAGACGAGAGCTATGATACGAAGTCAGATAGCATCATGATGTGGTCTTAGCACTACGTACTTGAGTAGACCAGTGACTTGGCGCATCACCGTAGTGTTGAGGCGATCAATTTCACGCTCGTAGTACGCGTTATCCCGCTGAGGCAATAGGGAGTCCCGCGTGTCTGGCTCGGCTGTTGTACTCTTGGAAGCCCGTCGTAAGTTGAACTCCATGTTCTCCAAAAGCGTGATGCAAGCATCTCGAGAGGAAGACATATCCTGTAGCGGAAGTGAAGTGTCCAAAAGCCTGGAATCACTCCCCGAGAGCATCTGTTTCTCTGATAGAGCGAGTTTCAACCTTGTGACAGTGCCCAAGTCGACGTTTCATTGTTACGACTTCGGCTCTCAGTAAATTGGGACGCCGAGATGATCGCCGAAATGCATCTTGTTGCATTCACAATAAGGCCTACGGTATCGAGGGTTATGATGGCATCCATGACAGCGACGTGAATAGATGTGTGGTGAAGAAGATGTTGCCTAGTAGAATTCTTGACACGACATCATGTGCGGGGTCAAGTGAGAAAGGTCAAGAAGAAATCTTGCCTGAATGTCATGACTGATAAGAAACTGGGCTCGTCCAGAGAGCGACTGGGAGGCACGTACGTAGGAACACATATTAAGGTAGTATTTTCATGGCCCTTTCCCTGCAGGACAGAGGCGTAGCAAACTCACCTTACCCACGTGTGGGGGTGATAATCTTTTGCCTCACGGCTGATTGATAACGCGAAACTGGCCAAACTGCAAGCCGTATTTGGCGCTCACGGGGCTTGGCATCATAGAGCGCAGATTGAGGTCCGTACATGTGAATGATGCGATTACCTTAAGTACAAAGAGTACTTGGTCATAGGAGGACTTGGAGCCATGACAGAGACGAAGTGCGAAGGAGCGAAACTTCCCTTTGCGCCGTTCCAGTTGACGATTCTCCATTCACTGGACCATAGTAAGATCTTAGCGCTGAGAAAAGTCTGACAGCAAACACTGTGGTGGGAAACGTCTAGTTTCTAGTCAAATGTCCGCCCAAACCCTGGCGGGCTTACAGGGGTGATCGTCAAAGTCCCCTTTAATATTATTAGTCATTCGTAAAACTGTCCAATAATGAGAAGAAATGGATTGTTGGCTGGTAAGCATGACAACTCAAGTGGCTGGGAGGTGCAGTGATAAGCACCTTAATTTGTGAGATTCCGTCTGACAGAGAGTGGGTGTCCTCCGCCTGCCATGCCTCAGGGCCGTATCGCTTGCGCAATAAAGAGAAATCGGCCACTCAGCTTGGTAAAACCAACGTAGCCATCATGAAAGTACTTTTGTCACCTAGCCTGTTTCAAGCCGTCAGCCGAGGAGCGGGCTTTCGGACCTCGATTGCATAAATACAAGCTGGTCCCTCGTTCTTGTCAGTGGAGTTTCCAGAGCAGTAGGACGATATTCGACCATCACAACTTCATATCCGCTGTGTACAACTGGAACATTGTTGAGCTGTGAGATATCAGACTGATATAGCGAAAATCAGCGATCATGTCTCTTGCCGGAATGCGCAATCTGCTCTCTCAGTGGTTTCCTCCACAGCCAACCTACATCGAGCAACACGTCCCATCTCAGAAAGGGAAAGTGTTCATCGTCACAGGCGCCAACCACGGTATCGGGTTTGAGCTTGTCAAGATTCTATATGCAACTGGGGCTAGAATATACATGGCATCGCGATCCAAGGTGAGTCTCATACTCTCATCATAATGGCAATATGATAGATCTCTGAGCTTGGGATGATTGCCAACTTCCGTGAGACCTGCGTGGCATCTTACCTCGAGTGTCTTCAACGATTCTTTTGCGATTAAGGCGGATGTATGAGTTTTGTAACCGTTCGAAGACTGACCAGACCTACCACTGATATAGGAACGTGCCGAGAAAGCGATAGAGACCATCACAACCGCCACACCGGCACCCGAAACCCCCGGTACCATAGTCTTCCTTCCCTTTGATCTGAACGATCTGGACAGCGTCAAAGCAGCCGCCGCCATCTTTGCGCAACAAGAGCCAAAGCTCCATGTTCTCTGGAACAATGCTGGTTCAGGCGCTTATAGAATTGAAGAAGGCGCCAAAACGAAGCAAGGATTCGAGCCAATGGTTGGCATGCACTGCATTGCTGCGCAACTGTTTACCCACCTCCTTCTTCCCCGACTCCGAGCAGCCGCCGGAGACGCTCCGAAAAGCTCGGTGCGTGTTGTCTGGACTGCGAGTTTCATGGCGGAACTGTCGACTGGCGACAATGGCATCGACTTTGACCATCTCGTAGAGGGTACGCCTGATCGTGCGCTGAACTATGCCGTCTCCAAGTTTGGTAACTGGCTTCTCGGCCGCGAGATGGCCTCTCGTTATGGTTCTGACAATATTGTCAGCGTCGTTCAGAACCCTGGTAACTTGAAAGCTGGCGCCTATGACGGGGTGCCGGCGTTTTCAATGCTCTTTATCACTCCCTTCCTGTACGAGACGAAGTTTGGTGCGTACACTGAGCTGTACGCAGGCCTATCCCCCGATATCTCGCTTGAAAATAATGGCGCGTACGTTATCCCCTGGGGCCGCATTCGCATCGACGAAGATATTCCGAGGAAGGATATCGTGAAGGCCTTGAAGCCGGAGGCGGAAGGGGGCCTTGGTTATACGACGAAGTTCTGGGAGTGGTGCGAGGAACAATGGAAGCCCTTCGTCTGAAACACGCGATTTTTGATTCTTGCTCTGAGGCTCTTACTCGGACAACTCAGGTTGAAGGGGAAGAGACATAGGGATTAGTCCTTGTGTTTGACCTAGCTCTACCATCTCAAAATGCATAATATCAACGCCATGAGACGTGTATTGATAACGCCTTACTTGTCTAAGCATATGGTAAAACATTTCTCGAAATGAAATTTGGCTAACAACAAGCTTCGGCATGTCACAATGAATTCCAGGGTCGCAGACCCGACCTGCATAGTAGTGGAGCGACGTCGGGTCCGGACCCGGCCTGGCGGATAGGCGGAATTACGTGTAGTCCAGTTGAGGAGCCTGAGGCAATATTGGGTCGGTATCTGCACTCTCAGAAGAATTACTGGCACTGTCGGTCAAGGTCTCAAAACACTTGAATTGTAAAGTATCAGGGTATCTATCTCGGCCGCAGCCAATTCATTATACATAAAATACATTGGAAGAGTTTAGGCGGCAATATCCTTGCCCTTCTCCTCAACCTCGAGTTCGCGAGTGGGCTGTTGCGCCTTGCTGCCCCAGCGACCCATGAAGAAGTTGCCGAAAGCTTGGGCATTGTTTCTCATGTTCATGGCGACGATCTCGCTGGTCGGCTTCTCGAAAAGACGATCAATATCCTCGAGTGTCTTGTCCTTGGTCTCGGGCATGAAGATCATCTATGGATTGTTAGTCCCCGTTATGATATCATATGGAAATGAAAGTATTTACCTGGTAGAACCATCCCAAGATGGCAATGCCTCCATAGAAGCCGAGAGTGAGACCAGTACGGGTCATGGCCTCCTGCATGGCAGAGAAGTTGTAGGTGACAATGAAGGAAGACAGGAAAAGCAGACCAGACGAGGTGGTCATGCCGTAGGATCGGAGATAGGTGGGGTAAACCTCAGAAGGAACAACCCAAGTGAGACAAGCGTAGCAGCCAAAAAAGCCCATGTACAGGGCCAAACCGATGAGGTAGCAGGCAACGGCACCGGTGGTATTGGTATCAGTAGGAATCTGGTAGCTGGCGCCAATGATCACCAAGCCCACGAAGAAACCGGGAAGCATAGTGTTGGCCCAGAAGCGACGACCGAACTTCTCCATGTAGAAGCAGGCGGGGATGGTACCGATGAGCAGAGAGCCACCACCGACAAGAGACATGTAGGTAGCCTTCTCGTCGTTGAAACCAATCTGCTGCATGAGGATGGACATGTAGTACATGATGGCGTTGACACCAGTAAGCTGGCCAAGAAGAATCATGATGTTGGCGTAGACCAAAGCACGGCGGGCGCGGGGAACGGTGATGAAATCCATCCAGGGGAAGCGCTTGTTCTTGGCACCCTCGGAAACCTGCTGCTTCTCATCGACGACGGAGACCTTCATGACGAAGAACTCTTCTCTGGCCTCAGGAGTAGAAGTGCCACGGATACGCTTCCACACCTTGTAGGCTTCGAGCGTCTTGCCCTTGTGCATCAGATAACGAGGGGACTCAGGCAGGAAGAGCATGCCGGCAAACATGATGGTGGAGAAGAGAAGGGATGATCCGAGAATCCAGCGCCAGTTGCCGGGCACGTGGATGAAGATGGCGGCGACGGCGTAGCCAAGAACTTCACCGAGAGCGATGTTGAGCTGGTATAGGGAGACGACGTTACCACGGATGCGGCGTTCAGCGGTCTCGGCGACGTAGACAGGGACGGTACCACCCTCGAGACCGACACCCATGCCAAGGATAACACGGGCAGAAACGATCATGCCTTTAGGATAAGTTAGCTAGGCCCGGCAGGCAGAAGTGGAATGGTATGTCAATTGACTCACCAAAGTTCTGTGCGCCGGCGCAAAGTGCGCCACCAATAGTGTAAAGGACGCAAGAAATGATGATGGACATCTTTCGGCCGAGGTATTCGTTCGAGGGACTAAGGATGATGGCACCACCGACGGCACCGAGAGGCATGGCAGAGTTGACGAGCGAGTTTTGGCGGGTCGTGAGACCAAGGTCACCGGGGAGGAAGAGGTTGGCACCAGAGATGAGAGACTGATCGAGACCGGAGAGAAGGCCACCCATTGAGGCGAAGGCTACAATGAGCCAGGTGAAGTACTTGGTGTTGGTGAACTCCAGTTGGAAAAAGCCCTTCTTCAAACCACCAGCAGCCTCCAACTCCCGCTCCATGCTGTCGATGAAGGCATCGACCTCCCAACCACCAGCCGCAGCGATGGCGGCAGCATCCTTCTCGTTTACACCAGGAAGGGCGTTGGCGAGGTTCTCGACGTGAGCCTCATTTTGACTGTCCGGGTTGTGTTTGCCCGAAATCTTCGGGGCAAGATTGACTCCGTGCATGTTGTTGGGGGTTTCCGCGCTGCCGCGAGCCAAGACCTCGTCTAAACAGAGATTGGCCCAAAAGGGTAATAGTAGATCTGATTAAGGCTGATGCTAAGAAATGCGGCTCTGATGGTCCGGAGGGAAAAAGACACCTGCCAAGGAAAGACAACTAACAACAGAGACTGGGACGAGCCAGGCTTTTAATCATCCTTCACACTTCTTACCACTACTCACGGCGACACACTAGTAGATCAACAATAAGAGCGGCCAATATTCCAAGGCAGCCAACCCGAAGACGGCATTGATGGATTGTGGATTCCTCGCCCGACTCTCGACGTGACCATCTGTCTAACCTCGACACCAACATCGTCATCCGAAATTTTTGTCTGGTGTTAGTGTGGAGACCTGGAGAGAAACGGCCGAAGTAGGAGCGACCTCTTGTCCGCACTTCAGGCCTCTTCTCCAGTGGAGAGACCCCAGGAACACGGAACACGCACTTGGAGAACATTAAGCAGGCTGGGGGAGAGGCCGGAGGGAGGGTGGAGGGCAGCTGTTGCGGGCGCTGGGCTCTATTGCCCTTGGGGCTCCAGACTTTCCTCATACACAATCTGCAGAGCGTGACCATGGGGCGACGCGGAGCCCGGGGTCCCAGTTGTCTGTTCTGGCCCCCATTTCTGGCAGGCAAAAAAGCAGGCCAAAGGACTCGCGGAGATCAGGCCGCCACGACCGTTCTTCTTCCCATCTGACTCGCGACTCCACATCCGCGCAGGATAGCGTTTGTGCGAGACCCGCCCGAAGGATGGGTGGTTTGACCGAAAATTCTCCCGGTACCGCGTTCTGGATCTACTCGGTGACAATCTGAAGCCCGCACCGTTCGTTCTCGTGACGACGACGGAAACGTACGGAGTCTCCGCGTGGAGAAAGCAGACTCCAGAGTCACCAACATGTTAAAATTTCTCACTCTGGGGATTGGATTGGGGAAGGTTTTCTGGGACCTTGGAGATGTGGGCTGACGTCAACTCTAGGGGGAAAAATCTAGAAGCGGCACATGGACAGTCAGACTCGTGTCGCTTGCGAGCAAGAAGTTTTCGGTGGTGCTCGGCGATGATAGCCACCCGTTAACGACGCATGTTTCTTCTCTCTCTGGTTTTTCCTATGTTAATAATCTTTTCCCAAATACCCATGGACAAGACCTAGCATCCCCCCGGCCTTGCTGTATCTATTACTTTACAGAGAACGTGGTCTGACACATCACCACGTGCTGGGAACATTTCTCCTTCGGGACGAGCAGATCGCCATCGTCGTGCCTGACCGCTTGGTGGCTTGTTCCTAGCTCCCGCCAGCTACAGGTCCCGGTCCGGGTGGGAAGCCGCATTCTTGGCTGATGACAAGAAATATCTGGCCGGCTTGGCGCTCCGTGAGGCGGCAGGGGAGTCTGCCAGGCCGCAGCCGCCGCATCGATCGCGCGATGCCAAGTCGGCGAGCAGCGCACTAAGGCAGGCGAAGAGGAAGAGAAACGGCTTCCGACTGGTGCTAGTCCAGAATTCGGCCTTCTAGCTCGTAGACCGGCTTAGCAAGGCCGATACGACACTCGTCCTGTTACAGATTGTCACGAAAATTCGTTCATCCCTTTTTAGCGTTGCGACAGGGCTCTCCTAGGCTTCATGTGGGGGGCAAAAGAAAAATTGGCAAGATTGCAAATATCAAGGAAACAATGCCTGAAAAACTTGATTGTAGCGCTCAGGACTAGGGTTCCAATCTGAGCGACCATGACACATTCTAGAAGTTCTCTAAACTCCGATGGATCATTAAAGTTGTCGAACCAACTGCCATCTCGTCGATTCAAATCACCATTTATGTTTTGCCGCTCATCGGCCTTTACTTAATTAGACCTCCTTTCTGGAGTTGGTTCACTGTTGTTCTTTAAAAGTCTGCCCGAGTTCGCCCGGCATTCATGCAACCCACAGAAAATCCCATCTTTTCCCCTCACAGACCATTCGAACCCCCGCGAAATGGAATGGAGCAAGCATGGCCGGGTCACATCAGCAACCTGTGGATCATTCCAATCATGTCTCATTGGCCTTTGACCCCTGCAAGGGTGTCCCGTAAGTCCGAAAGATAACTTTGACCATCAGGCCGGTTCAGCCGTTCGATCGTTACACTTCATCTACGCATGTGCGTTACCGGCGGTATGGACTTTCCTTTGTCAAAGATACGAGGTTGCTATCTTATCGTTTTCCGCCGGACTGCGAGATTTCTTAGCACGCCAATCGTATACTGACAATGATGTTGTTGATCGGTCGCCGTTGTGGCTTCACGAGTCAGACTAGAGGGCTAGTCCTGCCGATCTTGGCGCACCTTGTCGAGCTTGCCGCCGTTGTGAGCCCGAGGAGAATGGGCTAAGAGGTGTGGCACTACAGGTAGGCCCAGAAGTAAAGCCGGCGCTATGCAAGCATTCTGCAAGTCAAGGAATGCTAGATGGACACTGTATTCGTACACAATACTGAGGGATAGCTGTCAGTCTGTTCCCTTAATATCAGTATTAGTCTGGGTAGCTTATGACGTCAATGAAGCCTGTTCAAGTTGCCACAATTATCGTCGCTTTGACTTCTTAAACATGGCCTGCCTTCTGCCGAGCCGCCTCACCAAGTAAGTAATCGATCGAGAAGGCGGCTCATGGTCGTAGTTGTGAGACTTCGTATTGTTATCGGAAGAGCCACTTGAACTACCTCAAGAGAATTAGCTTCCCGCAAACAGCTTCACTTTCGTCCATTCCGAAGACATCAAGGCATGTAGTGATTTTGACTTCAGAGACACAGACATTCCCCCAAACCAAAGGGTCCGCTTATATTCAAGCCAACTGCATCCGTTCGTCGGCTGGGCGAGTTCCACGCTGCAATCGCTGTTTTACTATTGTGTATACACCAGGGTCTAAAGGAGCAGGGTGTGGATTCCAGGATCTGGTTCTTCCATGCACCCCATCAACGGCGTTCGATTTCAACCAATCCTGAACATAGCTTTCATCTCCTTCCTGACAGCCACGGCCAGTCTCTTTTCGCTGGACGAGATACTTAGCTATCAGAGGCTTTGATCTTTCTGGACGCCGAGTTTCAGAGCGAAATTGTAGACCGAAAATATGAACAGCCCTTCAATTGCCATTGAGTGTTCAGCCGTCGACTCATGGATTTGCTATAGACTACGCAATTCCCTTCGCCGTCAAGTCTCTCGCCAGCCTCAAGAAGTCAAGATTTCTCTGCGTGAACAGTTGCTTGCCGAAAACGGTTCAATAAACGGCTGGTCAATAGTGCAATGAAGCTAAGTGGTCGTTTCAAGAGAGGCTTTCTACTTCGATCATTCATCACACAGATTTACGAATAAGTTGATAGAGGCTGAAGCTAGATTTCCAAGCTAGATATGTTGCACAGAAACGCAAGCTCATCAATGATGCTCTTGCAGTCTGAAGCAAGGGAAGACACTCAAGATGCATATCTCCACTCACTTGTTTCTCCAGAAATCCTGTCTTGCTCGTCCAAATCTTTGTTCTTCTTCCAACAGTACCATTTAGTGATGAGAACGAAAATCACTGTCAACCCACATCCGGTAATGATAGCACCGCCTCCCGTCTAATAGTATGGTTCCTAGTTTCTTAGAAAGAAGTAAGGCATAAACTAGTATATCGGATTAGAAGTCTAATTTAACCGCGGCATACAGCCGACTGCGCAGGGGCTAATTAGGGGCCCTATTTACGATTATCGTAGCCAGCCTAACCTACGATTAGAACCTCCTTTTTATACTTACTACGTAAATATTTATATAATCTAATTAATCTCTTTATTAATTACGGTTTAAACTAACTACCCTATAATAAGGATACTAATACTAATTAGTAGTTAAATTCTATTATTATAAATTAGTAAGGTATCTCGCTATATAAAAAAAACGACCTCTTAATACCGTATAAGATAAGAAATTCGTATTAATTAACCTTATAAAAATAGATAAAAAAGGAAGTAATTCTTAAATACTATATAGAATTAAGTAATTATAGCCCTTTATTACTTATAAGAGGTTAATATTTATTACGTTAAACTACGTTAATTAACAGAACTACTTAAATAACTAGCTTTTTACTATTACCCCGAGCAGTTTTTCTACTAAACGACTTTTCCGTAGCTAACTCGTAATTAAAAATTAACTAATTAAATTAATAAAAGTATAGTATAAAAGAGTACTGTGCGATTAAAAAAGGGGATCTCTAAATATAAATATTCTTATTTAGTAATAAAAGTAACCCTATAAGAGTTATTAAGCTAAGAGATTTATAATATATAAAAAAGTCTATTATTACGAGGATTTTATAAATACGATTTAAAGCTTATAATCTAAACAACCTCCTCGTAGCTCCCTTAATTACCCCCTAAGTATTACTTAGGAATATAATATAAGGAACGGTTTAATAAGGGAAGAGGGGATTTAGAGGTCTTAATAGTATTAAGCTAAGAATATTACGGATCTTAGAGATTAAACTAAGAAGAAAGCGGCTATTTTAAAGAAGTCTTATGACCTCCTGTTAAAATTATTATTAACCTAAGAAAAGGCTAAAAAGATAAGGATCTAAGGGGAAAAAAAAAAAATCTTTTAAAGGGCTGCTAAAGGGCTTTTTTTTTTATACTAACTCCTAGTATAAAATTATTAATTTTCAGAAATTAACTAAGGAAGCTATTTAATAATTATAAAGAGCACGAGGCTTAAGAGGCTAGAAATATACGGGATAGCGGAAATTAGTAATTAATAAAAATCCCGAGACTAATTACTACATCTTCTTATAGTAATATAAACGTCTACCGCTACTATTATTAAAAAGAACTACTAAAACCTACCTTTTTTTATTAAATAAAAAAGAGGATTTTAATAAGTATAATAACTAGCGATTTAAAAAGGTAGTAGTAATTGCTAAAAATAATAAAAACGAGAGTAATAACGAGACAGTGAGAGGAAATAAGAATTTCCTAAACCCCGATAAATTCGTTAAGTAGTAAAAGTATAAATTTATTATAACTAGCGGGCGGATTAGATATATTCTTATTAAAATTAAATACGCTAGTAACTATTAATATAGGTATAAGCTAGAGTACGACCCTTAGTAAGTTAGGGTAAAAAGAAAAAGGATAAAACCCGATTTTAAATAGAATCCTAATCCCTTATAAGTAAGTAAATATTAACCCGGACTATTAGGGAACGTAGATATATAGAATCGCGGATTAGCTTAATAATAAGTAAATTAATGCGGTATTAATCTATTTAACTAAGGTTTATAAGAAAAAGGGGCTATAGGGGTAACCCCTATTTTATAAGATTATAAACGACCTTAGTTATTAGCTAGGTAAATAGTTTACGAGCGTAAGCTTAAGAATTATAAAAGTAGTTAATAAATTCCTTTATAAGTAAGGGGTATTATTAGCGTAATTATAATTATAAGAGCTATATAAAATACTAATAGTAATAATTATAAAGGAGGAATTCGTACTATAGAACTAAGTATAGGTTAATAAAGTATATAATCGCTTTAATAAATTTAAAAAAAAAGTAAACAACTTAAATTTCCTCCTTATAATTACTAATAGAAATCTATTATTATAAAAAGATATACTAAGGTAAAATATAGTACTAGAAGTACGATAATTAATAATTCTGCCTATTTCGATCTATAACTCGTTACTATTATTAATACGAAATTTAGTACTAATTAGTTAATAAGAAAGGAGGTAAACGACCTAAAGTTATTAATAATACGTAATAACGTAGGGATCGTATATAAATACTAAAAATCTAATAATAAATATAAAATAATTTATAAACCTTAAAAAGATCTTTTTAAAAAAGAAATTATACTCTGGGAGGAAGTATAAGGTTTTATAAGAAACCTTAACGATATTTTATAATTATTATAAAAAAGTCGGAATTAGGGAATATTAGTACTATTCGGTAATTAATATTATACTTATAAGTAAAGTCTCTAATTACTATTACGGAGCGGTACGTAATTTTAATCAAAACGACTTTTTTAATATAATTAATATAATCCGAAGCCGCTTTAAGACTTATAATAGGAACTTAAAGCTCTTATCTAAACTACGAGCGATTTCTTTCGTATTTATAGCTAGGATAATAGAGGGTAAATTATAAGTAAAGATTCTTAAAGAGCTTATTGATTAAATTAATAAGCTAATAAAAACCTAGCTAAATAAGGGGATAAATAAATAGAAAGTCGGATATTTTTATACTATAATATAGCGTATATTAGAAGTAAAAATAACCCTATACTAAGTACTTAAAGACTATAAAACGCTTTATTCGAGGCTAAGATCTAGCTTTAATATTAAAATAAGAATGCCGTACTAAACCTATTTCTAAGTATACGACGGCCCTTATTAGTAACATTAAGTTAATCGAACGTATAATAAGAAAAGAAAAGAGGCTAAATACGGTAATTACTAATAAAGAGGCCTAGATTTGTTAAATAAGTAGAGATTTAACTTATAAGTAGGGTAATAAAAGAGATAATACTATATTTATAAAAAGGATAGATATTAATTAAGTAACTACTTTAAAAAAGAGCGTACTAAATCGTATAAATAATATAAAAAGTTAAGAATAGTAAACAGTAAAACTAGCCCTCGTTAGTTTAATTAATTCCTTATTATATATAAGGGTAGATCCGGGGGTATAGAACTTAATAATAGTAGCTAAAGTAGTAGCTTAAAGTATATACCCCTTATAAAAAATTCGGAAAATAAAGAAGATCTTACCCTTTATATTAACGAATTAGATTATAATAAAATCGACGATATTAACTACTCTTTTTTTACCCCGTTAGCCTTTAGAAAATATATAAAGCTAAACGAATAAAGGGTAGTAGAAGCTCTTAATAAATAGGCTTTTATTTATAAATAGTAAGAGAAGGTCCTTTAAATAACGAATATAGAAGTAGTTAAAAAGGCGAATTTAATAATACCGAAGCCTATTTTTTTAATAATTAAAGAAAAAATACTATTTTTCTTAATATTTAAAAAAAGGAATATAGTACTAAGTAAATCTAGGGGTAGCTAGAGGGGTCCTTTTTATACTACTTAGATCCCTCGAATACTAAGCTTATGTAAGTATTTTATACGAGCGAAAGGTATAGCCTAGACGATTTCTATAGAATTATCCTAAATACTAGGGTATTATAATAGTTAACTAAAGGAAAAGAGTAATTTTAAGCGTTATAAAAGATCGCGCTAATAATACTTAATATATTAATAATAGGTATTATAAAAATTAGTTTTGGCCTAGGTAAGGAAATCGTTGCCCTAGGTATAGTAGAAGTAGAGACGTACTTCGGAATAATAACTTTTTATATTTTACCTATTAATACCCTATTTCTTTTATATTTAAAAGATATAGATTAACTAAGTATTATATTTAATAATATGAGGAATAGAATCTCTAATAATAAGTACTTTAAAATAGTCGAACGACGCTAGGAGTATACGTTTATAAAACTTATTAATAATACGAAGTTAATTAATTACTTAACGGAAAGTGAGCTTAGAAAACTATATTAGGAATTTAAGTACCCGTCGGTTATGAGGTTATATAACTTTTTAAAGTAATTAAATAATAATAATATTAAAATAGGGGCGCTAAAGTAATTAATAAAAGTATATTACTAATACTAAATAAATGCGCAGAGCCTACGTAAATTTAAGTTTAAATTATATAATAAGCTTAACTTTAACTAAGAAATCGTCGTTAATATTTTTTATTTAAATAGTTAGCTAGTACTATATATAATTAACGTAGCTATATCCTTTTAAGTAAGGTAATTCCTCTAGGATTTATAAATAAAAATAGTATAAGTAGCCCTACGAAAAAGCTAGATTAATATATATTAAGGACCGCTAGACGGTATTAAAACTAACGTTAATACTAGCTTTAAGTTAGTAGAATTTAGGAATAATACGACGGCTTATAGTATATAACTAAAAATCGTACTTATTAAAGCGTACTATAGTATTAAAAAAATAAAAAGGGCATACTAATAGTTAAAAAGGGCGTTTAGAATTATTAAAAAAGAAAATTCGGATTTTACTAATAACGAATACCTCTAGATAGTACTTAAATACTATAACGATATTATAAGGCTTAACGGACTTATATTAATGCTATTAATATTTAGAGTATATTTAAGAACGACCTTAGCCTTATTACTATTACTAAGCGTAAGCTAACGAGCCCGAGTAATTAAAAGAATAATACGGGTATTATAAAAAATAAGTATAAAAAAGTAAGTTAACGAGGTAATTACTATATATAATAAGCCTAATATAGGGGATAATCTAAATATATTACTAAATTCGGATATATAAGTATAGCGTAAAATTATTTAATAATAAGCTAGGCTATATAAGTTAATTTTTATTAACGAGCGCTCTTATATAGTTATAAGGGATTATAACTAGCTACTCGAAGTGTTAATTATAGTAATTAGACCGTACTATATAAATCCTAATAAAGTAATTTCTAACTTATAAAAAAAAAAAGAGCTAGGGGAAACTATATAACCCGTAGCAGAGGCATAAGAAATTATTTTTAATAAAATTGTTATAATAGTATTAATAAATAATAAAGAAAAGGAAATTACTAAAAAAGTACTAATACTACCGGTAAGACGTTATAAAAAACTACGGTAGTAAGCCCTAACATAACAATTTATTATTAATAATAAAGTAATTAATACCTTTTATATAAAAAAAAAAAAAGCCGATTTCGAATTAGTAATTAAACTATGTAAAAAAAGCATAATTATAACTACTAAAAAGCTGTATAAGGGATTAGATCTTATTAAAATAGACACTTTTTATAATTAAGGGGTCTATCGATTTATCTTATATAACCTAGAAAAATATATAAACCTCTATATATTTAAATTACGAATAGTTTATAAGATTAAAAAAAAAAGAATACCTTAGTTATACGAGAAGTTTAAATACGTAATTTAGGGGTATAGTAACGTTAAAAAGGCAACGCTACTTATATAATTACTTATTATATAGTACTATAGCTAACGATTAATAATAATACTAATAGTATTATTATAAAAAAAGGGATACGAGATTCAGAGCCGTAATATTACCTAGGCCTATACTTAATCGGCTATAAGGCTTATAAAAAAAATCCTAGCCTATTTACTAAAAGAAATAGTTAGTAAGTACTTAGAAAGCACGATTATTAAAATACTTAAGCTACTATATAAGCTCGTAAAATCGGGTACTTATTAATAAGCTACTTATTACGATTTTTATATTAATTAATTATTAATAATTACTTCTACGTACGACCCATACTTACTAATTATAGAGTATAAAAATAACTAATTTAGGATTATTAAAATATAAACCGACGATATATTAGGCCTATTTAATATTAACTTTATAAAAAAAGAGGATAAAGAGCTCTAAAAAGCGGGCTTCGTAACGAAGCTAAAAAAGGTCCTTATAATAAATACCCCCCTAGTATTTAATAATAAGATTTTTATAATTAAAAAAAAACCGTCGTTTTTTAATAAAAGGGGTAGGGTAAGAAAATTAACTTCATTAATCTAAATATAACTAACGTTAAGAAGTAGTATAAGGCTAAGCTTATACAAGGGGTATATATTATAAATATTTATTAACTTAAAATAACTTTTAACTACGTTAGGGTAGCGTAAGTTATAAATCTAACTAAACGAAATATCGAGGTACTTAATAAGCGGCTTAAGTAATAATAAATAAACTTTAATTAAAGTCTCGTTTACTACCTAATCGACTTTATAATTAGTAAGCTCTACGTCTTCGTTAATAGGTTATTTATAAATAATAACGACCTTATTTCGTAATTAGGGTATATTATTATCCTAGCTAACAAGAGTATAAATAAGAGCGAATTTATTATATATAGTAATATAATCTACTACTCGTTAATTAAAAATAAGTAAGTAATAAGAAATATATTAGCGTTAGAAGTTTATAGTATAGTTAACGGTATTAACCTCTCTTACGTAATTTTAATAATACTAAAGAAGATTACCGATCGAATTAGCTTTTTACTTATTTTAACGGTTATTTATATTAATTCTTACTCGCTATATAAATACCTTATTAAATTAAAAATAACGAAAAAAAAGAGGCTTATAATTAATATTATAGCCCTTAGGTAATTATATAAAAGGCGCAAAATACTTAAGATCCGTTAGATTAATAATAAAAATAACCTCGTAAACGCTTTTATAAAAGTAGTACTAAATAAGGGATTAGAGTAATTTATAAGTAATAAAAGAATTATAATACGAATAAAAAAATAGGTTATATAAAAAGAATAGAGAAAAAGGGGAAAAGGAGACGACTTAATAAACGGGCCTAAGGTTAAATTATACCTCTAACCGTAGTAGTTAAATTAATAAAAAAAAGAGAAAGTTAGTATTAGATTAGAAGTTTAATTCGACCGCGGTATATAGCCGATTACGTAGGGGCTAATTAGGGGCCCTATTTACGATTATCGTAGCTAGCCTAACCTATAGTTAGAACCTCCTTTTTATACTTACTACGTAAATATTTATATAATCTAATTAATCTCTTCGTTAACTACGGTTCGAACTAACTACCCTATAATAAGGATACTAACACAGTGAGAGACAGAAGATACACTGTTGGCAATTACAATGAGAGCGGCTCTTTTCGTTCGTGGTCGAGGTACGACAGTTGTCTCCCAAGAAATTTGCAGCTGTTCCAGTCAATAATGGAGATTCTTCGAGAAAGAAAGAAATCCCATGAACGTACATTGAGGCCGAGGAATGGTCCGGTGACCAGCAAAATCATCGAGAAATATCTGGCACCAACGTTGAGTGTTGTGATCATCACAACGCACCCAGCCAGTGTAAACAGCATCGGCACGATAATATGGTAGCCATGTTCAAGCATTCGACCGGACGACCAGGAAACTGCCAAAGTTACGAGAAAAGCAATAATCGGAGGTGGGGCTTGAATGAGGTACGTCTCGGTAGCGCCGAATCCGAGAGTAGCGAGGATCTAGAGAAGTCTGACGTAAGTAATGAAGTTCGACCTGTGGTGGGAGCTGACGTGGTTTTGACTGACCGATGGAAAGAAGTCTTTGTAAGACTGCGCGATTATAAGGCAGAAATGAATAGCAGAGAAAAGGTATGTGAATGGGTCTTTGAGTGCCATCCAAACTCCACCCCAGTAGTCGCCCTCATCGTCTTCAGTGCGACCGCCGGCCGACACAGTTTGCCGGTACTGAGCCATTTGCAACTCTTCGGCAGTCAGGACATAGGTCCCAGTCGACTCGGGAAAGTTGGGAATGAACCAAAAGCTTGCCAGACCAATAATGATGCTGACGATACCTACAGCTGTGTTAGTGAAAGGAGAATCTCGCCATATATCCATAAAACTGACCCTCGAGAAGCAAAAACCACTGCCATGCTGATAGTCCGGCTATGCCATTCATATTGCGGAGGACTCCAGCAGCCAGAAGGCCAGAAATAGCCTGCGATATTGTGTTTCCGGCGTGCCAAATACCCATGCGGAGCGGAGACTCATGCTTCGTGTACCAAGACGACGTCAACAAAGACACCGCTGGCACGAAAGGGCCTTCAGTCAGGCCTACTACAAAGCGACACAAGAGAAAGCCCCAACCGGCAGTGACAGCAGGCATACATAAAGTGGTAATGGACCACCCAAGCATACAGCACGGAAGCAAGATTCGTGGCTTTCCCTTCGCGATGATGACATTTGCGGGAACCTGTGAAATGATGTATCCCACATAGAAAAGCGAGATACCGGCAGACCACATCGTATCTGACATGTGCAAGTCATCTTGCATGCCGGCAAGTCGTGCGTTCGAGACGTTGATGCGGTCTAGATAACTGAACATAGAGAGTCAACAACTGAAGGGGTACATCATTGACCGAACATAAGAGAACCAAGTGGGGGAGTTCGAGACTCACTTCATCATAAGCATGGCACACACCATTGGGAGAAACTTCCAATCGAGACGTTTGCGAACAGCTCTATCGAGTGCTTTGAGCTCCTCCGGGCTTTTGTCTCTTATGAGGTCGTATGGCTCCAGTAGAGGGTCGCGGGTAGGAGCGTTTTCTTCCCACTCAATCCCGACTTTGACATCGACTGAGCCGCTTTTAGAGCGAGGAGGAGTTGCCATGGTAGTTGGAGACTGTCTGGTCCAGAAGAATAGTGCGCGATAAGAAGAATTCAGAAATGGTATCTGACGAGAAGATTCCACATCTTTTGTACTCTTGCGACAGAATGGCCTTGGGGTATTGCTCAATTGAGAAACAGCATTTTGCGACAACAATTTCATAGCCAAACAAGCGTTCAAATTCCCCGCATTGGAGCCCAGTTTCCCCGCGAATTGATTGTGGATGTGTTGCGGGTTGTCTGGGGTTAGTCCAGTCTCTGCCACTACCGGAGCGTGTCCGATGATTGACGGCCTTCCCCGGACTGGGTCCGGTCGGCATCAGATCTTGTGACCGGCCAAGTTCTTCGAGGTAGGAATTGTGCCTAGACTAGTGATAGCGATTGCTCAACTATTTTACTTCACTGACGGGAATCGCCGCGCTGACTTCTAGGCTGAGGCGTACTTCCGTAGCTGTTTCTTACAATTATCCACCACATACTACTCATCAGGCACCCCGGCTGAACTGACTTGTCGATTAGTATCTATCACGCGTAAGAAAGTAAATCATTGTGCAGTGCACTACGCTCATGTGTCATCCCGCTGTATCCGACTCTGTCCATAGTTATACATGATTTACTACAAACATCTATGCAGACTTAGCGGAGCAGCAGTAGACGAGGTTTAGGGATACTTCCGAGAAGTATAGCCCACAGTGTTGCCCCCCCCCCCCCCCCTCCTCTGCTTAACTAAGCCTTAAAACACTACTCATGTAGCCACCTGTAATCCTCTACGTGAAGGTAAATCGAATGAGTCGTTGAGATTGACGTGGAATAATATCTGGGAAATGGTTCCACGAGACGGTCTTTGAAAGGTTAGCCAAGCCACATTTGCAGAGAATCGAAAAACTTCGAAACCGTCTCACATTAGATGTTGTTTCATCAGTTTCCATATTCCTGGTGGAAAGGCTTAGTAAGACCTGTTGAAATGCTGCAAGTGCAGGAAATCGTGATGCGGCGATCGTCACAAGCGTCGAGGCTTTGCTAATGACTTCTGTCACTTCGGCGAGTCGACGCGCGGCAAAGTCATTTTGACTTTTTCGACGGGTGAGGCATACAAAAGCGACCGCAGCTTGAAAGATGTCATATGCATCAATGAAGCTGCAAACAAAACTTCCCTTAATAAACAGATCGTAAAATCGGTTGATAAACTGATATGATGTGTTAATGGTATCAGTCTCAAGATCTTGGTTGTTTCCTAGCCAAAATTCATTTCGCACGATTGTTTGAGGCGTCAAAGATGCAAGATGAATCAATGCCCGACAAGATAGCTGTTCAAAAAGATACAGAAGATGCGGAGCAGAAGGCGATTGACGATCAACGTTGGGAGGTAGATCTCTCCAATGAACGATATTACTGTAGGTAAGTAGAATGTCCTCTCGTCTTCCTGACCGGATACTTGAAACCAGTTGAGAGTAGAGTACAAGATAGCGAATGGTTTGCGATATTTGATGCGGCGCCTCCGTTGTAATGGATAGGCCATCGTCTTCCGCTGGGAGCTGAAGCATTTATGTCAACTTTGGATCGACGGACTAAATGCCTACGTGGTGCCTTCAACTTACTTGTACCGAAATGTAATCATCCTGGATGCTCAAAGGGCGGTCCATGACAAGGCTGAGCATGCTAGGGCAGACTTCAGTATTGGAGATTCTAAGTTGATCACGGACACAATTATGGCATACCGGTCAAAGGAGTACACGGCCCAAAACAACCATCGCCGTCTGTCAGCTTCAGGTAGCCCAATGCTTGAGTTCGCGTCTGGCTCTCGGTGCAGATCGAGCGAGATACATGTTTTCATAGCCAGACCTAATAAATGCCAGGCAGAGCCACCGGAGGAGTTATAAAGAAAGTAGATGGTAAGCATGATCATGCAGTGTATGTGCTCAAGGGTCGATTCGGTGCGCAAGATGGAAGGAAGTTCGCCGAGGGCGGCAGAGTGAAGGCTTGCGTTAAGAAATGAAAGGTGAGTAGAAGTCGGAGAGAGTGAAATTCCAATAGCGCAAGCCATGTGAAGATTGAAAACATGTAATGGCGGAGGGCTCTGTGCAGCATGGCAGTCAGTTCTACATGCCATAACATCCTCACATTGCCGGAGATAAATGTCCTTGTCGATGTATGGCATAATGATTGGCCATTCCAGGAATTTCCGGACATGCTCAAGCGTTAGATCCCGGCTCTCTGAACTGAGGCGACTGTTCATATCAGGAGTTTGAGGTGCCGGCATAGCTGTGGATGGGTCGCGTCCATCAATAGCCAAGGCCCCGGAGATCACCTCTGCTAAGGAAAACTTCCTGGGTAGATCATCGGAATTATCTCGGGGCTCGGCCATTGCATTTCGTGATAAGAAGCCGATTGCCCCCATTGTGGCTCTCACAGAAGAATCTTCGGTGCCATGTCTATTGATGTTGACAGTGTCGAGCGCACGGCTTGAGGTTATCGAGATAGCATCTCGAGGTGTCGTAAGACTGTCATCCATTGGAGAAGAGCCATGACATGATTCAGCGCGACCGCTGTGCGTACGCGACCGTTTTCGATGAAGCGATTGTTCTTCCAGATTGGCGATCCGTCTTTTCAATGACGACACGTAACTTAGACTTATCAGCAAGCGTATCATCGGGCAGAAGACTAGGTTATATTATTACCCAATGACTGAAGTGTGAGAGAGCTCAGATACTGTGTTGAAATCTTGGTTCCGTGGGATACACTCGGCCCCTAACCCACTGCACGAGGTGCATGCCGGCAGACGTCGGTCGCACTGATGGCTGTCAGCTAATACTGATTTGTATGGCATCTGAACATCGGGATTCTAACTTTTTGTTTCCTCTTCCAACATCTTTCGCAAGCTTGTGGGCGAGTTACCGTGGATGTTAAGGGCGGCTCAGGTGTTCCCCTTAAGTTCGGAGCCTCCTGCGCATCTGCAGACGAAGTCGAACTCATAGCCCCACTAACTATTTTCTCATATTAAATGGTTCAAAGTCCGCAATGAGCCAGGTAGTGGAAGTGGGCGGTTGGGAACAAATGGCCGTCTTCGAGTTGGCATGATATGTGAGGTGGAAGCTGCAGGCTCAGAGTCTCGCACCTCCGACTGTTTGCCGACGTTGCGGGGTTTGACCCCTAAGCCTCCGTGGGGAAGACTGTGGAGGATCTGGTTGGGCCACCCCCACATCTCATAGAGATGGACCACAGTTAGAGTCACCGGGGTTAATAAAGAAGCTACCATGCGATCTGATCAGTTATTGCCAGATTCGAAGCATTAATAAGTGACGGTCAGGGTTTCAAGATACAACGTGGCAAGTAGGAGATCTACCCTCAATTCCACGTATATTTTATGTTTGCCAAACGGCAGTATTTCCTCTCGTAAGAGAGATACTGGTTGTGATGAGATCTATGATTTGCCATTTGTATGGGCAGTTGCCCTGATACCGAGGCTAGACATCTCCGCCGCTCTCTTCGCGGCACCGGCAATAAGCAAGGGGCCATCCGTTGCAGCCATGACCCAGCGCGCACCCATTTGACAAAACTTTTCCACAAGATCCATACGTGAGTGAAGACCTCCCACGCCAACCCACTTTCCGTGCTTATTGCAGGCAGCGATCGTCCGCTCATAGGCTTCTGTGAGCCTAGGGTTTTCGTAGTCGCCAGGGATACCCATCTCAGCCGTCAGATCGTTGGTACCGATAAGTAGAGAGTCCACTCCTTCAACTGCTGCAATCTCGTCGACTAGCTCTAGTGCCTCAAGAGTCTCGATCATTGGTATAACCAAAGTAGCGTCATTTGTTATGGGATTGGAGACCTTGGCAGGAATCGTACGGAACTGATAATGAGGCAGTCCGTTGGTTGATGATCGTGTGCCGATAGGTTGGAACTTGGCAGCCGCAACAACGTCTCGTGCGTCTTGCACACTGCGAATATGCGGCACAATAACACCAAGGGCACCACCGTCTAGGATCCTTGAGACAAAAAAGGGGTCCTTGCTGGGCGCTCGTACTATTGGCGAGATCCCGGCGTACAGCGCGGCAATGCACAGTTGAGAGGTCGTCTCGAGATCGAATGAGGAATGCTCCATATCGACGAGGATCCCGTCGAATCCTGCTGTCTTAGCCATCATGGGAAGTTCTACCGACTTGACTAGTTTGACGCTCAGAGTCGATGCAACCTCATCGCGGAGGAGTTTCTCCTTGAATGAGTGGGGAATAGAAACGGCCATTTCGGTTGGGAGTGGGAATGTTGAGTGTTGAGGATTATGATTGATTGATTTGCAGTGTGAAAGAATTCATGGAGCACATGTGACAAAAGTATTGTTATATGGCTTTCCATTTTCTTGTTCGTGGAAGGATGCCCGGAGTCATGCCGAGGATTTCCATAACCTCTTCGGCGCTTCCGCAAGCTTTTCGGCCCTCCGATCCCATGTTCAAATCCAATCATTACCGAAACTCTTGGCCGGTCGTATGGCAAGTGTCTATAGTGTTGTTCCTCCATAAGATTGCAGCCGACATATGGAGGCACCGGGGGCCGTCCGATACCCTCGGACCACCTCCGGATGGGTGTACAGGGCATGTATGGTGACTGATCTTCGTTGCCACCGTGTGGTCATTGACTCCGATATCCTGTTGTGTATTTTATGAATCAAATCGCAGTCCTCCAAATGTTCATACATTTCCATATACAACGAACTTCAGACGATGCTCCAAGATCACGAATCGAGAACGTCACAAACTCATCTTCAATCACCGCCGACTGTTGGTTCTCACTACGATCAATAAATCTGACAATATGACTCCAGGGCTCGTATCTGATCAATCTGAAAGCGTTCTTCTCGGTACTAAGCCAACCGTGTATATCTTGGATTCATTTCAGCCTGAGATCATCGACTTCTGCAAACAAAACTTCAACGCAATCCTACCTGGACAGTCCGAACATGCCAACTGGAAGGAAAACGCTCGTTTTCTTCTTGTGCGGAACTCGCGTCTCACAGCTGAGGATATCGCTGCTTGCCCGCATCTCCTTGCAATAGGGAAGCAGGGTGTCGGAATTGACAAGATCGATGCTGAGGCCTGCTCTAGACGTGGCATCAAAATCTTCAACACACCCGGCGTCAATGCGCGAGCTGTGGCCGAACTTGTTCTGGCTTTGACGACAGCCGTAGCAAGACAAGTGGGAAGCATTACACGGAAACAAACTTCTGGTATTCTTGTACCCAAGGAGAAGTGCTCGGGTATCATTTTGCACCGAAAGACGATTGGCGTACTCGGCATGGGCAACATTGGAAAGGCTGTTGCCCAGATTTTCCGCGGAGCGTTCGAAGCTGACGTTGTGGCTTACGACCCTTATTTGCCTAATGAGGCCTGGTCTGATATTCCTCATCGCCGAGCCCAGACGGTTTCGGATCTGTTATCAGTTTCCGACGTGGTGACGGTCCATATGCCGTTGACATCCACCACTAGAGATCTCATGGGGTACAAGCAGTTCAAAATCATGAAGAGAACAGCCATAGTCATCAACACAGCTCGAGGAGGCATCATCAACGAGTGTGAATTGGAGCAAGCCTTGTCAGAAGGCCTCATCTGGGGCGCTGGTCTAGACTGTCACGAGGAGGAACCCCCTAGCAGGGAGAAATACGGATCGTTGTGGGACGTTGGTGCGGTTAGTACGCCGCACATTGGGGCAGCGACTAGAGAGACTCAAGTCCAAACGGGCATGGCAGCAGCTACTAAGCTGTTCGAATACGCGAGGAGTAGGGCGTAGATGGGAAGCAGCGCTGAATCAAACTTGAGGTTCTTTCATTCCTACTGGACTTGAGATCTCGATTAGTCGGCAGCCAATACGTTCAGAGCCTGATTACAATATACTGCCTTATTGCAATGTACTGCCTACCTGCTAAATCATCGCTGAGATTTACTGTAAGCCGTATGTATCATTGAAACTCAAACGCATCCAACGCTCCAATGTGCCTCTCTGGATCACCGTACACATATTCCCCCAAGGCGGATTCCATATTCCATAGTGCCTCGTCTCCTAAAAGCGCCCAGTCCATGAAACCGCTTCCCGGGGAAAAAGTGGCTGTGGCTGGTATTGGCCCACACGTGTTTCTCGAACCGTGGGATAGTGTTATAGGATTGCCCACCATGGCTCTCTCAACGGCAGGCACAAACGAAAGGTTGCTCGGAAGGCTTCCTGGAAAGTTTGTTTCTTGAACTCTGGCATCAAGATTCGTACTCATGGCACTGGGTCCTGAGACGCACTGCGAACCAAGAATCGAAGATCCTGAGGCTACTAGAGGTTCAGAGAATCTTTCTGATGATTGCCGGAACCCAGCTCTCGTGTATTCCAGTGTTTTGCCTTGAGATAGGACGTCAGATTGTAAGTTCTCGAGAACTTTGTCTAGTTTTCGGGTAGTGTTTCGTCGAAGAGCTTCTGTTGGTATATACGTAGGCAGGTCAGACCTTTTGGTCGCGACTAGGTCAATAGGTTAGTATAGGTCTATTGCGTGTGTATAGGAGGGGAAGATCGTGGGCAGAGCCCGCGGTCCCTTAGTAAGTATAGGTAGGTAGAAGGGTCCGTCTATACGGGCCCAGACTACCTACCTACTACCCCTACTTAACTACTTAATAAGGCCCCTTTTTTACCTTATAATCTAATATTAATAGTTTTTTATTTTTATAATAAAAAAAGCTAGAATAGGGGCTAGGTCCCCCGCTAATAAGAACTAATAATAGAATTTATAGTTAATCCCCTATTTAAAAATATTTAAAATTATATATTAAAATTTTTAATATAGCTTTTATTAAAATTATTTATATAAAAATTTTAATATCCCCTCTTTTTAATTACTTCCCAATTTTCTAATATATATAATCTATATACCTAAACTCCTTAAAAATTATTAAATTTAGCGTAATTAAAAAAGAGCTTTTTATTAATTTAATTACGCTCCGAATACGTACGTTTCTTTCTAAGCTAAAGCCCGAGAGGCGTATACGTTCGCTAAACAACTTACTATTTATAATATATTACTATTTTAATTACGTATTACTTATCTTTTTATTTTAACTATAATAATTCCTTTACTAACAAATTGTTTAAGGGACTTATTTAGTATGCTCTTTATAAACTTATTAGCTAGGTTATTATTATTACTAATTTAATAAATCTTATAGAGCTTGCGGCGTTTATATAATTATTTAAGTATTATAATATCTATTATAAGGCGCTTTTCCTTCGTAATACCTAGCTTAATAAGGTATTCATATAGTAAATATAAATTTATATAAATTATAATAAGGATCTTTAAAACGTTAAGTTATTTAGTAATAAGGTCTAGGGTAATTAAAATAGTATAAATAACGTTAATACTTACGACTATTCCGTAAACCTCTAATATTAATACGCTCTAAGTAATCCTTTTGCTTTTTATAAAGCTATAGTAGATAATGTTATTATTAATTATAAAGCTCTCGTTAGTCTATTTTTTATTTATAAAAATAATAATATAACCTAATTATAAGGTATAATTAGCGTTATTTACGAATAACTTATTTATAAAAATAAAGAGTTTAGTTATAGTTAGATTTAATAATATAAATATAAGCCCTCGGTCTAAGTAATCTATTTATTATTTAATATAATAGTTTAGCGTAATATAGTTAATAAATAACGGATTTATTTAGTATTAAGTAATAAACGACGTATTAAAAGCTACTTTTAGTTAGTAAATTAATATAATATAAGTACTTCGAGCTTACTATTTCATAAATTATTATTTAGTATTTAATACCGAGGGGTTAACTTACTTAAGCTTCTTCCCTTAGTTCTTCTATTTAAGTACTATATTAATACTTTTTAATAAGATAATCCCGCTATTAAAGATAAGTAGCTCGTTAGCTAATAGTTATTATTTTAGTTTAGTTAGTAGCTTAGCGCGCTTAAGCTTAGTTTTTTCTTTTTAATTAAAAGTCTTATTTAATAATTTAATAGTATTATCGGTCTATATATTAATAATACTAAATAATCCGCTTTTTTTTATCGAAATTAATAAGTATAAATCGAACGTAGATATTATTATTTAAAGTATTTTTAAATAATACTTATTATATATTACTTATTAATAAGTACTAGATTCTACGAGACCGTATAGTAATTATATAATATATAAAATAGTACCCTTAGGGTATAAATAATAAATCCGAGCTAGTAATTAAATAAAAACCTTATAATAAAAAGGTTAGCTTAATTATATATATACTTAAGTAATATTTCGTAACTAAACGACGTAGCTTTTTTAAATTAGGGTCGGGGCTAGGGCGAGGATTAGATATTAATTAGTTTTTTAAATTATTAATAACTACGTAAGGATCTTCTTTTTCCCCTCGTTATTATACCCTTATATAACTAAGTAAGACTTTTTAATAGGGTTAAGTCCTAGGCTTTTAATCTCGTTAACGAATCGAAACTTAAATATTCTTATATCCTTATATTTAGGGCTAAGTTAGACGAATTTAATTACCCCTCTCTTTACTAGTCCTAAAAGCTCTTTATTAATAAATTTTCTAAAAGGTGCTCTTAGGGTAGTAATAATACCCTTATTATAGAGCTTAATAGCTAGCTTAAGATTTACTTCCTTTTTAAATATAAAGTAAGTTATAGTTATAAAAGTATTATTACGGCCGTGCTATATTAATATTTTTCTAATCTTTTTACTCTATAATAAAGGGTTATTATTAATTATAATAACAATCTCGTCGAGGACTTTATTTATAGCAGCGCTATTATTAATTAGCTAGTTAATTATAGGGATTAGTAAGTAGTTAACGTACTCTATTATCGTAATTAGCGGCTCGGGGTCGACCTCTTTTAAGTACTAGGGTTTAACTATAGTAGCCCGGAAGCTTATTAGGCCGTAAGGTAATTTTATTATATAAGTAGTACTATTTATTAAGACGAGCTTAAATAGGCCTTTTTATCCTTTACCTTCTTACTAAACTTTAATATTTAACTATAGTAATAGATTAATAGTATAAAAGATATTTAGTTTATTTTAAGTAGCTAGTACCTCGCTTACTTACTTATTAATATAAAGTTTACGGACTTTTTTTTTACTTTTTTAATTACTTTTATACGTTAGGTAATATTTAGTAATAGTAGAGATTTATTAGAAGTGCGCAGAAAAGCTTTAAAAATAAAGAGTATAAGAACGAGGCCGTTTAGGCTAACTATATCGTTAATTACTTTAATTACGGCCTAAAGTATAGCCTCTGCGCTTATTAATAGGTATTTATTTTAAATAATATCGTATGCCCTTTTAAGTACTATATAGTATTTCTTAGCCTTATTAATATTATTATAAGCTTCGACGGGTACTTTTTTAACCTTAATAAATATTATTAATATCCTTATTATAGAGTAGTTAGTTCGAACCGTAGTTAACGAAGAGATTAATTAAACTATATAAATATTTACGTAATAAGTATAAAAAGGAGGTTCTAACTATAGGTTAGGCTAGCTATAATAATCGTAAATAGGGCCCCTAATTAGCCCTTACGTAGTCGGCTATATACTACGGTCGAATTAGACTTTTAATTTAATATTAACCTTTTTTTTTTATTAATTTAATTATTATAGTTAGAGGTATAATTTAACCTCGGGCCCGTTTATTAAGTCGTCTCCTTTTCCCCCTTTTTTTTACTCTTTTTATATAACTTATCCCTTTATTTATATAATAACTTCTTTATTACTTATGAATTACTTTAATCCTTTATTTAGTACTATTTTTATAAAAGCGTTTACGAAGTTATTTTTATTATTAATTTAACGGATCTTAAGTATCTCGTGCTTTTTATATAATTACTTAAGGGCTATAATATCGATTATAAGCCTCTTTTCTTTTATTATTCCTAATTTAATAAGGTATTTATATAGCGAGTAAAAATCGGTATAAATAACTATTAGAATAAGTAAAAGGCTAATTCGATCGGTAATTTTCTTTAGCGTTATTAAAATTGTATAAGAGAGGTTAATATTATTAATTATATTATAAACTTCTAACGCTAATATACTTCTTATTACTTACTTATTTTTAGTTAATAAGTAGTAGATTATATTACTATATATAGTAAATTTACTCTTATTTATACTCTCGTTAGCTAGGATAATAATATACCCTAATTACGAAATAAGGTCGTTATTATTTATAAATAACTTATTAATAAAGACATAGAGCTTACTAATTATAAGGTTAATTAGGTAGTAAACGAGACCTCGATCGAGATTCGTTTTTTATTATTTAAGCTACTTATTAAATACCTTAACGTCTCGTTTAGTTAGATCTATAGCTTATACTATTTTAATATAATTAAAAGTTATTTTAAGTTAATAAATACTTATAATATATACCCCTCGTACGAGCTTAGTTTTATATTACTTTTTAACGTTAATTATTTTTAAATCGACGAGGTTAATCTTCTTACCTTACCCCTTTTATTAAAAAATAACAGTTTCCCTTTTAATTATAAAAATCTTATTATTAAATATTAGAGGGGTATTTATTATAAGGACCTCTTTTAGTTTTATTATAAAGCCCGCTTTTTAAAGCTCCTTATTTTCTTTTTTTATAAAATTAATATTAAATAGGCCTAATATATTATTAATCTATATTCTAATAATCCTAAATTAATTACTTTCGTACTCCGTAATTAATAAATACGGGTCGTACGTAAAAGTAACTATTAATAGTTAATTACTATAAAAATTATAATAAGTAGCTTATTAATAAGTACCCGATTTTACGAGCCTATATAGTAGCTTAAGCACTTTAATAATCGTACTTTCTAAGTACTTATTAACTATTTCCTTTAGTAAATAGGCTAGGATTTTCTTTATAAGCCCTGTGGCTAATTAAATATAGGCCTAGGTAATATTATAGCTCTAAATCTCGTATCCTTTTTTTTATAATAATATTATTAATACTATTATTAATCGTTAGTTATAGCGCTATATAATAAGTAATTATATAAGTAGCGTCGCCTTTTTAATATTATATACCCCTAAATTACGTATTTAAACTTCTTATATAACTAGGGTATTCCTTTCTTTTTAATTTTACGAACTATTCGTAATTTAAATATACGGAGGTTTATATATTTTTCTAGGTTATATAAGATAAATCGATAGACCCCTCGATTACGAAAAGTATTTACTTTAATAAGGTCTAATCCCTTATATAGCTTTTTAATAGTTATAATTATATTTTTTTTATATAGTTTAACCGCTAGTTCGAAATCGGCTTTCTTTTTTATTATATAAAAAGTATTTATTACCTCGTTATTAATAATAAATTACTACGTTAAGGCTTACTATCGTAGTTTTCTATAACGTCTTATTAATAATATTAGTACCCTTTTAATAATTTCCTTTTTCTCGTCGTTTATTAATATTACTACGACAATTTTATTAAGGATAATTTCTTATACCTCTACTACGGGTTATATAGTTTCCCCTAGCTCTTTTTCTTTTTATAAATTAGAAATTACTTTATTAAGATCTATATAATACGGTTTAACTACTATAATTAATACTTTAAATAGTTAATTACGATTTTTTATAATTATATAAGAGCGCTCGTTAACGGAAATTAACTTATATAGCTTAGCTTATTATTAAGTAATTTCGTATTATACTTATATATCCGAATTTAATAATATATTTAGATTACCCTTTATATTAAGCTTATTATATATAGTAATTACTTTATTAACTTACCTTCTTATATTTATTTTATATAGTACTTATATTACTTTTTTAATTACTTAGGCTCGTTAGCTTATACTTAGTAACGGTAGCGAGGCGAAGGTCGTTTTTAAATATATTCTAAATATTAATAGCGTTAGTATAAGTCCGTTAGGCCCTATAGTATTATTATAATATTTAAGTACTATTTAGAGGTATTCGTCGTTAGTAGAATCCGGATTTTCTTTTTTAATAATTCTAAACGCCCTTTTTAATTACTAGTATGCCCTTCTTACCTTTTTAATACTATAGTACGCTTTAATAAGTACGATTTTTAGTTATATACTATAGGTCGTCGTATTATCCCTAGATTCTACTAATTTAAAGCTAATATTAGCGTCGGTTTTAATACTATTTAGCGGTCCCTAGTATATATCGATCTAGCTTTTTCGTAGGGCTACTTATACTATTTTTATTTATAAATCCTAGAGGAATTGCCCTATTTAAAAAGATATAGCTACGTTAATTATATATAGTACTAGCTAACTATTTAAATAAAAAATATTAATAGCGATTTCTTAGTTAAAGTTATGCTTATTACGTAATTTAAACTTAAATTTATATAGGCTTTGCGTATTTATTTAGTATTAGTATTATACTTTCGTTAACTACTCTAGTGCCCTTATTTTAATATTATTATTACTTAATTACTTTAAGAGGTTATATAGCCTCGTAACTAACGGGTACTTAAATCTCTAGTATAGTTTTCTAAGCTTATTTTCCGTTAAGTAATTAATTAACTTCGTATTATTAATAAGCTTTATAAACGCATACCCCTATCGTTATTTAACTCTTTCGAAATACTTATTACTAAAGATTTTATTCCTCGTATTATTAAATATAATACTTAATTAATCTATATTTTTTAAATATAAGAGAAATGGGGTATTAATAAGTAAAATATAAAAAGTTATCGTTTTAAAATACGTTTTTATTTTTATTATACCTAGGGCGACGATTTCCTTACTTAGGCCGAAACTAATCTTTATAATACTTATTATTAACGTATTAAGCGTTATTAGCGCGATCTTTTATAGCGCTTAGAATTACCCTTTTTTTTTAATTAACTATTATAATACCTTAATATTTAGGATAATCTTATAGAAATTATTTAGGCCGTACTTTTTACTTATATAAAATACTTATATAAGCTTAGTATTCGAGGGATCTAAGTAGTATAAAAAGGACCCCTCTAGTTACTCCTAAATTTACTTAATATTATATTCTTTTTCTTTAAATATTAAGAGAGATAGCGTTTTGTTTTTAATTATTAAGAGAATGGGCTTTAGCCTTATTAAATTCGCCTTTTTAGCTACCTCCGTATCCGTTATTTAAAGGACTTTCCCTTATTATTTATAAATAAAAGCTTACTTATTAAGAGCTTTTATTACTCTCTATTTATTTAGCTTTATATATTTTCTAAAGGCTAACGGGGTAAAAAAAGAGTAGTTAATATTATTGATTTTATTATAATTTAATTCGTTAGTATAAGAGGTAAGATCTTCTTTATTTTCCGAATCTCTTATAGGGGGTATATATTTTAAGCTATTACTTTAGCTACCGCTACTAAGTTCCGTACCTCCGGATCTACCCTTATATATAAGAAGGAATTAGTTAAACTAACGAGGGCTAGTTTTATTATTTATTACCCTCGACTTTTTATATTATTTATATAATTTAGTACGCTCTTTTTTAAAGTAATTACTTAATTAATATCTATTTTCTTTATAAATATAATATTACCTCTTTTATTACCTTACTTATAAGTTAAATCTCTACCTATTTAATAAATCTAGGCCTCTTTATTAGTAATTATTATATCTAGCCTCTTTTCTTTTTTTATTATATATTTAATTAACTTAATATTATTAATTGGGGCCGTCGTATACTTAAAAATAGGTTTAGTATAGTATTCTCGTTTTAATATTAAAATTAAATCTTAGCCTTAAGTAAAGCGTTTTATAGTTTTTAAATACTTAGTATAAGGTTATTTTTACTTTTAATATACGCTAAACTACGGTACAAAAATATCTAACTTTTTATTTATTTATCCACTTATTTAGCTAGGTTTTTACTAGCTTATTAATTCGATCGATAAGCTTTTTAAAGATCTTTACTCGCGATTTACCCTCTATTATCCTAATTATAAATATAAAAAAAATCGCTTATAGCTTAAATAAGAGCTCTAGGTTCTTATTATAAGTCTTAAAGCGGCTTCGGATTACGTTAATTATACTAAAAAAGTCGTTTTAATTAGAATTACGTACCGCTTCGTAATAATAATTAAAGGCTTTATTTATAAATATAATATTGATTACTAAATAGTACTAGTATTCCCTAATTCTAACTTTTTTATAATAATTATAAAATGTCGTTAGGGTTTTTTATAAGACCTTATACTTCCCCCTAGAGTATAATTTCTTTTTTAAAAAGATCTTTTTAAAACTTATAAATTACTTCGTATTTATTACTAAATTTTTAATATTTATATACGATCCTTGCGTCGCTACGTATTATTAATAACTTTAAGTCGTTTACCTCCTTTTTTATTCACTAATTAGCGCCGAATTTCGTATTAATAATAATAACGAGTTATAAATTAAAATAAATAGAATTATTAATTATCGTACTTCTAGTACTATATTTTACCCCGGTATATCTTTCTATAATAATAGATTTCTATTAGTAATTATAAGAAGGAAATCTAGGTCGTTTACTTTTTTTTTAAATTTATTAAAATAATTATATACTCTATCGACCTATACTTAGTTCTATAGTACGAATTCCTCTTTTATAATTATTATTATTAGTATTTTATATAGCTCTTATAATTATAATTACGCTAGTAATACCCCTCGCTTATAAAGGAATTTATTAATTATTTTTATAATTCTTAGGCTTATACTTATAAACTATTTATTTAGCTAGTAGTTAAGGTTATTTGCGATTTTATAAAATAGGGGTTACCTTTATAGCCCCTTTTTCTTATAGACCTTAGTTAAATAGATTAGTATTATATTAATTTATTTATTATTAGGCTAATCCGTAATTCTATATATCTACGTCCCCTAATAGTCCGGGTTAATATTTACTTATTTATAAAGGATTAGGATTCTATTTAGGATCGGGTTTCGTCCTTTTCTTTTTTACCCTAATTTACTAAGGATCGTACTTTAGTTTATACTTATATTAATAATTATTAATATATTTAATTTTAACGGGGATATATTTAATTTACGCACTAGTTATAATAAATCCGTACTTTTATTATTTAATAAATTTATTAAAGTTTAAGAGATTCCTACTTCTTCTTACTATCTCGCTACTATTCTCGTTTTTATTTATTTTAATAATTATTATTACCCTTTTAAATTACTAATTATTATATTTATTAAGATCCTCCTTTTTATTTAATATAAAAAGGTAGGTTTCAGTAGTTCTTTTTTATAATAATAATAATAAACGTTTATATTATTATAAAGAGATATAGTAATTAGTCTTAAGATCTTTATTAGTTATTAATTTTTATTATCTTATATATTTTTAACTTCCTAAGCCTCGTACTCTTTATAATCTCTAAATAGCTTCTTTTCTTAACTTACTTTTTTTAAAGTAATATTCTATAAGAATAGTTAAAAATAAACGCTAAGCGGCTTATAAAAAAGCTATATAAGTTATTAAAAACCGTATAGGCCGTTAAGTATAATTAACGAAATTAAGCCCTTTTTTTTATAAAATCATAAATTTTAAGGACTTATTAAAAATACTTATTTATTACTTATATATAATAAGGTTAAATATTTTAAAAATCTTATTTTTTACGGCCTCTCAGTACCCTATTTTATATTTTTTAAATAGTTCTTTTTATAACTTAATTATACTTAAATAATTATTACTTACTAACGATCTTTTTTATTACTTAATTAATTTTTTAAAATTAATAATTTTATATTAGGAGTTAATATAAAAAGAAGCCCTTTAATAGCCCTCTAAAGGATTTTTTTCTTTTTTTTTTAAATTCTTATTTTTTTAGCTTTTTCTTAAGCTAATAATAACTTTAATAAGAGGTCGTAGGACTATTTTAAAATAGCTACTTTTTTTTTAAATTAATCTCTAAGATCTATAATATTCTTAACTCAATATTATTAGGATTTCTAAATCTCTTCCTCTCTTATTAAACCGTTTTTTATATTATATTTTTAAATAATACTTAGGGAATAGTTAAGGGAGTTATAAAGAGGTTATTTAAATTATAAGCTTAAAGTTATACTTATAAAATCCTCGTAATAATAGACCTTTTTATATATTATAAATCTCTTAACTTAATAACTATTATAAGGTTATTTTTATTATTAAATAAGAATATTTATATTTAAAAATTCCCTTTTTCGATCGCGCGGTACTCTTTTATATTATATTATTAAGCTCGTTCGTTATACTAATTAATTAAGTAAATAGTTATTACGTAAGTATTTCTTTTTACTAATTTAACCGGTTAATTTTTAATTATAGGCTAGTTATAAAAAAGTCGTTTAGTAAAAAAGCTACTCGGGGTAATAATAAAAGGCTAGTTACTTAAGCAGTTCCGTTAATTAACGTAGTTTAATATAATAAATATTGACCTTTTATGAATAATAAAGGGCTACGATTACTTAATTCCGTATAGTATTTAAAAATCGCCTCCCTTTTTATTTACTTCTATAAGGTTAATTAATATAAATCTCTTATCCTATATAATATTAAAAAGTCGTCTCTTTTACGTAATAAAATACCTTACTAATTTATAATAATAAAATTTAACTACTAATTAGTATTAGTATCCTTATTATAAAGTAGTTAGTTCGAACCGGAATTAACGAAGAGATTAATTAAATTATATAAATATTTACGTAGTAAGTATAAAAAGGAGGTTCTAACTATAAGTTGGGCTAGTTATAATAATCGTAAATAGGGCCCCTAATTAGCCCCTGTATAGTCGGCTATATACCGCGGTCGAATTAGACTTCTAATCCGATAAATATAGATTTAGTAAAAAATTTAAACTCTGCGGCGCTAAAGTTCTTACTAGTATTTATAATAATTTAGTCTAGCGAACCGAGGTAAACGTCGATTTAATATAGCTAAAGAGCTTTTTATATATATTTCGTAGTTATATCTATAAGGAACCTTGCTACTTAAAAAGAAGTAGTAATATCGACGACGTAAAGTACTAGTCGGTTAGTGCCCTTATAATCTATTAGGTATATTACGTTAATTACGACTTTATAATTAAAATCGTAATTATTTTATAAAGTAAATTTGAATTAGCTAGGGGTAGTAGCGTTAAGTTAGTATTATTAATAGATTTTCGTAAGCTTCCCGAGGGCTACGATCTTTATATTATTATTAAATTATTAAAATAGCTTTAAGAAACGAGGAACCGAAGGGTAGCCGAAGTGCTAATATAGGCGGCATAATTCGCCCTTTATTAGGTAGTTAGTAATAGCTTTTTTATTATTAAGGAGTAAAAGCTAAGGGTATCCCTATTTATAAATAATAAGTATTATAATATCTCCCTTAACTAGTAAGTTATTAATATTATTAAAGTATACTCCTAGCTTATTTATATCCTTTAGGTAGTATAAAAAAGGAGTATTAGTTAGTAAGATATAAAAAGTAATATTACTAAATAGGGTACTAATAACTATAAATCTTAATAACTTTACGGGTTTATTATTACTAAATTAAATACTTACCTCGCTAGCTCTAGAAGTATTAAAAATAACTTTAAGTCGTTATTATTATAATACGAGGAGTTAAGGGTAGCCCGTAATTAAGAATTCTATAGTATTAATATTAAGTATAATACCTTAGAAGTCCCCTAACGAGTACTTCTTATTTAATAAAAAAGAGTTCGCTAGTTCTATAAGCTTAGTTAACTTATTAATAAAAGTAATATTAATAAAGCTATGCTCTATTACCTAAATAATAAGGATATTTATAAGGGTTCTATTACTAGTAGTAGTCATAAGGTATATTATTAAAATCTAAACTTCGTCTTTATAATTACTTTTACAATTAAAGTCGAGGTTATTAAAGTATTAAATTATAATATTATTATCGTCGTTATTATTAATAGGGGCGGTTCTCTTATAAAAGGCGAGGAACTATAAATATAAACTTAATATAAGTCTTTTATTTCTTTTTTTATTATTTTTATACTTTTTATATACTTAACGTCGCTTTTCTTTTAAGTACTTAGTTAATTAATAGCCGGTTTTATAATAAATAAAATACTTTTTGTTAGTAATGCTGCGGCTGCGTTAATTCTATTTATTAAATCGGGTCTTTTTACTAAAGCTACTATAAGTATAGTCGGTTTAGTAAGTAGCGGGGACCTCTTCGTTATAAGTACTATTTTAAAAATACTATTACTACTTACTACGGTTACGCTCTCTCTTTATAATATTGATTAAAGTACTAAGTTAGTAGTAAATATTAGTAAATATAAGTACCGGGTTAAGTATAATAAGTCTATATTTTAGTATACTACTTACGTAGTAAAGGAGTTAGTTACCTATATTAAAAATAAATCCTTAGGTAGCTAGTGCCTCGTAAAGGATTATAATACGGTTAATTAGTGCTTATAAATCTATTAGTTCGACTTACCTAGGTTCTTATAAACTATAGAGTATTAATAGAGGTTATAAAGCTTAGCGAGGTAATTTTAACGGCTTATAAGCGGCTCGAAGTATTCTTAAGTCCTTTAGTATATTACGTCGAAACTAAGCGGGTTAGAGGTATTATTAAGTTAGTTAAAATAGAAAGTTAACGCCCTTCTTTTAAGTATATTTAGGAAAGTATCGGAATAGTATTATTTACTAATTCCTACTTATTAATATAATACTTTAAAGATCCGAAGCTTTTTATTAAAAATATCGTACTTCTTATTATACTTATTTTTATTATCGTAGAGCTTAGTAAAGTTAATTAATTAATAAGTATTAAATATAATATCGTCTTTAGTTTTTATATTGAAGTATAGTGTTTAATGGGGTAGATTTTATTATTAAGTAATAATAACTTTATTCTTTAATTCTTCTTCCTTTTTTTCTTAAAAAAGTAGTAAGTCGGTTAGTTAATAGCGAGGCTAAGGTCAGAATTTTAATTACTAAGATTAAGCGAGTTAGGGTTATATAAATTCCCTTACTATCTCTCTAGCTTATTAAATAAAATTATCGGTATTTATTAATTATAAGAGTAGTAAGTAGAAGAAGTAAGGATCGTAATATAATATATTAAAGTATTTAATATAGCTATAATAAACTACGATCTTTTTAGAAGTTTAGGTAGGGAAGTATTAGGTATTAAGGGCGCTAGCGATCTTTTTTATTATTTAACTACGATCTCTAATTATTAAATTAATACTATTATTTATAAAGAAGTCTCTTAGCTTCTTAAGAATTATACTTTTTATTTTTAAAAAGTCCCCTACTTCCTAGCTTTAAAAGTCGGTTTTAAAGTCCTTTTATAGCTCCTTACCCGTTAGGCCGTTTTAATAAAAATATTTTATTATATAGAGGATAAAAGTATTAAGCTTTTTATCGTTTATAAGGGTAGGTATAATATTAAATAAGCCCTATTAAGTTAGGTTAACGTAGTCTTACTAGCGAATTAGAATTAGATATAGTTCTATAATTTAAAAATATAAGTAGGCTAGAGGTAATATTAACTAATCGTTAGACCCTTTTTATTTATTATTAAGGCTAGCGGTTATTATAATATATTTACGAAGTAAGTTATATAGTAAAAAATTACTATAGGATATAATTATTATATTATAATTATAGTATAACGTTAGTTAGGTTAAAAAGAGTAGTAAGTTAGTTATAGCGATCGTTTTAATAATAATAAGTAGGTTATTATTATTAATTAGAAAATTCTATTCTTTTAACGAGGTATATAAATAGAAGGTTATTAAGGTTAGTAAAAGGTCGTAAAAAGGAAAAAAAGGTCTTTTATAACCGTATTTTTAGTAATAAATAGAGGATTCCGTTAGCTACTAATTAGCGATTCCTTTTAACACTTCTTATACTTTATTTTATTAATCTAGTCTCGGAGCTTTTATTAAGTTAAAAAGAGGTAGATTTATTAGTAATATAAAATAAATCCCTATTATTACTATTATTAAGATCTTTTCTTTTCTTTAGTATCTCGGAATACTTTATTATTAGTAAGAGATTTGCTATTAACGTATTTATAATTCTAAAAGTCTTACTATTACTAAGCGCTAGTACGCTAGCGATTATTAAATTAATCTCTTAATAATTAATCTCTTCTTACTTATTACTAGTTTAAAATAGCGCTTAGCTATAATATATTTAAAATAGATTTTTTTATAAGTAGTTCAATTAGAGGAAAGTTAGTAATAATAATAAAGTTAGTAAAGATAATATTAATAATAAAAGCGAGGTTAATAATAGTAATAAAGTAGTTAATCCTTTTATAATAGTAGTTTTAATAAAAGAGATTATATATAATAGAGCGCGCTCTTAACGGCCCGTAACTAATTAATTAGTTATTAATTAGTAATAATAAAAGAGAGCTAAGGTAGTATAAACTAGGCTATTTATTATTAATTAGATAGATAGAACTAAGTTAATAAGTCGGAATAGCTAATAAAGTAGGTCGAGGTTATTTCTTTTATAATTATATCCTTATTAACTTATAATAGAAATATATATATAATTTAATTACTAATTAGTGTTAGTATATACGTAAGTAGGTTAGACCTTTTAGTTATAACTAGGTTAATAAGTTAGTATAGGTCTATTACGTATATATAGGAGGGGAAGATCGTAGGCAGAGCCCGCGGTCCTTTAGTAGGTATAAGTAGGTGGAAGGGTCCGTCTGCACGGGCCTAGACTGCCTACCTACCACCCCTACCTAACTACCTAATAGGGCCCCTTTTCTGCCTCGTAATCCAACAGCTTCAAAGACGGCAACATATTGTTTAGCACTTGGTAACTGCTCCGCCATGTTCTTTAGTGTCTCTTCACACCGAATCAGTCCGGCTGAAGCATCCGAAAGACCTTCTTTGTCTATTTTCGTTGCGGTAGAAACACAAAACAGCACCGAAAGACCAGCGGTGAACATCATGTGAAAATAGCTGCGGGTATGTGTGGTGAGTGGTCGCTGTTGGCACAGTCTTGAGTAAGCCCAAATCGTTCGAAGTGCAATCCTGAGGCATAGGACGGAAATATGATGGGGCGTCTTCCCGCCTCGTTTGGGCATAAGATCAATGGCTCGTCGGACTAGGTAAAGTTGCTCCCTGGCCAGTAAGAGATCATACCAGTCCTGCGACTCATACAGACATTTGGGCTGCTGGTATGCCGGGCAATTATCTCTCCAGTGCTGTAGGTCTTGCATCAAGCAGCTGAGAGTTTGAAATATATGACCAGGAGCCAGATGACTCTTGGGAGGTTGGAGGTAGTTGCAGGCAAGTCTAGAAAATTCGGAGTGGATTCTGGAAGAGATTTGCCGCAAACGCACGGAGATGAAGAAAACGGTCATCTCGGTCGTGTCCAGGGTGGCGTGAGATGATCGAAAATCCTCAAAATTGCTTGAAATGTGATTAGCAGTGACAATTTCCTCGTCATTTGCATCCGCCGGAAAGCCGACTTCAATATCGCGATCATCGATACTAAATGGTTTTCCCAGGACCGTAGAGCTATATCTGTCGATCATGTAGACTTGCCAGAAAACTCGTCGCTTCATTTGAACTTGCATGAAGTTCATGGAGTCGTTATCATTGTGGTGCAATTCTTGTTCGATGCACAGACGACCACATAGCCGAACGACATCCCAAATGGACGTGCCTTTTCACAATGAGCATGGCTCGTAATTCATTTGTTAAAGTTCGAACGAGACATACCTATCCGATGATAGATACCAAAGCGGCATATTAAGAGCAGGTCTTGGATTGAGGCTAGGCCTCGTGTAAGAAAGTCTGGCCCCATACGTTGCAAGGCAGCGAGATAGTATCCTTCGGGGTGCTGGTCGTGGGTGCCATTCAGGAATGGAAGCACTGAACCGATTGCAAGAATCATACAGGCGCGAAATAGATCGTGATTTGAAGCAGGTTGGCCGGCCGATTCGTGTGAGAAGACCCGGCCACAGAGACTCTTGACCTCGTCTCGGCGAAGAAAAGGACTTTGCACGTGAGACCAACTCAGACTATGTAAAATTGTCACAACAATGGTTCGATGGGTGCTTGAAGAGGGAATCTTACTATTTATCGAACAGAGCCTTGCCTTCTTCGTCTGGAGGAGGACCACAAGGTTGAAGAATAGGTTCAGAGGCGCTAGGAACTCTCGCCAATAGTTGTAGTAATTCGGTGTTGTTACTTCTCAAGTCTGGATCTGCGAAGAGAGAAGCCATAAATCTATTTGAATCTTAGTCATATTACTGTGCAGGCGCCATAGTCAATTGCGAACTCACCCGAGTCCCTCTCCGTGTGAGACAGTTGAGTTCTCGATCGAGATGACAGTTGGACCAGTCTCTGCGGCAGGCTGGTTCGCATCGTCACACGATTGGACCTCATCGGCCGGCAAGGTGTCCACATCTTGAGTCAACTGTCTTTCAAGCTGTTCTAATCGATCTATTTCTCTACGCGGATTCGTCAGCTCCCCAAGTATTTAACACTCAAATGTAGCGAGGTACATCAACGCCTACGCTCGTGAAAGTGTTCTGTCAGCACCAGAATTGAGCACAACACAGTCGCTGCCAGTTTTCGAACACGGAGTACATGTTGGCCTGGTGCTGTCACACTGGGCAATACATATTAGCCCCCGGCTTACGTTCTTGAAGTCGACAGCGGCACATACTTTGATTTTCTTCTGATAACATAAGTGGCAGGCTGGGAGCCGGGGTAGTCGATCTGCTGCGGAGCTCATTCTTCGAGCCGAGCTGTCAAGTCAAGGAATGCTTTCAAGAATAATGCGCAGATTGCAGCGGGTGTAACCCATGTGTTAAGCGATCGATATTGATTGTGACACGATTTTCGGAGTGGCTCCGACGGTGCGTTTGAAGATGGGCAAATCGGCTTTGGCTCGGCTACTTTGGTCACAATTGCAAAGTGAGGGGTTGACCCCTCCCTGTAATGGGTCGGAATCACTCCGAGCAAGTTGCTTTGCGCGGGCCTCCGAATCTTACTGACTCCGCCGTCTCGAGTGACTTTCTTTTCTGCAATAAAATTGCTAATAGCACCTGTAAACGAATGCAAAAATCTAACGTCATTGGCATATCAACTATCGCTTAAGGCTTGGCTGCGGTCGTGCGCCTCGACAATGCCAGTCGAGCTTTTGAATATTCCCCTCCAAGCTATCTGTGATAAAGAGGGTCTTATTTTCTAGACCACCAAAGCAGCAGTTCGTCAAGTTGATGCCGGATGTTCCACTTACGATGCGTGCCTTGGGAATCCCATTGGAATCAACCACAAATACGGACCCCAAACTTAGATAACAGATAAAAAGACTGCCTTCTTCATCGATCGCCAGGCCGTCTGGGCCAGCGTTTCCAAATAACTAGAAAAAGACGCCAGCTTTAGTTGTTGTTCTATCGGGATAAAAAGGAAGCCTCCAGACCTAGTTGGATCTTGTCACGAGTTATAGCACGTAGCAATGGGCATACGGAGTATAGTAAAAGTAGCTTAACTATTAAAGTAGAAATAGATAAAAAGAAAAGGTCTATATATATAATATCTAAAATAGATATATGATTTAGTACGTAACGGGCACTTTATAAAGTACGATTACTATCCTTATTACGTAATATACCCCTTAATTACTACTACTAGGGGGCTATTATATTTAAAATAAAATCTCTAAATACCCTTATAAAGGCCTAATTTAGTTAAATATAAATAAAATATAAATAAGCATAAGGGATATACGTCTTTTAAACCGCGTTTATTATAAATATATCCCTTTATTTAAAATAAATAGAATCCTAACCTAAAATAGCGCGTATTTTATTATTTTTAATATATAAATTACTAAAAGCGAGGCTACTTAGCTACTTTATATATATCTAAATTCTCGTAATATTACTTAGCTATTATTTTTCTTTTTTTTTTTAACCTCTCGTAATTATTATAAGTATTACTGTTTATTGTATACGCGCGCTTATATTATTAAATCGTTTATTAGTTTTATTTTAAATATAAATATTTGATATATTTAAAAATAATAATAAGTTTTATATAATTTTTATAATACCTCTTATATACGTATTATATAGTTTATTAAGAGTTTAAATAAATAATAATATCAACGAGCCCCTTTAAATTATTACTTCTCCTTACGACTTCTTATTTATTTATTAAAGCCTAGTTACTAAGCTCTCTCTCCTTAGCTAAGAAAATATCGAAATTATTAATTAAAATACCGAGAACTTTATTAAGTTCGAGGCTCTTTTTAATAATTATAATAAAAGTAATAATAAAATAAATAATAATAATAAGAGCTCTAACGAGCTTTTACTTATCCCCCCCTCAAAATTTAAAAATAAAAATAAAATTAGTTTAGATAATAAGCTTTTTAAAAAGGGTATATCGTATACTTATTATTTTAAGAATTCATATTTAATATTATTTTAAAGTTTAAAAAACGTAAAACTAGCTCTTTTTAAAAAAGTAATAAAAAATAAAAAAGAATACTAAGAGGTTAAAATACCCCCCGTAATAAGTATAATTCTTTTTATTATTTTAAGCCTATTTAATATATACTTAGTCCTTAAGAAGCTTAAAAAAGAGGTTTTTAAAAAACGGGAGATTTAATACTTACTTTATTTTAAAGTAGCTTTTTAATATACCGATATTAAGAATAGTAATTATTATTTTATAAAAAGTAATAGCTAGTATATATACTATTTTAATAACCGTTCGGCTAAAGGGTATATTAATATACTGATTATTTTATAATTAATAATCTAGGCCCTTACCGAGGCTATTATAAATAGCGCTCCCTTTTTTATAAATATATTATCCTTTTTTATTATTAAAAAGCGTACTTTTAATTATAATTTTAATAAGATATTACTAAGCTTTAGAAATATTATTTATTAAATAAATAATAATTAAAGGATATATAAGAACTATATTAGTTTTTATATAGAGGACTTCTTTAATACGTACCCCTAGTCCTTTCTTATACTTATTATAATTATTTATAACTAACTTCTTATTATATTACCCGCTTTTATATCTTAAGTTATTAACTTAATAATTATTCTAGCTCTTATACTCCCCGCTACCCCTACTATTCTTAGTTTCTAAACTTCGAAGTATATAAAATACGTTTTTTAGTATATATATTAACCCTCTTCCTTAATAACGCTATACTCTTAGTAATTATATATTTTATAAACTAGGAGTTTAAATAATAAGCGTAAGCCTAGGTCTTATTTTTATATATATATACCTTACGGAGTAAGGTTATTTTAAAAATTTAGGCCTTCGGGTTATAAAAGGTTTTTATTTTATTTATTTTAAGCCTCTGGGCCGTATTTTAAGTTCTATTTATTATTTATTTTTAAATATTAAGTTTTTTAAATATAGCCTAAATTAATTATTTTTAACTATTTTAACTATTTATAATAGCTTTTTATATATTATAAAAGTTAAGAAGTATATAAAAATATTTAAACTTAGCTCGTAAAAAGTTTTTAATAAGTTTATTTATTAATATATTTTTTATTAATATATAAGTAATCTCGAAGCTATTTTTAGTATACTCTTATCTTAGTTATATATTTTATATATCGATATAATAAAGTTAAATAGTTATTCCTTTTTTTTTTTTATAACGAGTTAAATCGTTTATTAATTATCGTAGTTAATTAATTATACTTTTTTTAAGTTAAGGGTAATATTTTTAAAAAGGCGCTTTAAAACTATAGTCTTTTTTATAGTTTCTTTAAAATAAAAAAGCTTAGTTTTAATAATTAACGTCGTAACTATTACTTAGTATACTAATTTTTATTAAATTAGGCTATTAAAAAGGAATATTATATATCTTTAAAATAATCGTCGTATTACCTCGTTATTTATAAAGTTAATATCTTTAGCTAAAAGTAATAATTACGTACTTAGTATATTACTATAATAGAGCGTAAAATATTTCGTTATATAAAAATATTAAATATAGTAATTAATTATTTTAATATAAGTTATACTTAGGTTAGTTAAGAACTATAATAATTATAAATAAGTAAAAGTAACGTTTAGTTTAATTATAATAATTATATAAAATATACTCCCGACCTTTTCTTAATAGCTCTTTATTTCCTCTTTTATTACTTACCCCTCGTTTAGTTTAAACTCTTTTTAAAAAAGAGGGGTAGCTAGATATAATAAATTTATAAAGTTGAAGCGCTTAGTAACTTACTTAATATATACGTCGTAAATAAAATAAACTTTATAAATAGTATAGTTTTATAAAATCCGTACTCCGAGGAAGTAATTAATCGGTTTATTCTTTTTAAAGTTAATATATTTTTTTATACTGTTAACGATCCCCTAAGCTACTTTTTAGTCGTTTTAATAGTATAAAATAATAAAGTTATTAACGTAAAATACTAATATTACCTTCTTATTTATAGTTTAATAAATATAGATTTCCTCGTAATTATATATTATATTTATATTACGAAGTATAGAAATAAAAGTTTAAAACTAAAGAATTAGTAAGTCCCGGAGGCTATATAGAGCGTATTAAAGTTTATTTATTCTATTAATAACTTTATATCCCTTTAAGAGTTTAATAATTATTAGTTTCTCGCTCTTAAGAAGTACGTTAAGGAATATATTAATAGTATTATATTAGTCTATTTTAAGGTCGAATTAAGTAGCTATTATTATTATAAGCCTAAAAGCCTTTATAATAAGCGTCGAAATATACGTATTTTATAAGGGGTTAAGTAGTTATATATCCTCCCTTATATATAAATATACTTTTACCTCGCTAACCTCGTTATTAACGTCGTATTTATAAATATATACCTACTTTAATAAAAATAAAATCCTTTATTTAAAATTACGGTTAACCTCTTTTTATATACTAATATCCCTTAACTTTTTTATTTTTATATTTATAATATCCCTAAATAACTTTTATAATTATAATAAGAGATATTTGATATTACTAAACTTCTTTAATAAGCTTTAAAAATTAATTCTAATAAGTTATAGTTTTTAAACTCCTCTAGAGCGCTCTAAGTAGGTTTTATAAACTACTCTTTTTATTATTTAATAAAGTATTATATATCTTATACTACTTTTTTTTATAGCTTTTTATTAATTAAGTATAAAAATAAAAATAAAATAGTCCTAGAGACGGTTATAATAATTACTATTTTTTATATTTAAATATAAGAATATTATAAAAATACTATTATTAAAGCGTTATAAAGGTCTATAGGCTTAGTTTAAACGCCTAGGACTTAATAAAGCTTTACTTAGTATTTAATAAGGTAGTTTTTATAAGCTCTATTTTTATATAATAATAAAGGTTTATTATAAGGGTTCCTTATTAACGTCGACTTTAGTATTAAAAATTATTTTTTCATAATTAGTATTTCGTTTACTATATATTCTAGCGTTTTATTAAGAGTTATTAAGAATTAAAAACTTAAGAACTTTTATAATATATATAAGTACTCGTAAAAAGGACTATAAATTACGTAGAGCTATTTATAACCTAGTTATTATATCTCCTTTCTTACCCCTATTCCTAAGCTCGTATAAGGGGGTTATTTTAGAAATTAATAATAATAATAAAACTATATTAGCCTCTTTAGCTTTATTTACCGCACCCTAAAGTACGTTTATTAGTTATTTAGCGTCCTAAATAGTTAAAAATTTAATAATAATACTATCCTTAATTATAAAGTTATTTTAAATATTAGTATTTCCGAAGTTTAGATCTACTTCCCCGAGTACTCGAACTAACTTATTATTAGTATTAAAGAGTTCTTATATTTCTTAAATTACTAAATTTATTTACTTATTTATAATAGCTTGCTCCTCGTATACGGGATTATAAAAAACCTTTTTATTAAACTTAATATTCTTTATAATAAATACTTACTTAAGCGCGGGTATTTAGACCCTATATAAGTTATACGTTTTTAATATATATCTAACTAGGTATCCTATATACTTGCAAAAAAGTATTTCAAATTCTTTTTAATATATATCCCTCTTATAACTTTTATAAAAAGGGTATACTTAGTAACTATATATATAAAAATTACTAAAATACGGGGTAATTAGTTTAGAATCCTATACTTAGTAACCCGTTTATTACTAAGATTAATACCGCTTTTATTAGTTAATTTTTATTATAATAAGCAAATCTCTTTTATTGACCTCTCGTAAGGTAATATTATAAATAAAAGTTATTATTAATACTATTTTATTTTATAAATTCATAAAGAGGTTTATAAAAAGGCATATCTTATAAGCTTTAGTAATTATAAGTTAACTTACTTTTTTAGTATTACTTACGGGGTTTTTTATATATAAAAGTAAAAGTTTTATTTTAATTCTTAGCTCGCTATACTACGTTTTATATACGTATCTAACGTTTATAATTAAGAGAGCGGTCTTATTATTATTTTTAAAAAAATAAAGTAAAATCCTTTTTTAATAACGAATCGCTACTTCGAGGCTCTATAATATAAAAAGTACTTCCTCTTCTATTTTTATTTTTAAAAAGAACCCCCTAAGCTACTTACTATATTTATTAAAAACTATAAGTATATATTATTATTTATTAAAAAATAGTTTAAAATAGAAGAGATTTTAGTATATACGGTACTATAGTTATAAAGCTCTTTTCAAGGGTAGTCCTCTTAAAACTATTATCTTAGCTTTAGATAATATATATACTTTATACTTAACTTATAATAAAAGTTTAATACGCATACTTTAAGTCTTATATCATAATTAACGAAGAGTATTAGGTCTAAAATAACTTATTTTAAAGTACTAAAAGAGCGCGCTATTAGACTTTTTATAAGTACGTTAATATAAGTAATAGAATTTTCTATAGCTAATTAGTAATATAATACTAGCTAGGCTCTATAGAATACGCTTAAGGTTTATAAAAGAAGGATAGGATTAGAGGAGCTTATATTTAAAAAAGACTAAATTATTTTTTTAAATAAGCTACTTTTTAATAGTACTTTTATAAAGCGTTCCCTATTATAAAGTATAATTTAGATTATAATACTAGAGTGCGCTTTTATTTAATAAAGTTTTTAAAACTATATTAATATAAAATCCCTTAATATAAGTAACGTTCTAGAGCTTTAAATCGCAAGTTCTCTTTCCTTTAAGTCCGTTTAAAACGCCTTTTATAATATAAGTACTATATATAATAATAAGTAGTATAGTAGTTCTTAATTTAATATAGTTTTTATTACCTAATAATACGTAACTCTTAGGTTTAAATAGGCTCTTATTATTAATTAAATATATTATTTTATAATCATTTATTACTATATTCTAAAAAAGGGGATAAGTACTACTTATAGGGGTACTAAAAATTATATTTACTTTTAAGTCCTAACTTTTTATAAGTATAATAACTACGTAGCCCTCGTCCTAGTTTATTAATAAGCTCGTTATAAGTTAGTTAGAGGATCTTTTTAAAAACCTAGGTTTTTTAGGGGTTCTATTATTCCTTAGCTAACTAGCTTTTTTAAGCTTATTATAAAATAATTTTTATTTATTTAATTTAATAATAGCGAGGACTTTTTTTATATAGCTTTTTAGTATTTATATTAATAACTTATTAGCGTTTTAGCTTATAAGTACTTATTCTAATTTTTAATACGTTATAAGGCGCTATGGGTATACGTAATTATAAAAGTATATAACGTTACCCTTATTATTTACATTATTAACTAAGTTAGAGCGTTTAATAAAAATAGAATAAGCCCCTTTTTAATTTAAAAATCGTTTAGTATATACGTCCTAAGTTACTAAGCTAAATATATACGTAATCTCTTTAAGGGTCCTCGTATACGTTCCGAAGGCTATTAATTTACTAAAGGTCTTATATATATATTAGCCCTATATAGGGTTAAGTCTAAACTTAATTATAACTAAGAAATTAAGTATAGTAATCTCTTTATTAATTTTTAAAATATTATACGTTTTAGCTTAGAAATAAGTAGATTATTACTTTTTATATTAGTATTAAGGGTTAGTTCTAGTCCTTACTTTATTAAGGGCTTATTAATATTCCTTTTAAACTATATTCTTTATTACTAGTTCGGGGGGCGTAAATTCCTATTTTAAATATTTAACAATTTACTATATACTAAACTTAGTACCGTTCTTAATAACTTTTTAAAATACGTATTTATATAATATAGCGTTAACTAATTTTATTAATTACTAAATAAGGACTTTAATATATATATTAATAATATTACGTTCGTAAGTTATAAGTTACTTATATTTAGTATCGAGCTCTTATTATTTTCAAATACTTTTAAGTATATAGATCTTTTTTATAAATATAATATAAGAATAGATTTATTTATATAAAATAAGTAGTATAGCTAGTTTTATAAAAAAAAACCCGGCTTAGTTTTATAAATTACTTATACTTAAAAAAGTTAAAAAGTTCGTACTAAGAGTTATATTTAAAAACTATTAGTAAAGGATTTCTTAGTTTTTTTAATCGTTCTTAAACGCTTTATAACGGGCTTAATAGGCTCGTAGTTCTTTTTTATTATAAGTTATAACTAATTATCTAAATTCTAAGGGTAAAATAAGCGTTATAAAGGGGTTAAAGAATACGTCGGAATCTAGAGCGTTCAAGTTAACGTATTTTTAAACTTTAATACCCTTATTTATAATACGAAGTACGTTAAACTATTTAATTTAACTATTATAATTAGTTAGTTTAGCTTAGGCTAAAGTAAGTATAAATAAGTTAGTTATTTTAAAAAAATCGTAAGAATTATATTAATAAATACGTTATCGTAATATAAGGTCTTAACTAAGAACTAAGTTTATAATTATTATAAGTTATAATACGTAGTAATAAGTATATAGAGTATAATAAAAGTAACTTAACTATTAAAATAAAAATAGATAAAAAGAAAAGGTCTATATATATAATATTTAAGATAGATACGTAATTTAGCACGTGATGGGCACTTTGTGAGGTGCGATTACTATCCCTGTTACGTGATAGATCTCGTTATGGCGACGAATAAGAACCTTTCATTAGGTGAGAGAACCAGTCCATTTAGGGATACTCCATTTTCTACAAGTGTCTCCAGCTTTCCGTTAGGTAAAAGCCTATAGACTTTGCCAGTTGGATCTGTCATGCCGGTTTGACCTTGGTCGGTGAAGTAGATGCTTCCTTTCGAATCGACAATCAAGTCATTTGGGCCTTTGAATCGCTCCAAGTGACGCCGGGTGATCAACGGTTTGATCTTCCGATCAGAAGGATCGAAGGAGAGTATTCCCTAAGCACAACCGTTTCGGTGAGGCCGAGATCCCAGGAGTAATACCGCGGTTTGGATCTACGAACCTGCTTGTAGTCGGCAATAACCAGTCGACCATCGTCAGTTGCCGCAAGCCCATTAGGCTCGCCGTCCCATTCTGCAACAACACTTATAGTCTTTTTTGGGTCAATCTTGAGGATTCGGCCGTAGGGAATGTCCACTATGTAAAGGTTGCCAAGATCATCGACGATTGGGCCCTCAAGGAAGATGTGTTGAAATGGGCGCGCAAAGCCACCTCGCCACTCAGTTTCTTTGCCATGGCAACGAAGCTCATCTGGAACTCGAATGTAGAGTTCAGCTTGTATGATCGGAGGTACCGGGTAAAAGTTCATTGCGTGCAGTAACGTAGACGATTATTGTTCAATTGGCGATAATGAAACTCAAGAAGACGGTGCAAAAAGTCAAGGAAGCATGCTAACCTTGAAAGAAGCGGGCATTCTATCATCGCTGTTCTCTTTGGTGCTTCGCGAGGTTTATGCGACCATGCAATCGACCTGGACGGAAATCATCCGGTGGTCCTGGTGTCGTCGGACTGAGCCCGGACCTAACTTTCGGTGTGTGTCCGGGTGGTGTTTAGAACGGTTACGTTAGTGCTCCACTGCTCTACGCACATCTTCCCCGAATTCTGGGGTTTAGCAGCTTACGGGGTCCGGGGAAAGCTAACGGAGCATGCCGTGAGTAAGAGAGAATATTATTTCAGTCAGGACCGTCCTTGCCAGCATTTTGAAGATGACAACTTGTTACGTGTAGGAATCGATCCCCACGGAGGATGTTATTTCTACAAGCTTCTTACAATGTCTCTCATCAAGGCCACAACTGCAGCCATACGGGACAGTCCCAGAGAGATCTTCAACCGCTATTTGTTTATATGCACCTGGATATGGAGCTTCTCAGGGGTGGCGAAAGGTTTTGACGAGGGTAAGTCACATTATTTGACTACTGTTATTCTCAGAGAATACTTGCTAATGAATATCTTTCGTAGGTAATATTGCATCTGTAGTAACCATGGCCGTCTTCAAAACCAGATTTGGGATCGATGGCCAGTCCGAGAGCGAGTACTCAAATACCAAAGGCTGGATCGTGGCTATCGCAACGGCTGGTGCTGTTTTTGGTTGCTTGGCTTGTGTAAACCTTACTGAGAAGTTGGGCCGCAAACGAACGATGCAGATCTTTACATTGATTTATGTTGCTGGCATTCTCGGGCAGACTTTCTGTTCTGGAAATATGGCGGGACTTTATATTTCTAGAATCATCGCTGGTATGGGTATTGGTGCTACAACTGTGCTGCCTCCAGTGTACATCTCCGAGGTGAGGATGAGGTCTCCTATGAAGAATGATGGCCGCAAAGATTGACTCGCGTTGTAGATTGCACCTCGATCGATCCGCGGTCTTTTGACTCTACAGTACACATGTTGTCAGCAACTTGGCGTTGTATTCGGCTTCTTCTTCAATTACGGCATCACGAAACACTACGCAGGGAACCAAATCCAATGGCAATTACCGACTGCCCTTCAAGTTGCACCGGCGATTGTCTGGGGCCTGGGAACATTCTTCACGCCCGAGTCTCCCCGTTTTCTGCTCTCATGTGGAAAACCAACAGAGGCTCTCAAGGTCCTCTGTGCCTTCCGTTGTCTGCCAGCCGATCATCCATATGTTGACGATGAGTTTCGCGCGATGCAAGCACAGTTGGAACACGAATTGGAGATTGTGTCAGGCGCTTCGGTTTTCGATCTTGCTAAAGAGACGTGGACCGATATGCTAAATAGACGACGATTTGTATTGATGTTTCTAGCGCATTTGTTTTCTCAGTGGAGCGGAGCCAATGCCATGTAAGTGCAACGACCCCTACAGCGACAATACCCCTCTGACTTATGGCCCGTTTTAGCACGCAGTACAGTCCGTCCATCTTTGGGTATCTGGGGATACAGGGTGAAGAGGGTCGTCTTCTTGCTACCGGAGTCTATGCCATTGTCAAGTTTGTTTCAGTCTTAATATTCTCGGTCTTCGTTATCGACTTCATCGGCAGAAGGCGATCTCTTCTCACCGGAATCTGTCTCCAAATTACCACGCTTCTGTTCGTTGGTATATACCTCAAGGTCACCAATGGACGTGACCCAGAAGACATTTCTGCAGATCCAACAGCGCGACGAGCAAGCGAAGCTGCCATCGCGGCCATTTACTTGCATGCAATCGCATGGTCTATAGGATGGTTTTCCATCCCATACCTCGTCAGCGCAGAAGTTTTCCCCATTAGAATCAGATCTCTGTGCGTATCTGTTCTCATGGCCTTTCACTGGGCCTTCTACTTTGGCTGCTCGCGAGCTATGCCATCCCTTCTGGCCGCTACAGAACGCTATGGCGCGTTCATATTCTTTGCGAGCATCTGTTCTGTCTCACTCGTGTACGTTTATCTTGCCATGCCGGAAACCTCTGGGAGATCCTTAGAGTCAATGGAGAACCTGTTCAACCGGCCTTGGTACACCGTCTACAAGGTTGCGTATCCAAAGGCTGAAGATCTTGCAGCTCGCCCGGTGGTGAGACAAGACAACGACAAAGGGGGAGGAGGGAAAGAAGAAGAGAATGGTGCGGCTATGCATCTGGCTTAAGACTTGATTGCCTATTATAGTATAGATTCTATGAGCGACAGTTTGGTTTCTGAAGCTCTCGGGATGACTTGACGTATACGCTGCCCTGTCTTGCTAAACTTGCCTTTAAGTCTTGGCATAGACACCTTTGAGACGGTGATAGTTGTTTTGTTTGAGCTTTGTCGTAATGGCTTTAACTATCCATGGCCTTACCGCACGTTACGTAACCTCGGTTATATAATTACCGAGGCCTACTTTACTTATACTTTTTATATTAAAACTAGCTTTATACCTATTTCTTATTTTTAATAAATAACCGTTCTCTTTATATACGTTAATACTCTTATAATAATTTTATAATAATTATAAACTTAGCTCTAACTTAGACCCTTATACTTCTATTAAAAAGTTATTTCTTAAGGACTACGTTTTATTATATCCTTTTTTATAATATTATTTAACCATTATTACGTCCATTAAGTTTATTTTTAAATAAACTAATATTTTTTAAAAAAACTACTAATACTCTTAGGTAAAAGCTTAATTATTAATAAGATTAGTTTAAATAGTACCTCGTTTTATAAGTTAAGGCTTAGTTAAAAGACGTTTAGGACTTACTAAACTTAAATAACTTTATTTTTTTATTAAATCCGTCTCTTTTTATTAAGTCTATTTTTTTAATTAAGGAGTATATTAAGATATAAAATACTATTTAAAATTAAGTATATAAAACGGCCTTAATTAAATATTAATAAAAACTCGAGGAGTTTATTTAATAATAAACCGAATAGTTAGAAAGCGAAATTATAATCGAACTTTTTATTAAAAACGATTAAATTAAGTAACTAATTACTTTAATAAAACCGAAGGTTATAATAACGAATTAAGTACGGCTTATTAAGGAATACGCTTTTTTTATTTAGTAAACCGTATTTAAGATGATTTTTTATTTATGAAGAGAGAGATTATATAAATTAATAAATCGTTAGATCTTTTTTATAATTACTTAAGAAATCTTAGAAAATATAAAAGAGGAGCTTATTGATTTTTTAGACTACTCTTTTTATATTATAATTAAGGTTCTTAAGTAAAAGTACGTACTAAACGACTTTAGTTTATTTATAATTATAAAAGAGGAATTTAACATAGTTATAAATAGGGCGAACTTTAATATTAGCTTATTAACCTAGATTAAAGACTTTTTCTTAGCTTATTATTAAATAATATAACTTAAGCTACTTAAAATCTAGAGGACCCTTATTTTAAAAACCTTTTTTTATATAATTATATATTACTTTATTCTAAACTAGTTTAACTAGGAGCTTATTAAAATTATTAAATTAGAACGAAAAGGGGAAGCGATCCTTAATATAGGGTATTATACTAAGATCTTTAACAACTTTTTATATAAAAAGGTAATATATAATAAGAATCGTAAACGAACCCTTATAATATTTATAATATTAATAAATTACTTAAATCCTTTTAAATAAAACGAAATAACTCCTAACTCGTTTATTAACTACTTTTATAAGGGGACTTATTATTAAAAACTAATAAATTATATAAAAATAAAGCTTATTTTAATAAATAAAATAAAGTTAAAATATGTTTAGCTAAGCGCTAATAATGCTTAAAAAATAATTTCCTGTTTAAATTAAGAAAAGTATACTAACCTCTATACTAATTTTATTTAAAAGGGCTAGATCTATATAAAACCCCTTTTTAAATAGAGTAATAATAACCGAGGTCGCTTTAAAAAAATAACTAAAATTAATAAGCTAAGTAATAAAAAGAACTTTTAAAAAACTTATTTTTTAAATATCGTAGTTATAATTATTAACGTCGGTTTACTTTCTAAACTAAGTACGGAAATAAATAAGAATAGTAAATTTTTTTTTTTATCCCCTTTATTAACCTATACCTCCTTTTTAAAAGTATAGTTATAGATAATTATAGTACTATTTACCCCGTTAATAACTAATCGTTTTTAAAGCCGGATTTTATTTAATAAAGTAATAGCTTAGAAAATATAAATTTTAAAACGGCCTCATATTTTATTATTACTAAAGGAATAAAGATTATATATAATATCCTTATAAAACTAAAGGGGCCTAGGATAGAGTATTTTACTTTTTATAATATTAGTTTTATTAAGAACTTTTATATAAACGTTATATTAAAAGCTCTTTTTTAAAAAATTAGTATTTAGTACTTAGGTTTTAATTATACCCTTTAGTTTAGTAGCGAATTTAAGAACGTTATTATTAAGTAGCTTAAGAAGAAGGTTAATTTAGTTTTTTTTAAAATATAAGCCTTATTCGTCCTATTTTTTATTTAAAAATTAGTCTTCGCTTATTAATATAATTCTAGTACGTAGTACTTAATATTTATATTCTTTATACTAGTTAAGGAACGACCGATTAGATATAGCTTAGTTTTAGTATTTTAGATTTAAATATTTTATATTAATAGTACTTAAGAAGCTCGTTTTAGCCGCTCGGGAGGTAAGGATTAAAAAACTAAGCTATTTAAAATATTAATATTATATAACTATTTATATTAAATAAGTTATTTTATAACGTACTTTAGAACAAAGAGTAACCTAACCCTATTATAAGATTTTATAAAACCTCTTTAACTACTTACTAATTTATAAATAAAATAAGTAGTTAATATTAGTTAAAAACGAGTATTTAGGTAGGATTTTTGTCTTTTTATAAGTTATAAAGACTTATAATATAGTATTTAGGGTCTTATACTTTTTTAAATAATAAGTACGTATATAAAAAGGCGTAGCTATTTATAAGATTTAATAAAACGTAAAACGTATAATAATCGTAATTAATAATAAAACTCGTTTTTAAATATAAGTACGGGAGCTAAGAATAGATTTAAAAATTACTTTTTTATATATAAAAAAACTAAATAGAAGATGGGAACGAGCTAGCTAGGAAATTATTAATAAAGCGATTAATATAATATTAATAGCTATTTTATTAAACGAACTCTAAGTAAAAACTATATTAGCTATAGCTTACTTATATAATATTAGCCCTAGGTAACGTATTAACTAGCTATTATTAATTTAAACTAAAGAAGTTTAGTTTGCTTATTATTTTAAGTAGCAATAATTAATAAAATAGAGGGGATATATTAAGTATTTCGTAAGTTACGTACTAAACGCCCATAATTTATATAAAATTCAAATCCCCTCGTTTTTAAAAATTATTATTATTTAAAATATAACGTTTAATAAGATAACTTTTTATTTAAAAAATAATACTAAAACCGTAATTCGTTTACCCAAGTTAAGGGCCGTAGTAAATAAGATTTAATAGCTATTTATAATAATCGAACCTAAGCTCTAATTACTTAGAATTATAAACGAGGAGGAGGTTACATTAATTAATAATAAAAAATAGTTATTACTACTTATATTCGTTTTATAAGAGGTAAATAAGGTTATAAAAAAGCTTAGTTCGTTTTTAAATAAACGAAGTAAGTAATTACTTATTTTTAAATTAATTTTAAATTTTAAAAGTTTAGAATTAGATTTAAACCTTACTTAGCTAACTAAAGTTATAAACGAGGCCGTAAGGAAAGTCGATCCTTTTATTAAAAAGATTAAAAATATAATATATATATAAATAAAAATAGAGACTTTTTAAAGCTTTTATAAAAAGGATCTTTTTATTTAATTAGACCCTAACGAACTCTTTTAATAAACGAGCTTATATTAAAAAATAAGAGTAATAAATAACTTAATTAGTAACTCTAATATAGTTAATATATATAGTTAAAAAGAGGACGAGTATACTAAATAAAGCTAGAAATTAAGAAACTAATTACTAAAAGTATTTATTTAAAACTCGAGTTAATAAGAGTAACTCGGATAGTACTCTTTTTATATTTAAGTAAAAAGAGACTAGGACTCCTTTTTTAATACGTATATACTTAATTAGTAAAAAGTAGTTAACGAGGTAACTTAGGGGTATTAAATATTATATTATTATATTTATATTATAATTAATAGAACGAAGTACGTTTTATTAACTACGGTTTAATTTAACTAAATCTATATAAATTAATTAATTATCCCTCTAGGGAAGTAAAAAGATATTTTTAAAATACTAAAACCTTTAAAAAGTTAATTTATAAAAGTAGTACGGTTAAAAATCTAAAAGCTAAAAGAAATAAATACTTAAAAAGTAATTAATAAGGCGTCGGTTATTTCTAAGTTAATACTCTTTAAATAAGTATTTAATTATAAACTTAATAATAATCATTACCTCGATTATTATAAAGCGAGAATTTACGTTAAGGGGGACTTTTAAAAACGATACTCCTTAAAAAAAATATACGTAGCGACGCTAGTTATTAAGATATTTAGGGTAGTTATAGCTATTATTACCTAATTTAATTTAAAAGTTTATTAATATAATATTATAAACGCTTTTCTAAACGTAATTTAAAAACTAAGCGACCCCCTTATTATTTATAAGCTTTTAAATAGCTTTTATAAGCTAAGGATATGCGTCGAACTTAAGCGGGCCCTATATAGCGCCCATAACGCTCTATTATTATAATATAAAGAGTTAATATTAATTTTTAAAAGTCTAGGTCTCTTATTTATAAATAAAGACCCGTACCTATTCTAAGATTTTATTAAAAAAGTCTTAGTCCTTTTTTACGTAAATAATATTCTCGTTTTTTATTATTAAAACTATATTTATAAAGCTAGTTAAGTAACTAAAGGACTTAAAAAGAAATACAAAATAAAAAACTAAGGGCTAGTCTCGTAGTATTTTAAAATAAGGGTCGTTCGTAATTAATCAAATAAGAAGATCTACTTAGCCTATAATTAATATTTTTAAAAAATAACTAAAAAGTTCGATCTTATTAACTTTATTATTCTTATAATACCGTTATTAATAGTCCTAATTTAAAAGAACTTAGGGATTATATCCCCGAGCGAGACTAAGTTTTTTTAAAAAAAGGTCGGATCGATATTATATATAATAATTATAATTCGGCTTAATATTATTTTTATATATACTCTACTCTCTTAGTTCTTAATAAACCCGTCCCGTTAGTATTATTTTATTATAAATTAAGTTATATAATACTTTTTTTATATATAATACTTAGTAATACATTTTAAAATCTTAGGGAGTAACTAAGTATTACTAATTATAAGTAACGCTTCGTTTATAAATAATAAAAAGACTTAAAAATCCTTATAAGGTTTTATAATTTCCTTTTTTAATAGCCTCGTTTAATAAAAAATAGCTTATTAAAATATAATAATTATATTGATTATAGAGGCCGAATTACTAAGCTTAAAATATATAGTTAAAAAATACTCGCTTTTAAACGCCTTTTTAAAAATATCTTACTTAAGCTTAGTAATATATAAAAAGTATATTGTAATAATTATTAAATAATTAAACTTATAATAGAAGAAGGGGAACGTATTTTAACTCACTTATATTATATTAATATTTAGAATATATAATTATAATAAGAGTACTCGAGAGGCTTATTTTAAATAGTCTATATATTAATAAATAAAATACTAGCTAGTAGTTTTATAAAAAACCTTTTTAGAGCAAAGTTCGAGCACTTTATACTACGCTTAAATATAAGAAATATATAAAAAATAATTATACTAAATAAAGGGACGTTTAAAAAGTAATAAAACGGCCCGGGGGGCCTAGTTTTTAATTAAAAAACGTAGTTTATAACTAGAGAGTATAAAGTTATTTTAATAACCCCGTTAGGTTACTTAAGAAGAAGCTATTTATTTAAAGAAGTAAGTACGTATTTATTTAAAAAAGATTTAAACGCGGGCTATATACTTAGAGGGATATATAAACTAATAAGAATATTAATTTTAATTTAAATACCGTTTACTTTTATAAATAAAGTAGCTAATACCGTTACGTCCTTAATAAGTTCTTTTAATAACGCTTTTAGTATAAAAAGAGTACTTATAAACGCTTCTCTTATTAGGGCCTTATTTATATAAACCCCTTTATTCTTACCCTTATTTAAAAAATTATTATATTTAAAGGCCTTATATAATACTATTATTACGTAAGTTAAGGTTTATATATTAAGTTATAAATAATAAATAGAACGAGGATAGTTTAGAATATATTTTATAAAATATAAGTAGTTCTATATTAATAATTATAATTATTACTAACTTTTTTATTACTTTTTACTTAAGGTATAAGAACTTTATACTTAAGAACTATATATACCCTTTAAAAATAGGGGTATAACCTAACTTTCTATAAATTTAGTAATATTAGTATTTATTATTAATATACGAACTTAAGAAGTATATGCTATCTAAATAGTTACTAAGGGCGCTCTTAATATACCTAAAGTATTTATAACTAAATAAGAGAGGTAAAAATACTAACTTATATTAAACTTTAGTACTAAAAATAATATTAAGAAGGTTTATTATTAAGAATTAGTTTTATAAATAATAATAATTAAAAAGGTATTATATATATAGTTAATTATTTTATACTCTTTAAAAAGAAGCGAGGGAGGGGGCTATAAACTTATTTAATTTTTTTAATTTTTTCAAAGAAAGTCTTTTTTTTTTTTTTTTTTTTTTAAAAAGAGGTAAGGGAGGGGGTTATAAACCCTCTTTATTTATATTTTTTTTTTCAAAAAACGAGGACGTTTTCTTAACTTTTAAGAGGGAGCGAGGGAGGGGGTTATAAACCCTTTTTATTTTTATTATTTTCTCAAATAATTTATTTAGTTATAAGGCCGCTATTTATTAAATAAAATAATTAGATTAATATTAAATAAATAAAGGCCGTATTATAACTAAAATATAGAATAAGGGAATATTATTTACTTATCTTAGGCTTATAAGGGGGGCTAGGGGAGCTACTACTCTTTTTTAAAGCCATAGCCTCGTATTTATATTTCTTAGCCTCTTATATTATAATAATACGAGTACGGTTTTTAACTAATTATTTTAGTAATATTTAAATAAAACGATATTATTAATAAAAATCTTTTTTTAATAATATATATATATAAGAATGCGGGTATAAAAGCAAAAAGTAAGGGTATATACGTATAGTAATAATATAAATATAAATTAAAAAGGGAAAGAAAGTTAGTATTATAAGTAGTAATAAGAAACTTATATATTTACTACCCTTAACTTATAAGTTAATTATTTAATTAATAAAAGGCTATCCCTCGGTCGTATTTTTTATTAATAACATAGTTTTAAAATTATTTATAATAACGAATACGGAGGTTAATTTACGGCCAATTTACCCCTCGCTTATAACTCTACGTATAAACTAATTTATTTTATAATTCTTTTTATAAATAGATTTTTATATATTAATATTTAGTTTTCCGCTTTTAGCGGACCTTTTTATAATAATATAGGTAGTTAAGTACGTTTTTTCTAAACGTATATTTATTTAGGGGGGTATATTATAATAGTTTTAACTATTTATAGCCTTATTATACGTTACGTAACCTCGGTTATATAATTACTAAGGCTTACTTTGCTCGTACTTTTTATATTAGAGCGAGTTTCGTACCTATTTTTTATTTTTAATAAATAACCGTTCTTTTTATATACGTCGATGCCCCTATAGTAATTCTACGATAAGCTTCGAATCTATATACTAAATAATTAAAAAGTCTAGAAAATTTAGCGTTTAAGAGGACCCGGTCTCGCCTGTGTTCGTAAAAGTCTTTTTGGGTAATGACTCTGTTTGGGAATCTTACCCGAATTTTCTGCCTTGTCATTCTTTTTAATAAGGAAAGTCTGAGCTTAGGGGGTAAGGTGGGATACTTTAGGGATCTCTGAGTCTAAAAGCATTGGGCGCCAGGCGTCTTATTAAGATCTATGCCCTACCTTCTTACCTTCCTAGTCCAGCAGTGACGCAACACAGGCTTTTGTCAAAAGTAACTTGAAAATAGAAGATGGAACGATCGGAGCTAAATAACCACAGATCGACCGAGGACTTTCCGCGGCTCTGCGGCTGCTCCGGACTGTCGCGACACTGACGGAATTGGAATCCTACGCTGCCCAGAACTCGTCCGAGACTAGATGTGACGGACTTTGGCTTTGTCCATTCCTGCCTTAGCATAGGCCGGAGCCAGCGGCTTTATTCGTCCCACACATTGCAGTGCCTATCTTTTTTAGCCATCATCGCGATGATGCTCTTGATCATATAAGCCCATCGCATCCTGGACGGGTGCCGACGGACTCCATGTCTGAGCTCCAAACCTTGTAGACCGGACGACTCCAGCTGTTCCCCCGTGGCCCCTGCTTCCTCTTGTACGCCAACCTGAGTGGCTAGGACAGATTCCCAAAGCAACCGTAGAACACGCATCACGCGTCAGTCTGGTTTCAAACGCCGTATACGATCAGCTACAGCTGACCAATATCGCTGGTCGGTCAAGTTGGGGGATTCCGACGATCGTTGGCAGAGTCGGCAAACTCCTGCTGCCTGGTCGTATAAAGTCGACGTGTCTTGTGTTCACGCTGAGTTGATGAATAGTTAGTGGTGTTAATGAACTTGTGTCACTATTAGTAAGATGGATATTTTGAAGACGAATCCTGTTTATCTCGGTGGTGCGCTCGTATGCATCGCACTGGCTGCGGTACGTTTCCAACTCACCGGGCTTCTCACTGATGTATCTAAAAGTACCTACCACTGACAAATGGCTTGCTAGTACGTCTATGCCGGGCTCACAAACCCCTTGTCGAATATTCCTGGGCCATGGTACACCAGGTTCACAACACTGCCATCGACATTCAAGGTCATCACAGCACACCACCCCGATTGGATCCATGATCTACACGCCAAGTACGGGCCGGTGGTGCGATACAGTCCACACGAGGTCGATATTTCTGATCCACCAACATGCCAGCGGATTCACAGCGTGAAGACTGGATTCTTCAAGTCGCCATTCTACTCACTTCTCATCACGGATTCCTCTAGCGTGTTCAACGAGATACGCCCAGAGATCCACCGCAAGTACAAGCGTTTGTTGTCAAATCCCATGTCAGAGACTGGCTTGAAGACGTTCCTCCCTCGCATCGACAGTAAGGTCCGCTTGGCCATTGAGCGCATCCGTGACGAAAACAAGGTTCGAGGTGCAGCCGACATTGCGAAGTGGTTTATGTTCCTCTCGTTTGATGTTATCGGTGATCTAGCCTTTGGAGAGTCCTTCGGCAATTTGGAAAGCGGCAAGGTATGTGGCATCCTCTTCAAAGTTCCGACGAGACATTTGGGGCTTGCACTAAAATCCATGGTTTCGAGTAGAAGAACCGATCTGTCAACGACTTCGTTAGTCTCGGTTTCGTCGGCGGATTACGGTCCATGTTCCCCACAATCGCCCAAATCTCTCTCTACCTTCCGATTCCAGTCTTCAAAGAAGCCACCGCAGTCCAATACCGTACTTTTGACTACGCTCAGGGTGCCCTAGACCGCCACGCTAAGCGCGTCGAAGAGACTGGATCAGATCCCCACCCGACAGTCTTCTCCAAGCTCTACAACGCCGGCGAAGAAGAGACCTGGAACCCGATCGAGATCCGCGACAACGCGCAGGTCTTCATCGTGGGTGGCAGCGACACGACCGCCAACTCGATGATCTACCTCGTCTGGGCGGTGTGCAAGATTCCCGAGATCAAAGCCAAGCTCATGAAAGAGCTGGATGCTCTTCCGGACAACTACACATACGATCAGTTGAAGGAGCTGACGTATGTGAACTGGATTGTAAATGAGACACTACGGCTTTACACCGCTCTGCCGTGTGGGCTTCCAAGAATTGTACCCCCTGGCGGCGCGGAGCTTGCGGGACAATTTATTCCCGAAGGATTCACTGTTACAACGCAGGCGTACAGTCTTCACCGGGACGAACATGCATTCCCTGACCCCTATAGATTCTATCCCGAGAGGTGGGAGAATACCACGCAGGAGATGAAGGATTGCACCATGCCCTTTGGCGGTGGTGCCCGAAGTAAGCACTACTCCGAACCACGGCAGCTCTCGCCGTCGAGAAAACGCTTTGCTGACAGCGAGAAACAGCTTGCTTGGGAAGGCATTTGGCTCGTATAGAGCTTCGGCTCATCACTGCCAGGTTTTTCAAGGCTTTCCCGAAAGCAGTTGTGTCCAATCTCGAAGGCATGTGCGACAAGGATATGGAGCCAGCGTTGCATTTCCTGATGGTTCCCAGCGGTCATCGATGCTTGATTAAGCTCGATGGCTAATTGTACATTGGACTGTTGGCATAGAGAAGAACATGAGGGACATCATGAGTTCTTTGGATACGTCAAATTGTACCGTGAGCCTCGTTTTCGCGAACCAGTGTGGAACCAAGTCGGTTGGACAGGACTTGGAAGGGCAGAAGCGGGGCAGAAGCTGAACCAGCTGGCTTCGGGACCCCTTGCGGAAGCAGAAAAGATCCGGCAGACTGCATATCTCAGCCTGCTTACGTGGGACGATGACTGACCGTATGGAGACTTCAGAGCTTCAATCGAGCTGAGCTGACACTCCTGTACTGTAGTGTTCTTCTCGGAAGCCAAGGCATTTAGTCCGGCGGGGAATTCGGATGCGGGAGTAAACTTTCCCATGTCATGCCGCGTTGTGGAACTGGGGTACGGACCGCCAAAGATGGATGTGCACATATCGAGGTACTTTCCCTATCAAAATGAAATCAATTGACTGGAATTACATGATCCTACACAGCCTAGCCATTGGAAACTAAAGCCCGCACGTTGTCTCCTCTAGTAGGGGAGGTCTCAGCTAATTCCATAGATAACAAAGACACAGCTGAGCTGCAGCAACCCGCAGGCGATACGGAGCGGGGCTCAAGGGCGCCGTGCCCCGCCATCGGCTACAAGGACCCCACTACCCCGCTGCGGCCCCCTTGCGGCGGAATGGTTCGACCGCGCCCTATGACTTCATGCTGAGCCGCCCGTGGTTCAGACTTCCTATGTAAGCCTCAACTAGTACACACCTCTTCACCGCCACATCCATACCATACGCTTGTGCCCTCCTCAAAGCCTCAATTGACTGCCCCTGAGCTCATTCCATCTCATTGACACCCCATACACCGAAGCAATGGCCGAAACACCAAGCGCAAAGCGTCAGAAGTCCTCCAAGGACGTCTCCTACGAACTCATCTACTGGCCAGGCCTCCCCGGCCGCGGCGAACACGTTCGTCTCCTCCTCGAGGAGGCCGGCGCTGAATACACCGATACCGCACAGATCGAAGACGGCGTCAAGAGCGTTCTGGCTCAGATCGACGACAAGAACCTGGGCGACGAACACAACCCGCCTCCCTTGGCGCCTCCCATCCTGAAGCATGGAGACCTCCTCATCAGCCAGACGCCTAACATCCTGCTCTACCTCGGACCACGCCTCGGCCTCGCACCCAAGATCTCAGAGGGTGACGACGGCATCTACATTGTCAACGGCCTTGCACTGACTGCACTGGACGGACTCAGCAACGAGGCTCACGACACTCACCACCCCATCGCGACGGGTCTGTACTACGAGGACCAGAAGGAGGAGAGTAAACTCAAGGCGAAGGACTACATCGCCAATCGGTTGCCCAAGTTCCTTGGGTACTTTGAGCGGGTGCTCAAGAGCAAGGCCAGCGGCGAAGGTCCATGGCTTTACGGAGGCTCTTTGACATACGCTGACTTGGTGCTCTTCCAGGTAAGATATCGCTTCCGAAGCGCTGTGGTTCTAAGGATGCTAATTCGATCAGTGTATCGATGGTCTCAAGTTCGCGTTCCCCAATGCTCTGAAGCGAATCGAGGCTACTGGCGACTACAAGGGTCTCTTTGCGCTCTATGAGGCCGTCAAGGAGCGGCCCAAGATCAAAGAATACCTCGCTAGCGATCGTAGACAAAATTATTCGCAGGGCATTTACCGTCACTATCCTGAATTGGATGAAGAGTACAGTGAGACTGGTGTCATCTAGAAAGGTTCATTGCCCGAACATATGTTAGGATGGACGAGTTGCAATAAAAGTCATATGTTCAAGCTCAAATAGTCGTATATGTTTCATTCAACAAAAGAATCACCTTGAAATTATATGGCATTGTTTTCCCAATCATCCCATTCTCGGTAGCCCGTTCGCTCTTGCCGTCTATTGCGATCTCACACCATTTTGAAAGTTCACCCAGTTGTTTGTTGTTCTGCTTTAGAACACACCACAATTCCTCGCGTCTTCACAGCCTTTGGACCCCGCCTCATCTTTTTCCCCACACCACCTCAATCTCTTGACCCTTTATTCTATTGCCACCCCGAATGCTTTTTGATTATCCCAATCGCATCACCAAAGCATACACATACTTAGTGGTCTTGAATTTTGAGAGCGATATCGGAAGATCACGTTACTCAGTCATTTTCAAGCCGCCCAGCATGAGCGATCAACAGAATCCCGCACCTCTCAAGGATCCATCGAATAAGGAGTCGACTCTCAACGCTCCTGGCAACCAAAATCCATCGATTGCCAGGCTCGCGAGGTCTTGGGGCCCTTACACACCTCCCGACATGAGCTACTGCGCTCTAGAGGTGAGTATCCTTAGCAGTCTGTTGATTATTTGTCATTGCCGCCTTAATATCAAACCACTGACTGATATCAATGGTTTTGATAGCACGATGACCCAGTCTTGCTGGAGAATATCAAGATGCTCAAAGAACTCACGTCTGAGTGCGACGAAGATCCTACCAACCTCCTCGACGTTGTGATGAGAGTTCCACCTAGGCTGAGCAAGTCGATTGTTTACCTGACGGTTGGGCTCCTTCAACACCAAAAGCTGGTCGAAAATTTACTCATGGTGACCGAGCTGCGTGCTAAGAATGATGCTGGGCCCATCAGAAACACAAAGAACGGCCAGAACGTGAAGAAGGGGAAGAAGACAAAGACAAAGACTAGAAAGTTGGCCGACATCAAGGAGGACAACGAGGACGATGAGAATGGTGGTTCCATGGCTCCCAAGGGTCTAGAGAAGAATGACCAGAAGAACGAAACAAAGGACAACATGAGCAAAGCTTTTGGCCCCGCCGAGAGCAATACTGTGGCCAACACCAATCATTTGGCGGTACCCAAGAGCAAAAGGAAGAAGGCGAAGAAGCAGAAGGCCGGCAACGCCATTGGGATTGCTGAGAGTAATTCACAGCTCAACACCGACCAGCGAGCAGCCTCCTTGAATACGAAGACCACGGCAAAGCATAAGAGTAGCAGAGGCTCCGGGACTATTGAGAGTAACGCTGGAGCAATCACCAAAAAGTCGACAGTCTCTAAGGGCAAGAAAGTCAAGGCAAAGGAGAACATTGACAACAATTCCAAGACCGTGAAGAACCACCCAGGAGCCAATATCAAACAGCAAGCAATACCCAAGAACAAGAACAAGATGGCTAAGACCAACAAGAAAGACAGTGCGGCGGAAAGCCATGAGCAAGCTAAGAAGACGCAGCCCAAGAGTGCCCCAGAGTCGTCAAACGCGCAGAACAACAATAAGGTCGAGAGTTCCCCCAAGCCCGACGAGGGTGAGAAGAAGGCAAATGTCAGCGAGACAACCGATGGCGGATTCTTCTCCGTCCTTGAGATCGAGTGCATGAAGAAAATTCAGGGTCGCATTGAACGCGGGATCAGAGATTGCCAGGAAGTGTGGACTGTGGTGCAAAAAATGGAGGAGGCGGCAGAGTCGGAGTGGGCCAAAGCCAGAAAGATGCAAACCCAAGAACAGGCGGAGTGCTCCGCTGAGGGCGGTTAGTCTTTACTCCAAAGGATTCCATTGAATCTGCCCTCAATGTCACTTGTCAGGAGAGCGGAATTTGGATGAGGAGAGTGACACAGTCTGGGTGAACAGCCTGAGAGGGGACGAGGTGGACTCCAGGCTCAGGAATCGTAGGCAAGACTTGGCAGCTCTTGATCTATATATCCTTCACTAGTCATCCTTTAAGAAACTGCAGCAGTGTGCTCATTCATCAATGAACGTGAAATGCGAAGTATGGTGTGAGAAGATGAACCTCTTTATCTAGATTAGGCAAGGAACTCTTGATCAAAAAAGCACTGGCTATATTCACATTAATTGAGTAAGAACTGGAGATGCTGGTAAGAATTCCATTGCGGACACAACTAGAATGACTGTGTGGTCGAAAATAAACAAAACGATACTGAGGCAGGCGCACCCCTTTCGCACCTGCACCTGGGGCGAAGAATATTTTCCCAAATCTCACTTTTCAGCTTTCTCTCGCCTTTCTCCCTCAACATAAGGTACTCACTCCATTCAACACACTCTCCTTACTCCCACGCCACAAACAGAGGGCGATATCCCATCATTCTCTCACTCTTGGCCACTTTGGCATCACAGACAATCGCCCAAAATCACAGTCAAGACAAATCAAAGCCATGTCTGACTCTACTTCGAACTCTTCTTTGGATTCTGCTTCGGACTCGGCCTCGGAGTCTGCCTCTGACAGCGACGGTCCTCAGTTGCCATTCCGCAGCAGCCGCAGCGCCGCGAGACGCAGACGCAGAGCCCGTCAGGTATGCCCTTCCCAATCCTCATCCTTTCCCTGCCTCGCTGTATCTCCAGAGGTACAGTGTGAAGTTGGCTCAAAGGAAAAATAAAAAAAAGATCATTCCTACTCACCTTGGTCTCACAGATGCAAGAACGGCGTCTCTATGAAGCCGATCTCCCTGATCATGACGATGATGACTCTGATGATGGCTCTGCAAGCGAGTCTTCGGTGCAGTGGGCTACGACCCTTTACGCCACTCCCGAGCAGCTGAGAAACCTGCCTCCTCTTCCTCTCAATAACTCGAACTACATGGCCGACAATGCTTCGATCTCTCATCCCGTTAACCCTGTCCCGGACTCTCCTATCCTTACAGAGTCTACATCGGAAGATTCTGAGACTGGCCTTAGCAACGCTGTCTTCGATGATTCTGACATCGATGAGGCTGCTTCCGACATCTCTGAGGATAGTCTCGCCGATGTCGTCCCCGATCCCCGTGTTCTCGAAGCGATTGCCCCTGCGGGTTCTGAGCGAAACCCCATCGTGATCAAGAGCGCTCGCATCATCACCAGAATGAGAGCCAGAATTGCGGAGAACCCTGCCACCGCCATTCAAGAGCGCCGAAACGCCATTGAGACCATCGGCGAGATCTTTCCGTTGCGCTCACTGACTTATGGTGGTGGCCTTTTCACTCCGTTCCAGCCCCTTGGCGTGTGGCATGAAGACATTCTTCTTAGCGACATAAGCGCCTCATTGGCACTGGAGCTGGCTTTCAGCCGTCTGGTCGAGTGGTCCGATACCGTCAGGGCCCTCAGGGATCTAACGCGACAACTCACTGAAGAGGTCAGTGACGAGGAGTACATCACTGCCGAGGAGTTCCTCACTGACGAGGAAGACTAGTTGGGTCGAATTAATCAGGAGCTACATGGTGTTCGAGAGATGTTGGAGGGTCGACACCATGTGCAGTCGACACCTTTGCTCACACAGTCCGAGTTGAGCGACATTAACAACACTATCCTTAGCCCTCGCGAGCTGCGCATCGAGATCGTCGAGTTCGTAGCCAGGGAAGTGGGCTTCATTGTTGCCTCGACTTACATCAACCGCTACCACCTATATCTCCTGGAGACCCTCTCCTATCGCCCCCATCTTATCATCGCGACGCTGTGTTGGGCAACTGCATTGGCTTTGTTGTTCTACTTGTTCTTTGCTGTGAGATTCTGAATGATCTCCTAAGAGGAGGTCTGGATGGTCCATAGGGGTTATCGGAAGGCATGTTCGGAATTGGAAAGCCACCTGGCTTTGTGAGTTATCGCTGTTTGGAAGGTAGTCTTCCCATGGAGGACTTCTCATCATGATCATTAGTGCCAGAGGTAGCTTAGGGCAAATGTTACACAAGAGCTACCCACAGACCACATCTCACTCATTCCGACCATGTGTGGGCAGAGCATAATCCGAGACGTAAGGCCTTGCAGGACTCTATTAGAATAGCTCACGTGCCATGTCCAATGTTGAGAAAGCATAGTTCTCAACTCGGCTGCAACACTTTATGTTTGACCTTTTCAGACCGCGCCAGCCATCAGAGACAGAGGTTCAAATGAGGGGTGAGAAGGATTCAAGGCCTGACGACTATAATACGGGCAATTCCGATTGACAATACTGGATAAGGGATGTTTAGAATGGGCATATGAGATTTTGAGGAAAGCTCATCAGCTGGACGCAACACGTAGGTGTTCGTAGCAAGTTCAGTCCATCCGCAAACCACCCATGACTCGCGGCACCGGTGTCGGGATCATAAAGCACCGCCACCTTGGGATCCGTATATTTTTTGTTTTTTCTCAGGGGCGTGCTCCAGCTTTTCGGCCCAGTGGTGCCCAGCCGGGGCCCGATGAATAAGGGGGTTTTCTCCACAAGCTTCCCCAACATCGTTACCCTGGCGTACAGGCGGAGAAAGGCAATTGCCCCAAGATGAGTTAGAGAAGCTCTAGAACTGCCAATGTCTCTCAATAAACGGTCACATGAGGCAAGTTAAAATTGGAATTCCAGCCACGAGCTCTGTTGCGTCGGTGACAATACGAGAAGAGACCCTGAATTGCAGGGCTCATTTGCCAATAGCTCGGATATAACAAGGGTTTTGGGGAATTAGAGGTTGCGTGCTAAATTTAGGTAGGTGTGTCTTTGAGAGAGGGCGGATTTCCTTCCGTTAGGCGTTAATAATTATCTCTTAAAGGTTGCTTTCCGGTATAAATATAGCTTCCACTAGAGTCTATATATAAACTAATAATAACCCCCCCTAGTTAAGGTAAGAGTCCCGTGTATAATAGTAAGTACTTAGATATTAATAAATCCCGGCTAAATTTAACTAATCGGACTTCGTTTTTTTTTTAAAAAGTACTCGGGCTAGAAATATTTTAAAATAAATTATAACTAATTAGGGTATTATTACTTAATTAAAGTCCGCTCTATAAGAAATAATTCTAACTTATACTTTTTTTTTATTCTAACTAAGTCGCATTCCTTTTTTTAAACTTCTACTCTTCGTTACGACTTTTATTAAAGAATTTTATTATAAAACTTATTATTATACTCGAAATTTATTAATAATTAATTAAAAATGTTTTTAAATTAATTTTATAATACTTTTTTATTACTATAATAGTAATAGCTTTGAGTCCTATATTAATAATAAGAGGGGCTAGCTTAAAAATCTCCTTATATTTAAAACTAATAATATAAGTTTTATCCCTATTATTATAATTAAATACGCAATTTATTTACTTATTTTTATAATAATAAGGTTAAGTAATCCTATTACTAAGAGAACTTTATTACCGTTATTTAGAGGCTGATAGCTTTTATTTTAATAACTATTATTAGTCGTCTCTTAGTATACTTAAAAAGTATTTTAAAGAGGGTTATTATATTAACTCCGCAATTTCTTATAAAGGATCCCTTTTTATTATTATTAACCTCGAAGTTATTTATAAATTATTTCCTATTTTACGTTAATATTTTTAGCTTTATTAATAGTTTTTTATAAAATATTATACTAAAATAATATTATTTATAAAGGGCTAGGATATGCCCCTAAATACCCCCCAAAAGCTTAAAGTTATTATAAATAATAAGGTATTATTTACTATCCTTTTTAAAGAGGATAGTATTATAAATAAAAATATTTCTAAAATATTTCTAGTTTATAAAATTAACTATTTTTAATAAGACGTTACTTAAATAAAAATAAACGTTAAGCTTAGCCCCGAGGAGAGCTATAAGGTTTATAAATCGTAGGACGTTATTAATTATAATAAGTATAACTTATTCTTTAATTAACGCTCTTCTTAACTAAATTTTATAACCTACCCTCTCCTTAACGTATACGAGCCGACTTACTTAGTATTTTATAAATACCGTTACCCTAAACTCGTATTAAACGAGGATATTTTTAATAAGTTACTTTATTAATACTTATATATTATTATATTTAATATTAATTATTTTTAAAAAGTTTTAAAACCCCTAAGTAAATAAGCTAAAATAATAAAATAGTTAAGGGTAAGCTAATTTAGCCTACCCCCGCTAATAATCTTAATAATAATAAGACGGATTTTTAAATAAACCCCGCTATTTTTTTTTAGATTTTTATTAAAAATATAAATAAGTAAAAGGTATAATTAAGGGTTAAAGGATAATAAGGAATAATTAATTTAGAGAAGTTTATAAGTAAAGAGTTTATTAAAATAGAAGTATTTTACTTACCTTTTTAAAATAATACTATATAAATTAAAAATACCGTAGTATTATAAATAAATATTCGTAATAAATATATAAATAGAGGTTAAGGCTATAAATACTAAGTAAATAATATATTAATTATAAATATTTCTTAAATATCTCCTAAACATTTCATAAAAACTTCCTACAAATTTCTTAAATATTTCCTAAAAGTTTCTTAAACATTTCCTAAAGATTTTTTAAAAGTTTCTTAAAAATTTCCTAAAGATTTCCTTAATATACATTAAATATTTCTTAAATATTTCCTTAATATATTTTAAATATTTCCTTAATATATTTTAAATATTTCTTAAATATTTCTATTTTTTTAATTTCTATAATATTTATAAATATAAATTAATTAATAAGTAATAAAATAAATAAATTATTAACTTATTTTAATATATTATAAGCTTATTATATAATTATATATTTAATATAATTTACTATTTATAATTATAATATTAATATTTTATAATAATATATACTCTTATTATTCTAATAAATAATATAAATAAGACTATATATATATATAATATAATTACTTACCTTAGTACTAAAAGTAATATAAGTACTAAAGTTCTAATATTTTTAAATAAGATAACGGGCCTACTATACTCTTAAAAATAAGTATATTATATAGAAATACTAAAGAATTAGGTATTAATTATTAAACCTTTTATAAAGCTCAGTCTAAGCTTTTTTAAAAATATACTTAGTTTTAATAAAAATAATAAGTCTTTATATTATAAAGACCTTATAATATATATAAAGGGGGGGCTCATTAAGAAATATATTAATATAAGCCTTATTCTTATTACCTAATATAATTATTATTTATATTAATAATTAATATTTCTTATTATTAAACTTATTATTATTATTATTCTAACTATAGTTCTTAACTTATTTCTACTTAGCCTTAAGTATAATATTAAAATTAATATAATAAATATAAAATTATTACTAAATATTTAAGAACTACTTATTTAATATAGCCTTTTTTTATTTATTATAGTTTATAATAATAATAATAAAATAACGGACTGAGTATTAATTTATAAATTAGTAAATACTTACTGAAAAAAACTAAAAACCCTCTAGTTTCTCGTTATTAATAAGGCTAAATACGGTATTATAAATAAATTTAAAATAAGTTTATTTAATAATTTAAAAAAAAAAGAGCTTAAAGTAATTAGTATTATAAGTATTATTAAAGCTAATTACCTTAAAGAATCGCTTTTATATTTAAAAATAGTAAAAAGAAATCTAAATAAGGCTAATAAAATAGTTTAGCTTATTATTTACTTATTTTACTATATATAAAATATCTTACTTATTAAATAGCTTAATTAATACTATAATTAATAAATATTTAATTAGTTTTTCTTAATTTAGACGAGCTTTAGTATTATAAATATCTCACTAAATAAATAAAGACTTTAAAAACTATTCTTAAATAATAATATATATATTATAAGCTCGAATTTTAATTTATTAGCTTATAGTTTTAATAACATTTTTAACTACTTTAATAAGCTTATAATATAAAAAGTGCGTAAAGGTTTTAAAATTAAGGCTATAATTATACTAATTATACTAAGGGTCTAAATAATAATATAATAGCTATTTATCCTCTTTTTAAGTTTTAGTAATAACTTATTATTTATAACCGTATTTATAAAACTTATATTATTAAATACTAATATTTAATATAAGCCTAGGCTTATTAAACTAATTATATTAAAAAATATATTAAATAATTTAGCCTCGAGCTTTATATTTATTGCGTTTTATAATACTAAATCTATTAACGTTTATATAATTATTAACTTAATTAAAAAAGATATTATAAGTTTATTTTAAATTATTAAAAATTAATAAGTTTAGAATTTAAGTTATAAAAAAAGAGGAGGATTAGTTACTTAGAGTATAATAAAAAGCTATAGCTTAAAAAGACGTTTTATTTTAAATAAAAAATAGTTATAGGAGTAAATAAAGTAATAAGTTAACTTAGGGACCCTATATTTATTATTATTAATAAATATATTCTTATTATTAAAGTAGTATTATTATTAATTATTAATTAGTCTTAATAACTTATTTAATAAGCTAAAGAGTATTACTAAACTACTCTATTATAAAATAAAAAAGTTATTAAAACTATTTATTAAAAAGAGAGGGGTTATATTTTAAAAAGAATTATAAAAAAGTAGTTTACTAAGTTTTCGTTATTTCCTTAAAGAAATAGTAAATAAAATATAATATAAGCTCTATATTAAAATAATTATTTATAAAAAGTTACGTATTTTATAATATATTAATTAAGAGCTTAGTAATAAAATCGTATTATTTTTTAAAATTATTAATTTTATAAAGTTAGTTGATATTAAGGCGGCTATTTTTAAAAAGGGAAATAAGAATAAGAGAATTAATATATTGGTATTATAAATTAATATACTGGCGTCGCTCTTATACTGGCGTCGCTATTTTACTTTTTAATTAGTTTAAAAAAAATATTAATATAGTTAGATTTTACTAGATACTTATAAAATATTTTAAGCTTTTATTTTTTTACTCTCTTTATACTTAGGTTATATTATTAAGCCTCGAAATCTAATTTATAGTATTTATTTATAATAGTTTTTATAATTAGAGTTAGAGACGTTTTTTAAAGCTAATTTTAAAATAATACCCTTCTTAAAAAACTTCTCCCTTTATAAAAACGATTATTAATTAATTATAGCCTCTTATTATTATTTAGTTAATTATTATTATCTCCCTTTTTAAAAAGTAGCTATAGCTTAAATAGTAGTATATTTAACTAGCTAAATACTATTAAATTCTATACTATATAAGAACATAGCCTAGCGAGCTCGTTTAGAACGAGAGAAAAAAACCCTAAGATAAGTCCGTAAATAAACTCTTTAAAACCCGAGGCCTCGAATTGATAAACGCTAAGTATTATAATAGCCCGAAGAGTATTAAAAATAACGACGAGGTAAGAGCTAAGCATAAGGACTTATTACTATTTAACGGGCTTCTATTTTAAAAAACTATCGGTTATAGTTATTTAAAGGCTTTATATTACGAGGATATCCTATTTATAATTATTTAGTACCCTATAATAAGTATACTTATATTAATAATAATAATTAAGTTCGTTTATTATAAGGGAATAGATAATAAACCGAAGCCGTATATTAACGACTTATTATACGTATACTAAGGGCTAATAAGCTATAGGACTATTTTTTATTTTACTCTAGCTAAGAAGCTTATTTTCTATATAGTTAGTACTATTATTGCTCTAGCTCTTTATAACTACGTTTTTAATGCCGCGAGTTTAACGTCCGTATTCCGGATATTACGAGCTTAGATATAAGGTCTTACTTAGTATACCCCGCTACGTTAGAAAGTATCTATACTTAAAACTCCCGTTTTTTAACGTATTTGTAATATATAGTTAATAGCGGATAAGGCTATACTATACTCTAAGTTATAAGATAATATAGGCCGGTAAAGTCTTAACGCTAGTTTTAAAAAACGTTAAACTCTGCGCTTTATATAAAGAGGAGTAGTGAATGCGGTAAACGGTTAGTTAAATTATAATCTATTTATTATAACCGAATTAATAAGTAATCTTAGGAAATGCTCCTAATGCCGTACGTAATTAAATAATGCGCTACGATCCTAAATTTATAACCTTTTATAATACTTATATTAATTAGAATATTAACTTTAACTTATAAAATATATTTTTAAAAGAGGATACTAAAAACTAAATATATAAACTATTTATATACGTTAGCTTAATACGCAACCCTCATATTATAAATAATATAGTTCTTATAAAACTTTAAAACGACTTAAAACCCGATTATATTATTATTAAAATATAGTAACACTAAATAGAACTTAAAGACGGCCGATATTATATAGAAAATAAGGATAAAGAGGCTAAGATCCGTATACTTACTAACTAAATCCGCTTAATAAAAGCTCGATGCGATTTATATATCGTTAAGGAATATTATAATTACTATTTTTATAACTATCCTATATAGGATATTAAAGTATAAGCCCGTAGTAAAGAGTAAGAAGAGTATATAGAGCTAGGAATCGACTTATAAATTCCCAAGCATAGGCATTTCGCTAAGATGTTATATTATTAATCTAATAATTAAATATAAAATAATATATTATAATAAAACATCGAGGCTATAGACTTAATAATAGTCCTATATAATAAAAGAGAATTAGCTAAACGGGATTACCTCTAGCTATAAGCTCGCGCAAAACTACTTATTATAAAAAATATCTACTTATTAATAACGGTTCCCCTTATTTTAAATATAAAATAATGTCCTATTTACGTTAGTAATAAGCAGCTTCTTTTAAAAGAGCGGACTTTTAAGTACTACTAGATAATAGTTAAGAATAATTATTTTAATAACTAGTACTTTAAAGAACGAGAGCGCACTATAATAAACGGCGGGGTTATTTAATATAACTATCCTTAGTATCGGGATAAGCTACGTTTTTAAAAAATAGAATCGCTAGATACTTTTTAAAATTATATATAGGTTAAGTATAGGGTTTTACTTAGGACTATAGTCTAAGTTATATAAAGACGTGAGAATAAAGTACGCTATAAATGAATAAAATAAGGGTTTATTTAAGAATTAGTTTAATAATAAATATATATTAAAATAATTAAACGGTACTAAAACGTATTATTTAATTAGAAGCTTAACCGCGCTATTTATAAAAACTAAACCTTAGTAATATTATAATACTCTTATAGCAAATAGAATCTATAGTTATAAACTATTTATTATAAATCGACCCCTAGGATATAAAAAAGAGTACTATAGTAAGCTATTAAATTAGTAATTATTATCTTATCGTAGTAATAAGAAGTGCGTTATCGGCACGAGATTAGTTTTACTACCTTTACTAATAATCCTTATTTATAATTTATAACCTTATAGATTTAATAATTCTGCCGTTTTTATATTATTAATAGGCTCTCTTACTTTTCTACCGTTAGCCCTTTTCCCTCTTTTAGTAATTTTACTAGCTCTAGTTTAGTTTTACTAGCTCTAAGGGATTCTACTAGTTATCGTAGAGTTTTAAATAAGTTCTATTACTTTAGCTACCTTAGCTTTTTTTTTTTATCTAATTTAGGAATTTTATTAAAGTTTTCTACTACCCCTTAATTTCACCTAATAAAGTTCTACTACCTAAAGCCTATTTAAGTTTCTACCGTGTTTTTACTGTCCTATTATCTATCTACTTATAATATCTATTATTCGTCGTTAGGCTACGATATGAAGCCTATAATATTAGTATAATATAGTACTATCTCCCTAAGGTATATTTATTAAATAAAAACTATTAGGTCTTATTTATTAAGGAAGGGTAAGAAAGTTTTTGCTTAGCTAAGTTTAAGCCGGGTTTTATCTCGTATTTACTTATTATTACTAGTTCTTATATACTATGTAATATAATTTATTATAGTATCTCTCTAACGCGATTATTAACCCGGTATTATAGTCTATTATTAGTTAAATAGAAGTTTTATCCCTTATTATACTAACCTCAAAGGGGTCCCTATAATAAACGCGGTCGACTTAAAAATAGTATTTAAATACTAAATAGTATAGGAAGGAAAGTAGATTAGCTAATAGGATAGGCCTAGTTACGTTACTAAGCGACTAACCTATTTAATAAAAAGCGTCTAAAGAAAAGAAGCGATATTTATATAAGCTACGTACGCTTTATAATAAGGCCGTATAGAGGTTTATTAATATACGAGCTATATATCTTATTAATCTTACGTAATAATAATATTACCGTTTTACTTATATATATCCGTTAGCGCTTTTTTTATATTAAGTAAATAGAGAGATTGCTTCGTAACTTTATAATATTAAAAAACCGTAAAACTAAAAATCTAATAACTTTAGATAAAGCTATTAAAACTAATTAAGTGCTAATACGTTATAGCTAATTATTAATTAAGAAAAGGGGGCTACTTTATTACGAGTAGTACGATATAATAAGAGTTCTTTATAAGTAGATTTTGCTTATAATCGGGCCTAGTACTAAGTTTATATATATTAAGGTTTTATATTTTATTATTTAGCTAAGGAAGACGACTAGTAATTTAGTTAGCGGGGACGAGATTAAGGGGAGGTTAATATATAGTATATAGTAAAATAATAAATAAGTTATAAAAAAGGAGGCGGCACTATTAACTCTAAGGACTACGATAATATAATAATAAGTATATAAATAGAGCAGTTATTTTAAAGTATAGTAAGTAATTTTAGCTACCGGTTTTCTAAAGAAAAGAACTAAAAGACGCGAAAATAGTAATAAACTAGAGATTAGTCTATTATAATAATAGGTTTAGAAATAAAATAGTATTATTATAACTACATTCCTCTACTAAATAGCTATATTATAATACTTAATAACTACGCACTCTACTTTTACTTTAAACTTTACTACGAGATTTCTTTTCCGCATAGTTTAGTAATAACCTCCTTATTAAAACCGGGTAAACTTCTTTTTTTTAAACATAACCTAGGGAATAGCCTCGGAGGACGGTAGTCTAATTAAATATACTAACTCGGCTCTAGATTTAAAAAAATAGTACTTAGAAGAAGACGTATACTTATAGTACTTATTTTTAAAGCGGACTTAAATATATACGTTAGTTTTATATCGTCGTTATATTTATTTATAACGCTATATAATATTTTTAACCGCTTTATTATAGTTCTTATTAGTTCTATCCCTTTTTTTTTAGTAATTATTAACAAGAAGCTATAATAGTTTATTAAATAATACGGATTATAATAAGCGCTAGCTAAGTTCTAAGTACGTAAATAAAGTAGCGACTCTATTATATTATAGTAATAAAATTAAGGTTTTTAGTATAGTTTATATAGTATAATACCGTATTATACTATATAATAATAAGTAAGTTATCGTTTTACTTTTCTTAATATATCCCTTTTTAAATAAATATACTATATAAATATACGAGGTATATATAGTAATAGAGTTACTTTTAAGCCTATTTTATAGTCGTTAGTATCCTAGGCTTTTATTATAGTTATTTTGCAAGAGTAGTTAAATTAGCTTTTATTCTATTTATTTATAAGAAATTTAGATATAAGTAAGCCTAATTTCTAAGTTCTAATAGCTATTCGAGAGGTTAATTTTAAAGCTAGAATTATTAGCTTAGGACGGGAGGTATATATTAAATAGGGATCGGCGCTTTATTATTAAATAAGTAAGTATATAACTTTTAGTTTTAGAAATATTAAGCGTGCGTATAAAAGAGCGTATATATAAAAGAGGAGTAATATATACTTATAACTATATACGGCTACTAATATTACTAACTAGATTTATATCTAGCTACTTATATTTCTCGCCCCGGTTGTTTTAAAAAAACGATCTTACCTAAGGGCTATATATATTATATAGTAAAGTATAAGAATATAATTTAATAATATAGTGCGTAAAGATAGTTATAAACTAGTACGAATAAGCAAAAGGTATATAGGATAGTATATAATTTAGTACTAGTACCTAGATATAAATTAAATAATTAAAAAATCATATTTCATTAATAAATCCGCTATAGATTATAAGTAGAAATTCTTATCTAGTGAGCGTGTATTATATTAAATATATAAGATACTTTTATATATATATTTTATAGTAATATCCGGTATTATATATATAACGGCTATAATACCCTTATATAATAAGCAAGTCTAGTCTAGGGATTCCGTATTTAAAAAACGTTACGCTAGGACTATTTAAATTTTATTTAAAAAAATTAGTAATAATTGCGTTATTATAGCTAGCTATTTTAAAATAAAACGACTATTCCCCAGAAGCTTTTTTATAAACGTATACTACTCTATATAAAGACGTTACTTCGTTCTTCTTACTTAGTTAATACCGAGCTATTATAAAATAGGTAGTTTTAATTTTAGTTACGATATTTAGGGACGTTATTCTGAGTATAGAGCTTATTTCCTAACGCAAATCGTCTTATAGAAGGCCCTTTTCCTATTTAGTATTATTACTCTCCTCGTTAGAATCGTAGCTTAGAAAGGTAGATATATAAATCTATAAAAAGCACCCTCTCGAAAGCGCTTTGCTTAATAAAGTATTTCTTAAAAATAAGAACACTAATTCTAGCTCTAGACGCATAATAGTTATAAGTAATTCCGTTATATTAGATATTTATTACGGGATGTTTAACTTACGTATTACGAGTATACTAAGGGAATAAATCTATTATAACGTAACGCCCTATTACTTAAAAGGATCTCTTTTAAGCATATCTATCTCTCGGGCGCAGAGGGTCTTAAGCTAGTAAATAAACTAAATTAGGAAAAAATACCGTTATTATATAGTTAAAAACTAATTCGGCCGCACTCTAAAATTAATACCCCGGCTATTAAAGGGCTAAAACTAAAGATAGACGTTATTTAAGTAGTAGTTTATAAAGGTTAGCTTTAGTCTAGTTTATAAAAAGAGCGTCTAGGTAGGTAAATAGTACGTAGCTAGAAATTCTAATTAGAATTAGCGCTCTATAATAACTAAAACGGATATTAAAAAGGGTCCCTAGCCTATAAATAATATCCTTATTATAATAGGGGGTTCTTATCTTAGTTATTAAAAATAACTTATTATAATAAAATAGTAATAGCTTTTTAAGTAAGTAAGAAATAGACCTTATAAAAAAGATACGTTCTTATATATACGGAAAGGCCTTTAATTACGTTATTAAAAATATTTACCTCTAGTTCCCGGGCGTTAACGCCGGTTATTTAAAAAAGCTTAGCGTAGAGTTTATTAATAAGTAATATAATAGTATATATAAGTATATTTCTATAATAATAAATTCTTATTTTTAAAAAGTTAGTTACGTCTCTTAAATACTAAAAATACTCGAGGTTACGGGCGATACTTATAGCTTCTATTGACCTTAGAGCTAATAATTACTAATAATAAACTAGGATAAGTTTAGCGTCTAAAGTAAACGTAAAAGCTACCTAAACGTCTAATTTCTAAGCTAACCCCTATTATAGTTATAAGAGCTCTTTTAAATAGCTCGATATTTTAGTTTTATAAAGTTATCTTTAACTTATATTTAAATAAGCTCGAGGTAGAAAGTATTATAGTGCCTAAGTAGTAGAAGTTAAGAACGTTCTTAAATTAGAGTATTAACTACGGGCCTATAGTATATAAATAAAATAGTTCTAGTGTAGAGAGCTATCCCTTAGAATAGGATATCGATTTTTATATTAAATATAAAGCTAATAAGTCTAACTAAGTAATTACTTTATAGTTTTATAATACCGCGCTATCCTTTATAAGCCACGTTGTCTCGCTTAAAACTACTAATATTACTTAGTATAAAACCTATTTTTATAGAGCCAATCTCCCTAAATATAGCGTAGTATATCTTTAATTATAGCGAACCCTATGTTTAGTTTAACTTTACGTAATACTCGCGCGCTTAGTATTCGTTTTTTAATCTTAAGCTTTATTAAAGCGATATTAAATCGGGGCGAAATTCCGCTATTTTTATTATTATTATTAATTATATAAATATATAAATAGGCCTTACTACGCTCCGGTATACCTACTAAACCGGTATTAATTATAATAGACTAGCTACTATATATATAACTAAAATATATTAATATAGCCCTTTTTTATTACGGCCTTTTATTTAGCCGCTTTAAAAAATTATTTTAATATTATTTCGTTTCTTTTTAATTACGGTACTAATATCGACGGGGCCCCGGACTATAGGCTACGTACTCCTATCTTCTTATTTTTACTAAGTAGAGATATTAAAACGTTTATAGTTCTCTTTTAGTAGGGCGCATAGCTTAAGTCTCTAGGATTTAAAATTAACGCCCTTTATTAAATAGCCGCCGCTAGGCTTATTAAAGTAATTACGTATTTTATTAATAAGAAGTAAATAAGTATAAACGAGGCTAACGAAAACGGGGATATATTACTAATTTATTTTTTATTATTACTATTACTAAATATAATTATAAATTACTTAGCGCGGTTTAGTATAAATATAAACTAGCTTATAATAATTAATATATAGTATATAATAGCCCTTAGTATAGCGTATAAAAATAATATATTCGCTACTACCCTAGTATTATTAAAGGCCGGAGTAGATATTATAAATAAGCTAGATATTTTAATTAAGGGGGCCGACTTAGTGCTCCGTATTTTTAAATAGGACCCGCTCGAGCTAGCCCTCTTAGCCGGGGTTAGAGAGACGGCTAGTAGGACGGCCGTAATAAAAAAATACCTTATTAATCTCTTTATTAAATCGGGTACTAACCTAAATATAACGGTATATATATTAGCCCGTAATAACTAAACGGGGCCTCTCTTATTAAAACTTATATAAATATAATGTTACTAAGAAGCTAAGATATTACTCTTTTTAGAACTCTTAAAAATCGATAAGCGTAACGAGTCTCGATTAAACGCTTTTTATATATTACGGTAACCCCGTAATAGCGTTGGTCTTATTATAGTATAGTGCTAGGATAGACGATATATCATTACGTAATATTATTAATAAGCTAGCGCAGCTTATGGATATATAAGACTACCGGAGTATAATTAGCCTATTAACGCGGGAACCGAAGTTATTAAGGATATTCTATATACTATATTCGTATTATTTCTAAGTAGCGTCCTAGAGTAATAACGCTACCGTATTACGGTTTTTATAAAAATTACCGAGGGTAATTATATAACTTATTATAGAAATACTAAAAGACGGTATTAGTTTAATAAAGATAGGCGTCTTAAATATATTATAAAAAGCGAAGGAGAGCCGGCCCGGGCTAGTAATTATAAGAGTTTTCTAATTAAAAAAAAAGAGTACCCTACGGAAATAGTATTAATATAATAAGCTAAGATAGTTAGGGGAGGAATATAGAGCTATTAATAAAATAGATATAGTATTAAGAGCGGAAAGTATAGAATTATAATAATAGTTTCTAACGAACTAGTCCTTTATAGTATATTATTAGCGAGGCTTAGTTAGTAATACTAGTATTTAAGTAAATAGCTATATTTAGTAAACGTAAAATAACTCCTTAATAAAGGGACACGGCGCATAGCTTAAGAGGGAGTTTACTACCTCGGATAGTATTTATCCCGATTAAATATTAAGTATTTTATAGCTACGTAAGTATATAAGTTTTATAGTCCTATATCTTTAATAAGCCGACGTTTATATCGGTTTTATCGGTTTTAAATATATAACTATAGTCTACCTAAGTAACTTAGATAATATAGGATCTATACTCGATCTAGTCGTCCCTTTTCTAAATTACTTAATAACATAGCTCTTTAAGGATTTGTTTCTTAATAAATATAAACTTAATATAAGAGAGGAGGTTATCCGATCCGCAAAGAATAAACATAGCTTTATAAAGGCTCGTGTTAATATATATAAGTTCGACCGTAATATACGTATTATTAATAATATTTACTAATATAATAAAGCTAGTACCGACCCCGTAACGTCCGATAATACGTTTATAATATACCTAAATACTAATTATACGGCGCTAAATATACTAAATATATATAAAAAGTATAATAGCCTTAAATAAGAAGCTAATAATAGACATAGTATAACCGTATTAAGTTCTACCGTAATTATACTAATATAGAGATTATAAAGACTAAATAGCCTATAACTAACTTTATAAATATTAATAATAACGTAAAAGCAGTACTAGAGACGCGTGTTCGTCCTAGAATAAATATAGTAGAGCTCTTAAAGACTTTTTTATAAAATAGTTATAGAGAGAGTAGGGATAGGACCGGGGGGGGGGGGGGTATATCCGCTCGTTACGAAAGTCGTATTAGTTAGAAATCGTGCTAATAGAAACTAGCTAAGTTAGCTTTCTTATAATAAAGAGTTTATTTTTCTAATTTCTATATATATACTTAAAGCTATATAAATTATAAAGACGTAGTATTATATTTAAGTCCTATTACTTAGAGTTGTAGTGTTATTAATAATCCGGGTCTAGGGCCCGAAATAGGGCGTTTATTAGTAAAAAGAGTAAATATATTTAACTCCGAGATGTAGAAGTATGCGAGTACGGCTCTATAATACTAAAAAATATATATTTAACTACGTACTTATATAAGTTTAGGGTACTTACCGAGGGCCGCTATTTATAACCTAGCTTCTTATTATTAGCTTTTAGTAAATTTATTTCCCTAAAAAGACTACTATATACTTAAAATACTGCGTATTTTAAAATATATCCGCGTTAATATAGGAGTACAACGGGGCTTAATAATTTACGTAGCCTAGTCTTCGTACCTCGAGGTAGTTAAAGTTATTTATATTATTACGAGTAGTGCGTATATATTTTACGGTATAGTCGTAAGCATTTATAATACCCTTAAGTAAAACTAGCTAGACGATTATTAAACTTTATAAGTCTTTAAAAACGGAGAGTATATTAATATATAATAAGAATACGTCGAGCGACCCCGAGTAAGTAACGCTACTTAGGTATTCTATTTTTAGTATATCGTAGGCTACTTTAAGATTAATAACGGCGCTAATTTATATACTATTAAATAAGACGGCTATGCGTATCTAATATAAAAAAGCAAAGAGGACCTCTTTAATTATAGCTAGTTAATAGCTAAGTATAATAAGACTTACCGTTACGTACTACGCTTTTAGAATTATTATAAATAGAATAAGTAAAACGGACGAAGTTATTAAAAAACGGGCTAAGTTACGCTACTTATTAATTTATAGCCGACCGATATAGTTTTAATAATAAAGATCTAAGTTAGAGATAGAGTAAGCCTTTTTTATTTTAAGCTATTAATTTACTTATATTATTATACGGAGCGTTTAAATATAATATATTATTTTTTATATTTTTAAAGTTACCGATCTAGCTCTAATATAGCTAAAAGTAGCTAAACGAGTAAATCTAAAAAAGCTCTTTTTTATATATATACTTAATAAGAGAGTAGCTTCTAAATAATAGAACGATTTACTAATTTAGTAATAGCTCCGATAAGAGCTCTTAATAAGAGAGCTATAGATATAAGCTAAATATTAGTATTTTAATACTTAATATAAATATTATTTAATAATAATACTTTTACTTCTAAGGCGTTACTAGCTAATTATAATATCCCTAAAGACTTTATATTTTTTTAATATTATAAGTAAATAGGTTTTTTTTATATTGATTTATATAAAGAGGCCTCGGTTAGTACTTCTTATATCCAGCCCTTAAAAAACGTTCTACTATACGCCGGTTTTAAAGTTATTATTAAGGTAATTTTAATACTATATTATTAATAGTAACCGACTTTTATCTTATTAATTTATAATAGAGGCTCGCCCGGCTTTATATACCGTATTCCATAACGAGAAATACTAAATATAATATTTTATAAAAACTATTAAAATAGAAGTTACCCTTAATATATACTCTATTATTGACGTAAATAAAAGGGTAGAATACGAAGACTTTAGCGAAGCTAGTTAGCCCGGTATAGAACCTTTTTAGTTTATTTAATATATAAACTTAGATAATACGGTAGCCGGTCGTTTTTTAATTAAAAATATATTAAAGAGGTTCTAAGTTAATAATAAGGATAAGAATACGGCCACGAGTGCGGGATAAAAAATAAGAGTATTAATATAAATACTAAGGTTACGTTATAGCGGGGTATAGCGCGCACGGATAGATATAAAAAGTAAATTATAATAGCTTATATCTAGTTAAGATGAACGAAAATAAAAATAAGGTTTATAAATAGAGTAAAATTTACTAAAAGATATATATAAAAGACGTTTCGTAAAGTATTAATACTATTCCTAGTTCGTACGGGATATTAAGTTTAGAAACTACTTATAAATTTAGAGAATCGCTTTAATATAAAAGGGAAGGGATTTCTAAATCGCGGCTTTTTAAAATATATAGCCGTTAATAATAATCTTATTTTAAAATTAAATATTACTGCTTATATAATATAATATAGCGCAGAACTATACGTAAATAAAGTATAAAATAAAGCTTTTTAACTGTTTAAAGCGGTTATTTACTTAAAAAAGGTTAATAATAGCCTAAGACTCTCCCTAGCTATACCCTAATCGCCGCCGTTTTCTAAATTAAATTCTTATTATGGAATAGGCTAATTATTAAAGCCGTAGACCTATAGGTAGAGCGGCTCGTTTATTATAGTATAGGCAGAGTTAGTAATATTTATTAAATATCTATTTATATATTTAGTTTCGAAATATATACTCTCCGCGCAATAGCCGCTTAATATATTATACTTTACTAGCTTTAATAAATAACTATTATATTTAGTATATTATTTATAATAGTAATTATAAGCTAAATAGAAAAAGACCCGGTCCTAGCTACCTAAAGTAAGAGCGTCGAAGTATTATTAACTATATAGTAATCTAAGAACATAAGGACTTAGACGTATTAATAATTATTTACTACTTTAGCTTATCTAGGTTAACCTACTTTATAAATATAGTATATAAATAAATAGGGCATAACTTAGCTAAATAGCTAGTAGGACCCTTATTATTATAACTACTAAATATCTATTTTTAGAACGGTAGCGCACTTAGCTAGCTAGTTATTACTAACTCCTTTATTATATTAATACCCGGCCCGCTAAGGTTATATATATTAAAAAGAAAAAACTTAAAGATAGAAGTATAAATAAGATTTTTAAACTTTAAGGCATTAAGTCCTTTAATCTTAAGTATAATAAAAACGTAAAGAACGTAGATTATAATAACTAACTATTATAAAATAAAGACTCCCTTCTCTTTAATAAATTATTAATATAGGAAATAGCTAGGCGGGGACTTCCGAAAGCCTTATACTATAAGGATATACTTATAATAATTATTCACTATTTAGTAACGGGACGAGCCGTATTAATAATAGCTATTAAGTTTATTTATTATAAAGGAGCTAATAATAAGCTAAGACCGTAAGTATACGTAGTACTACGGCTCTAATCGCTTTAAATACTTTCTATATTAACTATAAATAGGACTATTTTCTTCTATATACTTATAAGAAAGCTTATTTTTTATACTATTAGTATTATTATTACTCTAGTACTCTATAACTAAGCTTTCGATATAATAAGCTTAATGAATATAACCTGAGTACTAAGAGTAGAGGTTAGGGGTCTAATTTAGTTTACGGCTTTAGGATAGAAATAGTTAATACTTAAGGTTCCGATTTTTTAAAAATTTAGTAGTAATACGTTAGCTATTAACGAGGCTATAAGCTATTTTAAATTATAAGATAATATAGGCTAATAGAGCCTTAATATAGGTTTTAAGAAGGCTTAGACACTACGGTTCGCTTAAAGAGGGGCAGTAAATATAGTAAATAGTAAGTTAAGGTAAATAGTATTTATAAGGACTTTAAATACTTAAAGCTTTAACTCTAAGGAATACGTTTAATACTATACGTAACTAAATAATGCGCTACGATCCTAAGTTTATTACGTTTTAAAGTATATACCTTAATAAGAACGTCTAGTTCGACCTTTAAAATACCTTTTAAAAAGAGGAAACTGAGGAGTAAATATATAAGGTATTTATATATATTAGCCTTATGTATAATCCCTAGGTAATAAGAGATATAGTCCCTAAGGAGGTCTAAGAGAACTTACCTCCCGATCCGGAAATTATAGAGCTAAAATAATAATAATAAGAGTTAAAAAGTAGTTAATACTAAGTATAAAATAAAGAGAACGAAGCCGAAATCTATAGGCTAATTAAGGAAATACGTGCGAAGCGGGATTAACGTAATAAGAGTATTATAAAAAAGTATTTTAAATATTATTTTTATAACTACTTAATATAGAATATTAAGAGGTAGGCGAAAAGTAAAGAAAACGAGGAGTATATTAAACTAGATATTAACCTCTAGATCCCTAAGCGTACTAAACTAGCCTATATCCTCTATTACTAACTAGCTAACTATTCTTATAATAAACTTATAAAGCTTTAGATTAAGGTTATTAATTTAATAATTATACTTTATAATAAAAGAGAGATAGTTAAATAAGACCGTATTTATACTTATTTTTAACCTAAGCTAACTATTAAAGAGACTCCTTAACCTAAGCCCTTCTTATTACTCCTTAATCCGAATTAATACCCTGGTTATATTAAGGATTATAGGCTTTTACTAATAAAACGGACGTTTAAGTACTACTAGTTAGTAGTTAAAAATAACTACTTTAACGACTAGTATTTAGTAAAACGAGAGCGTATTATATAACGTAGTAATCTTATTTAATATAACTATTTTTAATATTAAGATAACCCGAATTTCGTAATACTAAATACGTTTAAATAGTATATATAAACTCTTTATAGCGTTTTACTAAGGATATTAAGCTAAGTTAAGTAAAGATAATTAAAAAAAGTAAAGCGTAAACGGATAGCTAAAGGGACATAAGGCTAGGCCTAGTTTAAATTATATAGAGTATTTAGTATTAATATATAAATAGATATATATAAATATTTCTTATATCTCTATCTTATATTTTTAATATAATAAAATACTAACTCGTAATCCTAAGGTCTAAACTATTTTAAAAGGGTACTAAGGATATAATTAATATAATATCTTAGAGCGTAGTTAATAACTTAGGATAATAAGTAATATATACGCCGCTACGTTTATTATAATTATTTAACTTAGTAAGGAATTAAGCGACGTTAAAATAGCCTTTAGCTAGCTATATAAGTTCGCTATAGCTTAGGGTATACTAAATTCTAACTTAGACTTAATTATTAAAAGTCGGGCTAAGGGGCCGTTATAAGCGGCGTTTAGTAAGTACTAAACTATTACGTTTTAATATATTTAGGCTCTATTTAATTATTAATAATTTATATAAAAGTAGGTTATTTAAGAGCTAATAAAATTATGAAAGCTAAAGTTAATAGTTAGTAAATTATATCTCTTATAAACTACGCTAGTTTACTAAATTAGCTTCGTTAAATAGTGCCCGAAAATAATAAAAGAGTTTATATAAACCTACCCTAATCCTCTTAAAGTTAGTAAAAAAATATTAAGATTATTTTTATTACGAGCTTTATTTTTTATATATATAGAGGGTATAGAGAAGTAATTTCTACCGTTTTTTATTATAAGGACGCTAGAATTTAAATATACTAATCCTTATAATTATATTTTCGTAATAATAAGTATTATATTTAATACTAACCGCTTTAATCTAATCGACTATAAAAGCCTAATAAAAAAGGTTTATTAATAATTCGTATTTATTTACGTCGTTAATAATATAAATCTTAAGTTACTTTAGTCTCTCGTTTACTTTACTGTATTAAAATATTAAATACGTTCTTAAGTACTAAATATTTAAAGCGTAGTAAGTAATAGGGACGGGGGTACTTTAGTTATTTAGTTCTTTATATAATAATATAAAGATTATAACGTATCTAGGGATACGGTACTATAAATAGTATTATATAATAATAGTAATATCCTAGGGATACGGGGCTATATTATTAATAGGGTTCGCTTTTTTAAATTAAATAATAGAAGTCTCGGTAACGCTCGTATTATTAAAAAATTATTTAATAAGGATCTATAACCCTCTTAGAAGAATATTTAGGTAATATAAAAGCGGAGATAGGAATAGCTTAAAGAATGTTTATTTATTATAAAGGCCTTGGGCATAACTAATATTAAGGGAGCTTTATAAAACCCATTACTAAGTATTTCTTTTATTAATAAAGAAGTTCCTTAGGGTTTAGTAGTAATTAGGATAGAGTTTACTACTTAAATATAGCTTTATAAAGCTATAGCCTACAAAAGTAACTATAATAAGTAGTTATCCGCCGTAATAATAAGCATAGGCCTTAAATCGAGCTATTTCTTCGAGAGTATAATATTAAAAAAGCTATACTAGCGGTTTAGTAATACGGAAAGCAAAAGGCTAGGCTAGCTAATACTAGTAGCTAAGGAGGGAGACTTTATCTATATTTTTAATAAAATAGAGCTTTTATATACTATTTAGCTATTTTTAAAAGGCCGATACTTCTTTATTAGTAAATATATTATCCTAGGATTTATAATAGGGGATATAATAGGGGATATAATAGGGTTATTTAGTACCGCTTCGGAGATAATACTTCTCGAATAATCTTAGTTCGTCTATTTATATTATACTATTATTATATAGGTTATAAGAGTTTTTACTAGACTATTCGTAAGTTTAAATAATAACTAAAAATAATATATCCGCTCTTTACGGCAATATAAAAAAACGTATAAAAAAACGTATAAACTAACGCAAAACATATTTATTAATCTATACCGCTAGTTTACTTAGTTATTTTCACGGGTACGTATTAGTAAGCCTATTAAGAGCCGACGTAAAGGATAAATTTAATTAGCTTATTATAACTCTTTTACATAACTCTAAATTTAGGCTATAATAGTTATCGGGGCGACATAGACTAAACGTAACGAAATATATCTAAATAATCTAGATTATTAAGACTTAAGGGTCGAATTTACTAATCGCTTAGTTTATATTATATATATATTAAATTATAATAAAAAATAAACTCGTAAAATTATAATAATAGCTTTTAAAAGCGTAATAACTTCGTAACGAAAAATAGTACTAACGTAAGTAAGCTAAAGAACCTATAAAAGTAGTACGACTATAGACCTTTCTATATTATCTTATATTTTATTACTCGCTTAGCTTTATTATTAAAGTAGTAACTAATTATATTTTAATTACGTAAAGCGATATAACTAATCTAATAAGCCGGATTTTCCCTTAACAAATTATTTTATAAAATAACTTCGTAACGAGGTAATAAGAGATATAGGATTAACTCTTAAATTCTAATACGTTCGCTTTAAGGCTTATATTTCTATTTTTATATTAATTAAACTACGTTATATTTCTAATTAGCCCGATTAATAGCAAGACTAGCTTTTAAAACTTTAAACGTAATATAATTAAGAACGCGGTTTAGAAACTAATTAATAAAGTATATAGTAATACGTAACTCCGAAGTAATATTAGCTTATAAGGGACTATAATTTTTAAGAGTTATACGAACCTTAGTTAAATAGATAAAGCCCTATTTAAGCTTATAAAGTAATTATTTATTAAGTAGGATAATATTAACGCTATAATACTTTTTTTAAGGCTACCGAGCTATAAGCCTTAATAAAGAGCTAGGGGTAAGAGTAATTAAGTAGATTAGTTTTATATATATTATACCTTTAATAGCTAAAATAGTCCGGCCTTAGTAATTAAGTATAAGGTATTATATAAATTACGACGTAACGAGGTTATTATTAATTTAGAGTTAGAAATTAAACCTAAACGCGACGTAATAAATAAGGATAGTAAGGGGTTTAGGTTTATATTAAAATTACTTATTACTACTATTATAACTTAGCTCTTTTTATATATAATTAGTAAAGGTATTTAGTATAGATATATATATATAAGAAAGGCGTTCGTTTTTTTATATATTCCGGACGATCTTATTATTATATACTATTCCGTATGCGTACTTAACTTAGATATTCTTAATAATAATAACGATAAGAATAGGCTTTATAGTATAGCTATTATATAGGTCTTTATTTTTATCCTTTAGGCTCTGCGTATTAACCCGCCCCTATAGTCCTAGTATAATACTACTATAGGTCTTAATACTAAGGCTATAAAGTACGACGACGTACTAAGGAATATACTTAAAATAGTACGTAAAAATAAGAAAGTGCGTATCTCTTTATATAAGCCTTAATATTAATAAGGGTTTAAGTACTCGCTAATTTAAATACGGTTTTAATATAAGTAATTTAATAGTAACGTAAAGTAGCGGGATAATAGTAATAATAATAAAAAAGGAACTCTTTTTTTACTAATACTAATATAACTAATCTTTAGTAACGAAAAGGCTCTTATGAAGTTAAGTACGGGCTCGACCGGTAAATAGGTATAGGAGTACTAATATTATAACTAAGAGAAGTAGATAAATATAAAAGATTATTAATTCTATATACTATAATATCTACTTAGATTAATAAACGGCTAGCCTTTAGATAAACGCTACCCGAATTTCTAAAATTACGGATATTAATACCTAAACTAACTAAATTTCATTTAACTTATCTACGTTTAACTAGCTAAAGACCGTAGTTACGATACTAACGTCGTACTACTTTACTTATTTAGGTCTATTAATATACTTTTTAAAATTAGGATATTCTCCTATAGCTATACTCTTATTACTAAAGGTATTAAGATATTCGACCTAGCCCTCCTTTATTATAAGAAGAAGATATATAATAAACTTTATTTAATTTAGGGAAAATATATTCCCGTTTACTTAGGGCGGACTAATTTAACCTTACTATTATACTACAATAGTAGTATATACGAGCATATTTTATTTTTTAATTAGGCTAAAAAACCTCTATTTAACTTTACTAATTAAGTAACTAACGTAGATATTAACGTAATTACCTAAGCGTATTAGAATCTATATTAATTAAGTATTATTTATAGTAACGTAAAATTATATAATATATTACGTAATAAGAGTATAGTAGGTAAAAGTATTATAATAATAGACTTTAAGCGGGCGGAATTTAGCTACCGCTTACCTCTTAATTTACTTAGTTCGAACTATTAAAATAAGAAAAAGAAGCGGGGGATATTAAGGAAATTAATTATATTAAATAGCTAAGGGAATAAAAAATTTATAAAAGAGCTAGACTTTATAATATATTATATATCGAGATATATAGACGCTAAATAGTAAGAGATAGCCGTTAATATAACTAGGAAAGTATAAGATTTTTTATTCGAGGGTTTTAAAGAACCGTTTTAAATAGCTTTTTATTAGCTTATATATTTATAAAAGCCGGGAATAGTAATAAGAAGATAGCTTACGAAGAGTTTAATATTAATAAACTGTTATAAACGCAACCTTCTTACCGGCTATAAATATATATATATAAACGTAACTACCTTATTTTACTAAGGAGCTATACTTATATTAGTATATTAGTTAATATAAAATTAGCTAATAGCCTTTATTTTATTATATTTGGTATTATTATGTAAACGCTATAGTAATTATAAGCAGGCTCTTTACTAGTACCGCAGCTAAGATATTAACTAATAGTATTACTACGGGCTTATATTAAGTTAGTAAATACGAATTTACGTACTTATATTACGTAAGTAAAGTATATATAAGAGGCTCCCTAGCTTTTTAGCCGGTTAGGTACTACTTAGGTCTAGTACTTTAAAATGCAGAGAATGTTATTATTTTAGTTAAAACGCCTAGCTACTTTCTAACTATAGTCCTCTTTAGCGATTTTATTATATAACGTAAAGGAATACTAGCTATAATACCTCCCGTAGCCTAATTTAATAGGCCTTAGGGGTACGTCGTATCCCTTATTAATTCTAACTAAATAGGGTAATTATATTTTAGTTATTTAGTCTCTTATCGATCTAACGTTAATTTACCTAAAGCTAGCTATTTAATTCTTAATCTTTTATTAACGTCGCTAATTTAGCTTTTAATAAAACTCCCTAACGTTTAAATAGAGACGAAACTTAGTTAACTTACCTATACCTAGATTATATAGTTAGAAAGTTATTCTCTAAAATGCCGTTATTATAGATAATTAACGATAAGATTAAATTTTATTAGGCTATTATTTAACTGTTAAAATAGAAGTAACCCCTTCTCCCCCTCCCCCCCCCCCCGCGCTAAGTAATTAACGCCCGGTATTAATATTAATAAGGTTTTTAATTCTCGAACCGTATTCTATAACTTAAAAATAAGATTTAACTAGCTAATTATATAGCTTTTTTAGTTTATAGGTCCGAAGGATTTATAAAGATTGCGGTAGTTTGCGTTAAGGAGTAGCTAAATTATTAAAGACTTATTTTATAACTTATTTATAATAAGCTTTAGCTAAAAGAGGTAGTTAAAAATATACGGGGTCTATTTCGGGTTTTAGAGGACTACGTAAGTAAAAGTATATTAGCTATTTAGTATAAAGTCTAATAATAACTAAGTAATTAAGGCTTAGAAATAAGTACTATATAGGATCGACTCTTTAATAAAGCACTAGGAATTAATAAGAATCGGATTTTATAAAAATAAATACCGTCCTAGTACCTTATATTATTTTATTAAAATATAAAGTATAGTTAAGGGAGGGTATTATTACTTAGTAATTTCTAAGCTATTTAATCTCGTTTACCCTTACGGCCTTTCATTCCTAAAGCCTATATAATATATAATATATATATAAAAGCTCTTTTAAAAATCTACTAAAGCCGTTATTATAATTATTTTATAATATCCGAACTTATATTACTAAGGATAGGAAAAGGGCTCTATTATTTTTAATAAGTACTTAGTTTACCCCGCTCTAAATTAATTCTATTACCCCTAAAGTAGTTCGACCCTACTTATCTTTTTATTATCCTTACGGATCTAATTTTTAGTTTAGCGTTTTTATTATACTAAGTTTAATTTTATTATTTATATAAATTACTATACTTATTAACAAACTTCGATTTATTTTACCGCCCCGGTTTTATTTTATTATTTTAAACTTTTTTTTTATCGTTCTTTTTTAGGATTTTACTACGCTTTTCTACCGGCTATCTAAATCTATCCGCCTTTCTAATTCCGAATTCTACCCCCCTAATATTAATTTTTTACTACTCTTAGCCATGCTTTTTTACCTACCCGCTTTTTAACTATTTAAAGAGACGTTTCTCTATTTAGGGCGTTTATTATATATCCGTAATTTTTATTTCGATAAATATAGCTAAACGCAAGGCCGACCTCTACCGTTAACCTTTCCGGCCGGCGCCGCCGCAGGGCAGCTTGCCCATCCCGAATTAAATAGCGGTTTTCGTATTAAAATCACTATATTGCGTTGAGCGCGTGCTTAAGATACATTGCGCGTATTATATAATTAAAAAGTATACTATATCGTATAATTTCCCTTAAAAGCGTAATCCCGTTAAGGTCGATCTTTTGTACCTATAAAGCCGGAAAAAAAACCACTACATATAATAATAAGACTTTAGTAAGAATATATTTATTAAACAATAATAGAACTTAAAAGTATCTAAATTAGTGACTAGATACTAATAAAGTAGAGGGACGTGCTCTTTTAAGACGCTTTGTATTCTTAAGCTTACTTTACTAAGTATAAAAATCTAATAGAAATAACGTTAGTAATATACTATATATTAGCCCCTTATTATGCTATAAAGTGTTATAAGAGGCCGACCTTACGGGCCTAATTTTAAAGCTAAATAACGCTAGTAAACTAAATATTTAGGGTACTAACTCTAAGTCTCTAAAATAGTAACGCTTAAATCTAAGTAGTGACTATTCGTTTTACGTTATTATCCTTAGATCTTTTATATATACTATCTATCCTTATTATACCTAGCTTATAACTCTAGCTATATTGTTATTACGTATAGTATAGTTTTTATTTAATAAACTATGATCTTTTTTATTTATAGATCCGGGTTATTATTAAATAGGGAAGAACGAATATTTATAAAAAAGAGAGACGGGGAAACCCTACCCGGATCCTACTTCCCCTTAGTATAATATATAAATATAGGAGACCGTAATAAATAGCTAGGTAATTTACTATATTAAGTATCCTATAGAGCTATCGGACTCTATAGTATTTAGTATAATAAATTCCGAGCTAGTTTATAATTATAATTAAAAAGCTAGCTAGGATCTAAAGATTTAAATACCCGGTGGGCCTTAAGTACCTAGGGATAATACTATATAACTAACTATTAGTAAGCTTTATAGCGGTTTTATAAGAGGTTTCCTTACTAATTACGGTACTTAGAGACTAAGCTACCCGCTCGATAAATAAAAGTACGGCGCGTATTTTTAAATATTTTTTTAAGCCGCTATTTCGCACTATAGTATTAATAAACCTGTTATTCTATTTTAATAAAATCGATATTTTAATAAATCGAAATAGTCTTAGGAAGCTTCTTGACTTTTACTAAGGGCGGCGATAAAATAGCTTTTGAATTAATTTATACTTAGTTTATTATACCCTAATTATTAAGCGTTATAAAAAGATTATTAGTAAGCTAATCGGCGGTTCGTAGAATTCTAAGTAGGGTAGGAATTTTGAGCGCACCCTTATTTAATACTTACCTAGGCTAGAAAATAATACGGCGTATTACCGGGCTTTTTAATATTAGCTAGGAGATTTTACGTATATTATATAGTTTAAGGTAGATATATACTACTGGTAAAAAGTCGAGGAGGGTAGTACTTTATAATTATTAATATATGTAATAAATTAATTATAGACCGATAATAATTAAAAAAGAAATGCTTTTATTAATTAGTAACTAATATAATAAGTATTAATAACTTAAGTAAATACTATAGAAATTAAAATAGTAACTAGATATAAGAGCCTAGGGGTATATATACCGTAACTTTAGTTTAGTAAAACGCCCTAGCTTATCCTCGGATAATATATAAATAGAACTTTTAAAAAGCTAAGAATTACTAATATAATAGCTTAATTTATAAGTTAAGAAGAAACGTATTAACTCGAACTTCGTAAATTAGCTATGGTTTTAATATAATTACGCGAGGCTATTTAAAAAAACAGAAGTAAGTTTTATATTATAATTTATAAAAAAGCTATAGAGATATTAAATATTAAAGTATACCCTTTATATATTACGAAAGAGGCTATTTTAAAAAAGTTAAAAGGCGAGCTTTAGAGTTAATAAAGAGCGGTTTAGAAAATAGTAGTTTACTTATACTTTTAGTAATTAAGAGCTATTTATTTATATTTTAAAAAGTAATATCGAGCCTTATTAGTTTATAAAAGGGGGCGTTTCGTACTATATAATTATACTAAGTTATTTATATTATAGGGAATAGTAGTATTTATATTTCTTATTTATTATGCCGAGAGTAATTAAACTAAAAGTTAAGTATTAAGTAACTACTATACGGAGGTTAGTATCCTTAAAATAGGCTTTTACTTCTAAAGAAGGCTTTATTAAATAAAAAAAAAGCGTCTCGGACTTATGCTAGTTAAGCTTTATAAATACGATTACTATAACCGTTATGAATAAACCGTGCTTAAGTAAGCTTTTAGTTATTAATAACAGGTCTATATATAATAATAACTACGGTAAGCCTCTTTACGTAATACTAAAACTACGTATCTAAGTTAATTAATATTAATATTATCTTCCGGTCTACTACTTCCTTATATATATTTATCGAGTATAGGTACTATATAAGTAGTATATAAGAAGTTAACGTAGTAATTTATACTTAGGAATATAGAGTATTAAAGAGCTGCTCGAGTTATTATTATTTTTAATATAGTAAATATAAATTTAACGGCCCGTAATTATTAAAAATTAACTTATTATTATATATTATAGAGGGAGGTATTAATAAGAAGTTATGTTTAATAATATTTACTACTATATTACTAAGTATATATAAGTAGTTTTTAAAAACGAGTCCGTTAACTAAATCGAACGCGCTTTAAACTTCTTTTACTTTTTTAAGCTTATTTATAATTATTTTAATAGGGCCCTCGACGGCCTTCTCGTTAATAATCTTACGCTTTGCAATTCTATTTCTTTAGCTAAATAAGAACGATATGCTCTTAAAATAGTATTAATTAATAAGGGAGTATAATAAGGGGTATTAAAAGCGATACTTAGTTAGTATAAAATCGAGCTATAAGCGGAGATTAGTAAGATATAACCTATTCTACGGATTTATAATAGAGCCCTTAGAAGTTAGTTTATAGTCTATTTTAATAATAAATTTAGTAAAAGCTAAGGAATAATAAGTAAGGATATATTCGTTAAGTAAAATAAGCTAAGTTCGTTACTCTACTACCTCGGCGTATTCTTATTCTTTATTAGTACGTTCTTTTATAAAAACTTAGCTAAATCCTTAGTATTTCTTATTTAGCTTATAATATCCTTAATTAATATAGTTAATAAGGTATGTATTTAGTTTTTTAAAAGTTAGAAAGTAATAGGAAAGTGTTTAGGCTAGCCTATAGTATAGAACGGATCTTATTATATTACTAAGTAATCCCTAGCATCCTTATTAATAAGTAAGCCGTTTTTTTACGAACTAAATTATTTAAAAAGAGGCGTCGTTATACCGTAATTTACGTACGCTCTTTATTTATATTGCGTGCGCAAAAAGGCTTATTAATATACGAGCTATATACCTCGCCAGTTTAACGTAACTATATTATAATCGTTTTACTAACTTATATTCGTTAGTGCCTTTTTAGTATTAAATAGAAATAGAGATTTCTTCGGGTTAGACTACCTTATACCTAAGGATTTTAAAATTACTATAGTTATATAATTTATATAGATTTAGCTAAAAGACTTGGACGGATTAATTATTATTATATTTTAACTAATATATAAACAAACGGGTCTTAATTTATATCTTTTTATAAACCGCGATATAGTATAAAACTAATAAAAAGTAATAAATAAGTTAATTTAAAAAGTAATACTATAAATATACTACTTATTACCTTTCTTAAAAAGATAGTATAGATTAAAAGATATAAAGAGAGCAATACACTAAGTATACGTAGTAATCCGGGCGGTATAGTAAATATATAAGAAAAATAGATATTAATATAACTACGATCCTCTGCTAAATAGCTATATTATCCTACTTAACTACTAATTACGCTAGATTAACTTCTAACGTCGCTTTAAGATCTTCTTTTTATATAGTTTAGTAATAATCTTATTACCGGAACTAGATAGATCGTTTTTTTACTAAACCTTAGCTTTAAAAGTGGCTTTAAAGGGCTATAATATAATTAAACTTATTAACTTATTACGAGATTTAAGGAAATTATGTTTATTAGAAGACGAGTATTTATAGAACCTGTTTTTAAAGCGGACTTAGATATATATATTAGCCCCGTGCCGTTATCGTATCTACTTATAACGCTATATAATATTTCTAACCGTTTTATTATAGTTCTCGTTAGTTCTATCCCTTTTCTTTAGCTACTACTAACGAGAAGCTATAATTTATTAAGTACGGACTACTATACGATAGTACTATATTATTAACGTATTATAAAGTAAAAAATAAGTCTAATGCATTATTATCTTATCGTTCTATTGTAATATACACATGTCACTTCCTCTTTTGCAAATATTAATAATGTTTAAGAAGCTAAAAGTTACTATAATAGACCCCTATAAACCTTTAGTAATAGCTATAGCGACTTGTTTATAAGTAAAATATAGGGTCGGGATCATTAGATATAGTGCGAGTAATAGCACGTATCTAAGAGCTACTTGAAAGTATTTATAACCGGCTTTTATAGCTATTATTCTCTTATTATTAATTATAGTAATATATATATAGTAAGGCTGCCTTTCGGCGCAGCCTATGTGGGTTAGGTTTAGAAAGATGAAGTGTGTTACTGAGAGGAAGCAATATATAATTAATACTATACTCTACTTAATACATCCCTTTTTAAGTAAGTATATCGCACGAACGCGTTAAGTACTAAGTAGTAATAAAGCTATATCTAAATCTATTCTATAATTACTAATTTCCTAAACTCTATCGTAGCCTTTTTATAAGGGTAGCTAAAATCGGCTTTTAATATATCTATTAATAAGAAGAACGTAGAGTTATTACTTATAGATATTAATACGTAGTTTTAAACGCGGGTAGCCCGAATAACGGGATTTAATAACTATCCGAGAGGTAGAATAGGAAGCTATAACCGTTAGTTTAGGACTAATTATATATACTAAATAATTATACGCACTTTATTACTAAATAGATAGAGCGTAAATAAAAACTCTACTTAAAGCACTATAATAATAAGCTTTTCGTTTTTAACTATATAGTGCGAAGAAGCTTATTATTATTTAGAAACGAGAGGGACTTTAATTAGAGCTATTAATAAAAGCAAAAGAGGTATAAGTCGGACTTTTTATTATTTAATATAAGTTATACGGCTACTAATATTACTAACTAAGCTTATATATCCGCACTTATAGTATTTATACTAGCTATTTAGAAAAGGAAGAACTTATCTAGGTAATATATATATATATAGTATGTGCTATATTATATATATTAAAGATATAATTAAATAACGTATCGCATAGCAATAGCCCGAGACTAAAAAAGATAAGCGGAAGGTATAAAAAATAATATATAAGCTCGTGCTAGTATATATATAAATCGACTAGCTAGAAAATTTAATACTATATTATTTATATATTTACTATAGATCGTACGGATAAGTTCTAAATCAGTATATATATAATATATTATAAGCTTAGTAAACTAAACTATAAGCCTTCGATAAGCTAAATAGGATTTAACGATTTATAAACATCTTCCCTTATTACTATAGTTATGCGTAAAGTTAATAATATTAAAATCTATATATTAACGAGTCTACGATCCTTATAAGAAATTTTTATTCTTATATACGGGTTTATAAAATAGTCTTTTACTAACTACTAGCTTTTATTTTACTATTTATAGTACGCCTCGATACGTATTTATTATAAAAATATTTAGTAATATAACTATAATAATTATAATACCCTTATATAATTAATAAGTCTAGCCTAGGGATGCCGTATTTAATAAACTTTATATAAAGATTATTTAAATCCTAATTAAAAGAATTAATAATAATTACGCTATTATAGCTAGCTATCTTAAGATAGAGCGAGCGTTTTATAAAGGCTTTCCTATAAATATATATTACTTTATATAAAAGTATTACCTCGCTATTCTTAGTTAGATATTAAGCCGCTATAAAGTAAACGGTCTTAATACTAACCGTAATAATAAAAAACGCTATACTAATTAAAAAGCCTATTCCTTAATACGAATTGCTTTATTTAAGTCCTTTTTCTTTTTTAATACTATCGCTCTCTTTATTAGAGTCGTAAAAGAGGAAGGTTAATATATATTCTTATAAAAGCCTCTATTTATAAAGCGTTTTACTTAATAAGGCGATTTTTAAAAGTAAGAATACTAAATATAGCTTTAAACCTATAATGCTTATAGACGATCCTTTTATATTAAATATTAACTACGGTATACTTAAGACCTATATATTACGAGTATACACATCTTACTTCTTATTTACTATAAGCGATAGGCGAATAAACGTGCTATGGGTGCTATATCTTATTATTTTAAAATAACCTTATTAAGTATGTCTATTAGGACTAAAGTATCTAAAGCTAGCGAGTAGAGCCCGAGATAAAAGCTATTGCGTATAGTTATATAGCTCGTCTAATTACTCTAAAAGCTAGGTTAAGTAAGTTAGCCTAAGTATAGCAGTAGTACTATATAGTATAGATTAAATATTGCTTCTTCTTAGTAATATACTACTTTTATTTTTTTAATTCGACCCTTATAAGCTAAGCCTATAGTCGTTCTTATTATATATATATAACTTTAATTAGAAATACGAGAACGACTACTATTAAAGCCGGTTATAAATACTTAGGAGTAGCTCTTAATTACGTATTACCCCTCGTACTATTATATATTATCCCGACCCCTCTTTTTAGTTTATAAACTAACTACTATAGCTATTATTAGAGGTTTATAAAGACTTATTATAATAACCTTTAGTTTTTTAAATATTAAGAATATTTGTAAAAGAGGAAGCGATATATATATAATATATATATATATATATAGTTTATTACGCCCTAATTAAGCTATTTAAGGCTCGTATAATTATTTATATATTCCCTACTTTCGTTTATATCCTTACTTCTTAGAAGCTTATATAAGCCTTATCCGTTTCTATATATATTATTTTTAGTTTTATATACTAATATTACGGTTACTTATAGTATTAGTAATAGGCTATCCTAAGGGTGTTTTTTAAAGTATTTAGCGTCTTATTATTAGTAGCTAAAGCTAGTCCTATTATCGATAATACGAGGGTACGTAGAGGTATTATTAATTAATATATAAGTTAGTATAAGTCGTTATAACGGGGTTAGTAATTACTTATAGTCGTTTTACTACTAGCTAATCTAAGTATCTAGTCTCTTTATATTTATAATAAACTTAATCGTTTTTTTAATAACATCTACGTTTAGTAACTAGTTATTAAGGTCAGACGCGCTTTTTTTTAAAAAAAAGTACGATAGGTTTCTTTTTTACGTTTTTATTTATTAAAGTATCTAAGTTCGTTATACTATTTATTATATATAATAAAAGAGAAAATGCTTTATTAATTCTGCTATATATTCGTAAGCATAATATGCCGAGGTAGTTATTCTGATTTAATATAAGTACTAATTTAGTCTTATTATATTAGTACGTAGTTACGCTAGGATACTAGCTTTTTTTTTAAAAAGCTCGTTATATAAGTTACGTATATACCTTTTTAATAAAGCAACGTCGATCTTTTTTAAATATACTCTTATATTATTAAATAAAGCTCCGTGCTTTTATCGTACGCTCTATAAAGCGATCCTTAGTACCGTTAAGTAGGCTCTAGCCGGTCGTTTTTATAATATCTTATTTAGTCTTATGCTTTCTTTTATTATTATTTTAGCCGCTTTTAATAAGTCTAATTTTATTATTAATAAAAGCTAGAAGAGTATAACTCTATTACCCTTTTTTTAAAGATTTTATATATGAATATATAGTTAGTAAATCTCTCGTTAGCTTAATTATTATTGTAAGTTATAAATAGTTAGTATAGCCGCTTTATTATAAATAAATACGTAAATAGCCCGGTAGTTAAGCTTTTATAAAGAAGACTTAACTAATTTTATTAATACCGCTAGCTTTATTATATACGGGTTCTGCTCTATTCTTAGGCTAAGTATACGCAAAGCTATTATTATACTACTACCCCCTCTAAGTAATATAAGTAGTATTATAACCGTTCTATAGTTTATAATCCCATTTCTTACCGAACTCCCTATTACTATTTTTATTACTTACCTAAATTAAACTATTTTAATAGCTTTAACCGCGTTATTATTAATTATTATATTAATCCGGGCCTTTTATAGAGTGATCGAATGCCCTTTAATAGTCTCTAACTTATTAAGAAGTTAGTTATAATAGGCCTCCGCTATTAACTAAAAAAGTAATAGGAACTATTAAAAGGCTACTATTTATAAACGTTAAAGCGGATAGGTCTTAAGAAGGCTTCGTATCCGTATTTAGAATATTATTAATTTTTTATTATATCTCTCTTATACTAATTAAATACTTACCTCCGCTTTAGTAATTACTATAGTTATTAAGTTAAAGGTTCTTACGACTACTTAGGCCCTAATCCTCTATACTTAGTTAATTACTCTTATTTATATTACGTAATATTTATATTTTTAAACGTTTAATGCGTAGTTTATTATTAGTATTACGGCCGTAATAAAAAGCTATTTAACTATTATTAAAAATAGGCTTTTAAGCTACTTAAGTCCTAATACGGCTTCTAGCCTTTTTGTTATTATATTTATAATATACTTTTCGAATCGTAGCTTTATATTTATCGTTACTCTTAGTACTTTAATATAGTCCTTTAGTTAGATAGTATCGCCTTTTATAATAAAACTAGTTAAGTTTAGTAGTAATTTTTAGTTATATATAAAGTAAATAATAGCCGTCTTATCCGTTTTAAAGGTCGCCCCGCTTCGTCGTTCTTATTTAAATACTTTATTAATAATATTCTAAATACCTTCCCGGTTTATTTTATATAATTAGCTAGTAACTTACGCTATATAATTATTAATAAAGGCTAGTGCGCCCCCGTTTTTATTAATTTAGTATTATATAAGGTTAGTATTAAAAAAAAGGAATAATATAAGTAATAGTAGCGAGCCCTAAGGCAAACCGGCTTATAATAACGAACGAGCCTCGGACTCGTAACTATTAACTAATATACTTATTATATAATGAAAATAAAAAGCATCGACCTATTTTACTAGCTTCTCGGGGATACCCTGCGCCCTAAGTTATTAAAATAGTCTTTTTTTATATATACTATTATATACTCTTTTAATATTAAAGCTAATTAGACTAACTACTTTTCTCTTTTTTTACGCTTTATAAATATATTCTTATAGTAGTACTAGTACTTACTCCGCTAACTTCTATTTATAAGCGCTAAAGTAGTTTATAGGGAAGAGGCTAAACGTCTTAACTATATATAAAATACGTTTTATTAAGACCGACTCTAGTACTTTTTTAAGTATTAAAAGTAGCGAGATCGGTTACTAAGCCTTTACTATACTATAGTTACTTTTATTTAGCTTCTTTAATAAGATAATTTTAGTATATTATTATTATTAAAATAGCGTCCTTTTATTTAGCGAGGCTTAAAAAAGTAAGAGGACCCTCCCCTTTACTACTAGCTATATATATTTCTATATTATTATTAATAAATTATCCTCTCTAAGTACTTTTTATAGCTTTATTATAAAGAGCTATTTTTTTATTTTTTTAGTATAAGGTTAGGGAAGGGTACCGGCGACTTTTATAGCCGCTCCCCCTCTTTTTTAATTATATTAAAAAGAAGAGAAAAGAATATAAAAAATAGCTCTTTAGCCTACTTTATAGCATCTTCTATTTAAGAACTATTAGCTCTTTTTAAATAGGGGATCTTATTAAAAAATACCCTTTTATTAACGTTAAGATACTTCGTAGCCTTCTAAATATTTATATTATTAATTAAAAAGTCCTTTTAATAGCTCTTTTTTTATTATTAAATAATATTATAATATTACTTAGCTACTAAGCGGGCGCGTTTTTCTAACTCGGCTTAGGTATTACTTACCCTTCTCTTTACCCTCGCCCAATTCTTTTAATAAATATAAATCTATTAGAGCTATATAAGGTCGGCCGTTTATTATTTCTTTATATATAGAGATAGCTTAGCCTTAGGGGTTAGTACTTCGACTATTTTATATATTATAAATATTAGTTAATCGGTCTATTATTATATTATACCTCCCGTTAGTATTTACCCTAGGTTTGCTTTTATTCTTTTATTAATTTACTTTTATAGAGCGTTTTTAAAGAGGAGCCGTAGTTAGTTTTTTATTTTAGGCACGGTAATATTAAAAGTCGTCTCGATTACTTAGTAATCCGACCTATAGTCTATTTTACATAGGGTATATCGTATTACTATTTTTATTAGCTCTTTAAATATAAGGGTTAGGTCGATCGTTATTATTATATTATTCTTTTTTTATATCCTCGTACTATATAAAAAGAGGCTACGGAGCGAGTATTTACTTATTAAATCGATAATCGGGTCTGCCTCGCCTTATTAGCCCTTTAATATATTATTACCTCTTTATAAATAGTTATAGTAGTTAAAGTTTCTTATTAGGGCTACGTTTACCCTTTTACCTATTCCTCTTTAAATATTTATAATAGTTTATTTTAGTAAGTTATATACTTATTATAATATCTCCGGCTTTTATATTAGTACGTATACCGACGCTATTAGTAACCTTTAATTTAGAAACTAGATAACGGCTATAGTAATATCTAAGGACGCTATTAGTACCTATTCTGCTTTTACTTCGTTATTTACTTATAATAAACTCCTAATTCCCTATTTTCTTTTATCTTTTTACTCTATTAGTACTATCCTTATCTATTTACTATATCTTATTAAAATAATAATAGCTTTATTTTTTATCCTCCGTACCTATAGCTCCTATACTATTATAGTTATAAAATTGCGTAGTGCCTCGTTATTTATTAAACTTTTATAAACCTTAGCCTATTTCTTTACGTTAAGTTAAAGGATCTAAACTTTTTTATTTATAAGAGCGCGGATTTAGCTTTAAATAGTTCTTATTAAACGACTTATATAGTCCGCTATAAGGTATATATATTACGATCGTTTTATTATATTTAAAATAATAATAGCTTACCTTAGTATATCGTCTATATACCTAGGGGTTTATATACTAATACGCCTTATACTTAGTGATTTATTAATAATTATAATATTATTAAAAACGTAGCCGCTACTTAAATACTATCGTTGTGCCGGACTCTTTTTTAATATAAAAAAAGCCCTCGGAGATTAGTTTATATATATTACTAACCTTAATTATAAATACGACTATAGACCTATATACTTTAAGTATATCTTTCGTACTTAATTAAAATATCTTAATAACGGTAGTCTCGTTTTCTTAGCTAAGTACCTCTACTATTTTAGCCCTAATATTACCCTTTTTATTTAGTATTTTAGTTCTTTTTACGTTATCGATCTTTACGGAGTAGAGTTCGTCCTATAGAACTCGTATACCGGGACTAAAGCTTTTTTTTATAATCTATTTAACTAGCTTATATTTAGTATTATTATAATAAATAATCCGAATCCTATCCACATTCCTTAAGTTTATTATAATAGCCTAATAGCGCTAGCTATTCTATTTATTTATTATATATATCTTTGTTTTTACTACGGCCCGGATTTAACTTACGTTAGGCTTATTACTACCTTTTTTAACTTTTAATATATTAATTATATAGAATAGAGGGTCGCTACGGCTTGCTAAAATTACGTTACTTAGTATAGCTACCTATAAGTTATAACTTTATTTACTTAAGCCGCTACGCGTAACGTCTATATAAAACGCGCTTAGGCTATTCTATATCGTAATTACTACTACGATTACTTTAAAGCTTTTATTCGTCTTAATACCTTCGTCCTCTATACGTTCTTTTATCGCTTATAGCTCTCTTTTAATAGCTTATAGCTCGCCTTTAACTATTTATAGTTCTAAAATAATTACGTAAAGCTCCGCTTTAACGTTCTTATTTTATATTTCTAACTTTTTTTACGTATTAAATATAATTTTAACTACTATATATAGCTCTTTAATTTACTTACTTATCGTTAAGAACAGTCCCTTATCGTTATTCTTAATAGGTTTTATATATCCCTTAGCTAGAGTTACGGCTTATATAATTACTATCCGCTAGCTATTATTAATAATCTCCGTCGCTCTATTAGTTATATTATTAATTATCTCTTAGTAGGTCTAGTTTAGTTAGACTTTTATAAATAGTTTTCGTACCCTTCGTAATAATAAATCCTCGTTACTTGCTATTATAACCTCTTTTATAACGGTAATAAATATTAAATTTAGCTTACGATTTATTACGTTAGGACGTATATAAAGTTACTACGTAATAGATCGTATTAGTACTATATAGTACGTTTCGGAGCTTCTCAATAGCGATTAACTTAATAACGTCAAATAATTCTTTAAAAATATAAATATTAAAAGTCTTCGCTCCCTAAAAAATCCACGAGCTTAATACTTCTTATAATAAATGCGTACCTATCCGGGTCTATTACTTACCCAGACCTACCATAGCTAATCATCCTTTTTTTTTTAATTCTTAATAGAGACTATAGTATTAAGGTATAGTATATTTTTAATAATCGCCGACGCGCCGCCTATATAACTAATAAGAACGTCTAAGTAATAACTTCTAAAAATAATTATAGCTAAAGTACTATTTAACAAAGGTTTTTATATAAATAAAACCATAGTACCGGCCTATCGTATACTATTCAATTCCCATAGCTCCTAAAATATATAAAAATAGTTATAATAAACAAACCTCGTATTTAAATTAATAGCGCCCGCGGACTTAATTTATATTTAACTAGCTCTTAAAGTTAGGGCTTACCTTTATAAAAAGGGATACTACTTAGCTTATATAATAAGTTAATATTTATACTATACTTACGACTATACGCTAGTACCTAGCTAATACGATATAATTTTATATATATTATAAAATTAATACTTATAAAGAGACTAGCCCCGACTAATTAATAATAAAAATAATATTTCCTAAAGCCTAGTCCTTAAAGCTTTGCGCCCGCTAAGCTCTTTTATTTTAAATATTTTAATTATTACTATTACTAAGGGCGAATAGGTCGCTTAGGATAAGTCCGTTATACTTATAGTAGCTAAAATTTAAGTTCCGTAACTCGGAGTCTTTTTGACTTTATATTTTATTATTTTTAATAGCCCCTCCTTAATCTTTACTATTTTTTAAAACGTTAATAAGCCTTAAAAAGTAGCTTTAGAATTAAGTATATAATAATCTTAAGTCTAGCGATCCTAGGGTTATCGAAATATACAAAACACTTTTATTAACTAAACTTTAGAGTAGTAGTTCTACTCCTATTACTATATTTAAAAACTATATTAAACTTATTTTATAAAGAAAATAGTAATAAATAAAAAGGCTTATTTAAGCCGGGTTATAAAAAAAAAAACGGATTACGACTACTAAATAAATAATTAATAATACGATTTAAATCGCTTTTTTACTAAAAGAAGTAGTTAAAAAGGCTATATAAACTACCCCTAAAGCCGCTATTACTTAAGTTAATATCTCTTTTATTCTTAAGGTTAGTTATTTTAAAAACCTATAAACATATATTAACCTTATATAAATCCTTATAAACTTATTTACTAAGCTAAGTATTTAATACGATAATATTATTTATATTATATTAAAAATAGACTAGTATTAGAACTTCGTTAACCTCTTCCTCGATTAAGAGAGTACTAGGCCGGACTTGGAAGGGCTACGTAGTTAGCTTAAAAAATATATTATTTAGCTTTATTAAAAGCTCTTTTTATACTTAATAAGAAGTATTTACTTCTATTTTAAGAACTAAGTTATTATTTTTTTAAGGGATATTATAAAGCTAAATAACTAAATTAATAAACTTAATAATATAACTATTACTAAGACTACTATACGAGGCTATTCGGACTAATATTATAACCTAAAAGTATCTTAATACTTCTAAAAAACGTATTAATACCTCTAAGGCCTCGAAGCTAAGGCGGAGTACTAGCTTAAGTAGTTTTAAAGTATTACGTTTTCTATTTAATACTAAACTAGGTAATATATAAAAAAGTAATAGGACTAGGATAATAAGAAATACCTAAATAACCTCTTTTAAATAGATCCTTACGATAATAAAACGCGTATCTAGGATACTAAAAGCGGTCTTTTTTAAAATTCGTATTTCTAGGTCCTAGGCTATCCCGACTTCTAGCGGTAGTATATAAACATATAGAGCTATTTATTTTAAATAAGGGGTAATTTAAATAAAAATAAAATAATACTCCTATATAGTATTATTAACGAGCTAGAGAAAGAACTTTTTAATAAGTTATCCTACTTCTTTTATTAAGTTACTATAAGAGGCCTAAATAATATAATAGCTATACTACGAGGTTTAATTTATAGTTTTATAAAGTAGTATTAACGGCTTATTCTATATATTTATAAAAAATATAATAATAATAATAAATAGTAATTCGAGGACCTAAATACCTAAGAGGTTATATTTAAAATCCTTATAACTATACTATATAATCCCGCTCTAAATAGCGTCCTTTTAATTATTAATATACTTAAAGAGTATATAATAAAACGTCTAAAGCTTCTTAACTTTATTATTTAAACGTTATCCTTATCTCGTACTAAGTAAATCGTTTCGAGCCGTAATTAATTAGAAATTAAGGAAAAATTAAACGATTGAATATATTAAGTTAGTTTTTACCTCGAGCTAAATAAAAAATCTATTACCTATATTATTTATATATATATTTATTATAAAATAAATAAACTAATAGTATTAAAGGAGTATAACGATAAAACTCGTATTAACGTTTAGAAGTATTTAATTAACAACTTAAATAATACTTTCCTCTAAGTAGCCTTAGTTTATAAGGCGCTCGCTAAGTACTAAGGTTTAGATTAAGATATACTTAAGGTCCTAAGGGAATTATTACTAGGCCTTTAGTTTTTTTACGTATATATAATTAACTATATCTCTAATTCTAGGGTTATAAACCTCTATAAAGAGGTTTTAGTTATAATATTAGTTATATACTATCTTATTATATTAAAAGAACTATTATTTATTATAAAACTACTAACTCTCTTTATTAAGGATTTTAAAAAGGTTATTAATTACTACGGCTCTTTCTTAATTCTATATAATAAAGCTATTTACTTTATATATTAATTAGCTAAAGATTTCTTTATAAATAAGGAATATAAAGCGTTACGCTAGATTTTACTTTTTAATATTACGTATTAGTATTACGCTATTTTTTTAAAGTTTTTAAAGGTATTATTTAGAACCCTTAAACGCGATATTTATAACTTACGCGCCTCTAGAACCCTTAGAGAGGATATATTACTACCTAACCTAGACCCTTTAACTTTTTTAACGTATTTATTTACTTACTAAGTTAACTATTTTTAATATATAAATCCCGCGGATAGCCCGACGTATAATAATTTATAAAATAACGCTAGTATTTACGCTTTTTTTAAAAGCTATGATTTCTACTAGCTAGAGGCTTAGAGTCTTTTATAAGGTATGCTATAAGTAGTAGTAATAATATAGAAACTCTAAATATTAATAATAGGTTTAATAGAACTATATCTTAAGAAATAACTTAATAACTCTATAAGTAAGTATAGAAATATAACTTATAAAACTTATTTAAGATACCTATTAGTTTTTTTTTTTCTATAAATAATATATAAAAAGCTTTTTATTATAACTATATACGGCTACTCTTTTATTTAGCCCTATACGTAGCTTAATAAAGTAACTCTTTTAAATAAAAGTACTAGCCTAGATTACTATACTTATAAAAAGAGACGTAGATTAGAATACGTATTTATAAACGCTAGAGGGCTATAGCGACCTTATTAACTTAGTAACGTTCTTATTTAATAAGTAGTAGCTAGTATCGGCCTTTAGTAATAATATTATTAAGTTCTAGGACGTAGCTATAGGCTAGTACTAGCGGACGCTAAAGGGTTATAATAATATTATTAACTTAGTAATCTTCTTTTTTAATAAGTAGTAGCTAGTATTAGCCTCTTATAACTATACTATTAAGCTCTAAGACGTAACTATGGGCTAGTACTAGCGGACGCTAAAGGGCTATAATAAATTCGTTAAGTTAGTAACCTTCTCTCTTAATAGTTAGTAGCTAGTATTAGCCTTTAATAATAATACTATTAAGCTCTAGGACGTAGCTATAGGCCGGTATTAGCGTATACTAGAGGGCTATAGTAATTAGGTTAACTTAGTAACCTTCTCTCTTAATAGGTAGTAGCTAGTATTAGCCTTTAGTAATAATACTATTAAGCTCTAGGACGTAGCTATAAGCCAGTACTAACGTACGCTAGAGGGCTATAGTAAATTCGTTAAGTTAGTAGCCTTTTTTTTAAATAGATAGTAACTAGTATTAGCCTCTTACGACTATACCGTTAAGCTTTAGGACGTAGCTATAGGCTAGTACTAGCGGACGTTAGAAGGCTATAACGACTCTATTAACTTAATAACCTTCTCTCCTAATAAGTAGTAGCTAATATTAGCCTCTTATAACTATACCGTTAAGCTCTAGGACGTAGCTACGGGCTAGTACTAACGGACGCTAAAGGGCTATAATAGATCTCTTAGGTCCGTAATCTTCTCTCTTAATAAGTAGTAACTAGTATCGGCCTTAAGTAATAACACTATTAAGCTTTAGGACATAGTTACGGGCCAGTACTAGCGCATGCTAAAAGGCTATAGTAGTTAAGTTAACTTAATAACCTTCTCTCTTAATAAGTAATAGCTAGTATTAGCCTCTAATAATAATACTATTAAGCTCTAGGACGTAGCTACGGGCTAGTACTAGCGTATACTAAAGGGCTATAATAGCTTAAAAAACATATTTATAAAAACGATTAAAAAACTAATTTAAGGTTTTAATAATTAGAGTTAAATACTCTTATAAGAGGGCGTCTAGATTACGAAAAATTCGCAAAACGTACTTTAGTTACTTTTAAAATATTATATAGAATATTATATAGTTAATAAATTAAGATTAGCTATTAAATATAAATCGGGCCGCGTATTACTTCTTTAAGTTACGTTAAGGAGTTAATAGCAATATATAAAGTATTTATTACGAGTAGTTAGGGTAACTACTCTAGTATAAGTAGAAGCTTTAGTAATAATAGGCCCGGCGCTATTTAAAAAGGGTAAGAGTAGAAGTTCTAATATCTTTAACTTTAGCGTTCTAATACTTTAGGATCTTATTAAAGTTATATTAACTATAGAGTAAAGTATAATAATAGCCGAGCCCGGATAGAGTATTTCTACTTAACTAGCTTACTAATTAAAGCTATTCTTACCTATTTAATTACTCTTTTATTTTAATTATTAATAAACTAATACTACTACTTTTTATACTTTTTACCTTAGCAGAGCGCAAAGCGTAACGCTTAATTCTTATTAATTAATTTTAATTTACTTAGTTTTAGCCGCTCTTTAGTTAGTAGCCCTATTTAAATAGCAGGGTCTAGCTAATAGCCGACGTATTATTAATAAATTACGGCGCCCTATTTTACTTTACTATTTTATTAAGGCTAGCTATTTTTAATTCCTTATTAAAATATCTATCTTTTACTAAAGTTCTCTTTATTAAAATATCTCTTTTTACTACGTCGATTTTTAATTCTCTTATTATAAGTATTTTTTTTACTTTTAAATTCCCTTTTTTAAATCTTTTTACTTTAGCTCTATTACCGTTTCTACTTTATTTAGTTCTATATACTAAGCTTAGTATTTATTAATAACTTTATTTACGGAATTTAATTATAATAACCTCTTACGAATTACTACGGGTAATAACCTTTTAATTATAAAATACTTAGATAATAGAGGTTTTAGAAATACCTACTTATTATTATTAATAATAAAAAGCAAAAGGTCTCTCTTAATAACTAACGTAGTATAGTTCTAATTTACGTTACTTAAAGATTAATAGGACTACGTAGGATTATAAAATAACGAGGTAATACTACGTTATTATAACTTATATAAATATTTATATTTAGTATAAGAGCTCTTTTTAATTACTACGTATTTTATTAAAACCTTTTTACTACTTAGTATTTTCTTTTTATAATATAAAATTTTATATTCTTATTAAGTCTAACTTTGCGCTAGTAAGCTATAGCTAGATAAAAAGATCTTTTTAATATTTAGTCCCTAGCTCTAGAATCCTATTAAATAAATAATCCTATTACTTATTATACTATTTTTCGGGGTATTTTAAACAAACTACCTTTAACCCCGATAATATAGGGTATACTACTTATACTTACTTATCCTTATATATTCCCATACTCGTAATAAGCTTTCTTAACTACTTATTAATAGAGTTAAATCTAAACGTAGTTAATATAATTAAAGCTATAATTAATATAATTATATATATCTATATCTATAACGATGCTATATTAATATTAATAATATAAACCGTAAAACTTATTTAGTTAACTTATTAAATAAGTTTATAAAAATAACTATTTAGGATTATTAGGGCCTTAGTAAAGACTAGCTTAACGAGGTAATAAGAGATCTTTATTATAACGACTTTTAAATTATTTAAAACGAGAATAACTTTTACTTAGGTCGTATCCTAATCTCTCTTTTTAGCCTTTTATTTTACTTTAGTAATTACTTTATTAATCCCCGCCCGGTTTTATTATACTAATATAACTTATATAATAACTAAAAAAATTATAAATAAAATATTTAAAAAGCCTTATTAATTAGCTAAAAGTACGGTAAGGGCTAGTAATATTCCGTAATACGGGACGCTAATTACTAAGGCCGTTTAAATATAAAAAAGACCCCATAGTAGATATTTTTATACTTCTTATTAAATCCTATAATAAATTTAATAAAAATCTTAAGCTTTTAGCTAATAAGAGAGCTAGCCTACTATTTTTATTATTTTAATACCCTCTATTAGATCATAAAACTCGAAGTTAAGTTACTTTTTTATAAATTAATTATTTACGAAGACGAAGGTGCTTAGTAACGATAAGAACTCGGTATAGTAATTAAAAATAAAATAACTAATATTAATATTAACTTTATTTACTCCGAGGATAATAATAAGGCCTAAGGCATCGATTTAGAGCTAAGTAAACTTAACTTAAGAAGCGAACGCTTGTTTTTAAGGGTATATAGTATTAAAAAATAGGTATATATAATAAGCTTAGATAATAAGAAATATAATAAATAACGAATACTTTAAGAAGCTATAATAAACGTTACGCTACTTATTATAATAAGGGGATAATATTTATCCCGTTTTAAATATTTACTTAAGTATAATATAAGCTAGTTAGCTAACTATATAAAGTATATTAATAACTAAGCTACTTATTACTTATATAAAAGTACGTATAGAAGCGTAGTTCGTTTTTATATCTACTTGTAGAGCTCTTACCCTCTTTAGCGAGCTAAATATAGGGTTCGTTTATAATAAGTTTTAAAGTTAATATAAACTTTAAAATTAAAGGATAATTATCGTAAAGTAAAAGCTTAAGCCGAGTTGAGTATAGGGAGCGAGAAGTATATTACGGGTTTTAAAATTTAATAAGTTATTATATAAGATATTTAAGTAGCGCTTATTAAAAATAAACCGTTTTTAAAATACCGATCTTATTATATACTTATTTTAAAAAGCTTATTTAACTACTTTTAATACTAACGCGATTACTATTATAAAATAATCCGTTTATAAGGGCGCACGGGGGTATAAACCGGGCTATGGGGTATAGTTAAAGGACTAATATTAATAAGAATAAGAAGTAAGTACGTATATACTACGAAATAAATTAAAAAATAATAAGTTACTTTATTTAAAAAGGTAGCTATTTATATATTTACGTTACGCTTACCTATATAGTATACGTCTATATATAAATAGATTATAACTCGAGCGCTAAATACTTACGGTTCTATTCTTAAAGAGGGTAGATATATAACTATTTAGGGGCTATTTTAGTAGTATAAACCGGTATAAAATCTAGGCTATTTTATAAGTAAGTATAGAATACCGTGCGTACGGGAAGTATATAGAATATTTAAAACGTCGTTTATAGTACCCTTTAGTATACTATATATTATAAGATCTACGTTATAACCTAGCCTTAGAGTATTAAAAAGGGAGGCTAGTAAGCGGCTATATACGAGATAGCTAGTTTTTAGCTATAGGGCGGCCTCTATTAACTAACCGGGGTGCTTTTACTTATATGCCCTTCTGGCCGAAAATGCTTATTAGATATATCCCTCGTTTTTACCTCGGCTTAGCTACTTCGCGGCTTAAATCTTTTGTACTAAGTTACGGCTACGGCCTTAGCCGCTTCGATTTATAAATATATAAGTTAAGGACGATTTTTAAAAAGCCCGCATAACTATAGATTATAATACGCCGTCCCTTATTATATATAAATACGTAGCTATAGGAATAATTAAAATCTTTATAAATTGCTTAAAATAGAGGGTAATTAGTAAAGATTTTAAATATATATTATATAGAGGTAACGTTTATTAATATCCGCTAAGCTCGTATCTAAAGCGCTCTAAATATATAACTATACGTATACGTTAAATAAGAATATAAGATATAAACTTATTAGCTATAAGTAAGTTATTAAACGTTAAAATTCTTCTTACTTATAAGACCTTATATACCTATAAAATCTTAATAAATATACGTATTCGTACTTATAAGACCGTTAGTAATAAAATCTCTTATTTTAATATAGGTACTACTATTATACTCTTAGGAACCGCTATCCTATTTAGGATTATAGGGTCGTTTTAAAACGCCTAGCTTTATATAGTATTTTTTATTATTTATAATATACTCTACTTAATAACTACTACTTAACTATCTTACCCCTCTATTAAAGTTATTACGTATAATAAGTACTATAATATATTTTATAATTTTTATACCTACTCTTTTTATAATAGCTCCGCTACTTTATAGAGCCCCTACGTAAGTATAGTTAAAAAATAAGTTAGCTAAACAATAGGTTCGGTAACTAATCTATCGACGTTTAGAGAGTAAACGAGGTTACCTTTTATATAATCGTCGAGTATTTCTTATACTAATTAATATACCCCCGCTAGTATAATATTAAAAACCCTACTTATATAAAGTAGCCTTATTAGCGCCCAATCTTTTAATTATATAATATATAGTAACCTAAACCCGTTTTAATAGAGTATTTTGCTTTATTAAATAAGAATTGTATTATACGCTTCCTATAATCCTTAGTTATTAAAAATAATTCCTATTGCTACTTCGTAAATATTCCGATATACTTTAGTAATAGGCTAAATAAGCTTTTTAATATAAGTCTAGTCCTCGTATTTTATAATACTAGAGATATTAAGTAATTACTATATAAAATAAAACCTAAACTCCTCTTTATAGCCCCTTATTTTAACTAAGCTTAATAAATATATAGGGGCGTTTTTTACTTATATTAACTAGCCGGGGTTAAACTCCGTACTAAGTAATATACTATATACGATCTTATTTTTATACTATTTTAAAAGGTTATTAACTAAAAGAACGAAACTAGCTTTAATAGCTCTAAAAAGGATAATATCGTAGTTTAAGAATAAAATATCTTTACCTATCCTAAAATGATAGTTAATTATAAGCTAAGGGTCTTTTTTAAGGTCGTTAATAATAATATATATAAGTAATATATAGAGATCCTCTAGGTACTTAAGCCTTTTTATAAAAATAGCCCGTACTTAGTTAAAAAAAGGGTATATTAGTATTATAGGACTTGGCTACGTCCTTATAAAAACCTTATACTAGTTATAATAAATTTATTAAAATAATAGAACGCCAATAAGGGTATAATCAACCTCCTCGTACTTAGCTCCGAAGGGAATCTAGGACGGTAATAGTTTAGAAAAATAGGAAACGTAGCTATTATAAATAAAATAAATACGCTTAAGGCGGCCTATTTCTTAAGAAAATTTCTTATAAATTTAGTATAATAATCTATTAATATTAATATTAAAAAAGAGTCCTTTATTAATTAAGTTAGCTCCGAAAAGGGAGTTTAATATTATAGTAAAGTAGGATTTTTTAGTAATAAGACTTATAATTACTTAATAATTTTAAAAGAATAGTAAGATCTAAACGTTATAAAAAAGGAAGAAAAAGTAGTTAGTAAAGGCGCTAGATATTTTTTTAGCCTTCCTAAGTCCCTCTCTCGCTAGTACCTCACGATTAAGTAGAGGAGGATATATAGCCTACGTACTATTTATTATTAATATAAGGGACGGGGGCGTTATTAGCTAGGTAGACGTATTATACTAGCTTAAAAGTAATTAGTACCGTCTTGCCCTAGCTAGCTATATTAGTATATAGTCGATCGCTTTTAAAGACGATATATCGTAGTAGGGGCTATAATTTTTAAGGGTAAGTAATTATAGGAAGTATAGTGTATAAATAGATACCGTACTAATTAGATAGCGTAGAGTGAGCTAAGTAATACGTAGGCTAGTATTACTATACTTATTATAAGATCCGATGCGATAATATGTAACTAGAGGAAAAGACCTAGGTATTACTAAACTTCTAGTGCGACTTATAAGTTATAGCTGGGCAGCTACTTAGATCGTATATATTTAGTATCTTTTGCGTACCGTTAGGTTTACGACTTAGAATATAATACGTAAGAATAGTAGAGGCTAGCGAAGATTATAGAATATATAGAGTAGTAAGTAGTTATACTGCGAGTCGTTTCTTACTAATTTACTTTATATAGGAGGTATCTCGTTTAACGTTAGTTAAAGAGTGTTTATTAATACTAGTGTTTCGTATTTGTGGTTTAATAGAAGGTACGTACTAGCCTTGTTTATAATACGGATAGAGTCTTTGCTAACGTATTATAATTGTGATATTATAGAAAGTAAGTAATACCCTCGCCTATAATATTAATAGAGTCTTTACTAATATATTTTAGTTATAGTATAATAGGCCGTAAGTTTTAATCTTATTTGCGATACTAATAAAGTCTTTACTAATGCGTTATAGTTACGGTATAATAGGACGTAAGTAGTGTCTTTACCTACGATACTAATAGTGTCCTTATTAATATATTATAGTTATAGTAAAATAGTTCGTACGTAATATCCTCGTCTACGATGCTAATGGAGTCTTTACTAATACGTTATAGTTATAATATAATAGCTCGTAAGTACTAGCCTCGTCTGCGGTTAGGTAGGGTCTTTGCTAATGCGCTATAGTTCTAGGGTTATAAGCCGTAAGTAGTCTCTTTATTTACGATGCTAATAGAGTCTTTACTAATGCGTTATAGTTATAGTATAATAGGATGTAAGTAGTGTTTTCGTTTACAATGCGAATAGAGTCTTTACTAATGCGTATTTATAGCAAAATAGTACGTAAGTACTAGCCCTCTACCGTTAGACCTGCGCCTATTTAGTTTCTTAACTTTTTTAAATAACGTAGGATAGCGAGGATAAATAAGACCGAATCGAAGAAGTAAACTTCCTAAAACCTCTTATTAAAAGTTTTAATAAGTCTCTTAAGCACGTCTACTCCTTAAAGTCGGGATGCTAAGGCCGTAAATAGACTAGTCTAATAGACAGCTCTCTATCCGTAATTAGATTGCTATTATTAAAAAGTAGCTCTCCTATTACAATAATAACCCGCAATATTAGAAATACCGTTATAATACGGATAATTTACTAACTCGGTTAATTAATATAGAAGATATACCCTTAAATATTATTATTAAATTAAAAGTCTAATTCGACCGCGGTATATAGCCGACTGCGCAGGGGCTAATTAAGGGCCCTATTTATAATTATCGTAGCTAGCCTAACTTACGATTAGAACCTCCTTTTTATACTTACTACGTAGATATTTAAATAGTTTAATTAATCTCTTCGTTAACTACGATTCGAACTAACTACCCTATAAATAGGGATATTAATACTAATTAGTAGTTAAATTTTATTATTATAAATTAATAAAGTATCTCGCTATACAAAAAAGACGACCTCTTAATATTATACGGGATAAGAAATTTATACTAATTAACCTTGTAAAAGTAAATAAAAAAAGAGGCGATTCTTAAATACTATACGGAATTAAATAATTATAGCCCTTTATTACTTACGAAAGGTCGACGTTTATTATATTAAACTACGTTAAATAATAGAACTATTTAAATAACTAGCCTTTTATTATCGCCTCGAGTAGCTTTTTTACTAAACGACTTTTCTATAACTAGCCCGTAATTAAGAATTAACTAGTTAAATTAATAAAAAGAAATACCTATATAATAACTACTTACTTAATTAATTAGTACGACGAACGAGCTTAATAATATAATATAAAAGAGCACTACGTAATTAAAAAAGGGGATTTCTAAATATAAATATTCTTATTTAGTAATAGAAATAACTTTATAAAAGTTATTAAACTAAGAGATTTATAGTATATAAAAAAGTCTATTATTACGAGGATCTTATAAGTACGACTTTAAGCCTACGATTTAAATAACCTTTTCGTAATTCCCTTAACTACCCCCCGGGTATTACTTAAAAATAGAATATAAGGGATAGTTTAATAAAAGAGGAGGGCATTTAAAGATCTTAATAATATTAAGTTAAGAGTATTATAAATCTTAAAAATTAATTTAAAAAGAAAGTAGCTATTTTAAAATAGTCCTATAACCTCTTATTAAAATTACTATTAACTTAAAAAAAGGCTAAAAAAATAAAGATCTAAAAAAGAAAAAAAGAATCCTCTAGAGGGCTACTAAAGGGCTTTTTTTTATACTAGCTCCTAGTATAAAATTACTAATTTTAAGAAATTAACTAAGTAATAAAAGGGATTATTAATAAGTAATAATTACTTAACCGTAATTAAGTTATAAAAAAGACTATTTAAAAAATATAAAATAGGGTACCGAGAGGCCGTAAAAAATAAGATTTCTAAAGTATTTAACCCTATTATATACGAGTAATAAGTAAGTATTTTTAATAAGTCTTTAAAATCTATAATTTTATAAAAAAGAGGGCTTAACTTTATTAACTATACTTAACGGCCTATACGGTTCTTAATAACTTATATAACTCCTTTACGAGCCGCTTAGTATTTACTTTTAACTATTCTTATAGAATACTACCCTAAAGGAGGTAAGTTAAGAAAAGAAGCTATTTAGAAATTATAAAGAATACGAGGCATAAGAAGCTAAAGGTATACGGGATAATAAAAATCGGTAACTAATAAAGATCCCGAGACTAATTACTATATTTTCTTATAGTAATATAAACGTTTATTACTATTATTATTAAAAAGAACTACTAAAACCTACTTTTTTATACTAAATGAAAAAGAGGATCTTAATAAGTATAATAGCTAGTAATTTAGAAAGGTAGTAATAATCGCTAGAAATAATAAAAACAAGAGTAATAATAAAACGGTAAAAAAAAGTAAGAATCTCCTAAACTTTAATAAATTCGTTAAGTAATAAAGGCATAGATTTATTATAACTAGTATATAAATTAAATATATCCCCGTTAAGATTAAATACGCTAATAACTATTAATATGAGTATAAGCTAGAGCACGACCCTTAGCGAGTTAGGGTAAAAAAAAGAGGACAAAACCCGATTTTAAATAGAATCTTAATCCCTTATAAGTAAGTAAATATTAACCCGGACTATTAAAGGACGTAAATATATAAAATTGCGGATTAGCCTAATAATAAGTAAATTAACGTAGTATTAATCTATTTAACTAAGGTTTACGAAAAAAAGGGGCTATAGGGGTAACCCCTATTTTATAAAATCGTAAACGACTTTAGTTATTAGCTAAATAAATAGTTCGTAAGCGTAAGTTTAGGAATTATAAAAGTAGTTAATAAATTCTTTTATAAATAAGGGGTATTACTAGCGTAATTATAATTACGAGAGTTATATAAAATACTAATAATAATAATTATAAAGGAGGAATTCGTATTATAGAACTAAGTATAGGTCGATAGAGCGTATAATCGCTTTTACGAATTTAGAAAAAGGGTAAACAACCTAAATTTCCTCTTTATAATTACTAATAGAAATTTATTATTATAAAAGGATATACCGGGGCAAAATATAATATTAGAAATACGATAATTAATAGTTCTACCTATTTCGATTTATAACTCGTTACCGCTACTAATACGAAATTCGGCGCTAATTAGCTAATAAAAAAAGAAATAAACGACTTAAAATTACTAATAATACGCAGCGACGTAGGGATCGTATATAAATACCGAAAAACTAATAGTAAATACGAAATAGTTTATAGACCTTAAAAAGATCTTTTTAAAAAAGAAATTATACTCTAAGGAGAAGTATAAGGTCTTATAAAAAACCCTAACGATATTTTATAATTATTATGAAAAAGTTAGAATTAGGGAATATTAGTACTATTTAATAATTAATATCGTATTTATAAGTAAAGCCTTTAATTATTATTACGAAGTAGTACGTAATCTTAATTAAAACGACTTTTTTAGTATAATTAACGTAATTTAAAGCCGCTTTAAGACTTATAATAAGAACCTAGAGCTCTTATCTAAGCTATAAGCGATTTCTTTTATATTTATAACTAGGATAATAAAGGGCAAACTATGAGTAAAAGTCCTTAAAAAGCTTATTAATTAAATTAATAAGCTAGCGAAAACCTAATTAAATAAAAGGATAAATAAGTAGAAAGTCAGATATTTTTATACTATAGTATAATATATACTAAAAATAAAAATAACCCTATACTAGGCTCCCGAAGACTATAAGCCGCTTTACTCGAGGCTAAGATTTAGTTTTAATATTAAGGCGAGAATGCCGTATTAAACCTACCTCTAGGCGTACGACGGCCCTTATTAATAATATTAAGTCGATTAAATATATAATAAAAAAGGAAAAGAGGCTAAATATAGTAACTATTAATAAAGAGGCCTAGATTTGTTAAATAAATAAAGATTTAACTTACGGGTAGGGTAATAAAAGAGGTAATACTATGTTAATAAAAAAGATAAATATTAATTAAGTAACTATTTTAAAAAAGAGCGTACTAAATTATATAAATAATATAAAAAGTCGAGGGTAGTAAACGGTAAAACTAGCCCTTATTAGTTTAACTAATTCCTTATTATATATAAGGGTAGATCTAGGGGTACGGAACTTAGTAATAATAGTTAAAATAGTAGCTTAAAATATATACCCCCTATAGGAGATTCGGAAAATAAGGAAAATCTTACCCCCTATACTAACGAATTAGATTATAATAAAATCGACGATATTAACTACTCTTTTTTTACCCCGTTAGCTTCTAAAAGATATACGAGGCTAAATAAATAGAGAGTAATAAAAGCTTTTAATAAGTAGGCTTTTATTTATAAATAGTAAGAAAAGGTCCCTTAGATAACGGATACGGAGGTAGTTAAAAGGGCGAATTTAATAGTACTAAAGCCTATTTTTTTAATAATTAAAAAAAAGACGCTATCTTTCTTAATATTTAAAAAAAAGGAATATAGTACTAAGCAAATCTAGGGGTAACTAGAGGGGTCCTTCTTATATTACTTAAATCCCTTAAATACTAAGCTTATATAAGTATTTTATGCGAGTAAAAGGTACGGCTTAAACGATTTTTATAGGATTATCCTAAATACTAGGGTATCGTAATAATTAAGTAAAAAAAAAGGGTAATTCTAGGCGTTATAAAAGATCGTATTAGTAATACTTAATATATTAATAGCGGGTATTACGAGGATTAGTTTTAGCCTAAGTAAAGAAATCGTCGCCCTAGGTATAATAAAAGTAGAAACGTACTTCGGAACAATAACTTTCTATATTTTACTTATTAATACCCCATTTCTCTTATATTTAAAAAATATAAATTAACTAAGTATTATATTTAATAATACGAAAAACGGAATCTTTAGTAATAAGCACTTCGAAATAGTTAAATAATAATAGGGGTATACGTTTATAAAGCTTATTAATAATACGAAGTTAATTAATTACTTAACGAAAAGTAAGCTTAGAAAACTATATTAAAAGTTCGGGCACCCGTCGGTTACGAGGCTATATAACCTCTTAAAGTAATTAAGTAATAATAATATCGAAATAGGGGCGCTAGAGTAGTTAATAAAAGTATATTATTAATACTAAATAAATATATAGAGCCTACGCAGATTTAAGTTTAAATTGCGTAATAAGCTTAACTTTAACTAGGAAATCGTTATTAATATCTTTTACTTAAATAGTTAGTTAATATTATATATAATCGACGTAGTTATATTTTTCTAAATAGGGTAATTCCTCCGGGATTTATAAATAAAGATAGTATAGGTAGCCTTACGAAAAAGCTAAATTAATATATACTAAGGACTACTAAACGGTATTAGAACCGACGCTAATACTAGCTTTAAGTTGGTAGAATTTAGGGATAATATAATAGTCTATAGTATATAGCTAAAAGTCGTACCTATTAAAGCGTATTATAATATTAAAAAGGTAAAAAGGGTATACTAATAATTAAAAAGGGCGTTTAGAATTATTAAAGAGGAAAATCCGGATTTTATTGACAATAAATACCTCTAAATAGTACTTAAATACTATAACGATACTATAGGGCCTAACGGACTTATACTAACGTTATTAATATTTAAAATATATTTAAGAACGACCTTAGCCTCGCTACTATTACTAAATATAAACTAACGAGCCTAAGTAATTAAAAAAGTAATATAGGTATTACGCGAGGTAAGTATAAGAAGGTAAGTTAACGAAGTAATTACTATATATAATAAGCTTAATATAGAGAATAATCTAAATATATTACTAAATTCGGATATACGAGTATAGCGCGAAATTACTTAATAATAAGCTAGGCTATATAAGTTAATTTCCGTTAACGAGCGCTCTTATATAGTCATAAGGGATCGTAACTAGCTACTTAAAATATTAATTATAGTAGTTAGACCGTACTATATAGATCTTAACGAAATAATTTCTAACTTATAAAAAGAAAAAGAGCTAGAGGAAACTATATAACCCGTAGTAGAGGTATAAGAAATTATCCTTAATAAAATCGTTATAATAGTACTTATAAACGATAAGGAAGAGGAAATTACTAAAAGGGTACTAATACTACTAGTAAGACATTATAAAAAACTACGGTAATAAGCCCTAACGTAGCAATTTATTACTAATAATAAGGTAATTAATACTTTTTATATAATAAAAAAGAAAGCCGATTTCGAGCTAGTAGTTAAACTATATAAGGAAGGTATAATTATAACTATTAAAAAGCTATATAAAGGATTAGATCTTATTAAAATAAACACTTTTTATAATTAAGGGGTCTATCGATTTATCCTATACGACTTAGAAAAATTTATAAACCTCCGCATATTTAAATTACGAATAGTTCGTAAGATTAAAAAGAAAAGAATACCCTGGCTATACGAGAAGTTTAAATACGTAATTTAAGGGTATAATAATATTAAAAAAGCAACGCTACTTATATAATCGCCTACTATATAGCGCTATAATTAACGATTAATAATAGTACTAATAGTATTACTACGGAAAAAGGGATACGAGATTTAAAGCTATAATATTACCTAGGCCTATACCTAATCGGCTACAGGGCTTATAAGGAAAATCCTAGCCTATTTACTAAAAGAAATAGTTAGTAAGTACCTAAAAGGCATAATTATTAAAATACTTAAGCTACTATATAGGCTTATAGAATCGGGCACTTATTAATAAGCTACTTATTACGATTTTTATATTAATTAATTATTAATAATTACCTCTACGTACGACCCGTACTTACTAATTATAAAATATAAAAGTAATTAATTTAAAATCGTTAAAATATAAACCGATGATATATTAGGCCTATTTAATATTAACTTTATAAAAAAAAAGGATAAAGAGCTCTAAAAAGCGGGCTTCGTAACGAAGCTAAAAGAGGTCCTTATAACAAATACCCCCCTAGTATTTAAGAGCGGGATTTTTATAATTAAAAAGAAACCGTCGTTTTTTAATAAAAAGGGTAAAGTAAAAAGATTAACCTCGTTAATCCGAACGTAACTAATATTAAGAAGTAGTATAAGGCTAAGCTTGCGTAAGGGGTATATATTATAAGTATTTATTAGCTTAAAATAACTTTTAACTATACTAAAGTAGCGTAAGCTATAGATCTAACTAAACGAGACGTTAAGGTACTTAATAAATAGCTTAAGTAGTAGTAAACGAATCTCGATTAAGGTCTCGTTTACTACTTAATTAACCTTATAACTAATAAACTCTACGTCTTCGTTAATAAGTTATTTATAAATAATAATAACCTTACTTCGTAATTAAGGTATATTATTATCCTAGCTAACGAGAGTATAAGTAAGAGCGAATTTACTATATATAGTAATATAATCTACTATTTATTAACTAAAAGTAAGTAAATAACGAAAAGTATACTAATATTAAAGGTCTATAGTATAATTAACGGCATTAACCTCTCTTATATAATTTTAATAATACTAAAGAAAATTACTAATTAAATTAGCTTTTTACTTATTCTAATAATTATTTATACCGATTCTTACTTACTATATAAATACCTCATTAAATTAAGAACGATAAAAGAAAAGAGGCTTATAATTAATATTATAGCTTTTAAATAATTATATAAAAGGCGCGAGATGCTTAAGATCCGTTAGATCAATAGTAAAAATAACTTCATAAACGCTTTTATAAAAATAGTATTAAATAAGGGATTAGAGTAATTCGTAAGTAATAAAAAAGTTACTATATAAATAGAGGGATAGGTTATATAAAAAGAGTAAAGAAAAGGAGGAAAAAGAGACGACTTAGTAAACGGGCCTAAGGTCGAATTATACCTCTAACCGTAGTAATTAAATTAATAAAAAAAAGAGAAAAGTTAGTATTAAATTAGAAGTCTAATTTAACCGTAATATATAGCTAACTATATAGGGGCTATTAGGGGCCCTATTTATAATTATTATAGCTAGCCTAACTTATAGTTAGAACCTCTTTTTTATACTTACTACGTAGATATTTAGATAGTTTAATTAATCTCTTTGTTAACTACGGTTCGAACTAACTACCCTGTAAATAGGGATATTAATAATTATCGAGAGCACCGGCGACGTTATAGTGAGTAACAAGGCCTACGAAGTAGAGATCGTCGAGTCAAAGACACTACTAAAAAGCAAGCCAAAGTATCTTACTCTATCTCATTACTAGGGTAGTTACTAATGCTAATCTAGGAAAGCGCATTATTAGTTACGTAACAGGAAGTGACGATTTCTTTTTAATAAACTACCGCGGACATTCTAATACGTAGTTACGCTAATAAAAATAATCGGTGAGTAATACTTTCAGATCGACTCACTTTATATTAATTAGGGCGACGAAAGAGACTAGGGGAAAGAGTCGAAGAAAATATATAAAGTCTTTAAAAACGCTTACTATATTATTACTATAACTTCCGCGAGGCATTCTTAAAAAGGATTTCTCAATAGACTAATTATAGTCCCCGACCTTTCGCTCTAGAATGATAAGTTTAGGCTATGTTTTTAATATACTGTTAAATATAGCGTATTAAATAAGCGCGCATAGGTATTATAAGAACGTACCCTCTCGTAACGTATTCTTTATTTTATTAAAAACTAACTATTTATAGAGTATAAAAAGGGTATATATTAGGGCCTATTAGGCTACTTAATAAAGTAAGTAGGTCTAAATTAAGAATAGCGGTCTTAAGTTAATAAAAAAATAGAAAACTTTCTTTCCGGAGTGACCTAACTTTCCCGAACTCCCTTAGACTCCGCCGGCTAGATACTTATATTAGTCTGTTCTAATCTCTTTTTAGAGATTATATTAGTTACGGTCTTATAGAGGAGACAGATAGACTAATCGTAATTAAGTTATTAGTTAATATATTAGCTAAAGCTTTTGATATACTAAAGACTAAAGATATTAAAGGTAAAAGAACTTATTATAGCGTCTTTAGGGTAATACTATACTTATACTACAGCCTCTTATAGTATCGGCCGGTAGATCTACTTACCTCTTACTTCGGTATTTTTAGGTTCTAGCTTAGAGAGCTAGAGCTAGAATTAAAACCGGAGCCTACGCTAGCCCCTTTAGGCCGGATTAATTTTAAAAAGGCTACTTACCTCTTATTTACAATATAGTTATGGATAGTATACGCGGGAACTATCGACTTTTTAAAAATTAAATACCCCGAGTAGGATATAAGTATTGCATTTTTAGAACCCTTAGTATATCTAAAGGTTTAAGTAACTAAACTTCGAGTAATAATATATATTTCTTAAAGAAATAAGCTTAGAACTTACGGAACTAAGCGCTTATTATATAATTAAAAAAGAAATTAAACCGCGCAAATTTAGTTTAATTAAATAATACTAACGACGTATAAAAGACTACGGTATATATTAATAAAAAAGGATAAGAGCGTATAAAAAGAAGGACGTAAGTACTATGTACTACTTTTTCTTATTAAAGGCGCATTATTATTAAAAAGGCTCGGGGTTAAGTAGATTAATAAGAGGGCTATTAATTTCTATAAAATAGAGTATCTCGAAATTCTATAAACATATTAAAAACGGGTAAATATAAATTATTTTATTTCGTTATTATAGTTTATTTACCTAGTTATAGTATCTAGGGATCTTATAATTAATTTATACTATCGTTCGTATTCTAGCTTTATAAAAGCTTATATAATTAGGACTTATCTCTATATATAATCCTTAGCATAGCTTATTAATACTATAGTAGCTCTTAGGGTTAGTAGTAGTCTATCTCGATATCCTTGCTCGATTAGCTTAATACCGTACCCCTATGTTATTTACTCCGCCGTAGTAGCTAGTAGAATATACTAAGCCTATCTCTATAAATAATATATAGTAACGCATTCTATTACTTCCTCTTTCTCGTAGTTAGCGTATTAGGAATATAGTAATAGGGGATAGGTCCGATACTAACTATTAGTAAGTAAAGTTACTATTGACTAGGCTACTAGCCCTCGTTACGACCTTTAGTAATACTAATAGGATTTTAAGTAGTTTACTAGCCAGCCCCTATATCCTTTATTAGTACGTTCGCGTTTACTTATAGCTAGTATATATACTTACGTATCTACTTTCGTCCTTATTTTATTTAACCTTATGATTTTAAGGCCTTAGAGTAGCTATAAATCGTAGTATAGTAAAAGAATTTTTTAAGTATATTACTACTTGCTTAGAAGTCCTGGGGTCCGTATAAAACTACCGTATAGTTAGAGGATAATACCGCTATAGTAATAACGTCTTTAGTACTATTACTTATTATACCTAAGTACTTTATAGCTTAATATATAGATATATAGAAATATAAATAAGTAGAAATTATACTAGTAACGTATAAAACTATTTCCTATGGTTTTTAATCCTCGGGAGATACCCTACTACGTCTACTTTAAATACCGTTACGTAAATACTATAGCCGTTAGGCTATATCGTTCGTAAATAGTTATCGGATACTCTAATTAATAATAAAGTTTATAAACGGTTATCTACCCTATTTTAGTATATATTAATCGTCGCGTTTCGTACGGACTCTATTAAGTAATTATTATTTTAAAAACCACGGTATTATACTTACGACGTACTTCTAATCGTAACTAATCCTTATTAAAATATCGATAATAGGGTGCGTTCCGATTTGTACTATGTAGCTTACCCGAGCGATTTACTTACTTAGTAGTCCGTAAGACTATGTTAATAGCCTACTCTTACGTCTATAAATAATAATCCCTGCTATGCGCTAGACGTCGTACTTTATTACTTAAATAGTAGAAACTAAAGCTATGCACGCTACGATAAGGACGTACTCGTCGCTACTAGCGAGATACTAATTTCGGTAGAGCTAGGCTAAGGCTAGAACTCTTTACTGTATATCGACACCTGGGTTCTGTAGCTTATGTACCGTTGTACTCTTTAGTAAAAACTAATAAGTAGTTATATATTTTATAATATCTATCTTAGGAGCAGCGAATGTATTACTTATAGTGTTTTTTAATTATAAAAACCGAATCGGATTATATAATATCGTATCGATAGGTGTACTATATTAATATTTATAGGTACGTAATAAGGGCCGTAATTACGAAATTTATATATAATAGCTTAATCCCCTTTCTACTAATAGTATATATTTAATACTAGGATAAAGTAATAGGCTCTTATTATGCTTAGGCTTACTAAGTAGACCTCTATATTTACGATTTTTGTCCGGTACGGCCCGAAGTACCTATAGTTCTACGAAGTACTATAATCGTTAGTGTACGCGTCGCTATATAGCTATAAGAAATCATAGTATCTAAGACTAGAGTATAATACGGCTTATTATATTTTATAATAGTAGCGTTAAGTAAGGGGTGGACGGGTAGAGGAGCGGGAAATAGGCGAATATAAATATATTGTACCGACTACGTTTATAGCTATTCGGCTAACGGTACTATTATAAGTAGTTAAGAAATAGAGAGCGGCGCGTTTTAATAATACTAGTGCGCGGGCTATTATAATAATAGAGACTTATTAAGTTTAGTATGTACTTATATCGATATATTAGTAATACGATTATATATTAGGGACGTGCCTTATTACTATAAAAAAGTCTTTATATATATTATATAATATAGGATATTTATACGTAATTACGCGCTTTATATATAAAATATTATTAAATATTAAGGTATTTTAAAAAGCACTAGTGGCTTACTAGGCCGTCCGTACCGCTATATTTATAAGGCCGTTACGAGCCTCGATACGAACCTACTCTATTACTAGCCCTTACTTAGCTTATAAAATAATAAGAAGAGTTTAATTTTAAGCTAGCTTCTTATTCTTTTTTATAGCCGCTTATAGATTATTAAATATAGCTAAGTTAATAAGTAATCGTATTAAACTAACTAAGATTTAGATTATATAATAGGATAAGTAAAAAGGTAACTTATTATATTAAACCCTATTGTACTATTACGGAGATTTATATTCTAATATTTTAGCTTAATAAGCTATTATATATAGTTAATTTTATTACTTAGCTAGCTTTCCTCTTAAGAAACTTTTTAGAATAGTTCGGGATATTTTAGAAATTACTTTAGCTCTCGATTTATAATACTCTTAAGTAAATATACTCTATATCCCTTAGGATTAAGTTAGCTAGATAATTTAAAACGAGGTACGTATTACGTACGAGTTTTATACTTAAGTAAACGTTATTATAAGTACTACTTTTACGTTATATAGTAATACTAGATTCTTAGTACCTCGAGATCTGCCGTATTATAAATATAAGCTCCCTTTTATTATAAGAGATAGTAATAAAATATTAAATTATAGCCTTAGGATTATTAAATAAAAGTTAAAAAAGAAACTAGAATTAATAGATTAAAGGGGATAGATATTATTAAAAGCTAAGAATACGTTATATATTTTGCGCTTTAAGTCTAAACGAGTAGTATTTAAATACTAAGAAACGGTTCTCATAAATAGCGATATTAACGAGTTATTAACTTTAAATAAGATTTACTAAAGTACTTCTATATTAAATAGATTAAAGTTCGATATTTAAAATACTAAAATAAATAACCCTTAACCGTATTTTATAAACTAACGACGGTAGATTATCGATTTTTCTTTATATTAAACTAAGAGATTAGTTAATAAATTAGCCGCTTTTTAATATATTATCCCCATGGCTATGGCGAGGACTATGGACTAGGATCCTCGCAGTGCAAAGCCGGATTATTAACAATAGATATATTGAGAGAACTTTTATGGTACCGCGATTGCTACCGTCAGAACAAGGATATAACCAGCAATCCGTTATACGTATCACTGACACCGTCATGGTCGTGGGCTAAGATACGATTATCAATTACGTAGCTCGATGCCAACGAGCTCGACTGCAACGATCATACTCTAGAAGTTGTCAGCTGTGTCGAAGGGAGGCAGTTGGTTGAGAAGGGACACATCTTGGACGCTCTATGGGATGGACGGGCGATGGTCCCAGCCACGCCCTCAATCACGGCAGCCAGGTAGACGTGTGACGATCGCTAACAAGGGAGCATGTCGGAAACATAGCTGATAGCAACCCTGTGAAAACACTAGGCAGAGTAATTAAGGCACCGACCATCACAGAAAACATTCTGCTGGGAAAGCGCATCTTGAGAAATTGTTCTGCCTTTCTACGCTTCCCGGTCTCTCGACAATTTGAGTTGGCGATCACGTTCACGATGGCCGATGCCCCGCCCTCAACCATAGTCGGCTGCCTCCTCGAAGTGTCCGCATCCATGCGTGAAGCTCTCGAGACGGATGACTCTGATGAGCGAGCAGCCGATCGGCTCACCGCGGTCCTCCGTACAGCTCTAAAGCTCGCCCAGTCACAGAACTATTACAAGTCTGAAGCTCTGATATTTGTCAGCGTTTCGGCCTTGATAACAACAAAGAACACCCGAAAGCAATCGACCTATGCGAAGCTGCCGATGTGCTACTCAGACTTGCTGCCGATCCACGTTCTGGTCATGAGCTCCTTATTAATCGGACTACGGAGAGAGGGTTTCTTAACATTGCGAAATGTATTGAGAAGAAGATTTCAGATGGTCAGGCGCGCATCATCGACGCATGCTTGACGCGGCATCTAACTGAAATTGATGAGTTTATAAAGGCATTGGCGTCTTGAAACATCCTACATACGGTTAAAGCGGTTCCATCCATAACTAAGACGATATAGCGCCGAGATTCGACCGCTGTTATAGGCATATCGAATCCTAGAGCACGACCCAAATATCCAGGCTATTTAGTAATATTATCACGGGAGTTAACGAAATTATTAATAGAATAAAAGCACTTAGTAATAAAGTTAAAGAGCAGGGTAAAGGTAAATATTTAGAGTAGTAGCCGCTAGCGGTACTTACTCTCGTACGTAAGTTCTTCTCTAAATAGGTAAATAACTTTTTTATAATTAAACCCCGACCTATTAGCGAAGTTATTTAGTTATTCGTACGACTATAAGAGTTTATAAACGATATTACTTAGTTAAAAACGCTTTGCGAGTATATATATAGCTAAGTACTAATATAATACGCCGTAGGGCTTTTATTAGAGATTTATAAAATATATCTTAAAATAAAAAACCGCGTTCTTATTATAATCTCGGACGGCTTCTCTACTAATAGAGATTTAATACTTATAGTACAAAGCTTACTATAAGTAAACGTAATAATTATATTTATCTACTTTATTAATAACTTAATAATAGCTAAACGTTTCTTATATTACTAGTTAGTAAAAGGCTAGTATTATAGCTAGTGCGTGCTATTTAATATAGTATTAAGAGTCGCTAGTATAGTATATTTAATTCCTACCTTAGTTTTTATAAGCTAGAGTATTCTCTTAACTAGTAAGATCGCCTTATATATTACTATATTAACTTTAATAGCTCTTAATAAGATATATTTACTATTACTATTAATATACTTTAGTTTAGTAAACCTACTACTTAACTTTATAAATAGATTTAAACTTAATAAGTATATAAACGATAAAAAGATTTGCGAATATAAGAATCTTTTAGATTAGGGGTAAGAGCCTACTTACTATGCGCACGCTACTATTATAATAATTTATATAATTATAAGTCGTATCTTTAGCTAAGAAAGTAAGTATAATAATAATAAAAGAACTATTTACTAAGAAAACTAATATAAAAAAACCTAGCTTAGCTTAGAAACTAAATAAGATAAAAATATATAACTATATACCTAAAGGGATATAGCTATAACTGGCTAATACTATACTATCTTATAAACCTAATAAATAGAGTATAAACTAATTCGTAATTAGTTATAAAGGCTAGGTAGATATAGCTAATAAGTAGACCGCTTCTCTAGAATTTCCTATATTATTTTAACGTTAGCTAAAAATACTCCGTTATTTTTATCTGGGTTCCTTAATTAGTCTATAAGCTTATTATACTTAGTAATTTATACCGTCCGTCTTTACTTATTTAATATAAGTTACGTAAGTAAACGGCGAGGTAGCTCTATAAATTACGCCCTTTTAAAGTCGATTATTATAATCCCCTCGACCTCCTTAATAAATAATACGTTTTCCTTCTATATATCTTAATAAATAATACCCCGATTATAGACTATATTTAATAACTACGTTATTATTATTATTAAACTTTTATTTTTAATGCCCACGCGCTCTATTTTATAAAAATTATATCCTCCCTATAATAAAAATAGTAAGTATATTAAATATACTTAGTAATCGTAGAAATATATTCTTTAGATTATTTTAAAGTTAATAGATCTAAAAAATACCGGTACGTATATACCCTAAATAGGCTATAAACGCTCGTAAATTATTACCTTATATTAAAAGTTATTAATAAATACCTTTACTATACCTTAGCTAATAAAGGTATAGCTATATATAAGTAAGCTTACTTTAAATAAGGTTCTTTAAGTACTATTCTATTATAAAGGTATAATACTACGGTTTAAAAATTATTTTAGTTATTTTTTAAAAAGTTTTAGAAATTTAGTTTAGTTAACTAAATAATAGGTATTTTTATGTTCTTAATTATAGTAGTAGCTACGTTTAGTAATAGGTTTTTTATAATAAAGTAACTTATTTAGGCACGCGGAGTCGAGCATACTACTTTTAATAAGCCTTAATAAGTACTTTTAGGTATAGTATAGCGTATTTAAAATAGCTTTTTCTTTTACTATTACCCTACGGCTAACGCGTTAGAACTTACTTATTACGTCGTATTTTTTAACTATACTAATTTACTTAGGTATAAGGGCCCTTTTTATATATCCGCTATTTTATAAAAGTAAGTATATTTAGCGCGTCCCGTTTTAGCTCCTCGTCGGACGATTTATTTAGGTCCCTCTTTACTTACTCCTTTATATACCTATTTTATACCTATCTTTTACTTATTCTTTACTTATCTTTTGCCTATTCTTTACTTATCCTTTGCTTATCCTCGTTCCTTTTTCTAAAGTAAGTAAGGAAATTTATTAACGTCCTTATAGACTTTTATTTTATAGCCTGGCGAGCTATTTAGTAACTACCTTTTTTTATTTAAAATCGATTATAGCGTTATCTCGAGGTCTTTTTTTTATATTTTTAACTTACTAATAGCTCGTTACTACTCCTCCTATTTATATAGCCTTTTCTTATTAAGTACGTTAAGGGCCGCTAGGCTAAAAGCTAAGTATTAGGTAATTACTATATAGAGGTAGGAATACTTAGGGTAGGCTTCTACCTTAGTAAAGGGTTCTGTTAAGTAATATAATAGCGTCCCGGGCTCGCACTAGTTAATTTTTAAAAAAACGATTACCATGCCCGTTATAAACAGGCTATACTTAAGTCCGCCTTTAATTATATAATAATAGGTCTATATAATAATAGCTATGGTTAGTCTCTTTACGCAATATTAAAAATAAGTATTTAAGTTAACTAACGTAGGGATCGTTTTATAACTAACTACTTCCCTATATATATTTATTGAATAAGACCGAGGTAGAGATATAATATAATAAGTTTTTATAATAGTTTATATTTAAAAACGTAGAGTATCGAACGGCTACTTACGTCGTCGTCGTTTTTAGTTCGGTAAACGTAAATCTAATCGGCCCGTAGCTATTAAAAATTAACTTTTTTTTTATATAATATAAAAGGGGCTATTAATAAGAAGTTATATTTATAGACCTCCGCGGCTATCTCGCTAAGTATATACGGGTAGTTCTTAAAAACGATTTTATTACTTAGATCGAACGCGTTCTTTACTTCTTCTACTTTCTTAAGCTCGTTTATAATTATTTTAACGGGGTCTTTAACGCTATTATATAAAGTATACTTAAGGGCCTTCTTATTAATAATCTTATACTTTACGATCTTATTTCTTACTTAAATAAGAACGACGGGGTCTCGAAATAGCGTTTATTAATAAGGAAAGTGTTATAAAGGGTACTAAATATAATACTCTATTATTATAAAAAGTCGGATTATAGATAGAAATCGGTTAAATATAACTTATCCCGCGGGTTTATAATAAAACCCTTAGAAATTAGCTTATGGTCTATTTTAATAATAAATTTAATATAAATAAGGGAATAATAAGCGGCGATATATTTATTAAGTAAAATAGTTTTAGGTTATTACTCTACCTCGTTAGCGCGCTATCGATCTTTTTATTATTATTTTTCTATTACTTTAGCGTATTATTATCCTCGCTATTATTCTCGTTTTATTACCTTAGCCCATTCTCGTTCTTAGTATTACTCTCTTTTTACTACCTCGGCACGTATTTATTCTTTTTTAGCTCGTTCTTTTACTAATTATAGAAGCTTAATAAGCTCCTCGGTATATATTACCCTACTTATAATATTTTATAATAGATATAGTCAATAAGATATGGATTTAAGAATAGGTTTAGGTAGTTAATAGTTATAATAAAGGAATTAGATTAGCCGATAGGATAGGTCTTGCTATGTTACTAAGTAACCCCTTTAATAAAAAGCGTTTATTAAAGAGACGCTACATATAAATTCCGTATACCCTATAACAAAGCCCGTATAAAGTTTTATTAACGTACGAGCTATATTCTTTATTAATTTAATATAACTATATCCTAATTATTTTACTTCTTTAAATCCGTTAGCGGCTTATTAATATTAAGTAAATAGAGAGATTTTTTTAAAATAGACTACATAGTCCTTGGTAATATAAAAACTTTTATAGTTATATAACTTATTAAACTTAGTTAAAATAATCGTACTAGTTAGTTATTAATATATTTTTATTAATAAAAATAGGAGAGGGTAGCCTATTTTACTAGTGGCTTTAATAAGGGTTCCCTATATATAGAATATATTAATGAGTAAACCCGGTCCTTAACTTATTTTTAATTTAAATATAAAGCGTTATAAGGCTAAGAAAATATCTTATTTAATATATATTTAAAAGCTATACTAAGAAAAGACTAAAGGTACGAATAGTTTTAGACTCCTCGTAGCTAAGAGAACGGTAAGTAATTATATTAATAGAGTATTTTAAGGCCCGCTAATATTGTTATTACTATCCCTCATCTATAATACTATTATATATAGTAAAAAAATAATAAGTACCTCTAAGGGTAAGATAGATTTATTAAGTTTAAAGACTTTTATAATAGATTTAATTAAAGAAATAAGTTAACTTAAGGTATAATAGGGATATTTCCTATAAACTTTTCTAAAAAGATAGTAAAAATTAAAGAATATAAAGTAAGTAATATACTACGTAATAAATAACTATTAATTAAGGTAATAGCTCTATAAGCTAATTGATTATTATAATAATTTAATCCTCTATTAAAAAGCTAAATCGTCGTATTTAGCCGCTACTTATACTAGTTTAACTTTTAACGTTACTTCGAGATCTTCTCTTTATATAATTTAGTAACGATTTTATTACTAAAATAGGGTACGTCTTAGCCTTCTAAATTTTAGCCTAGAGGATAGCTTTAAAGGACTACGGTTTAATTAAATATACTAACTTAGCTTTAGATTTAAAAAAGGTATACTTAGTAAAAGACGTATACTTATAGTACTTACTCTTAAAGTAAACTTAGGTATATACGTTAGCCCCGTACTATCGTTAGATCTACTTATAACGTTATATAATATTTTTAACCGCTTTATTATAGTTTTCGTTCGTTCTATCCCTTTATTTTAATAACTATTAATAAGAAGCTATAACGATTAATTAGCTATAGACTATACTAAGCGCCGGCCAAGTCCTCTATAAATAAGAGAATTTAGTACTTATTATATTATTACTATATTATATAATAAGATTAACGTTTATATTATAATAATAACAAAATTTAATTATACTATAATCTTATCGTTCTATTATTACTAATATATCGTTTTTAAATAAAAAATACCGTACGGACGTATATATTTAGTTTTTAGTTATTATATAAGGCCTTTTATTATAGCCGTTTATAAAGAAAAATAGGTCGAACGCTATATAGAAAAAGCAAGCTATTTATTACGTAGTTTATAATTATAACTAAACCCGGCTTTTAATATATATATAGATAAGAATAATCTCGGTTAAACTATACGAAGTCTCGAATACTATCGCCTTATTTAAGGGAATAATATAAGTAAGAAGATAAGGGTTAGCGGCCTAAGAAATAGTTTTATTAACGATAGTAGAGGAAGTATCGTTCGGATCTTTCGTTATTTAAAGTAAACTCCGTTAAGTGCTTTGCGCCTATTAATATAGCTAATAAAACTCGGATCTATCTATTTATAGTACTTATATAAGGGTTATAGCTATAGAAATTAGGTTTTAAATAGTAAATAGATTATAATAACCCGTAGGGTTAGGTCTAAATATAAAATATAACGTAAAGAAGAGAAAAAAGAAATTATATTATGCGAGCGGCGCGTTATTATAAAGAAAGGGGCTATAGCTTTATTATAACTCGTAATACCCTTAATACTACTTTAGTACGCAATCCCGTAATAGCTTACGCTAATACTATTAAGATAGATAATCTTATCTTAAGGGCATATAACTTAAATATACGGTCCGAAAATATATTACGAGGTAATAGTCCTAGAGTAGCGTAGATAAGCAAAAAGAATAAAAAGTAGCGCACGAGTTAATACTAGCACAAAAATACTAGCCAAAAATATTCGCAATTAGTTCGAACATTATATACTATTTATTTCTAGCATAAATTATATAAAGAAATATTACTTAAAATATATACGTACTATATTATATTATAAAGCTAGCGAATTAGACTATAAGCTTTTAATAAGCTAGATAGAAAACGGTGCGATAGTATACGTAATAGTCCAAAGTACTTAGAATTTCTACGTAGTTATGCGCGATATTAGCTTTATTAAGATTTATATACCGACGAGCCTAACTTAACGTATAGCCTCTCGCTAGCTACCTACTTTTATCTTACTACTTATAAATACCTTAATACTTATCTATTATAAAAGGATCTAGTAATATAACTATAATAACCATAATCCTCTTTTATAATAAATAAGTCTAGTCTAGGGATACTATAATTAATAAACCTCGTATAAAAGTTATTCGAATTCTAGTTAAAAAAATTAATAATAATATTACTATCTTAGCTAGCTATCTTAAGATATAATAACCGTCCTACGGAGGCTTCCCTATAAACGTATACTACTCTATATAAAGTTATTATTTCGCTTTTATTTAATTTAGGATATCGAGCCGCTATAGAGTAAGCGGTTTTAATTTTAGCCGCGATACTTAGAAATACTATGCTAGTTGCATAGCTCATCCCTTAATATAAATTACTTTATATAAGCCCCTAGCTCTAATTAGTACTATCGCTTTCCTTACTAGAGTTATAAAAGAGGAAGTTTAATACGTAGTTTTATAAAAGCTTCTATTTAGAAGGCGTTTTGTTAAAAGGCGTTTTGTTTAACGGCGTCTTTTTTAAAAATAAGAATATTAAGTATAGTTTTAAAAATATAATATTTATAAACGGTTCCTTTATACTAAATATTAACTACGGCACGTTTAAGACTTATATATTATAAGTATACGTATATTACTTCTTAAATAAGCGCTAGGTAAATAAATATTTTTAAATATAACGTATTATTACTTTAAGACCTTTTATTAAGCGTATTTATTAAAATTAATATATCTAAGGCTAGCGAGTAGAGCTAGAAGTTAAAACTACTATAAACTATATAGTCGTAGGGCTCGTTTAGTTATTCTAACTACTAGGTTAAGTAAAATAGCCCTACGTTAAGTAATAATATAAAAAGTAAATAATATTAGAGCTAGATACTTAGAGAGTAGATAAGATAACTTAATAATAGCTACGGTTTTTTATTATAATTACGTTTCTAAGTAAACTAGCTATAGGGGCTCCTCTATAATAAGTAATAAATTATATAGAATAAATAAAATATATAAAAGAAAACCCGCTTATATAGCTAAGTTTAATTTATTAAGAGTTATAATAGCGTCTACGTCTTAATTACCGTAACGCCGTAACTAAGTCTCGAGGCCTCGATACTACTTTATATTAATAAGCATAGCTATAGTCGTATAGCTAAGAACGTCTTCTTTTTATCCTAAATCTAATAATAAAATCGGCCTACGAAAAGCTAGATTAAAATTTTATAAATAAAGTATTAAAGAAGTAAGATCTTTATTATATAACTAGAGATAACGCTAATTAAAACGTAGGATATAATATAGATTTTAAGTAGTAGTTCTTAAAAACTATAAATAACTTTTAAAACGGGTAGTTAGTAATATAAACGGGGTATAGGAGTATAGTTCGAGAGTTTAGTTAAAACCGAAGTTTATTTAATAAGAGCTAAAGCGGATACTCTAAATAGGCTAGTTAGTAAGCGAGATCGTCGTTTTAACGCTAAAAGTAACTTATAATAATAAAATAGTAGTAGCTTTTTAACCCTATTTTTAGATCTTAATTTTTAAAATATAGGTCTAGAGTTAAAAAAAAATATTCAAAGAGGAAAGCGTTTTAATATAATATTAATTATATATTACTTTTTCTTAATAGCATACTTTATTTTTTTAAACTTAACTTATATAGGCCGGGCTTATAGTCGTTCTAACTATATATATATAATTACGGTTAGAAATACTATAAAAGCTAGTTATAAATACTTTAAAATAGCTCTTAATTATATACTACCCCTCGTATTATTATATATTATCTTAACTTTATATTTTAGTTTATAAACTAACCGCTATAGCTATTACTAAAGGTTTATAAAGGCCTATTTTAGCAACTTTCGGCTTTTTAAATATTAAGAATGTTTACGAGAGAGGAAGTAACTTATAATTAAAACTATATATATAAATTAACTCTTAATTACGTTTTTAAAACCGCATACCTCCGGCTCCTAAATATTAATACGGGCTATTAAAAGAGCTTAGTATAAATCCTAAGGTTAGGTAATTTAGTAATATATACGAATATGTTATTACTTACTAGAGGTATTCTTTATAGTACTATAAGCTAGTTAAGTCCCTAAGTTATAATGTTTAGATACTAATGGAAACGATATATAGTAAAGGCCTATTTAGTTTCGTCGGCTTTATAGGGGCGGCTAAGCGTTAAAAACTAGTATTAATATTACTTTTATATTTAATATCCTCGTCTACTTAGACTAGAGCTATAAAAATCTTTTTAAATAGCCTAAAGTTCTAAAGCTACCGTATTTCTAGGATATGTTTAGAAAAGCTAGAGACTATTCGCAAGTTTATTTCGTAATCTACCTAGGGGATAAACGAGATACCTTTTGTACTACCAAAAAAAGTACCGTAACGCCTAAATAGCCGAACATAAGAACTTTCTTAAACAAAATAGTTAACTCTAAATCTATAATATATATATAAAATACTTCTAACACAAAGCGCCGTCCCATAGGACGAAGTCTAAATTCTTATATTAAATATAAAATTAGTAAGCCTATAGCTATAGCGTAACTACCTCGTATTCTTATTATATTATGCTTTCGTTATAAATTATATCGTATTGCTTAGTATAATAAACGTTACTTATTATAAAGTTTATTTATATAGAGTCGATATCCCTAAACGTAGTATAATATATTTTTAATTATAGCGAGCTCTATAACTAGTTTATATTTATATAATACTCGCATACTTAGTATTCGTTCTTTAACCCTAAACTTTATAAAAACGATATAAAAATAAGAAAATACTCCGCTATTTTTAATACTATTACTAATTATAAAAATATATAAGTAGCCCTCGCTACGCTCTAATATACCCTCTAAGCCGGTACTAATTATAATAAACCGGCTATTATATATATAACTAAAAGCTATTAATATAGCCCTTTCCTCGTTACGGCCCTATATTTAGCGTTTTTTAAAAGCTATATTAATATTATATCGTTTCTCTTTAACTACGGTACGGATATTAATAAGGTCCCGGACTACCGGCTACGTACTCTTATCTTCTTTTCTCTTCTTAATAAAAATACTTATATATTTATAATTCTTTTTTAGTGCGGCGCACGGCTTAAGTTTTCTAAGTTTAGTATTAACGCCCTTTATTAAACCGCTACCGCCGGGCTTACTAAAGTAATTATATACCTTATTAATAAAAAAGGGATAAAAATAAATAAGGCTAATAATAATAGGGATATATTACTAATTTACTCCCTATTATTTCTATTATTAAAAATAGTTATAAACTAGCTAGCGTAGTTCGGTATTAACGTAAACTAATTTATAATAATTAATATATAGTATATAACGGCCCTTAATATAGTATATAAGGACGGTATATTCTTTACTACTTTAGTATTATTAAAAGCTAGAGCGGACGCTACGGGCGAGCTAAATAAATTAGTTAAGGGGGCCGACTTAGTATTTTATATATTTAATTAAAAGCCGCTCGAGCTCGTACTCTTAGCCCGGGTTAAAAAAACGGAAAATAAGATAGTATTAATAAAATAATAGCTTATTAAACTCCTCTTTATATTAAGTACTAATTTAAACTAAGCAGTTTATATATTAATATACTATAACTAAATAGGGCCCTTTTTATTAAAGCTAACTTAAGAGTAGTACTATTAAAAAGCTAAAATACTACTTTTTTTAAGCTTTATAAATATTAATAAGCGCGACTCGTATAGTATAATAACTCTTAACTAAGTACTTTTTATATACTATAATAACTTTATAATAGCGTCGATCTTATTACGGCGCGGTACTAAAATAAATAATACCATATTATATAATTCTATTAATAAGCTAGCGCGTCTTACGGATATATAAGATTACTAAAATATAATTAGCCTATTAGCGCAAGAGCCTAAGCTATTAAAAATATTCTACGTATTATATTCGTACTATTTCTAAGTAATATTTTAGAATAATAAGGTTACTATATTACGGTTCTTATAAGAGTCGCCGGGCGTAATTATGCGCCTCGTTATAGAAATATTAAAAGATAGTATAAGTTTAACGAAGACGGGCGTTTTAAATATATTATAAAATATAAAAAAGAGTAGGCTAGGGCCGGTTATTATAGGGGTTTTCTAATTGAAAAAAAAGAGCGTTATATAAAAGTAGTATTAATATAATAGAGTAAAATAGTAAGGGGAGAGGCGGGACGCTAATATAAGAAAAATAGTATTAAAAAGGGAGGTAATTAATAAGTAAAGCTAGTAAAAAAGTAGATAGCTATTAATAATAAACGTAATATTATACCCCTAATAGAAAGAGAAGTTATATTACCTAGTAAGGAGCTTATCGTCCTAAGTAGTATTTAATACGATTAGGAATTAAATATTCTCTAGCTACGTAGAAGTATAAATTATAGAGCCCGCTATTTTTATTAAGCTATATATATATACTATTTTTATTATTTCTAAGAGCACGCTTACGGTCTAACTAAATTCTTTATATAATATAGATTCCGCGCTCAATACTAGTATTTCGCTTTTAGACTACTTAATAATATAGCTGTTTAAGTAGTCTTTCCGTAATAAAAATAAGCTTAAAAAACGATAAAAAGCTATTAAAGTCGTAAAATAAAAACGTAATAAAAAAAGGGCTCGTATTAACACTTATAGGTTTTTTTATAATATAATAATATACCTATTATTAATAATATCTACTAATATAAAAAAAATAATATATACCCCGCTACGCCTAATAACTTATCCGAGGATAACTAGATAGTACTAAATATACTAAATATAAAAAGAGAGCTTAGTAACTTTAAGTAGAAAGCCGGCGATAAATATAGTATAACCGTACCCGTCTTTACTATAGCTACGCTAATATAAGAAATTACTAAGAATAAATAGACTATTATTATTTTAATAATATTTAATAATAGCGAGAAGGCGGTATTAAGGGTGAATATTTTATTTTAAAATAGGTAGGTATAAAAAGAATTCTTAGAGCTTCTCGAGAGCGCTAGCTAGGATATTAATAAGGGATATTAATTATAAAAGGGATATACTAACTCGTATAAGGGTCGAGCTATTAAAAAAATATATTATAATAATAAAGCTAGTTAAGGTAGCTTTTTTATTATATATTAAACTATTTATCTAATTATATTATTTAATATAACGTTATATATAAATATATAAAATAGTATAAATATGCTTTTACTAGGTCTATATAGTTATAGCATCGTATTATTATAAGTAAATACCGCTACTATAAATACGAGCTTATTAATAGTTTAGTTTAGAGGCCTATATTAGAGCCTTTGTTAGTAAAAAGAATAGGTATTTTTAATTACGAAAACTTATGATATATAAATATAACTACGTATTATAATACCGGCGAGCGTATATCTACTTATATAGCTATATAAATTTAAACTATCTAACGATAGCTAATACTTATAATATAGCCTTCTTATTATTAATCTCTAAGAAATTCGCTTCTTTAAAGAAACCGCTATATATATATAGCCCTAGCTTATTTAAATATATATTTATATTAAAATAATAGTACGGCGAGGTTTAATAATCTACGTAGCCTAGTCCTTATACTTTAAAATAGTTAAAGTTATTTATATTATTGTAAATAGTACTTATATATTTTATAGTATAGTTATAGGGATTCGTAACTCCCTTAAGTAGGATTAGCTAGCCGATTATTAACTTCTATAGGTCTCTAAAAATAAAGAGTATGTTAAAATATAATAAAAATACGTTAAGCGGCCCTAATTATATAACGCGACTTAGGCGCCCCGTTTTTAATATATTATAAGCTATTATAAAACTAATAATAACGTTAATTTATATACCGTTAAGTAGGATAGCTATGCCTATTTAATATAAAGAATAAAGGAGGACCTATTTAGTTATAGCTAATTAATAACCAAGTATAACGAGACTTATTAGTGCGTACTAGGCCTTAGGAATAGCTACTAATATAATAAATAAACTAAACGAGGTTAATAAAAAGCGAGTTTAGTTATGCTACATATTAATTTATAGCTAATAAATATAAACTTAACGGTAGTAAACTAAGTTAGATAAGTAAGTAAATCTTTTAGTACTCTAAGCTATTAATTAACTTATGCCGTTACGTAGAGCGACTAGATATAGCACTACCTAAAGTAATTTTAGGGCCGCTAATCTAGCTCTAATACGACTAGGGGTGCGCTATTAAATCTAGAACGAGCTCCCTTTTAATTATAGTATACACATACCTTAGATTAAAGAGCGGCTTCTAGGGTATATAAAAATCTACTATTCCAATAGCAGCTTTGCCGCAAGGTCCTAAAATAATACTTATAGCTACGTACTATATATATAAGCCGAAATATATAATATTAATTATATATTACTTCCTCGTAATAACACACTTTATCTTTTTAAACTTAACCTATATAGGCTATGCTAAAAGTTAGCCTCACTATATATATATTACTATGATTAATAGTAAGAGAATAGTAGCTATAGAAGCTAGTTATAGATACTTTCGAGTAGCTCTTAAATACGTACTATTACTTGCACTATATTTAATAATCCCGACCCCAGACTTTGCTTATAAATAAGTCGCTATAGCCATTACTAGAGGTTTATAGGGGTCTATTATAGCAACTTTTAGCTTCTTAAATATTATTAATATTTATAAAAAAGGAAGTGATATATATATATTATTATAATATTCTAACGTTTTATCGAGATACTATTTAAAAAGAGCATTTCCACTTCCGAGGCATTACTAGCTAACTAAAATGTCCCTAAAGTCTTTGCGTTTATTTAACGTCGTAAGTAAATAGGTTTTTTTTATATTACACTATATAGAATAACCGGCGCCTCCTAAGACTGGCCCTTAAGTAACGTTCTGCTCCCCGCTTATTTTAAAAGGACGAACGAAGTAAATCTAACCCCGTACTACTAATAATAACCGACTATTATCTTATTAATCTATAGTAAGGGCTCGCTAGGTTTTAAACGCCGCATTTTATAATAAAAAACGTTAAATAGGGCGTTTTAAAAAACCTATTAAAGCAAAGCTTAAGTAATATAGTTCTATTTATAGTATTAATATATATATTATTATCGAAATAAACGAAATAATAAAATAAGAAGGCTTTACTAAAGCTAGTATATTAGCTATAGAGCCTCTTTAACTTATTCGTTATATAAACTTAAATAGTACGGCGGCCGGTCGTTTTTTAATTAGAAATATATTAAAAAAGTTCTAATTTATTAAGGGAGATAGGAGCACGGCTGCGAGCGCGGATAGAGGATAGGGATATTAGTATAATTATTAGTATCATTATTAGTATCCCTATTTATAGAGTAGTTAGTTCGAACCGTAGTTAATAAAGAGATTAATTAAATTATTTAAATATTTACGTAGTAAGTATAAAAAGGAGGTTCTAACCGTAGGTTAGGCTAACTATGATAATTATAAATAGGGCCCTTAATTAGCCCCTACGTAGTTAGCTATATACCGCGGTCGAATTAGATTTCTAATCCGATACTAACTTTTTTTTTTTTTTTTTTAATTTAACCGCTACGGTTAAAGGTATAATTTAACCTCGGGCCCGTTTACTAAGTCGTTTCTTTTTCCCCCTTTTTTTTACTCTTTTTATATAACTTATTCTTTTATTCGTATAATAACTTTTTTACTACTTACGAATTACTTTAATCCCTTATTTAATACTATTTTTATAAAAGCGTCTGCGAGGTTATTTTTATTATTAATCTAACGGATCTTAAGTATTTTACGCCTTTTATACGATTACCTAAGGGCTATAATATTAATTATAAGCCTCTTTTCCTTCGTCGTTCTTAATTTAACGAGGTATTTATATAGTAAATAGGAATTAGTATAGATAACTATTAAAATAAGTAAAAAGCTAATTTAATTAGTAATCTTTTTTAGCGTTATTAAAATCGTATAAGAGAGGTTAACGCTATTAATTATATTATAAACCTCCGACGCTAATATACTTTTTATTACTTACTTATTTTTAATTAATAAGTAGTAAATTATATTATTATATATAGTAAATTCGCTCTCGTTCATACTCTCGTTAGCTAGGATAATAATATACCCTAATTACGAAGTAAGGTCGTTATTATTCGTAAATAACCTATTAACGAAGACGTAGAGCTTATTAATTATAAAGTTAATCGGGTAATAAATAAGACCTTAATTAAGATTTATTTATTATTACTTAAGCCGCTTATTAAGTACTTTAATATCTTGTTTAGTTAAATCTATAGTTTATACTACCCTAATATAATTAAAAGTCGCCTCGGGTTAATAAATATTTATAATATATACCCCTCGCATAAGCTTAGCCTTATATTACTTTTTAATATTAATTATGTTTAGATTAACGAGGTTAATCTTCTCGCCCTACCCCTTTTATTAAAAAACGACGGTTTCCTTTTTAATTATAAAAATCTTATTTTTAAATACTAGGGGGGTATTTATTATAAGGACCTCTTTTAGCTTCGCTACGAAGCCCGCTTTTTAAAGCTCTTTATCCTCTTTTTTTATAAAATTAATATCGGATAGGCTTAATATATTATTAGTTTATATTTTAATAATCCTAAATTAGTCGCTTTCGTACTCCGTAATTAATAAGCATAGGTTAGATATAGAAGTAATTATTAATAATTAATTAATATAAAAATCGTAATAAGTAGCCTACTAATAAGTACCCGATTTTGCGAGCCTATATAGTGGCTTAAGCACTTTAATAATCGTACTTTCTAAGTACTTACTAACTATTTCCTTCAGTAAATAGGCTAGGACTTTCCTTATAAGCCCTATAGCCGATTAGGTATAGGCCTAGGTAATATTACGGCTCTAAATCTCGTATCCCTTCTTTTATAGCGATACTATTAGTATTATTATTAATCGTTAGCTATAGTACTATATAATGGGCGATTATATAAATAGCGTTGCTTTTTTAATATTGCTATATTCCTAAATTACGTATTTAGACTTCTTATACAGCTAGGGTGTTCCTTTCTTTTTAATCTTACGAACTATTCATAATTTAAATATATAGAGGTTTATATATTTTTCTAAGTTATATAAGATAAATCGATAGACCCCTCGATCGCAAAGAGTATTTACTTCGATAAGATCTAATCCCTTATATAGCTTTTTAGTAATTATAATTACGCCTTTTTTACGTAATTTAACCGCTAGCTTAAAATCGGCTTTCTCTTTTATTATATAAAAGATATTAATTACCTCGTTATTAGTAATAAATTACCGCGTTAGGGTTTGCTATTATAATCTTTTATAACGTCTTACCGGTAGTATTAGTACCCTTTTAGTAATTTCCTCTTCCTCGTTATTTATTAGTACTACTACGACGATTTCGTTAAGGATAATTTCTTATACCTCTACTACGGGTTATATAATTTCCCTTAGCTCTTCTTCTTTTTATAAATTAAAAATTACCTCGTTAGGATCTATGTAATACGGTCTAACTATTATAATTAATACTTTAAATAGCTAGTTACGATCCCTCATAACTATATAAGAGCGCTCGTTAATAAAAATTAACTTATATAGCCTAGCTTATTATTAAGTAATTTCGCACTATACTCGTATATCCGACTTTAGTAATATATCTAAATTATCCCCTATATCGGGCTTATTACGTATAGTAATTACTTTATTAACTTACTTTTTTATATTTACTTTGCGTAGTACCCGTATTACTTTTTTAACTACTTAGGCTCGTTAGCTTATACTTAGCGATAGTAGCGAGGCTAAGGTCGTTCTTAAATATACTCTAAATACTAATAGTATTAATATAAGTCCGTTAGGCGCTATAATATCGTTATAATATTTAAGTACTATCTAGAGGTATTTATTATTAATAAAATCCGGATTTTCCTTTTTAATAATTCTAAACGCCCTTTTTAACTATTAGTATACCCTTTTTACCTTTTTAATATTATAGTGCGCTTTAATAAGTACGACTTTTAGCTATATACTATAAGCCGTTATATTATTCCTAAATTTTACTAACTTAAAGCTAGTATTAGTATCGGTTCTAATATTATTTAGCGGTCCCTAGTATATATCGATCTAGCTTTTTTAAAAAATTACCTATACTATTTTTATTTATAAATCCTAGAGGAATTACCCTATTTAAAAAGATATAGCTACGTTAATTATATATAATACTAGCCGACTATTTAAATAGAAAATATTAACGACGATTTCCTAGTTAAAATTAAGCTTATTACGTAATTTAAATTTAAATTTACGTAGGCTCTACGTATTTATCTAGTATTAATAATATATTTTTATTAACTACTCTAGCGCCCCTATTTTAATATTATTATTACTTAATTACTTTAAGAAGTTATATAACCTTATAACTAACGGGTACCTAAATCTCTAGTATAGTTTTTTAAGCTTACTTTCCGTTAAGTAATTAATTAACTTCGTATTATTAATAAGCTTTATAAACGTATATTCTTATTATCGTTTAACTATTTCGAAGTACTTATTATTAGAGATTCTATTCTTCGTACTATTAAATATAATACTTAGTTAATTTATATTTTTTAAATATAAGAGAAATAGGGTATTAATAAATAAAATATAAAAGGTTATCGTTCCGAAGTACGTCTCTACTTTTACTATACCTAGGGTAACAATTTCCTTACCTAGGCTAAAACAAATCCTTATAATACTTATTATTAACGTATTAAGTATTATTAGCGGGATCTTTTATAGTACCTAGAATTACCCTTTTCTTCTAGTTACCTATTACAATACCTTAATATCTAAGATAATCTTATAAAAATTATCTAAGCCGTACTTTTTACTTATATAAAATACTTATATAAGCTTAGTATTTAAAGGATCTAAGTAGTATAAAAAGGACCCCTCTAGCTATCCTTAGATTTACTTAGTATTATATTCCTTTTTTTTAAATTTAAAAAAAAAATAGCGTCTTTTCCTTAATTATTAAGAGAATAAGCTTTAGCACTATTAAATTCGCCCTTTCGGCTACCTCTATATCCGCTATCTAAGGGACCTTTTTTTATTATTTATAAATAAAAGCCTATTTATTAAGAGCTTTTATTACCCTTTATTTATTTAGCCTCGTATATTTTCTAAAGGCTAACGGGGTAAAAAAAGAGTAGTTAATATCGTCGATTTTATTATAATTTAATTCGTTAATATAGGGGGTAGGATCTTTTTTATTTTCCGAATTTCTTATAAGGGGTATATACTTTAGGCCGCTACTTTAGCTACTATTACTAAGTTCTATACCCCCGGATTTATTTCTATATATAATAAGGAATTAGTTAAACCGATAAGGGCTAGTTTTACTATTTATTACCCTTAACTTTTTATACTATTCGTACGATTTAGTACGCTCTTCCTCGGAGTAGTTACTTAACTAATATCTATCCTTTTTATAAATATAGCATTGTCTTTTTTATTACTCTACTTATAAATTAAATTTCTATTTATTTAACGAATCTAGGCTTCCTTACTAGCGGTTACCGTATTTAGGCTTATTTCTTTTCTTATTATACGTTTAATCGACCTAATATTATTAATAAGGGCCGTTATATATTTAGAAGTAGGTTTAGTATAGTATTCTTATTTTAATATTAAAGCTAGATCTTAGCTTTAAGTAGAGCGTCTCGTAGTTTTCGAGAGCTTAGTATAGGGTTATTTTTACTTTTAATATATATTATATTACGGTATAAAAATATCCAACTTTTTACTTATTTATCTCCTTATTTAGCTAAGTTTTTACTAGCTTATTAATTTAATTAATAAGCTCTTTAAAGATCTCTACTTATAATTTACCCTCTATTATCCTAGTTATAAATATAAAAGAAATTACTTATAACTTAGATAGGAGCTTTAGGTTCTTATTATAAGTCTCGAAGCGGCTTTAGATTATATTAATTATACTAAAAAAGTCGTTTCGATCGAGATTACGTACCGCTTCATAATAATAATTAGAGGCTTTACTTATAAATACGATATTAATTACTAAATAGTATTAATATTCCCTAATTCCGACTTTTTTATAATAATTATAAAATATCGTTAGGGTTTTTTATAAAACCTTATACTTCTCCTTCGAGTATAATTTCTTTTTTAGGAAGATCTTTTTAAGGTCTATAAATTACTTTATATTTATTATTAGATTTTTAATATCTATATACGATCCCTGCGTCGCTACGTATTATTAATAACTTTAGGTCGTTTATTTCTTTTTTTATTAGCTAATTAGTATTAAATTTCGTATTAATAGTAGTAATAAGTTATAGATCGAAATAGGTAAAATTGTTAATTATCGTACTTTTAGTACTATATTTTGCCCTAGTATATCCTTTTATAATAATAGATTTCCGTTAGTAATTATAGGGAGGAAATCTAGGTCGTTTACCCTTTTTTTAAATTTATAAAAGTAATTATACGCTCTATTAACCTATACCTAGTTCTATAATACGAATTCTTTTTTTATAATTATTGCTATTAGTATTTCGTATAGCTCTTATAATTATAATTACGCTAATAATACCCCTCGCTCGTAAAGGAATTTATTAATTATTTTTATAATTTTTAAGCTTGCGCTCGCGAACTATTTATCTAGCTAATAGCTAAAGTCGTTTATAATCTCGTAAAATAGGGGTTACCCCTATAGCCCCTTTTTTTTATAAACCTTAGTTAAATAGATTAATATTACGTTAATTTACTTACCGTTAGGCTAATCCGCGATTTTATATATTTACGTCCCCTAATAGCTTAAGTTAATATTTATTTATTTATAAGGGATTAGGATTCTATTTAGGATTAGGTTTTATTTTCTTCTCTTTTACCCTAACTTACTAAGGGTCGTGCTCTAGCTTATGCCTATATTAGTAATCGTTAGCGTATTTAATTTTAATAGGGATATATTTAATCCGCGCGCTAGTTATAATAAATCCGTACTTTTATTACTTAACGAACTTATTAAGGTTTAGGAGATTCCCGCTTCCTCTTACTATCTCGCTACTATTCTTATTTTTATTATTTTTAATAATTATTATTACCTTTCTAAATCGCTAGCTATCGTATTTATTAAGATCCTCCTTTTTATTTAGTATAAAAGAGTAGGTTTTAATAGTTCCTTTTAATAATAATAGTAATAGACGTTTATATTACTATAAGAAAATATAGTAATTAGTCTTAGGATCTTTACTAGTTACTAATTTCTATTATCTTATATACTTCTAGCCTCCTAAGCCTCGTACTCTCTATAATTTCTAAATAGCTTTTTTCTTTAACTTACCTCCTTTAGGGTAATATTCTATACAAATAGTTAAAAATAGACGCTAAGTAGCTTATAAAAAAGCTATATAAGCTATTAAAAACCGTATAAGCTATTAAGTATAGTTAACGAAGTTAAGCCTTTTCTTTTATAAAATTATAAATTTTAAGGACTTATTAAAACCACCTACTTATTACTCGTACGTAATAAAGTTAAATACCTTAGAGGTCTTATTTTTTATAGCCTCTTAGTACCCTATTTTATATTTTTTAAGTAGTCTTTTTCGTAGTTTAATTACGGTTAGGTAATTATTACTTATTAACGATCCTTTTTATTACTTAGTTAATTTTTTAAAATTAATAATTTCGCGCTAAGAGTTAGTATAAAAAGAAGCCCTTTAGTAGCCCTCTAGAGGCTTTTTTTCTTTTCTTTTTAAATCCTCGTCTTTTTAGCCTTTTCCTAAGCTAATAATAACTTTAATAAGAGGTCGTAAAACTACTTTAAAGTAGCTACCTTCTTTTGAAGTTAATTTTTAAGATCCGTAATACTCTTAACTTAATATTATTAAGACCTCTAAATCCCCTCCTCCCTTATTAAACCGTCCTTTATATTCTATTCCTAAGTAATACCCGGGGGGTAGTTAAAAGAGCTATAAAGAGGTCGTTTAGATTACGGGCTTAAAGTCGTATTTATAAAATCCTTATAATAATAGACTTTTTTATATACTGTAAATCTCTTAGCTTAATAACTCCTATAAGGTTACTTTTATTACTAAATAAAAATATTTACGTTTAGAAATCCCTTTTTTTAATTACGTAGTGCTTTTTTATATTATATTATTAAGCTCGTTCGTTATACTAATTAATTAGGTAGGTAGTCGTTACGTAAGTATTTCTTTTTATTAATTTAACTAGTTAATTTCTAATTACGGGCCGGCTATAGAAAAGTCGTTTAGTAAAAAAGCTACTCTGGGCGATAGTAAAAAGCTAATTACTTAAGTAGTTCCGTTATTTAACGTAATTTAACGTAGTAAACGTCGACCTCTCGTAAGTAATAAAAGGCTACGATTATTTAATTCCGTATAGTATTTAAGAATCGCCTCCTTTTTTATTTATTTCTATAAGGTTAATTAGTATAAATCTCCTATCCTATATAGTTTTAAGAAGTCGTCTCTTCTACGTAGTAAAATACCTTACTAATCTATAATAATAGAATTTAATTACTAATTAATATTAGTTTTCTTATTTATAAAGTAGTTAGTTCGAACTGTAGTTAACGAAGAGATTAATTAAACTATTTAAATATTTACGTAGTAAGTATAAAAAAGAGGTTCTAACCGTAGGTTAGGCTAGCTATAATAATCGTAAATAGGGCCCCTAATTAGCCCCTACGCAGTCGGCTATATACCGTAATCGAATTAGACTTCCAATCCAATAGTTATATTATTACGAGCTATAGTAAGTACTAATAGTTAATTATAGGATATAGAATAAGAGGCTTATATTGATTAAGAAGAATGTAAAAAAGAACGTAAAACCTATAATTAAAACGAAAGTAAGAACTACTTAATAATGCATTTTATAAGCCGATCGTAAAAAAGTAACCTTATTCCCGATTCGTAATATATTTTAAATCTAGATACTATATATAGATAAAAAACGCTACGACTTACGGGCTTATAGCTTAGAAATTACGTTAATATAATCTAGTTAGTAACTTTAATATAGAACAAATAGGCTTTTTATATCCTCGCTCGTATATAACTTAAGTCTTTTTTTATATTTTTTATATTTATCTTATATTATATTTAAAATACTACTAATTATAATATAATACTGCGCAGGATTAGATATAAAAAGAAATTAAGTAAGAAAGATAAGGCCTCTTAATTCTTTTACGTAGTTATCTACTTAAAAAAGACCGATATTAAAAGAGGAATAGGTCTAACGTTCTTTTTAAAAATACCTCTATTATTAACGTTCTTAAGAATAAAGCCTTATTATAAAATAGGCTAGCTATTAAGATTATAAAATAATAAAGAGAGCGGCTTATTATAAATAGCGGGAGAAGAGTTAGCCGTATTTATTAAGTATTTATTAATAAACCCGGTTTAGAAATATAAGCTTTTTATATAAGAGTCGCTCGGTATATAATACTCTATTAGTGTATATATATAAGTTCCGTACTTAGTATACTATTTATAATAGTAATTATAAGCTATATAAAAAAAGGCTAGATTATAAATTACTAAAATAGGGACTTCGAAGTATTATTAACTATATATAGACCGTAAAGAATAAGGACTTAGGTTAATTAGCGACTATTTATTACTTAATAATATTTAGAGAGACTTATTTTATAAACGTAATATATAAATAGATAGGATATATCTAGGCTAAAAGGCTAGTAGAGCCCGTGTTATAATAACCGCTAAATATCTATTTTTAAAAGGCTATACTTAAAAAGGTAATAGCTAGAGATTATTATATATATATACTAAGATAATATCGTCGAGGGTCGGTTACCTAGAGGACGTTAACTTTATAAGTAATAATAACGAGTACGCAAACGTAGCATAGCCTCTAATATTAAAATACGATTTTATATTTACTAATTAGCACTAGAAATCTATTAATAGTAATATAGTAATAGCGGGCGGGGTATATAGTCTAATAATATTTTTTTATATAGCCTCTATCTTATTATTAAGTATTAGTATAGCCGTAGTAAGCGTTAAAAAATACTTTACTAAGGTCCGAGAAGGTATTATTATTAAAGGGTTTACTAAGTATATTACTAAGTATTTAGCTATACTAGAGCAGGATATAAAGGACGTAACTAAGGAGATCGCCGTACTATATATACTAATAATTTAACTTACTTACTTATTAATCTTAGTTATATTAAGTATACTAAACTTACGCGGATAGTATTAAGTACTAGTCGCTAATAGGTATTATAGTTATAGAAATAACTATTAGTTTTCGTATTAAGTTATACGAGTCCGCGTATTGGATAAGGGTTTAGTTAGTAAAATAAAAGCGGCGAAGTAAAAGCGCCGTAAGTAATAAAAAGAATAATAATACTTAACTAGTAGCTAGAAAAGTTTAAAACTTTTTTAATATAAAGACGAGCATTAGAATTAGGGGAGTAGTTAACGCGTACGTAAAAAACGACGCTTATTTATATTTAGAGCGCGACTTAAGACGTAACTAGCTACGGGGCTTCTTAACGGTAATACTATATTATAGCCACTTCTAAATAAGCCGGCTATCCGGAATAATCCCGTACTATTAGCCCCTATTATAATAGGTAATTAATATATAATATTAAATAAATAGGCTTCGTTACCTAGATATCGCTTTTTATCTTAAGAAAGAAGTAATTAATATACTATAGATTTATTTAAAATAGTACGACTAATTAAGTACGTAATTAGAGGATAGTTTTAAGTCTCTGCGCGGGGTAAGTAGCCTTAAAAACCTTTTTAATAGCGTTTCTATTTATTAACTTAGAAGTATAAGGGTATCTAGTTCTTAGTAATTACTATCGGGTCCTTACCGTTCGCTATATTAATAAATAACGCTAATAAAGTCGTCCGAACGGTCCGGGGTAAATACGTAGCCGGCTAGTGTTCTACCCTTAACTTCGGCCTTAATAAGCTTATATATATTATTAAGTTACTAATTTATCTTACTTAGTACTAGATACGTAATACGGCTGTATAAGTTAAAGTTAGATTTCTATAATTAAATTCTCTAGAACGTATATTTCTTTTAATTCGTAAACCTTTTTACCTATTTATATTTAATAACTCCGTATAAGGACCTAGTATAAGAACCTAATTAAATATTACGGGGCTAGCGGGAGATACCGTTTGTTATTAGTTCTAATAAAAACTCGTATACTAGTTAGTATAGTAATAATATATTTTAATACTATTTTATATTTATTTTTTAAATATAACCTATTCGAGGGGCCTCGAGTTATGCCCTAATAACGAGTGCTATAAAGGTATTATATATTGTTTTTTTTAAAGTAGCCGGTAGTATAAAATATAAAAATACTTTAAAAACCCCTAGCCCTTATTATAATATAGTACATAAGTTATTAATTTATTACTTTTCTAATAGAGTAAGCTACTATAAGCTTGAACTATAGTATAATAGTCTATATTATTACTATTTTTTTAAATATTTAATATAAACCGCTAGCTCGGGCCCTAATAATATAAAAGGTCCTTAGTACTTATAAACTAAGGCCGTTTTAGTAACTCGGCTACTTTAGCTTCGTATTAAAAATCTCTAACCTAATTTATAAATATAGCTACGAGATAAAGCTCGTAATAGTCTTTACTAAGCATAAGTCGCTCGAGGTTAGATCTAAAGAAAATAGGATTAGCCTTAAGATTAATAGCTATTTTATATTATATATTATTTTTAAAAAAGATATTTATAATATAGTCGAGTACTTCTTTTACTAACTTAGGTATTTCGGAAAATATAAAAAGCGTTAAGTTAAAACTAAGCTCTTACTAAACCGTAATTAAAAGTTGCCCTTATATATAATATATTAAAGAAGTATGCGGCGCGTAGTAGTATATCTATCTCGTTACTATATCGCCGTAGAGCTTATTTTAGCTAATAATTAGTAATAATAGTATTAATCGCACGCACTAGTTAAGAAGGGCATTTTTAGCTTATTAGCAAAGTATCTCTTTTAGTAAGTTAGTAACGATTTAGGATTAAAGAGGCTTAATTTCCAATATTAATAGGATATATTTATATAGCTTATTAAAAATAGAAGCGAGTTACGGAAAAGAGGTTTAAAAAACTATTTAAGTATTAAAGACTAGACGTTATTAAAGACGGATCGCTTAAGCTATGCCTAATAATAGCGTAGTACCTTTATAACTCTTAATAATAAAAGTAATTTACGCAAATAATAGTAGTAGTATATATAGTTATATATATAGGCATAAATTCTCTATTCCTCTTTATAATATTATAAAATAAAAACAGACCCGGCGAATCTTAGTATAAGCTATATATACTTATTATTAGAACTAACCTCCGGGATTATATAGTAGGTACTTCTATTTTAACTCTAGCTTAATAACTTTAAAATTATAGCCTTTTCGATATTACTTAACGGGGGCTAAGAGTATATTAAAGTTATCCTTTATTAATAGCGAGTCTAGACCGTTACTAATTTATACCTCTACGTCTTCTTTTTATTAAGATTCGGATAAATAGCTAGAGCCTAATCTCTCCTCTATTAATATAGTATTTATTTTATTTATAACGCTTTCGAAACGATTATAAATATTTCGAAGCTATTTTATAACTTATTTAACGTTAGAAATAATAGTAGTTCTTATAAAAGCTAAACTTTTTTAATAGTGAAGTTCTTATTTAAGGCGGCCGGAGTTTTTTATAAGTTTTTTAAAACGTTATTCCTTACTAACTAGCGCTTTTTAAGACTATATAGTATTATTTACGTGGTTATTTACGTAGGTTCTCTTACTTAGGGCTATAACTATATTATTTATATTACTTAATAAGCGCAGTAGACTATTTAATTAATAAGGGCGCTTTAAAAATCTAGCTACTATATCGGATTATTATTAAAATAAAGTAGAGTATTAATAAGTTCCTAAGCGAGGTACGTAATATAAATTATTATATTTAAAAATAGACGCTACGTTAGCTAAAAATAAAACTAAAGCTAGATATAGACGAGATATAATTTTTATAAGTCCTAGCGAGGTTAACTAACTTATATTAGGCTACTTTTATTATTAACTTAATATGCAAAGAACTAGAGCTTTTATAAGTAAGCGAGTTAGTAAACGATCTCGTCTTAATATAGTATACTTATTTATAGTATACTTATAAATAGATACCGTATATATATATTATATAGCGTAGTTATAAATTTTAAGACCCCTCTACGGCCCTATCGTTATTATAAATACTATATAAAAACGGCTATTTATATAAAACGCTAACGGTCGAGCTATTAGTAGCTTTTATAAAATCTAATTACGTAGAACCTCGCTTCTTAGAAAATAGTATTAAATATTAATACGAGCTTATACGTACGGAGAGTATAATATACCTTATTTAAAAATAAGGGCAGTCTAGAGCCCTAATACTAATAATATAAATCTCTTTATTAGTAATAGTATAAACTAATCTATTAAATTATTATAAACGCGCCAAAAAAGATTATAAATTCTATATAATAAGAGGCGCACTATTATATTACTATAGGAGCTTTTTATTAATAAATATTAGGACTAACTTACTTAGATAAGATAAGTAATACTACCTCGCTATTTACTTAGTAATTAATTACCCTTATAGCGGGCTAATTAATAATACGTAATACCCGCTACTAAATAGAGTTAAAAAAGATATAAATAGTACTACGGGAGATCGGTTTATTACTTATATTATAAGCTATTTATATAGGCCGTTATAAAGTAAAGAGTTCGTTATTAAGGTTGCTATACTCTTAGCGTACTTAAAAGTCCGCGAAGTACTTAAGGAATATAACGACGGCCTACTAAGTAATAGAACTAACTTATTATTCGAGTTTAATAAAGTACTAAACTTTAACTTTAAAAATATACTTATTATTATTAAAATACTTAAATAGGTTTTAATATTCTTTGCGCAGATTTAGGAAATCTATATACTAAAAGACGCCGTTTACCCTGGGATATTATTAATAATTTTTAATTTTTATGATAATTCGGTATTAAAAAGATATTATATATATATTATTACGTATAAATCTTATTTTCTAATACTTATAAAGCGACTATATATAGGATATGGGCCGTTTTTTAAATAAGTTTTATAAATACGGCCGAGCTACTTTTTAATACGCTTAGTAACAACGAGCTAGAGGTAGGAGGGTACTTAATATATAACGTAAATAAAAACCTATTTAACGGCGAGGGCAACGAGTCTTACCGTTTTATTATATTTAACGTTAAATCTAGTAAAGACTTAGACTTATTAAAAAGAGGGTAGTTAGATAACGATTATAATAATTTAGATATTTTAAATAAAAGTTACGGGCTTAGTATAAAAAAAGACAATAGTAATATAAAATAGATATAGAATAGTTACCGAGTTTATTATACATAGGCATATATTATTTAATGATTCTTTTATAACTATCTTTAAAAATTTTCATATTCCTTTATATACCTTTTATATCGTTTACGTATTAAGAGATAACTTGCCCCGGTATTTTTTAAACGTCTAGAGAGTATTCTATATACTATACTCTATATTTTATATTACGTAACGAAGATCCTACCCTTAAGGCCGTAATATATATAATATATTAATATTATTAATAATAGCTCGTATAAAGTCCTAAATTACCTAGTTACTTTTAAGCTAAGTTATAAAATATAAAATATTAAGAAATAAAGCTTAATAATACTACAAAACTCGTAGTAAAAGAACGGAGATATAAAACGAGAGATAACTTTATAAACTACTTATTAATAATATAATTAGCTTTTTATTATTAACGCCTTAGTATAAGAAGCAAGTTATATTAACTATACTACGATTAGAACTAAAAGTACCTTTTTGAACTATATATACCCCGTTTATTTTATTAAATCTCTCCTATAGTAAAGCGACCTCTAGTTATAAAATACTACCTCGGCTAGTATTAAAATACTAATAATACCGTCGCTAATATCTATATAAATATCTCCGAGCTTCTCGTTAACGTCTTATATATAATATCTTATTAATCTTAAACTCTTAGAGTACTAGTCCTCTAGCTTACTATCGCTACTATAAATATAGTATCGGCCGTTAAGATCCTCTCGTAAGTCCCGTCGTATACTATAAATAATTATAATATTAACTAGGCTTTTATTACGCTGAAATATTTACTATTTAGTCTAAGTATATTAGTAATATATTTATTACGTCGGCTTACGATTTAAAAAACGTAACTACCTATATCTATCTCGATATTACTATTTGATTAGAGCTTTCGATATATATATAAACGAACTACTTATTTAATAATTAACTAAGTTAGCCCCGCCGTTTCCTTTTTAAAAGCCTATTTAACTTTTTAAAACTATAATAACGGTAAAGGGGGCCCTATATAAAGGGTACCCTAAAGTATTACAAAGGACGGAAGTCTAACGGACGTTTATTATTAGCTATAGTTTTATATTATTTATCGTAACGCTTTATTTATTTATAAGTAAATAGTATGCGGGTAGTTTATAAAAGGACGACTATATAACTATCTTTATAGTAGTACTTAACCCTAACTCTCTAAAAAATCCTTTTTAATATTATTTATTAAGTATTTTTTATCGCCTTAGCCGCAGTCTATTTATATATTATAAATATCGGTTTTAATATATATTACTAAATAATACTCGTTAATAATAGGGTTATTATTTAAAAAGTTTAGTAATCTAGGGCCGCTAAGTATTTATAAATCGTAGTATCCCGTCTTAATACCGAGTTGAATATTATATATTAAAACCTTAATTTATACCGTCCTTTAAGCTACTATAAAACTATCGATCGTACTCTTCCTCGGCCGTATTTTCCTATCCGAGACCTTTTAGAGGATTACTTAGGGCCTTTAGGTTATTTTATTACTATATAATACGCTCTTTATTATCCCGTTTATAACGTAATACGTACTTATATAGTTAATATAGGACCGTACTATTACTAACTACTAATATCTAAACTTATAAGCTATGGGCTATAATAATAACGGACTTATTATAATAAAGGATATTACTATTTTACTCCTACCGATCCCCTACGTATAGCGGCTTAAGATTTCTCTTTAGTAACGCCTAGCTATTATTATACTATTTAATATCGGTTTATTATAAGTTAGGTCTTATATTTTAATAAAAAAATAAAAAGAGAAGGCTTATATAATAAATAGTACGTATATAACGTTAATAATTTAAGTTAAATACTTAGTAAAGTATAGTACTACGTTTAACGAGACATAGGACTATATTAATATTATAATATAGTCGTTAATCAAATAATTAACAGTAATACTATATACGAGCTTACTTAGCTTACGTTTACTACTTATTAACGTTTAGCCCTAATATCGGTTTACGGTATTAAAGAGCTTCTTTAATAAAAATAGTCCGAAAAAAAAGACCCGGTCTATTAATAAACTAAGGTAATATAAGATATAAATACGTAGAAATAGCGGCCCCGGATTATAATATACGAGTAACGGCGTACTTATAATAATTATAGTCGAGGTTAATTAATAATCTTACGTAGCTCTCGACGTACTACCCTTCCCACTGCCTACTTATTCTAAATATAATAATAACATATAATAGTAAGTTATAAGAGAAGGGATTATTAAATAATATTAAGAATCTATAGTAAGCTATAATAAGCTATAATAATTTATAATAAAGGGTTATTCCTAGGGCATATTACTATAAGTTATTTATAAAAAGAAAGCGATGCGAAGTTAAAAATACGTAAAAACATTACTATTATTAAGCGTTAGCGTTTAACTAGTATCTAGCTACTTAAAAGCGGCATAACAAGTTATAAAATAAGTTATATAGTAATAAGTTTAGGATATAAATTAAGTACGGTATTTCTATATAAAAATAGAAACTATTGTATATATTTTAAAAATTATATTAAAAAGGCTACTAATACTCTAGCTACCGTTTTCGAGGCCGTATTACTACCGAGGCCTTATATCGTAATAATATTTTTTTTGTATTAACCTCTAGGCCTTTTAGTAAGCGGTACTTCCAATAGGCCTTTTTAGTATAATAAACACCTAAATTTCGCCCGTCTCTCCCTTAATTACGTAAAGCTATAGCCCCACTTCCCTACTTATAAGTAATTCGCTAAGTAGTCTCTTTATTACAATTTAATTCCAATAACAAACTAGTAATAAATAGTAAATTAGTAAAAAAGGAAATTAAAAATAACTTAATATTAGTAACTATTGGTGCTCCTCGGGCGCTATAACGCTAGCTTTGTGGGCGCTAAAGTAAAATCGTACTTTTTATATTATATAATAAAATAAATAGTAATTAACGAACCCTAAAAGCCCGTTATATTTTAATAATAATACGCACAAAGCCCGTTTTACGTTATATTAAGCTAGGCTAAATACTTAGAGCCGTAGCCGTTTTTAGCCGTTTGCTTATTAATATAACGGTAGCCGTTCTTTTTAAGTACTATTAGTTAAGAAGTTAAATAGGCTTTTATAACTTTTTAAAAAGCGAGCCTACTAAGGTACGGTCTTAGCCCCGGGAAGGGGGTAAGTTTCTTTAGTATATATTTAATAATAATATAGAAATAATAATCGGCTACTAGTTATAATATAGTTCGGGAGCCCTATATAATAATATTTATATTCGGCTTTTTATTAAGGATAGCTCTTAAAATCTCTTATTTAATATTAAAATAAGTATTTAATAATAAAATATACTCTTGGGTCCCCTTACTAATAAAGTAGAACATAGCGTTATATAGTAATATAAATCCGGCATAGCTCGTAGTTTCTTACTTATTAGTCTTTAATATTAACTAATTTATAATAAGCGCGCGGCGAAAAAAGTATATTTATTTTTTAAAGAGAATTTATTTTAGCGCTAGATACTATATTATTAATAACTAGGAGACTATAAATAAGAAAAGTAATAAGCTATAGCTTATAAATAAGACCGCGAAATAAGAGCGTTTATTAAATACGTAATTATATTAGATTTAGCAGCGCTTATAAGTATAGTTAGATACCTTAACTATTTAATTTAAATATAGGGCTTACCTATCGTTAAGTAGTAAATAACTCGATCCGATAGATCTTATTTATATATCCCTCCTTCTTTCTAAGTATATATCTCCTTAACCCCCTTAATTACTATATAACTATATATTTTATAAGGACGAGAGCGTAGGCTAGGGTACTAAGTAATCTTAGCCGTAACTAGTACTAATATAATATAGTACGCTAAATTATAGCTTTAGTATAGACCCGGCCTTTTTATACCTAACTAAAATAGCTATTAAGTTATTACCGTTCGCTAATAAGTAGTTAAATAAAAGTAAGTAGAAAATAACGTATGCGCAACTTATTTATATTATACTTTATAATATAAAAAAAAAGGTAATAGGGCTAAGCGGACTTTATTACTAGTTTAAGTAAAATACTAAAAGGGTTAATAAGGGAGGCGAAGGATAAAAAAATAGTATTTATTTAAACCTAAGTATAAATAAAGTACGCTTATGAGTTATGCTAGCGTTATAATAGTCTAGTCTTTCTTATTAAGTCGTAATTTATATTATATAGGCTTTTAAACGAGTAAAATAAAAAGGCTCCCTTTAGTAGCTCGCAGACGTAGGGTTAATAAAATTCTAACTAATATATAAGCCTCGATCGGATCGCAGAGCGAGTTATAAAAAAAGAATAGGGGGATTATATAAATAAAAAATTAGCGTCATATTACTACTTCTTTTATTTTACGTATTTATTTTATAAAATTACTTAAAAGAAAATATATTTAAAAGTAATTACGGTAACGATAGATTTTAATTATTTAATAATAGCTTTACGTTACTTAAGAAGAGCTAGCTTAAAAGTGGAACTTCTACTAATTATCTTATACTAATACTAATTACTTTAATATAAAATAGCTTAAAATATATATATAATCCGCTATAAGCTTAGAACCTAGATAATAAGTATTACGTTTACTAGCTCTACTATAACTACCTCTATAGCTAATAATAACTTTATTAAATAGACGTAAATAATATATTACTATTATGCGCCCCGATAGCGTTTACTCCTATATAAACGAGTATAAATATAGGCTCTAATCCGCTATTAAAAACGTTTATATAATAAGAGATTTAATAGTTAAATTTAATCTTAGTAAACTAAGAGTATATTATAGTACTAGGGGGTATAGAGGGGCCACTATCTAAATAGTATAAAAATAAAAAGATAAATAATAAATAAGAAATATATTATGATACTAAAGAATATATATATTAATCCGATCTTCCCGCTCTTAATATATATTAAAATACTTATTTATAAAGCCGGATAGACTTATACTTAATTTTAAATAAAGATTAGGACGTAAATAGCTTTAGAATATTAGTAATTAAATCGTAAACGATTATAAATTTATTTAAGTCGTCGGGGCTAAGGTCTATTTACTTAGCCTATTTTAGTTTCTAAGTTACTTTTTATATTACTTATAAAATAAATACGCACCTCGTTTATTTAATATAGCTAATAACCCTTATTTAGTACGTAATATAACTTATTATAAATATACTAATTAGCTACGCGTAGTTATTAAAAACTAAGCGTATATTATTAAAAGCTCGGATCGTACTTAGAAATTACTAAATAGTTTACTATACTTAAATAGCTAATACCCGAGTATTTTTATAATAATTAAAAACATAGCTAAGTAGGTTACCTTATAAAGACTTAGTATAAATATTACTAAGCTTAATACGACCCGGGGCTACGATAAGATCTATTTTAATAAGGCTCTTATTAGCGCGTTTAATATAAGGCCGACGCTAATTATTAATACTAACGTTCCGCTCCATAAGTAGCTCGGGAGGCTAAGGAAATCTACGCTTTATTATAAAGTCGTAATAAGGCCGCTATTAATCTCTTATAATAGAAGTACTATATTTATTATACTATTTATAATACTATTTATTATATTATTTATTATACTATTTATAATAATAGAAACTAGCGATTATATTTATAATCGCATACTTCTCTTATTTACTAATACTATATATTTTTTTATTAATAATATCGGTGGCGTAGAAGTCGTTACCTAGCGTTTTACGTTATAACTAAACCTAAATACGCCGTTTATGTTATTAATACGGCCCTAGTTAGTAATCGTTATAAATAATAATAAAGAGGATTCCGTACGTAGTTACTTATTATAATTAATTTATAAGAGGATAAACGCCTACGTATCTAAACGATTCTATAGCGTCCGTATTATTAGCCTAGTTAATAAAATACCTAAGTCTTTTTAATACTACTTTAATTCCCTATATTAGGATATATTTAGTAACGAGCTATTTTATATAATAAAAACGAAACGGGTTAAGTACGTACTTACTAACTACTTTTTTTTAGCTACCTATTTTATTAGCCTTTTTTATTATATTGCGAAATACGTTAGTAATATTAGTATACTACCCCTCGACTTCCTCGCTATCTCTTAGCTCAATAACTTAGTAATACCGAATTTATTAACGTACTTTACGAGGTCTTTTACGTACTACGACTCCGTTAATAACTTAAAGAGGTTTACTATACCTATTGTTACCTCTAGCTTTATACTAAATTATTATCCTCTCGGTATATACCGTACGTCCCTAAGTATATTTTATTTCTAGTCTTTATTAACGACCCGCAGTTTTTAACCCGCGCGACGTTTTTTAAATATTTTATAAAAACGTATATTATAACGTATATAGTACTACCGTCCTCGCCTATAAAGGGTTTATTAACTTCGTCTTACTATTTTAGTTTATTAAAATAATCGAGGGCTAAATAGCCCGTATATTCCGGTAGTTAGTAACGGCCTAAACCTCGGCGTTACTTTATTAATAGCTTATTATTACTTTTATAAAGAACTAGGTCTAGCTTCGGTTTAATAATATATATTATTTTTATTTATAGCGCGCTCTATAGGTCTTTCTTACGTACGGCTATAGTTATTATTTAAATTATATTAAAATATTTAGCGTTATAAGCGCGGCTAACCTATAGCTTATTAAAATAGTTAAGTATATTTTTTATAAATAAAACGTTAATATATAAATACGTATAAAGCTAGATACTACGTCGGTATAGGTCTTATATATTAATAATAGCGGGACGCGGGGTAAGTACCCCCTTAAGGTATTAAAATAGCTCGAAAACGATATTAAGCTACCTAGCTATTTAGGATAATAAAACTTTAATATCGTCTTTAGGACGAGCTTAGGTACGTTATAAAATACTATTATTATTATAATATAAATAGGGGCGACTCCCCTAGCTAACTAATCGTAATAAGTATTATTAACGCTAGCGCCCTCTATATTAATAAGTAAATAGTAAATAAGTATATTGCCCGCTTCGAGTCTCTTTTAAATAATACGTTTATACTTCGCCGGGTTCTATTTATTCCTATTATAACCCCTCTTATATAACTAATAATACGGATCCCCTTTTTTATTATAATTATATATACCGTAGCCTTACTTCTCTTTAATAATAAGTACTTATCGAAGTATATTAAAAAAGCTTTACGAGATATATTTAGCTCTAATAAAAGCATTACTAACTACTTAGTAGCCGATATAATAAGTACTATAATTAGTATAACGGTTACTACTATATAAGACGTAAGTACTTATATTTTTATTAGCTATAACAGAGTGGGCTAGCGGACCGGCGATTATAATAGCCTTACCGTTTTTTTATTTTCGTCCCCGTCTCTGTTAAGGCTATTTAAAGCCCGCGACCTAATACTAACGGATTATATAAATTATAAACTCTTAAAAACGACTGCTAATAGGGACTATATAGCTTTATAAGAGATATTTATAATTTTTAGCGTAGTTCTATATAAGGCCTATAGCTTCTAGTAACTAAATAGCTAATCCGGTTTATAATATCCGATATATAACCGCTACTCTATAATCCGTACTAATCCTTTTTATTTTCTTTTTATTATTTTTTCTCTTTTCCCTTTTTTATTTTTTTTCTCTTTCTCTTCTTTTCTATCTCTTCTTTTTTATTTTTTCTTTTTTATCTTTTTTTTCTAATTTTTTTTTTATCTCTTCTTTTCTATCTCTTCTTCTCTATTTCTTCTTCTCTATCTCTTCTTCTTTATCTCTTTTTCTCTCTCTTTTTCTCCTTTTTTTTTTTCCCCCTTCTTTTCTTACGTCTCGCTCTTTTTTTATTATATTATAATTAGATAGTATAAAAAATAACTATAGCTAAGTGCTACGAGACGCTATTAATAATACTATAACTATTTTATACCTTAGTTTATTAACGGCCTCGGTACCTTTTAGAACGGCGGCTTAATAACTAATAACTATTATAAGTAAATTTATGCCGCTACGCTTCGTCGGTATATTACGAATATAATATTTTATTACGCTATTTCGTTTAATATACTCTTTTTTAATAATAATTAATATACTAATCCTTTACTTAGCTTTTTAAATAAAATAGCCGTTAACTTTAGGCTAATTCTATAGATACCCTAAGAGTAATCGTATATTTAGATATAGTATAAACTAAAGTATTTTTTAAACCGGCTTATATAATTATTATAAAAATAGATAGTATAGAGGTAAAGAGACTAAATCCCGCTTACTTTAATTAGTAAAGAACGGGTTAGCTAACGTAATCCGAGCTTTTTTAACCTCCCGTCGAATATATTAACTTTTAGAGTAGCGATCCTCGTATAGCCTCGTATTAGTATATATTATAAACTATAAACTATAAATACTTAGTTAATAAATATAGTATTAGTAATAAGGACGACGGTATTAAGTTTAAATAAGAATTATTATAATAATATTATATATCTAGGCTTAAGGCCTAGTACGTAAAGTATATTACTATTTATTATAAATATATTACTAAAAGCCGCAGTATCCGTAATAACGAGGACTTTATTACTAAGCTATAGCTCTAATAACGACGTAATCTTTTTATATTTAAAACTAAGTACGTTTTATATAGATATAGCGAATAAGTATTAATATATTTATAACCCTAAAAGTAGTAGCTCGGCCCGTATTATACTAACGTCCCTAACTATAGCTAAACGATAAAAAGTAATTTTTATAATAACTACTTAAAGAGTATAGAGCGAAACGAAAATCACCCTAAAGAGTACTAACTAAAAAGCTTACGTATTTACGGTATATAAAAGTTAGCTAGCTAGGGTCTTCGGGTACGTAATAATAAGCTATTTATAAATACTTTAATATAAGCGGGTAGCTACGTTATTAATCCTGCTCGGTATAGGACGACGGTAGCTTTATTAAATATAAGGAGATATTTTTTTATTTAGAATTCTAAGGCTTAAGTTAGGATAATATATATAAAAAGTTACTAAGGAAAAATTATAAGGCTATGAGAAAGAACGTTTAAAACGAAAGCTAAGGGGCTAGTTATTCGTAATGAATTAATCTTATAACGCTTCTAAATCTCTCGCTAGCTAAGAATTCAGGGTTTATTTTTATTAAAATAGCCGTATTCTTTAATATATAATACGTATATAAAATCGAGTACTGTTACTATTATCTTAGTTATAATAACGAGGGATACGTTTATTTTATTATATTATCGCTTATTTATTTTTTATTTAGTTAGTAAGTTATATAATAGTATTAATAAAACCGCTATATTTTAGCCCGTTTGCGCCCTAGTATTATATACGTCTTTAGCCTTAGCTTACTAAGCCCTTTTTAGTAATTTTACTTATTATTAATATTAGTAAACCGGGCTAATAGAAAAAGACGGGGTTTTTTTAAAGTAGTGCTTATAGTAACGTTACGTTAGTAATTACCGTATTTAGTAAGGAAACTAAACTAGTTATATCCGTAATATATTAAGAACTTATTATATAGCCTTTAAATAGCATTAAGGATAACGCGCTCGAGCTTTTATATTTATATAAAAAATAGCTATTAGCTACGTACTTATAAAAAGCTAGTAGTAAGGGTTAAGTATACCGAAGCCTTTATATTTATATAATTAGTTCGTACTAATTAAGTGCGTATTATATTATTTATAATATATATATAAATTAGAGACTACGTATTACGGGATAGTTAGCTAGATACTAACTACGTAATACGTATTAGGGTATATATTTATAAGAGGAATTTAGTAATAAATATGCCCGACTCGCTTAGCTCTCTTAGTTATTAGTATAAAGTATACCTTATTAGGGTTTATTTAAATAATAGAGTATAAAAACCGGCCCGAGATATTATATACCCGTTAGCTAGGAAGTTATAACGGTAAATAATACGCGCGTATAATATTATAACTAAATTATTTATCTACTATATAACTATACTAAGATAAAATTAGTATTAAGAACTATATTTTATAAAAGGATTTAAAAAGCCGCTATACTAATACTCGACGCATTAGTAAAGGATTCGTTTAAATAGCTCCTAAAGTTTATAATAGAATTTCTTTATTATTTTATGTTAATATATAGAGTATATAACTATTTCATTAAAAATTAAGCGCGGCTTTTAATATAAGTAATATTATATAGTCATACTTTTTAATAAAACCTTAGTTAAGGATTTACTATAGGATTTACTATAATAAGCCGTAATAAGCTTATTAAAACTCTTACGTTAGCTAGCTATTATTAAATAGAGATTATATAGTATAATATATAATTATATTAATAATTAGTGAGAACGTATTACTAACGGGCTATAGTATACGGGAGAGAGAAAAGGTATTGTCCTAGCTCTTTAATAGGATAATATTAAATAACCTAGCCTAGTTATTAAGCTAAAGAATAAAGAAAATATAGTAGTAGTATATATTACTTATGCGCTAATTCTTATAAGACGGGCCCGTTATAACTCGTAGTATTATACCCTTAATACTATTTTAGCACGAGGGTCTATATACGAGGCTTTATATATAGGAGTCCGCGAAAAGGCCTTTACCCTTTTTTAACTCTCTAATCTCTTTCCGCATAGATATATAAGCCGCTTTTAATGCTTATATAGTATATATTAAACCCTAGCTTATAAATATATATACTAAATATAATATACGTTATTTAACGACTAACCTATATATTTAGGCACGCTCTTTATCTTTAATAAAAGAGGTTAGGTAATCTAGAACCGGCTTTTTAATCTACTTAGAACCCCTATTAGTAATTACGCCGAAGCTAATATTTACTCCAAACTATGGATGGAGCACCTCTATTAACTTAAAGTTTTTCTAGGCTAAGTACTCCCGTACTAAGCTAGACTGTATTAGTAATAATATATTAAACGTCTATATAAAAAGAGAGAAGTATTTTAAATATAAGATAAATCCCTTTTCGCTAACCCCTATATAGTATAAGGATTTATATCTAGACTTACTATATACTCGCAATAGTAAGCTAGAACTAGCTTAGGGAAGATAGTTAATAAAAGAAATGTTTTTAAGTATTAAAGTTAATTAGTTAGTTAAGCTTACGGGTTAGTTATAAAAGTAGTTAATAGCCGTAACGGATTATTACGCTACTTACCTTTAATTTTCCTTTTTTAAGCGCACTACTTAATTATATAATACGAGTACGATATAGCTACGACCTAAATTAGTTTTTAACTCGTAATATTTAGATTTACTTTAGAGTTTCAGTACCTTTTATTACTAAGAATAACGCCCGCCCGACCTTAAGAGGCTCGTACTATACTAACTACTACGTTTATAATCCCTAATCGAACTATTTCGGCTACTTAAAAACATTTCTAAGGGTATTTTAAAGCTACTTATAGGTCCGTTAAGCTATTAAGTAGAATATAAACGGCTAGTTCTTACTAATATTATAAAAGAGGTAAGAATAAACTAGTGTGCTATATTATATAGCTTTTAGTAATATTATAATACCCTTAGCCCCTTTTAACGCCCTAGTAGCTAGCTATACTAATTTAGCTAGTATTTAATATATAATAAATCTAAATTTTATTATAACTGCGCGATGTCTCGATACGAGCTTAACGTAATACTTATAAACTATTATAATACTTAACTAATAATATACACTTTTAGTTATCCATAGCCGAAATTCCTTATTATTAATAGCGCTATAGGGCTATATATATACGAGAGTAGCCTCGAAGGGGGTTTTTATTTATTATACGAGAACCTCTAATAAAAGCTATTATAATAAAATAATATCGTTATAAATAGAGACTAGATATAGGAGCTTTAAAAGCATAATCGTATATTGAAAATAGCGAGTATTATTTATTTTTAATTACGAGAATAATTAATAAGCTACTAAAGTATAACTAATTATTTACTTAATACTTAGTAAGTAACGTCCGTTATTTTAAGTACTTACGTACTATTATACGCTATTATACGCCGTTATATATTATTATACGCCGTTATTACGTCTTTATATTAGCTCTATTACTAAAAAGGATAGGTTCTTAAGTAGCACTACGAGGAAGTTATAGGGTCCGAATTTCGCTACTTATATTACTTAAAAAATAGTATCTCGGGAGTACCGTTAGAATAGTTATTAACAAAAATCAAATGAAATATAGAGTCTATTTTTACTACCGTTAAGAATATCTGCTTAATAAAATATATAAAAAACGCAAAAACCGTGGGCTAGTATCGTTAGAATAATTATTAATAGTATTACTATATAGTTTTATATATATATCGCTTCCTCTTTTATAAATATTCTTAATATTTAAAAAGCCGAAACCTATTATAATAGGTCTCTATAAACCTTTAGTTATAGTTATAGCGACTAGTTTATAAACGAAAATATAAGTTAGGATAGGGAATAATAGTACGAGTAATAACGTATAATTAAAAACTATTCTAAAATATCTATAACTAGCTTTTGTAATATTTATTCTCGTATATTTAATTATAGTTATATATATGTAGTTAAAATAATTATAAGCCTAGCTTATATAAGTTAAGTTTAAATAGATAAAATATATTATTAAGCGGAAGTAATATATAATTAATACTATATAGTAATATTAATATATAATTAATATTATCTTAGTAATAGGGTGGGGCTAAGAGCCTAGCTTATTAAAAAAACTCTTAATTCTAAATAAAAAGAGACCTTTTTATTAAAACTTTTATTAATATCCTCTCCTCTATTATAAGTTTATAACTTAATAAAAAGTATATTACTTATTATATAATAATATTAAAGACCTATTATATACTTTTAGGGAAAGAAGTATTTTTATATTTTAAAAAATCGCTTAGTAAGCGTTATAATAGGGGTTAGTAAAAAATATTATATTTATAGTTTTTAAAAAAGTAAACGGCTAGTAGTTAGTTTTTAATAACCGGGGTCTAGACTAAGTCTAGACTAAATAACGAAAGTATAAAGTAACCGGGGTACTAAACCTAGATTATTAATTAGAGAATAAAAGTAAGAAGTTAATTAAGGATATAAGAAATAGAAGTAGTTTTATAAGTAGTTTTTAGCTTAAGTATAAGTAAATACGGCCCGATCTAGTACTAGCGTCTAGCGGGGCTATTTAGTAAAATATTTTTTAAATATAATTATTTACCTTATTTTTTTAAACGGGACTACTTTTATTATCTAAGACTTTTCTTAGCTATAACTAGATTTAGTACTAAATTTAGCGCTAGTATTTTAAAGTTCATAACGTATTTTTCTTATTTATTTCTATTTTTAATAACTAGCGCAACTCTAGTTATAATAATAGAAACTATTATACTACTTTTAACCTTTTTAATAGGGGTTAAATATTATACTAAGAATTACGAACTCCGTCGTTATAACTTAAACCGGCTTTTAAAAATAGAACTATATTTCTAACGCGTTAAAAGCTAATTACTCCCGTTAAAAAAATACGGTATATAAAGACTAATTTTAAGCCGCCGCAGAAGCCTATAATTATTACTTCTTAAAAGTAAGAAATAAAACTTATCTTTTAGTTTATTACTTAAGACTATTTAAGTATATAGTTATTTCGTCTTCTTATTTAATAACTATATTATAAGTCCTTTGTTTATCGTAATTATAATATTTGCTAAGCGTTTTAATAATAACGTTTCGTCGTAGTAACGTACCTAGACTATCTAATTTCGCCTATAGATATTAAATAAGAAAACTAATAGGTACTATATAGTAGTATATATTAATTAACGTAACGAACGAAATCTAAATTCAATAGCCAAAAGCTAACCTAAATTATAGAAGGTAAAGTTAGTCTCTATATATATCTAGACTTAGTTAGATTAGCCTAGTTATACGCTATTACTCTTGTTTTTAAAATTAGCTAGAGATAGGCCCGTAGCTATATAGCGCTAAGATAGTATTCGAACTACGGATTAGCTTTACTATTTTATATATCTCTTAGCTATTTATACTTAAGTCCTAAGCTATATTTACTAAAAGTCTGCTTTTTATAATATTAATATTACTAATTATAAAATAAAATAAGTATACTCCGGCCGTGAGGCTAGTTTAGGATAACGTTTTATACGTCATATTTTTTAAATATTTTCGAATAAGAATAATAATTAATAGGACGCGTAAATACCGATCTGCCTCTATTATTAAAGAGTTTTATAATTGCTAAAGGCTACGCTCTAAGTAAATAAAACTACTATAGAGTACCGCATTACTAATATTAGCCCGTAATAATAAATAATATAAAAAGACTACTAAATTTAAAAAGAGGTTCTATATGTCGCTATTAATAAGCAGGACTTTTAAAAAGATATGCTTAGTTACGCTAATAACGAGTTATAGAAAAGTAAAGTATTAATAAAATAATTTAAATCGGTAGGTATCTAATAATATATTTATTAATTAGGTAAAGACGGGTAGTTAATAACCGGTAATAATATAAAAAGCCGACGGTAACTAGAGCTAGGAAGTATCCCTCAAAGAGCGATATATTTATATTTTACTCATATAGTAGCCGCAATATAGTAGCTATTAAGTATTTACGATCGAATTATAAAAAGCCTCTTTATACTATATTCGTAAGTATAATAACTAAGCTTACTTAATACTAGTAGCCCTAAAGCTTAACATAAACGCTCCTATAGTATTTAATTAGATTATTACTAAACTAAAAAGGTGCTATAATAAAGATAGAACCTCGTTATATATTAAGCATTTATTTTAATATTTTTAAACTTAATAATATATTACTAAAGCTTATGAAATAGGCTAATAAGTAGTATAATATAGTTTTTAATATTTTATAATAAGAGAATAACGCACTCTATTGTAAACTTAGGGTAGTACGGTAGTTATAGTAATTTATTATTAGTCTCGTATATAGTATTATTAAGTTAATTAACTAGTTAGAGAAGTTATTTACGATAGCTTAGTTACGGATCTAATAGGGAAGAGTAAACTATTTAGTAAATTATACCGTATTTTAAGCTATTAAAATAGTTTATTTTAATAGTTTATACCGTTACTAACTTATAAGGATATATTATTTATATTAAGACCTAATAATAAACGAATTTAAAAAGCCGAATCAATACGGACTTTAGATAAAATAAAACGGCTAGTTAGGAAAGAAAGTCTAATAGCATAGGTCAGAGCCCTTATAAGCTCTTAAGGCGCTTTGCTCCCCTTTCTATTCTTTTTTTTTTTTTTTTTCCTTTTTTAAATTATATAAAGGCTCTATACGCTTCTCTCTTCCCTTTTCTTTTAAATAAGGGAGCCTTATTTTACTCCTTATTACTTTTATTATTTATTTTACCTTTTTTCTAATTTATTTTTTAGTATTCTTATAATATTACGCGCCGTAGTTAACGGGCCTAAAAAACGACGACGCTACCCCTCCTAGGTATAATAACGAGGAGTATTTTAAAACTTATACCGTTTCTAAATACGATTAAATATTATTAAAAAACGATAAAGAAATAGATTAGTAATAGTCTCTACTAATTAAGATCTTTTCGTAACTATTATTAATAAGCTATATTATATTTCTTTCTACGTTCGCCTTATTAAAGAGGTCGTAAGTTCTTAAAAATATAGGTAAGGTTAAGTAAACGGTATTATACTAAGTTAACGACTATTTAATTACTCTAGCCTCTATATTCTTAAGTATTATATCTATCGGCTTAGCGTAGCTATAGTTTAAGTAGCGTGCGAACTATATTTAAGTATATTAATATATTATTATATAAGATGCCGTACTTAACTAGGTTCTATACGTATTAATATTTATAAAGCTATAGTCCGACGTTAATTAACTCGCTTATTAAGTTTTTATTAACTATTTTAAATATATATATAGTATACGGGGGTTAATAATTTATAATATTAATAATTACTATAACCATTACTAACTAGTAGCTAGTCATATTTTACGTTTTATACGGCGTTTATTAATATTTATTAAATAGACTACGTTATAAGACGGAATAATAGCTTAGAAAACGTTATTAGGAGCTAGTTTTCTATATTTTTATTTCTTAGTTTATTTAAAAATTAGTCTTACGTTTCCTTTAGGTAAAGGTAGATATACTGTCGTTAAGTATATATATAGCCCTATTTCTAGCTATGCTTAAATATAAAATAACTTAAATATTAAATACTATAATATTAATTAGCTTTGCTTAGAATATTATATATATAAGCAGATCCTTATATTTCTATTACTTTTCTCTATAGTATAGTATTAAATTCTACCTAACTTAGCTCTATTTATATCGAAACTAAACGCGCCTAGTTTTATAATAGTAAGCGATCGTTAAATATATAATAGTATTTAAAATATCTATTTATATAGCCCATATAGTAGAGGGCAACGCTATAAGCTACGTCGTAGAGTTAAACTAGCCGTTAACTATATAAAATAATAATATTCATTCTAGAGCTTAACTCTTCCTATATACGTTATATAATACTAAAATCTACTCTTTATAAGTATATTTATATACTATTAAATACTTACGAAAATATTAGATTATTTATAGAATATATTAAAATAAGCATAATAAAATTTAATAAAAAGACCTAGATTACTATTTTTTTTAATAATTATAACGCCTTAAGTGCCGCTATATCGGATCCTAGGGCTAGACCCGCGGCGTATATAATAATAAGAAATTATAATAAAAACTTATTAAAATAAACTAAGAATTAAAAAAAGGAGCGCGTTTTAAACGCGGTTTTAAAAAGAGGTTTACTTAGCCCGAAATACGATAATCTATTAGATCGCTTATTATATATTAAAAAGGGCTTATTTTAGAAGTATTATTAGGCTGAGTTTAAGCTTAATAATCTTAGGGGTACTTTAATAATAATATTAAGATATTAAAAATTATTTTATATTAGGGAACTAGTCCGTACGGAGTTAAAGAAAGTCTTAGAAAAGCTAAGAGTACTTTGCTATTTAAATATTATTAAGTTTATTTAGGTATATATAATACTTACCTCTTTTTATACTATTTTCGAGGCTATAGCTATTAGCTTTTTATATATAGTAGAATGCTTAATATATTTTAATAAAGTATAGCTAAGTACTATAGTTAAGTAGGTAAGTAAAGAGATAGGGCTAGATAAATATAATTACGTATTAAAGATCTAACTAATACTTATACCGATCTAAGTCGTAAACGGCCTTAGTTATTTAGAGGGAGAAGGCTTAGAGTATACTTTAATTAGTAAAAGAAACGTATTAATAACTAACGCGAGTATAATAAAAATTAGTAATTAGCCTATTTCTTAATTAATATAAGCTTAGGATTTCGATATTTAACGTTAAAAACTATATATATAACCGAATAATACTTTTATTAACTACTTAGAGGCTATAGTTACTATTATTTTATAGCTCTTAGTTATATTATTTAATTCCTTATATAAAAGTATTATAAAGAAACGCTAAGTATTAACGACCTTGGCCGCTAGGCCCCTAACTCGGACGGGTTTACTTTTTTAATTACGATTAACTTTACGTCGTTTGTTATTAAGTTATAAAGTATTTATATTATTAACTATATTTAAAGTTCGTACTAAAGATTTAAATAACTAACCGAGACCTATAGTACCCGCTTCTAAAATATTATAATACTAAGTATTTCCTTAGTTTTATTAGTTTAATACGCGTTATAGTTCTTTTATAAGAATATATATATAAGAATAGGGTAATACTAGTACTTAATTAATCTTTTTTTAACTATTTCCTATTTTATTAAAAATAGGTAGCTAATTATACCTATTACTTATACTCTATAGTATTATAACTATTCCTTAGACTATATACTTTAGTTCTTTAATTCTTTAGTCCTTTTTTATATTTAGTATTTATTTATACTTATTTATATATCATTATTATTAATTTTCTTCCTAGATCCCTATTTTCTTAGTTATAAGCGCTTATAGACTAGGTTATTACTCCTTATATAATTTACTTTACGAGTATAATTATTAGTCTTATTTTTTTAAACGTCCTATTTCGTATAGAACGGGCTCGGAAATAACTTACTTATTTTATAAAGAAATATTTAGTTCATTAGCTTCTTATTTATTATTACTCGCTACTTAGTCCTTAGAATATTATTTCCTTACTTAGTCCTACCCTCTTCCTAGGTATAAACGTATTTTACTTAACTTTTTAACCGTTAACCCTTCTCGCCCGCTCCGGGAACCTAGCTCTCTTTAATATACTTCCCCTATTTTCTAGACCCTATTTAAACTTTATTATAAATATACTTATTATACTTTTTTAGTACTACGTAGTGTTTTATAAATAATAGGGTTATATTATTACGATCCTTTTTATAAATTATATTATTAGTACTATAGGGGACGATAAGTTCTTAGTCTAAGTTTCTAAAAGCGCTAGTAAGCTCTTTATAATAATAGTAGCTAAACTATTTTTATAACTAATTTCTATTTCTTTATCTTATTTTTATAAAGATCTATTATTATAATAGTAGTAGTAATAATAACCTTTTTCCCTTTTTTTTAATACTATATTTACGAGTTATATTTAAGAGCTTACTAAGCGCTTACTTATTTAGTAGCGGTAGGGCTTACTTTTTATTTACGATTAATAGCCGGCTATTTATAGCTTTAGCTATATATTTATCTTATTATAATAATACTAATAACCTTTTCGTAAATAAGCTTAATAGCGTTTTATAATAAAGTAATAGGACGAACGTTTAGTAGAGCTTATATTAACTATAATACTAAAGCTATGCGCGTTTTAATTTAGTTATCGAGGCTATTTATATTTAAAGCGGGCTAGTATTTACTTATATAGATACTAAGAGTCCGCTTATTAAAGAGCTACCCCTTTATTATAACCTCGTAAGCTAAGGTAAAATAGAATATTATCTATCTTTTTATTAAACTACGTAAGGGATTTATTTTTAGTTTTATTTAGTATTTTTACGAGTATATTATACTATGGCTAACCTTTTTTTCTAACTCGTACGGCGTTAGCGTATTAATATAAGACTACGAAGCAATATTTATAATAGCTATAGGTTATAAAATCGCAGCCTAGGTACCGTACTTTAAAAAGCTAGTTTATAAATATAATTACTATAAAGGCCGTATATAATAAATCTATTTTATATAATAAGTAGCTAACCTTAATAAGTTAAAGAAAACGTACTAATACGAAGCGGTTTTTATAACTAACTATATTAAATATTATATATATAGCTAAGTCTATCCTAAATCCCATATTAAATAATAATATACTAAATAACGGCTACGTATATATATTATAACCTAGCTATTTTTATTAGTTAACGTAATTAATTAGTTACGAATAGATCCTCGAGATTTCTATCTTTTTAAATATAAAAATATAGGGGATATTCATTAGTAATTTCTAAACTTTATTATTAAAGTATATTAATAACGAGTAGATTATTACGTACGCCCCGATATATATCTTAAGTACGGCCGATACTAAGCGGCTAATTAATAAATATTTTTATAATAATAATAACTAATTACGTAGTAAACCGACTTATATAAAGGACTTTAATATAAGAGCGCGGCTTTATATTAATAGCCCTAACTTTACGGCTAGTTTATAAAATAAAGTATTTAACTTATTTAGCTATATATTACCTAACGTATTTAGAAATATAAGAAATATATTAGTCCTCGGTACGCCTTTTATTTTTAATAATAAATACTTTTTAATTAGTTTCGTAATATTTATTATAAATATAACGCGGGACGTCCTTTATAATCTTATAAATAGGTTTTAAATAAATAAGAACTACCCTTTATTTTCTAAGTTTTAAAAAAAAAAAGATATGCGCTAGTATTTCTAAACTAACGTATAGCTACGAGAACTTAATTACTAGCCGGCCGGCTAATACGCCCAGTACTTCGTGTTTTATAAGTATTTCTTCTAGTTAATAATAAATTTCGACGGTTTTTATAATATAATTATTATAAGACTCGTCTAGCTATATAGCTTATATATCGAATAATACGGGAGGAAAATAAAAAAGAAAAAAAGATAAGCTATAAGTACTATTATTTATAATATAATTACGAGTTAGTTATTATTGCGACGTTCGGTTTTTAGAAATAACTTTATATAAAATTCCTATTATTACTAACCGATTTAAATACTACGTAAAAGTAAGATAGTATTTACTATCTTTACTCGTTAGTAGTACTAACTAATAAAGAGCTATATAGGTAAGCTTAATATTTAGAAGTATTATAATCGGACTCAGGTCGGAAGGTATCGTAAGAAAGTAGGGTAAGAGGGGGCGGGCTAGGGAAAAAGCGCTCGCGCACTAGGGTTATTACGTCCGCTATTAGTAGCTATAATAGTAGCGCGGCCTATAAAAAATATTAAAAACGAGAAGGACGTAGATATAGATTAAGTAGTGGGCTATAAAGCTAAGTACTAACCTATAGCATATATATAGATCTATTACGAGAATCGCTTAGTTACTTCGGCTTTTAGTACTAGCTAATATAATTCTACTAGTCCTTAGTAAAGCGCTAGAGGTTTATATATTTTTTATTAGTACTTATATCGCCGCTCTTAAAATAACTAGCGGACGCTATATTTGATATATAGATAATTTTATTAGCGCCTTTTTTAATAGTATAAGCTACTAGCGCTATAAGGTTATAAGGTTTTATAGCTTTATAGTAGTTATAATACTAAGGTATACTAATTTCTTAATAATCGCACGTAGGCACTATGCCTCGGATGCTCTCTAAAATTAAGGGTAATATATACTTTTTATAAGCCCTACTTCAAATAGAAAATCGGCCACGGTAGTAAATCTAATCTAGCTAAGCGACCGGGCCAGTAGTAAGGAAATAGCGCCTACGATCGAATTTACTATTAAAACTAAAGTAGAGTTAGTAAACGGGGGCGTATATAGCCGTACCAGTATAGGGGTTACTTTATTTCCCTATTCACTTTATATAAGACACGGCCGGTTATAGGTTAGAGGCGGATTAGGTTATAGTAATAATAAGAAGCTAAATCCGGGCTATAGTATAAAGAAATAAAACTATTACGAGCGGGGTATTACCGGCGCAGTAGCATTTACTTTCGAAGTTTATAAAAATAATATAGTAGTTTAAAAGGATAAAAGCGTTTTTTATAACGTCGTTCGACTTAGTACTAAATAGCTACCCTCGAGAAGTAGGTTACTAGGGGCCGTAAATACGGAGAGGGAGTCTTGGTATATAGATAGTTATTAATAAAATAATTTAATCCCTAATCCTTAAGTAATATACCCCTCTATATACTCATTATTAACCGTAAAATTAGCTTTAGCTACTTTATAAAAAGACGTTACTAAGATATAACTTCGAAATAGCCGGCGATATATTATAAAAAGTAATATAAGTATAGTTCCGAGGGGCTAGGGGAGCTTTTTTAATAAAGCTAAGAAAAGCTCCGTTTTAAACTCGCTACTTATTACCGCTCTAGCCCGAGGCTTACTTAATATTATTATATTTTCCTAAATAAGACGTTTATATCTTAATATATAATATAAAAATAATAAAGCCTATTTTGTTATAACTTTTTAATTATTAATAAATAGTTCTTATATTATAAGGACTTAGCTAAGCTTAAAACGAAATAGTAAAGGATAGCTTTTTCCCCCCTTATTAATAACTAGACTTTATAGCCGCTCTTAGCTTACTAAGGACGCTATAAAAAGCTAATTAGAGCTATTATTATTTATTATATAGCGATTTTATATTAAATTAGTTAATTATATTAATAAAGTTATCTCTAAATACGGGACTATTAGAACGTACTATAGCTAAGGTTACTTATTACTTACTTATTATAAATTCGAATGCCTAGCTTATAGTTTAGAAAGTACGTATTTACTAATTAACGATCGTTAAACTAAGAAGAATATTACCTATCGGTAGTAATTCGATAGGATATGGGGCCTATAAGTAAAATAATAGTCTTTTTTAATAAATACTAATAAATATATATAGGCGCGCTTATTAAGATCTACGCTTACTTTTCTTATAATAATACGCTAACTACCTAAAAACTTATAATAAAATAAAGCTTTAACGAGATATTAAAAGATATTAGTTATTAATAGCGAGGACGCTTTAAGTTTTCGCTCGGATTAGATTATTAATAAAGAGGATATTTAATTTAAATATGTTCCTTATTAAAAATAACGGTAATATCTAGTTAGGGTTAGGGTAGATCCTTTTAGTTTAACGGCCCAAACTTATATAGTTATAAATTAGTAAAATAAAATATATATAGGTATAAGCCCTTCTAAATTACTAAGTAGCTAGAAGGTTACTAGTATTCTAAAAGGGCTATTTAATTTAATATAATCGTAGTTGCGTTATATTAGACTATTTAAAAAAGCGTAAACTAGTATAGTAATAGATTACGGACTAGCCCTATAACTACTACTCTATAAGTTATATAGACGATAGTTCTAAGTAGAGGAGGATAGAGGGTATTAATTCTTTTTATTATTCTAGGCTTACCCTTTATAAATATCTCTATAAGTAATTCCTCCCTAGTAATATATATTAGTATATATATATCTTTTTAATTTAATCCTTAAGGCTAATATATAATAAACTCTATAATAATCGTAGCTATATAACCTTTTTATTTACGTCTCCCCTACCTCCGATTTATAATTAAAGAGTACTTCCTCCGACCGAATTTACGTAACGGGATTATTCTAATTTACTTCTTCTATTATTAATAATACTAGCTTTCGTAATCGCTCTTATACATCGCTTAGAACATAGAGCTAGTAATTAAGTCTCTAAATACTCGAGTTAATATAGTTAATAATAAGTCGTAGTCCGGCTATTATAGTCTTTAGGGATACTAAATTAGGAACGTAGTTATTATTACGGGGATTTTTTATAATTAACCTTACGGTATTATAACCAATAAGAGCTATAAGCTTACCCCTCGACCGACTTTTAAATTATACTTTTTTAAAAGAGATTCCGAGGCGCATAAGGGTCTTTTTTAATATTTACTAATTAATTATTATAAGAGGATTATTTAATACGACCGATTAATAAGAGTCCGTATTAAAACGTACGAGCTACTTAATATTATAAAATAGTTTAACCGCTAGCCCCGTTAGTTTAAATACAAAAACGATCGTAATATTTAGGGATATAATACTACGGACGCTTATACTAATTATATATAAGCATATTAACGCTTAAAAATAGGCTATAAATAACGAGATAACGTATAGAGAATTATTACGGGACGATAGCTAAAACGATATTTTCTAAGGTACTAGGATTATATACTACGAAAGTAATATTATATTTAATAAATTTACTTATAAATAGAAATGCCGCCGTAATCTATACTTAGCTTACTGAAAATAAGCTTTAAGCGCTCGAAATTTTATTAGTTATTTTAGCTCTTTATTTAATCTAAAATAGCTACTTCCGTCCCTTATCCGCTATTTCTTATTTAGTATTATATATAAAAGGCGCTCGGTTTAACTAAGAAAGAAAGCCGTATATTACTTACTAAAACCCCTTAGTATCTCAATCCCTTTTTTATAATATAGTTTACGCAAGAGCGAACGTAGTTATAATTAAATATAATAATAAATCTATAATAAATACTCTATAAATATTCCCTTTACTCGCTTTAATTCTAAGTAGGTTTATTATAGCCTAAGATATCTTATAAAGAGAGACCGTATAAGCCGTTAATATTATAAAAAGGATAATAATAATAATAACTAACCTTAGTAATATAAAGCGAAGTAGCCTAAACTTAAAATTAGTAAGTAATAGTATAGTTAATATTAGAAGTAAACTAAGCCCGGTAAATAAAACGGTCTTTAAGTTAAAGTATTTCTTTACTAGCTTTTATAACTATTTTATTTCCTTAAATAAAGGGATAAACGTAGCTAAGTCTTATATTAAATAAAAAGCATAGTTAAGAATTATAGCGTAATCCGAGGTTATATATACGTATTTAATACTTATTAATATACTAAACGGTAGATTAGTAGTAACTAAGGATTTACTTAATACGACTACGGTAATAATTATACTAGTTACGGCACTTTATATTACTATAGTAATAAACTTAACTAAGTTAAGAACCTAAACAAAGCGTTTTGCTTATTTATATAGCTTCGCTATTATTAGTCTCGTATTATTAGTATAAAAGGTTACGTACTAAAATCTATACTATTCCCTTTTTTTATTTACTTTATTTTATAGAGCCCTAATAGTTACTATAAGTATAACTAGTATTAAGACGACATATAGGGCTATAATAATTTTAAAAATTATAGTACTAAAGGAAGGGATATAAAAACGAGGATAATAAGTATTTAAAGCTAAATTATAAATTTAAGAGATAATGGATAGATATATATATACTATACGAACTTATTAAGACTATATTAATTTACTTTATAACCGAGGCTTAGAGTAGCTTATAAATCTTTATATATATTCGTATATAAAGAATATTTACTATATATACTTATAGATTTTTAAGGACGTACTAATATTTAGAAGTCCTATTAAATAACTTTCGTTAAATACTATAAAAAGTACTAATAAGCTCTCGATATATATTAATATATAAACTAGGATATTATTAAAGTCGTTTCTTATTTTTTTATTTAGGTAGCGAAGTAGAGCTAGTTTAAATAACTATTATATTATTATATATAGCTAAAAAACGGATAAATAGATAAAGGATCTAGAATTTATAACTTATTATATACTAGACCCGTACTATATAGACTATATATAATTTAATTAAGCTATATAGGACGTTTATAACTAAATATATAAAACGTTAATTATACTAGATTTTATAAACGCCTTACTCTTTATTTCCTTTAGTATTACTACTTGCGCGTTTTATAAATAATATATAGTACGTATTAACGGGTTCCTTACTTTAATATTAGTATAGTTAGTTAGGGACTAAGGCTTATATAAGTAATAAACTCCGGCTCTAATAATACTTAATATACCTTAAGGTAATAATTATTAATTATTAGTCTTTTATATAGGAGTTCTATATAAATTAAAGTAGTATATAGCTTTTTAGTAACGTTTAGATATTTTAATAGGGGGTTGCGATTATTTTTAAGCCGTTTATAGACTTTTCTAAGCTATATTTATTACTTTATTTTACTTCTTCGCCCTATTTAAAAGCCCTCTAAGAGTATATAAAGAAGTATAAATCGACCCGGCCCCTAGTTATAGTATAAATTATAAATATCGTACTAAATTTAAAAGTTTAATTAGTAATACTTTATCTCTCCGATCTCGCGCTTAAGAATACTAATCTTTAAATATAGGGCGACTTTTTAATTACTATTAAGGCGGGCTATTTCTTTATAGAGCAGTAAACTAATATAATAATAATAAAACTCGCTCTTAGAGCCGCTCTTAATAGTTAACTATATTACTATTAATTTAATATTTTTTAATAAGTAAAAGCTTTAGTAAAAGGCTATGGCCTTACTAAGTATACTAAAAATAGTTCTATATTCTTTTAGTATAGGGGGCAATATAAAAAGTAATATTAAGTATAAAGTTTAATAAATCCTTATACTAAAAATAAGACCGTTACGTAGTTTAATTATTTTAAGAGAGGAGCTAACCGTATATAAAAATAATAATAAACCGTACGGATCCTTAAGTAATATATAAATAGTCTTACTTAAGCCTTATTTTATTAAGAAGGGCCCTTTTTTAATAAGTAAAAATAGCTAAAATAGCGAGGGAGAGGTACTAAATATAAACGGACCGATATTACTCCCTATATTAGCTATAAAAGTTAAGCTAATTAGTAATAGCGAAGACTTTTCGTATATAAACGCTTTATTAAAAAAAGTAGAGTATTTTAGTTATACTTACTAAAGCCGCTTAGAAATATTAAAGTCCTTAATATTTAGATTTTAGGCTTAAAGCTCTATATATATTTGTATTTATAAATCTTATAAGAAAGTAGCGTTAGTATATAATATAAGTATACCCCCGCTAGCTAGTATTTATAAGCTTAATAATATTAATACTTTAGTATTTTTATTTAGTATCGTAATAAGTAGCTTAGAAAAATAAACCGTATAGTTAAAAAACAAAGCTTAGGCCTATTACTCTAATTTCGAGCTATTTTTAACCTATACTCTATATAACTATACGTAATTTATATAAATAATAGCTACGAACTACGCCCTATTATAATTATATAGAATAAGCATAATAATATTAAAAATCCCGTAAAGCCTTATAGCTATTTTTATATTATTAAATATAAAGATTATTAAATTACTAAAGTAAAAAGATAGATAAGCTAGCTATAGTAAGTAAAGATACTCTATAATTATATTAACGTCTACTTACTCGCTTTTAGTAAAAAGTCGTAATAATAATAATACTCTTTATTTTAGGGTATTAATATAATTAGCTATGATTTTTATTAAGTTAATCTATTTGCTTATAATATATAATAGTACTTCGGCTTATTTAAAGGCTTTTTATAACGGGTATTTTAAGATTGCCTCCCCTATGTTTTAAAGAGAGGCGAGCGAGTAACGTTTTTAAATAACCCGTAAAGCGTATTATAATATTTTTAATATTACGGAGGTAAAAGGGTATATAGTAAGATAATAAAAGACCTTATAATCGTTTATAATAATAATATATAACGTAATAAAGCTTTAGTTAGTTATTTAGATCTCGTATTAAGCCTTATATATTTTAACTATCTAACTTATATTTATAATTTATTATTAAAGCCTTGTACTAAAAGTATTCTTAAAATTACCGGATATTACCGTTTATATAACTAAGAGCGGCTTTTCTTATTTATTTATAATATAAATAGGCTTTTATTTAACTCCTTATAATAATTATATATAAGCTATTTATTATAAATAAGCTTAATATTTAAATACTAAAAGCGCCTCTATTACCGCCTATTAGTCTCCGTTTTTAAGTAAGTATTTTAATATTACTTCTTATTATATAAAAGTAGAGGCCCTTTAAATTTAACTCGAAATTTACGTTTTAATAAGTTCTTATTACTTTTTACTTATACTTCTTATATAATCCTTTACTTTTATTTTTTAATATACCTCTATACGTTTATCATTTATAGAGCGTTTATTTTAAAAAGCTAGGAAATAATACCCTTAGCTAAAACTTAGTTTAATAAAAGCCCTTACGATATTATTTTATTATTATAGCAATAGCCGCCTTATTATTATTTATAATTACCCCTAACGCCTATATTATTATAACCTTTTTATAAGTTTAATATCCCCCTAAACGGATTTCTATCTTTTATATACTTATAGTTATAAGCTATTATTATAAACCTCGAGCTTAGTACGTATAACGGCTTTTAAATAGGTATAGTATACTTCCTAACTAACGCCGTATTAATATTATTTATTACGAATCTAAGCTACGTACTTAGTTAACGGCTATACTTAACTATCTTAGTCGCTTTTTTTATTCTAAGTATAGTTTTATATTACGTATTACGTTCTATCGGCTTAATATTAGTAAAACGGTCTTTTTAAAATATTAGTAATATTAATATTATCGTCTTATACTTTTTAATTTTTACTAACTTTATCCCTTTACTAATCCGACTTATATAATATAGCATAATATAAAGACCCTCTTTTTTAGGCTCGTTCTTTTTTTTACTAACTACGCTATTTATTTCTAATTAAGTAATATAAGTATTAAGTAACTATACTAATCCTTTACTAAGTAGCGTTATTACTTAGTATATAACTTAGCGTTAAACTTTTTATATTATATTTTTATTTTATATAACTAGACTTATTCTCGTACCCTAGCTCGTTAATATTACGTCTCTAGCTAATAAAATATATAAAAAGCTCGAGGATATAAACTAACTAAAGAACGCTATATTTATTAGCTCGGCTACTTTATTATTAATAGCCGTCTCTTAGGGTAATTTATATTATAGTTAGGGTAGTATAAGTACTCTTATATTATTATTACTTAGGGTAGTTAGTATAACGCTAATTATTATTTATAAGTTATATTTCGTAATATCCCCGTTTTTATAATACTAATTTTTTTAAACTATTAGCTCTATTATAATATATATTTATAATACTATTTAAAGCCTCGTAATAAGAGCAATATAATATTAAGTATATAATATAATATATTAATAATAATTATAAATATATAAATAGCTTTATTACGTACCCTTATATTTTATAAATATTAAGGGGTTTACTTTAGTCTAAATTAGTATCGCACTCTTCCTTATCATATTTACGTTAGTATTAATATTTATTATTACCGGTCGACTTATTATAGTATTTAATAATTACTAATAGCCGATCTAAGCGGGCTAGACTTTAGCTACCGTTATTTCCGGGCTAATAATATTATAAAACGTCGAGATACTAATAAAAGTATAGGTACCGACGCTCGTCCTTTTTAGTCTTAGTTACAGTTCTATTTTAAACGTATAAAATATAATATTATACGCTCTTTATGATAAACATAACAAAGCGATTATTACGGTAATATATGCCTTTTTTTAATAATTTAGTATAATAATCGGAGTAAGTATTAGTAAATTTATTTTTTAAAACGTAATATTATATAAGCTAAAGAACGATAGCTTAGCCCCTATGAGTACGCACGGGGGTACCTATACTATTTCCGCCCTATTTATTATAATTAACGACGCTAAGCTACGATTTAAAACTATAAATATATATATATTTAGTTTATAAGGCGTTTATAAACTATATATTAGCGTATTTAGGTTAGCGCTCTTAATAAGCTTCTTAATTTAGAGGGTATTATTAAATAAGAGCTTATAATCTAAATATACAATATATACGTAAATAACGGGTTATAATAATATTTATAATAGTTTTTATAGCTCTAGGAGTTAAGTATACTTAAAAAGGGGTATTATAACCCACGCTTACTTTACTAATACTTAATAATATAATAGTATAAGTAGTATTAGAATTATAAGACATAATATATTTTAGGATACTACTTAACTCTAAAACCGGCTATAAGCCGTTTTTTTTTTAAGAATTAATATATAAACTCGAAAAAAGGCGTATATAAATAATTTATAACGGAACCTTACTTAGTACTATTTTATGTAATAAGAGCCCGACTTTTATAAAGCTACGGAGGTATAATTTCTTAGTATATATATTAACCCTTAGTTAAGAGAGAGAGATTATATAAATAAAATACTTATAGAAGTAAATTACTAAGTAGGACCTATATAGTATTTACGTAGTATAAAGAAATAGAATATAAGTAATAGCCCGGACTAAACTATATAAGTCTAGCCTCCTATACGTTCTTTTTATAAGTATAGTTTTAAAATTTATTATAAATATTCGCTTATAATCAAGTCTTAAGAAAGAGCATTTCTTATTAGCATATCCTTAGTCTCCCGCGGGGTTTACGTTCTTAAATAAATAGTAAATATAATTGGCTTATTAAAAAACAAGTTAGCGTATTAAATATACTTAATTAATAATATAGCAAAATTTAGACGTTAGTTATAGTACGCTTAGTTCATTAAATCTCGTAATATAGCTAAACGTATTTATTTCTAAATTTAGGGCACTACGTATTTATTACTTAGCGTAAAATAATACCGTAATATATATTATAATTAAAAAATTAATTATAAGATTTTAAAATAACTAAGGTAAAAAGGGGATATACTAGCTATTGTATACTATTATATAAAGCTAAGTTAAAGAACTTATAGAGCAATAAACTTCGTAATAATTAAATATAAGCTTAAAAGCTAATGAATTGAAAGGTAATAAGAGAAGTAGTTTTTTATTAATATTAGCTTCGTAAACTAACTTAACTTTTAATTCTAAGCGCTAACGTATTATAAAAGATAAAAGCTTTGCGGACCTTTAGCGCCGTTTTATAAAAGTAACTTAGCTTTAGCTAGGATCCCGTATTATATTACGGTTTTTATAGCTATATTACTTTATTAAGTTAAGTATATACTTAGCATATATTACGCGTACTATAGACTTAAAAAGTATATTATATTATATAATTTCTTTTAAAAGCCTAATCCCGATAAAGTTAATCTTTTATACCTAGAAATATAAAGCTTAAAAAGATAATAAAAAAAGTTTTAAAAATAGATTAACTTTATAAGAACCTTCCCGGGACGACGTATATCTTTAGTATAATGCGCACAATTTTAAAAAACTAAGTAGCTTATATAAATAGCTTTTAGCGTTTAATACGGCCGGTTTATAACATAATTTATATATATTATAATCCGAGCCTTTTTTAAATAAAATATATATAACGGGATATATAAGCGTTTTACTAAATATTTACGATTTTTATATTATACCGAACCGGGACCTTTCTCGTTATATTATTAAAATAAGGTTAATTTTTAAAGTATTTATTTAGAACGTAAATCGGGTTTTACCTTTTATTATATTATTTTAACTGAAGAGACCGACTATTAGATATTAGTATTAATATAAAAAGTTTTTATAACCGTAATTACTAAATTGAAGTAATACCTAGCTATACTTTAAATATATAAGTAGTAATTAATATAATTAATTAAATATATAATATAAGAATAATGTATCGCTATATTAATAGAGAGATAAATAATAAGAGATTATATATTAGTAATCGTTTAGTATTATAGCTATTAATTATTTATATATATTTATTACTATTTATTAATAATTATAAAATAGTATACGCTCTACTAAGGCCCATACTAAGGGTACTATTATTAAAATAAGAATAATTAATTTAAATATACTAATAACGTTTTATTATTACCTTAGTTTATTATACCTAAGCTAGACTAATTAACTTACCCTTAGCTAAGCATAAGCCCCTTATAGAGTTATTAACTATAGAATAAAGTATTGTTATTATTACTAACTACTAAATCTAAAATATATTAGTCGCTTATATTAATACGTTAGGGCGTACGTCTTATTAAGGTCTATCCTATAATTAATATAACGCTCGTTATTATCGTCGTTTTACGTATTATACTTATAATTAGCTTATAACTTCGTTATATTATTTAATAAGTAGGGACCGGTAAATAAGAAAAAGGATCTACTTATAGTTATTAGCATTTTATAAAAGTAATTTTAATATAAACTTACTTATTTTATACTATTAAAAAACCGTCGTAATTTATTATATAATAGTTTAAGTTAAGGACCGACTAGTTCTAATTACTTATTATAGTCCTATAAAACGTAACTATTTTATATCTTTTATTTATTAATATACCCTAATTAATATAAAAATTTAAAAAGCCGCGTAGTTAAAAAGAAATTTACTTTTTTATAAGTTAATATATATACTACTCCCCTAAAACGTAATATAAGATACTAAATATAATAACTAAGTAGCTTAGGACCCGGACGACTTAAAATATTATAATAGATATTTAATAATATTAGTTACTAAAGGGCACTAGCTTTAGATTTATAATATATTTATATTTATAGAATATAAAATATTTCTCTTAGCTTTAAGTATAATTATAACCTATTTTTTCTTAGGGTTATATAATTTTAATTACTTTCGGATTTTCTTAGCTATTTTTAACTTCTCTTATTATATATAATTAAAATCTTAGAAGTATAAGTTAAAAATATAAATAAGCATATATCATTACGAAGTCTACTTTAGCTCTAATCACAACGAACTCTAACTAATACCGATTTAATTTACTAATTAAATCGAGCCGTATATAAGTAAATATATAAATATAAAAGACGACTACGTTTATAGGAGTCGTCTTTTTAGTTATTACTAAAAAGTATCCTTTTTATAGTATATATATAATAACGCCGGTCGAGCTTAGAATTATTAAAGGATTAGTAAGTACGTTATTTCTCTTACTTATACTACTATATAGTATTTATATATTAAATAAGATTAAAAACGAAGTTATATTATAAGCTATATTATAAATTATAAGGCACTTTACTTAATACTAAGGATTTTTAATATTCCTTAGATATTATAATTTCCGGGACTATAAATATTTAGACTCCTTTTATAACTAAAATATAAGATATTAATAATATTTAAAACTATTCTTAGGATATAATATATATATTATATATTTTAATATATATATAGTATATATAGCTTTTATTATAATAAACGGATAAAGATAATAGATAATTTACTTAAGTACTTATTATTATATATTTAGTATTAAGCTTAGTTCTCTTAAAGTTATATATAAATTTTAAGCTCTCTTATAATCGTTAAATATAGCTCTTATTATACTATATATTATTTCTAACTTAGGGTAAAGAGAGAAACGCTACTATTAAAAACTATATATAAATACTTTTAAATACGGCTTAGAGCTTATTTCTCTATATATTTTTATATATCGCATTTACTCTATATATTTATTATAATATACTTTATAAACAGGTCGCTATAGCGATTTTTAATAGGTTTTATTTTTCTTAACGGGAAGAAGATCCGCTTTTAAAGAGTAATATATTGTATAAACATAACTATAAGCTTTAGCGTCTATATAGTACTATAAGGATTAGAGCCGAATCGTACGTATTTAATAATAATAAAAGTTAGCTAATTTAACTTAACTTTTACGAAATAAGGCGAGATTTTTATTACAACGACTTATTAATTAGTAACCGAGCGGTCGATCTATTTATTACTAATAGTTATTATAGCCTATTAAAGTCGCGGGTACGTTCTATTTCTAATTTAATAAATAGAGCTTAATAACTCTTTATATTATAGTATTAAAGGAGTAACTACTTTTTTTATAATAAGAATCTATATTAAAAGTTATAAAAAGGCGTTTAGAGTAGTAAATAAATCGGTTATTATAGTTTAAACTAAGTTACGGAAAGTAAATTATAAATACTTAGCGTCCTTAGTTACTAACGTATAAAGAAGGGTTATTTTAAACTTAGTTAGAAATAGGTTTTATATAACGTTTAGGTATTTATACCGTTATAATATATATAGCCGCTATTCTCAGAGCAGTCCTTAAAATAAAATACGTACTCCTTATATAATACTTTTTACTAAGGAGATAAAATCTTTTATTATTAATAAATATAAGGTTCCCTGCCTTTTTATAAAAGAATAGATTTAAAGTATTAAAATGGATTAATATACTATAGTTATTATAATTATATAATAACTATAGGGCGTATACTTCTTAATCCTATTTATATACGTTACTCTTAGTATAACTACTATACCTATACTATTAAAAGCCCCTTTAACAAATATATTAATAACGGCTATATTTATAGGCTTCTTTCTCTTTATATTTATAATTATAATACCCTTTATCGTAATTATTATAGTTATACTCTCGTTCGTATTTAGTAATATTAGTAATTCCCCTAGCTCTAGTCGAGTTATTATATAAATCCCGGTTTTCTTTTTAAATTATACGTTCGTTTAGTTAGTTATTAGAGCGGCTTCATTTTTTATAGAAATACTAGCGTAGTAGTTTATTATTATTATCTACTTATAAACTAGGGTATTATTTTTAGCGACCGTAGGTATAACTAAATAAATTACTATAGAAACTAGATCGTTTAATATTTTTAGGTATACTATAATTAGTTATATCGATATAAAGTAAAGAGTCCCTAATTAAGTAGTTAAAGGGGCTATTTATTACTTATTAGTTCTTTATAATAAGCTAAGTTAAGACTAGTTAGTCTATACGTAAGTTCGGTTATAAAAAGCGGTATTTACTTTATATAAAATAGCCTACGTCATTCCTTAATAACTTATATAGGCTTTTAAGAAGTAAGAATCCGAATAAAGATAAAGAATATATAAATAATTATATAAGCCCTAGCTAGCCTAGCCGGGGTATAATAAATTATATATATATCTTTACGTTTTTAGTTATTCTTAGCATAATAATACGCTTACGGTATATAAATCTACTATTACTAACTAATAATAATTATAATAAATATATTAGTAAACCTCTATAATAAAAATACTTAGTTCGAGTACTAAGGCTATATTAGTAACTAATATTATTTTCTTTAGGAATATCGGGATATATTAAGAAAAGCTAGTAAGCTTAGATAGAGGTAAACTAAGTAAATAATACTATTTAAGTTAGTATTATTAGTAAATAATTTTAGGGTTTAATTAGGAGAGATCTAGGCCTTAGTACGGGTAGTTAGTACTATACTATATAACTTAGGCTTTATTATAAACTGTTAATCTTTATTTATAATAGAACCTTATTTACTTTTACTTAGCGAAATAAGCTACGACCTTTTTTAATATATATAAGTAAGTTATAATAAATAATACGTCGCTATATAGTCCTTAAAACGAAAGTAGACTTAATTTTAGCCCTTTATAATTTAGCTTATAATAAGTTATATAATTTATTTATTTATATAGACAAAAGGTAAACAAAAAAAGAGGTAAGTTATACTTATTTAAGAGTACCTACGTAATAGGTAATATAATATAAAATAAACGAGATTCTAAGCTAGTCAATATAACCTTATTTTATTATAACGCCGTTTAAAGCTTACTTAGGTAAGGTAAGAATTATCGAGTTATATAAGCTAGCTAGTTAATAATATAACTATAGTAAATATTATATAGTCTTTCATAGGTCGTAATAATTATTAATTAAGTATTAGGTTTAAAGTTTATTATTACTTATAAATAATAGGATAAAAAGCTCTACTACGCTTATTATAGAGATTATTACTTATATCCCTTTATATCTCCTCTTCTTATTTATTTTATAAGCTAAACTCTAATAAGCTTAAAATATTCTTTAGTAAGCTATTTACTAACTCGTCCTAAAAAAGAATATATAGGCCCTTATAATCTTACGGTTTAAAGTATTATAAAAAAAAAAGAAGAATACTATTTAAAATAAGGTCTACGATCTTAGCTACTTCTTTAAACTAAGTAATCTATATAGTTTTAATAAATATAGTACTTTATTCTTATTAACTAGTGTTTTATAACGTAGCTATTAATAATCTTAGCTCTACTACTCTATATTTAAAGAGCTTAATATATTTATAGTTCTATTTTAATATTAGCTTCGGTAGTAGCTATAAGATAGTTTTTTACCTAATTAAGTTCGAGACGATTCTTTATATATATAATTCGTAAAATAAAGTAATAGGCCGCTATTATAATACGGCTCGGTTTAATTTTAATATATTTTTTATTTAATAAACTATACGTCGATAGATATTATATGAGCGGGAGTATATTTAGTACTTTTATATTTATAATATTAATTTAATAAAAAAATACGAACGGACTCGGTAATTTAAAGGAGTTCTTTAAAACGTTAACTATAGTTACCTTAATAAAAGGAATATTTTTTAGTTAGTATCGCTCTATAAGATTACTATTAAGTTTAAATATAAAAGGTATATTTAATTTTTTAAACTCGGTTATAATAGTAAAAATAGTCGCTTTAATAACGTCGAAATAGTATTTTAATACGATTCGAACTAAGAGAAATTAGTTAAAATAATTAATTACTAAATAGACCGTTTTAATAAGGATATAGAGATATATTACGAATTAAACGAACTTCGTATAGACTTATAGTCGTAACGCCTATTTTTATAAAACGCACTCTTAAAGTTTTATATAATGTACTAAAAGTAAGGTCTTTTATTAATTTTAGAAATTAGTAATAGCTTAGTTTAATACTTACGAGCGATTTTACTTACTTTAAGTCTTTTTAAAAAAAAGACACTAGCGCTATTATAGTTTTTAATTATTTCTAAGTTATTTTTATAAAGTAGATATTTCTTATTATTTATTTTATATAAGCGTATTTTAGAGAATTATAGGACTCGAAACGCTTATTATTTTTAATATACTACTTTGTTACTTATATTTAGAAGCTTTTATAAGAGTTAAGAGTATAACTAGCTATAGATACTATATAAGAAGGCATAAGCTTTTAAAAGTAACTTTTTTATAGGACTTTCGCGTTTTTCTACTTATATTTATATTAATTACTTTTATTATTTAAAATAGTTCTTACTAAATAGCTTTTTATATAGATATAAAAGGCAGGTCTAGACCTTTTTACCCCCCTATACTCTTCTTTTTAAAAAATCGCTTTATAATAGCCTTCCTCGTTATTATTTAAGAAATAAATACTACTCTAAAACGCTCGTTAATATTAAAATAGGCTCTCGCTGTTTTATACTAACTTATATATAAGTCGTTCTTTTTAATTAATTAACTTCTTTTAGCTAATATATAGAAAAAATAATAACTTTTACTTAAGAATAGCGTTATAATACTTAATAATAATATAAATAAAAGAAATCTATTATTTTATTTTTTATAATCTTTTTAATAACGTAATTAAGTATATAGACTTTGTTTTAATTAATAAAGACTTTATATACCTCTTATATAGGGAATCCCCGAGATATCTCGTATTTTAATAATTATAATTTTAATAATACTAAGCGGGTTATTTAATTATTCGCTACTTAATATCGTCCGACGCTTATTATAACTTAAAAAAAAGAGAGGTAGTTTTTAAAAACCTTACGTTAGCTATTTAGGACCCGTTAATTAACTAAAATGCTATAATAATAACCGTATTTAATAAGCTCTTTTTATAAACTATAATAGCTATAATAACGACGGTAGTATTTTATATATAAAGGCGCCTCTATTTATAACTAATAGTTATCGAGGGCTACGATTTATTATTAATATTAAAGTATTATTTATTATTATATATAGGGCTTATTATATTAAACGAGATATATACGTAGGACTTTATTTTACGTAGGGATATTAAGAAATAGTAGTAAAAATAGCTCTATAATAACGTATAGCTAATATTAAATAGCGCGGATATAAATCCACGAGTTCGGTATTTCTTATAGTTAATACTAAATCGAATCTAAATTAAGAAAACTCGAGAGTTAGAGTATAATTAAATGAGTAAGGATATTTATACTTTAGTTTATTAATCTAGATTTACTAAATATTTTTTATACTATTTATATTATTTTAGAGATTAGTTCTTTTAAGCTATATTCCTAAAGCTATAATATTAAGGACTATTATTATATAATAGCTACCGTTACCGTTAGTATATTATTAATACGCTTAATATTAAAATATAGTATAATATAATTAGAATATAAGAGAAAGGCCTGGCTTTATAATATTTTATATCTATCTTTACTTACTTATAGCGTATTTCTTTATCCTTAAGTTCTATAAGTTCTATTTTTACGACCTTTATTTTTATTATAAGGTTAAAGAAGTTAATAAACTAATTATTACTAAACGCGAACTATTTATATAAATTACTAAGCTTTAAAAACTAAAGTAGCGTTCTTATTTAATTAGTATTTAGAAGAGGGGTTTTTATAATTATAAAATTATATAGTATATTATTAGTTTAAGTAAGGTAAAAGTATTAAGTTATTTAATACTACTTTATTTTATATAAGGCTAAGAGTCCGGAGAAGGCTATAAAAATAAGTAACGGCTTTTTAATAAATTAAGCTATAATATATATTTAGACTATACTATATAAGTTCTTTAATTACGTATCTTAGTTATTAAATTAAAAGTAAATCTCCGTATTATATTACTACTTAGCTAATATAATACTATTTAATATAATAATTTAATATAATATTAAATCTTTTTAAATCCTTCTAATTACTCGTTATATAAATTAATTTCTTTTTTTATATTTTATTATATTAAGTATAATAAAAAATAAAGATTACTTTAGCCCTATCTCGTTATAAAAAGGTAATCCCGTCTTTAGGGTAGAAGTACTTTAGTAACTTAATTTTTATAATTTAGAATAATAACTAAATTTAGTAATACTTTACTCTTAATAATAAGTAAAAAGATCGAAAATCTAGCTAATCTCTTTTTATATTATATAATAAATGACCGTTTATAGAACCTCTTACGTCCTATATTAATACTAATTAAGGCTTACTTATTAATTAATATAAGCGTTTTACTTAGCTAAGAAGCTTAGTAAAATTATATTAATTAACTAAAGATTACCTTTTACTTTAGTAATTTAGGCTTAGTATTTTAGCGTTCTCGCTACTTATTACTTAATCCGTACTTTTAATATTACTTTTTTTATAGCGTAATAGTATTTAATATTATACTAGCTTAGAGAGACGTTAAATATATTAAAGTTTATTTTTTTATTATTTATAAAAGAGATACTACGTTAAACGTAAGTCTTTTTAAATATATAATTAATACTAAGAACTAGTATTTTATATTAATATTTTATAACTAGAGCCGTTAGCGGCTACTTTTTAATATTATAATAAAAAGCTACTTTTACTTAGCTTAGTCTTAAGTTTAACTCGTTTAAAAAATAGAGCCTTAAATAAATCTAAATAATAACGCATACTTAATTATTTATACTATATTATATATACTATATTATATAATATAACTTTTCGAAGGTAAGTTCTATTATTACGATCTAAATAAGCCTATTTAGTATATCCTCGTTATATTATACTCTATTTTATTTATTATAAAGCACTAATTATATAGCTATACTATTAATAAGGAGTTTAATAACGAGGTAAGTAATTATAATAGTCGAAAATTTATAATAAAAATAGACGAATTTAAGTATTAAAAAAGATAAGAGGATATTAAAAACCTTAGAAAGGTTCCGGATTTAGTATTTAAAAATATTACGCTTTTTAAATAGGGGTCTCTACCGAAACGACTTATTTTATTAAAACTATATTTATTACTTCGTAAATTAACCCGGCCCTCGTATTATCGTAGTACTTAATAAAATTTAGAATTTAATAATAACTATATACTACCCTAAAAATAGAATAAGATTTACTAAGAATAAAAATATAAAAAACGATTTAGCTCCCTAATTTATTAAAAGTATTTGTAATTCGTACTAAGACTTAAAACGTACCGATAGATATCTTTTTTAAATCCTTTATCTTACTTAAGTCTTATTTTAATATCCTATTTATACTCCCGCCTTTTTTATTATAATTAAAGAGCTAGTTTTATATTATTTAAATAATAAGTTTTCGTTATAAGTATTATAAAATATAAATCGAAAGTACTTAGGATATTTTATTACCGATTTCCGTAAATCTATCGGCCTTAAATAACTTATAATAATATTAATTATATATTTTAAAACTATAAGTTCTAAAACTATAAAGACCCTTATTAATAAGACTTATATAATTAAGTTTTTTAAAATAGTAAATAAGGCTATAATAAAGGCTTATATTTTAAAAATAAAAGAAGCTACGTTTATTTTAAAAAGCGAGCTTAAGGGGACCTCGGACGGCTTATAAAAAGCCGTTTAGGCCCTAAAAGTACGTATAAACGAGCTTAAGGCCGAGTTAAGTATCATAAAATAAGAGCTTAAAGAGGCTATACTAGTTAATAAAGACCTTAAATAAAAAGAAAATATGCTAAGTAAAGTAGAAAACGAAGCTCTCTTTATTTTTTAAACGGTTATACTTATTATTATTATAAATAATGCGTTTAAGAATCCGTACGACTTAATAATATTTAATAATTTTAAATATTATATTATAAATAATAAAAAAGGAGACGTTACTAAATACGGCTATTTCTAAGGGCGCGGATTTAATTAATATTATAATATCGTTAATTATAAACTACTTAATACTAAAAAACTAAAGCTCTTACCGTTTTACGGGGTCCTTAGTTAGAAATATTTTAATAATAAAAGGCGTAACCCGAACTAAATACGCTTTAAAAAATAAAATAAAAAACTCCGAATCGCTATTTAAGTAATTACGTAAGTTATTTTAGAGGGCTATAATAACCCGATTAAGTTATTAAATCCTAAATATTTAGAAATAAAAATAAAAAACGATGCGTATTTTAATAAAAAGGGTACGGGGAAAAAGGAGCGAAAAAAACCCCTCTTATATACTATAGTTAAAATAAAATAGTTAAATAAAAATAATTAAAAAACGTTTAAAACGCGGTTTATAATTAGGTTAGTTTTTAATATAAAGCTAATAGCTACTATCCGAAACTATATAATCGGGGACCGAGTTATTTTTATAAAAGGTACGGTTATATTAGCTACTAATCTAACTATTTTCGTAACTATTATTATTTCTTAGGATCGTTATAAAAAGTAAAAGAGGGGTAATTATAAAAAAAAAAGAGCGTAGCCCTACGCCTTACGATCCGCTAGAAATAATAAAAACTAAGCGTAATATAAAAAAAGTAGCTAAGTAATAAAAGAGCTAGTTAAGCACGTCTTATTTCCGTAATAAAACCTAATAATCTTAGGGTATAAATTAATATTTAATTACCTTAATCGTTATATTAAATATTTCTTCTCTTTCCTAGTCCTAACCCTTTTTTTTCCCCTTAGCTAAATAATATAATAATTAGAATTTAGGTCCTTTTATATTTTATTATATTTACCCCCTAGTTTATTTCGTAATTATAAATTTATTTATTATAAGACAAACCCCTAAACTTAGCCGTTCTCTTATTTCTATTTTAATATATTATAGAATTAATTCCTATATTTAAGATAAGAAATATCGGAGCGTCTATATTATATATTAGTTATTTTCGTAAGAGCTATATAACTTAATTACGTACTCTAACATTTTTATTAGTTATATACTAGTCTTAGTATATATTCTATATTTTAAATAACGATTTAGTTTCTACTTTTACTTATGGGCCGTATATATTATTACTATTTATATGGAGCTTATATATATAGCCAATACGGGGATAAAGAGAATATATTAGCTTTTATAAAGAATATAGAACTACTTATAGTTTAGAATTAACTATAAAATAGATCTTAGTATTTATATATATAACCTAACTCCCTTTATCTAAGTTAAAGTAATAATTTATAATTTATCTAAAAGTATCTAGTTCATAAACGAATATTATTAACTAAGCTATATTCTTTTTTATATTTTCCTTTCTACCCTACGTAGTATTATCCTTTTTTATAATATCGTTTCTTTTTTTAAACGTTTATATTTTTAAGTAGTTAAAGTAGTTACTATTTAGAAGCTTTACGATAAGTATATTAATAAATTCTTTAATTTAAATTCCTAAAGTACTATATAAGAATAAAAAAACGAACTAGAAGTCGTGTATAGGCTTTGAAACGTTTTATATAAAAAAAAAGCTCGACTCTTATATTATACTATCTTTTAAAATAAAAAGATTTAATAAAATACTTATTCGTCCCTTTTTAGTACCGGGATAGAAGAGGTTATAGAGGTATAAATAAAGAATAGCTCTAGCCTCGTTAATTTTAAATAAAAAACTCTCCTCGTTAATCTTATTACTATTCTTTAGGGAACCCTTTAATAAAAAGATAAGATCTTTATTACTTTTAAAAATACTTAAGAACCGTTTTAATAAGCTATTTTACTTATTTTAAAGTATTAAAAATAAATAAAACTCCTAATCCTCCTCTCTTATAAAGATATTATAAAAACTATTATTAATAATTAATAAAAAGAGATCTTATTTAAATAGCTTTTTAAAATAGGTATCGTTTTTAAAAATAAGCTTTTTTAGTTTTTTTTAGTTATTATTAGTATTACTCGGAGTTAAGGTAGCTATAGTTATAAGAGGTTTATTAGTTAATAAGTTTTTTAAAGCGTGTTTAAAACCTAGCTAATTAGTAGCTTATAATCCTTTTTAATTTATATTAAAAAAGCTAGAGCTAGTTTCGTAAAGCTATTACTAAATTTAGAGCTCCCGTTGTATTTTTATATAGTTATAAAATAACGATAATAAGATAAATTAAGCTTTTAGCTGAGGCGCTACGTAGCGCGTTTAATTTATAATTATTATATAGTAGTTTATTATAGCCCCTTTACTTATAAACCTTTATTTATAAACCTTTTTATTTATAAACCCTTATTCGTAAACCCTTATTTATAAACGCTTCTAGCTTAGAAACGGAATACGGTGCGGTCCTTATAAGTTATAAATTAAGCTCTACCTCGTTATTAATAAAAAACGTTACCCTATTACTTTAGACTCCGTAATACTTTTAATATAATAAGCGGGAGATCTAAATATAGTAGTACGTACTTATAGGATAAGTACTTATTAACTAAATATTAGTACGAATTAATAAAGCGGGAAATACTAACTTTATTTTTAAATTAGAGCGTATTTTGTACTTTAAGCTTAAAATAGTTTCTATTTTAAGACTTATTGAAGTTATAATTATAGTAATATATATAATAATTAGCTAAGCTATAATAACTACTTAGGATATCCTTAATTAGTAAGTATAATTATTTTATAAAATAAGTTTTATATTATAATTATATTACTTTTTATTTTTAACTTATCTACCCCCCTCTTTTATTTTTATACCGTACCGGCCGTTAATAATATATATATAATAATTAAATAGGCGTTTATTTAGAGGATCTTATTTAGTATAATAGTGCTAGTTATTTTACCTTATTTATAACCCGCGTACGGGCTAGAGGAGTAATAATAATAGCTATAGTAACTATTAATAATCTACTAATAAAGAAGTAAGAATATAAAAATAGTCTTTAATAATAGCCGTAATATAAGGTAAAAATAGCCTTTAAAGCGGCTTAGTTAGGCCTTAATTACCCTAAGGTCTCTTAATATAAAAAAATATAAACATTCCTAAATACTTTATACTAATTATTCGTTTATAAAATAAGACCCCGAGAGAACCCCTAGAATACTTTACTTATATAAAAATAGAACTTTAAGTTAGAGTATATCCGTTATTAAGAGCTCTTTAGTATATAATTACTTAGAATTATTTAACCCCTATATAAGACCTACTTATTAAAAAACTTTAGTACTTTATAATAAATTCTTTTTAATACGACGGATCGGTATATTTAATTATTAAAATACGGCTATTAAGAATATATACTAATATATTACGCAATTGGAGACTCGATCGTTTATTTATTAAAAATAAGACTTTTTATAAATTATGCGAGTTAACTTTAACTAACCTTACGGAGTAATAAGTCTATTTAAAAACGGATATTATTAGTAGTATATACTAATATTTAGTATATATAAAATATTAAGAAGTTAATTATTAAGGTAGAGAGCTTTTATAAGCTAATTAAGTCGGTATAGGCGTTTTTTATACTTAAGGGCTTAGATACGGACGGCATAAATTTAGGAAATATAACTAATCTTATTAATTTTTAGTTATTTATATACTAAGTATACTCCGTTAAGTAGTTAAGGACGGCGATTTTTATTATATAATTATATAACTAAATAGGGACGTAAATAAAAAGCAGTAGAGGGATATAAGAATAAAATTCGGTTTACTAAGTAAATAGCGTTATTAGGGTATAAAAAGAAGAGAATAAATATAGCGAATATACTAATATTAAGCTTTATAAGTACCGTAAATATACGAAAAATTACTAATTTTAAATAGCCCTGGTATAAGGTTTTTGATAATTCTATTTCGTAACTAAAAACGGAGCAGACCTATATTATATTATTTTTTTATAGCTTAATAGCTCCAAATTATTATATACGTTATTAAATAGCTAGCTTATATAAGTAGGATGCGATTAGCTATAATTAGAGTTATCTCGAGGTCTTACTATTAAACCTTCTCTCGCTTTATATTTAAATATTATATTAAAGTTATATAACTATATTAAATAGACTACCCCCCGAGCTTATTAATATTATTTTTAACAATTATAATTATTTAATATAAATACGCATTTTATAGTACTCCTAAGGGTTTTAAAAAGCCTTTAGACTACGGATTTATTAGTATAACATTTTATTAAAACGCTATTTTACTACTTAATAAGTAGTTATTTATTATTATAATAATACCGTAGTATTTTATATAATTAAAGTATTAGTATATACTAAGATAAATATTTAGGCCCCATAGTTCGCTATTATACTAACTAATATATTCTTAATATAGTTTATATCGAAGCTTTTATAAATTCTAAGTTAGTTTACTACTAGCCTATCCCTATTTACCGTCGCCGTTCTTAAGTAAAGAGAGGAACTCGTTATATCTATTCTAAGTATAATAAGTATAATAGAATAGTACTTAAATAAGTTATTTATTTTAAATATTATAACGTATTTAAGAAAATTAATAAAAGATTAGCTATTATTAAGTAGCTAACTTATGCCTTTTTATATTATTTTTATTACTAATTTAAACGCTATTATTAAGCAAATTTTTAAAAAGCCGGTACTAAGGGTAGTTTTAAAAAACGTATATAACCGTACCCCGCTCTCTTATATAATATAATACCCGCTTATATATAACTTAACTATTTAATTACTTTTTTAATAATAAACCGATTTTGATAATAAGATAGCCCCCAAGAACTACGCGGACTACTTTTTAAAATACTATTATTAAAATAGCCTATTCCGCTTTATTATATATTTCTTTAAACTTAAAGTATAATATAACTTATAATATTTCTTTTACTTAGCTCTTTTAGCTCTCTTAACGTCTTTTTTAAAAAGGTCTAGCTCTAATAAAGGCGTTTTAATTTAAAAGCTAATTTAACGTAAGGTTAATCTAAACGGTATAGTACGGGTAATAGATATTAATATTAATAAACCGCCGCTCCTTTTTAAGTTAGTAATAATATTATATTTGGTAATAAAATATCTATTTATTATTCGAAGCGCTAATATAAATATTTAAGATAAGTATAGCTAGACGGCCTTAATTTAGTTATTATTAAAAAACTACTTAGTACGTAAAATAATAATATTACTCCTAGAGCGCGGGGTAAAGTTATAGCTATACTCTTTTAAAAATATTATATAAAATATAACGTTCCGGACGTATTAAAAGCTCGTAATGTTATTTTTACGTTACGAAAATATATTCAAACTATTTTATCTCTTTTATAAGTATTATAACTCTTATTTAGTAAAGGACTAAATAAAGGTCAACTTCCTAGCCTTAATTCCTTAGGAATCCGAAATATTAGTATAAATATCTAATAATAATATTAAAAATATTCGAAAGGGAAATGTTTTCTTTCTGAGCTTATATTTTAATTTAACTCTAATACCTAAGGGCTATTATAGCTTTTAAAGTTAAAAATAATAAAATATAGCTTAGTAATAAGATCGTTATTTAAGGGCTTTATAATATAATTAGAGTTAGGTTTATAAATAATAACTAAACCTTTATAAAAATAAGGGTAAGAAAAGGATTAGGTTAAGGGAGGGGGATTAGGGGGTTGACCCCTTTTTTACTTAATTATTATATAAATTTAATAATATTAATAAATAATTAAGATTTTAGATTTATTATTATAAATAAAAGTATATTACTAAGTAAATATAATTAGCTATACTAGACTTAGAAAGAAGCTTTATTACTTAGCTATGTAATAGTTTATTTATAATAGGTTACTTATTAATAAACGTTAACTTTACTTTTTATTATTAGTTATTAGTTTAAATAAACCGGAATTTATAATTACGAACGCAGGATATTAATAATATATCGTAAAGACTTATATAAGAACTCGTAGTATTTTAGGGATAGTAGTATTAAGTAAAAAAAATAAAGTACGTAATTATTAAATTAAAGGGCGCTTTTAGTTTTTAATATTATATAGCCCCGATAGCCCTATAAAGTTATTATAGCTAGCTAGTTAAGGCTCTTTTTTTAGTTATAGGTTATATATATATAAATCCGGACTTAGCTCTAACTATATAAACTAATTAACTACTTAATAAATCGGTCTAAGTTACGGAATCTACTTATTACTCTTAAAGCGAGCCTAGATACGAAACTAGAGCTTATAAATCTTAACTTTTTTAACGTCGATTTTAACCTAAATATAGAATAGTAGGGACGAGGGTATAATAATACCTAGGTTTAATATTAATATTATATTTTATTATAAAACGAGGAAGTTAGTAGAAGATATATAAAAAAAGAAGTAGCTTATTATATTTTAGTATAATACTTAAAAAAAGTCGTATTAAGATATTAAATAAAACGGGTAGGTTTTATAATAAGTAGTATTATATAATAATAATAAGTAGTACTACGTTTATAATATAGCGATATATTCTTAGTTTTATTTGCGAGTTTTTAATTACTAATAAATAATAAGAGAATACGGGCTACGTAGCTTATAGTTAATACTTTAAAAAATATTAATAAGTTTATAAAATAAGAACTCCGAATTTTATAAGCGACCGATTCTTTATATAAGGGACTTCGGGGTTAATTAAACCGGGATTAAGGGTCGGTAAGTACGAAATAACGCGTATTTTAGTATATTTTAAGGGAATAGCCGATTTATTTAATAATTCGTATTTCTAAATAAGCTTAATATATTAGTAAATAAAGTAAAAGCTTTTAGAGTATATAATAGTATATAGTAGGCCGTAGTCGAGATTAGGGTACGTAAACTAAAATATTCTTATTTATAGTTTTATTATTACCTATTACTATTACTACGTCTACTTTAGTAAAAGAGATATATACGAGATATTCTATATAACTTAGTTATTAACTAGTTTTTCTAACTAAAAGTTATATAACCGTTTCTTTCCTATATTACTAATCTTTTACTAAGCTAAGTAACCCTTTTGATCGTACGCTTTGACTATATTAGTAATGCCCTATATAACGTTATATCGTCTCGATTATAATTAAATAGCCTTAGCTATTTAACTTAGTACGATGCTTTAGGGGAGAGATAAGAAGCAGAGAGAATCGAGCGTTTTTATTAAGTTTAATACCCTTAATTTAGTAAACATAGATAAAAAGAGAGAAAAAAAATAGTAGCTAATATAAGTTAGTGCACTTATACTTAAGTACGTGCCGTTATACCCTTAGAGCTTTTAGAAGGTTTTTTTATAGCTAGACGACTAACCGCCACGGGATCTAGAAACATTCTAACCCCGGACCCTAGTCCTCCTATATAGTATTTAAATTAAGTCTTAATTATAATACCGTCTCTTTTTTATTCGTTTGCCTCGAGTGTTACAAAGAGGTGGGTAACCGTAAGGCCTTAAGGATAGGTGTCTTTTTTAATTAACTATACCCTAGTCTCTATTTATTATAATATATTTATTATAACTAAAGTATCCCTTAGGTATACTACCTTACCTACCCTTCTAAGCTTACCCCTTTTAATTATCGTATTTCCCTATATTTTTTATTTATATCGAGCTCTAGTAGTTACGTAACTATATTATTTAATTTGCGGCTTACCTATTTATTATCTTACGAATAGGCGCTTAGTATTAGCGTCCCCGTAACCTACTCCGCGGTATTAAATAAGCCGCGGCGCTAATAAATTTTTTATTACCCTATTTAGCCCGCGCTAGCTAGTTATAAACTTATAATAGCGACGGTAAGTAGTATATCCTTACTTTTTTATAATCTATCTTAGCTAGACGCTCTTATTAATAGCTTATATACCCTTATTTAATACTAAGATTATAAAAAGATCCTATAGTTAAGTAACTTCTATGGCCTCGTAGGGTTATATAATACTAAATTAAATTTCTATAATAACTAATAAAAGTATTAATACGTCGTTTTTATAAAAATAGAACTATATACCGGATATACGTAACGTACTTTAATAAATAACTTTTATAGCTTTATTATTATTATATTCCGTCCGAAATACTTCTATTTACTATAGCTAAAAATAAGCTCGAGCGTTATTTTTATTAATTTTAAGCTCTTCGTATCCGCTATAAGCTATTAATTTAGTTAGAAGTCGTTAGTATTTTAATTTTAAATATTATTTTAATAAAAAATACCCTACTCTCCGTAACTAATACGCGTTCTTTTTAATAAGTATACGCTTTTAAAAGTATTACCGTTTTTAAAAACTTCTTTTAATATTTATTTAATAACTAAAAAAAAAATACGTAAGCCTTCCTTAATAATAGCCTATAAGTAAGTTATATTTCGTACCTCCACTTTTTTTATAATAAGCTAAGACGGCTAAAAGCGCTCGATCTTTATATACAATATTACGAATACTTATAAGTTAATAATAAAATAAAGTAGCGTAGCTCGGATCGCCGTAACTATCGTATCCAATTTAATAAGTTTATTAAAAAGGTTAGTAATAGTTTTAAAATATAAAACTAAAGAGATCCTAGTAATTCGTATATTTATATAAGGACTTTTAACGACGCCTCTTTTTATATTAAGCTATGTATTATAAAAGAGCTAAGTATATCTTACCTCGTTTTTTTACTTAGCCCGAAGCGCTCGCTAGTAATTTCTTTTATTATCTTATTAGCGTATTAGTTATACTAGGCTTATAAGAACGTAATAAAAACCGCGCAAGTCGGTAGTTTAAACTATTAAGTATAGGCTAGATTTAAAAAAGAATATAAATAAGATATACCGAACTAGCTTTTTAAAACCGGTAGTATTATTTTCTAAAAGTAATAGCTACTAAAATAGAGGCTATAATAAGATATAGAGTAGAGAAAGTAGAACGACCGTAACGATAATATTTAATATACTTTATTCCGTTATATAAATATAGTTATAAACGTCCGAATTAGAAGCTAAATTACTAAACGGCTTATTAAATACGAGATCTAAAATAACGTTAAGTATAAAGTACTGCGCTTTTAGACCGAAGTCGAATTCTTTATCTTAAGAAGTATATATATTAATTATTAATATAAGTTAAAGAATACTCTTATCGATTTTAGCTTTAAGGTCGACGATATTTTTATTAAAATACTTTATTATAATCGTTAGTAATTTATACGAATTAACTTATAATATATATAAGAAAATAACTTATCCCTCTTGCTATTTAAAACCGGAGTTTAGTATATATTATATCGTTTTTAGTAAATAGTACGTTATCGTTTCTTAAATCTAGTTATATTACGTTATATTAGTCTAAACGCGTATACTTAATATATATACTAAGTATATACTTTATAAAGTCCGGGTTACTCGTTATAATATTATTTAAACCGACGTAAATAAGAAATCCTATACGAAGAGTTAGCGAGCGTTATAAACGATATTAAAAATAGTTATAAGTACTATATTTAAAGCTAACCTCGTAAAACCTAAAGTATATACTATTATTATATATAGTATATAAAAGCTACTAAAAAGAGAATCTAATAAAGGGAGGGCTAGGGATATATTATAATCGTAAATATTAATAAAAAATAAGCGTAATAGTATATAAAAACGGCCCTTATATAAAAATAGTTATAAGAGCGGTAATATTTATAATAAAAGTAAGCTAATTATACTAACTACGTAAGCCCTTAGTAAGTAGCTTTAGTTAATAAATAATAAGAGTAAGGACGGTAGGGCCGTAGTTATTCCTCCGTTTTTAATATATACTAAGAAGCCTACGGATAGGGTAGTCTAGGGAAGAGGCCTTAAATAATTCTTAAAAAAGGCTATATACTATATAGTATACTTCATAGGGCCTATAATACGCTTTATAAAATAAATATAAGTTATAATATCGTAATAAATACGATTATAAGTAGTTCTAAGTATCCTTACCTAAATCGACCCCTTTATAATATGATTAATACGGGTTTAATAAAGCGAAATATAATACTATAAAATATAGCTCTTTATACTACGGGGATAGTTTAAATTTTTTTAATTTTATATATAGCGTAAATATTAAGTAGTAAAGTTAATAGCTTAAGAAGCTAAATTAGGTAGCTATATACTAGACCTATATTACTATTTTTAAATTTTATATAAAGCCGTATAAGTATAAAAAGATATCGTGCTAACGCCTATATATTATTAAGCTAATATAAAAACTTTAATACTCGTCTCGCTATAATAATAAGCTATTATTTATTAAGACCTCTTAATAACTTATAAATAAACGTAAACTAGACCCTATTTACGTACTTTTTACTTATTATAACTCGTCTACTTTAATATTTATATAATAAGTATAACGAAGCGTATTACTTTCTACGGCCTTAGGCTATATAAAGTATAAAGTCCCGCAGCTTTATATTCGTTATTTATATTATTAATAATAGTTTACTAAATAAGTTATAAACACTTACCTAGATTAGGCTACTAAGCTACTTATAATAGCTCGTATATATTTATAAGCTTTAGGTTTTAGTTAAGTACTTAAATTATTTATTTAATATTAACAATAACTTATATATAATAAATAAAAAAGAACTTTATTAGGGTATATTAGTAGCGCGATTTAAAGTAGAAATAATCCGTTTATAAGATAATAAACTACTACTAGCTAGTTCTCTAAGCCCCGAAAAGACTATAATTACTAAGTATCGTATTAGCGCTATTATTAACTAAGTTCGATATAGTTAGGATATAAATAATATAAATATTAAATACTAAGTAAAATTAGAGATCGTTATAATACTCTCCCGTTTTATTAAGAGCTAGAGCCTAGACGACTTTATAAATATATATAAAAAGATTATAAGCGAGTTACTAACGTTATATATAATTAATATTTCGAAGCTCTAGGCCTAGTTTATATTATAAACTAAAATCGCTCGTACGAACTTAATAAATAATAATAAAGTAATATTAACCATTTCTATTAGCTTTTTATTAAATAACGTCCTTACTATAATACTTATTAATATTAAAAAGTAATAGAAAATACTATTCGTCCTACTAGTAAAACGCGTTAAAAAGTTAGAAAAGTCCCTATATTAAGATCTCTATATAATATAGCTAGTTTCTTTTAGGTTTATATATAGTAATAGTAAATAATAATAAAAAGAATTAAATAAGCTAGGGTAAGCTAGTATAAATATTATTAACTATTTCTATTTAAATGCGGACTAGGTATTACTATAGGGCCTAGGCCCGCTCTTTAATTAGAAATTATTATTAGGCCCTTTAGATCCCGTTACTAACTAAGTAAAAATAAAACGAGAATTAGAAACGGGTTTATATAGTACGGGAGGTTCTTAAGCGATATTGAAAAATATAAATATATATATTTATTAAAAATAGGGCATAGCTCTAGGAGTTAATTACGTATAACTAAGTTAAAATACGTAATAAAGGGTGATTTTTAGCGCTTATTAATATTATATAGTATCCGTAAGTTTAGTTAATAAATACTTCTTTAGATAGAAATAGTATTATAATATGCGCCGTATTTAAATAACGAGGTTTAGTAAAGAGCGGGGTACGCTTAGCTTAAAGAGCTAAAAGTTAAAATAAGGTTTTTTCTTAGTAGCCTCTTTAAAAGACTTATATTATAACTATTTTTATACTCGATTATTTTTTTAATTATTATAAAATAAAAGATTTAGCTTATATTAAGCTAGCTAACGCTTTATAATACCGGTTTATAACCTTAAGCCCTATTAAAAATAATAAAAACCTACTTTAATATTTTTATAGTTATTATTATTATAAATCTAAATATACGCTAAAGCTCTAAGTATAAGTCGTTATTATCCTTAGTAGTACTATATAGGGGCCGTATTGTTTTTTATTACTAATTAAGGTTAGAAAGGGCTCTGGGCTAGTTTATTTTCTACCCCTATTTTAATAGAGTAAAGATAATTATTTTTGAGCGTTATATTTAGGATATTAATATATATATCGGAATACGGTAGCTATAGTTTTATAATTAAGGATAGTCGTATTAATTAAAGCGTTTATTTCGACGTATACGAGGCATATGATATACCCTATTATCTTTTTAATAATTATTACTCGAGCTACTTACTATACTAACTAGCTAGGCTACGCGTGCTTTAATAATATATATTAACGTAATTAATTAATTATATTAGTAAAAGAAAGCCTATATCGTTTAGTAATATATGCGCGTATAACTATAGCTCTCGCTACGTTTTAAAGTTTTAAACCTCTTATAAATAAGGATTAAGAATCGTATTATTATTTTATATAGATAACTATTTTAAATATCGATACTTTTTAATATTTAGTAATATTACTTAATCTTTTTTAGCTAGCCGTAACTATGCGCGTAGTTATTTATTATAATACGCCTTTCGAAATAATACTTTAAAATATTACTAAGCTAATTATCCTAAAAGAAATGAATATCGTTATATAAGTAACTACGGCGGCCGTATATAAATCTAATTTATATATTTATTATAGCTATATAAGTAGTGCGGTACCGTGGGCTATAAGCTACGAGGCCGTTAGCTATATTTCGGAGATTAGTAACGCCGTATCCTCTTTTATTATTTAAGACTATATTATTATTCTTAATACCGTATCTAAGGATTATTTAGAGATAGTACCGAGGTCGAAGGAATACTTTAGTTTTAGGAATAGTAAAATAGGTCTTAGTAGGCTTTAAGGTTAGAGTAATCTTATTAAATAGACCTACCGTACGTAATAAATAATATACTAATTACGAGACGTATAGCTAAATACGCGAGGGTCTTTTTTACTAAAGCTAACCTAATCCCTATCCCGTTAACTTATAAAACCGCTAACTTAATAATTAAGCGTAACTATTTAACTATTTTAAATATTTTTATAATAAAATAGGCTATTATTAATTATACTAAATTCGAACCTAGCGATTTTATTACTATTTTCGGGGCGGGTCCCGTTAGGCTATTATTTATTTACTTAGCTATTTTATATAGAGCGTTTAAGGTCTACGTCGTTAATTATATAAAAGAACGCCTTGCTCTTACCGCTTCTATTAGCGCTATCTTAATTAACTTTATTAATAAAGACCCCGTTACTTAGATTCTAGCTTACGAGCCGGACGGGGTTATATATATTATAAACTATATTAATATAGAGGTATTAAACTCGAGCTTTAAAATAAATAAGAGTATTATTATATAATAAATAATTAAAGTAGTGCATTTTAAGGGAAGTATAAACTAATTAGGTATATATAGTTTATAAAACGATTTACTTAGTATACTATATAGTAATAATATCTTACTTACGATTTCTTTTCCTATTTTATCCTTTTTTATTAAGGGCTTAAGTTTCTAAATAGGAGCCGTTAATCCTAAGCCGTACGCTCCGTAGCTAATTAACTTTATTAATAATAATAAAGCCTACCTAAGCTTTATAATTAGCATAGTTATTAATATTAAGGACGTACTAAAGTATTATAAACGCTTTAATAAAAAAAAGGAAACTAAAGTAGCTATCCGCTTTTTAAAATAGGATAACTTAATTATATAAGGTTTTTAATTTATATATAAAAAAAACTATAGTAGTTTAAGTAATACGTACGAATTCCTCCCTATATCTTAGCTCGGAGTTTTAAAATTATATTTTAATATAATAAAAGTATATATATTATAACGATTTATAAGGTATTTTTTTAGCGATTTAGAAGTTTATTTAAAGCTTATTTAAACGTTTATATATTTATTTTTAAGCCTTTTTATTTAAGCTAGGTAGACTTTATAAACTAAAAAGCGAGTTTAGTAATATTATATTAAAGTATTTTATACTTAATTTAACTAATAAAATAGTATAATAAATAAGCGCCTTTAGTATCCGTATAAATATATTTAATAATTAGATTAGGTAGTTACGATATTATATATAGAATATATTAAGACCTTTTACTAAAGTTAAAGAGTAAATAGATATAATTTACTTAATAAAAGAGGAAGTAAAGGATAAGTATTATAAAATAGAATTACGTAACGGAGCGAGGGAGTAATAGTAAATATTTTAATAATAAACTTACTTATTAAGCCTAATATTAATAGTTTATTTTACGGCTTAACTAGCTAAATATGCCTTAGGGGCTATGAGAGTTAGTTAACGAGTCTATTTTTATAAGCTTATAAAAGTAAAATAACTAAGTTTAAGTATTATAAGCCGCTAGATAATAAGGCGCTATGTATTAGTATTTATAAGGGCATATAGGGTCTTTATACTAAACTTACTCTACTTTAACTAGGGGACTAAATTTATTATTAAATAGATTAGGGTCCTAGCTTATATTATTTAAGTTTAAAGAGTGCTCTACGAGCTAGGCTTCGTAGCGGCCGTATATATAGGCTATATTTAGAAACTATATATATAAGTATCGGTAGCTTATAGTTTTTTATATACTCTTATTTATATTATTTGTTACTAAGTTCTTACTTAATTTAAGCACTTTTTATTTACGAGATTAAAATATATATATAATATCTTATTTTTTACTTTTTTCCTTTAGCGATAGTAAGATATCTAATTAGGGTAGTAGGGCTAGGACTGCCTCGACGGCTACGCTTATAAATAGTATTAGTATTTATAAGATCTATACCCCTAGCCTTACCTACGATAGTATATTATCTAAGTTTATTATAATACCGTTAGTACTAGAGCCTACGGTCTTATTGTGCGAAATTTAATAAGCTATTAATAATATATTATAGCTCGTGAAGCGATTTAGATTTAAAATAGTAAAAACGCTAATAACTCCTTATATTAAAAAGGCGCTTTTTATAGATAAGAAATTACTTCGATTACCGTACTTAATATACGTAAACGAATTCTCTTATATAATTATAAAGTTCTATTCTAAACTAATCTATAACTTAACTTTAGTACTACTATTATAATAGCTCTAGAACGAGCTACTTAACGTCTTATTATTAATAAATAAGACGTAAAACTATAAACTTAACTTTAAACCCGCCTTAAGGACTAATATAGCCCTATTCTATATAATTACTATCGATATTTCAAGTATAAATAATAAAGATAATATCGAGCTTATTACGTTATATAGCGGGCTATTTAATAAGCGGCGCAGTTTTAATATACTTATTACGTAATTTAGCTTTCTTAAGTTAAAAAAGTATAATAAACTAACTAAGGCTACCCTAAATATTAGCTAAGATTTATATAAAAAAAACGGCTATATTACTAATATTTTTAAATACCTCGTACTTTATATAAAGAGCGAATAGCGGCGTACTATAGAGGCCTTTTTTTTAAAAAAAGAGGAGGACCTAGTTATCGCTCTAGTTAAGACTTATAAAGCAAAAAACGACCGCTTTTTTATATTATAAAATTAATAATAATAGTTTTAAAACTTATTACGGCGCTTTTTAATAAACGCTATGGAATATATAATTAAAAATAAGCTTATAAAAATAAAAAAAGGACCGTATAGTAAGTTTATATTCTAAGCCCTAGGTCCGAAGGACTAGGATATAAGCGAGTATTTATTTACTAATTTTTAATTAGTACTATCTTTTTTATATTATATTCGGACTTCTTCTCTATTTTTATATAACCTAAGTAAATAAGAAAACCTAAATACGTACGTCTCTAAGTATAGTTCTCTTACTAATATTTTTAAGTTAATATTACGAGTAAGTTCTATACTATTAAAATATCCGTTACGGGGCGTTATATTACGGCCCCGTAAGTAAAAAGGACGCTAAGCTTATACTATTAAAACTAACTATATAAACCGTCCTACCCTCGCACCTATCTCCGTAATAATATATAACCTTAGGATATAATAAAAAAATAAATATAAATAATAAAACTAAAGTATTTAGGTTATTTTTATATTAAAGTCTAGACTTTAGGGCCCGCTCTATTATTACGTCGTCCGTACGAGCTTTAAAAGCCGGTAGGGTCTTAATAAAGTCTTCTATATCTCCCTTTTTAATTAATAATATTATAATATAATCTTTAGTATTAGCCCTTTTTATTAATATAGGTAAGAGGGGTAATAAGTTAGAGTATACCCTATTCTTATCGTCCCGTAACGTAAATTGAGTACCGTAGTTATATTTAATAAATTAAAATAGATCTTTTTAAATATAAGACTTTTTAAATACGTTAAGTACCTTAGGTATAATATTACTTTACGCCCGGGCTACCTCGTAGGCTATACGCTATTTAATAGCTTTTATTATTATTTTATATTAAAAGAGAACGCTATTATTATAAGTCGTACCCCTTAAGTTATTAAAGTTACTAAGTATAAGGTTTTTATTTTTTATAACCTCTTTAATTATCCTAGCTTTATATATAATAAGAGATCTTATTAAATTAGTTAGTTATAAAAGGCTATATCTATTTATAAAGAGTTTTAAAGTGAGATTTATAAGGTATTAGGACCTATATCTAAGCTCATATATAAAAAAAACTTATAAATACTTATAACGAGAGTATTACCCTCGGCTACGGAGTTTTTTTAAAAAGTTAATATAAGTTTAGTTATTTAATTATATATATATAAGCCTTACTAACTATATCGCTCCGCTAGCTTATAAAATAAATGAAACGATTATATAACTAAGACTTTAAAAACGGTAGCGATCCCTTAGTAAATATTTATATTATAATTATAATTAATAAACTTATTAACGCTCTACTTAGTATATATATATAAAACTTCCCTTAAGATCGGTCTCTACTATATACTAAACTATATAATAAGTAGTCTATTCCTATTTTTAACTATATAACGCTAGCTATATAGGGCGGTAATATAGCCCGTAACTCGGATAGTAAATACCTCTATAATAGAGAATAAGAGCGTACTAACGAATACCCTTTAGATATAAATAAAAAACTCTTTTTATTCGTTATTACCTCGCGATACCGATTTTAGAAGCGCTTTAAGCTAAAGCCTTATATTATAAAACCTCGTAATAAAATAGTTTAGTAGTTTAGTCCTAGCCTATATAGGGAGTATATATAATATAACGCCGTTATATATACTTTTTATATTATTAATCCGTATAATAAAAGGCTTTACCCCTTAGTTATTACTATTTATAATAAGCTAAGTAAAAATAATAATAATACGGGCTATATTAATTAGTAATAAGAATAATAATATAGCTTTAGCTACGCTTATATTTAGCGTATTTAAAATAAAAAACCCGTCGGCTTTTATTATTATAATCGTTTTTAAATTACGGGCGTTAAGGCTATAGCTAACCTTTATTAATATAAATTCTCTATAAGCTTTAAAAGTAAAAAGTTCTTTAAAAGTAGCTATAAAGTTAGGTTACTTACGTAAGAATTTAATAATCGTTTTAATATATAAGTTAAGGTAAATCGTTATAATAACGAAAGCTATTATATTTTAAAAAGAAATAGTTAGTAAGTAGTAGTTTAATATAATTAATATATAATAAATATAAAAAAGAGCGTACGATTAAAATAGAAGTTTTAAAATCTTAGGGTTAGCTTAGTAATATTATTAACTATAAGGCCTAGGTAATATTAATATAACGGAGTTCGGTTAAATAATATACGTATTAATAATATATACTTTAGTTTAAATAAAAAGCCTTAGCTCGTTTATAATATAGCGGGATATTTATAACTAATAGTTCGTAATAACTATCCTTTTTCGTATCCTAAACTTCGTTAACTAAAAGCGACGTATTAAAGTTTATAATAAAGGAGTTAATATTCGAAATAATATTAATAAAAAAAGTATAATATAGCTAGGGACTAGCTTAATAATAAAAATACGTATGAAAGGAAACTTAAAAAGATAACTTAATTCTAAGTTTAGTAGCGGTTATTTTAAGTATTTTTATATTTTATAAAATAAACCTACTTTTTATATTAGTTACTTATTATTTAGCCTTCGTTAATTATTATAGTTTTATTATTTAAGCGAGGAGGGTATAGTATACGTTATAAAACGGTTTTTATCACGTTAGTTGATAAAGTTAATTTCAGCTTATTAGCTTATATACCTCCCTATATCTAAATCGAAGTAGCGGCTATACTAAGTATAGAGTAACTATTAGCTCTATTTTTAAATACGGGCGAAAAGTAATTATAGGATCCTATTTCTATTTTATTTCGATTTACTTATAGTTATAGCTTACTTTTACTGTACGATATAACTTATATATATATTTTAAAACTAATCTAAAAACTATAAAAAATAGTATAGGCCGTAATATATATATTATTTTTATTCTTTTCTTATTTCTTTACTATAACTAGTATTTACCCTAGTACTTTAACTTATAACGCTAACTATAAATATTATAAGATTTATTAAATATTATTATAAGCTTCTATAGCTAGCCGCGGATTAGCTACGAGCCGTTATAAAGTATATTATTCGAGGTTATATAGGCCCCGAGTAAGAACTCGCTTTATAATTAAAAATCTTTAAAATAGTTACGAATATATAGCGAATAATATTATTATTAATTAATTAGGAAAGAGAGGGCCGTATTATTACCGATTAAGCTATGTTTTTTTTATTATAAGTATTTAATAATATAGCTTTAATACGTAGTAGTTATAAAAAGAGAGTATAGCGGTAGTAAGCTCTATGTACTTAGTTATTAAATAAGGATAATTTATTATATAAGAATACGACCGTTTTATTTATAATAATAGTAGCTAATATACTTTTTATAATATATTCATAAAAATAGAACGTATAACGCTATTATTAAGAGTTAGTAGAATTGAGAATAGGTTTTTTATTATCGTTTATATAGTATATTTTATATTATAAGCTTCCTTAGTTAATTAAGGATAAAAGACCTAAGACCTAAATAGGAATATAATATCCCTTATATTATATAATTAAACGTAGTCTAGTATTAGACGGTACTATATATTATATTACGTTCTGGGGCCCCTCTTATTAAGAGGTCTTCGGATAGACGTATCTTAACTATTTCCTATAGTATATAATATAAAATTTGATGCTTATTTATACTACGCTAAGCTAGGATACTAGCTTACCTAGTCTTACGACTACTCTTATAATACTATTCGAGCTAATACTATTATAGCTAATACCGTTTTTATAGTTACGTACTAAAAGCTAGTTAATAAGTTACTAATTAAGATTATATATATAAACTTAAGGCACGTAATAAGTTAGAAATATACCCGCTATTATATTAAATCTACTTTTTTAAATACTATTATAAGGCCCTTTTTTATTTTTAAGTATACTCTTTTTAGTTTTAAAATAAGAAGTTTATAAGCTAACTAGTTTGTGGATAGTAAATCTAAAATAAGGACGGCGACTTAATATAACGGTAGTTAGGGTAAAGCGCTATAAGCGACCTTAGTTAATACTTAAAAAACTAAGCAAAGGTCGTTAGTTTTATTAATATAGTCGTTCTAAACGTTAAAAGTTAGGGTAGCTAGTTAAAAAAGTAGGGTAGATAGTTATATTTAAAAAATGCTTTATTAAATAGTCCCGCTAAATATAGGCACTAGATCGGGCCCTACTTAAGAAAAGTATAGATTTTTAGTATATACCCCACCCCGGGCTAAAAGCTATTTACTAAGCCTCTTTTATGTTTTATATTTTTTATTAACTTTTAGCCTTTAGTCTCTATTTATGAATCTAAATCCGGTACCTTAGTTACTTTATATTTTTATTATTTAGTTTAGATTTAGTTTAGACCCTAGTTATTAAAAGCTAATTACTAGCCGTTTACTTATTTAAAAACTATAAGTATAATATTTTTTATTAACCCTTATTATAACGCTTACTAAGTAATTATCTAAGAAATAGAAATATTTATTTTCTTAAAAAGTAAATAGTAGGGCCTTAATATTATTATATAATAAATAAACCTCCGTTATTTTAAATTATAAACTTAGAATAAATAAGACGAGGTCGATATAAAAATAAGTAAGGAGGTCTTTTTTTAATTAAATTTAGGAGTTTTCTTAATAAGTTAGGTTTTTAGCTCTACCCTATTACTAAGATATTATTAACCGTATATTAATATTACTATATAGCGGTATTATTAATAAACTTCTAATAATACTAAGTAACGGTTTCTTTATATTTCTTTTATATCCCGTTAATAATTATTTTAATATTACTAAGTAGCGGTTCTATATTCTATATCTTTTTTATATCCCGTTAATAATCGTTCTTAATATTACTAAGCATCGGTTCTATATCTCCTTTATATCTTATTAAATATATATTCTTAACGTTACCGGGTATCGGTTTTATATTCTTTTTATTTTTTATTAATAACTATTTTAATAATGTTATTAAGATACTTTTCCTCGAGTAATATAAGTAGCGAAATTCGGACTCTATAACCTCCTCGTAGTATTACTTAAGAACCTATCCTTATTAATAATAAAGCTAATATAGAAATATAACTATATATAACAAAGTATAATAGCGCGCGAGTACCTAGGACGGTAAATATTACTTATTAAATATTAAGTAGTTACTTAGTTAAGCTCTAGTAGCTTATAAATTTCTTTTATAATTAGAAATAGATAATACTCGCTATTTTTAATATATAATTATACCTTCGAAGCTCTTATATTTAGTTCCTATTTATAATAATACTATCTTATCGTAATAGCTATTATTATAAGTTCTTATATAATAAGTAAAAACCCCCTTTAAAGCTATTCTCGTATATATATAGCCCTATAGCGCTATTAATAATAAAGAATTTCGGTTATAAACGACTAAAAGTGCGTATTATTAGTTAGGTAGTAGCTTATAAATATTATATTAAGCTTATATCGAGACACTTATATAGTTATAATAAAATTTAGATTTACTATATATTAAATACTAGCTAGATTAGTATAGCTAGTTACTAAGGTATTAAAAAGGGCTAAGGGTAATATAAATAAAGGCTATATAATATAGCTCGCTAGTTTATCCCTTCTATCCTCGTAGTACTAATAAGAACTAGCTATTTACGCTACGCTTCATAGCTTAATAAATATTAATAAATTTAAAAAGCTTTTAAAAATATCTTTAATAATAGAAATAGTATAAGTAAGGATTATAAATATAGCGGTTAGTACGAGCTCGCTTTAATAAGTAAGCGGATTTAAAAAAGCTACGAAATAAATTTAATATTAAAATCTAAATACGGTCGTAGCTATATTATACTTATATTATATAATTTTATAGTATATTTAAAAATATATAACTAAATCTAAGGGACTAACGCGGACCTAAAGGCTCAGGATAATTAATTATAATCGTTAAGCCGGTTTCTTACTAATAAACTATTAAATAAAATACCGTAGTTTTTTTAATAAGTATACCCGCCCGCTCTACTAACTTCGATTCCTAACTACTTTTAAATAATAAATAGTTATGCTTTAAGCCCGATTCTGGCTCGTAGTAGGGCTATACTTAACCTTATTAAGGGCGTTTATAAACTATCTAGGTATATCCCCTACGTTAAAAATACTAGAGCTTCTTAGAATGCTCCTTATATATATATACTACTATATTTAATAATAATAATTATATATATATATTTACGAATATAGTAGAAGGAGTTTAGAGCCCGATATAGCGAACGGAAGTAGCTATAGGCGTTACTAAGTAAGATAATACGTTTCGCTAGTCTCTCTGCCCGCGAGGAATATTTATTTAGAAAACGTAGGTATAAGTAATCGTAGTTAAGACTAGCTAGCGATAATAGCCGTACTTAAACTATAAAACTTACGTATTTATAAAATATGTAAGCCCGTAAGTAGACCCCGCGTTATTTATACTAGTATCTATTATTAGAAAATTTAATACGTAATAAATTTCTATTTATTAATTCTTAATATATTTAGATTAATAATTAAATAGCTTTATTATATATGCTATAATAGGGAGACCGAGCTTATTCTAACTAACGACTTTAAAAACGCGGGTATAATTAAGATTGGGCATAATTTATATTACTACTTTATATATATTAATATAATAGGCTATTTAAAGGCACTAGGGGCTACTAAGCTACCGAAATATACTAAGTAAGGAGCGGGTTACTGGCGTTATATATAAATCGTCGTCCGTAGCCCTAATTTAAAACGGGGTATAAAAAGGCGGTACTATTTTAAATAATTAGTTAAAGCGCGCTACTTTATAGTGCCTAATAGTAACTTAAAAAGCTTAACTTTAAAATAAATACTATTTAATTTTTAATAGCCACATCTAGGTCGCTTCGGTAATACCTTTTTTGAAAGCCTTCTTTAAGGCATATTTATATACTCATAAACCTATTTAATCGCCCCTTAATACGAGAGAGATTATATTTAAGAAATATTATTATAATACTATAGTCCCGGTATAAGGCCTACTTTTTAATAATAAAGATCTATTTAATATAGTGCTTAATAAGTACTAATAAATAATAAGGATAAGTCTTATTACTTATAATCTTACTATAACGAACCTCTTTATTTATTTTAATAAAGTACTTAATACGGTAGTAGCTATTATAAGCAGGAGGCGAGCTATATATATAAAGATATTTATTATAAAACTTATTATAGTTTTATTTTTTATAATCTAAATAAGCCTAGGTATATTAGCTATAGGGTCGGTATTACTATATATTATAAATTTATTATCTCTTATTCTAAACTATTACCGGACTACCCGTTCTATAGTTTATTTTTAACTACGCTATTAAAAAAGTTATATATATTAATATCCTATATATCCCCTAATATATTAACCTCCCTAGCGCTATTAATAATAGTATTAATAAGTACTTTTTATTTTATAACGCGTCCGTTCGTACTTTATAGGGCCGGATTATTAAATAAACGTTAGTAAAGCTATTTCTTAATACTAATATCTTTAGTTACTTATAGATTCTTATTATAATTAATTAGTAAAGTATTAGTATAACGAGCGCTATTACCGTCGTTATTATTATTTTAGGGGGCGTTTATTTCTATAGCGGCGTAAAGACTAATATTATTAATTCCCGTTACTACTTTTTTATAAATAGAGGCGTTACTTATCTTTACGTCCTATAGGGGGTAATAGTACGTTTGCGCGCGCTATGGGCCGTATTATTAATTATTATTAAGCGATTTATTTAAAATCTAAGTAAACTAGTACGGTTACGCGTTAGCGTTTACTTATTATTTTTAAGGGTAGCTTTTTACTACTATTTATAAATATATTTATATTAGGGACGTCTTAGCTTTTTAATATATAAATAGCCCCGTTTAGCTACCGATACGTTAAGTTATAATAAATAATAGCCGAAAATATATTAATAAATTTACCTAATCGAAGCGCCTTACCCTATATATTAATAATAGACTTTCGGACCTTATTTCTTACCCTTTTCTTTCGGGCTTTAACTTTAGTTTTTAATAATAAACTACTAATTATTATTGCTCTGATTTAGTATTACTTCTTGGGGAACGTTTATATTACTAAGTTTACCGAGGCTTTAGTAAAGTCTTTTTAAGATAGTAACGTAGTAGCGTTCGTATTATTAAATTAAAAACTAGTATAAAGCGGTCTTTAGATCTATTAATATTTATATTTTTACCTAGCTTAATAAGATAATTTCTTTTAGTATTATAATAGTTAAAAATAGCTTTTAAGTACTATTCTAGAACTATTACTTCGCTTTTATTCCCTATTACCCTATTTAAAGTAGTTTCTAATTTAGAGCCCGATCTAGTCCTAAGTTTAATATAAATCCGGTAGGATATGGCTTACTAAAGTTCGATCCGCCCTAGCCCTATATTAATGAATTATAAATAACCCCCCCCCCCCCCCCCCCCACTCACTCCCCCATCTCATTTTTAAATCCGCCACCCCCCCCGGCCGCCTCAGTAACGAAACCATCAATATATTCTATAATCATATAAAAATAATTATATATATAAAAATAAAATAAAAACCCCCCCCCCCCCCCCTTATAGTCTCGACTACTTATTATAGCCTAGGCCGAGCCGCCTCTAGGCTAAGAACGATACCCTATAGTACCTATATATATAATACTTAAAAACTAGTTTAAATAGTTAAGAAATAGATTTACTAAGTTCTATTAACTATTATTATATAGTACTATAAGTCTAGGGTACGTTCTATATTCTTAGAGGTTAGAATAGTATATTCTAATTATATCCTAAATATACTTAATAGCTTCGTCGTTCTAGTTATTATACTTCTTAACGGGCCCGTTTTACTATTTTTTTAATTACGCTTACTATTTCTATAACTATTCTTACTAAGCTTATTTCTAAGTCTAGTACTTTTATTAAAAATAACCTCCCTTTATTTAAATATCTTTTTACTATATACACTTTGCGTTTATAGCTTCTTTATACTATAACTATATTTTAGCTTATTATTCTCCTCTATAATATAGTTAATACTCTATATATTATTATACGTATCTTAAAAAGGAAGATTAGAAGCTTGAGATATTATTAATACGCGCAGCTTAGTTATAACGAGCTAGTATCGAATGCGAGAGCTTAGATTAACGAGGTTTAGGATTAGCGAGCTTCTAAATTAGCAAGGTTTTAAATTAGTAAGGTTTAAGATTATTAAAATAATATAATTTTATATTAGCTAGTACGGGATTCCGTAAAGGGAAGAGAATACTATACTATAATTAGGCATAATTAAATTCTTATTAATAACGACTATTTACTTCTTAGAACGGATCGAAGTTTATTATTATATACTAGTAGTTTTAGTTATTATTAAAAAGTACTCCGCGAGGGTAGTAAACGACTTAACTAGTATTTATTATAATTTAAGTATTTTAATAGGTTTTTAATAATAGTTATTATTTTAGATAATTATGCGGTATAGGTTACGCTATCCCTTAGATAGTTAAAAATAAGCTAAAATTATAAAATAGAGTATTATAAGAGTATAGAGCGATAAGTAATTATTTTTTAAAATAAGGACGTTAACTTTTAATAAAGCCGCGGTTTACGAATTATAAAATAGTTTAATTAATAAATAAGTTAATTATTTAAGCATAGCGTACGAAGCTAGTACTATGTATACTTTAGTTATCCCTAATGATACTTTATAAAGTTAACGAACTAATAAACTTTATAACTATATATTATTAATGAGCCGGTATAATAGAATAAGCGGGGCTTCCCTATATAAGTGTATTTATTTAAAACTAGGTATTAAAATATTTATAAGCCGTTTATTTCCTAAGGCTTAAACCCGGTTTTAAATAGGGAGCGAATATACTAGGGATTTTAAGCAATCTTTAGTATAAGTATTCTATTCTCTAGGTTAGGGCCGTTTATTATACTGTTAAAATAGCGTTATTATAATTATAAGAGAACGGTATATAATACTTAATATATATAATACCCTAAATATTACTATATAATACTTACTTTTTAAAGATACCTACCTCTTTAAAATATTTATATTTTAATATAGTATTAACTCTTATATTATTAACTATCCTTAGCTATATATACTAATTAGTTATTATATCTAAAAAAAATACGTTCCTAGCCCAGTCCTTAAAGAACGGATATTTTATTTTTTTTAATAAATATTTAGAAATAACTAGCCACAGCCCTATACTTTTCTCTAGTTTAATAGCTAAACTAGGGTCCTTACTAAGATTATAAAGTACTAAAAGATCTAAGCGGACCTTCGTTTACGGATTTATTTCTTTTTTTATTATTATAAGCTAATAAAGACTTTATAAAGGGCGCTTACGCCCCTACTTTAACTTAATAGTATAGTAATAGCGCAGAACCTTATTATTTATAAATCCTAGACCCCTATATAGTTAGGAAACGTCGTCGGTAATATCTTATTTATATCTTATATACGTAAATTATAAAAAAAGTAGGTTATAAGAGAGTACGAGGGGGAAAAAAAAGATATTGCTTATATTATAATACCCGACCTTATTAAATTTAATATGCTAATTAATTAGGTAAAGAAACCGGACGATTTATTTAGAGGCGGGTATATACCTAGCCTAATATTTATATAAAGACGCCGTATCTTAGTTTAATATATATAAACTAAAATACTTAAAGCTAAATACGTATTATCATTACGATCGTTAACTCGATCTTATAATTCTATCTTAGGGCGTTATTAGGGTAGTAGTAGCCTCTATTATTATAATAAAACCGTTTATTTTTTAATTCATATTATTTACCCTTTATATTATATTAGTCCCCTATACTAAGAAAATAGAATAGATCTACTTATAACTATTTACTTATTTTAAACTACTTTGCGTTTTTCTTTTTTATATTATTAGTAGCGGTATTAATTGCTATAATAGTATAATTTAGCTAATTAATAACTTATTATAAAACCCTTATTAAAGACGGGGGGCTAAATATATTAGCCTTTTATTTACTTTACGTTAGGTTAAAGTTTTTAAATAGTTATATATACTATAGTTTATACCTCGTCCTAGTTACAGTTCTGCAGAGTAGTAGAATTATTTAGACTTATTAACGCTTAGTCTACTTATAGCTTTAAGCAGTCTATTTCTTATTAGCTTTAGATTTTATAAGAAGGCCCTCTGCGCTATTATAAAGCCCGGACTACTTATATTATTAAGTTAATTTTATAATACTAAACCGGATTTTATTATATTTATTATAAATATTATAATTAGCTAAGTCGCCGAGGCTATTACTAAAAGGGAAATATAATATTAGTTTAAGTAAAAAAGATCGAGGGTATTTAAAATAACGGGCGATTATTTATAACAATAAAAAACTAGTATATAAACTATAAGTAGGTTTTATATTATTACGGTAACGCTTTTATTTTTAATATAATATAACGCGCTAGCGGTATTATACCGTAATTATACTTTAGGATATAGAGCCCGACCTCGAGCGTACCCGTTATATTCGTTACTAGTTTATTAGGACCGTTTAATTATTTAGTTACAAAAGGGAACTATACTCTAGCGTCCTAAGTAGTTATTATTAAAACGAAGTAATATATTTTACCCTTTTCCCTAGCTCGTATATTATACTAAACTATTAATAAAGTATATGTACCGTTAACTTAGAGCTAAGGTATATATAGTTAATAAACTAGCTAATAAAAAATAGCCTAAGCTTACTTAGTATTAATACGGGCCTAGCGTATTTATAGCCGCTATATAGACCCTATTTATTATTAAGCCGGCCCCGTCCTATTACGCTAAGATTAAACTACGTATATAAAAAAGCTATAATAAAAAAGTAAAAAATATCGGGGCCTAAGTTAAAAAAGCGTCCTAATATAGTTAACCTTTATAATTACTTTAGTATAGGTATAGGATAGGGCGTTAATCTCGTTAAATAACCTAAACGTTATATCCTTTTTATAATATAAGCTTATATTTATAAAATCCGTAATAGCCTATATATATCGTCGCTTTCTTATTAAGAGTAAGTATTAGTTAGTTAGTACGTACGTACGTAATATTATTACCCCTAGGCTTAATAAAAAAATAAAAATAGGTACTATACTTAGTAATACTAAGTAGGGGTAAACGGCCTTAGAGTAAAAAAATAAGGAATTAGATATCATATTACTAAATAAACTACCTCGAATAAAATAAGTAAAGTAAAGTATTTTAAGGGTTTTTAATATTTTTATTATCCTATCTCGTATTAAAAATAAAATATCTCTCCCCGTTATAAACTCCTAGCTCTAAAAATACTTAACTAAGCTAGGATAACCCTTATTATTATAAAAAATAACGTATCGTAACTAAGTAAACTATTAATAACGTATTTATAGTATCGGGGTCCCGCGTTTTTAAGCCGTTAATAAGGTAAATAGACCCGACTTAATATCAATTAGTATAAGAATAATACGCTTTTAATAAGCCCTTAGAGACGGTACTTAATAAAGAATATTATTAAATGAGTAATATACGTTTATATTATAAATTAATATAAGATAACTAGAGTAAGTAGCGCTATATTTACATTTTAAGTAAGATATATTATCTATTTATTATATAGTTTAAGTATTTACGAAGTTATTTATATAAACGCTACTTATAAATAGGAGTTATTTAGGCTTAAATTGATAGTTCTTTATAAAAAGCCTTTATTATATTATAACTAGGGGAAAATACTTTTTGTAGAATTTAAATAAAAAATAATAGAGCTAACGATAATTATAAGTAAAGCGAAGTTTTTTTATTTTTTATAGTTTATATACTCGTTTACGTTAGACTTTAGTTTTATAATAAAAACTATATTTAAACCAAGATTTTAAAATAGGGAGAGGGGGGATAAAAGGGGGAGGGGAAAGAATTAGAGAAGGAAAATATATATAATTAATATTATACTATATTTTATACTTAACTAAGACCTAAGTATAGTTAATACCCTGCTTAAGATATATCATAAAGAAACCGTTCGAGCTAGTTATTTTCCTACCTCGTCCTTAATAACGTCTTTTAAAAATAAAAGAGCTATTAATTGAATTAAGTACTAAGAAGCTATTATTATCTTATTTAAAAAACCGATAATCTTAGTAATAATAAATACTTTAAAGGCCTAGTACCCGTCGCTTATAGCCCTAATTAACGTTTTTAAAAAAGATAATAATAAACTATTTTTTTATAATTCTTTATAGTAAATAAAGATTACTACGAAAGTATATAATAAAATCGATTTATTTTATAATATAGGGTATATTATAGCGGGGCTAGCTATTTAAGTAGCGGGGTTAGTACTATTTATATAGGGCCGTTTTATAAATTAAAAAGTTTATAAAAAGCCGGTCTAGGCTATAGTTTTTAATAGCCGTTAAGTTTTATAAACTATATTAGTAATATAAAGTCGCCGTTACGAGAGAAGAACGGCTTTAGTAATAACAAGCTACTGGGGGCACGGGCCCTTAAGTAGCGGAGGAGGGTATAGTAGAGAAGGGCATTATAAATATATAAAAGCCTTTAGGAGATTTAATAATATAAAACCGGTAGATTATAGAAGTTAATTATATATATATAAAAAAGAGGTCTAGCTTGTATAAATATAAGAGGCTAGTTTAATAACGTTTATTAAAAAAGAATAGTTAGTATAAAAGTAGTTCCGAACTAAAATCTTAACGTATATACCTTTATATAGCTTCTTATAATAAAATAAAGACCTTCCCTCTTTTTAGCCCGCGAGCGACATTTTTTATTATATATAACGGAGTAAGTACTTTTATTAGCTTAGGTAAAGAGAAAAAAGTAATTATTACCCTTTAGCTATAAAAATAGTTTATTAATAGCGTTAGTTTTTAAGGATTATTAATAATATTCTTATCCTTAATACGACGCTAGACGTTACTAAGGGTTAAAAAGTATATTTAGAAGCGTATAAAGGCTATTATAAAAGTGCGTTAAGTAAAATACTTAGTATTACGTCTCTTATAAATATTACTTATACCTATACGATCTATATAATAAAATAGTAATAGGCTATATCTTTTTTATTTTACTTATATATAACGCTAATAGGGCAAGGCGGATTAATAAAATACTATAAATATATAAGCTTAGACGTAATACCCTCTACCCGCTTATTCTACCCCGCTAGTTTTTTATAATTAGACCGAACGTAGTCGAGGCCGACGATAAGTTAGGCCGTTAAACTCGCTTAATTTAGCTAATTATAGTTTAGAAGATTTCGTAAAGTAGGCTATTATAAGGATTGAGAACGGCACGGGCTAGTCGCTATAATAGGAGCTTATCGATCGGGGTTCTTAGTATCGAGTAGTAGTTAGATAGCTAGGGGTTATTATGTATATATTAATAAGTATATCGAACGAATAGGTATAAAAAGAAACCCTATATTTGTATAATAAGTATATAACCCCCTTATATAAAGTTACCCTTGCTAGCCTTATTTATATTTCTAGTTAAGTATAAGTTAGCTTACTTAAGGCGAAATAATTACCGTAACGAATATCCTAGGGCAGTCTAATACTTAGGAACCGGGGTTAACAAGGGCGACGTATAGAAGTTCCTTAACTACTATACTATTCTTACTTACGATTCTTAGTTTAGTCTTAAGCTATCGTTATAATAAATAATATATTTACTAATTCTATAGCGGCTAAGTCTTTCTTTTAATATTTTATTTATAATCTCTAAAAATATTATTATTAATTTAGATTAATAGAAAAATAGTCTAATATTATTAGTTTAGCGAGCTATTAAAAGTAAATCTTAGTATGCTATGAACTTAGTTATTAAAGTCTAGCTCCGGAGCTAGATGCCCTCTAATAGAATATTAAGCTTCGTAGTCGTTTTCGTACTTATCCCTAAATAATAAGATTACTACTATAAATAGTTCCTCGAGTCGTAGGACGGGCTAGCGACAACTTATATAATAATATAGTCACTCACTTAAATATCTTTCCCGAGCTAGGTATAAAGTCTCTTTGCGCGTCCGAAGCTATAACTAAATATATAGCGAGATATAACGTATAGGATATTTAAGCACGTAGGCCTAGATAATATAATAAAGACTTTTCCCTTACGGATAAATAGAGAGTAACATCTCAGCAGGCCTAGTTTATACCAACTACGAAGTCACCTAATAATATAATAAATTTTCTATCTCCGGACTTTTCAGAACGTCCTTATTATCCTTATTAAACCGATTCTTCTTTAATAAAGCTAACCGTAATAGTTAGTTAGCAAAGCGATTTTCTACCCTAGGTAGTCAGTATTACTAGTAGGTCTACGATGCCAAATATATATAGTTATAATAGAACATTACCAGCTATTTATTATTAACCTATTAATAAGTAAACTAGATATAGAAAATCTTTAACCTTTCCCGTTAGGTAAATTATCCGAACCCAGAATTTATTAGTCGTTAGTTTACTTATTAACTATATCTCCCTAAATCGCTTTCGACGATCGGCTAATAGCTATAAATTTTCCCCGCATCGTTAAACGCCCGCTATCTTATCTATATAAATAATCGCCCGTAGCTTTGAAAGAAGTCTTAAGCTCCCTTATTAGTTTATTAACCGGATATAAATTTATAATAACATCGCCTCTAGAGCTTTTCCCTAGAGCTTTTAAACTATGCTCTTTACCGATCTAGTCGCAGTGTCCTGGGCACTTGTGACTACATGCGTACTAGGCTTATTATAGGTAGGTTAGATTATTTAGTCCAATGTTAGAAACGCTTTAAATAACGATCTAGCTGTATTCTTTATAGCTAAGTAACCCTCTTAAGCATATTATAGGTCTATAGTATACCCGTATTACCTATTATATACTTAAGTAGTAAACTACGATCGGCCGACGGATATATTACGTTTACTCTCTCTATAAAAAGTACGGTACCGTTATATAAATCTTGTTATATTAAGTCGCAATTTTAAATCCCGACGGCTTTGTTACGATCTATTATATCGGTTCTAGCTTCCTAAAATCGCTATAGTATAAAAGATTCGTTAGAGATTTAGGTATTGGAATTAGCGTCTTTATTATAGTCGACCTAATAAAGCACGGCGTAATACGAAGGCTTTTTTCTTATGCCTTTTCTACTATTAGTTTTTAATAGAATTACGAGGAAGTTATAAGGGAGAAGGTTATAATAGTAATTAAGAGGATTAAGGGCGAGGCTACCCTCGGATCCTGCGATATACTCTATTAGTTGATGCTTATGACTTCGGATGTAATTAGCTAACTAGTATTTAGCAAATCCTTCGAGCTACTAGAATCTAGCAAGGTGCGTATACTACTAGTGTATCTATTACGTCGCTTTATTATTAGGTATTACATTCTGCAATTCATAGCCAACTAACAATAACCGTTAATAGAAAATTAAGTATATTAATACTTTTTAATCGGTCGGGATAGGGAGTTTCCTAAAGTACGAGCTTCCGTAGCTATATATAGTCTCTTACTATATTCTACTTAAGTCGCTTTGACGAATGCTTAATATAGGAAACTCAATTTATAAGTATGGTAGCCGAGCTATCGAAAACTTAAAAAGATATCGCAATAATAAGCTAAATCTCTTTATTACTACTTTAGCCGAGTGCGATTTTAAAGACAAAGCCGAACTTACTAAAAACTATATTTAAATCGAGGTGTCTAATCTAATCTTTGCTAGCGTAAATACGACGGCGAGTATTTTAACATACCTTATCTAGGCCGTCTTAAAAAGGCCAGAGCTTTAAGCTTGACTAGAAGCGGAAGTTACTATTATTAACGATATTAACCTATTTAATAATGCTTTTCTTAAGAAACTTCTTCTAGTTATAATAAAAGCTAAAGATAAGTCTAATTAAGCCGTATAGCTATCCTTACTAACGTAGTTTAATAACGAGCTAGTTTCAAAAAACGGAGTTAAAGGCTCCCTTTATATTTATAATTAAAAGTATTATTATAAGCCCCTTTAAAAAGACTATTTTAATATTATAAATAAGGCTAGTTATTAAATTAACGGCTAACTTACCCTATAGCGCCCTAATTTATTATAAACTAATAATACGCTTAATAATTATTAATAAAACTATTTTTTTAATTATTAGTTACTCGAGTCCCTTATTTAAATATAATAAGAGCGTAATTAGCCGCTAGGACCCGGGCTTAGAAGCGTCTCTCCTTACTTTTTAAATTATAATTACCTTAGCTTTATAAAAAATAAAAGGAAAGTAACCTACTTATATATAAGACTAAAATAATAGCCTAACTAGCTCTAAAATAATATCTTAATAAGCTTAAAAAATACGTATTATAATACTATTTATACTAAGGGTAGTTATTTTTATTAAAGTAGCTACCCTTATTTCTTTTTTATTAATATTATTTTATTACGTAATCGCTCGCTTTAAGATAATAAGTATATTAAACGGATTACTTAGTACGTCGTTTTTTATACTAAATTTATTAAGCAGGGCTTTTTAAAGTACTTAAGCTTTTTTATTAATATCCTCGATCGTCTAGTTATTTATAATTAGTAAGGGTACTTTAGTTAATAAGCTCGCTTTTTATTAACTTATAATTTAATAGAGGTCCCAGTTTAAAACGACTTTATTAATCTTTTTAAATTAGTACGCCCGCTTAGCCTTTTTTATAATACTTAAGAATACCTTCCGCTCTTGTTTTAAAAAAAGATATACGTCCTACTCTATTTCTTAAGCTTATTAATTATAAGTAATATAGTACGCTTTATAAGCCTTTATATATTCCTCTATTTACTAAGCCGCACTTTCCCTATCTCTTCCTTATTTCTTATTAACTACCTTAATAACTCGGGATAAGAGCTCGATAATATAACTTATTTACTTATTAAGGTTTACCGGAGTAGGTCGGCCCCTTAGATTAGGTATTATAGCTATTACCTCTTTAATTAGGTCTCTTAGCTAGGGTAGTACTAAGTTTAGTACTAACGGTAGCCGTACTTACGGGCGGTCTTTACCCTATAGTTATAGGTATTTAAGTAGTAATATAACGGTTATAATAGCCTCGTAATTAGCCCCCGGGTATAAGTATAAGCTAACTTGCGTATATATAAAAAGGACGTTAGAAAAAGCTAAGTTAAGGACATATTTATAAACTTAAGTTACTACTCCTATTTTATTAATAAAAAATAAATTATAACTATCTACTTAACTTATAATATTATCTCCCCGATTCCTATTCCTTACCCCGGGCTTTTGAAAGTAGTAATACGCGTTAAAGTTACTTATAATTAAAATTCGTTTTAAAAGTTTAAGTTTTAATAATATTTTTATTATATAGCTATAGGGGTCGCTAAGTTATTTATAAACGTTAATAATAGTTATTATTTTATTAACCGCTAGTTATAGTACGTCTTTTATATAAACGGGCCTTTATTACTCTATTTTTATCCCTATTTTTTTACGTATATAAGTTAATACTTTTAGTTTAGTACTTTTACTATTTTAAAAGTCGACTAGGATAAAGGAGTTAAAACCTAGATATATATTAAGTTATATATTACCGTCCTTTTAGCCTATTTAGGGTTTTTAAATAAGGACTATATTTATCTAAACCTCTTAGTAAAGCTATAAGAAAGCTATATACGCCGGAGTAATCTTTTTAACGTTACCCTGCGTAATGCGTAATATTTATAAGGCCGCTACTCTTAGCTTACGTTTCTAAATTGAGTTTAAAATAAGTATAAGTATTTATAATATTATAATTTAGTTTCTATACCGCTTATTAGCTCTTACTTAGTATAAGTAATACGGGACGGTTAATATAAGTATTATTAAAAGAGTCTTTAGCTTTATTTACTTCGTTTTTATTTATACTACTATTATTAATATTTCTATTATTAAAATAAATAATTAAGCTTATAAAGGGCGTTTTTATACGCGCGCGCTTAGTACCGGGCTATTAGTTTTAATTAGTAAAAGTAGGGATACCTATTACTTTATAATTACTATCAAATTAAGTAGCCTTATATAGAGTATTAAATACTTTTTAACTAGCTTTTTAAATACGAGCCTGCTCTTTTTAATTAAAAAGGGAAATAATACTATTTATAACTAAGGGCCTCGCTAAATAGTTTATATAACTAGCTTAAAAAGGGCTATAGTAGTTAATATACTAAGGCCTAGCTATATAAAGTCCCGTTTTATATAAGTTAGAAAGTTTTTTATAATTATTATAAATCGGTCGTCGTTTATAGAACTAGTTAAAGTAATAACCTTAATAGCCGGGGTCGTATTAAATAAACGTCTTACGTTTTTTAATAAGTAGAGATTTACTATTTTAGTTAAAGAGCTTAAAGGGCGTAACCTCTAATATAAATAATATAAGTTAAGATATCTCGTTTATAACTAGGTTAGGCCTAAAGCGGGACAGTTAAGTAAGGATAGGCTTCTATCTTATTTATATAAAGACCTTATTTTTAATAAGCGCGGCTAGGTCTAGGACGTCCTTATTAATATTATATAGTTTTATTAAGTATTATAGTATAACGTACGTATATTATTAAATAGGCGTTTCGACTTAGTAAGCGCCGAAGTATTCCGCTAGCTTAGCCTTATTTATAAATAGTCTTTTTTATATTTACTTATTTAGTAGCTTTAAAAAGTAACTTATACTAATATAATAAATATAAAAAAGGTCCGCTAGCCCTAGGCTAAAAGCTTTATATACGGTTTATTATATAATAAATAGTACGATTTTCCAAATAATAACTAAGCCTTTTTCTAAAATATAAATAGAAATACAGAGATCCTCCTCTAGCTATACTTATAACTAATCCTAAGTAAGAAGTAGGGCTTTTAAATAAATAGAGCTCTAGCTACTCTAAGTAACCGTAATAATATTACTTATTATTAATATAATAATAGCTACTTAACTCCGAGCTATTACTAAGGTTATTTTATAATTAATTAATTTCTTAAGAGCTTAAATAATATAACTATTAGCTTTTTTTATAATTTACTTTTTAAAACTATTAAAGCTAGTAATAACGCTATTAACGGACTATATAATAATTAAAAAAACGTCTTTTTATACCTCGTACTATTTAGCTTCTTTTATAAGGGCTATTAAAACGGACTTTATAGCGGACTTAATTAGAATAAATATTATAAAAGTTGCGGGCCTCTTAACTAAGGAAGGGGCGTCGTTAATAACGTTAAGCTAGCTTTTTATTAAGCTAGGCCGAGTTAGCTAAGCCTTAATATTATAATATTACTTAGCTCTTAAAATAGGGTTTAGCTTTAGAGGTGTTCTAAAGCTTAGTTCGGGGTCGGCCGTATTAGTTAATATTAATTTAGTACTTAGCGGCGGTTATAAAACTATTATAAATACGGGCTTTAATAAGGAGAGGTAAAGAGTTTTTGGTTATTAATACTTTAGTAATAGGCTTACGCACGCACTAATAGCAGATGCTAAGAAAAATTAGGTAAGAGGGAAGTTTACTTTCCTCGTTAAGTTGATTAGCAAGTGCGTGGATCGAAGTCTGCCCTCTACGATTATCTCGTTTAATGGCTGCAATATGATTGTAGAGATCCTGTTGGGTTGTTACAGAGCTTGTGGTTTGTCGTATGTATGTCCGGATATCCCTCGGCGCGACGCCAGCATTTGATAGACCGGCTACTTTCGCAAAATCCTCGTCTGTCAGCTTGCGGTGTGTTGGATGAGCAGACGGATGCTGGCTTGGGGGATGATTATGAGAAGAAACCCGTTTGTCGGGCCGGTGTCTCAAGCTGCATGTGCTTTTATCCAAGGATTCTTTAGTAAGCACAGAAAACTGATAACCGGTTCCCCTGGTGGTGATTCGTCTCTGGCGCGCTATTGCTTTCCTTGGGGGATGACACGACCGACCGCACGAACATGTAATTGTCCGCCGTGCACTTTTGACAGATCTTCAGTATAGTCAGCAGTAGCATGATGTATGGGGATGAGTCTGGTTGTATTTGCTCAGAGTGATCTGCTGGGACTGCAGTAGATCTATATAAACGAGTGGCATCTATCCCTTGTAGAGCAATCCTGGCCCGACTCCCATTCGACTACGTCCCATTGTCAAACGACACGAACGAAGCAGTCCCCAGGCCGGCACTTCTATGTTCGCTCCTGTCTGCCGACCCAACCCAAGTCCTCGTGCCATGTTCGATCGCGGAGCACTGCGTTCCCATAACGAGCTCAGTCGCCTGACTTAAACAGCTCTGCTGCTATCGTAGCCGATTTTCCTGTCAAAAGAGGACTTACAGGGAACATACATAACCCCCATGGTCAAGAACCATCCCAGGCCCAGGGCCTACGTCACAACGCTGAGAACAATGGAGAACCTGGTAGCGTCGCCATCATAAAGTAGTGAATTCCCGTAGCCTCAAGGCGTAGATATACCGCGCGATCGAATAGCACGTTAACAAGAGTATCTGCAAGATAAGGCAGCCTCCGTCAATATACTCAAGAGCGGCGACTTGAGCACTGAGAAGTGAGTGGCCTAAGAAATTTCCTGGAACCTTCACGTACAAGCTCGAACGCTGGATTATTCATGGTATAAAACACGGTTATGTCAATCTATGCATCAAGATCTCTAAACCAGAATTTTTCCCCGTTTGTCATCTGTCAGGTGAAGGCAGTTGTGGCCTTTTCGCACAATCTCTCCGTAGCATTCTTCCGCCAACAGCGGGGAGCCTCTCGGGGAGAAAGGTAGTACCTAGTACTATACCATTAATTATTGGGTGATACTTTTGTTTCGATTCGGCCCATTTTCGTCGTCAAGATTTATATCTATATAACGCTTATTATAATTAATTCCCGCTTGAGTGATCTATAGTCTAACCCGCCGCGTTCTTATGTTCGTGGAATTAAGTGTGACCGTTGAATCTGCCTGCCGTGTGGTCGCATGATCCCGTGACTCTTTTGTCCGGTGGTTCCGGACAGGTTGGTTATTCTCACTGTGGCTTGGGTCTGCTTTGCTTCATGACCCCTCTCTGTCTAACTGCTGCTTGATAGGTTACATCGTCGTGGAAAATGGCTTTGTAGATCGATCGAAGAAGAAACAAACTCGTGACTTCCTTCTTCTTTACGGGTGGATAATGGTCGAGGATCTCAACGAGATTCGGGCGGTCCATCGAATACGCTTCAGAATCAAGCCATGGGCGCACATGCATCTTCGCTGTGGTAACATTGGTTGTAAAAGCGCTGTAGGTTTGTCTTTTTGGCACATGTCGGTGTTCGGAGAATGCTTGGGCAATTTAATTAATGATGGTCTCGTCTGCAACGAAATCGTAATCCTGATCCTGCGAAGACCGGACCAATGCCATTGCCTGCTTTGCTATCTCCCGATGAGGAGAAAGCGCTTTGAGAGAACGAATTTCATCATTGTCAAAGCCCAGTTCAATGGCCATATTCGCAAATTATGGTAAGAGGCTAGGGTCGGTACGAATCGAGTGAAATTCCCTCATCGTGAACAGCCATAGACGCCTCATGGCAAGTTGAAACTGAGCCTCAAGGTTATCGAATTCATCCGGGGCGGGTGTGCTGACCGTGCTGGCAGGGACGGTGGGTTGAAGCTCTGAAGAAGCATCCTCCGAACAGTCGGGCACCTTCTCATCATATTATTGTTGTTGTTGTTGTTGTTGTTGTTGTTGTTTTTAACGCCGTGGCGGAAGGGCCGGAGCCCTTACCGCAGACCTCCCGAAGGATATATGGCGTGGAGAGCCGTAGCCCTATAACTATTGCTAGATACAGTTCAAATCGTCCTCCAAATCAAGCTCAAAGGCCACTACGCGGTCAAGCTATCTTAGGGTGCCGCTGGCTTGCCCTAGACAGTGCCAACTATTTTAACAGCGATTCGCCGAAGAATATGTCCAGAGAGGGTAATGCCGCCGAAGCGGGAACCCTCGTACACGATTAATTCGCACATGACCATTCCTGCCCCAGTACTAAGATGACGACGTGTACGCGCCGCACGTCCACTTTTTCTTGGTCAGAGGGTGTGGATGTGAGAAAACCCTGGCGAGAGCCCGGAAAGGGTCCTGGGCCTCGCATTGGACTCTGCCCTGCCGGTCCCACGGGTAGTTAAAGCAGTTGTCGGCGGCTGAAATCGAACCAGCGACCTCTGGTCTCCAGAGGCCTTGCCAGGTGTACGCCAATACACCACGCCGGCAGTCTACAAGAGTACTGCTTGAAGGTTGCTCCTCAATGAGGGACGTAGTAAACGCGAGGAGAAGCAGGACGCTAGGAGAATTCTTGGAATTTAGATGACAAGGCTATGAAAGCGATAACATGTTATGTGATGGATACTATCGGCCTGTAGTGCTCCACATCACATATCCTTCGGGAGGTCCACAGTATGAACGAGCTAGCAATGTCTCGGTCCAGGTCGTCATGGCGTTGAATACAACAAAGACTACCCTTGTGTGTCTTAAGCCCGGCCGTCGCGTAAAGATCTGATGTCTTGTAAAGCAATTAGCGACAATCAACATATCAAAGTATTATGGATGCCATCTTCTTGATGAGCACGTTTGAGAATGAACACGTACACTACTTGCAAGCTATCGAATTGCCCCATCCTTGAGCAGGAAGAGAGTGGTCATAGGTGATTGTGACAGAGCGTTCGGCACCGCTCAATTCGTTGGCGCAGTTGGCCGCAGTGATTTGATTGGATGCAATTCCATGCCAAAAGCAAGTTCTTATGCCATCGGCATATACCAAGCAACACATCGAATGCGCGTCGACAATTTGCTTGCCAATACTTTGTCGAGCAGGCGGAGACACCGGAATTCGCATCAATAGGCACTTTTGATCGTCTGGACCGGAGAACCAGTACGAAGTTTGCGCCCTACCAGCATGAAGTTGCACGTGGTATACTTGGCCAGCCGTCACTTGCTCGGCGGCAAAGCCAAGGAGAGCGGCGGCGGTGAGCGAATTGAGAATACTGAAATGCATGGCGAAGGTAAAGAAGATGTTTGAGATTATGGGAACTTCGACTGCGTCATGAACCTCTCCGAGCCCTGGTTTTATAAGAAAGGCCGAAGCGAGAAAATGCATGCACTGTAGACAATTCAATTGGGCGACGTAATTTGTATAATTTCCTCAGTCCGTTATAGTTAGATTGCAATATCAAATACTTCGTTAGCGGAAACCCTTTGATTCTTTTCAGCACCAACGAGTTTAGCTCCTTGCACTCGCCGCCTCTCAGCGACCATCACTTTATCTCAGTCTTTTGGGTTTGAAATCTCGCCGTCAGAGGGTTGGAATGGGTTTGACTGGGCCAGGGCTAGGCTGTGGGTAGCTTGGTATAAGCTTTGAATACGATACAATCAACGACGTTTGTTTTTTTTGGTTTTGGTTTTTTGTTTTTCAATTTTTAATTTTTTTTCATGCGTCAGGGTACTGCAACCCAAACAACGGGGAAAATCATTAGCAGGCTCGGATAGGACCTTGGCTGGATGACATTGAAAGCCTAGCCTGACACAAACACACAAAGTTTATTGCGCCCCTGCTACGCTTACCAGGGCGCTTATACTAGCCCGTTTTGACGGAGATGCAGGACCGGATACTAATTTCGTTACTGGCTTAGGCCGTTAGAAAGCGGGAATTAAGCCATTCGGGTTCTATTCAAAGTCGTAGTCCCTCAAGTGATAAATGACAGTATAATTAAATGCGGAGACAGAGCTATTTAATCAATGAACCCCATTTCGCCAAACTACTATACTTGACACCAGCTACTCCCTTCTATCAAGAATCAAGAGCCTGGGAATGGCGCTTGCAATCGTTTGATTTATGTATAGCAACATCTTACTCAAGGTGACCCATCCCCTTGCCCTTCCGCCGCTGCTATTGGGTATGAATAACGTTACCAATGGTTTTGCGTACGAAGGGGAAGATAAGAATGCTGCGGCTGCTACGTACAGAACGGGTAGGGTGAAGTAAGCCCGCATAATAGATGCCTAGTGTTTCGAGCGTCAGCCGCTATAAACATACCCATGATCGCACATAGCAAAGATTGCTATTGGGAACGGGATATTATCTATCTCTATAAGATTGTTAGATATGCCAATTTTCATTTTAGATACTAGCTTATACTATACGGTGCGCAGCTAAAAACAAAAAAAGAGTCGGCGTGGCTTATAATTTAATTTAATTTAATTTGGCTTCTAATTTAATATATATATATATATATATAGTTCATACCGCCCCGGCTAAGCTATTTAGGGCTTAGATAATTATTTATATAATCTCTACCTTCGTTTATATCCTTGCCTCTTAGAAGCCTATAAGCCCACTATTTATCCCTATATATATTACTTTTAAAACTCTTTACTAATATTACAGTTACTCATGGTATTAGTAATAGGCTACTTTAAAGTTATCTCTTAAAGTATTTAGTATCCTATCGTTAATAATTAAAGCTAGCCCTACTATTAATAATACGAGGGTACGTAGGGGTTATTATTAGTTAGTATATTAATATAAGTAATATATAATCTCGCTACTAATTAATCTATATATTTAGCCTCTGCGTACTCGTAATAAACTTAATCGTCTTTTTAATAACGTTTTTATATAGTAACTAATTATTAAGGTCGGACGCGCTCTTTCCTCTAAGAAAGTATAATAAGTTTTCTTTTTATAACTCCGTTTATTAAAGTATCTAGGTTCGTTATGCCGTTTATTATATATAATAAAAGAAAAAATACTTTACTAATTTTATTATATACCCGTAGGCGTATTATACTAAGGAAGTTACTCCGATTTAGTATAAGTATTAGTTTAGTCTTATTATACCGGTGCGCAATTACGCTAAAATATTAACTTCTTTTTAAAATAGTTTATTATATAGCTCGTACGTATACTTTCTTAGTAACGTAATATCGATCTTTTTTAAATATGCTCTTACGTTATTAAATAAAGCTCCGTACTTTTATTATACGCTTCATAAAGCGATTCTAAGTACCGTTAAGTAGGCTTTAGTTAGTTATTTCTTTAGTATTTTATTTAGTCTCGTACTATTTTTTATTACTACTTTAGCTACTTACGCTAGGTCTAGCTCTATAGCTAATAAGAACTAAAAGAGCGTGAACTTATTACTTTATTTTTATAAAGCTTATATACTAAAGTATAGTTATCGGACCTCTCGTTAACTTAACTATTACTAGGGGTTGCGTATTACTAATATAGCCGCTTTACTATTAGTAAATACGTAAATAGCCCGGTACTTAAGTTTTTAGGGTAAAGATATGACTACTTTTACTAACGCCGCTAGCTTTATTATATACGGGTTTAGCTCCGTTTTTAAGCTAACTATACGCAAAGCCTTAATAACTTTATAACCCTTTTTAAATAATATAAGTAATATTATAGCCGTTCCGTAACTTATAACTCCGTTTCTTACTAAACTTTTTATTATTATCCTTACTACTTACTTAAATTAGATTATTTTAATAGCCTTAACCGCATTATTATTAATTACTATATTAATACGGGCTTTTTATAGAATAATTAAATACCCTTTAATAGTCTTTAGCTTATTAAGGGGTCGGTTGCAGTAGGCCTCTATTATTAGTTAGAAGGGTAATAAAAACTATTTCAAAACTACTACCCGTAAGTATTAAAGTAAATAGGTCTTAAGAAGGCTTCGTATCCGTACTTAGAACGTCGTTAATTTTCTATTATATCTCTTTTATACTAATTATATATATACTTACCTCCGCTTTAATAACTATATAATATATATAGTATATTATATATATACGTAGCGTATAATTTAAAACTTATTAATACTAAGCGAGATTATAAAACTATTTTCCTATTCGCCTTTTTATTATGATATTACTACGCAAACTAATACTATTTTAATCAAAATCGGGTTAATACTTATCTTTCGGGGGATTTATTAATAAAAAAATATATAAGCCCGCCTACTTTAATATAATATACGTAGGCTAACCTAGGTTATAAATTAGATATTTTAATTATTTATTATATTTATAAGTACTAAAAATAGTTTTATTACTTATTAAATGCTCCTATTAGACCTAACTATACTTAAGTAAAGCACGGGTCCCTCGGACGTTTTATATTCCCTAACCGTTTATTAGTCTAAACTTAGTACCTTAGTCGTCCTATAACTCGTTACTTTAACTCGCTACCTATTTTAAATAAGCTTCTACCCCTATCGTTATAATATTACTAATATTATTTTAATAATACTATATAGTAATATAATAAGTAATAATCCGACGATACTAAGTAATAATTTACGTACTTATTTTATTAACGATTTTTTAATAGCTTTACTAAAATACTATCCCTCGATCGATATAAGTAGCAAACTTCGAACTTTATAACCTTTTTATAATATAGCCTTTTTTAGTAATAGATTAGTATAGAGACGTAATAGTGCGTAGAATAAGTAGTTATTAACGCGCGCTAATAATTAAGTATTAATTAGGCTATAGTAGCTTATAAATAACTTATATATTTAATAGCGAGGCGCTCGTAATTAACGATATAATTACTTATTTAAAGCCTAAATTAAAAATTAAAAGCTAAAAACTAATCTCGATAGTAGCTATACTATTTTTAAAATATATAGGTTATATCGACCGCAGACCTAAGAGAGGAAGTATAATAATAGGAAATTTAAAAGTTTACTTAATATAAACTTCTATATAAACATAACGTACTAAAAATAACCTATATTAGTTAGTATTATTACTTAAGAAGTCCCGATAGTTAGAAATATATAGGTAAATTTATTTAATTAAAGCGGCGCTAATATTAGATTTTTATATTATATTTTTTACCTATTTTTCTAAAGTATTAACTCTATTTCTAGCTATTACGGCCGGCGGTTATGTTTATATTTTTATAGTATAGCCTCTTTATTAGTATATATATTAATAGGCCTACCGGGATTATTATAGGGCCTTTAGGGAATAGTAACGTAGTAGCGCTCTTTAAGCTAAAAAGAATAAATACTTATGTTTATTAATATCTATATCCTTATTAAGCTTAACTAGATAATTTTCTTAAGTATTAATTACCTTATTACAAAGGCTCCGATTAGTATAATATAGATTTATAATATTTTTAAAAATACTACTATTTTATTACTTTTTTTCTATTCCCTACTACCCTAATTAAAGTAAAGTCCTTGTTTAAAGCCTAATTTAGTTCTTAATTAAGTATAGATCTATCTAAAAATAGCCCTCACTAGCCGAGCCGCTTTAACGCTAAAAACGAGGCCCTAAGGCAAATTCTATAAGTTATTAAATAACTTAATAAGCTTTATACGCTTTCTTTTTAATATAACATTTTTTAGTAATATCTTGTATAGCTATATTAACTTAAATATTAAATATATTAAGAGACTTTTAATAAGCTTATCCTTAAACTTTATTAATACTTATTACGTAAAAGGGATTAGAACCGTAACTTACGAATTGCCCGCTACGTACTACGGTATAGTACTTATATATTACTTATAACTCGTATATAGACCTTTTTTATATCTATTTTTATTTTTATAAATTAAGCTACTTTACTATACTCCGTATGCCTATTATTACGTATTATAACTTATAATAATACCTATCCTATAGTTTATATATAATAGGACCGTAATAGTATCTTATTTATCTTCGTAGTTAAGTATCCTCGATATTTTATAATAGCTCTTACTTAATAATAAAATTATATTTAGTAATATTTACGTTTAAAGTTTTAAATAAGAAAAATAAATTATTAAGGTTTATAATAAGACTCTCGCGTTATTCCTTATAATAATCGTACTTTTTTCGTAATTCCTAATCCGATCTGAGGATATTTATAGATTTTTAATAGTAAACTTCTTATTATACGTTATATTTAGGTCTAAAAGATTTCGCTTTAATAATAAATATTCTCTCTTATTTAAATTCGAATTCCGGACTTATAGTAAAGCTTTTAACTCTATACTCGTATATATACTATAGAATTTCGTCTTATAATATTAAAAACCAAGGTATAAAAGAAAGTGTTTTAAGCTTTATAAAGGTCGGCTCGAAATCGTCTTATTAAATAAATAGCTTAAAAGCTAGTTAAGAAGGCCCGCCCGATATAGAGAGCGGGGTAATAGAGGTATCTAGTTCTTAAAAAGAGGTATAAGTCGCTTTAAATAGAAATAAAGACTAAACTTTATTATTAATAGTTATTTCTTAGTTATAAAATCCGTTTTATAAGAAAAAAGTAATAAGCTTATTGCGGCTTAATAAAAAAATAAGCTAAAAGGCTAATAATAGCTCTATACCTTAGAATAAGTAGTTCTGTTAGGATTTAATAATATTAATACTATAATAACTAAGGAAGTAGTCGTACGGTAGTCTTTTTTAAAAATCTACCCCTAGTTACTAAGCTTTTTAAAATACATATAATAAAACGGAGTCGTCTTTATACTCGGAAATTACCTAGGTAATATAATAAGGAACGGGCGATTATAAGTCTCGTTAATAAAGTAGTAGGGTATAAATAAGCTAAAATAGCTTATTATATAGTACTAATAATTAGAGAGTTTTATTATTATAGTATATTATTATTATAATAAGGATCATTAATAATAAGTAAATAGAGCTAAAGAGTTTTTAAGAGGGCGTAAGTTTACTAAGGATTATTAATATAGTATAACTCTAGTCTCTATAGTTTAATATTAGTATATAGCTTAAAATAGTAAATACTTATTATAATTATTTTAGGCTTAACTTAATCTAATTATAATAAATATCCTTTAATCTAGTTATAAAAGAATTCTTAAATATAAGAATTTTAATAGCTAATCGTACTAATTAAATAATCCTATATACTAGCTTTATATAAATCTAAATACGAGTATTAAATATTACTAAAAACGTATAATTAAATACGTCTCTAGCTTAAAACCCTAATATTTTCTTTTATATAATTATTATCTTAATTATATAAAACTAAGCTTATTTAGATAAGTAGAATATAACTTAATAATATATAAAGGAGTTAGATCTTAGAACCGTCCTTAGTAATACGATTAAAACTACGGCTTCCTTTTTATTTTACTTATTTACGTAATTTATATCTCGCTCTAGCTAGGGACTAGTTCTAGTAATCGTTTATATTATATAAAACCTTAGTAATTACGTTTTATAAACTAGGCGCTAAATATAAATTTACTACTTATTTATATTTATTAAATAGAGACTAAATATAAAACTACTTAATAAATTAGTTTATTAACTAAAAGCGAATTGCTTATATAATTATTCTAAGTAATTATATAATTATTTTAGTTAAGCCGAAAACAGCTAATTTCGGCGCTATTCGGACGGACCTAAAAAGTATTTAACATACTAAGATATATTATTTTTAAAGAGTATAAAACGACTATAAGACTATTATAATTTAATTTATTAGGGTAGCTACGGACTCCTTATTAAGTTATTAAAGGTTCTTTTTATTTATATATATTATCATACTCAGTACTAATATAGTAATATTTTAAAAAGTACGTAGACTTTTAGGTCTAATATTTTAAAATATAATAGTATTAATATATATTAAGTATTTAGTACGGTATTTAGTTCGCGCTTAGACTACTTATAGTATATTATTATACGTACCGATCTAAATACGTTATTATTTATATTTTAGTTATATACGACGCTAGATTTAATAAACTCTATAAGGAAAGTCTAAGCGTCCGTAATAAATGCTAAATATCGCTTCTCTTATCCAGTATCTAGCTAACGAGCTCTTATTACTTTTATAATAGCTTTACTTATCTTTATTAGTACTTACTTCTTATATAGCCTTAATAATTACGTATTACGTCGATTTTTTAAAGTTAGTCTTTTATAATAAATGCTTTATAAACCGTTGATCTTATATACTAACGAGTATTATTAATATTCTTAGTTTTTTTTATTATTAAAGCACTCTATACCCCCCTTATATTTAGTAAATTAGTTTATTAAAAGCTAATAGTATAAGTAACCTCGTAAGATAGACGACGATTAAGTATATTAATACGTAGCTAGCCCTTAATAGAGGATATACGTAATAAGTCGGTTTTATTTTTATATAATACGAGCTAAGACCTTATAGTACTCTAATTAATAATAAAAATAGTAATAGTTTTATAAACTTATACTATAATAATACCTCTAATATTTATTATATATATAAGTAACTAAGTAATACTAGTATAGGATCTAGTCTATTTCGATATTTACTCTTAGTAACTAGAAATAAAATTTATACCGATTTAAATACTATTACCCTAAAGCCTATTAATATATAAGTTCTAAGCTATTTACGGAGTTATATTCGCTGAGTAGTTAGTATTATATATAATTAATAAGACCGTGCGCTATAAGAAAATAAAGCTTATTTATTATAGTTTGCGTATTTAATAATCGCTATTATACTTAAGCATCCGGTTATTTATAATATAATATCCTAAGTAGTTACGTTTATAAAGCGTCTTATAGTCTAAAACGGAGTTAACGAAGTAAAACATAGGCTTAGTAACTTCGATATTTCGTATATTACTAGTTCTATAGTATAAATAAAAGTTATATTTAACTACTTATAATCTATAAACTTAGATTTAATAGATATTATAAGTTTTTTATATTTAAAAAGACCGATATTATGCGGGAATGTGCTTATATTACCTATTAACGGCTTTAGTATAAGTTAGAACTATTTAGGGAGCGCTAATAATAGGTAGATTTTAAATAATATACTTATAAACTATTTAATTCCTAGCTAACCGATTTTTAAATTATATATTATAATTAATAGTTAGCGTTAATTAAGGGACTAAGTAAATAACGTACGTAATAGAAATAGGCTTAGATAAGCTTAATTAAGTTTATTAGGGGGCTAAGTCTTTTTATATTCTATAGTAATATAATATAATATTTTTATTATTATTAGAGGCTTCGTAGTAATGCGCTCGCCGGTATATACTAATATAACTCGTTATAACGATAGGCTTAGGGCCCTAGGATAGTATAAATATATAATATAGGTTAATACTAAACTATATTTTTAGTACTATAAAGTCTTAATAAGCTTTAAAAGCGTTTTAAAGCGATAATTTTATAAAATTAGGACCTAAGAAATTTAAAATTACTTTAAGCTATTCGTTTTATTAATAAACTATACTTACGGACTAGCTATAATTTAAATTTAGCTCCCCCTTCCCCTTTCGGTCTTTTGAATAATACTTATTTTTAAAACTTAATTATAAAGTTATTTAATACTAAAGTAGGATACGATTTTACTAAAAAAAACTCTACTTCTTTCGTATTTATTATTATTTATAGTAACGGTATTATCTTTTTAGAAATATTAAAAAAGTATTAAAAGGGATACTAAAACCGGGTATATTTTATAAATAGTATTAAAGCTTTTACTACGCTATTAACTCCTAATTAAGAGATAAGTATTCTAATATAGTAGTATTAGGAATATTAATAAGCTTTATAATAATAGAGCGTTAAGTATATTATTATTTAGCCGCGTTATATTATTAATAAGTATTTCTCGGCTTATTTACGGCGCTATATATATATATTCCTTAAGTTATTTACTGCTCTATCTCTTTTTTTTTTAACTTAAGAATATTTATATATCTTTAGTTATTATATACTAAGCTATTATTAACTTAATATATATTTATTAAGTCTTACGGCGTACGATTAGTTTAGTACTTAGTATATACTTCGCTTTAATAAAAAAAAGCTAGCCTTCCTAATTATTAGCTTCTTATAAAGTCTAAGGATTACTAATAAAGAGCAATTTTATAATAGCTCTATTAAGTTAAATTTAGTTCGGTTAGTACTAAATTAATATTTATTAATATTATATTATTTAGCGTAGTTATATAACGATAAACATCGTTAAGTAAACGGGATAGACTATTTAAAAAAACTTATAGAGCACGAGGGATAGGTATTAGAGCTTATTTACTATATATAAGGAGCTACGATTATTAATTAGTACTTAATAAGCTTATGGGTAATAAGGTTATCTAAGTAGGTTTATTGTATTAAAAATAATATTAAACTATAGGGCAAAAGGGTTTTGGATATATACTATAAGAGTATATATATAATATAAATATATATAAAGACGCGCTTAGTACGCCCCGGTATTAGTAATTATTAAATATTAGGGCGTATAAATACGTAAAGAACGGTACGTAATATATAATTAGGGAGTATATATAGCCGCGGGTTTATGTAATATAACCCCTAAGTACTTATTATGGATATAATAATACTATACTTACTTATTTATTCCTACCCTATCCTACCCTACTTAGCTAATAAGTAATACCTAAGCTATAGGCCCTAATTTTTTTAAAATCTTAATAACTTAATTATACTAAGTCCTAATAAAAAGCCCTTTATTATTATAGTATAAGCTAGTTCTACTTAATAAAAGCTAAAATAATTAAATACGGTTATTATTAATCTTAGTAAGGAGCCTAGTTATTAATTTATTCTAAGTTCGTAAGTATTTTTATTTTATACTAATTTATCCTTATTAATACTAACGCTATTATTAAAATAACCGTTTATTAATAACTTTAAATAGCCCTTTTAATTAGAAGTAATACCTTATCCCCGCTATACCTTGGATTAGGTTATTAACCTTAGCTAGCCTAAGGAGAGTTTGCTTTATAATATTATATAGGGCAATAACTTATAAAATTAGTAAATTAAGTTAATACTAAGTAGGCTATAGTAAAGGGAATAAATATTAGGGCGTACTTCGATTAGCCGTTATATTATAAGAGATTATTACGGATCGACGCGTTAAGTAGGTTTCTATTTATCTATATATAGTATGCCTAGTACTTAAGTTAAGTAGTAAAAACCGCGGGCGTTAAGTTAATTTAGTATATACCCGCCTTATTACTACTTTTTAATAATAAAAGGTTAAGGCTTTAGGCCTTACTTAGGGATATAATATAAAAAGTGTGCGTACTTAAGTACGGTACTAATATAATATTTTTAAGAGCTAGGATCTAAGCCTTAGTAGCGAGTGCGCCTTATTATAAGCTATTTTATTAAATTTATTAACGAGGTAAACGGATATGAGAGATATATTAAAGAGTATTTCTATTTATAGAAGGCTTCTCTTTAAGTATACAAACGACTAATACGTTATAAGATTAGTATTATCTTTTTTTAACTTAGCTCGTCGTATTATATAAGGGTTAGGGTCCTTTATAACTATAAATAGCGCCCTAATAATATCTTTTTTTACCGGCCTAGATCTATTTACCTATCCTCTTATTCTAGCTATATTTTATAAATACGCTTATAAAAATCCTCCTAACTATTTATATCTAATTACATCTCTTTATTTATTTAATAAACAAGGCAGGTTATAAGTTATAAAATAAGTACTATAACCGTTTATTTTAATAAAAACTCTTAATTAACATAAGCTAGTTAAAAAAAGAACGCTCTTATTTACTATTAACTATTTATATACAGTTAGGGGTAGGTATAAGAGACGTATTAAAGTATATAGTTATAAACTATATAATAATAATAAGTATTTAGTCCCGTATATTTTAAACCGTCTTTTTAATATTTATAAATAAGACGTTTAGGATTAGAAATAGTATAGTTAGTATTTCGTTAAGTAAAGGAATATTACTTTAATAAGCTAGCTAGAAAGAGAGTATTATCTTCTCTCTATTTTTATAATAGCCCCCTATTTAGCCCGTTACTATTAATTAGAATAGCTTATAATATAGTCCTCTTTAAAGTCTTATATATTAAACTTTACTATTATTATAATAGCTAGTTCTTAGTTTATAAGTACGACGTAAAGGAGAAGTATACGGGTATATATCTAATGAAAAACCGGGGTATAATAACTAAATAAGTCTACCCTTCTTAGTTACTATTTTATAAAAATATAAACGTCCTTCTCGTTTTATTACTAATTCCCTCGTCTTACCCTTAGTTTATTCCTTTTTAATAAAGTACTTCTCTTTAATAAAATATAATTTATCAATTTAAACGTCTTAGCTTTAGTTATTATTACTAAAGCTTTTTTTAATACTCTTTATTAATATACGGTTATTAAAGCTTAGCTATTTATTAATTTTAACTTTATTTAAGAACTTAGTATAAAGTAGTTCGTAACGTATTTAAAGCGACTACTTATTATAAGCTAACGATTAATACTAAATACTACCCCTCGTTAAGCTTTACTTTAAAAAGAATATCGCTATTTAACGCTAAGTATTTTACCCTTTTTAAACTAAGTTAATTAGTTTAAAGTATTATTATTTTAACGTAGTACGGCTTTTATAAATAGAGAGACCGTTAATAATCGAATATATACCGAGTCTCCTATTAAGGGTATTATGCCTAGTTATATACGTCTTCTCCGATTTTTAATAAAGTTAAATTATTACTAAGCCTTTTTATATTAGTATTATAGTTTTATTACTTAATAAACTAGACCCTAACGACTAGCTTACTTTATATATCATTCCTTTTTAATAATAATATTAGTATATTTAATATTAGGGCTAGATATAAGTATAAGTTTATAACTTAATAATATTAGAGCCTCTTATTATATAAAAAAGAGATAGTAAAGTTAATAATAAGCGGGAGCGAGCGAGGAGTCTTAAAAATATAATACTTTCTAATAAAATTATAATTACTAAGTTTAATTAGAATATTATTTCGGGACCTTATCTTATTATTAATATATAGTACTAACTTTTTAACTTTTATTAATTAAACTTTACTACCGAACTCTCGTTTTTATATCTCTTAACTTTTAAGGGTATTATTTATAATAAAGATAACGAGAAGCTATTAAACGAATTAAATCTAACCCTATTAGGTATTTTAACTTTTATTATAAGATTTTATCCCGACTTAATTGAATATATTATATATATAATATATTATAAGATCGTAAGCCTAAGGTTTCGTAGTACTTTACTTAGGCTATAGCTATTAGTAATATTAAAGTACTTCGTAAATACTCTTATAAAAGTATTAAGAAAAGTTAAATTAGCTATAATATTAGTTATTATTATTCGAGTCTAAGCTTTTTTTATACTAAGCTTATATAAATAGAGTTAGCTAAATAATAGCCTAGCTATATAAATATACGTTAACTTCGCTACGCGGATAATTTAAATTATAAAACTTAGATCTATATAAGCACCCTCGCGTTATTAATAAGATTAAGAGTCGAGGCGCCGTATTACGTTTAGTTACTTAATCCTCTATTAGCTTATATATTATATATTAAGCTAAGTACTTACTATTTAAGCTTATAACTTTTTAAAATAGTTATTATATAGTAATAAAGCTTTTAACTTAGGTAGTGGCATTCTTATTTAAATACCGCTACTTATAAAATAAGGAATTAAAGAAGTATTTAAAAATAGCGTTCTCGGCCGATTCGTTAGCCTAATTAAAATCTAAGGTAGTATTTCTAAATATAGCCTTTTAAATAGACGTAATATTAAAATAAAAAAAAGGACGCCGCTATAGGACTAAAAGTCGACCTTTTACTAACTTAGTTAAGAAATAGACTAAGGCGGAATTCGAGACCGATATTTAATAACTAGTAGCTAACTACTATTACTTACTAAGTATTAATAAAAGCTATACTTTATTTTAACTTAGTATCTAATTATATTATATACTTAAAAAGCATAGATTAATATCTTACTTAAATTAACTCTAATTATAAATATAAAGGTTCTAAGTAAAATAAAGATAATTCTTTAAGTATTTAATAAAATAGGTATAATAATAATTAGGATAGGCGAGGGGATCCCTAGCTAATTTATTAATAAGCCGGCTCTTATAACTCCTTAACTTATACTTTTTCATTAATAATCGGCTTATTATAAAACGAAATAAAAATAGCTAATATAAACGTAAACGAATTAAAGCCTAACGTCTATATACGATATTAATAGGGCCGGTAGTTAGGTATTATATTTAATAATATTTTTAAGTTTACTACCGGAAGTAAAAGTTATATACCGAACTTAGGATTATAAAATATATTTAATCCCCTATTTTATTAGGGTAGTAATCCGTATCTAAGACTATTATTTAATAAATCGCAGCTTTATAAGAGGGTATAATAACGAATTCCGTTACTTAGTAAAATAAAAAAAAAGAATTAACTCGGAAAAAGCTTAGTATAAATAATAAGTATAGCGACTATATAAGCATCCCCCTCGAACTACTATTTATTACTAAAGCGAAGTACCTTTTTAGACTTATCGATCTTAGTAATTAATTTTATAATATAATTAAGTCGAGCCCGTCCTACTTAACTTAAAAGAGACTAAATATAATATATATAAATAGGATACTATTTAGAAATGGCAAAGTAGCTTAGAGTAGTATAAAAGCTTCTAAGGATCTTATTTTTTATATACGCTCGGATTAGTATACTTATAAGTCTATTAGTATACTTATACTATTTTAATACTATACTTTTTAATAATAAGGAAATAAGTTAGAATTCGGATCTCGAAACTAAAGCCCATATAGCTTTTAAGACGCTATAATAAACTTAAAAAGTTTATTAACTCGTGTAGTTACGTCGATATAAGTAAGTCTTGAGAATTACTCATAAGAGGGTCTCGGTATTAACAAGCGCAGCCTAGTATTTTTTAGCGCGCGTTTAAAAAGGACTATTAAGTATATACTAAGGGTATACTTAAAACGCTAATAAGAACTATTATTAATAAACATACTATATAATAAATATAGAGTATAAAATAGAAATAGCTAGGCCTTAAGAATCGATATAATCTCGATAAAAATAAATATAAGACTAGCGCGTTATTAATAAAAGTAAATAGATAGATTAATTATAAATACGATAGATACCGAGCTACTAAGTATATTACTAATAATAGCACCCTATTTTTAAAAACGATCCTATAAGCGGTCTAACTAGCTAGCTCGATTTAAGAATATATTAATAAAGTTAATTTCAAGTCCGGGTCTAGAGGGGGTTATAAAAGAATAGACTTAAATTAAGCTTATATATTTACCTATTATAATAATAATCCTAAATAGAGCTTATATAAGATTTAAGATCGAAATATATAGGGCTAAAATAGCTATAAATGTAACTATAATCTTAAGGACGGCTTACAATATAAAATATAATTAGCGAGCTAGGTAAGGGTTTAGAAAAAGTAAAAACTTTTATAAAAAGGGGCCGCTAGGTATAGAAGTAGTAATATAATTACTTATACTCGTAGTAGCCTATCCCGTTAATTAAAAATTAATAATAAGAGTAGTATCGTTAAGTAATTATATATATATATACGTTAGGCCGGCTTAACTTCGTTTAAGCTATTTTATATAAATAGAATCTAGCTTAATCCGTATACGGGGTACTTTATTATAAGAATTCGATACTTTATACGTAAAGGCGTATATTTATATTTATAAATAGTATAAGCTTATTCTAATATTCTAAAGTAATACTAGTTTTTACTTAATTTAAAATAGCGGCCCCTATATCTTACTAACCGTTATAACTAAGTAAACCGTTAATTTATTAAAAAACTACGCTTATTAATTTTAAAATATTATTAAAATAGCTAATAATCCGCGCGCTAATAACTAGCGCTATTTAAAAAATAATTTATACTCTTAATTAATTAGTAAAGTATAGACCGACCCCGCTATATTTATATTTTCGAACCCCTTACGAACGGGTTAATAAAAAAGTATATATACGCTATTATTACTATTTACGTTTATACTTAAAATCTTTAAAAATATTATAGTATACCCCTAGGCTTAATATATTATATACGCTAGCGTTATATAGCGACGAACCGGGGTAGTTAGTAAGTATAGTTAAGTACTTACTTACCCCTATTTTAGTACGCCGTTTTGTATTATTTACTAAGTAGTACGAGAGGTACGTAATAGACTTTATTTAATAAAACTCTAATAAGAGCACTTACGCTTCTCGTTAATAATAGAGTATTTTACTTATCTATTCTAGTTACTTATTACTCTTATATCTTCCCCTTATTAAGCTATACTACTTATAGTAACTCTAACCGCTTTATTCCGCTTTTATATTAGGTTTAATTAAGGATATAAAGTAAATAAACTCGAATAATATAAGCTAATTATATTATTATACTATTTTAACTAGGTTACCCTCGAATACTTACTTTTACAAAGTACGATAGCTTATATTTTTTCTCCTTTTGCCTCTTTTACTTCGTAAATAAGCGCCGAAAGCTATAGCTTAATAAGTCTTATAAAGTATATCCTTAATACTATCTTAATAAAGATAATATTCCCCCTTTCTCTTACGCACACTCCTTTTTTTTAGTTTATCTTTATAATATATTAAATACTTAATAGATTTTAATTTTTAGTTTTTAAGGCTTGCTTTTTTTTTTTTTTTAGCTTTAAAAAAACGGGGGGAAAAGATAAAAATAAGAATATCGACGCTTATAGTCCTATTTCGACCCCCTTTATAATAATATTTAGTACGGTTTATCTAAGCTTATATCTCTCGCTAGTTATACTCTATTTATATTTATATTTCTTTTTGTCCTTAGTAATATTTTAGCTTAGATTACCGACTTACCTGTTATTATTTAGGGACTATTACGAGACCTTTAATAAACTTTAAATAAGTATTAAAATCCGTTTTAATTCCTTAGTATACCTTATATCTTAATAATAAGTTAATAGCCCTATTATAAAAAGTATAGACGCTTCTTAGTACTAACTTAATAATCTTAATACTATTTTATTTTCTTATTCGTTACCCTTTACTAAGATGCCTTATTACATTTAATATACTACTTTCTTACTATCTTACTAAATATTAATATTATTATAACTATAAATATCCGTAGCCTTATATAATATATATAAAAGTAGCCCTTCTAATCCCCTTACTCCTCTTAATACTTTACGCTCTTAAAACGATATATAATAATAATAGCTTTATGGTTATTATTACTAAATAACCTAATTTTTCTCCCTAACCTAGGTATATAGTACTTAATTTATATAGCCCTAAATTACGATAGCTCTTTCCTATTCTTAGCTTATTACGCTTATTTCGGCATTTAATACTTATAATAAATTCTCTTACCCTTATTAAACTAAGACCTATTTTTATATAAAGTACTATTTATTACTCCGTGAGTAATAACTTACTAACTTACGTAGCTTATTCCTTAGCTAATATAAATACTTAATAAATATAAATAACCGTCTTTATAAGCGTATATTCTATTATAATACTTCTTTATAAAAGAATATTCTTAAGTATCGCTCCTAGGAGCGCTCTATTTATTAAAGTAATCTAATTAATACTAGTTACTTATCTTACTCTCTAGCTTATATTAAAAAAGGCGCTATTTAGAAACGATAGTTACTAAGAAATACAGTATTTAAAAAGACTTTTTATAAATGTCGCTAGTAATACGAGTATAAAACGTTATTACCTCTAGATCCGGAATACCTTATATAAATTAATAAAGAGAGCTTCTTTTAATAGTAGTAGTAATAAAAAGTTAAATATATATATAAAGGTACGAGTATACGCTATTTAGTACGGAATTTAAAAATATAAATCGTATTAATAAGATCCTTTTTTATACCGTTCTTAACGATAGCTATCGGATTACCTTACTAATACTCTTAGTCGTTAAGAAATTACCTATCTTAAATAAGTATACTATACGCAGGCTATATATTTATATTAACTAGATCGCTATCTAAGGGTAGAATATTTAATATAGTCTTAAAAAAAAGACTACTAGTTTAATAAAAAAGAGGAAGAAATAGTAAAGTAGTAAGGTAAATAGTAATACTATTATAAAGATTAATAATTTTTAGCGTAGGTATAGAATACTATAAGTACGAATAAACGTAGCGTCGATTCCTTATTTCTATATAGGAGTACTATCTAAGTATTAATTAAATATAGTTATAATTAATTCCCGCGCAAACTAAAATAGGGTCTAAATATAAAGAGACTTTTTATAATAGTATAGTTATTATAAAGCGTCTAAACGGGCTAGAATAGTAAAATAATAATATAGCGGGCCTTTAATTTAAGCCTTATTACTAACTATTAAGGATTAATATTATAAAACGGATATTTATATTTCGCGGGCCTTAAAGTAATAGCTATTATACGTAGCCGTTAATATAAAATCTTTATTATAAAGTAGGTACTTCGCTAGTTTATTATTATATTACTAATTTATTTAATCTAAATATATTTAAAAGCTAGTATAGTATTATATAAGAGAGCTATTATAGAGTATGCTTAATAAATAAATATTAATATATATTTAAGTAAAGCGGGTAAATAATAGTATAGTAGCTCTAAGAAGTTATAAAATATATACCTTTATATACGCTCTAGTAAAGAGTATTTATTAATAAGCTATTATAAAACTTTACTAATTAAGGAGTATTAAAAAATAAAAAATAAATTAATACTCTTATAATAGTATTTAATATAGACTTATTAAGGGCTATTATTATTTATAAATAAGCTTAAAGTTCGTTTTGTTATTTAATTCTTAAATATTATCCGCTTTAATATATTAGTTCTTAATTAGGATAAGCCCGGCGTAAATACCCTTCTTATTACTCTTAATTATTCTTAATTAATAGGACGAGTATTAAGTTATTTAACTATTATTTCGGTATTATTAAACTTAATAAAACAGGACTTAAACTTATAATAAAATATAAACCCCCTCGAACGATATATAGGAATTAGTTTTATTAGTTATAGCTCCTTATTTAAATACTATTTTTCTTTAAGTACCGCATTTTTAAGAAATAATATAGTAGGACTGCGCTTCGTCTTATTAAATACTATACGTTTTCGCTCTAAAATAAAATTAAAAAATAAATATAAAAATACCGTATTTTAATTAGTATTAAAATTAGACTTCGATTGCGTATTATCTTATTATTAGTTAGACGTCTATACGTATTTAGCCCTTATAATAATAATCCTAAATAAAGCCTATATAAGGGTCGTAATCGTAATATATAAAGCTAAAATAGCTACGAATATAACTATAGTTTTTTAAATAAACTATAATAAAAAATAAAAATCGCGGACTAAGTAAGTATTTAAGATAGCTAAGAACTTTACTAAATTATTATATATTTAAATAATAGCGCGGTTATTTAAATATAAATAGATTTATTAATAGGGCGATCGTCTACAATAATTCTACGTATCGAACCTAAAAATATATATTACGCAAAGTAGTACTAGCTCTACTATTCAGGAATAGTAGCCCCGCAAAAGTATTTATACTTTATTAATTATTAAACCTTAATAAATAACTAACTAGCTAAAGGGCTAATAATCGTACGTTAGCGGGGTTTTATTAGAACTTAAGAAAATAAGAAGGAAAATAAGAGAACGGGTAATACCTCTTATTTATATAGCTATTATGCCTAGCTAGCTATTATTATTAACCCCGAGTCTTACTTATCGTATTTATTATTTTAGTGCGCTCGCTAATTTAATATATTATTATTATAGCTAATAATTTGCGTACTATAAAAAGTAGCGTTATTGAAAAAGCTATTCGTATTTTATACTAGGCCCTTATTAAATAAGTAGAGTAATAGGCTAATATTAATTATATTAGTATCCCTACCCTAAAAAAAAAGCTAAGGGGGTAGGTGTTTATACGGCGTTATTACTATTATTATTCGTACTAATACTTATTTATATAAGGATACTCCGACCCTTAGACTCTTTTCTTATTAATAGGGTTTATCTTTTATTAGCGTCGTATAGCGACGAACTAAAGTAGCTAGTCGTTATAATTAAGGACTTATTATCTCTTATACTAATACGCCGTTCTTTACTATTTACTAAGTAATACGAGTAGCCCGCTTTAAATTCTATTTAATAATATACTTAATAAAATATCTACGCTTTTTATTAGTAATAAGAGTATTAGTTTTTTATTCTGGTTACTAATCTAGAAACTACTTTATTATCTTTATTTTATTAGCCTATACTATTTATAAATACCTCTATACCCTTATTAAACGCTAGAAAAGTAGATCTATTACTAAGTAGACTATATAGACCGAGACTTAGTTCTCGGGTTAATACTAAATTAGCTATTATTTAATAATTCTTTTACTATTTATCTCCGTTACTACCCTAATAAGGTCGAGGTTTTTTTTCTTAAGTATACGCTTTATAATCCCCCTTATTAAATACTTAATAATCTTATTTTTTATATAAAGAAACTCGCAAAGAGAATTATAAAACTAAAAAGTATCCGTTTATATAAGTTCTTTTCTTAGTCCTCTTTAAAAGAACTTCTTATAGGATTAATTATAGCCTTATTTTATTATTATAAAGTATCCGCTCTTTATTTAATAAAAAGCTTATTTTAAAAAAGTTTCTAACTAAGCTTTACTAAATACTTAGAGTATATTTTACTTTTTACTTAGTAGCGATATTTTTAATTAGACTAGTAACATAACTATTTTCGTTACTCAGTAATATATAATATTCTTAACGATCTTATATAAATATAAGAACGCGTTTTAATTTCGTAATAAATAAGTTATACTACGGGGCTTTATTTTAATAAAAATCCGATAGGCTTATTACGGATAATATAGACGCTCCTTAGTACTTTATTAATAATATAAATACGAACTCTATTTTTTATTTATTACGTCCTACTATTATATTTTATTAATTTTAATAAACTAAACGTTTACTATTTTATTAAACTCTATTACTTTTATAGCCGCAAACCCTTACTATTATAAACCTAATAAACCGTAATAACCCCTATACTCTTAGTACTTTCATAATTCTTAGTACGCTAACTTCTTAAACCAATATAATACTATTTTAGTATTAATAATAGCTACTTTATAATCCTTATTAATATATAAATAAGCGCCCTCCCCTACTCTAAACGTATAATACTTAGTCTATATTACCCCTAACTACGATAAGTACTTCTTACTTTTAGCTTATTACGCCTACCCCGGTATTTAAATATATTTCTTTTATTTTATATTCTATACCCGCTAATATAGCTAGGCCTTAGTTTAAAATAACCTCTCCCCGTAGTACTAGCTATATTACTTTTAATAATATAAATAATATTAATTAAACTAAATATATTATTAGCTTTTTTAGTTACTATAGAGCTCTTACTAGCGCTTCTAGCGGACTTACTACTACTCTTACTAATACTAATAATATTAAGAGTATTATAATACTAATTAAAGCTAACGGTAAGATCCCTAACCCTTATTATAATAAAACCTACTTATAAGTAAAGCGCTAAAAAAATTATTTTATATATTATAAATAATAACTCGCTAAGCTACGTATTTTATTACCTTACTAACAAAATTAATTTATAAATACGAGTAGCTACTTATATAAACGGTATAATAATATAACTTCGTATAAAAATAAGATATTTTTAAATAGTAAGTTTAACTTAGGCTAGTTATTAAGTTTTAATTAGACTCGGATCCACTAGGTTAAATTATAATAAGCCCGTAAGAATTATACTTAATCTTCTCTTAAACGTCCTGTATAGATATTAATTATACTTAACCTAGTCCTTATTACTAACGTTTAGTATTTAAATAGACCCTCTAGCCCCTTAAACTACCGCAATTCCCTTTTTTTTTTAATTTAAAACGTATTATAATTAATTAAAGATCTTTTTATACTCTTTTTTAATTAGATCCTTAGCTTCTTCTATTTTATAAATTCTTCAATAACCAACGAACGTATTAACTTTAATTAGTACTTCTTTACTAAGAATGTTCGTACCCTACTAAAAAAGTTTACTAAAGTTAGTATTAAATAGCTTATTTTCTATATATTTACGTTTTATATTATAAATACTTATACTAGCTTATTAGTGGGTATATACTATTTAAATACTTATTACTTTACTCTTATTTAACTATATTACGTATATAACCTAATAAATATTTTTAGGTCCGAGCTAGCTTATAATCTAATACCCTGAGCTAACTTAATAAGTAAATAATAAAGTTACGACGCTAGCGTAAATACCTTAAAAAATAGTTACCCCTATTTAAAAAAACTTTAGGCTCTAGCTATATTATAAATTCCAATAGCTTTATAAAACATACTTTAATATCGGACTTTAATAGCTATAACAAAGTATACTAATTATTTTTAGTAGCTTAATGTTAAACTTAGTATATTTAATTTATAATATTATATAAAAATATTTATAACTCTACTATAACTCTACTATTAAGGGCTACCCTAGTACCTAATCTTAAATAGATATATAGAAATTTAACGAGGTAATACGAATTTATAAGTAAAATATTATTATAAAGGGTTATATAATTAATATACTTATTAAAGTTAATAAAGATATAAGCTATATTAAATAGGCGTTTTAAAATAAGGATATGAGATTATTAGGATAGTTATATATAAATAAAATTAGAGCATTAAGCCTAACGCTTACCGTTATTCGACCCTCTTTTAGTATTAATAAACTATTTAAGTATACTTATTATATAAGCTAATATTTATAGAGGGAGAGGGCGGCTATTTTTAAAAAATAAAAAATAAACTAATTATATTAGAGTAAGAGTTTATCTTTTAATTTATTTTCTATTCTTTTTTATATTCTTTCCTTCCTAGCTTATTTAATTATTATTACGGTTTATTATGGAAAATCAATATAATTACCTCGTATATTAAAGCCGATCTAATAATATCTACTTCTAATATAATACGTCTTAGACAGGGAATTAATATAGTATTAGATTATTATTATATAGAACTTAATACTCTTTAGTAATATATATATTATTACTTCTTTAAACTTATTAACTACCGTAATTATAATCTTTAGGCCTAAGCTAATATTTCTCCTTAGCTAACTCGTTAAAATAAAGAATAGTACCTCCTTAGGCTAGAATTACAATAATAAAGCTTAAACAGTCCTTTAAAGCTTTTATTTACTTTATTATTAGCGAGGATAAGTAGTTTTAACTACGTATTTATATTAAAAATTATAAGAGAATATAAAAGGGGAAGGTATATTATCTAGTACCTTAAACGAAGGCGTTAGGAAAGTTATAAGAATATCCTAATCTTAGACTAAAAAAAAAGAAAAAGCTAATACTAAGGGGTTTTAGTAGTTAAAAAGCGGAAGAGGCCGGCTAGATATATATTAAGCTATAAAAATATCTTTATTTATAATAGCTTTACCTTTTTAAAACTATATTATTAATTATATTTACTAAGAGCTAAAATATTTTATAAGACCCCTAGTTAAAAACGAGGGAGAATAAGTAAAAAAAGGTAAGTAAGTAGTAATAGCTATTAAAAATAGGTATATACTTAATCTAAAGGCCGACGGTATAATAATTAATAATAAACTAGGGTTCTACCCTCCCTAGCCTATATTACGGGTATATAAATATTAAAATAATTACTATTATTTAAAATAGCTATACTTTACCTCGTTTAATTTTTAAATTCTATATCCTTAGTTTTCTCGTTTTGCCCTTAGAAACTTTTAGTAAGTTAACTCTTTTTATCCTTATATAAATAATCGACCTCGACTTCTCAGTACTAATAACTATTATTAGAGCTTATGCTCTTTATTTTTAAAAAGTAAATAGAAGTTGTTTGTTTAACTATAAGCCCTTTAGCTATTTAGTAATTTTAGTTATGCTTAGAAACTTAACGTATATTCTTTTATTTTAATAAATAGTAGCTATTACCTTCTAGCTCTGCGTATTTTACCCTCTTTATTATTTATATACCCCGTTACTTACTCCCCTTACTAGCTCTATAGGTCTATAATAAACCTAACCGTTATAATTTCCATTTAACTATATATTAAGTCTTTACTATTTCCTATCTCGGACTCCGATAATGTACTTATAGCGCTCTTTACTTAGGCTATATTAAAAAAAAGATATTATAAACCCTTAACCTAATAAGAGAATACTTCTATAACTCTTATTATAGTAAAGCTAATAAGTAAATAAGCTTTAAAAATAGCTATATTTTAGGGTTTTATTATACCTAACGGTAATAACTTAAAAGCGACCTTAGTAAGAGGCTTAAGTACTAAAAGACCCTCTAAAGCTATATAACTACTAATAAAATTTAGTATAGCTTATTTAAAATATAGGAAATCTAAAACTAAATATAATAATAATAATAACAGATTACTTTATAATATATATATTAAAATAGGATATAATTACGAGTTTTTTAATTTAAAACCATTTTTAATAAAACGATTAAAGTTATTAATTATACTAAGGTAGGTAATAAAAGTCGGGTATATTTAGAAGTAAATAAAGAAGCTTAAAGATATAACGTCCTTGAATAAACGTATTATTATTATACTTATTTGAAAAGTCCTTTTAATAACCTATCTTACCGTTAATTTATAGTATTAACTTTTTAATATTTTTAAGTTATACTTCGCTACCGAACTCCCGTTTTTATATTTTCTAACTCTTAAGAGCGTTATTTATAATAAAAAGAGTAAGAAGCCGTTAACTAAATTAAATCTTATCTTACTAAGCATTTTAACTCTTATTATAAGATTTTATTCCGATTTAATTAAATATATAATATATCTTATTTATAATAAGATCCCGGACCCTAAATCTTATAATACTCTATTTAAGTTAGAGCCGCTAATAGCCTTAGAGTACTTCTTAAACGCTCTAATAAAAGTGCTAAGAGAACTTAAATTAGCTCTAATATTAGCTATTATTATCCGCGTTTAAGCTTTTTTTATACTCGCCTTATATAAATAGAGTTAACTAAATAGCGGCTTAGTTATATAAATATATATTAATATTATTATATAAATAACTTAAAGCTTAAAATTAGGGTTTAGGAATAAGCTTTTAAGTAGTAAGAGAACTCTGGCCTTATCTCCTTAGTTAAGTAAATCTACCTAACTACCCTCCGATTTTTAAAAAAATTAAGAAGTTAAGTATCGTATTATATTTAGTTACTTAATACTAAATTGTCTCCTATCCTACGGATTAGATCGGGTTTTTATAGTTTAGTCTAACGATTTTAAATCTAATTACTATATACTAAACACGCTTTTAACCTTAGCTATATTATTTATACCGGACTTTTATAATAAATAAGATATAGTATAGAGCTACTAATAAATAATAGTATATTAAGTCGATTTATATAACTAATAAATTTCTAGGGCGATATTACTAAGTATAGTTTTATAAGCGGCCGCTATATAAAATCCCTTTTACTATAGGACTAAGAGTCGACTTTTTATTAATTAAATAAGAAAGTAGACGCCTTTTATACTTACTTTCTAAAAGAGTTTACCTAGTCTAGCTCGAACTTTTAAAAATACGATAATAATATATATATATTACTTTATATACTAAGTGCCCTATATAAAACTATACTATATTACGAATATATCCCGTTTATTCTTATTAAATATTCCGAGCCGGTTAGTCCTCTAACCGAGCCCGTTTTTAACCCTAAAGCTATTCCTAACTACTTTTAAAAGCATAGTATAAAATAAGTTTTTGAAATTAAAAAAGAAATTATCGACCTTATTTTAATATATTAAGATAAGCTTCCTTATTTATTACTAATTATATTCGCAATTTAGTAAGTAGCGTTTATTAAAATATACGCACGGTACTATCCCTATATAAATACTTAAAACTATATAGTTACTAAATAAGAAATTAAAAAACGGAATTTAGGAAATACATTTAAAAATACGTAAACGGGGAATACTAATATCGCTTTTTATATATTAACTAAGGTTATACCCTACTTTAATATAGCTTCTAATTACGTTACGTATTTTAAGGACGTTAATTAGTATTTTATTAAGGTCTATTCTAATTATATAAATCGAGGTTCGAAAAAGAGTAGGGATAGTTCTCTAATTATTTAACTAAATAAAAATAGTAGTAGATTAAAATAGTAAAGGGTAAAAGCTATTAAAATTATAAATAACTATATTATTATAAATAATAATTAGTTAATAGTATATAATAGCTCCGATAAATCGCGGGCTAATATACTAAAAAGGAGCTATTCCCTTAGTCCTAAGTATTCCTATTCAAATAAGAGCGGATCGGATAGCTAAAAGAATTCTTATTAAGCGTCGTTATTTATTATTATTAACGCCGTAGTATTTTATTAATAAGCTAGTTACGAAGGCTATATTTGAGGCATTTTATATTATTTAATAACTTAAGGCTTCTTATTAACTCCTAGCTTTTTACTAAACGAGGCTACGATAGCTAATCTTAATATTAAAATAGCTAGTATCGACTTTTATATATAATAGAATTAGGGTTAGTAATTCGGTACTATATTTAAGGATATTTAGGAATTTATAATAAGTAGGATAGTATACGCACTTAATACTAATAATAAAATATATATAACCCTCTTTGTATATATAAATAGCTAATAATAGCCCGCTACCCTAGTTTAATAAGAATTATTTTTAAAAAGGTTAAATAATAAAATAGAATAGGCTTCTAAGCCCCCGACTTAGGATATAATTATATAAGAAATAATTTACTAAAACGCTATATTAAAGAACTATATTTAAGCGCGTATAATATTTTTGAATAGAAGTTATGAGTACGTTTTAATTTTAAGTACGAAGCTATAAGGATTCCTCTTTACTACGGAGCGAATAGTTATAAAAAAATGTTAACTAGGTATAATTAGTATTAAAGAGCGTTAAAAAAAAAGAAAAAAAAAGTTATTATTATATTTACGAAGAGTTATTGCGCGGTATAATAAGTTACGTAATAAAAAAAAAGGGCTTTAATAAGCTAACGCTAATATATAAAAGTTTATTAACAAGAGTCCTCTTCCTTAGCGCTATTTATTATAGATATTAAGCTACGTTTTTATAACGTTCTTAATAATTATTTTAATACTCTTTTTATGTAAATATTTATTATTATACTTAGTACTTTTATTACTTATTATACTAGCTCTATCGTTGTATAAGCTTTTAATAATTTTTAGTAATTCTTTACTCTTATTAAATAGGCCCTACCTCGCGCCTACTTTACTAATATTAAGCTCGTTATTAAATAAGTAAATAGTATACTTAATAAGGGCTTCGCTAAGGAAATCGATATAATAAAAAAAGACTTCGGCTTAGAAACTTTTAAAAATAATACTAACTTCGCTTAGTACTTACTAAGGCCTATTATTAAGTAAGTAAATAACGAAACCGTAGTATACGAGTTTTATAACTATATTAAAATAAGCTAGTAGCTTTTATAAGAACTTATGTATAGTACTATCCTTATATAAATACTTAGAGTTATATAATTAATAAATAGGAAATCGAGGAATAGAACTTAGGGGCTATATTTAAAAAGGCGCTAACAAGAATTTTTAGTATTACTCTCTAAGTATTAATTAAGGCTACGCTTTATTTTAATATAGTTTTTAAATACGTTACGTACTTTAAAAAAATAAATTATTTTTTTACCGAGGTTTACTAAAAATATATAAATCGAAGTTAAAAAAAGGCTAATAATATTTTTTTTAATAATTTAATTATAAAGAAGTAGTAGCTTATTAGAACCCCGGAGGGTTAAGACCGATAAGACTTTAAGTAGTAATATTAATTTAAAAAATAACTAGCTAATAACTTATGATAACTCCGCTAGATCGCGAGCTAGCTATTTTAAAAAAAGCTTTTTTTTAAGTATTAAGTAAGACCTCTTTAATATAATTATTATAAATAAATAAAAAGACTTTTTATACTTATTATTATATACCGCTCTTAATAACGTTTTTTATTAAGATTTGGACTACTATAACCTAACTAGAGATATCCGTTATAAATCGCTAATAATAAAATACCCCCTACTTCTTAGAGCTATAATAACTAGTCCGAACGTAAAAAGAGTTAATTTTAACTTCTTTATATAATATAATTAAAATTAGTAGCTTAGTATTATACTTATTCTTAGTTACTATACTCTTATTAATAGTACCCTTAATACTAGAGTACTATATTTCGCCTTTAGTACTCTTTTTTTAGACCTCTTTTGCGCAACTAGCGATAATATAAATAAATATATTATATTTATTAGCTTTATTTATTATAAGACGAGATATTAATAGTATTCTTATTTAGTACGCTATTCTCTTCGCGGCCTTAGGGGTTTTTTAAATAGATAGGCTTTATAACGACTTAACCCGTTTTTAAATACGCTATTAATAGGCTTGGTACTTAGGGTTAGTTTGAGAATATATTAATATTATATAGCTTATTATAATATAAGAATCTAGCGTTTTATTATACCTAAATCTATTTCTAACTTCTTAAATACTCGTTTTATATATTATTTTATACTATTTTATTTAGCCCGGAAAAGGTAGTAGCTAAATACCTCTAGCTTAGAGTAAAGTCTAGAGTACTATGCCTAGTAAGGGTAATATTAAGAGTATTTATAAAATAAAGTTCGATCTAGGATAATAAACAGACTCGTTTCGTACTTTTAAGCGGTTTATTTAGCTAAGTAATAATGCCCTAATAAAGATACGTCTTCTTTTTATTATGCTACTAAATCTAGGCCGCAAGGGACTTAAGTATTAGGCTTCGTAAACTTTTAATTAAATTATTAATAGCCTCGTAAATAATAATATTTAGTCTCTTAGAAGTACGCTTTTACTTACGTAGGCTATTTTATAGGTTTATATACTCTTAGTACGCGTATTAAAATAGTAAATATAGCTCTTATTATATACCTATAATAAAAGAAATTTTAATAAAGCTATTTTTATTAAAATTATAAGCGTAAATACCGCTTTTTATATATAAAATAACTTAGCGAGGCTATATAATATAATAAATAATGCGCAAGGCGTTAAGTTATCCTTTAATACTCTCGTAGAGGCCTCTATTAATACTTCGTTTATAACGTATATTATTATTCTAGCTATAGTACGTAAGTTTAGATAATATATAATAGCTATTATAACTATATATCTAATTATATTATTTATTAACTTTAAATAAGGAACAGCAAAATCTTACTATACTAATAAGTAAATTTTAGCTATTTGAAATTTTTATAAGGAGCGTTAAAAGGATAAAATTAAAAGTTAGAGGACGGCGGCTATTTTTAACTAGCTCGCATATTAAACTTCTAAAAATAATAAAAGCGTTAAGCGCTTTTATTAATTAATATCCTGGTTTTATAAAAAGGCGCTTATAATTTAAGCTTATAAAACTATAACTAAAAACGCTAGATACGTAATTAGCGTATTAGTCGTTTATATATAGGTTTTTCTTAGGATATTAACCCTAAGAGATCTTATAGTCTTTTATTTATATTAAGAACAGATTATAACTCCGGTAACGTTACTATTATAGGGCCTATAAGGGATTATAAAGAGCTTATAAAATATTATTAACGTAGCGGGAATTATAAATATAGACTTAAAGGGGTTAGTTAATTAAATAAGGTATATAAAGAGTAGAATAGAGTTACGGGATATTAGTATTAGCCTTAGTAACTAAGTAATACTCGATTATTTTAACTTAGAGATTTTGTTAAAAAAGAAAGTAGCTTTTATTAGGCCTATAGGTATAAAAGAATTAACAATACTTAGTTTAATAATAGGTTAAATTAAACTTAATAATAGTAAGGTCTTAATAAACGGCTAAGATCTTAAAGAGGTCGACCGCTATTTATAAGTTACTTAAAGCTTTAAATATTTCTTTTAGTTAATATAGTACTAGGATCCCGGACTATATAAGTATTCTTAAATAAAAACCCTATATTTATAATATTACTATTAAAAAGAATATCCTTATTAAGAAACGAGAAACTATAATAAGTAAGATCGAAGATACTTATAAAAAAGCGCATATATACAATGATATTTCTAAACGAGAGATAGGCTATAAAACCCTTTATAGGGTTAATAAAAAGTATAAATTATATACTAGCGGTATAGTATAAGCTAACTTATTTAGGAACTTTTCTAGAGGGTAGGGCTAGTAGTTATTAATTATATAGCTATTACTATAAAAGCTAAGAATTATTTTAGTAAATAAAGGTACTAGCTTTTAGGATATAATTACTAAAAGCCTTATTAAGAAAAGTTTTTTAAAAGAATTTAGAGAAATAATTATATTTTTTATAGGGTAAGCGACCTTACGCTCTATAGTAATCCGTCCTACCTTAATAATAATAAGTACCGAATTTCTTTAATTATAAGTATAAAAAAGATTATCGTCTTTAAAAAAAAAGGATCTATTTTATAAAGAGGTAGTTATAATAAACTCTTAGTATTAAAGGGCAGGAAATACTAAGAATACTACTAAAATTATTTTAAAACGTAAACCTAGACTAGAACGGTAATGGTATATAGTATAATATAATAGCTTTAATACTCCCTTAAATAGTTATTTTAAAGTATTTATACCCTTAGTCCTAGGCTAATAAAACTATAGGACGAGTAAAAGGAGTTCTACCTAATCCTAATAAACTTATATAAATAGTTAGCTACTAAATTAACTACTATATTCGTTTTTATTTCGATCTTTTTAAGCTTAAAGCTTTAGTTAAGTATAGGTACGTAGTTTTTTATTATAAGGACGTTAAAATAAGCTTAGAGATAGCTAGTCTTTAACTTACCTAGGTAATAGGTAAATAGCTAATAGACGTATTTTTAGTAAGTCTTATAAATAAATAGACAGAGGGGCCTTATAACTAGGATATTTCCTCTTTAATATACCTACTTTTATTTTATAATTTTGATTTTATATTACTCTTTTGTCTATAGGGGAAGAATCTTAATAAGTATAATAAACTCGAATTTAGTAAGTATTAAATAGCTATATATATTATAATAACCCTCTAAGTAGTACTTAAAACGCGTTAATAAATTATTAAAACCGGATTCGTAGACCCCGCTCTAGCTATAATATACGAGATACGAGTCCCTTAATAAGGTCGTTACGATCTAGCGTCTTTTTAGTTTTATTAACGATTTTAAGCTATACTATTATCTATCCCTAAGGATTACTACTTTATTTTATTATAGCTCGGATAAGCTAACTTTTTATTATTTTTTTTAGAAGGGGTAACCGTCCTAGTACGAAGAGTATAGTAATACTTAGTACTTATATATCCCCTAGTACGTCTTAATTCCGTTCCGTAATAAGGTTAAATAGGATATACTATAAAATACATCCCGTTATTATCTATTTATTAGCGTTTATAACTAATTCAAAATCTATTAATATAATACTATAAGAAGGTAAATAAGTAATATTTACTAACTTAATATCGTTATAATAAACCTTCTTATTATAGAGATACTTTAAAGTAGATAAAGATTACTAAATAACTATATAAACGTTACTTAGTATAAAAGAGGATAGCCCCCCGACGGAGTAATCCGCCGGGGCCGTATTATATATTACGTATTAGGGAAAACTAGGTATATTACGCTCTATACCTAATTACTAATTAAAATAGCTCTTAACTTTTTACCGCCCGCTTATAGGGCGAGCTTTACTTACTTTAATACGCATAGGACCTCTTAGTACTAGCCCGCGTAGGTAGCTAGGTCTAATATAATCTATTCTTTTATATAAGTATTATTATTACTTAGGGGGTCTTATAAGAGCCGTTTAAGGCGCCGGCTTATTACCCTAACCCTATATACCTCTAGCCCGTTTATTATAGTTATTATAACTAAGCTAGTATTAATATATTAAATTTTAATATTTATATTAGCCCGGCTATCCACGGCGCTTATAATATTACTTAGCTAAATTCCGTACCGCTAAAAAGTACTTTACTACTTCTTAAGCGTACTTACGTTAACTACAATAATTATAGTATTAAGCTAGCTAAAAAGGGCGCCTAGCCCGAGAGGGGTAGACTTATTAACGGGCATCTTTAGCCTACTAATTACTAATTATATATTAGGAGTAGAGTAGTGGTTTATATATTAATAAGTTTGTTTAGTAGATTTGTTTAGTAGATTTGTTTAGTTTAAATAGAGAGTAGCTTTGGGCGATATTAAAAGCGATAAGGATAGAAAGAATCTTTACGAGCTTTAAAGAGTAGTAAATATAAGCCTATTTAGCCCTTTTTTTAGAAACCTCTACGTTACTATTAAAGTTTAGAACCTCTGCGGTTAAGGGCCGCCTCTAACTATTGCAGCCGACTATAGCGGCCGACTATTACAGCTAATAATTATAACCGACTTCTACTATTAACTTTTCTAACTAGCGCTACCATAAGGTAGCTTGCCTATCCTAAATTAAATAGCGGTTTTTATATTAAAATTATTATATTATATTAAGCGCGTACTTAGGATATATTACGTATATTATATAGTTAAAAAGTATACTATATTATCTAATTTCCTTTAAAAACGTAATCTTATTAAGGTCGATCTTTTATACCTATAAAACTAAAAAAAAAACTACTATATAAAAGAGGATAGTACGTAGCGATTTAGGCTTAAAAAAAGATATAAGAGAATTATTAAGCTTAAGTAGCCGTTAAAAGCTAGAAGTAATACGATATTTAGCTACTAATTATTAAATAAGTTTATAAATAAACTACCTCGTAGAATTTAAAAATAGCGTAAAACTTATATAATTTAAATACTATAATAAAAATACTTCTTTTTTCTAAATTATTATACTCGTTATTAAGCCGTGGCTTTTATTAGTATAAAAGTTAATTACTTTAGTTATAGTAATTCCCTAAAGCTATAAGTAACGAACGATATAAAGGCTAATTAATAAGGTCTTAGCGATTCTATTTAGTTATTCTAGCATAGAGTTAGTCCTAGTACTAAGTAATCTGATTTATATAACTATAAAGGGTTTCTTACTTAACCTAGTCTTTTTTAGTAACTTAATAATAATAATAGCCACTTCCCTATCCTAGAGCTCTATAAATAATAATCTATCTACTTAAATACGCTACTTAAAGGGTAGAGCTACGAGCTCCGAAGTAGTATAAGTATCGTTTATAGCGGCTCTAGCCTTTTTATATTTAATATTTAATACGATTATAAAGAGCGGTTTCTTAATATTCTTTTTTATTTTATATTTTTTAAAAAGCGGACGGCCCGCGTCGGGAGCTCTATGTTTAATAAAACTAAAAGAACTTCTATTACTATTTTAAAAAATAATAATAAACTGCCTTAAGAGAACTAATAAGTAAACGAAGTTTTACCTTATTTTATTAATTTCAAAGTTTATTGAAATCCTCTACGGCCCTAGCTTAACTATTCTAGTTCTATAGTATAATAAACGTATTATATCTTTTATAAAGTCTAGGTACGTTAGGTAGATATTTATATATAAGTAGTTAACTAATAGATAAGTATTATTAACGGGATTATAATAAATTTTATAATAGAGTTAGAATAGTATTACGTAGGCTATCCTCGGGCTACTAAACGGGTTATAAAAAGGTAAATAAAGAGTATAACTTACGCTCTTTAGTTACTAAACTATACTAAACACGTTCTAGTTATTAATAATATATAATAGAGAAATAGCGGTCGAATTAGTATTAACTAGCTAATAAGCGTAAGCGAAAATAATACGAGCATTTAGTAATAATATTAAGTACATAATTTTAAATAAGTTAACTAAGTTATTAATATAGAGAGTAGCGGGTATTAGTAATATTAATATAACCGCAATAGAGTCTTATTTAGATAATCGGTCTTTAATAACTATAATTTACTCTATATAACGCTACTACTCTACTTAATTACTAAAAGCCTACGTTCGCTCTTTAATATATATAGATATAATAAGAAAGGTTAAAAGAATATAATATTTAAATAAAGGACTATATCGTTCCTTAGGTAAGCTAGGAGAATAAGTATTATTTAAGTAGCGCTTTTCTAAGTATATAAAGCTTTATATTAAACCGGGGTATAGTACTTAATAAGCGCGTATACTAGTACTTAGATTTATAAGGGGTCTATTTTATTAATTATTACTAGCCTTAGCCTTTATCCCGAACCTAAGGTTCTTACTTCTTATTATTTATATAAAACCTAATTTATAACCTATATAATAAATATTATACCCTTTTCTTACTTAGTCCTCTTATTACGGCCTAAGTCGATAATAAACTATACTTATTTACCTCTCGTATTAATAATATACGTACTTTTTATCTTATCTATTCTTATACCTAGCTAACTACCTTACCGAACCCCTACTTAATTAATTAATACTTAAGACGAATTACCCTATTATACCCGCTTCCTTAATATTAAAAAGGATTAACTTAATAAATTAAAAATAAAATAAACGAGTTAAGCCTAAGTTTCGAGACCTTAGGCCTTTAGTAAATAAATAGTATATAATATTTGATACTATACCTATCTTAGTACTAAGCTTAGAAGAATTTATTAATACTATAATAAATAATTATTATAAGTTAAGCTAGGAATTGTTAAAATATCGAAAAGCTCTTTATTAATTAATATTATAAGCACTACTAGTCCGTTAAGTATACTCTAAATAGTATTACTTACTATAGTATATATAAAAAGCTACCCTTATTTATAAAATTACGTAACGTAGCGCTCGAAGTTAGCTAGAGTTATAGCTTATATAGCTTTATTGAGTTTATATAAGGGGCTATATTTAAATAAAAAAATAATAAAAAGGAGGAGAAATACCCGTATACCTCTTTTATTAGCGGATTTAATAACAACGAAGCTAAAAACGAACGTATATATAATAATACGACTAATAATAAACGCAATACCTTTATATATAAGAACTTATACCCTCTTAAACTTAACACTTTACTTAAATAGGATTCTTAAAATAGTAACTAATAAGATAAAAAAAGAGTAACGGATTATATTAATAAAAGAGCCTCGGAATTATCTAACCGATTATTACCGCTAGTAATTAAGTATAATTACGTTTTAATAAAGGGAGTAGAGGTACGTAAGGTTTTAATAGCCTACGTAAATCTACCGTCCGAAATACTAAATTAAATAAAAAAAATACTACTTATTAATAGTACGTCTCCGAATATACGTTCTCTTTTACCTCAGTTTATAAATAACGCGCCGTTAGACGCCGGCTTATTATTTAATATTACCTCTTTTATACTTACGAAATCTTTATTATTAAAGGCTATTTAGCTTATAATACCCAAGCGATCTCCCGATTATAACAATAGTAATTTAGTAAGTACTTTAAACCTATACCTAGATACGACCTCACCGTAATTTAAAATATAATAAAATAGCTATATATAATATAATATCGTAATAATAACCCCTATTTTAAAAAGAAAGAGGTCGCTCCTAAAGAGCCTTAATATAAACATAAATAATAAGTAGCGTCCTTATTAAAAATAGAAACGCCTTTAAGAGTATAAGTAGCTATTTTTATAAAATAGCCTAATTTAATTCTATAGCGTACTTATCTAAACTTATATAAAATAATAAGAGGGGAATTATATTATAATTAACGAGAAGCTAGGTAATAGTTTAGTATATTCTTTTTATTATATTAAATTATCGGGATATATTTCTTTCTTAATAAAATAGTTTTAATAATATAATCCGGACCTTTTTTATTAAATTTATTATTAACTTTAAAAGATTATAAAAAGTAATAAGTTAAGCTAGTTAATTACGTTTTAGTTTTTTTAAAATAATAGACCGGCTTATTTTAAATAGTACCTATACTTAGCCCGTTCCTCTTATTTTTGGTACTCTATACGTACTATAACTATTTTTAATAGACGCGTATAATTATAAACTAACTTATAAATATAACTCAGCTTATAAAAAAATAAAAAAGGTACTTGATTAACTACGCTAGGAAGTAGAGCGCTTATTACTTAAGAAGTGGACTAAAGCTATTAGGGCTAATATATAATATATATTAAGTAACTATTAGGGTAATAAGTAGCCGTCTAAGTATATATTATATATCGTTTAGAAATTACGTACTACTTATTAACTAATATTACTTATATGCGTATTTTATTCGAACTAGAGATTAATCCTAGCTTACTAGATTAATTAATAAAGGGGCCTAACTACGCTTTATTACTTATATTAAAGTTACGAAAATCCTACTTAGTCTTAGCTTAATACTTAAAATTAATAAGCCCGCGCGGGTAATCTATCTCAACGTTACTTACCCCTAATAATTATTATAACCCTCTAGTTTTTTCTTTTTTATTACTATTATATTTGTAAGGTATACTTTTTTAAATAGGTTTTAGTATTAGGTAAATAGTACTTAGTAAACTAGGTAATATCGCTAATCCGAGAGTAGGTACTTAGTATTAAGTAGACCCTCCGATATTCACTTTAGTAAGTATAGGGCATAATATTAAAACTATATTAGTACACTTTTCTACCTCAGCAGTGCCCCATAATATTAAAATAAAAGAGGTATAATATAAAGTATTATTACTATAATAATAAGAGCCGGTAATACTATATTATAGCTAAGTAACTAATAAAGACCTATACTAAAGAATAGAAATATCGCAAAGAATAACAATCGTAATAGTATTATAGCTCTAATAATACTCGCTACGTACTACTAATAATAGGTTATAAAATATCTAGCTAGTACTTATTTAAACTCTTTAAAGCATATCCGACTAGTATAGGGGATATTATTAATATAGCCCGATAAAGTATAGTGAAAGGTAGGATAGTCTATATAAACTACTATAAGCCCATAGTTTAAAACGGCGCCCCGATAACGAATTTTATAAGCTTAGTTTCTAGCGTTATTAATAAGTTCTATACTACTTAATTAGTAAGTTTATAAATATTATAACCGCATATAAGTATATTTAAAACGGTAGCTAAGCTAAACCTAAGTTAAGAATAAAAAAAGGCGTATTTACCGGGCTAGTAGTTAAGTAGTTTATCTAGTTAAGCAACCTTATTTTAATAAAAGTACGTTTTCTTCTCGTTATATTATTAACTCCGGGCCGTAAGGGACTCGATTATTAAACTTTACTAACTTAAGTCGAATTATTAACGTCCTTATAAATACTAATATATAGTTTTTTATAAGTACGCTTCTAGTTATATAGGCTATCTCTCGTTTTATATACTTTTATTACGCATACTAAAGTAGCAAATAAGGCTCTTATTATAATCTTATAATAAAAAAATCTTAATAAAGCTAATTTTACTAAAATTATAAGCGCGGATACTACTTTTAATATAATAAATAATCCGGCGGGCTACTTATTATAATTAATAATATATAAGGCGTTATTTTATTTTTTTATACTCTTATAAGGCCTCGGTTGATATTTTATTTATAACGTATAATACTATTCTTACTTTAATACGTAAGTCCGGATAATATATAATAACTATATATTTAATTATATTACTTATTAACTTCGGACGAGGGATATTAAAATCTAAACGCGTAAATAGGAGATTCTTAGCTATATAAAAAGCCTATAATTAGCTTTAAAAAGATAAAATTAGGGGTTAAAGGATAGTAGCTATCTTTAGCTAGCTCGCGGATTAAACTAAGAAAATAGCAATAGTAATAATAACTTTCACTAAGCGAAATCTCAATTATTTAAAAAGCGAATTATATCCTTAGCTTTTAAAATTATAATAAGAAATATTAGGTACGTAATTAGTATTTTATATATTAAAAAGTAGATTATTATTAAGACGACGATCTTAAAAAGCCTCACGGTTTTAAATATTTATTAAAATCGGCTCTCGTATTTTAATATTTTATACGACTTTATTACTAGCTCGCTAGCTTTTTAAGCTACCTTAATACTATATTAACCGCACGTATAATATAAGTTTTCTTTTTAAGCTCACGGCTTACGAGTTAGGGGGTTAGCTATTTATAATATTAATAATAATTAATTAATTAATTAATTAATTCCTATTTAGTTTTAGCCGCTTTAATTAGTAATTATGCCTAGATAGCGGGGTTTAGTTAATAACTAAAGCGCTTCAAGTATTAATCCGTAACGCCCTACTTCGCTAATATAAAATACTAACTAGCTATTTCTAAATTTCCTACTTTACTTTTTAACCTCTATCTATATTTAGCTAAACCCCTTATATAAACCGTAGTTCTTTATTAATATATATATATATCTAGGCTCTATTAAGGTCTTTTTCTTTATATAACGGTTTAGTATACTTATAATCTCTTTTTAATATTTAGCTTAGTTTAGTATATAACTTAATCCCGTATTACTTAAAGATCTTGGTTTATTTTATATATTAAATTACCTTAGCGGCTATTTTACGCTTATTTAATATAACTTAGAGATTATATCGTCCTAAGAGGGTTCTAAATTCTTAGCGCTAGAGTTATTAAAACTTATAATATTATAATAAAATATATAATACCGTTTATCGTCCTTTTTAATATAAATAATTAGTATTAATAATACTTAGTACTCTTTAGTTAAAAAAGAAGTCCTAGAGCCTGATCTTTTTTATATATATTTAAACTAAGAATACGCTCTAGCGTTTACTAAGGCCTTCGTAAAATTCGAGGACTTTTTTTTATTAGTTTTAGTATAAAATAAAATAATATTCTCCTTTATATTTTAGTTTTTTAATTAGTTTACTATACGTAATAAGACTATTTATATAATTATATTCTAATTATTAACCTAAGTTTAAATAAGGCTCTCGGCTTATTTATTTTAAAACTTATTTAATCATTTAGCTTCTATCCTATTACCTCCTTAGTAGCGATACTTACTATTTCGTTATTTTAAATACTAATATAAGCTAGTACTTACTAAAGCTCGACTTTAAGTCCTTATTTTTAAAGGGCTTTTATTTTTTTTATAATAATCTTAAAAAAGTACGCGCCGGACTTTCTTTTTAAATTAGTTAACGATTTAATAATAGCCTAGTTATCGGTATATATAAAAACTTTATTTCGGTAGTTTCCGTTTTCTTTATCTTTTTATACTATCTTAAGAGCTAGGACGGTAGTTTAAAACTCTCTTATATAAATAATAAATATCGTATTATCCCCTATATAAGATTTCTTAGTTTATTATATAGTTATATAAACTACTATTACTTTAATCTAACTATTAATACCGCTACCGTCTATATAAATATAAACCGCGTTAGTATTCTTTTTTAGCCTACTCCGTACTTTTAATAATATAAATACGCAATCCTTACTATTACGGGGGAGTAATAAAAAATAGTATATACTTATACTCGTATTATTCGTTAGTTATATTTTATTTATTACGTATCCGGTTTATTATCGTTTATTTTAAGCTAATTCTCTTTCCTTTACGTATAATAACTTCGGCTATACCTACTTTACTAATAGTATTAATATTATATTTTTATATTTATTATTCGATTAATAGGAGGTATATTTCTATATTTAGTACTAAGAACGAGGTTACTCTATATACTCCGCATATTATCTTAGTTACTCTAGCTTAGAGCTTCTATAGTTTATTTAATACTTTTTTTATATAACCTATTTTATTTTAATTACTATTAGACTATAGCGAGTATATATATATTATTTATAATAATACTACTCCCTTATAAATCGTTCTTATCTCTCTTATTATTACGCCTTACGTAGAGCTACCTAGATTACTAAGTATTATAATAGTATTCGTAACTTTATATTTTATATCGTCGATATGTTTTTTTTACTTAAGGGCTAAGTTTATAATAAAACCGAGGTATTCATAAGTTACCTTAGGCTTAATTTCTCTTTATAAACTATAAAATATTATATCTTTATTAATTCGGGTTTTCGCTCTTATAAAATAAGTAAGCTAGAACTCTTTAAGTACGAAGACGGATATATAAATAAGAGCTTACGTCTCGGCTTTTTAAAACGCTTCTTAGAGCTTTTAATAAGTTTTTTTCGTACTATCTCTTATAATAAGGATCGCTACGTCGTTAATAAAGCCGGTAGTTATGATATCTCCGGTCTTATTATAGCTATTTAAAAGATTTACGTTATAAAAGAAGTAGAATATTAATAAAAGGGGCGACCCTTATAGGATACTAATATTAAGTTTATAAGTTTCGGATCGGAATCCGTTTACATAAATCTCCGTCTCTTAGTATCTAAAGAAATTAATAACTTAACGTATCGTTGCTTTATTAATCTACTTTTTTTATAAGTTATACGGGAGTTAGTAATACGAAACGTTATTAAAAGCGCTTAATATATCTAAAAAAAGTAGGCTTATTACTATTCCCTATCCTTAACCCTAGGCTTTATATATCTTATTTACGATTTAGTATAGTATATATTCCGTTAACTAACGTCTTTTCTTACTTATATAACTATTTAATAATAATCTATATATTTTAATAAGGTAGCTTAGTCTCCTCGCTATAATAATATTTATAATTTTACTTACTATATTAAAAAGGGCTATTAGCTTATATATTTTAAGCACTATATAGTTATTTTTATTTAGCTTTTTAAATACTACCGTAATAGACTTTTTAAAGTATTATAAATAATATCCTAGTTAGAGGCTCTAGTTAAATATATAGACGAGTGTTATAGCTAGCTAATTATAGTAAGTATATTAATAAAAGTTAAGGCTACGAATACTAAGTAAATAGTATTATAATCGTAAAAAGCTTCCCTAAAGCTATATTTATAAGTTATAAAGTAAGTAATTAAGGCTTTAGTAATTAATCGTAGTCTTATTAAAAGGGTTCTTAATAAAAATAGTTAAAAGCGATTATAAGATCTAATACTAAGTTAATTATTAAAAAAGCTATAAGAAGTCTATCCTTAAGCCCAGCTTAAGTTTATATTATATATAAGTCTCGTTCTTAAATATATCCTTTATAATATCTTTATTTATTATTATCTAACTATTTACTAAACAGTCGTCTATTTTACTTATTTATAATCGTCCGTCTTACTTATTTACGGGCGTCCGTTTCTTATCTTATTATATAATCATAATTATATAACTTATTTATAGTTCTTCTATCCTAAGAGGAGTTACCCTAAGTTCGTTTTTTTATATATATAATATAATAACTGCCGCAGGCCTTATAAGGCAGGCCCTAGTTTTATTATATATATTAAGTCGTAATAATAAGATATAGCGTAATTTAAAGTTTAGTTACTTAAAATACTAAGTTCGTAATACCGTTAGGGCCCGGGGCCTTTAGTAGTACTACTTCTTAAATAGTATTTTCTATTTCGCTTTTTAATATTAATAATAGGCTAATTTAGTTACTATACGATACGTTATTAATATCTTCGAGATTTGCTTTAGGTAGTAGGGGGAAAAAGGTCTTTTTAAAAAGTATAGCTTTTCTTTTAGGCGTTACGGCGACTTGAAACGTATTAAGGTTCTTAATTTCTAATATAATAGTCGACGGCTAGCTTTATCTACTCCGGGTCTATTTAGTAATCTTTTATAGTAATCTAGGTAACTTAGCCGCTATTTTAATTACTTCGTAATATATTTATTAAAGAGCTTTTTTTATAATACGGCCTTTTTTATTGCGTACTATTTTATATACTTCTTAGCTCTCTTTTATCTATCGCTTATTATAGTTATAGTATTATATTTATTTTAAATAGAGAAATTTCTTATAATTTAGTATATAAGTAATTAAGTAGCTCGGTATTTCTTTTTATTAATCCTATACGGTGCTTATACTCTATTTTAATAAAGTAGTTAAGATATATTAAATTCTTATTAAAGTAGGAGCGAGTATAAGTAATCCTTTTTTAAACCCCTATTTCCCTTTTCTTTTTTTCTTTTTTTCTTTCTTTCTTACTTTTTTACTTTCTTACCCTCTATATATTTTTCTTTCTTAGCCTTTATTCCTACCTCCTATACTTATCCCATACTATAGAGAGTAAGTATATCCGATCCTTATATAACGTCCTTACCTATTTTCAAAATAATACTAAAATAAGTAGCAAATATAAGACGAATTCTTTAGTTATAATTGGTTTATTTCTAAATAGCGAGTACTACCCGCATAATAACGCGCTAATAGTTTTAAAGCGCAAAATAGCTTATAAATTCTTAATAAAAGTTAAAAACGACCTTAGGTTCGATATATTTATACTAATTTTATACGCTTTTTTATAAACTACGATTTACGAGCTAAGGAAATATCCCCGCTTTCTTTAGAAGATACGATAGAGTATTATACTACCTATCGTTTATAATAATTTTAATAAAGTCGTAAGAGAATTAATAAATAAGTATAAGGAGTCGATCGTAAAATATAAGTAATTTCTTTAGGATTATAATAGCTTTAATAATATAAAGTATTAGCTATTATAAATCCCTAAAGGGTATAAACTCTTTTTAAACGTAAAATAAGTAAGATTAAATTTAAAGCTAACGGGTTAGCCTCGTGAATTAGGTATATAATACTAGAGAATAATAAATTAAGTAACGTAAATATTATTAAGTCTAATAGTAGCCTATTATTATTTAATAATAAAGTAGCTTTTTAATACGTAACTTAGCCTAAAGTATATTAATAGCTAAAAAGTACTACTTAGGGGGAAGTTCTATAAGTTAGGGGTCCTAAACGTATTCCGGCTATTAGTAGTTACTAGGGAGTCCGATCTCTAAGTATAACTAATAATACTTAATAATAAGTAATAGCCTTTTATTATTTTTAAATATAACCTTAGAGCGGTAATGCGCTTTTTAATAAAACTTAAGTAGATTATATAGGTTTTATAATTTTAAAATAGATATAAGTAACGGCGCCGTTTATACTATAAAATATATACTACTACCTAAGTATTTAAGGAATTATTACTATCTAACTTTTATTAGCCCGACCCTAAATAACCTTAACTTATTCGTATTACTTATTATAAACTTAGATATATCCCTTTAGTTATATTATATTAACTACGATCGCTACTATTAAACCCTTAATTAAATCCTCTATTAGTACTTTCCTCTCTAAATCTTAAAGCACTTACTAATTAAATTTAACTTCTTACTAACATAGCTATTAACGTTTTAATAAACTTATTATTTAATAAGTAAAAACTAGTACTTTTATCTTAGTATACTACTTCTTAACGTCGGGTTTTAGAAATTAGATTTAGTTTATAATATATATATAAAATTTAATTTTAGTAAAAGAGGAAATATTAGTATTAAATACGGTTACTAATTATTAGTAATAAGGTATTAGTCTAGGGTATTATAAAAGACGAGGTAAATAAGGGAGGTCAATAATTTCTAATAATAAAAAGATAATACTAAACACCCTAGCTTAATAGGTTACGGCCCGAACTTATAGTTATATTTTAAAAAGTAAAAAAGTAAAAAAGTAAGAAAATAAAAAAGTAAGAAAATAAGAAAGTAAAAAAGTAAAAAAGTAAAAAAGTAAGAACGTAAAAAAGTAAGTAAAAAAGAGGTAATATTCTAAGTACCGTAATAACTAAGGCCGTTTCGAAAGCCGGTAGCTTAATATTAATAAATCGATAATTTAGTAATAAGCTTAAAAAACTGTTTTTAAAAAGATCGATTTTTGGGGGCCGATATTCGCTAACCTCGGATATAAAAATAGAAGGTTATTATATTAATAAATATTCTAGTTTTTATCCTTATTTATTTTCTTTTTTTTAAGTCGTAAAATCGTTTAAACGGATTTTTATATTTATAATTCTATTATTTATAGTCTCTAGCTAGCGAAACGCCTTTTTTATAACTATATTAAACCTCTTAATAAAATATCTTAATAATTAAGTTATTAATTTCTAACTAAAGGGCTATTTAAGAAGTAATAAATTTATAAATACTAAGTTTATTAAGAATTCCTAGCTTAAGATCTAAACTATTTATAATTTTAACAAGTATATTAAATCGAGGTAGGATACTTTATTAGATTCTTTTAGTAACGATTACCTATAGCTTAATATAAAATTAAATAAGCTAAACCTTAGAGTAGGATAGGTATTAAAAATAAAATAAAACGGAGCGGATTATTTTTATTAAGAAATAGAGTTAGTTATTCTATTAAAGTTTACGGAGTACCCTCGGATCTTTTACTAATTTTAAACAGGACTTTTATATAAATATAATAGTAAATATATTAATAGTATTTATTATTAAAAAGATATATTTAATAACGCCGGGAGGCTCTAATATATTATATTAATTAGAGAATTTAAGAGGAATATTCTAAAGCTATTTTTATAATAAGTAAGAACTATTAAGTATAATAATAATTAAGTAGCTCTAAGCTAAGAGCTTAGAGAGTAAGTTTTATACCCTGCGAATACTCGTCCCGTCTTAATTATTAAATTATATCTTAGGATTATATTTACTAACTTTACTCTAGTCTCGTAATTAAGTATAGCTACCCTTAAATATTCTATTTTAACCTAAATACTTATATATTCTTATAATTCTGGGCTATAAAAGAGAGTAGGATATTAAATTAGGATTACTTAGTTAATTGCTAAGTTTATTTTCGTATAGAAATAGAATCTTAGTATCGTTCGGAGCTAATTTAATATATTATTTATTAATTTATTATATAAAGTATCCGCAAATTATAAAGTTATAGTTACTTAGTATTTAAGATTAATAATATAATAGCTAAAGGACGACTTTCTTTTAATAATAAACTAATTTAATAAAAGCGAGATAAGAAAGTAGGTCCTAAGTATCCTTTGGGTTATTAAAGAGTAGTTAACGAGGGTAATAGAGCTCTAGCTTAGTAGTTAAATAATAAAGAATAGTTAGTTAATATTAAAGGGAATAGATTATATAACTCTAAGGAGCTTTAATAAGTTAAGCCTCCCTCCTCCTCCTTTTTTAGAGACGTCGAGATTTATAATACGGACTAAGGTTAAAAGTTATATATATTAAAATAGGCAAATTCTTATTCTTACTTTCTCTTTTTATTACGGTCTCGTTCCTTTTTATAAAACTATTATTATTTATATACTTACTATTTTATTTATACTATATATAAAGGGAAGTACGTACTATATTATAACTAGAATTATATAATTATAAAGCTTAGAAAAATAGGACTTAAATAAGAAATTACTTATTAGCTAACTAATAAGGGGAGAGAAGCTAGGCTAGGTAGTCTTAAATACTAAAAAGAAAAAAGTTATTAAACACTCGCTAAGCTATATATTTAAATTAAGTAGGGTAATATATATACGTCCCTCTTATAATATATACTTAAATATACCCTACCCCTCTTATTATTATTTTTCTAATTACGTCCTAATTATAGCAATTCTTATTTTTTTAATATAATTATTAAAATAAATACCCTAAGCTTACCCTAATTACGTAATTATTATTAATAATAATAATCGTTAGGCTCTCGTACTAACTTTTTTATAATACGCATTCGAGTTCTAATTAATAATTATTATTATACGGGGGGAGCTAATTTTCTTCTTACCTAATCTTTATTTTAAATATATTCTTTAGCTATAGCTATAGAATTGCGATATTTTACTAAAAAGTATTATTCTAAAAATTAAGATACCAGAATAGAGTAAACTCTTCGATAACGAGGCTTCGATTTATTAATAACTATAGCCGTTATAAGGGAGTATTATACCGAAATATTTAGGCTTTATAAGTATAAGAAGTAAGAGAGCGCACTTATTATTAAATATCGGAGGAATAATAACAATTATAAAAGGAATACCGCATTTTAAAACGGCTATATTAAAAAAAATGCTCTCTCTCCCTATTCGTCTTATTTATTAACATAGTATAAAGCTAGGAAACTTATTAATATATAATATATATTTATATAGAAATATATTCTATATCGTAAATCTTATAAAAGCTTAGAAAGTTTTACTAAAAGTTATTAATAAGGAGGTCTATATACTTGAATAAATATAATATTTTATAAAACGTTTCTAATCTCGGTAAGATGCCTTACTTAGCTTAGTAAAGTTATTTAGGTATTATTATTATTAACGTGCGTATTATTAATTAGTAACTACTAAACGGGTTAGTAAACCTCGCCTTATTTATAGGAATAATAAAAAGATCTCTATCTTAAGCTAGCTTTCTCTTTCTTATTATAACCGCTTATAAGCTATTAAATAGCTAAGTTATTATATCATCGTATTAAACTAGTTAAGAAATAAATTATATGACTAAATTATGTTATTAAACTCGTCTTATTAATTACTATATCCCTAGACTAATAGAGCACTAGTATATATATTCCTAGACTAGCTATTTTCCTAAAGCTATTTTTTATACCTATTTATTTTAGTTATTAATTTAGGTTTACCTTATTATAAATATGCCCTACGAACTTTATAATAAAGGACGTATATAGCTAGTCCGTAATAAATAAAGAGTTTACGAGTTAAACTAACTAGCTAATAGCGCTTTACTTAAAGCAATTAACTAAGCTTTAAACTTAAATTAAATTAATTAAGGGCGACTTTCTAAACTATTTAATATCGAATAGTTGTAATAAGGGTATTAACGTAGAATATATAGAACGGTTATTTAATAAAAATAAGGAATAAGTACGAGGCTCGTTATAAAATAAAGGGTAATTAATAAATTAATTAGTTAATTTACGCTTAGTTTTAATTTTTAATAAAAATAAGAAACGGCGCGGGACTATACGTAAAACGAGCTTCGAGGCCCTTAAAATAAACCTGATTATAAGCCTTTAAATAGGTTAAAAAATAAGAAGAGGGGGGGGGGGAACGACTACTTATATATAATTAGTAAATACTATTTAGAAAGCTATATAAGGAGTATAAAATCTTATTATTAATAATACTGCCCTAGCCCCTACTAAGGTAGCTAAATATAGCGGGTATTACTAATTAATAAGACACCTAGGAATATACGGACCCGTAAACGTATAAAGAGCTAAAACTAAGTAAGAACTAATAAATTAGTTAATTAATTATTTTACCTAGTCTAGTTCTATATAATTTACTAAATATACTATAAATACGCCTTAAAACCCTAATAAAGTCTATTTATATTTTATAAACTTATAGCCTTTACTAATACTAGATTATCTTAGATAAGATAATCGTTATTAATAAAGTAGCTCTTTTCTTTTTTATATTAAAGTTTTAATAGATTTAGTATAAAAAGACGGCGCTAAGCGATTTTAACCGTTCTTATATAATATCATAAGCTTTTTTAATAGCTCTTAAGGAATTAAGTATATCTAATATTATAGGAAATACTATTATAACGAGAAGAGAATTAGCTATTACCTTAACTATTATAATTTAATATTTATTAAGACCTTTTCGTAGATTTATAAAGTAATTATACCCGATTTCAAATTATTATATATAGCGAACTATTAGCGTTCCCGTTAGTTACTATCCTAGCTCGTTTTAATAATTAAAAGGGCGACGCACTCCCGCTTTCCTTTAGAAATCTATAGTAATATTATAGTTCGGGCTATTAATTAAGAGACTAGCCGTCGAATAGCCGTTTAATATACTAAGAGAAAATATAATAAGTTCGCAAGAAACGTATCGCAAGTTATATCTTTAAAAAAAATATATTTAATACGTATACTTCGAGGGTACTTAATATATTACGTAATTAATAAATATAGCTACTAATAATAAAAATATATTAGTATTTAACCTACTATCGTAGATACTAGCTATAAGGTTATACGCTTCTAGTGATTACCTTAGTATTCGATAGTTATTATTTATTAATTCGTTAAGTAAACCTACGATTATTTAAGAGCCGGATATTTAATAAAAAATAATATACCTTAGTAGTCTGGGTAGGTTTATTTAAACCCGAGGTAATATACGTAAAATAAGTATTCGGGATAAGGAGATTCTTAATAGTATTTAACTTAAGTAGCTAGGGCTCGAAAATGCGCGTAATTATAAGCGAGAGCTTATAATTATTATAAGTTACCTAGGGCTTACTTTAAGTAATATATAAACACCTTTACTTAGAACCCCTTTATAACGCCGTATTAACCTATTATATATCGGTAGTACTATATAACTATCCTATTACTACGGCCTATTCGCTTTATTAAAACTAAAGTATTTTAATATTATATATATATACTACTAATTAAAATTTCGACTTCTATTATAAACTAAGAACTATAGACGAATTTACTTTATAGTTCTATATATTACTTTACGTAAATAAAATAGTAATAGAAATTTAGAAATATAATAGTTCTCTCCGTAGCGCAATCGCTTTATTAATACGTCTCGACCTACGATATTAATATTATATTAAACGAATTTTTAATATTATAAAGTTAGTTATAAACTAGGAGCGCTCGAGTTATTTAGGGGTATAGCTATAGTAAGGCTAGAGCCGCTTAAAATAAACTTTACTTAACCGGCTTATTAAAAGCCCTAGTACGATATATTTAATAAAAACGGCATTAAGTAGTTTATTAAGCTTTAAGTTACCTAGGCCTAATAATTATAATCTAAGCCCTAGAGTTAAATAGCTAACCTCGTTATATTTAAAATCCTACTATTATAAATACTTTACTTAGACTAGTATAAAGCTCGATAACGTCGTAAATATTATTCTATATCGACGTTATTAATAAGGAATTAAAATTATTAGCGGGCTTTTACTTCGTTATATTAATAAATAGTAAGTATATATTAAATAAATAAGGCTAGATTAACTATAGAACCCTATTTACGTTAATTATAATTATAAAATATAGTTTAAATTCTTTTTTATAAGTAATAGGCCTATCGTATTTAATATCGAGTAGTTATAAGAAGTATTATCCTTATTAAAAAACAAAAACTAGTTTCGGGTAGATTAGTATAGTAACTTAAAATAATAGTATTTTAAAAAATAATATTAACTATCCTACTAGGGACGCCTAAGCCCTAAAATAATATAATAATACTAAAAAAGTAATATTTATTAAATAAACGATATTAATTTAATATAATATTACTAAGGTTAATTAATTGAAAAGTAATTATTCTACTTAATTAAGGGATTCCCTCCTATCTTAGTCCGAGCGGGGTTCTATCTTATATTTATTTATTATTATTAGTTTATATATATTATTTAACGTATTTCTAATATCCCTTTATCTAGATATAGTTATTAATTTAATATACCCCCCTAGTTAAGGCCGCTTAAGTAGAGACTAGTTAGTTAGCTAGATCTAGATCTAATTTTCCTATTTTACTGAAGAGTTCTTTTTTTTTTAGTTTTAATAGTTTTTTTCTTTCTAAGTACGTAGAGATATTAACTAAGCTAATTTATTTAATAAATCTTCTTAAGGACGTATAGTATATTAGTTTAGTAAGCCTATTTATAATTATATTCGTAATAAGCTAATATTTTATTTTAATTCTATTTATTTACGCCTCTTATCTTAACTGATAATTATATATATCTATATATTAGAGTTTTAACTATATTCTAATAATATCCTTATTAACTAATTATATTATTTAGAAATTATTATATTAGATTTATATACGTTCTTTATTTAGTTATACTTTAAGCTTTATAAGTAGCTAGGAAATAAATATAGCCTCTTTAGCTACTTACGTAAGGGTAAGTAGCTCGGCCTTTATTATTAATATAATAACGGTTACTTATTTATTCGCTTTTTAACTAATAGTACTATTAAAAAGCCGTATAACGTATACTTATAAACTCTTATAGTTTTTTATATTATTAGCAAATAAAGTATCGCTAGTTATAATAAATTCATCGCCTTTACTAAACTATAAAGCTAATAAAGCTATTTTTCTAAAATAAAGAAGTACTTAATTAGTAGCCTTATAATATTTAAGTCCCGGGTTTACGTTAAACTTAATAAGTTTTAACGCTACGAAGGCTACGTTAGGCCTCGTAATAATAGCGGTATATAATATTAAACCAATCTTTTGTTAATAACGCTAGATAGATATAATAACTATATATAGCTTATATAAACATAACTATTCTCGTTTAATAAAAATATTATATCTTTAATATATATTTTTAATAAGGTTAGCGATCTTATTAATATAATTAGATTAAAATAGCTAGATTAGTTTCTTCTTCTTATCCTAGAGGACTTCGATTTTAAAGAACTCTTATAATAGTTTTCCTCCTATTAGTTCGTATTATTTATATAGTTCTATTATTACTTTCTTAACTTCGTTTTCTTTTTACTTTTTATATACTAAGACAATATCATTAATATAAAAAAAGATAATAATACTTCCTTTAGTTATATAGTAGGGTTCGTAAGGCACGGGCTTAAATCCGATCTCTTTTAAAGTAGCCGTAAAGTCTTTTTATTATAAAAAGGGCAACTTTCTTAAGCTATATAATGCTTTTTAGAGTATTAAAATAGTTCCTAGTTTCTTATAGCTTAGTAATATTTATATAAAAACGTCTTTATTTAGTCTTATATTTATAAACTTATTAATAGCGTCGTATTAAATAAGCTCGAGATTAAAGCGTATAGAAATTATTATTAGCGTATAAAAAGAGCGTCTAATTAATATTACGGTATATATCTCTTTATTAACGGGCTTAGCTTATTAATCTCTTTTAATAATAAGACGCGCCTTCCCCTTTTAAAAGCGTCCGTACTTATTAAACTTATATATATAAACCTATATATAGTCTAGGATTTAATAATCCTTTACCCGGGAGTCTTATTAATTAATCTCGATTTAAAATCTTATTTTAGAATAGCTACGTAGATATTCTTATTCTATTATTTTAAAAATCGTTTTTATAAAATATTACTTAAGTTCTGCGTAGCTCCGTAATAATAAAAGTATTTATTTTTAATATAAACTATCGGGGGTTTTAAAAAGTTATTAGAGCTTAGCCTTATTAATCTTTTTACTATTTATTAAGCTAACTAATATAGCTTAATGTTTAGTAGAGAAGGCCGCTTTTTATATTTTAAAAACGTCCTTATTATTATCGTATTTATAAGTCTTAACTCTTAATTAATTTATATTATCCCGAATTATTATAATTAGAAGCACCGTTAGTAAAAAAGATATAAAGGATAAGTGCGGACGACTTTAAATATTAGAATTCTTAGCTTAGTCCTTAGTACTAGCTTTTACTTAGCTTTTTAAGCTACTTTTTAGTTTCCCCTAATTAACTTCTACGTCCCCGGATATTCTAAAGCCTTTATTAGTACTAACTAATTAATTAATCTTAGCCTCTAATTATTTAGCTCTTATATCTCTTTTTTTTTCTTAGGGAGCGGCGTCTTTTTAACTAAGCTAGGTTATAACGCTCTTATCCTCCCTTTAAAAGCCGTCCTATATTTTAAATATAATAATACTACTTAGGTCTTTTTTTATTATAACATTTCGGTTAGTCTCTAGCTCTTTTATTTATTTAAATAAATTAGTTAGCTCTTATTACTTAATATAAAGGATATTATCTCTTAGTTAGTTAATATTTTTATTAAAAAGTTTATTTTTATTAAAAATAATATCTCTTATCGTAATAATCCGGCCTATTTATAGGTTCTAAATACGATATATATTTGTTAATTAGTATTCGACGAGAAATCTAATTTATATTTTAGGGTTTAATTCTTTTTTTTCTTTTTATTATAGCTAGGCTTTTAAGGTTATTACGTATACTTTATATTTATAAATACGTAAGTATACTTAATATAGTTTTTAATTTTAAACTACGATTCCGTTTTTATATATAAGAGCTATATAAAATCGGTTATATAGTATTCGCTAGCTATATATATATTTTAGCGTTTAATTATATACGTAAACCGCTATATAATATATTTTAATTTATATATATTTAGAGAGTCGTGCTCTTATTCTTATAGCCCACGCTTTTATTTTAATTACTTTACTTAATACCTTAGCTCTACCGTTCTAGGCCTAGGTATTAGGTACTAATAACTCGATTTTAATATAATATAAGTAGAAGAACGAGGAGGTAATAATTCCTTTTTTTAGAATCTCGTTATTATATTTTACGGCTTTTAGTTTAACTTAGAACTACTACTAAAGAATTCCGAATAAATTCTCGAGTATTATATTAATGGTACTTAGGCTTCTTTTTACTAAGTAATAATCCTAAATTATTCTAAACTAGCGGTCCGTTATTAATATTACGCTTCTCCTCCCTATTAGGTCTTTAAGTAGGTTATAAAAGTCGATTACTAATCTTTTACCGGGTCCTTATCCTATATTTCGTAGCTAGTAATATACTTAACGTTTAATTTTAAATAGTGCGTATTTATCATACTTAATAATAGTAGGTCCTTTAATTCGTACTCCGTTTAAAATATTAACGAGGCGTTTTAAAGCTTATAGACCGGGATATCCGAGGTAAAGATACTATCGTCTTGCGTCTACTTTAGTAATATATTACTTAGTCTAGGAGTTAAATATACGCCTCTACGTAATAAATATATTTTTTATAATATTTAGAGGTACGTCTTTAATAATAAACTAGTTATAGCAAACTATTGACTTATAAATAATAGTATCGTCGCTTATTTATAAATAGTTATATAGTGGTTTTTTTTCCGGCTTTATAAGTATAAAAGATCGACCTTAACGGGATTACGCTTTTAAAGGAAATTATACGATATAGTATACTTTTTAATTATATAATACGCGCAATATATCCTAAGTACGCGCTTAACGTAATATAGTAATTTCGATACGAAAACCGCTATTTAATTTAGGATAGGTAAGCTGCCCTTTTTAGTAGCGGCGCCGGTTAGAAAAGTCGATAGTAGAGGTCGGCTATAATAATTAGTTATAATAGTCGGCTACTATAGTCGGCCGTAATAGTTAGAGGTAGCATCCGTAGTAGGGAATTTACTTACCCTTAACCGCAGAGGTTCTAAACTTTAATAGCGACGTAGAGGTTTTTAGAAAAAGGGCTAAATGGGCTAATATTTACTACTTATACTAGAGCTCGTAAAGATTCTTTTTATCCTTATCGCTTTTAATATCGCCTAAAGCTACTCTCTATTTAAACTAAATAAATCTACTAAATAAATCTACTAAATAAACCCATTAATATATAAACTATTACCTCGACGAGAACCTATTTTAAAGATGCCCGTCGATAAGTCTACCCCTCTCGGGCTAGGCGCCCTCTTCGGCTAGCTCGACGCTATAGCTATCGTAACTAACGTAAGCACGGTTAAGAAGTAGTAAAGTACTTTTTAGTAGTACGGAATTCGGCTAGGTAATATTATAAGTACTATAAATAGCCGGGCTAGTATAGATATTAAGATCTAGTATATCGACGCTAGCCTAGCTATAATAGCTATAATAAACGGGCTAGAGGTATATAGGGTTAGGGTAATAAGCCGGCGCCTTAAATAGCTCCTATAGGACCCCCTAGGTAATAATAATACCTATATAAAAAAACAGATTATACTAGACCTAGCTACCTACGCGGGCTAGTACTAAGAGGTCCTATGCGCGTTAAAGTAAGTAAAACTCGCCCTATAGGCGGGCGGCGGAAAGTTAGGAGCTATTTTAATTAGTAATTAGGTATAGAGCGTAATATACTTAGTTTTCCCTAATACGTAATATATAATACGGCCCCGGCGGATTACTCCGTTAGGGTTATAAGTAGTTATATATAAGACGAGTATCTTATTAGTATTTACGTTTTTATAGTTACCGAAGCGATACTAAGTTATATAGGAAATTCTCGTAAAATGCGATATTATATAATCAGAGTATTCTTAAGCCCCTAGGTCCTTTAATATAGATATTTATATTCCCGTATCCTTAAATTAGTACTCTTTACTTTCTAGTTAGGACGAAGTCTCTAAGCTCTCTTTTTTAGTAATAATTAAAGCGATCGACTTTATTAAAGATATAGACCGTTAATCCTAAGTTAAGAAGAGCTAAGTTCTTTAATAAATAGAGCGTACTAAGTAATATTAAGTTAAATAAGATAAAGCTTGCTTTATATTCTTTAACGTTCCTCCTTAGTTAATCTATCTCTTTAACTAGCTTAAGTTTTTTAATATAACTAATCTCTTTTTTTAAAAACGCGTTAGTTTTAATATAATAATTAACCACGTTACGGATTAGCTTTTTTTTTTAAAATATATTAGTACTTTTTTTAAAAATACGTAATAATAATTTTCTAGCTTATAAGTACTTTTATAGGCTTTATAAACTATATTAGGGCTCCTTAGTAAGGATACCCGCTTACGCTTTTAGTTTATAGCTTAGTTTTGAGTTTATATATTACGGTTTTTATTATTTAATATAACCTCTAATTAAGGTAATATACTTTAGCTTTAGTTTATTATAAATATTAGGCTAAATACGCTTTTAATAAGTTACAACCCCTTTTCCTAAAGGCCGAGGAGATCCCTTTACTTAGCCTTTTTTTTAAAGTCCTTCGTAACCTCCCTAATTAATAATAATTTCTCTTTAAGCTTATCTTTATAAATTCTAGCGTATATAGTAACTTAATTACTAAATATTAACTAAATAGCTCTTATTAAATTTTTAAACTAAGTATTAAGGTCTTTTACCTTTTTAATTTTTTTTATAAGCGCGTAGTTAGTAGCTATTTTTAAGAGGTAATTTATCTTATAAAATCCTTAAGTATATTAAAAAGGATCTTCCTAGCTATTTAGTACTTTTATTAAGCTATAGTCTACTACTCCTTTTTAATAATACTTATATTTATTTATAAATTAGTATACTACGTCCTAAGGTCCTATATTATATAATAAGAGCTTTAGCGCAAACTATAGTTTATTATATTAATAACTTACGCCTTTAGCCTTTTTAAATTCGTTTTTTATTCTTTATATTTTTTATAATCTTATTTATATACTCGCTATTCGAATATAAAAGAGGCTTTATTATTTATTATTATTTTAAATAAGTTTCGAGTATATAAGTATAAGTCGGTTAATTTAGTTATTAAAAGCGTTAAGTTACTTATTAAGGATTAGTTAACTATTTAATTCAATTACTTATTATAACGGGTCTATCTTTTTTATTAAGAAAAGTAGTCTAGTTCGGTAATATAAAAAGAAACCTTCCGATTATAAGTTTTAAATACTAATTATTAAGGTTTTTTTATTAACACTTCTTTGCTATTAGGATTAATATAATCCTATAGGTATAAGCTAATAAACTTCGTTTAGAATTCTTTATCCTAATAGCCCTAGTCTTTAAAAGTCCGTAATAATACCTTTTTTAATAACGTAATATGATTTAATATTATATTTACTTAGATTACGCAAAGCTTATTTTAAAGTAATATAAGACTTTTAATTATTAAATAAACGATATTAATTTAATATAATATTACTAAGGTTAATTAATTGAAAAGTAATTATTCTATTTAATTAAGGGATTCCCTCTTATCCCGGTCCGAGCGGGGTTCTATTTTATATTTATTTATTATTACTAGTTCGTATATATTATTTAACGCATTTTTAGCATCCTTTTATTGAAATTTAGTCGTTAATTTAATAATATTTAGGTAAGGGGGATAAGTATAGTTATATTACTTAGAGTAACTACTAGGCCTATAGTAAATCTATATAAATAAATAAAAACTATCCCTTATAAAGTAATACTAGCTTAACTATACGATTAACTAAGTAATAAACGTATATAATAAGTTTTACTTAAGTAAAAGTATATATCCTAGGCTTTATGAGCCGACTTAGTAAAATATTTTAAAAAAGCTTATAATTAAGTTACTAGCTAACTCCGTATTAAATAGATTATCCTATATTAGCTCTTTTACCTTAATTAAGCGTTTATTATCCGCTAGTTAATACTATAACGAGATCTATTTATATACTATAGCTTTACGGACTTTATTATTTTAAACTCTACTCTAAAAATAATATAATAATAAATAAGTCTTTTATAACCCTTTTTAGTCCTAGTCCTCTAACCTCTTTAGTACGGCGATTTAATAAAGACACTTCTCTATTATATAAGTATAGTATTAGTAGTTTTATTAATAGCACTCTAAATATCGAATATATTTAGTATTATAAACGATGCGATTATAATAAGTAACGAATTAGGTACTATATTATCTATATCGAAGTTACGTCTTTAGAAACCTTAAGAAATATTCTTAATATTATAATATATATATTCGAGCCTTTAGCTATTATAAATTAATAGTATATTCGCTAGTTTTAATTCTATTTAGCTAACTTTATTTAAATAACTAGTCGTTATATTTTAAGTTTACCTAGAGAAGTGCTTTTTAATATCGTAGCCCAGGCTCTTTACGATCGATTAACTTATTACTATTTAGCTATTTATTTTACTAACTAAGTATATACAGAGACCGAGGGTAATATTTCTATTTAATTCTTAAAGAAGATCTATACTAAGTACGTTAAATTTAAGGGTATTTAGTATATCGGCTATTTATAAAACACGCCTAGTAGTAACCGGGATTTCCTTTTATTTAACTTAAGTTTCTTAATATTTATTAATAGCTTATATATTACGAGTAATTACTTTAGTATCCGGCGCTTATTATTTACTAACTTATTAAAACTATGCGTAATTATTTAAGAAATTAGTATATAGTAAAAAGCCGTAAAATTAAAAGACGTTAGTAGCCTTATTTAGATTTATAATAATATAAGCTTTAGTATACTATAGCGATTGTAATTAAGTATACTAATTTAGAGCTTTTAGGGTTTAAAACTACGTAAGCTTATTATTAATAATATAATAGTTTTATAAAAAATATACTAAGGCCTCCCGCATTTCTCGTCCGTATATAACTAATTTAAAAATATTTATAATACGGAACTAAGTAATTATATATCCGTAATATCTTATAACAATTTATAAACTATAGCGTACTTATTTTATTAGAATTAGGAGATTTTAATACTCTATACGTACCGTATTAGAGAAAGTCTCGACTTTTATTAAGCCTTACGGACGATAAATAAAGCTACGATATAGCTTTATATACTATTTTATAAAAGTAAAGTATTAACGTAAATTTAGAAATTTAAGGGCGAGCTAAGGACTATAATTAGCTTATTAATATATATTAATCTATTTATATTCTGTATTAAAGTCTATTTATAATATATAGCTTATAACGGATTAAGGACGTTCTACTTTTTTAAGAGTATAGCTATAGCTAAACTAGGGCCGATTTAAATAAATACTTCTTAACTTACTTAATAAGGCTATAAGTTATATTTATACTAAGATAACGACTTATAGTATATAAAAACTAAGATTTTAATTACTTTAACTTAAATATTAAGGTCGGAGATTAGTAATCGAGTAACTAACCTCATATCCTCTCTCTTATTATAATAAGTATTATGCTTAGAATAAAGCTAAGCTTAAATACGTAGTTAAAATTATTCTATATAATTACTAATATATAAGTAAACTAATTATTATTAAACTTCTCTTTTGCTATACTAATAGAACCTTAGTTTATATTAGTTAAATTAGACTTAACTACTTATAAAGAGCTATAATTATTAACCTAATTTTTATATTATAATTAGGGTTTTAATTAACTAGCGACGGGCCTTATATAAGGAGCGCTATTTTAATTAAAAAATAACTAATCGTACTAGCTTATAAAACTTAATTTAAAATAAAATAGCATAACGATTTTTAATAGTAGTTTTTTAATAAGAAATACTAACTATCTTATTAAGGGCGTCTTAGCCCTAAGATTACTAAGTAATAAAAGATCTCTTATTAAAAACGATAGACCTAGAGAGCCCTATCCTTAGTTTATACTAATTAATTAAATAAGCTAAAATAGTCCGTTTTATAAATCTATCAAAAGGTCCGTAATCTATTTTAAAATAATTAAAGGATTTAATATTTAAGATTCGAGACTTAAAGCTATTAAAGCTAAGATAATAACTATTTTATAACTAGTTTATATAACCTAGTAAATAGATTACTTAACGTTTAGCTAGTTTAAGTATACTTAAGAGTTTATAATAGTTATTTTTAAATAAATAAAGTCCAAATTTAGCTATATTATTCTATCCTTATATCTTATTTTTATTTATTAAATTAATTAAATAGATTACTCACTAACTACGTCTAAGTATAATATGAGTCAAATTAGCCCCGTATCCTTACTAAGGTCTAATTTTATTAATAGCTAAATAATATTATAAATTATTTATAACCGGCCCTAATTACTATAACTAACGGTTTTTAACTTATTTAGAGTATATTCTGAATAGAACTATAGCCGCGAGAACTAGACTTTTAAGTATTTAAAAAAATCGCTATTATTAATAACTACGATATTTATTTATTATAGTAATAGACTCCTACCCCTCTTTATATAAATTCGTCGGCCTATAATACTTAGCTTAGGACTTATAATTAAATTACTTATTTTATATTTATAAGTCTATATAGTATTAATTATCAATATTTTATTAATTAATAAGATGCGGTAGTTTAAGGGGTTTCGATCCTTTAGAACTAGCCTACCGGTCCGTAAGGTTTATTAATATAATTAACCTCCGGGATCCGGAATACGTTATAAAACTAGGCCCTTTACGTAACTTAGTACTAATAATCCGTAATAAATAAAGTAAAATAAGCGCGCATTTATAGTTCTTATACGAGTTACTAAATACCCTATAATTAGAAAAAAACTAATATTATAAATAAAGTAATACTTCGGTACTATCCTCCTCCTATTCTTATATTATTCATACTATATAAATAACTATTTAAAATACCAAAACTTTAACTATAGAAAAGACTAAGAAAATCTTATTTTTATTTAAGTATTTTTATATAAAAGAGTATAAATAAAATAGTAATTTATATATTAACTTACTAAATATTCGCTTTTTTCTAATTATAGGGTAGTAAAGTGTATTTAGTAATAATATAAAAAGGATAAGCTCCCCCCCCCCCCCCCCCTTATTACCCTAAGAGGTAATAAAAAGTTAGGTATTTTTAATATATAATATATAAGTAATACTATATTAAAAAAAAGCATAGTTAAGTATTTTATAAAGGGGACATCCTATAAGATTTCTTAGTTTTATACCCTATATTAATAAAAATAAGACTTATAATATAGTTTTTAAACTTATATTTTTAAGTCTTAGTTCGATACTCTTTTTTTATTTTATAAATATTAACGGCCCTTCAAGCTATTTTAACTTCGACTCTTTTATTTTATATTATATAATAAGCTAAGAATTATATAATATAATAACTCTAAGTAGGGGATCGAATGCTTAAGGAAAGCTATTTATTATTTATAGAGGCTATATATTTAGCGGGGTATATTATTAAAATAATAAGGGGGAGAAGGTAGGGTATGGGAGGTTAGTTATAATATAAATTAAAGTCTTTTTTATAATAGAATATAACTTAAATACGCCCCCTCTAGTTAAATAAAGTATCCGTAAAGTATAAAGTACTTATATAAGTATAAGTCTAGGACTAGGGAGGCGTATACTCACGCTCTTATACATTAATTCGTTTTAAAAAGTTTATAAATATGCTCTTTTTATCCTTATTAATATACTAAATAGGAGTATAATAAGTTATAATAAACTTTATTTTATAAATAGAGCCGCGCCAGTATACTTTTTTAAAATATATATAAATTACGTCTCCCCTAATTACTTATAAATTATAGTTTTTATATAAAGAAATAAGAATTCCGGTTAGAGCGGTCTTATCTAGAGATAACTAACTAAGATTTAACTACGTAAGCGTACTTTAATTATTAAAGGGGTAGCGCTTTTCAATAACTATAAATACTTTACGCGTTACTAATTTAACCCCGGATATTTTTAATAATAGAGTTACCTAAGTACTAAGATTTAAGCTACTTAAGTACTATAGGGCGCTAGTTATTAAAACTACCCCTCCGTTACCCTCGTCCTAAGATATTTTTCTTTTTTATACTTACTTTACTATAAGTATACTTTTTTTTTTATATTTCGTAAGTAATTATTACCTTAATATTTAGAGAACTAGTTATTAGACTTAAGTAATATTCTTAGCTAGGCTTATTTATAACGACTTTATATAAATATATTACTTAGTAATAGTTTATAAGCGTATTTCGAGGATACTTTAGAATTCGAAAATAAGCTAGTTATATTAAAAAGTAAATATATAACTTTTTATACTCTTATTCTTATTTACGTACTTTAATTATATTTTAACTTCATTTAAAATCTTATTTTTATACTTACTTATAAATAGTTTTTTATTATTAGCTCTATAGCTAACCGTAAATACTAAGAGGTCGTTACCCTACCGGAGCTATTCTAATTTTTTTATTTTAAAAAGGTCTATTTTAAAATAAATTTATAATACGAGCATTTCGTACTTTATCCTACTAACGTTCTAAAGCTAGGTTATAATAGAGTAATAATACTAGTGCGAGCTCGTTTTATTTACGGGGTTTTTAAGAATATTACTACTAAATAGGCTCCCGCGCTTATATCGTTTTTTAAAAGACGTTTATAATATTTGGTTATATTAATAAAGTGGGTAATGCTAATATACTGTCTTTAAATAAGAATACTAAGGCCGAAAGTATATTCTTTTAAGCCGGCTAATCCTAATTATAAGTAGAGATCTTTACTTAAGGCCCGCTACCGCTTTTATAAAGTCCTCGCTATATATAAGAAGCTATTTAATAATAATATAATTATTATACTAATTCTTAAAAAGAATATTTATTTATTATTTTAAAACAGAGCTCTTACTCTATTATATAAGGACTTTAATAAGCTTTATTATTACTCCCCTCTCTGTATTATTCTAAAGTTTATAGATAGTACTAACTTAGGATAAGTATTATTTACTTATTTCGACTTAGCTATTCCTTATTTTATAAACTTATTACTATACGGCACTATTTGAAAATATTTATATATTAATAAAATAAACGTTACTACCGTAACTATCGAGGCTTTATACGATCTCCTAAGCGTCGAGGATTTAAAATACTTTTATATTTTATTATTAAGAATCTTTATATAACTTCTTTTTTATATAATAAGCTAGTTACTAACTCTTATAAAAAAGATTACTTAGCTTATTAATATCGTAAATAAGTCCTTATAATACTACTATACTTATACTCTACTTAGAATAAACACGCTTATATTTTAATAAGCCGGAATAGACTAACGACGTAGCGGGCTTATTAACTAAGTTAATAATAAAGGGAGTTAGTTATAGGCTTAGATCCGGGTTTTATACGGAGTTAAAATCCCTAAATAAAACCGTATTTTATAAAAAGCTTTATTTAAATTTGCGCGGCTTATAAACTAGTTTATAATTTCTTTAGAGTTTTTTTATATTACTTAGTATAATATAATATCTTAATCCTACTGCTATAAGTAATTATATTAATAAGGTAATACTTACTACTTTTAAGGATATTATAATTAATAGTAACGCTAATATATAACTTAGGTTACTAAAAAAGATAATTTATTTTATAAAACTAGCGCTCTAACGACTTCTTAATTAAGAGCTTATAGTCTTATACTAAATATACTTGAAAAAGTTTTAAATATAGACTCTTAGAGAGTCCTACTTAAATAGCCTAGTAATATAGTACTTTTTTTAAAAAATATACTTATTATTCGAACTAAATGTTAAGATTTTTTATATAGAAGTAGTACGTAGCGCTAGATATAAAATAAGTACAGTAAATAATCTTCTTAAAAATATTATATTATTATTAGAGTATAAAGGGGCCTATAACCTTAACTTATATAATATTTTTAGCCTAAGGGTAACGTATAAAAGTAATGGCCTTAATAATAGCTTAGACTTTATTAACCTAAGTTAGGGTATTTAGACTCCTCTATTAGAGACTTATTATTAAATATATAACTTTTATAATTATAGAGTAATATAAATAAAATAAGTATAAACGATAATAGGGCTAGTAATATTTAAAATATTTTAAAAATAAGGGGGATAAATAGGTTCAAACGTAGCGGTTTAGGAGACGAGAATGTATTATATATTAAGAGGCTAGGGCTACTTTTACGAATCCTATACGGCTTAGTTAAAAAGAAGTAATATATTAACGGCTATAGAATATAAATAGGTTAGTTATTAACGAGATTTAAGTACCGTTTTAGTAAGCTTTACCTAAATTATATCCGTATTATCCTATAGTTTAAATATATAGAGCTAAACTATTATAAAAGGCTTAAACGCGAAATACTAAATACTAAGTGCCCTATAAACGATAACTAAATAACTAAACCTATAGTATTTTATAGTTTATAGCTATATATAAGTATATTACTATAAATATTACTTCTTAGTTATAAATATAATATTTTAGAGGCGAGATCTAAACGAGTATTAAGAACTCAAGTATTTAGAAAATAGCTAAGTTAATAACTAAATTTTAATAATTATATAGAGTTGTAATAGAACGGAAGCCGCCGGCTAGTTTTTTTTGATAAGTCTACTTATAATAATACCTATATTTAAAGAATATTTTTATTTAGTCCCAGTATTATTATGTTATTATATATATTATAAACACGAGATAATTAAATTTATCCTCTAACTACTTCTTTTTTTTAAAAAACTTAAGAAATAAAAAAGAATTAATAGAAATTTCTAGTATAAGAAGTTAAAAAACTCTATTTTTTTATAAGTAATAAGCCGTTAAGTACTTTATAAATTATAAATAGCTTTTTAAGAGAGAGGTAAGAAGAGGTCGGGACCGAATTTAAAGATTAAGAGATCTATTTTATCACTTTAGTAACGTAGAGACCTCTTAAATAATACTTAACTTTTAGTTAGAGTATTTAGCATAGTAGTTTTAAAAGTAATATAAATTATAAGCTAATAATTTAAAATACCCGTCGAAATTTAGCACTACCCGTTAATATCGTTAGAAATAATAATAATAAAAAGTTTAAATAAGTAATATATTAAAATAAAAAAAGAAGTTATAACCATAACCTAAACCTCGAAAGACGGATATATAAAAGAGGCTAATACCGTTATTATTATAATAAGCCTTTTTTAAATAAAAAAAAAGAAAAATTATAGAATCCGTTTATAATATATAATAGACTTAGGTACTATCTTAGATCTAGTTAATTATAATAAAAAAAGCTTAAATTTATTACTCCCTCTATAATAAGGAAATAATAAGGATTAATAGACGTTACGATTTTTATTAAATAATTTAAGTTGAATATATATAGGGTCTTATTTAGCTATAAGACTCGTATAAATCTAAAAGTCCCTAAGTATTAATAACTATTATAATAAATAGTAAAATAATCCTTAAATTACCTTAATACGACGAAGTTTACTTAGTAAGAAGCCCTTTAATATTATAATCTTCCCTTTCTTATTTATCTTAAAGGGTTATTACTAAGTTCTTTATATTTTAATTTAATATTAATCTTTTATTTAGATTCTTAGTTATAAATATAACGTAAGTTCTCCTATAGATATTAATAGCGAAGTGCGGTTCTTAAACTCTTATACTTATTTTTAATCTAGGCCTTACGGTTTAGTTATAGTTAACTTAAATATTTTAAAACGTTAAGAACTAAATAGAATCGCTCGATAGCGCCGTTTATTACTAAGTATATATAATTAAAAAGCTCTTAACTCCTCGAAGTATTTAGTATCTTATATATATTATAGTACCTAATTCTTTAAAACTAGAGTTATACTAAAGCTCTAACTAAGATATTAAGCGGCTATTTAGTTTTTAGCTTATTTATATTAAAGTATTTATTATTTATATAAATATAAGAGATTAGGACGAGGTAGCCTTTAAGCTAATTACTAAATTAATAAAATCCCTTATTAAATACTATAAAAAATCCTACTATATTAGTCCCATAATAAAGATATATAAGCAGTTTAAGAATAATTAAGTATAGATTAAGGTATATAACGACTTTATACGAGCTATTGAAAAGTTCGTATACTATATATATATTTACGCTTTAAAAGGATTCGAAGAGCACGGCACTAGCGAGTTACTTATTAATAATAATAAAAAAGTAAAAGAAATTATTTTAAATATAATATAATTACTAAATAGGATCTCTATTATTTCTTAATTATCTTAAGGAGAATACTATTAAGTAAATTATTTTTTTATTAATATTATTAATCCGGCTAGCTTAGTAAATACCTTTTTAATAAGTTATATAAATAAACTTCTATAAGATTATATATAAAGCTAGCGGTTCCTAAAGCTCTTATTTTATTAAATATTTCTTTACGCTAATCTATTTTTTTAAGCTACTTAGCTACTCGCGCGTATTAATTATAATAATATTTTAACTTTAAATCCGAATACGCCCCGGTATTATATTAGCGTATTACGAGCCCTATTAGTCTAGCTTAATACGTAACTATTAAACTATTTTATTACGATATTTAAAAACGTTAAGCTTTTTATTAAAGCGCTACTTAGTTCGTTTATAAAAGCCGAAGATAAGTAAATAGAGTTCTTAAACTAAATCTAGCGTATTTTCGTAAGAACGTTATTATTATTTATTATAAGTGTATCGGTTTCGAAAGTAGCCGGGTATATTATAGCTATATATAATTAGCGTTAGTAAGTTAGGAACGGGAATTATAAATAAGTAGTATTTATTATAAGCTTTAGTACGTAGTAGCGCCCTATATCTAAAACGCTAGCCTTTAGGGAGGTTTTATATACCTATAGCGAATAAACCGTTTAGTAATTTATAAACCCCGACGCTATTACTAAGGTCCGTAAAGGTCTTGTAACCGCATTTAAAGTACTAGTTATATATTTATCTCGATTACTTATTAAGCTTACCGAACGATATAAGTAATAGGGGTTATATACTTATAACTAAATTAGCGAGCTAGCGTTAACGTTCTAAAGGAATTTAATCGTAAAGTATAATATACTAATTATTAATATCCGTATTTCTTTTATATATTTCTAAAAACCTACTAACTAACTTATAAATTAGGCCTAGCGTCGGAGCTTTTAGTATAGAAATACTACTTATTTTAACCGGTCGATGGAAGAAGCCCTCTAGTTATTTACGAGAGGAGAGTAGTCAACGAGATTATAATAAGAATAGCCCCGATACTTAGCGGTTATTAAAATAATAAGTTTAATATAGTAGTCCCTTTTTAATACGGAATTATAATAGAGGCTATTAAATAACGTATAGCTTTTAAAGTAGTATTATATTCCGTTTATATACTTTAAAAAGTACTCGATCTTTTTAAAAAACGTTATATTTAAAAAGACGTTAGTTAATACGTTGAGTATAGTAATTATAACTAGATACGATTCTAAATAGTAGAGGAGAGGGCGTTTACTAATTTAATACTTCTATTATTAAAACTTATAAAAGGACGAATACGAAAACTATATAATAGCTCCTATTATTAATAATAAAGCCTTAAAGAATTTTTTTATGCGTTTACCTATTTATAGTAATAAGTAAAAGGGGTATAGGAAACCCGTTTCTAAAAGCGAAGCTTTAGATATTAGTAAATAAGAAGGTTAGAGCTACGAATATAGTATACTTAGACTATATTACTTAGTTAATTACTAATAACTATATAATCGTAACTAAGATTTAAAGTAATAAAAGGACGATAAAAAATATACTTTTATAAGCGAGGTTTATTAAGTTTTAGTAAATATCCGTAATATTTAAATACCGATTCGGAAGTAGGTATAAGGGTTATGGCTATAAAGATTAGGTTCTAAGTAGTAAATAGATTATAATAACCCGTAAGGTTAGGTTTAGATATAAAATATAACGTAAAAAAGAAAAAAGAGAGATCGTACTATACGAGCGGGGCGTTATTATAAAAAAAGGGGTTATAGCTTTGCTATAACTCGTAATACCCTTAATACTACCCTAGTACGCAATCCCGTAATAAATATTTTATAAAAAGATCTAAGTAATAACTTAAGCACTGCGCACTAAAAAACCTAGTATTCTATACGTAACTTCGCAATATAAAAAAGTATACTACCTTACCTAAAGCTTATTTATATAAAATAGTAATATATTTTTTTAGTTACTCCGGGTATCAGCATAATAACGTAGTACTTAAGAGTAAATTTTTTAATTTAGGAAACTAGTTATTTTTAATATAGTTATTAAAGGCTAGCCGACCGATTAGTATACTACGATATTACTATATATTTATATCGCTACTTCTCTAGTTAAATAAAAAAAGCCTCGCTAGCCCCTAGCTTTTTATTTATTAAATAAATAGAGTACTATAAGATATACGAATATTATAACTAGGCCGAGAGTAACCCCGGCTCTTAGTAACGTAGTATTTATAATTAATATTAATAAGTTATTAGCCGTATATAAACCGTTAATAACGTTATTATATATATTTATTATATATTTATATTCGTTTATTAATAAGCCGCCCTTAGTACCCGCGTCTCCTAAAGTTATTTATATAGTATAATATAAGAGTTAATTAATAGTTCTTATATTTAGCCGCTTTATACTTTTATCCTTAATAAAAAAGTAGTACTTATTATAGCCTTTACTAAACTAATAATCGACTCTATTATTATATACCTAGTTTTATTTCTTAACTATACGTAATAAATTATTAATTTTAATACTAATTTAAGCTACGAAGCTAGCTAAGTTGTTTATTTTAAAAATATATCCGCGAGCTAGGGCGTTAACTAGCTCGACCCTAGGGCTAAGTAACCTTAGAATATACTAATTCTAGTAGTTCTAGTTAAGTATTAACTAAGTAATAATATTATTACCTTAAGACCGACGATAGAGCATACGACCTATATCGCTATACGAGTCGGCCTTAAAAAAGAGTCTTAACTTTTATTAGTTAATAATAATATAATAGGGCTTATATAACTTAAATAAAGCGGTTATAAGCCTTCTATTTCTAAGATTAATAATTATAAGGATTTATTACGCTTTATTTATAAGTAACGTAGCTATATTAACCTTATATACTACTTTTAAAGTATTTCCTATATTATTTTTAAGTTATATTAACGTCTATTCGGGTTTAATAAGGGGTAAGTATTCTTATTATAAATCTTTACGTTAAGAAAAACTATTAATAACTAGGAGGATCCCGTAGGGAGTATAGACTTTAAATACCTCAGAATTTTTTAATTTTATAACGGCGCTATAAATAACTCCCTCTTTAATAAGTAAGTTTTTAAACTTAATATTTACTTAGGCTTAAATAGCCGTACCCCCCTCACGAAAGTAAATATTTAATAGCTATATAATAAGTAAGCTACTTATATAAGTCGGCTTAATTATAGTTTTACTTTAGAAAAACGCCCGTAGCTTTATTTAATATATTATAAGAAGGTCGATAGTAAATACGTAAGGCCTAGTTAAAATAACGAAATTATAAAAATAAGCCGTTAGTACTAAGTATTTAGGCCGGCGTAAGCGATTAGTTTAATATCCTAACGTCTTAGCGTTAAAAGGATAAGGGTTTAGCGTCCGCCCGCTTATATTTATAATACTTAGAATCTCTAAGTAATAGTTAGGGATTAGAGAATATTTTTATTAAAGGCCTAGACTATAAAGAAATTAATTATCGTAGGTCCGTTAATTAAAAAGGCATCGATCTACGCAGTAGTAAATTCCGGCCCGGGGCCTCCGCTAAGCATAAGCGAATTTTATAAATATTATTAAGTAGCGTTATAGGAGTTATTATAGCTAGCTACTTCGGAGACCGAGTTTTAGGGAATTTATATAGTACTTTTAAAATACGCTATTATACCTCTAATTTTATCGCTTTATTCGATAATTAATATATAAAGACTAAGTTACTTTACTATTATAGTAGTTATTAAAGTAGCGGCACTATTACTAACTATAAGAATATTTATTATATAGTTAAGTATTAATTTTATAACTCGTAATACTAACCTAATTCCCTATTACCTTATATAGAGGTATAAGGTATTATAAAAAAAAAAAGAAATACTAAAAGCCGGGGCTAAGAATAAAGTATAACTTATAATAATAGGGTAAGTACTAGTATCTGATTTAGGGTTAAGGTTTTAAAGATCTAAATATTTAAGTTATATACCTATCGCTATATAAACGCGCTACGTAAGTAAGATTACTTATATAGGATACGTATTTCTTAAAACTATTATTTAAGTTTTTATAATATATCCTCCGAGCTAAATCTAAATTAGTAATTAATAACCTAGGCTACGACGTACGACGTTATAAAGTTACGATATTCTTTTCGAATTTTATTAAAATAATAATTAAGTATAGGATAAATTCGTGTTATAATACTAAACCTATTTTTTATAGCCTTTATAATATTAAGCTAGTAATAACGGATATTAGAAGCGTATAAGAGCTAGAATTAGCGGAGTAATAATAATAATACTAACTCTTATTAAAAAGTTAACTATTTTAATTAGATATTAAATATAGCTAGATATTATATCTAGCTATTACGAAACCGTAGTATTTTTTTTTTACGTATCGAATTAAGTGTTATTCGCTCGTTAGCGAACTATATTAAAAGCTATTTTAAAAATAATAAGCTAGATAGAAAATTAGCGCTAAGTAGTAAGTAACTAAGATTTCTTATAACTAGCCCCCGCTACCCTTTTATAAAAGCCGACCCGTAGCTATAGGTTTTTATTTAATAAAAAGGCTATAGTACCCGTTAAGTTTAGTAAAATAATAGCTAATCTATCCCGGCTCGTATATAAGAGTCGGTTAGTTAGTAAATAGTATTAGTATAGCCGTCTCGGGCTCTACTACCCGTTTTTAAAAAAAAAAAAAAAAAGACTATACTAATTATAAACGGAGTTACTATTAAAGTAAGCAAAAGCGAGAGCTAGAAGTTATTATTAAGTACCGCTATTAAGTATTATTATAGTAAGGTAAAATAATACCGCGGACCTATTACTAGCCTCGAGTAAATAATAATATAAAACGGACTATTTTAGAGCTAAAGCCGCTACTATAAGTACCGTAAATATATAAAGAGGCTTAAAAAATACTTTTTTTAACCGAGTTAATAATACTAATACTATCGATAACTAAAATACCGATTTTAATATCGATAGTATATAAGTAGCTATAAAACGGATAGGTTTAATTTAATTAAGAATTAACTTCTAGTAAAAGGGTTGCGTATTATAAGTAATAAAGCTAATTAAAGCTAGCTTAAGCTCCTACCCGAAATAGTAATAGAAAACGGGCCGTCGCTACTTAATTAGCTAGAGATAGGTCTAGCTTAAACCTTAAATAGTAGGAAAGGGGGCTAAGTAACTTAATATTAGTTCGAAAAGTCAATATTATATAACGCCTTTTTATTATACTTTATAGTACGCGAGGTAGGTTTATTTAGGGGCCGAGACTATAATAGAAATCTACTCGCTTAATTTTAATATTACGTCTAGGTAAATTAAAAATAGCTACGTATAAAGATTATAATAGACCTTAATAATATATAGTAATACGGGGGAGGCGCTAGTTTAAATAGGATATTATAAAGCTCGGAAAAACGATTGGGTACGTATTTTATAAAAGACTAACTACTAGATTTATACTACTATACTATACTACTACGTAGAGTATTATATAAAGACGCTATAGGATAATAAAGTATACTAATTATTATATATATATATATATATATAGTTTATTACGCCCCGTCTAAGCTATTTAGGGCTCGTATAATTATTTATATACTCTTTACTTTCGTTTATATCCTTGCTTTTTAAAAGCTTATATAAGCCTTATCCGTCTCTATATATATTATTTTCTATTTTATATATTAATATTACGGTTACTCGTAGTATTAGTAATAGGCTATTTTAAGGTCATTTCTTAAAGTATTCAGCGTCTTATTATCGGTAGCCGAAGCTAGTCCTATTATTAGTAATACGAGGGTATATAGGGGTTATCGTCGGTTAGTATATTAATATAAATAATATATAATCTCGCTATTAGTTAATCTATATATCTAGCCTCTATATACTTATAATAAACTTAATCGTCTCTTTAATAACGTCTATATATAGCGACTACTTATTAGGGTCGGACGCGCTCTTTTCTCTAAAAAAGTATAATAGGTTTTTTTTTTACGTTTTTATTTATTAAAGTATTTAAGTTCGTTATGCCGTTTACTATATATAATAAAAAAGAGAATACTTTACTAATTCTATCGCATACTTATAAGTATAATATACCGAGGTAGTTACTCCGATTTAATATAAGTACTAATTTAGTCTTATTATATTAATACGTAGTTATATTAAAATACTAACTTCTTTTTAAAAAAGCTCGTTATATAGGTTACGTATATACCTTTTTAATAAAGCGACGTTAATCTTTTTTAAATATACTCTTACGTTATTAAGTAAAGCTCTATATTTTTATTATATATTTTATAAAGCGATTCTAAGTGCCGTTAAGTAGGCTCTAGTCGGTCGTTTTTATAATATCTTATTCAGTCTCGTACTATTTTTTATTATTATTTTAGCTACTTATACTAAGTCTAACTCTATAGCTAATAGGAGCTAGAAGAGTATAAACCTATTACCTCGTTTTTATAGAGCTTATATATTAAAGTATAGTTATTAAACCTCTTGTTAGCTTAACTACTACCGGGGGTTATATATTACTAATATTACTATTTTATTATAAGTAAATACGTAAATAGCTTAGTAATTAAGTTTTTAAAATAAAGACTTAACTACTTTTATTAGCGCCGCTAGCTCTACTATATATAGGTTTTATTCCGTTTTCTAACTAAATATACGCAAGGCTATTATTACGTTACTACCCCCTCTAAGTAATATAAATACCTTTATAGCCGTTCCGTAGCTTATAACCCCGTTTTTTACTAAACTTACTATTACTATCCTTATTACTTACCTAGCTTAGATTATTTTAGTAGCCTTAACCGCGTCGTTATTAATTATTATATTAATCCGGGCTTTTTATAAAATAATCGGATACCCTTTAATAGTTTTTAACTTATTAAGAAGTAAACCGTAATAAGCCTCTATTATTAATTAAAAAGGTAATAGGAATCGTTTAAAGGCTACCGCCCGTAAGTATCGAAGCGGATAGGTCTTAAAAAGGCTTTATATCCGTACTTAGAATATTATTAATTTTTTATTATATTTCTGTTATATTAATTATATACTTACTTCTACTTCGGTAATTACTATAGTTACTAAGTTAAAGGTTCTTACGATCGCTTAAGTACTAATCTTTTATACTTAGTTAATTACTCTTATTTACGCTATATAATATCTATATTTTTTAAATATTCGATATATAGTTTATTATTAATACTACGGCCGTAATAAAAAGCTATCTAGCCGTTATTAGAGATAGGCTTTTAAGCTAACTAAGTCCTAGTACGGCTTTTAACCCCTTTATTATTACGTTTATAATATACTTTTTAAAATAAAGTTTAGTATCTATCGTTACCCCTAGTACCTTAACATAGTCCTTTAGTTAAATGATATCCCCTTTAATAATAAAACTAATTAAGTTTATTAATAGCCTCTAGTTACGTATAAAGTAAATAATAACTATCTTATCTATTTTAAAAGTCGCCCCGCTTCGTCGCTTTTACTTAAGTACTCTATTAATAATATTTTAAATACCTTTTTAGTTTATTTTGCGTACTTAGTTAATAACCTACGCTATATAGTTATTAATAAAGGCTAGCGCTCCTCTGTTCTCGTTAATTTAATATTATATAAAGTCGGTATTAAAAAAGAAAAAGAGTATAAATAATAATAACGAGCCCTAAAGTAAACCGGCTTATAATAATAAACGAGCCTTAGACTTATAACTATTAACTAAAATACTTACTATTTAGTAAAAGTAAAAGGTATTAACCTATTTTACTAGCTTCTTAAGTATACCCTGCGCCCTAAGTTATTAAAATAGTCTCTTTTTATATACCCTATTATAAGCTCCCTTAATATTAAAATTAACTAGACTAACTACCTTTCTCTTCTTCTACGCTCTATAAATATACTCTTATAGTAGTACTAGCGCCTATTCTACCGACTTTTATTTATAAGTATTAAAATAGTTTATAAAGAGGAGGCTAAACGACTCGACTACGTACGAAATACGTTTTATTAAAACCGACTTTAGTACTTTTCTAAGTATTAAAAATAGCGTAATTAGTTACTGAGCCTTTACTACGCTATAATTACTTTTATTTAGCTTTTTTAATAAAATAATTTTAGTATACTACTATTATTAAAGTAACGTCCCTTTATTTAGTAAAGCTTAGAAAAGTAAGAGGACCCTCTCTTTTATTACTAGTTATATATATTTTTATATTATTATTAATAGACTATTTTCTTTAAGTACTTTTTACGGCTTTATTATAAAGAGCTATCTTTTTACTTCTCTTAGTATAAAGTTAGGGATAAGTATTAATAACCACTATAGCCGCCCCCTCTCCTCTTTAATTATATTAAAAAGAAGAGGTAAAAATATAAAAAATAATACTTCAGCTTATTTTGCGGCGTCTCTTATTGAGGAACTATTTACTCTTTTTAAATAGGGAATCTTATTAAAAATAGCCCCTTTATTAATATTAAAGTACTTCGTAGCCTTTTAAATATTTATATTAGTAGCTAAAAAGTCCTCTTAATAGCTCTTTTTTTATTATTAAATAACGTCGTAATATTACTTAATAACCGAGTAGGCGCGTTTTTCTAGCTTAAGTTAAGTATTACCTACCCTTCTCTCTACTCTTACTTAGTTCTTTTAATAAATATAGATTTATTAAAGCTATATAAGGTCGGCCGTTTATTATCTTTTTATATATAAAAATAGCTTAGTATTAGAGGTTAGTACTTTTACTACTTCGTATATTACGGATATTAGTTAATTTATTTATTATTATACTATGCCTCCCGTTAGTATTCGCCCTAAGTTTATTTCTATTCTCTTATTAATTTACTTTTATAAGCGTTTTTAAAAAGGAGTCGTAGTCGGCTTTTTATTTCGGGGGCGGCTATATCGAAAGTTATTTTAATTACTTAGTAGTCCGATTTATAATCTATTTTATATAGGGCGTATTATATTATAGTTTATATTAGCTCTTTAGATATAAAGAATAGGTTAATAATCGTTATTATGTCGTTCTTTTTTTACGTTTTTAAGCTACGTAAAAAGAGGCTATAGAGCGAGTACTCGCTTATTAAATTAATAATCGGGTTTACTTTACTTTATTAGCCCTTTAATATATCGTTACCTCCCTATAAGTAGTCGTAATAATTAAAGTCTCTTATTAGGGCTACGTCTACCCTTTTACGTATTCCTCTTTAAATATTTATAATAGCTTATCTTAGTAAGTTATACGCTTATTATAATATCTCCGGCTTTTATATTAGTACGTATACTAATACTATTAATAGCTTTTAATCCGGAATCCGGATAACGGCTATAATAATATCCGAGGATACTATTAGTACCTATTCTATTTCTATTTCTCTATTTACTTATAGTAAACTCTTAATTCCCCATTTTTCTTCGTCCCTTTACTCCGTTAGTACTATCCTTGTCTATTTACTATATATTATTAGAATAGTAATAGCCTTACTTTTTATTATTTATATTTATAACTCCTATATTACTATAGCTATAAAGTTGCGCAGTGCCTCGTTATTTATTAAACTTTTATAAACCTTAGCCTATTTCTTTATATTAAGCTAAAAAATCTAGACCTTTTTATTTATAAGAGCGCGGATATAGCTTTAAATAGTTCTTACTAAACGACTCGTAAGGTCTATTATAAAGTATACTTATTATAATTATCTTATAGTATTTAGAATAGTAATAGCCTACCTTAATATATTATTTATATACCTAGGGGTTTGCGCACTAGTACGCCTTATACTTAGTAATTTATTAATAATTATAATACTATTACGGACGTAGCCGCCGCTTAAACGCTATTATCGTACTAAACTCTCTTCTAATATAAAAAAAGCCCTCGGAAATTAGTCTATGCGTATTACTAACCTTAGTCCTAAATACGACTATAGACCTATACGCTTTAAGTATATTTTTTTTATTTAATTAAAATATTTTAATAACGGTCGTTTCGTTTTCTTAGTTAAGTACCTTTACTACTTTAGCCTTAATATTACCTTTTTTATTAAATACCTCGGTTCTTTTTATATTATTAATCTTTATAAAATAGAGTTCGTTTTATAAAACTCGTATACTAGGACCGAAGCTCTTTTTCATAATTTACTTAATAAGCCTATATTTAGTATCGTCGTAATAAATAATCCGAATCCTATTTATATTCTTTAGGTCTATTATAATAGCCTAATAGCACTAGCTATTCTATCCGTTTATAATACGTATTTTCTTTTTTATCATAGCCCGGATCCGACCTATATTAAGCTTATCGCTACCTTTTTTAACTCTTAATATATTAATTATATAAAATAAAAGATCGCTACGGCTCGGTAGCGTTACGTTACTTATTATAACTATTTATAAAACGTAACTTTACTTACTTATACTATTTTATATAACGTCTACGTATAATATACTTAAGCTATTTTGCGTCGTAGCCCTTATTACGATTATTTTAAAATCCTTATTTATCTTAGTGCTTTCGTTTTCTATACGTTCTTTTATTATTTATAGTTCTTTTTTAATAAATTATAATTCCTTTTTAATTATTTTTAACTTTATAATACTTACGTAAAGCTTTATTTGAACGTTCTTATTCTATATTTCTAACTCTTTTTACGTATTAAATATAATTTTAATTATTATATATAGCTCTTTAACTTACTTACTTATTATTAGGAGTAGTTTTTTATTATTATCCTCTATAAGTTTCGCGCGTTCTTTAGTTAGAGTTACGGCTTATATAGTCGCCGTCTGCTTACTAATACTAGAAGTCTCCGTCGCTCCGTTAGTTGTATTATTAATTATCTCTTAGGGAGTCTAGTTTAGTCGGACTTTCGTAGGAGTTTTGCTATTAGGGCAGTACCATTTAGCTATTAGGGCAGTAACCTACTTTATTAGCTAATCAGAGCCTGCCTTCTTAACTCTAAACTTTTTAGCCCCGCTATACTTACTTACGGGTTACCCGGCGTATGTGTATTATAATTATATAAGGCAGCTGCGGGCATAGTATAGTTACAATTACCTATAGTCGCAATTTCTTATAATCGTAATTACCTACTTAATTACCTATTTAAATATCTTTTTTAATAAGCAATTATGACTATAGGTAATTACGACCGTAAGTAATTGCGACCGTGGGTAGGTATAGCGGGTATGCGTATAGCGCCCTGGCCCGAGCTCTATAGCTATAAGCCCTAATTAGCTAATAAAATAGGTTACTGCCCTAATAGCTAAATGGTACTGCCCTAATAGCAAAACTCTTTTGTAAATAGTATTCGCACCTTTCGTAATAGTAGATCCTCGTCGCTCGTTATAGTAATAAGCGTTTAATTTAGCTCGTAATCTATCGCGTCGGGACGTATATAAAATCGCCACGCGGTAGATCGTATTAGTATTACGTAGCGCGTTTCGGAGCTTCTTAATAGCAATTAACTTAATAACGTCAAATGATTCTTTAAACATATAAATATCAAAAATCTTCCCCTTTAATCGAACTCTACTACCTCATTGATCTATAATTCATAGTATTCGTACTATACTATAATATTTCAGAAAGCCTTCTTATATAATAAAACCGTCCTCGTTAATTAACCTTTAGCCTTATAATAAGCGAATATATATTATAGCGTACGTAGAGGTCGATTATCTTATTAAGCCCCTGAATTTATAACCTTGATTGCTATATTCCTTACTATCCGACATACCTCTAGTACGTAAGACCGGGTACCCCTTAGATTAGTCGAGGATTACTATATACTTCGGTAGCTAAGGACGAACCTAGTTGGGGTAATTACGAAGTATATGGTCCGCGGTAAGTAGACGTAGTAGAAGAGACTTCTCTTTAGTTTAATATTCTTAACTAACGGGAGATATTAGTATTCTCGTTATATAGCCCCGAGAACGGTAGTTAATATATAGTATTTAGAATATTAAGATAGCTATTATTAAGCTCTATGACGAGTAGTACGTCTTTCGATATTATATATCCTAATTAAATAACGTATATTTTATACGGAGCTAAGCGAGCGTATAGAGGTCGTTATTCCTTTTTTAAAGTAGGTAACGCTATCTAACCTAATGGTCTATTCCTTATTAACCTCTTTAAAAAGGATCGCCCGTATGTTTATTACTACGGGTATTTTAATAGAAGCTAGGCCTAATTAACCCGTATATATAGCTAGGTTTACGATCTTCCTTCCTAGGAATCCGTATAAGGACCCGGATCGGATTATATAGGAATTCTTTTAATAGCACTTCTAGCTCTAGCTAATATGACGAGGATAAATCGAGACCTATTTAGATACGACACGATTCGGTACTTTAAGTAACGCACGAAAAGAGCCGGATAGGCTTGGTCCTAGTCCTTTAACGTTTACGAAGGGTATAGTAGACAATGTATACTAGCCATAACGGCTTTAAATCGCCTAGCGCCCATTATTGGCGTGTACGACTTCTTATAGATTACCGAGGCATCGGAAATAGAAGGCGGTAGTAGAGTAATACTAGTCGATATTAGCGGCGGTAGTAGCTATAAGATTTAGTCTATCTACGAGAATAATAGCCTACCGCTTATATATTATATATTCTAGAACAAGGAGACTATTATCTCGAAGGTCGAAAATCGGGGACTTTACTAGGATTAACGCTTATAGTAATTAACGTATATAAGGAAACATCGTAGGTACCTTAAATATAGGAGTAAGTAATAAGAGCATAAAGCAATTAACGTTACTTACTTAAGAGTTTTATAACTTAGATTACTAAGTACTTTTACCCTAACCCTACTTACTTAGTTTTAAGTCATAAATATAATTACTATAACTCTAGTCTATTATTATACGAATTTCCTTTTTAATAAGTAAGTAAGTCTTAGTAAACTAATAATCGCATAAGCTACCCTACGTATATAGGGGCCCTACGCTTTAATCTCTATATAGCGCCGTTACGCTAAAATCTCTTTAAATAGCTTTAATACCTTGCCGTATTTATTAAATATGTCCTATATTTAGTTCTACTCTATATTTTATAAGCCGGATCCGCTAAGAAACCCGGTAAAAGAACTAATAGATTTTAAAGGAACTCTTATTAAGTCGGTAGGTACGTATAGTAGTAATTATTTACGTCTATAGAGCTTTTAGCTAGTAGCTTAAGGCTACTATTTTGGCTACCGCTATACCCTCCTTCCGCATTTTACTTAATAACTCTACTTTTAACCTATTCTAACTAAGAATAGTATTACTTAATTATCCTTTTAGTATACCTAGCTCGCTATTATTAACTAATATAAACGTTAACGTATAAGTTTCTATTTCGAAAATATTACGCAAATCGATCTTAGGTAGCCTAAGGAAAAAACCTTCCTTAGCCGCGCCGGTCGTACTTATAATATTAGTATTACTTATAGAAAAATACTTTATTATACCCTCGCTATCGTAGTTAAGTAGTATTAAATCCGTCCGTTATTTATATTTTACTAAGTTACTAAGGGTTTCGCTTATATTAACGTCGTCTTACTAAACGCCCGATATAATATTATTAAAAATAGCGGCGCCGACGTTATTAGCCTCGATTTTATATAGGGTATTTATATCCTTACTTATAACTTCCTTTGCCATTACGTCTTCGTATCTTATAGTATTAAGTATTCCCCGTACGCTACTTTTAACTACCCCTATTTTCATTATATTACTAATTTCCGCTATATTTTAATTAAGTTTAGACGTTAATCTTTTCTATTGACGGTATATAACTTACTATCGGCGTTTAGTACTATATATCCCCTTAACGAGTTTTAGTAACTAGTTTAGATATACGTTAGTTTAAGCCGTTTATATAAATAGTAAAAGGCTTCTATACTAAGACTTATAAAATAATTTATATTAAGAATGCTTTAGCCGTCCGGGACGTAAATAGCTCTATTTAATTAACCGTAAGTTAGATTAAAGTAGATAATAGCTAAGAATACCTATACTCCCTTGCCTAGTTATACGGCCTTTCGTTTCGCACTTACTTTATATTTCCGGACCTTCTCTTTAGCCTTTTTACCGTATATAAAAACGACCTTATCTAACGATACGGGAGCTATAGTATTATAAATTAAGTAATTTATAATCCGAATATAATTTAATATAGCCTATTACCTGAGAATTGCTATTAGAATAGGATTCTATTGCCCTTAAGTACAATAATACGGAATAGAGGCTATTATAGACTTTATATTAAGCTTCGAAGTGAGTTAATTCGATATTTTATAGTTCGTAGATCGTAGCTATTTAGTGATCTTAACTAACGTCTATTCTTTTTTAATTAGTTCGAGTAGTTATAAAGTAATATATCTTACTTACCCCTATAAAGCGATGAATTAGTCTTAATTATTCAAATTGAATTAGCCGGCTTATATATAAACTTCAATTAAGAAAGTATTTAAGAGATATAATATGCTCTTAAGAATATATATTAATAACTATAAGATTTAAAACCTACTACCGAGTAGAGAAATATTCTGGGCGTTTTAAAAGTGCTCCGACTAATAAAGATAACGATCTAATGCTTTGATTTTACTTAATAATGCGTAGTAGCTAAATTATACTATATTAAAAAGCCTAAACGCTAATAAGCCCGTAATTATACTATATAGCCGCATCCGACCCTAAAATCCGGTTATAATAAATAAAGAAACCGTTATCGTAGTTAATTTTTAATCTTTTTACTAATCTTTTTTAGTAAAGTTATAAGCGGCTATACGCAAACTTTAATTACTATATTTATTAATGTCTAGGGCGTTTAGTAGGGATAGTAAACTAGCTATACCTAGATTTGTCTAACGTATAGAGCTAAAATTAACTTTCGGGTATTTAAACTTAATAGCTAATTAATTTCGGATACTTAAGGATGTTTGCGTAGTTACTAAGAAGCGACGTAGCACGATATAGAATTCCTATATATCGTCTCCTTATTAATTTATTCCTAGTATATATACTTTACCCTAATAACTAGTATATATACGAGATAGTTATATATTTAACCTTATACTTCTAAAGCTAGTATACCCTATTTACTAGCGAACCTTACGGATAGTAAGACGGTAAGAACGAAAAAGAAAAACACCCTTCTAAATAGCTAACTTTATAGTATATACGGGACTAAAGATTAGCCAATAGCTATTAGCATAATTAATTCTATAACTAAGATAATCTAAAAACATTTACTTAATTCGGGAAGGAAGAGGCGGGTTTAGCTTAAGGCGAGTATAGTAAGTACCGTTTACTAAGGTTTACTAGCTACGTTACTTAAAATAGCTAAAAGCTACTAAGTTTATAATAAAACGAGAATATAAAATGCTCCGACTAGTTAATAATCCTAAAAAATAGATCTTTTCTTATTATCCTAAGATATAGTTTTAATTATAAGTTACTTCCTCTCTCGCAAATATTCTTAATATTTAAAGAGCCGAAAGTTATTATAAAGGGCCTCTATAAACCTCTAGTAGTGGCTATAGCGGTTAGTTTATAAACTAAAATATAGGGTCGGGATGGGGTACGATAGTACGAGGGGTAGCGTGTAATTAAGAGCTATTCTAAAGTATTTATAACTAACTTTTATACTAATTACTCCTATACTTCTAATCGTAGTTATATATATATAGTTAGAACGACTATAGGCCCGGCCTATGTAAGTAAAGTTTAAAAAGATAAAGTACGTTACTAAGAGGAAGTAATATATAATTAATACTATACTAACGACGTATATATATAGGTTAGACTTTAAATAAGTCTATATAAATAATTTAAAATTAGATCGCATTCGGTTTTATTATAGATAAAACCTCGAGTACTATTAGCTATCGTAATATTAAGTAATTATGTTACCTTATTAATAAAAAACGTTAATATAAAGCACGACTACTGCTATTTTGTACTGCCCGGCTTAATACTACTAAATCGGATATAAAAGGCTCTTAGGTCGGGGCGAAAGATAATTTATTAAACTTTTAGGATGTGAGATCGAGCTACGTATTAGCTAGCTTAAAAAAGGAGTATACCTCGATAATTAACGCTCGCTATATTACCTCTAAGATAAGAGTTTTTAAAAGCTAAGATCGATATATTAGATAAATAAGGTTATTACGAGATTAGCGCTAGTAGACTAAGTAGCTTAGCTTATTCTACGAGATAGTTAAGAATAATATAAAAAGATATTTAAGTTTACAATACCTAAGATAAGAAGCGGTTTATAAAGTCGCTCGGCTTAGAACGATTCTATTTAGTAGTATTTTATTATATAAGCTCGTTATTATATAAGGTGTATACTAGAAGTATTCGATATAAAAAACCTACTTATCCTATTTTATAATACTAAGTATTAGCTCTGCAGGCTAGCTTTTATATCCTATATCTCTTATACTTATTTAATTACGATATACCTACGTTATAATAGACGTGTTTATTAAAATTACGACCCTAAGCGTAGAGTAAGGTTACCTATTTTAAAACGCCTTAGTCTTTTAAAGAGACTAGCCTAACGATAACCCTTAGGGGTAATAATAATTTAATAATAGGTTCACTAGGATTACGTATAGATTAGTAAATATTAGCGTTATTAAATCGTATTATAATAGGTTAACCGAGTTCGTAAGGGGGTAGTTAAAAGTTTTAACGTTAGTACTAAATAGGGGTAAGTAGTCGAGGCGAATATATATAAAGACCCCGAAATTATTAATATAAGATCTTGAGGAATAATTGTTAATACTTATATAGTAAAACGAAGTATCGTAGTAATAAAGAAATGGGTATTGTTAATAATTTTAAGACGAACGTAGATTAAGGTCGCGGGGCGTACGATACTATAGGCGTTTTAAAACCACCTCCCCGTTTAAAGCCGAGGTAGAAAACGATAAGGTCCGTTTTACGGAAGTCTTATATTAACGCCTTTTAATAACGTAAATCATAGCCTAAGTTATTTTTAGATATACGAGAGTAGATATAATATCGTAAGTAATAGTCTTAGGCTATACGGCGGTAGGTTAAGTAACGATAGAGGAAAAGCTTAGGTTTAGAGTGTTAGTAATAAGTTTTATAAAGATAATATAGAGGGAAATCTATTAATTATTTCCCTTACGTATAGAAAATAAGCAATTAATAAATACTACTTAATACCTAACTTTGCTACGCGCTATCCTAAAAGTTAATTAGTTTAATTAGTTTTTTAAGTTTCGTACGTTTAGAAAACTTATATTTCCCTCGGGCTTGCCCTTAAGCACTAGTTTTTTAAATATAATAAAGCTTTATAAAGGATAGAATAACGCTTATAGGGCCTAGAAAAAGGAAATAAAGTTATTTAATTAAGACTTTCATAGTACAGCCGTTAATATCCTTTTAAATAATAGATAAATCGATCTGGGTAGTTATTTAATATTTAATAGGTTAAACAAAACGAACAACCTTTACCCTACTTAATATCGTACGATAGATATAGTATACTAATACGAGAGATCTAATTGCGTACTAAGAAAAGATACCTCGTACCTCTTATTAAATTAAGCTAAAGAACGCGTCTACCCTATATACTATTTATTACTTCCCTACCTGCGTGAGTTTTTAGTAATCGTAGTTATTTAAAAGTAGTAAGTAGGTCTAACAAAGCCGGTCCTATACGTATATACTAAGAAAAAAGATAAAAAAGGCTATAAAGTAGTTATAGCCGGCGCTATATAAACCGGTTATGCTAATAGGGATCGCCGCGGTCGTATATACCGTTAGTTAATAATAGGTCTATAACGGTTAAACTTTATTACTAAACGTCGCTATAATAAGACTAATCGCGGTACTAATACTCGATATATTATAGTTAATAGTAGTGTTTTAGAATCTATAGGAGGACTCTAGCTTATTAGGAAGTGTAGTTATATAGGCTATAGCCGTATAAGTTATAGTTAAGGTTAATACGTCCCTTTCTATAGTATAAGTATATATTTAAAGAAGCTCGGTTACCGTACTCAAGGGTAACTAAAAAGTACTAACTATAGGGGGAGTAGTATATAGATTAGCAAACGCCTAGATCTTTATAATAACGTTTAGCGTATAACTTAGTACGACGTATATACAAGGCTATAAAGGAACTTATAGACTATTTTATTATATATAGTAGTTATAACCTAACGCTAAAACTAGTTATTAACCTACTATTAGCTTATTACGAGGGCTTATTTACTTTAAGAATTAAAGCTAATAAGATTGCTATTAAATACGGCTAATATAGTTAGTATTTAAAATATAAATAGTTTTAGTATTTTAAGGCCGAGAGAATCTTCGGTTTCTCTATTTCGTAACTTCGAAAAATAATAATACTATCTCCGCTAGATCTCCTCTTAGTATAGGACGAATAAGTACTTATCGATACTTATACTTATACAAACGTTTTACTTTTTCTCGTAAGTATATTCTCGAAGTCTACGTTACTAATATATTTATAGAGGTCTCCCGGACCTATTATACCTTAACTAAGGCTAAAAGAAGCGAACGAACTTAAGAATAGTAATATTATAAAAAGCCGTCCTTTACCGTTTCGCCCAGAGAGCATATTTTACCCTATTAATATAATATTATTATTAAGCTAAATAATTAGTCTTAGAGACTTAGAAATTAAACTAGGTCCGAGCCGGGCTTTAGGTATTAAAATTCGTATAGGGCGGACGAAGTAAATAAATCGTCGCAAAGTAGCTTAGCTTTAATATTAAAGTTTACGATTTCTTACTATTATTATTAGTTTCTAAGGGCTAAGGTTATTATAGTACGGATAGTCTAGGACTTAGAAAAGAGACGGTAATATATAATTAAGAAATATGCGCCTTAAAAAAATAAGTATAGTTTACTAAAGCCCTAAGAGAGGCTATACGGACTTTTATATATTTTTTAGTATATTTATAGCTATGCTTTCGTTTATTATTAATATAAAATACGAGATACTAAGGATGTTACAATGCGGCTCCGGGCCGCTCGATACATAACAAAGAACTCTTTTTATAATATAAGCTAAGTAACTATATATAGACATTCAATTTAGCGGCTATTAGAAAATAAGTAAGTAACTTTAAATACTAAGATAAATACTTACTATATAACCATCCTCCGCTGCGAAATAGTATACTATTCTATTATTAACGAGCTTTATAATAAGTCTATTATACGTTACCTAGCTAAACGTGGCCCTAGGTATAATCGGCTCGTACTAAACGGAAACGCTAGAATTGCCCTTTTGCCTATTTCTATTAATAAAAAGTTAGACTTTAAGTATATAAAAGGAGCTAGATTAGAAGCGTACCGTAAACGGCCCATACTAAACGGATTTCTCTTCTTACTTAGGGCGGAAGTAAGAAGTCTCGATTTTTTTACTATTTATATACTTCCGTCTTAGCTCGTTAAGCCCCCGCTACCGACCTAAAAAGGCGTTTAAATATTATAAAACTCGGTCTTTAGTAAAGGGTCCTCTACGTACTTTAAGTTTACTTTCTCGGGTAATAGGCTCCTCGGATTATAGGCTTATACTATATAATCGTAACGAAATTATAAATATATACGGTACTATATAGCGAACTTTTATTAGTAGTATTCTGTCTTAAGGTGGATAAAGTAGTTATAGATATGGCTAGCTAATATAAGAATTTTTTTAAAATAGATATATAGTAAATACTAGCTAAAAATTAAGTTTTATTATTATCGCTGCGTGGTTATACGTATATCGAACTAATTCTGCGCGATTAATTAGGGAATAATTTAGATAGTAAAGGGAACTTTATTATAATATATTATTATAGGCTAAGCGGACCTATAGCTAAGGCGACGCGCCGCTTTATATATTAACTTTCTTACCTATATTAACGGCCTAAAAATAGATACGGTCCGAAGCTCTACTTAGTATATTAAGTTTTAGAACGTTATAGAGCCGCTCTTAACGATATTAATTAGCGCTTCTTAGTTTAAATTAGCTCTAGACTAGTCTGCTTTATACTATATTAGTCTGAGCGTAATTACCCCGCTACTTAAAGAAACAGATCCTCCTCTCTCTAGCCCGTAGCTATAAATCGACTTATTAAAATAGCTTAAGAGTAGGTATTAGACGTAGCGTGTTTTAGACCCTTTTAACTATATACCCCGTTATAAGCAAGGCAGCTTAGGGAATAACATAAGCCCTTCGGATGCACGAACATACCGAATTAACTAATAAAACGGGAATTGCACCTTAGTAATATACTACTATTATAACTACCTATAAGACCTAGCGAGGCATTCCTTAACGAATCGCCCTAGTAATAGTATTGTTATAAATACTTAGTACGGAGAACCCAAAACGACTTTTTATTATAGTATACTATATAATAGTTACTCCTGAGCTAAGTATTATACAAAGGTACGAGACTAATAAGCTTAAATAACGTAGTTAATATTATAATCCTACTACCGTATTAGACTATATCTCTATACTTATACGGCCTTATTACCGCTCAATACTTTATAATTATTAAATTATCGGCTATATAGTATTCTCTCTTATTATAATAGAAAGATAGAAAGTAAATAAGCTCGAAGTAGACGTTATTATCGTTAGCGTAGGTTTTAATAGTTATTATGCTTTATTTAAAGTCCGGGAGGCAGGGTTCTTTATTAAGATTTTTAAACGCGGAGATAACTTTAGTAGCGTTTAGTATTTTAATTAGTATCCCGGTGCTAGGGTTAATTCTAATACGCCTACTTACTAGTTTAGCTTACTTAGGGTCTGGGCTAATTTCTATTTTGCTAAGCGGTTTTTTAATTACGAGGAAATCTATAAGTACTTTTATTATATTAATATAACGCTAGGTCTACGTCAGGATACTATTTTTAATACCTAAGTAAACGAGGTAAAGTACGATACCGAGGCCGGGCGCTAGTAATTTAGGATGACTAAGGGGCTATGTATAATGTCTAAGTATACGATATTTATATGCGGCTCGATAAATAAGCCGTATACGCTACTTTTTTTAAACTAAGACCTATTTAATAGGCTTATTATATACCCGTCCGCTTAGCCCGATAATCTCTTACTAATAGGTAAAAAGATTAATATCGTTAGTTAAGGCGTATCCGGTTTATAAATCGTATAAAAGCTTATATTACTTAACTAGGAGCTAACGGTTTTTATTTATAACCCTTATATTACGGTCCCGATATATTAAAAATAGCTATCGTACTAAGAGTTAGAGGAGATAAAATACTATTATAATACTATATTCGTAAAGGCTAAGTTTAGCTCGTTTTCGGCCCTCCTATATAATTAGAATTTTAACTCGCTACTCCGCGTAACTAAGACTAAACAAAACGACGTATTTAAATAAATATAGAATAGAGGTAGCCTCGGCCTTACGTAGTTAAACTATTACGATATTATCTTTAATAAGAAGGCTAATATATACTTATATAATTTTTAAGTTCGAAAAACGCAAAGCCGGATAACGGACCTTAATAAAATAGACATCGTCGCGCTTTTATAATAGTTTAAATAGTTCGGATTAATACGCGTTAATCTTAAGACGAACTACTACGAGGCGCTAGATTAACTAAATATTAAAATAATAAACCTTAAGGAGACGCCGATCTAGTCCTTTAATAGGCATAGGATTCTTATTAATAGCTCTAATATTATTATATATTACAACTTAGACGTTATTATTATAGCTATTAACTACGACGGCGTAATAGGTAGCCTACTAAATATAAATATTTATAATAAGAATAGCGCTCGGCTTAAAAACGTTTAGAGAAGCGGTATTAGTACGTATCTTAGTATAATAATCCCTAATATACCTAATATGTTCGTATTATATAGGCCGCAAGGGCCGACGATATAGACTAACGCGCCGCTTTTTATTAAGCTCTAAGTTAACTAAGTAATACGGCTCTTAAAGAAAATACGTCGGAATAAGCTATATTTTATTAAGCTAGCGGAAGAGTCTTACCGATTTTAAAAACGTCTTATAATAAACGCTTTTAAATTAACCCTTTTTTATAATAATACTGCGTAATAAACCGGCGCGAACGTCCCTTATAAAAGAGTCGAGCTATTAGTTTATCTTAGTAGGGTTTAGGTATAAAGATAATTATACAACCGGTCTCTACGTAACTAGGGGAACTTTATTATTTCTTAAGATCGAGGATAGGTTCGATTACTATAGTTAAGTAAAAAGGAGCTTCTGTATATCTATTTAGAATACTCAAAAATACGCTAAATGCTTTTATATAACGCTATAATAGTATGCTATATCCTATAGTAGATTTATAAATACGGTAATCTAGGGCGAGCTATAGTTAACGAGGCTTTATTTTTTTATATATTATCTATAAGTTATTCGTATACTATACTCTAATATAATAGCTCGGCTATTTAAACTAGCTTATTAACCTCTATTTAGGTCTAACGGTACGTGTTTAGTAATAAAGGGCATTGGATACTAATAACGAAGAGGTGTCGATATTTCCTTATTAATTAGTAAGCGCTAAGATCTTATATTACGTAAAATGCCTCGTCCTTTCGCTTATATTTAGTAATAGTCGTATTTTAAACGTAATCCCTAGGAGTCTTAAACGATATATAAAAAGAAAATTGCTATATATATAAGAGACGATATAAACGCCCCGCTATTTTATAAAAAGTCTTTACTTATAAATTTAGGGGTAAGCCCTATAAGCGCCGGCCCTTATAATTTTTATTAAGGAGGTTCGTTCTGACTAAGTCCGCTAGTACGGGCGTTATTAATTATTAAGATACTTATGGCTTTTTTAGAGAGCGAGACTAGCGAATATTAGCATTTTCCTAAGTAAACGTATTAGGGTTTTAATATATTAACTTTAGCTAGGGGAATATTCCCTTAACGATGGCCTTAATTTCGTTAGCTAAGGTAGAAGTATTTAGGTTTTTCTAGCCGAGATATGCTATTAGGTAGGTCACTTTCGTAAGTATAGTAGGTTGCGGTTAGAAGTGAATCTATAGAGAGCTAAAAGACGTTAAAAGTTTTTAAAAAAGAGAAGTAAATAGAATAGATTAAGGTCTAGTAATCCAGTCGACGGCTATCCTTTTATACTATTTAAGTCTTAGGGGACTCCCCTAGTAACTTAAAGCTTAACTAGGTTAGAGTAATACCCGAACAGCTATAAATATTTAGTAGACTAATTAATATAAAGACCTATATAACTTAGAGAAAGGTTTTAGGAAGGGTTCCTAGAGAGTATATAGGATGCGCCTTCGTATGCTTTGGATGTGGGGAGCTATAGACTATTATAGAAGTCTTAAAAAATTTATAGAACAGGCGCTAAAAACTATATATGTATAAGCTAGGTAAATTAACCTATAGTAGCCTATAATAATTATACTTAGATAAATAAAATTATTACGGAATAGTCTCTTTAATAGCGGCATAGTACCTCGTTAGTTAAATTAGATCGTGTCTCGATAACTTCGATATTTAGGAGAATATTATAAATACGATCGGCTAGTAATCGCTAAGCTAAGCCACGGCTTAATAAAAACCGGTAGCTAGCGTACTTATATTTACTATATTATAATCATAACCTTACTTATATATAATATAACTCTAATCCTATCTTATTAAGTACTATAAAGATCTAAATTTATTTTATAATAAGGAGTAGTTTCTAATAGTAATCTCCTTCTATAGGTACTAAAAAGTAGGGAGGGTTTATTGAACTCGTTTTACTAAGAAGTACTTCTCGCTTCCCCTCTATTTTCCTTTTTTAGGCTATAAGACGTTAGTTTGCTCTTATTTATATTACTCTCTTAAATTTAAAAATAGTAAGAGGGCTAAATAAAAGTAAGAAGTAACTCCTTATACCTAGAGTAAGTAACGGCTATATATGCTCGCCTTACTTTATTAGTAATTTCGTGCCCGCTAAAAGTATAATAAAACGGTAGAACCGGATGTTTTTAAAAACTATTTAGTAACTTTAGTAATATTATTTTCCTCGGAGTAGCGCCGCTTATATAAACTAGACGAGGAACTAGGTAACGGTATTAAAATAATTAAGAATAAATTAATATAGAGGTACCCTAGCCTATAGTAAACGGCCGACCCGACGACCTAATAATAAGGCTCGTCGTAATTACTATTTATAAGTTAATAGTATATATCTCGTATTAGCGTAACTATGCCGTTTCTAAAAATGCGCAGATTTAGTAAATATATAAAAACTATTAATAATTAAAAGTACGTAACGTAGTATAGAGTTATATTATTAAGGCGCAGGCTAAGCGCATTAAGTATCTAGAGTTCGAGGTATCTCCTATAGAATTATCCTATAATACCTTATTACCGGTAGCGTTTTTAATGTCGCTCTAAGAGTCTAGACATAAAATATTAGGTTCTGTTATAGACCTATAGCTAAGCTTTAGTAACGGTACGTTTAATAATACTTTATAAGAAATATACTATTACTTACCCGATAATAATAAATTAAGTTTAGATTATAATACCTTAGCTCTTTTAATAGCGTTAGTAACGACTATAGTAGAGGGCGTAATCGAATAGCGTATTAGAGTAAAAAAGGCGACGCAGAGCGAGGGCCTTAGCCTAGAGAAGAGGCGTCTAGAAGAGGCTAATATTATTTCGAAGCGAGCTCGTTACGTTTAATAAAAAGTAATTAGATTAAAAAAGCCTATATATATTACGTATATTACTTATCTAAGCTATACTTCGGACCTAGTAATTTATTAAAAGAAGCGAAAATAGTTTACTATTCCTTTTTTTATATTATAATATATAGTAAGGTTTATTATAGTACTAAACGCTACCCTTTTCGCTAAGTAGTTTACGTCCTATTACGTAGACGATTTCGATAGAAGATATTTAACGATACTTAAGAAATTAATAGCTAAATTCTCTATGTAAATTGGTATAGTCTCGTAATAGTAGTCGGAACCCGTAATTATATCTCGTTACTATCTTCTTCCTAGCCCCTCCTATTCCTAGACTTAAGACTACGAATATTATCTTAGTACTCCTTCACGAGGCTCAGGGCATTCTCTAGATTTTTTACTAGCTCTATAGTCACTTACTACTCAATCTTATAATATACTAAGCCGTTAACCTCTTTTTACTTAGCGACCTCTCTTAATTAATATTTTAAAGTAGGGTTATATTAACGCGAAGGTAGTTTTCTAGAACTAATATATTTATAAAGACTGTCCTAACTAACTAGGTCTAGTAATATATACTAAAGTCGGTCTCTATATTCTTAGGTCGGTTACTAAGCTACGTAATAATAAATTACGTTACTAGACTAGCTATGTCCTTAGATTCGTCTTACTTACTATTTTATTATACTCGATCCGTCTTTTTTAATTTAGTCGACTAATATCACTTATATTTTCGGTTATTTTACTAGCTAAAGACTAATATAGACGTTATATTTAAAGTTATACGTACGGTAGGCGTCGGGCAGGACTCGAAGGTAGGATAGTAAAGGATATATCGATATTACTATTTAGGAAATATATAGCTTTTCTTATAAATACGTAGAGTCGCATCCTAATAAATAGCAACGACTGGACTATATATACTCGTAATATCCTATATTACTTAGTAATCGGTTCCCTTACTAATAAGGTTTAGAGTCGAGATGTTTGGGGTTAAGAATAAGTAAGTAGCTATATCCTTATAATTTACAGAACTTTAATAATAGACCTATATATATAGGTTAACGGGTACCGCTCCGGCTATAGTTAAATCCTAGGCTTTTAATATATAGACCCGCTACTATAGCTATTTATAGTCCCTTCTATATATAATACTAGAAATAAAATCGGCTAGCGGTCCTCGATAGTCTAATTATTAAAACTATAGCTTCCTAAGCGCTAAGACTATAACTTTATAAATACTAAAAATAGCCGACTCGTTCTATTTGTTAATATAGGCTATACTAAAAGCTAACTATTAGTTTATAAAAAAAGGTTTATTCTTTATAAAAATGGGCGCCGTAATTAGTTATAATCCTTAATAGCGGAGTAGTTTATAAATAATAACGTAGTTTAAACGCCTATGTGCGCAGAACTAATAGTAAGTTATAAGTTATTTATAGTACTATATACGTACCTTAATTTCTAAGCGCGTTTAACGCTTTTATATATATACCGTTAAGGGTACGAAACGAATACTAATTTTACTATTTTCCGTATATATAATTATCTTACTACTTAGGGCCTAAAAATTAAAAGAAAGAAAATAGGATATAGTACTATATTTATAAACTAGCTTTAATAGGGGGGCGTCGGCGTTACTATATTAGCGTCTATAGCTAAACTTATAAAACGTCTTCTACCTCTTATAATAGCCTATTTTAACCTTTAACGCGGTATAACTCCGCTCGGAATCTCGGCTCGCTAAGTAACTTAACGTTAAACTATATAAAACATAGTTCGATAAATATTTTATTATAGTATTATTTAAATACTAAAAAGATAGCGGGATGCCTCCGAAGGCTAGTAATATTAAATACTATACTTAAAATACTAGATATAGGAAACTACCTACTTAATAAGTTTTTAAGACTACTCTAAATAGACGATTAGTAAATGAGCGTCTGGGTTTTGTTATAGAGGGCTCGAAAGTACGTATAAAGACGATAGAAGACGATAGAAGATAAGTTATATACGTAAGACTACCTATCTATTATTACTCTACTATTTAAGAGAAACGTTAGTACGTATTCCGTTAACGTGCTTAGGTAGATCTACGTAGGTATTAATAGGTTGTTCTGGGTAACCCCCGCTATTATAAACGACGTAATAAACGGATATTAACTCGTACGAGCCTTATCGCTTCTATTTAATTTATTTTAAAATAAGTAAGTTAGTAGAGGAGAACTAACTAGTAAGTAGAAAATAGAAATTGCGTACGTAGGTATAAAATTACCTTAAAGAGAGAGATTAACTACGAAGTAGTCCTTAAGAATTAGACGTATCGATAAGTAGAGAGTAGCGAGCTAAAGTAGAATTAGAAGTAAAGCTCGAGTATGCTAACGTTAAGTATAGAAGTCTCCGAGGTAGGTAATAAGAAACCAAAAAAATAACCGGAGCTCTATAAGGCTATAGTTTCTTAGCACCGATCGACGTTTTCCTAGATTTTTAATGTTATAAAAGGAATCGTCGATAAGCCGTTTAGAGTTAGTTTTTGGTATATACGTATATATAAGGTAAGTCTATTAGGCTTTAATAAAAGTTAGCGAATAACGCGTATTAGTAATAGAAGTAAATTAATAGTCGCTATCTAGAATAGCTTTAATATTGCTCTATAATATCGAAAAGATTTTTATAGTAAATGGCTTTGAAAATACTATATAGATTAAAAAAATAGAAAATAGTCCCTATTTCTTTAGTAACGTAGTAGCTAAGATTGTTAAGACTATCGACTTGATTTTATACGATTATTAAGTTATTTTATTTATAACTTAGGGCTTTATAGCGGATTACGGTGGGGTAGGGATATAGTAGGGATATAATAAAAGAATACTATTTTAGATATTACGAAATCGTACGGTAAAGGTAAATATTTTATACTAGGTTAAGTAAAGCGTAACGTCTTTATTGAGGAAGCGGAGGCCTAATATAGTTATAAAATACTATATTTACTTCTTAACTATACTATCGGATATACTAGGACGAATATACTTACGATTATAATATCTAAACCTAATGCCTAGTAACTTTAGAGATTGCTAGCTACTCTCGTATCTTACTATATATATCTAGAGGACGAGGAGCTATTTATACTATACTAAGTATCTTCTTAGAATATTTAAACGGACGATATTAGTATAGTAGTAAATATACTCTTCGTAGACTTCGGTACTACTAAAAGAGTTGTAAAGCGTTAGTAATAGGTCGCTTATTTAATAAATAATTCTCCGTTTATAAATTAATTTCGTTTATTTAAGAGTTATCTAAGCGACCTAGCGGGTATACTACCTTTTACCTCGTAATAAGGGCGAGCTTTTAAAGCTTAGGAAGCTATTAAATAGCTAGAATAAGCTCTTACGTTCGATTAGTATATATATATTAGAGGCTATATTATATATTAATATAAAAAGCGAGTTATATACCGATACTCTTACCCTATTTAGTTCGCCTCTTAATAAGAGAAACCGAATATTACGAATATAGGTTACTACTTTTTATACATCTCTTAGAGACTAATCGTATTTTATAAACTATAGGGTTTCTAATTAAGGGTGCGAAGAAATATTTTAAAGAATAGGTAGTAGTTAATTCTAGCTACGAATATTAAAAAGGAATGATCGCGTGTTAGGAAATACTATTAAACGAAAGTCGTAAATTATTAAAGCTCGATACTATAATAGGTTTACTAAAGGTAAGATGTATTAATAGAGAATAATATTAAAGGCGTAGTTAAAAGACTTTTCCTTATACCTAAAGTCGAGCGTTAGCTCTTTTAGACCGCTTATATAGCAGAGGACTTTAGTAAATAGTGCTAGTGTTATATCGTCGTAGGGCTTATTAACTACTTTTAGAAGCTATTGGATGCGGAGAGTAAATAACTTTAAATTATTTATTAGTACGACTATTATATAACCCTCTTTAATAGAGCATAAAGTCCGTGATTACTTAACTACCGAAAGGATTTATTTGTTTCCCCTAATAGCTCTTAAAAAGAAATTTAATTAGTATTTATTAAAATAGACCTTAATCGATTTAAATAGGTACGGGATAGATGAGAATCGTAGACGCTTATTAGTTAACAAGATATATAGTACGCTCCGAAAATTATTATTTTCTTAAAGTTCGAAAAGATTGAGGATAATTTCTAGCGGTAAATAGAGAAGTGGGAACGGTTTCGAAGCACTAAGACTAACGGGATCTAAGATTAGATTAGATAGGGCTCGGCTCGAAAACTCGCTCTAATTACTACTACTACGTACGTATACCTCTATAACGAGTCCTAGAGATAAATTAAAAGAGTAGGGTAATGGATAGTTCTAAACACGAGCCGATTAGAGCTAATAAAGTGGTATAGCCCTAAGACGAGACACGTAGCTTATATATACTACTTAAAGGATTATCGTAATAAGTCTACCCGCTTTCCGCTACTAGTGCTAGAATTCTATTAAGAAGGTGGCCCGGACGCTATAACCGAAGTAGTAACTAATTAACGGATCATTATGCGCTAGGAAAGGCTCAGACGAGAGGTATATATCGCACTAACTCTTCCGACGACGTTGTAGTCCTTGATTAGGTCTCTTATCTCCTTAAGGCCCCAGTAATCGGGAAGCACAAATCACTATAAAGAACGTGGGTACAAGTTGTAGTTATTAAACGTCGGAAACATGCATATAGTCTTTATAGTAATTTATTCAATGCTACGAGTTCCTATTCTACTAGTCATATTACCGGCGCAGACGCCTTATAAGCGTCTAACTTATAGCTAGACGTCTAATTAAAGTTTAACGTAGTCGTCTTTTAGGCTCTATCTTCTCTCGGATTTCTAAACTAGTATACGAGATTAATGAATGATAGTCGTCGTTATATAGCTAGACCTCTTAGTATGCGAGATATTATTATAATTCACTGGCGTTTTTTAGAGGCGGCCTGCACGGCCATTAGAGTACCTAATTAGGAGAATCTTGCCCGGCCTCGCGGCGGAGGCCGGCCGCTAGACCTTATAGCCCGGCTGATGGGTTAATGCGAAGGTCGGGCTCCGGAAAGGCGCGCGGAACTGGGGCCCAGTCGTCCCCCGCTCAACCCCTAGCAGTAAGAAGCCAGAGCTACAGGCGGATGGACTAGTATTAAAGGGTTGGAGGTAACCTTAGTATACGAGTCTAACGCCTCTATTAGAAGAACGTCCCCTTGCTCCTTTGGTCAGGCCGTGCTTAAGGCTCCTGCCTCGCCCAAAGGCGGCCCACTCTCATCGATGTACTAGGTTAGCGTTAGTATAAGACCTAATAGAACGAAAGCTTAAAGCTATAAATAGTTCGGCTAGCTGCTTAGATCGTTCGACTTCTATTCATCGTTATGAATCCGTTATCTTCTATATATATATATATACATATATAGTTTATTACGCCCCGGCTAAGTTATTTAGGGCTCGTATAATTATTTACATATTCCCTACTTTCGTTTATATCCTTACCTCCTAGAAGCCTATATAAGCCTTGTCCGTCTCCGTATGCGTTATTTTTAGTTTTATATATTAATACTACGGTTACTCGTAATATTAATAATAGGCTATCCTAAGGGTATTTCTTAAAGTATTTAGTATTTTATTATTAGCGGCTAAAGCTAGTCCTATTATTGATAGTATAAGGGTGCGTAGAGGTATTATTAGTTAATAAATAAGTTAGTATAGGTTATTACGGCGGGGTTAGTAATTACTTATAATCGTTTTATTACTAACTAATCTAAGTATTTAATCTCTCCGTACTTATAGTAAACTTAATTATTTTTTTAATAATATTTATATTTAGTAACTAGTTATTAAGGTTGGATGCGCTTTTTTTTTAAAAAAAGTACGATAGGTTTCCTCTTTACGTTTCTATTTATCAAAACATCCGAGTTCGTTATACTATTTACTATATATAATAAAAGAGAAAATGCTTTATTAATTCTATTACTTACTTATAAGTATAATATACCGAGGTAGTTGCTCCGATTTAATATAGGTACTAATTTAGTCTTATTATATTAATACGTAGTTATACTAAAATACTAGCTTCTTTTTAAAAGAGCTCGTTATATAAGTTACGTATATACCTTCTTAGTAAAGCGACGTTAATCTTTTTTAAATATACTCTTATATTATTAAGCAAAGCTCTATATTTCTATCGTATGCTCTATAAAGCGATCCTTAGTGCTATTAAGTAAGCTCTAACTAGTCGTTTTTATAGTATTTTATTTAGTCTTATACTTTCCTTTATTATTACTTTTATTACTTTTAATAGGTCTAATTCTATTACTAATAAAAGCTAAAAGAATATAACTCTATTACCTTTTTTTTAAAAGTTTTATATGTTAGTATATAATTAGTAGATCTCTTATTAGCTTAACTATTATTACGGGTTATAAATAGCTAGCGTAGCCGCTTTATTATAAGTAAATACGTAAATAGCTTAGTAATCGAGCCTCTATAAAAGAGACTTAACCGCTTTTATTAGCGCCGCTAGTTTTATTATATATAAGTTTTGTTTTGTTTTTAAGCTAAGTATACGCAAGGCCGTTATTATGCTACTACCCCTTCTAAGTAATATAAGTAGTATTATAGTCGTTTTATAGTTTATAACCCCGTTTCTTACTAAGCCCCCTATTATTATCCTTATTACTTACCTAGATTAAATTACTTTAGTAGCCTTAACTACGTTATTATTAATTACTATATTAATACGAGCTTTTTATAAAGTAATTAAATACCTTTTAATAATCTCTAGCTTATTAAGAGGTAGACTATAATAGGCCTCTATTATTAATTAAAAGGGTAATAGGAATTATTTAAAGGCTATTACCTATAAACGTCGAAGTAAATAGGTCTTAGGAAGGCTTTATATCCGTACTTAGAACGTCGTTAATTTTTTATCGTATCTCTCTTATACTAATTATATACTTACCTCCGCTTTAGTAACTACTATAGCTACTAAGTTAAAGGTTTTTATAACTACTTAGGTACTAATCCTCTATACTTAGTTAATTACTCTTATTCATGCTACGTAATATTTATATTTTTAAATATTTAATACGTAGTTTATTATTAGTACTACGGCCGCGATAAAAAGCTATTTAGCCGTTATTAAAAATAAGCTTTTAAAATACTTCAGTTTTAGTACGGCCTCTAGCCCTTTTATCGTCGCGTTTACGATATACTTTTCGAAGTAAAGTTTTATATTTATTATTACCCCTAGTACCTTAATATAGTTTTTTAATTAAACTATGTCCCTTTTAATAACGAAGCTAGCTAAGTTTACTAGTAGTTTTTAGTAATATATAAAGTAAATAATAGCCGTTTTATTTATTTTAAAAGTCGCCCCGCTTTGTCGTTCTTATTTAAGCGCTCTATTAATAATATTTTAAATACTTTTATAATTTACTTTATATAATTAGCTAGTAACTTACGTTATATAATCGTTAATAAAAATTAGTGCGCCCCCGTTCTTATCGATTTAATATTATACGAGGTTGGTATTAAAAAAGAGAAATAGTATAGATAATAATAATAAGCCTTAAAGTAACCCTACTTATAATAACGGACGAGCCCCGGACTCGTAACTATTAATTAAGATACTTACCGTTTTATAAAAGTAAAAAGTATTAACTTATTTTATTAGCTTTTTAAGGATACCCCGCGCCCTAAGTTATTAAAATAGTCTCTTTTTATATATACCGTTATATACTCCCCTAATATCGAAGCTAACTAAACTAACTACTTTTCTTTTTTTTTACGCTCTATAAATATACTCTTATAATAATACTAATACTTACTTTATTAACCTTTACTTATAAGTACTAAAGTAGCTCGTAAAGAGGAGGCTAAATATCTTAATTACGTACGAGATACGTTTTACTAAAACCGACTCTAGTACTTTTTTAAGTATTAATAAAAGCGAGATCGGTTACTAAGCTTTTATTATACTATAATTACTTTTATTTAACTTTTTTAGTAAGATAATTTTAGTATATTATTATTATTAAAGTAGCGTCCTTTTATTTAGCGAGGCTTAGAAAAGTAAGAGGACCCTCCTTTTTATTACTAGCTATATATATTTTTATATTATTATTAATAAACCGTCCTCTTTAAGTACTTTTTACGGCTTTATTATAAAAAGCTATTTTTCTACTTTTTTTAATATAAAATTAAGGAAGGGTATTAGTAACTTCTATAGCCGCTCCCCCTCCTCTTTAATTATATTAAAAAAAAAAAGGGAAGAATATAAAGAGTAGCGCTTTAGCTTACTTTATAATATCTTTTATTTAAAAACTATTAGCTCTTTTTAAATAAAAAACCTTATTAAAAAAAGCCCCTTTATTAATATTAAAGTACTTCGCGGCCTTTTAAATATTTATATTATTAATTAAAAAGTCCTCTTAATAACTCTTTTTTTATTATTAAATAGTATTATAATATTACTTAGCTACCGAGCGGGCGCGTTTTTTTAGCTCGGCTTAAGTATTACTTACCTTTCTCTTTACCCTTACTTAGTTCTTTTAGTAAATATAGATTTATTAAAGCTATATAAGGTCAGCTATTTACTATCTTTTTATACATAGAAATAGCTTAGCCTTAGGGGTTAGTACTTCGACTATTTTATATATTATAAATATTAGTTAATCTATTTATTATTATATTATACTTCCCGTTAATATTTACTTTAAGTTTACTTTTATTTTTCTATTAATTCGCTTTTATAAAGCGTTTTTAAAAGAGTTATAAATAGCTTTTTATTTTAGGTATAGTAATATTAAAAGTTATTTTAATTACTTAGTAATCCGACCCGTAGTTTATTTTATATAGAGCGTATTATATTACTATTCTTATTAGCTCTTTAGACGTAAAGGATAGGTCGATCGTCGTTATTACGTTATTTTTTTTTTACGTTCTTATATTACGTAAAAAGAGGCTACGGAGCGAGTACTCGCTTATTAAGTTAATAATTAGGTCCGCCTCGCCCTACCGGCCCTTTAATATATTATTACCTTTTTATAAGTAGTTATAGTAATTAAAGTTACTTATTAAGGCTACGTTTACCCTTTTACTTATTCTTTTATAGATATTTATAATAACTTATTTTAATAAGTTATATACCTACCGTAGTATTTACGGGTTTTATATTAGTACGTATACTAACGCTATTAGTAACCTTCGATTTATAAGCCGGACGACGGCCGCTATAATATTTAGTAATACTATTAGTACTTATTTTACTTCTACTTCGTTATTTACTTAAAATAGACTCCTAATCCCCTATTTCCTTTCTTCTCTCTATACCGTTAGTACTATCCTCGTTTACTTATTATATCCTATCGGAATAGTAATAGCCTTATTTTTTATTTTTTATACCTATAGCTCTTATACTACTATAGTTATAAACTTACGTAACGTCTCGTTATTTATTAAACTATTATAAACCTTAGCCTATTTCCTTATATTAAGCTAAAGGATCTAGACCTTCTTATTTATAAGAGCGCGGATATAGTTTTAAATAGTTCTTATTAAATAACTCGTACGGTCTATTATAAAATACGTATATTATAATTGTTTTATAATATTTACTATAGTAATAGCTTACCTTAGCGTAGCGTTTATATACCTAGGGGTTTGCGCACTAATAAGCCTTATACTTAGTAATTTATTAATAATTATAATATTATTAAAAACGTAGCCGTTACTTAAATACTATCGTCGTACTGGACTCTCTTTTAGTATAAAAAAAGCCCTTAGTAATTAGTTTATATATATTACTAACCTTAGTCCCGAATATAATTATAAACTTATATACTTTAAGTATATTTCTTTTACTTAGCTAAGATATCTTAGTAATAGTAGTCTCGTTTTCTTAGCTAAGTACTTTTATTACTTTAGCTTTAATATTAACCTTTTTATTTAATACCTTAATTCTCTTTACGTTATCGATCTTTACGGGGTAGAGTTCGTCCTATAATACTTATATACTAGGACCGAAGCTCTTTTTTACGATTTACTTAATAAGCTTATATTTAGTATCGTTATAATAAATAATTTAAATCCTATTCGTATTCCTTAAGTCTATTATAATAACTTAATAACGCTAGTTACCCTATTTATTTATAATACGCATCTCTTTTTCTACCGTAGCCCGGATCCGACTTACGTTAAGCTTATTACTTATTTTATTAACTTTTAATATATTAATTATATAAAATAAGGGGTCGCTACGGCTTAGTAACGTTACGTTACTTAGTATAACTATTTATAAGTCGTAATTTTATTTACTTAAGTTACTTTGCGCGATGTTTATATATAATATATTTAAACTATTCTACGTCGTAGCTACTACTATAATTACTTTAAAGTTCTTATTCGTCTTAGTACTTTCGTTTTTTATATATTCTTTTATTACTTATAGCTCTCTTTTAATAAACTATAGTTCGCTCTTAACTATTTCTAGCTTTATAATAACTATACAAAGCTCTACCTCGACGTTCTTATTTTATATTTTTAACTTTTTTTACGTATTTAATATAATCTTAACTATTATATATAACTCTTTAACCTACTTATTTATCGTTAAGAGCAGTTCCTTATCGTTATCCTTTATAAGTTTCGCGCGTTCTTTAGCTAAACTTACGGCTTATGTAATTACTATTTACTAACTAATACTAAGAGTCTCCGTCGCTCTATTAGTTATATTATTAATTATTTCTTAAGGAGTCTAGTTTAGTTAGACTTTTATAAATAGTTTTCGTACCCTTTATAATAGTAGATCCTCGTTACTTATTATTATAACCTCCCTCGTAATAGTAATAAATATTAAATCTAGCTCGCGATTTATTATATTAGGATATATATAAAGTTATTACGCAGTAGATCGTACTAGTACTACGTAGCGCGTTTCGGAGCTTCTTAATAACGATTAACTTAATAACGTCGAATAATTCTTCAAATATATAAATCGAGCATTAATCACCCCTTTCTCGGTCCGTCAAGTTATATACAGGAGTCCGCGAAAAGGCCTTCCTTCTATACATACAGCTATATGCACTTTCAATATCCTCCTTGCAACCATTGCAGTCTGGGTGCACGGGCCAGGGGCACTTAAGAAAACTTTGATATATAAGTGTAAGCCAGAACTAGCCGCAGCTTCGCGCGGATTTCAGACGGTAATGCAATTACGATACGTCGACATAAGTCTCGTCAAGTCGTCGGCTTAGTGAAGACATAGTGGAGCATTTATTTACAGTGCGGCCGACGATAAGGTACATTTCTGCTTACCTCCAGAGAGGCATTCGGTGCTTATTGACCGTCCAACTGTCTTTCATACTGAATTGGCTCTCTGTCCGAACGATACAGTATATATCATCTTAGTCAAATATGGTAGTCATGACTCAACGAAGAGGCCACGGTGTTCATCCGTTCCTGGCGTAAGCCATTTCTGGAGTAATCGGTTCGGATCCCTTGCCAGTACTATGTGCGAGACCACCAGAAATCGCACTGTCTAAAGGCGTCCGTGCGCTCAGACAATCAAGAGAGTTTAATCCAACAGGACATGCTTTTTGCACATAGCTGTACCCTTACCCGTGGCAAACATCGTCAAAACGATGCGTCTTGCTGGCCTCCTCGACAGCTAAGAAGCGGCTCTCAATTAGCCAGCTACCGAAAATGCTGACACATGCTCCAGTGGTTCCGATGGCCGCTATGCACATTCCAAAATGCGGAGGTCAGTTATGTCGAAATCAGATTCTCGATCAGCACAATGACGTATAGGCTCGAGATTTGAGTCGCAGCAATGGCCGTCGCGACCGGCTGGCAAACCGTATCTGTAATCACAATCCCCGAGCATCGCTACGATCAAAGCTGCGACACCCGTATCGAAATGAAAATCCGCTGTGAGAGAGGAGTAGAGAGCTGGAAGCCGGAGATCAACGTACAGGAACATCGTGCGCCGAGTTTGTTTGCCTATTGGGGTTTCCTGGAGGGCGGCCGGGAGGAGGCCATGGTAGATCGAGAGTTATGACAAGGTTTCGACATGATATCTGATACGAGAGGGCTCGGCAGCAGGATCTACTTAGAGGTCATCTGGGTTAGATCTCCCCAGCCTGCGCGGGATCCCAAGCAGCCACAGTATTTTGCACATGTCGCTTCCCCTCTCGCGAATATTCTCAGTGTTTGTGAAGCGTCAAACTGCTGTAATGGGCTTCCGCAGACCTCTGGTAACGGCGGCAGCGACTGGTTCGCAATCACAAATGTGGGGCTAGGATGGCAAACGATAGTGCGAGTGGCAGCGTGCAATCAAGAGCTACTTGAAGATATACATAATCGGCTTCTACAGTGGCCATGATCTCCTGATGCTGACCATGGTGGTTGGTACACAGCAAGAACGACTTTGAGCACAATCTGTGTGGGCCAAGTTCAGAGAGACGAAGTGTCTTGGAAAGAGGAAGCAACAGATGATCGATTTTGTCTACAGGACGCTGATAACGAACTTCTTGAAGGATATTGGAAATCTCAGGTCGGTCGTAATAAGGCATTGGAGGCATTGTGACGCTCATCAGGCCCGAAGGGTTCGCTGCGACATGGCCTGACCAACCGACGGCCGTCGTAAGATGAGGCAGTCACATCATCGTAATGGTAGATGCCGCGATGTCGAGTAGTCGAAGAGATCAAGGCGCCGGAACCGGCTGACGTGCGGCACATCGTGGAGGAGCCGAGTACCCAAGGTGACTTCCCATCTATCATGTTGCCTAACGTTTTGAATTGGCGAAAGTAGAGTGCTATCCCTTTAAGAGCTTCGGACCGAGATTGTCGGCCATCATTGGGTTCCGTCCCCGAAACTATTCCCAGCGTATGAGAGTGGCGGTATCAACGAGTCTATAGACGTCTTGATTTTTTTCACATCCTCGTTGATACGCCCGAGTCTAATACCGTAAGAAATTGTGCTACATGCCTGCAGTGGAGTCAAGGTAACTCACTGGTTGTTCGTGGCGCCAACTGTTTCTCGTTGGGATTCTTCGGCCTTTTTGAGTCTGCGGAGGCTCTTCTTCAGCCGCTCTAATTGTTCTACAATTCTTTGCCTATTTATGATTAGTACTTTGATACACCGTTTGGAACTATGCCTACATGGGCAAATCTGGCTGTACGCTAGACAGCGTGCGACTTTCGAGAGAGCTATTTTCGGCCTGTCCTAAGCTGGAGCTGAGTTGGGTTCCTATTGCATGCATCGAGGACGACTCTGTTGTTGAGTGATCCAGCTGAGCCAGTAGGCTATCAACGTCAATTGCGTCAGGTGATGCAGGCGATTGTCGCAGACCTGTAACGGCGGACTGAGCATTCATGCTTGCTGAGCTATTGCGGAGATATTGAGAGCCACGCTGGGCAGACTCTGACGAGACCTTAGCTGACTTCGAAGAGCCTGCGGCAGTGGGTTGTTGATAGGCAAGGTTGATTTCATGTGACAAGTGACCCGGTGGCCTACACGATGGCTGGGCCGGTAGCTGGGACATGCCCGTCTGAAGCAGAGAACTGAAAGTGCAAGAGAAGTCTCGACGGCAGCAATGAGTGCAGGTGAGTGCCGATGAACGAGGTGATGGTCGAAAACGTCAGACAGCGCAATGGCATTTATAGTCATCGAGTCGCAATAGACCTGGACTCGTCCAGCCCATGTTCGCCGTTGGCACAAGCCGAGTGATGGGACGGCATGGCTCCTCGTCTTTGCGTTCGCAGTCGGGTGATAATCATCGCGCTCAGTAGAGATAAAAGACTGTTGGTCGTGTCATCGGTGGCCTAAGCGATGTTCCGGTCTTGCTCTAGTTCTGGTGGTCTCGCGGTTACCCCCTGTCGCCGAAGCGGAACGACGGATTTGTAGATCGTAATCGCCGTGCAGTCGTTTTCCACTCGGCCAAATCGAGAGGATCGTGTCTGTTTCCTGATAGCTTGCACGTCTCCAACATATCTCGAGGTATGCATGCAGGCACTACGCTGCCATGTTGGAAGCAAAGTACGGCACGTTGAACCAACATCGCCGCAATGTTGGACATGGTTCTTGAACGCATTATGAGGCATACGGCCTCGGACGTGTCAGAGCAGCGGAGTGCGTGCGAAATGAGCGAGCTTGGTTCGGCAGGGGAAAACTTCCGACTAGACTTAGTATCATAGCCCACGACTCGAGGAACTGTTTATAGCGGTAATCTTGCCGTCTAGGGATAAGTGCGAAAACGATTACGAAGCTCGATAATTAGTCTAAGGGCGTCTAGCTCTAGAGCTAGACTTTAGTAACTAGGTTTATAGCGCACTTAAATCCACTTTTAATAGCTCGCTAAACTAATAATATTAGACTATTTCTCTATTAGTTTAGATTGATAATAATATTTCTAAAGAACGTAAATAAAATACTAAAAAAAAGACTCGGCCGCTATAAAATTAATAAACGTATTACTTATTATAATAATAGCTCGAGACTAAATTAAAAAGCGTAGGTAAAGATAATATAGTAGTTAAGGAACTTCTATACGTTACCCTTATTAACCCCGGTTTCTAAGAACCCCGATCGATAGGCTCTTATTATAGCGACTAGCCCGTGCTATTCTCGATCCTTATGATAGCCTACTTTATAAAATCTTCTAAACTAGACTATAATTAGCTAAATTAAGCGAGTTTAACGGCCTAACTTATCGTCGGCCTTAATTACGTTTGGTTTAGCTATAGAGAACTAGCGGGGTAGAGTAGGCGGGTAGAGGGTGTTACGTCCGGGCTTATATATTTATAGTATTTTATTAATCCGCCTTACCCTATTAATATTATACGTAAGTAGAATAAAAAAGATATAGCCTATTACTATTTTATTATACGGATCGTATAAGTATAAGTAATATTTATAAGAGACGTAATACTAAGTATTTTACTTAACGCACTTTTATAATAGCTTTTATACGCTTTTAAATATACTCTCTAACCCCTAGTAGCGTTTAGCGTTATATTAAGGATAAGAATATCGTTAATAATCCTTAGAAACTAACGCCGTTAATAAATTACTATTATAGCTAGAGGGTAATAACCACTTCTTTCTCTCTATTTAAACTAATAAAGGCACCTACTCCGTTATATATAATAAAAGATATTACTTACGAGCTAAAAAGGGGGGAGGTTTTTATTTTATTATAAAAAGCTATATAAAAGCGTACGTATTAAAATTTCGGTTTAGAACTACTTCTATACTAGCTATTTTTCTTTAATAAACGTCGTTAGACTAGTTTCTTATATTTATGCAAATTAAACCTCTTTTTTATATATATATATAGTTAACTTTTATAATCTACCGTTCTTATATTATTAAATCTTTTAAAGGCTTTTATATATTTATAACGCCCTTCTCTATAACGCCCTTTTTTATTATACCCTTCTCTACTATACCCTTTTTTACTATTTAAAGGCCCGTGCCCCTAGCGGCTTATAGTTATTAAAGCCGTTCTTCTCTTATAATAGCGACCTTATACTACTAATATAGCTTACTAAATATAATAATTATTAAAAACTATAGCCCGGACCGGCTTTTTGTAAACTTTTTAACTTATAAAACGGCCCTATGCGGACTACGCTAACCCCGCTACTTAAGTAACTAGCCCCGCTATAATATACCCTATATTATAAAATAAATTAATTTTATTATATACTTTTATAATAATCTTTACTTATTATAAAAAACTATAAAGGAGTAGTTTACCGTCGTCTTCCCTAAAAATATTAATCGGGGCTATAGGTAACGGGTACTAGGCCTCTAAAGTATTTATTATTATTAAAATAATTAGTTTTTTAAATAGGATAGTAATAGCTTCTTAATACTTAATTTAATTAATAGCTTTTTTATTTTTAAAAGACGTTATTAAGGACGAGGTAAGAAAACGACCGGCTTAAATAGTCTACTTATTACGTATCCCGAGCGGGCTATTAATTATACTTAGGTCTTAGTTAAGTATAAGATATAGTATAGTATTAGTTATACGTATTTTCTTTTTTTAGTTCTTTTCCCCCCCCTTTTATCCCCCCTCCCCCTACTCTAAAATCCTAGTTTAAATACGGTTTCTATTATAAAACTAAAGTCTAATATAAATAAGTATATAAGCTATAAAAATAAGAAAACTTCGCTTTACTTATAATTATTATTAGCTCTATTATCTTTTTTTAAATTTTATAAAAAGTATTATCCCTTAGTTATAATATAATAAAGGCTTTTTATAAAGAAATATAAACTTAAGCCTAAACGATTTTTATTTATAAATAACGTCTAAATAAATAACTTTATAATTACTTAGACTATATAGTAAATAAATAATATATCCTATTTAAAATATAAACTTAGTACTACCTATTTTTAGTTATTTTATATTAAATTATAATATAAATATATACTACTTACTTAGCGGTATTCTTTACTAAGTACTATCCCTAAAGCCTTATTAAAGGCGTATTATTTTTATGTTAATTAATACTAAGTCGGGTCTATTTACCTTATTAACGGCCTAAGGACGCGGGACCCCGATATTATAAATACGCTATTAATAGTTTACTTATTTATAATACGTTAATTTCTATAATAATAAGGGTTATCCTAGCTTAGTTAAGTATTCTTAGAGCTAGGAGTCCGTAATGGGGAGAGATGTTTTATTTTTAATACGAGACGGGATAACGAAAATATTAAAAGCTCTCGAAATACTTTACTTTACTTATTCTATTCGAAGTAGTTTATTTAGTAATATAAAATTTAATTCTTTATTTTTTTATTTTAAGGCCGTCTATCCTTACTTAGTACCGCTAGGTATAATACTTATTTTTACTTTTTTTATTAAGCTTAGGGGTAGTAGTATTACGTACGCACATACTAACTAACTAATACCCGCCCTTAATAAGAAGGCGACGATATATATAGGCTATTATGGATTTTATAAATATAAGCTTATATTATAAAAAGGATACGACGTTTAGGTTATTTAATAAGATTAACGCCCTACTTTATATTTATATTAGAGCGATTATAAAAATTAATTATATTAGGACGCCTTTTTAACTCGGGCCCCGACGTCTTTTACTTTTTTACTATAGCTTTTTTATATACGTAGTTTAATCTTAGCGTAATAAAACGGGGCTAGCTTAATAATAAATAAGGTTTATATAGTAGCTATAAATACGCTAGGCCCGTACTAATACTAAATAAGCTTAGGCTATTTTTTATTAGCTAATTTATTAATTATATATACTTTAGCTCCGAGTTAATAATACGTATACTTTATTAGTAATTTAGTACGATATATAAACTAAGGGAAAGGGTAAAATATATTACTTCGTTCTAACGATAATCGCTTAGGACGCTAAAGCATAGTTCCCTTTTATAATTAAATAATTAAACGGTCTTAATAAATTAGTAATAAATATAACGGGTACGCTCGAGGTCGGGTTTTATATTTTAAAACGTAATTATAGTATAACGCTACTAGCGCGTCGTACTATATTAAAAATAAAAGCGTTACCGTAATAATATAGAACTTACTTATAATATATATACTAGTTTTTTATTATTATAAATAATCGCCCGTTATTTTAAATACCCTCGATCTTTTTTATTTAAATTAATATTATATTTCCCCCTTAGTAACGGCCTTAGCGACTTAGTTAATTATAACGTTTATAATAAATATAATAAAATCCGGTTCGGTATTATAAAGTTAACTTAACGATATAAGCGGTCCGGGCTTTATAATAGTATAGAGGGCCTTTTTATAAAATCTAAAGCTGATAAGAAATAGACCTCTTAAAACTATAAGTAGACTAGGCGTTAATAAGTCTAGACGATTTTACTATTTCGTAGAACTATAACTAGTACGAGGTTTAAACTAAGGTATATATAACTACCTAAAGACTTTAACTTAGTATAAAGTAAATAAGAAGCTAATATATCTAGCCCCCCGTCTTTAATAGGGGTTTTATAATAAGTTATTAATTAGCTAGATTATACTATTATAGTAATTAACACCGCTATTAATAATATAAAAAAGAAAGACGCGAGGTAGCTTAAAATAATTAAATAGTTATAAATAGATCTATTCTATTTTCTTAGTATAGGGGACTAATATAGTACGAAAGGTAAATAACGTAAATTAAAAAGTAAACGGTCTTATTATAATAATAAAAGCTACTACCGCCCTAACGACGCCCTAGAATAGAATTGCGGGATCGAGTTAACGATTATAATAATAATATACGTCTAGCTCTAGGTACTTTAGTTTATATATATTAAACTAAGATACGGCGTTTTTATATAAATATTAGGCCGGGTATATACCTATTTTTAAATAAATCGTCCGGTTTCTTTATTTAATTAATTAGTATATTAAATCTAATAGGGTCGGGTGTTATAATATAAGTAATTTCTTTTTTTCCCCCTTATACTCTCTTATAACCCGCTTTTTTTATAATTCGTATATATAAAATATAAATAAAATATCGTTAACGACGTTTCCTAATTATATAGGGGTTTAGGACTTATAAATAATAAGGTTTTATATTATTACCGTACTATTAGGTCGAAGTAGGGGCATAAGCGCCCTTTATAAAGTTTTCGTTAGCTTATAATAATAAAAAAGGAAATAAATCCGTAAACGAGGGTCCGCCTGAATCCTTTAGTACCTTATAATCCTAGTAAGGACCCTAGTTTACTTATTAAACCTAAAAAAGGTATAGGGCCGCGGGGGCTAGCTATTTTTAAATATTTATTAAAAAAAGTAGAATATCCGTTTTTTAAGGACTAAGCTAGGAACGTATCTCCTTTAGATATAATAACTAATTAATATATATAGCTAAGGCTAAATAGTAATATAAGAGTTAGTACTATATTAAGATATAAGTATCCTAAAGAGGTAAGTATTTTTAAAAAGTAAGTATTATATAGTAATATCTAGGGTATCGTATATATTAAGTATTATATACCGTTCTTTTATAATTATAATAATACTATTTTAATAATATAATAAACGGCCCTAATCTAAAGGGTAAGATATATATATTAAGGATCGCTTAGAATCCTTAGTATATTCGCTCCCTATTTAAAACCGGGTCTAAGCCCTAGGAAATAAACGGCCTACGGATACCTTAATACTTAGCTTAGAGTAAATATGCTTATATAAAGAAGCCCCGCTTATTTTATTATACTAGCTTACTAATAGTATATAAGTATAAAGTTTATTAGTTCGTCGACTTTACGAGGTACGATTAGGGATAACTAAAGTATATATAGTGCTAGCTTCGTATACTATGCTTAAATAATTAACCTATTTATTAATTAAGCTATTTTATAATTCGTAAACCGCGGCTTTATTAGAAGTCGACGTCCTTATTTTAGGAAATAATTACTTATTATTTTATATTCTTATAGTACTTTATTTTATAATTTTAGCTTATTTTTAACTATTTAAGGGATAGCGTAACTTATACTGCATAATCGTTTAGAATAACGACTATTATTAAAAACCTATTAAAATACTTAAATTATAATAAATACTAATTAAGTCGTTTATTACCCTCGCGGAGTATCTCTTAATAATAGCTAAAGCTATTAGTATATAATAATAAACCTTAATCTACTTTAAGAAGTAAAGAGTTGTTATTAATAAGAATTTAACTATAGCTAATTATAGTATAATATTCTCTTCCTTTTAGGGAATCCTATACTAGCTAATATAGAATTATACTATTTTAATAATCCTAAACCTCGCTAATTCTAAACCTCGCTAATTTAAAGTTCTTACGTTCGATACTAGCTCGTTATAGCTAAATTATACGTATTAATAATATCTCGAGCTTCTAATCTTCCTTTTTAAAATACGTATAGTAATATATAGAGTATTAACTATACTATAAAAGAAAATAATAAGCTAAAATATAGTTATAATATAAAAAAGCTACGAACGTAAAGTATATATAATAAAAAAATATCTAAATAAAGGGAGGTTATTTTTAATAGAGGTACTAGACTTAGAAATAGGCTTAGTAAGAATAGTTATAAGAATAGTAAGCGTAACTAAGAAAATAATAAAACGGGCCCGTTAAAAAGTATAATAATTAAAATAACGAAATTATTAAGTATATTTAAAATATAATTAAAATATACTACTCTAGCCTCTAAGAATATAAAACACACCCTAGACTTATAATACTATATAATAATAGCTAACGGAACTTAGTAAATTTATTTTTTAACTATCTAAACTAATCCTTAAGTATTATATACGTAGGTACTATAGGGTATTGTTTTTAGCTTAGAAGTAGCTCGGCCTAGGCTATAATAAATAATTAAAATTATAAATAGGGGGGGGGGGTTATTTATAATTAATTAATATAGGGCTAGGGCGAATTGAACTCTAATAAGCTATTTTTTATTAAATCTATATTAAACTTAGGACTAGATCGGGCTTTAGATTAAGAACCGCTTTAAGTAAAGTAATAAGGAATAAAAGCGAAGTAGTAGTTCCGGAATAGTACTTAAAAGCTATTTCTAACTATTATAATACTAAAAGAAATTATCTTATTAAATTAAGTAAAAATATAAATATTAATAAATTTAGAGACCGCTTTATACTAATTTTTAATTTATATATATAAACGCTACTACGTTACCGTCCTAAAAAAACTTTACTAAAGCCTTAGTAAACTTAGTAATATAAACGTTTTCTAAGAAATAATACTAAATCGGAGCGATAATAACTAGCGGTTTATTATTAAAAACTAAAATTAAGGCCCGAGAAAAAAAGGTAAAAAATAAGGTCCGAAAGTCTAATATTAATATATAGGGCAAGGCGCTTTAATTAAGTAAATTTACTAATATATTTTTAGTTATTATTTATTATAACCTAATATATCGGTAGCTTAACGGGGCTATTTACGTACTAAAAAGCTAAGACGTCCTTAACGTAAATATATTTATAAATAGTAATAAAAAACTACCCTTAAGGATAATAAGTAAACGCTAATACGTAACCGTACTAATTTACTTAGATTCTAAATAAATCGCTTAGTAATAATTAATAATACGGCCCGTAGCGCGCGCAAACGTACTATTACCCCCTATAGGATATAAAAATAAATAACGTCTCTATTTATAAAAAAGCGGTAATAAGAATTAATAATATTAATCTCGACGCTATTACGGAGATAAATACCCCTTAGAATAATAATAACGACGGTAATAGTACTCTTTATACTAATACTTTACTAATTAGTTATAGTAAGAATCTATAAGTAACTAAAAATATTAATATTAAAAAGTAGCTTTACTAACGTTTACTTAATAGTCCGGCCCTTTAGGGTACGAGCGGACGTATTATAAAATAAGAAATACTTATTAATATTATTATTAATAGTACTAGGGAGGTCGATATATTAGGGGATATATAGGATATTAGTATATATAATCTCTTTAATAGCGCGGTTAGAAATAAAGTATAGAACGGGTAGTCTAGTAATATTTTAAAATAAGAGATAGTAAATTTATAATACGTAGTAGCGCCGACTTTATAACTAACGTACCTAGGCTTATTTAGATTATAAAAAGTAAAACTATAATAAGTTTTATAATAAATATCTCTATATATACGGCTCGCCTCCCGCTTATAATAATTACTACCGTATTAAGTACTTAATTAAGATAAATAAAAAGGTTTATTATAATAAGACTATAAGTAATAAGACTTATTTTTATTATTTATTAGCCCCCGTTAAGTACTATATTAAATAGATCTTTATTATTAAAGAGTAGGCCTTATACTAGGACTATAGTATTATAATAGTATTTTTTAAATATAATCTCTCTCGTACTAAGGGGCGATTAAATAAGTTTATAAGTATATAAATACGCTTTAAAAAAGGCTCTTAAAAAAGGTGTTACCGAAGCGATTAAGATATAGCCGTTAAGAATTAAATAGTATTAGTTTCGAAGTTATGCTTCTTAGGCTTTTAGCACTATAAAGTAGCGCGCTTTAACTAATTATTTAAAATAATACCGCCTTCTTATACCCCGTCTCGGGTCGGGGGCTACGGACGACGACTTATATATAACGCTAATAATCCGCTCTTTATTTAATATATTTTAATAGCTTAGTAGCCCTTAGTATTTTTAAATAGCCCGTTATATTAATATATATAAAGTAGTAATATAAGTTATGCCCGATCTTAATTATACCCGCGTTTTTAAAGTCGTTAGTTGAAGTAAGCTCGGTCTCCTTATTATAGCGTATATAATAGAGCTATTTAATTATTAATTTAAATATATCGAAAATTAATAAATAAAAATCTATTACGTATTAAATCTTTTAGTAGCGGATATTAGGATAAATAAGGCGGGGTTTACTTACGGGCTTATATATTTTATAAATACGTAGGTTTTATAATTTAGGTATAGCTATTATTATTAACTAGTCCTAACTACGATTACTTATGCTTACGTTTTCTAATTAAATGTTCCTTGCGGGTAGAGAGATTAGTAATACGTATTATTTTACTTAGTAATACCTATAGCTACTTCTATCCGCTATATCGGGCTCCCTCTAAACTCCCTCTAAACTCCCTTTACTATATTCGTAAATATATATATATAATTATTATTATTAAATATAGTAGTATAGATAGGGAGCATTCTAAGAAGCTCCTAGGGTGTTTTTAACGTAAGGGACGTACCCGGATAGTTTATAAACGCCCTTAATAGGGTCGGGCAAAGTCCTATTATAAGTTAAAATTGGGCTTAGAGTATAGGCTTAGAGTATAACTATTTATTATTTAAAAGTAGTTGGGTATCGAAATTATTAGAGCGGGCGGGCATGCCCGTTAGAGAAACTACGGTATTTTACTTAATAATCCGTTAGTAAGAAACTAGCTTAACGGTTATAATTAATTATCCTAAGCCTTTAGGTCCGCATTAGTCCCTTAGATCTAATTATATATTTTTAAATATATTATAAAACTGTATAATACGAGTATAATATAGCTATAACTGTATTTAGATTTTAATATTAAATTTACTTCGTAGCTTTTCTAAATCCGCCCGCTTATTAAAGCGAGCTCGTACTAACTACTACGTTTATAATCCCTATTTATACTATTTCTCCTATTTTAAATATTTCTAAAAGCTTTTTAAATTTATTAATATCCGTTAAGCTATAAAGCGTAGCGTAAACGGCTAGTTCTTATCAATACTACGAGGATAGAAAGGATAAACTAGCGAGCTATGCTATATAACCTTTATTATATTACCCTTAGCTCCTTTAACGCCCTAGTAGCTAGCTATGCTAATCTAGCTAGTATTTAGTATATAATAAATCTAAATTTCTATTATAACTACGTAAGTATCTTAATACGAGCTTAATATAATACTTATAAGCTACTACTTAACTAACGATACGCACTTTTAGTCGTTTATAACCGAAATTCCTTATTATTAATAGTACTATAGGGCTATATATATACGAGAGTAGCCTTAAAGGGGGTTTTTAATTATTATATAAGAACCTATAGTAATAGCTATTACGATAAGATAGTATCGTTATAAATAGGAACTAAATATAGGAGCTTCGAAGGTATAATTATATATTAAAAATAGCGAGTATCGTCCTATTTCTAATTATAAAAGAAATTTATAAGCTACTAGAGCTTAACTAAGTAATTACTTAATATTTAGTAAGCGATATTTACTATCCTAAGTACTCGCGCGCTATTATAATCTATTATATAAAGTTACGTTTTTATATTAGCTCTATTATTAATAAGGATAGGTTCCTAAGTAGTACTACGAAGAGGTTATAGAGTCCGAATTTCGCCGCTTATATCGCTCGAAAAAAAGTATTTTAATAATATTATTAAATTAATTATTAATGGAAAATAAAGGAAATATAGAACCGATACCCAGTAACGTCGAGAATATATATTTAACGGGATATAAAGGAGATATAGAACCGATGCCCGGTAATATTAAGAACGATTATTAACGGGATATAAAGGAGATATAGAATATAAAACCGCTACTTAGTAACGTTAAGAATATCTATTTAACGGGATATAAAGGAAATATAGAACCGATACTTAGTAACGTTAAGAATATATATTCGACGGGATATAAAAGAGATATAGAACCGCTATTTAGTAATATCGAGAATATTCGTTCGACGGGATATAAAAGAGATATAGAATATAAAACCGCTACCTAGTAACGTTAAGAATGTCTATTCGATAGGATATAAAGGAAATAGATATAGAACCGCTACCTAATAACGTTAAAATAATTATGAACGGGATATAAAAAAAACGTAGAACCGATACTTAGTAACGTTAAGAATATTTATTTAATAGGATATGAAAGAGATATAGAACCGCTACTTAGTAACGTTAAAATAATTATTAATGAGATATAAAGGAAATATAAAAAAACCGTTACTTAGTATTATTAAAAGTTTATTAATAATATTATTATATAATAATATTAATATACGGTTAATAGTATCTTAGTAATAGGGTAGGGCTAGAAACTTAATTTACTAAGAAAACTCCTAAATTTAATTAAAAAGAGACCTCCCTATTTATATTTATATCGACCTCGTCTTATTTACTCTAAGTTTATAATTTAAAATAAGGGAGGTTTATTCGTTATATAATAATATTAAGGCCTTATTATTTACTTTTTAAAAAAATAAATATTTCTATTTTTTAAATAATTACTTAGTAAGCGTTATAATAGGGGTTAATAAAAAATATTATACTTACGGCTTTTAAATAAATAAACGGCTAGTAGTTAGCTTTTAATAATTAAGGTTTAGACTAGGTCTAGACTAAGTAATAAAAATATAAAGTAACCGGGGTACTAGATCTAGATTAATAAATAGAGATTAAAAGTTAGAAATTAATAAAAAATATAAGAAACGGAAGAGGCTTAGTAAATAGTTTCTAGCCCGGGGTAGGGCGTATATTAAGGATCTATACTTTTTTTAAATAGGGCCCGATCTAATACTTATATTTAACGGGACTATTTAATAATAAAATATTCTTTAAATATAATTATTTACTTTACTTTTTTAATAAGCTACCCTAACTTTTAACGTTTAGAATAATTATATTAATAGAACTAACGACTTTTATTTAGTTTTTTTAAGTATTAATTAAGGTTACTTATAGTACTTTACTTTAACTATTATTATATCGAGTCGCCGTCCTTATTTTAAATTTACTATTCGTAAACTAGTTAGCTTATAAACTTCCTATTTTAAGGCTAAGAAGAGTATACTTAGGAATAAAAAAGGGCCTTATAATAGTATTTAAAAAGGTAGATCTAGTATAATGGCGGGTATATTTTTACTTACTGCGTGCCTTAAGTCTATATATATAGTCTTAATTAGTAACTTATTAATTAACTTTTAATACGTAACTATAAAAACGGTATTAGTTATAATAGTATTAGCTTAAATAATATTATAAAAGTAGTTATAAGACTAGGTAAGCTAGTATCTTAGCTTGGCGTAGTATAAATAAGTATTAAATTCTATACTATATATAGTAATATATATATATTACTTCCTCTTTTATAAATATTAATAATATTTAAGAAGCTAAAAGTTGCTATAATAGACCCCTATAAACCTCTGGTAATGGCTGTAGCGACTTATTTATAAGTAAAATGTGGGGTCGGGATTATTAGATATAGTGCGAGTAATAGTACGTATCTAAGAGCTATTTAAAAGTATTTATAACCGGCTTTTATAGTTATTATTCTCTTATTATTAATTATAGTAATATATATATAGTAAGGCTAACTTTCGGCGCAGCTTATATACGTTAAGTTTAAAAAGATAAAGTATATTACTAAGAGGAAGTAATATATAATTAATACTATACTATAGGAAATAGTTAAAATGCGTCTATCCGAAGACCTTATAATAGGAGGGGCCCCAGAACATAATATAATATATAGTACTATTTAATACTAGATTATATTTAATTATATAATATAAGAAATATCGTATTCTTATTTAGGTTTTAGATCTTTTGTTCTTAATTAACTAAGGAAGCTTATAATAGGGATATACTGTATAAACGATAACGGAAAACCTATTCTTAGTTTTACTAACTCCTAATAATAGCGTTATGCGTTCTACTTTTATAAATTTATTATAGAAAGTGCGTCGGCTACTACTATCGTAAGTAAACGGTCGTATTTTTATATAGCGGATTATCCTTACTTAATAGCTAGGTATATAGAGCTTATTATTACTATACTTTCTTCCCGTAACTACTACGTATTAAAGCTATATTATTAGACGCCTATAATAAAGAAGATATAGCTTAATTAGTAATAATGCGGCCCTCTCCCTCTTAATTAATTAATAATAGTATTATTTGCTATATATTTGCGGCTATTTTAAGGATTTTTAATTATAAAATAAGTTCTTACTTAGGGCCTATATAACCTCAAATAGTATACTCTATAACGGCTCGTAGCTAATCCGTAGCTAGCTATTAAAGTTTATAATAGTATTTAACGGATCTTATAATACTTATAGTTAGCGTTATAGGCTAGAGTACTAGGGTAAATACTAGTCGTAGTAAAAAAATAGGAGAAGAATAGAGATAATATATATATTACGGCCTATACTATTTTTTATAGCTTTTAAACTAGTTTTAAAATATATATATAATATATATTATATAATAAAGGCGAGCTATAACTATAAGTAAATCGAGATAAAATAAAAATAGGATCTTGCGGTTACTTTTTGGCCGTATTTAAAAATAGAGCTAATAGTTACTCTATACTTAGTATAACTACTATTTTAATTTAGGTATAGAGTGGTATATAAGCTAATAAGCTAAAGTTAAATTTATAAACTAACGTAATAAGGACCGTTTTATAACGTATACTATACCCTCCTTGTTTAAATAATAAGATTATAATAATTAACGAGGGCTAAATAGTGAGTAACTAATATAAAAAGCGAGTTTATTTCGTAGAATATAAAAATACTTAAAATAACCGCTACTAGACTTAAAATTAAGTTATTTTTTTAAGTTTCCTTTCGCACGTATCCTTATTATTAAGCTAGTCCCTAGCTACGTTATGCCTTTTTTTTTAATATTATTTTAAATATTAGCTCCTTTATTATAAACTTCGATACGTCGTTTTTAATTAACGAAGTCTAGGATATAAGAAGGGATAGTTATTACGAGCTATTAGTTATAAATATTTTATTATATTATAAACGAGCTAAGGCTTTTTATTTAAACCGAGGTATACGTCGATAATATATATATTATATAACTAAACTTTATTATATTAATATTACTTAGGCCTTATAGTTAATAATATTACTAAGCTAACCCTAAGGTTTTAGGATTTCTATTTTAATTATACGTTCTTTTTTATATCTATCGTATATTAATTATATTTAATTACTACTTATTAACTATTTTTTCTTAAGATATAATAGCTTTTATTATCGTAACGATTTATTTTAACTTATATATTAAAACGATTACTAAATTCTTATATAAGCGACCTAACTTTATAGCTACCCTTAAGGAACTTCTCGCTTTTAAAATTTATAAAGAATTTATATTAATAAAAGTCGGCTATAGCCTCGACGCTCGTAATTTAGAAATAATTATAACGATAAAAGCCGATAGGTCTTTTACCCTAAATATATTAAATATAAGCGTAGCTAAAGCTATATTACTATCCTCGCTACTAGCTAATATAGCTCGTATTATTATTATTTTCGCTCGGCTTATTATAAATAACGATAACTAAAGGATAAAGCCCTTTATTATACGGATTAATAATATAAGAAATATATATATTAGTATTATATTATATATACTCCCTATGCGGCCTAGGACTAAGCCGCTAGACTACTTTATTATAACGTTTTATAACATAAAGCTTTAGCCTAAAGCACTTTTAAGATTAGCATTACGAAGTAATAATAAGTAAAAGGAGTTTTTTATTTATATTTAAAGAGTATCCGTTAGTACGCTCTTACTCTTTATTATAAGGGTATTTATTATCCGAGTTACGGGCTATATTACTACCCTATATAGCTAGTATTATCTAGTTAGAGATAAAAATAGACTACTTATTATATAGTTTAGTATATAGTAAAGACCGATTTTAGAAGCCTTAGTATATAAAGAAGTTTTATATATATATACTAAGTAGAGCATTAGTAAGTTTATAAACTAAAACTATAATATAGATATATGCCAAAGGATCGCTACTATTTTTAAAGTTTTAATTATATAATCGTCTCGTTTATTTTATAAACTAATAAAGCGATATAGTTAATAGGGCTTATATATATATAATTAAATAACCGAACTCGTATTAATTTTCTAAAAAAACTCTATAACTAAGGGTAATACTCTTATTATAAATATTTATAGGTCTTTTTTATATACGAGCTTAGATATAAGTCTTAATACTTTATAAATCTCGCTTTAAAACTCTTTATAAATAAATATAGCCTTCTATAACTAACTAATTTAATAAGATCTCTTATTATATATAAAGCTAAGATAATTAAAGAGGTTATAAAAAATAAAAACCTTATACTTAGTAACTCTAATAGCTTAAGGGGTATGACTTATAATAATAGCGTTCTTTTTTAATATAAAATAATAATAAAGGTTATTAAATAGCGTATAGCTTACGAAGTAGCCCGGGCGTAAAATAATATCGTATTTAAAGTACTTAATATATTTAAAAAGTCTTATATTTAAAAAGATCTATTTTAGTTTATTAAATATAGTTATAGTACTTAATTTATATTATAGGATAATAAGAATAGGGTATACTTTAATTTATTACCCCTCTTACTTATATTAATAAAAAGGGCTAATACTAAAGACTATATTACGGCGCTATTAATTAAAAAGGGAGATATAAAAGACTTTATTAAGACCCTACCGGTTTTTAGGGCTTATACGGACGATATAATAATAGAGCAGGCCCTAAAGTCTAGACTTAAATATAAAAATAATCTAAATACTTTAGTTTTATTATTTATATCTATTTTTTTAATATATCTTAAAGTTATATATTACTATAAAAATGGGTACGAGGGTAGGACGGTTTATATAGTTAAGTTTAATAATATAAGTTTAGTATTTTTTTTTTTTATAAGGCATAATATAACGCCCCGCGAGAGGTATATTAATAGTATAGAACTTACTTATAGTCCTAGCTTAAAGATATTAATAAGAGAACTATACTTAAAAATATACGTATACGGGTTTTCTTATTTACTTAAGTTATATAGAGATAGAAAAAGTCCGAATATAAAGTAAGAAAGATAGCGCTAATTAAATATTAATAAGTAAATACTTATTTATATCCTAGTCCTTTAGACCTAAGGCTTAAAATATAAACTTATTATACGGTCCCTTTTCTATTTTTACGAGCCTATTCTCGGCTTAGTCTAAATAATATATACGAATTCCTCCCTATATCCCGGCTCGGAGTTTTAGTATTATATTTTAATATAATAAAAGTATATATATTATAACGATTTATAAAGTATTCTTTTAGCAATTTAGAGGTTCGCTTAAAGCCCGCTTAGATATTTATATATATATCTTTAAGCCTTTTTATTTAAGCTAAGTAGACTTTATAAACTAAGGGGTAAGCTTAGTAGTATTATATTGAAGTACTGTATACTTAACTTAACTAACGAGATAGTATAATAAATAAGCGCCTTTAGTATCTATATAAATATATTTAATAATTAAATTAAGTAGTTACGATATTATATATAGAATATATTAAGAACTTTTACTAAAGCTAAAGAATAAGTAAATATAATTTACTTAATAAGGGAGGAAGTAGAGAATAAATATCGTAAAATAGAATTACGTAACGGAGCGAGAGAGTAATAGTAAATATTTTAATAATAAACTTATTTATTAAGCCTAATACTAATAGTTTATTTTACGGCTTAACTAGCCGAATGCGCCTTAGGGGCTATAAAAGTTAGCTAACGAGTTCATTTCTATAAGCTTATAAAAATAAAATAACTAAGTATAAGTATTATAAGCTACTAAATAATAAGGCGTTATATACTAGCGTTTATAAGGGCGTATAGGGTTTTATCCTAAACTTACTCTATTTTAATTAGAGGACTAAATCTATTATTAAATAAACTAGGGTCCTAGCTTATATTTTTTAAGTTTAGAGAGCGCTCTGAGAGCTAGGCTTTATAGCGGCCGTATGTAAAAACTATATCCGGAAATTATATATATAGGTATCGGTAGCTTATAGTCTTTTATATACTCTTATTTATATTATTTATAACTAAGTTTACTATACCTAATATACGTAAATAAGTTCTCTTATATAATTATAAAGTTCTATTCTAAATTAATTTATAACTCGATTTTAGTACCGCTATTATAATAGCTCTAAAACGAGCTACTTAACGTCTTATTATTAATAAATAGGATATAAAACTATAAACTTAACTTTAAACCCGCCTTAAGGACTAATATAGCCCTGCCCTATATAATTATTATTAATATTTTAAATAAAAACGAAAAAAATAATATTGAGCTAATTACGTCGTATAATAGGCTATTTAATAAGAGGCGTATTTTTAATATATTTATTACGTAATTTAGCTTTTTTAAGTTAGAAAAATATAATAAGCTAATTAAAGTTACCTTAAATATTAGGTAAGACCTGTATAAAAAAAACGGCTATATTATTAATATTTTTAAATAGCTCGTATTTAATATAAAGTGCGAATAGCGGTGCGTTATAAAGGCCGTTTTTATAAAAAAAGAGGAGGACTTAGTTATTATTCTAACTAAGATTAGTAAAATAAAAAACAACCGCTTTTTTATATTAGGGAACTAATAATAGTAGTTTTAGAACTTATTACGGCGCTTTTTAATTAATATTAAGGAATACGTAGCCGAGAATAGGCTCGTAAAAATAGAAAAGGGACCGTATAATAAGTTTATATTTTAAGCCTTAGGTCTAAAGGACTAGGATATAAATAAGTATTTACTTATTAATATTTAATTAGCGCTATCTTTCTTACTTTATATTCGGACTTTTTCTATCTCTATATAACTTAAGTAAATAAGAAAACCCGTATACGTATATTTTTAAGTATAGTTCTCTTATTAATATCTTTAAGCTAGGACTATAAGTAAGTTCTATATTATTAATATACCTCTCGCGGGGCGTTATATTATGCCTTATAAATAAAAAAGATACTAAACTTATATTATTAAACTTAACTATATAAACCGTCCTACCCTCGTACCCATTTTTATAGTAATATATAACTTTAAGATATATTAAAAAAATAGATATAAATAATAAAACTAAAGTATTTAGATTATTTTTATATTCAAGTCTAGACTTTAGGGCCTGCTCTATTATTACATCGTCCGTACAAGCCCTAAAAACCGGTAGGGTCTTAATAAAGTCTTTTATATCTCCCTTTTTAATTAATAGCGCCGTAATATAGTCTTTAGTATTAGCCCTTTTTATTAATATAAGTAAGAGGGGTAATAAATTAAAATATACCCTATTCTTATTATCTTATAATATAAATTAAGTACCGTAACTATATTTAATAAACTAAGATAGATCTTTTTAAATATAAGACTTTTTAAATATATTAAGTACTTTAAATACGATATTATTTTACGCCCGGGCTACTTCGTAAGCTATACGCTATTTAATAACCTTTATTATTATTTTATATTAAAAAAGAACGCTATTATTATAAGTCGTACCCCTTAAGCTATTAGAGTTACTAAGTATAAGGTTTTTATTTTTTATAACCTCTTTAATTATCTTAGCTTTATATATAATAAGAGATCTTATTAAATTAGTTAGTTATAGAAGGCTATATTTATTTATAAAGAGTTTTAAAGCGAGATTTATAAGGTATTAAGACTTATATCTAAGCTCGTATATAAAAAAGACCTATAAATATTTATAATAAGAGTATTACCCTTAGTTATAGAGTTTTTTTAGAAAATTAATACGAGTTCGGTTATTTAATTATATATATATAAGCCCTATTAACTATATCGCTTTATTAGTTTATAAAATAAACGAGACGATTATATAATTAAAACTTTAAAAATAGTAGCGATCCTTCGGCATATATCTATATTATAGTTTTAGTTTATAAACTTACTAATGCTCTACTTAGTATATATATATAAAACTTCTTTATATACTAAGGCTTCTAAAATCGGTCTTTATTATATACTAAACTATATAATAAGTAGTCTATTCTTATCTCTAACTAGATAACACTAGCTATATAGGGTAGTAATATAGCCCGTAACTTAAAAGCTTTATATAATTAAGCCGTTTTATTTTAAAAAGCGGATAACTACCTTAGTTTCTTTTTTTTTATTAGAGCGTTTATAATACTTTAGTACGTCCTTAATATTAATAACTACGCTAATTATAAAGCTTAAGTAGGCTTTATTATTATTAATAAAGTTAATTAGTTACGGAGCGTATTACTTTAAATTAATAGCTCTTATTTAAAAACTTAAGCCCTTAGTAAAAAAGGACGAAATAGGGAAAGGAATCGTAAGTAAGATATTATTATTATACGGTGCGCTAAGTAAATCGTTTTATAAATTATATATACTTAATTAGCCTATACTTCTTTTAAAATACGCTACGTTAATTATTTATTATATAATAATACTTTTATCTATCTAAAGGCTCGACTTTAACGCCTCTATATTAATATAGTTTATAATATATATAACCCCGTCCGGTTTATGAGCTAGAATTTAAGTAATAGGGTTTTTATTAATAAAGTTAATTAGGATAGCGCCGATAGAAATAGTAAGAATAAGGCGTTCTTTTATATAGTTAACGACGTAGACCTTAAATACTCTATATAAAATAGCTAAGTAAGTAGATAATAATTTAATAAGACCCGCCCTAAAAACGGTAACGGAATTACTAAGTTCGAATCCGGTATAATTAATACCGGCCTATCCCGTAATAAAAATATCCGAAATAGTTAAGTAGTTACGCTTAATTATTAAGTTAGTAATATTATAAATTAACGGGATAAGGATTAGGTTAGCTTTAGTAAAAGGGATTTTTATATATTTAGTTACGTAGCCTCTCGTTAGCGAACCTCTTTTTAATATACCTAGGATATATATAATATAGGCTTATTCGTATTTTATAAACTACCTAGACTTATTTTACTATTCCCAAAGCCGAAGTACTCCTTTAACCTCGGATCTATTTCTAAATAACTTTTAAATATAGTATTAAGGATAATAATATAGTCCTTAATAGCGAAGGAAGATATAGTATTACTAATTTTTAAGATATAGCTAATAGTCTCGTAGTTTATAGCTTATAGTACTATACTAGTTATATAGCTATAATAAATATATAAGTTAGATCTATATACGGCCGCGGTAGTTATTTATATAACGATATCCGTCTTTTTTAAAATAGCTAGCTTAGTAATATTCTGAATTATTATTTCGAAAGGCGTATTATAATAAATAACTACGCATATAGTCGCAGCTAGTTAGGAAAGATTAAGTAATATTATTAAATATTAAAGAGTATCGATACTCAAAATAGTTATATATATAAGGCGATAATATAATTCTATAATATATATAATAACGATCTAATACGATTCTTAGTCCTTATTTATAAGAGGTTTAAGACTTTAAGATATAACGAGAGCTATAGTTATATGCGTATATATTACTAAACAATATAGGCTTTTTTTTATTAATATAATTAATTAATTACGTTAGTATATATTACTAAAGTACGCGTAGCCTAGCTAGTTAGTATAATAAGTAGCTCGAGTAATAATTATTAAAAAAGTAATAGGGTATATAATATGCCTTATATATATTAAAATAGACGCTCTAGCCGATACGACTATTTTTAATTATAAAGCTATAATTACTATATTCCGATATATATATTAATATCCTAAATATAATACTTAAAGGCGATTATTTTTATTTTATTAAAATAGGGGTAGAAAATAAACTAGCCTAGAGCCCTTTTTAGCCTTAATTAGTAATAAAAAATAATACGGCCCTTATATAGTATTACTAAGGATAATAATAACCTATATTTAGAGCTTCGGCGCATATTTAAATTTATAATAATAATAACTATAGGAATATCGGAGTAGCTTTTTATTATTTTTAATAGGGCTTAAAGTTATAGACCGGCGTTATAAAGCGTTAACTAGCTTAATATAAGCTAAATCTTTTATTTTATAGTAGTTAAAGGGATAGTTAAGTATAAAAATAGCCGTAATATAAGTTCTTTAAGGAGGTTACTAAGAAAAAACCTTACTTTAGTTTTTAACTTTCTAAGTTAAGCGTACCCCGCTCTTTATTAAACCTTATTATTTAAATATAGCGTATATTATAATACTATTTTTATTTAAAAAGCCATTTATTAACTAGACTTACGGATATTATATAATATTAATAAGTACTAAAAATTACTTTTTATTACATATCTTAACTTAGTTATATATACTTAACTCCCGGAGCTATGCCCTATTTTTAGTAAATATACGTATTTATATCCTCAGATATTACTTAAGAACCTCCCGTACTATATAGACCCGTTTCCGATTCTCGTTTTACTTTTACTTAGTTAATAATAAGATCTATAGGGCCTAGTAATAGTTTTTAGCTAAGGAGCGGGCCCGGACCCCGTAATAATACTTAGCCCGCGTTTAAGTAAAAATAATTAATAATATTTATACCAGCCTACCCCAACTTATCTAGTCTTTTTTAATACTATTTATTATTATTATATATAAACTTAAGAGAGATTAGTTATATTATAAAAAGATCTTAATATAGGGACTTTTTCAATTTTTTAATACGTTTTGCTAGCGGGACGAATAGTATTTTTTATTATTTTTTAATATTAATAAGCGTGATATTAAGGACGTTATTTAGTAAAAAGCTAACGGAAACGGTTAGCGTTACTTTATTATTACTTAGTAAGCTTATATAAATAACTTAAGCTTATAATATAAACTAGGCTTAGAGCTTTAAAATACTAGCTATATATAACGTTAGCGGCTTGCTTATAATCTTTTTATACGTATTTATAAAGTCGTTTAAGCTCTAGCTCTTAGTAAAATAAGAGAGTATTATAACGATCTTTAGGTTTACTTAGTATTTAATATTTATATTACTTATATTTTAATTATATCGAACCTAGTTAATAATAATACTAATACGATATTTAGTAATTATAATCTCTTTAGGGCTTAGAAAACTAGCCGCTAGTAGTTTATTATTTTATAAATAGATTATTTTTATTTTAAATCGTATTATTAATATGCCTTAATAGAGTTATTTTTTATTTATTAGGGATAAGTTATTATTAATATTAAATAAGTAGTCTAAGTACTTAACTAAAACCTAAAGCTTATAAATATATACGAGCTATTATAAATAGCTTAGTAGCCTAATCTAAATAAGTATTTATAACATATTTAATAAACTATTATTAATAATATAAATAACGAATATAAAGCTATAGGACTTTATGCCTCGTATAGCCTAAGGCTATAAAAAGCGATACGCTTCGTTATACTTATTATATAAGTATTTAAGTAAACGAGTTATAGTAAATAGAAAGTGCGTAAATAGGTTCTAGTCTATATTTATTTATAAGTTATTAAGAGGTCTTGATAGATTATAACTTATTATTATAATAAAATAAATACGAGAGTTTATACGTTAGTTTAATAATAAATAAGTATTAGCATAATATTTTTTTATATTTATATAGCTTTGTATAAGATTTAAAAGTAATAATATAGGTCCGGTATATAGCTACTTAATTTAAGCTCTTAAGCCGTTAACTTTATTATTTAATATTTACGTTATACATAGGGTTAAAAGAATCTAAACTATCCTTATAGTATAAAGAGCTATATTTTATAATACTATATTTCGCTTTACTAAACCCGCACTAGTTATATTATAAAGGGGTCGATTTAAGTAAAAATACCTAAAACTACCCGTAATCGTATTTATTACGATATTATAACTTATATTTATTTTACAAAGCGTGTTATAGGCCCTATAAAGTATATTATATAATATATAACCTTTTTTAAGAATTATTTAAAGTCTTCTTTTTAGACCGCCCTATCCGTAGACTTCTTAATATATATTAAAAATAGAAAAATAACTACGGCCTTACTATTTTTATTCTTATTATTTATTAGCTAAAGCTACTTACTAAGGGCTTATATAGCTAGCGTAATTAGCTTACCTCTATTATAAATATTACTACCCTTATAACTATTTTTATATAGGGGCCGTTCTTATATACTATTACGCTTACTTTTTATTAATATTTATAATTATAATATATCCCCGGCCCCCCCTCTACTAAATTCTCCCCTTAATAACTCTTATATACTATATATAGTAATAATATATACTTTAAGTTCTACGAGGCCGGCTTTAAATATAGTACTTATAACTATTTTTAATATTATTTACGACGCTTACTAACTCCTCGTATAAGATTTTTTATTTATATTAGTTTAAACGACGATATAATAAGTAACCCGGACCTTATAAGGTATATACTTAGCGTGCGTACTAAATATACGCATTTAAATTAATATAACGTAATATAACTAGATCTAAAAAACGATAACGTACTATTTACTAAAAATAATATAGTATATACTAGACTCTAGTTTTAAATAGTAAGAGGGGTAGGTTATTTTCTTATATATATTATAAGTTAATTTATATAAACTACTAACGATCGTAATAAAGTATTTTAATAAAAATATCGTTAATTTTAAAGCTAAAATCGACGAGAGCATTCTTTAACTTATATCGATAATTAATATATATACTTCTTAAAATAAAAAGTTCGATTTTAGTTTAAAAGCGTAGTATTTTACGCTTAGTATTATTTTAGATCTCGTATTTAATAAGCCGTTCGGCAATCTAGCTTCTAATTTAAACGTTTATAACTATATTTATTTAATAAAATATAGTATACTAAATATTATCGTTACGGCCGTTCTACCCTCCCTATTCTATATATTATTATAGCCTTTACTCCGGCGGCTATTACTTTTAAAAAATAATACTAGCGGGTTTAAAAAGCTAATTCGGTACGTATTATTATATTTTTTTTTAAATCTAGTTTATACTTAATAGCTTAAGTCGCCGACTTATGCGGTTTTTATTATATTCTTACAAGCCTAGTATAATTAATATATATTAATAGGATAGTAAAAGAAATTATTAATAAGCGCTTTAGGTTAAGTAAAAAGACGAGGTAAGATATACTTAGCTCTTTCGTAGTATACGGCCTAATATAAAAAGAGGCGTCGTTAAAAATCTTTATATAAATATACGAATTATTAAGATCTCTTTAGTCTTATATTTTAAGGCTATTATTAACCCTTCTAATAAACCCGCTAGATTGGATATAATAGTTATAGCAATCCGAGCTATATTATTTTATTTTATTATTAATTTATAAATACTCGTAATACTTTATATAAAAATCGAGCGCTTCTAGCCGTCTTAGTTTATTATAAAAAAAGTAGAGGTATAAAATATAGCTTACTTATAGGCTATTATTAAAAAAGGCTTACGTATCTTCTTTTTAGTTATTAAATAAATATCGAAAAAAGTCCCTAAAAGCGGTAATATTTTTAAAAGTATATACTTATTAAAAAGAACGTATATTAGTTATAGAGGGTAGGGTATTTTTTATTAAAATAATATTTAAAAATAAAATACCGACGACTTCTAACTAGATTAATAGCTTATAATAAATATAAAGAGCTTAAGATCGATAGAAATAACGCTCGAGCTTATTTCTAACTACGGTAAATAGAAGTATCTCGGACGGAATATAATAATAATAAAGCTATAAAAGTTATTTATTAAAATACGTTATATATATCCGGTATATAGTTCTGCTCTTATAAAAATAACGTATTAATATTTTTGTTAGTTATTATAGAAATTTAACTTAGTATTATATAACCTTACGAGGCTATAGAAGTTACTTAATTATAAGATCTTTTTATAATCCTAGTATTAAATAAGGGTATATAAGTTATTAATAAAAACGTCCGGCTAAGATTAATTATAAAAAAGCGAGGATGCGCTACTTACTATTACTATTATAAGTTTATAACTAACTAGCGCGGGCTAAATAGGTAATAAAAAGTTTATTAGCGCCGCGGCTTATTTAGTACTACGGAGTAAGTTACGGGGACGCTAGTACTAGCTACTTATCCATAGCGTTAGCCTAGACTAGGTCCGATAGTACGGACTTAAAATATAGGTATACTAACTTATATTAGCTACCTATTTTTTTCTTCTCTTTTTTTATCTATATTTACTAAATTAAGGGTATAAAACTTAATAAAAACGCTCAATTCTCTTTACTTATTATCTCTCTACCTCTTATTTCTCTCTTTAAGCGTCGCACTAGGTTAAATAGCTAAGGCTATTTAATTATAGTTAGGATAATGCGACGTTATATAGGGTATTACTAATATAGTTAAAGCGCACGATCGAAAGGGCCGCTTAGTTTAGTAAAAGATTATTATATTTTCTTAGTCCTCTTTTTAAAAAATTAGTAATATAAGAAAGGAACGGTTATATAACTTTTAGTTAGAAGAACTAGTTAGTAACTAAGTTATATAAAATATCTCGTATATATCTCTTTTACTAAAATAGACGTAGTAATAATAATAAGTAATAGTAAAGTTATAAACGAGAATATTTTAGTTTACGTACTTTAATTTTAACTATGGCTTATTATATATTATTATATACCTTAAAAGCCTCTACTTTATTTATCAACGTATTAAGCTTATTTAAAAATACGAATTATTAAATAAATCGGCTATTCTTATAAAATATATTATAATATACGTTATTTTATACTTACTAACCCTTAATCCCGGTTTAGTTAACGCTAAAGTCCCTTATATAAGGAATTAATTACTTATAGAATTCGGAGTTCCTACTTAATAAGCTTATTAATATTTCCTAGAGCATCGATTATAAGCTACGTAGCCCGTATTCCCTTATTATTTATTAGTAATTAGAAACTTACGAATAAAACTAAGAATATATTATTATATTATAAACGTAGCGCTACTTATTACTATTATACGATACTTCACATTATAAAACCTACCCGTTTTATTTAATATCTTAATACGACTCCTTAAGGTATAATATTAAAATAAAATAGGCTACTTTTTACTTTATATATCCTCTACTAACTTCCTCGCTTTATAATAAATTATAATATTAATAGCGACCCTACGTATAATTATACCCTTATCCTTATTATTTTATATTTAAGTTAGAACTAACGTTAAATAAGTTAAAATTTATAAGCTCTAGTTTCCTATCTAAGCTTATTTTAGGAATAATAAATAAATTCTAAGGCTTAGACTGATTTATTAAGTAGCTAATTAGTTTATATAATTAGAGCTAAGTCCGGACTTAGGTATATATAGCCCTTAGCCGGGGAGGGAGCCTTAACTAGCTAGCTATAGTAACTTTATAGGGCTATTAGGGCTATATAATACTTAAAGCTAAAAGCGCCCTCTAACTTAATAATTACGCGCTCCGCTTCTTTTACTTAATACTACTATTCCTAAGATATTACGAGTCCTTATATAAGTCTTTATAATATATTATTAGTATTTTATATTCGTAAGTATAAATTCCGGTTTAATTAAACTAATAACTAGTAATAAAAAGTAAAGTTAACGTTTATTAATAAATAACTTATTTTAAATAAACTATTATATAACTAAATAATAAAGCTTCTTTTTAAGTCTAATATAGCCGACTATATTTACTTAGTAATATACTTTTATCCATAATAATAAATTTAAAATTTTAATCGTTTATTAACGTTATTAAATTTATATAATAGTTAAATAAAAAAGAGGTTAACCCCCTACTCCCCCTCCCTTAATTTAATCCTTTTTTTACTCTTATTTTTATAAAAGTTTAGTTATTATTTATAAACCTAACTCTAATTATATTATAAAGCCCTTAAGTAACGATCTTATTATTAAGCTATATCTTATTATTTTTAACTTTAAAAGCCGTAATAGCCCTTAAGTACTAAAGTTAAATTAAAATATAGGCCTAGAGAAAAAACATTTCCCTTTTGAATATTTTTAATATTATTATTAAATATTCGTATTAATATTTCGGACTCTTAAAGAATTAAGGCTAAGAAGTTAACCTCTATTTAGTCCTTTACTAAATAAAAGTTATAATACTTATAAAAAAGACGAAATAGTTCGAATATATTTTCGTAATATAAAACTAACGTTACGAGCTCTTAGTATATTTAGAACGTTATATTCTATATAATATTTCTAAAGGAGTATAGCTATAACTTTACCCCGTATTCTAAGAGTAGTATTACCGTATTATATATTAAGTAGTTTTTTAATAATAACTGAGTTAAGGCTATTTAACTATACTTATCCTAAACGTTTATATCGACGCCTCGAATAGTAAGTAGATATTTTATTACTAAATATAATATTATTACTAATTTAAAAAAGAGCGGCTATTTATTAATATCGATATTTATTACCCGTATTATACCGTTTAAACTAACCCCGTATTAAATTAGCTTCTAAATTAAAACGTTTTTATTAGAGCTAGACCTCCCTAAAAAAGACGCTACGGGAGCTAAAAGAGCTAAGTAAAGGAGATATTATAAGTTATATTATACTTTATATTTCAAAAAGTATATAATAAGGTAAAATAGGTTATTTTAGTAATAGTATTTTAAGAGGCGGTCCGCGTAGTTCTTAGAGGCTATTTTATTATAAATATTAGTTTATTATTAAAAAAGTAGTTAAATAGTTAAACTATATATCAGCGGGTACTATATTATATAAAATAATAAGATAAGGCTACGCGCGTCTTTTAAAACTACCCCTAGTACCGTTTTCCTAAAGATCTACTTAATAATAGTATTTAAATTAATAATAAAAATAATATAAAAAGGCATAAGTTAGCTACTTAATAACAGCTAATCTCTTATTAACTTTCCTAAATACGTCGTAATATTTAAAATAAGTAACTTATCTAAGTACTATTCCGTTATACTCGTTATATTTAGAATAGATATAATAAGTTCCTCTCTTTATTTAAGAACGGTAATAATAAATAGGGATAGGCTAATAATAAACTAACTTAAAATTCGTAAAAGCTTTAATATAAACTATATTAAAAATATATTAGCTAGTATAATAGCGAACTACGGGGCTTAAATATTTATCTTAGTATATACTAATACCTTAACTATATAGAATACTATAGTATTATTATAATAATAAATAACTACTTATTAAGTAGTAGAATAGCGTTTTAATAGAACGTTATATTAATAAATCCGTAGTCTAAAGGCTTACTAAAACTTCTAAGAGCACTATAAAATACGTATCCGTATTAAATAGTTATAATTATTAAAAGTAATATTAATAAGCTCGGGGGGTAGTTTATTTAATATAGTTATATAACTTTAATATAATATTTAAGTATAAAGCAAGAGAAGGTTTAATAATAAGACCTCAAAACGACTCTAGTTATAACTAATCGCATCTTATTTATATAAGCTAGCTACTTAATAACGTACGTAATAATTTAGGACCGTCGAGCTATAAAAAAATAATATAATATAAGTCCGCTCCGTTTTTAGTTACGAAATAGAATTATTAAAGACCTTATACTAAAGTTATTAAAGATTAGTAATTTTTCGTATATTTATAGTATTTATAAGGCCTAATACTAATACGTTCGCCGTATTTATTCTTTTTACTTTATGTTATAACGACGCTATTTACTTAGTAAACTAAATCTTACCCTTATATTCTTTTACTACTTCTTACTCACGTCCCTATTTAGTTATATAATCGTACGATAAAAATTACCGTCCTTAACTACTTAACGGAGTATTCTTAGTATATAAATAATTAAAAGTTAATAAGATTAGTTATATCTCTTAAATTTATACCGTCCGTGTCTAAGCCCTTAGGTATAAAAAACGCCTATACTAACTTAATTAATTTATAAAAGCTTTTTATTTTAATAATTAACTTTTTAACGCTTTATATATACTAAATATTAGTATATACTACTAATAGTATCCGTTTTTAAATGAACTTACCGCTCCGTAAAGTTAATTAAAGTTAACTTAGATAATTTATAAAAAGCTTTATTTTTAGTAAATAAACGATTAAGTCTCGAATTATATAATATATTAGTATATATTCTTAGTAGCCGTATCTTAGTAATTAAATATACTAATCCGTAGTATTAAAAAGAATCTATTATAGAGTACTAAAGTTTTTTAATAAGTAAGTCCTATATAGGGGTTAAGTAATTCTAAGTAATTATATATTAAAGAGCTCTTAATAATAAATATACTCTAACTTAAGGTTCTATTCTTATATAAATAAGGTATTTTAAGGGTTCTCTCGGGGTCTTATTTTATAAATAAATAATTAATATAAAGTATTTAAGAATCTTTATATCCTCTTATATTAAAAAACCTTAGGGTAATTAAAGCCTAACTAAGCTATTTTAGAGGCCGTTTTTACCCTATACCGCGGCTATTATTAAAAACTATTTTTATATTTTTATTTCCTTATTAGTAGCTTATTAATAGTTACTATAGCTATTATTATTACTTTTCTAGCCCGTACGCGGGTTATAAATAAAATAAAATAATTAGCGCTACTATACTAAATAGGATCCTCTAGGTAAACGCTTATTTAATTATTATATATATATTATCGACGGCCGGCGTAATATAAAAATAAAAAAAGAAAGTAAATAAGCTAGAAATAAAAAGTAATATAACTATAGTATAGAACTTATTTTCGCCGCAGGGCAGCTTGCCCATCCCGAATTAAATAGCGGTTTTCGTATCGAAATTACTATATTACGTTAAGCGCGTGCTTAGGATATATTACGCGTATTATATAATTAAAAAGTATACTATATCGTATAATTTCCTTTAAAAGCGTAATCCCGTTAAGGTCGATCTTTTATACCTATAAAGCCGGAAAAAGAACCACCACATAGAACTTATTTTATAAAATAATCGTACTCGCTAATAAAGGATATCCTAAGTAGTTATTTTAGCCTAGCTAATTATTATATATATTACTACGGTTATAACTCTAATAGGTCTTAAAATAAAAGCTATTTTAGGCTTAAAGTACGGAATACGCTCTAATTTAAAAATAAAGTTAGCGTTTTTCGCTTCGCTAATTCGTATTAGCGTTTAGTTAGTAAGTACTTATTTTATAAGTACGTATTATTATATTTAAATTTCCCGCTTATTATATTTAGAGTATTACGGAGTCTAGACTAATAGGGCGACGTTTTTTATTAATAGCGAGGTAGAGCTTAATTTATAACTTATAAGGACCGCATTGTATTCTATTTCTAAGCTAGAAGCGTTTATAAATGAGGGTTTATAATTAAAGGTTTATAAGTAAAGGTCTATAAGTAAAGGGGCTATAATAAACTATATTATAATAAATATATATTAGATACGCTACGTAGCGCTTTAGCTAAAAGCTTAATTTATTTTATTATCGTTATTTTATGACTATATAGGAATAAAACGGGAGTTTTAGATTTAGAAATCGCTTTATAAAGCTAGCTTAAGCTTTTTTAATATAAATTAAAAAGGCTTATAAATTACTAATTAACTAGGTTTTAAACACGCCTTAAAAAAACTTATTAATTAATAAACCTTTTATAACTATAGCTATTTTAACTTTAAATAATATTAATAATAATTAAAATAACTAAAGAAGTTTATTTTTAAGAACGATACCTATTTTAAAAAGCTATTTAAATAGGATCTTTTCTTATTAATTATTAGTAATAACCTCTATAATATCCTTATAAAAGAGGAGGATCGGGAGTTTTATTTATTTTTAACGCTTAAAAATAAATAAAATAGCTTATTAAAACGGTTCTTAAGTATTTCTAAAGCTAATAAAAATCTTATTTTCTTATTAAAGGGTTCCCTAAAGAATAGTAATAAAATTAACGAGGAGAGTTTTCTATTGAAAATTAATAAAGCTAGAGCTATTCATTATTTATATCTCTATAGCCTTTTTTATTTTAATACTAAAAAGGGACGAATAAGTATTCTATTAAACTTTTTTATTTTAAAAAATAGTATAGTTTAGGAATCGAGCTTTTTATTTATAAAAGACGTTTTAAAACCCGTAAACGACCTTTAGTTCGTTTTTTTATTCTCGTATAGCCCCTTAGGAATTTAAATTAGAGAATCTATTAATATACTTATCGTAGAGTTTTTAGATAGTATTTACTTTAATTATTTTAAAATATAAACGTTTAAAAAAAGAGAGGATATTATAAAAGAGGATAATACTATATAGAGCGGAAGGGAAAGTATAAAAAAGAATATAGCTTAATTAATAATATTCGTTTATAAACTAGATATTTTAAAATAAATTATAAATCGTTACTCTAACCTAAATAATGAGAATTAAGTTATATATATAAATAGTAAAATTCATTTTATAATTAATTCTTAAGTATAAGTAGTTTTACGTTTTTTATAAAAGCTAATATATTCTCTTTATCCCCGTATCGGCTGCGTATATAAGCTCTACGTAAATAGTAACAATATATACGGCCCGTAATTAAAAATAGAAACTAAATCGTCGTTTAAAATATAAAATATATATTAAGACTAGTATATAACTAATAAAAATATTAAAGTACGTAATTAAGTTAAACGACTCTTATAGAAATAGCTAATATATAATATAAACGCTCTAATATTTCCTATTTTAAATATAAGAATTAATTCTATAATATATTAAAGTAAGAGTAAGGGAACGACTAAATTTAAGGGTTTATTTTATAATAAATAAATTTACGATTATAAAACAGACTAGGGGATAAATATAGTAAAATATAAAAGGACCCGAATTCTAATTATTATATTATTTAGCTAAGGAAAAAAAAAGGGTTAGGATTAAGAAAAAAAAGAAATATTTAATATAACGATCTAGGTAACTAAATATCGATTTATACCCTAAGATTATTAGGCTTTATTATAAAAATAAGACGTACTTAACGAGCTCCTTTATTACTTAGCTACTTTTTTCGCACTACGCTTAGTCTTTATTATTTTTAATAAATCGTAAAGCGTAGGGCTATACTCTTCTTTCTTATAATTACCTCTTTTTTACTCTTTATAATAATTTTAAAAAATAATAGTAACTATAAAAATAGTTAAATTAGTAGTTAGTATAACCGTACTTTTTATGAAAATAACTCGGTCCCTAATTATATAGTTTTAAATAGCGGCTATTAGCTTTATATTAAAAACCGACTTAACTATAAACTACGTCTCGAACGTTTTTTAATATTTTTATTGAATTACTTTATTTTAATTATAGTATGCAGGAGGGGTTTTTTTTTTTTTTTCTCCTCGTACCCTTTTTATTAAAGTACGTATCGTTTTTCGTTTTTATTTCTAAATATTTAGGATTTAGTAACTTAATCGGGTCCTTATAGCCCTTTAAAATAACTTACGTAATACTTTAAATAATAATTCTAAGTCTCTTATTTTATTTTTTAGAGCGTATTTAGTTCGGGTTATACTTTTTATTATTAAAATACTTTTAACTAAGGACTTTATAAAACGGTAAGAGCTTTAATTTCTTAGTATTAAGTAGTCCGTAGTTAATAATATTATAATATTAATTAAATCCGCGCCCCTAGAAATAGCTATATTTAGTAACGTCTCTTTTTTTATTATTTATAATACGGTACTTAAAATTATTAAATATTATTAAGTCGCATAGATCCTTAAATAGATCGTTTATAATAATAATAAATATAGCCGTTTAAAAAACAAAGAGAGCTTCGTTTTTTACTTTATTTAGCGTATCTTTTTCTTATTTAAGGTCTTTATTAATTAATATAACCTCTTTAAGCTCTTATTTTATTATACTTAACTTAGCCTTAAGCTCGTTTATATATACTTTTAGGGCCTAAATAGCTTTTTATAAGCTATTTAAGGTCCCCTTAAGCTCACTTTTTAAAATAGACGTAGCTTTTTCTATTTTTAAAATATAAGCCTTTATTATAGCCTTATTTACTGTTTTAAAAGACTTGGGTATACGAGTCTTATTAATAAGGGTCTTTATAATTTTAGAACTTATAGTTTTAAAATATATAGTTAGTATTATTATAAGTTACTTAAGGCTAATAGACTTATAAAAATTAGTAATAAAATATCCTAAGTACCTCCGATTTATATTTTATAATACTTATAATAAAAACTTATTATTGAAGTAATATAAAACTAGCTCTTTAATTATAATAAAGAAAGTAGGAGTATAAATAGGATACTAAAATAAAACCTAAATAGGATAAAGGACTTAAAAAAGATATTTATTAATACGTTTTAAGTCCTAGTACGAACTATAAATACTTTTAATAAATTAGGGAGCTAAATCATTTTCTATATTTTTATTCTTAGTAAATCTTATTCTACCTTTAGGGTAATATATAATTATTATTAAATTTTAAATTTTACTAGGTATTACGATAATACGAGGGCTAAATTAATTTATAAAATAATAAATATAGCTTTAATAAAATAAGTCGTTTTAATAGAGACCCCTATTTAGAAAGCGTAGTATCTTTAAATATTAAATCCGGAACCCTTTTAGGGTTTTTAGTATTTTCTTATCTTTTTTAATACTTAAATTCGTCCGTTTTTATTATAAATCTTTAACTATTATAATTACTTACCTCGTTATTAAACTCCTTATTAATAATATAGCCGTATAATTAGTACTTTATAATAAATAAGGTAGAGTATAATATAACGAGGATACGCTAAATAGGCTTATTTAGATCGTAATAATAAAACTTACTTTTAAAAAGTTATATTATATAATATAGTATATATAGTATAATATAAATAATTAAGTATGCGTTATTATCTAGATTTATTTAAGGCTTTATTTTTTAAATAAGTTAAACTTAAGACTAGGCTAAGTAAAAGTAGCTTTTTATTATAATATTAAAGAGTAGCCGCTAACGGCTCTAGCTATAAAATACTAATATAAGATACTAGCTCTTAATACTAATTACGTATTTAAAAAGACTTAGGTTTAACGTAGTACCTTTTTTATAAATAATCAAAAAATAAACTTTAATATATCTAACGTCTCTCTAAACTAATATAATATTAAATACTATCGTATTATAAAAAAAGTAATATCAAAAATACGGATTAAATAATAAGTAATAAAAACGCTAAAATACTAAGCCTAAGTTATTAAGGTAGAAGGTAATTTTAAGTTAATTAATATAATTTTAATAAGCTTCTTAGCTAAGTAAAACGCCTATATTAATTAATAAATAAGCTTTAATTAGTATTAATATAGGACGTAAGAAGCTCTATAAATAGTAATTTATAATATGATATAAAAAGAGATTAGCTAGATCTTCGATCTTTTTACTTATTATTAAGAGCGAAATACTACTAAATTTAGTTATTATTTTAAACTATAGAAATTAGGTTATTAAAGTACTTCTACCCTAAAGACGGGATTACTTTTTTATAACGAGATAGGGCTAGAGTAATTTTTATTTTTTATTATACTCGATATAATAAAATATAAAAAAAGAGATCGACTTATATAGTAAGTAATTAGGAGGATTTAAAAAGATTTAATATCGTATTAAATTATTATACTAAATAGCGTCGTATTAGCTAAGTAATAATATAATACGGAGATTTATTTTTAATTTAGTAACTAAGATACGTAATTAAAGAACTTATATAGTATAGTTTAAATATATATTATAATTTAATTTATTAAGAGGCCGTTACTTATTTTTACGGCCTTTTCCGGACCCTTAGCCTTATATAAAATAAAGTAATATTAAATAACTTAATACCTTTACCTCGCTTAAACTAATAATACGCTATATAATTTTATAACTATAAAAACCCCTCTTTTAAATACTAATTAAATAAGAACGCTACTTTAGTTTTTAAAGCTTACTAATCTATATAAATAGTTCGCGTTTAGTAATAATTAGTTTATTAACTTCTTTAAGCTTATAATAAGAATAAAGGTCGTAAGGATAGAACTTATAAAACTTAAAAACGAAGAGATATATTATAAATAAATAAAAATAGATATAAGATATTATAAAGCCAGGCCCTTTTCCTATATTCTAACTATATTATATTATACTTTAATATTAGGCATATTAGTAATATATCAATAATAATAATAGCTATTATATAATAATAGTTTTTAATATTATAGCTTTAGGGGTATAGCTTAGAAAAACTAATTTCTAGAACGATATAAATAGTATAAGAGATATTTAATAAATCTAGATTAATAAACTAGAATATAGATATCCTCACTAATTTAACTATACTCTAACTCTCGAGTTTCTTTAATTTAAATTCGATTTAGTATTAATTATAAGAAATACCGAACTCGTAGATCTATATCCGCGCTATTTAATACTAGCTATACGTCATTATAGAGCTATTTTTATTACTATTTCTTAACGTCCCTATATAAAATGAAGTCCTATATATATATCTTATTTAATATAATAAGCCCTATATATAATAATAAGCAATACTTTAATATTAATAATAAATCGTAGCCCTTAATAATTATTAATTATAAATAGAGGCGCCTTTATATATAAAATACTACCGTTATTATTATAGCTATTACGGTTTATAAAAAGAGCTTATTAAATACGGTTATTATTATAGTACTTTAGTTAATTAACGGGTTTTAAACGGCTAACGTAAGGTTTTTAAAAACTACTTCTCTTCTTTTTAAGTTATAACGAGCGTTAAATAATATTAAGTAGTAAATAATTAAATAACCCGCTTAGTATTATTAAAATTATAACTGTTAAAATACGAAATATCTCGGGGATTCCCTATATAAGAAATATATAAAGTCTTTATTAACTAAAATAAAGTCTATATACTTAATTACGTTACTAAAAAGATTATAAAGAATAAAACGATAGATTTCTTTTATTTATATTATTATTAGGTATTATAACGCTATTTTTAAATAAAAGTTATTACTTTTTTTATATATTAGCTAAAAGAAGTTAATTAGTTAAAAAGAACGACTTATATATAAGTTAATATAGAATAGCGAGAGCCTATTCTAATATTAACGAGCGTCTTAGAGTAGTATCTACTTCTTAAGTAATAATAAAAAAGGCTATTATAAAGCGATCCTTTAAAAAAAAGAGTATAGGGGGGTAAAAAGGTCTAGACCCGCCTTTTATATTTATATAAAAAGCTATTTAGTAAGAACTGTTTTAGATAATAAAAATAACTAATATAAATATAAATAGAAGAACGCAAAAGTCTTATAAAAAAGGCACTTTTAAAAGCTTATACTTTTTTATATAGTATTTATAGCCGGTTATATTCTTAACTTCTATAAAAGCTTTTAAATATAAGTAACGAAGTAGTATATTAAAAATAGTAAGCGTTTCGAGTCTTATAATTCTCTAAGGTACGCTTATATAAAATAGATAATAAAAAATATTTACCTTATAAAAATAACTTAGAAATAATTAAAAACTATAATAATACTAATCTCTTTTTTTTAAAAAGACTTAAGGTAAATAAGATCGCTCGCGAGTATTAAACTAAGCTATTACTAATTTTTAAAATTAATAAAAAACCTTACTTTTAGTATATTATATAAAAATTTAAGAGTACGTTTTATAAAAATAGGCGTTATAACTATAAGTCTATACGAAGTTTATTTAATTTATAACGTATTTTTATATCCTTATTAAGACGGTCTATTTAGTAATTAACTATCTTAACTAATTTCTCTTAGTTCGAGTCGTATTAAAATACTATTTCGACGTTATTAGAGCGATTATTTTTATTATTATAACCGAGTTTAAAAAATTAAGTATACTTTTTATATTTAAACTTAATAGTAGTTTTATAGAGCAATATTAACTAGAAAATATTCTTTTTATTAAGGTAACTATAGTTAACGTTTTAAAAAACTCGCTTAAATTACCGAGTCCGTTCGTATTCCTTTATTAAATTAGTACTATAAACGTAAAAGTACTAAATATACTCCCGCTTATGTAGTATTTATTAACGTATAGCTTACTAAATAAAAAATACGTTAGAATTAAACCGAGCCGTATTATAGTAGCGGCTTATTACTTTATTCTACGGATTATATATATAAAGAATTATCTCGAACTCGATTAAATAAGAAACTCTCCTATAGCTACTACTAAAGCTAATACTAAAATAAAGCTACAAATATATTAAGCTCTTTAGGTATAAGGTAATAAAACTAAGACTACTAATAATTATATTATAAAATACTAATTAATAAGAATAAAATATTATACTTATTAAAGCTATGCGGATTACTTAGTTCAAAAAAGTAATTAAGGTCGTAGACCTTATTTCGAACGGCATTCTTCCTTTTTGTTTATAATACTTTAAACCGTAAGATTATAAGGGCCTATATATTCCTTTTTAAAACGAGTTAGTAAATAGCTCGCTAGAGAATATCTTAAGCTCGTTAAAGTTTAGTTTATAAAATAAATAAGAAAAGGAGATATAAAAAGATATAAGTAATAATTTTTCTAATAAGTATAGTAGAGCTTTTTATTTTATTATCTATAAGTAATAATAAACTTTAAACCTAACGCTTAATTAATAATTATAACGACTTATAAAGGACTATATAGTATTCGCTATAGTTATATTATTAACTAGCTAGCTTATATAACTTAATAATTCTTACCTTACCTAAGTAAGCTTTAAATAGCGTTATAATAAAATAAAGTTATATTAGCTAGCCTAAAATTTTATTTATTTTATATTATATTACTTATTACGTAAGTATTCTTAAATAAGCATAACTTACTTCCTTTTTTATTTATCCTTTATTTATATAAATAAATAAATTATATAACTTATTATAAGCTAAATTATAAAGGGCTAAAATTAAGTCTACTTTCGTTTTAGGGACTATATAGCGACGTATTATTCGCTACGACCTACTTATATATACTAAAAAAGGTCGTAGCTTATTTCGCTAAGTAAAAGTAAATAGGGTTCTATTATAAATAAAAATTAATAACTTATAATAAAGCTTAGGTTATATAGTATAGTACTAATTACTTATACTAGGGCCTAGATCTCTCCTAATTAAACCTTAAAATTATTTATTAATAACGCTAACTTAAATAGTATTATTTACTTAGTTTACCTTTATTTAGGCCTACTAGCTTTTCTTAATATATCCCGATATTCTTAAAAAAAAAAGTTTTAGTTATTAATATAGCCTTAGTACTCGAACTAGGTATATTTATTATAGAGGTTTACTAATATATTTATTATAACTACTATTAGTTAGTAATAGTAAATTTATATGCTATAAGCGTATTATTACGCTAGGAGTAGTTAAAAGCGTAAAGATATATATATAATTTATTATACCCTAGCTAGGCTAACTAGGGCTCGTTTAATTATTTATATATTCTCTATTTTTATTCGGATTCTTATTTTTTAAAAGCCTATATAAGTTATTAAGGGATAATATAGGCTATTTTATATAAAACGAATATTGCTTTTTATAACCGAACTTACGTATAGACTAATTAGTCTTAACTTAGCCTATTATAAAAAACTAATAAGTAATAAATAGCCCCTTTAATTACTTAATCAGGGACCCTTTATTTTATATTAATATAACTAATTATAATATACTTAAAAATATTAAATAATTTAGTTTTTATAATAATCTATTTAGCTATACTTACGGTTATTAAGAATAATACCCTAGCCTATAAGTAAATAATAATAATAAACTACTATATTAATATTTTTATAAAAAATAAAGCCGCTCTAATAACTACCTAACGAACGCACAATTTAAGAAAAAAACCGGGATTTATATAATAACTTAATTAGAGCTAGGGGAATTATTAGTATTACTAAATACGAACGAGAGTATAATTATAATAATTATAATAAAGGGTGTTATAATCGTAGATATAAAGAGAAAGAAGCTTATAAATATAGCCGTTATTAATATATTCGTTAGAGGGGCTTTTAATAGTATAATTATAGCGGTTATACTAAAAATAATATATACAAATAGGATTAAGAAGTATACGCCCTATAGTTATTATATAATTATAATAGCTATAGTATATTAGTCTATTTTAATACTTTAAATCTATTTTTCTATAAAAAGGTAGGGAACCTTATATTTATTAATAATAAAAGATTTTATCTTTTTAAAAAAAGGTATTATATAAGGAGTACGCATTTTGCTCCGAGGACTACTTTAAAAACGGCGGTTATATATATTATAATAGCGTAAATATTTAAATATTATATAAGACTTATTTTTAGTTAAGTCTAAAACGACCCTTCTTTATATATTAGTAACTAAGGACGCTAAGTATTTATAATTTACTTTTTATAACCTAGTTAAAACTATAATAACCGATTTATTTATTACTCTAAACGCCTCTTTATAACTTTTAATATAAATTCTTATTATAAAAAAAGTAGCTACCCCCTTAATATTACGATATAGAGAGTTATTAAGCTCTATTTATTAAATTAGAAATAGAACGTACTCGTAACTCTAATAAGCTATAATAACTATTAATAATAAATAGATCGACCGCTTAGTTACTAATTAGTAAGTTATTATAATAAAAATTCTCGCTTTATTTTATAAAAACTAAGTTAAATTAGCTAACTTTTATTATTACTAAATATATACGATTCGGCTCTAATCCCTATAGTATTATACGGATACTAAAGCTTATAGTTACGCTTATACTATATATTACTTTTTAAAAACGGATCTTCTTTTTATTAAAAAAGATAAAACTTATTAAAAATCGCTATAGCGACCTGTTTATAAAATATATTATAAGAAATATTTAGAGTAAATATAATATATAAAAGTATATAGAGAAATAAGCTCTGGGCCGGATTTAAAAGCGTCTATATATAGCTTTTAACGGTAGCGTTTCTCTTTTTACTTTAAATTAGAGGTAATATATAATATAATAGGAGCTATATTTAATGATTATAAGAGAGCTTAAGAATTATATATAACTTTAAGAGAACTAAACTTAATACTAAATATATAATAATAAGTACTTAAATAAATTATCTTTTATTTTTATTTACTTATTATAATAAAAGCTATATATACTATAAGCATATTAAAATATATAGTATATATATTATATCCTAAGAATAGTTTTAAATATTACTAATATCCTATATCTTAGTTATAAGAGGAGTTTAAATATTTATAATCCTAGAAATTATAATATTTAAGAAATATTAGAAATCCTTAATATCGAGCGAAATACCTCGCGACTTATAGTATAGCTTATAATATAACTTCGTTTTTAATCTTATTTAATATTATAAATATTATATAGTAATATAAGTAAGAGAAATAACGTACCTATTAGTCCTCTAATAATTCTAAGCTCGACTAGCGTTATTATATATATATTATAAAGAGGATACTTTTTAATAATAGTTAAGAAGACGACTTTTATAAACATAGTCGTTTTTTATATTTATATATTTATTTATATACGGCTCGATTTGATTAGTAAATTAAATTAGGATTAGTTAGTTTTTATTATTACTAGAGCCGAAGTAGACTTCGTAATAATATACGCTAATCCGTACTTTTAGCCTACGCCTCTAGGATCTCGATTATATATAATAAGAGAAGTTAAAAGTAGCTAAGAAAATCTAAAAGTAGTTAAAATTATATAACTTTAAAAAAAAGCAGGTTATAACTATGCTTAAGGCTAAGAGAAATGTCTTATATTTTATAAATATAAATATATTATAAGTCCGAAGCTAGTACCCTTTAATAACTAATATTATTAAATATCTACTATAATATTTTAGGTCGTCCGGGTCCTAAGCTACTTAGCTATTATATTTAATATCTTATGTTACGTTTTAGGGGAGTAGTATATATATTAGCTTATAAAAAGGTAGACTTCTTTTTAACTACGCGGCTTTTTAAATTTTTATATCAATTAGGGTACGCTAATAAATAAAAGATATAAAATAGTTACGTTTTATAAAATTATAATAGGTAATTAGAACTAGTCGGTCCTTAACTTAAACTATTATATAATAAATTACGATAGTTTTCTAATAATATAAAATAAATAAGTTTATATTAAAGTTACTTTTATAAAATACTAATAACTATAAGTAGATCCTTCTTCTTATCTACCGGTCCTTACTCGTTAAATAATATAATAAAGTCGTAGGCTAATTATAAGTATAATACGTAAAATAATAATAATAACGAGCGTTATATTAATTACGGGATAGACCTTAGTAAGACGTACGCCCTAACGTACTATGATGAGCGACTAATATATCTTAGATTAAGTAGTTAGTAATAATAATAGTACTTTATTCTATAGTTAATAACCCTATAAGGGGCTTATTTTTAGCTAAAAATAAGTTAGCTAGTTTAGTTTAAGTATAATAAACTAGGGTAGTAACAGAACGTTATTAATATATTTAAATCGGTTATTCTTATTTTAGTAATAGTACCCTTATTACGGGCCTTAGTAAAGCGTAGACTATTTTATAATTATTAATAAGTAGTAATAAATATGCGCGGATATTTAATAAGTTTAATAAAGCGCTTAAGAGGGTAGATTAAAAGCGCTTATTTAGGTAAGGTATTATAGTATAGCCGTTATGAATACTAGTCCTTACCTTAGCCTTATTAGAGTATTTATTCTATAAGTACGAATGATTCGTAGTTATAATACTAAATAATTACTAATATATAATCTCTTACCGTCTATTTCTCTATTAATATAATAATATATTACTCTTACGTTGTATATCTAATTAATTATATTAATTACTACTTATACGTTTAAAGTATAACTAGGTATTATTTTAATTTAGTAATTCTAGTTATAAAAACTTTTTATATTAATATTAATATTTAGTAATCGGTCTCTCGAGTTAAAATAATATAATAGAGGGTAAAAACCGATCTATGTTCCGAACGAATACTTTAAAAGTCGACCTTATTTTAATAATATAACGAGAAAGGTCCCGGTTTAGTATAGTATAAAAATCGTAAATATTTTATAAAACGCTTATATATCCCGTTACGTATATTTTATTAAAAAAAGGCTCAGATCGTAATATATATAAATTAAGTTGTAAACCGGCCGTATTAAATACTTAAAGCTATTTATATAAGCTACTTAGTCTTTCGAAATTATACGTATTATATTAAAAATATGCGTCGTCTTAAGAAGGTTCCCGTAAAGTTAATTTATTTTTAAGACTTTTTTTATTATTTATTTAGGCTTTATATTTCTAAGTATAAAAGATCGACCTTATTAAGATTAGGCTTTTAAAAAAATTATATAATATAGTATACTTTTTAAATTTATAATATGCATAATATACGCTAAGTATACGCTTAACTTAATAAAATAATATAACTATAAAACCGTAATATAACGCAGGATCTTAATAAAGTTACTTTTATAAAATAGTACTAAAAGTCCGCAAAGCTTTTATCTTCCGCAATACGTTAGCGTTTAAAAATAAAAGTTAAGTTAGTCTACGAAGCTAATACTAATAAAAAACTACTTCTCTTATTACTTTTTAATTCCTTAGCTTTTAACTTATATTTAATTATTGCGAAGTTTATCGCCCTATGGGTCCTTTAACTTAGCCTCGTATAATAGTATATAATAGCTAATACTTCCCCTCCCTACTTTACTTATTTTAAAGTCTTATAGTTAACTTTTTATTCGTAGTGCTTATTATAATATTATCTTACGCTAAGTAGTAAATACGTAGTACCCTAAGTTTAGAAATAAATATGCTAAGCTATATTACGAGTTTTAATAAACTAAGCGCGCTATAACTAATATCTAAATTGTATTATATTATTAGTTAAGTATATTTAATACGCTAACTTATTTTTTTATAAGCTAATTATATTTACTATTTACTTAAGAGCGCAAACCCCGCGGGAAACTAAGAATATATTAATAAGAAATACTCTTTCTTAAGACTTAACTATAAATAAATATTTTATAATAAATTTTAAAACTATACTTATGAAAAAAACGTATAGGAGGCTAAACTTATATAGTTTAGTCCGGGCTACTACCTATATTTTACTTCTTTATATTACGTAAATACTACGTAAGTCCTACTTAGTAATCTATTTCTATAAATACTCTACTTATATAATCTCTCTCCCTTAATTAAGGGTTAATATATATATTAAGAAATTATACTTCTATAACTTTACGGAAGTCGGGCTCTTATTACTTAAAATAGTACTAAATAAGGTTCTATTACGGATTATTTATATGCGCCTTTTTTTAAATTTATATATTAATTTTTAAAAAGAAAACGGCTTACGGCCGGTTTTGGAATTAAGTAGTATTTTAAAATATATTATATCTTACGACTCTAATACTATTTATATTATTATATTATTAAGTATTAGTAAAGTAAGCGTAGGTTATAATACCCCTCTCTAAGTATATTTAACTCTTAGAGCTATAAAAGTTATTATAAATACTACTATAACCCGTTACTTATATATATATCGTATACTTAGATCGTAAGCTCCTATTTAGTAATACTCTCTAAATTAAAAAACCTATTAAGAGCACTAACCTAGATATACTAATATATAGTTTATAAATACTTTATAAGCCGAATATATACGTATTTATAATTTTAAATCGTAGTTTAGCGTCGTTAGTTATAATAAATAGGGTAGAAATAATATAAGTACCCCCGTACGTACTTACGGGGGCTAAGCCGTTATTTTTTAGCTTACGTAATAATATATTTTAAAAAGTAGATTTACTTATACCTACTCCGATTATTATATTAAATTATTAAAAAAAGGCGTATATTATTATAGCGATTACTTCGTTGTTTTTATTATAAAAAGCATACGACGCTATATTTTACGCGTTTAAAATAGAGCTATAGCTAAGACTAAGAAGGATGCGCGTCGGTACTTATACTTTTATTAATATCTTAATATCTTATAGTATTATTAACCCAGAGGTAATAATAACTAGAGTCTAGCCCGCCCAGATCGGCCACTAGTAGTTATTAAATACCGTAATAAGTCGACTAATAATAATAAATACTAATATTAGCGTAAATATAATAAAGAAGAGTATAACGCTAATCTAAACCGGAGTAAACCCCTTAATATTTATAAAGTATAGGGGTACGTAATAAAGCTACTTATATATTTATAATTACTATTAGCGTATTACGTTACGTACTTAATATTATATTACTCTTATTATAAGGCTTTAAATAGCGCCGTAAATATACGTTATAATAGAGCTAATAGTTTAAAAAAGTCGGCGTTATAAAAACGGGGATATTATAAAATATAATTTATAAATAATAATTAGCGCTATACTAACTACCCCGAGTAATAATAATATAAGAGTACTTATGCTACTTTAATTATAATATAAACTACCCTAAGAGACGGTTATTAATAACAAAGTAGCCGAGTTAATAAATATAGCGTTCCCTAGCTAGTTTATATCCTCGAGTTTTTTATGTATTTTATTAACTAAAGACGTAATATTAACGAGCTAAAGTACGAAAATAAGTCTAATTACGTAAAATAGGAACATAATATAAAAAATCTAACGCTAAGTTATATACTAAGTAATAATACTACTTAGTATAGGACTAGTATAATTACTTAACGCTTATATTACCTAATGAGAAATAAATAGCGTAGTTAGTAAAAAGAAAAACGAGTTCGAGAGGGAGGGTCCTTATACTACGTTATATTACGTAAGTCGGACTAGTAAAAAGATAAAGTTAGTAAAAATTAAGAAGTATAAAACGATAATATTAGTACTACCGATATTTTAAAGAGACCGTCTTATTAATATTAAGCTAATAGAACGTAATACGTAATATAAAACCGTACTTAGAATAAAAAAAGTAACTGAAATAGTTAAGTATAGCCGTTAACTAAGTACGTAGCTTAGATTTATAATAAATAATATTAGTATAGCGTTAGTTAAGAAGTACGCCGTGCTTATTTAAAAGCTATTATACGTACTAAGCTCGAGGTTTATAACGATAGTTTATAATTATAAATATATAAAAAATAGAAATCTGTTTAGGGGGATATTAAACTTATAAAGAGGTTATAATAATATAAGTATTAAGGGTAATTATAAGTAATAATAAGGCGGCCGTTATTATAATAGCAAGATAATATTATAAGGGCTTTTATTAAAATAAGTTTTAACTAAGGGTATTATTTCCTAGCTCTTTAAAATAAACACTTTATAAATAATAAACGTATAGAAATATATTAAAAAATAAAAGTAGAGGATTATATAAGAAGTATGGGTAAAGAGTAATAAGAACTTATTAAAACGTAAATTTTAAGTCGGACCTAAAGGGCCTCTATTTTTATATAATAAAAAGTAATATTAAAATACTTATTTAAAAACGGAGACCGATAAGTAGTAGTAGAGGCGCTTTTAGTATTTAAATATTAAGCTTATTTATAGTAAATAGCTTATATATAATTATTATAAAGAGTTAAATAAAAGCCTATTTACGTTACGAATAAATAAGAAAAGCCGCTCCTAGCTATATAAACGGTAATATCTAGTAACCTAAAAAATGCTTTTAGTATAAGGCTTTAATAATAAATTATAAATATAAGTTAAATAATTAGAATATATAAAGCTTAATACGAGATCTAAATAGCTAACTAAAGCTTTATTACGCTATATATTATTATTATAAATAATTATAAAGTCTTTTATTGTCTTATTATATACCCTTTTACCTCCGTAATATTAAAAATATTATAATACGCTTTGCGGGTTATTTAGAAGCGTTACCCGCTCGCTTTTTTTTAAAATATAAGAGAAGTAATTTTAAAATACCTACTATAAAAAGCCTTTAAGTAAGCTAAAGTATTATTATATTTTATAAATAAATAGATTAACTTAATAAAAATCGTAACTAATTATATTAATACTTTAAAATAAAAAGTATTATTATTATTACGACTTTTTATTAGAGGTAAGTAAGTAAACGTCGATATAATTACGGAATATCTTTACTTATTATAGCTAGCTTATCCGTTTTTTTATTTTAATAATTTAGTAATCTTTATATTCAATAATATAAAAATAGCTACGAGGCTTTATAAGACTTTTAATATTACTATACTTATTTTATATAATTATAACGGGGCGTAGTTCGTAACTATTATTTACGTAAATTACGTATAGCTATACGGAGTATAAGCTAAAAGTAGCTCGAAATTAAAGTAATAGGCCTAAGCCTTATTTCCTAGCTATACGGTCTATTTTTCTAAGCTACTTATTATAATACTAAATAAGAATACCGGAGTATTAATATTACTAAGCTTATAAATACTAGCTAGCGGGGGTATACTTATACTATATACTAACGCTACTTTTTTATAAAATTTGCGAGTATAAATATATATAAAGCTTTTAGCCTAAAATCTAAATATTAAGGACTTTAATATTTTTGAGCGGCTTTAATAAGTATAATTAAAATACTTTACTTTTTTTAACGAAGCGTTTATATATAAAAGAACTTCGCTATTACTAATTAGCTTAATTTTTATAGCTAATATAGGGAGTAATATCGGTCTATTTATATTTAGTACCTCTCCCTCGCTATCTTAGCTATTTTCGCCCATTAAAAAAGGGCCCTTTTTAATAAAATAAGGCTTAAGCAAAACTACTTATACGTTACCTAAAGATCTATACGGTTTATTATTATCTTTATATATAGTTAGCCCCTTTTTTAAAATAATTAAACTACGTAACGGTCTTATTTTTAATACGAGGATTTATTAAACTTTAAACTTAATATTACTTCTTATACCGCCCCCTATACTAAAAGAATATAGAACTATTCTTAGTATACTTAGTAAGGCCGTAGCCTTTTATTAAAGCTCTTATTTATTAAAAAATACTAAATTAGTAATAATATAGTTAATTATTAAGAGCGGCTCTAAGAGCGAGTTCTATTACTATTATATTAGTTTACTATTTTATAAAAAGATAGCCCGCCTTAGTAGCGATTAGGACGTCGCTTTATATTTAAAAATTAATATTATTAAGTGCGAAATTAGAGAGATAAGGCGTTACTAATTAGATTTTTAAATTTAATATAATATTTATAATTTATACTATAACTAGGGGCCGGGTCGATTTATACTTCTTTATATACTACTAGAGGGTTTTTAAGTAGGGTAAAGAAATAGAATAAAGTAATAAGTATAGCTTAAAAAAGTTTATAAACGGCTCTAAAACAATTATAACCCCCTATTAAGATATCTAGACGTTACTAAAGAGCTATATACTACTTTAGTTTATATAAAACTCCTATATAAAAAATTAATAATCGATAATTACTACTTTAAAATATATTAAGTATTATTGGAGCCGGAGTTTGTTACTTATATAAGCCTTAGTCCCTAACTAGCTATACCGATATTAAAGTAGAGAACCCGTTTATACGCGCTATATATTATTTATAAAATACGTAAGTAATAGTAATAAAAAAAATAAGGAATAAGGTATTTATAAAATCTAGCGTAATTAACGTTTTATATATTTAGTTATAAACGTCCTATATAACTTAATTAAATTAAATATAGTTTATATAATATAGGTTTAGTATATAATAAACTATAAATTCCGGATCCTTTATTTACCTATCCGTTTTTTAGCTACGTATAATAATATAATAGCTATCTAAACTAGCTCTACCTCGCTACTTAAATAAAAAAATAAGAAACGACTTTAATAATATCTTAATTTATATATTAATATATATTAAGAGCTTATTAGTGCTTTTTATAATATTCAACGAAAGTTATTTAATAAGACTTCTAAATATTAGTACGTCTTTAGAAATCTATAAGTATATATAGTAAATACTCCTTATATACTAATATATATAAAGATTTATAAACCACTCTAGGCCTTAGCCGTAAAGTAAATTAATATAATCTTAGCGAGTTTATATAATATATATACTATTACCTATTATTTTTTAGATTTACGATTCGGCTTTAAATACTTATTATCTTCGTTCTTACGCCCCTTTTTTTAATACTATAATTTCTAACATTATTATAGCCCTATATATCGTTTTAATATTAGTCGTACTTATAATAACTATTAGGACTTTATAGAATAAAGCGAATAAAAAGAAGGGAATAGTATAGATTTTAATACGTAACTTATTATATTAATAATGCGGGACTAACGGTAGTAAAGCTATATAAATAAGTAAAACGCTTTATTTAGGTCCCTAATTTAGTTAGGTTTATTATTATAATAGCATAAAGTACCGTAGCTAGCGTGGTTATTACTACGGTCGTATTAAGCAAATCCTTAGTTACTACGAGTTTATTATTTAGTATATTAATAAGTATTAAATACGCGTACGTAGCTTTAAAATGCGTAGCGATTCTAGGCTATGCCTTTTACTTAATATAAGACCTAGCCGCGTTTATCCCTTTGTCTAAGGAAATTAAATAGCTATAGAAACTAGTAAAGAAATACCCTAACTTAAAAACCGTTATATTTGCTGGGCTCGGCTTAGTTTTAGTATTAATTATACTATTACTTATTATTCTTAAGTTTAGGCTACTTTACTTCGTATCGCTAGGGCTAGATATTATTATTATTATCCTCTTTATAATAATAACGGCCTATATAGTCTCTTTATATAAGGTATTTTAAGTTATAGTAGGCCTATTTAGAGTTAAAGCGAATAAAGGGGATATTTATAGAGTATTTATTATAGATTTATTATTATATTTAATTATAACTACGCTCGCTCTTATATAGACTATATTATAAAAAAGGGATTAAGATACTAAGGGGTTTTAATAAGTAATATACGGCTTTTTTTTTAGCTAAAGCGAGCGCCTTTTTTATATAAAACTAAATAAGAGACGGCGGATAAGGGATAGAAATAGCTATTTTAAATCGTATAGAGAGCTAAAATAACTAGTAAAATTTCGAGCGTTTAAAGCTTATTTTAAGTAAGCTAAGTACTTCGTATTTAAAAGATTACGGCGGCATTTCTATTTATAAGTAAATTTGTTAAATATAATATTATTATTATAGTATATAATCCTAGTGCTTCAGAAGATATCGTTTTAATTATTGTCCTACGGTAATTCTCTATACGTTATTTTATTATTTATAGCCTATTTTTAGGCGTTAGTATGCTTATATATAATTAGTATAAGCGTTTATAATATTATATTCCTAAATATTACGATCGCTTTCGTATCCGGACTAACGGGGCTAGCGAATAGACTATTTTATAATATTAAGTAGCTCGTGCGCCCCGATACGGACTCTTATTAGTCGGACGTACTAAATAATCCTCTTATAGTAATTAGTTAATAAACGTTAAAAAAGACCTTTATACGCCTCGGGATCTTTTTTAAAAAAGTATAATTTAAAAGTTAGTCGAGGGGCGAGCTTATAGCTTTTATTAACTATAATACTATAAAGTTAATTATAAAAAATCCCTACGGTAGTAACTACGTTCCCGATCTAATATCCCTAAGAATTATAATAACTAAACTACGACTTATTATCGATCGTATTAACTTAAGTATTTAGAAACTTAATTATTAGCTCTGTATTCTAAATAACGTATAAGAGCGATTATAGAAGCTAGGGTTATTAATAATAAAAAAAGTAGATTAGGATAATCCCGTTACGTAAATTCGGTTAAAAAAAGCGCTCTTTAACTATAAATTAGAAGTAAGGGAGACGTAAATAAAAAGGTTATATAGCTACGATTATTATAGAGTTCACCGTATATTAGCCTTAAGGATTAAATTAAAAAGATATATATATATTAATATATATTACTAAGGGGGAATTGCTAGTAAAGATATTTATAAAGGGTAAGCTTTTAGAAATATTTACATATTTAAAATAATAGAAAGAATTAATACCCTCTATTTTCCTCTACTTAGAACTACCGTCTATATAACTTACGGAGTAGTAGCTATAGGGCTGGTTTATAATTTATTACCGTATTAGTATATGCCTTCTTAAATAGTTTAATATAACGTAACTACGATAGTATTAAACTAAATAGCTTATTTAAAATACTAGTAACTTTCTAGCTACTTAGTAATTTTAAAGGGCTTATACTTATATTCGTTTTATTTTACTAATTTATAATTATATAAAATTAGGCTATTAAACTAAAAGGATCTACCCTAACCCCGACTAAATACTACCGTTATCTTTAATAAAGAATATATCTAAGTTAGATATCCTCTTATTAATACTCCGATCTAAGTAAAAACTTAAGGTATTCTCGCTATTAATAACTAATATTTTTTAATATTTTATTAAAGCCTTATTTTATTATAAGTTTTTAAGTAGTTAGCGTATTATTATAAAAAGAGTAAGTATAGACTTTAATAAGCGCGCCTATATATATTTATTAGTATTTATTAAAAAAGAATATTATCTTACTTATAGGCCCCATATCCTATCGAATTACTATTAATAAGTTATATTCTTCTTAATTTAACGATCGTTAATTAATAAATATATATATTTTAAATTATAAGCTAGGTTTTTGAATTTATAATAAGTAGGTAATAAGCGACCTTAGTTATATTACGTTTTAATAGTCCTATATTTAAAAGTAACCTTATTAATATAGTTAACCGATCTAATATAAGATTATTATATAATAAATAGTAATAGCTCTAATTAGCTTTTTATAGCGTCCTTAATAAGCTAAGAGCGGCCATAAAGTCTAGTTATTAATAAAAAGTAAAAAAGCTATTTTTTACTATTTTATTTTAAGCCTAACTAAGTCCTTATAGTATAAGAACTATTTATTAATAACTAAAAAATCGTAATAAAGTAGGCCTTATTATTTTTATATTATATACTAAAATATAAACGTCTTATTAAAAAAAATATAATAATATTAAGCGAGCCTCGGGCTAGAGTAATAATAAGTAGCGAGTTTAAAACGGAGCTTCTTTTAGCCCTATTAAAAAAGCTCCCTTAGCCCCTCTAAGCTATACTTATATCGCTTCTTATAATATATCGCTAGCTATTTTAAAGTTATATTTTAATAACGTCTTTTTATAAAGTAGCTAAAGCTAATTTTATAGTTAATAATAAGGGGTATATTATTTAAAGATTAGTAATTAAATTATTATATTAATAACTATTTATATACTAAGTCTCCCTCCCCGTATTTACGGCCCTTAGTAATTTATTTTTTAAGGGTAGCTATTTAATATTAAGTCGAACGACGTTATAAAAGACGCTTCTGTCCCCTCGAACTACCGTATTATCTTTATAAACTCTAAGGGCTAATACTACCGTGCTAGTAATATCCTATAAAGTTAGACTAGCCGGCTAGCTAGCCGGTAATGCCCCGCTTATAATAGTCCTATTTCTCTATACCGCAGCTTAGAAATTAAAGCGCTAGCCTAGATCTAGCCCCCTATTATTACTGCGACCCGATCCGCGTCTAGCCTATAACCGGCCGTGTCCCGTATAAAGTAAATAGGAAAGATAAAGTAACGCTTATACTAATGCGGCTATGTACGCTCCCGCCTACCGACTCTACCTTAGTTAATATTAAATTCGATCGTAGAGCGTTAATTCCCTATAACCGGCCCGGTTACTTAACTTAACTAGGTTTATTATAGTAGCTAGATCTCGAGAGCATCCTAGGCATAGTACCTAAGTACGATTATTCCCCTTTTACCCTATATTCTCACAATGCCTTCCGGCCTAAGTCTAGTTATAATACTTCTAGATATTAAGCTAATATACGTAGCCCCTTTTTAATTAGCGCTACTAACGGGCGCGGATAGTAAATACTATTTTAGTTTTATATAGTATTTAAATTAGTTAGTTATACTAGGGGTTTTATATAAAATTATTTCTAAAAACCGAACGTCGTAATAGGAACTATTACGTAATTACGTTATAAATATCTATATATAGGGCTTATCCTTTCCTTTATTTCTATTTTTCCCCTATATAATTCGATATATTAATCCTAAAACTAGACGAGTCTTATAATAATTATAATATAGAAACCCTTAAATATCTATTATTAATTAGAAAAAAGACGAGCTAAATATAAAGTATTAGACGTATTAGCCGGCTAGCTAGTAATTAAGCTCCCGTAGCTATACGTTAGTTCGGAGATATTAGCGTATATCTTCTCTTTTTTAAAACTTAGAAAATAAAAGGTAGTTTTTATTTATTTAAAACCTGCCTATAAAATCGTAAAGAATATCCCGCGTTATATTTATAATAAATACTACGAAACCGGTTAAAAAGTATTTATTATTAAAAATAAAGAGCGTACCGAGGACTAATATATTTTTTATATTTCTAAGTATATTAAGTAATATATAGCTAAATAGGTTAAACGCTTCGCCCTATAAGCTAATTATAAAGTTAGGGCTATTAATATAAAGCCGCGCTCTTATATTAAAATCCTTTATATAAATCGGTTTATAGTATAATCGGTTACTATTATTATAAAAATACTTATTAATTAGTTACTTAGCGTCGGTCGTACTTAGGATATATATCGGGGCGTACGTAGTAATCTACTCGTTATTAATATATTTTAATAATAAAATCTAAAAATCGCTAACGGATATCCCCTATATTTTTATATTTAAAAAAATAAAAATCTCGAGGATCTATTCGTAACTAATTAATTATGTTAATTAATAAGAATAGCTAGGTTATAATATATATATATAGCCGTTATTTAGCGTATTATTATTTAGTATAAGATTTAGGATAAACCTAGCCGTATATATAATATTTAGTATAGTTAGTTATAAAAACTACCTTATATTATTACGTCTTCCTTAACTTATTAAAGTTAGCTACTTATTATATAAAATAGATTTATTACGTATAGCTTTTATAATAATTATATTTATAAACTAGCTTTTTAAAGTACGGTACCTAGGCCGCGATTTTATAACCCGTAGTTACTATAAATACTACTTCGTAGTCTTATATTAATATACTAATGCCGTGCGGGCTAAAAAAAAAAGTTAGTTATAGTACGGCGTGCTTATAAAAATACTAAATAAAATTAAAAATAGATCCCCTATATAGTTTAATAAAAAGATTAATAATATCCTATTCTACCTCGGTTTATAAGGTTATAATAAGGGAGTAGCTCTCTAATAAGCGAACTTTTAGTATTTATATAAGTAAATACTAGCCCGCTTCGAATATAAATAGCCTTAATAACTAAATCGAGACGCGTACGGCCTTAGTATTATAATTAATATAAGCTTTACTAAACGTTCGTCCTATTACCTTATTACGGAACGCTATTAAGCCTATTTATAAAAAGGTTATTAGCGCTATTATAATAAAATAAACGTATAGCTAAAGCTATAAATAGCCGGCTATCAATTATAAATAAAAAGTAAGCCCTATTATTATTAAATAAGCGAGCGCTTAGTAAGCTCTTAAATATAATTCGTAAATACGGTATTAAAAAAAAAAGAGAAAGGTTATTATTACTATTATTATTATAATAATAAATCCCTACGAGAGTAAAATAAAGAAACGGAAATTAGTTATAAGGGTAGTTTAGTTATTGTTATTATAAAGAGCTTATTAATACTTTTAAAAACTTAGACTAAGAACTTATCGTCTCTTATAATACTAATAATATAACCTATAAGGAGAATTATAATAATACGACCTTACTATTTATAAAATATAGTATAATACTAAAGAAGTATAGCTAGTATATTTATAATAAAGTCTAAATAGGGTCCGGAGAATAGGGGAAGTATATTAAGGAGAGCTAGGTTCTTAGAGTAAGTAAGAAAGGTTAATAATTAAAAAGTTAAATAAAATACGTTTATATTTAAAAAAAGAGTAGGACTAAATAAAAAAATAATATTCCAAGGACTAAGTAGTAAGTAACGATAAACGAGAAGTTAATAAACTAAATACCTTTTTATAAAATAAGTAAGTTATTTCCGAGCCCGTTCTATATAAAACAGGACGTTTAAAAAAGTAAGATTAATAATTATATTAATAAGATAGATTACGTAAGAAGCGGTAACCTAGTTTATAAGCGCTTATAACTAAGAGAGTAGGGATTTAAAAAAAAAACCAATAGTAATAATATATAAATAAATATAAACGAATACTAAATATAAAAAAGGATTAAAGAATTAAAGAACTAAAGTATATAGTTTAGGGAATAGTTATAACGCTATAGAGTATAAATAATAGGCATAATTAGCTACTTATTTTTAGTAAAATAGGAAATAGCTAGAAGAAAATTAATTAAGTATTAGTATTACCCTGTTTTTATATACGTACTCCTATAGGAAAACCGTAACGTGTATTAAACTAATAAGACTAAAGAGATACTTAATATTGCGATATTTTAAAAGCGGGTACTATAAATCTTAGTTAGTAATTTAGATCTCTAGCGCGAACTTTAAATATAGCTAGTAATACGAATATTTTATAACTTAATAACGAACGACGTAAAATCGATTACGATCAAAAAGGTAAACCTATCCGAGTTAAGGGCCTAGTAGCTAAGGTTGTTAATACCTAGCGTTTTTTTATAATACTTTTATATAAAGAGTTAAATAATATAGCTAAGAGCTATAAAATAATAATAACTATAGCCTCTAAGTAACTAATAAAAGTATTATTTAGCTATATATACGGTTTTTAATATTAAATATCGAAATCCTAAGCCTATATTAATCGGGAGGTAGGCTAATTACCGATCTTTACTACTCCCGCGTTAGTTATTAATACGTTTTTTTTATTAATCGAAGTATACTCTAAGCTTTCTTTTTTTAAATAGCTAAGGCTGTCTACGACCTAGATTAGTATAAGTATTAATTAGATTTTTAATACGTAATCGTATTTATCTAGGCCTATTTTTTTATTTACTTACTTAATTATAATACCTAGCTATACTTTATTAAGATATATTAAGTATTTTACTATATATAAGAGGTTAATAATTATAGCTTTAAAAACGGTATAAAAAGAGGTAGGTATTATATATATTTAAATAAACTTAATAATATTTAAGTAATAAAGTACTCTTAGCTTCTTTAGGACTTCTTTTAACTCCGTACGGATTAGTTCCCTAATATAGAACAGTTTTCGATATTTTAATATTATTATTAAAGTATACCCGAGATCGTTAAGCTCGAACTCGGCCTAATAATACTTCTAAAATAAGCCCTTTTTAATATATAATAAGCGATTTAATATATTATTATATTTTAAGCTAAGTAAACCTTTCTTTAGGACTATAGTTAAAACGCGCTCCTTTTTTTAGCTCTTAGTTTATTTTAATAAGTTTTTATTATATTTTTTATTACTATATATACTATAAGTCTAGCCCTAGGATTTAATATAGCGGTATTTAAGGCGTTATAATTATTAAAGAAAATAGCGATTTAGGTTTTTTTATTAAATTTTATTACGTTTATTTTAATATATTCTATAAACGATTTAATATTTTCGTAAGTATTTAATAATATATAAGTATACTTATAGAGAGTAGATTTTAGTATTATATAACGTTTACGAAAAGAGTCGAGCTTTAGAATAAGATATTATTATTTTATATAGTTAACGACTAGTTTAGCTCTATAACGTAGTTTATAGCGTTACCCTCCGCTATGTAGGCTATATAAATAGATATTTTAAACGCTATTACATATTTAACGATCGCCTACTATTATAAAAACAGGCGCTTTTAGTATAATACTTATATATATAATATTATTTTATAAGGGAATATAATGTTTCGATATAAGTAGAGCTAAGTTAGGTAGAGTTTAATATTATATTATAAAAAAGAGTAATAGAGATATAGGGATCCGCTTATATATATAGTATTCTAAGTAAAGCTAATAAATATCGTAATATTTAATATCTAAGTTATTTTATATCTAAGTATAGCTAGAAATAATACTATATATATACTAAATAACTATATATCTACTGTTTTTTAAAAGAAATATAATACTAATTTTTAAATAAACTAGGAAATAAAAATATAAAAAACTAGCTCCCGATAACGTCTTCTGAGCTATTATTCCGTCTTACGACGTAGTCTATTTAGTAAATATTAATAAACGCTATATAAAACGTAAAATATAACTAGCTACTAGCCGGTAACGGTTATAGTAACTATTAACGTTATAAACTATTAACCCCTATATACTATATATATATTTAAAATAGTTAATAAAAACTTAATAAGTAAGTTAACTAACGTCGGATTATAGCTTTATAAGTATTAACGTACGCAGAACCTAGTTAAGTACGGCGTTTTATATAATAATATATTAATATACCTAGACGTAGTTCGTACGCTACTTAAACTATAATTACGCTAAGCTAATAAATATAACGCTTAAGAATATAGAGGCTAGAGTAATTAAATAATTATTAACTTAGTATAATACTATTTACCTAACTTTATTTATATTTTTAAGAACTTATAACCTCTTTAATAAAGTAAACGTAAAAGGAAATATAATATAACTTATTAATAATAACTATAAGAAAATCTTAGTTAGTAAAGACTACTACTAATCTATTTCTTTATTATTTTTTAATAATATTTAATTATATTTAAAAACGATATAGGTCTTAAAATACTCCTCGTTATTATATATAGGAGGGGTAGCGTTATTATTTTTTATATTTATTAATTATAATACGTAATACTATAAAAGTACTAAAAAATAGATTAAAAAAAAGGTAAGGCGGGTAATAAAAGTAATAAAGAGTAAAATAAAGCTCCCTTATTTAAAAAAAAAGGGAAGAGAGAAACGTATATAGCTTTTATATAATTTAAAAACAAAAAGAAAAAAAAAATTAAAAAGGTAAGCGAAGCGCCTTAAGAGCTTATAGGGGCTCCGACTTATATTATTAGACTTTTTTTTTTAAATAGCCGTTTTACTCTATTTAAAGTCCGTATTAATTCGGCTTTTTAAATTCGTTTATTATTAGGTCTTAATATAAGTAATATATCCTCGTAAGTTAATAACGGTATAAACTATTAAATTAAACTACTTTAACGGCCTAGAATACGGTATAATTTATTAAATAGTTTACTCTTTTTTATTAAATCCGTAACTAGGCCTTTATAAATAGCTCCTTTAGCTAATTAATTAACTTAATAATACTATATATAAGACTAATAATAAACTACTATAGCCGCTATACTACCCTAAGCTTATAATAAAGTACGTTATTTTCTTATTATAAGATATTAAAGATTATATCGTATTACTTATTAGCCTATTTTATAAGCCTTAATAATAGATTATTAAGCTTAAAAGTATTAGAATAGATGCTTAACGTACGACGAGGTTTTATTATTATTATAGTACCTTTTTAGTTTAGTAACGGTCTAATTAAGTATTATAGGGGCGTCTATATTAAGCTTTAGGGCCGTTAGTATTAAGTAGGCTTAGTTATTACGCTTATAAATATAAAGAGGCCTTTTATAATTCGATTATAAATACTTAACGGCTACTATAGTACGGCTACTATATAGGCAAAATATAAATATATTGCTCTTCGAGGGATACTTCTTAGCTCTAGTCGCCGTCGGCTTTTTATACCGTTATTAGTTATTAACTACCCGTTTTTACTTAATTAACGGATATATCGTTAAATACTTATTAATTCGAACTATTTTATTAGCGCCCTACTTCTCTACGACTCGTTATTAGCGTAGCTAAGCGTATCTTTTTAAAAGTCCTACTTATTAATAGCGATATATAGAACCTCTTTTTAAATTTAGTAATCTTCTTATACTATTTATTACTATAGGCTAATATTAATAATATAATACTTTATAATAGTCTTATTTACCTAGAGCGTAGCCTTTAATAATTATAAAACTCTTTAATAACGGAGGCGGATTAGTATTTACGCGTCCTATTAGCTATTATTCTCGCTCGAAAATATTTAGAAAACATTACGTATAAAATATTATTCTAAACCAGCCTTATGGCCGGAGCATGCTTATTTTATTTTATAATTAGTAATATTAATATCGTAAAAAGTAGATTTTTAGTAAATATAGCTTAGGATTTAAGTATAAATAGCTAAGAGATATATAGAATAGTAAAGCTAATCCGTAGTTTGAATAGCATCCTAGTACTATATAGCCACGGGCCTATTTCTAGTTAATTTTAGAAGTAGGCGTAATATTATAGGCTATTCGTTAAGCACGGACTTTCTAATTCTAAAACGGCTTAGGTATATCGTATTAAATAAACGATATCGATTTAATATAATACTACTAAGGTTAATTAATTAAAGGGTAATTATTATGCTTATTTTGGGATTCCGTCCTATCCCGGTCCGAGCGGGGTTCTATTTTATATTTACTTATTATTACCGGTTTGTATATATTATTTAACGTATTTTTAGTATCCCTTTATCTAGATATAGTCGTTAATCTAACATATCGCAGGTAGAAGGGATACTTTAATAGTGTGTCTAGATAAAGGGATGCTAGAAATGCGTTAAATAATATATACGAACTAGTGATAATAAGTAAATATAAAATAGAACCCCGCTCAAACCGGGATAGGACGGAATCCCTAAATTAAGCATAATAATCACCCTTTAATCAATTGACCTCAGTGGTATTGCATTAAATCAACATCGTTTATCTAACAACTAATGCTTCTTCTAATACATGCCTCATTTAGAGCACCAGTCTGCTCTAGCACTGGTGCTCCAGCACGTCAGTTTGATTCTCATCCGAGACTTCCAATATTCATCGAACAGCTATTCTGCATACCTTCTGATCAGCGCGACTCCGAACAACCAATACGACTCAACAAGACTCCAGCACTATTTACAGCGTCATCCCTCAGCTTCTCACAACAGACCCCGCTACTAGATTGTCTGGCTGTAACACCTTGAGTGTCCATGTAGAGTACATTTTATGATGCCCTATTACCGTCTTGTGCACTCTTTTGCCCAGTGGCCCTTCTCATCGCACTTAAAGCAGCGATTCTCGTCATCGCTGCTTTCATAGCAATCATGTGCCCAGTGGCCATTTTCCCCACACTTGAAGCAGCGATCCTCGTCATCGCTGCTTTCTCTGCAATCGCGTACCCAGTGACCCTTCTTCTTACACTTGAAGCAGCGATCCTCATCATCGCTTCTTTCACGGCAATCACGTGCCCAGTGGCCATTGTTCCCGCACTTGAAGCAGCGCTGCTCGTCCTTCCTGCCGTCTGAAGCCATATGAGATAAGTCGTCCAAGGGAAGCTGGCCATAGGCTCTACCACCCGGCAAACCACGCTGCCGCATTTCATCGACGCGATCGACGGGAAGGCGGAAAAAGGGCGCTCGTGGAAGAAGATCCTTTTGGTGGACCGACTTTCTGAAATGATTCGTGCCCTCTTTTTCACTCATCGAATGGAGCTCTAGCCAAGCATCGTCTGCCACCGACAATGCCACTTCCCGAGAGCGCGTAGTGAAGAGAGTCAGACCGTTTCCTTTATGCGGCAGATACTTCAGAAACCCTTCTTGGTGCTTCGGACTGTCGAACAGTATGCTTGCGTCATCAGCGTTATCCACGATCATAAGCCATGGTCCGACTTGATCAGAGCTAAGCCATTGTTTGACGGAAGTTTTCGCGTCCTTGTCTTCTGTGTTTGGGCGAATGTTGAGTTCCCTGGCGATTGCTGCGTACGACTGCTCGAAGCTTGCTCGGCTGTAAGCCAGCACCCAGAACACTGAGTAATTTGGCAAATTCTCTTTCGCCCAGTAGGCAATGTGTAGGGATATCTGCGTTTTGCCAACCCCGCCCAGTCCTACTAACGCCACTTGGGTGTTTCCATCGAACAGCATCCTCTTGATTCTAACCGCTTCTGGGCGTTCAACAAAATTCTTATTTTTGAGCAGCGGTATCAGATGAACAACGCTTCCTATTTTGGCGTTAGATTTTGTTCAACCCAAATGGAACTTCAAACCTACCTCCCTTTTTTCCCGCAGGATCTCCTGCAATCTCTGCGATCGCCGGTAACTTATGCTTGTCAGTACAGCCCGTCATATGACGAACAAATTGCTGTATTTGCTTGCGGGTTTCTTGGAGGTAATTCTTAGTGTGTGCCGAAATCGTGCTTGAGTTTTCCCAATCCGATAAAGTGACATCTTGAAGGCCTTGTGCGACGTTAAATCTGAAGTATTCGGCACTTTCGCCATACTGGTTCTCCAATCTCGCTGCTACTTTCTTAGAGCTGGTCGCCATACTCTTCAGGGCTCTAATGATGCCCATCCTTGTGCTGCCGATACTGACGACGTCTCCAAGCCCGGTACCAATGCTGAGTACCCGTATCTGAGGGTGCGAAGGGAACTGCCGCCGAGCCTCTTCGATGAGGACCTCAGAAGGGTTGTTATAGCCAAAGCCCGCATCCACAAACTCTACGCCGTCTCGGCCAACGCGGATAGGTTTGAAAAAGGTGGTGGCTGCGGATGTTGCGCGAGCTACCTGCCAAATGGGGCAACCATCAAAGCCTGTTGATTCATCGTAGGTGGTAAAGAGTGTCGGTAGAGCATCTACGTTGTCCTTAGTGATGGCTAAGACGGCACTATGGAGTAGAAAATCAGTCGTTCGTCACATGTCTTGGAGTGGCAAACTCCGATGAACGTACGTCTTAGTGCATGTCGCATCTCGAAACTCCATTCCATGGGGGCATGTCCTGTTTGTCGGATTGCCTACCTGCCTCTGACTAGCACACTCTGTTGCTGTACAAAACTTCTTGCTTGTGTTCTTGATCGCCTCCTCGAGGGCTGTAGCAGAAAAAGTGCCCTTTGGCGGGGCTGGTAAGAACGTCATTCGTTTTGGAGTGAATGCCTTCTGGGCTACTTCTCGATATTCTCGGATGCACTCATCGACTGTCATGCGAAGCCTTCCTAACATAATGGCAATAATTCTTTGATAAGTTAGCGGGGAACTCTAAGTGCTCCGGGTCATAGTACCCTCCAGTGCTAGTCCCGCCAATAAAGTCGAAGAGATCACATGGTCGCGGGACGTAGCTGAGACCCTCTGCATCGCGGATCTCCTCCATCAAGTGTTCGAGAATCAGGAGGCTTGAAATGCCTCGGATACCGCCGCCATCTGGATCCATCAGCGATAACCATGACGTAAAGAACTGGGGTTCTACCAAGGGACAGGATCCTCAACGGCGGGACTTCAGACTGTGTCTCCATGATGGTGCGACTCGGCCCGGCCCGTAATAAGGATGATTATGGGGCGACCGACTAAGCTTCAGACGACGAACAATGTAGATATGGTGAAAAGTAAGATGCGGGGTAGGGAGGAATTTAGTGTTTCAGTCATGGATCCTTGATTTTGCCACGGTCACGTGTGGGTCAGTCTAGCTACTTTTGGCAAGCAACGGGCTCGCGGATGGATTGCCACGTGTCGTCTACTACTCCCTACCGTGTCAACCTTCAATCCGAGCGACCTCAACACTTTCCCTTCCTAACTTTCCATCGAGCTACGACTAGGATACCTAGTCGGACATTGAGTCGATCAATGCAAACAGCCCAGCAGCTGCCGCATCGTCCAGGGCAACTACGCAACAACCTACTTCCGATGGCACACTCCCTTTGCTTGGTCTAATTGAGTGGGATGAATCCCATTCCTCTTCAGACCACGGGCAGACTGGGGAATAGCGGCCTTGCTTTTGGGTTATGAGGGAAATATCTACGCTTCACCTTGTACCCATCGGATTCAATTCACACCGACGCTTATTGCGCCCGACCATTTCACAGCTCATAGGCATTGGTGTCGTCAGAAAAGGGATGTATAGGACGCTGCTATTGGATTTGCTGACCGTTATGCGACGTGCAGTAAATGTCTCCAAAGCTGCTTATTTCGCCTGGATAGGATGGCTCATTCATTAGAGCGATATCTCTGTAGCGGTGCGCTTGGAAGGAGGACATAAGTTCAGCAGGGTATTCAGCCAGGAATGGCTGAAGTGATGATCCCCATGAAGAGGAGCTTTGAGTCATAAGTTTGAAGATCCATTTCAGGCTTCTGCTGGCCGCTGTAGCGTTCTCTCCATCAAGGTACCGAAGTCGCCCGATCATGTACCTAATCAGTGCCAAGACTACTTGGTCCGTGCTCAATAGAAAGTCTGCAGTTGCGACAACGGACATCGGATTTGCAAGCCTCTGTAAGCGACGAACTAGAAGACAAGTTTCAATTCCTGCTTTTAAGAAGCATTATAGGCTTCTCTAGCGGCGTAAACTTAGTCTTTATATACTATACCCTTCCGACGGGAGCAATTGGTTCCTAATGCGTTAGAAACACAGTTTCATTTTTAAGAGCTATAACGACGGGGATGTAATTCCCAGTGCAGTATTAACCCCTATTAGAACGGTTAAAAGCGGTATAACGGTTTCTATTATTATAACTAGAGTTATACTAGTCGTTAAAAATAGAAATAAATAAGAAAGATATGTTATTAACCCTAAGTTATTAGTACTAAATTTAGTATTAGATCTAGTTATAGCTAAGAAAAGTCTTAAATAATAAAAGTAGTCCTATTTAAGAAAGTAGGGTAGATAATTATATCTAAAAGATGCTCTACTAAATAGCCCCGCTAGATATTAGTACTAAATCGGGCCGTATTTATTTATACTTAAGCTAGAAGCTACTTATAGAGCTATTTTTATTTTTTATATTTTTTATTAAACTTCTTATTTTTATTTTTTAATTAATAGTTTAGATCTAGTACCCTAGTTATTCTATATTTTTATTATTTAGTCTAGACTTAGTTTAGACCTTACTTATTAAAAAATAACTACTAGCCGTTTACTCCTCTAGAAGCTATAACTATAATATTTTTTATTAACCCCTATTATAATACTTACTAAGCGATTTTCTAAAATATAAAAATACTTCTTTCCCTAAAAGTATATAGTAGGGCCTTAATACTATTATATAATAAGCTATATATTTTTTATTAAGTTATAAACTTATAATAGAGGAGAGGATATTAATAAAAGTTTTAATAAGGAGGCCTCTTTTTACTTAAAATCGGGAGTTTTCTTAGTAAACTAGGCTCTTAGCCCTACCTTATTACTAAGATAATATTAATTATATATTAACGCTGCTATATAGTATTAATTAAATATTACTTCTTCTTAGTAATATACTTTATTTTTTTAAACTTAATTTATATAAGCTAGGCTTATAGTCGTTTTAACTATATATATATAACTATAATTAGATATATAAGAATAAATATTATAAAAGCCGGTTATAGATACTTTAAAGTAGCTCTTAATTACGTACTATTACTTATATTATCGTTCGCTATCCTAACTTATATTTTCGTTTATAAACTAGTTATTATAGCTATAATTAAAGGTTTATAAAGACTTATTATAGTAGGTTTCGGCTTTTTAAATATTAAGAATGTTTATAAAAGAGGTAGTAATATATATATAAAACTTTATAATAGTACCGTTAATAAACTTTTAACGATACTAAGTAACGGCTTCTATATTTTATTCCGTTAATAATTATTTTAATAATACTAATCTACGGTTTCTACGTTTCTTATATATTCCGTCGAACGAATATTCTTAACGGTAGTAAATAACGGACTCTATATTTTATTTAAGTTCCGTTAATAGCTATTTTAACGGTACTACTAAGATACTATTCTTCGAGCGATATGGGCAGCGAAATTCGAACCCTATAACCTCCTCGTAGTGCTGCCTAAGAACCTATCCTTTTTAGTAATAGAGCTAGTATAGAGACGTAATAGCGTATAATAATATATAATAGCGTATAATAGCGTATAATAACGCGTAAGCACTTAAAATAACGGACGTTACTCACTAAGTATTAAGTAAATAGTTAGTTAAGCTCTAGTAACTTATCGATTACTCTCGTAGTTAGAAATAAATAATACTCGCTATTTTCGATATACGATTATACTTTTAAAGCTCTTATATTTAGTCTCTATTTATAACGATACTATCTTATTATAATAGCCTTTATTAGAGGTTTATATATAATAAGTAAAAACCCCTTTCGAGGCTACTCTCGTATATATATAGCCCTATAGCGCTATAAATAGTAAGGTATTTCGGCTATAAACGACTAAAAGTGCGTATCGTTAGTTAGGTAGTAGTTTATAAATATTATATTAAGCTCGTATCGAAATACTCGCATAATTATAATAAAATTTAGATTTATTATATATTAAATACTAACTAAATTAGCATAGCTAGCTACTAGGGCGTTAAAAGGGGCTAGGGGTATTATAATATTACTAAAAGCTATATAGTATAATACGCTAATTTATTCTTATCTCCCTTATAATATTAATAAGAACCGGCCGTTTATATTATACTTAGTAACTTAACGGACCTATAAATAGCTTTAAAATACCTTTAGCAATATCTTTAAGTAGCTAAAATAGTTCGATTAGGGATTATAAACGTAATAATTAGTATAATACGAGCTTCTTAAAGTTAAGTAGGCATTATTCTTAGCGATAAGAAGTACTAAAACTCTAAAATAAATCTAAATATTACGAACTATAAACTAATTTAGGTCGTAATTATATTATATTCGTATTATATAGTTAAGTATTATACTTAAAAAAGTAAAATTAGAGCTAAGCGGCGTAATAATCTATTATAGCTATTAGCTACTTTTATAGCTTAATATACTTTTAAATAAAAAGTATTTTTAAGCTAACCCGCAGGCTTAACTAGCTAGTTAACTTTAATACTTAAAGACATTTCCTTTATTAACTATTTTCCCTAAGCCGGTTCTAGCTTACTATCGCGAGTATATAGCAGGTTTAAATATAAATCCTTATACTATATATAAAGCCTCGTATATATACCCTCGTACTAAAATAGTATTAGGGGTATAGTACTACGCATTACGACGGACCCGTTTTATAAAAATTAGCGCGCAAGTAGTATATACTACTATATCTTTTTTATTTTTTAGCTTAGTAACTAGGCTAGGTTATCTAATATTATCTTATTAGAGAGCTAGGACGATACCTTATCTCTCTCCCGTATACTATAGCCCGTTAATAATACGTTCTCGCTAATTATTAATATAATTATATATTATATTATACGATTTATATTTAATACTAACTAGCTAACGTAAGAGTTTTAATAAGCCTATTACGGCTTATTATAATAAATCCTATAACGAATCCCTAACTAAGCTTTTATTAAATAATATAGCTATACGATATTAGTTATATTAAAAGCCGCGCCTAATTTTTAATTAAATAGTTGCGTACTCTATATATTAATATAAAATAATAAGGAAATTCTATTATAAACTCTAGTAGCTATTTAAACGAATCCTCTACCGATATATTAAGTATTAGTATAATAGCTTTTTAAATCCTTTATAAGTTATATTCTTAATACTTAATACTAACTTTACCCTAGCACGGCTATATAGTTAATAAATAATTAAGTTATAATATCGCACGCGTATACTATTTACTATCGTAACTTCTTAGTTAATAAGTATAAAATATTTCAGGCTAGTCTTTTATACTCTATCGTTCGAATAAACCCTAATAAGGTATACTCTATATTAATAACTAAGAGAAGCTAAGTAAGTCGGGTATATTTATTATTAAATTCCTCTTATAGATATATGCCCTAATACGTATTACGTAGTTAGTATCTAACTAACTATCCCGTAATATATAGTCTTTAACTTATATATATATTATAAATAATATAATACGCACTTAGCTAATATAAACTAATTATATAAATATAAAGGCTTTAGTATACTTAACCCTCGCTACTAGCTCTTTATAAGTACGTAGCTAATAGCTATTTTTTATATAAATATAGAAGCTCGAGCGCGTTATTTGTAATACTACTCAAAAGCTATATAACGAGTTCTTAACTTATTATAAATATAACTAATTTAATATTCGTATAGGATATAGTATTTATAGACCCGATATTATTAATAAGTACTACTTCGGAGAGCCCCCGTCTATTTCTATTAGCCCGGTTTATTGATATTAAAAATAAGTAAATTTATTAAAAAGGGCTCGGTAAGCTAAGACTAAAGACGTAGATAATACTAAGGCGCAAACGGGCCAAAATATATAGTTTTTATTAATACTATTACCCGACTTACTAGCCGAATAGAAAATAGACGAGTAATAGTATAATAAAGTAAACGTATTCCTCGTTACTATAACTAAGATAATAACGACAGTACTCGATCTTATATATATACTATATACTAAAAAGTACGGCTATTTTAATAAAGATTAATACTAACTTCTTAATTAGTAAGAGATTTAAAAGCGTTATAAGATTAATTAATTTATAAATAACTAGCCTCTTAGCTTTTATTTTAAACGTTCCTTCTTACGGCCCTATAAATTTTTTTCAATAACTTCTTACGTATATTATCCTAACTTAAGCCTTAGAACTCTAAATAAAAGAGTATTTCTTTATATTTAATAGAGCTACTATCGTTTAGTACTAAGTAAGACTAATAATATAACTATCCGTTTTTATTAAAATATTTATATATAGCTTATTACTAAGTACTTAAATATAACCTTAGCTAGCCGATTTCTATATACTATAAATACGTAAACCTTCTAGTTAATACTTTTTAAGGTAGTTTTTATTTTACTTTATACTTTTTAAATAGTTATTATAAAGATCGCTTTTTATCGTTCGGTTATAATTAGGGATATTAGTATAATACGGGCCGAGTTACTACTTTCGGGACTATAAATATATTAATACCTATTTACTATACCTATATAAAACGTACTTAGTTTTAAATATAAGAAAACTACGTCGTTATTAGAGCTATAGCTCAGTAATAATATCCTCGTTATTACGGATATTACGGCTTTTAGTAATACGTTTATAATAAATAATAATATGCTCTACGTACTAGGCCTCGAGCTTAGATATATAATATTATCGTAGTAATTCTTATCTAAACTTAATACTATCGTCCTTATTACTAATACTATATTTATTAACTAGGTATTTATAGTTAGTAGTTTATAATATATATTATTAATTTAAAGTTATATAAAAGTCGCTACTTTAAAAGTTAGTATATTTAATAGGAGGTTAAAGAAGCTCGGACTACGTTAGCTAGCCCGTCCTATACTAATTAAAATAAGCGGGATTTAGTCTCCCTACTTCTATACTATCTATTCTTATAATAATTATATAAGCCGGTCTAAAAAATACTCCGATTTATGCTATTTCTAAATATATAATTACTCTTAGGGTATCTATAGAATTAACCTAAAATTAACGGCTACTTTATTTAAAAAGCTAAGTAAAGGATTAGTATATTAGTTATTATTAAAAAAGAGTATATTAAATAAAATAGTATAACGGAGTATTATATTCGTAATATACTAACAAAGCGTAGTAATATAAATTCGCTTATATTAATATTACGTTTAAAAATAAGCCTTAGCTTAAAAAAATTATTTTTCTTAGCTACGCTACGTATATTAATTTAAAGCTACCGTTATGCGTCGTTCTCTCTTTTATTAAAAGCACTCTATTACTTAAATCTCGGCTACTTACGGCTTCCGCCCTTATTTTCGTCGTCGTTATTATCCCGTTACCGTTTTTTATAATAATTAAAAATACTAAAGTACTACTCGAGCTTTTAGTTTTATATTAACTACTATATAATAAACGGTAAGTTATTAATATCGTCACCTTCGTTAGCGATTTTTTATAAGTAAATAGCGAGTAACTCTTATAAACTAGCTATATAAAACTTTATATTTAAATAAAAATAACTATTTAGAAAGGCCGCTAGGTATAACGTAAAATTATAAACTACTTTATAATTACTAATATAAAAATACGCTTTACTACTCATAAGCTATTATATTAATACTATTAAGCTCTTAGAGCGAGCCCGTAGTTAGTAATATATTTATTTATAATAATCGTACCCCCTATTAGAGAATAAGTACAGTTACGAAGTACGTAATTTAAAAATAAATAGCTCTACCCTTATATATAATATTAAACGTCTTAGGGCGAGAAGGCCTTTAAAAGTATATTTATTATTTTCTTTATTATTAAAGCTAAATAAGCTATTTAATAGTAGCTTAGAGCCGTTAAACTTAATATTAAAGTAAAAGAACTTACTAAATCGACCTATTTTTTTTTATATAACGACCTATTACTAATTATTTTTATTATAGTTCTAAAACGCTTATACTAAATAAAAAAGGAAATAATCCTATTACTTATTACTAAGCGAGCTCGAGGAGGAGCTAGTACTTATTAAGGTTAGAAGGCTTAGGTATAGCGTTTTAAAAAAAAGGAAGGCTATTTTTTATAGCGTAATTAAGGACGGGTTATTAGCTACTAAGCCGCTATTTTAAAAAATACCGAGGCTATTAATAAACTAAAGTATAAAATAGTTATAGTATTATTAGCGGCGTTTTATAATACTTAGCTATTTCTTTGTGCTATTTAATTATAAAAGATCGAAAAGAGAGCGAGATATAAAAAGAGAAGGAGAAAGAAAAAAGAAGAAAAAGAAAAAAAAAAAAAAAAGAAAGATAAAAAAGGGAAGAGAGGAAAATAAAATAAAAAGAAATTAAAAAGGGCTAGTATAGACTACGGAGTAGCGGTTATATATCGGATATTATAAACCGGATTAGCTATTTAATTATTAAAAACTATATGCCTTATATAAAATTACGTAAAAAGTTATAAATATCTCTTATAAAGCTACGCGGCCCCTATTAGTAGTTACTTTTAAGAGTTTATAATTTATATAGTCCGTTAGTATCGGCTCGCGCGCTTCGAACGGCCTTAATAAGGACGGAAATAGGGACGGAGACGGGGACGGAGACGTAAATAGAAACAAGGAGGCTACTGCGATCGCTAGCACGCTAGCCTACTCCGTTATAATTAGTAAAGATATAGGCACTTACGTTTTATATAGTAATAACCGTTATACTAATTATAGTACCTATTATATTAGTTACTAAGTAGTTAGCGATACTTTTACTAGAGCCGAATATATTTTATAAAGCTTTTTTAATATATTATAACGGGTACTTATTATTAAATAAAAATAAGGCTATAGTACGCATAACTATAATAAAAAGGGGGATCCGTATTATTAGTTATATAAGAGGGCTTATAATAAAAATAGACGGAACGTAATAAGGTATAAACGTATAGTTTAAAAGGGACTCGAAGCGGGTAAGATACTTATTTACCGTTTACTTATTAATATAAAGGGCGCTAGTGCTAATAGTACTTATTATAATCGGTTAGCTAGGGGAGTCGCCCCTATTTTTATTTATAATAATAACGGCATCCCGTAATATACTTAAGCTCGTCCCAAAAACAACATTAAAGTTTTATTATATTAAATAGCTAAGTAGCCCGATATCGTTTTTAAGCTATTTTAATATTTCAAAAAGATACTTACCCCGCGTCCCGCTATTATTAATATATAAAACCCGTATTAACGCAGTATTTAGCTTTATATATATCTATATATTAACGTTTTATCTATAAAAAATATACTTAGCTACTTCGATAAACTATAAGTCGGCTACGCTTATAACGCTAAATACCTCGATATGATTTAAATAGTAACCGTAGCCGCACGCGGGAAAGACTTATAGAGCGCGCTATAAATAAAAATAATATATATTATTAAACTTAAGCTAGACCTAGTCCTTTATAAAAGCGGTAATAAGCTATTAATATAATAACGCCGAGGCTTAGCCCGTTACTAATTACTAGAATATACGGGCTATTTACCCCTTAACTATTTTAATAAACTAAAATAGTAAGAAAAAGTTAGTAAACCCTTCGTGCGCGAGGACGACGGTACTATATATATTATAATATATATTTTTATAAAATATTTAAAAAACGTTACGCAAATCGAAAACTACGGGCAATTAATAAGAATAAAAAGTAACGTATACTCGTAAACGTATAGTATATACCTAAAGGGTACTAGTTTAATATAAAGCTAGAGGTAATAATTAGCATAGCGAACCTCTTTAAGTCGTTAACAGAGTCGTAGTATATAAAAAACTTTACGAAATATATTAGTAAATCGGCTATTACTAGGATATTAAGCTAGGAAATAGCGAGGAAGTTAAGGGGCGGCATATTAGTACTATTAACGTACTCTATAATATAATAAAAAAGGCTAGTAAAATAAGTAGCTAAAAAGAAATAGCTAGCGAGTACGCGCTCGACCCGTTTCGTTTTTATTATATAAAATAGCTCGTTACTAAGTATATCCTAATATAGGGAATTAAAATAGTATTAAAAAGACTTAGGTATTTTATTAGCTAAGTTAATAACACGGACGCTATAGAATTATTTAAATACATAGGTATTTATCCTCTCGTAGATTAATTATAATAAGTAACTACGTATAAAATCCTCTCTATTACCGTTTATAATAATTACTAACTAAGGCCGTACTAATAATATAAACGGCGTACTTAGGTTTAGTTATAATATAAAATACTAAGTAATAACCTCTATATTACCGATATTATTAATAAAGAAATATACGGTATTAATAAACGGGAGAAGTATACGATTATAAATCTAATTATTAACTTTTATTATTATAAGTAGTATTATAAATAGTATTATAGACGGTATAATAAACGTAGTACTTTTATTATAAAAGATTAATAACAGCCTTATTACGACTTTATAATAAAGCGTAGATTTTCTTAGCTTTCTGAGCTACTTATAGGGCGGAACGTCGGTATTAATAATTAGTATTAGCCTTATACTAAATATATTAATAAGAGCCTTATTAAGATAGATCTTATTATAGCCCTACGTCGTATTAGGCCTAGTAATATTTATATTAAGTCTTTATAGGGTAACCCGCTTAGCTACGTTTTTAATTAGTACGAGGATACTCGGGTACTAGCTATCCGGGTATAGTAAACTATTTAATAATTTCTAAATACGATCTAAGCTTTTAATAACGTATACTTAGTCTTTAGTAATTACGTATAACCAATTAATATTTATAATAAGTTATATTACGTACTAAATAAGGGTCGTTAGTTATACTAAGTAAACGAGGCGCATATCTATTTTATAAATAATATAAAAAGTAACTCAAAAACTAAAATAAGCTAAGTAAATAGACCTTAGGCCCGACGACTTAAATAAATCTATAATCGTTTACGATCTAATTACTAATATTTTAAAACTATTCATATCCTAATTTTTATTTCAAATTAAGTATAGGTTTATTCGGCTTTATACGTAAGCGTTTTAATATATATTAAGAGCGAGAAGATCGAATTAGTATATATATTCTTTAATATAATAATATATTTCTTATTTACTATTTATATTTTTATTTTTATATTATTCGAATAGTAGCCGCTCTATACCCCCTAATATTATAACGTATTCTTAGTTTATTAAAACTAAATTTAATTATTAAATCTCCTATTATATAAATATTTCTAATAATAAATTAGAACTTATACTTATACTCGTTTATATAAGAATAAACGCTATCGGGGCGCATAATAATATTATATTATTTACGTCTATTTAATAAAGTTATTATTAGCTATAAAAGTAGCTATAATAGGGCTAATAAACGTAGTACTTACTATCTAGGTTCTAAGCCTATAGCGGATTATATATATACTCTAAGCTATCTTATATTAAAATAATCGGTATTAATATAAGATAATTAGTAGAAGTTCCGCTTTTAAGCTAGCTCCTCTTAAGTAACGTAAAGCCGCCGTTAAATAACTAAAACCTATTATTACCGCAATTACTTCTAAATACGTTTTTTTTAAATAATTTTATATAGTAAATGCGCAAGATAGAAGAGATAATACGACGCTAATTTTCTATTAATATAATCCCTTTACCTTTTTTTTATAACTCGCCCGTCGATCCGTTCGGAGCTTATATATTAGTTAGAACTCCGTTAACCCTACCTCTACGAGCTACTAAAAGAAGCCTTTACGTTTTACTTATTAAAAGGCCTATATAATATAAAGTATAACTTAGTAACGACTTAATAAGAAAAATTAGACTATTATAATACTAGCGTAACTCGCTAGCGTATTTTATTTATACTTAGGTTTAAACGAACGCTATCTTTCTATTTTTTACCTCCTTTATAGGCTCTCTTAGTATTTTACTTAAATTAATAATAGAGTTCGCCTAGCCCTATTACCTTTTTTTTTATATTATAAAATACGATATAAATAAGTTATACGTATATTATTTTTTACTTACTTTTATCTAACCGCGTATTAGTAATTAGTAATAATTCGATAATAGTATTAAAAAGGTATAAAAAAGCCGGATCTATACTAAAGTTATAGTATAGTATACTATTTTATACTAAGACTAGTTACGGCTAGGATTATTAGTTACCCTAGCCTACGCTCTCGTCTTCAAGAGATATATAGTTATATAATAGTCGAGGGGATCGAGGAGACTTATATTCGGAAAAAAAAAGGGACGTGCGAACCGGGTCTATTATTTACTACTTAACGATAGGTAAGCCCTAAAGTTAGATTAAATAGTTAAAGTACTTAGCTATAGTTAGTATACCAATAAGTTTAATAAATTTACTCGTTTAATATATATTTAATAAACGCTCTTATTTCGCGCTCTTATTTATAAACTATAGCTTAGTATTTTTCTTATTTATAATCTCCTAGTCGTTAGTAATATAGTATCTAGTACTAAAATAAGTTCCCCTTAAAAAATAGACGCACTTTCTTTACTATATACCTATTATAGATTAGTTATTATTAAAGACTTATTAATAAAAAACTATGACTTACTACGGATTTATACCGCTATATAACGCTACGTTCTACTTTATTAGTAATAAGATTTAAGAATATATTTCGTTATTAAAGACCTATGTTTACGAGAGCGTTTAGGAGCTATCCGTACTAAAAAGCTAGATATAAATATCGTTATATAAAACTTATATAATATACCGTAGTTAATAGCCGATTATTATTTTTATACTATTATTAAATATATACTAAAGAAACCCGCCCCCTTCTTAGGACTAAGACCGGGCCTCGGTAGGCTCGCCTCTTATAAAACTATAGGCCTATTTAACTTCCTTAATAATAGTACTTAAAAAGAACGGCTACTATCGTAGTAATAAGTAAACGGCTAAAAACGGCTGCGGCTCTAAGTATTTAAACTAGTTAGGTATAACGTAAAACGGGCTCCGCGCGTATTATTATAGGAATATAGCGGGCTTTAGGGTTCGTTAATTACTATTTATCCTATTATATAGTATATAAAATACGATCTTAATCTCGACTACAGGGCTAGCGTTATAGTGCCCGAGGAGCATTAATAATTACTAGTATTAGGTCGTTTCTAACTTCCCTCTTTATTAATTTACCGTTTATTACCGGTTTATTATTAAAATTAAATTATAGTAAAAAAACCGCTTAGCGAACTAGTTATAAGTAGCGAAGTGGGGCTATAGCCCTACGTAATTAAAAAGGAGACGGGTAAAATTTAGGTATTTACTATACTAAAAGCTACGTAAGATCTCATTACCTATCGGAAGCACCGCTTACTAAAAGGCCCGGAAGTTTATACGAAGAAAATATTATTATAATATTAGGCATTAGTAATAACACGGCCTCGGAAACTATAGCTAGAGTATTAGTAGCCTTTTGAATATAATTTTTAGAATATATACTATAGCTTCTATCTCTATAAAAAAATACTGTACTTAATTTATATACTAAACTCGTTGCTATATAAAGTACTTTATAACTCTTTACGCCGCTTTTTAAGTAATTAGATACTCGTTAAACTCTAACGCTTAATAATAGTAATATTTTTATATACTTTGCCTTTACGTGACTTACCTTTTATAAAAAACTTATAGTAATATACCCCAGCAATAACCCTTCATTATAGCTTATTATAGCTTATTATAGCTTATTATAGCTTATTATAGCTTAGTATAAATTCCTAAAAGATACTATCCCACTATCCCCTTTTTTATAACTTACTACTATATATTATTATTATACTTAGAATAGGTAAGCGGTAAGAAGGGCGGTACGTTAAGAGCTACGTAGGACTACCGATCGACCTCTATTATAATTATTATAAGTATACCGTCGCCCGTATATTACGGCCCGGGGCCGCTATCTTTATATATTTACGTCTTATAGCGCCTTAGTCTATTAATAGACCGGGTCTACTTTTTTAAACTATTTTTACTAAATAAGCTCTCTAATACTATAAACTAACGTCGGGGCTAGACGCTAATAAGTAATAAACGTAGATTAAGTAAGCTCGTATATAGTATCGCCGTTAACTACTTAATAAATAATTATATTATAATATTAATATAGTCTTATATCTCGTCGAACATAGTACTATACTTTACTAAGTATTTAACCCGGATTACTAACGTTACGTACGTACTATTTATTATATAAGCCTTCTCTTCTTATCCTTTTATTAAGATATAAGACTTAATTTATAATAAACTAATACTAAATAGCGCAATAATAGCTAGGTATTACTAAAGAGAGATTTTAAGCTACTATACGTAAGGAATTAATAAGAGTAAAATAGTAATATTCTTTATTATAGCGAGTCCGCTACTATTATAGCCTATAGCTTATAAGTTTAAATATTAATAATTAATAATAATACGGTCCTATATTAACTATATAAGTATATATTACGTTATAAACGGGACGATAAAGAGCGTACTATATAATAATAGAATAACTTAAAGGCCCTATACGATCTTCCGAAAGGTCTCGGATAGGAAAATGCGGCTAAAAAAGAGTATAATTAATAGCTTTATAGTAGCTTAGAAGACGGTATAAATTAAAATTCTAACGTATAGTATTTAACTCGGTATTAGGACGGGATACTACGATTTACGAATACTTAGCGGCCCTAGATTACTAAACTTTTCAAATAACGACCTTATTATTATAATAGATTTAGGATGCGGCCGGTAATAGGATACTAATAACTTAGTAACTAGTATACGGATCTTATTATAAAAGAACTTTTTAAGAAGTAAAGCCTTTATAAAGGACTTTATAAGCTTTAGTTTTATAATATATTTATATTTATATTATAGCCTCGCTAGTTAAGTACTTATAGCCTAATTTCTTATAATTTTAAAGCTTTTACTTTTATAAAATAACTAATATAAGTAATAATAGATTATAAAAACGAACGGAACGTTAACGAAACGATGCCTAGCTATTAGTAAAGAGCCGTTAATACCGACGAGCTATAGCTATCCGGAGTCGACTACTTAACCCTATTTTATCTAAGAGAACGAGCCTATTATAGGGCAAGTCTTACTTAAATACTAGCGTTTATAAAAGAGCTAAATAAAAAAAATAATCGGGGTAGATTACTTTTACGGGCTAATTACTTTATTAATACCCCGAAGACTTTATTCGTTATAAACGGGGCGTTTATTAACGACTAATTACTAAATATACGAGGTTAAGGTGCGTATAAAGGCGCGGGTAGTATTAAAATAGCTAGTTTAATAGACCCTATAGGCCTAATAATAACCTATTTTTATAAAATAATAAAAATAATAGTTAAAGATCGAAACTAAGAACGGCGTTAATACGAGGAGCTCGTTTAATAGCTTACTAAGCGGCTAGTAACGTGTCTAAGTTAATAAGAATATAAAAAGCCTCCTTTTTATAACTATAAACTAATTAGAAAAGAGTTTACGAGTATTTAAGTAGTAAACTAGATTATTATTATAGAGGTAGGTAATAAGCTTTGCGCAAAAAGTACTATAAAATAGTATATCGAATGGGCCCTGTTTAAGATATTTTTATTATTATAAACGTAATAGCGTAATTACGAGAAGAGCTTTTAAAATCCCCTCTCTTAGGGCGACTTTTTAGCGTTTATTTATTAATAATACGTAGACCCTAAGACTTAGGAACGGGAATATTATAAAGAGCTAAGGACGAAGAGGCTAAAGGAGGGCTAGACCCTTACTTAGTTCCTCGCTAAGTAGTTAATAATTTATTATAACTTAGGTATAAAAAATATAGAGAATTCGAAGGTAGAGGTATATTAGTTCTTTTTTAGATTACTATTTTAGTTATAGGACGATCTAATTTATTATAGGGTTTTAATTAAGAGAGTACGTAATATAATTTACGAGGCTAATAAATTATAGTCGTTAAATCGGTAGAAGGGCGGCGATTAGTTATAAAAGGACGGTAAGAAGAGGCTATATCCGTTATTAAAGTAACCGTATCGAATATCCTCTTTTTATAGAGAAAAGAGTAGGGAGAGCTCTAAGGGGCTAGGCTTTAGGGACTTATTAAGAGTAATATTATAGAAGCTATATAATAAGAGTACTCGCGCCGAGCTATTATAAAAGCGTTATAATAATAATATTAAGTGCTTTATATATAATAAGATAGGCTATATATTTAGTAAGTGCTAAAAAGATAAGTCGGGAGGTAGGGGTAACGATAAGCCGACGTACCCCTAATCGAAGCTAATATTAGTAACTATTTAATAAGTTATTACCGAGCCGAGAGTTATAAAGGTTAACTTATTAAAAAACGAGTAAGCGTAAGCAATATACTTAATATACTTACGCTAAGTATTAAAAGGGTACTAATAAAAATAATTATGAAGGGTAGGGCGATAGTTTTATAAAGTATTACTAAAAAGCTAGTAAAAGTTAATATAGATATATGCTCTAAGATAGATATTATTAATACTAAGCTCGTAACCTACTTAGGGTTAACCCCGGCTATTACTATAGCTCCCTCGTTAAGGGACTTTTAGGGTAAAGCCGTAGGCTAAGGAAAAGCCTACTAGTTAACGCTCTTTTTTATTAACTATTATAAGTAGTTAAAGAAGATTTAGTAACTATTCGCCGTAGTTAATAGGAATAAAAGAATAGTAAACCTCTTATTATTATAACTATCGATAGGCTAGGAGGGTATTTATATTAATATAGCGACGAATATATAGTTATACGAGCCTATTTCGGTTACTAAACTAGAGGTGATAGCTCGCGATATTATTAAAAATTACGAGAGGGCATATATATTATATATCGCTATTATAAGAAGTATCGTAGGGGTAACGGAGACTAAACTACGAGGGGGTTTATTACTAAAATTTTAATTAGAAATAGAGACGTTCGATAAGTAATTAGCAAAGGGACCGTAGTTATATAGCGGGGTAAAATACTCTATTAACCTAGTTCTAAGTACTAAATTATTATATAGTCCTATTTATTTATTTAATAAGAAATAACTTAATAAGCTTTGCGCGTATATTATTAAGAACTTAGCGAACGGTCGTATTATATTTTTAGTTAATAAAATTAGAGTACCGATCTTTTTTATATTAAAAAAGGACAGTACGCTATACTTTTATATAAATTATTACGGGCTAAATAGGGTAACTATAAAGAATCGATACTTATTACTACTTATTAACAAGCTTTTAAATAGGCTTCGTAGAGCGAAATAGATTTTAAAAATAAATATTAGGGATACTTATTACCGTATCCGAATTAAAAAGGAAGACTAATAGAAAATAGCGTTCCGGAGCCGATATAGTTACTTTAAGTATATTATTATACCTTTTGGGCTAACGAACGTACTTACGACGTTCTAGGTATATATTTATTAAGCGCTCGCCGATTTGCTAGATATTTGTTATATAGTATATATAGACGATTTAATAATTTACTTAATAATAAAGGAGTAGTATACGGAGGATATTAAGAAGGTCCTCTAACGTTTGCGTTTATACGGGCTTTTTACTAAACTATTAAAGTACTCGTTTTATTAAAAGAGGGTTAAGTTCTTAAGTTATATTATTATATTAAAAAGAATCGAGATTAACTTATTATAAGTGCGAACGATCGCTAACTAAAAGGCGCTAGAGTTTATTAGGGATATTTAAGTATTCTTGGGGTTCTATAATTTTAATTAGAAGTTTATTACTAAATATTTAGGTATTGTTATACCGATAATAGTATTATTAAAAATAGAAAAGGGGTAAATAAGGGACTTTTAGTAGATTAAGGAAGTAGACGAGGTATTTAATTAGCTAAAGGTCGCTTTTATTTTAGTAACCGTATTTACGTATTAGAACTTATAACGTATTATACGGGTAGAAACTAACGCTTTAGTTAAAGCTATTATAGTAATTTTATTATAATAGGCTAATAGAGAATAGCGACCCGTTACTTATTAGTTATAAAAGCTTATAAATATAGAGTAGCGATAGGCTACGGGTTAATAAGAACTACTTATTATAATAAAAGGGCTAGAGCACTGGGCTTACTATTTCTAGGGCCTTTTATAAAAGTTTATAATCTTAACGGATTACTAAGTATTTAAAAAAGTAATTAGCGCACTAGTACGGGACTTTTAAAAAACGCTTACGAAGTAAGTATATAAACTATTAGTATTTAACTTTAATTTAGAATACTAGCTAAGGAAAACGAACCTAGCGGATAGTCTATTTATAAAGCTAAACTATATAAAAGGGGAAGTACTTTATAAAAACGTCCTCTTTATACTAGTTTAGAAGCTACGTTTTATTAGTAAACTACCGCTCGACGTTTAGTAAAGGATAATTAGCTTAAAAAGATAAAATAATATTATTAAAGTATACGTTTAAGTAGTTAAGGCCTCCTTTTACGATCCTAGCTAGATATTAGCTAGCTCTAGGGACGGGGAATCCTCTCCCCTATATTAGTAACGTATTATAGGGCGTATTAATAAAATAGTAATAATTACTACCGTAACGACTTAAAATAAGAAAGTAAGAGAGTTATTAGTAAACGCTCGTTAACGGTTTAATAAAGATAAAGAGGAGTTAAATAGAGCTAGGGTTACTATACTAAAATAGTATATCCTATACCCCGTTATAAAAGAGCTTATAAGGAGCGAAACGGTATTCGCTTCTCGTTTTTTACTAAAAATTAAGGAGCTCGTTAAAGAATTATAAGCTAAAGATAAGTTTTATATATTATAATTAATAAAAGTTTACGCTACGGCCGGCGAGCTAAAAGTATATTTACTTAACGAATAGGGTATATTATTTTTTAAAAAAAGACTTATTATTCTTTAGGTAGAGTCTCTTCGGATAGAGATCCTTTACTAATACTATAACGACTATAGGGTAGGTTATATAGGAGCTACGAAAACTCTTAAACTAATTTAAAAGAAGTTTTATTAAGAAGATATTTAATAAAATATTTAGGAATACGTTAAGAACTATAAGTATTATTTAGGAATTATAACCTTAAGATATAAGCCGTACGGGTAGCTATAGTTATTATTACTACCCTTATACTTATTTTAAAAAATATTTATAGACTTTATTACGGGGCTATTACCGAGCGCTCGTAATAACGGCATAGAGTATAATAGTATTATAGTTATTATTTATTATATAATAAAGTTCGCAAAGTTTTTACTTATTATTAAGATATTTAACGTAGTATAGATAGTAAGTATTTTATATTAAGAGGTTAAATATAAGTTCGGTATGCCTAAAGGTATTATTATAAATAAAGATAAGCTTTTTATAAGTATATTTTAGGAAGAGTTTGCTAAGGAACGGGCGATGCGTTACTAACTATTTATTACGTATTATTTATAAATAAATAGCTAAACGGAGCGAACTTATTAAATATTAAAAAAGTATTTAAAGATTTATACCGAGGGCTCGCTAAATAGGTAAGTAGCGTAGCTAGAGGAGGCCGAGTTTATATATAATAATAGTTAATATTCTATTATAAAGGTGTCCTTATATATAGTACTATATGGCTACTACCCTAAGTACGTTAAATATATATTTAACTATAAAGCTATAGTCTAGGGGGTTTAGGAAAGGGTTTAGAAAATTAGGGAGATTAGGGCCTAGGCTATACGAGCATAGGCATAAGCCTCTAAGAGCTAAGTAGCTTATTATAATAGAAAATATACCCTAAAAGAGTTTAATTACGGAGAGGTCGTCGGCTTATTAATAAAGAATATACGATTTAAGAATAATAAACTAATACTAAGATATATTAAAGTAGTAATAGCTAAAAGGGTAGGGAAATAGGCTTATTAAATATATTTATTAGAGTAGTATTAGAGAATATATAATATTTTCTTAGTTTCTTAGCTTAAGCTATAGGGAAATTACTAAATAGTCGGCGACTAAATAGTAAATCTCTTAGAGTTAGAGGACGAGTTATTAACGTTAAAATAGCGGCGCTTATTATAACGCTAAAAAAGAGAATTCTTTAAGTTACTACCAAGCTCCTTAGATTTAGTATTTTTACGCTAGGACTTATTAAACTTAAACTTAAAGTCGTCCCGCTCGTTATTATTATTAAGAATATAGTTAGTAATAAAAGTATACTTCTTAGTAAGAGTCTAAGTCTTAAGACCGCGGGAAATAGGGGTAGCGCTATATATAATAACGGTATAAATAAGTACTTTATTTACTAAGAACTTAGTAATACGTTTACAAAAAATAGGGAAAGTAAGAAACTCTTAAATACGTATAATAATAACGCCCTTAGGAGTCTTTTTATAGTACTAAGCTAGAGCGTCGAGGTTATTTTATAGAGCGGTCGTATAGCTATTATTACGAAAGTAAGCTAGCTAGAGGCGACTAAGGTAGGAGATAATTTTAGTTTTATTATTAGTATTAAAGATACTAGCTTAAGAAGAGAAATCTAAGTTAGTAAAAAAGAAATTCGCTAAATAATTATTAATAACTTATTATAATCGAGATTAATAAGTTTAAATACTCGCAGTTAGTAGCGAGCTCCTAAAGAGTAGCTTATTTAAAGTAGACCTTTTTTATCTTATTACTTATTAATAAGTTAGTAATATAAGTAGCTATTTTTTATATATACTAGTAATATAGCTAAAAGTATAAAGAACGCGGCCGCGCTTATAGGAGTTAAAGCTACCCTACTCCTTAGTATTATAAAACTTTATAAGGGTATTTTAAATAAACTAGGCGGCGCTATATAGCTCCTTAAGAACTTAAAAAATATCGTTAGCTAATATTTTAATAACAGATTAGCAAAGACTTAACAACTTATAATAGAATACTTTTTTTTATTAATTTAATAAATAATATACTTAGCGACGTAAGCGCCGGTAATATAAATAAGCTCGTTAATATTATAATATAGACTAGCTAAGTAGTATATATAGGGAGTACTACTACGGAGACTGCGGAAGCCCTTTTTAAAATTATATTTTATATTAAGTATATTTTAAATGTGCAAAATAGTAAATATTTTAGTAAATACTTAGTAATAGTATAGTAAGAGAGTTATAATTAAGAAACGATATAGAATTAGAATATTATAAAAAGAAAAGTATAGTTATATAAGAAAGAATTCGTAAAACGGTTACTAAATAAAAAGAGGGAAGAAAAAGTAAATACGTAACTAATAATAAATAAAAAATCTTTTATTATAATTAATAGCTTAGTAATAATAATAACCGCGAGGTTAGGCGGGCTCTTATATATTATAACGGTTAGAATATTTTATTACGAATATATATTACTAACTTAATAACTAGTCGGCGCGCTATTACTAAATAATAATAATAAAGTATCCGTTAGATAAGGAAATAGGAGCAATGCCTTATTCTTAAATAAGAAAGGATATTATTAATACTTTACGGAATTTATTATAAATAACGACGTTAATAGCTTTATTATTAGCGTTAAAAAAAGATATTACGTAATAATTTTAGGGACTAAAGTTATGTAAAGGGGGAGTAATTATAATAGATTTAGAATGCAGCCGGCAATAGGACGCTAATAACTTAGTAACTAGTATACGGATCTTATTATAAAAGAACTTTTTAAGAAGTAGAGCCCTTATGAAGGACTTTATAAGCTTTAGTTTTATGATATACTTATATTTATATTATAGCCTCGCTAGTTAAGTACTTATAGCCTAATCTCTTATAATTATTAATTAGTATTATTTAGTAATATATACTAAAACTAATGCTTATAATATATAAATAGACTACGGCTAAAGTAATAAAGAGTACTTAATAAATAATATTAAAAAGGGTTTTTTAAAAAGTTAGGGTTAGGTACTACTACGAGGATAGTTATATAGTCGTCCTTTTATAAACTACTCGTATATTACTTATTCATAAATAGACGAAGCGCTATAATAAATAATATAAAGCTATAGTTAATAATAAGCGTACGTCGGACTTCCGTCCTTCGTAACGCTTTAGGGTACGCTTTATATAGGGCTCTTTTTGTTATTATTATAACTTTAAAAAGTTAAATAAGCCTCTAGAAAGAAAATAGCGGGGCGGACTTAGTTAATTATTAAATAGGTAGTTCGTTTATATATATATTAAAAGCTCTAATTAGATAGTAATATCGAAATAGATATATATAGTTACGTCTTCTAAATCGTAAGCCGACGTAATAAATATATTACTAATATACTTAGATTAAATAGTAGATATTTTAGTACGATAAAAGCCTAGTTAATATTATAATTACTTATAATATATAACGGGACTTGCGAAAAGATCTCGATAGCCGACGCTATATTTATAATAGTAATAATAAGCTAGAGGACTAATATTACGAGATTTTATAATTAATAAAATATTATATACGAGACGTCGATAAGAAGCGCAGAGATGTTAATATAGACTTTTATAATAGTATTACTAGTATTTTAATACCGGGCGACTTAGTATTTTATAGCTAGAGGTCTTTTTATTATAAGAGAGATTTAATAAAATAAATGGGGTATATATAATACGAGAAAGTACTTTTAGTCCTAACCGTAATATAATTAACGGAACTTACTTCCTATACTAAAGCGATAATAATAAGAAGCTAGTTACGCCGCTAGTAAGTAGTTTATAAACGAATTTCTTAGCTTATTTTTCCGGTCTTTTACTACGAGTTTTGTAATATTATTAGGCTCGTTACTTAATACTTCGTACTTTATAACCTAGCTTAAAAGTAACTAAGTAATCTACGGCTCTATATAAGCTATTATTAGTAATATTAATATATTATATATATTACGGCCTTAAGGGCGGGATCTTCGTTGCGCAGTATAAAACATAAGGTATAGCTTATAAAACACTTCTTATACGTTCGATAAATACCGGGGCAGGTCGTCTCCTTATATATAAACGATATAAAAGGAATATAAAATTTTTCTCAAGATAGTAAATAGAGGATTATAGAATATAGTAACACACCCCTATATATAACGAACTTAGTAACTACTTTATATCGCTATCGTCTTCTTTTGCGCTAGGCCCGTAGCTTTTATCTAAAATATTTAAATTATTATAATCTTTATTTAATTACCCTCCTTTTAATAGATCTAAGTCTTTACTAAATTTAACGCTAAATAGGCTAGAATAGTAGGGCTTATTGCCTTCGCCGTTAAATAAGTCCTCGTTTACGTTATATATTAAGTACCTCCCTAACTCTAGCTCGTTATTACTAAGCGTATTAAGAAATAACTCGGCCGTATTTATAAAGCTTATTTAAAAAACGGCCCGTATCCGGTATATAGTTACTTCGTAAGTATTAGGAAATAAGATTCGTATATAGTAATATATATATAATATCTTTCTTAATACCGAATTATTATAAAAATTAAAAGTCGTTAGTAATATCCCGGGGTAAACGGTATTTTCTAATATATAAATTTCTTAAATTTGCGCGGAGAATATCAAAACCTATTCGAGCATTTTAATAGTAATAAGTATGTTTTTAAAGTTAAAGTTTAGTACCTTATTAAACTTGAATAATAAGTTAGTCCTATTATTTAACGGGCTATTATTATATTTTTTAAGTATTTCGTAGACTTTTAAGTACGTAAGAAATATAATAACTTTTATAACGAACTCTTTACCCTATAATAGCCTATATAAATAGCTTATAATATAAGTAATAAACCGATCTCCCGTAGTACTATTTATATTTTTTTTAACCCTATTTAGTAGCGGGTACTACGTATCGTTAGTTAGTCCGTTATAAGGGTAATTAACTATTAAGTAAATAGCGAAGTAATATCGCTTATTTTATTTTAATGGGTTAGTCCTAATTCTTATTAATAAGATACTTATATAATAACGTAAGAGTGCGCCGCTTATTATATAGAATCTATAATATTTTTAATACGTTTATAATAATTTAGTAGCCCAGGCTATACTATTGCTAATAGAGAGGTTTATATCGTTAAAACTATAACTCTAGACTACCTTTATTTTTAAACTAGGTATATTATACTCTTCGTACGTATAAGCTCGTATCGATATCTAATACCGTCTTTTAAAAAGCAAAGCTCTTTATAACTAAATTTTATAAAAGCCGCTAACGGCTCAATAGTTAGCATTTCCTACGAATAGCTATTTTTATAAAATATTTATAACGACGCCGGGGCTATAGAAATAGCCTTAAAGTTAATAATTATACTATATAGTCTATATATACCTACGGTACCTATATATAGAGTGTACTATATTAAGATAAGATTATTTCCTAGCTTACGTAGTTATAAAAGCTCTAGTTCTTTACTTATCGAGTTAATAACGAAAGTAGCCCGAAAAGGACTAAACGGCCCTATTAAGCTTATTAAAATTCTATCTTATCTATATCTAGCGTTAGTTTCGCAATTAGTAAATATAATATCCGTTCTTATATAAAGTAATCTATATTACGTACTTCGCTTAATAACCTACTAGCTTTATACTTTATTTTAATAGTAATCCGATATAGTAGCTAGATTTTTAAAGTGCCCTCGCTAATTAAACGGTCTACTATACTTACTAAGTAATATAAATAATATAATCGCGGCCCTAGGTAGAAGAACTTATATAACTAACCTCGTAAATAATACTATATAGTCTTAAAAAGTACTAATTAATAAAGAAAAACGTTTAAAAAAACTCGTAAGAAACTCCGGCCGCCTTAAGTAAGAACTTAACTATTAAAAAAGCTTAGCTCTTATAAGAACTACTTTTATATCCGACGTTAAATAAGTTATAGTATAGCTTTGAGATATTTATAGCCGTTTCGAAAGCGTTATAAATAAAATAAATAATATATATACTTATAAAAAAGAGATTAGGCTCTAGCTATCTATCTATATTTTAATAGAGGGAAGACGTAGAGGTATAGGCTAATAACGAACTAGACTTATTAATAATAGAGGATAACCTTAACGTACTCTTAGTTCCCGTTAGGTAGGGTTAAGAAGGCTATAATTTTAAAGCCGTTAAGCTATAATTAAAATAGAAGTAGCTACTATATAATCTTAGAAATTAGCTCTAATAAGAAGCGCACGTAGCTTATACTAAGATTCGCCGGGTCTATTTTTATCTTATAATATTATATAGAGGAAAAGAGAATCTATGCCTATATATATAACTATACTATATATATTACTACTATTATTAATATGAATTATCTTTATTATTAATTATTAAGAGTTAAAAGGGCGTTACGCTACTATCTAATATAGCTTAAGCCCTCCGACGTCGCTATCTAGAGGCGCCGTAAGTAATCCATTTTTTAAAAAACGCCTAAGTAGTATTTCGAATCTCTCTCCTATAACTTATTTCTATTCTTAACAGATTTAACAAAGGGCAACGCTAGGTACTATATATAGACGATTGCTTACGGTTTGAGGGGAATATAACGACCCACTCGTAATTACGTCCGAAGCCCGTTAATATTATATTTAAGCCTCTTCAATCCTATAACTATCCTAAGCCTAGCTGATCCGCTAATCCCTTTATCCTATATCTAACTACGAGACACTCTAGAATCATTACTAATCTACTATACTAAAAAAGATACTTTGCTAATAAGCTATAAATGCCCTTTTTAGCTAGTTCACGCGATTAACATTATTATTACTAATGTCGGCTATAATGAGCTCTATAGCTAAGTAATAACGAGATAGGCACACCGCTACGCGTCGCACATTTTTAAAATATATAAAAGCGTCCTCTAACTATAATATAGTAAGAGCTTAGCTTCTACTTAACGCTCTTCGCATTTTCCCTAAATACCTAGGTTAATAAAAGAAGTACTCGACTATATTATAAATTTTTTTTTTAAAGATAATATATAATATAAAATAGCCGCTAATCTTAAGGCTAATCCTATTTTCTTTAGATCTAACTTTAAATAACTTATGCTTAATAAAGACTACTACGAGCTTTATTTCGTAGCTATATTTATAAATTAGGTTAGAGATCTTTAATATAAAACTAAAGTAGCTAAGTTATTAAAACGGCCTTAGTTTATAAGCTCTAAGGATCTTTTATATTACTAAGGCCTAAGCTAGCGGTTTATATTAAATATTTAAGAAGATAGCGATAATATAGACTATTATATTATAGTTCGAGCTTATAGTAGCCTATTTTACTAAAAGGGTAACGAATTAACTACTTATATACTATATTATAATAAGGGCTAAGGATTTCTAAAGTATTTTTATATTCTGCACTACTAGTTACCTTAAAAAAAATAATATAAAATACCTTTATAATACTCGTTATTAAGGTATAACTCGAGGCCGCTCGACTAGGTTATAATTAAAAATATAAATATAAAATAGTATTAAAATATATTATTATAATACTAGCTAGTATACGAGTTTCTATTAGAACTAACTATATATAGTATCTATTACTAGCCTTACGGTATTTAATTAAGTTCTTATACTAGGTCCTTATACGGAGTTATTATAAGTGAACGGGTAGTAAGGTTTGTGAATTAGTAAAGACATGCGTCCTATAGAAATTCACCTATAGAAATTCAACTTTAACTTACATGGCTGTACCACATGTCCATCGTCGAGCGAGATGAACTAATATATATTGCTTTGTGCTAACTTCTTTCCTGCCATCCGAGATATTCATAATCCTGCCAAGTCCATGTTAGGCAGGGTTCCAGCGCGCCCAGAGTGAAATTAGAAGCGCTAATTGATCTTCCTATTAGCTGATTGTGACTGCGTTCGCTCGTGAGTTCATCATGCAAGCACTCAAGTTATCGGTGCTGTCCTTGATTACAGCTACGTAGCATGTGGACTTTGAGCATCCTCTCTGCGCTGATCACCCTCTGGGTGGTAGACTAGGAGTACCGGGGGAGACTTTAATACGAGCGTAAGCCAAAATCGTCTTTAACTTTGTGTGAGACTCGGATGTAACTCGATTGGGGCCCGTCCACAAATCTCTCTAGGTAGCGCATCTGGTAGTGTACGCAGGAACTTGATGAAGCATCGTCCTAGTGCGGCTAACGATCAGTTGAGAGATCCATTTCGGACATGTGGATCATGGTTCAACGGCGACGCCTCGGTGTTCGTCTGTTCCAAGCAAAAGCCATTTCGTAGCAATCAACTCGGATCGCGGCCAGTTAATAAAGGAGCCCGTGCGCTGGGGGACCAAAGGAGTCTGATTCGACAGGGCATGCAGCATTTCGTGTTAGGCCTAGCCCCGGGTAAAGTACAAGGGTTTCGCAAAGGCTACTTGAGACTATCTATTGATCCTAGCAAGCAATGACGGGTGCCTGTGGCTTATGTCTGTGCTGCAAAGCGCTTCCCACCAGCATCGGAATCAACTTCAAGCGCAGCAGGTACTGAAGCCAGTGTGACAGAACGGGCTTGCGCGGGCGAACCAAACGCGCCATCCAACGCGATCAACCCTGGCTCCGGAGTGGCTGGGCAGTCCATATTGGCTGTCGTTGTCAGGAGTCGAGCAAGGGCGCTTTGTCTCCCACCCTCTGGAAACAGGTGATGAGGACCTTTTGACCCCTGCTGTCGGGACAGCATGGGCCCGTTGCCAAGTGTGATGTCTCTGGGGATTCAACAGCGCTACTAGAATCCAGGTAATCCAGATCGCTATACCCAGCAGTCACATGTGCAGTCCTTTGAAATAATCACTTGGGAGGCTTCCGTGAAATGGGCGGCGATTAATTGTGGACACGCTTTTCATTTGGCTAGCTAGTTTTACCACATCTACCCTTTTGAGCAGCGACTTTTGACTGTTTTTCCAGGCAGCGCGTGCTGTGCCCTCCTTGAGGCATCGTCTCTTGCCCATCTGGCTTGTCGTATGCATATGCATCGACGTCATGGTTCAGAGCCAGAACATTGCGACGATCTGCGTGTGACGATACTGTACTGTACTTTACTTACTTCCTTAAAAAAAGAGACGGCTTGTTTGCCGCCATTTGGGGCAGGTTCTGTCGCCGGAATCAGTGGGACATCTGCCACCAACCCGTCGCCGCTTTACTCGAGGTCTTCTGCCCCACCAAGCGCCACGGACCAGTCCCGTACCATGTCTTGTACCGCGGGGTACAACCCAAGGTACCTCAGCCACACTACCAGCAACGTCGAGCTGCTTTCTCTTTTCTCGTTCACGATTTCCGCTCTTCATAGTTTGTTTCCCGAATTGCTTCAAACAGCCAAAACAGCCGCCATTTCTCAAACAATGGCTCCCTCCTCATACTATATAAATCGCAATCGCCGCTTGGTTCAGGTCGATGTTCCCTTCGAATGCATTGCCACCGCGGTTTCTTTATGTTCGTTGAGTCTATTCTCCGCCCTCCGATCTAACAGCACTTAGTTCCCTTTCATTTCCAGAATGTCACCGCGACGACGGCGAAATACAATTACTCCCGACTCCGATGCCTCTTTCCCCCTCGACAAAGATAGTTGCGGCGTATCCAATGGGGTCTCTCACGCCAGCGATCAGCGAGCTGGCTTAGACACTTTGCCAATCGGAGTCGAAGCTTTCCATGATGACGACGACGGCAAAACCCTATACGATGGAGACGGCGACGACGACGACGACGACGACGACGAAATCCTTTCCGAAGACAAGGATTACGATATGGAAGACCAGATGAAGCTCTTTGACGGGAATGTGCATCCATCTGAATACTGGCTGCGCGAGCTAGAGAGCTTCAACGAGGATTCCTTCGCCTGTCAAGACTACAGTCTGGGGACGACGGTGCTCCTCGATGCCGTCGAGGGACAATGGCACCAGTGCGCTCTTCTCAGTTCTTTTCGCGCTCTGTTCGCTGACACGTTTTACGCACAGATTTTGCGCTGTTATCAAGCGCGACGTCCAACAGTGTTACGCGACCATCTCGACCAGCATCATGCATACCTTCTTCGATTGGTTACTCAACCAAAAGGTCGGCAAGGACGGCAGGAGGAAACGTGGAATCAAGAAGAAAAGTTCGCTGGGAACATACTGGAAGGTCTTTCGGCTCGTCTACGAGAGAGCCGTGGGCGATAAGCTTGATCTAAAGCTGAACCGCAGCATGCACAGGGAAGGTAACTCTCCCGGACCTAAGCCAGTCCTACAACTAACTAGCCCAGGTTCTGCGACGCTTATTGAAGAGGTACGGTATGAACGAACAGCGGCGAGCCAATTGCTATATGGTGATTGAAGACCTTATGTAGCAGAATGAGACTACGCTTAGCATAATAAAGAAGTCCTTTAAGCTTAGGGAACTGCGTATCCTCGCCGTACTCTTTCTCCTCCTGCTTGCCCCTGTTGGTTCTCGGCCAATGGCGACGCTCAACCTACGATTCAAGGACATTCGGGTCGCTTTGGCAAGGGACCCAGAGGGCGGGCTACATAAGCTTCTTCTTTGGCTCACTCCTGAATTCACTAAAACCTACCTCGGCGAAAAGGAACAGTGGGTATGCTCTCATTCTAGTGCCATCGCCGCGGTTTGCTAATGTCTCAGGAAAACATACACGATCCCCGAAACCATGTTTGATCCGTCCTTGCTCTTAAGCCCCCACGTCTTTCTCCTGGGCATTATTTTCCGTTACCGAGCTTTCTGTGCACCAAGTCTTACCTCGCCGCATCACCTTCAAAGCCTTGATATACATCCTGGCGAGAAAGAGCTTCCCTTGCCGTTGAGGGAGGACCTCAACCAGACCTTCATTTTTCGTCGAGCTGTCGAGACTTTGACAGGTTATCAGATGTCCCGTAATCAACGCATATCTTATGGTATGATGGCAGCCTGGGTCAAGAGAATTGGCGAAATTATGGGGCTTAAGGACCCTACGATAGCCTATAATCTGCGCTACAACGCTGCCAATGTATTTGACCAAAGTGGTCTATTATACGCAATCTCCTGTGATGACTGCACTAACTGTCATTACAGTCGACGTCAGCGAGGCTCTGAGAAATTTAGCCATGGGACACGGCAATTCCGACCCTTTCCAGAGGCACTATCTTGGGCGCAACATCTCTGCTGGTCTCTGGGGTATCGTCCGTGGACAGAAGCCATAGCAAGCACTTCTCAAGCAGTCTTGTAGCATTGGCCACTCCATCTCGCAGCGTCGTCTAATCGATCTGACGGTAGGGCAGTCTGCCTCTGTTGCGACGCATTCAACCATAAGAGCACTTATGGAAGCTATTCCGAAACTGCCTCTGGGCTCTAAAGAATACAAAGAAGCTAAACGGATGATGCGCAAAGAAAAGGAGAGACTCAGGAGAGATCTGAAACAGCAAATCAGGGACGAATGGACTGACCAGCAAGCCACAGACGACATCGAGCGCCGAATTCGCGGCGTTGGGTTTGCCAAACCGGCAACAATGGATCCCTGTCACCCTCAGAGACCAGCACAAAAGCGATTGCTCGCCAAGCTCACAGCCCCAGTTGTCACGACACTGGAAGGGCAGTACCGTCGAAGAGACGATGCTATCGAAGCGGTGTCTGCGTACTGTCTTGTTCAAGAAGGATGTACGGTGCGCCGGTCCTAGCATAGGCCAGCAGAGGGCCCACTTCCTTCTTCGTCAGGCTACCCACGAGAAAGCACCCCTTTATACGAAGCTACACTGTCCGTATTTGTTGCTGACAAGGAAGAGCGGCTAAGACGATGCTTCGTGTGTATTGGTCAAGCCTTGTGTCTGCCTACGGATGATGAACAGCGGTTGAACGAACTTATGCACGAGTTCTACACCTCTAATGACTTGACCAAACACTTCAAACGAAAGCACCTTGACAAAATCGCAGGCTGCGATCAGGTAGACTGCAAGGTTTGCGACATGACTCTCAACAACAAGATGCATTTTCAGCGTCATGCCCGCGACATTCACGGGACCGTATCATGAGCGTATGCCATGTCCCTTACAGCAATTTTGTGTTGACGACTTGACACTTGAGCGCTATCCAAGGGATTACCCAGCAGACCTCTACATACGCAGGCACCTCTCTCAAATTCGAACGCATCGGGCGAAGGCATGACAGAATGCAGTGTTTGATGCCCTCAGCCATCACGTGCACGCGTAGGATCAAACTACGAGCGTTGATGGCGGCGAGTCATGACCCCTCGACTCATGCCTGATAACATATTGTAAGGCAGATGGAATAAGGTCACTTCGGTATCGCGTCACTTCAAATGCGTACCTGGGCACATGTTGCGGCGTGATGTCTCGCCGCCACAGGAGCATGGACTGGGCAACAAGTACCACAATTGACTTGCGGGAGGGGTAGGAATTGATAGTCGACTTAAAAAGAGACAATTCAAATACTACCACAAAGCTATTCTCGTTCATGACAATTGTCGCAGAAACCGGAGGGGTGAGCATCGACTACCCATACATAGAATCGAAACACAGATTAAATCGAGAATATCCCGCTCATCCTGTTTCTTGATGGCTAGAACGAAGAGTTGGCTTCTTCAATCTCATCCTGTTTCACACTGATCTTGCTATTTGAGCGGTTCACGAATTGTCCGACAAGATCGCCTGCAAAATCACCTCCTTCATACACGAGATCACGAAATGTCTTTTTCGACCACAGGCTGTCAAGGTTTATCTTAACGACTCGAAGGATAGCATCCCTGATCTGTTGACCCGAATGGTTGGTTGATTCGTACGTCTCTCTGATACAGCCTACGAAAGATTCGCTCACCCGAAGCTCTTCAAGCTTTGGTTTGAGTCTTTCAACGGCAAAACTCTTCAGTTCTGGCATCAAGAAGAAATCTGCCAAGACATAGACTTGCACGTGCTTCATCAGTTCATCGGCGTCATCTGTGCAAAGATTAGCACTGGTCTAGGTTCGAAGTACTGAGTAGCCACCTTGCGCTTCGATCGATTCGACTTCTTCGGAATAATTGTTGGTGTACATAAACTCGAAGACTCTCCAGTACGCATGTGCACTTCCTTCGCGGAATCGAAACGTCTTGCTCTCGCTTTCTTGGAAGTTGCCCTTGAGGGCTTTCTTGAAGTATGGGCTGTGAGCCGCTAGGACCAAGCCGTGGGCCGGCAACTCGAACTCGCCGATACGAATTTTGACGTCGACATGGTCTGATTTATTGAAAAGCCTTGTATGCCATAGTTAGTCCTCATCCTGAGTTGGTCATACATCCAAGATGTTTACTCTGCAATCTCCCTAAGGAGAGTCTTGGACTCGGCCATCCGTTTCACTTTCTTACCTATGGAAGCTATGATGAGGTTAATTAGTTATTGCGGAGTTCGAGTAAGGCACGCCACGTGTTTAAAGACTAGTTTATCTAATTAGCCGTCTTTATATTAGTAGCTATCCCTAAATAGCGGGGTTTAGCTAGCCGCCAACGCGCTCCGGCTATTAATCCATAGTACTTAAAGTCCTTAATATAAAGCCTTAACTAGCTATTTCTAACGTTCTTATATTACTCTCTAGCCTTATTTATCCTAATAGCTACTAAGTCTATTTAGTAGCTCTCTACTTATTTATATACGTATACTTTTAAGCCCCTTTAATATCTAGTTCTTTATATAACGGTTCTAACTACCTTAGTCTCCCCTAATGCTTAGCTTTGTGCGGTTATTACTCGATTATATACTATATAAGGGTATTAATTTAGTTAGATCGGACTATTTTACTAGCTATTTTGCGCTTATTTAGTATAATCCGGAAGATATATCTTCCTAAAAGCGCTTCGATTCTCTAGCGCTAGAGCTTTTAAATCCTACCGTATAGTAGTATAATATATTATATTATTTATCGTCCTCTCTAATAAAAGTAGTGGGCGTTAGTAATAGAAAAGGTAGGCTATCGGTAATAAGGGCGATCCTTAGGGCATGCTAGTATTGATTCTAGATGTTTTGGATCGGGGTCTGTCTAAGTTAATTTTAATATCTAAGAGAACTAGTATTTTAACGCACCGCTACTTTATTAGTACGTCCTTTCCCTATATTAAGTAGGAGTTAGCTATATAAAAGAATATAGAGGGCGCCTAGCGTAACTAAGGGAAAGGGGCATGCTATAATTTCCTTAAGCCCTAGGCTTTATATATCTATCTTATATATAATTAATATAATACGTATTCTTCCGTATATAGATATTTAAGAGCAGCCCGTATGTTTCGGTAGGGTAGCTTAGTTATTATACTATTGCGGTATTTATAATTTTTTTAACCGTATTAAAGAGTGCTATTAGGCCTATATATTTTTTACGCTATTTAGTTCTTTTATTTAACTTTTTTAAACCTTCTTTAAAGTATTTTAAATAATAGCCGAGTTAAAGGATGTGCGCACGAGGTATAGTATAATCTATTTATTAAGTAACAGATCTTTAGTATAGTTAGCAGTGGCATAATAAATTAGGGATATGTTTTTTTAGTTATATTACTTAGAGTGATCTACTAGGCCTATAATAGATTTATATAAACGAGTAATATCTATCCCTTATAGGGCAATCCTAGCCCGACTGTACGGTTCTAAGTAATAACTATATATAGTGAGTTCTACCTAAGCGAGGGTATCCTAGGTTCTGTTATTAAGCCTATGCTAGTGCACTCGTTATAATAATTATTATACTATACTTAGGGGACCTACGGTCTTATATAAGTATAAATAAGCTCGCTAAGAATATGCCGGTATACGGGGTCCTTAATCTACTATAAAAATAGTCGGTATATACTAATAGCTACTTATTCCTTATTTTTATTAATATATTCGATTAACCCCTACTTAATAGTCGTGCCCCGATATTATTTTCTCCCCATCCGAAATACTAGTTTAGTAATACTATTAGGATCCGGCGGCCTTTAGCTATAGCCAACCTAATAAATTAAGCTAATTAAGTGTTATTATAAAAGAATAGCGACATGCGCAGCTAAGTATACCTCTAGTTTAAAAATATTGCGCAAAGAGTACGGAACTTATTAATATACCGCTTATAAAGAGCTATATAAGGGCTTTATAATACGCGTAGTATAAAGTAGGGTTATTAAACTAATAACTATGTCTAGATAAAGGGATACTAAAAATACATTAAATAATATATAAGAACCGGTAATAATAGGTAAATACAAAGCAGAACCCCGCTCGGACCTAGATAAGAAGAAATCCCTTAATTAAGTAGAACAATCATCTTTTAATTAATAAACCTCAATAGCATTATATTAAATTAATATCGTTTGTTTAATAGGGGTGTAGTAGAAGGGCAATAGGTAAGAGAGGAATAACTGCATTATTAAGAATTATTAAGAGACTATTAATAGGTTTAGGCGGTTAGGTATACTATAGAGTAGCGGCTAAGATAATAATTTGTTTTTAGTAGGCGGTAAATAGATTAATAAGTCCTTTAAAGTAGTAGGTCTAAATAAGGGTTTATTATAAAAAGGTTAAATAAAGGCTATATAGGGGGTTAAGCCTCTTAGTTAATAAGTAAAGAGGGCGTGGGTAGCTAGAGCATAGCTCCTAAAAGTAATTCGGTAAGTAGTATAGAAAGCCCCTTACGGGTACTCGCTCGATCCGTGGGCGGTGAACAAGCGCTAGGCTCAGCACTGGGCGTTAAGACTAGTCGAGTTATGTAAATAATCTTATAAGTAAATAGTAAGATATACGGTAGAGTCGCTACCTAAACGGTACGATTTTAAGAAGGCAGTATTAAGCTAAGAGCAGGGCTTTATAAAGACTCCTACTTTAAATAGGAAGGTAGTAAGTAGTAATAGTAAGGCTCCTGCGCGGTTATATAAGAAGGTGGTATAAGCTCCCGGATTAAGCACGGATATTCTATTTAGTTAGGCAGGTAGTATAGAACCCGGTAAACCATAGGCCATTCTCGGCAAGCGGTGGACTTAATTACTTACTTCTTAATAATCGGTTAGCATTATATCAAAAGATATAACCTTGTTTAAGGAGCATAACCTAGAAACAAAATAGAAGCAGGCCGGGGACATAAGTACTACTATGCGGCACCTAATAAGAAATGCCCTATACTAAACGCGAGGTCCGTAGTAAATTTGCTAGTAATAAAATTCTAGGCCTCCTAAAGGCTCATATCTAGAAGTATAGAGAGGTCGATATATAAGTTACGTAATCTATAATAGGATTTTTCTATATAGATACGACAAATTTTAATGTCCTACTAGCCGCTACTGAACCGTTAATATAAACCTAAATCATTTCTTAAGAGCCTCGGGTCTAATATCTTAGACCCGTTACGATCGAAGCCCTTAAGTTTAATATCTTATTAGTATACTATTATACTAATAACACTTTATATATTAGTTTTATAATAGTTATTAGCTTTTTATAGGCTATATATACACGGGAGACTATATATATTCGCTAAGGGCCTAGAATACTATTTTAATATTACTACTTATATTTTTAATAAAAAATAAAGAAACGATAGCGTAGAAGCGGGGTTAGTCTTAACGCTAACCTCCGCTATAAGCCTATATTACTTAGCCTAGCTTAAATAGTAAATAGCTATTATAATTTCGGCTAAGGTTAAAGATATAAAATAGCTAGGAGTAAGTTAAAATATAATAATAGATTTTAAATTATAAATTAAGTTTTATATATTACGAGATCGCGTACTAGGGTAGTATTAGGAGTCTTAGTAAAGCCGTAACCCCTTTTTTTATAATAGTGCGCCGCTAGTATAATACGATTTTAGTTTTCTCTTCTTCGTATTACGCCTTATATAAACGTATCTAGACCCGATACTACGGGTTATTATAATCTATTTATTATATATATTAACTATTAACCTAACTCTCTAGAGCTACTATATTAGCGAACCGTAGTACCTCGGCTACGTAACTCAGAAAAAGTATATACTACGATAACCCAGCCATACTATACTGGCCCCTATAAGCATTTATTCGGATTGCTCTTAAAAAAATAATTAGCGAGTTCAATACTACTATAGTAACGGGCCTATTAACCCCGGATAAGATCGTCTAGACATAAAACTATGCTATAGCAATCACAGTATGAGCGTCACAGCTTAGGATTCGGTTTTTAATTAAACAGTTTACCTTATAGTTCTTAAGCTCAGCGGGGATATTAGTATATAAATCCAAGCAATTTCGTTCTATCGGTATATAACAAGGCCATAGGTATCTTAGCTAAATCTTATTATAGTTGAACCTACGGAGTACTATACGCTTAAAAGCCAAAAGCGTACTTAATCCCCCCCCCCCCCCCCGGCCCGCTCCGCGAGACTCATTTAACTTTATATTTATAAGGACGCTAGCCTAGTGTAATAAGTATCCGTTTAACCCTAGTCTACTGCCCCCGATAAGTAAACATAGACTATTTATTAGTATTTAAAAAGTATTAAATAGAAAATAGAGCTATATGCGGCTTAAATAAGGTAAAAACCCTAGTATATATATATATATAGCTATAAATAGTAGCGCAAGCTACTAAGTACGTAGATTTAGAAGTATAATAATAATATCGGGAGGCCGGCTTAGTAATATAATTAGAGAGAATATATAAATCCAGGACCGGCTCCGGTTTATTTAGTAAGTATATATAAAAGGGAATTCAAACTAGGTTTCTATACTTAACGTCTAGTATTATAAAGCGTAATAATTAATTCGATAATTAATAATAAGAGACGTTTTAAGGGCAACCTTACAAATCGTAATGCTTTTTAAGAAATACTCCGTAGTAAAAAGTATAATAATTACTAAGTCGTATATCGATTAGAGTCCTCTTTATCGGATTATAAAAGGAGATATATTAAGTAGATAGCTAAATACTAAGCGTTTTATAACGCCTTTAACTATTTATTATAAATCCTAGGTCTATAATCGGGCCTAGTTATCGGTAACTTTAATAAACTTATCGCCTTTAAATATAACGAGGTCTGCGTCCTCCCCCTATTAGAGTAAAACCTATATTAATTAGTTATAAGAAGTTATAAGTTACCTCGAGTATATATACTATATATAGCTATATTCTACTAAGAATAATAAGTTAAATCTTAAAAAGATTAATATATTTACTATCTAGTCTATAAAGCTCCGGTACCCTAGATTTTTAGTAGAGAATAAAAGATTACTTCGGAACGTAGTTCTAAATAGTCGTATTTTTAGGCTTTTTAATAAATCTAAGTAAATCGTTATTTAGAAAAACCTTTGTTCTATTAACTCTACGATTCTATTACTAATAATATTTTTTAATAACGTTAAGTACTTTAAATTATGCGCAAAGTAGATAAAGCGTTTAGTTACTATACTTTAGGATAGATATACTATAAGGACTATATTAGCGAGGGCCTTTAAGTATTTAATAAGAGATAAAAACCTATATTTAATTAAGGAGTCCGATATAACTTTCTCTTACCGACCTATTAAAATAGACGCTCGTCTTTAGCTTAGAATACGGTAGTTATAGCTTTTAATAATAAGGAATTTCCGATAAATAGAAACGAATCTAAGCTTACTTCTTAAGCTAGTAAGTTTAGTATTAAAACTGGGGTTCGATACGAATAGTATTCGTTATTTAAAGTCTATGTCTCTAGATTTAGAGGTTATATAATAAGTATTAATAATAGCTCGGCCACTAAAAGACTATATTTACGATGTTCTAAGCTTTTAAGCTGTGGCTAATAAAATTGCCTATACGTTCCCTATTAGTATCCCTATTTATAGGGTAGTTAGTTCGAACGGTAGTTAACGAAGAGATTAATTAAACTATTTAAATATCTGCGTAGTAGGTATAAAAAGGAGGTTCTAACCGTAGGTTGGGCTGGCTACGATAATCGTAAATAGGGCCCCCAATTAGCCCCTGCGCAGTCGGTTATATACCGCGGTCGAATTAAACTTCTAATCCGACATTCCCAGACCTTTAGCAAAATGATTCAGCTCAGGAATTACCCGAGTTTTTTACCAATACCTATAGTTCGAAATACGATTCTCGGCCGTGGCTAAATTAGATATCTTATATAGACGCCGCTAAGTCGATATTTATTAATATTATAAATAAGTAACTAAGTACGGGAGGCGGGAGACTTACTAGCCTATTTATTTATAAATCTATATATTTAGCGTTCTTTAGTACTCCTCGTTAAGATAATCTATAGGTATTAGTTGCTTTATTTAATAATAACATAGTTAATAATAAGCTACTCTCCTCTAGTTACTATTTACTAAAAGTAGGCTATTATTAAGAATTAAAAATAAGTAATTAAGTAACCTTATCTAGTTAATATAAAGACCCTTCTATAAGAATATCTTTAGTACGAAAAGTTATACTCGAATTTATTACTAAAGAGGTAAAAAGAGAAGAGTATGTTTTTCTTAATACTTAAAACCCGAAAGAAGCTCTTCGGTTTTAACTACTTTTATAAGAGGCTATATTTAAATAAAAAGTTCTGCTAATTACCGTAGGAAAGTAGCCACTACTAGTAATAGACTACTATAAGGAGGTTATAGAAAAGGGACTTAACCGTATCTTATTATTATAAGTAGATCACATAGATACGAGCATAATAAAATAGAATCTTATACTAATACTACAAAGAAAGCAGTGCTAGAGAGAAGACTATATTTATAAGTTTTATCACTAATTAATTATAGCTTTCAGGTAATAGAACCAATTTAGTAAAACCAGGTAGTAGAACCAGGTGTAAGAACTAGCAGAACTAGGTAGTAGAACTAATTTGGTAGAACCAGGTGGCAGAACTAGTTTAGTAGAATCAGGTAGTAGAACTAAGTAGTAGAACTAGTTTAATAGAACTAGGTGGTACAACTAGTTTGATAGAACCAGGTAGTAGAACTAGGTAGTAGAACCAGTTTAATAGAACTAAGTAGCAGAACTAGTTTAGTAGAACTAGTTTAGTAGAACCAGTTTAGTAGAACTAGGTAGTATAACCAGGTAGTATAACTAGTTTAATAGAACTAGGTGGTAGAACCAGTTTGGTAGAATTAGGTAATAGAACTAGATAGTAGAACTAGTTTGATAGAACTAGGTAGTAGAACTAGGTATAAGAACTAGCAGAACTAGGTAGCAGAACTAGTTTAGTAAAATCAGGTAATAGAACTAGTTTAGTAAAACTAGGTAATAGAACCAGTTTAGTAAAACCAGGTAGTATAACTAGGTAATACAACCAGTTTAATAGAACCAGGTAGTAGAATCAAGTAGTATAGTAATTAGAAGTCGAATTTAGTATCCGTCTCTACGCATAGGAATTATTCTGCGCACAGACATATATAGATCCCTTTGCTAATAGAATATAAAACGAGACCCACTGAGTACATTCATCGATTACCTCCATAGTAAAGTTAGAAATTGCCTCTTTACTATGTTCTTAGTTTAGACCTATGCTATATACTATAGAGACTAGACTTACTATTACCGTTTGTAGATATTAGATAACGTAACATAGGTCTTATCTATGAACATAGTATAAAAGCAATTTCTAACTTTAGTTATAAAGGTCGTTAAGAAGGTACCGTCGGGGCCCTATTATATACCCTATTAGTAAATAGATTTATAAACATCTGTACGTAGAAGAGTTTTTATTTATAAGTAAAGAAACCGATTTCGACTTCTGCTATATATGCATAATACTATATAGTATAATAAAGGTCTATTCGGGTTCTATCGATTTTACGAGGGCTAGGCGTCTAAAGCCGACGTAAATACTATTTGTACGCTTAATATCCTCGTTTACCCAGACCGGAGCCATAAGAACCTTTGCGAATAGCCTAGTATTCTAAAGCTATCTTCGGCTTGTATTTAGAAAACTAGAGACCGCTCGCGAAGAACACTACCGTCTATATAGAGCATAAACGAGATGCCTTTTTTATAACTAAAAGAAGTACCGTGGCGCCTAAATAGTAGAATTTAAGACCTTTCTTAAACGAGATAGTTAACTCCGGATCTGCGGTATAGTATATATATAAAATACTTCTAACTTAAAGCGCTATTCTATAGGACGAAGTCTAAAATTTTATATTAAATATAAGGCCGGTAAGCTTATAGTAATAGCGTAACTACCTCGTGTTTTTATTATATTATACTTTTATTATAAGTTATATCGTATTGCTTAGTATAATAGACGTTACTTATTATAAAGTCTTTTTTCCTAGAGCTAATTTCCCTAAACGTTACGTAGTAGATTTTTAATTATAGTAAGCTTTATAACTAGTCCGTATTTATATAATACTCCCGTACTTAGTATTCGTTCTTTAACCCTAAGCTTTATTATAACGATATAAAAACGGGAAAATGCTCTACCGTTTTTAATATTATTATTAATTATATAGATATACGAGTAGCCCTCGCTACGCTCTAGTATACTTTTTAAGTCGGTACTAATTATAATAAGCCGGCTATTATATATATAACCAAGAGCTATTAATATAGCCCTTTTTTTATTACGGCCTTATATTTAGCTATTTCGAAAGGCTATATTAATATTATATCGTTTCTCTTTAATTACGGTATTAATATTAATCGGGTCCCGGACTACTAGCTACGTACTCCCGTTTTTTTATTTTTTTTTAGTAAAGACGCTAAGACGTTTATAATTCTTTTTTAGTATAGCGCACGGCTTAAGTTTTTTAAATTTAGAATTAATACCCTTTACTAAGCCGCTACTACCGGGCTTACCAAAGTAATTACGTACTTTATTAACAAGAAAGAGATAAAAATAAACGAGGCTGATAATAACGGGGATATATTACTAATTTACTCTTTATTATTTCCGTTATTAAAAATAGTTATAAGCTAGCTAGCGTAATTTAGTATTAACGTAAACTAGCTTATAATAATTAATATATAGTATATAACGGCCCTTAGTATAATATATAAGGACGGTATATTCTCCGCTACCCTAATACTATTAAAGGCCGGAGCGAACGCTACGGGCGAGCTAAATAGCTTAAATAAAGGGGCCGATTTAGCGCTCCGTATTTTTAATTAAAAGCCGCTCGAACTAGCGTTTCTAACCCGGGTTAAAAAAACGGATAGTAGAACGGTATTAGTAAAGTAACGGCTTATTAAACTCCTTTTTATATTAAGTACTAACTTAAACTAAGCGGTTTATATATTAGTACGCTATAATTAAATAGGGCCCCTCTTATTAAAGCTAGCTTAAGAGCGGCGCCGTTAAGAGGCTAAAATACTATTTTTTTTAGGTCTTATAAATATTAATAAGCATAACTCGCACGGTTTAACGAGTCTTAACTAAGTACTTTTTATATATTATAGTAATCCCGTAATAATATTAATCTTATTACGGCGCGGTACTAAGATAGATAATACCGTATTATATAATATTATTAATAAGCTAGCGTATTTTATAAACGTATAAGACTACTAAACTATAGTCGGCCTATTAATATAAGAGCCTAAGCTATTAAAGATATTTTATATATTATATTCGTACTATTTTTAAGTAGCGTCTTAGAATAATAACGCTAGTGTATTACGGTTTCTATAAGAGTCGCCGGGCGTAATTATACGTCTTATTATAGAGATATTAAAAGATAGTATAAGTTTAATAAAGACGGGCGTCTTAAATATACTAAGAAATGCGAAGGAGGGTAGGCTAGGGCCGGTTATTATAGGGGTTTTTCGATTAGAAAGAAAGAGCGCTATGTGGAGGTAGTATTAATATAATAGAGCGAGATAGTAAGGGGAGAGAGGCGGGACGCTAACTTAAAAGAAATAGTACTAAAGAGGGAGGTAATTAGTAAGCGAAGCTAGTAATAAGCTAAATAGCTACTAGTTATAGACGTAATATCATATCCCTAATAGTAGGAGAGGTTATATTGCTTAGTAGGGAGCTTATCGCCTCGGATAATAAGTATTTATTACGGGTAGGAATTAACTATCCTCTATCCGCGTAAACGTATAAATTATAAAGCCCGCCGTTTTTATTAAGCTATACGTATATACTATTTTCATTATCTCTAGGAGCACGCTTATAGGCTAGCTAACTATTTTAGATAATATAGATTCTATGCTTAATATAAGTATTTCGCCTTTAGGCCACTTAATAATATAGCTCTTCGAGTAATCTTTCCGTAATAAAAATAAGCTTAAGAAAAAATAAGAGGCTATTAAAGTCGTAAGATAGAAATATAATAAGAAAAGGGCTCGTGTTAATACTTATAGGTTCTTTTATACTATAGTAACGTACGTATTATTAATAATATTTATTAATACGAAAAAGATAATATATACCCTACTATACCTAACGACTTATCCGAAAATAACTAGACGGTATTAAATATATCAAATATAAGAAGAGAGCTTAATAACTTTAAGTAAAAAGCCGGCAATAAATATAACATAACCGTACTTATTATTACTATAGCTACGCTAATATAAGAAATTACTAAGAATAAATAGATTACTATTGTTTTAGTAAAATTTAACGGTAGCGAGAAGGCGGTATTAAGGGTAGGTATTTTATTTTAAAATAGGTAAGTACGGAGAGAACTCCTAGAGCTTCTCGAGAGCGCTAATAAGGATACTAAGAGGGGATATTAATTATAAAGGGGATATGCTAGTTTATATAAGGGTCGAGCTACTAAGAAAATATATTATAATAATAAAGCTAATTAAAATAGCTTTTTTATTATATATTAAACTATTTATCTAATTATATTATCTAATATAACCTTATATATAAATATATAAAATAGTATAATTATGCTTTTACTAGGTCTATATAGTTATAGTATCGTAATATTATAAGTAAATACTACTACTATAAATACGAGCTTATTAGTAATTTAAACTAAAGGCCTATATTAAAGCCTTTATTAATAAAGAGAGTAGATATTTTTAACTACGAAGATTTATTATATATAGATACGGCTACGTATTATAATACTAGCGAGTATATATTTACCTATATAGCTATATAAATTTAGACTATTTAACGATAGCTAATACTTATAACGTAGCCTTTTTATTATTAATCTCTAAGAGATTCGCTTCCCTAAAAAAAACGCTATATATACATAGCCCTAGCTTACTTAAATATATATTTATATTAAAATAATAATATAGCGAGGTTCGATAGTCTACGTAGCCTAGTCTTTATATCTTAAAATAATTAAAGTTATTTATACTACTATAAGTAGCGCTTATATATTCTATAATATAGTCGTAGGGATCCGTAACTCCCTTAAATAAGATTAGCTAGTTAATTATTAACTTCTATAAGTCTTTAAAAACGGAAAGTATATTAAGGTATAATAAGAATACGTCGAGCGGCCCCGATTATATAACGCGACTTAGGTACTCCGTTTTTAATATATTATAGGCTATTACGAGACCGATAATAATATTAATTTATATACCGTTAAGTAAAATAGCTATACCTATTTAATATAAGAAATAAAAGAAGACCTCTTTAATTACGGCTAATTAATAGCTAAGTATAACGAGACTTATTAATACGCGCTAAGCCTTAGGAGTGGTTATTAATATAATAAGTAGACTAGACGAGGTTAGTAAAAAGCGGGTTTAGTTATGCTGCTTATTAGTTTACGGCCGATAAATATAAACTTAACGGTAATAAACTAGGTTAGATAAGGGAGCAAACCTTGTAGTACTCTAAGTTATTAATTAACTTATACCGTTACGTAGAGCGACTAGATATAGTATACTGCCTAAAGTAATTCTAGGGCCACTAATCTAGCTCTAATACGACTAAAGAGGGGTGCGCTATTAAATCTAAAACGAGCTCCTTTCTAATTATAATATACATACCCTAGATCGAAGAGCGACTTCTAGGGCATATAAAGATCTACTAATCTAGTAGTAGCTTTACCGCGAGGTCCTAAAAGAATATTTATAGCTATATATATATAAGCTAAAATGTAGTATTATAACGTCCTATCGAGATACTATTCGAAAAGAGCATTTCTATTTCTAAGGCATTGCTAGCTAACTAAAATGTCCCTAAAGTCTTTGCGTTTATTCGACGTCGTAAGTAAATAGGTTTCTTTTATATTACCCTATATAGAGCGACCTCGACCGGCGCCTCCTAAGACTGGCCCTTAAGTAACGTTCCGCCCCCCGCTTATTTTAAAGGGACAAAGGAAGTAAATTTAACCCTATATTTCTAATAGTAACTAACCGTTTTCTTATTAATCTATAATAGGGGCTCGCCGGGCTTTAAACACTATATTCTATTATAAAAGACGTTAAATAGGGCGTCTTAAGAAACTTACTAAAGTAAAGATTAACTAGGATACTTTTAATTATAGTATCGATATATATATTATTATTAAAGCGGACGAAATAATAAAATAGGAAGGCTTTACTAAAGCTAGTACGCTAGCTATAGAGCTTTTTTAATTTATTTATTGTATAAACTTAAATAGCATAGCGGCTAGTTATTTTTTAATTAGAAGTATATTAGAGAAGTTCGGATTTATTAAGGGAGTTAAGAGTACGGCTACGAGCGCGGATAGAGGATAAGGGTATTAATATAAATATTAGTATTATATTATTATAAGCTGTGGCAGGTACTAACGGGGGAAGTAGGAACAAGCGGCTTATATTAACTCGAGAAGAATATAAAGAATATCTAAAAGTCTATACTATAATTGGAACGAATGCGAGAACTACCTAATAATGTATATAATAGGCCGATCGTAGAAAAGTAACCCTATTCCCGATTCGTAATATATTTTAAATCTAGATACTATATATAGATAAAGGATATTACGACCTACGGGCTTATAGCCTAAAGATTATAGTAGTAGAGTTTAGTCGGTAGCTTTAACGTAAAAAAGATAGGCTTTTTATATCCCCGCTCGCACATACTATAACGCAAGTCCTTCTCTATATTTATCCTATCCTATATTCGAAATATTACTAGCTATAATATAATGCCGTATAAGACCGGACGTAAAAAGAAATTAAGTAAGAAAGATAGGACCTCTTAATCCTTCTATATAAGTATCTGCTCAGAAAAGACCGATACTAAAAGAGTAATAGGTCTAACGTTCTCCTTAATAGTACCTCCGTCGTTAATATTCTTAAAAACAAAGCCTTATTACGAAATAGGTTAGCTATTAAGATTATAAACTAATAAAGAGAGCGGTTTATTATAAATAACATAAGAAGAGTTAGCCGTATTTATTAAGTATTTATTAATAAACCCGGTTTAGGGATATAAGCTCTTTATATAAAAGCTACTTAGTATACGATACTTTGCTAGCTTAAATATATAAATTCCGTATTTAGTATATTATTTATAATAGTAATCGTAAGACGTATAAAAAAAGGCCGGATCGTAGACTATTATACTAAGGACCTCGAAGTATTATTAACTATATATAGACTATAGAAAATAAAGACTTAGGTTTATTAACGACTACTCCCTACTTTATAATATTCGGAGAGACTTATTTTATAAACGTAATATATAAATAGATAGGATATATCTAGGCCGAAAGGCTAGCGGAGCCCGTATTATAATAATCGCTAAATATCTATTCTTAGAGGGTTATACTCGAGAAGGTAACGCTTAGAGATTACTACGTATATACTAAGACTATATTATTAAAGGTCGGTTACCTAGAGGACGTTAGTTTTATAAGCGATAATAACGAGCACGCTAACGTAATATAACCTTTAGTATTAGAATACTAATTTATATCTACTTATTAGCGCTAGAAATCTATTAATAGTAATATAGTACTTATAGGCGGGGTATAAGGTCCGATAATATCTTTTTAAAAAGCCTCTATCTCGTTATAAAGTATTAGCGTAGCTATAATAAGCGCTAATAAATACTCTATTAAGGTTTAAGAAGGTATTATTACTAGAGGGTTTACTAAGGATATTACTAAGTGTTTAGTTATATTAGAGCAGGATGTAAAGTACGTAACTAAGGAGATTGCTACGCTATATACGTTAATAGTTTAACCTACTTACTTATTAATTTTTATTAAACTGCGCATACTAAACTTACGTAGGTAGTGTTAAGTACTAGTCTCTAATGGTCGTTATAGCTGTAGAGATAGCTATTAGTTTTCGTATTAGGTTATACGAGTCCGCGTGTTGGACAAGGGTTCGGTTAGCGAAGCGGAAGCGCCGTAAGCGATAAGAGGGGTAATAATACTTAACTAGTGGTTAGAAGATTGTAAAGCTCTACTAATACGAAGATAAGTATCGGAGTCAGGGGACTGGTTAATACTTATATATAAATTAACGCTCGTTAGTATTTAGAGCGCGATCTGGGTTGTAACTAGCCGTGGGGCTTCCTAGCGGTAGTAGTATATTATAGTCACTTCTGGATAAGCCGGCTAGTCGGGATGATTCCGTGCGGTCAGCCCCTATTATAACAGATGATTAATGTATTATATCAAACAAACAGGCTTCGTTCCCAAGACATCGCCTTCCACTCTGAGAAGGAAGCAATTAAAACACTATCGCTTTGTCCAAGGCGGCACGGCCGATTTGGCCCCGTTGGATCGGGAATAGCCTGAAGTTTCTGCCCGGTCAAGCAGCCGCAAAGGCACGCATTGAAGGCGTTCCTATTTACTGACCCGAAAGCACAAGGGTACTGTATCTGGTTCTTAGTGATTACCATCGGATCCTCACTGTCTACTACATTGACAAACACCGCCAACATACCCTTGACTTCGGCCTCAATGAGCATGTAAATGTTGTCCGGTTACAGTGCATTGAGTGTCTCTCACTTGGCCAGCTCACTTCCTGACTGCTGCATCGATCGAGGACAGTTGGTAGATGTGATCTACAACTGCCGCTGCACAGTGAACACTGTTTCGAGAAGAAGTGCTAATGAACCCTAGCAACAGCAGGTGGGACATGGATTCCTCCATGCAGGTCAGGCCACTCTCGTAGGGAACCTGCTCAAGCAGACTCCCGCTTATGCAGCTTTGCTTATGCGGCTTTACTTGCGCGGATTGCTGCCTAAGCGGTTGTGTGCTTAAGCACATTCCTGCGCAAGCGACTCTGCTTAAGACATTTTACGCGTGGGCGGCTCTGCTTAAGCGGAATCCTGCGCAAGCAGCTTTACTTAGGCAGCATCTTTGCGTGAGCAGGCATGCCGAGGCAGTCTTCTGCGTATATAGCATAAGCGGACAGATATGAATCTAGTTAGCAATATCAGCAGCCGCATAAAGTTATGAGCATGTGTTACTCCCTCTTCTACTCACACGCTCGATATTTCTAAAGCCAAGAGCCGTATACCTCCCCGTTTATTAACAAAGCGCTAACCCCTATCTAGTACGTACCTCTTATCCTAAGCCTACGGTTTTAGCTTCGAGGTTAACCTCTCGAATAGCTTTTGGGACTTAATAGTTAGGCTTATCTACATTTAAATTTCCTATAGGTAAATAGAATAAACGCTAATCTAGCTACGCTCGTAAAATAGCTATAATAAAAGCCCAGGAATCTAACGACTACAGAATAGGCTTAAAGGCGACTCTGCTATTACCTATACCTTATACGTTCGTATAATATATTTATTTAAAAAGGGATGTATTAGAAAGAGCAAAACGATAACTTACTTATTATTTTATAATATTATATAGTAATATATATATAGTATAGTACTATACTATTTAAACTATACTAGAAACCTTAATCTTACTACCGCAGTACGATAGAGTTACTACTTTACTCACGTATATAGAACTTAGCCGGTGCTTATCGCAGTCTATATTATCTAATAGATTATTATAACTTTTCGTTAGTAGCTATTAAAAAAAAGGGATAGAATTAACGAGAACTGCGATAAAGCGGTTAAAAATATTATATAGCGTTATAAGTAAATATAACGATAATATAGAGCCGATATATATATCTAAGTCCGCTTTAAAAATAGGCTCTATAAGTATACGTCTTTTAAAAAGCCCGAGTTCCCTAGGTCTAGAGCTAAGTTAGTATATTTAATTAACTTATAATCCTCTAAGGCTATTCCCTAGGCTAAGATTTAAAAAAAAGCGACCTACCCTATCCCGGTAGTAAGATCGCCGCTAGACTATACGGAAAGAAGACCTCGAGGCGTCGTTAAAAGTTAATTTAGCGTAAGTAGCGGTTAAGTGCGATAATATAGCTATCCGGTAGAGAAATGTACTTATAATAAAGCCCATATTGCTATATATAGCTATAGAGTAATCCATCGCCCTACCCGATACGTACTTTTAGTGTTCCGCTCTCCTTATATTACCTAATGCCGACTAGACCGTTTACCGTTCTCTTCAACTACTTACATAGTCGGAAACCGTTCGCACCTTCGATCATTAAAGTTATCTTTAGTTATACATCGAATAACATGTTTTGTTAGTCTCCTACCGCTTTAAAGTTAATTCCGAGGCATCGATGTTAACCCGGTCCGCTCACTAGCAAGCTCTATACAGGGGGAATCCTTACCAAAACCGCTAGCAAGACGGGCTACCCTCCCCTCTATTATTAGTCGAGACATACTAGCCATTGACTAGCATAATTGCCCTAGCGGAGTCTCTATAAAGTGAATAATTATGATTTTAGGGTCCTCAGAGACCATGTAGCCCAATCTAAAAAATACCTTTATTTATTTTATACTAGCGAGGAGCTAACGGATCTAAGAAGGCTAAAAGACTATGCCATAGTTAAGTAGGATCGACGGGGAATGTGGCTTATGCGTTAATAGAACTCTATACGGTCTTTCTTACGGGGCGTATATAAGTCGACGCTTTCTATTAAATTAGTTACCTAGCGACATAGTAAGATATATCCTATTAGCTAATCGGATTTCTTTAGTACCGTAGTTTACTAAACATAATCCTCGAACCTTTGCTTTATTAACTATATCTACTATAGATATTATAAGTAGGATAATAGATATTAAGGAGCTGGCTAAGCGTTTATAATTAGTAGAAGAACGAGCTAAGAAAGAACGAGAACGTATAGAGAAAGAATAAGAACGTATAAAAAAAGAACGAGAACGCGCCGTAGTAGTAAAAAGAGAGTAATAATAAAAAAGAGAACGCGCTAATAAAGAACGAAAACGCGCCAATATTATAAAATAGTAAACCTAATATACGTTACTTAATAAATATATCGCTACTTACTATTCCCTCGTTTTTATTAACTTTATAATCAAGACGGACCGTAGACTAATTTCTAGGGGCTTTATTATAAATCTGCGTAATAAGTTATATCTTACTATTCTATAACTATAGTCCGACTTCTTATACTAATAGAGTATCGTTTTTAGTACTTTTTACGATACTTTCTTTATTAATAAATACTATTTCGAGACCCCGTCGTTTTTTTTTTAAGCTAAGAAGTAGGATTATAAAGCGTAAAATTATTAATAAAAAGGCCCTCGAGTACTTTTTATATAATAGCGTTAAGGACCCCGTTAAAGTAATTTTAAACGAGCTTAGGAAGGTAAAAGAAGTTAAGACTATGTTCGATCTAAGTAATAGAATCGTTTTTAAGAACTACTTATATATACTTAGTAACGTAGCTCCGGAGGTTATAGAACGCAACCTCTTATTAATACCCCCCTCTATATTATATAATCGTAGAGTCGATTTTTAATAACTATGGGCCGATTAGATTTATATTTATTAAACCGAAAACGTCGACGGTAACTTAAGTACCCGATTAATACTTTACGTTTCTAAGTATAAACTACTATATAAACTTACTATACTATAGCTCTACCTCGGTCTATGTTTAATAAATATATATTAAGAAGTGGTTAATTATAAGACGATCTTAATATTGGTTAACCTAAATACGTAATTTTAATATTACGCAGAAAGACTTATTATAGCCGTAATTATATAAACTTATTATTATATAATCAAAGGCGGACTCGAGCACGGCCTATTAATAATAAGTAAGGTAATTATATTTTTAAAAATCGATTAGCGCGAGCCTGGGACGTTATTATATTATTTAGTAGAGCCCTCTATAGAGGTAAAAGCCTACCCTAAGCACGCCCACCTCTATATAGTAGTTACTTAATACTTAGCCTTTAGTTTAATAGCCCTTAGTATACTAAGCGAGAGACGGCTATATAGCTAGGAGGAGTAGTATTAAGCTATTAATAAGTTAAAAATATAGGGGGAGGACTTCGAAACGACGCTACGATTAATCCCTAACGAAGAAAGGCATTTACTAGATAGCTTACTAGGCTACGAACTAAAGGTATATAAGAACGTTAATAGATCTCCCTATTTATTTTAAGGGAAGAGGCGAGGACTTATAAGGGACGGGCGTATAATAGAGTAAATAAGGAGGGACCTGAACGAATCTTTTAATAAGGAGCCGAGACGTAACGTACTAGATACACCCACTCTTATAGAACGGCAAGCACGCAAAAAGGACTCTTAAAACTAAGTAGGTTGAAGTAGTTAGGTAACGTAACGTAATAAGCGAGTTCTAGCGCGTTGGCCGCGAGGTAATAAAGATAGAGGAAAGAGCTATTTTAAATATACGCTATATTATACTTAAAAGTGCTTATTAAGCCTTATTAGAGGTAGTATAACCGACTCCGCGTGCCCAAATAAGTTACTTTACTATAAAAAGCTTACTAATAACCGCGGCCACTACCTTAGTTAATAACGTATAAATACTTAATATCTAATTAACCGGACTAAATTTCTAAAGCTTTTTTAAGAATAGCTCGAGCAGTCTTTAGATTATAGTATTATACCTTTATAATAGAGCGGTGCTCGTAAAGTCTTATTTAAAATAAGCTTACTTATATATAGCTATACTTTTATTAATAAGGGTATAGTAGAGGTATTTATTAAGGACCTTTAGCGCGAGGTAGCGTTTTATAAGCGTTTATGAGTTATTTAGGGCGTCTATATACTAATATTCTTTAGATCTATCGACCTTCGAACGATTAATAGAACTTATTTTTATAACTACTGAGTTTATATAGTATATATATTATTTCTATCGTAGGGAGGACAGGATCTTTACGAGATAAAGCGCACGGACTATAGAATTAAAGACCTAAAAGCTATAAAAACGCGGTTATTAAACAAAATCCGTACTCTAAGTATTAAGTACTATAACGCAAAGAAGGAAAATATACTATTTAGTAAGGAGGTCAAGGGCATTATACTAATCAACTTTAAAAGGGCGCAGTCTATAAAGCTAAGTCGCCCCCCACTCGCGCAACTTATACCAAATAAGCGCAAATAAACGGAGAAGGCTCTAAAGGGCAGCGACTCAGTAGTAAAGTTAATGAATAAAGATCAAAACGATAGGGTACTTCTCGGGGGATAGTAAAATATTAGAGGATTCTAGGCATATTAGATAATATATAATTTACTTACTCGTCTAATTAGAGGGATTAAAAGTTAGTAATATTTATAATCTCGTATAAACCGTCTATAATACGTAGTAAGTTAGTTTAGTATAGTATTAACTAGCCCGAGCTATACCTTTATAGAGCATCTATATAGTATTACTATATTCGTTTTCGGCTAGTCGTTAGTACTTATCGAGGGAACAATCCCTTAAGGCTACTAAGATTCGTTAGCTAAAAAAATAAAAAGCGTAAATGCGACACCTCTATTCCCTATACTATAGGCAGTTTATTATAATCTTATAAGTAAAGGTACGCTTAAAGTAAACCTTCTCCCCTCCCTCTATCTATAATCTTACGAATTACTAATAAGCTTATTAACGAGATATAGTTTATTTTACGTATATATAGGATTAAGATATAATTCGACCTTAAGGCAGGGGCCCGGGTAGAGCTACTTATAAACTATACTTATATAAATCGCGGCCTACCTACCCTACGGTTAGAACCTGCTTTTTATACCTTATACAAATATTTATATCGTTTAAATAACCTCTCCTCGAACCACGGTTCGAACTAGCTACCCTATAATAAGAACACTAATAGTATAACTTAGTTTTTACGTACCGTAACTTATTATCCTTAGCGACTTAAGGTCTTAGAAGTTTAGAAAGTTTCGTTTCCTAGCTAGCTATCCTATTATAGATATAAATTAGCTTCTTACCTAATGCGCTAGATATATAGAGTTCGATACCTATATAAGATCGTTACTATAACAAATCCTATAGCTACCCATCCTAGGCTCTCGTAGCTACTATATCCACTAATAAGCACGCGGGGAAGTAAGGGTTCGAAAGTTCGGTATTATATCCTCTTTTTACTTATTTAGTAATACTAAATCGGACCTGCAGGCTATAAATAGTTACGAAGTATATATAGGAATAAATATTATTTATAGATAACCTGAGGATAATAGCGTAAAACATAATTCTATAAGAGGTTAATTACTATAGTATATACGTAAGAGGATACTCCGGACGCCTAGGTCTCTGCGATACTACCTTCGTTCTCTTTATATAAGCTGGGACATACTATATAGTATTTAGCAATGGGCTCTTATATAACGGTAACTAAACGGGTTAAGTACGTACTTCCCTATTACCTCTTCTTAGTCACTTATCTCGCCAGGCTCCTACGCTATACGAGGGAGTATATTTACGGCGCCGGCGCCCTATCCCTCAACTTACTCATAATATTTTTACTAAATAACCTAACAGCGGCAGATCTATTAATATATCTCGCGCATTTCTTCGCACTAAGTATTAGACTACTAAACGAGCAAAAGATCTCCTATATTATAGTTCCTAAAGCAGAGTATAAGCCTTAGCTACTATCTAAGCATGCTCTATAAAAGAGGATAAGTAAGTAGATCTAAATAAAGCTAGAGCTCGCGCTATCGGACGGAATAGTATAGTAGTAAACGCATAGACTTATAGAATTAGTTACGTAGTTATTAAGTTTTTTATTAAGTACTATAAGGCGACGGTATATACGAGTATAGGGCACTAGCTAATTAGGTATTATTCTAGATTATTTCTAATATATCCGCAAATTTAGTAGATTTAAAAGAAAGCTAGAGACTAATATACTATCGCCTTATAGTACTTAATAGGATAATAAAGAGCAGTCGCTATTATATTTTAAGTAAACGGTATACTGCGCAGTAAATATAAGTAGTGCCCCGCCCTTAAAAAGTATTTAGGTAACCCTATAGTCTTCGAACCCCGTAAAGTACTTTACTCTGCCTATTTATAGTAATAATTTAAAAACTATTTACTCTAGCTTTTTGTCGACCTTAGTAAACGATAGTGGACTAAGTAGTATATATATATAAATAAAATAAAGTTTAGTATTAGCGGTCGAGCCTCTTAGTATAATAGTAAAGCCGTTAAGTACTATAGTAGAGTAAAGCTTATAGCGACGCTATAAAGTTAGTAAGCGGTATAAAAGATCCCTAGCGTTCACCGCTCTAATTAGTAAGCAGTAAGCAAGCCTAAAGAGAAGTACTAGGTAATAAAGCGAATACTATTTAAGCAGGCGGTAAGATAAGCTATAAAATATCTTTTCGTAAGCATAAGATTTAGTAAGTAGTTAGATAGCGTTACTATCGAAAATAAACATAAGTATTCTAATTACGGTAGGTAGTGCGTCTTAGTATCCTTATTAATTCTTTTATATCTTACTACTATCGCAAGCTTATTTAATAGCATACTTATTTAGTCTTAATACTAGCTAGAAAATGTAGACGACTATTTTTCTTAGAGAGGTTTAGCTTAATCGTAAATTACTTTAGATAAAGTGCACGCTATTTACTACCTATAATAACGTTTACGAATCACAGCGGGCAGATATTATAAGAGTTTTAGAATACCTTAAAGATTAATAAAGAGGCAAAACCCACATTTAATTTAATACTTTAGCTTCTTATTGTAATGAACTTGGAATATTTGTATACTTCGACCCTAGAATCGGCGAGAAAACTCGCGGTATATAGCCTTTTACGAAAGGTTTTTTTCCTCTTTTAAGTGGCGCAAAAGTCGATCTTCGGCTTCTAAGAAGCGCGGTTTATGCCTCCCCGGTGACCGTGAAAGGCCCGCTTTAGGCAACGAAGGACTCGAAGGCTATAGAACCTCTAGTGGGTTTCGGTATCGATGGCAAATACTCGTCTTCTTAAATTGAATCGAAATAGTCTCTTTGTTAACCTCGAAAACGCGCTTAAGGACAATGCCGGTTAACGGTGCGTTGGGTACGGAAAATTCTTCGAAGGTTGCGAGAATATTCTCATGCGATGCGTTCTCTGACCGCGGAGGGCGTGAAGTCAAGTAGTGCTGCTCAGCTCTACGTGGGGCGGGAATACGAGAGAGATGAGGACGATTTACAAGGGAGTCGCAATACCACAAATGATGTACGCATGCTCGCTGTGGTCTAACAACGGATGGGAAGAGATGGGCTAGACGAAGAAAACATTACACAGGCTGCAGAGGCTCCAAGCTAGAACAGCTAGGGCAATATGCGGAGCATACAGAGTAACGTTATTTCTAGTACTAAATATAGAGATATATCTCGTGCCAATCGAATAACAGATATAGAAATATAACATCGACACTATCAGCTGAGTAGGCATAGCTAAAGTCACCGCACGCAAAGGAAAGAAAATAAGCCCGAGATAAATAGTAAGAAATCGACTAAACGATAGATAAAACGCAATTAGCGAATAACATAAGCATATACCGCCCTTCGTTACGCCCGTGGTAACAAGGACCGCGCATCTATATCACTAAAAGCATAAAGTAGGCTAAAACAAAACATAAACAATATTTAGAATAGATTACTAACGCAGTACACATTTATACTAACGGCAGTAGCATCGACGGTTAGATCAGGGCCGCTATAGTCTATATAACTATATAGAAAATAAAGAAATCTTATATAAGAGATAATATAATATTTATAATCTACGCGGGAGAGCTATAGGGTATTATTATAGCTCTCGAGATAGTATAAGAAAACAAGGGAAATGGGAACTACTAAAGCAAAGTCTTTATATATACTAATAACTAGGCTATTATTAGATTATTAGCTAAATTAAAAGGAAAACCCGGCGCGTACTTTTTTAAAATTATTATAAAGAGGATATAAGCTCTCTATAAACAAGGGCTCGACGTCGAGGTCCGGTAAGTACTAGCTTACGTCGGTATTTAGGGTAATAAAGTAGTAGATATCGTTACTAAAGAGGTAACGGGATAGAGACCGAACGGATAGCTAAGTACTAGGGTAAAAAAGCCGAGAGGCCTATTTAAGCTTAGGTTAATAATTAAAATATAATTATATAAATAGTCTTATTATGTATAGTAAACTAATTAAGGAACCGAGACGCGAGGAAGGATAACGTTCTATCTTATGCCGAAGCTAATAAAAAAGGTCCTCGAACTCTACGAAGGCCTTAGTAAACGCTAAAGCGTACTCTTAGTTTAAATACGTACGAAAAAGATCGGGCTCTAGGAATTCCTTTTTAACTAAAGAGTACCGTATATTACTAATGCTAATTACCCTTACTAAGAAGGACGATAAACGGTATTGCATGTTCTATTATAATGCCGTAGGTTTCGATAACTCCGGCGCCGGGAATTCAGAACCCTTCTAGGATAACATAATTTCCGGGTTATACTAAATAAGCGCAAAGCAGCCGCCAAGTATTACGGCCAGCTAGTCGTAGTGATATGTTAACAGAAGTTAAGACTGCGATGCTAAATAAACAGTGTCGTGGTCATAGATGGCTTCCCTGAAGCTATGTCTGTAAGTCTCAAGGTACGTAAGGCTTCGGTGATCAAGCATAATCTTGTCAGGAGGTTCTCAGTGAAGATAGCTGAAAATAATCGGGAGATCTGATACCAAGTTGATTGCCGAAGAAGCTATGGAAGTCTGTCCTTGGCCCGGGCTCGATGAAGGTCAGGCTTGTTGTGAGGCGCCAATAGAAATGGCACAAATTTACCGTTAGTGCTAAGGAGACGACGCATGCTCAACGCTACTCTGGGATCGTGAAACCTGATTTATTGCCTGCAAAGAGGTAACTTGGCCTCGAGCGCCTCTATGACTCGTACTCAGGTCTGCGCCGTGACCAGAAAGGGGCTGAGTCAGTGTACCAAGCATATTAGCAAGGAAAAGCCCTTGATCAAAAGCAATCTCAAAAACGCAAACGCTATTCTGTGAAAGAAACCATTCGAGTCCACAGCGGAGTTTAAGTTGGTCATCATACAGCCAAAGCCTTAGTGGCAGGAACACGGTCTAGTCAGAGCCGCCCATGAGTAAGATGGTGGAAACCAAAAGTCCCACATGAGCACTTTGGTGGTGGCCCACGGTAGCGGTATTTGCGGACAGCGTGATGCAAAGCTAGGGCGTTTTTACTGACGCCGCCTTGCCACTCGATGTTTGCGAGTCATTGTAGCGAAAGGTGAAATTCAAATAACTGCAACCACCTCTTTGTCACATCTCAGTCTTCCACGCGATATCTCTGGATCCGAACTCTATTCACAAAGCTTCGAGACACATATTGCGGATGACCTGAGCTCCCTGCATTTTTGCAACTTCACGGCCCTAATCGAGAGTAACCTAGTGTTGGTGGTCTTCGCCCTACGAATATTTCCTGGTGTCGATCAGGAGGAAGGTTCTGACATGTCGAACTGGAGTGCAACATAGCGGAGGAGGCCCTGGGCGATCATCGGTGTCCGATAAGGGCGAGTAGCATAATGTGGTAATAGAACTGTCTCGTATTGTTGTTAAAGCATTGCACTTCTTTATCACCACCTTTTGCGTCTGTATACATGGGGGTAGTCCACGATAAGGTGAGGGAGTGAAACATTTTCAGCTTGTCAACGTTCTGGCAAAACCTTCCAAGTTGTTGCCTTTACTAGCTGTTACCTAATAGATGAACGGCGCCCATTAGCGCCTCTTCCCGTTGAAAAAAGCTCCGTGACTTCGACTCGAGTCAGGTATGTAAATGTCTTCAGCTCTCCAAGGTATCCGGATACAAACTTGGCCTCCACAACTACCCGGATTACTACGGGGCTCGAATCAAGTGGACAGCATCTTTGGACATCGACCATCATGAGATACCCACCGCCTGGTTTCCCTGACACCGCAAACTTTTGAGGGTGATAATCGAGAAGTGTAACGCCAGCTGACACACCATTTCAAGGCCTACAATATATTTCTTCTTACATGTCCAAGTCCATTACCATTCTCTCAATCCATCGAATCATTTACATGCATGCATCGCACCTAACCAAGCCCTTTTCTCTCGTCCTATTCAGCTTCTGAGAGAAGTGGACTTGCAGCGTCGCGAGAGACCGGCCCGGGAAGTAGCTCGAGAAATCGTTGTGGATCTCCCTCCATGAAAGACCCTGTCCTTTCAGTTGAATCAAAAGTCTATTCTCTTGTTCTGAAAACGGTCGTCTGGACTTGGCAGATCGCCTCGCAGGCTTTCGTCTCTGCATCGAAGAACCTGAAGGCCGACCAACTGAGGGATAGCAATGCGTTTGTTGTCCTTCTGTGGACGGCTGCTCCCATTGCAGTTGAAATGTCGTTACAAATCCATCTGTGGTGCGCTTCAGGACTGGATTCTTGAGAGGCCACTCATCGTATTGCCCAAAGAAGGATCTGGGATCTATTTCGTTATCGGTAGAAGCAGGAGAGACTGGCGAGGTCAGAACTCCACTGATGCCTGATCGTTTTGTAGCCCGCTCTGACCTTCGTCTTGGTTTCAATGCTAAATGCGATGATGTGTCCCGTGATCTCAGAGCCCTGCTAGTGCCAACAGTCTCCTGGGAGTTTATTTTACGACGTTTGGGTTTTGGCCGACCGCGTTGGTCAGAATTGTCCTCACAGCCCTGGGACCTTCGCCGGATTCTGTCAGGGTTGGCTTGATCTCCGAAGCAGTCCTCGTTGGTTCCATGAGCGCCATCCTCATCGCTAGATTCCGGGTCCGAATCGACTTCAGCATAAGCGCCCGCTGGTAGTCGTGATTTGCGAGCTCGGCGACGGACTCGAGATAAGTGTACAGGAGGAGCATCTGATGCTGTCGTCTCAGCATCCAGGTGCATTTCGTCGGGTGAAGATGAACAATTGCTGCGATGAAGTGCCGTTTCTGTGATCAGCGGCTCGCTTCGGTCGGTTGAGCTGGGACTACTTTCTTTAACACCAACATTTGGCCACGGATCGGGAGTCTCTTGTCCGGAAAGGGGTTGGCGTGTGTAAGTTTCGGCGTTACATGGCGTGTCTTGGCCTACGGATGCCAAACTAGAGAACGGCAGCCTACTTTCGGCCAACGCCGGGCTTGGCATCGTGCCAGACTTTTCAGCAGGCCCTCTCGGGGATTCTGAGGCCTCTCCAATTTCCGCGCTGCTGGATGGCACGACTTGTTGATGTTGCAGCCAGACCGTCAAGTCGTCATCGGCTGCTTGACTCACTTGGGGAATATTCTCGGTGTAGGGCGGACTGCTTTCTGGGGCAGAGGTCTCTGAGCTGACAGTCGATGCATTCTTAGTCGACTTTTGAGGGAGAGCCTGGTCGGCTGTGTTGTTGGCAGCTTGGGGACCTGGATCTGGGTGCGAAGGAAGCATTGCCGCCGTGAATGCCTCGGATGGCAACGAATGCGCCGAGACTGGTAGACAGTTGGCAGACCAAGCCGCCGTCTCAGGCGAATTCTCGCGCGTATTGAAGTCCACTGTCACAGGCTTCTTGGCTGAGCTGTGGCCCATATCGCCAGACCCTGGGCAGCGTTCAATCCGCAGATACGGCTTATCATTTGAATTGACTTTGCCCTCGACATTTGACTGCGGAAGGGATTGGGAGGACACGATTGGGTTCTTGTCACGATGACTCTTGATCTGATCGGGCGTGGTCGTTGTGTCGTCTGAAGGAGGGATCGCGGTTCTTCCCATCACAGAACAGGAAGGACTGAGAGTCTGTCTTGTTGTGCTTCGGGCTGCCAATGAACGCACAGCTTGCGCTGGAGCCGAGTAAAATGAAATGTTGTCAAGATTGATGGGCATTTTGGGTTAAACGTTGGAGAGCTCCAAAAGTCTGATGTTTGAGAAGATGAGAGTGTCGAAGTCTATCAGCCAGACGCTCTCGTTTAAGTAGTCGATGCTCAACGACGAGTGCAATGCATTAACGCTTCCGTGTTGTCTGCGAAGCAGAACAGCGAGCACGCCAAGAGGTACACTCTGAACGCCGATATCTACGCATACGATGCCTGGACTGTCCAGGCACATCCGTTCCCCACTGTTCGTAGACAGTGTCGTATTGTTGCCAATCAGCAGTCGCCAGAAGTATACGCCCTGATGGATGCTACTCAACCTGAGACCGGCCCCCCAAAGTCCCGTATGCATCTCGCAGTAGTTCTCGGAGTAGCCGACGACCTGATAAGGCATGGTATGCCATCTTGAGCGCTGAATAGGTCATATCGCCGTTTGAACTGCCATTCCGTTTGCCCGAGGTGTCATGCGCTGAGCAGGAGGGATGCTGGCTAGGCTGAAGCGCAAGGCAGACACGCATGAAGCGCCATGCAGTAACCGTCATGATGCATCCATATCAAGAGGCTCGTGCCGCAATAGGCATTCAGCGCGCGCATCTTGAGAGTCGGTCCGAAGGTGACTAAGGAGCCAGACACGGAAATAATCGAGGTCAGTCCAGGCACTGAGTTCAAGGCAAGACTGTCTGACCAGCCTCCTTGCGTCATCAAGCTGGCGCCTGGTGAACAGGGGGTAGGTTGTGACTGGCAGCGAACCTAGGTCATTGCGCGAGATGCGTCCGAGGCACTGAGATATGCAAGACTCAGCAACCCATCGCAAAGTCACCAGCAGAGAGTGGGTTACAACAGCGCATGACGGTACTCTTCACTCTGCCTCCCGTTGTAAAACACTCAGCCCGACCTCCAACTCCGGTTCACGACCGTCCGGACCTCCTACTCTTGAGTCAGAACAAGTTCATAGGGATGAGACTTCGGGTCAGACCTAGAGCAGACGGAGCTGGAGAGGAAGGCGCCTAGGTCGTCTGGAACGTCTCGACACGGGGAGAGAGCTGGAGGCGAGATAGCGGCGTGACTGAGCAAGGTAGCAACGTAAGAGACAAGAGCCACACTACCCTCGAGCAAGGGTACGACTCAGGAGAAGCAGGAAACCCGAGCGATGGATTTCTCGTGAAAATATTGGGAGGGAAAGGTAGATGGTACAAAAGGTTGACGTCGAGAGGAGGGCAACGCCGTATTTAAGGGCGGCGTCAATTAGCACGGGCAGGGGTGCACGTGCAAAGCGGCGTGGGCGCCATGCCCGATTGGAACGTGCCGCCAAACCAGGAGCGGAAGCAGCGACTTCTCGTTTACTAATTTATAAACTAAGACTTAGTCCGTTATTTTATTATTATTATTATAAATTATAATAAATAAATAAAGGCTATACTAAATAAGTAGTTCTTAAATATTTAATAATAATTTTATATTTATTATATTAAGTTTAATATTATACTTAAGGCTAAGTAAAAATAAGTTAAGGACCGTAGTTATAATAATGATAATAATAGGTTTAATAACGAGGAATATTAGTTATTAATATAAATAATAACTATACTAAGTAATAAAAATAAGGCTTATATTAATATATTTATTAATAAGCCCCCCCTTTATATATATTATAAGGTCTTTATAATATAAAAACTTATTATTTTTATTAAAACTAAGTATATTTTTAAAAAAGCTTAGACTAAGCTTTATAAAAAGTTTAATAATTAATACCTAATCTTTTAGTACTTTTACGTAATATACTTATTTTTAAGAGTATAATAAGCCCGTTATTTTATTTAAAAATATTAGAACTTTAGTATTTATATTATTTTTAATACTAAGTTAAATAATAATAATATTAAAAGTTATTTTTTAAATAGTCTTAGTTATTTATATTAACTTATTAACGTTATATAAAATATAATTAATAATTAAGAGCTACGCTTTTACTAAGCTTATACAAAAAACGAGGTATTTATAAATTAAGAATATATAAGTACTTATTTTAAATACCTAAGTAAATTTTAAATAATACTTTTTTTAAAATATCTTATTTTAATTAAAATATAAGGCCGGTTTATAAAAAAAGTAATATTATTTAATAAGAAGCTATTTTAAAACTCTTTAGATTTTATAATCTAAATTATATTGTTTTAATTAAGCTAAGTATTTTATATTATTATAAGATCTATTTTAAAATATTAAATTTAGCTATTTTTAATAAATAAGAAGTATACCCTCGGTAGCGTTTTTAAAAAACGTCTTTTTTAAATTTATATTACTAAATCCTTAACCTTAAGATTACTTTATCTTTTTATAATAAGCTAAAGAGTATAGTATAGCTTATTTTATTATAACTAGCCTTATTTAAAAAAGGCTAATTAGCTAGTTAAGTTTATATTATTTATAATAATTAAAGTATAAGTAATAAAAAGTAAAGCTATTTACTTAGGAATAAAAATAAGTCGATATTAGTTAGGTTTATAAAAAAAATAAGTGAGCTAAATTGAAATTAAATATTAAGCTTATCTTAGTAATAAATAAAGAGCTAGTTTAATATTCTTAATAAGGGAGGGATAATAGGGAATTATATAAATAAACGGTTAATATAGCTTAGTATTTAAAAAAATGGAGTTAATAAAAAGTAGTTTATAATAATAATAAATTATTATAATTATATTAAAAGAGGTAGTTAGGTAGACGTTATTATAATTTACTTTTTATATATTTTAAGTATATAATAAGAAAAAGCCTTATTTATTTAAAATTTATAAAAGCTTATATTATTAACTAATTTAAGATTTATAAATTTTAAATAAGTAATATAGTAATTCTAAACGAGTACGTAAGTTATAATATTATTCTTATTTTTAAAAATTTTAAATTAGAACTTAGGTTAGAGAGGATAATAAAAATAGTTATATTAATATAGTTACTCTTATTACTTTTATAGGGAGGTATTATTTTTTAAACTAATTAAAAAGTAAAATAATAATATTAATATAAGAGCGATATTAGTATATTAATTTATAATATTAGTATATTAATTCTTAATAATAATTAGTTAGATAATAATAAGAGGCCGTAATTAATTAATAATCGTTTTTATAAAAGGGGAAGCTTTTTAATAAAAGTATTATTTTAAAATTAGTTTTAAAAAACGTTTTTAATTCTAATTATAAAAACTATTATAACTAAATACTATAAGTTAAATTTCGAGGCTTAATAATATAACTTAAATATAAGAAAAATAAAAAAATAAAGGCTTAGGATACTTTATAAGTATTTGATAAAATCTAATTATATTAATAATTTTTTTTAAACTAATTAAAAAGTGAAATAGCGATGCTAATATAAGAGCGACGCTAATATATTAATTTATAATACTAGTATATTAATTCCTCTTAATATATTAATATAAATAATAAGATAATAATTACGTTTTTTATAATAATTTAAATAAAATATTATTTATTAAGTTATTATATATATAGGGATCGTTAATTTTATAAAACTAAGTAATATTAATATAGCTTTAATTTAAAATAAAAAATAATAATATATTATTATTATTAGAGCGTTAGTATTTTATAGAATAGTTTTAATTATTTAAGTTATTAAATTAAGCTTAGTAATATAAGCTCGGTACGTAAGCTATTAAAAAATCTATTTTATAGTATATAAACTAATATAACTTTAAAATAAAAGAGGATATAAAACGTATTAAATTAATAATAGTTTCGTAATAAAGCTCTCTCAAAATATAATTATATAAAGTTTTTTAAAAAAAAGATAAGTATTTTAAAGAAAAGTAATAAAACCTAAGTATATTAATAATAAATTTTTAGACTTATTAGAAATAAAAAATATTATATATCCCTAAAAGCTATATATCCGTATTAATTCGTTATACGTCCCTATTAATTCTTATTATAAATATAAAGAAATATATAAAGAGTCTCCTAATATTCAATAAAAAGAAGTATATAATATAAAATTTAGCTACTTATATAAGCTAATATTAAGAGGTTTTATATATATTAAAATAGGAATAACTCGCTTTTTAAATAAGTAATAAAACGTTAGGAGTTATTTTAATTAGTAATTAAGTATAAAGCGTAATATACTTAGCTTTTTTTAATACATAATATACAATACGGCCTTAACGGATTACTTTATTAAAAAAATAATTTCTCTTATTATTAATATTTTAAAAAACCTATAAAACATTCTTATTTATAATTTAATAAAATATTATAAATATTAATTTATATTTTATATTAATATTATAAAAGAAATATTTCAAATTACTTAAATAAAAATAAAGTTAAGGAAGAAATAAATATAAAATATTTTAAAAGCTTTTATTTTACTAGCTTATTTCCTATTCTTATTTTCGTTAATTAAGCGCTATTTTTACTTTTATTACTCTATTTAAGTAATCTTATTGTATAATAAACTTACGCTCTTTATAGGCTTAGTTTATTAAAAACTCGTACTCTTTACGTTCTTATTTAAATTTAAACTCCTATTCTTTTTATTTTTTATCTTTTTAAATCTTATTAACCCTTATTTATTATTTTTTAAATATAAAATAATTTACGCTTATTTACGTTTATAATTAAATAGCTTATTTTTATAAATTACTATAAAGTACTAAGGAACTCGGGGGGTTTCGACTTCTATTTAATAAAAAAAGTACTTTAAAAAATAAAATACTTACTCCGCGTTAAGACTAAGTATTATTAAGATTATTATAATTATTAAAACTAAAATTACTAAAGTTCTCGCCTTAAGAACTACTCTATTAATTAATAACTAAATCCTTACGAGTTCTTTGTTAAGTATAAAATAATTCTCTAATATTAATTTATAAACTCTTAGCCTAATCTCTTACCTTTCTTTCTAATTTAATAATTAATAAGTATTTATTAAAGCGCATTTTAAATATATTTTAATATTATATTAAATATTACAAACGGCTTATAATATTAGTATTTTAATATAAAGTTATAATATACTTATAACGCGTTATAAAATCCCGTAATATTAAATTCTAATCTTAGTTATGAGTACTATTAAAGTTAGCTAATACTTATAATAGCTAATTATTAATACGTACTTATTAATTATAATAAATAGAGGGAGATACCGGCTAGTCTAAATATATAAAACTAAGTAAAAAATCTTAACTATATTTATATTATTAAGTATTAGAAGCTAGTCTTTTAAAGAAACCTTAATTATCTTATTATAGAACCCGGTTATAATATATAGTTCTCGTTTATACTTTACTTAGTTAGTATATTATAGAAAGTTTTTTATAAAATAATAAGTTATTATTAATTAGGTAAGGCATTAATAAGAAATATTTTAGAAATATTTTAGAAACGTTTTCCCCTTTTAAAATATTTCTAAAATGTTTTTACTATAAACTATATATAGTAAGATATAATACTTACGATAAATTATATTATATAGCTCGTTATAGTTAAGTACTATTTAATATTTTAGAAGAAATATTAATATATTATAAGTAAAAATCTATACTACGAAAATAATTTTTGCCTAAGAGTTCTTTAATACCTCTTTTAAAATATACGTAATATAGGTATATATAGTTTTAAACCTACGTAAGCTATATTTATTAAGGGTTAAACTTTTTAATAAGGTATTTACCTAAGCCCTTAATTACTATATTTACTTAATTTAAGGTAACTTTAAGAAGGCTAGTTCTATAAACGTATTTTTATTAAACCTAAACTTAATACTTTTGCTCTAAGATATTAAACATAGCTTAAAATATATAGTAATATATATTTATAGTTTCGGTATTTATATAGACCCGTATAAGAGGTAGAGCTTTATAAGTAATATATTAGTAATTTTAGAATAAAAGTTAAGAAACATTTCAAAAACATTTCTAATATTATAATATACCTTTTTCACTATTCTAATTATACTAGCCCTAAATAATTTCTTATTAACCTATACTTTTTATATATTTATAGTTTATATTAACTATAAACGACTTTATATCGTCGAACTTCTATTATTCCGCTTACTCTTAAAAAAAGTAAATAACTATATAGTTAGTATTAAATTAGTACGTATACTAAATATACTATATACTTATGATAATATTCAAATAGCTAATGTTTTATATTTATAAAAAAACTTATATATATTCGCTTATTTACTTCTCTTTGCTACTATAATATAAGAGCTAAGGTCTAACTTCCCCTAAGAAATTAAAAAATCTATTATTTATAAATAATATATCGTAAAAAGTCTATTTTTATAAAGCTTTAATAAATATTTATAATTATTCGCCCCTTATTCTTAACTAGGAATTCTTAGAGTTAAGGAGATTAAAAAAAAGCGTTTAGACTTATACTTAGTTTATTAATCCTTTAAAAAACTTAAAAAATATTTTAAATAATAGCTTTTAAAGTTTTATTTAGTAATAATAAAGAATAGTTATATTTATTATAAAACGTTAAGATAATAAATAGTATTATCTTAATATCCTTTAAAATAAAGTATCGATATTTAACGGAACACTTTATTATTTTAAGTTTAAGTAGTAATTTAAAATAAGTTTTATTTAGTTAATAATAACTTAGCCTTATCCCTTAATAAAATATTTAATAAGCTTATTATAAGTAGGACGTTTTTAATAATTCGATATAAATATATAGCATTCTTAACACCTTTCCTTTATAAATTACGTATCCATTTTATCTATAGCTACTTTAATATATTATATATAATATTTCTAATCTAATAAAATTAAATAAAAGTAATAATTTATAAGTCTTTATAAAAGATACGAATTTCGGTATACTAAGATCTATTACTAAAGATTAATAAGCTCTTATTAAGTCTTTTATAAGTTATTTATATTATCTTATTAAGTAATTTTATATATATACTATATTATATCTTCCTTAGTTTAAAGAAGTATATTAAATTCTGTTCTTAATATATAACGCCTTTTTTAAAGCTAGCGTATATAGCATAAATAGTACTTTATTTAAAAAGAAAACGATTAAAAATGTTCTTAAAACGTTTCTAAAACGTTTCTAAAATGTTTTTTAAATAACCGGACTTACCTAATAATCTTTTTTATGATATTAAATATCTTAACTCTATTTCGTAATATATTATACTTCTTAACGAGGTCTTTTAAAATAATTATATAATAAAAGTCGTTATAGGGTATATATAAACAGGCATTACTACTTTAATAAGTATAATAGTATTATATTATAAGTATATTTCTTAAAATAATACTAATTATTAAAAAACTAATAATACTTCGTTAGGTATTATATTAAATTTACTATTCTTTAATAATTCCTAATATTAAAAAATAAAAAGTTAAATATACTATATCCTATAGCCGCTCAATTTCTTTTATAAATAAAGCTTTAGTTAAGATAATAAGCGCAACTTTATTATTAATAGTTAAAAGAAACTTAGGTATACCGGCTATATATTAAAGCTATTATATCATAATAATACCTCGGTTATTTTAAGTTTTAGTATGGATATTTAAATTATTAAAAATAATAATATAATTATCGGAATTATTATCTATAACCTAAGTATTATACTAATATTTAGTATAAAAGTATAATTTATATAATACTTACTTATTTAATCGACTCTTTATAAATAGGAGCTCGATATTTATAGAGATTAGGATATAAAATAAATACGTTATCGTAATCTAAATTTTCTTAGACATTTTATAAGAAATTAAATTCGCTTTACTAAAATAAAAGTATTAAAATAATATTATTATTATATATAATAAATAAGTCTTATAGGAATAATTCTATAGAATCGGTTATAATAAGCAAATTTTAATATAATTAAGAAGAGATATAATTAAAAAATATTTTTAAAATAATTTAGTAAAGCGTAAAATAGTATATTCCCTTATTATATAAAACTCGTAATATTTAAACTAGTAATAAAGCGATTATATAGTGAAATATTTCTAGCCCCTAATTAGCTAGAAATTTACCTAGGGATTTACTAATAACTAAGTACCTACTATTATATACGGGACTCTTACCTTAACTAGGGGGGGTTATTATTAGTTTATCGAATCACTCCTTCTACTAAGGCTGAGGCTGGAATGCTTAGACTTAATTCCGTCTCCCCCGTGCCTTTTGATTGGTCTCCAGAGACTTCCAAGCATTCAAGCCACAGATGTCTCGTTTCTCCAAGTTGCTGAAGTGCCAAACTGTTGAGGTCAGTAATAGTGGCAAGGTGTGCTTTGGTAGCTCCACCTCTAATCCCAGTTTATCAGGCCGGACCAGTCCAAAAACGTCACCGGGCCCAGTTTATCAAAAATCAGACTGTCTGTCACTCTCTTATTAAAAACTTGCGGTCAGGACTCAGGAGGCAGCGGTGTGTTCTTGATCACTTCAACTTTCAACCTCAAGCTCACTCACCCCTTTGCCTCATAATTCGCTCTCGCCATCTCATCTATCACCTCCTGAATTACTCGCGCGTACCCATTATCTACTTTTAATCCTAAGATGCCTCACAGCACGGAGAGCCTCAAGCTCACCAGCAACAACCTGTCCTCAATCTCCTCTCAGGAAGGCAAGCAGACCGTAAAGGTCCCCACGTACGACCGCACCGTCGTCAAGGAGGGCATCGTCCACGTCGGAGTCGGCGGCTTCCACAGAGCTCACTTGGCTGTCTACATCGACCGCCTCCTCCAGAAGCACGATGAGCGCGACTGGGCCATCTGCGGCGTCGGCCTCCGGCCCAACGACGCCGCCATGCGCGACGTCCTGAGCGCCCAGGACCACCTCTACACACTCATCGAGCGCTCCGCAAAGGGCAGCAACGCCAGCGTCATTGGCAGCATCAACTCGTTCCTCTTCGCGCCCGACGACCGCGAGGCCGTTATCGCCAAGATGGCTCACCCGGACACCAAGATTGTGTCCCTGACCATCACTGAGAGCGGCTACTACTACAACGAGAACACGCACCAGCTGCAATCGGAGCACCCCGACATCCAGCACGACCTGGCCAACGAGGACCAGCCCATCAGCATCTTTGGCTTCCTCTACGCCGCGCTGGCTAGGCGTCACGCCAACGGCCAGAAGCCCTTCACCGTCCTCTCCTGCGACAACATGCAGAAGAACGGCTCTATCACCCGCTCCATGCTCGAGTCCTTCGCCCGCCTCAAGAACCCAGAGATCGCCGCGTGGATCGCCGAGAAGGGCGGCTTCCCTAACGCCATGGTCGACCGCATCACCCCCAGTACCTCCCAGAACGACATCAAGTCGCTCGCAGAGGTCTTTGGCATCGAGGACGGCTGGCCCGTCGTCACCGAGCCCTTTATGCAGTGGGTCGTCGAGGACAAGTTCTGCGACGGCCGCCCGCCCTTTGAGAAGGTCGGCGTCCAGATCGTCGAGGGCGTCCACGAGGTCGAGCAGTTCGAGAAGCACAAGCTCCGCCTCCTCAACGCCTCGCACTCCGCCATGGCCTACCCCGGCCAGCTCGCCGGCTTCAAGTACGTCCACGAGGTCATGGAGCACCCCATCTACCGCAAGTTCGTCTGGCAGATGATGCAGGAGGAGGTCAAGCCCCTGCTTCCCGAGATCCCCGGCGTCGACATTGACGAGTACTGCAACACCCTCATGGAGCGCTTCTCCAACCCCACCATCATGGATCAGATCCCCCGCGTCGCCCTCGGCGCCTCGGGCAAGATCCCACAGTTCATCATGCCCTCCATTGCCGAGCAGATCTGGACCACGGGCCCCTTCCGCCGCCTGTGCTTCGTCGCCGGCGCCTGGTTCCGCTACATCAACGGTGTCGACGACGAGGGCAAGACCTTCACTGTCGACGACCCGATGCGCGAGGAGCTCCAGGCCTTGGCAAAGGCCGGCGGCAACGACCCGCGCCAGCTCCTCAGCGTCAAGATTCTCTTCGGTGACGACTTGCGCGGCGACCAGCGCTTCATTGATGAGGTCACCAAGGCCATGGAGCTCATCGCCAAGGATGGCGTGATGGCCACCATTCCCAAGTATGTTGATTAAAGCGAATCAATACTGGGAAGTGTAAAAGTGTTTGTCGACTTGTGCTGGTACAAGCAGCCTTTTATGTTATAATGAGTAAAGCAGGGATAAAAATGGGTACTTGAAGCGGTCATGAGAATTTATAGATATAGATATAGATATTTATAGAGACATTTTGTGTTTTGATTCTGTACAAAACGAGGCCATCCCGTGCGTTTGATGTCAGTTGCAAAAGAATTTGACTCTGACACGAATACGAAAGGTGGAGGTGCAGTGCGCAAACGACCAGGAGAGGGATCTAATGCTTTTCAATTGCCAACATGTCTCCCACTGTTAGTATCCCTATTATAGGGTAGTTAGTTCGAACCGTAGTTAACGAAGAGATTAATTAAACTATCTAAATATCTACGTAGTAAGTATAAAAAGGAGGTTCTAACTATAGGTTAGGCTAGCTATAATAATCATAAATAGGGCCCCTAATTAGCCCCTATATAGTCGGCTATATACTACGGTCGAATTAAACTTCTAATTTAATACTAACTTTCTTTTTTTTTTATTAATTTAATTACTACGGTTAGAGGTATAATTCGACCTCGGGCCCGTTTACTAAGTCGTCTCCTTTTCTCCCTTTTTTTTACTCTTTTTATATAACCTATTCCTCTATTTATATAATAACTTTTTTATTACTTACGAATTACTTTAATCCCTTATTTAGTACTACTTTTATAAAAACGTTTATAAAGTTATTTTTATTATTAATCTAACGGATCTCGAATATTTCGCGCCTTTTATACGATTACCTAAGGGTTATAATATCGATTATAAGCCTCTTTTCTTTTATTATTCCTAATTTAATAAGGTATTTATATAGCGAATAGGAATCGGTATAAATAACCGTTAGAATAAATAAAAGGCTAATTCGATTAGTAATCTTTTTTAGTATTATTAAAATTACGTAAGAGAAGTTAATACTATTAACTATATTATAAACCTCCGACGCTAATATACTTCTCGTTACTTATTTATTTTTAGTTAATAAGTAGTAGATTATATTATTATATATAGTGAATTTGCTCTCGCTTATACCCTCGTTAACTAGGATAATAATATACCCTAATTACGAAGTAAGGTTATTATTATTCATAAATAACTTATTAATAAAGACGTAAAGCTTATTAGTTATAAGGTCGATTAGGTAATAAACGAGACCTCGATCGAGATTCGTTTATTACTACTTAAGCCGCTTATTAAGTACTTCGACGTCTCGTTTAGTTAGATCTATAGCTTATACTACTTTAATATAATTAAAAGTTACTTTAAACTAATAAATACTTATAATATATACCCCTCGCGCGAGCTTAGCCTTATACCGCTTCTTAATATTAGTTATATTTAGATTAATAAGGTTAATTTTCTTATTCTACCCTTTTTATTAAAAAACGACGGTTTCCCCTTCGATTATAAAAATCCCGCCGTTAAATACTAGGGGGGTATTTATTATAAGGACCTCTTTTAGTTTCGCTACGAAGCCCGCTTTTTAAAGCTCCTTATCCTCTTTTTTTATAAAATTAATATTAAATAGGCTTAATATATTATTAGTCTATATTCTAACGATTCTAAATTAATCGCTTTCGTACTCCGTAATTAGTAAGTATAAGTTATATATAAAAGTAACTATTAATAATTAATTAATATAAAAATTATAGTAAGTAGCTTATTAATAAGTACCCGATTCTACGAGCCTATATAATAGCTTAAGTACTTTAATAATCGTATTTTCTAAGTACTTATTAGCTATTTCTTTTAGTAAATAGGCTAGGATTTTCCTTATAAGCCTTATAGCTAATTAGGTATAGGCCTAGGTAATATTACGGCTCTAAATCTTATATCCCTTTTTCCGTAGCGATATTATTAATATTATTATTAATCGTTAGCTATAGCGCTATATAATAAGCGATTATATAAGTAGCGTCGCTTTTTTAACGTCGCCGTACCCCTAAATTACGTATTTAGACTTCTCGTACGGCTAGGGTATTCCTTTCTTTTTAATCTTATAAACTATTCGTAATTTAAATATATAAAGGTTTATATATTTTTCTAAGTTATATAGGATAAATCGATAGACCCCTCGATTATAAAAAGTATTTATTTTAATAAGATCTAATCCCTTATATAGCTTTTTAATAGTTATAATTACGCCTTCTTTACGTAGTTTAATTACTAGCTCGAAATCGGCTTTCTTTTTTATTATATAAAAGGTATTAATTACCTCGTTACTAGTAATAAATTGCCGCGTTAGGGCTTACCGTCGTGGTCTTTTATAATATCTCGCTAGTAGTATTAGTACCTTTTTAATAATTTCTTCTTTTTCGTCGTTTATTAGTACCATTACGACGATTTTATTAAGGATAATTTCCTATACTTCTGCCGCGGGTTATATAGTTTCCCTTAGCTCTTTTTCTTTTTATAAGTTAGAAATTACCTCGTTAAGATCTATATAATATAGTCTAACTACTATAATTAATACTTTAAGTAGCTAGTTACGATCTCTTATAACTATATAAGAGCGCTCGTTAATAAAAATTAATTTATATAGCCTAGCCTATTATTAAGTAATTTCGTACTATATTTATATATCCGAATTTAGTAGTATATTTAGATTATCCCCTATATCGGGCCTATTATACGTAGTAATTACTTTATTAACTTATTTTTTTATATTTACCTCGCGCAGTGCCCATATTACTTTTTTAATTACTTAGGCTCGTTAGCTTATACTTAGCGATAGTAATAAGGCTAAGGTCGTTTTTAAATATACTTTAAATATTAATAGCGTTAGTATAAGTCCGTTAGGCCCTATAGTGTTATTATAGTATTTAAGTGCTATCTAGAGGCATTCGTCGTTAGTAAAATCTAGATTTTCTTTTTTAATAATTCTAAACGCCCTTTTTAACTACTAGTATGCCCTTTTTACTTTTCTAATATTATAACACGTTTTAATAAGTACGACTTTTAGTTATATACCGTAGGCCGTTATATTATCTCTAAATCTTACTAACTTAAAGCTAGTACTAGCGTCGGCTTTAATACTATTTAGCGGTCCCTAGTATATATTAATCTAGCTTTTTTATAGGGCTATTTATACTATTTTTATTTATAGATCCTAAAAGAATTACCCTACTTAGAAAGATATAGCTATATCGATTATATATAGTACTAGCTAACTATTTAAATAGAAGATATTAACGACGATTTCCTAGTTAAAGTTAAGCTTATTACGTAATTTAAATTTAAATCTGCGTAGGCTCTGCGTATTTATTTAATATTAATAATATACTTTCGTTAACTACTTTAGCGCCCCTATTTGAATATTATTATTATTTAATTACTTTAAGAAGTTATATAGCCTCGTAATTAATAAGTACCCGAATCTCTAGTATAGTTTTCTAAGCTTACTTTCCGTTAGGTAATTAATCGACTTCGTATTATTAATAAGCTTTAAAAACGTATACCCCTATCGTTATTTAACTATCTTAAAATACTTATTATTAGAGATTCTATTCCTCGTATTATTAAATATAATACTTAGTTAATCTATGTTTTTTAAATATAAGAGAAATAGGGTATTAATAAGTAAAATATAAAAAGTTATCGTTCCGAAGTACGTCTTTACTTTTACTATACTTAGGGCGACGATTTCCTTACTTAGGCCGAAACTAATCCTTATAATACCCGTTATTAACGTATTAAGTATTATTAGCGCGATCTTTTATAGTACCTAGAATTACCCTTTTCTTTTAGTTAATTATTACGATACCCTAGTATCTAGGATAATCTTATAGAAATTGTTTAAGCTATACTTTTTACTTATATAAAATGCCTATACGAGCTTAGTATTCGAAGGATCTAAGTAATATAAAAAGGACCCTTTTAGCTACCCTTAGATTTACTTAGTACTATATTCCTTTTTTTTAAATATCAAGAGAAATAGCGTTTTTTCCTTAATTATTAAGAGAATGGGCTTTAGTACTATTAGATTTACCCTTTTAACTACCTCTATATCCGTCGTCTAAGGGACCTTCCCTTACTACCCGTAAATAAAAGCCTACTTATTAAAAGCTTTTATTACTTTCTATTTATTTAGTTTTATATATTTTCTAAAGGCTAACGGGGTAAAAAAAGAGTAGTTAATATTATCGATTTTATTATAATCTAATTTATTAATATAAGGGGTAAGATCTTCTTTATTTTCTAAATCTCTTATAGGGGGTATATACTTTAGGCCGCTACTTTAACTATTATTACTAAGTTCCGTACCCCCAGATCTGCCCTTATATATAATAAGGAATTAATTAAACCGACGAGGGCTAGTTTTACTATTTATTACCCTTAACTTTTTATATTATTCGTACGATTTAGTACGTTCTTTTTTAAAGTAGTTACTTAACTAATATCTATCCTTTTTATAAATATAGTATTACCTCTTTTATTACCCTGCCTATAAGTTAAATCTCTACTTATTTAATAAATCTAGGCCTCCTTACTAGTAATTACTATATCTAGCCTCTTTTTTTTTCTTATTATATATTTAATCGACCTAATATTACTAATAAGGGCCGTCGTATATTTAGAAATAGGTTTAGCGTAGTATTCTTATTTTAATATTAAAGCTAGATCTTAGCTTTAAATAGAGCGTTTTATAGTCTTTAAGTACTTAGTATAGGGTTATTTTTATTTCTAATATACGCTATACTACGGTATAAAAATATCTAACTTTTTACTTATTTATCCCCTTATTTAGCTAGGTTTTTACTAGCTTATCGATTCGATTAATAAGCTCTTTAAAGATCTTTACTCGCAATTTACCCTCTATTATCCTAGTTATAAATATAAAAAAAATCGCTTATAGCTTAGATAGGAGCTCTAGGTTCTTATCGTAGGTCTCGAAGCGGCTTCGGATTACGTTAATTATACTAAGAAAGTCGTTTTAATCGAGATTACGCACTACTTCGTAATAGTAATTAGAGGCTTTGCTTATAAGTATAATATTAATTATTAAATAGTATTAGTATTCCTTAATTCCGACTTTTTTATAATAATTATAAAATATTATTAGGGCTTTTTATAAGACCTTATACTTCCCCCTAGAGTATAATTTCTCTTTTAAAAAGATCTTTTTAAGGTTTATAAATTACTTTATATTTATTACTAGACTTTCGGTATCTATATACGATCCCTGCGTCGCTACGTATTATTAGTGATTTCGGGTCGTTTACTTCTTTTTTTATTAACTAATTAGCGCTAAATTTCGTATTAATAATAGTAACGAGTTATAGATCGAAATAGATAGAATTATTAATTATCGTACTTTCAGTACTATATTTTGCCCTAATATATCTTTTTATAATAATAGATTTTTATTAGTAATTATAGGGAGGAAATCTAGGTCGTTTACTTTTTTCCTAAATTTATAAAAACGATTATACGCTCTATTGACCTATACTTAGTTCTATAGTACGAATTCCTCTTTTATAATTATTGCTATTAGTATTTCGTATAGCTCTTATAATTATAATTACGCTAATAATACCCCTCGCTTATAAAGGAATCTATTAACTACTTTTACGATTCTTAGGCTTGCGCTCGCAAACTATTTATCTAACTAATAGCTAAGGTTATTTATAATTTTATAAAATAAGGGTTACCCCTATAGCCCCTTTTTTTTATAAACCTTAGTTAAATAGATTAATACCGCGTTAATTTACTTATTATTAAGCTAATCCGCAATTTTATATATTTACGTCCCCTAATAATCTAAGTTAATATTTACCTACTTATAAAGGATTAGGATTCTATTTAAGATCGGGTTTTGTCCTCTTCTTTTTTACTCTAACTTACTAAGGGTCGTACTCTAGCTTATACTTATATTAGTAATTATTAGCGTATTTAATTTTAATAAGAATATATCTAATCCGCGCGCTAGTTATAATAAATCCGTACTTTTATTACTTAACGAATTTATTAAGGTCTAGGAGATTCCCGCTTTTTCTCACTATTTTATTACTACTCTCGTTTTTATTATTTTTAGTAATTATTACTACCTTTTTAAATCGCTAGCTATCGTACTTACTAAGATCCTCTTTTTTATTTAATATAAAAAAGTAGGTTTTAGTAGTTCTTTTTAATAATAATAGTAATAAACGTTTATATTATTATAAGAAGATATAATAATTAGTCTTAAGATCTTTATTAGTTACTAATTTCCGCTATCCTATATACTTCTAGCTTCTTAAGCCTCGTACTCTTTATAATTTTTAAATAGCTTCCTTTTTTAACCTACTTTTTTTAGGGCAGTATTCCGTAAGAATAGTTAAAAATAGACGCTAAGTAGCTCGTAAAAGAGCTATATAAGCTATTAAGAACTATATAAGCTATTAAGAACTATATAAGCTATTAAGTATAGTTAATAAAGTTAAGCCCTCTTTTTTATAAAATCGTAGATTTTAAAGACTTATTAAAAATACTTATTTATTACTTATATATAATAGGGTTAGATACCTTAGAGGTCTTATCTTTTATAGCTTCTTAGTACCCTATTTTATATTTTTTAAATAGTCTTTTTCGTAGCTTAATTATAGTTAAGTAATTATTACTTACTAACGATCCCTTTTATTACTTAGTTAATTTTTTAAAATTAATAATCTCGCGCTAGGAGCTAGTATAAAAAAAAGCTTTTTAATAGCCCTCTAAAGGATTCTTTTCTTTTCCCCTTAGATCCTCGTTTTTTTAGCCTTTTCTTAGGTTAATAATAACTTTAATAAGAGGTCGTAGGACTACTTTAGGGTAGCTACTTTTTTTTTAAATTAATCTCTAAGATTTATAATACTCTTAACTCGATATTATTAGGACTTTTAAATCCCCTCTTCCCTCGTTAAACTATCTTCTATATTATATTTTTAAATAATACTTAGGGCGTAGTTAAGGGAGCTATAAAGAGGTTATTTAAATCGCGGGCTTAAGGTCGTATTTATAAAATCCTCGTAGTAATAGACTTTTTTATATATTATAAAGTTTTTAACTTAATAACTCCTATAGGGTTACTTTTATTATTAAGTAAGAATATTTATATTTAAAAATCCCCTTTTTTAATTACGTAGTACTCTTTTATATTATATTATTAAGCTCGTTCGTTATACTAATTAATTAGGTAAGTAGTCGTTATATAGGTATTTCTTTTTATTAATTTAACTAGTTAATTTTTAATTACGGGCCGGTTATAGAAAAATCGTTTAGTAAAAAAGCTACTTAGGGCGATAGTAAAAAGCTAGTTACTTAAGTAGTTCTATTACTTAACGTAGTTTAATATAATAAACGTCGACCTCTCGTAAGTAATAAAGGGCTACGATTACTTAATTCCGTGCGGTATTTAAAAATTACCTCTTTTTTTATTTACTTTTATAAAGTTAATTAGTACGAATCTCCTATCTTATATAGTATTAAGAGGTCGTCTTTTTTATATAGCGAGATACCTTACTAATTTATAATAATAAAATTTAATTACTAATTAGTATTAGTATCCCTATTATAGGGTAGTTAGTTCGAACCATAGTTAACGAAGAGATTAATTAAACTATTTAAATATTTACGTAGTAAGTATAAAAAGGAGGTTCTAACCGTAGGTTAGGCTAGCTATAATAATTATAAATAGGGCCCTTAATTGGCCCCTGCGCAGTCGGCTATATGCCGCGGTCGAATTAGACTTCTAATCCGATACCTACTAGCCTCAGATATTCTTAGAGCTCTTTAATACATCGAACAAACCACTTGCCTCCCTCACCTACCTGGCAGACTTTTGTTATTCCTACTAACCCCTTTTTTTGGACTCGACAAAGCAAGGCAAGGGAGTAAAAATTCCGAGAGGGAGCGGGCAACCCCTTCACTCGATATTCAGAAAAAAGAGGTCATGGAACAAGACAAAGGGAAAGCTTCTCCCTAGAACGTCAACAATATGTACTGCAGGCTGTTTTCGTTGACCTAGCTCCTTGTTGGCTCGAGCTGTGCGATGGCCTCAATCCGTCCCAAGGGCTTTCTCGACTGGCTTTAGAAATTCGAAGACGATGAGGGTGCTATCCAATAGCTACAAATAGGCCTCGGCTGCCAGTGATCTGGACTTTTTCTTTTTCTGGTCATCGACTCATCAACACCCAGAAAGTCCATCAAGTCCGCCTTTGCCTAAAGACCTATTCATATCACAGCTTCGGCACAGCTTTCAGAGTCGTCCGTCTGCGATTGAAGCAACTTGCAAGGTCTTTTTCCACGATCCTCGCCAGTAAGTCACTGAATTCTTCCATGGTGCCACTCATGTTCAGCCTCCATCACAAGTTGCTAAGTACTAACGAATTGCAGTCTTCAGATGACCGATCAACTTCCCATCATGGAAATCAAGTGGAATCTCACTGTGGGCGAGAGAGTGAGTTACTACTTACATCCGATTCTACCTTTACTCTGCTGACCTGAGGAATCTGGAAAGTATGTGAGACTCGACGCCGCCGGTGCCAGCTTGAGTATCTTGGAAGAGGCGCAGAAGACCGTGACCCCCGAGAAAGTCGAGCAGGTCGCCGACGAACTCACCACGGAGGAGCAAAAGGAAAAGGTATTTGAGGGCATCCATTGTATAGCAGCTACCGATACCGATACCTATTCGTTTGTCTTTGAGACCTTGGTCGACATGTACCTGATGTCTTACAAGCTCAATGAGGACCAGAAAAAGGCGATTGAAAGTCTGGTTAGCGAGGTTAAGGAGTTGCGTGGGCTGATAGAGAGGCAGCGCATCAGGTTATGCCGCGCGGAGCGATTGGCCATGCTAAGAAGTAAAGGGGAGGATCCTTATGGGTGTTAGAGGTCACTGTTTTCTCTACCTTGGGGTACATGTACTTTTCAAGTGGAGAGTTGAAGTCATGATTCACCTCGGTACGTACCTGTGGTAATAATTGACACAATGCCCCATCCCGAGATCCAAGGCTGGTTCGACTCGTATCAACAAACGTACTTCCAAAACATTCCCCGAAATCGAAATCGAAAACTACATCTGAGTGACAAGTCTACAATCCCTGTCCTTAGGTACGCCGGCACCTTACTGTAACGCAAGTTTAGGTCCCCGGACCATAGTCCCGCACCCGGCATTTTCACATCTGAGTTGCCTCGCTTGATTACCAGTCGTTCGTTCCTCGCGAGTTTTAGCTACGCCATGGCTGCTCCTACGGCGGCGTTCCTCGCAAGTACCGATCTGTCGTCCAGCTTCCCTCTCTGACCACAGTTGCGCGTGGGTCACGATCATGAAGCTTGCTCCTTACGCTTTACCAAAATTTCAAAGGTGCCTTTATCGTTGTTGCTGACTATCATCCGGCGGTCAAATATCTTAGGTACGCAAGAGTCACCAAGAAAACAAAACACCAGATTGGAAGATAGCCGACGACCCACCTGATAACCAACGAAGATAGCGTTAACGAATAGGGTGAGAAGCAAACAACCCACAAAAGTCCGCGCCGCCGCTTGATTTTGCTTTGTGAAACCAAGTAATGCCAAGACCTGTCTTTGGGAAATTCTCCATGGATCATAGACCTTTGAGCATCGTTTACCACATATACTGATCTGCGAGAGGCGAATAAGAAGCTTCCACCATATCCTGGCAAGGTGGTGTACAGGCTTAGCACCGCTCCTCGTTGATGCTCAAGACTATGTTCAGATATCTCCACCCGACTTTCCGGCTTTCTATCCGCCATCAAAGTAGTAGCTACTAGCCCAAGGAAATATGCTTTCCCATGAAGTGCTCTAAATGCTATAAATTGAGTGCTGGCCTTGAGCTCGATGTTGTTTTCTATCTGCTCGTCGACTTGTCAACCTTTTGGCACACCATTCCACTTGCGCTCGAATCCCCTTAGACAACATCTTCAGAGCCCTTCTATCCAGCCTTTTCTAGAAAAGGTTTTGACCGTTCCGAACTAGAGAGTCTTCAGTCTTGCCGTTGTCCTTCAACTTCCAAACACCTAATCGACCATCCATCTCCAAAGCTGACGTTCCACGTCTCTACCATAGTGGCGTCGAACACCTCTGGGCATGGAATGGCCTTAAGTAGTCTTCATTGGCTCGCACACCTTCCATCAGTTCGTGCAACCTCGATTGATGATTTTACAGCCAGCTGGGTTTGACTTACGGAGTGCCACCCGAGAAAGTATCATCAAGTCGCGCCAGGAATACCGCGTACGTGCAGACGCTGCTTTGACATTGGAGTGTCTTGCAGGTGTATTAGACCTTGACTAATGATCACAAAGTCATCTATCTTCACGATGAAACCGCCACATCTAGCCGACATAGGATGCCTATCCTCGAAGCCGAGAGTAAGTGCGCAGTCTTAGGGAAAATGTCCTTGGAGCAAACATGACCTGAACTAACAAAACCCACCGAGTTTGATGTTTTCAACTTGCTCCGATCGTTTGGCTGGAATGAATCAATTGTTGAAAGCTACAAAGGGTGGCGTCATCCACATGAAGCGATCATCGCGAGTAACACATAGTTGAGCTAGAAAAGTGTGGAGGTGATCACGGATATCGTCGGTTATTGCACATTGAGGAATACTGTGGGCGCACATTGCCACTGTTGTGGCGCTCAATCCCTTCCTATGTTTAGCATTATCCACATGTTCGAGCTCGTACGGCAGCTGGACCACGACTTTCACAACGAGCTACAAGAGACTCGCGCGTTGCTTAAGACCGAGGTGACCGGCGCTGAGTTCATGGACCAGGAAGATAGTGATTAAGGGAATGGCCATTGCCTTGTTGTTCCTCGCTGATGCGGCTTTCAGGTCTTGCATACCGGTTGACTCTAGGCACTCAGACGAAGTACACATTTGGTTTTGCAGTCGGATTAGGAATGATGATTGATGAGTGAGCATCATTATCGATAGCACCACAACCGGGGAATGTATTCTATTGTTCCTTATTGAGCCAGTAACACCAATCAGTCCTACCACCGCAAATCATGTTCGACCTCATACCTCGCAACTCCTCGTAACTTGGTGCAATTAGAACCTGCAGTGGAACCTCATATCACGTTTAGGAAGGGAGTTCGGGAGGCGGGGACAGCCCGGAGTACCTAGCCTTCTCGGATGTGGCAGCTCCACAGCCGCCGAACCATGTGGGCACTGGTCGTTCCTTCCCGGCCGAAATTCAACTTCACCTGCTTCTGCCCACCTACCATGTCCATCTCTCCAGCTGGGTATTTGCCTGGGTATCTCTCATTGTGTGATCCCGTCACCTGATTCGATACGTACTTGGTCCAGAAAATTCAGTGAGTCTCGAAATTGTATTTTCTCGAGCCTAGAGCCAATAATGCCCTCTTTTCGCCCCACCCACCGCGATCACTTTGTTGATGTCCCAGCGTCAGTTGAACTGCCCTTTTGATGTTCCATTCAGAAAAAACAGCATCAAGTCAGCAGAATGGTTGGCCACATGGCCTTGTACGTGTGATTTCACAAAGCAGCCTTTGTGCCTGTTTCCTCATATCCCTTCAAATATCTCCCTGCTGCAAACACAACAGATAAGCCTCGACGCAATGTTCCACATCAGAATGGCCACCGCCTTTGAAGCTCCTCAACCACCTCTCAGACGCATTCTGTCATTGTCCAAAGGGACACAGTCAAGGCCGTCAGGGTCCACCGGCTGAGTAGCTTGATGCAGACCGCTGACGCACCAATTCAAACTCATCGTCACTTTGAGCAGGTCCAACTCGAATCCCGTCACAATCTCTTTGAGATGTAAGTCTTCCATAAGTGACAAGTCAACAGAAACCTAAGTTTTGTTAGCAAAAATACTTGTGGGCTGTTATGGAGGTGCTCAAACCAGGTCCGAAATCTGCACACCTTGCTGAGCAGCCTGCCTATTGTTGGCGTTAACGGCATCTCTCATGCGACCGAGTAGTTGTTCAGCTTCATCTTCCACCTTCTTAAAGGTTTCTTGTTCCTGATCGCTCGTGGTCGACTTGGTTTCGATGGCTGAGCGGACGCTCTCGAGCCTTTCGGAGATTGTACTGAACTGAGATTGAATGGCAAAGGTCACCTGCATGCGGTCCCAGATCTTTTCCATCTCCTGCGGCGGTAACAGTCAGCTTTCCAAGATTCATGACCTGAGATGTGTGCTGCGAGGGCCAACTATACCGCTTCTCCTCCCATGATGACCGTCATCTTTCTGCCATTCTCGTCGGTGGCCACTTGTTTCTTGGGCATGTCCTGTTTGCCGCCCTGATTACCCAACTGCTCAGCGGTCTCTTGGTGGATCTTTCTGGCCTTCGTCCCCTTTCTCTGCTTCTTTCTAGATACGTTCTTCTTTTTGGCCATTGTGAGGGGATTTGGCTGGTCGATATGGGGGCAGATTCGTGTGGTTGGTGAAGGCTACTATCTGTATGGAGAGTACTGGGGATGAAGATTGGCCTGTGTTGAAGATAAATGTGGAGGGTACCGTTTGACAGTATTTGGACAGGTTGGGAATGCGGAGGGTAAAGAGGGTAAGCTAAAGTGTTGGTTCAGAAAGGTTGCGGGTGGAGGCAGATTCTGTGCAAACGGCCACGCGCCCACGTCGCGCGACGTGTCGTGCCTGTCAGGCACCAACCACAACGTTTGAGTCTTCAAACTCAGATGGGAACCGACTGAGGAGACCGTCGACATGACCATTTCTGAACATGGCTCAGAGAGGTATTGTACACGTAATAGTTGGTAATGTAATTCTTGGCAAGCTGGAGGACTTCCTCATGTGGAAGCTACAAATCTCACTTATCTCCGCTCACCAGAACAAGCGCACCACGCCGAATGCCAAACAGCCAGGCAACTTCTACACGAGAAACTTTGACTCTTGGATGATTCCAGTAGGCTGCTGATACCTTAGTTGGGTTATACGCTGGACTACCTTTGGTTAAGGACGTGCCCCTGCTTCCCACCACACTTGCGCCAATCTGGTGTCGGACCCCGGTCCGGCCCGCTGGAAGTGTCTTCCGGTGGTCCCCATTGGCCTGCAAGCCCGCTGCACTGCCTCCTCACCATCCCTCTCTGCCAACCACATTCGTCCGGTGACATTCCCAGACCTGTGGCGTTTTTGACCGTTGATTGCGGCTTAAAAGTACTTTGACAACGCGCCTTTCCAAATAGTACATACCGAAGAGCATTGCCTTTGGCTTCGTCTTTGTGGATAGCAATCTTGCTTACGCCCCAAATAGAGTGGAAGTGTAAGATGGAGGCACCACCTTGGGTGTGCCGTAGACTCTTTGTAGACAAGCAGGACAACATGATCTCAGGTGTCCTCGGTTTGGAACTGGGCTGGGCTCCAACGAATCACCCTTAATGAGGGCTTTCGTCGTTCGAGGAAATTTGGTAGGAAAGCTGATCTTTTTGCATTTTCTCATCACATTTAGGATATTCGACACAGAGTCGGGAATGCTAGGCTGACTGTAACCTTGGAATTTCCGTCTCTGATTACCCTATCCTTGAATCCCAATACTGAAGCCGGTGATCCACCAGGTAGCCCAATCCTTCACCTTCTCAATCCCAAAGACTAAAGACTTTGGTCTTGAAAGCATATCTAGACTTTGCCAAGAGCGCATGACCGACCGTCAGCTAGAAGGATCTCACATATGGTACACATAAGTTGTGTTCGGCTGGGTACGCGTCTCAAAGGCCTCAAGCTCCTCCTGAACAACATCACGGGCTAGACCCTCCATATTCTCTCCAAAGTCCTCCTCGATCTCGGCCTTCACATCCTTGTGCAGATCGGTCTTCATAGCGTCCTTGACCTTGGTAACCTCGGCAGCAACGGTAACGGGGACCAACGCCTCGATCTGAGAAAGCATCCACTGAGAGTCATCGCCGGTCTTCTTCTTGATGGCATCATCCATCTGCTTGAAAAGCTGGTTCTTGAAGTAGAAGTCGAGAGCGTCCTGCAAGTTGGCGACGACACACTCTTGAATGATAGGAACAGCACCTCGAATAGCAGGGAGCATGTGCTCCTCAGTCTTGGCCGCAGGAGTGGTGCCAATGGCTCGCTGGGCGTCGTGCACAATCTTAGAGACATCGTTCTTGATCTCTCCCTTCATGGTGTCTTTGAGCTGGTCCAGGGCATCTTGCGTGAGAGCGACCTTGATTCTGTTGAAGACCTCTTCTTTGATCTCATTCTTCAGCTCATTGTTGACTTCGTTCTGGATCTCCTTAAGCTCGGCAATGACACTGCCCTTGACGTCCTCCATGATGTCGTACTTTAGCTGGCTAACCATCTCAAGTCTCATCTCGCGCTTGACGTCCTGCTTGACCTTGAACGTGATGTCGCGCTTGAGGATACGCTTCAGCTCCTCTCTGAGCTCATAGTAGAGGCGGCCCTTGATGTCGCCGGTGAGCTCCTGAGAGAGCTCCTGGATGAGACGCTCTTCGATTGAGCGCTTGAATTCTCCGTCGACTCTTGCCTGAAGCTCCTTCTTGAGCTCGTTCTTGAGTTCATGCATGATGTGAGCCATGAAAGCAGCGGTGTTGTCGCTGGGGAGCACCTGATCAAAGACAGGCGTCTCCTTTGACAGGCTGACGGAACGGTGGAACAAGGGAGAGTTGCGATTGACAGAGGTGTCCTCAAGGGAAGAGATGTCGGACAGAGTTGAACGCCCAGACTTGATACCCTTCGAGCCAGACAAGGCGTCCTTGGACGCTCTAGAGATAGGTTGCCAGCAGCAATCGTCAACGGTGTCCTTGATAGGGCTGACGTTATTAATGCCCTCGATGTTGTTGGTATATTCAGTCGTCGTAGCGCTGCCGGTGCGGCCAGAAGCGGCAGGGCGGTGAACGTGGTGCTCGTTTGCCATAAGCTCAATCGGCTCACGATTCAAGGCTTGGATGATGCGCTTCTTGTTGTCGGCCTCCATCTTAATGTGCTGCTGCTTCTCATTCTCAAAGGCTTCCTGAGCCGCAGCAATCTTTTTGTTGGTCTCGTCGAGACTGGCATTCAAGGCGGCTCTCTCCATCATGAGCTCCTACAGATCCATGGTCAGTATTGTAATCATCGGCGCTCATCAATCACATCGTAGATTCATCACTGTCAACAAAAACCAGCGTGAGCACTCACCTCGATGAGGTCGATAGATTTGACAGTCTCAGGAACGAGATGCATCTTGGCGAGCTGGTACACCTGCAATGATCAGCAAAATGAATCAAAATTGGTGTGCAAAGAAATTCTTGCTTTTGGTACGCGTTGTCTTGTGATACTTGTTGAACTTTTATTTTGGGGGATGCTTGAACGTGAAGATCGCAAGGTGAAATGAATTATGGTGCGAAGTGCGAGCGGAAGCGTGTGTATGAGAGGGGAAGAGTGAGGCAATGTGCGGGTGAGAGAAAATAGAGGATGCGGCTGGTAGAACGCGAGATTGTTTTGATAGCGCGTTGGGAGGCCGTCTCATAGATTCCTGAGTGGGAAGGCGCGATCGAGGGAGGAGCTAGGCTTGGAGGTTGAGGCAGGTGCCAGCCATCAAACCCAGACTCACCTCACCTTCACCGTTATCCTCACCCTGGCCTTAGGTGAGAAGCATTCCAGGCACTCCAGCTTACAGACAAGATGCCTGAGGTATTTCTCTCTGTCTAGCTACCGGACGAAGAAAGGAACTTGTCAACTGCTATATAATGGAAGACGGAACGGGGCGGCTTCTTATCGAGCTCTCAACAGCATTAATCCGGGTTGTAGCAAAGTCTCTTTACGCCGTGTTGCCTGTATGAACCACCCACTTGATGAGAAAGATTTATCGAACTTAAGTTTAGCCGGATATAAATACAAATAATATATTAGTATCCCTATTATAAGGTAGTTAGTTCGAACCGTGGGTTAACGAAGAAATTAATTAAACTATATAAATATTTACGTAATAAGTATAAAAAGGAGGTTCTAACCGTAGGTTAAGCTAGTTATAATAATTATAAATAGGGCCCCTAATTAGCCCCTATATAGTTAGTTATATACTACGGTTAAATTAGATTTCTAATTTAATATTAACTTTTTTTTTTTTTTAATTTACTTATTATAGTTAGAAATATAATTCGACCTCGGGTCCGTTTATTAAGTCGTTTCTTTTTATTCCTTTTTTCTATTCTTTTTATATAATTCATCTTTTTATTTATATATTAACTTTTTTATTACTTACGAATTACTTTAACCCCTTATTAAGTACTATTTTATAAAAATATTAATAAGGTTATTATTATTATTAATTTAACGGATTTTAAGTATCTTATGCTTTTTATATAATTACCTAAGGGCTATAATATTAATTATAAGCCTCTTTTTTTTTTTTTTTTTCAATTTAATAAAGTATTTATATAGTAAATAAGAATTAGTATAAATAATTATTAAGATCGGTAAAAAGCTAAACTAATTAGTAATCTTCTTTAATATTATTAAAATTACGTAAGAAAAATTAACGCTATTAATTATATTATAAACCTCTAACGTAAGTATACTTCTTATTATTTACTTATTTTTAGTTAATAAGTAATAAATTATATTACTATATATAATAAATTCGCTTTTACTTATACTCTTATTAACTAGGATAATAATATACTTCAATTATAAAGTAAGGTTATTATTATTTATAAATAACTTATTAATAAAGACGTAGAGCTTATTTATTATTAGGTTAATTAAGTAGTAAACGAGGCCTTAATTAAGATTTATTTATTACTATTTAAGCCGCTTATTAAATACTTCGACGTCTCGTTTAGTTAAATTTATAGCTTATACTATTTTAATATAATTAAAAGTTACTTTAAGCTAATATATACTTATAATATATACCCCTCGCGCGAGCTTAGCTTTATACCGCTTTTTAATATTAATTACGTTCGGATTAATAAAGTTAATTTTTTCGCCCTACCCTTTTTATTAAAAAACGATAGTTTTCTTTTTAATAATAAAAATCTTATTATTAAATACTAGGGGGGTTTTTATTATAAGGACCTCTTTTAGCTTTGCTATAAAGCTTATTTTTTAGAGCTTTTTATCCTCCTTTTTTATAAAATTAATATTAAATAGACTTAATATATTATCGGTCTATATTTTAATAATCCTAAATTAGTCGCTTTTATACTTAGAAATTAGTAAGTACGGGTCGTACGTAAATATAATTATTAATAATTAATTAATATAAAAATCGTAATATATAGCCTACTAATAAATACCTAATTCTCTAGTATAGTTATCTAAGCTTACTTTCCGTTAGGTAATTAATTAACTTCGTATTATTAATAATCTTTATAAACGCATACCTCTATCGTCGTTCGACTATCTCGAAGTACTTATTACTAAATATTCTATTCTTTATATTATTAAAAATAATACTTAGTTAATCTATATCTTTTAAATATAAAAGAAATAGGGTATTAATAAGTAAAATATAAAAAATTATCGTTCCGAAGTACGTCTCTACTTCTACCGTACTTAGAATAACGATTTTTTTACCTAAACTAAAACTAATTTTTATAATACTTATTATTAACGTATTAAGTATTACTAGCGCGATTTTTTTATAATATTTAGAATTACCCTTTTCCTTTTATTAACTATTATAATACCTTAGTATTTAAAATAATCCCTTAGAAATTATTTAAGCCGTACTTTTCGTTTATATAGAATACTTATATAAGCTTAGTATTTAAGTAATCTAAGTAATATAAAAAGGACCTTTCTAACTACCCCTAGATTTATTTAGTATTATTTTTTCTTTTTTAAATATTAAAAAAAGTAACGTCTTCTCTTTAAGTATTAAAAAAATAGACTTTAGCCTTATTAAATTTACCCTTTTAACTACCTCTATATTTATTATTTAAGGGACCTTCCCTTACTATTTATAAATAAAAGCCCGCTTATTAAAAGCTTTTATTACTATTTATTCGTTTGTTACGGCAGTGGGCATTAGGGCCCTGTGGGCCCTGTGGCTCAGCCTTAGGCTATACGGCTAAGCTCTTAGTAGTTACGTAACGAGCTAGACCGCTAGGCCTAAAGGGCTAGCCCGTTACCTTCTACTTATTATTCTATTTTTTCCCTTTTTATATTAAGTCTTTAGTTAATTAGGTTAATATAGTAGCGTTCTAACCTACTTCGAGTTCCCTTTTATAATACTACTTAACGTTACTTAATTAACTATTCTTTAAAAACGGAATAATAATATCTTAATTAATTAATTACTAGCTACCCTTATTAAGAAAGCGTATAAGAGAGCTAAGCGATAGCTAACTAAATTAATTATATATTAGTATTATAATTAATATTTTTTAAATATATACCCCCTTTATTAAATATAATAGTTAGAGGATATAATTAAAGAGGCTAGGTCTTTTTTTATACTAACGGCTTTTAATAAAGTTACTATTTTTATAAGTCCTAATAGAGCGTTATAAGTCCTAATAAAAGTACTAAGCTCTTAGTTATTAATTTTAAGGTCGCGCTATTTAACTAGCTAATAGAGCGCTTTTTACCCTTTACTACTTAGGCTAATTACTTAGCGTACTTTAATAACCTAGCTAACTAGCTTACCTTACTTATTTATATCTATAATAATATCCTTTTTAAAAAGAATATTAAGTAGTATATCGACCTCGACCTTATTTAAGAGTTATATTTTAAAAACGATAAAAAGACCCTACTTAAATAAATCGAATAGTAGCTAAAGATATATATTACTTAGTACTAATTAGAATAAGTCCTAGCTTTTATTATTAACTAGCTAAGTAATAGTACTAAGTACTTATATATAATAACCCGTAAGAACCTCGACCTTATATATATTATTATTATAAAGTTCCGTATTATAAAAAAAGCCCTTACCTAAGCCTATATTAGTAACGTAGCTATAGCTAAAAGGCTAGAGTAATTAAAAAACGGCTCTTAGGCTAGTTCTATTTAGAATATTATTACTTTTAGCGTATTAAAGTAGTAATTAGTATATTTAAAAACGTAGGGTAGCTATAAAACTACTCTAGCCTCGTCCTATCCCGTTACTTATAGTTCTTAAAAAATACTTAACGTACTTAGTTTTATAAATAATAATATTAATTTTAAGTTCGATTATTAGTTTTAGCGTATTACAAAGCGCTTAGAAAATACTAATTATAATACGGATAAGTACTACTTAGAGTATATTATTAATAAGATTAGAAATAGCGCTACGGAATTTATATACTTAATACTAATTTTTAATAAGATTATTATAACTAAGTAGCTACTCTATAAGCTTAAGTCGGCTTATATTAGCCCGACTACTATAAATAACGCTAGTTATAAACTAAATATACTTACGATTATATTTAAAAACGTTTACTAAAAGCGCTCTATATTTACTAAGCTCGTGCGTATTAATAAGCTTTTAAAGTCTTAATAAAAGCGCCGTTTTTATAATAAGCTATTTATATATTTTCGTAACTAGGCTATATTAAAATACTTAGATAATACGGCTACTTTTTAAAAATATACTAAGTACGTTACTTAGTTAGCTAACGTAATATAGCCCCCTTTTATAGAGGGCCGCCCGGTTAAGGCTTTTAATTAAACTTACTAAACCTCGGGTAAAAATAATAAAAATAATAAAAGTAGCGGAAATAATAAAAGTACTAGGGGTACTAAATAGGACCGAGGTCGTACCTTTACCCGCGAGACGATCCCTAAAGCCCTATATTAAAAATTTAAAAATAATAGCGCTTATTTCGTTTATAATAATACTAAATATATCTCTAAGGACTACCCTAAGAAGCCGAAGATTACTATAATTATTATTAATATTACTACGGGCCCTATTAAAATAGAGTTGGGTTTAGAAAACTAAAACCCTTAGTAAAAATAAACTCTTAGCTAGGGGATATATATAAAAAGAATAGAAAATTAGTAATTAATTTAGTAAACTTATAGGATCTCGTACGGGGCTAGCCCCTTAAAATAAAGCTTATATTAATATTTAATAAATATAGAATTCGCTTAAGAGCCTTATTTAATACGGGAGTTAATAAGTACGGATTTATAAATAACTACGTAACCCTTTTATTATAATAGTTCTATACAGCCCTATCTTATAAATTATATTACTTAATCCTTACTACCGGGTTTAATAAAAAGCAATTAAATAATACTAGCGTAGTATAAACCGCTAATTTATATATTAATTAATAGGTCTTTTTAAAAGTACCCCTCTTTTAGTTTAACACGGGCCGCTACGACCTAATCCTAAGGTAGAAGTAGTTTAAATACTACGGAGTAAACTCTAATATTTATTATTAATAGCTAATATAGCTTAAGGACTTATTATTATAAAAAACGCCCTCTATTATTATTAGGGATATTGAGGACTTATATACCCCAGAAGTTATTAATATATAATATTAAATCGACGCTAACTACTAGTAGGACCTATTTAAAATAGATATAACCCGCTATAACTAAAAACTTTAGTAATAGTAAGTAAAGGGTATATTAATTAGGATATTACTACGCCCGCTAAAAACGACGGCCCGCTAAATATAATAGTTAAACAAGGCTAAGAATATAAAGAAAATAGATCGCGCCCTTAATAGTATTAATATTACCCCCGCGGAAAGGGCTAGGTAATAAAAACTATACTTAGTAATAGTATAAATAAATATTACTTTTATTAGCGCTCCCGATTTTAAAAAGAACTTAAGGTAGAACGACGTTAAAATAGGCTCTATATTACTTTATAAGCTTAACTATATTATAAAAAATAAAAAAGAAGAAGCAGACCCCTTATATAATAATAACTAAGTTACTTATAACCTTATAGTAACGAACTTATTAAAGTATTTATAACCTTAAACTGACATTTTTAATAAAGTAGTTAGTAATATATTAGCGCTTTATAAGCTATATAATTATAAAATCGAGCTCTTAAATAGTAATAAAGAGAAGCTAACTTACTACTCTTTATATAAGTAGTTAATACCGGAGCTAGAGGTTATAAGAGCCTATTTATTAAAGTATTTATAAAAGGGATTTATTAAGCTAAGTAATACTCTTTTTACGTTACTGACGCTATTTATAAAAAAATATAATAATAATCTGCGCTTTTACGTTAACTTTTATAAGCTTAATAAGGTTATAAAAAAAGACTACTACTTATTATTACTTATTAATAAGACCCTCGCGTAGCTAAATAGAATAAAAATATTTACTAAACTAAATATTAAGTAGGCCTTTTACTATATTTACCTCGACCTAGCCTCTAAGGACTTAACGACGTTTAGAACTTATTACGGGGTATATAAATATAAAGTAGTACTCTTCGGGCTCTATAATAGGCTTATTACGTATTAATAATATATAAACGAGATACTAATAAAGTACTTAAATAACTTCTATATAGTATATATAAATAATATCTTAATCTTTTTAAACAACCCCCTTTAATACTAAGAATACGTTATTAAAGTACTAAACTACTTATAAAAAGTAGGCTTATAAATAAATATTAAGAAGTACGAATTTAGTATTATTTTTATAAAGTACCTAGGCTTTATAGTTTTTATAAAAAGTATATAGCTTAATAAAAAGAAAGTCTTTATAATTAGAGACTAGAAGCTACTTATATTACTTAAAAATATTTAGTCTTTTTTTAGGTTTTATAACTTTTATAAAAGATTTATAAAAAACTATAGCTACTTAGCTAGGCCCCTTACGAGGCTAATAAGTAAGGGAGTTCTTTTTAACTTTAGTACCGATTATAAAATGGCTTTTAAGGCTATAAAGCTAGTACTAATATTAGTACTTATCCTTTACTATTTTAAGCTAGAGCTACTGACGTAGTTAAAAACCGACGCTTTTAACTTAGTATGCGCTAGAGCGCTATTATAATAATAATAAAATAACGGGTTATAATACTTAATAGCTTTTTATTTAAAAATAATAAGCGGCGTAGAGCTTAACTATGCTATTTATAATAAAAAAATATTAATAATAATACTATACTTAGAGGAATAGCGCGCGGAGCTTATAAACTATAAATATAAGTTCGACGTTATTATAAATTATTAATTATTACTATTCTTTATAACTAAGCGCTTACTTAACTTATAATAAGCTTACTAAGCCGGTACGCTAACGGACTTTAATTTTTAAATTTACTACTACTTAGAAAAAGAGAACGTACTAACTAACGCCCTCTTATTAAAAACGGAGGATATCCGTATTTAATAAGTATTAAAAAAGGTTAATAAGACTTAAGTCCTCTTATTATTAAGATTACTATCCCTTAATATTATAATAGAACTATGAGCGCTATTAAGTACTATAGTTAGTTAACTATAGCTTATAATTAGCTTACTCTTATTAAAAAACGAGCTCTAGGGGTACTTATTAATAAAAAAGATTTTAAAGCTTAATAAAAACTTTATTATAGCGTCCCTTATACTAATATAAGTATTAATAACTAAAGAGTACGAGCGCTAGTTCATTTAAAATAACGGATTATTAATAATAAATAAGAAGCTCGTAATACTTAAAAAAAAGAACTTTTATATTATAGTTATTTACGAGGTTTATAAGTAAAAGCTCCTCGCTTACTTAGGGCGTAATAAAGTCGTAAAAATAATTAAATAGTAATATTATTAGCCGGGCTTAATAGCGGATACTTATTAATACATACGGAACTATTATACTTATTACTAATTATAAAAGCTACGTAATAAGCTTCTAAGAGAGCTAAGGCTATTTTTAATACCCGACTACTCGTAATAGCACATTTTTATTAACTTTATAACTATCCTTACTAATTAAAAAGGATTTAATAATATTTAAATAATAGTAGACTACCTAAGTAAAAGGGCAATATTTATTTTTTATTATAAAACTACTATAGTAAAGGATATAAGCTGGATATTTTATAAATAAGTACTATTTATCTTCGGCTTATTAAAGACTATTATATCGGACCGAGGCCCCTAATTTATCTCTAATTTCTAAAAGAAGCTTTATAAGATTTATAAAGTTAAGCTATAGCTATTAACGGCTAACTACCCCTAAATAAACGGCTAAATAGAGGTACTAAACTAGTATATTTTATAATAGTTAAGATTACTAATTAACTAGTACTAAAATAATTAGAGCGATATATTACCCGTAGTCGACTTTACTTATACTACTTAGCTTAGCGAGACTATAGGGCTATTATTATATAAAATGGAATTCGGTTATTAGCTATAGCTCTTTTTTAACTAGTCTAAGCGAACTTACTAATTTAGCTTTATAAAAAAGAAGCTAAACTATACTAATACGTAGCGTATAGCCTAGGGAATATATAAGGCCTAGGAGACCGCTAGGGGTAATATAAAAGTCGCTTAGGTATAATATAAAAAGTATACTAACCGCTACTAGCGCCTAAACGACTTAAAGCTAGGGGACCGGGTTTTTATTAATACTTCGTATTAGAAGTTTATTAACATAAATAAATTATAATAGCCATAAGCCGGGCTATAGCCTATCGTTAATACTAAATAGGGGGGTATATAAATTATAGAACTATTAATAAGTAGCTAGGTATACCTAGTTTTCTACCTAAATAAGTTAAAAAAGGCTATTAACGACTTATTACCTAGGTAGAACTAAGACCTACTACTACTAATTATTAATAATAATAATAAATTAAAGTACGAGGTTTTAAAAGTTATTAAATTACGCTTATATGAGGGAAAACTATAGTACTAAGTAGATTAAAAAGGATATAATACGGACCCGACTTAGTATAACGTAAAGAGCTTTAGGTATATATTAATAGCGCTCTAGGCGTTTTATTACTAATACTTAATTACTAAGGGCCCGCTATAAAACGTAAATATATAAATAGAAGCCGCCGCGGTTAATAATTTATTATTACCGAGGGACGACGATAATATAATAATAGTAATTATAGCTATAGATTTATTAAAATAAGGGGTAATTTAGAGGTTTATTTTTAGTATTATAAATAGCGCCCTCTAATATAGAGGGGGGGGTAATATTATAATAATAAGTATTAGGGCCCTATGGGCCCTATAGCTTAGCCTTAGGCTACGAGGCTAAGCTCTTAGTAATTATATAACGAGCTAGACCGCTAGGCCTAAAGGGTTAGCCCGCTAGCTTCTGCTTATTATTCTATTTTTTCCCTCTTTACGTTAAGTCTTTAGTTAATTAGGTTAATATAGTAGCGTTCCGACTTACCTCGAGTTCCCTTTCGTAATACGTTTAGCTTTATATATTCTCTAAAAGCTAACGGGATAAAAAAAAAGTAGTTTATATTATTAATTTTATTGTAATCTAATTCGTTAGTATAAGGGGTAATATCTTCTTTATTTTCTAAATTCTTTATAAAGGGCGGATATTCTAAGCCGCTACTTTAGCTACTATTACTAAGTTCCGTACCCCTAGATCTATTTTTATATATAATAAGAAATTAGTTAAACTAACGAGGGCTAGTTTTACTATTTATTACCCTCGACTTTTTATACTATTTATATAATTTAGTACGCTCTTTTTTAAAGTAGTTACTTAACTAATATTTATCCTTTTTATAAATATAATATTACTTTTTTTATTACTCTATTTATAAATTAAATCTTAGCTTATTTAACGAATTTAGGCCTTCTTATTAATAATTACTATATCTAGCCTCTTTTCTTTTTTTATTATACGTTTAATTAACTTAATATTATTAATAAGGGCTATTATATACTTAGAAATAGGTTTAGTATGGTATTTTTATTTTAATATTAAAGTTAAATCTTAGCCTTAAGTAAAGCGTCTTATAGTCTTTAAGTACTTAGTATAGGGTTATTTTTATCTTTAGTACGCGCTAAATTATAATATAAAAATATTTAACTTTTTATTTATTAGTTCCCTTATTTAGCTAGGTTTTTACTAATTTATTAATTCGATTAATAAGCTTTTTAAAGATCTTTACTCGTAATTTACTTTTTATTATCCTAGCTATAAATATAAAAAAAATCGCTTATAACTTAAATAAGAGCTCTAGGTTCTTATTATAAGTCTTAAAGTAGCTTCGGATTATATTAATTATATTAAGAAAGTCGTTTCGATTAAAATTACGTACTATTTCGTAGTAATAATTAGAGGCTTTATTTATAAATACGATATTAATTACTAAATACTATTAATATTCCTTAATTCCGACTTTTCTATAATAATTATAAAATATTATTAGGGTTTTTTATAAAACCTTATACTTCCCTCTAGAGTATAATTTCTTTTTTAAAAAGATCTTTTTAAGGTTTATAAATTACTTCGTATTTATTACTAAATCTTTAATATTTATATACGATCCTTGCGTTATTACGTATTATTAATAACTTCGAGTTATTTACTTCCTCTTTTATTAACTAATTAGTATTAAATTTCGTATTAGTAATAGCAACGAGCTACAGATTAAAATAAGCAGAATTATTAATTATCGTATTTTTAATACTATATTTTACTTCTATATATCTTTTTATAATAATAAATCTTTATTAATAATTATAGGGAGGAAATCTAGGTCGTTTACCCTTTTTCTAAATTTATTAAAGTAATTATACGCTCTATTAACTTATACTTAGTTCTATAATACGAATACCTTTTTTATAATTATTATTATTAATATTTCGTATAGCTCTTATAATTATAATTACGCTAATAATACCCCTCGCTTATAGAGGAATTTATTAACTATTTTTATAATTCTTAGGCTTACACTTGCGAACTATTTATTTAATTAGTAACTAAGGTCGTTTATAATTTTATAAAATAGAAGTTACTCTTATAACCCCTTTTTTTTATAAACCTTAGTTAAATAAATTAATATTACGTTAATTTACTTATTATTAAGCTAATCCGTAATTTTATATATCTACGTCCCTTAATAATCTAGGTTAATATTTACCTATTTATAAAAAATTAGGATTCTATTTAGGATTAAGTTTCGTTTTTTTCTTTTTTACCTTAACTCGCTAAGGGTCGTACTTTAGCTTATGCTTATATTAGTAATTACTAGCGTATTTAATCTTAATAAAAATATATTTAATTTACGCACTAATTATAATAAATCCGTACTTTTACTACTTAACGAATTTATTAAGGTCTTAGAAATTTCTACTTTTTTTTACTATTTTATTATTACTCTTATTTTTATTATCTTTAATAATTACTATTACTTTTTTAAATTACTAGCTATCGTACTTATTAAGATTTTCTTTTTTATTTAGTATAAAAGGGTAGGTTTTAGTAATTCCTTTTTTTAATAATAACAATAGACGTTTATATTACTATAAAAAGATATAATAATTAGTTTTAAAATCTTTACTAATTACTAATTTCTACTATTCCGTATACTTTTAATTTCCTAAGCTTCGTACTCTCCGTAATTTCTAAATAGCTTCCTTTCTTAACTTACTTTTTTTAAAATAGTATTCTATAAAAATAGTTAAAAATAAATACTAAGTAGCTCGTAAAAAAGCTAAATAGGTTATTAAGTACGGTTAGTAAAGTTAAGTCCTTTTTTTTATAAAATTGCGGGCTTTAAAAACTTATCAAAAATACTACTTATTACTTATACTTAGTAAGGCTAAATACTTTAAAAATCTTTTCTTTTACTACTTTTTAATACCCTATTTTATATTTTTTAAATAGTCTTTTTTATAGCTTAATTATAATTAAGTAATTATTACTTATTAATAATCCCTTTTATTACTTAGTTAATTTTTCGAACTTAGTAATCGTATACTAAGAGCTAGTATAAAAAAAGCTCTCTAATAACTTTTTAAAAGATTCTTTTTTATTTTCTTTAGAGCCGTATTTTCTTAGCCTTTTTTTAAGTTAATAATAACTATAATAGGAAGTTATAAAACTACTTTAGGGTAGCCGCCTTTTTTTAAGTTAATCTTTAAGATTTATAATATTCTTAACTTAATATTATTAGGACCTCTAAATCCCCTCTTCTCTTATTAAACCGTCCTTTGTATTATATTCCTAAGTAATACTTAGGGGGTAGTTAAGGGGGTTATAAAGAGATTATTTAAATTATAAGCTTCGAGGTCGTATTTATAAAATCCTTATATAGTGGTTTTTTTTTAGCTTTATAAATATAAAAGATCGACCTTAACGGGATTACGTTTTTAAAAGAAATTATATAATATAATATACTTTTTAACTATATAATACGCGTAATATATTCTAAGTACGCGCTTAACGTAATATAATAATTTTAATATAAAAACCGCTATTTAATTTAGGATAAGTAAGCTGCCCTGCGGCGGCGCTAGCTAAAAAGGTTAATAGTAAAGGTCGGCCGTAATAGTTAGTTATAATAATTGGCCGTAATAATTAAAAGCGGCCTTCTTTAATTATAGAAGTTCTAAATTTTAATAATAACGTAGAGGTTTTTAAAAAAAAAGGGCTAAATAAGCTAATATTTACTATTTTTCGTACTAAAGCTTATAAAAATTCTTTTTATCCTTATCGCTTTTAATATTACTTAACGCTACTCTCTATTTAAACTAAATAAATTTACTAAACAAATTTACTAAATAAATTTACTAAATAAATCTATTAAATAAATTTATTAAATAAATTTACTAAATAAACTTATTAATATATAAACTACTACTTAAATAGCTAGTTAGATAACTAGTTAAGAAGTTAGCTAATTAAAATACTATTTCGACGAGAACCTCTTAGTATATGGTTAGTAATTAGTAGGCTAGAACTCTCTAAAAATACCCGTTAATAAGTCTACTCTTCTCGGGCTAGGTGCCCTCAGCTAGTTCAATACTATAACTATTATAACTAACGTAAGTACGCCCGAGGATTAGTAAAGTACTTTTTAATAATACGGAATTTAGCTAAGTAATAGTACGAACGCCGTAAATAGCTAAGCTAATATAAATATTAAGATTTAGTATATCGACGCTAATTTAGTTATAATAATTATAATAAATAGGCTAGAGGTATATAAGGTTAGGGTAATAAGCTAGCGCTTTAAATAGCTCTTATAAGACCCCCTAAGTAATAATAATACTTATATAAAAAAATAGATTATACTAAACCTAGCTACTTACGTAGGCTAGTATTAAGAAGTTTTATATATATTAAAATAAGTAAAGCTCGCCCTATAAATAGCTAGAAGCGGTAGAAGGTTAGGAGCTATTAATAAAAAGGAGATAATAGTCGAGTTAGTTAACTACTATTTTAGTTAGTAATTAGGTATAGAGCGTATTATACCCAGTTTTCCTTAATACGTAATATATAGTACGGCCCCGGCGGATTACTCCGTCGGGGGAATAAAATCCTTATAATATTAGGACTTTTTATATATTATAAATCTCTTAGTTTTATAACTCTTATATAGGTTCTTACTATACTTATTAAAAATATTTATATTTAAAAATCTTTTTTTTTAATTACGCAGTGCTTTTTTATATTATATTATTAAGCTCGTCCGTCGCGCTAATTACTTAAATAAGTAGTTATTACGTAAATTTTTTTTTTTACCGATTTAACTAGTTAATCTTTAATTATAGGCCGGCTACGGAAAAGTTATTTAGTAAAAAAGCTATTTAAAATAACGGTAAAAGGCTAGTTACTTAAGTAGTTTTATTAATTAACGTAGTTTAATATAATAAATATTAACTTCTTATAAGTAATAAAGGGCTATAATTACTTAATTCCGTATAATATTTAAAAATCGCTTTTTCTTTTGTTTATTTTTATAAGGTTAGTTAGTACGAATTTCCTATCCCGTATAATATTAAGAAGTCGTTTTTTTTATATAATAAGATACTTTATTAATTTATAATAATAAAATTTAATTACTAATTAGTATTAATATCTTTATTATAAAGTAGTTAGTTTAAATTATAGGTTAATAAAGAGATTAATTAAACTATATAAATATCTACGTAATAAGTATAAAAAGGAGGTTCTAATTATAGGTTAGGCTGGCTATAATAATCGTAAATAGGGCCCCTAATTGGCCCCTGCGTAGTCGGCCGTATGCCGCGGTCGAATTGGACTTCCAATCCGATATAATAAATAGCGTGTCATCCTAATGGTCCTATAGACCCCATAGACCCCTTCCTCGTCCGGGAAGCCATGAAACTTTTGCTGTTCCTCATCGCTTTGAGCCCTCGACCAACATCTTATATCTTCAAGCATGCTGCTTACTGTTGTATCTCTCATTCAGATCGGGTATGAAGACCTTTCCGCCCCCCCCTGGTGTCGAGTCTTATTTCGTCTTGGGTCATCTTTGTTGCGTTCCAAAGTTTCCTTCATCCAGCTTCTGGCCTTACATCTGAATTTGTTCGAACAACTACCTCTGTTTGTCTCGGAGAGACGATTCCCCGGTCCCGTTGTTGAGCATTGGTAGTTTGCGGGTGTCGGAGTGATTTGCAATCGGTACATGGAAGTGAGATCTCGCTTCCCAAGTTGGGCTCATTCATAGAACCACCCGTATAATCTGCCTTTAAGCCGCTTCTGATGTGTTGTTCTTATTCGGCTGAATTTTGTTTCCCTTTCTTGGCATACAATTTCCGCAGTAACCTATCTTCGGGGTCCTCGGGATCCTCGGGGTCTTCATACTTGCGCTGTCGCTTGAGTCCCGTTGCGACTTATATTTGCTATTGAAAGCAGAGATAGTGTCTGTAGTGAAGGCAATATTCTCTTGCGCCTTCTTTGTTCACAATCACCCTCATGAATCTCACGTATCATTTGTCGCCCACGGTCAGTATTAGAGATCTCAGCTTGCAGCCGGCGGTGGTCGCCATTTTGAGCACGATTCCTGCCGTCAATGAGCTCCCCCAAGTTAGAATCGTTTGACATCTATCTTGCAAGCTCCGTTTTATTCAAGCAAGCTTTTTTAGAGTGCCTATAAGACCAGAACCACAGCCATACTGCGAAAGGATTTCTGCAACGGTCCTCCTCATAACAGCGAGAAATTTGACGGACAGGGGTGGTTTGTAGGGGGCCACCTGCACATTGAACGTCACATCGACAGTGGTTTGAGCCCTTATTTACCTCCCGTGAGTCCCGTCCTTGCTTCACAATTGACAGTCCCGATCATTAGGAGCCTGGACCGTTTTGGCCGCCGAGAATAACTCCAGCGCTTCGAGTCAATGAGTTTTGGAGTCTCCCGCGCGCGCAGTTTTGCTGACGTGAACTTAAAGTTTAGGGCTTTATTCATGCTCGTATTGAAAGCGCTCTTTTGACGTCTCATAATTAGCGAGAACGAGGACGCAACCCAAGGAGAGACTTGGCCTGAGTAGTCATCCTGGCAGATTGCCCCCTATAGAAAACAGAGTGCCCTAACCGGGCCCACCAACTTACTTGCTGGTCCGGGTACTTGAACCATTTGAATTGAAGGACCTGACTCAGCGGGAAGGAGAAGCTTAAGAGCGCGGTCAGGGCGTCTCTGACTTAGGTTGCTGCCAAGAACATGGGGGCTGAACTTATGTAGGGGGGGAGGTCCAACCGTCCAAAGAGCCTGGACCTGATTAGCATCGGAAAGGGACGAAACACTTAATCAAAAACCAACAGTGAGGGCCAACTTTTACTCCTGAATTACACTCATTCTGACGGAAACAGCTCGGTGGCCTTCCCATGTGCTCACCCTGTCGCCATGTTTTCCCATCCTCGACGCTAATATGAACATAGCCGCAGAGTTTTGCGTCGCCCGAGCCCGACATTGCACGTATCGGAGTGCTCTCGATAGGCGCAGAGGATTCTCATCAGGGCGTACGCGCAGATGAACTCCCCGAAACACCAGTGTTGATCCCGTTGTCGTGTTCGTACTCTTCAATCCACACAATGACTCGTGCGAGAACAGACTCAACGCCCCTGAGCAATGTTGAATAACCCGTCCCAAGCTCATCAACCGCTTCGATTGTTGGAACTTGAGATTCCCCTTCGCGCCGTAGTCGAGTGAAGTTAAGCACCTGCAAGACCCGGTTGTACAAGGTCATGAGTTCTTCCTTCTTCTTCAGGAGCAACTGGTAGTCTTCCGCAGTCTTGGGTTGTTCCTCAACTTCGCGAGTGTCCAGATGTTCAAGTGCGACTGACACAATTTTTGTCACGGCCGCGATGTCTTGTGCGTTTATGCCCTCAGATGTGGGGGTGCTCGTTGGCGGGTTATCGTTGCCCTGATGGTACGTCAACGGTTTTGCTGGCCTTTTTGGCAATCAACTTGCCCTGGGCCGATTGGAAGGAGACGTACATCGACTGAGCCGGCCATCATCAAATGTTTGGTGTTCGACTATTTGTACGACATGAGTGCATGAGCTTGCTTGGTTCGCGAAGCGGGAAGCCGAGGATTCAATGTGTCTGATCAGTTGCAGTCGGATTATTGTGAGATTAAGGCAGCGTTAGAGATGTTGGAAGTAGGAAGATGGGGACCTGTGGGAAGATAAGGTAAGCGACTTTGACAACAGAGAGGGAGAGTGAGATCAACGACTAGGTAGGTAACAACCGTGGGAAATCCGAAGCGCTCAGCAAGGAAAATGCTCTTTGACGCCCTTTTCTTATGTTGGAACCATGTTACTGACCCATGCTCTTTCCGCTGGGCAGATTCTATCAACTCCAAGACATGTCAAATCTGCAAAAGGGCAGAGTCTTTCATTCAAAGTACAACGGCGGTAAGGCTGAAATACTCCTCAGGCCTGAGCATGAATGAAGGAAGGCAATTCTGTCAGGGATCTGACTCAGCTGTCACCAGGTTGACCCAGGTTGCCTCCCGCCAGACCAACTGCTTAATTACAAGCCATGTCCCATACTAGTGTCACATATAGCATCGTCCTGTGGTTCTGTTGGTATTTCATCGCATTTATCCTCGCGGGTTCATCTCGAGCCACGCGTGCTAAAACTCAGTCACCTCCTATCGTCGATTCGTTGCTGGGCTCTTCCGGCCAAGTGTCCCATCCAGAACTCCGGTCCGCCACAGCCAGAACGCGAGGCCAAAGAGATTCACTCAGAGCATGCTCAACAACAAATTGACGCGCGTCATATTCTCGATGAGGGCAATTTGAACACGGTCGAAAGCGGCCTGGAGTGTCTGTCCCATATTACCGCCCCGGATGACTTCCATCTCAATCTTGAGTACTGCCTTTCGCTGGGCCTTGTAAACCGCTAGTCCTCTCGTGTACTTGACGCGCTTGCGGCGACGCCATCTCTTAGTAAGGTAGGCATCAATGTCGAGGTCGATCATATAGTCTCCGACCTCGTCATGAGCTGCGACGAGAGCCTGAAAACACGAGACGATTAGCATGGCAGTCATGATCGATTGGGGGCCTTCAAGAGCGAATGTTGCTTACGTCGAGGAAGAGCTGCAATTGCCAGAGGACTACGGGGCTCTGGTTCTTCCACAACAACATCTCCACTTCTGGTTTGTACGCGAGAAAAGGCTTCTCGGTCTCTTCGGAGGTGCCGCCTCTCTCGGATCCGTCTTCCAAGACTCCGTCTTCGACAGTTGCCTAGCGAGTAAATAACCGATTAGCAAAATTTCCGAGGCATCTGGTGAGACCTGAGCTTACGCTGTGGGACGTCGCCATGGTTGTGGTTTGGTAAGTAGCCGTCAATATTGTTTTGATTGGAAACTTCTCGAGGGTGAAGGGATGCTTCTCGGCCGAAGAAGTATTAGGCAGAGAAAAGGTTTCTCTATCTTGTCGATTAAGAAGATTATCCCACAGGCACCGTGGGCTCTAATGATGTCTCTGCCTTCCGCCGATGGAGCAAGGGGAGGCACGCCATCCAGGAGCCTCAGGTGACGAGCGCACCCGGAGATTCCATGTGTCCCATTCAGGCTATTTGTTGAGAGTTTGTAAGTCTCATAATTCACAAACCATCTGGTGTGCGGGGGCCGTAGGCCACTTGTTTGAAGTGAGTGACGAGGCTCGAAATGGTTGGTCGACTTCTTTGCCCTTTCTAGTGGAAGATTCGCTATCGTTGCGTCTAAGCTAGGAGGTGTCGACGGGAAGAAAAGAGTCAGAGAGATCGAAAGTCCCGGTCTAGAGAGCCTGCCTCCAGCCGGCATCAACAGGGTGAAAAATCCCGTGAACTCGAAAACTAGATGGTTCGCGCGTTTGTTCTGATAAGAAGAACTGACGATTTCTTCGAGCATATTTTTATGTACCACTGAACTGCTTAGAGCATTCTTCTTTATAGCACTTAATTGCTCCGATCAAATTCCTTTGTAGCACTTCATCGCTTTATTGGGATTGTGCCGTCCGAGGTAGATCGTCTGGCGTATGAGACGAGGAAGTCAAAGTTGCGGCGATTGCTCACCAGGTTGAGACTGTGATGGAGAAGGAAGGTAGCTAGGACAATGTGACGGATCAACTTCCGTCCCATTTGAGCTGCCTTACAGACAGGGAAGGAAGCTTCCTTTGTTGAGTGCCTCAGGCGGTGAGCCAGTGAGTATTCACCTTGACACTTGTCTGTCACAACATAAAGGCAATAATCATGTTGTAGGACAAAGGAGCTCATGGGGCTATTATTTGACTCGTTTCTTTGACTGTAATCACGCGCCAGCAGACTTGATTTGTCTAGACTTACTTACAGCACACACTTCCAAGTATCAGGATCTTTGTAGTCGCCAACGCCTTGGTACACGTTGTGGTATGGCCACCTGCAATGTCTATGTTTGAAATCAACACCACTGTCACTGGTGCCATTCTTGTACCGGGTCCCCATGATGGTGTCTGGAGCCACTTCGCTCTCAATCCATCGAACCATCGCCATCAGCACGTTTTCCTCCAGTGCCAGACTGGCAGTGCTTGCTGACTGGTGGCTGATAAAGGTCGCCCCATTACCGCTGCCGCAATGGGACATGCCAGATATACGGAAAACTCGGTAGAAATCGTCAAGAGCCTCTGAGTTCATGCCCATAATTTGCGAGACATATTCGTAATATCGATGGGAGTTCTCACTCGACAGAACGCCATCGGCTAAACCGTCCAGTAGAGAAGCTTGCCACCGCGGTTCTAGAAAGCCGATAAATCACCATCCTAGGTATCGATATTGAAGTGGCTGAGACCAGAAGCAATGGTGTAGTTCTCCGGACGGAGGGTCATAGCATCCCAGTTGGAGTCGTTTGAAATGGCATAACGATACCAATAGATGCATGCCAAGCCTCTGCTCATCTCCAGAATGAGTGGAGGCAATCAAGAAAGTGAGGAACCACAACGTGAGCAAGTTCCCATCGTTATATCCGCTGAGGCAACATGTACTACTGCCAGCTACCGGGGTTACCGGACCTGCCCATCATAGCTGATTGAAGCCTCGAATAGGTTTGAGGCCCTGTCGTTGGCAATGATAGTGGCTGCACTCGGCCGAAACGGGTATGACATCAGCCCCTCCGGACCATTGAACTTGCAGCAAGAAGAGAGGGAACTCAGTCAATGCTACTACGCTTCTTTTTATTCCAGAACGAGTTTAAGGCACAAGGAAAAGAGAGCACATATTCTCGCAGTCTAGAACCCTTACATAAAAATCGGCAAGACATTGCAATAACTCAGCGAGGTTATGCGATGGTTCTGTTTGGTTTCAAAAGGTGCTCCAAACCAGCGTCCGTTTCGTCATGGGCTGTCTTCACTGTTGGTGTATACCAGGTCAACTGGCCATGAATTGGATTTCGGCAGATTTTAGGCGGCCTTGCGGGAAGCTAGTCTTCTCAAGCATTGTGCCCAGAATCAACGTTAGACTCCCTGTATATGAAGTGCTAGAAGATGACTAGACCCTGACCAAGAAGTCGGAATGATGTTACTCGCTGGTGCCTAAGTACCTCCGAGGGAATGTTTGCCTCTTTAGGTAGTTGCCAATGGTTATCGTTGCCGGTGATCACTTTACGGAGTGCTCAGGAACTTCGAGTGTGAGGACTCACCCCTGTCCCGCTCACTGCGGTGCGTCTGGTGGGTCATTTAGCAAGTAAGGTTAATTTGTGTCTGGGTCATCAAGTCCGGGCTTATGTCCATTATGTAAACCTCAAGTGTGCTGACATACTACTTAGCCGCACTATCTTCTTAGGAAACCTTCTCTTTGCAAGTATAGCGACCAATATCGAACCCACACTTTTTGGCAAGTGTACACGTACTTTCCATGTTACTTTGAAACGGTTTGATCATGCAAGCTGTAAGCCATTTCATATAAAGCTCAGCGACTATTCACAGAAGCGATAGAAACCATTGTCGATCTTTACTGTTTGATACTTGACTTAGTACTCAACTCGTTTGAGACCAGATGTGCCTTCTACGAACCCAGAGTAGCTTCAGAAAGAGCCAGAGAGAGGTAGACATCGACCGGGCCAGGATAGTGAGAGGATCTCTCATGGACTCATGGCTCTGGGAGTTCAGGTGTGATCTACTTAGTGAATGGTACCTCGGGTTCTCCGAGTCGGCCCGAAGATGCGTCCATATCTACTGAAAAGAATGTGTTCTTTGGGTCTCCCAGGTTAGACACAAAGCCCACATGGCTGATGTATCAAGAGGCAAAGAGCTTCGGGCCTCTCCGAGAGACCTCGCGCAGGAATAGGATACGAGAGCGAGTGTGGGTCGTGAAAAATGGAAGTCGGGTCACGTGACGGATCGTGAGGCTTCAAATGATTGAAGCTATCACGATAATAGGTAGGTAATGAGAAGATTACGTAGGGAGTAGGATACAAGTTAGCTTTGGACACCCCTATTGTACCATTTCTTTCGTATTAATGGCCGTTTGTCACAGTTTAACTCTTCTGTGAAACCATGTAAAGAAACAATAGAATGAATTTGAACACTTGATGCCAGTTGGTCGCAAATAATCTACATTTCCACTTTCTCTCATTCGACAGTCTTTGTGTGGTATCTAGGTATGACTAAGCTTGTAGCGCATTCCATGTAGAAAACTACCTAGTAGCTTAGCCTGGCTGTTTTTGATGGGGGGAATCCGAGGATGTGGCTATGCGTTCAATTAGGTGGGGCTGTGCTGCGATGCTTGCGTACACGGGCTGATCAAGGAATTTTCCTCAATTGTCATATCAATGGAATACCTTCCGCTCGTCCACTCTTAGTGCGTGGAGATGCTGTCATTTTGGAAGTTAGAACGCATCAAGCTCTTGAGAGGACGCACATTCATGAATCGCGAATGCCGACAGCTGAAAAGGGCCCACTGACTGGGATTAAGAGCTCCGCGCGTTCCACGGGGAACGGTGATTGACGAGAATCGCCCGCGCGACGACAGCATGGTTCGAGAAACTCGCGCCTCAGCGCGTCACAACGATTCGAGCGACATCGGAAGCACAGTGGCAGACAACGCCAGGGCCCAAGAGACTCGCCGCTCTCACAAGAAGTCTCGGAATGGATGCGCAGAGTGCAAGCGCCGTCACATTCGCTGCGACGAGCGTCAGCCCTCATGCGCGAATTGCGAGGTGGCAGAACGTGCCTGTTTCTTCCCACCGCCAAAAGTGAGCAAGCAGAAGCGCAGACAAGCACAAAAACCTCAATCACAAGGCGAAAGCTCACAGGGCACATTGGTGCGAAACGCCCGATCACCATCACCAGGCTCCAGAGGAAGTAGTCATGGCAATACAAACAATGACGCGAATGCGCTGATTGAGCGCGCACAGCTGCCCTCACAACCAGCTCATCGTCAACAAAGCAACTTATCCGAACTCACTCATGCGCCAAGCCATCCGTCTCATGGCCTGCCATCAAGGCCTGCAGACGTGCCAGCCGCGGTTGGTCTCGGCCTTAGCTCTCATCGAGGTGACCAGACTCAATCCCCAGCTTCGACGACGCAGCTGAGCGGCACCCATCCTCCTCCTCCATCTCTAGACTGCCAGCTCGGCTTGTCAATATTAGGCACGCCAAACGCACCCTCAGAGGCCATCTACACACCACAGCACATGATATTGCTACACCATGCAGCCTCAGTCCCATACTTCACCGGCCCAGCCCGAAGCGCCCTCGACATCGCCGTCCGACGCGCCGTGGACTCACCCTACCTCCTCGACGAGATCCTCGCCTTCACAGCCTTCCACATGATCCAGCTCTATCCCGGGTCATCCGCCCATCTCCACGACCTCGCCACAGAGCTCCAGAACCGCGCTCTCTCATCCTTCACACGCCTTACGGAAACAGTAGCCAGAGACGACAAGGTCACCGCCGTCCCTCGCTTCCTCTTCTCCGCCATCCTGGGCAGGCATGTCCTCGCCGACACCCTCGCTCACTACCGCTCCGACTTCAAGTCCTTCATCGACCGCCTCGTCGAGTGCTTCAACCTCAACCGCGGCGTCAAGTCCGTCACCCTGCCGGCCCGGAACTTCCTCCGAGACACCGAGCTCGCACCCGTCCTCAACGTCATCCTCGAGGCCGAGAAGAGGATGAGCACGAGGGGCGACGAATGCGGGTCTCTGAAACGCCTCCTAAATGACTCCGACCTCAGCGATTCGAGCGCGAGAGCGTGCCACGAAGTCATTGGGCTTCTGCAGTGGTGCTTCGACATTTGCCGCGTCCTCGACGAAGGAGACTATGCCCAGGCCGCGTCGTCGTTCTCTGTAAAGGTGCCGGTCGGCTTCGTCGATATGCTGCGGAAGCACCGTCCCGAGGCCCTCATCATTCTGGCACATTACGGCGTCTTGCTGCACCGTTGTCGTACCTTTTGGCCCTTTGCTGACGCTGGCGCCTTCATTATCCGCGCCGTTGCTAGGCATTTGGGTAATTACTGGCAAGAGGCGCTTTTGTGGCCCCTGCTAGTGCTTGAAACTGAGCCGTAAGCCATTGTATACCGATTCCACGTCGCTGTACAGGCACTGGATTTGAGACACGAACCATATGAGCACAGGATCTACTCGGGAATCATCTTAGTAAGACTGTGTATATATGGTAACGTCTACACCACGCTGGGACACTACCTCAAAATTATGTCAACATGTTTTCCAGCATTGTGTTCCTCAAATCAGGTGTCCTTTTTCCCAATCCAATTACGGGAAAGCGGCCTTGTTCGCCTCCAAGAACTCCTTCCAAGTAGTCGCCTTCAGCCCAACGCCAGCCAAAAGCTCCTGACTCTCCTTCAGGTCCTTACCGGCATAGTACCCGGGCTCGTCAATAAAGAGGTGGTTCTCGAGCATCTCGTCAGCCATGGCAGCCATCGGACCAGCGAAGAAGGACTTGTACGTCGCAGCGTCGACGGGCACGAAACGGGCTGTCTTGCCAGTGACTTGCTCAAACTCGGCGACGGTCCGCGTGGGCGTGTAGTAGTCCTCAGCTGCCAAGATCTGCTTGCCGAGGAGGGTGCTCTCATTGCGGATTGCCGCGACGACGTACTTGCCTACAAAATGAAGGTATTAGCATCGGACTGAGCGCTTCTAGGAATCACTCACCAATATCGGACTCGGTGTCGATGAGAGGGAACTTGGCCTTGTCGCTGACAGGATACGCCAGGTTGTAGACCCCATCCTCGCCCTTGCGAATCATTTGCAGTGCAGAGAAGTTGCTCATAAAGTACCCCGGCAGGACAAAGGAGCTGGGGATGCCCTTGGCGCGGATGTAGCGCTCGACCTCGGCCTTGTCGTCAAAGTGGACGACATGCTTGAGGCGGCCGTTGGTGGTCTCGGTGACGTGCAGCAGAGACGAGTAGATGAGGTGCTTGACGCCGGTCTCGGCCGCGACGTCGGCCACATTCTTGCCGTGGGCCTGCTCTTCGCTGGCGCCACCCGTGAAGTTGGGCGTGGTCATAAAGAAGACTGTGTGGGAGCCCTTGATCGCCTCGGCGAGAGAGGTCTTTGAGTTCATGTCGGCCTTTCCCCATGTTAAAAATCTCTCAGTCTACATCAAGAATAAAAGCGGTCGGATCATACAGAAACGACTTCGACGCCCTTGCTGGCTAAAGCTTGAGCTGCGGGCTTAGAGACGTCCCGAGTGATGCCACGAATTCTGTACTCCTTTGATAGAACGGCGTCGGCGAGGGCTGCTCTTACGACGGAACCGCCCTGATTGCCAGTGGCTCCGAAGATGGTGAGAAGTTTAGACATGTTGAAGATACAAGACGTGTTTTCGGTTTGTGTCTGGCGGGTTGGTCTGTGTTGAGGAAGATGATGGTTTTCAGTCTGTGAGATGTGAGGGGGGAAGCTAGAAATGCACACGAGCATCGCTCAACTTTATAGCTACAGCCCGATTTGCAGTCACATGCGGTACGTATCTTTGTCGTGTTCCTATACTTCCATTCTCTTGCCTTTGACGGATCTACGCAAGCATGCCATGAATCAAGCAGTTGCGTCTCGGCTCTGAGCATCGGCCCACGATGTGGGCCTTTGGAAGGCGGGATTCCCGACTTACAAACACTGTTCCACCAAGGACCGGACTTTCAGCCGTCGGTCAGATTCTCATCAAATTCAATTCTGATATGATAAGCAAGAAACAATGACGTGGAAGTTGAGGTACACGTACATCTTCGGGGATAGAGACGAAGTTACTCTTGCCAAGGCTACATTGAGTGCGAGTCGGCCTTCGTCGGAGACCGTTGCCACGTGGGTGTGGATACGCCCTATGTTAGAAGCTTCTCTATCAATTTCCTGATTCTAATTGCAAGTCTTCTCTTCGATTTCACTTCCTCGATCTCTTGAACAAGTGCGCTTGATAGGAGTACCACTATCTAGGTCCTTCCTCTATCCTTCAAGCAGGGCTCACGAATCACTTACCTTAGTATAAGTAGATTCGTTAGCGGGATATCAAAGGGCATGGTCCAATTACGTTTCGTCTGCGGCGAATCTTATTGTACAGTTTCGGAAATTTTCACAATGTGTAAGAAATATAGTTTCTTCTTTCTTGAGCATTGAACATCCTTCTTGAGCATTAAACATAACTTTGGATATGATTGCAAATAAATAAAAGACGATAGTTAGGTTTGTTAAGAGAGCCGATGCTACCTTTTGAACCGTCAAGCTTGACACATGCTTCATCGTTGAAATTCCATATAGACCATTTCTCTTCGATTATTACAATATAAGCCGTATTACTACAATGGCTCTTGCTTTCTTCTACCCAGGACGCATCTGTGACGTGATTCCAAACGCCCTCCTCAAGACCGAATACTACCTGCGTACTCGCTCTCCGCCTTCAGCCAAGTCTCAAAGTCCTTCAGCCCAGGATACTCCTTTCTCAGCGCCGCAATGTCAACATCATACCCAACATCGTGGAACCACTTGAACATGTACCCAAAGTCCTTCACCATCGTCATGATCAGCCAACACAAGACCCTATACGTCCCAGGCAGCTCATTGCCCGTATTCCTCTTGAACACCACAGCAAACTGCTCAATCGTCAAATCGTCGCCCGCAAGCGAGACCCCGCGGCCCTTGTACTTCTCAGGGTGAAGAAACGCCTCGGCGCCAAAGTAGCCAATGTCGCTGACAGCAATAAGCTGCAGCGGCTTCTCCTTGACCGCCATGCGCCACGAGGTGGTGAAAACCCTCCCAAAGAGGTTGTCCGTGAGGTTGTCCATGAAAGCCACGGGGCGGAGGACGGCCCACTCCATGTCGGTGCCCTTGGACTTGTTGAAGAGGTGCTGCTCGATCTCGTGCTTGTGGGCGAAGTGAGGCACATTCGTCGCGTTGTCTGCGCCGTGACGCTCGACGGAGGTGTAGACGAAGAATTTGACGCCTGCTTTGAGGGATGCGTCGACGAGGGCTTTGCCTTGGCCTAGTTCGCCGCCTCCACCTTGGCCGAAGCCCATCGGGACCTGGAATGCACATCAATATCAGCCAAGTTTGTGCACACAACAGAAACGTATTGTTCGCTATCAAAAGGTGGGAGTTTTGTAGGTACCTGGACACTGAAGACTCCCCAGATAGGAGATGAGGCGACATCTTGCGCAGTCTTGAAAAGGGCAGTCGGGTCGGCCAAGTTACCCTGGACGAGATGAACTTTGGACGACTTTTTCAAGAGACGCTGGGCGGATCCGGAGGTTGCGTCGCGGGTGACGGCGAGGATCTCAAAGTCGGCATTCTGTTCGACGAGGTGGTTGATGACTGCGCCGCCCTGCTTTCCAGTCGCGCCGCAAACCAGAATTGCTCGTGCCATTATCGATGTTATTATTGTGAGATTGATTGTTTAGATGTTTGAGTGTTGATACAGTATTTGAGTGATACACAGAAACCACACCTTCGAAAATCGAGACAACAACTCACGTCAAATACATTCATTCTCCACGAGGCAGCGGAGTTTCACAATCATCATGATGCGCCCGATAGAAAAGTCCGCGGCTAGGAAGGTACCGATCTAGCTAGGGAGGATCGGAGTGGTGACGCTTGCGAGAATGCAGCATGCGACGTTGGGAAGCTACTGAGGAAAGATGACCAATCCTGCGGCGCATGTTCCTTCGATACGCCCAAAACCGGGGCCGAGACGACCTTCTTCTCTGACTGGCATGGTGCGCTGTGGGCCTCGCCCTCCGACGAACGCCGAGTCGGAGCGCGAAAGTGGGTCTTCTAAGACGGCCCGAGGCGGGGGGAAAGGTGTCCGGCTTCCTGTTGTGGCCGTTTCTTCGAGGACCTTGATGTCTAAGCATTTGACCTCTCTCTTCATATTCTTTTAGGTAAGAAGGCAACATCTCTTTCTTGTTTGTTGACATTGAAATTGTCTAAGAACACGTGACAAAGAGTATGCTGCAATTCCAAATATTTCTCAAATCCCAGAACATCCATCATTAAGTTCAGCGGTCGATTTCTTGTTACCCAAAAATAAAGAGCCGGAGATCGACCTCCCCCAGACGGCACACGTTTAGCCCGCGCCGGCTCCCGATCGGGCGGAATATGATCCCTGATACAGCGTACCACTAGCATCATTCAGACCACAAACTGACATCACCAACTCTGGGCTACCCGGACCCGAGGTTCCCTTCATTTCAACAACTAGAAACACGACAGGGACCTTGCGTGTATGGAACAACAAGAGCCTCGTCGGGCTTATATTTCATTCGCTCCTCGAGCCAAACTCAGGTCCCATTTGAGTTTTCATGCCAAGTTCGAGCACCGCAATTCCTCAATAACCTTTGTCATCCTCTTGGCAAACATCAGGCTAAGAAACGGCAACTATGAATAGAATTTCGTTTGATGTCTCAGCAAGTAAAACTCTGCCAAAGTTTGCTCAGGAAAGAGGTTTCCTACCTAAGCCGACTGTATTAGGAATAGAATTCCGCGGTGACAATTGAACTCTTTGTTCAGCTGTAGTCATGTAATCTCACATGTTAACCTCTCAACGTCGCGTCCAGAGCGCGATGCCATCCAGTGAAACAGATAAAACAGAAGGGAGACAGATATAATGACAAGCAACAAGCTACGAGTTATAGTCATAGGCGGCGGCATAGCAGGCCTCTCCGCCGCCGCCGTCCTCCGTCAAAAACACGACGTGACAGTCTACGACCGCGACGATCCGACCTCATCCTCCTCCTCCCCCGCAACCGCCCCGGAGTGCGGCGCCGGCATCGGCCTTGGTCCCAACGGCACGAAGATGCTCAAAAAGGCCTTTCAATTCAGCCCTGAAAACGTCAAGGCCACGATCTGCGCCGGCTCGAGGACGTACGATAAGCAAGGGAATCTGTTACGGGAGATGACGGGCGTATCGGAGCCGTTTGGGAGCGAGTGGCTGCTGATGCACCGCGGCGACTTGCGGGACGAGCTGTTGAGGCTCGCGACGGGGGACGCGGCCAAGTTGGGGATTTCGGGACCGCCGGCTACGGTTGTGGAGGGGGTTCAGGTTGTCGGTGTTGATGTTGAGGAGGGGAAGGTGAAGTTGAAGAATGGGGAGGAGGTAACAGCCGATGTGATTGTTGGTAAGACTACACACATGCATGGGACCATATCAGACTTGTTGCACAGGTATCCAGGAATTGACGGACATGCTTAGGCGCAGATGGCATTCACTCCCTCGTCCGACAAGCTGTCCTCGGCGGGCCATCTCACATGGTATCACCGGGTGCCTCACTCTACCGGTTCACGTTCCCGCTTGAGAAGGCGAGGGATATCCTGGGAGGGTACCCGGCGGCGATAGATCCGTCCAACAGCAACTTTCTCAACATGATGACGGCCGACGACGAGACGCACCGCAACATCATCTTTTATCCCTGCCGTGACACGACGCTACTCAACGTCGTGGCGAGGATCCCCGACGCCATGCTCTCGGTGGAGAGCATCACGTCTTGGAACGCCGAGGGGAGCGCGAAGGAGATGCTGGATCACTTTTTCGACTTTGCCCCGTGGATGCTGGCGATTATGAAGTAAGTCTTATCCCTCCATCGTCACCTCACAATCAATCAGAAACATGAAACGAGAGTCGCTCACACCAAGCACATCAAGAAACGCTCAAAACATCCACCTCTACAAGGTCAAGGACGCAGACCCGCTCCCAACCTACACCCGCGGCTGCGCCGTCCTCGTCGGCGACGCAGCGCACCCGATGACGCCGTTCCAGGGCCAAGGCGCGACACAGGCGATCGAGGACGCCGAAGGATTACGGCTGCTTCTCCATGAGAGTGTCCGCGCCGATGACCTGGAGAGCATCACGTTGGCGCTGCGAACGTGGGACTCGGTGCGCAGGCCGCGCGCGTCGCAAGTGCAGCAGAACTCGAGGCACGTGACGGATATGTCGGCGCAGGCGCAGCTTGATCGGATGAGGTTGAACTGGACGTATAACGGGATTCACGCGGCGTTGAGGAACCGGTAGACGCGGGTGGGCGGGTGTGCCCCGCAGAGAGCATGGGACAAGTTCATGTCTAGATGGGTTGGGTGAATTCGGGTATACTGCCTACCTCCCTACTGTGTAATACCTAGCACTGATTTCTGATCAATGGATCACAGAGGGCAGGAAAAGTCGAGAGCAGACGGCTGATTCCGCGACAGCTCAGGGTCTTAGGCTACTGCAGATCTTGCCAGGGGCTAACATGTTGATATCCCCACCCGCAAGGTACATCATGAACATTGATGAATCATCGACCTAGCCTGATGCATCATTGGACGAGTTCCTGCGTCGGAATGGAAAGATCTGTGCCTGAGGTGTGCCTGGACCGTAGAATCACACGAGCCTTGAGACCGTCTGATGCTGGCAGTGGGATGGATGCACCTACGTCCTTACAAAGGGGCCCCGGAAAGGTGCATCATCGACATCATCGCTCGTCATAACCGAGCACCTCCAAAACGCCATGTCGCGCCACGGTCATATAACACCGCAAATCCACATTGCCGTCCAAGGGATGCAAAAGCACATAACCAACATAGGTGTTCACTGATTCTCGCAGCTGTACATTGGAAAGAACCGGAAAGAACCAAAAGAACCCCCAAAACACCTATACATCTCGTTTAAGAACCAACACCCAGTTGGCAACACACGATTAAAAACACACATAACCAATCATGTCATCATCAAGAGCTCTCCGCCTTCAATCGGCCCTCCGAAACCCCATCCTCCGCACCTCCGCACAGCTCGCACCCCGCCGGGGCTACGCCGTCAAGGAGCCCCCAGCACCAAACCCCATAAACCCGTCCGGTTCAGCACCGTCCCGCCCGACTCCGTCCCCATCAAACCCCAAGGTGGGAACCAAGCCAGATGAAATCAGCAACAGGCAAGCCTTCACTCTTTTCCGCCCTTCATCACAGCTTCAATTCACTCTTTGGTGTCCATACAACTAACGCGATCGGTCTCGTAGAAGTGCACTCTACCTCGTCCTCGGCGTCGCCGCAGCCCTGGGCGGCACCTTCGCCTTCCTGACCGGCGCCCCAGACCGCGCAGCAGGCGTCGCGGACTCCGTCACCCGCGGCGGCGGGCCGTCCATCACGCCCGGCCTGGGTCCCAAACCCTCGAGCGAGCGGAATCTGGAGAACACGACGGGACGGGATGCAAACCGGCAGACGGGGTTGGCGGGGATAAAGAGCAAGCAGACGGACCCGAACCAGCTGCAGGCGAGCAATTGAGTAAGACTCGCTTGACGGAAATGAAGATGACGTTGGGGTAGAAGGATACCTGTAATTGTACGCAAAGCAGACTTTCAATTGAAGTCACGTTAAGATTGTCTTCACAAGACATAGCTCCCGTCGCGGAGGTTCCCCCTGTGTACCGAAGTTACATCGAATACGTGTATTCACACCCAATCAACAATCCTCCCTCCCGTATATAGCTCTGCCGTGCTCCCCGGAATTCGTGTATGCATGGATCATGCGGGGAAGGATTACTACGAAGTCATTTCCGTTCCCCGTCCCGCTTCGTCGTCCCCCAATAAGGGTCTTCTGTGTACGTCTAATAATTTCCCAGACCACCAAACCCTGTCTTTCAACTCTATATAGAGTGCTCTAACTACGGCAGACTGCAAGAGGCACTCTGCTAAAACACTTTTTTCATATGTTAAAGCAGAAATCGTATTTTACAGTTACCCCACTACTTAGGATAGGGTCTAGACTAGTATAATAACCTATAAATAGGGGTTATAGAGATTTATAACTTAAGAAATACTTTAATTTCGTAATATATTAAACCGTACAGTAATATATAAAATTATATAATATCGTACCTTAACGTAAAAAATTTTCTTCTCTTTATAACTTTATTATAAAAATAACTACTACTTTTTACCCTCTTATAAATAAAAATTACTTTTTACTTAAGTTATTAAACTAATAACTCGCTTATAAATATTATAATATAGATTTATAATAACTTCTAGTCTCTATATAAGACGTTACTAAACTAATTAACCTTATAATACCTCTTCGTAAAGCTATTTTAAAACGATTAATTAATAATAATACTTATATAAGCTCTGCCCTTTTTATATAATAAGAACGTATAAATATATAAGCCTTAATATTAATAAAATCTCTTTTTATAAGCTTAAAAGAGCGAGAACGAAGTATTTAATAAACGAAAAAGGAACTAAAGTAATTATTAATAATTAATATTTTTATTATATTATATAACGTATCCTTTTTTAAGAACGAACTTAACGGTTTTTAAGTAACGACTTATATTAATATTTAAGTTATTAAGAAGTTTATTAAAAAAGTTTAGTTTAATCGCTTCTCGATATTTACTTTATATTAAGATATAATACGATCTATTATTTTATATTTTATAATAAACTAATAAATTCTTTTAATAGAGTAGATAGTATTTTTAATTAATATAAAGAATCCTTATAATATTTTAAAATACTATAAAGTAGTATACGAAGCTATAAATTTAAAAAGATTCTTTTTTAAAACTACGATCTTATATAAAAAAAATAATTATTAACTTTTTATTATTTTTAAACTAAAATTAAGTTACTAGTTATTAAACCTTAGTTAATAAAAAAGGGAAAAGGTCGTATAAAGCTAATTATAACTAAAACTTTAGGCAAAACGATATATAGAAATGTTCCGAAAATACGGCTTTTAATAGGTATTAGTATTAAACTAACGATAAAGATTAAAGAGGAATTATTAGTTAAGTAAGAAAAGAAGATTATTAAGAAGGAGGTAAAGGCTAAGAAAAAGGTTAAAAAGGATAAAAACGATAAGAAAAACGAGATTATAGTAGTTTAATAAAAAAATAAAGTTTATAATAATAAATAACTTAGTATATTATAAGGATAGAAATGAGCATTCTCGTTAATAAATAGTTTAAAATAAACTATAATTATATTTATAATTCCTCTTCGTCCTTAGTATTACTCGTAATTATAAAGCTATTTAATACTCTAAGATTAATTCTAAAGTTTTCTAATCTCTATTTAACTTATATAATACCGCTTTATAATTTATTAAGTAAAATAACTTCTAGTTAGAGCTTATTACGTATATATTACTTTAGACGAATATAAAGATATTAATACGCTTTAAAATAAAAATAATTAGCCTCGCTAAACTTCGTACTTTTAGCTAATATAGTTAGGGAGCCCTTAATAATTAAAATATAAATTTATAAAATAGCTTAAGGAAGATATACGTCTAGATTATTATTATTCTAAATAGTATTTAATGGTTATTAAACTTAGTCTTAGTTAATTAGCTATATAAAGTTTTATACGGTTCGTAATATAAGTTAATAATATAATTATTATAACTAACTAAAAATAACGTAAGGGCGACCTTTTTAATAACGAATTCGATAAGAGTTCTAAATTTATATAAAGTTAATAAAATTAGAACGAATTAGTAATATATACGTAAATAGAAATATAATCTAGTTAGAGAGTATATTTATATAAAATAGCCCTTAGAACTTAAGTAGTTAGAAGTATTTTTATAAACGTAAGTATACTTATATATACTAAAATATATATTACTTACTCGTTAATATACTAATCTATTTTAATAAAGACGATTTTACTAACTCTTAATCTTAATATTATAAATACTTTTACTAAAGATTTAATAATTACGGAATATAATTAGACTTTTTATTATTAAACGGTATTATAAAAAGTAATAATAAATACTAGATATAAAAACGGTTTTTTTCTCTCGGTTTAAATAAACTTATAATAATATAAATCCCCGTTATTAAATAACGATAAGATATTATATAAGTATATTCCGGGACGTATAGGTAGAAACCCTTATATAGAACTATATAATAAACTATAAATAAGTATTAATATTAGTATAGATTTTAAATTTAAATAGTAGAAGCTTATCGTACGTATTTAAAAACTAAATATAATTTAGTCTAGGAGTCGTAAACCCTTTATAACGGTACCTTATCTTACTTAACCGATTTTAAACTTATTATAAAAAGGTTTTATAATATATAAAGTATAGTTTATTTTGGCTAATAATATAAGCTTATTAGCGAACTTATATATAAAGATACTCTTTACTATACCTTTTAGTATAATAAGTAACCTTTAATATACTAAAAAAGAACTTTTTTAATTATTATCGTATAATTACGAGCTATTTTAGTATTTATTATTATTAAAGCTAATTCTATTAACGAAGTATTAATAATCTTATAGCTGTAATTATAAATCCTTTAGACTAGAGTTAAAAAAGGATATTTTTATTATTTAAGTATTATTAGAAAAATAATTTTTAGATACGAATTAATAAATCCTTAGAAAAGACCGTATGCTCTTTTTGTTATAAGTCCTATTTCGTAAGTTAACGTTCGAAAGTTCGCTTTATAATTCTAGTATTAGAAACTATAAAAATATATATAATAATTATATTATAGGTCTAATTACTCTCTAACTTTATAATAATTATTATTTAATATAATAAAAAATTAATATGCGGTCGTACTATTCTAAAAAAGTAGTAATATATAAAGTAAGAAACTAAGAAAGAAATTTTAAATAAGAGGTAAATATTTATATATAATTATAGCGATATATAGGGGTATCTTTTTATTTATAAGGTTTTATAAGTATATATATAAAAATATAGAGGCTTATAGGGATTTATAACGCTAAAAAGGATAGAAAAGTATATAACGATAATATATGATAAATAAAAGTTTTATAATTTTATTAGAAACGTTAAACTTTAGAAGGAGCTTTTATATAGTTAGTTACGGCCTTTTACGGGCTAAACTAAGTCCGTATATTCTAGCTTATAATTAATAAGTACCCTACGACTTTATAAGGGCCTTATTACCCGGGTATTAAGCCTAACTATGCTATATTCTAATATATACTTATATAAACTCCTATACTATACCGTATAAGAATATTAAATTAATTACTTTTTACTTAGAGTTTATATAAGTTAATAACGCTCTTTATAATCCTATATATTATTATATATACCCTTTTTATTATTTTTAGCTTACTTAGCTACCTATTTAAGGGCTTCTATTATTAAACGGAGGTATATAATAAGGATAGTACTTAGAAACTTAAGTAGAGCGCCGATACGGACTTTACTATAGCCCTTATAATTATAATTATGTTTAATAACCTTAGTAAGCGTATTATAAACTAGTACGAACCGTTAGTAAACTATAAATAGATATAAAGTAGTATAGGGTAACGTATAAGTAATAACGAGAGGCGTAATGAGCGTATATTTATATATAGTAAATATATAGTTATAACTAAAATAGCCCTTATTTATAAAAATAACGTAATTAGTAAAAATGTTTTTACTAGCTTTATAACGGGTGCATAACTCGGTACTAGTCTTAGTATTACTATATATAGTTATTTAAATAATATTAATAATTTAAATACGAGTTATAGCAATATCTAGGGGTATATAATAGCTATTCTTAGTAATCTTAAAGTTAAGCTTAATTTAATACTAGGGCTAGATTATACGGGTTAGTATAGTAATATTAAATAGTATAGGGTAGTATATACTAACTTATATAATATTAAAGTTATAAATTTAATAAAAAGTCTTTAAAAGGGAAAATAAAGAGCTTATAAATAATATAAGAATCCGTATAATAAAGAAGCTATTATATAGAGGTATATGTATTAATAAAGAGGTAAGAGGTTATTTTATAGGACGTAAAGTCGTTAGGGTATTACGTAAGTTAGTATACGGGGACCGTTAGGAGCTATATATCCTTAATATAGGCCGGAACGTTATATTAAGCGCTTATTATAAGTATTATACGGCGTATGCGATTATTAAAAAAGGGAGTATCCTATATAAAATTATTAGTATATATACGTAAATAGTTAATACTAAAGAAAAAAGTAAATAAAAAGAATTGAATTATAAATAGGTATATATACGTAATTATACTTATAATTGCGCGTATATTAGCTTAAGAAAAAGCATAATTATTAATTAGTAAAAATTATACTAGTAATTATATATAAAATTACCTAATTATAGCTAATTAATATTTCTAATTAGTAAATTGCGAATATTATACTTATAATTGCGTATATAATTAGGTAATAGTAATAAAAGTAAAGTAGAAAAGGGTATAAAGTATAATAAAGCAAAATATAATTACTAATAAGTAACTATAGGGGCATAGGTAAATTACTTACCTTACTTAAGGAATATTAGGTTAGTTAAGAAGAAAGAGAAATTAATTAATAATAGAAATTAGTAAGGAGGATATGCTTCCTAGCTGCCCCACTTTTATTAAGCGGCATAACCGCCCTTACGTAACTACTACTACTTATGGTTATAAGTAATTCCTTATAATAATATACGGGATTTATTATAATATTTATTTATATGTATAAGAAAGTCGCGCTATTGATGCCTAAAATTTACGGTAGCCATAGGTCTATTAGAAAGAACGGTTTTGGCGGAGTGCCTCTTGCAGTCTGCCGTACCAACCTACGCATCGCACTAACCCGTCAGCGACTCTGAATCCGAGCAGTGCGATGCGCGCGATGCGGAGGTTGGATTCGGGGACTATCAACATCCCGCCGAACCACGTCCTGGATCAAAAGGTTGGTTGCATTGCTGCCCGGTTGTGCATATGTTCCTGCTGATACAGCATTGGCATACAATAAGTAGCAGACACCCAGCCAGTCAACTTGTCTTCCCGCGTCGTCGTACGCTCCCGTCGTTCTCGGTATCGGATTCTCTTTGCGATGCAGGTCGGATATCGATGCTTCATGCTCAGAGGCATTCAGTCTCCTTCACTTCACTTGTCAAAGTCCACCAAAACCGAGAACCTAACTGAATCCATAGCTCGTGTATATAATGTCAATAAAAACTACTTGCACTCATCTTGCTCTTCTCGAGTTCGCTCTTTTTGAACCTGCTCTTCTTGAACCCTATGCCCGTGAAAGAACTCGTCAAACACCCGTACATCGCCAACTCTCACCCAACAGAAACCATGTCCACAGACTACACCTCAAAAACAGTCCTCATCACAGGCGCAGCCTCGGGCCTAGGCCTCTCCCTAACCCGCCACTTCCTCGCCGCAAACGCGACAGTCCTAGCCCTCGACATCTCCGACGCCTCCCTCGCCTCTCTCCCCTCCAAATTCGACGACGCCCCGGATCTCCGTGCTCGTCTGCGCCCCGTGAAAGCAGACATCACCGACCCGGCCTCCGTCTCCGCCGCAATCTCTTCTTGGATTGACGGGGGAGAAGACAGTGCGGTAGACAAAGGTAAACGACGCCTCGACGTCCTCGTCAACAACGCCGGCATCTCGGACCTGATGCACCCCATGGCCGACTGTCCCATAGCCATGTGGGACCGCCAGATCCTTGTCAACATGACGGGCAGCTTCGTCACCTCGCAGCGCGCGATCCAGCAGTTCCTGAAGCAGGAGCCCGTGGACGGGCAGAGGGGCGTGATTTTGAATGTTATTAGTGCCGCGGGGGTTCACGGCGCGAGAGCAGGTGAGTTCGAGCCATCCTTCAAATCTCATCATCATCTCATTTCATCTCCTCTTATGTCATTCTATCTCACCCCAACCACCATATGATCATTGAAAGGGGGCGAAAAATTCACCTTCTGAAAGAAACGGATCACGAGACAATATGGGAATCTGCATGAAACAGAATCTTGAGCTGACCACCAAAACCACCACAAAGGCGTCGCGTACACGGCCTCCAAACACGGCACAGTCGGCCTGACGCGAAGCACAGCAGCCTTTTACGGCCCAAAGGGCATCCGGTGCCTGGCCATCATGCCCGGTCCCATGATGACGAACATGGCCAGGGATGAGGAACACATCAAAGAGTTCCACCCCGAAGGCATCGCCATGGGTAAGACACCATCTCCCAGCGAGCACTCGTATACTACCATGTGTCTGATTGCTAACGAAACCTCGCCCATCAGTGGTGTCGACTTTCAACACCTGCCAAGGTGATCCTGCCAAGGGCGGTTGGGATTTAGGATGGTCGCCGCTGGATCAGGTATCAAAGACTGTGGTGAGCTTGTGTTCTGGTGGGATGAACACCATCAACGGCGCGCTTGTGCCGACTGACATGGGTTGGACGTCGCTTTAAACTTGGCTGGGTTAAATGAGATGTACGAATTGCGACGTCCAAACCATTGAGCACTTGCACAAGTTCCACAATGTAGAGTGCGCAATGATTCACGTCGAATAGGTAGGCAAGAATATTATAGGATACTGATTGAAACCATTGCAATTGAACTAAAGAAGAATTATTACTAAGGGACTGCATCATTAAGCTTCCGCCGTCTGTTGACCCAAACTGAATTCTCCATCCGGGTATAAGCCTTTTCGTTTGCCGTCAACTCATCATTTGGTCCATTTCTGACACAAAAGAAAAGAATTAAGGTCTACACTTAGTATCCACTGACGTGAGCAGGGGTTGAAAGAGTGTTGACGGTGCCGTTAAGACCGCCGTTGGGGTGGGCGTCATAGCTGGAGGTAGGGTAACCGGAAGTCGGGTAGTCGGAAGTGGGGATGGTGTTCAAGTCACCACCGTTGACCTGGCCGGGAGCGTGAGGAGCATACTGGCCCTGCTGGGTGGGAAGGCCATGCTTCTTGCGCTCGATGCGAGGAGCATCGGGGATGTCGGTAGACTTGTTTGCCTTACCAATGGCGAAGACAGGGCTCTCCCAACGCTCACCCTTACGAGCCAGCTCCTTGTACTCAGTGGCCTTGGAGCTGATACCTCCAGGCAGGTGAATGTTGGGGAAGATGGAATCCTCCTTGGTAATGGCGTAGTTGACCTTCTTGTCGGCAGTAACCTCGTCCGCCTTCTGCTTGGCCTGGAGAGCGCGCTTCTGCATAGCGGTGGCATACCGGTTGTAGATATTGGGAGTGTTCTCGGGGTTAGAGCGAGCCTCATCAAGGGCACGATCAGCTTCCTGCTTGACCTGGTACATGATGCTGTCGAGCTGAGTGGCCTGGTCCTTGATGGCCTTCTCGACAGCCTTCTGAAGAGCAGGGCGAAGGACCTTGAGCATGATGGGCTTGAAGAGACCAAATAGAAGCTTGTGCTTAGACTGCTTCAGCTTGATGCTCATGTGCTTGATGTCAACATCAACCTTGTCAACCTTGAAGAAGTTCTGTCTGTCATTCTTATCGGCAGAGGAGAGCTTCATCTTGAAAGAGAAGCCATCGCCAGCGAGAAGAATATCGGCGACACCAGTGTCGGTGATAGATGGGAAGCCCTGCTTGCGCTTGACGTGGTAGCTGACGTCGCGAAGATCAAGCTGGACACCAGCAACCTTCACCTCAAAGGATTGCTTGTGCTTGTTGGCGATCTTCTTGCGTCCCCAAAGGAAGTAGTTCTCGCTGTTAATCTCGAGAACGTTAGGCATGAAGTTGTCAGACTCGAGGACAAGGTTCTCAATGACAGCATCGAACTGAGGGTCGCTGTACTCGAGGCGCGGGACCGGGATATAGGCAACGTTCTCAAAGATGCCGGGAATGATGACCTCCGAGAGATCCTTCAGCAAGTGAGGCTTAAAGGTAGGCTTGCCGTTCTCGTCATTGCCCAGATCGGTGAAGAGCTTCTGGACGGCCAAGCCGAAGCGCTTGTTGAGAGGGTCCTGATCAAACTGGTCAATCAAGAACTTGATCTCGTCAAAGACACGGTCGGTGTGAGCGCGGTATTTCTCGCGAAGCAAGTAACGACCATGGTCGTACAAGTGGTTCCATTCCTGGTTGGAGTCCTCGTCCAGAATGTATCCCTGCTCGAGAAGGCAGCGGCGGACGTAGCGGTCCATAGCCTTGAACCAGTCCTTCAGCTCACGATCGTTGTCAGCATCGCGGTAGATCTGGTTGATCGACTCGAAGAAGTCTTCGGTCGAGGTGCCGTTGGCGAAGCGCTCGATCAGCGTCTTGAGATCAGACTCGGCCTGAGCGAGACCGGCACGGGTGTCCTTGACGGTACCAGTTCCACCCTGTGCCAAAGTGCGGGAGTGCCCGGCGTACTCCTCGGCGAGGTTGAGAAGAGTCTCAATGGCCTGGGAATAATCGGGGTGCTGCTGACACTCAAGCACCATCTTCTTCAAACGCCAGATGGTCTGGTCCTTGCGCTCCTGGGGCATCTTCTTGTTGAAGTACTCCTTGGAACGACGAAGGTACTCCTCCTTGCGCTGACGTGCCTGCTCCTTGGTCTCGCCATCGACGTTCTCGTTGTACTTCTTCTGAATGACATCGCGGGCAGCGTTGATGCCGCCCTGGGCATTCACACCCGAGTTGGTACCTTGCTGCTGATCGCGAGCGGCAGTCGCGGCCAGGTCATGGGGGTTCTGCGATCCGTTGGGGTGAGCGGCCTGAGTGCCTGCAGCAAGGACCTCCCGAGCATCATCGGCAGGAGAGCCCTTGTAGACACCCTGAGCCTGCTTCTTGAAGTTCTCCTTGGAAAAGTCGGGGGCATCGTGCCAAGTGTTGTCCTCAGCAGGGCGGTCAATGTCCTGAAGGGCTTCGCCGGAGGGACGGACACGCTGGGCAGCGTTGGTAGCGGCATCGCCAGCCATGTCCCGGATAAGGACGGTGGCATCCTTGACTAATATATAATGTTAGATTGTGACCAATTGGGCAGACATCGTTGTTTGACTCACGAAGCTTGCGGAACTGTCCGTTGGTGATGAGCAAAGTTCCAAGGGTCCGCAGACCCTCTAGCGCCTTGTCGCCATGCTGCTGAGCGACCTCCTTGTTGACGGGAGCGCCAGGAACGTCCACAGCCTTGGGGTCGAATTGCTCAGTCTGCCAGATGAAGTCTTGAATCAGGTTGCCCTGGTTCTTGGACAACAGAAGGTTCTTGGCTTGGATGACAACTTCGCGCGCATCGGCAATCAGTGCGCGGCCTTCGGGGGAGAGCTTCTCGGGAGGGTTTGAGAGAGCCTTGGAGGCCAGGAAACTGTTCAGGGCAACATCGATTTGGTCATTCTGTTGCGAGGGACCACGTCAGTATCATGCAATGATGTAGGGTTGCGGGTCTGGGATCAGCCAGGCGGGGGCCGCGTGGGTCCTTGCCGCCATGCCGGCATCGACGTACCGAAGGAACCTTGCCAGCCTGGAAAGCGGAGAGGATGCCGTAGAGCTGAAGCTTGCGGTTGACGTCGGCCTCCTTCTGCTTGAGATCCGTCGGCTTGTTGACGTTTGCTGACATGATGAGGGTATCGTAGCTATCGCGCAATGAAGACTGCTTGTTGAAATCTGTTTTTGGGTACGGTGTTGAGATGAGGTAGGGTGATTATCGGTAATGGCGTACAGGACAAAAAAGGGAATTCGTAGTATTGGGTATTTCGGAGGGGGGTATCACAGGGAAATTGGGTATAATGAGAATCGCCAAGATTGTGTTCCTGTTCAAAAAATGGTGAATCAGGAAGAGGTATCGTATCGATGAGGAAGAAGAGGAAGAGGTCTGTAAGAAGGGGGCACTGTAGGCGAGGAGGTGTTTATACCTTCTTTCTGGCGTCGTGTGTCCAGGGAACAGAACCTGGTAAGAATTGATAAAAAAAAAAACCTGCGTCAGAATGAAACTGGGCCAACGAATATTTGGAAGGGAGGCGGCAAAGCAACGCGCGTGGCAGGCGTTCGTCCACCTCACTACGGTGATTTAGCCAGCAGGAGGCGGGCCCGGTACTTTCCAATTAGGAGAAGGCAGGTGCAGGTGCAGTGGGAGCTTGGTCCTTCCAGCCCGGTTCACAATGGTTCCTTCCTCCCCTTGGATGAGTTGTGTGTCTACGGATAACCGCTACAAGGTACCTGCCCTGCGTGCCTTCCGTGGCCCTGCTAGCAAAGATTGGTGTTTGTGGGTGCCCCAGGTGGTCCTGTCTGGTCTGGTCGTGGAACTCGGCGATGGTGACGGTGACGTGAAGGAAGGGGGCAGGAATTTGATGCACTACGTCATCGGCCATTTTGGCAGGTAGGTGCGTGCTGTGATCGTGGGTGGAGGGAGGCAGGCAGGTACCTTCCCGCACCCGTCAGAACTTCAGACCAGGTGACTACCTGGGTACCTTCCTTGCCTGAGGACAATGTATCTTTTTCGCGTACGCACTGCCGATGAATACCTACAAAATCCTAGCAGAAAGAAGCGAGGGCAACCACAGCTGAACCTGCCTGCCCCTGCCTTGCTTACGAAGGTGCTTGCTTCAGAAATCCAGCCCCTATGCGTATGCCCCTGCTTCGCCTCGGCTGGGTCGAGTACCAAGCAATTGGAGCGCAAGATTGAGGTGACTGAGTTCCAGCTGGCGAAGCACTGGCATTTTTTAGCACGTCTCCTATTCGCATTAGTGGCCTGGGGAGATTCGCACCCACTTTCTTAGCGGTCCCACCTGGTGCGATTTGCGCAGTCTGGGTGACGGACAACATCTCGACATCGTTCATCGTCCATCGCAGAGCACAGCGAACATCGTCGATAGTTTTTTACCCTGTTCGATTCTCTCACCAAGCAACACACCACCAGCATCGACGCATTGGGTCTGGAGTGACTGGACAGTGGACACACCTCCGGCAACACGTCTCCGGGCTATCCTGTAGGTGATGCAGACTTTTGAAAAAAAAAAAATACGGTCTAGACTCCTGCCAACTTCCGCACCACACAGCCGCCGCTGTTCGCGACCGTCGGGCTCCTTTATTGTTGCAAAATGGTCCGATGTAGGATAGGCAGGTTGGTCGATTGGGAGCACGGCAAGTTGGCACATGTACAGTACGGAGTACAAGCGTCCGGGCGGCTGCTTCTCAGACAACCGTTTCCCAGCCTCCCCTCGTGATGGGATCTCTGTCGCACTACTCCGTACTCGGTACGGATATCAGATCACCTAGGAGAGTTTGGTGCTAGGCGCTGTCTGAAATTGTCAACGGTGGATAGCTCGACTATTCGGACGCTATTCAAGTCAATGCCTCGTATCACCATAGAGTCTCCCTGCTGTGTTCGGAAGTGGTAACTGTCTTTCTCCCAAGTCCCGATCCCCAGGATGCTATCCTCTGTCCCATTGTCATCTGCCCTATTCCCCCATCAGGTGCCATTCAGGCTAGATAGACAGCTGTCGAACAAACCGTCTGTCGAGCTCGTGAACCGCTAATTGGGCTCTGGCATCTTTGGACGACCTGACTTGATGATGTGCGCCAGGATATGACGGGATGCAGAAGGGATGTGCTGGGCGCTGCACTGCTGCGAGCTGCGTGCGCCGGTGTGGATGGCCCAAGGCCCTGTCCAATATCCCGTTGATTTGTTGTGTATCAAACACCACTCTGCCCACTTTGGGACTGGATCGAGATGACACGCTGCCTTGGGGGAGGCCATGAGGAGACTGCAGCGGTAGCGGTACATAGGCACATGAGATTTCCGACTGTTTCAGCAACCCATCGCAACTTCCAACAAGTTTGTATCCTCGATGTAAATGGCGTGGTGTTGGCCCATGTCGTCATGTCAACGAAAGCGCGGGTCTGGACGCGACAGGCATTCTCACGCTAACCGTCTCTCTCTTTCCGCGCTTGGGTTTTTGAACATGCAGCGGAAGGAGGTACAACGCTACAAAGCGACATGGGGAACCCGATGGTGCTTGATTGGCTCCACTTGAGCTCGGTTCTAGCCTTTCCCGTCCTCCTCCTTCCTTCTTTCCTGCCTCCCTCCCCATCCTTGCTCCTTCCCTGCCATTATCCATTGACCAACCAACAGAAAGACGACGGGAGGCAGGAGCCTGAGCCGGGAAAGAAACATGTCTCTGCCTCCCGCTGAACGATGGCCGCTGGTCAGTTTTTCACCGATGATTTGCTCAACGTCTCACCAGTTCTGGAGATTATTCCCTATGCATTCTCATCCTTTCCGCAAAATGTAACCGTCCTCCCAACCAGATGCATCCGGAGCATCCCAAGAGCTGCGCGAGGGCTGCAACATCAGCATGCTCTCTGCGTTTCAATCACACTCACTCAACCCCGGCCACACTCGATGATTTCTCCTTCACAGCCACAGAACGTCTAGGCCTTTACAATCTGGCACTCCTCAATACCTACTTGCTCAATTCGCCAAATACGCCACACTCCCCATTCATCAAACAATACGCGCCAAGGCCGGGATCATCACGGCATTCGGAATAAACTGATGCAAGGATCTGGCAGGTGCCGCGTCCCAGGACTCCAGTCTCCAGGCTCTCTCCAATGCTCCATCAACCTAACCTAACCCGACCTTGAACCCATGGCATTCTGCATTCTGCATTGCCAATCATTGGCACATTGGCAGCGGCATCGCAACCCGTTCAAGCCTTGCTCAGACGACGTCGCCCAACGATCACCTCCCCTTCTGTCACTTTATTGCTGTCAAATGCTCCCAATTCGTCACGCGGTGGATGCCGCTACGGGCCACTGACACGTAATCGCCTAGTCTAGACGTGTTCAAGCCCTGTCGAGTCCAGGTTTGTCAATGACAAGTCTGTGAGCTCTCAGGTGCTTGTCCAGCTGTCCCCCATCTCCCCATCTCACTTCTATCAAGATCTGGTCTCTTGTCATGATTCTCTTTTGGCATCCACGCATCCCATTGATGCGCGCCATCATCTTCTTCCCTAGTGGCCTACCTAGCACGCTACACATGGCATAGCGTCTTCCTCTATCTTTTTTCTTCATACTTCTCCTTCTCCTTCTCCTTCTTAGAATCGCGATCGACCGGCAAACAGTCAAACACACACCACCCACCAGCGGCCAGCCCCCAAAAAAGCACCAGCCTGCAATCCATGACGTCAAGGCCCGGTCATTAGTGCGATGCACCTCACAGATACCTCAGCTCCCTGTGACGCCATTCTTCTGTCTTTCGGCACGCCACTGCATCACCAAACCATGAACTCATTTCCTTCGGCCTGCAATCTCCCTTCTAACGTTCGAGCGGCCCGAAGCCTCTACATTACGGCCGCTTTGCTTTTGTCTGCCCTGTTCCAAGGTTCATGAACTGTCACCAGACTCAGGATTTGGCATCAAGTGAAGCAATCTTTTACAGACCACCACATCTCCATTGCCATCCCTGTCATTACCCCCATTTTGATTTACACGGCTGATGGCCCCACGAACTCACAAGGATACCTTGCCAAGCCTTATTTATTCTCAATGTGATGGATGCATGGGCCCCGGAGCACCTCCTCCTGACAGCCGTCCCCCGAGATCTACTTCGATCTCATTCATCTGACTACACTGATGTGGCGCAGTATTTCTCACACAGTGTGAGGCTATCTACACCCTTGCTCCGCATCACTTTGCATGTCGGTCTGATAGAACCTCTTGCATGATTGTCAGAATGTTGGTTTGTCTACGAACTTCTACCCTATCCACGCCTTCTGTCCACGCAAGACTTGACCTACCTTTCCCTATGAGACTGGCCAACGAGCTGGGAATGGACACGCTCAATCCAATCTATACTTCTCTGCCGCATCATCTCCTCGCAGGCTATCTTCAATGCTTGGAAAGAGGCATCGACCCCTCCTTGAAAATTCATCACGGGTTCTAGTGATTCGGAGACATGTCTCTTCGCCCATTCCTGCAATGTCAGTAGTACTCGCTCTGTACGAATGGGCAAAGCCTCAAGCACATTCACCTGCATGGGATCAATGGCATCAGTCACTCCGTGGAGTTGCATCGCCCAATCCAATGCCACGGGCAGGTTTCGCAGCGGCGCTGGTATCAAGACCGCATCCTCCCAACCCATGATGCTTGCCAATTTCCGGTTTCCGTTGAAGAGAATGTTACCTGGGTGAGGATCAGGATGGACTAAACTCACAGGCCAGCCATCCACGCTGCCACCAGTACTTTCGACTTGAATCGGATTGGGGACACTGAACCTAACACGGCTTGTCATTGCCCGGGCTATCTCTCGCAACTTCCCTATACGCACTTTGATTTCGGGATGGCTTCTGAATTCGGGCTCCCAGACCGAAGTGTAGGCATCAATGTAATCTTCGATGTATCTGAAAGGCCCGTTGTTCCGCACTTGCCAGTATCTGTCACGGCTGTAGAAGTGAGGGTGGACTATCGGTCCGGTGAAGAACTCTTTTTTTGACCAATCGATGCGAAGACTCCCAATGCTCACCTGGTTCTTGGGGATGGTCGGTAGAGAGCTCTGCAACTTCGAAAGAACCAGCTGCACTTCCCTCGCAATGGCCTTCGTGTCCTCGTCGCTCAGGGACGGCATCGTCTCGGGCGATATGTCCCCGAACCCTTCCAACCCGGTATCCTGCTTAGCCATGTTTAGGTCGTGCGCCGCGAGGATGTAGTTCTCCTCGAAGGCACTGAGCAAAGGGAACCCGGTACGCACCTCCATAATCATCCACTCCAACCCGAGCGGGTTCCTACCGATGGAGTCAAACACGAGGATCTGAGGAACCACGGCCGGGGATACTTGCCTAGCAAACACCATCGCCGCAACCTCGGCTTCGAGCTTCTCGTGGGGGCACACGGGCAGGCTGAGCTTGAGGATGACCTGTCGCGGGAGCGGCGGCGACTTACCCTGGCCGACGGGCCTGGAAGTGGGCTCAAACTCGACAAAGTAGAACGCGTTTGTCGCGCCGCAGCTCATCCGCGTGACGATGCCGATGAAGGGGAACTCGTAGACGTCACTTTGGGTATACCACTCCAGCATCTTCGAGACGTGCTCGCCCGTCGGGATACAGGCGCCCTTCCAGCGGGCGTCGTACTCCCCGCCCGGACGCGCCGTCCACCGGACAAACTTATCGCGGATGTGCTTCACGGACCCCGGGTTCGTGGATCGTCCGCCGCCTAGCGGGGCCATGGGATCTGGATCCGGGATGCGGTATGGGAGGTGGGGGATCGGTCTGTTTCTGCCGCTGCCGCCGGCGCCGCGGCGGGATAGGCTTCGGATGATGGGGACTAGGCTTGAGGAGGATTCGTTCTGGGGAGGGCGGAAGGAGGGAGAGGAAGGGGGGCCGCGGTCTGTGAGGTCTTTGAGACCTGTTGCGAGGCGGTTGGAGACGCGTCGGAGGAGCGGGGGAGGGGTTGTGTTGAAGAAGGATCGAGGGGGTTCTTCGGGGGAGGAGGGGGGGCTATCGGTGATGGATGCTTTTACCTTGCGGGTGAGCTTTTTGAGTTGGTCCATTGTGATATAAGTGTTTTATGTGAAGAGTATCCAGCGGCCTGGCTGTGCTTACTGCAGTGTGAACTTGAGGCGCAATAGAGGATTTGGAATGAAAGTACGATTTGTGTTTGGCATGATAATTCTGTGCGTCTAAGTCTCAATTTATCTACCTTGATATCGTACTAATAACTTTCTCCCGATGGCGGAATGAACTAAGGAGGTGAGTGTTTGCTGTTTTCCTCTCTTTGCAAGTATGTTGCCGAGCAGTTTGCTTGCCACAGGTCTCATTGAATCTGTCAAAGAAGCCAAAGTAAGAATAATTGGGACGATGGACAGCACATCAAAGTAGTTGAACCAGGGACAATGGGATTATACAATCCTTTCTCAATGCGGAGCAAAAGCTGTCCTTTATTCCGAGTGGTAAATATCTCAACATCACAAAGAAACCTCTCTGACAAAGCTCTCAGAAACCAACGTCCCAACTAAGCTCGCCCATCAGGCTCGCGTAGAGATCCGCGTGCGACTCTCCGCCTGGAGCATACACACAAGATGATCCCGGCTTTCCACGCGGGTTCGGCGCTTCTGAGCCGCCCAAGCCGCCTTGGTCGACGCTCGAGGACGTGATGATCTCCTCATCGTGGGTGTGAAGCTTGGCTCCCAGGACGGCTCCATCACAGCCCGTTTGATGGCGAGCCGCACACCTCGTCCTCGATCCTTCTCATCCAGCCCCTGTTTCTTCCGGCCCGATGCCCTCAGGTGGACCTCCAACCGCTTCGAGAACGCGACAGCGCGGATCTGGCACTCGAGGCTTCCCTCTCGGAAGATCTCTATCGCCGTGTTGAGAAGGCCGAACGCCACTGCCTGACTGGCCTCCACGGAATCCGCGTCGCGCGCGCGACTTGCTGCCTCTAGGTGGTGAGCCGTCAGCAGTTCCGTCGTAAAGTCAAAGGCGCGAGTAGTGACGGCCGCTTGCAGGCGGCCCGTAGTTGCCTTGCTCAGGCTGATATCTCGGGTGATCCTGCAGAGCTCGTCTGCCCGCTGTATGACGTCCGGGGCGTAGTTCTTCTTCGCAGACACGGTGCGCAGATAGTCCAGCTGCAACGAGATATCCTTTTCCGATAGCGCCCACGGAGCCGAGGATTCCCTGGACAGGAGCTCTTGGTACGCAGATTCGAGGACGTGTTTCTGCGGCGTGAACCGGCCTGGCCAGTGCCGCACGCAATGGGTCGTCATGTTCAGCACGACAGCGTGGTCGCCGCCCAGCAGGCTGGCGAGCACGTGGATGGCCTTCCAGTACGCCAGGCCGAGCGCGACTTTGAGATCAAGCGGTTCCGACTCGACGACGCCGATCAGCGACGCCGCGAAGACGGTGACAGCGTGGTGCGCGCCGACCGAGGGGGATCTGGCGAGGTAGGCGCCGAGGCTGTGGAGGAAGAGGCGCAGGCAGAGGTAGTCTCTCCGGCCTCCGATGCGGACTTGGAAGAGGGCGATGCAGATTTTCCAGAAGTAGACGAGGAATTTAGGGGTGCAGGTCTGAACCATTTGCTTTGTTGATGCCAGGACGTTGCCAAATACCGAGAGGAGTTCGCTGAATTGTGATGTCTCTGCCAGGGTGGCCATGCCACGGCACTTTTCGACGAGGGGTTCCCAGTCTTGTGAGGGTGGTGAACGAGGTGTCTTCGACACATGTTCTGTACGGCCGCTGCTGTTTGGTGCGATGAAGGAGATGGGCCGTACTGGGTCGACTGTCCAGCTTTTCTGGCCCGAGGCGAGAAGACCTTTGACGAGCTGATCTAGCGCGTGGAACATGCTCTCCTGGTGGAGATAGGTAGCGGGGGATAGTTCCCGTATTCTCTCGACTTCGGCTTGTCGTCTTGTGGTATTCAGAGAGACAAATGGAAACTGTGCAGAAGGGGAGGTGGAATTTGGTCTCAAGGACGTCAATGCCGATGCAGTACGTCGGCGCGTCGAGACGCCCTCCTGTTGGTGCTGCTGGCTGACGTTATTTTTCGAGAATTCCGGCCAGTCCTTGAATCTTCTCTCAATTGAGGACTTCCTGATGGGTTTCGTGAGCTACTCGTTCTTGCATCGAGTCAATTGAGCAACGTACCCGATCTCGATGTTGTGGATAGCAGCTAGTTCAAAGACTACTTTATCCAGGGTGTGGTTCTCCCTGATGTAGAGACGATTGAGGTAGTCTTTTCGAAGCTCATCCTATTTAGTATCAGAGTAGGATACTATTAGTATCCCTATTATAAGGTAGTTAGTTCGAACCGTAGTTAACGAAGAGATTAATTAAACTATCTAAATATCTACGTAGTAAGTATAAAAAGGAGGTTCTAACTATAGGTTAGGCTAGCTATAATAATTATAAATAGGGCCCTTAATTAGCCCCTATATAGTCGGTTATATATTACGGTTAAATTAGACTTTTAATTTAATACTAACTTTTTTTTTTTTTATTAATTTAACTACTATAGTTAGAGGTATAATTTAACCTCGGGCCCGTTTATTAAGTCGTTTCCTTTTCCTTTTTTTTTTTACTCTTTTTATATAACCTATCCCTCTATTCGTATAATAACTTTTTTACTATTTACGAATTACTCTAATCCCTTATTTAATATTACTTTTATAAAAACGTTTACGAGGTTATTTTTATTATTAATCTAACGGATCTTAAGTATTTTATACTTTTTATATAATTACCTAAGGGCTATAATATTAATTATAAGCCTCTTTTTTTTCGTCGTTCTTAATTTAACGAAGTATTTATATAGTAAATAGGAATTAGTATAAATAATTATTAGAATAAGTAAAAAGCTAATTCGATCGGTAATTTTTTTTAGTATTATTAAAATCGTATAAGAGAGGTTAATGCCGTTAACTATATTATAAACCTTTAATATTAGTATATTTCTTATTACCTACTTATTTTTAGTTAATGAGTAATAAATTATATTATTATATATAATAAATTCGCTCTTACTTATACTCTCGTTAATTAGGATAATAATATACCCTAATTACGAAATAAAGTCGTTATTATTTATAAATAACCTATTAATAAAAACGTAGAGCTTATTAGTTATAAGGTTAATTAGGTAGTAAACGAGACCTCGATTAAGATTCGTTTACTACTACTTAAGCTACTTATTAAGTACTTTAACGTCTCGTTTAGTTAGATTTATAGCCTATACTACCTTAGCGTAGTTAAAAGTTACCTCGGGTTAATAAATACTTATAATATATACCCCTCGTATAAGCTTAGTTTTATATTATTTTTTAATATTAGTTACGTTCGGATTAACGAGGTTAATTTTCTTATCCTACCCCTTTTATTAAAAAACGACGGTTTCTTTTTTAATTATAAAAATCCTATTATTAAATACTAAGAGGGTATTTATTATAAGGACCTCTTTTAGCTTCGTTATAAAGCCCGCTTTTTAAAGCTCCTTATCCTCTTTTTTTATAAAGTTAATATTAAATAAGCTTAATATATCGTTAGTTTATATTCTAACGATCCTAAATTAGTCGCTTTTATACTCTATAATTAATAAGTACGGGTCGTACGTAGAGGTAACTATTAATAATTAATTAATATAAAAATCGTAATAAGTAGCTTATTAATAAGTACTTAATTTTACGAGCTTATATAGTAGCTTAAGTACTTTAATAATCGTACTTTCTAGGTACTTACTAGCTATTTCTTTTAGTAAATAGGCTAGGATTTTCTTTATAAGCCCTATAGCTAATTAAGTATAGGCCTAGGTAATATTATAGCTCTAAATCTCGTATCCCTTCTTCCGTAACGATACTATTAATACTATTATTAATTATTAATTATAATATTATATAATAAGCGATTATATAAGTAGCGTCGCCTTTTTAACGTCGCTATACTTTTAAATTACGTATTTAGACTTCTTATATAACTAAGGTATTCCTTTCCCTTTAATCTTACGAACTATTTATAATTTAAATATATAGAGGTTTATATATTTTTCTAAGTTATATAAGATAAATCGATAAACCCCTTAATTATAAAGAGTATTTATTTCGATAAGATCTAATCCCTTATACGGCTTTTTAGTAGTTATAATTACGCCTTCTTTACGTAATTTAACTATTAGCTCAAAATCGGCTTTCTTTTTTACTATATAAAAAGTATTAATTACCTCGTTACTAATAATAAATTGCCGCGTTAAGGCTTACTACCGTAGTCTTTTATAATATCTTACTAGTAGTATTAATACCCTTTTAGCAATTTCCTTTTCCTCGTTATTTATTAATACTACTACGACGATTTTATTAAAAATAATTTCCTATGCCTTTACCGCGGGTTATATAGTTTCCCCTAGCTCTTTTTCTTTTTATAAATTAAAAATTACTTTATTAAAATTTATATAATATAGTTTAACTATTATAATTAATACTTTAAGTAACTAGTTACGATCCCTTATAACTATATAAAAGCGCTCATTAATAAAAATTAACTTATATAGCCTAGCCTATTATTAGGTAATTTCGTACTATATTTATATATCCGAATTTAATAGTATATTTAGATTATCCCCTATATCGGGCCTATTACGTATAGTAATTACTTTATTAACTTATTTTTTTATACTTACCTCGCGTAGTACTTATATTACTTTTTTAATTACTTAGGCTCGTTAGTTTATACTTAGTAATAGTAGCGAGGCTAAGGTCGTTTTTAAATATACTCTAAATACTAATAGCGTTAATATAAGTCCGTTAGGCCCCATAGTATCGTTATAGTATTTAAGTACTATTTAGAGGCATTCGTTATTAGTAGAATCTGGATTTTTTTTTTAATAATTCTAAACGCCCTTTTTAATTACTAATATACCCTTTTTTATTTTTTTAATATTATAGTGCGCTTTAATAAGTACGATTTTTAGTTATATACTATAGGCCGTTATATTATCCTTAAATTTTACTAATTTAAAGCTAGTACTAGCGTTAGTTCTAATACTGTCTAGCGGTCCTTAGTATATATCGATCTAGCTTTTTTATAAGGCTACCTATATTATTTTTACTTATAAATCCCGGAGGAATTACCCTACTTAGAAAGATATAATTACGTCGATTATATATAATACTAGCTAACTATTTAAATAGAAAATATCGACGACGATTTCCTAGTTAAAGTTAAGCTTATTACGTAATTTAAACTTAAATCTACGTAAGCTCTGCGTATTTATTTAATATTAATAATATACTTTCGTTAACTACTCTAGCGCCCCTATTTCGATATTATTATTATTTAATTACTTTAAGAGGTTATATAGCCTCGTAACTAATAGGTACCCGAATCTTTAGTATAGTTTTCTAAACTTACTTTTTATTAAGTAATTAATTAACTTCGTATTATTAATAAGCTTTATAAACGTATACCCCTATTATCGTTTAACTATTTTAAACTACTTATTACTAGAGATTTTATTCCTCGTATTATCAAATATAATACCTAGTTAATTTATATTTTTTAAATATAAGAGAAATAGGGTATTAATAAGTAAAATATAAAAAATTATTATTCCGAAATACATCTTTACTTCTATTATACTTAGGGCGATAATTTCTTTACTTAGGTTAAAACTAATTTTTATAATACTTATTATTAATATATTAAGCGTTATTAGCGCGATCTTTTATAGTACTTAGAATTGCCCTTTTTTTTTAGTTAACTATTACGATACCCTAGTATTTAGGATAATCTTATAGAAATTATCTAGGCCGTACTTTTTGCTCATATAGAATACTTATACGAGCTTAGTATTTGAGGGATCTAAGTAGTATAAAAAGGACCCCTCTAGCTACCCCTAAATTTATTTAGTACTATATTCCTTTTTTTTAAATATTAAAAAAGATAACGTCTTCTTTTGAATTATTAAAAAAATAGGCTTTGGTATTATTAAATTCGCCTTTTTAACTATTTCTATATTTATTATTTAAAGGACCTTCTCTTATTATTTATAAATAAAAGCCTACTTATTAAGAGCTTTTATTACCCTCTATTTATTTAGTCTTATATATTCTTTAGAGGCTAACGGGGTAAAAAAAGAGTAGTTAATATCGTCGATTTCGTTATAATCTAATTTATTAATATAGGGGGTAAGATCTTTTTTATCTTCCGAATCTCTTATAGAGGGTATATACTTTAAGCTACTATTTTAATTATTATTACTAAGCTCTATACCCCTAGATCTACTTTTATATATAATAAAGAATTAGTTAAATTAATAAAAGCTAGTTTTACTATTTACTACCCTCGACTTTTTATACTATTTATACGATTTAGTACGCTCTTTTTTAAAGTAGTTACTTAATTAATATCTATCTTTTTTATAAATATAATATTACCTCTTTTATTACCCTACTTATAAATTAAATCTCTACTTATTTAACGAATCTGGGCCTCTTTATTAACGATTACTATATCTAGCCTCTTTTCTTTTTTTATTATACGTTCGATCGACTTAATATTATTAATAAGGGCCGTCGTATACTTAGAAATAAGTTTAGTACGGCATTCTTACTTTAATATTAAAGCTAGATCTTAGCCTTAAGTAAAGCGTCTTATAGTTTTCGGGTGCCTAGTATAGGGTTATTTTTATTTTTAATATACGCTATATTACGGTATAAAAATATTTAACTTTCTACTTATTTATCCCCTTATTTAGCTAGGTTTTTATTAGCTTATTAATTTAATTAATAAGCTTTTTAAGGATTTTTATTCGCAATTTACCTTTTATTATCCTAGCTATAAATAAAAAAAAAATCGTTCGTAGCTTAGATAGGAGCTTTAGGTTCTTATTATAAATCTCGAAGCGGCTTCGGATTACGTTAATTATATTAAAAAAGTCGTTTTAATTAAGATTACGTACTACTTCGTAGTAATAATTAGAGGTTTTACTTATGAGTACGATATTAATTATTAAATAGTACTAGTATTCTCTAATTCTAACTTTTTTATAATAATTATAAAATATTATTAGGGTTTCTTATAAAACCTCATACTTCCCCCCAGAGTATAATTTCTTTTTTAGGAAGATCTTTTTAAGGTTTATAAATTACTTCGTATTTATTACTAGATTTTTAATATCTATATATAATCCCTACGTCGCTACGTATTATTAATAATTTTAAGTCGTTTACCTCTTTTTTTATTAACCGATCGGTACTAAATTTCGTATTAGTAATAATAACGAGTTATAAATTAAAATAAGTAGAATTATTAATTATCGTACTTTTAGTACTATATTTTACCCCGGTATATCCTTTTATAATAATAGATTTCTATTAGTAATTATAAAGAGGAAATCTAGGTCGTTTACCTTTTTTTTAAATTTATAAAAGCGATTATATACTTTATTAACCTATACTTAGTTCTATAATACGAATTCCTCCTCTATAATTATTATTATTAATATTTTATATAGCTCTCGTAATTATAGTTATATTAATAATACCCCTCGCTTATAGAGGAATTTATTAACTACTTTCGTAATTCCTAAGCTTATATTTATAAACTATTTATTTAGTTAATAACTAAGGTCGTTTATGATCTTATAAAATAGGGGTTACTTCTATAACCCCTTTTTCTCATAAACCTTAGTTAAATAGATTAATACCGTATTAATTTACTTATTATTAGGCTAATTCGTAATTCTATATATTTACGTCCCTTAATAATCCGGGTTAATATTTATTTATTTATAAGGGATTAGGATTTTATTTAAAATCGGGTTTCGTCCTCTTTTTTTTTACCCTAACTCGCTAAGGGTCGTACTCTAGCTTATACCCGTATTAGTAATTATTAGCGTATTTAATTTTAATAAGAATATATTTAATCTACGCGTTAGTTATAGTAAATCCGTACTTTTACTACTTAACGAATTTATTAGGGTTTAAAAAATTCTTATTTCTTCTTACTATCTTATTATTACTCTCGTTTTTATTATTTTTAGTAATTATTATTACTTTTTTAAATCGCTAACTATTATACTTACTAAGATCCTCCTTTTTATTTAATATAAAAAGGTAGGTTTTAATAGTTCTTTTTAATAATAATAATAATAGACGTTTATATTATTATAAAAAAATATAATAATTAGTTTCAGAATCTTTATTAATTATTAATTTCTGCTATCCTATATATTTCTAACCTCCTAAGCCTCATACTTTTTATAATTTCTAAATAGCTTTTTTCCCTAACCTACTTCTTTTAAGATAGTATTTTATAAAAATAGTTAAAAATAGACGCTAAGCGGCTCGTAAAGGAGCTATATAAGTTATTAAGAACTATATAGGCCGTTAAGTATAGTTAACGAAATTAAGCCCTCTTTTTTATAAGATCGTAGATTTTAAGGACTTATTAAAAATGCTTACTTATTACTTATACGTAGTAGGGTTAAATACTTTAGAGGTCTTATTTTTTATAGCCTCTTAGTACCCTATTTTATATTTTTTAAGTAGTCTTTTTTATAACTTAATTATAGTTAGGTAATTATTACTTACTAGCGATCCCTTTTATTACTTAGTTAATTTTTAATTATAGGCCGGCTACGGAAAAGTCGTTTAGTAAAAAAACCACTTAGGGTAATAGTAAAAGGCTAGTTATTTAAGCAGTTCTATTACTTAACGTAATTTAACGTAGTAGACGTCGACTTTTTATAAGTAATAAAAGGCTACGATTACTTAATTCCGTATAATATTTAAGAATCGCCTCTTTTTTTATTTACTTTTATAAGGTTAATTAATATAAATCTCTTATTCCGTATAGTATTAAGAAGTCGTCCCTTTTATATAGCGAAATACCTTACTAATTTATAATAGTAGAATTTAATTATTAATTAGTATTAATATCCTTATTATAGGGTAGTTAGTTCGAACCGTAGTTAACGAAGAGATTAATTAAACTATTTAAATATCTACGTAGTAGGTATAAAAAGGAGGTTCTAACTATAGGTTAGGCTGGTTATAATAATCGTAAATAGGGCCCCTAATTGGCCCCTGCGCAGTCGGCTGTATGCCGCGGTCGAATTAGACTTCTAATCTGATAGATACCTTCTTCGCGCTGCGAATTGTCTTTCGGGTTGCTGGCAGTTGCGATATAGGTAGTGGGGTGACAGTGTTTAGAATTGCTCGGTCTTCGCACATCGCCGTTGGCTCAACGTAGCTCATCTGCCGAGTATTTAGTGTTCCAGGGAAAGATACCAAAGCTTGGGAAACAACGTTATGGCATCCGATGCTGAAGATTGTTCATGGATAGTGGTCGATCCGCTCCTATCATGTAAACCAACGTTGATTTCAGAGGAGTCATCGAGCATCATGAAAGCAGAATAATCCATTTCGACTTCTTGAGGAATCATCTCTGATGAACCCCAAGCGTATGGATGCTCATGGTGCTGAGGACCTATAATGGCTGTCACATGGTCAAAGGCGTTTACATTGAGATCAGACAACCCCAAAGTGCCGATGTCGCTCTCAAAGTTTGCGTTAGAGAGAAGCATGTGGTTGGAAGATGCTTCCAAGGTAGCAGGTAGGTAACCCTCAGCATAGTTGCCGGACTGTAGAGGTGTTTCTGAGAAGACAGTCCCGTTCTGCGAGGGAATTGAGAGGGTATGGTCCGCATGCGCCCATGAATGGTGTTGGATGAGCGGATTCTCAGGTGCATGGTAGTAACGTTCCGAAGCCATGTCATGAGCCTCCGGTGGCTCGTCGCACGGCAAGGAGGGGAACGAGTCATTCGGTGCCCAATCCATGGTCATCAGGGGTAACGTAACAAAAAGATGCAGACCTCACACGAGGCCAACAACGATCTGTCAAAAAGTTTGGGCGATTTTCTGATGCAATTCCGAATTTCCAGAGCATTGAAGAAGAGTACATCAGGTCCTTTTGTGTGTAACGGCGCAAGCAGTCAGAAAGCTTGTCCGCCATAGCAGCCTCATTTTTGGCAACCTTTGGTGGGGTTGGTTCGTCGAGATGTCTGCCGTGCTTTTGGGATGATTGGATCGTTCCTAAACCCTCATATGCAAGTCGGTTCCCTGCGCGCGGGCATTATGCACCCAGTAGGAAACGTTTGGTACTCATTGGATCGATCCTAAACCCTCTTGCAATAGTTGCATACCATCCCCACCTTTGTGAGACCAACGTGGCCGTCGCGGTTGCCCTTCGGCTGTACCTGAATTCTTCTCGTGCTGTCCGTCGAGGGCCTAGAACACTTCATCACGGAACTGCCACATGCATTGAACCAGTTGAAAAAATCAGCATCATGTCGACAACGGAGTCTAGAACTTTGAGAAATCTTCTATAAGAGAAAACTCTTCGGCAGCTCCCCTTAGGAGTTATAGTAGACTCTTCACTCTGAACTTTTCTGACTCATTCAATACATTGTTCTTAGTACATCACTCTCCTCTACAAAAGCCATGATCAACTCGCCCGAATCACGGGGACAGACTGCGCCAACCGACAAGCCTCCAGCGTCGCGTTCTACTATGCCCCAGCATAAGGGGACGCCTCCTCGCCAGGTATTTCAACGAGCGGCAAGAATCCCTCCCTCGAACCCCATCCAAGACCTCCATCTACAAGACGCCAATGCCATTTGGAAAGAATGTGCACTTGAGTCCCAGAGGTCTGACGTCTTGGTGATCGCTGTTGTCCATCCTCAGCAAGAACAATACGTGAAAGACAGCAAACGGAGTGAACCCAACATGAGCGGAAAATGCGGTAAGGAATTTTCCCATTTTCACCACAATGTCCTATCCAGTAGGGGGTACATGTATCACTAACTCTTTCTTTACCCTGTGATCAGCCCAACGCATTCTCATTTGTACTGCGAGCGCACTTCAGGATGTAATCGAGCGCGTGGTCAACAAGAGACACCACGCACAATGCGACAAGCTCCGTATCGTGGTCAGCTCTGCGATAGAATCGATCTTCTACCAGATAGACTCTTTCATCAAGAACGTCTACATCAAAGTCTGTGGCAGGATCCGGAGCAACACCCGCTACAAACTTCGTATCGATGAGAAATCGACATATTGCTCTCATCCAAGCGATAGCTGGCTATATAGTGAGCTCAGTGCCGCCGGTACCCACGAGCTCACGCACTTCAACGGCATCTACTTCCCGCACAGGGAGAGAGACTACAATCAGGAAACGGAAGCTCTTGACTGGGACCGAGAGGGCATGTGGCCCGAGTTCAAAGCCGAGGATAAAGAGGAGATTTTGAAGAAGCTAAGGAAAGTGAAGATTGCATACGAACAGACGAGCTCATCTGTAGCACCAGACGCGCAACCGAACTCTCCCGCTGACACTCCTCGTGCAGGTAACGGGCCCGGGTTCTTCAAGGCGTTGCTATCCGCTGTCGTCGGAATCGTATCTGCCCTTGGCGCAGCAGGCGGTGTCGTTTGGCTCAACACCAGCGGGGTGTTCATCACCGGACCGCTGGGGTTAAGGCTCGCGGCGGGTTACGCCAGTGCCGGTGTTGCTAGCGGAGCTTCCGCGGCTGGCATGGGCGTTGGAGCTCGGGCGGGATCAGCAATCTATCTTATTCCCTGAGACTTACTGTAGAGAATTATCAAGCGCCTGTTCGCACGGTTCTGGGGGTGTGTATGCGATTTTTTTGCCTGGTTGTGGGAAAAGATCAAGTCTTTGCCAAGTTGGTTCGGCTCATGGTTTTGAGATCGGGGTTCCCTAGCTTTCGTCTTGCCAATGATTTCTTGTCTCCTTGTAGTTCAGACCTGACCAAGTTACTCTTTGCCTTTCGTACACCATCCCAGAGGCCTCGAATAAAGCATGTCTACAATCATATTACTGCTGAGAACCGCGTCTGATCCTATCATTTATGTGAGAAAAGCTAAGGTTGCTTAGCGAGTAGATGAAGAGAGGTCTTCCTCGGCACCCGGCCACATGCATTTGCTTGGTCCTCCGGCTGACTAACCCCACTTCCCCGGATCTCCCGCCCGCTCTTCCCCAAAATCCCCGAACGTCTCTCGTCTCAGCCTCATTATCACTCATTCAACTCACTCCGTACTCACTCCATACTCACCATAATAATTTCACGTAGCATTCAACGATCTTACCACTCATCTCACAACTGTCATTTACTCAAACCCCAAACCTCACACATACAACCAAATGTCACAACCCTCAATTACCCCCCTCACAACACTCCTCAACCGCCTCAATACCCTCCTCCACTCCCTCCGCAATCGCTCAACCCTACCAACCCTCCTCACCACCCTCGCAACGCCCCTCCTCCTCTGGGCAGCCTACCGCGACTACCGCGCCTACATCGCCCTCGGCCCCGGCGGCGTCCCGCACAATGCCCTAGGCTGGCTCCTCGTCACCCTCGGCCTCCGCCCCTTTGCCCTCTCCAAAAGCTCAGCCACCTGGACGGGCGATTACCCGGACCACGGGTCCCACGCCGAGATCCGGGATCTACCTGAGAGAAAGGGGGAGAGGGCGGAGTTAGGCGGGATCGTGCCGCATCGGCAGTTGAGTCAGCATGCGCCGGAGAAGATGAGAGAGGTGAGTACCATGTCATCATGCCCGGAACATGAAAATTGTCCCACTCTCTCAGAGATGAGCTTGATTAAGGTATATATACGAATCTACTGACATTGTTGTAGTTCATCGAAAACCTCTTCGCCAACGCGGTAACCCAAAACCCCTCCCTCCTAACCACAAAGCTCTCTCTCTACGAACGAAACAACCCAGCCCTCTTCCTCCACCCCCAAATCCTCTCCTCTCTCTCATCTTCATCCTCATCCACCCCCGTCATAGCCCGCGGCGAAATAGCCCACCACCACACAGACCTCTCCATCCACCTCTACCTCTCCCCCGCCGACGCCAAACTAGCCATCCAAAAACGCTGGGCCGAGCGTCACCGCCTCTCCCTACCCAAGGGCTCGTTCCTGGCAAACAGGTTGCATTTGGCGGATTCGTATCTCATGGTCTACGGCCCTCGGGATGAAGAAGAGATGGAGGTGTTGGCGGAGTTGCTCAGGTGTGGGGTGCGGTTCATGACGGGGAAGGAGGATGTTGGGGTGATTGAGTGGCGGGGGAAGATTAACGTGTGATGTATCATGTTTCCAATAAAGAGGGCTTATTTGGAACTGTTTTCGACAGTGAGATGCCATTCAATGATTGTATTAATAATGTATCTATCATCCCAATTGGCGCAATCATGCCAACACCCTGTAGATGGGGTACTCATCCCCAGCCTCAACAGGAATGATGGTAAAACTAGCATACGAATCAATATTCTCCGGCTCGAGAGCCACAAACGCAAGAGCAGCATTCTTCTGCCTCGTGCTTACAAGGAAGCTGCCAGCGGGCAAATCTACCTCCTTAGTCAGCGCCTCCGTCGTCACAGCAGCGCGCACGACGCCCTCGTAGTACTCCGTCTCAAACACGGCCGACGTGATGTCGTACGCCTCTACGGTACCGACATACGGCTCGCTAAGAGTCTCGACTTCCAGACCAGACACGCGCAGGCGCTCAGCAAGATCGGCCCAGGCGACGGGGATGAGATAGGCTTCGGGGCGGGCGCGGGTGATGTTGGTCGTCACGGGCGTGGTGGAGCGGAAGTTGATGGGCACTTCTGTGACAGAGCCGTTGTTAATGTTGACCATCTTGAACGTGCGCTGGACGAGCGGCGAGGAGTCTGTTATGATGATCTCTGAGGTGGAAGAGGCAAAGTCGGCGATGGAGGACTCGATGGTCGTGTAGACCTTCTCGGCGTTGTCGGCGGCGGTTTGGATGATGCTCGAGGCCATGGTCAGGCCAGCTACAGTGCGGCGCTGGAATTCCTGGTCCGCGAGCAAGATTCCGCGCATCTCGATGAGGAAGGTGACGCATTGCGTGAGACCTATGGCATTGCGACCAATCTTTGCGTCCGAGCCGGCCTCGGCGAAGGTAGGCTTGAACGCCGGGTTGGTGCTGGTGGAACCCGTCACGTACGGCTCCCAGCGCAGGCCTCGGGCCTCCATATCCAAGCCAATATTCTTGGCAAACACTTCCTCGGACAGCGTGCGAATATCCGGATGAATGTTGAGGTTCTTGGCGGCGGAGAAGAGGCCGTCGGCGGCGTGGTAGTAGCTTCCGTAGCGGGCGGTTGCGCTGTACTCGTGCATGTCGATAGCGACATGGGGGGCAAACTCGCCAAAGAGAGTCTTGATGTCGCGAGTCTGCTTACGAGCGAGCTTAACGTGGTCGCGGTTGGGATCATAGTTGGTGGCCAGAGTGCGCTGAAAGTAGCCAACACCATCGGGGTTGTACCGAGGCAAGATGACGATGTCGAGCTTCTCTAGGAGCGACGCGGCCCATGTCTGGTTCGCGTCTAGGGCTCCGAGGAGAGCCAAAAGCGACTGATCGCCGGCTGGTTCGTTTCCGTGCACAGCGCCTTGGACCCAAACCCGGACCTTGCCAGTCGAGTTTGATACTCTACGAGACAGCTTTGTCGAAGACAGATGAAGGTAAGGAAACGGGCGGCCTTCCTCCGAGGTGAAGTTGGCTTTGTTGTAAGTCAGCCAGTCGTTCTTGTCGGCCAAGTCTTGAACAAAAGAGTCTTTGGAACTGTTAGCCACCGGTCAGACAAAGCTGCTCGTGGAAAGCTCACCAAGAAGGTTGTCATCTGTCGGGCCCTGCGTGCCATCAGAGAAGCCTGCAGGAATGGTTTCCGGGGTCAAGAATGCAGGCGACAGCAGATCGACGCCCTCGATATCCTTGAAGTTGGCGGCGACGATGTCCGTGTCTTTTCGCACAGTTACGTGGTTGTATCCATACTTGGCCGCCTGGACTGATGAGAGTAGGGACAAGCCAAACAGGCTTAGGCGAGATGCAGCGACCATTGTGTAGGACAACGTGAGTTGTGAGAAGCCGATCAGTACCAAAACGAAGCAAACCCGTGACAGGTTTGCTCCAAAGCAGGGCGGCTTCGTCCCTTTAACAGCCCTCTTATTCTCGCAAGGCACCAAAGTCGCGATGGGGCAACGTAGCATCACGCAGCGCAAAATGGCTCGTCAACGCGTGGAGCGGGACGGTTCCTGACATGACCGTTGGCTTGGCTGATCTCATTCCGGAGTCGATGGTCAATAATTCAACCAATGTCGGAGGAATTGCCGATGCTGACCGGCAGTGGGATACTGAAAAGCATCAATGCTCTCATTGTAGGTCCGATTTGAATTAGTGTGAGCATTGGCAACGAAACTGGATGAGGCAGCTCAGTAGAAAAGATGAGGGGAAAGCGGGGGAATCCCCGTGGGTGCAGATAACGGTGGGCAGTGGCCATGTCGCCAAGACTTTGGGCCCCCCGTAGCGAGATATGCTTTCTGCCATTGACGTATAGAATCACTCCGAAAGACTGCAATGGGTCCACGGGTTCATGTTGAGTTGCCGATGTTCGGGTTGGAGGCTCTCTAAACCTCGTTCGCCAAGAACACGGCCGTGTAGTTTGTTGATCAGTAAATACGCATTTATCCAACTCCGCGGACAATGGCCGAGTACCGGAGCGGCTTCGTCCCGACGTTGACGATTGAATAATAGTCCATGAAGGTGACTCGCGGTGTCGATGATCATTTCAATAATCCCATGTCAAGAGGCCGACGGGTACTGTATACTTTGCTCGGCAGCGGGAGAAAGGTCACAATTATGTTTAACGTGCCGTCAGAGGTAAGACACTGACGAGACCTCTAGATGGTAATAACGGATTACAACGCGGCCTTCCCGCGCGACTCAAACGGTAATATAAGCACCAAAAGCCCAGCTGCGATGAAGAGCGCGCCGCTGGTGTAGACGGGAGCCGATGTCTTTAGATTAGCGAACATAGCGACAATGGGCTGCGGGTTTTGTGTCAGCATTAATTTCCCAGTCTTTGCACAAAGCACTTACAGCCATGATCCCGAAGATGCGGTTGCAAGTCGCCGTGAGCGCGTTGCCGGTGCCGCGCTGCGGAGTGGGGAAGAGCTCCGGGGTAAAGCCGTAGAGCACCGCGTACATGACGTTGCTGCAAAAGTTAAAGGCGCAATTCCAGCCAAGCAGCGCATTGCTAGTCATAGCCGTCGTCGAGCAGTACAGAAAGACCCCGGTTGCAACGGTGCTGATGGCAAGGGTGCCTTTGCGTCCCAGCGCAGGCAGCTCAACCAGCCACCCACCCAGCAGTGCTCCGGGCACGCCCAGCACCGCGATGATCAGACTATTGCGATACGTCAAATAGGTGCTGCCATCTCCCAGTTCCGCTCCACGGGTGGCCTGGATGTAGGGTATGAAGGCGTTGTAGAGAGGATACCCTAGACCGATCAGCGCCCAGATGGCCATGATTGTGCCGGTACTCAGAGCCAGGCGGTGAGTAGAGAAAAGCACGCGGATCCGGCTAAGATCAAGCTTCTCCAGATTTCGTTTGACTGCTGTGGCAGCATCGGTGCGCGCGACGTATCCTTCGGGCTCGCACGCCTTCAGATCCTCTATCGATAAAGACGTGAGCTTCCCGTTTCGCCTTGCAACTTCGTGAACGATTCGGACGGCATCTTCGTCGCGGCCTTTACCCATGAGATACTTGGGCGACTCGTAGATGGTAAAGAGGACGAATCGAATCAAGAACATGATCAGAGTTAGGCCGCCGAGGGTGATCAAGAAGTATCGCCAACCCATGTTGTTGGCTTTGGTGCAGGTCGCGCCTTCTTGGCAGGTGAGGTTGCCGAGGAGTGGCCACGCGATGAGAGTGGCGATGACTTGAGCGATGGCCCAGTCAATGGAAAGGACTGTCAATAGGTATTGATGGGTTCCTGGGAGGAACTCGAGAAAGATGGCCGAATCAACAGGGAGATTGCCCCCGACGCCGAACGACCAGAAGGCCGCGAAGATGCCGATGCCTGCGAAGCTGGGCGCGCCGGCAGCGGCCATCCCCCATAGGGCAGTCAGACCGAGGGTCAGATTGAAAGCCACTTTCCTCCCAAACAAGTCGCAGCCAAAGCCCCAGAACATGGCACCTGCCAGAAGGCCGATGTTTTGCGATAGTGTAAGCAGAGGCGGACGAGAAGGACCGAATTCGTTGGTGATCGGAGTGAAGATGAGCGACGTGACTATTGGCCAAAGGTTGTCGCTTGCCCATCCGAATCCGACGACGATGAAGAGCTGCCACTGGTACCAGCCCATACCGATGTCTTGAATCTAGAATCAGAAGTCAGCGGTCATGTGCTCTGATCTTGAAGTTATTCCCAGACGGCAACGTACAGCGCGATTGAGCACACGGGCTTTAGCCTCGTAGACAGGGTCTAGAGCACCTTTGGGAATGATGGCAGCATCGTCAATGCCATGGATGTCAACGCTGCCATCGTGGGCTGCACCAGAATGCGAGTCGGCCTTTTGCGCCGTGTCTAGCTTCCGCGTGGGATCTGTATCGGTGCCCATCTCGATGTGATTCTATCTGTCTTTTGAAGAAAGGGAATGCAAAAAGACGCGGAAGGCAATCTGTCTCAGGCAATCTTGACGTCCTTCCAAATGGGCAAAGAGTCTTGAAGGTTTCAGAGCTTGACTGTGGAGAGCCGAGACCAGCCATATGAACAGAACGCGGTCACCGCACTTTGTAGGTGTTGAGTGTTACGGCTCGAGGCATTCAGACGGCGGCAGCTTCCACGTCGCACTCAGCTCGAATGGCGCAATCCGTCCGGTGAAGCGTCTCTGCGGTCTTGATTGGCTTTGCTGACCAAACGGCAGTCGGAACGCATGCCGATCCGCACTTTGTTCCAGTGTTTGACTGCAGCTTTGCTACGGTGGAGGGGAACCGAACGATCCTGGTGGGTTTAACGTGTGGGGGATCTGCTCGTAACCCGGCAGGCTGCGCATTGTCTCGTCCGGTTCGAGCTGACCGTACCTTATTTGTTGGTTGCATCCCTGAGCCGAGCTTGGGGAGAGACATGCCTCGTGCGTCATCGACATTGCTTGGTGGAGAGAGCGCACCCTCATGTTCGACGGCATCGCGTGGAAGATGAATAGGTATGTTGTATTTCTGACACGCCGAGTATAGAGCTCCGCAAGGCCGATCATTGGCGTGAAGCTTCAATGCCAACGGTGCAAGTCTGGTGGCACATAAACAGCTGGGAGGCTTAAGGTTTGGCTTCAAAAACGGAGGAAGGATGAGATATTTCGGCCCACAGCGGATGTTAGCGGGCTGGCGGGGAAGGCGATCAATGGCGACGCTGAAACAAATCACGACCACATCAGGCATGGCAGCTGGCCATATCTCACTCCAGTCGGCAGCAGCTGGCAGGCTGTGTCTACGTACCTTACTCTCTTCGACCGCGCTCTCCTGTGCTCTCCTCTGTGAAGGCCCTAGACAAGGGATGATCGTGAAAGGAACCTCCCTTTTGCGCTAAGAAACTGGCCCGTGCATCGCAAGTCAGAGAAGCCGACGTCTGGTCTTTTCTTGGTAAGGCCGAGCCATGTCGAGAATCACGGCATGCCTCTTGACTGTGTTCTTCGTCTTCGCCACTATTTCGTCAGCAAAGAAGAACCTCATAGTCGACACCGACCTATTCAGCGATTGCGAGTAAGTCTGTAATCCTCATGTCCGCCTAGACTTATTCCAGTCCTCTCTAATACACCCCAGTGATGCCGCGGCTCTTCTCCTCGCCGCCACATCTCCAGAAGTCAACCTCCTAGGAGTTAATATCAACTCCCAATCCTCATATTCAGTGCTAGCAGCTTCGGCGATTCTCAACCATTATGATCACGCTGACGTCCCCGTCGGTGCCCGGCGACCGCTTAACGATGTCCCATTTTTCGACAACTGGGCCAAGCGCGCCGGCGAATTCGCGAGCAAGCTAGCGACGTACTGGTCGAAAAGCATCTCCGACGCCGAGGAAGCCTGGGACCCCGTCGACCTCTACCGCAAGCTACTCTCCGAAGCAGAAGATGACTCTGTCACGATAGCCTCCATCGGCTTCCTGCACAACCTCTCCGGCCTCCTCAACTCCACGGCAGATGCCCGGTCCCCGCTGTCCGGCACCGAATTAGTCGAGACCAAGGTCAAAGAGCTCGTCGTCATGGGCGGGGACTACCCAAACGGATTTGAATTCAACTTTTGGGGCGACGACCCCTATCAGACAGCACATGTAATCCACAACTGGACAAGTCCCATTGTCTACGCCGGTTTCCAGCTCGGGGGCTCAGTTCGCTCAGGCGGTCCTCTCATGGCGGACGGACCCAAGACTGACCCTGTACGGGCGGCGTATATACTCTACACGTATTACCAGCCGCAGTGGTCTTTGGATCCCGTTGCGATGCTTTATGCTGTGGGAGGACTCGGCGAGTATTTCAAGTTTGGTAACGAGTACGGATACAATACTGTCACTCTATCTGGAGAAGGCAAGTGTAACGGTTGTAATGTCTGGGTGTACGACAAGAACGTTACGAGTCAGCACTGGCTTGAAATTACAGTCAGCCCCGACAAGCTCGGCGAGGAGCTGAATAGACGGTATTTGCAGGGAGCACGGTCTTCCAAGAGATCTTCCGACCCTATTGGAATTCTCCCCAAGTTTGGTGATTGCAGAGTCGAGCAAGCTCCGAAGCCACCAGAAAGAGTGGAGTTATGAGGCTTGATGCCGCTGAATGGCAGGTCACCCCGGGTTTTCAATATAACTATTTACGTATATCAGACTTCGCTGTGTTCCAGATTCATGAAACACGGCCAGAAAACTATGGTTTCCACGGGGAACTTACATCAAGAGTCTATTTCACTCACCGTGTGTGGAATTCTAAGATTGGTCCCCGTGGTCACACCTGTTCATATCAGGGTTATCCAGTCTTCATGAGATAAGTTTGGATGGCTCTTTGTACCTGTCTCTCACCTGACTTACATATAAGCACAGAAGAAACCCATTGGAAAGATAAACAAAAAAAAAAGGGGGAGGGGGGGGTTAAGCTATCGAATGCCGAGATAAACGAACGAGGAGTCCAGTTCTGGACGCTGCACGGACACTAGGTTCCTTTTGGGTATTGCAACTTTTCTTGCTACATCTCACGGCTCTGTCAGCACTGTCAAGAAAAAATGCTTGCTAGTTCTTCGGAGGAACATATTCCTTGAGATAGGACCAACGGCTTCGCCCCCAAATATGATGGATGATTCTTATGAGGTTGGACGGAAATCTGACGAACTAGAGGCATCATCTGATCAGATTGAGAAGCTTTTAAGGTTAAAAAATACGGATATGAGCAATGGCTGCTGATTCCCATTTACGACCAGCAAAATCTGTTTCGCCGGCTATGACACTTGTCAGCGAGATTATGGAGCATGGTCACCTTTGCTGCTTGCAACCGATCACACATTCTGGTTTCCTTTTGAAATTGCCTGAAATGTTGGTCAAATACCGCAAACCTCTCCAGAATAATGTCAGTCAATCGTATTGACATCACTCCACCTCCGTCCTTCAACAGGCATTCGGATCTTCCCCACTGTCAAAAGTGGCCTGTAGTCTCAGCCCAGGCCTGCCACTTTATTCCCTCATTGAATTAGGTCCTGGAACATCTAAAGTGATCATGATTGGCTCCGTAAGTTTTACTTACTATGGCTCTCATGGCTTCGTTGTTCTTGAGGACGATTTCGTTGGCACATCATACATTTGAAGGTTTGTCAATTCACCTCAACATCATGTTGCGAAGACGTGGTATCTCTTTCCCATCTCAAACACATATAGTAAGGAAGATTGTCGGTAGATGTGAAAATAAAATGGCCTAGTCACGAGGTATCTATTTGTCCTTGGACGAGGAAAAGGTGGAATCCCTGGCAGATCTCAGCCCACCTCAGCTGGCACATGAAAACCTATACCAGGGTTGTTCTCGCAACGGATCCTGCATTGCTCTTGGCTTAAATTCTGTACCAATGAGATCATGCGCAAAAGTCCCTCTGGGGAATCCATAGGTGGCTGGAATGACTTTGCCGGTGCGTGTCTCCGATATCACACCTTGGCAATGGACTTAGAGAATGCAAGTCTCCTCTTTCCCGGGCTGGGCCGAACAAGAGAGCCGTATTTATGGTTAGTCATTCAGCCTGGTTCAAAGACTACGTTACGTGATGGGAGTAGAGCTCATTAAGTATGTCAAATCTAGTTATTGGCTGTGGTGTGAGGTGAAATCATCGCTGCTTCCTCGGGCAAGTGTGAGGCACCTCGTTCATAGTTGAATCCTAATGGCGAGGGTGACCTCTTGAGCGGGCTACTGGCAGAATAATTGAATTTCAAGTACCAATTTCCATAAAATGCACCTCTCTTTCTCAACTTGCTTTGTACTACAATTGACGCGGAACTCAAGAGGATGGGAGTCATATCGTCTCACACAATGACACGCTGTGCCGACATATCCGCGCGCGGGCTTGACTACAAGCTTTACCAGAACAAAGAACCCCAGTATTCGTGACCGGCGAAGGGCTTGCCACGGTCGTGGCAGACAGCATGGGCTACTGAACCAGGGCATTGGCCCGAGAATCCGGCCACACAAGACGCCTGATTCAGAGCGGACAATGGCCCATCCCACCATCTAAGTACCAGCCGTTTGCTCGGCATCGGGCCAAGTCACCTCATGGGGGTTCTCTGGATGTGAACGACAGCACAGTCGCAAGTCCGGCAGCCCTAGGAGTCGAGACTGAGGCGGGGCGGTGGCGGAATTTTCAAGGGCGTGATGGCTGACAAGACTTTTAGGGTACGATGAAGAACGGCTAGGGAGGGACTATCGATATTTCTGGAGCGGAGCTGGATGGGTTGTGAGTACTTGATTCCGGATATCCCGCCGGATGGTGTCGGATCACGCTGGTTCTTTGCGCGGCGCGCCGAAGCTGTTGCCACCCATCTCCATCAATGAGAGTTCGAATTTGTAGGAAGAAAAGTAGGCTACGGTTGGGAAATTCCAGTTTTTCGCGAGGCTCCAGCTTGCTCGATCTCCGGACTGTGAATGTACTCTGTGACAGGATTTGCTGTGCTCTGATTGAAACTTCACCGCAGCCGAGCAAGTTGACATGGCGCCTTTGTGGAAGTGATCGTTCAAAGACCGAACGAACAATTCACATGCCAACCGAACTCACAAATCGTAAACCCGCGCCGATCCTCCGCGGGAACGAGCCAAAGTAACCGTTCAGGTACGGATACTGCATCGTGTTCATCAGAAAACTGGGGAGAATCCGGAAAGCCAGAACCGAACGCGATCCAGCCCGCTCTTCAGAGTTGTTTGACTAACGGTCCCAGTCTCACAGACCAGCCAGACAACGAAAAAGTCTGCCCAATTTCCGGTCTCGCTGAGAATCTGTTAGACAGTCGTGGAGAAAGGCAGGGTCTCATGCCACCGGGCTATCGCCGACGTTGCGGCGATGGGGCCTTCGGAGGCCGAGTTTAATTCTTGGACGAACTCGGATTCGTTCGTCTGTAACCCAGTTCCTCGAAAGCGGGTGATCGCCAAGACCGACCACCCTAGACGGGCTGCCACCTCGTGCGGACAACCGTTGCCTCTTTCACGACACCCATCAGTGATACTCACACACTGAAAAGAGTTTGCCGTTGTCAAGAAGCCGGGGCAAATACGAGAGCCGCCGAGGGAACGAAAACCCAGCTAGCACCGTGGCACCTTACCCAGCGATAGAGACGCTGGGCCCTTAGTGCCCGTTGGTCGTTCTGGAAGTGGATGCCGGTCCCACGGCGCCGAGAGGGCACTAGTGATGCAGAGAGGATGTATTTGGCCAATGAGGAGATGGGCGCCCATCTTATCAGATGATCAGATAATATGAAGCCATGTCCGCTCGTAGTGGAGCCATCTACACCCGACCTGGCCCACGCTCACCCATCTTTCCGCCCCTGGCGAACTTTTGAGTCTCTTTGCCAGGTTCCAACCAACTAAATAACCCAGAGAGGAACAAAGTCCAAACAACGTTGCGGGGCTTCTGAGCGCCTTGGGCCCAGTGCGATCCCATCAGATAACTCTCTCGGGTGGGCCAACCACACGAGCTGTGGGCCGCTACAGTCAGGCACACCGCACGCCATGGACCAGGGCACATCGTCGCGATCAAAATGCCAGGGTTGTTGGCACCCGGTTTGGTCGGCTCAGCGCGACCTTGGCGGATGAGCCCGCCGGCTGGAGGTTACCTTACGTTTTTGGTGTTTTGGTTCTCCTCGGCATGGAAAGCGGTTGGCTGGGGCTCGGCGCCCAGGTGTTGGGTTAGATCCGTAGTAGAAGATCACAAAGAGCGAGAAACAAGAATTGGCGCAGGCATATATTGAGGGCCGCATATCCCGCTACTTGAGTTTTTTTCTTTTCTCTCTCCCAAGTCACTCCCCCATCACAAGTTTCTTCGCAAACCTTGTGATCCTTCGAGCCTCGAGCCTTGCTCTCTGAGACCAGACCTCCCCCTTCTCAGACAACTCGTCAAGTTGAGCTTCATTTCCAGAAGGTTCTCATCACCTTCAAGATGGTCTCTGCCAAGTCAGTCGCTTTGTTCGGCAGCATGCTGCTGGGCAACGTCATGGGCGCCGACAACATGGGCCCGGCCGCTTTCCTCTGGTAAGCATATCTTCTCCACTGCATCTCGCAGGCTTCAACGAAGATCGGCAGCTAACCAGAATACCATCAGGCCCCCAGACCGTGAGTGGTCTGCCGACGCCGACAACACGGCCCCTTGCGGATCCACCAACGGCCCCGGTGTCCGCACCGAGTTCCCTCTCAGTAAGTCGACATATCCTGCGGAGACTCGGACAACTCTAACATCGAACCAACGTAGTGAACGGCAAGCTTGCCCTTGTGACCCAGGACATTACCCGCTCCGTCCACCTCAGTGTCTCCTACGAGAACGGTACGTGCAAATACAACGCCCTTCTTTCTTCCACCCTTCGCCTTGGAAACATATACCTAACATCCACCACACAAACAGACCCCAAGTCCGTCTCCGACTTCGAGACCTTCCTCGGCCCCAGCGAGGTCGGCAGCCTCGACCTCGGCCACACCTGCGTGGCGGTCCCCAGCGCGCCATCAGGAACCGCCGCCGGTTCCAACGCGACCTACCGCATGCTCTACGTCTCCAACTTTGACCAGGACGAGTCCAAGCGCGAGACCTACTACGCCTGCGCCGACGTCACCTTCGTCGAGGTCTTTGCCGCCTCCATCCCCTGCTTCAACGCCACCGTCAGCGACCCCGACGTCGACGTCGACACCACCGTCAACGTCACCACCACCGACTCGGGCGGCAACACCCCGCACACCGCTGCCGACTTCACCGCCACCGGCGAATCCAAGAGCTCTGGTCTCTCCAAGGGCGCTATCGCTGGTGCCGCTGTCGGTTCCATTGCTGGTGTCTCCCTGCTCGCCCTTGCTGGATTCTTCTTCTGGCGCAAGAAGGCTGCCAAGAAGGAGGCTGTTACTGAGCCCATGCAGCAGCGCTGGGATGCCGAGAAGGCTATCAGTGACACTTCTTCCGTCAACAGCCGTCCCCAGCACTAAGCTTGCCCCAACCCGACTTCAGCGCATGGCGTTGCCTTTGATGGCAGGGTCAACTATGCGCTTAACATAATCATGGAACGATAGATGATATGATTGACGTATATCATGAAGTAGCAAGAATAAAGGTAGAGATCCCGCTTAATATCTCGCTCTTAATCAACATGTGTCCCTGAATTCGATGCCGATGGTCGTATTGAAGAAAACAAAAGTGATGTCTTCCTGTTTTGCTGATGCATGTTCTTGATGCAATTAGGCGAGGTTTCTCACTGGACGAGTGCCCCGCACTACCACCCGCTCTGATGCATCCACCTCCAGGCAGCATCCCCAAGGCAACCGCTCCACCGTTGAACTTCAACGGCCTCAGGTAAGCCGCAATTGAAGGGTATAAGTCCTCAAGGCCCTCAATGTGACGGGGTCCGTTGCGATGCCACCCAGCTATTCCATGCACAATCAACTGGTTATATTCAATTTCGCCTGATAACATCTACAACGCAAACTTTCCCACTGAATCATCACCAATTCTCCGTCGCCAACGGCTCCCAATTCTCTTGCCAGTTCAAGCAGTGAATTGCCCATCATGAGCCAGCGCAAGCGACAAAAGTCGCCAGACGCGGCAGCGATTGATGAGGAAGAGAGGCAGTATGCTATCGGAGGAACCACACTCGAAGAATTGGACGAGAAGTGAGTCTTCTTTCTACCCTTCCTTGGCCTGGGAGCTGACACGGCCCTGCAGGTACCCAAATCGCCCACGCAATCATTCAAAAACGATGCGCTTTTCGGAACTCTTCCAAAGCCTCTTCAATCCTTTGAACGAGAACAAGAAGCAACCAGTCGGTCGCGGCCCACCTCGCAGCAAAAAGGGGCCCCACGGACCACACAAGCTATCGCCGCAGGAACAGAGACGGCACCTCATTGAGCGCTTTATTTCCAGATGGCGAAACGAGGTGGGAAACGACATCTACCCGGCTTTGCGACTCATCCTGCCCGACAAGGATCGGGATCGCGGCGTCTACGGCCTGAAGGAGAATGCTATTGGCAAACTCCTCGTCAAGCTTATGAAGATCGACAAGAACTCGGAAGACGGCCACAACCTCCTTCACTGGAAGTTGCCGGGTCAGACTACCTTCTCTAGACTGGCTGGCGACTTTGCGGGCCGGTGCTTCGAGGTCCTCTCTAAGCGGCCGATGCGGACAGAGGTCGGCGACATGACGATTGCCGAGGTCAATGAGTTGCTGGACAAACTCGCTGCGTCGACGGGAGAGCTGGAGAACCTGGAGGTCTTTGAAATCTTCTACGAGCGCATGAATGCAGAAGAACTTATGTGGTTGATCCGCATCGTGCTCAAGCAGATGAAGGTCGGCGCGACCGAGCGGACCTTTCTCGATCTGTGGCATCCGGATGGCGAAGCCCTGTTTAGCGTGTCGTCGAGTCTGCGACGCGTTTGCTGGGAGCTTTTTGACCCGAGGATACGTCTGGAGCAGGAGGATACGGGTGTCACCCTTATGGAATGTTTCCAGCCCCAGCTGGCACAGTTCCAGATGCCATCTTCCTTCCAGAAGATGGTCGATTACCTCCGGACTACAGAGGAGGATCCCGAGTTCTGGATCGAGGAAAAGCTAGACGGTGAGCGCATGCAGATGCACGTGGCCGAAGACCCGAGCGTTCCGGGAGGGCTGCGATTCTGCTTCTGGTCTCGCAAGGCGAAAGATTACACCTACCTCTACGGTAACGGATTGAAAGACGAGAAGGGAGCTCTGACTCGCCATCTGGCGAATGCTTTTTCCGAAGGAGTCCGCAACGTCATTCTAGATGGAGAGATGATTACTTGGGACCCGGAAGTCGACAAGATCATGCCGTTCGGCACCCTCAAAACAGCCGCTCTAGCCGAGCAGAATAACCCCTACAACAACACAGGGCCGCGACCGCTTTACCGCGTCTTCGACATCCTCCTACTGAACGATCAGCCCCTGACCCAGTACACGCTGCGGGATCGTCACCGTGCCCTAGAAAAGGCTGTGAAGGGTGTTCATAGGAGACTGGAGATCCACGAGTATGAGTCTGCGACGACACCCGAGGCCATCGAGCCGCTCCTCCGCAAGGTCGTCGCCGAGGCATCAGAGGGCTTGGTCCTCAAGAATCCGAGGTCAATGTACAGACTCAACAGCCGCAATGACGACTGGCTGAAAGTCAAGCCGGAGTACATGTCCGAGTTCGGAGAGTCGTTGGATTGTGTCGTTATTGGCGGCTACTACGGCTCCGGACACAGGGGTGGCGCCATCTCCAGCTTCTTGTGCGGTCTGCGTGTTAGCGAAAACCATATCCACGCTGGTGCAAACCCCGAGAAATGCTTCAGTTTCTTCAAAGTCGGCGGCGGCTTCACAGCTGCCGACTATGCGGAGATCAGGCATCGGACGGACGGGAAATGGACCACGTGGGACCCGAAAAAGCCCCCCGTGGAATACATCGAGCTCGCCGGCGGCGACCGTCAGTTCGAAAGGCCGGATGTCTGGATCCGACCCAGCGACTCTGTCGTCGTGGAGGCCAAGGCCGCGAGCATCGGCAACTCGGACCAGTTCTCCCTCGGCTTCACCTTGCGATTCCCCCGCTTCCGCAAGCTGAGAACCGACAAGAACTGGGACGAGGGCCTCAGCGTGCAAGAGTTCCTGGACCTACGGCGACGCGTGGAGGCAGAGGCCAAAGAAAAGACCATGAGCGTCGAGAACCGCAAACGCAAGTCAGTAAAGCGCGTCAAGCGCGAGGTCGTCATCGCCGGGACGGAGAACATGCCTGCGCAGTTCCAGGCAGATAAGTCCAAGATATTCGAGGGCCTCGAGTTCTGCGTCCTGTCGGAGTCGCTCAAGCCGTTCAAGAAGACCAAGGCACAGCTCGAGACCCTTATCAAGGAAAACGGCGGCCAGGTCTCGCAGCGGGCTGTCCCGCAGTCTGGTATGATTCTCTTAGCGGACAAGAACGTCGTCAAGGTAGCGAGTCTAGTCAAGGAGGGGCAAAAGGGCAACGGCGTCGACATCGTTAGGCCAAAGTGGATTCAAGACTGTCTAGAACAGGCTGATGAATCTCTGCTGCTTCCCTACGAAGAGCGACACTTATTGCATGCGACGGAAGCTCTCAAAACTGTTGCACTGCAGAACACAGATATGTATGGGGACAGCTACGCCCGCGACATCAGTCTTGTTGAGCTGCGCGAAGTTCTCAATATGATGCCGAAGAAAGAACCCGATACGGAGTCTTTTAACAAGACACAATTTCTCAATCAGCTTGAGGAGCGTGGACGCGGGGTAGGCCCAATGAAGGGATCAATGTTTCATCGTTGCGCCGTTCACCTAGTCAACGTTCAAGAAGAATGTGATGAGGACGAGATCAAGATGTTGAAGCTTAGGAACTATCTGACCTTTGGCGGCGCACGCTTGATCAGCGATGCCGAAGACACGGAGACTACGCACGTGGTTGTGGTAGGAGACGGCAGCCGGCGGAAAGACGCGGCCGCTGCTATGCGGGAGGAAGTCAGTCATAGGCGTAAGATTCCACACATCGTGACTGCGGAATGGGTTGAAGATTGCTGGCGAGAAAAGACGTTGCTGGACGAGGAGAAGTATACGCGAGTATGAGAGAAATGACGGTATTGGGTCCGACGATGGATGAATTGCTTGTTATACCCAGGATAGATGACACTTTAGTATCAATCCCAGCATACAGAAACCTGTCTATGAGGTGCCATTCATGACCAATCTATGAGGTGATTTGATATCCAAGGCTAGATGAGCAAGCCCAATCACACACTCGCCGTCATCCTACCCGTCTCAGGTAGCAGCAATCCGGCCCCCTTTTTCATTTATTTTCCAATAGTAAGGAACAACCGATCACCAACATCACCTACACCGGGCTTTAGCATGCCCTTGTCCGTCAACTCGGCGTCCACGCCAGCAATGTAAATGTCCGTCGCGTCGGCCCACTCGCTCGCGGCGCGCTTGACGCCCTCGGCGGCGCCAATGACGGAGAGGACCACGATGCGCTTGACGCCCCACTCACGGAGGGTCTGGATGGCGGCGGCGCAGGTGCCGCCGGTGGCGATGACAGGGTCAAGGACGATGGCGAGCTCGGAGGCGCCGGCGTTGGAGCCGTCGGGGGAAACGTGGTTGGGGAGATTGTTGTAGTATTCTACGGGCTCGAGGGTCGAGGGTTCGCGGTAGAGGCCTAGGTGATGGACTGCTACGGGCGTGGGGAGGATGGTTTGGACGGCTGTTGTTGATGTGTTAGTTCTGAGCTTCAGGTTGAACAATAGATGTCTGGTGTTGGAGGGGTAGTTGCCTTCTACCATGCCGAGGCCTGATCGCAGAATGGGGACGAGGCAGAGGCTGGAGGGGGAGATTGTGGTTGATGTGAAGTCGAATCCTAGCGGGGTAGAATCCTGGGCGAGGAGTGTCAGTCCTGGCGCTTTATTGTAACACGAAATAGCTTTGGAAGAAGGGATAATTACCTTTGATCCATCTGTCGCTTTTGTGGAGGCGCCGAGGGCCTCGTATGCTACCATCAACGCAATATCATGCACCAGCGTCTTCACCTCTTTCGCCGGCGTCGACTGGGACCGCAATTGGGACAGCTTCGCCCGGAGACAGGGGTGCTGGGAGACGTGCACGTTGGCAGGGAGCTCGGGTGTTGAGGAAGACATGGTGTAAATGGGGGTATGTAAAAACGTAAGTATGGAATTAGACACGAATACGCTGAAGCATTGAACGGTGACCAGATGAAATAAAGTAAAGGAGGAATTGTCAAATTTAAGGAAAATGAGGATTGGGAGTTTACCGTCGATATCGACGAGAGAGGTTGGTGGGGAGGCCGGAGCGAGCCACTGAGACCAGCAGGCAGTAGGAGGAGGAGGGGTCCCTTCCTTGTCCTCCTGATCAGCGCCGGTACCTTGAGTGGGTCCTGCATGCGGAGGGAAGCTCTGGATAAGATAAGCCCTTGAAGGTCCGACGCCCAACGCCCGCCCTTTTTTGGAGCAACTGGGGGCTGCCACCAGGTCAACTCCGGCGTCCGGCAAGGCGTTCGGAGGTCGCCGTCATGCATGTTTTAGTTGGAGCCTTTCCATAAGATAGCTGGCAATGCATGGGTGACGAGATATAGGGGATAGCAACTAGCAAGTTATTAGTAACATCTTCTTCCCGACTTGTTGTCCTTAACCTGTCGTCCTGCCTGAAGCTGTTTAGCTCAGGATGTTGGGCCCCTCCATCCCTCCTCGCACTGACTTACCTTATCGAGTTGGAATGTCACCGCCTCGGTGTACTCCGCCTTTCCTCGGTGAGGATGACCCCACCAAAGAGCTCGGGCCATCGGTGAGCGGTGTGTGGTGAGCAAAACCGGGAGTACCGAGATATCCGCCTCTGCCGCCAAGACAAGGTTGTCTGGGGATGACGTTCCAGCTACAGCAGGCGTTTTTGTGGCATCTTTTGTTGACGCGACTACTGATCAACCTTCTTTTCCCGTTGACGATATTGCCGATTACCCGGAATTTCCACGATCCCGCAATCTTTTGATTAATCGAGACCCGCGCGATTTAAATACCGAACAAGACTACACGAATTCCGGTCATGAATCGAAACGCGCCGACGACGAAATCTAGAGACGGAACTCGTGATGCAAGGCGGAAACGAAATAAGGCACGCCAGCGGTGCTGCCGCGGATGAGAAAGATCTCACCCAGATGGGTACTACCAGTGGGCAGGCCCATACAAAGAGCAAGAATACACAAAGCGGGCAATCGGTCGGGTACGATGCGCCTGAAGACTATGGCAACCTCGACGAGATGGTCGCCGACCCTGTCGCGCATAAACCCAGGCGGCATCGTCCGGGAAGAGGCGAGAGCCTGGAGGAGATGCGATCGCCTCCGCGGCCCTCCGATCTCGAAATGCAAGACACAACAACGCCTGACGAGCAAGACGAGCCCGAAACCACAACCTCGAAACCCACGGCACACGTCTCTAGGTTGGCCACGGAGTTGTATACACTCTCACACCTCGTCTTCTTTGCCATTTTCGGCACGATTGCCCGTCTGGGCTTGCAGGCTCTGACACTCTACCCCGGCGCCCCAGTCTCCTTTGGTGTGCTGTGGGCCAACGTCGGCGGCAGCCTGGTCATGGGCTTCCTGATCGAAGACCGCAAGCTCTTCAAGCAGGAATGGGGTACGCCCAACTACCACAGAGAGATCATCAAAGCCCGGCGCCGCGGAGAGCAGGCAGACGACGGCGCCGCCTCCAGCGATCTCGCGGCCGCGAAGAAGGCGCATCTCGCAACCAAGAAGACGATACCGCTCTACATTGGCCTCTCCACAGGCTTCTGCGGGTCCTTTACCTCCTTCTCCTCCTTCATCCGCGACGTCTTTCTCGCCATGATCAACGATCTTCCTCGCGCAGGTGGCGCGACCCCCGAACCGCGGGCCGGAGGGCAGTCCTTCATGGCGATGATGGCCATCATCATCGCCACTGTCGCCCTAAGCCTCTCGGCCCTCATCTTCGGTGCACATCTCGCCATCGCGCTTGAAGGGATCACCCCGTCAATCCCTTACCTCCTCGGCCGGAAAGTAATGGACCGCTGCGCTGTTCTCTTCGGCTGGGGCGCTTGGCTCGGCGCGGTCCTCCTCGCCGTCTGGCCGCCGCACGACGCCTGGCGAGGGCGCGTTGTCTTCTCCATCGTCTTTGCGCCACTCGGCTGTCTCGCGCGCTTTTACGCCAGTCTGCTGCTCAACGCACGGGTGCCGGCGTTTCCGATGGGTACCTTTGCGGTTAATATTGCAGGCGTTGCCGTGCTGGGTATGTGTTGGGACCTGGCGCACGCGGGGCTGGGCGGTGTGGTTGGGTGCCAGGTGTTGCAGGGCGTTGAGGACGGGTTCTGCGGGTGCTTGACGACTGTCTCGACGTGGGTTGCTGAGTTGACTGCGCTGCGGCGACGACATGCTTACGTATACGGCCTGGGTAGTGTTGTGGTGGGGTTTGCGGTGATGGTCATTATCATGGGTGCTAAGAAGTGGACGGATGGATTCGCGCCGTTGATGTGTACCCATTGAGCTGTTATGCGGGCTCTAGGCTGTTCATAAGCAGTCGTTCAGACTCATAAAATCGCAAGATATAGAAAACACATTGAGCATCCATCTAGTGTCTTGATGTTGGACCTCACCCAGCAGTCTGTAGCCGAACAATGAACCTCCTCCACGGCACATTAATCACGATTAACGTGGCCACGCCCTTCTGGTCTATACAGCAGGGCATTCTTGCCTGTATCAGCTCAAACACCTGCCCGAGTTCTTGGCCGGCAATTTGTTCGCGTGATATTCGCTGCCCATATCCTATCTAGGCAAGGTCAGGTTGTAGTCCTCAATTCACGAAGGCAACTACCCTATCTCGACGGAATACACATGGATAGCGCCCACCGCCTCCTGCAAAAATTTTATGAGGCAGAGAACTTGGAGGGAAGGTATGAGCAATTCGTCTATGACCTAGTGGTTGATGGTTTCGCATAGTGGTTCCCGCAAGGGTAGCGAGTTCGAGTACGAGTGTGCTCACAAGAATTGGTGGTCCTACGTAATTCCACAGGCAGCTCCTACTTTTGTACATCTTGCTTGGATATTATGCGTTCCAGTCGTTCCTAGGTGTCATGCTACGGCGGATTTCTGTTGAATCGAGCTCGCCAGTCTGAAAGTCAATTGACGCAGTGTACCACGACACCAAAGCTTGATGGGGAACCATTCGTTGGTATTTCTTGGAGAATATGTCCTCCTGGTTGCTGGGTAACCCCCTTGGCGTCTCTATTGCCATGAAGCCCGCAGCTACGCATACCGGAGGTTGAAGCTGCGGATTACACCGAACGGCCCCACATCTGCCTCTCCATCCGGTGGCTGTGGATACCGGCACGCGCCGCAGGATTCTGCAAGCATGCCCGGCCTATCAAAACACACTCCTCAGTATAGGCGCGACGTGTATGCCGGAGTCGGAAGAATTGAACGTGATCCCTTGAAAAGTTGAAATTGATCAAGTATGTCCTCCGTCCTGGCGGTTCTCTCCGATGAAATATGATGGATGACAAAGCAGGGAGGCAACCGATATCTTGGCGCCACGAGAAAATTTGGCTGGCATCGGCATTGATATTGTCTAACGTGCAGCACCAAAAGCTTAGGAACCGCTTCTCGGATCAATCGAAGAGTGAGAAGCAGGACAGACCATGTGTTTAAATGGTTGGGTCTCATCTGCCAAACTTTGCCTGCGCTATTTACCCCCCAGGCCGCCAAGCTCATTGGGAAGCATAAGAAGGCGCAGTCTTCGCCCTCGTCTGCCAAGAGCACAACCACTGCCAAGATATTGGAGAATCACCATAACAGCAAGCAGAGTCGTTGACAGCTACACCATCTGGCTGTAGCGATCGTCAATCGGCCGCGTTGCTACGTTGAGCACAGCCTCCCATCCAAGTTTGACGATGCTCTTTGCCACGCCCAATCACCTTGGATCTTATCCACGTTGAGATCCAGACTGGTTTTGAGCCCAAGCCGTATCCACGGCCGAAAACCGTAAACCATTCTTTATCGAGAACAGCTTCAAATGAGCTATCGGAGCTTTGCCTTGGCTCGGAGAGTCGATAACAACCAAGAAGCGAGGGGCATAGCCAACCTCTTGGCCCTATGAAAGTCGCTGCCTCCATTCTCCTGATCTCAAAACTCCATATAACAAAATATTTGATTGATCAGCGAGCGTGAAATAATCCGCTCTGGTCGTTTGAGGCCTTCAGATATAATAAACAATTGGTTAGTTGCCCCCCAATATGCAGGTACGAGGTACTTATTCACAGCAAAAAAGAGTCGTATGTTCAAGATATGTTCCGCATAGACGTGTGTACGACCTTGAGAGTACACGACTAGAGGTATAAGTAATGTGGAGGTGTGCGGTCGCTACCGTTACCCCATATTCGTTTTAATCTAGACGCCAAGGTTCTCCAATAGCACCCTCACTCCATGAACCGAAGAAACCTAGTCCTCGGCCCTTCCTCAGAACAGCCGATCTCGAGGTCTATGGCCAAGATTCACCACCCATGATGGGTAGCAAGGTAGGTAGCCCATCAATTAGGCCCACGTGGACGAGATTTGCGCTTGCTATTCGACATCTTCGTTTACCTGCGCGAGTGCTTCATCTCGTCAATTGTCCCCTATATAATGACCGGGTGGAATGTTTATCGAGACAATTTAGACAATTGATACGATATACCGGGCTTCTTTTATACAAGTGTAAGGTGTCTCTGCTTTAACTATCGGTGTCGGATTAGAAGTCTAATTCAACCGCGGCATACAGCCGACTGCGCAGGGGCTAATTAGGGGCCCTATTTACGATTATCGTAGCTAGCCTAACCTACGGTTAGAACCTCCTTTTTATACTTACGTAAATATTTAAATAGTTTAATTAATCTTTTCGTTAATTACGGTTCGAACTAACTACTTTATAATAGGGATATTAATACTAATTAGTAATTAAATTCTACTATTGTAAATTAGTAAGGTATCTTGCTATATAAAAGAGACGACCTCTTAATACTATATAAGATAGGAGACTCGTACTAATTAACTTTATAAAAGTAAATAAAAAAGGAGGTAATTCTTAAATACTATACGGAATTAAGTAATCGTAGCCCTTTATTACTTATAAGAGGTCGACGTTTATTATATTAAACTATGTTAATTAATAAAACTACTTAAATAACTAGTTTTTTACCGTCGCCCCGAGTAGCTTTTTTACTAAACGACTTTTTCTATAGCCGGCTTATAATTAAAAATTAACTAATTAAATTAATAAAAGGAAATACTTACGTAACGACTACTCGCTTAATTAATTAGTATAACGAACGAGCTTAATAATATAATATAAAAGAATACTATATAATTAAAAAAGGGGATCTCTAAACGTAAATATTCTTATTTAATAATAAAAATAACCTTATAGGAGTTATTAAGCTAAGAAATCTATAGTATATAAAAAAGTCTATTATTATAAGGATTTTATAAGTACGCCTTTAAGCCCGTAATCTAAATAACCTCTTTATAGCTCCCTTAACTACCCCCTAGGTATTACTTAAGAATATAATATAGGGGACGGTTTAATAAAAAAAGAGGGGATTTAGAGGTCCTAATAGTATTAAGTTAAGAGTATTACGGATCTCGGAGATTAACTTAAGAAGAAGGTAGTTATTTTAAAATAGTTTTATAACCTCTCGCTAAAGTTATTATTAACTTAAGAAAAGGCTAAAAAGACGAGGATCTAAAGGAAAAAAAAAGAATCCTCTAGAGGGCTACTAAAGGGCTTCTTTTTATACTAGCTCTTAGTACGAGATTATTAATTTTTAAAAATCGGTAACTAATAAAAATCCTAAGACTAATTATTATATCTTATTATAATAATATAAACGTTTATTGCTATTATTATTAAAAAGAACTATTAGAACCTACCTTTTTATATTAAATAAAAAAGAGGATCTTAGTAAGTATAATAGTTAGCGATTTAAAAAAGTAGTAGTAATTACTAAAAATAATAAAAACGAAAGTAATAGCGAGATAGCGAGAGGAAGCGGGAATTTCTTAAACTTTAATAAATTCGTTAAGTAGTAAAAGTACGGATTTATTATAACTAGCGCGCGGATTAGATATATCCCTATTAAAATTAAATACGCTAATAATTACTAATACGGGCATAAGCTAGAGTACGACCCTTAGTAAGTTAGGGTAAGGAAAAAGAGGACGAAACCCAATCCTAAATAAAATCCTAATCCCTTATAAATAAATAAATATTAACCCAGACTATTAGGGGACGTAAATATATAAAATTACGGATTAGCTTAATAATAAGCAAATTAACGTAGTATTAATCTATTTAACTAAGGTTTACAAAAAAAAGGGGCTATAAGGGTAACCCCTATTTTATAAGATCGCAAACGACCTTAACTACTAACTAAATAAATAGTTTATAAGCGTAAGCTTAGGAATTATAAAAGTAGTTAATAAATTCCTTTATGGGCGAGGGGTATTACTAGCGCAACTATAATTACGAGAGCTATATAAAATATTAATAACGATAATTATAGAGGAGGAATTCGTGCTATAGAACTAGGTATAGGTCGATAGAGCGTATAATCGCTTTTACGAATTTTAAAAAAAAAGTAAACGACTTATATTTCCTCCCTATAATTACTAACGGAAATCTATTATTATAAAAGGATATACCGGGGTAAAATATAGTGCTAGAAGTACGATAATTAATAATTCTACTTATTTCGATTTATAACTTGTTACTATTATTAATACGAAATTCGGCGCCGATTAGTTAATAAAAAAAGAGATAAACGACCCGAAATTATTAATAATACGTAGCGACGTAGGGATCGTATATAAATACTAAAAATCTAGTAATAAATACGAAGTAATTTATAGACCTTAAGAAGATCTTTTTAAAAAAGAAATTATATTCTAGGGGGGAAGTATAAGGTTTTATAAAAAACCCTAACGATATTTTATAATTATTACGAAAAAGTTAGAATTAAGGAATATTAGTACTATTTAGTAATTAATATCGTACTTATAAACAAAGCTTCTAATTATTATTACGAAGCAGTACGTAATCTTAATTAAAACGACTTTTTTAGTATAATTAACGTAATCTAAAGCCGCTTCGAGACTTATAATAAGAACTTAGAGCTCTTATTTAAGCTATGAGCGATTTTTTTTATATTTATAGCTAGGATAATAGAGGGTAAATTGCGAGTAAAGATCCTTAAAGGGCTTATTAATCGAATTAATAAGCTAGTAAAAACCTAGCTAAATAAGGGGATAAACGAGTAGAAAGTTAGATATTTTTATACCGTAGTTTAGCGTATACTAGAGGTAAAAATAACCCTATATTAAGTACCCAAAGACTACGAGACGCTCTACTCGAGGCTAAGATCTAGCTTTAATATTAAAGCAAAAATACTATACTAAACCTATTTCTAAATATACGACGGCCCTTATTAATAATATTAAGTTAATTAAACGTATAATAAGAAAAAAAAAGAGGCTAGATATAGTAATTATTAGTAAAGAGGCTAAGATTCGTTAAATAGGTAGAGATTTAACTTATAGGTAGGGTAATAGAAGAGGTAATACTATATTTATAAAAAAAAAAAGTATTAGTTAAGTAACTACTCTAAAAAAGAGCGTACTAAATCGTACGAATAATATAAAAAATCGAGGGTAGTAAATAGTAAAACTAGCCCTCGTCGGTTTAACTAATTCCTTATTATATATAAGGGCAGATCCGGGGGTATAGAACTTAGTAATAGTAGCTAAAGTAATAGCTTAAAGTATATACTCCCTATAGGAAATTTAGAAAATAAAGAAGATCTTACCCCCTATATTAACGAATTAGATTATAACGAAATTAACGATATTAATTACTCTTTTTTTACCTTATTAGCCTTTAGAAAATATATAAGGCTAAACGAATAGAGGGTAGTAAAAGCTCTTAATAAGTAGGCTTTTATTTATAGATAATAAGAGAAGGTCCCTTAGATAACGGATACGGAAGTAGCTAAAAGGGTAAATTTAATAGTACCAAAGCTTATTTTTTTAATAAGTAAGGAAAAAACGCTATCTCTCTTAATATTTAAAAAAAAAGAATATAGTACTAGGTAAATCTAGGGGTAGCTAGAGGGGTCCTTTTTATATTACTTAGATTACTTAAATACTAAGCTCGTATAAGCATTTTATATAAGTAAAAGGTATAGCCTAAATAATTTCTATAAAATTATTTTAGATACTAGGGCATCGTAATAGTTAATAAGAAGAAAAGGGTAATTCTAAGTATTATAGAAAATCGCGCTAATAATACTTAATACGTTAATAGCGGGTATTATAAGGATTAGCTTTAGCTTAGGTAAGGAAATCGTTACCCTAAGTACGGTAGAAATAGAAACACACTTCGGAATAATAACTTTTTATATCCTACTCGTTAATACCTTATTTCTTTTATATTTAAAAAATATAGATCGACTAAGTATTATATTTAATAATACGAAGAATAAAATCTCTAGCTATAAATACTTTAAAATAGTTAAATAACAATAGGGGTACGCGTTTATAAGGCTTATTAACAATACGAAGTTAATTAATTACTTAACGAAAAGTAAGCTTAGATAACTATATTAGAGATTTAGTTACCCGTCGGTTACGAGGCTATATAACCTCTTAAAACATTTAGGTAATAATAATATCGAAATAGGGGCGCTAAAGTAGTTAACGAAAGTATACTACTAATACTAAATAAATACGTAAAGCCTATATAAATTTAAATTTAAATTGCGTAATAAGCTTAACTTTAATTAAGAAATTATTATCGATATTTTCTATTTAAATAGTTAACCGGTCCTATATATAATTAACGAGGCTATATTATTTTAAATAGGGTAATTCTTACGGGATCTATAAGTAAAAATAATATAAGTAGCTCTATAAAAAAGCTAGATCGATATATATTAAGGACTACTAGATAGTATTAGAACCGATACTAATACTAGTTTTAAGTTAGTAAAATTTAAAAAAAATACGACGGCCTATAGTATATAATTAAAAGTCGTACCCGTTAAAGCGCACTATAGTATTAAAAAGGTAAAAAGGGCGCACTAGTAATTAAAAAGAGCGTTTAAAATTATTAAAGAGGAAAATCCTAATTTTAATAACGACGAATACTTTTAAACGGTACTTAAATACTATAACGATATTATAGGGCCTAACGGGCTTATATTAACGCTTTTAGTATTTAAAGTATATTTAAGAATAACCTTAGCCTCGCTACTATTACTAAATATAAGCTAGCGAGCTTAAGTAGTTAAAAAAGTAATATAGGTACTACGCAAAGTAAATATAAGAAAGTAAGTTAATAAGGTAATTACTATATATAATAAGCCTAATATAGGGGTTAATTTAGATATACCCCTAAATTCGGATATATAAGTATAGTACGAAATTACTTAATAATAGGCTAGGCTATATAAATTAATTTCCGTTAACGAGCGTTTTTATATAGTTATAAGAGATCGTAACTAGTTACTTAAGGTATTAATTACGGTAGTTAAATTATATTATATAAATCTTATCGAGGTAATTTCTAGCTTATAAGAAGAAGAAGAGCTAAGGGAAGCTATATAACCCGTAGTAAAGGTATAAAAAATCATCCTTAACAAAATCGTTATAGTAGTATTAATAAATAATAAAGAAAAGGAAATTACTAAAAGGGCACTAATACTACCGACAAGACGTCGCGAGAGACTATAACGGTAAGCACTAATATAATAATTTATTACTAATAACGAGGTAATTAATACTTTTTATATAGTAAAAAAGAAAGCCGATTTCGAGCTAGTAGTTAAACTACGTAAAGAAGGCGTAATTATAACTACTAAAAAGCCGTATAAAGGATTAGATCTTATTAAAGTAAATACTCTACGTAATTAAGGGGTCTATTAATTTATCTTTTATAATCTAAAAAAATATATAAACCTCCGCATATTTAAATCGTAAATAATTCGTAAAATCAAAGGAAAAGGAATACCCTAACTATATAAGAAGTCTAAATACGTAATTTAGGGGTACGGCGACGTTAAAAAAATAATACTATTTATATAATTACCTATTATATAGCGCTATAGCTAATAATTAATAATAGTACTAATAGTATCGTTATAAAAGAAGGGATACGAGATTTAGAGCCGTGATATTACCTAGGTATATACCTAATCGGCTACAGGGCTTATAAAGAAAATCCTAGCCTATTTACTAAAAGAAATAGTTAGTAAGTACTTAGAAGGTACGATTATTAAAGTACTTAAGCTACTATATAAGCTCGTAAAATCTGGCACCTATTAGTAAGCTATTTACTACGATTTTTATATTAATTAATTATTAATAATTACTTTTATATATAACCCGTACTTATTAATTACGGAGTATAAAGGCGATTAATTTAGGATTATTAGAATATAGACCGACGATATATTAAGCCTATTTAATATTAACTTTATAAAAAAAGAGGATAAGGAGCTATAAAAAGCGGGCTTCGTAGCGAAGCTAAAAGAGGTCCTTATAATAAATACCCCCTTAGTATTTAATAATAGGATTTTTATAATTAAAAAGGAAACCGTCGTTTTTTAGTAAAAGGGGTAGGGCAAGAAGATTAACCTCGTTAACTTAAATATAACTAATATTAAGAAGTAATATAAGGCTAAGCTTATATAAGGGGTATATATTATAAATATTTATTAGCCTAAGGTAACTTTTAACTACGCTAGGGTAGTATAAACTATAGATCTAATTAAATAAAACGTTAAGGTACTTAATAAGTAACTTAAGTAATAGTAAATAAATCTCGATCGAGGTCTCGTTTACTACCTAATCGACCTTGCGACTAGTAAGCTCTACGTTTTTGTTAATAAGTTATTTATAAATAATAACGACCTTACTTCGTAATTAGGGTATATTATTATCCTAGTTAACGAGAGTATAAGTAAGAGCGAATTTACTATATATAATAATATAATCTACTACTCATTAACTAAAAATAAGTAGGTAATAAGAAGTATACTAGCGTTAGAGGTTTATAATATAATTAACGGCGTTAACCTCTTTTACGTAATTTTAATAACGCTAAGGAAGATTACTAATCGAATTAGCTTTCTACTTATTCTAACGGTTATTTATACTAATTCTTACTTACTATATAAATACCTCGTTAAATTAGGAATAACGAAAGAAAAGAGGCTTATAATTAATATTATAGCCCTTAAATAATTATATAAAAGGCGTGAGATATTTAAAATCCGTTAGATTAATAATAAAAATAACCTCGTAAACGCTTTTATAAAAGTAATATTAAATAAGGGATTAGAGTAATTCGTAAGTAGTAGAAAAATTACTATACGAATAGAGGGATAGGTTATATAAAAAGAATAAAGAAAAGGGGGAAAAGGAGACGACTTAATAAACGGGCCCGAGGTTAAATTATACTTCTAATTATAGCGGTTAAATTAATAAAAAAAAGAGAAAGTTAATATTAAATTAGAAGTTTAATTTAACCGTAGTATATAGCCGACTATATAAGGGCTAATTAGGGGCCCTATTTATAATTATCGTAGCTAGCCTAACCTATAGTTAGAACCTCCTTTTTATACCTACGCAGATATTTAGATAGTTTAATTAATCTCTTCGTTAACTACGGTTCGAACTAACTACCCTGTAATAGGGATACTAACAGTCGGCCTAGCAAGGCAAATCGAAACGTATATACGCTCTCAGCCCGCCATGGCCATCTTCAAAGGCTTCGTCGAGAGGCTCAAGTCTTTCAGTCCACAGGAAAGAAGAGCCATATTCTTCTACATCTGCGGTATCATGCTGTACAAGTTCGGCCTTGAAGCGTTCAACGGGTCAATCACCGCGCTCGCCACGAACCGTTACGACTACGAAAGCGACACTAGGGGCACGCCATCCCGCACTTTTGAACGACTCGGTCTCCTCCAGGGACTGAACCAAGCCACGCAGTGTGTCGGCTCCATCTTAATTGCACCTCTCATCAAACACTACCGGACGAAGAATGTTCTCTCAGCAGCCATCGTCCTCTTTGGTCTGATGACGGCAATCCTGCTCATCCTCGATGCTGCGACGGGGGGTACTTTTGTTCCAGAAGCGTACCGAAAGAAGCACCCCAAAGATGAATGGTCTTACTACGGAGATTACAACAACGACGCCATTATACCCATCTACACGGTCACGGGCATCGCATATGGCATGGTTGAGCTCATCCGCCGCGTTATCCCGCGAGATATCGTCGGAGGGAACGTTCAGAAACTTCGTCAAATGGACAGTTTGGTACACATTTTTTACGAGGTCGCCGGTACATCAGGGGCCTTCGTCACAGCGCTGGTCCTCATTCCCAATCTCGGCAATAATCGCTCCTTCGTCATCACCCCAATCTGCTTCTCTCTCGCGGCAGTTCTGTGGTTCTTTGTCGTGGACGGCAGCCACGACCGCAACGCCCTCGCGCGAGCTGAAGCCCGCAAAAGCAATTACTTAATCAATATTGGCAAGGGCTTCCTCCTCTTCTTCGAGTCCATATGGGTCGGCGCCAAGATCCTGTTCACCTCGACGAGATTCGTCTGGCTGGTCCCGGCATACGGTGTAGCCCTTTATGGGCACCGATATCTCGAAAATGGCATCGCACCCCAAGTGGCACGACGGTACCTGGGCAACTCGGCATGGTCACAAATCATGGTCGGCGGCTCTAATTTTGGTGAACTCCTGGGTGCGCTGTTCGTCTTCCTGTTCACGAACGTGATCAAGACGCCCATTCCGTGGCTTCGCTTAGATGCCCTGATGTTGCTCATTGTTTGGTACATCCCCTATTGGTATCCGCCCTCGGGGCAGGTCGGCCAGGCCTGGATCGTCGCCGCCACATTTTTGCCAGTTTCGTTCGGTTGGGCCGCGGGAGACGTGTCTCTGGCCGCTTTTATCCAGGCTTCTCTCGCCAGGCTAGAGGACAAGGAGAACAGGGTTTCGCCTCTCGGGGCGGTTATGGCGTTCTTGTATTCCTTCTACATTGTCACATATGCGATTGCCGGCACCTTTCTCGGAAGATACATCGATGGCGTGTACAACCGAACAGGATCAGTGCGAGAGGCGCTGGTGAATACCGCAGGAGTGCACTTCACTGTCATCATGGTCACAGTGTTTGCATCGACGTTTATTCCCAAGGGTTCTCGGTGTTTCAACCCCGAGATGCTGGATGACACGAAGTTGGACGAGGACATCGAAGAGTGCCTACCGTCGCCATCTGACAAGGATATCAAGAGCGATGTTGAGCTGAAAAAGGAGGCGCCCGTAGTCGTCTTTTGATGATCGAAGACATGGGATCTGTAGTGTTCTGAGAGTGTTCAATTTCCGCGGCTTTATTTTGGACTAAGAGAGTGTTGTTATTTGATGTCACAGAGACCGAATCAGCTTCTTTGAATGGATTCCCAGAGTGCAACGTTGCTAAGTTCCACAAATATTCAACTCATTCAAAAAGAAATGTCACCTGTCTTGGATGCAACGTATTTGTAGCCTTGCCCTCATACAAAAGTTCATATTAAGTTTAGGCACCCGTCCATCCAAGATTACAGACCTTGACGGCAAGGAGAACTCTCAATTCACATTACCCTTGAGAACCCAGTCCCTTCCGCCTTTGCTTCAGAGGTCAGGCAAAAGGCAAGTAGGCTGTTCTACCCAATTACATAATTGCAATGACGTGGACTGCGGCAAATGTACCCGGCGCTTAAGGAGTTGTCTCATCCTCCAGTGTCTGCTAAGAAACGGAACTCAGCTCCACTCACCTGTTTACATCTTTACCATTTCGCTTGTATGCTCTTACAGTTCGGCCAGTTTTGCCTGAGATTGAGAGTTTGATCTCAAAGACGTTTGTAATACTCCGAGTCTCCTCAATGACGCAGTTAAGTCGGCCACTCCGTGGCATTATCATCGTCTTGTATCAAAGCGTCTCTCGGCAGGAGGCCTCTACGAAAAGAGGAAAATTAGCGATTTTGCGATGGACCGGTAAGTGAGTGTGGTTCTCTCCTTGGCCATCAAATCAGGGCAAGACCAATCGCCTCCCCAGTACCCACGAAGTTTTACGCGATCGGCAATCCCCAACGTCAAAGGTTGAAGGCGCATTAATATGGAACCCCTGAGCTCTTGATGGGCTATCAAGAGCTCGGCAATTGCCACCGAATCTCGGCGCAGGCTAAAACTAAGACAGATGTTTCCCTGCTTGCGAAGTTCGGGACTGAGCCTCGTGGTTGCGGCTGATTCGGTTCCGTGCCCGAACTGTGCGAGAATGAGGCAGGGGGTCCAATCATTCGGGGGTTAGGCCACGCAGCCTCTGATTCTTGACCTGTCACTCTGGCAGGTCTCGCGTGGCAAAAAAGACCCTGTGGAGAAGTTTGAAGTCGACTAAGCATACCGAAAAGGGTGATGAACGCTATGGGCGCCGACCTGCCGTGCCTGTCAATTGTCAATTAACCCACTTGAAGAACAATGTTTCGCTTCAGCTTTCGTAACTGGGTTCTTGCGAATAACGGCAGGATATCACGAGAGGAAAAAGAAAAGATGGCATACGTCAAAGCGCGCGCAGGTACACAAAAGGGACCAATGTGGCTGTGTCTTCACCGCGTGTTTCGATTGTTTTTCCCGCGTTCGGATGAGAGGTGAGCAGGATGGAGCGGCAGCGGCAATGGCGATATTTCAAGAATTTGACTGGGGTCCATACTGGATATCATTTGTTGACTGTTCCTCCGGGTCGAGTCCCATCCCGTGGGGTGCCTGAATGATCTACGTTCATGGTCCCGTTTCGCAGGCATCTCCCTGCTTCAAATCTCAACCATCCCAACCCCATGTCAGCCCAGGCTCTTCGTCATTGCGCCTTTTCTGACAGATTGAGCAAATAGTCACATACTTGAGGAGTAGTCAACATGCTGTTGAGGTATGCAGCCAGGCATCACACGGCGACCACTCGATGGTCGCCGTCCTACACAGAGGAGGCATGCTCCTTGGCCCGTCCGGGCCCTTCCGGGAAATTGCTTGATGCCGGCTTTGACAGGGATTCAACCCACCCGCGCTCGCCAACGTGGAGTTAGCGTCTGCTGAAAACTTGAGAGTGACAAGCCTAGTGGAAGAGCTGGGGATGAAGGCTGCCACAGATCCTTGCCGGGCCATCATCTCTGGGTCTCACGGCCTGGCTAGCTCGCTAGTGGAGGATCATCTCGAATTTTGGCCCACCGGCCTGAGCTCTGTAGCTTTGGCATAATACCACAGAGTTATCATATCTTCAGCACCCAACAGCACCCCCAAGGAATCCCCCAAAGTGAGAAGTGATATCCCACCCTCAATCACTCGGCAGCCCAGGCTGCAACGAAATCTGTAAGTTTCAGTGCTGATTGGAGAAGACGGGAGATATCCCAGATGATCCCGGAGATCCGCCCTCGTTCGCAAGCTTTTCTCGAAGAGGGAATTGAAATCCGCATCTTGCGTGGCATTCCGCGTCGCACCCCCGATCCCGATTCCGAGTTGTATCCGGGGCAAGGACTGTCGTCAGTCGCCGGAACATCTCTGGGCACGGCCTCTCGATCCCGGGGGAACCACCACAAGTCCCGTGGAATCCCACTTACCGCCAGTACGGATATGGTTCAAGAGATATCAGACGTCTTAGCTAGTTAGTCTGGTTTAAAGATTGATAACGAGCACAGATTCGAGACCGGTCGATACCAAACAGTTATCTACCATGGAACTACCATGGGAATAACAAATCAGAGGGGAGAAATTGGGCCCCTAGGGCAGCAAGACACGCGGATCCGCCGGCCGGGCCACCCGTAGGAATGGCGATCCGTCAATCATCTAAACTCTCTTGACAGCCCCATCAGCAAGTCATACCAAGGGCATGGCGGTAGGTAGTCGGCAAAACGGTGAAGGCAGAGAGGCAGCCTTTGGCGGAAAACAGCGGTTTTGGGCGGATCAGAAAAAGCAAAGCTGAGTCCTGGACTGCAGATGATCTCTTCACTAGTTTTTGGTGCTGAACCGAAAACTCGAATGATTCTGTGAGACAGAAGACACTGTGACACTTTTTCATCCTCTCACACTAAGCCCTAATATGAAACTGTGAGAGGAAATGCTTGCTACCCAAGCCCGTAGATCACATCGGCTAGACTAGGGTTTGTGCAGTCCGTATTGGTCACGAGGGATGCAATCACTAGGAACCAAGGGCCAAGATCCTCGAAGCACATCCAGACTGCCCCCGCTTCCAGCTTGGGCCAAACTCTAATGAGTCTCTGTAGGGTACGCTACAAATTACCCCATGCTTCCAGACATCCCCAGTCAACTTCTGGATATCCCATGCAGCGACCCACGACGCCCATGCCTTATCAAACGGCACAGAAAACTTGTAATACTCTGTTTCCTATCCGTAATGGCGACATCTGAACGCAGGGCAAGGGAAAGCTTCGTCGCCACTCGCAACAACGGAGCCCCCGCAGATGTCGGGCTGCATGCCACACCTTCACCGGAATGACGAGAACTGAAATGATCTCCAATGCTTTGTCTTGAGCAGCCCTGGATGTCCAGGGGGTTTTCGCTCTGAGCTTGGACCATCTCCCAAGGATCCAACGACGATGCTACACTGCGGCACGACTATTTTGGTCTAGACACTGAAAGGCATCCTGCAAGCCTGACCGAGGATTTTCCACCTACATAATGAAAGCTTCACGCTAAAAGATGCGATGATGCCCCTTCTCTAAAGTATGGGTGTCAACGGATACGATTCAGCTACTAGGCCGAATCTCCTTCAGACCGCTACCTTCCTGATCTTTCTATTTGACGGTGTCAATTACAGACACACGCCCCCAATCTAAGCTAAAAAGTCACCTTGCCGTTTACGTATCTCTTTATATCTATCGGATTAGAAGTTTAATTCGACCGCGGTATATAGCCGACTGCGCAGGGGCTAATTAGGGGCCCTATTTACGATTATCGTAGCTAGCCTAACTTATAATTAGAACCTCCTTTTTATACTTACTACGTAAATAGTTATATAATTTAATTAATCTCTTTGTTAACTACGGTTCGAACTAATTACCCTATAATAGGGATACTAATACTAATTAGTAATTAAATTCTATTATTATAAATCGGTAAGGTATTTTATTACATAAAAGAGACGACCTCTTAATACCGTACGGGATAAGAGATTCGTATTAATTAACTTTATAAAAATAAATAAAAAAGGGAGCGATTCTTAAATACCGCACGGAATTAAATAATTATAGCCCTTTATTACTTACGAAAGGTCGACGTTTATTATATTAAACTACGTTAATTAATAAAACTACTTAAATAACTAGCCTTTTACTATCGCCCCGAGTAACTTTTTTACTAAACGACTTTTTTATAACTAGCCCGTAATTAAAAATTAACTAGTTAAATTAAAAAAAAAATTACTTACGTAACGACTACTTACTTAATTAATTAGTATAACGAACGAGCTTAATAATATAATATAAAAAAGTACCGCGCGATTAAAAAAGGGGATTTCTAAATATAAATATTTTTATTTAGTAACAAAAGTAACTTTATAAGAGTTATTAAGCTAAGAGATTTATAATATATAGAAAAGTTTATTATTATAAAAATCTTATAAGTACGACCTTAAGCTTACGATTTAAATAACCTCTTCGTAACTTCTTTAACTACCCCCCGGGTATTACTTAAGAATATAATATAGGGGACGGTTTAATAAAAAAAGAAGGGATTTAGAGGTCTTAATAATATCGAGTTAAGAGTATTACGGATCTTAGGAATTAACTTAAAAAGAAAGTAGCTACTTTAAAATAGTCCTATAACCTCTTATTAAAGTTATTATTAACTTAAAAAAAGGCTAAAAAAACGAGGATTTAAAAAAAAAAAAAAAATCCTCTAGAGGGCCGCTAAAGGGCTTCTTTTTTATACTAGCTCCTAGTACGAAATTATTAATTTTAAAAAATTAACTAAATAATAAAAAGGATTATTAATAAGCGATAATTACTTAACTATAATTAAGCTACGAAAAAAACTACTTAAAAAATATAAAATAAGGTACTAAGAGGCCGTAAAAAATAAGATCTTTAAGTATTTAACCCTACTACGTACGAATAATAAGTAGGTATTTTTTAATAAGTCTTTAAAATTTATAATTTTATAAAAAAAAGGGCTTAACTTTATTAACCGTATTTAACGGCCTATATAGTTCTTAATAGCCTATATAGCTCTTTTACGAGCCGCTTAGCGTCTATTTTTAACTATTTTTATAGAATACCGCCCTAAAAAAGGTAAGTTAAAAAAAGAAGCTATTTAGAAATTATAAAGAGTACGAGGCTTAAGAGGCTAGAAGTATATAGAATAGCGGAAATTAGTAATTAATAAAAATCCCGAGACTAATTACTATATCTTCTTATAGTAATATAAACGTCTACCGCTACTATTATAAAAAAGAACTATTAAAACCTACTTTTTTATATTAAATAAAAAAGAGGATTTTAGTAAGTACGATAACTAGCGATTTAAAAAGGTAGTAGTAATTATTAAAAATAGTAAAAACGAGAGTAATAGTAAAACGGTAAAAAGAAGTGGGAATTTCCTAGACCCCGATAAATTCGTTAAGTAATAAAAGTACGGATTTATTACGACTAGCGCGCGGATTAAATATATCCTTATTAAAATTAAATACGTTAATAATTATTAATATAAGTATAAGCTAAAGTACGACCCTTAGCGAGTTAAGGTAAAAAAAAAGAGGATAAAACCTAATCCTAAATAGAATCCTAATCCTTTATAAGTAGGTAAATATTAACTTAGATTATTAGGGGACGTAAATATATAAAATCGCAAATTAGCCTAACGGTAAGTAAATTAACGCGGTATTAATTTATTTAACTAAGGTTTATAAAAAAAAGGGGCTATAGGGGCAACCCCTATTTTACGAAATTATAAACGACCTTAGTTACTAACTAAATAAATAGTTCGCAAGCGCAAGCTTAAAAATTATAAAAGTAGTTAATAAATTCCTTTATGAGCGAGGGGTATTACTAACGTAATTATAATCGCAAGAGCTATATAAAATACTAATAATAATAATTATAAAAGAGGAATTCGTACTATAAAACTAAGTATAAGTTAATAAAGCGTATAATCGCTTTAATAAATTTAAAAAAAGGGTAAACGACCTAGATTTCCTCCTTATAATTATTAACGGAAATCTATCGTTATAAAAAGATATACTAGGGCAAAATATAATACTAAAAGTACGATAATTAATAATTCTACTTATTTCGATTTATAACTCGTTACCGCTACTAATATAAAATTTAGCGCTAATCGGCTAATAAAAAAAAGAAATAACCCGAAATTACTAACAATACGTAACAACGTAAGGATCGTATATAAATACCGAAAATCTAATAATAAATACGAGGTAATTTATAGACCTTAAAAAGATCTTCTTAAAAGAGAAATTATACTCTAGGGGGAAGTATAAGGTCTTATAAAAAACCCTAACGATATTTTATAATTACTATAAAAAAGTTAAGATTAGGGAATATTAGTATTATTTAGTAATTAATATCGTACTTATAAGTAAAGCCTCTAATTATTATTATAAAGTAATACGTAATTTTAATTAAAACGACTTTCTTAGTATAATTAATATAATTTAAAGCCGCTTCGAGACCTATAATAAGAACCTAGAGCTCCTATCTAAGCTACGAGCGATTTTTTTTATATTTATAACTAGGATAATAAAGGGCAAATCGTAAGTAAAAATCCTTAAAGAGCTTATCGATCGAATCGATAAACTAGTAAAAACCTAGCTAAATAAAGGGATAAATGAATAAAAAGTCGGATATTTTTATATTATAATTTAGCGTATATTAAAAATAAAAATAACCCTATATTAAGTACCCGAAGACTACGAAACGCTTTACTTAAGGCTAAGATCTAGCTTTAATATTAAAATAAAAATACTATACTAAACCTATTTCTAAGTATACGACGGCCCTTATTAATAATATTAAGTTAATCGAACGTATAATAATAAAAAAAAAGAGGCTAAATATAGTAATCGCTAATAAAAAGGCCTAGATTTATTAAATAGGTAAAGATTTAACTTATAGGTAGGGTAATAAAAAAAGTAATATTATATTTATAAAAAAGATAGATATTAATTAAGTAATTATTTTAAAAAAGAGCGTATTAAATTATATAAATAGTATAAAAAGTCGAGGGTAGTAAATAGTAAAACTAGCCCTCGTTAGTTTAACTAATTCTTTGTTATATATAAGGGCAAATCTAGGGGTATAAAACTTAGTAATAGTAGCTAAAGTAGCGGCCTAAAGTATATACCCCCTATAAGAAATTTAGAAAATAAAGAAGATCTTACCCCCTATATTAACGAATTAGATTATAATAAAATTAACGATATTAACTACTTTTTTTTTACCCCGTTAGCCTCTAGAGGATATATAAAGTTAAATAAATAGAGGGTAGTAAAAGCTCTTAATAAGTAGGCTTTTATCTATAAATAGTAAGAGAAGGTCCTTTAAATAATAAATATAGAGGCGGCTAAAAGGGTAAATTTAATAGGGCCGAAGCCTATTTTCTTAATAATTAAAAAGAAGACGCTATTTCTTTTAATATCTAAAGAGAAAGAATATAGTACTAAGTAAATCTAAAGGTAGCTAGAGGGGTCCTTTTTATACTACTTAAATCCTTCGAATACTAAGCTTATATAGGCATTCTATACGAGCGAAAAATACGACCTAGATAATTTTTATAAAATTATCCTAAATATTAGGGTATCGTAATAGTTAACTAAAAAAAAAGGGCAATTCTAAGTATTATAAAAATTTATATTAATAATGCTTAATATATTAATAATAAGTATTATAAAGATTAGTTTTAGCCTAGGTAAGGAAATCGTCGCCCTGGGTATAATAGAAATAGAGACGTACTTCGGAACGATAATTTTTTATATTTTACCTATTAATACCCTATTTTTCTTATATTTAAAAAATATAAATTAACTAGGTATTATATTTAATAATACGAGGAATAGAATCTCTAGTAATAAGTATTTCGAGATAGTTAAACGACGATAAGAGTATACGTTTATAAAGCTTATTAACGATATAAAGTCGATTAATTACTTAATAAAGAGTGAGCTTAGAAAACTATACTAGAGATTTAGGCACTCGTTAGTTACGAGGCTATATAACTTTTTAAAATAATTAAGTAATAATAATATCGAAATAGGGGCGCTAAAGTAGTTAATAAAAGTATATTACTAATACTAAATAAATACGTAGAGCTTACGTAAATTTAAGTTTAAATTACGTAATAAGCTTAACTTTAACTAGGAAATCGTTATCGATATCTTTTACTTAAATAGTTAGCTAGTACTATATATAATTAATATAGCTATATCCTTTTAAGTAGGGCAATTCCTCCGGGATTTATAAATAAAAATAGTATAAGTAGCCCTATAAAAAAGCTAAATCGATATATACTAAGGACCGTTAAACGGTATTAAAACCGACGCTAATACTAGCTTTAAATTAGTAAAATTTAGGGATAATATAATAGCCTACGGTATATAGCTAAAAGTCGTACTTATTAAAGCGTACTATAGTATTAAAAAAGTAAAAAGGGCATATTAGTAATTAAAAAGGGCGTTTAGAATTATTAAAAAGGAAAATCTAGATTTAACTAACGACAAATACCTCTAAATAATACTTAAATAATATAACGATACTATAGGGCCTAACGGACTTATACTAACGCTATTAGTATTTAGAGTATATTTAAAAACGACCTTAGCCTCGCTACTATCGCTAGGTATAAGCTAACGAGCCTAAGTAGTTAAAAAAATAATACGGGTATTGCGCGAGGTAAGTATAAAAAGGTAAGTTAATAAGGTAATTATTACGTATAATAGGCCCGATATAGGAGGTAATTTAGATATATTATTAAATTCGAATATACGAGTATAGTACGAAATTACTTAATAGTAAGCTAGGCTATATAAGTTAATTTTTATTAACGAGCGCTCTTATATAATTATAAAAGATCGTAATTAGCTATTTAAAGTATTAATTATAGTAGTTAGACCGTATTATATAAATCCTAACGAGATAATTTCTAATTTATAAAAAGAAAAAGAGCTAAGGGAAACTATATAACCCGCAAAAGAGGTATAAGAAATTATCCTTAACAAAATCGTCGTAATAATATTAATAAACGACGAGGAAGAGGAAATTACTAAAAGGGTACTAATATTACTAGCAAGACGTTATAAAAGACTATAATAGTAAGCCCTAATATAATAATTTATTATTAGTAACGAGGTAATTAATACTTTTTATATAATAATAAAAAAAGCTAATTTCGAGCTAGCGGTTAAACTACGTAAAAAAGGCATAATTATAATTATTAAAAAGCCGTATAAGGGATTAGATCTTATCGAAGTAAATACTCTTTACGATCGAGGGGTTTATTAATTTATTTTATATAACTTAGAAAAATATATAAACCTCTGCATGTTTAAATTACGAATAGTTCGTAAAATTAAAGGGAAAAGAATACCCCGGCTATATAAGAAGTTTAAATACGTAATTTAGGGGTATAGCGACGTTAAAAAGGCGACGCTACTTATATAATTACTTACTATATAGCGCTATAGCTAACGATTAATAATAGTACTAATAATATCGCTACGGAAGAAGGGATATAAGATTTAGAGCTATAATATTACCTAGGCCTATACTTAATTAGCCACAGGGCTTATAAAGAAAATCCTAGCCTATTTACTAAAAAAAATAGCTAATAAGTACCTAGAAAGCACGATTATTAAAGTACTTAAACTACTATATAGGCTCGTAAAATCGGGCACTTATTAATAAGCTACTTACTACGATTTTTATATTAATTAACTATTAATAGTTACTTTTATATATAACCTGTATTTATTAGTTACGGAGTACGAAGGTAATTAATTTAGGATCGTTAGAATATAGACCGACGATATATTAGGCCTATTTAATATTAACTTTATAAAAAAGGAGGATAAGGAGCTTTAAAAAGCGGGCTTCGTAGTAAAGCTAAAAAAGGTCCTTATAATAAATATACCCTTAGTATTTAATAGCGGGATTTTTATAATTAAAAAAGAAACCGTTGTCTTTTAGTAAAAGGGATAAAGTAAAAAGATTAACCTCGTTAATCTAAATATAATTAATATTAAAAAGTAGTATAAGGCTAAGCTTATGTAAGGGGTATATATTATAAGTATTTATTAACCCGAGGCGACTTTTAATTATACTAAGGTAGCATAAGCTATAAATTTAACCGAACGAAATATTAAAATACTTAATAAGCGGCTTAAATAATAAAAAACGAATCTCGATCGAAGTCTCGTTTACTACCTAATCGACTTTATAACTAATAAGCTCTACGTCTTTATTAATAAGTTATTTATGAATAATAACGACCTTATTTCGTAATTAGGGTATATTATTATCCTAATTAACGAGAGTATAAACGAGAGCGAATTTACTATATACGATAATATAATTTACTACTTATTAATTAAAAGTAAGCGGGTAACGAGAAATATATTAATATTAGAGGTCTACGGTATAATTCATAGCGTTAACCTCTCTTATATAATTTTAATAACGCTAAAAAGAATTACTAATTAAATTAGCTTTTTACTTATTCTAATGGTTATTTATACTAATTCTTACTCGCTATATAAATACCTCGTTAAATTAAGAACGACGAAGAAAAAGAGGCTTATAATTAATATTATAGCCCTTAAGTAATTATATAAAAAGCGCAAAATACTTAAGATCCGTTAGATTAATAATAAAAATAACCTCGTAAACGCTTTTATAAAAGTAGTACTAAATAAGGGATTAGAATAATTTATAAATAATAAAAAAGTTATTATATAAATAGAGGGATAGGTTATATAAAAAGAGTAAAAAAAAAAAGGAAAAGGAAACGACTTAATAAACGGGCCCGAGGTCGAATTATATCTCTAACCGTAGTAGTTAAATCGATAAAAAAAAAAGAAAGTTAGTATTGGATTAAAAGTTTAATTTAATTACGGTATATAGCCGACTGCGCAGGGGCTAATTAGGGGCCCTATTTATAATTATTATAACTAGCTTAACCTATAGTTAGAACCTCTTTTTTATACTTATTACGTAGATATTTATATAGTTTAATTAATCTCTTTGTTAACTACGGTTCGAACTAACTACCCTATAATAGGGATACCAATAGCATCTTTAAGTCGTAACTTTTTTAACAAACGACGTACGCTTTGATTCTACTTCTATCATACCGGTGTATTCTATCACAGAACTCCAGGTTATGGGCTTCGCCAATGCGCGCTTATAACATCCGCTCACTTTAGTTCGTTATTAGACGAACCGTCGGAGCCGAAACTCGGAAACATTCAACCCGAAAGAGGTGTCTCCCTCTGTTTAACTGGCCAGCCAACCTTCACCATCAGCAACCCAGAGGCATTGCCCGCGAGGAAAATGGAAATCACTGAACTTGTCAACAACAAGGAGCGCTTCCGTCGCTTCTACTGCAGTTGGAAGACCTGCGAGAAGGTAATGTCTATTGCTTCCCGGAACCCTCAGTGCGACCAGAAGGTTATCAATCTCTGAAGAGTATTATACTTACCTACGTATTCCCACAGGGATTCAACCGCAAGTCGGACCTTATCAGACATTTCCGAATCCATACCAATGAGCGGCCGTATCCATGCCCAGCACCTGGCTGCGAGAGGAGTTTCATCCAAAGAAGTGCATTGACTGTACATCTCCGTACGCACACTGGTGAAAAGCCATACGAGTGCCAATATCCTGGATGCTACAAACGGTTCGCAGATGTGAGTGAATCTTTGACATAATCAAGAATGGGATTTCGACTCTAACGATCTCAAGTCGTCGAGTTTCTCGCGTCATCGTCGGGTGCATTTAGGCAAGCGTCCGTATACATGCGCTATTGAAACCTGTCGTAAGAGGTGAGTAATAACCTTCGACTTCCGAAACCATATGGACTCCAGCTAATAGGGAATCAGTTTCTGTCGCAAGGTGGCTTTGATTCAACATCACAAGATCTACCACGATTCGACGTCCGGGGAGGAATCCGACGCGTCTTTGGAGGAACTCACCAACACTTCGAAAGACGACAGCCCCATGACGAGTCCGATTTCAATGCCAGAGCATGTTGATAACGATACGACGAGCCCCACGCAAACGATAGCGGACCATCAATCTTCCCCTGACTACATGCATCACACGACACGCCAGCTCAATAAATCGAATGAGCTGTTTTACGAGAGCCAAGCCAGTGAGCAATTGGCATTCCCGACCATCCAACCGGAGTACGAGTACGAAGAGCCACAGGGCTTCTATCAGGACCCTCTCTACTCGAGCTGCAATGAGGATGTCGTATATCAACGGTCAAATCCCTCCTGGAACTTCTATCCATCTCCCCAGTACTCAACCTGCGGGTGCAACCCACATCCAGCAAATGTACCTTGGAGTCCGGCGGTCTTGGCTGGCAACGCAGAGGTCGGCAACGGGACTGGATACCTGCTTGCGCAAGATCATGCGCCTTCCATGGTCGGCTTCCCTCCAGCTATTATACCACGCCATGCCCAGAATATTCAGGAGGCGGAGTGGCCGAGAGGTCAGGTGTGGTACAACGACGGGATGCAAATGTCTCCCGAGTTTGGCCCGACCAGAATGACAGACTCTTACAGATTCGACTGAATCATACATAATCATTCGCGAGCCAGTCACGCATGGGTTTTTGGTCGGTGGTCATAGCACAAAGTGCGCTGCTTTTCACACACTTGATTTATATGAGCGAACTGTTCCATCTTAGAGCACAAATCTATCTATGTAATAATCGAAAAAGCAACAAAAGAAAACAAAGAATCATATATGCGAACCGGTCTATCTCTTTGCGCCTTAACGTGATGTCAGAATGCCATTCAAACTCGGCTGATCTTGAAGCCGCCTGGAACCCTGTACTGGAAGAAGCCCTCGGGGTCATACTCCTCCGCAACTTTTCGGATGTGCTCCACATTGGCTTTTCCGTAACTTCCAATTGCATCTTGCCTAGAGTCCGCATAGGGAAGGTATCTGAGCTCAGTGTCGCTACCAACTGACTTTGAGAAGTCTTCAATTCTCTTGTTTGCGGCTGCAACGTGCTGATAAACCCGCGGGAAGAGCTCTTCGCTGTTTGATCCTAGTAGAGTCACTCCCATGACGAAAAGAATCTTGTTGCGCGCGTCTCGCTCGAGTCCGAGCATGTTGCCCCCCTTCTGCACGCCAATATCGGCAAAGTATGACGGGATTGGCTGGAAGTCGAGAATCGTGGTAAAGTTCTTTGGTCCGAGGAGAGCCTTCATGTCTGCGACGAGGCCCTCATGCTGTTCGATGCAGTACCGCAGGACTCTTGGATCGTTAACTGCGGTCAAAGCCCCAGCTCCAGCGTTTCTAGGAGGAAAATCATCAGCAACTCTTGAATTCGTATCAATGTGACTAGACGTATCCTGATCATTCAACTCACCGATTCTTGCCGGACAGCGCGGTACTGTTAGCAGCCTCGACAAGCGTCACCGACTTCTCCATAGTCGGTGCTGACGTCGGGATGCGGTCGAAGGCGTCGAATGCTGCACTGTTGGCCTTGTTCATGGTGTTGACCTTAGTCGCCCTCCATATGCTGGCTTCGGTTTCTGGATCGTAAGTGACGACAAGGAGCACCGCATTGTCCTGGAACGACCGGTCCAAATCGGCGAAACGAGCAACCGCATCCACGAGCTCACCGGCGTGCTCTCGGCTAAAGGTCTTCGTCTCCATGTGCAAGTTCTCAGCCGGAAACGCTGCGAGATCGAAGCGAGTGACGATACCGAAGTTGCTGCTGCCTCCCTTCAGAGCCCGCCATAGGTCCGAATTAGCCGACGCGTTGGCATTGACGATCTCCCCGCTCGCTAGGACCACCTCGTAGTTGACGACACTGTCACAGGCGAAGCCCGTACGCGCCGTGTACCACGAGATGCCACCGCCGAGAAGAAGTCCACCCACGCCTACGACAGATTCTCTTCCGCCCGTCACCAAGACTCCGTCCTTTTCTAACGCGGCGTACACAGCACCCCATCGCGCCCCGGTCCCGACGTGTGCGACGTTGGTATCTGCGTCGTACGTGGTGGTGTTGAGGTGGGTCAAGTCGATGGTCACACCGTCGACAATGTTGTTCTGATTATCACCCCCGTGTCCGCCGCTGCGGATGGCCACATGCCAGTCTCCGGCACCATCACCGGCGGATTGAAGAGCGGTAAGAGTTTTGGAGACCTCAGCGGCGGTGCTCGGAAGAACGAAGCACCAAGGTTGTTTTCGGGTGGAGATAGCGTAAGAGCCGTTCTGAACGAGGGTTTGGTAGAGGGGAGAAGACGGAAAGTGAATGACGTGGGATAAGTTGGCGGCCACGAGGGCGTCACACTAAACACAGGTTAGTCGAGGATGATCGGGATGCTTTACTTGGGGAAGGGTTGCGGACTGCAGGGAAGCCGGAGGGGCCTTGGGTGCCGTTATTCGCCATCATTTGTTGCCCTTGCGCACCGCTAAACAGCAGTAGCAGTGTGGCAGTCGTAGTGCCCGCTGACGGTAGGGATAAGTGAGAAAGCATCATGATGATTTCGAGAGCTTCTGGTATAAGAGGTTCGATTAAGGTGGAGTGAAGTTTGCTGTAAATTGCATGAAGGTTTTCTTGTCCCAACTTACGGGAGAATGCTTTCTATTTATGATGATTGAATCAGTCTTGTGTCAATCCGAAATTGATATTGCCACCTACAATTTTATGAAGGAGGATCATCGTGAGCTTGCACAGCCATCTAGCAAGGTGGGATCTGCGCCCTGGACTGATGAGCTAATAGCTTAAAAGGCCGTGATGATATATTGGCGCTATGAGTAGCCTTAGAGGAAACATATGCTTTGATGCTTTCGAAATACCTCGACAAGCATCATATTCAAGTTATGTGTAGAAGGGCATTTTTACGCGTAATTTTGTTACTAGCTCACAACTAGCTCTTACTGCCACGTGTATTTAGGCTACATAGGCTTGAGGCTTTGTGCAGATCAAGAGAATTGAAGACTATTAAAGCTTACGTGCATCATCTAGTCTGTGGACTAACGTGTAGTTTGCTCATCGTAGGCTCTTCCTACGACTATGATGCTAAGTTAGCTTTTCTTGAAGCCTGTAGTACTACAGGGTCTAGACGCAATCCTTTAGGATCCAAGAACGCCCCACGCCAAGCCTGCGAATTTACGCGTATTTCTAGAAGAACACTTTACGAACCATTACCAACATCCGAAATACATAGAGAGAGAAAGAGATATTTCCTGATATCGAATATCGATAGAATGAGCTTCGGATTGTCTTCATATATAGAAAATTACCCTCGTGCCCGCGTTATATGTAGAACTCGGCACTAGGCTATGGCGAGGCTTAACGAAATACGCGTATTTTTGTACACTCAATCCATCGTATTACAGAGACGTTCAGCAGAAGTAGTCAAGTCAAGACTGTTCTCCTAGTCTCGGAACTAAAACCTCTTTTTTTTTCTTCTTCAAGAATAAGATTAATGGAGCTGTTGCGGAGGATCCAGTAGCTGCGTCGACATAAGCGGCCGAACAAATTGCCGACATCATCCATTTATGATTTGTGACCTCATAAAAGGTACAAAGTCCTCACATGGATGGACTTTATTCGCCTCAGTCCTCCCTACGCGTCTCAAAAGCGTTCCCGATCCTCATAATCTTCAGCCTTTCCCAGTCCAGAAATTGCGCATTATCCTTCCGCAACCTCTCCTCGACCTCCCCAGAGTTGGTCACATCGAAAAACGCTTGCCCCGCCTCCTCGTTCTTGAACCCAATTTCTACCACTGCGTCAGGCTCCTCTCCGGTGCTTTTCCCGATGAGGACAGTTGGCTCGTCCTTTGGCGATCGTTCAATGTACCGTCTCGAGTGCAGGGAGGGGAAACGGGAGCCGGTGAGTTCTCGGGTGAGGGGTATGTGTATGTACTCGTAGTGATCTCTGAACTCAGCGTGTGTAATATCCTTTTTGCGGTAGAGAAAGAGGACCAGGCGATAATCCATTTTTTCGATGGTGGTAGAAGAACAATTGGGCTGGGTGTGATGATCTCTAGGATTGATGTACTATGGGAATTGTATCCTATGCGACGTTGAGGTCTAAGGAAGATGTTGTTCAGTCAAAGGCTAATTAGGCGGGACGAGAGGTCACTTGAGGACAGCGCTGAAGTTTAAAATAACGTCGATGTCACACAGTACACTCAAGGGTCCAGCTTGTTCTCGGTCCGAACACTGTCAGGTCCGAAGAACCACCAGGGCCTGTCGACACGTAGCTGAGAAGAGAATTTTCAACATCCAGGACCACAACTTTCTGGACAATAATTCAGATTCTCCTTACTCATTCGTCTTTCCAAAAGCTTGGTTCTATCTGACGCCTCATCCAGCCGGCAAATATATACACCGTGGTCACTGCTTTGCCACGAGTCGCTCAAGGAATAAGCTTTCCAGGCATGCCGTGATCCGAGTCAGTGGCCGATGCACATTCTCGACATTGTAGTTTTGCTATCAAACATATCCACATCGTATGAAAAAGACTGTATCGTAGTTACTGTTGAGTTTGAATTATTATATGACATATGAGGTCATTAGACGCTCAATTTATACGAATGGTCAACAAAGACCTGGTACCGCAACTCCGAACCTGGTAATATGCAACGCCCTCATTAATCTTCCAAGCCGGATCTATACCAACGCCATTACTTTAAAGACAAGCCACAAAGATTTAGTTACGGTTGTTGACAGGAGGAACCTCAACGGAAGCAGGCTCGCCCTTCTCGATATCTTCGGCAACCTTCTTAGCAGAACCCTTGTTGCCGACGCTGTTGAGCCACTTGTCGAGCTTGTACTGATCGACGGCGCGGAAGCCTTTCACAGCAGGGGGCAGGACCTTGGTGCACTCGGTGAGCTGGTTGATATTGTTGACTCCCAGAAGAGAGAGGCGGATGTATTCACGAGCGTAGTCCTATCAGGCAAGCCATGTTAACACCTTACTTCCAGCGCACAAGTCACAGGGGGAGATCATCATACCTCGTTCCAGTGGTTCTGTCCGCCAGGGCCAGCAAACTCCTTGAATTCCTTGGCCGTCTCGGGGTGCTGGGAGATGGCAATGTCACTGGGGAACTTGAACACGCGAGGCGGCGAGTTGGAGCTGAGCGTCTCCTTGTAGTAGAGCACGTCCCAGACGCCGGGTGTGCTGTCCTGGGGGTCACCAGCGCGGGTGGTGTTTACAAAGTTCTGCTGACTGGTGGTGTGCGCGCCGAGCAGGGCGACGAGGCCGTGCGGGCCGATGGTCTTGTCGCGGAAAAGCTGGATGAGCTGGTCGGCCGGCTGGAAGGGGCTCGGGAGGAGGCCGTCGGGGGAGCCGTTGGCGCTGTCCTTGCGGCCGACGTAGGACTTGATGCGCGGGCCGAGAGGGCAGACTACTGTTGCGACATTTGCACCCATCTATTTGTATGAGTGGTCAGTAATGATCTGCTTCAAAGAAAGGATGTATGGTGTTGATCAGTGTCTGGGAACGTACCTGGATGAAGTCGCCCATGCCAATGTCCCAGCCCATGCCCTTATACTTGCCGTATAACTCCTTGAACTTGACAGCAACATCCTGCAGACCGCGGTTCTCGAAGCGGTCAATCTCTCCAGGGGCAAGGAGAATACTGCCATCAGCGCCCCCACCCTGTGACGCCGTAGCCTTGGACCACGTCCCGGCGTCGTGGAAGCCGAGGCGGACGGCGGCGCGGGCCAGACCCGTGCAGCGGCCCGATTTGCCGGCCATGAACTGGTACATGTCGTCGGCTACGTAGCGCCAGACGCAGCAGGTGTCCTTTTTGCACTTGTCCGAAGTCAGGTCGGGGACCTTGCTGTATCTGTCGTTGGACTCTGGGTCGCCTTTGCCCTGAAGCATCCTCTTGATGTCCTTGCCGACGGGGGTGAGGTCCTTGTCTTTGAGGGTGACGAGGTCACCGAGGAGCTCGTTGGAGTCGCCGGCGTCGCTTTTGCGGGCCATGATTTCGGCCATTTGCTCTCCCATGCCTGGGTAGCCCATGGTCCCTGGGAGAGACACTAGGGCTAGCGAGGTAGCGAGGACGGATGTGAGATGCATGATGATGATGATAGTTTCTTGGATATCGACGGAAGCGAATGTGCTGAATTAGAGAATGGAATTGAAGTTGAAATAGCGAATGACAATGACACTAACGGTCGTTGGAAAGAAGGGAAAAGGATAGAGAGGAAATGACTTGATGGAGAGGAGATGATGCTGGAGATGGAAGCCGGACATCATGGCCTTATATCATCTTCGTTCGTTTCTTGGCAAGGAGCCATCCATCACAGCATGGTCTGCTAGAACTAGGCTTGTCCACCTTTCTTCCATGAGGCTCCTGGACGTTTACTCTCTCCAAAAGAGGGCTCGCCTTCTTAGCGTGCATGGCTCCTTCGGGACAAGCCCTCTGGTGTGAGAGTCTAAACAGATACCGACAACCTCTAGTCAGATCTCACGACACGAGTAGCTCGATGCCTCGGATCCCGGGTACCTGTCGTCAACTCTCCAGACGCCTGCGCTGCTGTGCCAGCTTGGCCCTGTGGCGTGTGATACTCAGCCCTTTGGGAGGAGGATCGAGGGAACAGAAACGCATGCCACCCCGGACTTGAAGACGGGACAACGAAGGAACAAGAAACGCGATGCCTAGCATTTCTTAGGCCTAGCCTTGGGCCTCGGACGGCCCATCAGTGATCACCACCGCACCGTCCGCCACCGGCATCAGCAGATATTCCTCGATAATCATTCGCCGAAAAGGTGGTCGGTCTGACGGCACAGGGGAGGGAACCAGAGGACTGGAATAAGGACACCCACCCATGCACCGGAGCTGTAATGCACGCTAAGCCGGCTCTAACAATAGACTCACATACATGTGGCATTTGGAAAAAGCATCTACAAGTACAGATGCGGTGCGCCCCACCCCGAGGTGTAAGTCCGTGGTCCCCGCGTCCACCGGCCGTGTCACGGTGCGCAGACTCGCCGGTGACAGGGGGCGTTGACCTCTCGTATCGCATGGCACTAGACACAATGGGAAACGCCATGCCAAGAACGACGGTGTGGGATTGGATGGTGAGCGTTTAAGCTTCTTGTGTTGGTACACGGCGCCAAAACAGAAAGACGGAGCTAGATCGCCAGGGCAAAAGGGGCCTTTCCTTGTACTGCGTACTCTGGAAGAGCTAAGAGAAGGAAGAACAAGCTTGAAGAGAAAGAAGGTTGTTCGTGAAAGCCGTCAGACCATGGCAGAAACAAGCTAGGCACGACAGTAACAGACAGACCCGAGAGGCCGTTGCCTAGGCTGCGATGGGCGGTGCGTCGCGACTCGCGTGGCGCCGTCCGCTGAGCCAAGATCAACAGCTTGCTGGACTTGGTTTCCCAAGGCCGCTCGGTGTTGTCGTCTCGCTCTCACCCATTCATTCCTTCTCCTTTCCCGCTTGACGCTATTGAGCGCCGCAAATGCGCTGGCAGGTCGGTCTGCGGTTCTTCGATCCTTACCTTTACCTTTCTCCTGATTGGGACGAGGTCCCTGAAGAGGCGATATCCGATGTTGGTCGGTGAACCGACCGCTCGGATGAAAATGTCAGTTCTGCACATATACGAGCATCTGCAAGTCGCCCATCGTTATATGCTCAATACCCCTCTCTCCATCCCCCACTGGCTGGGTGAGAGGGATTGAGCACTGAGCAGAATGAGGCACCTGAGAGTCTGTGTTTCTTCCCTTCTCGTCAGTCGCCCGAGTTGTTGGCCTGGTGCTACCGCGCCACGAGGGAATCGATGCCTCCCATCCATCAAATCCAGCACAGAAGCTTCCAGAGCACGGTGCCTCATGCTTGTTCAACCACTGCTGCGGCCCTGCGAAGGATCAAGCACGATTTCGGACGAGCCTTCATGCCCCCCCCCCCGCCCCCCTTCCATCATATCGCGAGCCTTGTCGATGCAGGTACCGCTGCTGGCTTGAGTTTAGCTTGTTTGACTGGCGTTCGTTTCTATGCCGGCCCGGTCTCGAGTTTGTTTTCACTTCAATCCAACCAGGCACGAGAGAGCTGTGTTCGTCTCTGAAGGATTCGTTTGCGAGGGAACTCTCAAACGCAGTAGCGATGAAATTCAACATTCATGCGAACCATGGGATTCTGAGTTGTTCGGATGAGTGAAGTCTGGCCATGTTCATCAGAAGACATGAGAGGAGGGGAAAGAAAGGAAGTTTTGGTCAACTGGAAGAATGTGTCCCAATCGGGCCTGACCTATTTTCAGCTGTGGCGCACGGCAGTCCAGCCGCACCGTTTCCTGCTGACTTTGCCTTCATCTCATTACATAAGGTAAGAAAGAGGTCACTCACTCATCTTGAGTCGCCGCCCTCGTCTAGACTCATTCGCTCACATCTTCTCTCCCATCTTCAGCCCACTGAGTGAGATAAGCTTACTTTTTTGACCCCAAGAAATAATCCTGCAGAGTGCTGCATATGCTGAGATGCGCTGGGAACCTAGCTATTGGGACGCATTGGCTTGGCTGCAGACGCAGCATCTCGAGCTGCGTCGCCGGACCATGAAGACTAACTAAGCCCCCCTTTTCTCACTGCCAAGCCCGCTACTATTGATCTTGCTAACTCGTTAGAGAGAATGAATGAGTTCAGCTGTCTAAAAGTCTCATGACAGACAGTTGACACTTGGGAGATCAGAGGCAAAATCTTTTACTGGAATGGTGACTGGAAAGTTTTGGGATACATTAGACTTCTAGACTTGGAGACTTTCTTTGGGGTCGCATTCATCGGCATCTGGAGAATGAAGCAAAAACACACCTCAACCCCGGCGTCGATCACGGGCAGGTTACATCCTTCTTTCACCCAACCCATGAAGCTAGGCTGCATTTGGTCAATGCAAAGTAGGTGAGTTACAGGTGGCGGTCAGCATCGGTGTCAGGGGCCAAGCAGGCCGGGCCATAAATGCAATATTGGGTTGGGAGCTTTCAGGTCAGGTCGGGTCAGGAAATATTCGTATTATCCCATTCGTACCGTTATTGACACATAGAAGAAGAAGAGCTGCTCAGTCTAGCCCAAGTACAAACAAGGGGAGGCGGCCAATGAGTTGGACCCCCCATGCCAAAAACAAAATTCATTACCAACCAAAAACTTTTCCTTTTTTTGCGGTTCGATGACAATCCGGGAATCTTCAGCTTCTTCACTCCTCATCGTCCTCCTCAGCAGCAGCCCCCTTCTTGGCCTTCGCCGCGGCAACCCACTCCTGCGCCTTGGCCATCACCTTATCCCGGCCCTTGGGGCTGATCTTCTCCTCCCAGTCGGCCCACCTCTTGAACCACTTCATCGCCTTCTTGGGCTTCAGGCCCTTGGCCTTGGTACCCCTCTCAAACACATCCCGGATCGCCGTGGCGTCCGGCTCCGCGGCCGCGATCTCGAGGTCCGCCAGCTGGTTCCACAGGTCGAACCGCTTCGGCCACGTCGCCAGGATTGTCTCGAATGTTGTGCGGCCGCGCTCCGCGTCGCCGTTGGGCGACTTGAACTCGAGGGCGCCAAAAGAGGCCATCAGCTGCGCTGTGTGACGCTCCTCGAGGGCTTGAGTCGCGCGGGGCAGGAGGGCACGCGCGCGGTCGGGCTCGTTCATCGTCACGTGGAGGAAGTGGGCGTAGTTCTCCCACACCTTTGGTGACTTTGACTTGAACTTGGCGACCAGTGATTGGAAGACATCATCCGCTTGCTGTATGGATGTGTTAGTAACGTTTGACTTGAATGGGCTATTGGCAGTGCTTACCTTGAGCTTTCCGGACTGAATGTAGATGCTGGCCAAACGCTCGTGAACCTCCTGCTCGTCGTTGTACTGGCAGGCGCGCTTGAAGACCTCCTCGGTGGAAGCCTTGGTGCCGTAAGCAACCTCCAAGTTGAGGTAGGCGATCCAGACGTTGAGCTTCTCAGTCTGCTCCCGGATGTTGATCGTTTTGATGGCACGTTCAGCAGTCTCGCGAGCCTTCGACAGCTCGCTGACCTTCATCTGCAGAGCCATATACTCGATCCACAGCTGGGATGAGTCGGGCTGACCCAGCAGGAGACGCTCGTAGTCGGTGGCGGTTTGCGGTCCGTGGGCATCAAGATCGGCTGTACGATCAATCTGGATTTCGCCACCCTTCTTCTTCTCCTTCTTTTCCGTCGTCTTTGACTTCTTTGATTTGGCCTTTGACTCGTTTTCTGAGTCGTCAAACGCGTCGCCAGTCCAGTCGTACTTGCCAGAGCTGAGACCCTTGCTAGCCGTTGCGTCTTCGTCCATATCCACGTCGCTGTCCTCATCCTCCTCTTCGTCGCCGTCTTCGTACTCTTCGTCTTCCTCATCGGACTCCTCAGAGTTGTCGGTACCGCGGATGGCAAGTTGAGCGCCGCCATCTCCCATCTCAACGTCAGAGTCCTCATCGCTCTCGAGATCAGCACCTCCGTCGACGTCCTCCATGTCGCTGTCCTCGTCGAAATAGCTAGGCTTCAAACCGAATGTGATGCGTCTCTTCTCCTCATCTATTGAGAGAATCTTGGCCTTTACCACATCGCCCTCGTTGTAAAGCTTGCGGGCATCCTCAACGGGCTTCTCAGCCATCTGACTGCGATGGCATAGGCCGCTGACGTTGAGAGAGTTATCCACCACGATGAACGCACCAAACTCCTCGACCTTGCGAACCTTTCCGGTGACGACCTGGCCTTCCTTGACGTCCTTGTACGTCACAGGGGGCGTGTAGTCGTTCTCAACCACAGAGGCCTTGAGACTAAGCTCGACTTGGCTGGTAGCGGCGTCGACGTTGATCACTCGGCCCTTCACCAGTTGATCAACTTGGAAGTTGCCCTTCCAGTCTTTGATGTAACGATCAGACAAGTTGCCGATCTTGACCAAAGCAGAGACGGTACCTCCAAGTTGCACAAAGACACCCTTGTCAGTCACGTTTTTCACAAAACCACGGATAATGTCTCCAGAGGCGATCTGAGACACCCGGGTGATTTCACGATCCGCGATAGGAGATGTGGAACTGAGGATGCGGGAGGGTCTGGTTGACAATCTTAGTCTCTTGTCGCTCTTGTCGACCTCCACCACGGAGACGCGGATGATTTCGCCCTTGTTGTACTTGAGCGTGTTGGCTTGGTCGTAGTCATCACACAGATCGACCAAGTGAACCGGTCCAGAAACAGACTCGCTAAGCTTGATCATGACGGAGCGATCATTGATCTTGGTCACTCTTCCGGGGAGAGCCACGTTCCTCTTGAGGGAGTCCCAAGTGACCTCAGTGGAGCCGGTGGATGATCGAGCTGACAGGTCCAGGTGTCCCTTCTCAGCATCGACCGAGACTACGCGCACCTTGAGAGCAGAACCAATGGGGAAGTGCTTCTCAAGATTGCCAGCATGAGAGAGGTCGTCGGAAACGTCCATGATGCCGATTCTGCCGCGAACCGTGGGTGAGATGTTTACCCACAAGCAGTTCTTGCCGTGGTTGTTGACAAAGGCGACGTGGGAAGAGCCAACCTTGATCGTGTCGTAGGAAAGAAGTTCGACGTCCTCGGTCTCCAGGTCGCTCTCCTTGGCAGAGAATTCGATGACGGAGTGTGTGGAACGGTGGGAGAAAGGCAGGAAACGGTAGTTCTTGGAATCGTGAATACCGATAGCACGCACGCGGATGATCTCGTTCGCCTTGACCTTTTGCAGAGGGTTCTTGCGATTGGTGATGTCCTCCCACTTGTCAAAGAACTGTGAAACGTCGATACGGCCCTGAATGTTGTCGGCAACCCTGACGTTCAGCTGCGTGTTCTTGACGGACGTGACCTGGGCATTGAGAATAGTGCCGAGTGCGACATCGTCGACTGTCTTGATGCTGTCGTCGACAGAGTTAATGGCTGACTCTGATACCGTGGGAGCAGGCCCATCCGCCGAGGCTGGTGCAACAATGATGCGGTTCTGCTCGGGGTTGGAGGACACAATCTTGACCTCGATGCTCTGGTGCTTGCGCATGCCGAATGCCTCCTTGTCTTGCACATCCTTTGGCAACTTGCTCTTGGGGAGGATGGCGGTGACATTGCCACCAAATTGAACGTAAACGGCGTGAGGACCAATCTCCCGGACATAAGCGGGCGCAACGGCACCGGAAGTCGCATCCTCAACGCTTGTCAGAAGCTTGCCGTTCTTGCTGGCTTCAATGAAGCTGGGCTTCTGGGTAAGGATAACAGCACGTCTCAGCTCGTTCTTGTCCAAAACCATGAGATCCGTAAGAGTGTTGCCGACATTGATGCGCTTAAGAGCGGCCTGGGTCTTGCTAGCAGACTTATCCGAGAGGTGACCAGTGCGGATGATGGCCTTGAGACCACTCTCCTCAAGATCGACGTAGACCTCATCTTCCGTCTTCTGGCTGACCTTGGCAGAGACGATGTCGCCGACCTTCAGTGCCTTAAGCGCTGCCTGCTTATCGAGACCGAAAGCCGAAGGGTCCTTGCATGAAACAATCATCCTGCGGTCCTCGGGGGTCACGCTGAGGACGTGAACACTGACAACCTGGCCAGTGCGGAAGTGATCTCTAGGGTCCTTGATGTAGGCCTCGCTCATCTGTGACACTGGCAGGAACCCTCTGACACCGCCAAAGAACTCGAGCTGGGCACCGGCGGAACCAATCTCAGTGATCGTTCCCGGAGTCTGCAGACCGACCTGAACCTCCTCGAGGTTCTTAATGATCGGTGCATCTGAGTTGACCAAAGTCTTCTTCAAGGTAAGGCGAAGCTGGCGCTTTCGTGGACGCACTGAAAGCACTCTCGCCTTGACAGTGGCCCCCTCCCTGAACTTCTTCTCGGGGTGCTGGAGCTTAACGTCGGCGAAATGTGATTCATGCACGTAACCACTGATGCCCTCAGCCAGCTTCACGATCAAGCCACTAATGCCGTTCTCGCCGATAATGACCTTCTCGATCTTGCCAGAAACGACCTCTCCAACGGGAACATCCTCAAGGCGGATGAAAGGCTGGTCAAGGATGGTTTGCTCAAATGACAGCAAGAACATGGCATCCAGAGGGCTGTATCCGACGACTCTGCCGCGGTGTGTTGAGCCAACCTTGTGAGGGCCACTGCCTTCGTACAGTGCGTCGACCTTGCCATCCTTGACGCGAGAAATGTGAACGAAACCGGAAATGCCAGGAACCCCAGTGTCAACGTAGAGACCGATCTCAGGCTCGACATGGCGCACAGTGCACTCCTCCACAAATGAAGCAATGGGAAGTAGGTCAAGAGGAGCCTTGGCTCTGCTGCCTTTGCCGGACAACTTGGGCTGTAGAGAGACGATGTGCGGTAGTAGAGACATACCGAGCTTGGGCTCTCGCGCAGCAGGGAAGTTGCAAATAATTCTGGCCTTGACGCGGCTGCCCACTTTGTACTTGGCTTCCAAGTCAACTCCATCGGGACCAACACCTGAGTGAATCAAATCGGCGGTAACCGGCAAGTGGCCAAGGAGCTTTCCCTGCAGACCTCTGCTAGTCACCTCGGTGAGCAGAACATCGGCCAAGGAACCAGGCAAGAAGGAGTTGATTGTCGGAGCGCTCGATGCCACGAGGGAGGTGTTGCCCAGCTTCAGAGGATCGGTTGAGAGCTGGACAATGATGCCTGTAACGGCCTTCACGACGCACAGGCAGACGGCGCCTGGTCGCAAGCTTGCCTCATCCATGTCGGGACCGACTTCCTTCTTAGCCAAGAAACCCTTCAGATCACCCTCAATACCCAAGTCCATCTCGTAACCGTGATCCTGAACGCTGGTGACTGATGCCATAAGGGTTGTGTATCCGACGACCTCGTCACTAGAAATGCCAGTGTTGGCATCGGTAGGCCGAAGGGAGAGCTCGATGCGGCGTTTGGGCTTGCCGGTGCCGGACTCGTCTGCGGTCGACTGAACTTGTGCGCGAACGTACTGGCCGACCTTGAACATGGACTTGAGGTCAATGCCCTCATCGTCTTCGTCCTCCTCGTCGTCTTCGCTTTCGTCGGCAGCGTCTTTCTCGAGCTTGGAGTTAATTGTGTCCGAGATCGCAGCGATCGAGACGGTTCCTGTAAGGTTGTTCGGCAGCGCGATTGTCAGTTGAACCGGGTCGATATGGCTAATCTGACCAAGCACCAAAGAGCCCTTCACCAATCGCTTTTTACTGTGTTAGCTACGTTTGCTCCAATGGGGACAGAAATGCCATACCTTGAAGTTGAGACCCTCAATCTTGACTGCATCCTCATCTCTTGCAGGTTTTGTATCCTTGGTATCCTTTGCTTTCCTTCTCTTCTCTTTCTTTGCCTTTCCCTTGACATTCGTGTCGAACAATTCGGCCTCTTCCTTTGCGGCGTCTGCCTTTGCCTCCATGGTGATCTGCTTCTGCTCGAGGGGCGTAAGAACGCTTCCGCCTCCACGGGGGAACAAAGCCTCTTCGTCCTTGAGCAGTGCTGAGACTGCAGGAGCCCGAGGTGCAGGAGCATCTTCAGTCGTCTTCCTGTCCTTCTTGTCCTTGCTGGGCGTATCGCGCTTCGACGGCCGAGAGACCTTGGAGGCCTTTGCCGCTTTTGACGGAGGAGTACCGCCGGGGGCATCCTTCCGTTTGAGAGAGCTCATGGTTGTGGTTGTGCCCGAAAATCAGTTGCAATCGCTTGCAACAGTCCTGGACTCGATATTGAGATCGGAGAGGAAAGAAAAAAAAAAGGCACAGGGACCTTTCTTTGCGAATACTCCACTCAAAACATTTTTTTCGCCTTTGGGCGCGGGATGCAAGGCGATAACGATAACGATAAGATGGAATGGCTTATCGGGCCCTCCACCAAAAAGCGGGCGACTGCAGGTGGGTGCTGGGGGGAATGATCATCAACAAAATGGAAGCCGAGGTGGCGGCCACCAGCGGGACAGGTACCTACCTTAATGTGCCTTATCTAATCAGCAGGGTGTCATTTGGAGGGGTTGCCCGCCTGCACCCGCCGCCAGACCACCCGACCCAAAGTACCATACCTTACTGTAAAGAGTACCTGAGTAGCGCCAGGTTCCGCCTGGACAGTGATCCCAGGTCGACCGCCAAACGTGGGCGCCACCATCCCAGGCAACTCATTCAACAACAACGGCCAGTTGCTGTCATCTTCCTACCAGCCTCCGACACTGATTTCTCAAAACGAATATGCGGCAGATTGACTTTCAATCTGTTCGCCCGAATTTCCCCCACGACTAAACCTTTCCTCCGCCATGTCTCCTCGAAAGCGCCAGCGTACCACTCCATCTGCGCCCAGCTCATCGAGCCCACCGCCTGCGGCAATTGCCCCTGCGATTCCAACGTCGGCTACGTCACAGGTCACGGCCGTCTCAGAACCCGCGAACCGCCCGACGCGAGAGATGCCTCTGATGAGGGATAGAAGCGGCAGCGAGACGAAGAACACACCACAGAACTCACAGAAACAGGTAGGTTTTCTATTACAGTGCACTGCAGGTTGTTGGGGCGCAAAGACTAAATTCAAGATGCAGGTCCGCAAAGCGCGCAGTTGGTACGGCTCTTGGCCACGCGTCCCAAAGACTTCCGCATCGACTCAACTGGCACGAGAAACCATCTTCGGAGGCACGTCGAAGCCCTCCAGTACTCCCGATTTTCGAAGATTTGACACCAAGAAGAGCATTGACTCGGCGAGTTTAGACGGCCCAGCCGATTCATCAGCATCATTACCACAGATACCCGAGGACGGCGCTGCGACGCCGGAAGGAGACGCAACGATCAAGAAGGACGGTGGTAGTGCTGCTAAAGCGCAGGCTCCATCGACAGAGACTAGTAAGGCAGTAGAGGGAATACCAGCGAAAGTCGACGATACGAGCAAGGCGATAGAAGAACCGCAAGCGCAAGGCGTCGAGCCACCGGCAGCAGCATCAAGTTGGTTTGGGTGGCTAGCACGGGCCCCAGTCACAGAAACACAGTCGTTCACGCCCGTCGAAGAGACACCAAAGGAAGCAGATCCTTTACCAGAGCCAGAGTCCCAGCAAGCACCACCAGCCGAGACACCATCCGCTGAGGCTCCCGCCGAAAACGCAGGGCCGAACCCGCCCTCATCGACAAACTCTTGGTTTGGCTTCTGGTACTCGAACGCTCCTGCGACAGAGAACCCTCCAGACTCAGATACCCCGAAGCCAACCGAAAGCACTGAGATGCCAAAGGCACCCGAGGAGCCGGCGAAGCAGCCCGAAGACGTTGTCATGGAGGACGCACCACCACCCAAGCCAGAACCTGCTAAGACACCCTCAGCCGGTTCCACCTGGGCGTTCTGGTCTAGAGACACTCGCCCGAAAGCCGAAGGGAGCAAAAGCCAGACAGCACAGCCAGAATCAGGCGAGCTTGCGATCATTGGTCAGGGATCAGAAGCGCACCCAGAGCACACGGGAATCAGCGTCGAACAAGCACAATCAGACCAAGCAACGAAAGACGGGAAGAATGCCAAGAGCTCCAAAGATGCAAAGTCGTCCAAAAGTACCAAGGCGGGTACCGCGTCAGCACCATCAACGATTGGAAGAAAAAGTAAGAGAAACCGGCCTCAATCGATGGACCTAGACATACCATCTAGACCGGGGACACCGAATCGGCCGGAATCTGTGGCCTCATCGAAGGCTTCTTTGGCGGAAACGACACCCAAAGAACCACCCCTTAAACCAGGCACACCAAAGGCTAGCTCAAGCCAAGAAACACTTTCGAAAGCGACACCTCCGAATCTGCTCTTGCCATCATTTGGGAGTACCTATCGGATGAAAGACAACCCATCCATCATAAAACAAATCACCTCCCTGTTGCTTCGCACGCAGCAGCCCCCGGCGAATCATGTTTATAAGGTAAAGGAAACGCCAAAGATCAAGAAAGCCATCGCGATTGGCGTACACGGACTTTTCCCAGCGATGTACCTGAGACCCATGGTCGGCCAACCGACAGGAACATCATTACGATTTGCAAACCTCGGCGCTGAAGCCATCAGGAGATGGACTGATGCCCACGGATGTCCCGACTGCGAAATTGAAAAGGTCGCCTTGGAGGGTGACGGCAAGATTGCGGACAGAGTAGACAACTTGTGGAAGCTTCTTCTTAACTGGATCGAGCACATTCGCAACGCTGATCTCATTTTGGTCGCCAGTCACTCTCAAGGTGTGCCAGTAGGAGTTATGCTCTTGGCGAAGTTGATAGATCTGGGTATTATAACGAATGCCAAAATCGGCGTATGCGCAATGGGTGAGTCCTTGACAGTACTTTTCAGACACCCCGATCAAAGAATGATAACTGACGTGCGCAGCCGGAGTCTCGCTGGGTCCGTTCCCGGACTACAAGTCAAGTATGGGAATCCTTATGGGAGCCGCCAATGAGTTGTGGGAATTCTCAAACCCAGACAGCGAAATTTCGAAGAGATACGAGCACTCGCTCAAAGAAGTCCTCAAGTACGGTGCAAGAATCACATATATCGGCAGCATTGACGACCAGCTCGTGCCGATGGAGTCAGCAATCTACTCACCAGCATCTCATCCTTACATCTACCGCGCTGTGTTCATCGACGGCCGCATCCACGCGCCAGACTTGTGAGTGAATTTGCTGCCCTGCCATTCCATGCACACCACTAACACATTCACACAGCATCGCCCACCTCGTTGGTTTCGCCCTCAAACTCCGCAACCTAGGCGTGTCAGACCACGGACTGATAAGAGAACTCTCGACGCCGCTCGCAGGCAGCCTCTACTCGGGGGAAGGCCACTCGCGCCTCTACTACGACGACCAAGTCTACGATCTCGCACTCACCCACGCACTCGAGACGTCCGACGTCCGGCCCAACGTGCCCGCCACCGTCGCCCATCGTCGCGACTCAACAGGTGCCGGAGCCGGGGCCTCTGTCGCGAACCCAAATCCTTACCATCTGCCCTGGATCATGCGCGGCCTGCTGGAGGAGGACTTTGTCCGTACGGAACTGTCGTCTGAGACGGAGGAGCTGCTGAGGCAGTTTGATGACTGGAAGCCTGTTACGAAGGCGCTCAAGGATGTCAAGTATCGGCTTGAGGCGATTCGATCGAAGCTTTGAAGACGGTGGCGCTACTTGAGCATACACTTTGGGATTGAGATAGAACCCCTGATCTCGACACTATTGTCCATCCCTCACTTTCTTTTTCTTTGTCTTTTTTTGGGAGGAGTTTAGCGGCTACGTCCTGACGATATGGATTCATCGGCGTTTCTTGCCTTGCTTTGAGGGAAGGAAAGACGTATACCTACTTAGACTAAACATACATCTACAGCTACTACACGGTGGATGGTTGTCCTTACAATACGACGACACAGAGACAGATCTTACAATGTACACAAATTCAATACACTATTCAAAAATTTAGTTCCCGTTTTCATTCCCCATATTATTTTAAGGTATTATATGATGTTTTACTAGATAATCAACTTTGTCACTAGATTCTAGTCACCGAGCGGAATAAGACTTTTCTGTTTGATGAAAAAAAAAGGGGGGATACTTTTTCTACACTACTGCTGAGAGAACGCATCCTATGTCCTTAAGGATAGCCAGCCATTAAATATTTTTTACACTTCAGCCTAACAACCCTTCCAAACTTGTCGAGTATTCTTCTGTCTCTTTCTCTTCTATGATACAAATCATGGCCACTTTCTATGCCATCTCTCTATCCCAACACAGCCCACATTCGCTACAACCTATCGAGACAAAACATCCTCTAGGACCGTTTACCGCTTGCCCAACTGCCAATCGTAAATCGTATTCTGAATCGCCTCCCACTCGATAGTATGCGTACTGACACCATGCGCCTGCGCCTCCTGCAACACGACCGTCGGCGCACCGCTGCCCTTGCCGGGGTTCTCGACCAGCCCGCCGACGACAATACGCGCCACGCGCCGGAGGTCCTCGACCGTCAACGCCTCAATCTTGCGACACATGTCCGTGACGGGGATCTTGCGCCCGTGGACCTGCACCTGCCTGCCGAGATCCTCGAGCTCCACCATACGGCTCTCGAGATTCATGAGCAGGCTCGAGCGGAGCTGGTTCTTGGCGCGGTTGACTTCCGCTGCCATGAGGGCGGAGAAGCCCGTGTCGAGGGTGAGGGCGCGGAGCTCGCGGCACATGACGTCGAGCATGCTCGCCGTGCGGCCGGGGATGCAGCTGGCGGAGATGCCAAAGAGGCCGGAGTCGGTGTAGGAGTGGTTGAAGGCGACGCAGGATTCCACCCAGCCGTGCTGGTTGAGGACGTTTGTGTAGAGGCGGGAGTACATTCCCTTTCCAGGGCCGCCGGCGGAGAAGGAACCGCCGCCGCCGAGGAGGGTCTGCAGGGTCGCGAGGGCGTAGATGTCGTCTGAGGAGATGGGTAGACCCTCGAAGGCGAGGTGGATGTGGGTGAAGGTCGGGAGGTTCGGGTTCAGGGACGGGGGTTGGGGCGGGAGGGAGAGGAAGCCGCCGGTGTAGTGGGCTGGTGAGTTGATGCCGTAGAGCTGCGATGCGCTGCCGATCTGGACGGAGGCATTGGTTGGTGCCGAAGTGGAGAGGTTCTTGAAGAAGGGTACTTTGGAAAGGAGTTTTGAAGGTTGTTGGACGGGGGAGGAAGAGGCTGAGGTGGAGGCGGAAGCGTCTGTAGATTCTGAGGCCGCGGAGCCGATGGAGGTCTCTGAGCCTGTCCTTGAGAGCGTGGGTTCTTGGTAGGAGGGCTGCATGTCGCCAAAGTAGTGCTCCGCCAACTTGACCGCCTCTGTGTGCTCGACACCCGCAAACGCAACGACAATACGCTCAGGACGGTAGAACAAATCTCTGTACCGCTTGATTGTCTCCCTCGAGATGCTGCCGAGGCGCTCCTCCGGGCACAGCAGGGGGTTGCCGAGGGTGTTGTCCTTGAAGGCTGCCGTATGGACGAGTTCGGGCAGAATAAGCTCCGGCTTGCTCCAAATCTCCTTGATCTCGTACTCTGCGGTGCCGAGCTGTTCGAGCACTTCGTCCTCAGTGAGCTTCGGGTCGCGAATCGTTTCGGCGAGCAGCCCAATCGTTGTCGGCACGGCGCCGTTGAACGTCGCCGCCTGGTACATCATGCTCTCTCTTGAGCTCGCGCACTGGATGTTGCCGCCGAGGGCCTCGACCGACTCGAGCATGTCGTCTGCGCTGCGGCTGGCCGTTGACTTAAAGGCCAACCTGTCCATGATGTGACTGACGCCCCGCAGGCCGGCATCCTCGTACCGGGAGCCAGCATCAACGTAAACGCCTACGCCGGAGAAGGAACCCGGTAAAGCTTCAGAAGCAACGCGCAGGCCATTTGGGAGGGTAGTGATGGCATCGAGTTCTGTCGGCTCTTTAGGGATGGCTTCGATGATCGTCGCGAGTCCCCGGCGGGAGGAGGGCGTAGAGGTAGAGGGGCGGAAACCGGTAGTAAGACGGGGGGTTGGCGAAGCGACCGCGCGCCGCGGGAGGCGCGTCGCTAATGATCGAAGCATCGTGTGTGAGGTCTTTGATGTGTACACCGGGTGATCGGTCGGCTTATGTGCGATCAATGGTGGTCCCTGGCGGTCGTTGGTTGATGGTGCACGATGGCGAGGCTATGGAAAAGTTCGGTGCTCACGGGAGTTGACGCATCCAATTCTTGGTGCTCCTTATCGCCTTATCGTCCCGGTAAAGTCGGTCTTTGTGGGGTATCGCACTTGGCCAATTAAATTGCAGACGATGCATCTAGCAAGGAGACGTCATTTGGGAGCCGCGTCGCTCGTATTCCGCGAATTGCGTCTCATGGCTCGGAGATCTCGTAAGCACTGCTCAACACACAATCCAATTCACTGAAAAAGATTTGCACACGTTGGCTAGTAAGCCATTAAGATACGGCAGATGCGAAGTTGTAATTTCTCAGAGGATCGTAACCCAGTCGCTCATTTTCACGTCTTGTGCTAATCAGGCGAGTATTAAACGCTCGTCAACTCTGTATTAGAAGAATGCTATGAATCCGTCTCCTGGCTTGCGAATCTCCCTGATTCATGTAGAAGCCGCTGTCGTAACTGAAGTAGAAAATGCCAGCCTTTCCATTGAGCCCGCCTCCGTAAACCGGGTCGAGAAATAACACCATAGCTCTGCTTCGCTGTGGCTAGCATACAGCGACCCACAATGCATTCAAACGCCATACACCGTTCCACGCCTTCGCTCATGCAACTTATTCACTGAATCCTGCGCAACTTATAACGCGTTTCTCCTCTCCGTCTCTTGCCGTCTTCGTATTTGACGCATGCGTTTCCGTGAGGGTGCGTCACTCTATGCCTGGGAGACAGAACTTGACCTGTGCTTCAGGCCGGTAGTTCGATCTCTCCCTGCCATGCCTCTGCGTAAACGTCTGTACCGGCTCTACCGGTCAACTTCCATCTCGGCGGCAGCATCAAGGCTTCGCATTCCACTCGATGCCTCGGCAGCACGACGCCCTGCACTACCGTCAAAGACCCATGGCCCAGCATCATTACGCGGGGTAATAGGACCTTCAGTAGCGTTGACCAAGTGGTTACCAATGGGTGAGGGAGTGCGTGTATCTCGAACGCTTCGCGGTGCAGTTGTCTGGGCTAAGCCGACTGCTGGGATCGGAACAGGTGGGATGGATGTATGGGGTGCCACAGTTCTTGGCGCTGCTTCTGGAGCTTCGGCGACGGTTCTGGCGCGGTCCAAGGCCACCGTGAAGTCGTCCATGGCATCATCGTCGGTGCCAATTTCGGGGAGCTGAGGTCTCGAGCTTACCACGGCTGCGGGAGCTGCCAGGGGCGCGGTCGGGACAGTCGCAGGAGTCTCCTTCTCCTCCTGCTTCTGTTGTTTTTGTTCGGGCTCCTCATCTTCCTCCATCTGCTCCCAATCCTCCTCAGGGTCCTCAATATCCGCTTCGAGGTCGGCAGCCATACGGCAGTTTGGACAGACAAAGATGGGGTATTGGGGAGAATTCAGTAGAGACCGGATGCACTTGAAGTGCCAGGTATGCGAGCAAGGCGCCACGAACAAGCACTGGCACGGCTACAAGACAATTAGCTTGCTTGCCCGCAAGGAATGTGGGGATCCGTTCACACGGCGGCTACATACCGCGATAGAGTTGAGACAAATTGAGCAGTCCTGCGTCGAAGAATTCGCCGAGTTGGCTGCAGTCATGTTCCGCAAGCGCTTGTGCGTCGCCATGCTGCATGATGTAAGCGTAAGGACGGATACGGTCGAAATTGGTTCAACTTACTTGAACGTGTTCAACTTGTTCTGCCAGCCTCTGTTCAGCTCTAGCCTCATCTTGACGCAGCGGAAGATCATTTCCTCGCCGCCTTTGAAATCTATGCCGAGCTGCACAATGTCTCCATCGTTGACGGGAAATGGCTTTGATTCCGTTCCCGGAGGGCTAAGTCGAATGTGGTTGAGGAAGGTGCCGGACGAGCTCTTGACATCCTTGATGTACCATTTACCTTCGTCATACCAAAATTCGCAATGACGGCGGCTGACAACTTTGCTCTTGAACCCAACGGGCGCGGCCGAAGGGGTGTTGTTGGGGATGCTAGGCTGATTATCCCGCTCAGAGTAGCGGCCGACCCTTATGATGTCGCCGTTCGAGGGCAGCGTTCTCGAGACTGGAGGGAAGGTCAGGCTGGGACGTGTCGCGCGCGGGTCATAGTAGGCAGAAAATCGGATCGAAGGTAGATTTTCGGGCGCGGGGGTGGCTGCGACAGGGGCATCGCCCGTGGTAGAGGCGCGTGCTCTCGTCATGTTCGCGGCTTCAGCGTCGTTGGTCGACTGCGGCTGCTGGTCAGATTGCTGCCGTATGTGGCTGCTGGTGCTGCCGCTGGCAATGACGTCGTCGAGAATAGAGGGGAGTGCATCCACTGGCGGGCGCTCGATGGCAGGCGAAGAGGGCGTGGTGGAAGCCCTGTTGGCGGAGGAAGTTGACGATGATGGTGACTCCTGTAGTGAGGCGACGAGCGACAGAGGGTTCAAATGGGCGTCGGTGTCGGAGCGACGAGGGGTTGAAGTAGGCGAATAGCTGAGCGAACGCTGCAGACCGGGGGTTGGGCGACTAGAACCTGAACGACTGCTGTGGTGGTTTTGATTTTGAGTTTGAGTTTGGGTCTGAGAGTGCGGGCTGGTGCCGGTGTTGTGGTGAAAGTGGGAGTGGGCGGCGACGTGAGAATGCGAGTTTGATGTTGGAGAGTTAGAGCCCTGGCTACTATGTTCTCGGGACAAAATATGATTTTGAGTGTAGCTGCGGAGATAACTGAGGCCTCTCAGGCGACTGGATCGTGTTGAGGGTGAAGCGGGATTGGTGACAGACGTCGGCACGGGGCCCACGGTCGGTGGCGATGCGACTGGTTGTGTAAACATTTGCGCCTCGAGGGGGGAGGGGGAGCCTGGGAGGATAGAAGAATGGGTTGGTGTTTGTTAGGCTGTACTGTTTTTGGCGGTGGGTGCAATAAGCAGTAGTGGCCGCCGCAGGGTTAGAATCCGTCTGGAAATCAGGCGGTAGTGTCGCAATGGTGCCGGCTCTCGACTCGTGGGTTTCGGCTGGCGGTCTGGCTGACTAGCTGGCTGAATCACTGGGCGTCGGCGGACTTGTCTGAGTGACCTGTTTTGCTTGGTTTTTTTGGCTTTTGCCTGTCCCTTGGAGAACGGGATTGTGGACTGCCTTGTTGGGGGTGTCTCTCTTGGGGTGCAAATAGAGAGTGAGGGCGTCAAAGAAGCTATGGGAAGAATGTGGTGAAGGGGTGGAATAAGAGAAAGAGAGAGGGATGGGAGAGGGAGTGGAGGGCGTCTAGACGGCTTGTGTTTGCTTGGAATGTCGCTGGATCCTGTCTGGAAAGCAATCTACCGGTGCTCTCTCCGACTCCGTACTCTGTATTCCGAGTTCCTGTCTGTCAAGGCGTGATCCAGCGAGGCAAGGCGAGGTTGGACAGAGGGACCAAAGGGACGAAAATGACCAAGGAGGAATCGTCAAGACGGGAGGGTGATGGGAGGTAAGGTCCGAGGGTAAGAGATGAGAGAGATGAATGGTATTATGGACCAAGAAAAAGCAGATTACGCCCGAGATCAGAAAATGGACCTGGGGAAGACGGTTTTTTTAGTCTGGACAAGAAGCGGCAAGGCCTTGGAAAGTTGGACCTGGGAGAAAGTTGCAAGTGAAGGATGCTTGAATGTCTGTGGTGCTCGGCTGGATTGGGGAAAGGGTCAGTATTTCGGCTTTGGAGCCAAGAAGGACGGGCGTCGACTTCTTCTTGTTGCTCGTCGTAATCGTCAGTGTCAGTCCCAGTTGGGTCAAGTGGCTAAAGGAAGAGCCCGGACAGCCAGATGGACTAGGCGTGAAAGCAGTGCGCCGCGGCCGTGGACGGTGAGGTTGGACGAAAGAAAGTGGCCAGGCCAAAGAAAAGGTACTTGTGGTGGTCCTTGATGGAAGTGCCTGGGCAGGGCACGATGGGGGGGCGGGAGACACGAGACGACTAGCTTTAGGTGTATCCGTACGGAGTACTGTAGACTACAGATAGAGTGCTTCGTACAGAGGACCGTACCTTAGGTGGGACGCAAGCCAAAGAAGAGAAGAATTGGTCTCGATGCTGGGCCTGGCGATGAAGCAAGGGCCTCAAGGACAGGGCAGCTGGGCAGTGGGAACTTGAACTGGTACGAAGTGCAATCGTCCAGGTCGGCTACTTGGACGTAAAGAGAACAAGTCGGGGTCCATACGGCAGACTACAAGAGGCACTCCGCCAAAACACTTTTTTCATATATTAAAGTAGAAATCGTATTTTACAGTTACCCTATTACTTAGAATAAGGTCTAGATTAGTATAATAACTTATAAATAGGGGTTATAGAGATTTATAGCTTAAGAAATACTTTAATTTTATAATATATTAAACCGTATAATAATATATAAAATCGTATAATATTATACCCTAATATAAAAGTTTTTCTTTTTTCTATAACTTTATTATAAAAATAATTACTACTTTTTACTTTTTTATAAATAAAAATTACTCTTTACTTAAGTTATTAAATTAATAGCTCGCTTATAAATATTATAATTTAAATTTATAATAATTTTTAATTTTTATATAAAATATTAATAAACTAATTAACCTTATAATACCTCTTTATAAAGCTATTTTAAAACGACCGATTAATAATAATATTTATATAAGCTCTGCCCTTTTTATATAATAAGAATATATAAACGTATAAGCCTCGATATTAATAAAATCTCTTTTTATAAGCTTAAAAGAGCAAGAGTAAAGTATTTAATAAATAAAAAAAGAGCTAAAATAATCGCTAATAATTAATGTTTTTATTATATTATATAACACACCCTTTTTTAAAAATAAACTTAATAGTTTCTAAATAACGACTTATACTAATATCTAAGTTATTAAGAAGTTTATTAAAAAAGTTTAGTTTAATTACTTCTTAACGTTTATTTTATATTAAAATATAATACGATCTATTATTTTATATTTTATAATAAACTAATAAATTCTTTTAAGAAAGTAAATAATATTTCTAATTAATATAAAAAATCCTTACGATATTTTAAAGTACTATAAAGTAGTATATAAAGCTATAAGTTTAGAGAGATTCCTTTTTAAAATTATAATCTTATATAAAAAAGATAATTACTAACTTTTTATTATTTTTTAAACTAGAATTAAGTCGTTAGTTATTAAACCTTAGCTAATAAAAAAGGGAAAAGGTCGTATAAAGCTAATTATAATTAAAACTTTAAGTAAAACGACGTATAGAAATATTTTAAAAACACGGCTTTTAATAAGTATTAGTATTAAACTAATAATAAAGATTAAAAAGGAATTATTAGTTAAGTAAAAAAAGGAAATCGTTAAAAAAGAAATAAAGGCTAAGAAAAAGGTTAAAAAGGATAAAAATAATAAAAAAGATAAAATTATAGTAGTTTAATAAAAAAATAAAGTTTATAATAATAAATAACTTAGTATATTATAAAGATAGAAACGAGTATTCTCGTTAGTAAATAGTTTAGAATAAACTATAATTATATTTATAATTCCTCTTTATTCTTAGTATTACTCGTAATTACGAAGCTATTTAATGCTCTAAGATTAATTTTAAAATCTTCTAATCTCTACTTAACTTATATAATACTGCCTTATAGTTTATTCTAGCACGTATAGCTTTAACGAGGTAATGCGGGATATTCTTATACAGAATATAAAAAGTAAATATTCATATAGAAGCAAGAATATATGAATATAGGGGAAATAAGCGTATATAAAAGAGGTTTTTGTAGTAAAGAGAGTAATATAGTTGAATTACTATATGAGAAGTTGCTTGCTTAACGAAAGGTCTAGGTAGGTAAATACACGCCTACATATAGGCATAAAAACCTCCTACTAGAATATTCCATTGCTTATTAATTATGATATAATTAATAAGCGTATACGTAAGTGAATGCGTAATCGTAGTACGTAATTCCGCCTCGAGTAAATTCCAGATTATTCAGTTACCTTCCAGTACTTTCCATTGCTCACGTAAGCTTATATAAGCAGTATTGCTTACATAATCAATATCTATAATAATCTACAGAAATCGTAGATTAATATGGTATATAGTTTGCTTACGTAATATTGATAATAAGGCGAATAATAAGGTAAACAAAGTTACCTTCGTAACATTTATTAAATAAAATAACTTTTAGTTAGAGCTTATTATATATATATTACTTTAAACGAATACGAAAATATTAATACGCTTTAAAATAAGGATAATTAGCCTCGCTAAACTTCGTACTTTTAGTTAATATAGTTAGGGAGCCCTTAATAATTAAAATATAAATTTATAAAGTAGCTTAAGGAAAATATATATTTAAATTATTACTATTCTAAATAGCATTTAATAATTATTAAACCTAGTCTTAGTTAATTAGCTATATAAAGTCTTATACGGTTCGTAACGTAAGTTAATAATATAGTTACTATAACTAACTAAAAATAACGTAAGGGCGACCTTTTTAATAATAAATTCGATAAGAGTTCTAAATTTATATAAAGTTAATAAAATTAGAACGAATTAGTAATATATACGTAAATAGAAGTATAATCTAGTTAAAGAGTATATTTATATAAAATAGCCCTTAGAACTTAAGTAGTTAGAAGTATTTTTATAAACGTAAGTATACTTATATATACTAAGATATATATTACTTACTTACTAATATATTAATTTATTTTAATATAAACAATTCTACTCACTCTTAATCTTAATATTATAAATACTTTTACTAAAAATCTAATAATTATAGAATATAATTAGACTTTTTATTATTAAATAGTATTATAAAAAGTAGTAATAAATACTAAATATAAGAACGGTTTCTTTCCCTTAGTCTAAACGAACTTATAATAATATAAATCCCTATTATTAAATAATAATAAGATATTATATAAGTATATTCCGGGACGTATAAATAAAAACCCTTATATGGAACTATATAATAAACTACGAATAAGTATTAATATTAATATAGATTTTAAATCTAAATAATAAAAGCTTATTATATATATTTAAAAACTAAATATAATTTAATCTAGGAGTTATGAACCTTTTATAATAGTACCTTATCTTATTTAACTAATTTTAAACTTATTATAAAAATATTTTATAATATATAAAGTAAAGTTTATCTTAGCTAATAATATAAGCTTATTAGCGAACCTATATATAAAAATACTCTCTATTATACCCTTTAGTACGGTAAGTAACTTCTAATATACTAAAAAAGAACTCTTTTAATTATTATTATATAATTACGAGCTATTTTAATATTTATCGTTATTAAAGCTAATTCTATTAATAAAATATTAATAATCCTATAGCCGTAATTATAAATCCTTTAAATTAGAATTAAAAAAGGATATTTTTATTATTTAAGTATTATTAAAAAAATAATTTTTAAATATAAATTAATAGATCCTTAGAAAAGACCGTACGCTCTTCTCGTTATAAGTCCTATTTTATAAGTTAACGTTCGAAAGTTCGCTTTATAATTTTAGTACTAAAAACTATAAAGATATATATAATAATTATAGCGTCGGGTGCTTAACATCGCCGTCCGTTAATAATCCGTAGTTGTGAACTTTATAAAAAGGAAAGTTAAAAAGGTAGAAAATACAAAAAAAATAGTTTATTAAAATAGTGTGAGTATTTACTAATACTATGTATTAATACCGTGTAATCGATATTGAGAACTGCCCGAGTAGCTAGTAAAGGTAGAATACTAAAATAAATAATTAAGTAATAATAATAAAAGTAAAGTAAAAAAGGGTATAAAGTATAATAAAGCGAAATATAATTATTAATAAGTAACTATAGGGGTATAAGTAGATTACTTACCTTATTTAAGGAATATTAAGTTAGTTAAAAAGAAAAGGAAATTAATTAGTAATAGAAATTAATAAGGAGGATATACTCCTTAGCTACTCTACTTTTACTAAGTAGCATAACTACCCTTATATAACTACTATTACTTATAGTTATAAGCAATTCCTTATAATAATATACGGGATTTATTATAATATTTATTTATATATATAAGAAAGTCGCGCTATTGATGCTTTAAATTTATAGTAGCCGTAGGTCTATTGGAAAGAACGGTTTTGGCAGAGTGCCTCTTGCAGTCTGCCGTAGTCCAGCCCAGTCGGTCAGCTTTTCGTTGGCGCGCGTGCCACTATTTTTTTATTCTCTCTCCTCCCGACTGCCTCTGCTTGAAGGGTAAGGGGGGGCGATTATGGGGATAACGACGACGTCTGGGCTCTCTGGCAAGCAACAGCAACAGACACACGACCAGGGCGAGGGGGCCCGTATTAGGTAGTGTGGCAGTTACCGTGCGGTAGGGGTTGAGCCTTGAGATGTGCGTGTGTCCTCGTCTTTCTGGGCTGGGAAGGGCAGGGGACGTTGTTGTTGCGGCGTTGCCTTTGGTTTAGGGCCGGACAGAAGACTGGCTAGAGGAGTGAGGGGACGTAAAGGCGAACCGGGGCCAGGGGTGCAAAGGAAAGGATCCAACGCGCCTGGATATGCTTGCTGCAAGCGTGTGGGTTGGCCGGGATATCCAGTGGATGCGGACGGGTACGCAGTAGTGTAGGTACGCTATTATTCGTGCCTACGAATACAGATGGACGTCGGTGTGGCACACATGGAGTTGCTCATGGGAAGAAATGCCGTGACCGACGACGTCGATGATGTCTAATGATGATACAGCAATGAGGCCGCGTTGCTGCCACTTCCATGACCCCGTGTCTCTCTCCCGCCGGTTGAGTGTTCAAGTTGCAACAGATCGAAAAGCACATTGGCGCTGCTACCGGAGGGATGGGTGTCGAAAGAGCCGTCTCGGATTCTGCATGCGCCTGGAGGCGGGCAGTCAAGTCAATTCTTTGAAGCGGGAGATGCGCGACTGCCATGTACAGAATGGTTAGAAGAAGCAACGAGAACGGCGGAGCACAGACACATGGCAGGGTCATTTGGGTTGGGGGGTCTCAGTGTCAAGCCCAGCGGCAGCCAGCTCCGCGAAGCTGGATCAAAGCTGGATCAAAGTTCCGTCATCGGAGGGGAATACCTTCGGTAGCCGGAGAAGATAGACCGGATGCGTCGCCAGTACTGTGGAAGGTTGAGTATCAGCAAAGTGAGATGGATGTTGAGGCATTTGGAGTTGGGTGGGAAGCTTGAATGGAAGAGACGGAAAGAAGATTAACGAAGCGTCGGAGATACACCGGCCGCATTGGTGAAGGGCGGCGGAAAGATCTGGGAATCTGAGATGAAGTGGTGGAAAGTCCGCCCAAGTGCACCTGCCTTCACTTACCTTAGGTAGCACGAAACGCACTCGCACCTTCTTCATCCCAAGTTGCATTTTGGCTTTCTCAATCGTCAACCACCGGGACCACTCAAAGTTGGACAAGGCAGGTGCTCTGTCTCGCCTTCTTTCCGCGGAAGCACGGGGCTGCAACACGAGACGAGAGACACTTTGGCACTCAATGGAAGGTGCTATCCGTACACGCCATAGGTTAGGTACTAAAATGAGGAAGTCGGGTAGGTACCGGTGTGAAGGCAGGAAGGAGCACAGGAGGTGTCTGCATCTGCGAGATGGCCAATGCTTCAGATCGCGCGAAGTGAGGCAGGCACGATCATCTCAAAAGAGCATCGGCGACCAAAGTGCACGGGTTGGCACTGGCCAGGATGAATCACCATCTGCAATGCCTCTCCCAATCTTCTCTCTGCCTCGTTGCTGCTCATCAAGATCAGGGCATCTCACGATCTTTCCTCCGAGCTTGTCATCATCTATGGAGACCTCTATGCAAGGCAAACATAATGCTAGGTGATTGCTCCGTAGGGTAATTACATAGTAAAAGAGTGAGCGAAAAAGGGGGTCGGCAACGTCCGAGCAGTTACTAAGACCGCATTACGACACCTTCCCGCAATGCTCCATGAACATGATCCATCGTGACTTGTACCTGCCTTGGTCCAATACGACGGCAACTCCCACCCATAGCCTACCAGCAACAGTGCTGTTAGACGTCTTTCCAAGTTTCTCCATCAAATGCAGACATCAGAGCAGACATCGGCAGAGAAAAGAACGCGCCATGTTATTTCCGGCCTTCCCGTCGCCTACCGTCATCTCTCCACCAAAAAAGAGGGAGTGAAAACACCGTCTCCATCAACACCATGCCCTTCAACCTTGGAATAACGGCACAACAGGGCCACCACCAGCCTCCTGAACCGCGAGCACTGGACATGACAAGGTCAGCTCGCCTCTTCACCTTGCTCCCACTCACATTCCTCGCGGCCTAACCTACGGATATCTCCCCCATGGAAGATAGCTGCAGTCTTTGGATACCTCATAATCCACTTTGCCCACTTCCTTAAACCCCCGCCGCCCACGGCACCACTGCACCGCTGTCATGGACGGGAGTGATTTGACATGCAGCCGACCAGCATACCGCCGGCCCATTCGCTGGGTTTCTCTGCAGTCTGCACCTGCGTCCGCAGACTCTCGAGTGACCTCTCCACCAAGAGCGCCGCGTGAGTGGTTTGAAGCCCTATGGCCTCCCCCGTCGTCTTCAAGCTCCAGGTTTTCCATGGTTAGATATGCCGCACGCGAGAGACAATGGCGAACCATATTCTCAGGGGGCTGTTCACGCTAACGCAATCACCAGATTAGCGGCCTTCCACCTCCCTAGCTCCCTGAATAGACCCTTCGACCCTCCGTTGAGGGTTGCGTCCGAAGAGCCCAAGACCATCGACTTTGCCAAGGTCACCTTACCTAACCGAGAAGATCGAGGTACTTTGCTCGTTTTGCACTGCAAGTACCTCCTTCGCCCACGATCAAGGGCAGGGAACCTCAGGCCCACCGACTGGCACCGAGGCGTGTGACCGAGAACCCCCGCCACCTCCGTCCGTCACTCTCTTCTTCCCATGCCGTCCCTTCACTTGGATCGCTATCGTGATTGGGTCCAGGAAATCTTCCCCCGCCGGAAGTCCATCAGAAGGCTGGGAATCCCACCTCGCAGGCTCGACTCTGTGGCGCCTTCGTGCACAGGGATCCTACTGTTCCCAAGGCAAATTATACTACGTAAACTTCACGAAACCACGGCTCCCTGCCTGTCTTGATCGATGGTCGTTTCATCACAGACTTTCTCCAGCATGGATGAAAGCTGAATGACGATGTGGGAGTTAAACCCGCCATGCTCAAGAATGCGGTCTCTCTGCCACTGACTCGTCCGGTCCGTCATCCGCCGTCCCGAGCCTCATCCGACTCACCACCACCACAACGCTTGCGACACTGCGAAAACAAAAGCAAACTCTGGGACATGTCCATTCCGCCATACCTCTCGACACCAGATGTCAACTGTCTTGGCGGAACTAGAACCATAATTGAGAAGTTTTCCAGAAGGCCGAGAGCTCATTAGAAACACGGATCCGAACCCGATACTGCCTGCTGAACCAACGAGCGAAATTTCGCTGGCCGCCTCGCTTTGCCTCGCCACCTCGAGTCGGCTTCCTCCTTGTCGTGAGGAGGCCTTGCCAAGACCATTCACTGGCGGCACACGCCTCAGCTCATGCACCCTCCGATTCTTCTCCGGCGCCGAGCCCGCTGTGGACCCTAATTCCGTCCGTCTTTGCCTACAGCTCGCTCTTTGTGGGAACCTACTCCCGGACGGCTGCTTGCAGCACTATGACTGTTTTGCAGTTTCCATTGTCTAATTGCCTTCGTCTCATCTTGGTCAAATGCAGGCTTAACGCACGCGGATCTAGATCCGCCTTTCCCGGCAACTCGGTCACAGTGATCAGCACTTGATATCGCTTGCTCAAGGAGACGCCACCCGCCAGTGACCGATTGCAATCAGCACGTCTTACGTCCCTGGGCAGACGTAGTGTACTAAGGTGGACCACTAACACCGCTGATAGCTCAAGGAGTCGGCCAAAGGTGACTCGGGGTTGTTTCTCCTTGCCCTCCATCACAAGTCACTAGGGCGTCACAGAACGAAACTCAGTATCCACTGTCAGCCACCCACTTGCATCCGTAGTAACCATCTCTGCGTAAAGACGAACCTGCTTCAACCGATTTTCGCTCCTACTTTGTCGCTCCCGAGCAGACATGTTCAGAAAAAACCTTTTGCGCATAGCAAGGCATATTGGACCGTCGTCGCCCCCATGCTCCTTCAATCCTCCGAGATGGTGCCCCCGCAAACCTAATACCTGATTCATGAAGACCTCCCGCCAGAGCCGCCCTAGGTTCAACCTGGAATCTTGCTCTCTGCATTGCTCCCTGGTGTCCCATCTGAGACCATGGCCCCTGGCTCGTCGCTTTGTTCCACATACGCACTCTCACTACCAAAAGGGGCGTTTGTTCCTGGACCATAATCCGATTGTTTGCCCTTCGACAAACTGGCATTCAAAAGCAAAAAGCATCAAACCTCATCCGCAGCGCTATCTTCTCTCACAAGAACCCGCCGTCGAACACTGGGGCCCGTGTCGGCGTGGCGGCGCGCCCGTCTCCCGTGGTTAGCCCACGTGTAGATCAATCTGTCACGCGACCTCTTCATGCCCTCTCTTCACTTCCTCTTGTAAAACCTGCCGGGCAAATTAGGCTTACTGACAGTCTCAAGACTCCAGAATGTGTTAGACATCTGCCAAGCCAAGCTGTATCCGGAAGCAGCCGTCAAAGAACCGATGTAAGCCTGTCAGACAGCTAGACGATCCGGCACATCTAGCAGACCTAGGGCTTGGCATGGCCTGAGTTTTCCCTTTGGCATGATCGGCCGTGAAGACTTCGACAAAGCTAGAAACTACGTTACGCGCACGCACGTCCTGGACCTGGGGAAATCCTAGTTCCCGACCAGGTGGTGGGCAAGCTTACCCCGGATCGAAGACGGCGCCCATTCCCATTTGTACATCGCCTCAAACGTAACCCCTCAAGGAAGCGGCTCTTCCTCTTCGACAGCAGCCATAGAGCATCACCTTAATTCTGCTCAGATTACATATGGTATGGTAAGGAGGAAGATTAAAACACCGACAACAACCCCCTTTAACCTTGACCACCCCCCGCCCCTCCGTCTTCGTCTGATCTCATCATCATCTTCGTCCCTCGAATAAAGCGCCAAATGCTTCGCCTACCTCGCCTTCGCGAAAAAAACAATCGCCAGCCTCACTTCTTGAAAACCGCAGCCCCGAGCTTCTCAATCTCCCGCCCCTCCTGCGTTCCCCGTCCCGCCGCCTCAAGGAGCCTACCCCACGCCTCGGCGTCCTTGAGCTTCACCGCCTCCTCCGCAGCCTTGACCCGCATCCCGCACTTGTCGTACATGGTAATCGTCGTTCCCGGTTCCAGACCCGTGCACTTTGGCACAAAGACCGCCGCCAGCCGCGGGTTGCCCGCCTGCAGCGTGAGGTTGTAAAACGGCTGCGCTCGGAGGTTAGCTTATATCCTTTCCGTCGTCCGGTTTGCAGTAGAGTGTAATTCCGACGTGGTTCACGGAGAACAGCGGTACGCCGAACACACGGATTCCTTCACGGTTTTGTGACGGTATGTAGTAGATTGTTTGTGAAGAAAGCTTACCTCCCACCCGATCGGGCTTTTTCTCGTCTTTGCGAGCTCTTCAATCTCGTTCCAGTCTCGCTTTGCAACGAGGGCGCGTAGCCTATTGTAAAGAAGAAGGTAGGGGTTAGCAATCGTATAATGCCTCTGTCCGTCTTGGCGAGGGAATAGAGAGGGGTAGCCGAATAGACTGAAACCGTGGAAGAGCAAGGACATGGAGAAAGAAAGAAACCACTAACCTGAGCCACCAAGCAACCTTCTCCGGGACCTTGAACTCGCTCTGAATCTTTGTCGCGCGCTTGTGGTACCCCAGCCGAATAAGCTTAAACATGGTCTCGTTGACGCTTAGCCCCGTAAAGGTGTCAGTCAGATCGCGGTCAAACGCCTCCTGCATCTTGAGCAGCGTCTGCGCCTCCTTGAGAGCGTGCACCTCGAACGACGCCTCGCGGGAGTCGGAGAGCAGCTTGGCGGCGAGGGCGAGCTTGTCGGATGCCGTGCGGGCGTCGGCCTGGGCGAGGGACTCGCGGATGAAGACGCTCGCACCGTCGACGCGGCGGTCGTCTTGGTAGTACAGGTCCTTGAGGAGTGCGTTGTCGCCCTCGCGCGCGGCCGAGGACTCGACGAGCGCGGTGGCCGCGGGCCGGGCGTTGATGACGCGGAAGAAGGCTGCCAGCGGGAGCTTCTTCTTGAGCTGGAGAAGGACGGTGTATATGAGGTCCGTGTCGCCGCTCTCGATTGCCTTATCGAGGGCGAGCTCGTCTTCTTCCATGCTGAGGAGGAGGGGTACCTGCCGGCCGCCGCGGGGCTCGTGATTGAGGAGCTCGGTGGCGAGGCGGCCTCGTCCTTCGTCGTAGGCTGCGCGGGCGATTTCTTCAAAGGAGATGCCTGGTTTGCCCGAGAGGCGCTCGACGACGAGGCGGCATATCGTGTCGTCGTCTTCGGTGCCGGAGCGGACTTTGGCGGAGGCCCAGTGGACGTAGATGCGGTCTGTGGGGAGGCGGAGGTAGCCCGCGATTTTGAGGGCGAGGAGGTACTCGTGTCGGTTGATGAGTCTCTTTATCAACCCTTCGGGAGTAAGGCGCTGGTACTGGTCGAAAGACAGGGGCAGGCCGACCTCGAAGAACCGTACGGCGTTGAGGACGCGAAGGATCTCGCACATGTCGACGAACTCGTCGCTGTTGTAGATGTCGAGGACGGACTTGCCAAAGGAGGCGGCTTTCAGGAGCTGCTTCTGCCAGTGGACGCTGAACTCGCGGCCGGCGGCGTTGACGCACGTGTCGACGGCCTCGGTGAGGTTGGCGCGGATGAGCTGGATGTAGTCATCTGCCTTGGGGGACTGGAGCTCCAGCTGGCCGACGGCGTCGAGAAGGATGGAGGCCGCTGACGACTCTGCGCGGGTGCCGAAGACGTCTTCTGTGGCGTGGGGGACGCGTTCGAGAAAGTCGCAAACGTCGTTTGTAATGAGCCTTGCGCCATCGTTTTCTTGGTGTTATTGTTAGATGATTTTGAAACTAGAAGTAGTTGTCCAAGAGGTGAACTTACCAGAGATGACGTGAACCCGCCCATCGTAAAAGAATTCGGCCGTCGCGCTGTCAGGCCCGATAATGTGCACCTCATCCTCCCACGCAATCAGGGCATCGGAACCGCACCACTCCACATACTTTGGCGGAATCCTCGACTGCGAATCGTGCTCCACCAACCGCTCCTGGAAATCGCTCGATATAACATGCGCCTTCCCCGTCTTGGTATACAACACAATCAGCCTCCCATCAGGTGAGACGCTGATGTGGCTAAACGGTCCAATATCCAGGAAGCGATCCTCGCACTCAGCCGCGTCGGCAACATACACAGTCTCCCCGATACTCAGCAGCACCTCAACTGACCGCGAAAGCGTGTGATCAGGCGAGACCACAGCCCACGCGTGGATCTCGCCCTGGTCCTGCGGCGGCGCGGCGAGCAACTTGGGCCGCGGCTCCGCGTACGACGTGACGGAGACGAGCGCGTTGCCACCGAGCAGAGCAACCATACCCGTCTCGTAAAACCGGCACCCGACGACGCCGACCTCGTCCGCGCCGTTGCCGAGTGAGAACTGCGTGAACTCGCCTTGGAGATCATACACCCTCACCGTCCCGTCCGCCGTGACGACGAGCAGCTTCTCCTCGCCGCCCTGGACGCTCGCCCATCCGAGCCCCTTGATCGCGCCGGAGCCTTGGTCCCACGGGATCCTGCGGAGGAGTTTGCCGGCGTACGAGTAGATGTCGATGCCGGGCTTGTTGCTGTTTGATGAGCCGCCACCGGTTTTGCTGTTGCTCGGGGCGGCGCGAACGGCCTGGATTTTGGTGTCGTCCCGTAGGAGGGCGAGGGCGCCGCCGTAGGGGGCGCCGGCGACGATGTAGTTGTCGAGGTCGAGGTCTTGGTCGAATACTTCGGTGTAGAGCTGGACTTTACGGTACCATTTTTCGCCGACGTTCTCCCATCCTGCCGCGGGGTGGGATGCTTCCATCATGTCATCTTCCTCGGTCGCCTTGGGCCTGGTCCCTTTCACAATCCGCGGGTTGGACTTTGTCCTGCTTGATCACACGTCGTCTTGCGATTCGAAGCTCCTGGGAGATCTCCTAGATGAAGGTCGTAGATTTGTAGGTTTCCGGTTCTAATATTTGGTTTGAGACCGAGGTATGAGATGAATGAGAGGTGAGGTTGAAGGTATGAGCTTCCCACCACCACCCAAGCTCTCAATGAGCTAGAGGTACCCCCAGCCCCAGGCACAGGTTGATGGAGCTTGCGCCACGAATCACAGGGGAGCAGCCTCAATTCACCGCTGGGACCGGCTAATCACCGGCTTCAGGGAGCTGCGTCATTTCTCCGGGGGCAGGACAGGCAGGCAACCCCACCAAAAGCTGCAGCGCGCCGATAAGACAAAGCCCAAGACCCCAGGCGTCCCAGGACAGGTGACGGACTGCGGACGACCATGCGCTGCGACCCGCGAAGGAGCTATTGCTGTCTGGAATGCAAAACGCATGCGCCATTCCGCCAACATAACCCAACCTCGAAAAGCACCTCTCACACAAAGCTGTTCCCAGCGTCTGTACCAAAATCGATGGAAAGTCATAGGCAGCTACTCATATAGATGTAACCCCCAACACGGCAAACCCAAGCTCTCCCCGCCTCCCCCACCAAAAACCGCCCATCATGGCCGACTGGCGCTCCGAATACCTAGCCTCCATCAGGGAGCAAGAGAAGAACAACCCTGTAAACCTCGAAATCGTACAACTCTGTAAGACCTCCCCTCCAGCTCCTCTGCTCAGATCCCCAAGACCAGCAAACTAAACCACCACTCCCTCCTCCATCAGGCTCCCAGCTTTCCGACCACGTAGCAGCCCTCGAAGCCGAGAACCAAGTCCTCAAATCCCAAACCGCGCCCGGAAAGAAGAACAAACTCACCACCTCCGAGAAATCGAACAACATCCTACCCACCCCGACAACAGAAACGACAAACTCCTCCCCCTCCTCCTCCTCCGACCCGACCATCGCGCAGCTCCAGCTCCAACTCGCCGAAGCCCTCCGCTCAAACGGCACCCTCAAAGACCGCGCAAAGCAAGCCGAAGACGAAGCCCAGACCCTACGAACAAAACACAAAGACGACGCGAAGAAAGTCCGCAGCCTGACGTCGGAGAATACCGTCCTAACGACGAAACTACGAGATCGGGAACACGAGCTACGGGAGAAGCGTAAGCTAGTCGAGGTATACACATCATAAGAGAGGCTTGGCAAAAGGTGCCCAAGATATAGAGGGGAGAATGCTGACTCGCGCGTGTGTCCGCAGAACGTACAAGACGAGATGATCGCGATGAACCTACAAGTGACCATGGCCGAGAAGGAACGGGACAGGGTTAAGACGGAGAATAAGGAGCTCGTCGACCGCTGGATGAAGAGGATGGCCCAGGAGGCCGATGCTATGAACCTCGCAAACGAGCGCTGATTATGCGGTCTATTTCGTGTATAACCTCCCTCAACCCACACACGCCATGCTCCTCTCTCTCTCTCTCTCTCTCTGTCTCTCGCTGGCTGTCTGCCCGGCTGACATGCTCTATGGGGAGTTGTAAGAGTTTCTACAGGTAAATGAACTCAACGCTATTTCCTCTCCTATGCCAGTATTCCTTTCTTTCCTTTTTTCTTTCTTTTTCTTCATCCATTATTCTTTGTTTTCCATGCTCAATGTACAACACACATTGCAGCCATGCTCTCTAGCGAGTGCTGCATGCATCATCAGCACAAGTCCCGTAGGACATCATGCAGTGTAACGACAGACGCAGATGCTGAAGGGACGAATAGCCGCCTACTTCCTTGTCGATATGCAATAGTTACCGCCAGCGTTGGTCCAGCTGACATAGTTACCACCAGGGTCACCTTCAGGATAGGTCAGGTGCTCGACCTCCAAGATGTTGCTCGCAATGTCGTTGGCGTTGCGCGTCCCCTGGTCGTTGACGAACGACTTGAGCGACACAATCTTGCAGCCTGACTTGAGATCGAGGAACATGTTGACCAGCTCGGCGTTGAGCTGCGGTGTGAAGGCTTGGTTGTTGACGAGGACGACGTCGGCACGCTTCATGGCTTCGTGGATGCGGGTGCACTTTGTAAAGTCGCCTCGCTCGAGGTTGACTCGGCCGGGCAGCAGGCCCCACATCTTGCACCGGGCACCAAACTCCTTCTCTTGCGCTTCCGCAAAGTCGCACGGGTTCTCCATCATTTCGCAGCCCCAGCTCTCACAGCCGATCTCGAGCGCGGCCTGGAACACGACGTTGCCTACGCCGGAGCCGAGATCGACAAAGACTTGGTCTGACGTCATCCGGGTTTTTTCCTGTAAGATATCGGAGATGAGCCGATACGCTAGCTCGCCATAGACATTGTCGGTGCCGTTTTTGTACTGTTTCAACTTTTCCACGTCTGGTGATACTGTGCGGTCGTACACCTGGGTGAGGATGAACTCGACCAAGCCCCTGGGCAAGCCGTGTATCTTGTCCAAATTCTTGCGTATTGTGCCGTCCGCCGCAAGAGTGCGAATTCTCTTATTCGCGTCGTTGAGCGCCGACACGAAACCGTGGAAGTCGTTTGTGTTTGATGCTTTCCTGAGCCGCCGTAGAAACCCGTTTTGCTGCTCTGTGAACTCTTCGGCCTGCTCTTCGGTGAGGTATACGTTGGCGACAAAACCGACCACCGTCTTGATATCCTCGATTGCGTTGATGATGCCCTTGTCGTTAATGAGTTCGTACCTAAGGAGAGGGTTAGCGATGCCGTACCACAGTCGCAGACTAGATATAGAAACCCACTCTTCCGCACCGTAATTGCTCGGATATTGCAGTCGCACTCTGACGTTGTCATCTGCAGTCGCACCGAGCGAGCGCGTGGCCTTGGGACACTTCTTGAGGTTGGAAATTTGCGCGGCGTGGATCAGCCGGCTGAGGGGCTTCGCATTGTCCTTGAATGCGCTCGACCGGGTCAACACGCGCTGGGTATCTACAAATTGCCCATCTTGCGTGCGCTGCCGCTTGCTAGGCTCATGCTTGAGGAACTCTTCGTAGTTGTCGTCGCCGTCAGAGTCGTTATCGAATTTGGGCTGCGACGGCCCCGCGCTGCCGACCTTGCGCTTGCGCTCGCCGCCGCCGCTGCGCTTCTCGTCCGAGGAAGAGGAAGGGTATGGCGAGGCGCTCTGCTTGCGTGAGAGGAGGGACTTGGCGTTTGGCTTTGGCGATGCGCGCGGGGAGGCTTTGGCGGAGGATGTGGAGGATGTCGCGTGGGCGAGCTTCGGGCGCGGCTTCGGGGCGGCGACTTGGACTTTTTCGACGCGGATTGCTGCCGGCTTGGTGTTGAACTTATTCTTCCCGCCGAGGATCGGCATGGTGGGCGACTGGCGACGACCGTAAGAGGTCGGGTTGAGGTGGTGGGAGGATGAGGAAGAGGTAAGGCGCTGCGCGCGTGACTCGTCACTCGTTGAGGTTCTCTATAGCTTCGGTGGGCTTCCGCGGGTCAGGGCGGGGCGGGTGTCCGTGGGCATGAATGAACGGGATTTATTGATAGAAAACCAATATGGGTATAGCGAATGGTGGAAGAATGAGCGTGTCGTCAGCAAGACTTTTCGCTTCGTGACATGGGTTGTCTCAGTTGCACGACGGAAAGACGTGGTCGTCGGAGGGAGGGGTGGAGGATCGGGAGAACGGAGGGAGAAGAAGTGAGGTTTGGGGTGAGACGAGACGGGACACGAGGCGATTTTTCGGAAGAGGACGTGGGAATGGGGCCGGGACGTGACTGGGGAAAAAATGGAGTGGGCCTTTCCTGCCTGCCTGACCCAGGACCCCGAAAGTTGAAATTCCCCGGCCCAAGGGGGGCGGAATGAACGGGCAGGAAACAACTTCAGCATCCGGGCAGCCCACCGAGGATTATGATGACTAAGGTAGGTGCCTTCAGGTAGGGTGAAGTACCAGTTTACTGGGAAGTGCCCAGACGGCAAGTCAAGTGAGATGGGCGCAGGCAACCCAGCGTCAGGCCAGCACGTGAGGCAGGTGCAGGCGAACCACTGTACTGTAGATTGTTCAACTCGGTGTTCCCATACCCAGTTAATAGACCACCCTTTCTTTCCATCCCGTAAGGTGTACTTTATCTTAGGTACCTGAAGCTTGGGCGGCACAGCGCATCCAGTTCGCCTGGATGCAGCCTCGAAGCATCCCGTCGCAGTAGGGAACGAGAGGTGCAGCCAAACTCCCCAGATCGCGCAGGTGCTCCATTTCGCCCTGCACCTTCCTCCGCGCCGAACAGCTGGTTACGTTTGGTAGGTACGTAGAGCCCCACTTTCAAGAACCCACTGCGGATGCCGCGTCAGCCGACCTCGACTTGCAGGACCAATCCAACTGGACGAGTGTGATTGGTTGCTTGTCGGGGGAACACTTCCCGGGCCGCTACGCAGTACTGTACTTCCCCAAAGCCCCCGAAGCTTCCAATGTTTCCAGCAGGTCACAGCGTGGCTGTCATCCAGTGTCACATTTTCTCCAGGTTCTTTGCTGTCGTCTTCCGCTTTGGGAAAGCCGTTGGTGCATCGCCAAAGTCTCACGTTTAAGCTTGTCTCAAAGTGACATCCATCAATCAAGGAGTATGCGTGAGCATCATTGACGTCATCAGTCATTGAGCATTGAGCCACCGGCCTTCGTTCATCACTACCGGTACCTTACTCAGGCATGGAAATGTGTGCGACATTGCTACCACAGATATGTATGTCTGTTTGCCGGTATGAATAAAGAAGTACAATGCATGATGGGAATACAGAAACAATACTTAGAAACTGCTGCGCGAGTCCTGATCGCTGTTTGAAAGAGAACAATAGTACACTGCTATGCCAGAAACAGATCCGAGTGCCTTCCCTCTTCATCAGCCTTCATGGTCGCGTTTCGAAAAGAATGAGGGAATGTAGCGCAAGCCAGGTATGTGTACAAGAGGATTACTAGAAACTTATAATGTGAACAGTGAAACGAATGAAGATACATCAGAGACCTATGGTCTTCAGAGAGAAAGTATGTGACGCAACTATTCACATCAACAGAAAACAATACAGACAACCCGTCAGACGTCATCAAACATAGGCTATTCAACCTCCATCAACTTCCAATGCCAAACAACATACCGCGGATGAAAGTGAGGAAACTCCACAGCCTCCCCCCACGTATGCTCCATCTCAAACTTTACCTCGCGATGCTCCTCGCACCGGAAAGCAGCATCAAAAACGCCCACATCCGACGGGTCCTGCGGGTGATTCGGGAGAGACGTATCGTCTGCGTGCATCAACTCCACGACGACGCTCGTCCGCGCCATCAACCTCTCAAACACATCCTTGACGTGCGAAAAGGCAAAGTGCGTCGTCGGCTTGCCCCAGAGGACCCTGAACCAGAGTGAGTGCCGCCCGTGGTGTCCCGCCGCGTGCTGAACGATGTCGTAGAGCTCTCCCATTCGCACACCGGTGCATGGTGCTTGTTCTGATCCCGCAGCATTGAAGGGAGATGCTGAGGGGGGCACCGGCTGCTGGATCAGGGAACCCGCGACCTTTTGCTCTTCCAGCGCGAGGCTGCAGACGTCGAAGCGCATGTATCCCAACGACGACGGCGGCGGCTGCGAGACGAGCATGCGGCGCCAACTTGCGCCGCGGCGCGTGAACCGCCTCCTAGCTTCGTCTTGATATCGTGCTGCCTCTTCGTCGAGCTCGGCCGGCTTGACCTGGCTCCAGCCGCCCCAGTATTCTTGGACCGTCTGGATCGGTTCCGGGGTTTTGGACCAGGGGAGCTCGTAAAAGGAGTTGGCCCGGCGCTGGCACGAGTACGTCGGTCCAAAGTCGAAGAAGCATTTGTCAAATTTCTCTGCTAGGAGGGGGTTGATTAAGCGGTCACCGGTCGTGTGGGATGGCATGGCGCCTTGCTCCGGTATGCTCGGGAACACACCGTCCTCGAGGCCGTGGATCACAGCCCGTGAGATATCCATAGGGACTGGCTTGAAGAACAACGCCTGCTGGACGGCTGGTGATCCATCCATGAAGGCCTTCCATGTCCTGTTCACCCGCGACGCTGAGACCAGCAGCGTCCTCATGTCGACTTGCACTAATATGGACTCCAGGAGCTCCGGGATGGCGAGGACCGTCTCCACGGCACGGAGGAACGGCTGGTTTTCTGACATGGTGGCTTCCCTTTTCTTCTTCTTTTCTCTTTCTTCACAAAAAGCTCGGGATGAACTGGTGAAGAAATGCACGCTAGACGGGTATGAAGAAGATGAGGAGAACACCCGCGCTTGGCTAACTTGCCGGCTCGCGCGGGGTTGTCGCTCTCGAGCCTCCCCTCGTCGCCGCGGGTAAGAAGAACCGTGTAAATCGATTGGAGATGATGACTAAGCCTTATCGACTACATATGATGATGCATGTGATGCTGCGTTGGAGTACGTTAGTCTTGGGACTAACCCATCTCACCAAGCTAGCGTACCACTCAGGCGGAAATATTCTTTGTTGTTCTTGAGGCAATCTCGATTCATGAACATTAGGCGAGTCAAGATAAGCCTGCGCGCAAAAGGGCCATGTTATCCGTTTGACACATCTGAATAAGTACCGAAAAATACGAAATCGCAATACCTCGGACTTGTCTTTCATGACAAAAGTCGGAAGCTTAATGACCAGAACAGATTGAAATGGCGACGAACATGGTTTAATGCCACGTCTCGCCGTGGGGATTACATCATGGCTACAAAAAATAGTATGAGGATGCACAATGTCTTCAAGGAGGAGGCATTTCTGTGGCAGGTAATTCCATATTCCATTGATGACTGAGTTGAACTTCCTCCTCCTTTAAGACTACCAGAGATGATACAGTACCCGACTTTTTACATAACTTTGCCAGCTTCCATCCCAGATCACAGCCTTGCTAGGCCCTTCGATTCCTAACAGGTGCTCCACTACTCCTATCTGGGTCGCTATATTGCGAGTGACTTTGAGTGAAACCTCGCCCCTCCAGCCTCGAGCCCCAAGATTCACGTTTCTATCGTCAAGTTGGAAGGCGAAAAACACTGTGAATATCGTAGGAGTACTTGAATGTGCGTTTCTTCTTATTCTTCCCCCGGACCTATGAGCGAAGTCTGAGGCTACCGAGATTATTTAAGACAGTGCTGTCGACTATTCAGCTGTGCCCGACAAGTTATTAAGCAATGCAATCCTTGGATCATCCTCTTTACTCCACATTCCCCCGCACCCATGGCTCACATCTGCATTCTGTCATGCCAGTTGAACACCAGACTGATTTGTATTCATCATCCCAAAAGGGCTCAGCTGTTGACGCCGCGGAAAGGGGTGCTGGATGAGATTACTGAGAAAAAGTCGTACTTTTCCAAGCGTTCTTGGTCCCAAAACACGTATGCCCGCTCCCTGAGGCCTTCCAATCCGATTTCCATCACATGATGAGGCGCGATACAGTCTAGCGCCTTTCGAGGTCCTTCATCACCGTCGATGTCCGATAAGTTCGGCTCTTGCCATGATGCATCCAGCTTGGTGTTATGCCGAGCCTCGCTCTTATGAACATTATGCAGCAGCCGGAGTTCCAGGTACAAATAAGATAGGAACATACGTGGTTTGCTGTATAGGAGATCACTCTTCTCAACGTATGACTTCTTTTCGAGACTTCGAAGGTATACCAAGCCTCTGCAAAGCTATTCGAGCATCAGTAGAGCGTAAGAAACAAGGGGTAACCAAAGCAAGATGCGTAGACCCTCACCCATTCACCTGATTGACAGTCAGCTTTGGAACAAGCAATGTATATAATTCAGGCTTGCCTGTGTTGATGTACCGATGCTCGATAACTTCGTTGGCTAAAGCTCCTGCTGCAGCTGCCACGAATCGATCGCTCAGATACTCCATCGCTGCACCTAGCTGCTCGACCTCCCAGAGTGCAAGATCAGCCAGCATGCATGTTTCAAGGTTCAATCGGCCTCTGTTCTTGAACCGAACTCCTGACTCTAATGACACATCCCCTTGAGTCATATGGACATTCCTAGCTTCGTCAGAACCGTACATGGTGAAGAGGCCATGATAAAGCTCCACTCGATAAAAGCACCGGCAGAAGCGGAGCCACTCTTTCTGGGATAGATCCAGGTGACTCGGCATCGACTTCGTGGACGTCGTGTCGTTCAATGTGTCCGAGACGGCGGTCCAGGCTTTTTCGGCAAAATGGGATGCGAATTCGGCAATGAGCTCGTGGGCTGCTTCCATAGCCAACAGGTGAGGAAGCGAGAATGTCTGGAAACATCTTGTCGATGCAACAGCGCCTTCAAATGTGGAGCTGAAGATCAACGTATCTGCATCCTCAGGTGTCAAGTTGAGGGCATTGAACGTAAGTGCAAATTTACGAGTTCGCGGTGCATAGATCAATGCGACTGCATATGGTAGCAGCTGCGTGGGTATCTGTTTCCGAACGATTTGCTGGGCGAGACGAGGCCGTTGCGTGTATGCATTGTAGAACAACCGACAAGACAGCAGAGGAGCTTTAAGGTCCTGTATCTTGTCGAGCTGGCCAAGAATTTCCACGACAATCTCGCATGGTAAGTTGGTAATCCTCATGATATACGCAGCGTAGTTCCGAAGGTCAACTTATGCCGTATGATTGCTGGTACGAGACCGTTGACGAGGGCGAAAACCTCTGGGCATGTGAGGGAGTGGCAAAGCTTGCAGGTTTGCCTCACGCGGCGAAGGCCAGAAGGGCGTGAGAAAGTTCGATCCTTTCGTTGGGAAGGAGTAAAAGGAGTGATTGGCCAAGGGGTAAAAGTCGCCAAGCGGCAGGAGGTAGGTAACATCTTGAGGTACCTTACCTACCTAGATACCTACCTTAAGTAGCTAAGTAAGGAAGGCGAGAGGTACAATTCGTAGTTGTCAGGGAAGCTAGCTAGGTACCTTAGCTAGGTATCTTACCTAAGGTATCTCTCTTCTCAAAGTGTCTTAGGTAGGTGCGTGAAGGTTCGGCTCTTATGGGGAAGGAACTGAGAGGGAACCTACTAAGAAGGTGAAGTTGGAGCGGACACTGTCACACACCCAAAACTCTGGGTGCCTTAGGAGGACCAGAAGCGGCTGATCGACCCTGATTACCCATGCTCTTTTCCAGGCCCGCGATGCATTCCGCATATATGGTAGTACCGTAGCCTGACATTGAAGAAGGCCTTCATATCAAGTCGCCCTCATCAGAATGGAAGGCCCACTCGTAAGCTGTCACCGGAAGTCAGAACCAGAAAGTGGCAACCGTTGAATGCTGGGCAAAAACTTAAGAACCCTCAATCACTCACGAAGCGGAGTCGGAAAACTTGATTGAAAGTACAAAGAAGTAAGAACAGATTCAAAACGAGCCGCGAGAAGAAGATATCAACTCACGATAGAAAACTCTAGGAACCCGCACACGCGCAGGAGTCCTTCACAGAACTCGTTTTTGTTCAACACACTCGACTACCAACTGAGGCGCCATTGAGATTTCCCCTGTCTCGGGCCTGTCTCGGGGCTGCTAGTCTTCTGAAAGAGAACTGTCAGACGTACCTTAATGAAAGAGAAAATGTTGTTGACTCCAGGGGAGTAGACGGTGGAGCCGAGACCCGCACCCGCCCCGGCTCCGGGTCTCCGCGGGTATGCGGACCGACCCCAGAAAGTGGACCCAACGGCGCATCGGGTGAGGCGCTCTGCAGGTTACGTGATCCACATCGCAGTCGTGTTACTTTCCCATTCCTCCCAAGGCTCCATTTCTTTTTTCTCGCTTCGGATCGCTGGCAACTTCCCCTGAGCTTTAAATGAAGGATCGGACGAACGACTGAAGAAAAGTAGTGCGGAATTGTGACGTGCTGACGCTTCCAAACCCAACTTGAGATCTTCTCTAAAGAACTGCAACGATTTCAAGCTCCGCAATTGGCTGCTACCACTCTGGGTAATCGATAGTTTTTTAGCACGAGGGAAATCTCAGTCGCGTCAAAATCACGCGCTTTTCTTACTCCGCCAGCACAGCCAACGTAGCTTCCAGCAGTAGGATCGACAATCCACGAGGAAAGGTGTCGCCGAAATGAGTCACAAGCATCAGACCCTCCGCTTCGCGAGCGACGCAACGGCGGGCAATGGTATCTGGGGCTATCCAACAAGCAAGGCAAAGTGAGCAAGGCTCCAAGATACCGAGTCGTCGTGATCACATGCTGACGTAGCACGTCTTTTCAGCTTCTGCGAAGAAGACTACATCTTCACGCGCTACATCGCAGAGTTCATCAATTGCTTATCCAATGCCACGTACAGTAAATGACAGCCCTGCCACATCCATCCCTGTGCTCATCATGCTGAACCCTTCAACAGTCTACCTCGCCCTGAAGTACCCCAGGGCCAACTCCAAGGCCGCGGTGCCATGGTACCGAACCCTCGACATCCAATCCATCGGCCTCCTCGCTGTCGGTATCTTCTCTGGCGTTTTCCACGGCACCATGCACCAGGAGACGCAGCTCCTCGATGACCTCTCTATGCTGGTCCTCGCCGGCTCGCTCGTACAGCCCCTGTACGCCTTCCGCCAGTCGCGCGCCGTGGGGGCCGCGATCACCACCATCCTCTGGCTCGGCATCGCCACCATGGCCGTCATCTACGTCCGCTCGGGAGACATCGCCATCCACGTCGCGACCTTTACCGGGCTGTTGACATTTGTCTGGCCGCGCACGCTGTTCATCGTCTACTGGACTGGTCGTTACTCGAAAGAGCAGCAGAAGAGACTGATGAAACAGTTCTGGAAGGCTTGTATCATTTTGATCGTGGGGTTCACGTTGTGGCATATCGACTTGGAGTACTGCGCTGAGCTGAGAGCCGCAAGGAAGAGCCTTGGATTGCCTGCCGCGTGGCTGTTGGAACTACATGGATGGTGGCACATCTTCACCGCTCTGGGCGCGAGCTGGTACATGAGGTTGATTCGGGAGCTGACCTCAGTCGAACAGGCTGAGACCGGGAAGAAGGCGCAGTGAATACTAGCGTGGCGAACTTCCCGCATCACTTCCTTCGACCCCAGCACCAATCCTCCATCATGCAATGCGGCTTGAGTTACGCCCGTGGGTGGAAGCATCCCCCAATCAGCCTGGAAAGGTGTCAATATTGATAGACATCATACAGAACTTAGCGTGTAGAGGGCAGCGTTTGAAAGTCAGGACATCAGTCTATTGGAATCAAACAAAAGATAATTCTTCTCAACCCAGAGCATGACTGCTAAAGGATCTAAAACATCTAGCTCTTGCATTCCTCCCTGAAAACACACTGGAAGCCATCCGCTGCGCAACAAAAGTTGGGTGGTTTGCACACTCCCTTGTTTCCTTGTGCGTCATCGCAAGCGACTTTTGAGGAGCAACATGTCAGCAACGGTCCGTCCAAGTCCATGGTAACGCAAGGTGTGGCTTCAACTTACACGTGAGGGAGAGAAGTCCCGCTAGAATGACAAGTGCGCTTTGTTTGAACTGCATTGTGGCTGATGGAGAAAATGGTGTAAAGACTTGCTATAGTAGAGAGTTTAGTTATTTGACACTGGTGGTTGTACTTCCAAAATCAAGTCCTAGATGAATGAGTCCATGCTTTTATACTGTCACAAAGGCCAGCAATTCGAAATTTGCAGGACCAAGCCGAGTTTACCGAAGTTATCGTCTTGTCGGTATCGCCGGCGTACGCGTATAAGGACGAAGCCAAAGTCCCACACAATGCGACTCGCCTAGATGAAAGCTCGCCAGGACGGTGGAGCTGAGTTTCAAGGCACAAGCGAGTATGAACTGCAAACTAATCGATAGCATGTTCTTCCTATTCATAAGAACCGCCAGACTCCGCGTTTCAGCCCCCAGTAAGGCTGATGTACCAAGTGGCTGGGTTCGATCAGCTGAGTCCCGTGAGCGCGCAGGTTTTCATGCAGCAGTGTCAGAAAGGCCGGGGTCCCTGACTCTTTGCACCAAAGCATTAGACATTGACAGCCGCCCCCGATGGTAACAATACAGTAAAGTCGTGCTGTCAATGAGGTTGATGAAATCACTGCATAACGTGGTCATGCTCCTGGTTAAGCTCCAAACACAAAATGGTGGGAAAACTCCCGGATATTCGATTGAACATATCTAATCGAAAATCAGGTATGGACCGTTGACCCATCGTAGGTCCACGGTCAGCAATAAGGTTTGGCTTCGCGTGCGGTAAAAGTGCTTTCGCAGCTGACAAAGACGGCGAGATAAGTTTCAGATATCTCCGCGTATAGGGCTGATCCAGAACCATATGGCTTCTCGAACGGTAGTGGTAAACTCTATTCTATTCTTGGACTTGCCCAAGATCCTAGGAACACACCAGATACTAGGATGAGCTCTATACTAGTTACATGACAACTGAGAGAGACCTGCAATGCCGACAGACCTGCTACCCTCATAGGACTCGTTGTGGAGTCAAGGAAACCGATCGATGTGACGCGGAGTCTTCTTTTCTGCGCTGTATGTTGCGTACTTTGAGTATCACTCGGTGGGTAATGTTACATGTCAACACGATCGATGCAATCTATGTAAGGATCATACCGTCTTTTGCAGATACCTATGCCTACATTATTCACCATGATGTCGACCCTGCACCATGCATTCTGCTCGCAGCGTCTGTATGTATTGTCGCCGAAAGCGTTTTGTCTACCGGTCTATGGATGGCCTTTGTCTCGAGCTCCAGTGTTTCTCGTGAGAGACCTATCTTTTTAACCCCGAAACCCCAATTGTCAAGAAAGTGTCCCCTAGCCTTAGGGTTGAAAGAAGTCTTGTAGCCATGAAATGTTTCGCTATCGCCTCAGCAACTACGATCCTCGTCGTGGCTAATTTGCCTTCGTTCAGGTGTCACGGGTGCCCCAGGCCTCGGTGCTCAGAGTGAGCCAAGCGTAGACGTCGAGAATGGGATGAGCGTTGTCCAGGAGGAAGCAGGCCCACATCTGGCGAGAAGTGAAGGGGAAGCGACGCGCAAAGGCGTTGTAGGTGCGGAACCAGCCCCAGATGTAGTAGCCCGCAACGAAGTAGCTGTCAGAGACAAGGTCAGTCATAGTCTATCAGAATAGGTCAGAGGGAGAAGAACCTACGCAATGGGAGACTTCTTGGCAAGGCACATCAAGAAGGCGATGATATGAACCCAGGCGATGACAGGGCGAAGAAGACGCTCAATGATCTTGCGAGCCATGTAGGGGTGCTTCCTATTTGATTGTTAGCTTTTTGAAGCCTCATCTTGAAGAGAGCATGGGAAGGAAGTCAAGGTAGCGTCAACTTACTGCTTGATCTTGCGGATGCCAGGCTGGTAGATCACAGTCGTGAGGAAGGACTGGATGGCGTTGCGCTGCCAGCGGATCATCTGGTACAGCAGACCGGAGTCACGCATAACGAGGGTGGTAATCTCAGCCTGGGGGGCATTCTGAACAGCAATGTCCCAGCCCTCGGTCTGGAGCCAGCGAGTGAGGAAGACATCGTCGCCAGTGTTCATTAGCTGTCCATTCCATCTATCATTAGTGATGGCCTCCATGAAGCGAGGGTCCTGGGCAATATCGGTGCGGACCATCATGGTGCGACCGACCATGCACCAGCAGCCGCCATCAGCAGCGGAGCGAACGGCCTGGATATTGTTCTGGTTGTCGAGAGAGCGGAGGGAGGCAACCTCCCAGGGAGTGATGACGGCCGGGTTGCGGCGGTCAGAGCTGATGAGAGCGCTGTGAAAGTCAGCACAACGCCGCGAGAAGAATTAACTCTTTCAAAGGAAAGAACAGAGGGAAAGACAAGAGTTTCACATACCTCTGCTTGCCAGTGACACCGCCAACCTTGGGGTCCTCAAAACCAGCCAAGAGGTAGGGCAGCGTCTCCAGAGTGCCCCAGAAGGCATCATCGTCGACGAGGGCAAGAATCTTGCCCTGGGCCTCCTTGATGCCAACGACCATCTGATAACGCTTGCTGGCGTACTCGGCAGTCATAACGCTGATGCGATCATCGCCCTCAATGATGACGGGCTTGACCAAGTCATGGACACGCTGGAGGTCACGGTCAATGGTGACAATAATGATCTCCTTGGGCTTATTGGCAAGCCACAGACGAAGGCAGTCGGTGAACGTGTTGGGAGTATTGATAGTAGCGACGATGATGCTGACATCAGTGGTCTTGAAGCTGGGCTCCTGGGGAAGGGGAATGGGCTTGGCCTTCTGCATGAGCTTCTTGGTCAGAACCTCATCGTAGGCATACCAGGCCCTGTGGAAAAACAAGTCAGCCTGTCATTCTAATTTTCAATGTGAACGAGAGAGAAAGGAAAGACTTACCACATGGCACCAAGAATGTATTCAGACATTCCGAGTATCTTGGTTGCGTGTTGCTTGGTGTGTGAAAGGGTTTGTGTGATTAAAGAAGAAATAGCGCAGGTAGGATTTCCTTTGTCGCGAAGGACTGGGTTGATTGTTTGTGAGAGGAAGAGAGTTCCTGAGAGGGAAGTGAGAGGAAGGATTTTATCGAGGGAAGAAGGCCGTCAAAAGGAAGGCGCGCGTGAATATTCACTGGATTGATAGATGAATAAGATGAGTGGGTGGTGATCCACTTCAAAGAGGCCGAAGGTGAAGTTTGAGGGTGAAGTTCAGATTGTTGTCCCAATTTTGGAAGGTGCCAGCCTTCACCTTTGGAAGGAGCGGGACGGCAGGCCAGAGCAAATGTAGTCTGACTGTTTCTTCTGGTAAGAAGAGCTTCGAGGGCTCAAAGTCCCTAGGTGACTGCTGTTGTTTGGTGTTGATTGCCTGACCGATTATGTAGGGAATGGCAAGTCGAGTGTTGTTGGAGTATGTGACACTTATATGATGAGATTGTGATTTTGAGATCGACTGAACATTCTACTCAGGTATTTTATCATGACAATTCGTTGTGTCTGAGAGACCAGTAAACACGGAAAAGGCAAACGAGATGAACAAGACCAAACATCATTTCCTTTGCTGCTCAATTTCATCATAATGCACTTCAAGTCTTGCAAAGCAAATTTTTCTTTTCAACCTACAGAGTTGGTTGGCAATGTCAAGTCCTTTGGGACTGACGCGACATAGAGCCTTGTTGATGATGAATGGAACACTTATTCATACGCTCAAAGCTGTTTCGTTGTATTTCCAGTACACAGACCAATATCCACCCGCAACCTGTAAACATGAAAGCCAATTTTTGGTAGGCTATGTCCTCAATTATGCCTTCCTCAAGCGACCCGCATGCGAAAGGCCTGAGCCACAAGCGCCGCTTGCTCATCTCTCACCAACTCCCTCTGACGACGACGAACCCTCCTCCACTTCCATACAACAGCGGCTACAATAGGGATGAGAAAGACGCCAAAGACCTTGAGTCCATTCTCATTCATGTGGCGGCGACTCTCATGAAGCTCAGCCTCCTGCAGACCAAAAACGCCGCTCACCCATTTGCAAACGGTCTTGTCTCTCAGCTGCTGCGGAATGGCGAACATCTCGAACTCTTCCGCAGGATACACTGGGAGAAGTATCTGCATGAGCTGAATGAGGACTAGAAGTTCGGTGAAGGCGATGATGGCAACCTCGTCGGGCATGGGGATGACGGCGTCCGAGATATTAGCGCTGAGGCCGTAGAGGGTGATTACGAGATCGAGGGCGAGGAGACCAACGGCCAAGCACTCCCAGGTTCTTATAGTGTGATTGATAGGCCGTATGAGCTTGATCATGGCGGTTTCGCATTGCTCTAAGGTGCAGATGCCGTACCACGCGTCCCGAAGCGCGCTGCGGAGGAGGGTTTCTGTCATCTTCTCGCACCGTGAATTCTCTAGAGAGAGTCTATGTTCCGGGAATTGTGGCCGAATGGCGAGTGCTTTGTTTTTGCTTCAGTCGCTTTTGGGCTTTGCTGAGATGTGTTTCAAATCTTCGCCTTTTTGCAGGCTGATGGCCTGTGGGAACCTGAGGATCGTAGCCGATGAGCACAGGAATTGAGAGAGAGGGGAAATCAAACTCACACTCAGAGGCTGCAACTGGCCGTGGTTGCTGGGGTGAGTGTCGAGGGTGGAGCCGTACACATAAGTCCAAAGGTGCAGTATGTCCCCTTCACTTCAACTGAGCAAGGCGCCAGGGAGGTGCCCGTGTATGGTTCCAATATCGTGTGGATAATACGCGCTCTCAGGTTTTCACGTGATGCGTAGCTGAGGATGGCATCAGTAGTCCAGTAACATGGCGAAGCCTGAGCCTGGACAACATCTGGAATAAACAAAGGACGCGGACGCGTAGTTTTATATGCATACCGGATTGAAATAGAGATAGGGGCTTCCCCCCTCAGTTGTTACCAAGGCCTTTGCTTCCTTGACGTTCTGAGTGGTTATCGGGTTGTCAAACCACATGCTTCCGTCTTCGAATGGTACAGGTAGAACGGCGACGACCGATCTTGCGAATTGTCAGGAAAGTGATGATGTGGACAGCGAAGCTGCAGTCAGTCATCATAAAATTCGTCCGTAGGGGATCCGGGAAGCCGAGCTGCTGCGTGAAAGCAACAATGAGGTTCTGGATGAAAGACACGCCTTGAGCCTGTTAGAGTATTGGAATACCCATAGCGATGATGACGGTTCGACGGAGGTTAATTCCTCTGAAGCAGTCTTTGAACGAGCTCGCTTCATACAGTTCTCTTTGCTCCTCACTTGAGCTTTGAGAAGTTGCACTTCTTGTGGGATGGTTTATGGGCGGATTGAGAGTCTCTTGAGCACTCTCTCTGCCTCTCCGTATTTCCCGCGGTAGATGAGGTACCGATGAAGCCTTGGAAGGAACGGGAACATAGTTGCGTATCTAATGGGGACGAATAGCTGGCACATGATTACGATCCTGTTCAGTAGCATGTAAGCGGCTCCTTGTATCCATAGCTGCCCGGAATCCTTACAGATACTGCCATTGATCATTCCGACAGGGAAGTTGCAACTCGGCCGATGTTCTGCTCGTCTGTGCGGGGCAGAATCTCTCTACGGAGATCCCTCCGGCGTTTTGGACGGGATAAGCTTATTGCGACGATCTCGAGAGATGACAGGGGTAGCCAGCTTGCCTGTATCATCTTTTAAAAGGGGCAAAGAGTAGCCCTCGCTTCCTTCTTCGCAAAAGATCCTCCATGGGAGCCGAGTGACCAACGCACGATCATGCAGATACGAGCCGAGCAAAATTACGCAGCCGAGGAGCCAGGGTGGTATTCAGGGTTGGGGACGAAAAGATCTTGTTTCCAGCCCGCACGTCACGTTGTCAGTTACTCGATAAACTTGTGTCGGCATGAAGAGATTTGTAAATAGTATATGCACATTGACTGACTAGAGCCACAATGAAGAATAATGTACTGTCGAAAAGGAAAACACGCTATGTTCAGAGAGCACCATCCACCACTGACAAACTTCACGCTTAGCAGATGTTGCGAGCGCCGTTGCCGGAAAGGTTCCACTTGATGTTCGTGCCGCAGGGAGACTCGCGGACGGTGGTGCCGTCGACCTTGGCGGTGATGCTGATGTCGCGGGTGATGGGGAACTCGGAGCGGGCAGAGAGACGGACCTCACCGCCGCCGTTGACGGTACCGCCCTTGATGGTGACGCCGTAGCAGTTCTCAATGAGGATGGCGTTGTTGCCGTTGTTCGCGAGATCGATGCTGCCAATCTCGGCGCCGCCAGACTGAGAGACGCAGAAGATGCCACGACCACCGCCGCGGGAGACGACCTTTGTGACGTAGACGTTCGTGGTGTAGGCGCCGCTGGCAAGCTGGCCATTGTTGTTGGCGAAGCGGAGGGTTCCGTAACCGGTGCCGGCACCAACATTGTTGCCATCGACGAGACCGACCTTTGCGTTAGTCGTCTTTTGGAGCAGCAGTCCCGACTCGCCGCAATTCTTGGCAATGACTTGGTCAATGGTCAGGCCGTCAATGTTCCAGGTCTCGACGGCGTGGCTGCCGGCGCCGTTGACAGTGATGACTCCCATCTTGACGTTGGTGTTGGCGGCTTGGTCGCGGTCGAAGCGGATGCCGATGCCGCCGCTGAGGTTCATGTTGATAGCGCCGAGGGTGAGGTCCTTCGTACCGTAGAAGCGGAGACCAAAGTACGGGTTTCCGGTCATGGAGAGGTAGGGGATCTTAACGCCCGAGGCGTTGGTGACCTCGATGGCGCCGCGGCCGGATCGGAGGGCGACATTGATGGTTCCGCAGCCCTCGAAGGTCTTCCCGCTCTGAATGGCGATGGTGTTGGCACCGATGGAGCCGGAGGCGATGACGGAGACGCGTTGGCCGCTGCTGATGGAGTCGACGGCGGCCTGGATGGCAGCACGGTAGTCGGAGCCGGAGTAGATCTGGCTGGAGCCCTTGGTGGCCACGAAAGAACTTCCAGATCCAGTGACCTTTGCGTCGGGCGTGCCGGAACCGCACTGGGCGGCAGCCGAGGAGGCGAGCGCCAGCACTGCCGTGAGGACGGATGACTTGACCATGATTGCGGGCTAGATACACGGGTATCAATAGAGAGGAAGAAGAAGTAGAGTGTAAGGTACCTCAAGGCCCTCTTCTTTAGAGAACTTCGGCACGGCGACACGTTTATATCTGATGGCCCCCAACGACTCAACCAGGTGGATACTGCGATGCTCCAGATGCGCGCCACTCCGGTAGATACTCATATGGGGCAAGCACGTTCGTTGGAGGACGAAATTGGCCCGGCCCCTAGACCGGGAATGCATCCTCCGCATTCATTTACCACGAGCTTGGAGGCGGTTCGGCATGGCTACGGAGTGGCTACGGTTGAGCCGGGGGTGAGCGCCGGTTGGACAGAAATTGGGAAATAGGGTCGCCAGTTCGGTTAAGAGCTACACGAATGGCACCCTAAAGAAGCAAAATGGAAGCGCGGATGGCTTGCTCTGAGAAAACAGACCTTCCCGATTCATGCTTTTGAAACTTCCGTCCCTTGGCTCACACGTTGGACCTTGGCACGACGCTGTCTTCGCTTGGCGTCACCTGTGAGATGATCGACAGAGCTGCTCTAAGAACCTCTTAAGACCACAATTGATGGAAGTTGAATGGGAGGAGTTAATATTCCGCTTGAGCTAAGCACAACGTTATTGCTGATTGACTGGCTTTCAGTATTTTGGTATTAATCTCCAGTTCGTAATTTTATATGCTCAGAGTATTCACTTGGCAAGGCCTAAAGTCAAGTCTTGATGCATAGCACTATATTCAACGAAATGTCAAGCCTTGGCAGTACAGCGTACATGCTGGCGCAAGGGGGAGCGTCTCATATTGACAATACTTTTTACTTCGGGCCACAGCCGCTTCCTGGTGTGAGCTTGACTGTCTCACGAACGCTAGGTCCCTCAGTTGATCCACTGAGTGAATAACGTCATCTGAAGCTGTTTCTTGGGTGCTCTTGGAGATGAGACTGGTAGAGTGCGGTTATAACACCTACAGTTATTGGGCAGCGAAAACGGGAATTTCGAGACGGGTTCTTCGGCTCGCACTTAGATGCCCCGGTAGGAAGCGATTAAACATTGGCCAGTGGCATGGTCTTCTGGGCAGATTGGTAGGCTTTATTAAGTGGGCTCATGCACGATCCTCTCCCCCCCGCCTTTTTGACTGATTACTTCGCGCCTCTGCCGACACTCTGCAGATTCTCGTAGAATTTCCGTTCAGCTCCTGTAACTCGCAGAGCCAAGCGTGGCTTTCATAGAGCGATGCTTGACAGCCACGGTATATGCTCAAACGCTTCTGTTCCTTTTTAGGGGGAAGACAAGTGTGGGGAGAGCTGGTCCTGACAAGAAAAGGTCGAATTAGTCCGTCTTGGCGCGCTACAACCCCTCAGCCGGCAGATACGAGCTCGATTCGTGACCGGTGCAGGGGGCTTTGGGTGAATACTTTAGTGGCTGCTCATGCTGTCGCCTAGTGCCAAGCAACGTTGAGATTGGGTTCAAGGCGAAGAACCAAGTCTAGCCGGAACCTACTCTAGTGAGAATTACAGGCGATCCTTTACGATCTTCCTGGGCCATCAGGTGACCATGATGACTCGGCATTCGGCCAAAACGGGGCCGATCTAGGACCCGAGGGAAAGAAAGAGGCTCTTAATCCTCAAAGGGCTGGCTGCTGTGAGAACTCTGTTCCCACGAGAGCAAGGAGAGCAAGGATCAGATCGTAGGCTTGACATTCGTTATGTTCAAAGTATGGCAAAAGGTCTTCTCCTTCAGGTAACAAAAACAAATCAACATCCATGCGCGTACTGCCGTCGTCCCCGTCTACCGGCCCTTGTTTCTGGCCGTCGCGATGGGTAAGAAAAGTTGGACTTGCAAATACTATGCTTGGGGCCCTCAACTTTGACTTTTCCGGCTTGAGTCCTTCTCCGAATTCCGTATTCGTCGATCTTGTGAGATACATTCACGGTTTATCTTAGACTCATTCTGTCGCGTGAAGTTAGTCAGCGAGGATTCCCTCCAGATACTCCTCGAAGCTTCCCTTCTTTTCACTATATAGTAGAACATTAGCCGTCAATAATCCGTGGTTGTGAACTTTGCAGGAGGGAAAGTTAGAAAGGAGGAAAGGTGGAAAATCTGAAAGAGTTTTGCTATCCGGGTAGTACTGTTTGGCTAACCGGGCAGTACTCCACTTTAATATGGCCCGTGTAGCTAACCAGAGGCCTTAAATTTTTTAGCGTACCTTCTCCGATCTACCTCCCGTACTTACCGTAGGCCTAAGCTTAAAATCTCTACTTTTTAAGTACGTACTTTTATTACTACCTAGTACGTATACTTTTAATTATATTTCTACTTTTACTTAACTACTTATTTACTTATTTACTTACCCACTTTTATTTCTACTTAACTATTTTTATTTCTAACTTTTATTATTACGTCGTTACTATTACGTAGTTAATTAGTAATAAATTTATTACGACTTTTAATATTAAAAATTAATTTAATAGGCCCTTGTAATAATACCGCTTTTTTTTTACGTATTAAAAACCCTCTTATAAATAGTATACTTATTAATTTAATTAATACCCTTATAGCTACTCTCTAGGCCTTTACCTATAACTACGGCTTTATAATTATTTATTATAATAGTTCTAATTACGTTAATAACTAGGCTACGTATTATATTTTATAATACGACCGAGACTTAGTCCGTTAGACTAAAGGCGTTAGTTTTTATTAATCGAAAATATAAAAAGTTAGCTATTCTTAATAAAGTATAGCTATTATTCGTATTTAAAATAAAAGAAAATAGACGTTTAGAATTAAAATAGGAGATTATAATTACTGCCCGTTTCTATACCCGTTAGTTTACCCTACTTATTATTAGCTTTTTTTTAATTAAACTACCCTTATTAATAATTTATTAAAATATAATATTATTAAGCCTCGCGAGATCTTTATAATAGTCTATAACTATATAAACGTATTATTATACTTCAAGTAAAAAAACGTTTATAATAAGTAATAAAAATAGTACCTTAACTACTTTATTAATAAGACCCTTATTTAAGTAGTTTTTTATAATATTTAGACCCGTAACCTTTATTACTATATTTTATAAAATAAAAAAGACCTTAACTTACCTAAAGCTATATTATAAACTTATTTATAATATAAGTAGATATAGAAGCACTTTTTATAAGTAGTTAGCTTTAATAATATATATAAGATTAATAAGTTTAAAATACCTTTTTTTTTAAATTATTAGTATTATAAATACTAGCTCGCTATTTAATTACGTTTTTATTATTATCTTATTAAAATACTACGAATTATATAACTTTTTTATATAGTTATTTAATATAATTCGATAGGAGATAGAAGCCTAGGTACTACGTATAACTATTATTAATTATAAAAATACCCTACGCTTAGCCCTGCTCGAGGTTCTATTTATTATTTAACTCTAATTTTATATTTTCTATATTAATATAAATATAAACCTTAATATTAAACGTAAATAGCTAGGTAACGGTATTATAGAAATTTAAAATAAGTTTAATATTAATAAGGATAAAGAATTTATTAAAGCGTTTACGTTAGTTTATAAGAAATAAAAAGTTATTATTATTACTACCCTCTTATATAACTTATAAATTACGGTATTTAATAAGGTTTTACGTATTAATAAATATTTACTACTTAATAACTCGAAGTTACTAAGTTTCGAGTATATACCTACGGGCTTTTATTAGTTATAAGTATACGTACTTTATATAGATTTAGAAATTAATTTTAATACTACTTAGGGAAAGCTCTAAGCGGATTTTGCTAACTAGACTCTAGTTTTTATATACTTAGTTAATACGTATATCCCTTTTTATTATTAATAGGCTTAGTATTTTATTAACGAGTATAAGAACTTTAGTATATATACGAACTCGCTTACTGAAACCGTTTATAAAAACCTAAAGTTTTATATTATTATTAACTACGTAGACTTTTATACTATTTTTTAAATAATTAACGAAATATTAATTAATAAAGAAAGGGGGTATGTCGAGGTTATTATTATTATAGAGTCTCGTATTTATTATAAGTATTTTTACTAATCGTAGCTTAGTAATATAACTAAGTAAGTAGGATATAAAGCTCTAAATTTTATAACTTATTAATACTAAATTACCCTTATTACAATACTATTACTTAGTAATAAGAACTTATTTAGTTTTTAACCTTATTATAAGTACTTTACGAATTAATATAAACTACTTTATAATTATAAAATCCTCGAGATCTTAAAAACGTTTAGAAGTTAGTTAACGAAGTACGATATTTACTTATATTAGTAATTTAAGTAGCCCTTAGTACGTCGATCTATCTTATTTATAAAATATATACTAACCTCTTTAAAATTTTAATAATATTTTAATATAAATTAAAAATCCCCGTATTATAATTAGTTTATATAAGCGGCTACGTAATCAAAAGATTTTAAATTTAATATTTATATTTATAAATAGTATTTTATTATTAAGTAGCCTCTTATTAAGTAGCTTATTATTATTAAGTAAATAGCTTAAATTACTTTATAAAATTACGAACCTAGCCCCGTAGTTAGTAAAAGTAAGTATTTATTATAACTATTTAGTATTTAAATATAATATAAAAAACGAATTAGTAGCCGAGCTATTATAAAAAATTATTTAGGATTATATTATAGTTAAAAGAGATGTTTTAACGTTAATAAGACGTAATAAACGTCGTACTAAGTAGCTATTAGTATTTATAGCGCTGGGGAATTTTTAATTTACTTAATTAACTAATAAAAGGCTATAATTAAAAGTAATTTTAATAATTTTTAAAAGATTAAGATTTAACGAGATCTCTCGATTATTATAATAAAAATTAAAATAATTTATAAATTATATTACTTTATATAAGTAGGTAAAAGTAATTTAAGTACTTAGGTAGAATATAGGGAGATTATACTAGTTATAACTAATATAGGACGTATAAGTTAAAAAAAAAACTCTAGTAATTTAGATACTACGATTAGTTAGAAAAGTAGAGTACTGCCCGGTTAGCTAAATAGTACTGCCCGGATAGTAAAACTTATTTAAAAATAGTCTATTAAGATAGTAAGAGCATTAATTAATACTGTGTATTAATACTATGTAAATGATATTGAGAACCGCCCGAGTAGCTAGCAAAGGCAGAATATAAAAACAAATAGTAGAACATTAAATCAAATTGAATTGAGTCAAATCATATAGTGCGCTATAGCGGCCAGGTGCCAGTGGGGCACATCCTAGTTCCTTGTTGGGCCGTAACACTTTACTAGAATGAGCCTATAAGGATGGCCGCAGGTGCGGTTTGTATGGCTGTGCTTCTAAACTAGCAGTGGAATCGCTGTCCTCTTTGTTCTGGCTAACCTCAGCCGCCGGGCTGTTGAATGGAGTTATTGAATGACCGGGGCTTGGGGCCGGTAGAGATGTCGCTCCTAAGGGCGCATGAGATCGGTGGTACGCATTGGTGAGTGGGTAAGCTTGAAGGATAGTCTGCCACCAGATAGGCACAAGCTAATTGGTTCGAACCGTGGGTTGACGAAGATGTCAGTTGCACTATAATATCTTCTGCGTAAGTGTATAAAGGAGGTTCCAACCGTAGGTTGGGCAGGCCGCGATTATCGTAAGTAGTGGCCGTAGTTGGCCCCTGCGCGGGCGCCCTGACGTCGAGGTCGAATTGGACTTCCAATCCGACAGTCTCACTTGGCTATTGGTGATATTTCCCACCATAGCCTCTACGTAGCACAGGGGCCCGAATCAGAAGCCGAATACTGGGGGATCAATGTGATCGTAGCTTACGTATCAAATGAAAAACCTTGGTCAGTTGGAGAGGTCGCTTGTAGCGTGTTGTATCAAGATATCATGACCTTTGTAGAACGTATCACTAGAAAGCCCTCGAGACTTTCCCAAATCGGCAGACATATATTGATGTACGTAAGACTATCCGCTTGCACAAAACACTTAGTCACTGTAATCAGTACGCTCTAAGAGTGCTCTTCTCCATAACCCATTACTCAGGTCCCAAAACTAGGTACGAACTCGAAGTTGTCGGTCCCACAGTAAGGTATACATGGGCAAATCCCAAGTCTGCAAGTCACTCGTTCTCGCTACTTCCTTCGGATTGGTATTCGTATGTCATCCAACTGGCTGGTTGGTATTACTATTGATGAGTCTTCATAGGTGGACGCTCCTGATTCTATACGGCTCCCGTCCACAAACAACACCTTGGCCTCGGCCCACACTTCACTATTCCTGATTCAATTATCCGGAGCAGGATACAAGTACTTGGTAGGACTGAGCACAGTACCCACAAATATGCGACGGCAAATGTGTTGAATGATTTACATGTTATTTGGACCCTTAACTTGGCAATTCCTATGAAGCAAAGGAACAACTGTTCAACCTTAAGGTTTGCTATCTGCATCCTCCAATTTCTCCGTGCTTTTGTTGGTTGTCAGTGGACCTACGAAAGGTAGTTCTAAGGTACGTCCTGGTCGTATGTTGATTTAGTTATCATGCGTGGCTGCTATCTTGAAACTGAGGACTGAGAAGGTTTGACCTTTTTTAAACTATCTGACAAAGCAGGATTTGCACCTGACCTATTACTTGCTTTGAATGTGAAGATGTGGCTGGACAAATCTATTGAGCATGATCCCAACACCCATGACGGAAGGTAGATTACACCTAGGATACATCGCAATAGATGGCGGTATTGACGTTGTGCCACTTAGAGCAATCGAAGCATGTAGAGTCCCCACCTCCAAAGTTTCTGCAGAGATTATAGAAGGCTCTGCCATCGATCCATCCATAGGCGGCTTCCAACTAACATACGAACTTTAGTATAGGAAGACAAGAGGCCTGGCTGGGGTCTTACAAATGCGCCTGCAAATCGGGGTCCGGGACCCTTGTCATGGGCAACCCAATAATCTCCTTCAGCCTGACCTATAGGACTGTGAGAAACTTGAAGCCCATTAGGGCGAGCTACGTACCCCAAAGTTATTCAGTGCTGTGAAGACTGCGGACCTGTGCGGTAGCATCAATGTTGATGCTTCCATCAGTAGCAGACTGACAGGCACAGAACTGGTGATTTTTCGCTAGCCTATAATCCGGTTAGTACGCACATATGCGACATGATAAGTGGCAAAAGGGGAAATTTACACTATGCTGCAAAGAGCAAGCATGGAGGAGGCGGAGAGGATATGCATCGTCGTAGTAGGTCGTTGATTGAATACAACAAAAGGTCTTCGCCGGATTGGTATGGTAAATACAGGAAAGGGGTAAGCGAGTGGTGGAATGCCGCCAGTTTAAATAGGTTTTCCTGTCTTTTAGCAAACGGCTTCTGGTCAAAGATTGCGTTCCAGCCAGCTTTCAAAAGTGGAAAGGGTTAGGCTAGGGAGGTAAACCGCAAATTAGCATTACAAAGTCAAGCGGTTGAGAATTGCCGGTCACGAATCATTCAACATGTTTTTTCCTGTCTAAATCGCTTCCATTTCAAGCTGGCTAAAAGGTAAATTAAATGATGCTTCAGCAAGCCTTCACCAGATGAAATCGCCATGAACGTTGTTTGATCATCAAGAGCCAAGATGCGAGTAGACTAGTGACATTCCGTATAGCAAGCCACAGTGTGGATTTCCCTCGCTGTAAATGCTGGATGAAGATATCTGTTGGCTATATTGTGTTGTGAAAGCTTCTTTGTCACTGGCAAAGGTCAATGATAACTACGAATCCCAGTGTTGCGACCAGTGTGGTCACTCACTCCCTTACTCCGCCGTATAGCTGAAGAATAAAGAACAAGGTACAAGTGATAGAGTTCTCATTCTGTTGGAAAGCAGCCTCGTATCCTAATTTGACAAAGGCGACTAATAGATGACTCCGTAATGAAGGTTCAGGTTCCAAGTGAATATCCCACATGAGCCGTTGATATGCAGCGGTCGCACTGAAGATCTTGACTTCAAAATGAACCTTATGGACCGGTTAATGGTAGAAGACATGGTCAAGCATCTGAACTACATTTTACACTCGGTGTGTTGCGCCGGACTGCCCGAGTCTCAGAGAAGTGTTGAGAGTATAAGTAGGCAGAGACATCACCCGCCATTTAGCCTGGTATCAACCACCACACGTCCTTCATTGATAACCGCCAGTATGCGCTATCTTCTCTTTTTTGCTCTGGCTGTCTCGTGGGTATGCTCGGTCATCGGGCTACCTACTGACAACGGCAATCCGCCGCCTCAGTTGCAGGAACGGGGACTCCCATATTGCCTTCTCCCCTCCCGCCGCCCGGCCTCCGCATCGTTCACTACATCTTTTACAAGCGATCCCATCAGCAGACGTCGCGGGCATTTTGGTCCCAATGCCTACGAGAGCGCTGGTAATTCGCGGCTCAACTACCGCATTTGGGAGGAACCTGTTGGTCTCTCTGGTTTATATACCGTCATTGACGTCGCTGCGCCAGACGGGCATCCAGCCCTCGCCAACTACGAAATCGAGGTCCGTCGGATTCCGATTGCGACACCTAACGCGGCTGGAGAGTGCTTCCAGACCATGACCCTCCGATCCGGTCAGAGAGGCGCAGCCACCGTCCGGTGGAGGCTGGACGCGAGCTACACGTACTATCTGACCATCTCGGAGGTTTGAGACTGTATCACCTAGGTACAAGAGAAAGGAAACCTGTAGATTCTATGGTACTTGCCGCAAATTTTCGAGATTTGGTCCAGTCTGCTAACCCTATCTAGAACCCAGACCATCTGACTGGGGATTGCCTAACGCAAAACACACTTCACAACAGTTCAGAGGCTATTCGGCACATCCTCTTGAATGGGATTTCGATGAGCAGAAGTTGAGGCTGATACTCAACAGTAGTTTTGGGGTCGTTTGAATAGTTCTGTCGGTTCTTGTGGGATATGGTTCAGTATGATCAGTAAGAGACTTATTCAAGAGATGGGCAGTGGAGATTCATTCAATGCTTAAAGCGGATGTCAACCTTGAAGAAGTACGTTGAATAGTAATGGAAGTCCGGCTCTCAAGCTCAATTCGGGACCATTACATATGAGCCCTGGAGATTCTTTGAACAGTTGTCGCCTTGTCCTATTCTTAGTGCTTACCGTGTTAAAGGTGAGCGCTCATTTGTATTGCCCACGAAGTGCGCATAATACATGATAATAACCTCTCATTTTGCATATTTTCCAATTCCCATGGCCAGTTGCCTTGTATTATATCCTACGCCAATGCCCACGGAAAAGATCCCACTAGGATTTCCTCTTTGGCCGAAGCATACGAGGCGTCGTCACCCACATCTGCCCGTGCCGGAAAGGATAATAAGCCTTACCGCATATGCTACTACGATGCTGCGAGCTTTGGCAGTCCCGACACCAAAAACTTGGAGTGTTTCTAGAATGATAATTAACGCCGTGACGGCCGGACCGAAGGCCTCCGCAGACCTCCCGAGGGATACACGGTCTGGAGGGCCGTGGGCCGAGGCTATCTACTCTACAGTACATTGTCTCTGTACATATTCTTCCAAATCAGGCCTTGAGACCACCAAGTGTTCTATCTTCTATAATTCCGAGGAGAGTGCTTTGCGTACGACCAATATCGACCAAAGCTTATGTCATCCTGGAAAGACTCCGAGTTTGTAGTAAGGTATTGATCATTCGCGCGTTTGTTAGTGCTGTTACTATCTAATACACCCACGGGCTCACTTAGATATGTAACATGGCATTTATACGCGGCTGTTGTGTACCCGATGTCAAAAGAGTCATGAGCATCCCACCGCTTATTGATTAATCTCAGGAAGGACAATCAAGGCGTGCACTCGCCCTGTTGTTGGTTAGCGGCCGATGGGATAACTCAAAACAGTATGAACAGCTGAAACTCACGCAATCTTCAGCTATCGTAACCTCCGTGCTTCGTACTCTTCCCAGCCATTAAGGTTCTGGTTGCCAAGATGAACACCTTAGGCTAAAATATCTTGGATAAAATTGTAGTCAGTCATTAAATATATATTCCTGCGGGCCACTGCTTCCACTCAAACATGCTACCTGTCAACTTTCACTCCATCAACTTCTCCTGCCCACTCTCTGATTCACTATGCACATCACTGTTATGCTTCCTCTCCTGGCCGCCGCTGCGGTTGAGGTTGCCGCCAAGGATTTCTCTGCTACTTGCTTTGACACGTACTACGAGTCGACCACGGTTACATCTTCCTGCTTCCGGACTGGTGGGGATAGTGGTTACACGACCCGGTTGGATATGACCAAGTGCCTTGCCAACGTCGGTGGCAAGCTTGTTGTGCGTTATTTTCCAAGTCTGCTGCGACTATTTAATTACTACGAATGCTAACTCAAATTTCTTCACAATTGCAGTGTCGTCCCTCAAAGTAAGTCGAAAAAGTATCTGTCTACGATTCCTCCTATCTAACATAGCTGGCTAGTCCTTCTTTCAAGTACTGCGACTGTGGCATTGCAGACAAGAAGATCCTCAACTGCCGCTGTACCGATTCAAAGGGGGTAAAGCAGCCGACATCTATCGACCTCGGTAATTTTCCTGAAGAAAACCTCGCGCTGTAGAGGCGACCAGAAGCTAACATGCGCTAGACACGTGCTTGAGTAATAATGACTCTGAGTTAGAATGCAAGTGAATGCATTGCACGGGGAGGAAGGGATAGGAAGTGTGATGCGGTTGTTGTTACTAAGATGTCTAGAGGCTAACATTCCTGATGGACTTGGGTACTTATTTGTATTACCTTGAGGACTGTGATAATCTTCGAGCTAAAAAGGCTTCAAGCGTAAGAAATGCTCGAAACATCCTTGTTTACTATGTCGACTGTGAGGAGGTTGCCCAAAAAGAACTGGTGAATCTTGGTAGTTTGGTTTGGTCCCTGTCGGATTAGAAGTCTAATTCGACCGCGGCATACAGCCGACTGCGCAGGGGCCAATTAGGGGCCCTATTTACGATTATCATAGCCAGCCTAACCTACGGTTAGAACCTCCTTTTTATACCTATATAAATATCTAAATAGTTTAATTAATCTCTTCGTTAACTACGGTTCGAACTAACTACTTTATAATAAAAATACTAATACTAATTAATAATTAAATTCTATTATTATAAATTAGTAAGGTATCTTATTATATAAAAGAGACGACTTCTTAATATTATACGGGATAAGAGACTCGTACTAATTAACTTTATAAAAATAAATAAAAAAGGAGACGATTCTCAAATACTGCACGGAATTAAGTAATTATAGCCCTTTATTACTTACAAAAGGTCGACGTTTATTACGTTAAATTACGTTAATTAACGGAACTACTTAAATAATTAGTTTTTTATTATTACCCCGAGTAGCTTTTTTACTAAATAACTTTTTTTACGGCCGGCCCGTAATTAGAAATTAACTAGTTAAATTAGTAAAAAGAAATACTTACGTAATAATTACTTATTTAATTAATTAGCGTAACGAACGAGCTTAATAATATAATATAAAAGAGTACTACGTAATTAAAAAAGGGGATTTTTAAATATAAACATTTTTATTTAGTAATAAAAGTAACTTTATAAGAGTTATTAAGCTAAGAGATTTATAATATATAGAAAAGTCTATTATTATAGGGATTTTATAAGTACGCCCTTAAGCCCGTAATTTAAATAACCTCCTCGTAGCTCCTTTAACTACCCCCTGGGTATTATTTAAAAATATAATATAAGGGACGGTTTAATAAGGGAGGAGGGGATTTAGAGGTCTTAATAATATTAAGTTAAAAGTATTACGGATCTCGGAAATTAACTTAAAAAAAAAGTAGTTACTTTAAAATAGTTTTATAACCTCCCGCTAGAGTTATTATTAGCTTAAAAAAAAGCTAAAAAGATAAGGATCTAAAAGAAAAGAAAAAAATCCTTTAAAGGGCCGCTAAAGGGCTTTTTTTTATATTAGCTCCCGGCGCAAGATTACTAATTTTAAAAAATCGGTAATTAGTAAAGATCCCGAGACTAATTATTATATTTTATTATAGTAATATAAACGTCTATTATTATTATTATTAAAAAGAACTATTAAAACCTACCTTTTTATACTAAATAAAAAGGAGGATCTTAATAAGTATAATAGTTAATAATTTAAAAGGGTAGTAGTAATTATTAAAAATAATATAAATAAGAGTAGTAGCGAGATAGTAAAAAGAAATAGGAATCTCCTAGACCCTAATAAATTTATTAAGTAGCGAAAGTACGGATTTATTATAACTAGTGCGCAGATTAGATATATCCTTATTAAGATTAAATACGTTAATAATTATTAATATAGGTATAAGCTAGAGTACGACCCTTAGCGAGTTAGGGTAAAGAAGAAGAGGATAAAACCCGATCTTAAATAGAATCCTAATCCCTTATAAGTAAGTAAATATTAACCCGGATTATTAGGGGACGTAAATATATAGAATTATAAATTAGCCTAATAGTAAGTAAATTAACGTAGTATTAATCTATTTAACTAAGGTTTATAAAAAAAAGGGGCTATAAGAGCAACCCCTATTTTATAAGATCGTAAATAACCTTAGTTATTAACTAAACGAATAGTTCGCAAGCATAAGCTTAGGAATCGTAAAAGTAGTTAATAAATTCCTCTATAGGCAAGGGGTATTACTAGCGCAACTATAATTATAAAAGCTATATAAAATACTAATAGTAATAATTATAAAAGATAAATTCGTATTATAGAACTAGGTATAGGTCGATAGAGCGTATAATCGCTTTTATAAATTTAAAAAAAGGGTAAACGACCCAGATTTCCTCCCTATAATTACTAATAAAAATCTATTATTATAAAAGGATATACCGGGGCAAAATATAGTACTAGAAGTATAATAATTAATAATTCTACCTATTTCGATTTATAACTCGTTACCGTTATTAATACGAAATTTAGTACCGATTAGCTAATAAAAAAAGAGGTAAACGACCCGAAGTTACTAATAATACGTAGTAACGCAGGGATCGTATATAAATACTAAAAATTTAGTAATAAATATAAAGCAATTTATAAACCTGAAAAAGATCTTTCTAAAAAAGAAATTATATTCTAAAAGGAAGTATAAGGTCTTATAAAAAACCCTAATAATATTTTATAATTATTATAAAAAAGTTAGAATTAGGGAATACTAATACTATTTAGTAATTAATATCGTACTCGTAAGTAAAGCCTCTAATTATTACTACGAAGCGGTGCGTAATTTTAATTAAAACGACTTTCTTAATATAATTAACGTAATCCGAAGCCGCTTCGAGATTTATAATAAGAACTTAAAGCTCTTATTTAAATTACGAGCGATTTCTTTTATATTTATAACTAGGATAATAGAGGGTAAATTATGAATAAAGATTTTTAAAGGGCTTATTAATCGAATCGATAAGCTAGTAAAAACCTAGCTAAATAAGGGGATAAACGAGTAGAAAGTTAGATATTTTTATACTATAATCTAGCGTATATTAGAAATAAAAATAACTTTATATTAAGTACCTAAAGACTACGAGACGCTCTATTTAAAGCTAAGATCTAGCTTTAATATTAAAATAAAAATACCGCGCTAAACTTATTTCTAAGTATATAACGGCCCTTATTAATAATATTAAGTTAATCGAACGTATAATAAAAAAGGAAAAGAGGCTAAATATAGTAATCGCTAATAAGGAGGCTAAGATTTATTAAATAAGTAGAGATTTAACTTATAAATAGGGTAATAAAAGAGGTAATATTATATTTATAAAAAGGATAGATATTAGTTAAGTAACTACTTTAAAAAAGAGCGTACTAAATTATATAAATAGTATAAAAAGTTAAGAGTAGTAAATAGTAAAACTAGCCCTCGTTAGTTTAACTAATTCCTTGTTATATATAAGGGTAGATCTGGGGGTATAGAACTTAGTAATAGTAATTAAAGTAGCGGCTTAAAGTATATACCCCCTATAAAAGATTTAGAAAATAAAAAAGATCTTACCCCCTATATTAACGAATTAAATTATAATAAAATTAATAATATTAACTACTCTTTTTTTACCCCGTTAGCTTCTAGAGGATATACGAGGCTAAATAAATAGAGGGTAGCGGAAGCTTTTAATAAATAAGCTTTTATTTATAAATAGTAAGGGAAGGTCCCTTAGATAACGAATATAGAGGTAGTTAAAAAGGCAAATTTAATAGTACTAAAGCCTATTTTCTTAATAAGTAAGGAGAAGACGCTATTTTTTTTAATATTTAAAAAAAAGGAATATAATATTAAGTAAATCTAGGGGTAGCTAGAGGGGTCCTTTTTATATTACTTAAATTACTCGAATACTAAGCTCGTATAAGTATTTTATATAAGTAAAAAGTACGGCTTAAATAATTTCTATAAAATTATCCTAAATACTAAAGTATTATAATAGTTAATAAAAGGAAAAGGGTAATTCTAAGCGCTATAGAAAATCGCACTAGTAATATTTAATACGTTAATAGCGGGTATTACGAAAATTAGCTTCGGCTTAGGTAAGGAAATCGTTACCCTAAGTACGATAAAAATAGAGACGTACTTCGGAATAATAACTTTTTATATCCTACTTATTAATACCCTATTTCTCTTATATTTAAAAAATATAAATCGACTAGGTATTATATTTAATAATACGAGGAATAGAATCTCTAGCTATAAGTACTTCGAAATAGTCGAACAACGATAGGGGTATGCGTTTATAAGGCTTACTAATAATACGAAGTTAATTAATTACTTAATAAAAAGTAAGCTTAAATAACTATACTAAAAATTTAATTACCCATCGGTTACGAGGCTATATAACTTCTTAAAGTATTTAAGTAATAATAATATTAAAATAGGGGCGCTAGAGTAGTTAATAAAAGTATATTATTAATACTAAATAAATGCGCAGAGCCTACGTAAATTTAAATTTAAATTATATAATAAGCTTAACTTTAATTAAGAGATCGTTGTCGATATTTTTTATTTAAATAGTCGACTAGTCCTATATATAATTAACGAGGCTATATTATTCTAAATAGAGCAATTCTTATAGGATTTATAAATAAAAATAGTATAAGTAGCTCTATAAAAAAGCTAGATTAATATATACTAAGGACTACTAAATAGTATTAAAACCGACGTTAGTACTAGTTTTAAATTAATAGAATTTAAAAAAAATATAATAGCCTACGGTATATAGTTAAAAGTCGTACCCGTTAAAGCGTACTATAGTATTAAAAAAGTAAAAAGGGCGCACTAGTAGTTAAAAAGAGCGTTTAAAATTATTAAAAAGGAAAATCCTAATTTTAATAACGACGAATACCTCTAGATAGTACTTAAATACTATAATAATATTATAGGGCCTAACGGGCTTATACCGACGCTTTTAGTATTTAGAGCATATTTAAAAACGACCTTAGCCTCGCTATCGTTACTAAATATAAGCTAGTAAGCTTAGGTAATTAAAAAAGTAATATAAGTATTACGTAAGGTAAGTATAAAAAAGTAAATTAATAAGGTAATTACTATACGTAATAAGCTTAATATAGGGGTTAATTTAAATATACCCCTAAATTCGGATATATAAATATAATACGAAATTATTTAATAATAAGCTAGGTTATATAAATTAATTTTTATTAACGAGCGTTTTTACGTAGTCGTAAGAGATCGTAACTAGCTACTCGAGGTATTAATTACGGTAATTAGATTATATTATATAAATCCTATCGAGGTAATTTCTAGCTTATAAAAAGAAGAAGAGCTAGGGGAAGCTATATAACCCGTAGTAAAGGCATAGGAAATTATCCTTAACGAAATTATTATAATAGTACTAATAAACGATAAGGAAGAGGAAATTATTAAAAGGGCACTAATATTATTAATAAGATATTGCGAGAGACTACAATAGTAAGCACTAACGCGGCAATTTATTATTAATAACGAGGTAATTAATACCTTTTATATAATAAAAGAGAAAGCTAATTTCGAGTTAATAATTAAACTATATAAAGAAAGCATAATTATAACTACTAAAAAGCTATATAAAGGATTAGATTTTATTAAAATAAACACTCTGCGCAATCGAAGGGTCTATCGATTTATCCTTTACGATTTAGAAAAGTATATAAACCTCTATATATTTAAATTATAAATAGTTTGTAAAATTAAAAAAAAAAGAATACCCTAACTATATAAGAAGTCTAAATATATAATTTAGGAGTATAGTAACGTTAAAAAAGCGACGCTACTTATATAATTACTTACTATATAGCGCTATAGCTAACGATTAATAATAGTATTAATAATATTATTATAGAAAAAGGGATACGAGATTTAGAGCCGTAATATTACCTAGGTATATACCTAATCGGCTATAGGGCTTATAAGGAAAATCCTAGCCTATTTACTAAAAGAAATAGTTAATAAGTACTTAAAAAGCACGATTATTAAAGTGCTTAAGCTATTATATAAGCTCGTAGAATCGGGCACTTATTAATAGGCTACTTATTACGATTTTTATATTAATTAACTATTAATAATTATCTCTATGTACGACCCGTACTTACTAATTGCGGAGTACGAAGATAACTAATTTAAGATCGTTAAAATATAAACTAATAATATATTAGGCCTATTTAATATTAACTTTATAAAGAAAGAGGATAAGGAGTTTTAGAAAGCGGGCTTCGTAACGAAGCTAAAAAAGGTCTTTATAATAAATACCCCCTTAGTATTTAATAGCGGGATTTTTATAATTAAAAGGGAAACTGTTATCTTTTAATAAAAGGAGTAGGGCGAGAAGATTAACCTCGTTAACCTAAATATAACTACTATTAAGAAGTAGTATAAGGCTAAGCTTATATAAGGAGTATATATTACGAGTATTTATTAACTTAAAGTAACTTTTAACTATATTAAGGTAGCGTAAGCTATAGATCTAACCGAACGAGACGTCGAGGTACTTAATAAGCGGCTTAAGTAGTAATAAACAAATCTTAATCGAGGTCTCGTTTACTATTTAATTAACTTTACGATTAGTAAGCTCTACGTCTTTATTAATAGGTTATTTATAAATAATAACGACTTTACTTCGTAATTAGGGTATATTATTATCCTAACTAACGAGAGTATAAGCGAGAGCGAATTTACTATATATAGTAATATAATTTATTATTCGTTAATTAAAAATAAGTGGGTAATAAGAAGTATATTAACGTTAAAGGTCTATAGTATAGTTAACGGCGTTAACCTCTCTTATATAATTTTAATAATACTAAAGAAAATTACTAATCGAATTAGCCTTCTACTTATTTTAACGGTTATTTATATTAATTCTTACTCGTTATATAAATACCTCGTTAAATTAGGAACAACGAAAAAAAAGAGGCTTATAATTAATATTATAGCTTTTAGGTAATTATATAAAAAGCGTAAGATACTCGAGATCCGTTAAATTAATAATAAAAATAACCTCGTAAACGCTTTTATAAAAGTAGTACTAAATAAGGGATTAAAGTAATTCGTAAGTAGTAGAAAAGTTATTATACGAATAGAGGGATAAGTTATATAAAAAGAATAGAAAAAAGGGGGAAAAAGAGATAATTTAATAAACGGGCCCGAGGTTGAATTATATTTCTAATTATAGTAGTTAAATTAATAAAAAAAAAAGAAAATTAGTATTAAATTAGAAGTCTAATTTAACCGTAGTATATAGCTAACTACGTAGGGGCTAATTAAGGGCCCTATTTATAATTATTATAGCTAGCCTAACCTATAGTTAGAACCTCTTTTTTATACTTACGTAAATATCTAAATAGTTTAATTAATCTCTTCGTTAACTACGGTTCGAACTAACTACTTTGTAATAGGGATACTAATAGTCCCCTTGATCTCGGGGGTCGCGACATGCTCAAACTATTTACTGATAAACTTAGCAAAAGCTCCCTTGACACGCCTTGAATTAATAGGGCGGCGTCTCTGGACCTTGATAGAGGGGTTCCTTTTTATAAGGCTTATAACCCACCTTTTCCCACTATTTTAAATCGTTAGAGGCCCGTAGCACGCGTTCTACAAATTTTTTCGGTTGTTAATGTGTTAAATCAATGCCTAGAATATGTTGTACGCGTATTTCAACATCCAAATGCCTCTCCTGGGTTTGGTATAACCTCTAGAGGTCAGCGATTCCCTTTGCCCCAGATTAATGCCTTCTATGCGATGTCTAAGTATTGGTCTGGGAATTCCCCCCTTGATGGAGGCTGTGTTGACTCATTCTCCGTATGCAGAATCCGCGAGTGCGTGATCAAGCTCATGTTCGATGGATTAGACCACTCCCTGCAAATGAAAGTATTCTCAGAGCAGAAGAAAAGTGAGAGCATTCGGAACAAAGTTGTTGATGTTGTGATTGATTGAACTGGGAGTAATAAGATAGCCGGGCATGATATCAGGGGGTTTTTAGGGAGAAATGTCAGAGGTAGCTATTTAGACCCGGCGACAGACGAGCCGGCGCTTCCATATGATACATAGTAGGGATTCTCAATCTATTACGCTAGGACAATCGGAACGTAAGCCTGAGTCGTTTCATCTCACTACCGAAGTTAAATAAATAACGTGATAATAGAGTGTAATCCGTTGTACTTTGCTTACATAGTCTCGTGAGGACGATGAATTGGCCGGCCAGGTCAACCTCCTCATACTCATCCCATCTTGTCATAAATCTCTATCTCTACTACAACTCCCTCTCTGGTTGCTATGACGCCACTCTCCTCACTCATTATACTTGCTGGATTTGTCGTAGCAGCACTAGGCCTGCCGACAGACCAGACTACTGGAGGAGATTCCAAAGTCCTTGAAGCACGGGTATGCGATCCCAACTCCACCACCCCTGAGAATTTCTAATCACAAACGTGGGGATTTTCAGAGATACTGCCCTTTCTTCAACATGAATTGCTTCCCCAGCGGAAACACGAATGATCGTACGGGATGCCGACAGCATTGGTGCTCGCACAGCTGTTCTTGCCCGTCCGGCTGGGCCCGAGAATGCACCCATATTACCGACCTCACCTGCGGCGGATTCTAGTCGAGTTGCGTCAAGCACGAGAGAAGTACTGCATAGGTAGATCCCGGGGCGAATTTTTGCCCGAACGATCTGAGTGGTGTTGGTATGTAGTGTTGATACAAGGTTGCAGCATCAACGTTCTGGTGTTTGTATATCACTTGATGAACGGCTGGATAAATGCATAACTCTTTTGAAATAGCTTTAGAATACCTTATGTCTATCAAACTGAACGGACCATAACGCAATAATGCGCAATATTCTTGTCTTTCCTATAGTCTAACGAGCGCAACTTATCTACTCCCACAGTGATAACCTAAATCCCGCTTCCTTGCAAATTGCCTGGAAAGAAAGGAGACTTAATCTCGTTCATAGTCCGAAGCAAAAATGAGGGTGTCAGCGGTCTTTGAGAGCAGAGTCGTGTGAAAGATAAGGCTCTTGGGGTCGAGAATGCTGCTGCTCAAGCACGTGATGCCCATAGGTCAGGTTTTATGTTACTATTCAATGATACTAAAGAGTCAGCTTGGAATGGCGAGGAGACGCTCCCCGATCCAGTTGGAGAGATATTGATACTTGAAGATGCCATCCCTGTCACACCAGCATATGTAACGAACATCAATGATCAAGTCAACATTTTACTCTATCGATGGGGCAGAACCCTACCGATCCGATTCCGCTGAAACTGTTGCAAGATCTGAACTCAAAGATATCGAAGTTCAAGCGCCGAAGAAAAGAGAGCTCTGGACACCAATGGTGCTAAGATATTCATTCACCAGTGTTGTATACCTCTACCATTTTTTGGGGGTTCTATCATGGCTAAGCCCTGGAAAATGACAATCTTCGGCACATCACTTGGCTAAAGAGCCCGTTCACCCCTTTACGGAACATGAAAATAATAGAATACGCTTCAACAAGCGTCATATAGCCTCAATAACCAGTCTTTGCGAAAATCGCAGTGTGCCTTAGGTATGCCACTATCTTATGCTGGAATGATGCAGTTGCACCGCCTCTCCTTCCAAGTATTTTCAAATTGACGGCGAAAAACGTCGACTTGCGAACAACCCTTGCTTGAGATCCGTATACGCAACATTACTGTTTTTTCAAGCCCAAGTATCGAGAATATAGACTGGTTTGTGGTTATTGTCCCAGCCCTCACTTTGCACTTGTCCACATGTTTATGGTGAGTTTCTGTAACACCCAGCTATTGCGCCCCATCACAAGTTGATGCGAGCTTTGAAGACTACTCTGGAATTTCTGGTATGGCCGGCTTCTCACCCCCAATATGTGCGCAGGTTGTATGAAAATTTACGAAACTTTCCTTCAACTTGGTCGATAAAACCTATCAACTCCGCAGGTTTCTGGGAGATCTGGGCTGAGATAGAGAACGTTCGACTTGAATGAAGCACATTTGAAGCCTAACTTTCATTCGCCCCGGATGTCAGATTATGATCACAGCTATTTGATATGTGGAGAGGAATTCCCAAACGGTCGTCTGCATTCAAACTGATTGAGGCGGCGGAATTAACCTCTTGGCTTCGGTACATATCTCGTTCATTGCTCTTTGTAGCTTTGCGAATGGTGACTTTCTAGGCTGCTGGTCGATGCATTTAGGGTCACTGAACTTGGTCAGCTTGGGAAACAACGCCTACAATCCACGCTCACTTCTGTTCAAACGATTGGAGAGAATCGGAGCGTTTGATGCTCCTTGTGATCTCGTCAGCTTTGTAGTCTCGTCAACCAACATCTCTAAGCGGGCATTCCATCCTTGGGCAAGAGTGGTTATTCTTTCCTGTTTCATCTGTGGAGCGGCAGGGCGTACCGAGATTGGGCACGATCTCGGCGCTGATATTGGCCGACCGAGCAGAAGGGGCTCTGTGCTCCAACTCCCCCCCTCTGGAATGTACAACGTGGTCCCAATTAAATGGGACACACCGCAACTTTCAAACACCCAGCTAGGCCCCCAACTCCAACCACAAGCTAAGCCTCCAGCTCACATGTGAGATTCAGCCTTAATGCGCCATCCCTCACGCTCTGCCGCCCTTCCAATAGACTTCAAAGACGACCAACGTATCTGTACTTCGTGGAGGGACGTTTGCACGCACATTCAGAGACGCCCATAATGCCCTCCATTCTCGCCACGGCGATCCAGTCTTCTTTACTCAAGGGCACCGCAAACTTCACGGCACAGATCGTCAACCAGCACAGGCAGGCCGGCGGCAGTGCCGGGGCCCCGCTCGACGTCCGTCGCGTCCTCGAGTTCGCGACCTTTGGCTTCATACAGGGCCACATCAACTACTGGTGGCAGCACTTTCTCGAAGACCAGTTTCCCAACTCGGCGTCGTCGGCCCGCGGCAGGGGAAGGAAGGCGTCCATCGTAGAGCCCAAGATCGAGAAGCCCGAGAAACCCGAGAAGGCGGCCCCCAAGAACTATTTCAATGTCGCCCGCAAGGTGCTTGTCGACCAGACCGTCGGCCTGTTCATGATGAACTCGGCCTTTCTTCTCATCACGTCCGCCCTGCGCTTTGGTTTCTCTCCGATCGTCTACCAGATCTGGAGCGAGAGGATATTCGACCTCATCAAGGCTGCGTGGAAGTTTTGGCCTCTGGTGGCTATGCTCAATTTCGCCCTCGTGCCCGTGGGCTATCGAGCGCTGGTAGGCATGTGTGTTGGATTTATATGGAACATGTTTCTCACGTTTTTCCTTTTGTAACTTGCATGCCGGAAGGCCTTTCATTCTTTCTCTTTGTGCACATCACGGGTTGCATCAAAAAGCGTGGAGTTGTTTTCGGGTTCGAAATGGTTGATCCATGTATTCTTGCCTGCCACCTGGCTAGTCTTGGGGAGAAGACGGGCCGCACGGGGTTATTCTCGTCATAATCAATTGACTGCTCACAGCTCATCATGAACGGCTTGCTCAGCCGCCTTTCCGGCTGAAGACTTTTCATCCCCTGTCTTACTCATAGGTCCGAGTATGGTGAAAATGACCCTGCGATAGGAAACCAGCGTACCATCAGAGACCTCAAGGATGAGATGCATATGCTTGTCGTCATTCGGGTGACGATTTCTGCCTGGGGCACGGAGAGCCTCCTCTGAAGGCATCGTGACTGTGATAATGGGAGCGTCGGTATCACTCAGCTCCAGTCTGCCGACGTCTCGTCCTGGATTATTGTTGTTTGATGATGGCTCCAAGTACTGCCACCACTTGTACGTCAACTCTCCTCCGTCCGGGTCGCAAGACTCTCGCGCATCGAGCCCGATGACGTCCTCCTCCTTGACGATCATTTTCACAATCTTGCGAGACGTGTCTCCATTCAGCACCACGACAGGGGCATGGTGAGCATCACCGAATTCAGGACTGGCGGACCACTTGATACGGGCAGCAAAGTCGTTCTGGAACGCCTCCCTCCATCTCCACACGGTCGCCTGCGAACTCATGATCGTCCTTCCCGAAGCCCCTTTCAGGACGTCCACCGTATCCGCGTAATGACCCTCACCGTAGGTGACGGGTCCATATCGGCCGCCCCAAGATCCCCATTCCGGATATTCGGGGTCGGAGAGCCCGTTGGGGATCAGGTAGAGAAGCGAAGGTGTATCGCCCTCGACAATGAAGTCAGCGTCAGGATACTTCGCCCCCAACGGCCCGACACTCTGGATATTCTGCCTGATCCAATCTGGCGATATGACCTCCTGGTTTGAGAAGCTCGGAAAGTTGTAGTACTCCTCACCCGAGATGCCGCCCCACGCGGCAACGGCGTAGCGGTTGAAGTGATGGATACTGGCAATGTAAAAGAGTTGCGGCCAGTTTCGACGGATCCACGAGCCGGTATTGTCCTGATCAGAAATCGCATAAACGCGGAGCTTGGAGACGAAAGCTTCGATCTCGGAGGACGATCGCGTCGCGTTGACGTGCCACAACGCCTGCGCCAGGACGGACGCCCCTCCCCATACCGGGACCCAGAGCGGCTCGTCCGAGGCGTCGACTGCCTTTACAAGCTTGTCGGAGCCTTCGCTGTCCTTTTCTTCGCCGACGCCGTCCATGCCGTAGACCGGCAAGCCGGTAGCAATTAGGCCTTTGAGATAGGATGCTTCAGGCCAGCCGGGAGCATGTTTCTTTAGGTTTAGCAGTGCTTCGCCGTATGCGTCGACAATGTCGTGCATCTGGTCTGGGCGGGTGGTGTCATTCAGCCAGACACTCGTCGTCGCCACTAGGCCTTCAATCTGAAGATCATTAGCATAGGCCAGAAGTCGCACGAGCGACTGCGCATCATCGGGCTCGTTGGCGATGTCGCTCAAGAGGAATACGCGGGGCTTTTCAGGGGTTGAGGGCGTGCATTGTGACGCGAGAGATGGTACGATGCAAGAAAGGAGCAAGGTGGCTCTTGAAAGACTTGATGAACAATGCATTGTGAAGCAATACCAACGAAAACGAAGGTCGGTAGATGAAACAACTTCAAGATACTGACCTAGTGAGCTTTCTGTGAGGGGAAGTATTTGTGGTACTCCAAGCTTGCGCTTGAAGCTGGTGACTGCTGCGACGCTTCTGGTTGCCTTATTGGGAATGAACAAACATGGGTCAAAAGTCACCGCCAACCTGAACACTGCGCCAGTCAAGCACTCTCGGACTTCTATCCGTGTGCCGTACACCAGTCTCACTCAATTCCATGACGTTTTCCAAAAGGCTTAAGATGTCTGACTTAGAAGCCGAGTATATCAAATAACCTCACGATAGCCCTTGGTGCTTAGCTTGTTCGCATGGAAACTTGTCGGATAGATATGCAACTATAAATCATCGCTTGGCGCTTAGTTGATTCTGCCCGGTAAGAACGCCTACCCCCCCCCCCAGGTATTTCGCGACTCCCTAGATATCTCAGACAAGAAGTTTCCCTCACCTCAATACCTGACAGAAATCGTTGCACAAACTACCCAGCCACTTTAAAACAGGCTTTCTACTGCGGCATATCCTTCACAGCAGATTTCCAGGCCGAGCGGCCCGAAACACGCTTCCACAAATCTTCAACATGTGGTCTCGCGGTAACTTCTTCGTACAAGCCTAGCAAGTGGATGTAAGACATCCAGGTGAAGATATATATGTCAGCAAGGCTGAAGTCCTATCGCACGGTTATAAGAAGCTTCCAGCCTAGCAACGTAGCCCGGATAGCAAGAGGTGCATTTGATCTTACATTCCCAGCTAGATAAGCATTGGAGCCCAGGAAGTCTTCGTAATAATCAAGTGCAGTTTTGAACATTTCAGTTGCTTTTTCCACTTGAGAAGGATACGCCGGCTCAGCTGGGCTTGGGTAGGTCGCATTGTCAGTAAAGAATTGCTACTCAAGAGTCAAGCAGTTTGGCCTTACTTCTTCCACATCTTCTCGTTGCACAACGCCCTGACGGATGGGTCAAAGTAGGGGTACCTTAGTCAATACTGAGAGCCTTCTCAAAGTTCCCAATCTTGACTGGATCACCGCTCATGACGGCATCAAGAGAGCTAAAGGGACCGCCAAACTTGGTGACGAGATAGCGGCAAATGGCTCGGGATTCGAAGAGTTGAAAATCTCCATCTTGGATGACAGGTATGCGGCCAAAGGGGTGTCGTTCCTTGACGTATGCGGGATTCTGATACAGATTGTCAGAGCTTCATGGATGGAGATTTGTGAATGAACTTTGAGCAGGCCACAGCTACGAACCTTTTGTTCTTCCTTCATGAGGTTAACTTGAGTCAAATCGTACTCGAGCCCAAGTTCATTGAGAGTAATCAGCACTCTGTGGACACAGGAAGGAAGATGTCACGGAGTCCCAAAGTTTGATCGACATTGTGAGTTAGTAAGCCTTGAATTTAACGAAGTATTTATCCAAGAGAGATTGAAGATTCTTTGTGTTAGTATCCCTATAACAGGGTAGTTAGTTCGAACCGTAGGTGACGAAGAGATTAATTGGACTATATAAATATTTACGTAGGTATAAAAAGGAGGTTCTAACCGTAGGTTAGGCTAGCTACGATAATTATAAATAAGGCCCTTAATTAGCCCCTACGCAGTCGGCTATATACTATAGTTAAATTAGACTTCTAATCCGATACTAACTTTCTCTTTCTTTTATCGATTTAACCGCTACGGTTAGAGATATAATTCGACCTCGGGCCTATTTACTAAGTCGTCTCCTTTTCCCCCTTTTCTCTTCTCTTTTTATATAACCTATCCCTCTATTTATATAATAACTTTTCCGCTACTTACGAATTATTTTAATTCCTTATTTAGTACTACTTTTATAAAAGCGTCTGCGAGGTTATCTTCACTATTAATCTAACGGATTTTAAATATCTCGCGCTTTTTATACGATTACCTAAGGGCTATAATATCGATTATAAGCCTCTTTTCCTTCGTTATTTTTAATTTAACGAGGTATTTATATAGCGAGTAGGAATTGGTATAAATAACCGTTAAAATAGGTAGAAGGTTAATTCGATTAATAATCTTTTTTAGCGTTATTAAAATTATATAAGAGAGGTTAACGCTATTAACTATACTATAGACCTCCGACGCTAGTATATTTCTCATTATTTACTTATTTTTAGTTAACGAGTAGTAGATTATATTACTATATATAGTAAATTCGCTCTCGCCCATACTCTCGTTAACTAAGATAATAATATACCTTAATTACGAAGTAAGGTCGTTATTATTTATAAATAACCTATTAATAAAGACGTAGAGCTTATTAGTTATAAGGTCGATTAGGTAGTAGACGAGACCTTAATTAAGATTCGTTTACTACTACTTAAGCCGTTTATTAAGTACCTTAACGTTTTATTTAGTTAGATCTATAGCCTGCGCTACCCTAATATAATTAAAAGTTACCTTAGGTTAATAAATACTTATAATATATACCCCTCGCATAAGCTTAGCCTTATACCGCTTTTTAATATTAGTTATTTTTAAATTAACGAGGTTAATCTTCTCGCCCTACCCTTTTTACTAAAAAACGACGGTTTCCCCTTTAATTATAAAAATCCCGCCGTTAAATACTAGGGGGGTATTTATTATAAGGACCTCTTTTAGCTTTATTATAAAGCCCGCTTTTTAGAGCTCCTTATCCTCCTTTTTTATAAAGTTAATATTAAATAGGCTTAATATATTATCGGTCTATATTCCGACGATCCTAAATTAGTTACCTTCGTACTCCGCAATTAGTAAGTACGGGTTATACGTAGAGGTAATTATTAATAATTAATTAATATAAAAATTATAGTAAGTAGCCTACTAATAGGTGCCCGATTCTGCGAGCCTATATAGTAGCTTAAGCACTTTAATAATTATACCTTCTAAGTACTTACTAGCCATTTCCTTCGGTAAATAGGCTAGGATTTTCTTTATAAGCCCTATAGCTAATTGGGTATATACCTAGGTAATATTACGGCTCTAAATCTCGTATCCCTTTTTTTATAATAATACTATTAGTATTATTATTAATCGTTAGTTATAGCGCTATATAGTAAGTAATTATATAAGTAGCGCCGCCTTTTTAACGTTACTATATCCCTAAATTACGTATCTAGACTTCTCGTATAGTTAGGGTATTCCTTTTTTTTTAATTTTATAAACTATTTGCGATTTAAATATGCAGAGGTTTATATACTTTTCTAAATCGTAGAGGATAAATCGATAGACCCCTCGATCGCGCAAAGTGTTTATTTTAATAAGATCTAATCCCTTATACGGCTTTTTAGTAGTTATAATTACGCCTTTTTTACGTAGTTTAACTACTAGCTCGAAATCGGCTTTCTTTTTTACTATATAAAAGGTGTTAATTACCTCGTTATTAGTAATAAATTGCTACGTTAGTACTTACCGTCGTGGTCTCCCGCGACGTCTCGCTAGTAGTATTAGTACCCTTTTAGTAATTTCCTTTTCCTCGTCGTTTATTAATACTACTACGACGATTTCGTTAAGGATGATTTCCTATACCTCTGCCGCGTGTTATATAACTTCCCTTAGCTTTTCTTTTTTTTATAGGCTAGAAATCACCTCGATAGGATCTATATAATATAGTCTAACTACCGTAATTAATACCTTAAGTAGCTAGTTACGATCTCTTATAACTATATAAAAACGCTCGTTAACGGAAATTAATTTATATAGCTTAGCCTATTATTAAGTAATTTCGTATTATACTCGTATATCTAAATTTAAAGATATATTTAAATTAACCCCTATATTAGGCCTATTACGTATAGTAATTACCTTATTAACTTACCTTTTTACGCTTACTTCGCACAGTACCCGTATTATTTTTTTAACTACTTAAGCTCGCTAGCTTACGTTTAATAATAATAGCGAGGCTAAGGTCGTTCTTAAATATACTCTAAATATTAAAAGCGTCGGTATAAGCCCGTTAGGCCCTATAATATCGTTATAGTATTTAAGTACTATTTAGAGGTATTCGTCGTCGTCGGAATTAGGATTTTCTTTTTTAATAATTTTAAACGCTCTTTTTAATTACTAGTGCGCCCTTTTTACTTTTTTAATACTATAGTACGCTTCGACGGGCACGACTTTTAACTATATACCGTAGGCCGTTATATTTACCTTAAATTTTACTAATTTAAAACTAATACTAGCGTCGGTTCTAATACTATTTAGTAGTCCTTAGTATATATTAATTTAGCTTTTTTATAAAGCTATTTATACTATTTTTACTTATAAATCCCGTAGGAATTGCCCTATTTAAAATAATATAGCCTCGTTAATTATATATAAGACCGGTTAACTATTTAAATAGAAAATATTAATAACGATCTCTTAATTAAAGTTAAGCTTATTACGTAATTTAAATTTAAATTTATATAGGCTCTGCGTATTTATTTAGTATTAGTAATATACTTTTATTAACTACTCTAGCGCCCCTATTTTAATATTATTATTACCTAAATACTTTAAGAAGTTATATAGCCTCGTAATTAACGGGTAGCTAAATTTCTAATATAGTTATCTAAGCTTACTTTCCGTTAGGTAATTAATTAACTTCGTATTATTAATAAGCCTTATAAACGCATACCCCTATCGTCGTTTAACTATTTCGAAGTACTTACGGCTAGAGATTCTATTCCTCGTATTATTAAATATAATACTTAGTCGATCTATATTTTTTAAATATAGGAGAAATGGGGTATTAACGGGTAGGATATAGAAAGTTATCGTTCCGAAGTGCGTTTCTATTTTTATTATACTTAGGGCGACGATTTCCTTACTTAGGCCGAAGCTAATCCTCGTAATACCTACTATCGACGTATTAAGTATTATTAATACGATTTTCTATAGCGCTTAGAATTACCCTTTTCTTTTTATTAATTATTATAATACTTTAATATTTAAAATAATCTTATAAAAATTATTTAGGCCGTACTTTTCGCTCGTATAAAATACTTATATAAGCTTAGTATTTAAGTAATTTAAGTAGTATAAAAAGGACCCCTCTAGCTGCCCTTAGATTTACTTAATACTATATTCCTTTTCTTTAAATATTAAAAAAAATAGTATCTTCTCTTTATTTATTAAGAGAATAGGCTTCGGTACTATTAAATTCGCCCTTTTAGCCGCTTCCGTATCCGTTATTTAAGGGACCTTCTCTTACTATTTATAAATAAAAGCCTACTTATTAAGAGCTTTTACTACCCTCTATTCGTTTAGCTTCGTATATCCTCTAGAGGCTAACGGGGTAAAAAAAGAGTAGTTAATATCGTTAATTTTATTATAATCTAATTCGTTAATATAGGGGGTAAGATCTTCCTTATCTTCCGAATCTCCCCTAGGGGGTATATACTTTAGGCCGCTACTTTAGCTACCGTCGCTAGGTTCCGTACCCCCGGATCTGCCCTTATATATAATAAAGAATTAGTTAAACTAACGAGAGTTAGTTTTATTATTTACTACCCTTAACTTTTTATACTATTTATATAATTTAATACGCTCTTCTTTAGAGTAGTTACTTAACTAATATCTATCTTTTTTATAAATATAGTATTACTTTTTTTATTACCCTACCCGTAAGTTAAATCTCTACTTATTTAATAAATCTTAGCCTCCTTACTAGCGATTACTATATTTAGCCTCTTTTCTTTTCTTATTATACGTTTAATCGACTTAATATTATTAATAAGGGCCGTTATATACTTAGAAATAGGTTTAGCGCGGCATTCTTACCTTAATATTAAAACTAAATCTTAGCCTCGAGTAGAGCGTCTTATAGTTTTTAAGTACTTAGTATAGGGTTATTTTTACCTTTAATATACGCTAGACTACGGTATAAAAATATCTAACTTTCCGCTCGTTTATCCCCTTATTTAGCTAGGTTTTTACTAGCTTATTAATTCGATCGATAAGCTTTTTAAAGATCTTTACTTACGATTTACCCTCTATTATCCTAGCTATAGATACGAAAGAAATTACTCGTAGCTTAAATAGGAGCTCTAGGTTCTTATTATAGGTCTTAAAGCGGCTTTAGATTGCATTAATTATACTAAGAAAGTCGTTTTAATTAAAATTACGTACTACTTTATAATAATAATTAAAGGCTTTGCTTACGAGTACGATATTAATTACCAAATAGTACTAATATTCCCTAATTCCGACTTTTTTATAATAATCGTAAAATATCGTTAGGGTTTTTTATAAGACCTTATACTTCCCCCTAGAGTATAATTTCTCTTTTAGGAAGATCTTTTTAAAGTCTATAAATTACCTCGTATTCGCTACTAGATTTTTAGTATTTATATATAATCCCTGCGTCGTTACGTACTATTAGTAACTTCGAGTTATTTACCTCTTTTTTTATTAACCGATTAGCGCCGAATTTCGTATTAGTAACGGTAACGAGTTATAAATCGAAATAAGTAGAATTATTAATTATCGTACTTCTAATACTATATTTTACCCTAGTATATCTTTTTATAATAATAGATTTTTATTAGTAATTATAGGGAGGAAATCTAAGTCGTTCACCCTTTTTCTAAATTTATAAAAGCGATTATACGCTCTATTAACCTATACCTAGTTCTATAGCACGAATTCCTCCTTTATAATTATCGCTACTAGTATTTTATATAGTTCTTATAATTATAGTTACGCTAGTAATACCCCTTATTTATAAAAAAATCTATTAATTACTTTTATAATTCCTAGGCTTGCGCTCGCGAACTATTTATCTAATTAGTAACTAAGGTCGTTTACGATCTCGTAAAATAGGGGTTACCCCTATAGCCCCTTTTTCTTATAAACCTTAGTTAAATAGATTAATACTACGTTAATTTACTTACCGTTAGGCTAATCCGCGATTCTATATATTTACGTCCCCTAATAGTCCGGGTTAATATTTACTTACTTATAAGGGATTAGGATTCTATTTAGGATCGGGTTTTATCCTTTTCTTCTTTACCCTAACTTACTAAGGGTCGTGCTCTAGCTTATACCTATATTAATAATCGCTAGCGTATTTAATTTTAATAAGAATATATTTAATCCGCGCGCTAGTTATAATAAATCCGTACTTTTACTACCTAACGAATTTATTAAGGTCTAGGAGATTCCCGCTTCTTCTCGCTATCTCGCTACTACTCTCGTTTTTACTATTTCTAGCGATTACTACTACCCTTTTAAATTACTAACTATCGTACTTACTAAAATTCTCTTTTTTATTTAATATAAAAGGGTAGGTTCTAGTAGTTCTTTTTAATAATAGTAGTAATAGACGTTTATATTACTATAATAAAATATAGTAATTAGTCTTAGGATTTTTACTAATTACCGATTTCTTAAAATTAGTAATCTCGTGCTAAGAGCTAATATAAAAAGAAGCCCTTTAGCGGCCTTTCTAGAGGATTCTTTTTTTTTTTTTAAATCCTTATTTTTTTAGCTTTTTTTTAAGTTAATAGTAACTCTAGCGGGAGGTTATAAGACTACTTTAGAGTAGCCGCCTTCTTCTTAGGTTAATCTCCGAGATCCGTAATATTTTTAATTCGATATTATTAGGACTTCTAAATCCCCTCCTCCCTCGTTAAACCATCCCTTATACTATATTCCTAAGTAATACCCGGGGAGTAGTTAAGGGAGCTATAAGGAGGTTATTTAGATCGCGGGCTTAAGGGTATACTTATAAAATCCTTATAATAATAAACTTTTCTATATACTATAGATCTCTTAGCTTAATAATTCCTATAGGGTTACCTTTATTACTAATTAAGAATATTTACGTTTAGAGATCCCCTTTTTTAATCGTATAATATTTTTTTATATTATATTATTAAGCTCGTTCGTTGCGCTAATTAATTAGGTAGGTAGTCGTTACGTAAGTATTTTTTTTTACTAATTTAACTAGTTAATTTCTAATTGCGGGCCGGCTACGGAAAAAGTCGTTTAGTAAAAAAGCTACTCGGGGCGATAGTAAAAAAACTAATTACTTAAGCAGTTCTGTTAATTAACGTAGTTTAACGTAGTAAACGTTAACCTCTCGTAGGTAGTAAAAGGCTATAATTACTTAATTCCGTATAGTATTTAAGAATTGCCTCCTTTTTTATTTACTTCCGTAAGGTTAATTAGTACGAGTCTCTTATTCCGTATAATATTAAGAGGTCGTTTTTTTTATATAATAAAATACCTTATCGATTTATAATAATAGAATTTAATTACTAATTAGTATTAATATCTTTATAATAAGGTAGTTAGTTCGAACCGTAAGTAACGAAGAGATTAATTAAACTATATAAATATTTACGTAGGTATAAAAAGGAGGTTCTAACTATAGGTTAGGCTAGCTACGATAATCGTAAATAGGGCCCCTAATTGGCCCCTGCGCAGTCGGCTGTATGCCGCGGTCGAATTGGACTTCCAATCCGACACTTTGCTTGTGAGGAACGTAACTGTGAAGGGTGGATCACTGTATGACAAGGAGACACGATGTTCGAAACATGGCGACTTGACGTCTATCATCTCAAACCAAGAGAGAAGTCAGAAGGAAAATGTACAACCCAGCCGACGGCACGAGTTTGTCAAAGCATAGGAGCTCATCGCAAGTGCTGAAGCGTTACTTTGCTTCATAATCAATCGCGGTCGCTTCTAGACTCCTTCTTCAGAACTCCTGACCTCTGGCGAGGCTCGATAACTCATAGCAGTTCTGGCCGGTCTGTTACGCGTTTTTTGCGGTTGTTCAGAGTTGCAGCAGCTCACTGGAGGTGTGAGCTGACTGTGGAGGTGCAATCACTCGGAGGAATCTGCATATTGGTGTCCGTGACCGACCGGCTGCACGCTCATAGATTTATAAGCCCCCTGCAGGAACATATCACCCAGACCAGTGCCTATTTTTCCACTCCTGATTTCTAAGCACTTATCGTTTGTGTTTGTTCTGTGGTTACTGGGGATGCAGTTCGCCTTCGATGGCTTGCACCGCAGGGCGGACTCCGGAAAACAATATATTGAACAGGCCGAATTGTAAGCTGAGGCAATTCATCAGACGCACCTGCAAAGACACATTATGATTTTCAGCTCGATATACCACCGAGAAAATTCGATAATCAGGTCTTTCAATGATTCAAAATTGTCGCTTCGTGGAAGGCTAGGAAAAAGATGGTTTGAAAAATATAGCAGCACAATGACTTTGTTGACATTCGCGCCAACGAAACGGAATATAAATGCTGATGCAAATACTCAATGTTCTGGGCATGCATATCCCACCAGGATGAGTTTTACCGTCTGAATGCTAACACAACGACTCCAAGTTATAACTTGAAGACCTAAAGAGAGGAGGGGTAAGTTAATAGAGACACAATTCTTACTCCGTACTTCCAAAGAACCTGTCATTGACGGCGTGATGCCGCAATAGCTGGGAGATACACGGAATACTATGGTAGACTAGCCTGAGCCACTGTGGCTGAGGAAGCCTTAGGTAATGCGCTGCTGCTACAGTAGGACCCTCGAACATCCTCGGCTTAGACCCGCCGTCGGCCCTGCCCCACTCGAAGCCAATAACGGGGAAAGGGGGTCACGACTCGCCAAGAGATTTGCTCGGCTGATTCCGAACCATCACCACCGTAATCTGCAGACAAGGGGCTCCATGTCAACGATGCCCGCGAAAACAGCCGCTGTAATCTAGTCAGAACCCAGATTGATGGGAGTCCCAGTCTTTCTGTTAGAGTTTGGAAGTTTTTATCAAACTCTCAGAGGGCTTCTGGGAGAGCAGTGTCCTGAATCCTCTCGGCTTTAGCCGGAATGACCTAGAAAGTGAGTACTTTATCAACCCCTATCCCACCTAATTGCTGACGGGAAAATATCTGCCGTCCGCCACTTCCGGCATACGAGATACGGGAAACGCTTGTACGGACACTTCGATCTTCAGGACCATGGCGACAAGGCTCGTGCAGGTGATTTACAGAGCTGTCGTACGATCGAGTCACAAATCCTGAACTTAGACCTATAATCGAGGCCGACAGAAACGGAGTCAAGACGTCAGTCAAACGGGAACTTAACAGGGCAGTTCGGAACACAGCTTACTAGAGCTCTGGATTTGTTGCAGTTTAGCCCGGCTACGGTAGCCGAGACAGCGCGATTGTATTGCTTCTAGTGCCGCCAAAGTATATGAATTCTGTGGGAATTCTGGACTTACAGATGCTTACTCTTGGTCTAGGTTCACACTGAGGGCAAGCCGCAGCGGTTGTACAATATAATTTGATGCATTATCTTTTACAATGTGTGTGCAGTCCTGGCTTTATCATACGATAACGTCGCTCAAAACAATTTTCCCAGTACAACCCCGCCCAAACTCCAGTCCGATGCGAATTTTGTGTCCTCTAAATCCCGGCCCGAATCATTAGACATTACGAATATGTGCCCCTCAATCACGCTGTATCGTGACGGTTTTGGTCTGTAGAATCGCCTTGTCGCTCATATCGTCGGCGCTCTCCCTCCCACCGGCAACTACTACGGATGAGAAGCCGGGGTCTTCTTCGTTCATCCTCTTGCGATCGGAGTGGAAGGTATGCATTTCGTTCTCGTCCGGAAACTGTTCGTATTGTTTTCTTTGACGGCTTTTCATGGCATTCGTTGATCTTTGATGCGCGTATGACATTCGATAACCGCCGACTGCGTAAGATGATGGGTTCGTGGAGGAGCCCATAAGCTTTGGCGCGAAATGCTTGAAGAACTTTCGTAGGGTGGGCATCGAGCCGCAAATCACAAAGAGGTTGGCTTCAACGAAACTATTCAGAGCAGGGGTTAGGACAATGAAGAGGCAAAGAAAGCAGTGATCAGGAGCACTTACGTCCAGATATTCGCAGGGGCAGCATCCCATGACGGATCTACACTGACGAGTAGTGGGGGTAGGTAGGTCAATCTAACGATGGAAGTCGCCACGGTCCTTTTCATGAAGTCAGTGGGAAATACTTGATTGAGCTTTGAGGGATAAGTGCCGCCTACATTGATCCAATAGCAAAGATTATAACGGCCCCAATCTTTGATGCCATCTTCATGCGAAGACTGAAGATCATAGGCATCGGAAGAATGAACAGCATGACATCAGTGATGATATTAGACACAGCCGTGGCCATGTACAGAATGCCAACGTCGAGGCACTTTCCGCCGGTGATGGTGAAGTCAAAAGCTTTCCTGACGGGATTGCAGTGGAACAGCATCAGGATAGTGATGCATGCTGTATACAGCGAAACCACAGCAATACCCGTCCATACTGCTACTTTAAACCACTTCTGGGGTGAAAGATGAAGATAAAATGTCAAAAGAGACAATTTTGTAAAGCCATTGCACAGCATGAAGACGGGCGCTGTTACGTAGGTTGTCTGTATCATGTCAGCATCCTATGGCAATTAGGGGCTTTTGCGATTGACTGACGATGGAGTAGCGCACGAATCTTGACATTGGCATCTCCCAGGCATGAGCGCACATGCCACCTTCAGCAATAGAAGCTGCAGAACTCTGGTCAGCTTCAAGTGACCTACAGCATGCAAGATGGGCCAGACATACCAACAAGCATTGCTTGAGTGACCACGGAGGCACCCTGAGTGAAGGAAGGTTAGACAATGATCTGGTAGCCAAGGAGCTGAACAGCGATCAGTGGATCGTCGAGCCGAACTTACCCATCCCAGAAACATGAAAGCTTTCAATAGTCAGTTTTTTGGCGAAATACTAGGTCGATCAACCAAGGTAAACTCACCATCGTCAACTTGCAGCCCTTTTGAAAGGAATAATTTGGTGTAAAATCTTTGGCACAGGGCAATGAAGGCAATAGTACCACCAACACCAAAGAGCAGGTAATGCTCCAGCACCTTTTGCTGCCTCGGGTGGTCAAAGTCGACCGTGACGCCCGGCGGGGCTGGGATCACAGAGACTTCAGACATGTTGCCAGTAAAATAGTTCAGATTCGCAAGCAACCGGAATCTTGGGTCTAATGGGGGAAAAAAAGAGCAGCACCCGATCTAGCGTATATACATGTTATCGTACTGAGTTCTGACGGAATTCACCTGCCATAGTCCGTGGCCACATTCGGGTGTACCGAGGGTGTAAAGGACCAGGGTCCAACGTAGAAAATTCGGGCCTCCCCCTTCGACGAAATTGCATGCTTCAAGCACTTTCTCCCACATCTTCTCTTTTAACGGGATGAACTCTGGACGGTGCCGTGCAGGAAGCATGGATCACTCAAGGTCCCTTTGAGAACTCCTGGAGTCTCGATAAGTGTGATCTGGCGCGACTCATGTAATTGGTATTCATCTCAACGGTCAAATACTTATGAGGTCTATGCTTCAGCGCCAGGATAGGCTTTCTTTGGTGTAGTGCACTCGATTTCCTGTTAAAACCATACTTGCTGTGCTTATTGCTCGAGATCTTGACCTGGTTGTTGCGCAACCGAGCAGCTTCTCATTCGTGGGATCGCTGCCCTTCCAAAACTAATAAGAGGCACAGTGTTTGCTGTACGATCGACGCCCCGATCGAGAAGTTTGGTCCGAACTCATAATAAGGTTCCGTTGTTGGAGAGTGTTGGAAGTTGTCTCTATGGACTGGGATTGCTGGTCCAGCCCCGGCAGTTGGGCTGGTGTAAGGTACGTAGTATGGTAGAAGAGGAGAATGACCAGTCACAAAGCGGGCCGCCGAAACTGGGGTCGACAAGGGGTTGGGACAGCCCTGACAAAAGGACCGATGGCTCCAATCTCCAAGATAGAGAAACGTCATGCCCATTGGGTCCCGGCTACCAGTTACCCTCGCTCTCGCAGCCACCCATCATTGTGCTTGGGATCAGGGGTGGTGAAGACTCAAGAGATTTGCTGCGGTACAGAGTAATCCGCGACCGAGCCCTCAGATTCTCCGCCCTTTCCGTCAGATCTTGGTCAAAGCTGATAGAATAAGACAACGACCCCAACACACGTACCTGAATGGAACCCATGGTGCGGCACAGGAATTACCCACTCCTTGCTGATACACGTATGGATCTAATATCCTGGAGGCGTATCCATGAAAAGGCGGAATGGATTAGCAGGACCTCCGTCATACGGGCAACATCATCCTCCTTTCCTTGAGAGGGGAGTCACGGAGCAGAGCTTCTGCTTCCTCGGAGGCGATCGTTATAATATACTTTGCATGCCCATTTTTGGCCTATAAAAACCACCAGCGGTTCCCGCGTTTGCCATGGATAGGGCAAGTAAATCTGCCCAAGCTTCACCAGCATGACTCGCCTTCCACAATTTGAAAAGGGAGAATAAGGAGGCGGCTGTTCAAAGATTCGGAGATGAGCTTGTTGGAATTGATGTCGCGGCAGAGGATTATCCCTCATCGACCAACAACATGTTCGAGGTCGTTCAGGAAGCGAGGCCCACCGGATGCAACTCTGGCTCTTGGCGAAGCAAACAATGTTTGTGGGAATCCTTCGTAGAATCCAAAAAATCCCGCGGCTGAGCGGCAGAGCAGCAGAGCAGCATGTCATTGTTTGCTTCGATAAAAGTGGTTTTGTGGTTGATAGCGGGAGGCGAGTATTGTTGTCGATTAACTTGGTATGCAACGGGGAGGTGGGCACGAGATGGGATCGAGCCAAGTTCACCGGCGTTGTATTGTCTACAGCCCTATTCCCTGCTCTCCGAGACGGGGAAGACCAGACTGCCAAGTCGGAACGTCTGAATTTTGTCAGCACTTATTGCCTAGCAGCTCTTGGTTCCGAAACCTCGAGGAAATCATCCCGGAAAAGGTCGCACTGCATGTTGGACATATTGTAGAAATGGGGGCGGAACAACGCTTTGCAGGTCAGCTCTCCGCCCCCCAGACACAGTCGTGACGAGAATGAAGTTGCTGGCTCTAGATCTTCCGCCTGATTGCGTTCTGGTGGCTAATGTAACCTGATTCCAACACGTCTTGCCACAACTTGGCCGGGTGCTGACCGATTGCAAAGGCAATACACGACCCAAACGAGGATTGAAGCTCCGAGAAGCAGCAAACATGATCCTTCGGCCCCATCAACAAGCTGAAGATTACTCCTCTTTTTCTTTGCAACTTTCCACTTGACCTACCGGATTCATGCGGGTATTCATCGGTCCCTGTGTGGACGGCGGCTTGCGGGATTGAACATGCCCGCTAGTTGCATTAGATCAAATTACATCGACTCATGCTGGTCTTCCAACGAGGGCACTAGCTCGCGGTGGAGGCGAGGTCGGTCTGAACTTAAAACTGCGGACTCGGAAGGCACTGGAGATTTGATCGCTCATTCAGAATACAACGGCAATAGATATTCGCTAGAACACCTCGAGAGTTTCTAGTCTTTCTCATCCTCTCACCTGGTCTTGCTGCCGTCCAGTCAACAACCCCGATCCTCCCATCAGATCACCCCCACGCAACGACGACGGGAGCTCGTGCGCAGACACACACTCACACACACAGAGTCAAACAAACTCTGGTAATCATGAGGTTCTCAACGGGTTTGTCGATCTTGGCCTTGGCTACCTCGACTGTCTCAGCAAGGGGTCGCAGTCCTCACTGCGTGTGTGTACGTCACCCTCCCTTCCCCCCTCTCATCCACTCCCACTGGCGATCATTTCTAACTTTGGCCCCATACAGTGCTCTGCTCTTGCCCAAGATCAAGACCTTCAACGCAAGGTCTACTCAAAGGACAACTCATTCTACGATGCGCGGTTAGAGACATACTACTCTGCCAATGCTGCTCAAGCTCCTTGGTGCATGGTGTTGCCCGAGAGCACCTCGGACGTGACGAAGATCGCAAAGATCTTGAATAGAAACCAATGTCCTTTTGGCATCCGCAGTGGTGCTCACTCGGCTTTCACTGGATCCAATGGTGTCAAGAAGGGTGTCACCATCGACTTTGGTAAGCACTCCAACTGATAATCCATGACATGGGACGCATCATGTGTTGACAAACGCTTTTCTCCAGGTTACATGAACACCACGACATACGATGAAGGAACAAAGATTGCTTCAATCCAGCCTGGCTCAGACTGGGAAAGGGTCTTCTCTACCCTTGATCCCTATGGCGTTGCTGCTGTTGGTGGAAGAGCGTCAGTTGTCGGTGTTGGCGGTTTCACAACGGGTGGCGGTGTAAGTGAACCCAATTTGGCGTCTCATAAACCGTCGCCGTCTCAAATATCTCGAAGATTTACTAATACTTAAGATCTTAGTACTCCTTCCACACCAACTCTCATGGCTTTGCTTGCGATTCGGTTACCAATTTTGAGGTTGTGCTTGGGGATGGTTCCGTTGTGAACGCCAATGCAAACGAGAACGCAGATCTCTGGAAGGCCCTGAAGGGAGGTTCAGGAAACTTTGGATTCGTCACTAGAATCGATGCTCGTAAGTTGCTCATACTATAATATGGTGTTCTTCACTAATACATCCCCTATAGGTACTGTTGACTCGGCACAAATGTCAGGTGGCTTCGTGAGCTACAACCTCACAGAGAGAGACAACGTCTTCAACGCCTACCTGAAATTTGCCAACAACATGGACAATGACCCCTATAGCCAAAACATTGTCGCTCTATACTACGATAAGACCGGCTTCAGCTTGCGATCTATCCTGACCAACGTCCAAGCCAACATGGACGCGCCTGCTTTCGACGACTACTACGCGATCCCCAACATCTCCAGCACTGTCCGTGTTGGTACTGTCGCCGAGCTCGTTCCGGAGTTCACTGGTCCCACTCCCTTGGGCCTGTAGTAAGTTGTTCTTCGTAGCAAGACCCACGAGGCGGTTCTGACACTATGTTACAGCGCAAATTGGATGGTTGGCCAGACCACCAATGATTTCCGTATCATGGACTTCATCGACACCAAGCTGAAAGAATATTCAGCCAAGATGAAGGAAGCCGCGCCCGAGTCCGACTTCAACGTCCTTGTCCAGTTCCAGCCCGTCACCCAATCCATCGTCAAGCACGGCCTCGATAACGGCGGAAACTCACTCGGCCTGGAGAGTGTTGTTGCGGATGGCCCTACCATCATGTGGCTCATTGCCTTGACTGTCGATACCCCTGCGAACCAGAAGTTGATCCTCCCTTTTGCCCTCGAGTTCCGTGCCGCCATCGATGAGTACGCCAAGGAGATTGAGGCGTACAAGGAATGGAAGTACCTCAACTACGCATGGAAGGACCAAGACCCGCTCTCGACCCATGGCCAGGAGACAATTGATTTCCTCAAGTCAGTCTCAGAGGAGTACGATCCCGAGCATGTCTTCCAGAACCTCCGCAAGACCGGCTTCAAGCTTCCTGCTTAAAAGTTCTTCTGAGTTTGGCTGGAACTTTGGAGATTAAATTCTACAAGGGCCATGCAGTACGGTTCGCGTAAATCACGGCACATGCAGGTTACGGGGAGCTGCAAAGATGGACATGATCTTTGATCATTAATCCTATTCTACTATTCATTGTAACTAATTGGCACCTCATCAATATTCTGTATCAATACCCTGCATTCAGACGAGTATCTTCTTATCTTAGTACATAACCCTATTTTCTCTTTTGTACTTATAGACTACAACCCTATCCTTTAGATAGTTGATACAATATGCCTACATCGTCTTTACACTTATTTATCCCATCGACTGCGAGATAACGCCAGTACATGCACGTCCAGTTTTCTTCAACGGGGAGCTTCTTGGTTGGTTGCACCGGGCGGAATTGAGACGGGTTCTAGACGGATAATCATGGAATAATATACGATTTGCTACTTCCCCTCCCGAGAAGTACTCATGTACTGACGTTATCTCGCAGTCGATGGGATGAAAGATTACCTCAAATGTCGATGATTGGTTTTCTATCGAGTCGTGATCAAAATAGGCCCATGAATCCAATGTGCCATTTTCTTTATTGACTTGGGCTATGCTGCTCATCCAGACCTAGGCTGCCAAATTTTCAACCAAGCTCGCCAGCTATCTGATATTCAACAGCCAAAAGCTTGGTATGCACTCGAGAGTCGCGTTCGCTAAGTGAGCTCGTCCATTAATTGCCACAGACTGTCGGGAAATGCTTCCCCGTAATTCTCAGCTTCAGTAATGGTTATCTCTTGCCACTCAGCAGGAAAGATCTCTCCAAGTAACAGGTCCTGGGAGACGAAGTCGTATGGTGATTGTTGCATTGTTGCGTCGTTTGAATTCTGCTCAAGACTTGAGGCGACTTGTGCAGTGTGATTCCGAGGCAGCGCCTCCACAGCTCTGAACTGGCTTTCAGGCTCATTGTTTCCCAGAGAAGTAGGGTCCGGGGAGGAGAATCCGTTCATCATTTTTCGAAAGAGCGCCAGTACGACATCATAAGCGAATCCTGCCATGGCATTCCGCGGCCTCATTGCATCTAGCCTTGCCAAGCCCCATTCCAAGCGGTTCACCGATTCTGCCAGAAGATGTTGCGCATCATCCGGGGCTCGAATGTAGGTTGCTGCCACTAGAACCATGGCATCGAATATAGAGAAGACAAGAGCGAATCCCCTATAAATTAAAGCCCCCGCGTGTTCGAACAGCCTGCTTTGTGACGCAAGCATCTTCAGCGCGGTCGTGTGTGCCTCTACTCGACTTGCAGATAGTGTGGTTATGAAAGGGCGATGCAGTGCGAGCAGGAAAAAATAGACCTCAGTAATGAGTGTCTCGCGAGCCGCAGGGAGCCAAGGGTATCTGCCGTCGAGTACCGGAGTTGCAGAGGTTGCCCATGCCGGGAGTTTGGAAATATTGCTGATCACGGCGTTGTGTATTTTCTGAACGGTCTCTTGCGCATCCTTGTTCTCAACCCCAAGATCGTGGATATCCTGTAGATACCTGTAAGCAGCATGATAGCCACATACCATGAAGTCGAATGGGGATATCGTTACGTCGTCTAAGTCTGACGGATGCGGCGCAACTGTCAGGCTCGTCACCTTGGGCACGCAGCTCGAGTCCAATCTGGTCGTCATGGGCCTCCCGAGAACAACAGCCATGTGCGCGTCCCAGAGATGCAACATAAACCACAATTTCTTCTCCAGTGGGAATACCGGATTTTGTATATCATGTTCGGCAGGCGGACTTGTCTCCCAAACACTACGTGTGTGCAAGCCAAGTTCTTGGGCGTCTCGGATCGTTCTTCCAAGTGTGTGCCAGGCTTCGATAACTGAGCCATTGCTCTTCTCGAAAAATGCCTCCATCAGTCCAGCCCGAATTCTGTTGAGAGAGATGTCTTTACTCCCAAGCATCACCATGATTTGATGGCCCACACTGCTATAATCTGCCGCCAGGTCGGCAAAGTCGATATCAGGTGCGTACTTGAGGCCCTGCAGTGCTTCGTCGTTTTCATCAGGGTGGAATTGCAATGCGAGTGCAAGAACCTGAAGGAGTAAAGCAGGGAAGGCCCGGATGCTGACAGACAAGTTCTCGGGGCCCAGATTCAACGTTGCGGAGGAGATGTGATTCCAGTTTGATAGCTCGTCCCGGAACCTTGAGTAATCAATAACATCGTATTGCCATGCAACATTGTTGAAGAACGATTCCACGAGGATATTAATGTGCTCCCTTTGTGGTATCTTCCTTACGAGTTTCACATAGTGAACTGCCGCATCATGGTTCCGTGGCCTTCCACCACGGGAGGCTGAGTCATGGCTCAATGCCCCGAGTTGGGAAACAATCTCAAGGGTCCCTTTGACATTGACAGAGTAACCAAGTCGTTTGGATAGCTCATGAGCAGTGACGGACGTCTCCTCTCCACCAGGCGTGTTGTCGGATGACGACTGGGATGGACTTGTTGACAGATCTGGGGCTGTTCTGGGTTGAGTTGCCAATTTCTCAGCACCCACGTATTTTTGTTCGGTATACTCATAACGGCAAAGTCCCTAAATTTTGTAAGTGTAGTTCAACACACTCGTGGGGGAAAGGGCCATACAGGCTTGCCTCGTCGAGAGCAATGAAAACACGGATGCTGTCGATCGCACTGGTGCTAATCAGACCAAGGTAAGCTACCTGCCAACCAAAAAGCTTACTTTCTGTTTGCGTCTGTGACATTCTGAACATGAGATCACCAGGCGCTTCTGCCTGTGCGATGGGCGGGCGCTGGAAGTATCAACTCCCCAGCTATACATCATGAAAAGCCTAGCTCAGCATATGAAGAGAGTTGAGGGGTTGATCGACACATCGCTGGCGCTGAGGGGATTTGTATGAGGACCGATCCCTGTTTACATAATCGCACATGCACAGGCCACTCGGCCAAACTTAAAGCCAGTTCCCCCTTCCGGTAATTGGTAAGGGAGACCGCGGGCGGCTTGCACAGGACGTCGGCAGCTTTGCCCGGATGGAAGGATTTTGCCATCGGCTGATCGGCTGGTTTTGCGCTTATTACAACAACTATCATCGTCCACAAAGTTCGGATACCGCGCGAAAAGGAAATTCCGGTAACATTAGTGGCGCCTACTGCTGCCGTTCAACGCCCCATGGCAACGCAATCTCTTATTTTTGATGCCTTTGCTGATTGTTCACAGGATTGTGAGTAGAAGCTTACAATGAACACGGTGCTAATACGTACTCTCACCATTTTAATTAAGTATCACGAGTTTGTCACCAATTTGAAGGTTCTGCCTGCATCATCAACTGCAGATGGCAAGATCAAGATGAGTTAGTTTTATTGAAGACTTAGACTCGTTGATTTACACCTTTGTCTGTCCAAACCAAGCCGCGATCTCACCAACGTTCCTATCCACAATATCCGGCTGCTCGTAGTGCTGGAAGTGCGAGATATCAGCGTCCCAAATCAGCTTCTTCTCCTTCGTCGGGATCGACTCATAATGTCTCTTGGCTGCAGCGGCATTCATGCAATTATCACCATGAATTACCAAAGCTGGCTTAGTGAGCTTGGACACACCATCGACCGTGGAATAGCCAAAATGGTCCAAATCGCTCATGACCGCATACCGATTCTCGAAACCCTTCAAGGTCCAGGGGCCATACCACGACCATACGATCGGTCCTGGAAGCCCGGCAAGAGAGCCAACGTTCGGGTCCGCAGCTTTGGGGTCGACAAGAGGTTGGTAGATGACTTCCCCGGTCTTTTCGTACAGGGCTTTGGCCTCTTTGGCTCGTTTGATGCGCGCATCGTAGAGGGCTTCTCCTTGCTCAGGTGTAGGCATCTTCAAAGCTCCTACGTCAACACCTGGCTCGACATTGACACACCCCGAGCAGATCATCCAGATATCCGTTTCGCGGTCGCGGTAGTATCCCGTGACGGAAGCAACAGCGACAACGCAGTCGTCGTAGGACGCCACATCAAGACACTCGGGGCCTCCCTGACAGACGCCTACGAGGAATAGTCTCTTTGCATCCACGTCGCCCCTACCAGCGAGATAATCGAGACCGGAGACCACGTCTTCGTTCTTCATCACAGGGTTTTCCAAGCGGCGTGGCTGGCCGGTGCTCTCTCCGACAGTGCGTGGGTCGAAGATCAAGGCCGCGTAGCCTTCGTCAGCCAGTCGTGTGGCATACTGCAACGGAGCTTGCTCTTTGACAAACGAATAGGGGCCTAGGACCACGATTCCGGGCGGGTTGGTGATGCCTTGAGGCTTGTAGAGAATACCAGCGATGGTCTCTCCATGAGACGGGTAGGTAACCTTCTCAGTAGTGTAGCGGCCGTGGACACCCATTGTGATCTGTAAAGATGATGGATTGGTGAGATGGAGTAGTTGAATAATAGAGTGGGAAATTGATGTGTAGATGCTGATGATTTTGCAACAGATAATCTCTCTGCAGAATCAAGTGGTAAAGGTAGTTTTTATATGCGTATCTCAGAACTTCAAGGCCTGTATTCATGTTGCCTTACATGCCATGTTTCTGTGTTTTCGGCGAAGAGACCCACTATTCTCGGTGTCGGTATCCACTATTTTCGGCGATGGCTGATGAAAATCACCGACAGCCAAGCCTGGCTTGGTTGCATCCGTTGAGCCGATCGACGCTATGGGGATACGACGAGCCTATGTCCGAGACATTCGGTCCAGACAAACTGTGCTGGAGCGCTTAGTACAACTTTGCGCAACTGCTGTGAAAGGCTCAGCTGTTGAGGTTTCCATCGACCCGACGCAAATGGCGTTATGTGATGTAGGGCGGAACCTACTACTTTAGGTTGACAATTCCATAACGAGTAAGGCCACCTCTGTGCCGTCTAGATAATCCTACCTAGCGAGAGCTGGATGAGGGCACTGCTTTTGTCAATGGTGATCAGCGGATACCTGATGTTCTCCATTTTTGAACATTTGCTGGGCTCATGGAGTCCGTGAATGTCTGTAGACAGGAACAGGCGATAGCCTGGAATTCTGTTCACTAATACGCTTCCGAATACTGGCACAAGCCAGACGATGAAGACCGTGGATGGGACTGATCAGGTGGCAACCGATGTGCCTGCCAAGAATACAATTAAGAAACACAGTATACATGCCTCACCAAGCTCGCGGCATTCACTCTTTGCTCAATCTTCAGACAACGACGCCTGCAATTTTCAACCACCAACCCCCCCGCTAATTACCCGACCGCCGTAGTATGGCACGAATACACCACCGCGATAGCCTCCACCAACACCGCCAACTCGACACGCGCGTTTTCCAAAGCCATCGGATTCGAATTCTTGTAATGGAATATCGGCCGGGAACAGTTCGTGCCGCTTTTCGAAAGCGTCGGCGCTGTCGTATACTTGTGCGTTCTTTAAGTCGACTTTCGAGCCGATGGCGTGTTCTTCTTGGCTGTTGAACATGTAGTACGTTCCGGGAGTTGCTTGGCCGTCGCAGTTGGCTTCGGCTACAACTTTCTCTTGTACGTCGGCACAGTAAATCTTGCCAGCGCTGGCACCTTGTACAAATAGAAAAGCTGCCGCTGCAGCTCGTAGGCCGTTGAGATCTGTATGGTGTTTCATGATAGTCGGACTTGAATGCATGATGAAGACTTGTTTTAGGACTGTCGGGACTCGTCGCGGCGTGCGAATTTCTTGAATGCGTGCTGCCCTTATTATAATTCGCTGCCAAGCTGCTCACGAGTTGACACTCGTAATAATGAGACGTGTGCAGACTGATACCCAGCGCTGTTCGTATTCAGCGATATAATCTGCGACAAATAAACTATAACACAGACTGGACTCAATCATGTGCTCAGCTAAAGATGAGTTAAAAAGAAAGACCTCTATGATTTCTACTCAACAGGATTTAATTTCGAATCTGGCGCTGAGTCAAGCCTAAAGAGCAATCAAGTAAGGTTCTGTCAGTGCCAAATCGCATGTAGGGATAGCGGGGAATAAGTACAGTGGTCTCACTGGTTCGTTATGGGATGTCGGGTTGCCCGATCCCCTAAGATGTGCTAAGGTACGGCAGACTGCAAGAGGCACTCTGCTAAAACACTTTTTTTTATATATTAAAGCAGAAATCGTATTTTATAGTTACCCTATTACTTAGGATAGGGTCTAGATTAGTATAATAACTTATAAATAGGGGTTATAGAGATTTATAGCTTAAGAAATACTTTAATTTTATAATATATTAAACTATATAATAATATATAAAATCGCGTAATATCGTATTTTAATATAAAAGTTTTTTTTTTTTTTATAACTTTATTATAAAAATAATTACTACTTTTTACCCTTTTATAAATAAAAATTTCTTTTTATTTAAATTATTAAATTAATAGCTCGTTTATAAATATTATAATATAGATTTATAATAATTTCTAATTTTTATATAAAATATTATTAAACTAATCGACGTTACGATACCTTTTTATAAAGCTATTCTAAAACGACTAATTAATCATAATATTTATATAAGCTCTACCCTTTTTATATAATAAGAACGTATAAATATATAAGCTTTAATATTAATAAAATCTCTTTTTATAAGTTTAAAAAAGCGGGAACGAAGTATTTAATAAATAAAAAAGGAATTAAAATAATTATTAATAATTAATATTTTTATTATATTATATAACGTATCCTTTTTTACAAACGAACTTAACGGTTTTTAAGTAACGATTTATATTAATATCTAAGTTATTAAGAAGTTTATTAAAAAAGTTTAGTTTAATTACTTCTTAACGTTTATTTTATATTAAAATATAATACGATTTATTATTTTATATTTTATAATAAACTAATAAATTTTTTTAATAAAGTAGATAGTATTTTTAATTAATATAAAGAATTTTTATAATATTTTAAAGTACTATAAAGTAGTATATAAAGCTATAAGTTTAGAGAGATTTTTTTTAAAGCTGCGATTTTATATAAAAAAGATAATTACTAACTTTTTATTATTTTTTAAACTAAAATTAAGTTATTAATTATTAAACCTTAGTTAGTAAAAAAGGGAAAAGGTTATATAAAGCTAATTATAACTAAAACTTTAGGTAAAATAACGTATAAAAATGTTCTAAAAACACGGCTTTTAATAAATATTAATATTAAACTAACGATAAAAATTAAATAGGAATTATTAGTTAAGTAAAAAAAAGAGATCGTTAAGAAGGAGGTAAAGGCTAAGAAAAAAGTTAAAAAGGATAAAAACGATAGGAAAAACGAGATTATAATAGTTTAATAAGAAAATAAAGTTTATAATAATAAATAACTTAGTATATTATAAAGATAAAAACGAGTATTCTTATTAATAAATAATTTAAAATAAACTATAATTATATTTATGATTCCTTTTTATTCTTAGTATTACTCGTAATTATAAAGCTATTTAATATTTTAAAATTAATTCTAAAGTTTTTTAATTTCTATTTAACTTATATAATATTACCCTATAGTTTATTAAGTAAAGTAATTTTTAATTAGAGTTTATTACGTATATACTACTTTAAATAAATACGAAAATATTAATACGCTTTAAAATAAAAATAATTAACTTCGCTAAACTTCGTACTTTTAGTTAATATAGTTAGGGAGCCCTTAATAATTAAGGTATAAATTTATAAAGTAACTTAAAGAAAATATACGTTTAGATTATTATTATTTGAAATAGTATTTAATAATTATTAAACTTAGTCTTAGTTAATTAGCTATATAAAGTCTTATATAGTTCGTAACGTAAGTTAATAATATAGTTATTATAACTAATTAGAAATAACGTAAGGGCGACCTTTTTAATAACGAATTTAATAAGAGTTCTAAATTTATATAAAGTTGATAAAATTAGAACGAATTAGTAATATATACGTAAATAGAAATATAATCTAGTTAGAGAGTATATTTATATAAAATAGCCCTTAGAACTTAAATAGTTAGAAGTATTCTTATAAACGTAAGTATATTTATATATACTAAAATATATATTACTTACTTACTAATATACTAATTTATTTTAATAAAGACGATTTTATTAATTCTTAATTTTAACGTTATAGATATTTTTGCTAAAGATTTAGTAATTACGGAATATAATTAGACTTTTTATTATTAAATGGTATTATAAAAGTAGTAATAAATACTAAACGTAAGAACGGTTTTTTTCCCTCGGTCTAAACAAACTTATAATAATATAAATCCCTATTATTAAATAATAATAAAATATTATATAAGTATATTCCGGGATATATAAATAGAAACCCCTATATAGAACTATATAATAAACCGCAAATAAGTATTAATACTAATATAAATCTTAAATTTAAATAGTAAAAGCTTATTATACGTATTTAAAAACTAAATATAATTTAATCTAAGAGTTATAAACCTTTTATAATAATACTTTATTTTACTTAACTAATCTTAAACTTATTATAAAAAGGTTTTATAATATATAAGGTAAAGTTTATTTTAGTTAATAATATAAGCTTATTAATAAATTTATATATAAAAATACTCTTTACTATACTCTTTAATACGGCAAGTAACCTCTAGTATATTAAAAAAGAACCTTTTTAATCGTTATTATATAATTACGAGCTATTTTAGTATTTATTATTATTAAAGTTAACTTTATTAACGAAGTATTAATAATCCTATAACTATAATTATAAATCTTTTAAACTAAAGTTAAAAAAAGATATTTTTATTATTTAAGTATTATTAAAAAATAATTCTTAAATACGAATTAATAAATCCTTAGAAAAAACTATACGCTCTTCTTATTATAAGTCCTATTTTATAAGTTAACGTTCGAAAGTTCGCTTTATAATTTTAGTATTAAAAACTATAAAAATATATATAATAATTATATTATAAGTCTAATTACTTTTTAATTTTATAATAATTATTATTTAATATAATAAAAGATTAATACGCAGTCGTACTATTTTAAAAAAGTAATAATATATAAAATAAGAAACTAAAAAAGAAATTTTAAATAAAAAGTAAATATTTATATATAATTATAGTAATATATAGGGGTATCTTTTTATTTATAAAGTTTTATAAATATATATATAAAAATATAAACGCTTACGGGGATTTATAACGCTAAAAAGGATAGAAAAGTATATAACGATAATATATAATAAATAAAAGTTCTATAATTTTATTAAAAACGTTAAACTTTAGGGGGAGCTTTTATATAGTTAGTTACGGCCTTTTATAAGCTAAAGTAAGTATATATACTCTAGTTTATAGTTAATAAGTACCCTATAACTTTATAAAGGCCTTATTACCTAGGTATTAAGCTTAACTATATTATATCTTAATATATACTTATATAAACTCTTATACTATACTATATAAAAATATCGAATTAATTACTCCTTATTTAGAGTTTATATAAGTTAATAATACTCTTTATAATTCTATATACTATTATATATACCTTTTTAATTATTTTTAACCTACTTAGCTACTTATTTAAGGGCTTTTATTATTATACGGAGGTATATAGTAGGGATAGTACTTAAAGACTTAAGTAGAGTACTAATATAAACTTTATTACGACTTTTATAATTATAACCGCGCTTAACGACCTTAATAAGCGTATTGTAAGCTAATACGAACCGTTAGTAAATTATGAATAAATATAAAGTAATATAGGGTAACGTATAAGTAATAACAAGAGGCGTAACGAGCGTATATTTATATATAATAAATATATAATTATAATTAAAATAGCCCTTATTTATAAAAGTAACGTAATTAATAAAAATACTTTTATTAATTTCATAATAAGCATACGATTTAGTATTAGTCTTAGCGTTACTATATATAGTTATTTAAATAATATTAATAGCCTAAGTACGAGTTACGGTAATATCCGGGGGTATATAATAACTATTTTTAGTAATCTTAGGGTTAAGCTTAATTTAATACTAGGGCTAAATTATACGGGTTAATATAATAATATTAAATAATATAAGGTAGTATATACTAACCTATATAATACTAAAGTTATAAATTTAGTAAAAAGTTTTTAAAAAAGAAAATAAAGAGCTTATAAATAATATAAGAATCCGTATAATAAGGAAGTTGTTATATAAAGGTATACGTATTAATAAAGAGGTAAGAGGTTATTTTATAAAATATAAGGTTGTTAAAGTACTACGTAAGTTAGTATACGGGGACCGTTAAGAGCTATATACTTTTAATACGGGCTAGAACGCTATATTAAGCGCTTATTATAAATATTATACGGCGTACGTAATTATTAAAAAAGGGAGTATTTTATATAAAATTATTAGTATATATATATAAATAGTTAATACTAAAGAAAAAAGTAAATAAAAAGAATTAAATTATAAATAGGTATATATATATAATATATATAATAAGCAAGCTACCTAAATAAGCGAGCTACTTACCTAATTGCGACTATATTATATTCGTAACTAAAAAGTAGTACTTAGAAAAGTAATTTAATTAAAACTATTTAGTATCCTCTTTTTTAAATATTTCTTTAGTAATTTAATATATTTATATATTATAACCGGTATTTTTATAAATATTATATCGTTATTAACCCGTCTTAATCCTTAGTTAATAACTACTATTTCGATACGTTTCCTTTTTAATTTAAGTTATTACCTCTCTTTATAACTAAAGGTCTTCCCTATTAGTTATTATAAAACTTCCTCCTTATTTAAGACGTATTTTCTTAGCCCTCTTACGTCGGCTAAGTAGGTTATTCTCTTCTTAAAAAATCTAATACTCCGATTTTAATAAAGTAATTTAGTATATAAATCCTCGCGCCCCCTTTAATAAATACTTAATAACTTCGATAATCGAAGTTAGGGAGCTATTTTAATAACAGGTAATTCGAGTTTTAATAAGTTACGACTATAATAATACTTTTATTAGGTTATTTAGTATCTAAAAAGTTTAAGTTAGTAGTATTATCGAGAGGGATCCTAGAGGCGTCGGAGTATATAACTTTACGTTAAGCTTAAATAGTATACTCTTTATATTTAAAGGCATAAGCCCGGCTCTTCTAAATCCTCCCTAAATATTTCTTTTTATAATTACTTATATAAATACCTTATAAAACGTAAGAAAAAAGTCCTTTTTTATAATATAAGTATTACCCCGTCGTATTTTTTCCTTAATTTCTTAGCTATATACCGTTTTTAAAAACTTAAAATATTTAATATCTAAGGGCTATAATAAATAAAATAAATAAGCCGGTATATAAAGGGTAACGATATTATTCTTTTTATAATATAACTTAAAATCTATAGAATAATAACTTTCGTATCTGTTAATAATAAGGAGGTAATATTAACTTTTTATACGTAGTTTTATATACCTTTTAAAGTATTTTACCTAATCTAGGCCTTTTTTATTTATTATTTAGCCGTTTTTAAATATTACGATAACTTAATTACGTAATAAACCGGATTCCGTATATTAAGTAGAGAGGTAATATTTACTTATAATAATAATATATAATAGGACGCTATAGCCCGACGAGCTAATAGCCTAAATAATTATAACCTATTTATAATTACTAAGCTATATTATTTTCGTATTTAAACGCCTTTTTATATTTATAATAACTATTCCGGATATAATTTAGTTTATTATAAAGCTAGTCTCGTCGAAATTATAAATATCGGACTTTATAATACCGTATTTCGTAATTATATTCGTTACGAGGTAAAACTACGTATTTATTATATCTAAGTCTTTATATTAGGCCCTTTTATAGTCATACTTATAAAAAAATCGCATCCGGAGCTATAGTTAGTGCTTAATAAAATTAAAAGCCTAGCGCTTCTTAATAAGGGGCGCGTTACGGTTAGTAAATAATTAATTAGCTATATCTTTTATACTACTAATATAGGGAGGAAACGATCGGGAATCTAGGTTAAAAATATACTTAACTAGCTTCTTTTCTTTAAGTATAGTTAATTTTTACGAGTTTAGTATAATATCTTATTATATAAGTATACTTTTTAAATAGGTACTTAAGGTCTTAAGAGGGACTAAATAGATCTTAATTACTACTTAAATACTTAGTTTTAAGGTTTTTTTAATAACTTAAATCGCTAAGTTTAACTAAGTTTCTTTAGTTTATAATATTATAGTTATGTTATAGCGTTGCGTAAGGTAGAAAATAGAAAATAAGATAGTCGTAGTTAGGTAAGTAGCTCGCTTATCTAGGTAGCTCGCTTATTATATACGTTAATTATACTTATAATTACACATATATTAGCTTAAAAAGAAGTATAATTACTAATTAGTAAAAATTGCACTAGTAATTACGTATAAAATTACCTAATTATACTTAATTAATATTTCTAATTAGTAAATTACGAATATTGTACTTATAATTACGTATATAATTAGGTAATAATAATAAAAATAAAATAAAAAAGGGTATAAAGTATAATAAAGCGAAATATAGTTATTAATAAGTAACTATAGGGGTATAAGTAAATTACTTACCTTATTTAAGGAATATTAGGTTAGTTAAAAAGAAAAGGAAATTAATTAGTAATAGAAATTAGTAAAGAAAATATACCCCCTAGCTACCCTACTTTTACTAAATAGTATAACTACCCTTACGTTTACTACTATTACTTACGGTTATAAGTAATTTTTTATAATAATATACGGGATTTATTATAATATTTATTTATATATACGAAAAAGTCGCGCTATTAATACTTAAAATTTATAATAGCCGTAGGTCTATTAAAAAGAACGGGTTTGGCGGAGTGCCTCTTGCAGTCTGCCGTATAAGGCTATCAAAACCTACTACAAAGTACCTGGTTTCATGCACCGATGGTCTTCATTTCCCCGACTCAGTAGACCTGGGCAGCTTTAAGCTAAGTGACTTCCCTCTTCAAATATCCCCCTCTATCTCCCCGCGACGCCCACAATGGGGCGAACTACCATGAGGTTAATTATACGAGTCCATCAAACCTTGCGACCAGAGACATCGCAGTGCGTCGGTAGCCCTCCCGGACTCGCGGCAGAAAGATAAATACATTGGCATGTCCTAAATGGCACCAGAGACAAGTCCCGCTTGCTTGTCATCTCTTTGTGATCACTCCTTCTGAGACCCTTGTTCTCTTACATTCGTTGAAAATGCGCTTCTTTTATTTGCTTCCACTCTTCGCTTCAGCGGCAATTGCTGCTGATCAAGGCAAAGGTTGCGGAACAGTAGATGCTATAGATTGTTCGGGGAATAATATTGTAAAGTGCTACACTTTTCCGGGGAGAAGTGGACTGACCTGGAACTATGTAAGTTTTTGTTTCTAAAACCTTCATCCACCAGAACCATTGGAGCTGACTTCAATCAAGGTCGACTCATGCGCGGACAGAGGACAAGTGTGTAGATCTGGCGCTTGCGACACAATTCCAATTAGTGCCAACCAAGGCAAGGGCTGCGATTTGAAGAACGCCTTCGGCTGTTCTGGGAACAACATTGTGCAGTGCTACACTTTCCCTGGCAGGAATGAAATGACCTGGAACTATGTGCGCAATCAGGCCCTCCATCGAATCGTTCCAATTGAGCTGACTAGGCTTTGTAGTATCAATCATGTGCGGATAAAGGCCAAATTTGTAGCGGCAATGTTTGCCAAACTTGCTAAATATCTTGGGATTGGGTAATTATTGCTTCAGGATATCAACATACTAGCGATCAACTTGTTATGAAGAGAAAACATCAAACCAAGAGAGTATTATCCATGATCCAATTCAGTCAACCAGCATCGACCAGGTTTTGCCTCTCAATGCCTTGATCTTTCTTCGGATCGTTCAGTCCTGTATCGGATGAAGACTACGTCCTCCTCCTTGGGCAATGTCCGACGAGGCTACGTGTCAGCTGGTTAGGCTGGTTATCCTGTGTTTATGTTTTCGCCCAAGGGAGTTGAGTTAGATGTTTTCCTACGTGGCCCTGAAATTACAAAGTCTCATACTGACCTTGACACTCTGGCATCTAATGTCGTAATCGACGCTTCAAGACTTCCACCGGGACCGTCTTGTCTCTCCTTGTAGAATCGTAAATTATCGAACTTAGAGGGAATATCGGAGAGTTCCACATCCGCGTTGATGACGCCACTAGCAACTTCGTTTCTTGCACTTTTGGGGATGCAAAACCCATTAGAGAGTGTGACTAAGGCAGAAGAGTTGTGGTGGAAAGTTGCTGTGATGAAAGTGTTTATTGGGCTAGGCTTGCGGTTCGAGGAGATGGCCTCGAGAAGGATGACGACTTACTCAGATCAGGAAAGCAAGACCTTTGTGCTTCCTTGACAAAGCTGCTCAGTCTCTCCAAGTTGGAAGCCGGACGTCTGTTGATTAAATCTCCATGCTGTTCAATAACCTCTTGCACTTCCAGAAGCAGTTCTAGCTTGTGTTGCGGGTGACTGGCTACCTGGGTCATACAGATATTGTACGATGGTCGTTGTGGTAGTGTGGATGCTTGCAGCGCACAAAGGCATCTGATCATGATTCATCCATCTGAAGTCGTAAAATGTCGAGGTACCGGCCGTCGTCTTTGACGTAGTCCAAAACGCTCGGCGGATCAGACAGAGGTATGAGGTCATTGGCCTTTTTGTTGTTCATCTGCCTTACAACCACGTTCTCGCCATTTTCTGTACTGTTCGACAAGATCCGAAAAGCCTGAGAAGGCTGAGAGTTATTCGTACAAAACCGGGAAGGAAAGAGTGACATTGCTTTGCACCTACGGCGTAGACGATTTGACTAATGATAAACGTGCCCGCTATGTCAAGAAAGCCTTCATCTTCGGTAGCATCGCGACCAAGAAAGCCTTGGACGCTAAATGATGGCAGATCACATGTTGATAGTTACTCAAGCCAAGTCGACGCAGCTGCTGAGGTTGCCTCTGGATCCATGTCGAAATCTTCAAGATTTGAGTTCTATGATGGATTAGCAGTCAATGATTAACATATGACCGCAATGAGTAAGTGTTCAGTGTGACTCGTGGGAGAGACTACTACGTTATCTGCCCGACAGGCACAACGATGCCGGAAGCCCAACTTATTGTTAAGATACAATTTGAAGGAAATCCTCGCGGCGTGAGTAGCCCGGCAGTGTACGTATCTCTAGAGATATCTTTTGGCGTTCAGGGAACGCGCATGATAGAATCAATCGAGCAAGACACAGAATTGCGACACTTAATTTTGTAGTTGAACCGCCCCATGAGATGATGGTTGTTCCTGATGTCATTCCTGATGGTAGATGAGGAAGCATCGTCGAGCGCCCAACGCTGTCTTGGCGCGGGGTTTATGTCAGGCAATTAGGCGGTCCATGTTCGCCGACGCGTATTTACGAGGTTCTTCGGGCCAACACCGGTCACATTCATGGTGCAACCTTGACGGCCCAGGTCAGGTGGTACCTTGATAGATACAAAGTTGAGCGATGGAGACATGGAACAAGGGCAACTTGCATTAGCTTCGGGCATGTTGCAACCATACAATTCTTGCCTCGCTTCATTCAAGCGAACGCAGGATCGTAGGCTCCTATGAGCAGATTTCGTTCGGCAAGAAACAAGCTGTTCCCAGAAGTATGCAGTGCTGTCAAAGTCTTGACTCATAGCTCACAAATTTGTTCATGATCAAGAGCTCTTTCAGGAAAGCGAGATTCTACATCAGGGTTCCGACAGTACCACGATATATTCTGCAGGCTGCAAATCAGCCAAGTCAAGTGGAGGAGCTCACTTTATTCGGACTAAGGCCTGCAATCACTAGACTCATTTGGCAACAAAAGCTATCAAGATGATGGGTGCTTCAAGAATAATTGTAAGACTACTCAAGAAACGCAATGGCGAATGGTCTTCTCAGCAGTGAATTGTAAATAGGTGACGCCTCCGGGCATAATGTGTTTTATCTTGACCTGATCAACGTTTTCTTTCCTTCGCTGGACAAATCTTCTCGGTCTCGACCTGTATCTCTGACGCTGAAAGTTCAGTAATGATGGTTTCTATCCGGCTTAAAAACTATCTTTTGTTAACTCTCGGTCATCACGTCTCGAGCCGAGCCGCGCCTCAGCACCAATTGCAAAGAAGAGCATCTACGGATCAGCACCTGTTCCATCAATCCAACTCAAATGGCGCCTGGTTTGATCAAGTCGCAGCTCTTGACGGAAGCTCTGAATCATCCAAGAACACCAATATCTCCATTGCCATCGTTGAAGCCGGTATTTATGGTCTGGCTATAGGCCTAATGCTGGATAGTGTTGGCGTTCACAACTGGGAGCTCATCAAGGCTAGCGACCGCGTTGGAGGAAGATTCCGAACTATCTTCGTTGGCGATATATCCCGGCATACCATCGAACGGAACACAACACCATCTTTATTGGTGAACACACAGCTCCGACTCATGCTTGGATCAGCTCGTCTCTGCACTTCTCTATAAGAGGTTCAGTACAGCTACTATTGGAGTTGGCATTGGTCAATAAAGCAAAAGAACTCAATGCAAAATGGATGGGTAAATGGATCAAACGAGGCAAATGGGTCTCATTTTTTGAGGGTTGCAAATGGTGTGGCCTGCGGCCCCCAGAGAATTACTTAGTGACCGCTCCGAGTGGGAGCCGGCAGTCCGATAAATCAGATGGTTCTTCACTGATTTCTCCTGATCAAATTCGTCTGCGTAGGGCTTGCTAGCATTGGAACCGGATTTTGTCTACTTTCATGTTCCCTAGAATTTAAATAGACTCATTTATAATCTTGAACAAGTTAAATTTCTCAACGAGAACAGTGTTTGCTTTTGAAGTAAAATATTCTCAACTGCTTGCTATCTTGGCCGCGACGGAGAGCTGTGGAGCTATTCCTACGTCGTGCGGCAAATCATCCGATTCTTAATGGCGTGCCAGCTCCAACCGACTAGGTATCTCCGCACCTTGATAGGCATGGATCAGCGATTTCGGAAGCATTAAAGTATATCGCTCTCCGCCTCTCGCAGCGTCGCGGCGCTCCGCATCTTCTGGGTTGACAAGAAAAGCAAGCGAGAAGCAGAGCATCATGTCTGAACCCAAATCAGTCGCCATCGTGGGCGGTACGTGCAGAACACAGAGTGAGAATTTGCAAACAATTGATTGATTTCTGTCAGCTGGCATTTTTGGCCTCTCTTTGGCCGTTGCTCTGAGCAAACGTGGTAAGCGCGCCTTGCTACCATACCCGGATGTGGCCCTCGAGCTAATCCTCATTTCTCAGCGTACCGCGTAACAGTGTTGGACAGATACTGTTATGATGAGACGCACTATGAGCCCGACTTGAATGGAATTACGCAGGCTGCCTCGGTAGATCACAACAAGATCGTAAGTTTGGGGAGATTGAGTGTACATTCCAAGCTATGCTCATGTAATGTCTCCAGTTTCGAGCTTCTTACGGGAGCAAGCTTCATTACCAGCGTCTAGCATTTGAAAGTCGTGCTGCATGGGAGAAGATCAACGAGAAAAGGCACCAAGAAGATCATGAATCAGATCTCTTTAGCGGGAGTGGCATGCTCCGAGTTCAACCCACCGCCGAACTCGATCCACTTGAGCGTGAGACGCTGAGCAACTTTGAACGAGACGGCCTCAGAGATACTCAATTCGTCAAGAGCGACCCGACTGATCGAGCTCGAGCAGCTGAGCGTGGATGGGAAGGAAAGCTTCTGGATTTCGAAATTCCACAAGCCTTGCCTACTCAGACTTATGAGGCTGTTCTTGACTCAACTGCAGGATTCACAAAATGCAGCGAAGCCTGTGCCTATTTCTACAAGTTGGCTCTCAAACAGGGCGTTGAGTTTCACTTTGGCCCCGGGAAAGGTACCTTTGACAGTATTATCGAAGAAGTTGACTCACCATCACACCTGAAGAAGGCAGTCGGGCAAAGACGGAGTCCTTCATAAAGCGGACGTGGTTGCCATTTGCGGTATGCATACTCTCCTTTACCACTACCTGCGAGGTTGCGCGACTAATAGCCAACAGCTGGATCCTTCTCAACGCAGCTATTGCCTGATTTGTCCTACCACCTTGAGTCGTCTGCAGGAAGCGTAGTCACCTTCAAGGTGGACAAGAACAGCGCAGATTTGTGGGACAAGTACTCCCCTGAACGCTTCCCGGTCATCACTTGGAAAAGTGCACCACGCAACCCGAGCGGTAAAGACACCGGCAGTGTTTACGTTTTTCCTCGGACTGCCGATGGTCTCATCAAAATCGGGTTCCGAGGCATCAAGGTACTTATGCGTCGTCGTGTTCGCTCGTATCAGGCTAACAAGACAACCCCCAGTTTACCAACTTCCAACATGCGCCTTCAGAGGCGGACTTCACTCAGGACGGCCAGTGGAGCGTGCCTCTCCCGCCCGGTGATTGCAGCATAGTCCCAGACCCTGCGAGGGAGGCCATTCGAAAGTTCGTCTCCATCTTCCTCCCGGAGTTCGCCGACAAGGACTTCAATTCGACTAAGCTATGCTGGTACACCGACTCATTGGACAACTTTTTCGTTATGAGTCAGCTCTTACCTGTTTTAAACCTTTTCTATCGGATTAGAAGTCTAATTCGACCGCGGCATACAGCCGACTGCGCAGGGGCTAATTAGGGGCCCTATTTATAATTATTATAACTAGCCTAACCTATAGTTAGAACCTCCTTTTTATACCTATACAAATATTTATATAGTTTAATTAATCTCTTCGTTACTTATAGTTCGAACTAACTACCTTATTATAGGGATATTAATACTAATTAGTAATTAAATTCTATTATTATAAATTAGTAAGGTATTTTACTACGCAAAAGAGACGACTTCTTAATACTATATAGGATAAGAGACTTATACTAATTAACTTTATAAAAGTAAATAAAAAAGGAGGCGATTCTTAAATACCGTACGGAATTAAGTAATCGTAGCCCTTTATTACTTACGAGAGGTCGACGTTTATTATATTAAACTACGTTAATTAACGGAACTACTTAAGTAATTAGTTTTTTTATTATCGCCCCGAGTAGCTTTTTTATTAAATAACTTTTTTTACGGCCGGCTCGTAATTAAAAATTAACTAATTAAATTAGTAAAAAGAAATACTTACGTAACGACTACTTACTTAATTAATTAGCGCAACGAACGAGCTTAATAATATAATATAAAAGAGTACTATATAATTAAAAAAGGGGATTTCTAAACGTAAATATTCTTATTTAGTAGCGAAGGTAACCTTGTGGGAGTTATTAAGTTAAGAAATTTATAGTATATAAAAAAGTCTATTATTATAGGGATTTTATAAGTACGCCCTTAAGCCCGCGATTTAAATAACCTCTTTATAGCTCCCTTAATTACCCCCTAGGTATTACTTAGAAATATAGTATAAGGGACGGTTTAACGAGGGAAGAGGGGATTTAGAAGTCTTAATAGTATTAAGTTAAGAGTATTACGGATCTCGGAGATTAACCTAAGAAAAAAGTAGCTACCCTAAAATAGTCCTACGACCTTCTATTAAAGTTATTATTAACTTAAAAAAAGGCTAAAAAAACGAGGATTTAAAAAAAAAAAAAAGAATCCTCTAAAGGGCTACTAAAGGGCTTCTTTTTATACTAGCTCCCGGCGCGAGATTATTAATTTCGAGAAATCAGTAACTAATAAAGATCCTAAAACTAATTATTATATTTTATTATAATAATATAAACATTTACCGCTACTATTATTAAAAGGAACTACTAGAACTTACCCTTTTATACTAAATAAAAAAGAGGATCTTAGTAAGTACGATAGTTAGCGATTTAGAAGGGTAGTAATAATTATTAAAAATAGTAAAAACGAGAGTAGTAATAAAATAGCGAGAGGAAGTAAGAATCTCTTAGACCCCGATAAATTTATTAAGTAATAAAAGTATAGATTTATTATAATTAATACGTAGATTAAATATATCCCTATTAAAATTAAATACGCTAGCGATTATTAATACGGGCATAAGCTAGAGTACGACCCTTAGTAAGTTAGGGTAAAAAAAAAGAGAACGAAACCCGATCTTAAATAGAATCCTAATCCTTTATAAGTAAGTAAATATTAACCCGGACTATTAGGGGACGTAGATATATAAAATCGCAGATTAGCCTAATAGTAAATAAATTAACGCGGTATTAATTTATTTAACTAAGGTTTATAAGAAAAAGGGGCTATAGGGATAACTCTTATTTTACGAGATTATAAACGACCTTAGCTACTAACTAGATAAATAGTTCGTAAGTATAAGCTTAAGAATTATAAAAGTAGTTAATAAATTCTTTTACGGGCGAGGGGTATTATTAGCGCAACTATAATTACGAGAACTATACGAAATACTAATAATAATAATTATAAAAAAGGAATTCGTATTATAAAACTAGGCATAGGTCGATAGAGTATATAATCGCTTTTATAAATTTAGAAAAAAGGTAAACGACTTAGATTTCCTCCTTATAATTACTAACGGAAATCTATTATTATAAAAGGATATACCGGGGTAAAATATAGTACTAAAAGTACGATAATTAATAATTCTACTTATTTTAATTTATAACTCGTTATTATTATTAATATAAAATTCGGCGCCGATCGGCTAATAAAAAAGGAAATAAACGACCCGAAGTTACTAATAATATATAGTAACGTAGGGATCGTATATAAATACCGAAAATCTAATAGCAAATACGAAGTAATTTATAAACCTTAAAAAGATCTTCTTAAAAGAGAAATTATATTTTAGAGGGAAGTATAAGGTCTTATAAAAAACCCTAACGATGTTTTATAATTATTATAAAAAAGTCGGAATTAGGGAATATTAGTACTATTTAATAATTAATATTATACTTATAAGTAAAGCCTTTAATTACTATTACGAAGCAGTACGTAATCTCGATCGAAACGACTTTCTTAGTATAATTAACGTAATCTAAAGCCGCTTTAAGACTTATAATAAGAACTTAGAGCTCTTATCTAAACTATAAGCAATTTTTTTTATATTTATAACTAGGATAATAGAGGGTAAATTGCGAGTAAAGATCCTCGAAGGGCTTATTAATCGAATTAATAAGCTAGCGAAAACCTAGCTAAATAAGGGGATAAACGAGCGAAAAGTTAGATATTTTTATACCGTAGTTTAGCGTATATTAAAAATAAAAATAACCCTATACTAAGTACTTAAAAACTATAAGACGCTCTACTCGAGGCTAAAATCTAGTTTTAATATTAAAGTAAAAATACTATGCTAAACCTATTTTTAAATATATAACGGCCCTTATTAATAATATTAAGTTAATTAAATATATAATAAGAAAAGAAAAGAGGCTAAATACGGTAATCGCTAGTAAGGAGGCTAAGATTTATTAAATAGGTAGAGATTTAACTTACGGGCAGGGTAATAAAAGAGGTAATACTATATTTATAAAAAGGATAGATATTAGTTAAGTAATTATTCCGAAAAAGAGTATATTAAATCGTACGAATAGTATAAAAAGTCGAGGGTAGTAAATAGTAAAACTAGCCCTCGTTAGTTTAACTAATTCCTTATTATATATAAGGGTAGATCCGGGGGTATAAAACTTAGTAATAGTAGCTAAAGTAGCGGCTTAAAATATATACCCCCTATAAAAAATTTAAAAAATAAAGAAGATCTTACCCCCTATACTAACGAATTAAATTATAACAAAATCGACAATATTAACTACTTTTTTTTTACCCCGTTAGTTTCTAAAGGATATACGAGGCTAAATAAATAGAGGGTAGTAAAAGCTTTTAATAAGTAGGCTTTTATCTATAAATAATAAGGGAAGGTCCCTTAAATAATAAATATAAAAGCGGCTAAAAGGGTAAATCTAATAACACCGAAGCCTATTCTCTTAATAAGTAAAGAGAAGACGCTATCTCTCTTAGTATTTAAAAAAAAGGAATATAGTACTAAGCAAATCTAGGGGTAGCTAAAGGGGTCCTTTTTATACTACTTAAATTACTTAAATACTAAGCTCGTATAAGTATTCTATATAAGCGAAAAGTACGACTTAAATAATTTCTATAGGATTATTTTAAATACTAGGGTATTATAATAATTAATAAGAGGAAAAGGGTAATTCTAAGTGCTATAAAAAATCGCACTAGTAATACTTAATACGTTAATAGCGGGTATTACGAGGATTAGCTTTAGCTTAAATAAGGAAATCGTTACCCTAAGTACGGTAGAAATAGAAACGTACTTCGGAATAATAACTTTCTATATCCTACCCGTTAATACCCTATTTCTCTTATATCTAAAAAATATAAATTAACTAAGTATTATATTTAATAATACGAAAAATAGAATCTCTAGCTATAAGTACTTTAAAATAGTTAAATAACGATAGGGGTACGCGTTTATAAGGCTTATTAACGATACGAAGTTAATTAATTACTTAACGGAAAGTAAGCTTAGATAATTATACTAAAGATTTAGTTACCTATTAGTTACGAGGCTATATAACCTCTTAAAGTATTTAAGTAATAATAATATCGAAATAGGGGCGCTAAAGTAATTAATAAAAGTATATTATTAATATTAAATAAATACGTAGAGCCTACGTAAATTTAAATTTAAATTACGTAATAAGCTTAACTTTAATTAGGAGATCGTTATTAATATTTTCTATTTAAATAGTCGATCGGTCCTATATATAATCGACGAGGCTATATTATTTTAAATAGGGCAATTCCTACGGGATTTATAAGTAAAAATAGTATAGGTAGCTCTACGAAAAAGCTAGATTAATATATACTAGGGACTGCTAGATAGTATTAAAACCGACGCTAATACTAATTTTAAATTAATAAAATTTAAAAAAAATACGACGGCCTATAGTATATAGTTAAATGTTATGCCCGTCGAAGCGCACTATAGTATTAAAAAGGTAAAAAGGGCGTATTAGTAATTAAAAAGAGCGTTTAAAATTATTAAAAAGGAAAATCCTAATTCCGATAACGACGAATACTTCTAAATAGTACTTAAATACTATAACGATACTATAGGGCCTAATGGGCTTATACTAACGCTTTTAATATTTAGAGTATATTTAAAAACGACCTTAGCCTTATTACTATTATTAAATATAAACTAGCGAGCTTAAGTAGTTAAAAAAGTAATATAAGTACTATGCGAGGTAAGTATAAAAAGGTAAGTTAATAAGGTAATTACTATGCGTAATAGGCCCGATATAAGGGTTAATTTAAATATACTCCTAAATTTAAATATATAAGTATAGTACGAAATTACTTAATAATAAGCTAGGCTATATAAATTAATTTTTATTAACGAGCGTTCTTACGTAGTTACGAGAGATCGTAACTAGCTACTCGAGGTATTAATTACGGTAGTTAGACTATATTATATAGATCTTATTAAGGTAATTTTTAGTTTATAAAAAGAAGAAGAGCTAGGGGAAGTTATATAACCCGTAATAGAGGTATAAGAAATTATCCTTAATAAAATCGTTATAGTAGTACTAATAGACGACAAGGAAAAGGAAATTATTAAAAGGGTACTAATATTACTAATAAGACGTCGCAAGAGACTATAATAGCAAGCACTAACGTAGCAATTTATTATTAATAACGAGGTAATTAATACCTTTTATATAGTAAAAGAAAAAGCCGATTTCGAGTTAGTAATTAAACTACGTAAAGAAGGCGTAATTATAATTATTAAAAAGCCGTATAAGGGATTAGATCTTATTAAAATAAACACTTTATATAATTAAGGGGTCTATTAATTTATCCTTTACGATTTAAAAAAGTATATAAACCTCTATATATTTAAATCGTAAATAGTTCGTAAAATTAAAAGAAAAGAAATACCCTAATTGTACGAGAAGTCTAAATACGTAATTTAGGAGTATAATAACGTTAAAAAAGCGACGCTACTTATATAATCGCTTATTATATAGCGCTATAACTAACGATTAATAATGGTACTAATAGTATTACTACGAAAAAAGGGATACGAGATTTAGAGCCGTAATATTACTTAGGTATATACTTAATTAGCTATAAGGCTTATAAAGAAAATCCTAGCTTATTTACTAAAAGAAATAGCTAGTAAGTACTTAAAAAGTACGATTATTAAAGTGCTTAAGCTACTATATAGGCTCGTAGAATCGGGTACTTATTAATAAACTACTTATTACGATTTTTATATTAATTAATTATTAATAGTTACTTCTACGTATAACCCGTGCTTATTAATCGCGGAGTACGAAAGTAACTAATTTAGGATCGTTAGAATATAAACTAATAATATATTAGGCCTATTTAATATTAATTTTATAAAAAAAGAGGATAAGGAGCTTTAAAAAGCGGGCTTCGTAGTAAAGCTAAAAGAGGTCCTTATAATAAATACCCCCCTAGTATTTAATAATAGGATTTTTATAATTAAAAAGGAAACCGTCGTCTTTTAATAAAAAGGGTAGGGCGAGTAAATTAACCTCGTTAACCCGAACGTAACTAATATTAAAAAGCGGTATAAAGCTAAGCTTATGCGAGGGGTATATATTATAAGTATTTATTAGCCTAAGATAACTTTTAATTATACTAAGGTAGTATAGGCTATAGATTTAACTAAATAAAACGTTAAAATACTTAATAAGTAGCTTAAGTAGTAGTAAACGAATCTTAATCGAGGTCTCGTTTATTACCTAATCGACCTTGCGACTAATAAGCTCTACGTTTTTATTAATAAGTTATTTATAAATAATAACGACTTTACTTCGTAATTAGGGTATATTATTATCCTAGTTAACGAGAGTATAAGTAAGAGCGAATTTACTATATATAGTAATATAATTTACTATTTATTAATTAAAAATAAGTAGGTAACGAGAAGTATACTAGCGTCGGAGGTTTATAATATAATTAACGGCGTTAACTTCTCTTACGCAATTTTAATAACGCTAAAGAAAATTACTAATCGAATTAGCCTTTTACTTATTTTAATAATTATCTATACTAATTCCTACTTATTATACGAATACTTTATTAAATTAAGAACGACGAAAGAAAAGAGGCTTATAATTAATATTATAGCCCTTAAGTAATTATATAAAAGGCGCGAGATACTTAAGATCCGTTAGATTAATAATAAAAATAACTTCGTAAACGCTTTTATAAAAGTAATACTAAATAAGGGATTAGAGTAATTTATAAGTAGCGGAAAAGTTATTATATAAATAGAGGGATAGGTTATATAAAAAGAAAAGAAAAAAGGAGGAAAAAGAAACGACTTAGTAAACGGGCCCGAGGTCGAATTATACTTCTAACCGTAGTAGTTAAATTAATAAAAAAAAAAGAAAGTTAGTATTAAATTAGAAATTTAATTTAACCGCGGTATATAGCTAACTACGCAGGGGCTAATTAAGGGCCTTATTTATAATTATTATAGCTAGCCTAACCTATAGTTAAAACCTCCTTTTTATACCTACGCAGATATTTATATAATTTAATTAATCTCTTCGTCACCTACGGTTCGAACTAACTACCCTGTCATAGGGATACTAACATTTTCACTTACCGATCATTTCAGATCGACCATGTGCCTACTTATTCCGAAGGATCTGTCTTCGTCGCGACTGGAGGCAGTGGACACGGTGCCAAGTTCCTTCCCGTGCTTGGCGAGGTGAGTAGCAAAAGCTTCGACTCTTCTTGGCGTATCGTCTGACAATGTTTACAGCACGCAGCCGACATTTTGATACATGGTGATCAGAGTACTTCCTTCATGAGGCAGCACTGGCGCTGGAGGGACAACATTCGCAGGGGCAACGGCCTAGATGAGGGCCCTGAGGGTCCGAGAAATATCGGAGGATCAAAGGAGGCTTAGCCATTAGGATCGCATGCGACTGTGCCTATTCTCGCAAGTCCAACTACTAATTTGATTACTGTCAATCCTTGAATACAAAAATCAAGGATTCTGTTGGTCTTGAGGATGCACGCCATACTTCTAAGAGTTTGGGAATTTAATTCACAAAGCGAATGATCGATGAGCCGTATTACTCGATCCTTTCTCAGGTATCAGTGACCGACATTACATTCCTATGAGACGCGTCAGTCCCCACTAACCAAGGCCACAATGCTTCGGGCCGGTCGCCAAGAAGGCTTGTTCTCCGATATCCAAGAGTCTGACATGGGTATTACGACCTGAAAGTATGATATGTTACGTCTTCACAGGGGTGAATTTGTCGGTTGCATAGAGATCTGCGCAAAACGCAGGGGCTGTGAGCAACCTTGATGTCCTCGCTTTCGCCCCTTGCCTTTCTCACGCATTACCAAAGCAGCTCATTGGTGTCGTCTTCATCTGCTGCTTGTTTTTGCCATTTGCCTGTTTAGGATCAAAAGCCTCATCTTGATTTCACCGGGGTTAGTCCAGCCGGTCAGGGACGATTCCGATCCTGGTCCCAGGCCACCTCTATGGTTGATGCTCTGGAAATACAGACTTGGAAAATCAGAAGAGTCAACGCCAAGACAATCGGTTGATAATGGATGAATCGATGAGGATCTGGGGCTTCTAGGATGATATTTAAGCCGTCCAAGACTCAGTCCTCTTCCGAAAGCTTCTGAATCTGGATTGTTTGACCCTTAACAGCACATTCTGTTGCGAGCATATTTAACTCGAGCCGTTGCGAAATCGAAGCCCCAAAATGTCGAGCGAAACAGATTTCGAGAAAAAGGTCGTAGAGAGCGAACCTATCTCTCATTCCACACCTGATCACACACCTATCGTAACTGGAAAAGCGACGTCTCCAAAAACGCCTGCGGGACAACGACAGCAACATGCCGTCACCAAAGGCGAAGTCGACGATACAACAGTCTTCTACAATCTCAACAAAGACAAGGTTGGAATTCTGTCACCTGAGGTTGAGAAGCGACTTGTTCGAAAGAACTTTTGGTTTCTTCTAGGACAGACATGGTGGATCGCCTTCCTCATCCATTTGGATAAGTCGACTCTGTCGCAAGCCAGTACGATGGGCATTTTCAAGGATGTCGAGATGACCAAAAAGCAGTACAACGATCTTTTTGTGGTGTTCTATACTGGCTATCTCATCGCCCTCTGGCCTGGTGCTTGGTTATCCCAGCGGACTGGTCAAAAACAATTCATCGTCGGCTCCTTACTACTTTGGGCCTTCTTGCTCGGCATGCACCCGCTTGCAAAGACGGGCAAGGAGCTTATGGCCCTCAGATTCATCCTAGGCATGGTATGTGGGCTTCTATATACTTCCACGATGTGAACTTTATCTTCTGACCTTTACAAAATGTTCAGACCGAGTCCCAGATCGTTCCGAGTACCACAATCCTTCACCAGGCATTCTTCCCTCCCAAGAAGAGTCCATGGGTCCAACTTCTATGGTGGGCTTCTGGAAGCTTGGCTAACGTCTTGCTTACCATGGTTCCCTACAAGCTTATTCTCCTTGATGATAGTCACGCTCTTGTTGGTGGGTTGTCATCATGGAAATGGCTGCATATCATCTGTGTCATTCTTACGTTCATCGTCTGCGTGCCTCTCGTGTTCTTCTTGCCCAACTCTCCGGTAGAAGCAAAGTGGCTTTCAACAGAAGAGAAGATACACACCATCTCAGCCATTCGCGAAGCCCAATCTGGCATCAAAAACTCTTCCTGGAAGTGGTCTCATGTTCGTGAGGCTTTCTCGGATCCCAAGAGTTGGCTGTTCATGTTGGTCTCCTCGCGAAATCGGTACCTCTAAAATCTCTGAACAGTCTAACGTTGCGATAGTTTTCACATGTTCTTCAACGAACTTCCGAACAACACATCGCAGCAACTGCCGCTGATCATCGTCGGGTTTGGATTTACAGCCGCTGAAAGCGCTTTATTCAACATTGCCAAGCCTCTCATCGGCTCACTCCTTATCCTTGTTTCAGCTGCTATGCTCTATGGAACTCGACTAGGCACCGGCTACACGTGTGCGATCTCTTACATACCATGCTTTGTTGGGGGTATTATCGAGGTGAGCTTCCTATGCCGCGAGGCCATTCTAGTACTGAATCTTTTCAGCTGGCATCGCCCTGGTCCAACAAAATCGCTCTCGTCGTTGGCACACAGATTTCTACCTTCAAGCCCTCTTATCTTCTCGGTCTGTCTTGGGCTGGTACAGCAACAACCGGCTACACTAAGAAGCTAACAGTGATGTCCACATGTGTTGTTGCCGCAGCAGTCGCAAACATGATCTCCCCTGAGTAAGCTCTCTCCGCGGCCACCATGCTTGGTTCATTGACTGATGCGCTTTCTCAGATTCTGGCAGCCCAAGTACAAGCCGCGCTACCGACTTCCCTGGGCCTTCATGACTGCCTTCTGGTTCATTTCTCCAGCAATGTGCCTGATCATCCGATGGTATCTGATCCGCGAGAATCGTCGGCGTCAGCTAATCTTGGAGAACGACGAAAACCGTGAGGAGCATGAAGTTCTGGACACGGGCGAGGAAGTCATCCAGGTCCACAACGAAGATCTTGATCTGACTGATCGTCAGAATCTCAAGTTTATCTACCCCTTGTAGACCTGCGATGGGGATTTGACGCTGAAAAGAAGGGGAACTCTGGGAAACTCTGGGCCTACGACAAATGGTGCCCTCGAAATTGAAGGTCTTGGAGGCGCACACGTACCACGTCAACCAGAAGTTCCACATCGAGGACAATGGAGTTTCTCTTTGTTCCCATTCCCTTCCTTTGCGTTGAGATTCCCATCGTCTGCCCACCTCGACCGTTTCAAGAAAGGTGAAAGACAGCACTTTACTTTGTTGTCTTGGGAGAGTCGGGTGGCGGCGAAAAGTTGACTACTGAGGCACTCGACCCAGTAGCTGGATTTAGCTAAATGATTCAGGGCAATACATACTCATGACGACTTCCGTGGAGAGCGGTGTCTTCTGGTTTCATACGTATTGTCCACGGGAAAATCCCTTTATCAACTGTAGTTCCTGTATCCTGAACTCACCAGTCACAAGTCGGCTCAATGCGTTTCAAAGTCAACAAGTATGCTGCAGCGATCGAGGCTACGTGTCTTTCTGTGCCATCTAACGCAACGACGTCCCCAATACGCGAGGTCTGGGGGCAAAATGCCTCCACAACCCCTGATATTGCTAGAAAGTGCGGGATAAACCCGTTCTCGCCCCTTGTACATGTCATGTGCGATTGACGAGATCGCGGGTCGTATTTGATTGCCCTCGAGTCTCGACTCCCAGGGTGGACTCTGAGCTCGGATTTCGGCGCCGCCGGCCGAGTGCTGCAGAGATTCCCCTCATTGTAACCCTCACAGTTCTTCCCCGTGGGGTATGCCTCAGCCATTCTGACTGGTCAGTCAACATCTTTTGGTACAGATTTCCATCACAGCCCCTCTCGTCCTCGTCCATAGTCCATCACCAACTTCGGCGCCGAGGCCGAAAGAGGTCCCAGATACTCGGTCGAGTTGATACTTTCTTCGATGAAGAGATGGATCCATGTCCCGATCAGCGGATGAAGATGCCGGCAAATGAGTCTGGCAGCTCCACATGCAATGACGATGGCAAAGTACCGCCGCCGCCCTGGCGCGTTGTCATATCTTTAAAAGATGCGCATAGTCTTTCAAGGTGTTCCAGACCGACTGTCCGTAGAGAACAACGGGACAGTAAATTCATAATTGGCATCATGCTATCCGCAATGACTTTGGCGTTATGGCTTCTGCCTACTACGAGCGTGGCAAAGGCGAATTTTAGCACACAATGCGACTCATTACCGACCTTGATCGCATCTCTCGCTAGCAACATCGGAGTAATTACGACAAGCTCCATACCGACTCACTCGCTCAACGTATCTGGAACTTTCAACCAAGTCGCATTCTGTCGTGTCAACGGCAGCGTTCCATACCCGGTAAACAATAATATCTTTTTTGAAGTCTGGCTTCCAGAAAGCATCGCGTATAATGACAAGTTCCTAGCTGTCGGTAGGCTGCAAGATCATTTAGTAGATCCGGGATCTTGGTTAATAAGTGGACAGGCAATGGCGGCTTGGCTGGTCGAATCGACTATGCCTCAATGCTAGAAAACGTCAACAAGGGCTTCGCAACTTCGGGGGGGGACAGCGGTCATCTTGCTTCAGATAATAACGACGGCGATGCATACCCAGGTGGCATCTACTTGCCGTTCCTTCACGACCAGAATCAAGTCCTTGCATGGATCCGCAATTCTATCGCGCTCTTCACGCCTGTAGCGAAAGAAATCGCAACGTTTTACTATGAAAAGTCTCCGCAACATACCTATTACAAGGGATGTTCGACCGGTGGAGCCCAAGGCTTTGCACTTGCTCAGTATCACCCTCAGCTATTCGACGGCATTGTTGCCGGCTGTCCGGGTAATTGGTACTCGCATCTGGCGCTGTCCTTTCTGTGGAACCAGCAGGTGACTCTGGTAAGTTCATGCTGTTCTAAGTCTATGCCTGCTCTTGAAGGGCATGATGTTATATCTCTCGGCCCAGGATGAAATTCAGTAGTTACTGCTAACACCTCTCAGGGTGCTTCGTTCTTGCCACAAGGATCACTCGACTTGATCGCAAATGCCGTGTTAGACAAGTGCGACACGCTAGACGGTGTTGAGGACCGAGTCCTCGAGAATCCACTTGCATGCACATTTGACTTGGACAAGCTCGCTTGCACGACGCCCGCTACTAACTCGTCACATTGTTTGACATCTGAACAACTCACAGCTGCCAAGAATATATACGCGGGACCCCGCCATTCCCTGAGCAATACCAGCATCTACCCTGGGTTTGGTCTGGGCAGTGAGTCGGAATGGATGATGCAGGAGGGTCGTTTGTCCCTTTCGTTCTCTCTTCCTCTCCTGCAAAACATGGTATTCGACGACTTGAATTACAATGGCAGCACATTCGACTGGGCTAGCGATGTGGATGCGCTGGATCTCAAGGTTGGAAGCTTGATTGACTCCGTCAGTCCCAACCTGACTTCCTTCAAGAACAGGGGAGGAAAGCTTCTTGTAACGCAAGGATGGGCCGACCCTTTCAATGCGGCAACCTGGCCCATTGATCATTTGAAAGAGATCAGTCAGGTGACAGGTGGCGATCGAGATGAGTGGTTATCTTTATTTATGGTTCCAGGTAAGTTTAGATTGGTAGCCGCCATTATGTGGCTTTCCTTGAGCGCGCGATTAATGAGGTTCTTTATGTAGGTGGTGGCCATTGCGGAGGTGCCTCGAGTTATACTCACGTTCCCGGGAAACAGAACTCCCTCGAAGCCTTAGTCGAGTGGGTGGAGCAGAAGAAGGATCCTGAAGCCCTTTCGGGAACATCGCCCGCAGATGGAAGCGATAGAACCAAAAGGCTATGCCGATGGCCTCGTACGGCCAAGCTTGTAGGGTCAGATGTTGACAGTTGGGAGTCATTTGTTTGCGAATAAAACCCTGGTGCGTCAAGTGGTTTCTAGATTGAGCTGCATGCTCTGAATACCTTATAGAGTCCTTATGAGGATGCTAGCGGCTTGGATGCAACGATTGGAAATCGCCAAAGTTGGCAGCGCCATCTCAAGTGATCTGGGGTTCTTCTCTGTTTCCAGATGCTTTGGGAGTATGCTCTACTGCGTTCTCAATGCCAACCATCAAGTTGATCACAATTAGCCAAAGAATCTAGCGGCTTAAGCAGGAACAAAACTTTACATGGCATGCCGAAACTAGAAAAACATCTGGTCTCGACTAAAATGCTACATTGACTAATTCTGACATAATAAGCCCTGGAAAACAATATATGGTGGCCTGGCACTGCTACCCTGTCGCACTCGGCATGGCCTTGAAGGGATAAAAACATTGGTCACGTATTAGAACAGCCATGTCGTCAAATCACAACTGCTACTAAATCTGCTAGAGGCACTAGGTGGTTCGATTTCAAGCCCCAGGTTTCACCTATAGAGCGGATCATGCCGACTCCTTACTTTGTGGATAGGTGCCGAGGATTGACGAGCCTTTACGAATAGTCCGAACCGTTCGCGACTTTTAACGGCTTTCCCTAGGTCCCCGCCAACATCAGATACTTAGGGTCTTCCGAGCACTTTAGCCGCTTTTAACAGCCCTGGAGCGGCGTCCATCCTGCGTCTCTCCCGCAGAGCCCTCCATCCTCTGTGAACTTCTCAGCCGTGCCACCTGTTTCCGTATTCGAGGCTCTGGCATAGAAACGGACCTATCACTGGGCTTATTTCCAAATGAAAGGTCCTCGCTTGGTCAGACACGCCTTGTAAGATCCTATCGACTCCCGTTAACAAACCATCATCTGTGTTTCCCACTCCCCGAAACTCAGGCTGTTCCGAGGCGCGAGAGGTTCGCATGCGCGATGACTCTTTTCCGCATCAATTAAGGGTTACATTCATTTAATTATTTGAGCTTCAAACGTTTCATAAGGGTCAAAGAATTTGATCAAGAAATTTGATCGCTCTAGTTTGAGATACGAGCCCGGTTTTCAACTCAAAGGTCAACGCCGTGGCCCATCATAAATGTACTCCGTTTACCATTCGCGCCCAGCAACTCCAATCGCATGACCGGATATTATGATTCAATTTGCAGATTCGATGATACATGAGCTAGCGCTCGGTTCCGGGCAGGAGACTTCCCTGGTTTATCTGGAGTCTCTAGAACTTTTAGCTTGCGTACAATACATATCATCTGACATCAACTCCAATAGATGCTTGTTGCTGTCAAGTTGCTCTAGATGACGGAGGAAAACACAACAAGGCGCTGAAACTAGCCACCATTCGCTTGCCATTTGTGTATCGAGGTACGGTATATGACCCTCTTCCAATCGCAAGGATCAGAAGCATAGGACGGGAATGGCCACCTAGGTATTTTAGGGGGCGTCACCAAGAATTCTGTCCAGGCCTAATTCCTGGATGGGAAGTGGACTCCATAACGTCCCTTCCAGCTCGTCAGTGACCGTAGCACTGTCTCTGAACCTTTGGGGATTGAATTACTAGGGGCTTGGCCATTGTGTTATCGCCAGGGTCACATCAGAGCTGCGATGAAACTTCTTTTCCAAGTTTACAGTCCTGCGCGTTCTGGACGCAGCGATAGTGGCTTCCATATCATCCTACAAAGTGAATCCTATGGGCACTTGCTGATTCCTACCGTTCTCGTGTGTCCGCTGACGAAGTGACTGAATCACAAGTCCCTTCGTCAGTGCTATAGATGCAATCTCAACCAACCCATGTTGAAGGCCACATCGGCGCTCAGGGGTTTCCCTCGCTTTCTCCACAAAATCGATCCCGAGCAGGTCGTTTATGCTTACCGTAGCGTGTTTGGAGGATTTTGCTAGAGCTTTTGTCTAAAGCAGGGATTTCATCCGAGCTCTAGCGTTTGCCGCTTTCTGTTGGCAATCTAAACCGAACTCTTGGCTCGGAATGGGCGCCTACATCCTGCTGCTAAGCTCCACAAGCATGTCTAGCCTCAACTTCGTGAACCAAATTTTGATTTACTTGTGCGTGTGTGTGTGCTATGGTTAATACTTCTACTCAACATTATATAAGGCATGTGCTGATCGCATCTACAGGCTTCTAAACTCAGCACAGCACACCAACGTGACTATCCTATCATTCTTCTTCCTACTCTCTCTTTATCATTCACTCTTTACCTGACTTGAAGTCATTCCATTCTTTTCCGCGTATCTCCAATCGCAGATATGAAGGCCACTGTTGTTCTCTCCGCCGTCCTTGGCTTGGTCTCCTCGGCCTCTGCTCACTACACGTTTGACAAGCTCCTCGTCAACGGTGCTCAACAGGGTGGTGACAACACCTACATCCGCAAGCATCAAAACAGCTACATGCCCACCAAGTTCAAAAATATCCCTTCGGGCTCTATTTCGCCGACTGATGCCGATTTCTCCTGCAATAAGGGGGCCACTGCGGCCGCAAAGGTCTTCACCGTCAAGGCTGGCGACAAGGTTGGCCTCAAGCAGGCCTTCGGTGGCACCGGCATGCTTCACCCCGGCCCCACCCAGGTCTACATGAGTCCGGTCAGCAATGCGGCCTCCGATAAGGGCACCGGGACCTGGTATAAGGTCTCCCAGTCCCTGCTCTGCAAGGCCGGCAACGCCGAGTCTCTCCGTACTGGCGCGTGGTGCAGCTACGGCGAGGACAACGTCCACTTCACCGTCCCTTCGACCATCCCCAACGGCCAGTACCTCGTCCGTGGCGAGCACGTTGGTCTTCACGGCGCTCACAACGGCGAGGCTGAGTTCTTATTACGTAATAGGGATAGTAATCGCACCTCACAAAGTGCCCGTTACGTACTAAAATACGTATCTATCTTAGATATCGTATATATAAACCTTTTTTTTTTTTTCTATTTTAATAATTAAGCTACTTTTATTATACTCTATATACTTATTATTATATATTATAACTCATAATAGTTATAAGCCTAGCTCTTAGTTAAGATCTTATATTATAATAACGTACTTATTAATATAATTCTTATAATTTTTTTAAAATAACCGACTTACTTATACTTACTTTAGCTTAAGCTAAATTAACTAGCTATAATAGTTAAATTAAATAGTTTAATATATTTTATACTATAAATAAGGGTATTAAGGTTTAGAAATATATTAACTTAAATATTCTAAATTCTAACGTATTTCTTAACCCTTCTATAGCGCTTATTTTACTTTTAGAATTTAAATAATTAGTTACGACTTATAATAAAAAAGAATTACGAGCTTATTAAGCCCGTTATAAGGCGTTTAAAAACGACTAAAAAAACTAAAAAATCCTTTATTAATAGTTTTTAAATATAACTCTTAGTACGAACCTTTTAACTTTTTTAAATATAAGTAACTTATAAAACGAAGCCGGGTTTCTTTTTATAAAGCTAGTTATACTATTTACTTTACGTAAATAAATCTATCCCTATATTATATTTATAAAAAGGATTTATATACTTAAGAGTATTTAGAAATAATAAGAGCTTAATACTAAATATAAGTAACTTATAGTTTATAAACGTAATATTATTAATACGTATATTAAAGTCCTTACTTAGTAATTAGTAAAATTAGTTAATACTATATTATATAAATACGTATTTTAAAAAGCTATTAAGAACGGTACTAAATTTAATATATAACGAATTATTAAATATCTAAAATAGGAATTTATACCCCCCGAACTAATAATAAGGAATGTAGTTTAAGAGGAGTATTAATAAGCCCTTAATAAAGCGAGGACTAGAATTAACCCTTAATACTAATATAAAAAGTAATAATTTACTTATTTCTAAGTTAAAATATATAATATTTTAGAAATTATTAAAGAGATTGCTATATTTAACTTTTTAGTTATAATTAAGTTTAGACTTAACTTTATATAAAGCTAACGTATATATAAAACTTTTAGCGAATTAATAGCTTTTAAAATATATATAAGGACCCTTAAGAAGATTATATATATATTTAGCTTAGTAACTTAGAACGTATATACTAAATAATTTTTAAATTAAAGAGGGGCTTATTTTATTTTTACTAAACGCTCTAACTTAGTTAATAATATAAATAATAAGAGTAACGTTATATACCCTTATAATTATATATATTCGTAGCGCCCTATAGTATATTAAAAATTAAAATAGGTATTTATAAATTAAAATATTAATAAATTATTAATACGAATACTAAAGAGCTATGTAAAGGAAGTCCTCGCTATTATTAAATTAAGTAAGTAGAAATTACTTTATAATAAGCTTAAGAAAGCTAGTTAGTTAAGGAACAATAAAACCCCTAAGAAACTTAAGTTTTTAAAAAGATCCTCTAACTAACTTATAGCGAGCTTATTAATAAACTAAAACGAGGGCTACGTAGTTATTATATTTATAAAGAGTTAGGACTTAAAAATAAACGTAATTTTTAGTACTCTTATAAGTAATACTTACTTCCTTTTTTAAAATACGGTAATAAATAGTTATAAAATAATATATTTAATTAATAATAAGAGCTTATTTAAACTTAAGAGTTATATATTATTAAGTAATAAAAACTATATTAAATTAGGAACTATTATACTACTTATTATTATATATAATATTTATATTATAAAGGGTATCCTAAATAGACTTAAAAAAAAGGGAACTTATAATCTAAAGCTCTAGAACGTTATTTATATTAAGGGATTTTATATTAATATAGTCTTAAAGACTTTACTAAATAAAAGCGCACTTTAGTATTATAGTTTAGATTATATTTTATAATAGGGAACGCTTTATAAGAGTATTATTAAAAAATAACTTATTTAAAAGAATAATCTAGTTTTTTTTAAATATAAGCTCCTCTAATCCTATCCTTTTTTTATAAACCTTAAGCGTATTTTATAAAGCTTAATTAGTATTATATTATTAATTAGCTATAAAAAATTCCGTTACTTATATTGATATACTTATAAGAGGTTTAATAGCGCGCTTTTTTAATATTTTAAAATAAATTATTTTAGAGAATTGTAAAAGATTAGGCTATGAGCACTTAACTAGCGAGGCTATAATGTAGGTATAGGTATATTATAAAACTAAAGCTTACAGAGTCCTTTATAAAGGCTCTGCTTTTTAAAAAGTTCTTTCGTAATAAGATCCATATACTAATTACTAAGTTATTAGCGTCCTATCGCTAGCTATATCCTAAATCTATTATAATTACTCCCCCTTTACGTAACTTTGGTCCCTAAAGTCATTACGTAATATCTTTTTTTAATACTAATAATAAAGCTATTAACGTCGTTATTCGTAATAAATTCCGTAAGGCGTTAATAATATCCTTTCTTACTTAGGAACAAGGCATTGCTCCTATCTCCTTATTTAACGGATGCCTTGTTATTATTATTTAGTAATAGCGCACTAACTAGTTATTAAGTTAGTAATATATATTCGTAATAAAGTATTCCGACCGTCGTAATATATAAGAGCCCGCTTAACCTCGCGGTTATTATTATTACTAAGCTATTAATTATAATAAAAGATTTTTTATTTATTACTAGTTACGTATTTACTTTTTCTTCTTTCTTTTTATTTAGTAACCGTTTTGCGAATTCTTTTTTATATAATTATACTTTTCTTTTTATAATATTCTAATTTTATATCGTTTCCTAATTACGACTCTCTCGCTATACTATTACTAAGTATCTGCCGAAATATCTACTATTTTGCGTATTTAGGATATATTTAATATAGAGTATAATCCTAAAAAGGGCTTTTATAGTCTCCGCGGTAGTACTCCCTATATACGCTACTTAGCTAGTCTATATCGTAATATCGACGAGCTTATTTATATCGCCGGCGCTTACGTTACTAAGTATATTATTTATTAAATTAATAAAAAGAAGTATTCTACTATAAGTCGTTAAGTCCTCGCTAATCCGTTACTAAAATATTAACTAACGATGTTTTTTAAGTTCCCGAGGAGCTATATAGCGCTATTTAGTTTATTTAAAATACCCTTATAGAGTTTTATAATACCGAGGAGTAAGGCAGCCTTAACTCCTATAAGCGCGGCCGCGTTCTTTATACCTTTAGTTATATTATTAGCACATAGGAAAAAGTAGCTACTTATATTACTAACCCGTTAGTAGGTAATAAAGCGAAGAAAGTCTATTTTAAATAGGCTACTCTCTAAGAGCTTACTACTAACTACGAGTATCTAAACTTATTAATCTTAATTATAGTAAGTCGTTAGTAATCGTTCGGCGAATTTTCTTTTTACTAACTTAGATTTCTTTTCTTAGGCTAGTATCCTTAATATTAATAATAAGACTAAGATTATTTCCTACCTTAGTCGCTTCTAGCCGGCTTATTTTTATAATAATAGCCGTGCAACCGCTCTACGAAATAACTTTAATACTCTAGCTTAGTATTATAAAGAGACTCCTAAGGGCGTTATTATTACGCATATCTAAGAGTTTCCTATTTTCCTTACTTTTTATAAACGCGTTATTAAGTTCTTAGCGAATAAGGTACTTATTTATATTATTACTATATATAGCGCTACCCCTATTTCCTATAGTCCTAAGACTCGGACTTTTATTAAGAAGCGTGCTCTTATTACTAACTATATTCCTAATAGTAATAACGAGTAGGACGATTTCGGGTTTAAGTTTAATAAGTCCTAGCGCGAGGATACTAAATTTAAAGAGCTTAGTAATAACTTAAAGAATTCTCTTTCTTAGCGTTATAATAAGCGCCGCTACTTTAATATTAATAACTTACTAATCCCTACTTATAACGCTCTCTTTAGTATAGACGAGGGTACCCTAGCCCTTAGTCGTATTACTTTAAATTTTAATAAGGTTAGTATTACGCTCCTCTCGCTCTAAGTAAAGGCTTTGCGACGGCTTAACGAGGTTATTATTTATATTAAAGTTAAAGCTGCGGGTCGTAATAAGTAGTTCGACGTTACTAAGTTCTTTACGAATATTAATATTACTAAGGTCCCCTAGCTCGACTAGGACTACGAGAGCGTTACTTTAAATAACGTCCCCTATCCCCGACCCGTTACTAATAATAATAGCGTTACGGCCCCTACTTTACTTCTTACTTTACCTCTTATTATAGCTCCCGTTATGCTTCTTATTATAGCTCCCGTTATGCCTCTTATTATAGCTCCCGTTATACTTCTTATTATAGCCTCTAATAGTAACTAGGTAGCGAACGCTCTGCGAACCGCTATTACTAATATATATAATACTCTATACGACTTTAACTACCTCCTTTTTACCCGTTATAGTATTAATAAGGTTAACGGCCTTATTTTAAGTAGTTAGCTAAGTATGCATACGAAGCCTCCCCGCTTTTTACTTACCGAGCGGATTACTATTACCAATTATTAAGCTTTAGAAGTATACGCTAGAGCCGCTATTATTATTATTAGTATTATATAGGTTACTCCCCCTGCGTAGCTAGATCTTAGCAATCTCTTAGTAACGTATTACTAAGGGCTATAATACTATATCTTTTTCTTAAGGATTACGCTAGCTAAATAAAAAGGGTTTTATAGTATATTATTAACTAACTTATTTTTAGTAACTTTTTATTACGAACTTAACGTTTATTATTCTATTTTATATATACCCTTTTCTTATAGCGTTCGAATTTATTAATTACTTCTACTACCCCTTTAAGATACTTAATAGGCTCTTACGTATTATACTTAGTAAGCTACTTAGCCTATTTAACGAGATATCGTAAGTTTCCTCCCTCGCCTTATATCGCGACGATTTTTTTAACTTTTTAAACGTCTTATTCGTTTTTTAACTCCGGGAGATTTGCTATTTAGTTACTAACTATTTAGTAATTTCCTTATAGCTTAAGCTAGGAAACTAGGAAAATATTATATATTCTCTAATACTACTTTAGTAAATATACTTAGTAAGCTTATTTCCCTACCCTTTTAGCTATTACTATTTTAATATATCTTAGTATTAGTTTATTATTCTTAAATTATATGTTTTTCGTTAATAGGCTAACGACCTCTTTGTGATTAAACTCTTTTAGGGTATATTTTCTATTATAATAAGCTACTTAGCTCTTAGAAGCTTATACTTACGCTCGCATAGCCTAGGCCCTAATCTCCTTAATTTTTTAAACCCTTTCCTAAACCCCCTAGACTATAGCTTTATAATTAAGTATATATTTAACGTACTTAGGGTAGTAGTTATATAGTACTATATACGGGGATACTTTTATAATAGAGTATTAATTATTATTATATATAAACTTAGCCTCTTTTAGCTGCGCTACTTACCTATTTAGTAAGCCCTCGGCGTAGATCCTTAAATACTTTTTTAATATTTAATAAGTTTATTTTATTTAGTTATTTATTTATAAGTAGTACGCGGTAAATAGTTAGCGACGTATTACTCGTTCCTTAGCGAACTTTTTTTAAAATATACTTATAAAGAGCTTATTTCTATTCGTAATAATACTTTTAGGCGTACCGAACTTATATTTAACCTCCCGGTATAAAATACTTACTATTTATACTACGTTAAGTATTTTAATAGTAAATAAGAACTTTACGAACTTTATTATATAATAAATAATAATTATAATATTATCGTACTCTACGCCGTTACTATGAGCGCTCGGTAACAGCCCCGTAATAAAATCTATAAATATTTCTTAAAATAAGTATAAGGGTAGTAGTAGTAACTATAGCTACCCATACGGCTTATATCTTAGGGTTATAACTCCTAAATAATACTTATAGTTCTTAACGTATTTTTAGATATCTTATTAGATATTTTCTTAGTAAAACTTCCTCTAGATTAGCTCGAGAGTTTTCGTAGCTCCTATATAACTTACCCTATAGTCGTCGTAGTATTAGCAAAAGATCTCTATTTAAAGAGACTCTACTTAAGGAATAACGAGTCTTTTTTTAAAAAATAGTATATTCTATTTATTAAGCGAATATATTCTTAGCTCGCTAGCCGTAGCGCGAACTTTTACTAATTATAATATATAGAACTCGTCTTTAGCTTATAATCCTCTAACGAGCTCCTTAATCTCTAGCGAGAAATAGGAAGCGAATGCCGTTTTGCCCTTTATAAGCTCTTTTATAACGGGGCGTAAAATATACTATTTTAGTATAGTAACCCTAGCTTTATTTAACTCCTCTTTATCCTTACTAAACCGTTAATAAGCGTTTATTAATAACTCTCTTACTTTTTTATTTTAAGTCGTTATAGTAATAACTATTACTATTTTATTAGTGCGCTCTATAACACGCTACTAATATTGGGGAGAGGATTCCCCGTTCCTAGAGCTAGCCGATATCTAGCCGGGATTGCGAAGGGAGGCCTTAACTACTTAAACGTATACCTTAGTAATATTATTTTATTTTTTTAAGCTAATTATCCTTTACTAAACGTCGGGTAGTAGTTTATTAATAAGACGTAGCTTTTAGGTTAGTATAAGGAGGACGTCCTTATAAAACACTTCTCCCTTTATATAGTCTAGCTTTCTAAATAGACCGTCCGCTAGGTTCGTTTTCCTTAGCTAGTATTCTAAGTTAAAGTTAAATACTAATAGTTTATATACTTATTTCGCAAGCCTTCCCCGAAGGTCCCGCGCCGGTGCGCCGATTACTCCCTTAAGTACTTAGTAATCCGTTAGGACTATAAACTTTTATAAAAAGCCCTAGAGGTAGTAAGCCTAGTGCTCTAGCCCTTTTATTATAGCGAGTAGTTTTTATTAGCCCGTAGCCTATTATTATTCCGTATTCGTAAGTTTCTATAACTAATAAGTAACGGGTTACTATTCTCTATTAGCTTATTATAATAAGATTACTATAATAGCTTTAACTAAAGCGTCGGTTTTTACCCGTATAATACGTTATAGGTTTTAGTATATAAGTATAGTTACCGAGGTAAAAACGACTTTTAATTAATTAAACGCCTCGTTTACTTCCTTAGTCTACTAAAAGTCCCTTATCTACCCCTTTTCTATTTTTAGTAATACTATTATCAGTATAACGATGCCCGAGTATTTAGTAATAAACTTCCGATAGAAGTTATAAAACCCTAGGAATACTTAGATATCCCTAATAGACTCTAGCGCCTTTTAATTAGTAATCGTTCGTACTCGCAACGAGTTAATTTCGATTCTTTTTAGTATAATAATATAACTTAAAAACTCGACCCTCTTTTAATAAAACGAGCACTTTAATAGTTTAATAAAAAGCCTATATAAACGTAAACGTCGGAGGACCTTTTTAATATCCTCTGTATACTACTCCTTTATTATTAAGTAGATTATTAGATCGTTTATATATATTATATAGTAAGTATTTAGTAAGTTAGCGAGCGCTTAGTAAATATATACTTAGAACGTTGCGGGTGCGTTCGTTAGCCCGAAAGGTATAATAGTATACTTAAAGTAATTATATTAGCTCCGGAACGCTGTTTTTTATTGGTCTTTTTTTTTAATTTGGATATAGTAGTAGGCATCCTTAATGTTTATTTTTAAGATTTATTTCGCTCTGCGAAGCCTATTTAGGAGCTCGCTAATGAGTAGTAGTAGGTATCGATTTTTTATAGTTATTTTATTTAGCTTATGGTAGTTTATATAGAGGCGTAGCGTGCTATCCTTTTTTAGTACGAAGAGGATCGGTACCCTAGCCTTATTAATTAAAGGTATAATGCGATCGTTTACTAAGTTTTTAGTAATATACGCGCAAAGCTTATTAAGTTATTTTTTATTTAACGGATAAATAGGACTATATAATAGTTTAGTACCTAGAACTAGGTCGATAAAGTGTTCTACCCTACTATATAATTACGGTCCCTTTACTAACTACTCGTTAAACGTCTTTATTTCTAATTAAAGTTTTAGTAATAGACCCCCTCGTAGTTTAGTCTCTGTTACCCCCGCGATACTTTTTATAGTAGCGATATATAATATATACGCCCTCTTATAATTTTTAATAATATTACGAGCTATCGCCTTTAGTTTAGCGACTAAGATAGGCTTATACGACTATATATTCGTCGCTATATTAATACGAATACCCTCTTAGCTTATCGATAGTTATAATAATAAGAGGTTTACTATTTTTTTATCCTTATTAACTATAGCGAATAGTTGCCGAATCTTCTTTAGCTACTTATAGTAGTTAATAAGGAAGAGCGTTAACTAGTAAGCTTTCCCCTAGCCTACGGCTTTACCTTAAAAGTCCCTTAATAAGGGAGCTATAGTAGTAGCCGGGGTTAACCCTAAGTAGGTTACGAGCCTAGTGCTAATAATGTCTATTTTAGAGTATATATCTATATTAACTTCTATTAGCCTTTTGGTAATACCTCGTAAAACTATTGCCCTGCCCTTTATAATTATTTTTATTAATACCCTTTTAATACTTAGCGTAAGCGTATTAAGTATATTACTTACGCTTACTCGTTTTTTAACGAGTCGACCTTTATAACTCTCGGCTTAGTAATAACCCGTTAAATAGTTATTAACGTTAGCTTCGATTAGGGGTACGTTAGCTTATTATCGCCCCTATTTCCCGACTTATTTTTTTAGTACTTATTAAATATATAGCCTATCTTATTATACGTAAAGTACTTAATATTATTATTATAACGCTTCTACGATGGCTCGGCGCGAGTACTTTTATTATATAGCTTTTATAATATTACTCCTAGCGAGTCCTTAGAGCCTAGCCCTTTAAAGCTCTCCCTGCTCTTTTTTTTATAAAAGGGGGATATTTAACGCAGTTACTCTAATAACGGATATAGCCTTTTCTTACTATCTTTTTACGACTAGTCGCTACCCTTTTACCAATTTAACGACTATAATTTATTAGCCTCGTGGGCTATATCGCGTGCTTTCTTAATTAAGACCTTATAATAAATTAGATCGTCCTATAGCTAAGATAGTAGTCTAAAAAAGAACTAGTATACCTCTACTTTTAAATTCTTTATATTTTTTATACTTAGGTTATAATAAATTGCTAATTACTTAGTGAAGAACTAAGTAGGGGTCTAGCCCTCTTTTAGCCTCTTTATCCTTAGCTTTCTATAGTATTCCCGTTCCTAAGTCTCGGGGTCTACGTATTATTAGTAAATAAACGCTAAGAAGTTGCCCTAAGAGAGGGGATCTTAGAGGCTCTTTTTATAATTATGCTATTACGTTTATAGTAATAGGGATATTTTAAATAGGGCCTATTCGATATACTATTTTATAATACTTTTTGCGCAAAGCTTATTATTTATTTCTATAATAATAATCTAGTTTACTATTTAAGTACTTATAGACTTTTCTCCGATCGGTTTATAGTTATAGAAAGGAGGCTTTTTATATTCTCGTTAATTTAAATACGTTACTAGCCGCTTAGTAAGTTATTAGACAAGCTCTTTGTATTGACGCCGTTCTTAGTTTTAATTTTTAATTATTATTTTTATCGTTTTATAGAAGTAGGTTATTATTAGGCCTATAGGGTTTACTAAACTAGCTATCCTAGTACTACTTACGCCTTTATACGCACCTTAACCTCGTACATCCGGTAATTAGTTATTAATAAACGCCCCGTTTATAATAAATAAGGTCTTCGGGGTATTAATAAGGTAACTAGCCTATAAAAGTAATCTACCCCGATTGTCTTTTTTATTTAGTTCTTCTATAGACGCTAGTATTTAAGTAAGACTCGCCTTATAATAGGCTCGTTCTCCTAGACGGAATAGGGTTAAGTAATCAACTCTAAATAGCTATAGCTCGTTAGTACTAACGGCTCTTTACTAATAACTAAGCGTCGTTTTATCAACGTTCCGTTCGTTTTTATAATTTATTATTATTTATATTAATTACTCCGTAAAAGTAAAAGCTTTAGAATTATAAGAGATTAGGCTATAAGTACTTAATTAGCGAGGTTATAATATAGGTATAGGTATATTATAAAACTAAAGCTTATAGAGTCCTTTATAAGGGCTTTACTTCTTAAAAAGTTCTTTTATAATAAGATCTGTACACCGGTCGCTGAGTTATCGGCGTCCTATCGCCAGCCGCATCCCGAATCTATTATATATTTTAGACCTAATACTTTTTATTAATTATTATATAAGACTCGAGGTATGCGTATTAAACCTTTATTATAACTTAAGTATAAAATATATATATTATTTAAAGCTAAAATAGTAATTTTAAAAGGACTACCCTTAAAAAGAGCCTTATAGCTATAGTATTATATATATTAAGATCTCTTCTACTTCGAACTATTTCTTAGTAAATAATAATATATACTTATAGCTTTTAATAAATATAATAAGTAGCTTAGGGGGTTCTTTTTAAAGATTAAAATAAAAGAGAAAGTACTTTTCGTATTATAAAGCCTCGAGGTAGCGATTTATTATTAAAAAGGGACTTTAATTTATTTTTTTAAAAGTAATAATAAGACCGCTTTTTTAATTATAAACGTTAAATATATATATAAAATATAGTATAGCGAGCTAGGAATTAGAATAGAACTTCTATTTTTATATATAAAAGAACTTATAAGTAACGCTAAAAAAATAAGTTAACTCGTAATTACTAAAGCTTATAAAATACGCTTTTTTATAAACCTCTTTATAAATTTATAGGACGAAATAGTATTAGTAATAATTTTTATTTATAATATTACTTTATAAGAGGCTAATAAAAAAGATTTACTTATTATAATAGAAATTAATTAGTAAAAGCGGTATTAATACTAATAATAAACGGGTTATTAAATACGGGATTTTAAACCGGTTACTCTATATTTTAATAGCTTTTATATATATAATTACTAAGTATACCCTTTTTATAGGAATTATAAGAGGGGTATATATTAAAAAGAGTTTAAAGTACTTCTTTATAAATATATAAAATACTTAGTTAGATATATATTAAAAACGTATAACTTATATAAGGTCTAAGTACCCGCGCTTAAGTAAGTATTTATTATAAAGAATATTAAGTTTAATAAAGAAGTTTTTTATAATCCCGTATACGAGGAGTAAGCTATTATAAGTAAGTAAGTAAATTTAGTAATTTAAAAAATATAAGAACTTTTTAATATTAATAATAAGTTAGTTTAAGTATTTAGGGAAGTAGATTTAGACTTTGGAAATGCTAGTATTTAAAAAAGATTTATAATTAAGGATAGTATTATTATTAAATTTTTAATTATTTAGGACGCTAAATAACTGATAGATATACTTTAGGGTATAGTTAATAAGGTTAAAAAGGTTGATATAGTTTTATTATTATTATTATTAACTTTTAAAATAACCCCCTTATATAAGCTTAGAAATAGGGGTAAAGAAAGAGATATAATAACTAAGTTATAAATAGCTCTACGTAGTTTATAATCCTTTTTATAAGCGCTTATATATATTATAAAGGTTCTTAAGCTTTTAATTTTTAATAGCTCTTAGTAAAACGCTAGAGTACGTAATAAACGAAATACAAATTATAAAAAAAATAATTCCTAATATTAAAGTTAACGTTAGTAAAGAACCCTTATAATAAACCTCTATTATTATATAAGAATAGAGCTTATAAAAACTATTTTATTAAGTACTAAGTAAAGCTCCGTTAGGTTTTAAATATTTAAACCGGGCCCGTAGACCTCTATAATACTTTAATAATAATATTTTTATAACGCTCTTATATTTAAATATAAGAGATAGTAATTATTATAACCGTTTTTAGGACTACTTTTTTTTTTATACTTAATTAGTAAAAAGCTATAGAAGAAAGTAATAGAAAATATATAATACTTTATTAACTAATAAAAAAAGTAGTTTATAAGACTTATTTAGAGCGCTCTAGAGGAGTTTAAAAACTATAACTTATTAAAGTTAATTTCTAAAGCTTATTAAAGAAGTTTAGTAATATTAAATATCTCCTATTATAATTATAAAAGCTACTTAGGGATATTATAAATATAGAAATGAAAAAGCTAAGGGATATTAGTATATAAAAAGAGGTTAATTATAATTTTAAATAAGGGATCTTATTTTTATTAAAATAGGTATATATTTATAAATATAACGTTAATAACGAGGTTAGTAAGGTAAAGGTACGTATATATATAAAAAAGGATATATAACTACTTAACTTTTTATAAAATACGTACGTTTCGATACTTATTATAAAGGCCTTTAGGCTTATAATAATAATAACTATTTAATTTAACTTTAGAGTAAACTAATATAATATTATTAATATATTCCTTAATATACTTTTTAAGAGCGAGAAATTAGTAATTATTAAATTCCTAAAGGGATATAAAGTTATTAATAAAGTAAATAAGCTCTAACGCGCTCTATATAGCCTCTAAGACTTATTAATTCTCTAGTTTTAAACTTTTATTTTTATATTCCGTAGTATAAGTATAATATATAGTTATAAAGAGATCTATATTTATTAAACCGTAAATAGGAAAGTAATATTAGTATTTTATATTAATAACTTTATTATTTTATATTATTAAAACGACTAAAAAGTAGCTTAAGGGATCGTTAATAATATAAAAAAATATATTAACTTTAAAGAGAATAAACCGATTAATTACTTTTTTAGAGTGCGGATTTTATAAAACCGTACTATTTATAAAGTTTATTTTATTTATAATATATATATCGAGCGAGTTACTAAGCGCTTCGACCTTATAAATTTATTATATTTAGCTACCCCTCTTCTTTAAGAAAAGTTTAAACTAAACGAGGGGTAGGTAATAAAAGAGGAAATAAAGAGTTATTAAAAAAAGGTCGGGAGTATACTTTATATAACTATTATAATTAAACTAGATATTATTTTTATTTATTCGTAATTATTACGGTTCCTAACTAACCTAAGCGTAATTTATGTTAAAGTAATTAATTATTATATTTAATATTTTTATATAACGAGATATTTTATACTCTATTATAGTAGTATATTAAGTATATAATTATTATTTCTAGCTAGAGATACTAGCTTTATAAATAATAAAGTAATATAATAATTATCCTAGGGATATATAATATTCCTTTTTAGTAGCCTAATTTAATAAAAATTAGCATACTAAGTAATAATTATAATATTAACTACCGAAGCTAAGCTTTTTTATTTTAAAAAAACTGTAAAAAAGACTATAATTCTAAAGCGCTTTTTTAAAAATATTACCCTTAACTTAGAAAAAGTAGAGTTAGTTAATTATAATAATTAGTAAACGATTTAACTTATTATAAGAAAAAGAAAAAGAATAGCTACTTAACTTTATTATATTAATATATAAAATATATAGTTAAAATAAGAGTATATTAAAAATAGTTTCGAGGTTATTTATATATTAATAAAATATATATTAGTAAATAGACTTATTAAAAACCTTTTACGAGCTAAGTTCGAACATTTTTATATACTTCTTAACTTTTATAATATATAAAAAGTTATTATAAATAGTTAAAATAGTTAAAAATAATTAATTTAGGCTATACTTAAAAAGATTTAATACCTAAAAATAAATAATAAATAGAACTTAAAATGCGGCCTAGAGGCTTAAAATAAATAAAATAAAAACTTTTTATAGCTTAAAGGCCTAAACTCTTAAAATAACCTTATTTTAGAAGATATATATATATATAAATAAGACCTGGGCTTATATTTATTATTTAAACTCTTAGTTTATAAAATACGTAATTACTAAGAATATAGCGTTATTAAAAAAGAGGGTTAGTATACGTATTAAAAAACGTATTTTATATATTTTAAAATTTATAAAACTAGAAGTAGCGGGGGTAGTAGGGGGTATAGGAGCTAGAACGATTATTAAGCTAATAACTTAGAATATAAAAGCGAGTAATATAATAAAAAGTTAGTTATAAATAACTATAATAAGTACGAGAGAGGACTAGGGGTATATATTAAAAAAGTCCTCTATATAAAAGCTAATATAATTTTTATATATTTTTTAATTATTATATATTTGGTAAACGATATTATAAAGCTTAGTAATATTTTATTAAAACTATAATGCAAAATACGCTTTTTAATAATAAAAAAGGATAATATATTTATAAAAAAGGGAGCGCTATTTATAATAACTTTAATAAGGGCCTAGGTTATTAATTATAAAACGACTAATATATTAATATACTCTTTAGCTAAATAGCTAAATAGCTATTAAAGTAGTATATATACTAACTACTACTTTTTATAAAATAATAATTACTATTCTTAGGGTCGGTATATTAAAGGGCTATTTTAAAATAGGGTAGGTACTAGATCTCCCGTTCTTTAAAAACCTCTTTTTTAAGCTTTTTAAGGACTAAGTATACGTTAAATAGGCCTAGAATAATAAAAAGAATTATACTTATTAAAAAGAGTACTTTAGTTTTTTAATATTCTTTTTTATTTCTTATTACCTTTTTAAAAAGAGCTAGCTTTATGTTTTTTTAAATTTTAAAATAATATTAAATATAAACTCTTAAAATAATAAGTATATAATATACTTTTTTTAAAGGGTTTATTATTTAAACTATTTTTATTTTTATTTTTAAATTCTAAGGGGGGGATAAGTAAAAGCCTATTAGAGCTTTTATTATTACTATTTATTTTATTATTATTTTTATTATAGTTATTAAAAAGAGCTTTAAACTTAATAAAATCCTCGGCATTTTAATTAGTAACCTTAATATTTTTTTAATCAGGGAGGGAGAGCTTAGTAACTAGGCTTTAATAAGTAAATAAGAAATTATAAGGGGGGATAATAACTTAAAAAGGCTCGTTAGTATTATTACTTATTTAAACTCTTAATAAACTATATAATACGTATATAAGAAGTATTATAAAAATTATATAAAACTTATTATTATTTTTAAATATATTAAATATTTACATTTAAAATAAAATTAGTAAACGATTTAATAATATAAGCGCGCGTATATAATAAACGGGGGTATTTATAATAATTATAAGAGGTTAAAAAAAGAAAAAATAATAATAATTAAATAATATTACGAGAATTTAGATATACGTAAAGTAGCTAGGTAGCCTCGCCCTTAGTAATTTATATATTAAAAATAGTAAAATACGTACTATTCTAAATTAGGATTCTATTTATTTTAAATAAAGGGATATATTTATAATAAACGCGGTTTAAAAAATATATATCCCTTATACTTATTTTTTTTTAATTTATATTTAATTAAATTAGGCCTTTATAAGGGTATTTAAAAATTCTATTTTAAGTATAATAGCTCCTTAGTAATAGTAATTAGGGGGTATATTACGTAATAGGGATAGTAATTATACCTTATAAAGTGCCCGTTATGTACTAAAACACGTGTCTATCTTAGATATTATATATATAGACCTTTTCTTTTTATCTATTTCTATTTTAATAGTTAAGCTACTTTTATTATACTCCGTATGCCCATTGCTGCGTGCTATAACTCGTGATAGTTCTACTATGCCTGCGCCCAGCTTGAGGTTACTGGAAACACTGCTACGACCATGCCTGGCACTGGTGTTAAGATTCCCGGCGTCTATAAGCAAGCTGATGCGGCCGTTAACTTTAGTCTTTGGGGCAGCTCAACCTCCTATAACACCATCCCTGGCCCCGATGTTATCCCTGGCGGCACCACCCGCGGCAGCGCCGACGGATCTTCCGGCGATAAGTCCGTTACCGTCGCTGGACCCAGCTCCGCCTCGTCGGATGTTGGCGCCAAGGCCGACTGCTGAGCGACAGCGTTGACTAGGTAGTCAAGCTTTGGGCGACACAACCATCAAAAACGTTTTTGGCTTTTGAGGTGTCGTGATAGCCGAATGACTCTCTGGTCCATCACATGGAGGAGCTAGAGGCCACCCTTCTTGAGGACTCCTCCGGAGTGTAAGTATTTTATTCCATGTATGCATATATTCAGTACATACTTGGCAGTCGGTGATTGCGGGTACACAAAAAGAATCGAATTGCATTCGTCAATCTAAGCTCCATTTCTTCCTGAGGATGCCATCGATGCTCTTATCATCACATTGGTATTAAAACCCAAAGCGTAATGTCCGGACCAATTGAGGTCCTCGTCGACAAGAGTTTTCCGCGCAGAACCGAATTCTCAGGCTTTGTTGTGAGACGCATGAGTGGTCTGACTCTGCATTTATTGAGTGGAAGCCCGGTGAATCACTTGATTTGTTTCTATGAGTGAATTGCCGCATTGGTGAAAATTAAGTCAGCCGCAGTCTGGGCACATGCGAGTTGCTAGGTTTATTTCAATATTGTTTTCTGGTGTTGCCTGTGGTTGGTCCAAAATGACTTGGTGGCGTCAAGTCCGCGACAAGAGATCTTGGCGGGGAAATGACTCGATTCAAACATTTCTCGACTCGCATTTCACTTTTAGTCCTTCGGATTTCAACAACGACGATTGAGACTCTGCGACTTGCTTCGTGAAGACGATCACTAACGTACGACATGGCAGCTGCGCCAGGGCGAACTGCCCACCAACCTACCGCAAGGGAACTCGTGGAAGGGATTGCCGAGGAGCATGGCATTGTTTCTGAGAGCGACTTGACGGAGATTGGAGCCATGAATCAACGCATTCGATCTGTCGTAGAAAAGGCTCTATTACAGAAAGATCAACTGATCGGTTCCTCGATTTTGACGTATGCTACAACCGCTCATCAATTAGGTCTGCTCAGTTGCAACTTCGACAGCTGCTAATCGTGACTGAAGCTTGGCAAAGAATCTCAACACTAGTCATGCCCGCTTTGTCTTCGAACTTCTTCAAAACGCCGATGACAATAAGTTCGTTGCAGCAAACAGTCGGGGTGTTGAGCCTTTTGTAAAGTTTAGTGTGTACCGAGAACGTATCAAAATTGAGTGCAACGAGGATGGCTTCACCTATCACGACCTCAAAGCCATCTGTGCGATTGGCCAGAGCTCAAAGAATCGCAGTCATGGTTACATCGGGGAAAAAGGTATCGGCTTCAAATCCGTCTTCATGGCTGCCTACAAAGTCAACATTCTCTCGAACGACTTTTCCTTCAGCTTCACCCATCGAAAGGGCGACAGTGGGTTGGGGATGGTTACCCCTGTCTGGGAACCAGACTTTATCCCGCAGTGTGAACAAGCTTCAAGTTCCATTACACTTCATCTTCATCAGTACGATGACACTTCTCTCTCAGAGGCGGCGCGGCAGAGGGAGGAAATTAACAGAGAGTTCGAAAACCTTCCAATCACAGTTTTGCTTTTTCTGAGGAATCTGCGACGCATCGAAATCCAGTTTCACGACGACAATGACACGGAAACAAAACGAGTGGAGTATTCCTTCTCAACTTCAAGTTCGAACACTCTCATAGAGAGAGTATGGCTATCCGACCGTGAGTCTTCTTCCGGCGAGACTGTCCAGAGAAAGCATCACGTCACACGTCAAGTGATTCGAGATGCTCCTCCAAACGAAAATAGGGAGCTTTCTGAAGGCAATGGCCGTGCGGATGCTGAGACTGAAGTTATCCTGGCTTTCCCACTTACCGATGACTACACCCCCATCATTGATAACCAGCCAGTTTTCGCGTTCCTTCCAATGATGCCCTTGGGCTTCAAGGTAAGTAGGCCTTTGCAGCAAAGAACTTTCCATCCACAACATTGCTTCAAGCCTGTGCTGATTACAAGCAGTTCATCATCCAAGCTGATTTCGTCACCAACTCGTCTCGCGAAGGAATTGTGATTTCATCTGCACGTAACTTGGCAATCAGAAATGGTATCGCGACTTGTTTCCTCAAAGCCGTGGAGGAGATGTGCCAACATCCCATGTTGCAATTTCAATGGATGAGGTGGCTTCCACAGAGACATTCATACCCTTGGGATAGCTTCTGGAGTGGCTTGCTCGAAGACATTGTAAGCCGTATCAAGACGAGCAAGATTCTTCGCACAAGGGGGAGTGGTCACCTGGGCGGCATTCACTCGCTGCGTCGCCTACAGTCCAATTGGCTCGACGAAGCTGGGACTCCGTTATTCGACGACCTTGATGCTGAGATCTATGTTGCCGAAGAATACCAGATCAAGGATCTAAGCTTACTTGAGCCGTACGGTCTGAAATGGCTGTCAGCAGACGAGAGAATAGCTCGGATGGAACGGGACCTTGGCCAACCGGCTGGTAAATCAAGAATGAAGAATCCGTCCACCAGTACGCAATGGCATTCACTAGCTGCCAGTACGATTCAGAGACTCGTCGCTACCGCGTCCCCACAGAGCCTAGCGAGAATTCACACTTTGGACATCATACCTCTAAGGGATGGCAGTTGGACCTCGATTAATCAAAACAGACGACCCATTTACTTCCCCTTCTGTCGGAATGGTCTTGAAATCCCCGCAGATCTTCCCTTGTCTCTCATCTGCCCAGAGGCATCTGCTGTCGATGATCGTTACAAGCTCTTTCAACTGCTCGGTGTTCAAACGGCAATGGTTGAAGAGGTCCAACAATTGATCTTTGAAGCTCCAGTCCCGACTTCGAAGACCGAGGGTACTCTGCTAGCATCCGTCAACAACATGAAGTTTCTATATTCATCTTACCACCATACTTCTTCCGGTGTAGAAAGCTCAACTGAAATCACTAAGCTCTTTGTCTTTGATCAGACAATGGAGATTCAGCTACCTCATCGCCAAGATGTCTACCTCGCCACAAGCGGTCCCTATGAGCCTTGCCGTCTTTTACAGCCTACACCAAATCAGCCAGATGGGTTCTTTGTGTCATTTTTGCACGATCAGTACTCTGAACACCCTCCAGAGACACCGGCGGGATCGGAGCAGGCATGGTTTGATTGGCTTGAGCGTGTTCTGCGAATACGCCGTCGGCTGAGACTAACCTCTTCTACGTCTCCGGAAAGTCTTTCTCCCGAGCTCGACTTTGTCCGCATTTTTCGTCCCGAAAGCTTCATCGAGGCACTTCAACATCATTGGATTCTGCTGAATCATGATGACTCGAGGACCTCGAAATTCCTTCGCAACCTTCGAGACCTCAACATCACATGCAAGGACGGCAGGGACTACCCACTCGCGGAGACGTTTCTGCCACTGTTAGAGCTCCAGGCTGTTGTCTCTTCGTACCTTGGAGATTCAACAATCAGCTTCCTTCAAATCGATGAAGCCGCACATTCTGCCTCATATCATTCAAAATGGGGCTTCTTAGTCAACGAGCTTGGTGTCCGAGCTCGAGATGACGTGAACTTGCGTTTGTCAATTCTTGAAAAGGTTATTGAAGGTCAGCCACAACAAGGGAGCTATAGAAAGATTCTGGGTCTCTACGAAATGATACAACTTCGGTGTGAGGAGTCTGCATCCAAAGATCAAGTTGCCACAGTTGTGAGGTAAGGAGCTACACCCCAGTTTCCAAAGAAATTGACAAGCGACAAGTAATTGATAAGACGTAGAAACTTCTGCCGCCAGAGACATTGCATCTTGGTTCCCATATACAACAATCAAGAAGAACAAAGAACGGCCCCTCTTAGAATCTCTGCAGTTGAGGACGGCATACTGACCTGGAGAAGGCCGGATACCTGTGTCTGGGCAGCCCCAGGTGTTCCGTACGCTTACACTGCTCTTGAAGGGCGATTCACGAACGATTGCTCCGAAGATCCTGTGGATTCTCTGGAGAGGTTTATGAAGGTGACACTGGGAATAGGAGATTGGGACGAAAAATGCTGCATACAGGAGCTGAAGCACATGAAGGGTGCGAATTGCGATGATTTCGACTGGGTTGTGGAAATTTACGAGTTTATTCACGCCTGCGACATGTCAGAAAGTCAATTGAAGGACTTCAGGTATGTTTCATAGCTCATTTTTAACGAAAGGTGTCTGACTTTGTCAATTCCAGGACCCTCTTCAGGACAACGCCTCTCATATTCGTTCCGAATGGCGAGACGTTCAGATGGTGTACAACAGCCGAGTGCTTATGGTCAAGCGGGGCTAAGATTCAGGGACGAACGACTCTCAGCTCCATCTACGAAGACTTGGAAGACTTCTTCGTCGAAACACTCGGGGTACAAAGACTAACTCTTGCAATGGCATGCGATGAGCTTCTGAAGAAGGGGACTGAGCAAACAGCCGCCACCATTGCCGAAGTTAAAGAAACAATATGGGCGGTGAACACCCTTCTTCAGACTGCAACGTTGTACCCTGACCCAGAGCAGTTACTGGAAAGTGCCATATTTCCCGTTGAATATCCAAATGGGCAGGTCTGTCTCGAGACTTTTCGCACACATTTCGTTATTAGGGACCGCAAACCCTTAGCCACGATATTTGCTTCTAAAGTCAAGTTTCTGGACTTTTCTCTTGATGAAGTTCATAGGCTCAGTAACTTCTTTTCTTGGTTAGGTTTAGATTCCCGATATCTCTCCTCTTCCGTAAAGGAAATCTCTACTGTTGCCAGCGATTCTCAAATCAGAGTGCAACGTCCTGATAGAGATATTAGAAGGAGAGCAGGTGGAATCTCTAGGTATTTGATAACAGACTTCCCTGCCTGAACTCTCATTCAGGTGGTTCTCAAGCTGGAAGTTTCACTGACCTGGTAACGACACTAGGGTTGCGTCTCACTTCAACAGTCCTCGTTCGGACGACGTCCATGGTCTATATCACACACTCTGTGCCACCGAAGTATTCGAAACGCATGGAATCTCATCTGAGATTCACCTTGTTCAGGATGGTAAAGCACACATCCATGCCAAGTCATCAAGCGAGCTTCACATCCGAGAGGCGGCTGGTCGCTTACAGATATACGTCCCTCTGAGCAAAGAGAGGCAGGATTTCTGTTATCACTCGAGTCTTCCAAGGCGTCTTCTGGAGTGGGTCATGACAGAACCCGAGACACAAATTTGTGGTGCAATACCACACCGAGCCATCAGTGCAATGAGCTCAGCTCTCAACGCACCGATCCAAAGCGTGTCACAGATCCTAGAGGCAGAAGGGATTATTGACTTGGGCGGTATTAATGAAGACGATCAAGGCCAAGAGTTCGAAGAGAGATCTGATGCCTCGCCTCCACCGGTGGCAGACTCTCAACGCCAAGGTTTCGCGGCTGAGATGCCCATAAGACCCTTCTCTTTGACGGGGCCCCGTTTCGTTTCAGGACCTGCTGTTACTCATCCTACATTTACGCAGCAGACAAGTACTCCCGCTTCTCCTGATAGCAACAGAAGTTATCGCTTGCAGCCGAACTCACCTGTCGATGCAGCCGCCGCAAGCCTACCACCAGACATCTTTCATTTTGGGGAAACTTCCACGACACCCACTGCTACGGCCTTGCCTAGACTCGATGCGTTCAGCGCAGAGTATCTGAGAATACTCAACAACGTCATCTTTTCTGCGCGGCGTAGATCGTTTCCTGACTTTGATCCTACAAGAACAGGACAGTCAGCAGAATGTGTCTCAAGCCCAAGTTCCAATCCGTGGATACCTTCGGGAAGTGACAAGAATATCGGCGCCGCCGGCGAGCTCTTTGTGAGTACAGAGAACATAAGACACGCTCGCTTTGTTTGATACGTTCCTCGATGACTACTCACGAATCTTTACTAATTGGCTTCATTCAGGTTTATGAACTGCTCTCACATCTCAATCCTTCACTTCCGGGATTTGGCCTGGACAATTGGCAAAGTACGATGCGAAAATATGTAGCAGTCCATCCCGAATATTCCTGCGTGACTCCTTGGGAAGGTCAAGAGACTGCCGACATCGTCTACGACGACAGGTTTGGAGTTCTAACCGAGATTCTTATCGAAAAGGGGTATTTGGAGCGAACCAAGTGGATCGGCAAGAAACCGCAATACTTGATCGAAGTCAAGACTACGCCCGGCGATGCTGCAAGGCCGTTCTTCGTGAGCAAGTATCAGTACAACAGGGTAAGGCTTCGAAACCTTTCGCAACAGGTGCTTTGCTCAATTTGGCTGATCAACGTTCCATGGAAATGCACAGATGAGGTCTTACACAGATGCGTCAACGTCCCCGGGAGGATCTTGCACAGTTTACATGCTGCTTCGAGTCTTCAACCTTACTACGTCGGACATCGATTTCAACGTCTACATGGACCCGTATGCTTTACAGCAGGACGGCACACTGATCTTCACGGAACATACTTGGCAGGTGGTCCCAATGCAAGGCAATAGAGCTGCTTGATAACTTTGAGTTTCCTGGTGTTTGGAGTGTCTGAGGCTAGAGTTCGTAATTGACAGGGTCTGATTGAGAGCATTGCTGATTCCTTGCTTTGGTCGCCCTCGTCTTCTATCAACCAGATAGTTTACTAGATTTTACTAGCCACTTCTCGCATTCAGATGATTCGTATGGTTCTAATTCCATCAAGACCACAATTGTTCGATAAGCTTCCATCGGCGTTATGTGTCCCATTCTGCAGCATCTCAATCTCTTCTGCATCGTTGGTTACTGCCAGCCCAATCCTCTTGAAGACCTTCCTCTTCTCATCTACGGCCATCAGCAGAAGGCACCTCACAAAGCCATCAGGTTCATCCTGCTTCTGTGCGATAATGTAGTATAGCGATCCTGTGGTATTCTCGTCGTTGAAGCTTTCCTGGCCAATGTCCATGTGTACCAGAGGACCAATATTCCGTTGCGGATCTTTCCTCGATGCTATGACAATGACACCGTTGACTTTCAGAGAGAGGAACCGGCGTTGGCTGCCGGACTTCACAAACATTTCGAAGGGCAGCACACAACATCTAAGATCGACATGGCCTCCTTTTACCAGACCCGTCTTGTTTTTCGACACGTACTCGATTCGGACGTCTTCCACCTCTATTAGCAGTTTCGATTGATCAATCAGGGGTCCAGTTATGATTTTGCCATCGACTGAGGCCCAAGAGAATGATGGGGCCCTGTACACCTCGGGCCGAATAGATGGAGAGCCGTCGACCTGCGTCTCCTGATCAACATGCCATAGTAAATTGCTGGCTAAATGCTTCCGCCACATCCCCACGACATAGGTGTCGTCAACGAGAGTTTCGAAATGCTGAGCTATGCCTGAAAGAGCCAACAATTTGTCGGAGGCCATAGTCAAGCGGGTGCTTCCATACGCTCTCACGATTAAATCCCAAATTCGATGGTAGAACGTGGGGTCGTCCGGCTCTCTCTCTCGCGACATTGCATCAGGGCCGTAAGCTTCTTTACTGAGTCTCTTGAATTTTGTCGGAACGCTGTTTGCCAAGATTTCCGGCATCTTCTCTGGATAACACTCGCCCGCCGCTTGCTCTCTACATTCCCAGAAGAGTTGATCGCGGCCAAAGTGGAGAACGCGTGGTGAAAGCAGACGCTCCTGTAGAACCCAGCCGCGCTTATTAAGATGACACTGCCCAACGGCATGGCCCCAAAATGACATGTCGATAATGCTGCAGTCGGTGTATTCCGTTTCCAGTCCAAACCCCTCTGCATTGAGGCACATGTCGGTAGTAAGGCTCACTCTCGGATCCCGCTTGAAGAAAAGGCCCTTGGAACTATCGCGTGCTCCCGCTGCAGAGATGTTGCAAAATGAGTTTGAATACACTTTGTGCATCAAACCCGCTTCGACCAGCCAGTCGGAGAGATCGTCTCGATCCTGGAATATGCACAGCGAGTCGATCCAGAGGTACCGCACGCCTAGTTGTCGAGTGACTTGCACGGCTTCACGGAATGTCTTTGGAAGCTTGGAGAGCTCGATGCCTCTTTTGAAATCGTCGCACGTGGCTTTCTTCAGTTGCAGAAACTGGGCTGAACCCCAGCAATGACTCAGGGTCGCATAGCGATCATTGTGCGAAGGCCGGTGTTCTGCCGTGATTACCAGACGGACAACATCTGTTCCCTCGCAACCAGCCTTGAGGTCAAGCAATCGAGTTGGATACCACGGATCCGCTTTCAGCTCAACGTTGCAAGCCGTGTGAGTAGACAAACAGGTTTGCATCCATAAGTTTGCTTTAGCCCACGCTTCCTCGGAGTCCGTGTTGTTACTGGAGAACGGTATCATCTTTCCGGCATCCTTGTCTGGTGGCCGACCACATTAGAAAAAGCTGACGGCTCATCAACCCGGCAGTGTTACTTACAATCACCTCTCTGTACCACATAAGTACCAGAAATATTTTTTTGATCAAAATGAATTTCATCCGTGAATCCCGACTCGAATGAAATGGATATCATCAAGTCAGACCCAATGGCTTTTAGACTCGGTTCCTCGAGAAGGACAACTGCGCCCATAGTCACTAGACCATCAAACTCGTCCAACCGTTGCCCAGGTGTCCAGGACTTTGCACCGCCTGCCCTAGGGCGTGAGGTCCAAGTGGCGTCGAACTCTCTCAGTCTAATCTGGTCCTCCTCGCTGATCTGGAGCCAGAACGGACGACATGTCTCGCAAGCGTCGAGGGCTGAAGCTTCAAGGCTCGCGACCGATTCGTGATGAGCAAGTAAAATGGTGGGCTCGGAGCCCTCGTCGGTATCGCGAACCCAACCCTTCCGGTGTTGGAACGCCCCAACGCAAATTTCACATATCATTCTGATAACCTGTGCCGATGGCAAGAAAGCTTTACGACAGACCCGGGATGGAGACAGTTGAACGCTTGCCGTTGTCTTTGAGGATGATGCTGTCAGTATGTTGTGGGTGACGCGCCATCTCGTCTACAGTCAGGCCCCTACTCGTTCGCGCGCGGGGTCAACACCTACGGCTGAACTTCAGCTCGGTTTACTGCACTGCAGGATTGAAGCTTGTCATTGTGATAGGCGATGGTTCATGCATAAAGCTGGGGTTGATAGGCAGCATAGAGATAAAGCCAGCCTAAGGCTGGGCGCCAAGGCAGCCACAGCGCCAATGACCCTAGCTCACTGGATTGACTTCCTCGCACATGACAGTGGCCAATTGTGTTGTTTTGCAGAGAGAAACGGCAACGAAGGTGCGGTTGGCTTCATGTCTTCCTCACAGTCAACTTGACTAGAGTCAGAGCAATATCTTCCCACTCGAATTTACTTCAGGAGAGGTGGCCCTCAGCCCTCTCGAGTGTTTCCCGACTTTCTATAACTCTGACAAAGAGGAGCCCGAAGCTGCAGCGTAAGCGCGGTTGCTGGCGTTCGTTTGTCGAGGACAAATGGGTTCCGATGGTGTTTCAGCCCAGCATATTACTGCTCTTGAAAAATGTTAGGTCTCTGACCGTCACGCCAAACCTCGAATTGCAAATGCTTGACTTACATCCAAATAACGATCCAGTGTTGGACCCATTCAAGCCATGGTTGGCGCAAAAGGAGTTTAGCAACCAGTGTTCGCCGCGACAAGCCTTGGGAACCGGACTTGTTCTTCTTGAATTCCTCTACGCAAAGAAGTAAGTACGCTCTTCGAAGTCGGAACTAACAAGCCTTTTCTCCTGCTGCTGAAGCCACAATCAGTGCCCGGAAGAGACCTAAAGTCACATGCCTGGTACTGATTGATATTCCGGATTTCTGATAAGCATCACTAGATGCTCGAACTTGCTTGCATAAGCTGGCTTTCGGCAGTATCAAAGGAACATCTTAGTGGGGGGAAAAAAGTTTCCGTTTGATTTCCCAAGTCGCTTCAACTTTGGGTTTCGAAGAGAAGGAGAAAAAAGAGAAGATGCAGGGATGGAAGGGAGAAGGGGTTTGTCCGCAGCCCCCCTCATAGACAATTGGCTTTCTCCCTACAAGACTCTGACAAAGTAAGCCAAAATTACTGAGCATGAAAACAAATGATGCGGATGCCTTGATCGGTTTCGGACTTGAGCATCGAGACTATCGATTCATCGACGTCCTCAAAAACTCGGATGATATCGGAGAGAAAGCGAATCAATAATTGGGCATCACATTTAGTTGAACCTTTTTTTCCCACAAGGTTGCAACACGAGTTCCGAAGCTCCGGGGGCCGCTCGAATCAGAACGGAGCAGTTGTCAACCTCCACGTGTGAATGTTGCAGAGATATTGCAAAATGAGACTCCGGTGTTACGGCTCGAACGGTCCAGCTGCAAGCCTCAACTCCCTTACAACCACGCGCCTTTGCCGATCGGCTCGGGGCGGACCCACTGATGCCCGCCGGGCGGCGGGTCCAGGCCATGCAGCCACTTAGAAGCAGCCCGCCGGCGCGCGCAGGCGGCCAAACACTAAACAGTCATAGAGTTGACGCTTCTCTCGGCCGCCCACAGACGCACACACACTCGCAGAACACCATCTTCAGCCCATGGAACACACTATCGTCATTCCGGTCCCCGGAGTCGAAGATCAAGACCACAGACATGCCGCGCTGTCGGTTTATACGACCATGTGCGCCTAGCATTGGCATGGAGCTGATCTATTGCTGTCAGCCTGTCACTGTCGATATGGTGTAGATGTCAGACAGTCAGATAGATCTAGTCTTTAGGTGCCGGCGGGCGGATAACATCTATCACAAGCCTAGACAGCTCTGGCTTATTGCCTATCGCGACATTTTGCAACCATTTTCAGACAAGACCAAACGAGCCTTCGGTCATACTACACGCTACTATGGGTTAGGTGAACGGCTCCCCCTTCCACAGGGCCACTGCCGAAGAATGGAGCTTTAGGACTTCCGCCCCGGTCGCGGATGGCGGACGATGCGTGGATGGGCCCATATTGATCAAATCGCTTCGTGTAATCCCACGCAGTCAATTACACCGACATCAACAGACACACATAAGGGCATTATTTGATCAGTAACGCTTGGAGTTGCCGTCGGCCGTGGCGTTTTCTCAACCTCGTCTGCCAGAGACCGTTATCAGCAAGCAACGCCTCCGACATTACGCCGCGACGCGGCAGCGTAGATACACGAGTCAGATCCCCGACGTCAGCGAGATGAGACGAACAGGTTTTTTGGGTATGTCTTTTGCGTCCCTTCATTTCGAGATTGAGTGAGAACACTCCCAAAAAGGAGAGTACCCGAGAGGCACAGCTCTAAAAAGGAGACACAGAGAGTAAACCATACAAGGAACAACCCTCAGCTGTCAGGTCTGATTCGGGTCCACGGCGATAGGAATGGGGACTCATTGGAAGATGGAGAATGAAATCGTTGTTGCATTTGGGGGTGGGCTTGCCATCATGCACGAGCCCGCTGCCGCCGCCGCCCCCCTTCAAGCGTTGAAGGGTGAAAGGCCGGCCCCCTTTCGGAGACCCACGAAGAAGTCTTGAATAATATCCTCATGTCTTTGCATCTGCAGTCTTGGCAAGCGACAGGCTGACAGACGATCCGAAGAACGGGGTTCAATATCATCTTGAGTATTAGCCTCCATTACAGGCTTACAAGCGTACGTAGACCTCGTGTTTTCTGCACTTGCTATTGATCGTACCCGGAAATGCGGCAATTTGTGACAGGCTTCTAGTTCCCAGGCTGTCTTCAGCTGGCATGTGTGATTGTCTCAGTCTCTCACTCCCTCTGTCCCTCTCTCTCTCTCTCTTCCTCGCACAAATCAAGCCTTATTAATCTCCTTCTTCTTCTTTGTGGTGTTTTTGCAGGCCGAAAATTCTGCAAGCCACCCCGAGAACCGGACGCACGGCAGTACGCCGAACATTGCCCAACTGAACCTGAACTAGGCATGGATTATTCGCAGGCTTGCAGGAATCTAATCGCCTTCTGGGAAATGGTTCACGCGGTGCTAGCTTCCGAGTCCGGGGTTGCCCCCGGGTCGGACGAGAGCAGCCCAAGACGGAGGAGAACACTGACACAGGCCAGAACTTTTTTGACTTGGTCGTTATCTAGGGCGTTTCCGCTCTTGTGATTGGATGAAACGTTATCTCCCCCGCCGGCATTTACATATTGAATTTGACTTCAGTCTTTTGCAAGACGGTTAGCTTTGGGAGGGGGGGGGGGCGTGGTCGACGACTCGACACTAAGACTGGAGACCCCGAACAGTCGGGACATTTCCCACGCCACCGCGCCCATCCTATCACAGCTCTCAATTGGGTTCTTTGAGAGAGATAAGGCAACATTTTAGTTGTACGAATACCGTTTCTAAAACCAGATTGTCGCGGGGTCGCAGTGAATTCTATGGGGATTTCGAAGTCGGGATGGATCGAACCATGTGGGCGGGAACCCAAATGCAGTAGACGCTAGGAGGCCAGGGGAGTTAAGCATCGACTTATAACAACTCGACTTCCCTCCTCGTCCGAACTGAATCCTGAGAGTGTGTCCGAACCACAAGTCCATCAACAACTTCGTCGACTCTTCACCTCGCCGCCCTCACCAAGCCGGCTTTCACAGGGCAACCCACCCAAACGGTGTCTCAGCGGTTGTTGAATCTAGAGTTCAACACCAATCCCGCGATCGAACACCCTTCACCGAGGCCTCACCGAAATCTCCACAGTTCATCCCAGAACCGCAACGATGCCCGACTGGAAGGCCATGTTCGCCCCGGCGCCGTCCCTGGACGTGCCCGACCTCGAGACCGTCGACCTTGCCGACAAGGAGATGGAACGCCGCATCGTCCGCAAGCAGGATCTCAGAATCCTTCCCTGGATTTGCATCACCTACCTCCTGAGTACGTTTTCTCCAGCATCACGAGAAAAGACGAGAAAGTTGCCATCAAACATCCACTAACACGAGAATCGCAGACTACCTCGACAGAGTCAACCTCGGCAACGCCCGCACCCTCAACAACGACAAGCCCGAAGACAACATCGTCACCATGCTCAACCTCACCGGCCAGCGCTACAACGTCGCCGTCGCCCTCTTCTTCGTCCCCTACGTCCTCATGGAGTTCCCCTCCAACATCATGCTCAAGTACTTCTCCCCCTCAAAGTGGATCTCCCGCATCATGGTCTCCTGGGGCATCGTCACCATCTGCACCGCCGCCTGCACAACCTACGGCGGCCTCCTCGCCGTCCGCATCATGCTCGGCCTCGCCGAGGCCGGCTTCTTCCCGGGTATCATGATGTACCTCTGCTTCTGGTACAAGCCCGAGGAGCGCGCCACCCGCATGGCCATCTTCGCCTCCTCCGTCGCCGTCGCCGGCGCCTTTGGCGGTCTCCTCGCCACCGGCATCTCCTTCCTCAACCGCAAGGGCGGCCTCACGGGCTGGCAGTGGCTCTTCATCCTCGAGGGCATCCCCGCCGTCATCGTCGGCGTCATGGTCTGGTTCATGCTCCCCGACTACCCCCAGACCGCCGCCTGGCTCACCCCCGAGGAGCGCGCCTTCGCCGTCAAGCGCCTCGGCCCCTTTGCCCCGTCCATGTCCGACAAGCACTGGGACAGCAAGGTCGCCAAGAAGACCATCATCGACCCGTACTTCTGGCTCTTCGCCGTCATGTACTTCCTCATGACAAACTCCCTCAACGCCTTCGGCTACTTCGCGCCCACCATCGTCTCCTCGCTCGGCTTCAAGGGATACAACGCCCAGCTGCTCACCGTCCCGCCCAACGTCTTTGCCATGTTCATCATCATCGGCAACTGTCTGCACAGCGATAGGACCAAGGAGCGCTCTCGCCACGTCATTGGTGCCTTGATCTTCGTCGCGACGGGATACCTCCTCCTGGCCATCGTCAAGCACTGGGGTGTGCGCTACTTTGCCGTGTGCATCATCGCTTGCACCAACGCCGCCGTCCTCCCTTTCGTTGCTGTAAGTTCACGAATCTCCATTGAGGCATTGAAAAGAAGAAAAAGTAGACTAATAAGCAAAATAGCACCGCACCGCAACCGTCCAGGGCTCCACCGCCACCGCGCTCGCGACCGGCGGCATGATCGCCATTGCCAACACGGGCGGCATCTCCGCCCCCTTCCTCTTCCCCAGCACCGACTCCCCCATGTACAGCATGGGTAACTGGACCATCTTCGCCTTCCTCGCCACGACCGCCATCCTCACTGGCTACGTGTGGTACGTCTTTGGCAGCCACTCGGGCTACCGGACCGGCACCAAGGACGCCGCGGGCAACCTCGAGGTCCTGGACGCCGGCGCCGGCGACCCCGATGAGCTCATGAACAAGAAGATGGGCATCGTCACCGACCAGGACAAGAAGGATGAGGAGGCTTAGACGAGCCCTTTCTTGCCTTGGTAGAGAGGGGACGGAGTAATTTGGAAAAAGGGATAGACTTTTGCGCGCGTTGGTTGTATGGATATAGAAACTGTTGATACCCCCGCTAGACAGCGGTCGCCTCACAAGGCACAATGAAAGCTTATGTTGGATGATTTACATCGACTCGCGGTCCACGGATGTGTTTCTGTGATTCACTTACCTCGCTACATCACCGGGAACATCATTAAACGCGCGCGGAAAACACTTGCCGACGGGGCAGGGATGATGAACTACTAAACGAGGGGATCACGACTCTTAAGCAAACAAAGTTTTGTACCACGGAACCGAAGAAGAAACGAACCGCCAAGGCAAACGTGCTCCTGGGATTCCCTCTGTCTTGTGTAACTTCCATGACGTGAACCGCGGGTGCCACGGGACACGCCTAAAGGTTGTGTTGCCTGCCTCATGTAAGCCAAGCCTGTCAGAGTTCTGGGCGCACACGAGACTTTCGGCAACGACATGCGCCGCGGCTCTTCTGTCTTGCACCCATCTTCTACGGCCGTCTCAGAAGCTTCGGCGCAGGGACAAGGCAAAAAGTATATCGCGAAGCTGGCCAGTCGTATCACGAGTTATACCGCGTACTATAGGGATTGACTCGCAGACTGCAGCTGTGGAGAGAGATGTTTTGTAATCGGGAGTTGTCAGTGCGCCCACCACCACAATTAGCCCGCGGATGTCGCAGACATCACGAAATTGTCAGAGGCAAAAATACAGCACACGAAGCGCCTATCGCCAGTGTTCAGAACCGCAAAATGCAAAAGAATTGGGCCCTAACCAGGATTCGAACCTGGGACCTCTCCCATACGTGTCGTGAAGACCCTAAGGGAGAATCATACCGCTAGACCATCAGGGCTGATCGATTATCCAACTGTTGCCAGGTGGCGCTTGTTGACGACGGGGAAGGCCGGAAGTTGTAATATGTTTGGCTCTCGATAGACAGCGGGAGCTAATGCAACTCAGTGAGAGATTAAGTCCGGCACCTTCAAACTCATTCCAACCTTTAATTCTAAATAAGAGCAAACTCGAGAACCTTCTGCATCCTCCCCGACAAAATTTGAGGCGTATGCGAACAGGAAACTTTGCTGAGGCTTTATTTGTTCTCTGGGGAAAATGTTATCCGTTTGCGGACTGCATTGCCGCTGTTATGCTTTTTAATATGTATGAAGGTCAACCCTTGCTGTGTTACCCTGCCTTGCCCACCACCTTTCCGCAACTCAAAACTCATTTTCGATTCCTTCCAACTGGGGTTGTGCCGAAAAAGCCTATTCCTCATTCTCAAACGTCACCGAATGTGTCAGCGCCCAGTCCCGAATGTCGTTGAAGTTGCGGCAGGTGTGCAGCGTGCTGAAGTCGGGCCAGTGGCCCTCGAGCGGGAGATCCGGGTACATCTTGAATGTGAAGACGCCAATGTCGGCTTCGCACATCAGGTTCAATCTCAGGGCTTCGATGCAATGGTCTAGTGAGCTCGTTAGCCATGCGGTTTTTACTACATTCTTGCCACTCATGCTCGTGGCTCATGAATCCTGGTGACTTACTCAGGTGTCCTCTCAAGTCCTTGTGCTCAACGGCCACGTCGCCGCCGACTTCTTTCCTTGAGTAGTACTCCGGGTACGTAGCTTGACGGAGCAGGTTCAGGCAGTGAAGCTGGTGGAACACCTCGAGGCCGACACGGTAACCTTCCTCACCCGTGACGGCGTTGGTGGTCTTGATTGACTTGGGATCGAGACCGAGCTTGTCGAGCTCGGCGCGCGAGATCATCTGGTCGCCGACTACGCCTCATTAGCTTCTATCATCACGTCACCAGCCATTGGGTCGTCTTCTTACTATTGTTTGTGATGTGATCCCATGCTCTATCGATCTCGTATCCAGCACCGACAAAGGGTGACCAGTCCATAATGGGCGTCAGGTTGTACCTTTCGGTGTGGTACTTGATGATTCCTGCAGCAGGGGCTATGAACTGTCAGCCATGATGAAGGGTGATAGTCATTGGGCGATGATTCTTACACCATGACGAGTACTTCTCCGTCACCCAAGTATCGTCCTTATTGGTGTTGCCATAGCGAAGGCAGAATGATGCAGCAAAAAGCGTGACAGACGTCGTCAAAAGCACGGCGTGAAGAGCCCAAGGCCAATACCGCAGAAGCCGCCGCGCCTTCTCTTTGCACGGGTGTTCATCGCCGAGCCTCATCCGCCTCCATGTCGCTTCGTTTCCTCCTGTGGCGGCCTCTACGTTCTCCGTGCTCTCCGTGTTGAGGCTTCCGGCGAGACTCTCGACTTCCTCCTCCTCGTGGGGTACGGACCGGTAGACCTTTTCTGAAGACATAATTATTAAAGAGAGAGGGACCCTCTTCGGCGGGCAAGGTAGTAGCACCGGAAGGTTAAGTTGGAGCACGCCAGGTGCCTTATTAAGAAAGAATAGAAGGCGAAAGAAGGGATGCTGTCACGAATTTGACAGCAAGGGAATGGTACAACGACGTCAAGTCGGGTATAGAAACAGATGATGGGAATTGAAAATGACCAAACAAGAAAGAGACAAGAAGGGAGAATGATAGAGTGGTATGCACAGAATGGGGAGAAGGGGAGGGGAAACAGTTCGGAGGCAAGGCCAGCAGCTCTCTGAGAAGGTAAGAAGAGACGAGTGCCAAGACGATCGCTTCGGGCGCGGAAAATCAGATTACCAAACTAATGGGTGATCACAGACCGTCCAAGTCGATTAGTCGATGGGATGGGTGTGGGAAGAGGAGACTCGGTAGGGAGAGAGGGAGAGAGAGGGCACGGGCAAGAGGCGGCGTCAGCGAGAGGCTACGCGCCGCAACTATGTCCCAACTCGAACAATGACAGGACTCGACTTTGGAAGGGGATCCAGTTCGCTCAAGACCGAGGGAGGAAAAGTCGCCGTCTGGCAGGTGTGTGCAATGCAACCTCGCCCCGTTGGGATACTTGGGATCCATGGACCATAGTGGCATAGGCTCTGGATAGTCGGATGGAAATTGCCAGCTAGCGAGATGTCATCCAGCCACCAGAAACGTTTGGGCTGTTTGATCTTCGTTGCGAAGTTGCGGCACAGGCCAAGAAGCCGATCATCCCAAGCAAGAATAGACGAGACAGAAAAGAGGTCGAGTCCGTCACAGCCGGGGGTGGGACCGGGAATGTAAGTCGACTCGGTCAAGTTGCAAGCCTTGGTTCAAGTGATCATGGGCAATACTGCGTGCTACGTGCGCCGTGCAGTGAGGGATGATAATAGATGGTCGGAAATAATTAGCCGCTCTCGTCCAATAACCACGGCGATGATTGGGCTGGCCCTTGTTGATGAACAATCCCATGAACGGGATTTCGTGCAGTCTTGGTAACATCTGCAGGGCTACTCATGTCAGGTTTAGTCAGGTCCAAGCCCTGGCTCTTGTATCCCTGTCTCCGTCCCTGCAGCAGGCTTTCTGCCTCGAGAATGTGATAGAGAGCTGAGAACCTTCTTCCCATAGTCAAGAGTTGAAGAGACTCAAAGAGAGAGAAAGAAGCAAAGAAAAAGGGGCCCCTGGCAATGGCACAGCTGAGGCGTTGGTGCGGTGTCTCAGAACAGGGGTGTGTCGAAACGCGGAGTTTGGTGCGACAGGGTGTGGCTTGCGGGGGAGATCCCACGACCAGTCACCACGTTCCAGCGCCTCCAGCCCATCCCACAGGGGATGCACCGACCACTCACGAACGCCGCAAGGCGCCAGGGAAGAGCCCGGGCCGCCTATGAGGCTCAAAACCCGGCAACTTGATGCCGCATTGCTCATGGAATATCCACCACCACAGGACACCAACAGTGGTCGGTTTTGAGTCGGTACACCTCTTTAATCTTGACCCAGGTTCGGTTGTTGTCAGTTCTTGGCATTCTGGGACTGTGGCTGTATCAGAGGTCCCTTGTGCGGCTCATCCTCTCTAGCGTACGAGTAACAGTACGACAGGAGATGGCTGATGGATCATCACCGGGCCACCCTACCAGCGTATTTCCCCGACACACTGCGGCGTCGCGAAGACCTTCCGTAACGTCCTGTCGATCAGGCTTAGCATCAGATCGTGTTGGGGTCTGTCGAACGAGACGCCAGGCACAACGAGAGAACACCCTCGCTTTCCCCTGTGTGCTCCCCGTCTGCTGACCGCCCAGGGTAGTCTTGGAACTTCTTGGAACTGAAACTGCAAGCGAGTCCAGTACCACATCCATGTTCATGTCTAAAGGGAATAAGGTAGTATGCTTGTTGTCTTCTCATTGCTTGGTACGAGGAGTACTCCGTATACGAGCTTTCGAAGTGGAGGACGACAACCATCGTCGATACCGCAAGCGCGGGATTCGGCTCATATCCTAGTCCAGGAACCTCCCCTTCCAGCCTCCCCGCGTCCAGCATCTTGGTGCTGTTCGACATCATCAGCGTAGCCCCGACGAGTTTTGAACGAGTCCCATCTTTTGCGGCTAGCTCAGTCCGAGCAACTATCGCAAGCCGTCATAGCCCATGGCCCTGTCTCTCCACCCCCTTTCAGACCCTTTCCATCTGGTATCCCGACTCTGAGACGTTTCTGGTCCTACGCGGCAGGCCGATCAGAGTTTGACGCCTTCTAGTCGAGGCCCTTTTCGTCCAAACTTGGGGCTTCAACCCATGCCTTCGTCACTAAGTCGAATGGAGACTCGCGAATGGACCAAGTGCCGTGCCAAAAGGGGGGGTGCCTTGTCAACTCGCCGTGGAGGGACGAAAACGCAGAGGTCGTTGAGCAAGATATAATATCTTCTCAAACCCGCTCATCAGCCCACCATTGCCTGACCATCCGTACATCTCATTCCACTGTTGGCCCCTGATCGCTTGACGCGACCCTTCATTCCTTTCTCTTGTAATCCAGTTGCTGTCATTTGCTGCCGGTCAGCCAATCATTCTTTTCAAGATGCACTACCCATCCTTTGGCCACTTCCTCTTGGCGAGCATCCTTGCCGTCCAAGGTGTTCAGTCGTTGAACCTCATCCCCACGGGTCAGGTCGCCAGACGCTATGTAGTAAGTTTGCCTTCCACGATGAGTCTAAAGTGTGGGAACGCGAGGACTAATATGAGGTTAAATAGGCTCCCGCCTTGGCACTCGCCATGCCTGCCCTAGCTGCGCCCCAGGCTGCCAGCATCGAGGCTCGTGAGGTAAGATTTAATCTTCTCAAATGTGCTCAGGTCAAAGAGTTATGTATATACTAACACCACCTCTCAGCCTCACCACCGCGGCAAGAAGACCAAGAAGGCCAAGGCCGCTAAGCGCGAGTCTGCTGTCGATGAAGCCTTTGAGGCTCACGACATCGAGGCCCGCGAGCCCCACCACCGTGGTAAGAAGACCAAGAAGGCTAAGGCCGCGAAGCGTGAGGAGTCTGCTGTCGATGAAGCCTTTGAGGCTCACGACATCGAGGCCCGCGAGCCCCACCACCGTGGTAAGAAGACCAAGAAGGCTAAGGCCGCCAAGCGCGAGGAGTCTGCCGTCGACGAGGCTCTCGAGGCTCGTGACATCGAGGCTCGTGAGCCCCACCACCGCGGCAAGAAGACCAAGAAGGCCAAGGCCGCCAAGCGTGAGGAGTCTGCTGTCGACGAGGCCCTCGAGGCCCGCGATGTCGAATCCCGCGAGCCTCACCACCGCGGCAAGAAGACCAAGAAGGCCAAGGCTGCTAAGCGCGACGAGTCCGCCTCCGACGAAGCCATCGAGTCTGCCGAGCACGAGATTGAGGCTCGCGAGCCCCATCACCGCGGCAAGAAGACCAAGAAGGCGAAGGCTGCTAAGCGTGACGAGTCCGCCTCCGACGACGCCGCTGAGCACTCCGTCGAGACCCGCGAGCCCCACCACCGCGGCAAGAAGACCAAGAAGGCGAAGGCTGCCAAGCGCGACGAGTTCGCTTCTGAGGACGCTGCCGAGCACGCCATTGAGGCTCGTGAGCCCCATCACCGCGGCAAGAAGACCAAGAAGGCCAAGGCCGCTAAGCGCGACGAGTACGCCGCCGTTGAGGCTCGCGCTTTCACCGCTTAAGGGGGGTTGTCCAGCTTTGTGGCAGACATGGGGGCCAACAACTTAATGCTCTGACCCGGGCAACCCTTGAGTTGAGACGACCGCCAGTTCTTCCTTGTATCTAGAGTCCGAAATTCACAGCAAATTACATCAAGTTCGGATTCGGTTGACTGGTTCGCGTTCGCAAACCAACTTGGCCAATGCTGTGTTGTGTAGACTAGAAAATCAGCTTCTCGTTTTTCCATATATTTTTAACAGTAATAATGACAGTACCAAAGTGCATTTTCTCTTGGCCCAAACATGTCCTTGGTCGTGCGTCGTTGACCATGAAACTCTACTGCCGTCGCAAGGCCGGCAGACTTCGGTCTGATTCTTTTTTTCTCCTTTGCTGCTTGCATGAACCGCAACGTGTTGCGACGAAATTAGCGTTTCGCCTCAAAGTCATTCCTGACGTTGGGACGATATCGAAACATCTCGGAGCCGGACCGGCCGCCCATTGCGGAGGCGGGGTGACTAGGACACCCCTCGTTATCGCGCTCGTAACGTCCGTATAGTAGATGCGAAAGCAGCGGAGACCCCGATCAAGATCCCAAAGACCAGTTGACGGACATCCATGATGGAAGTACGCGAATAATTGACCCGGGACTGGCGATATCCGAAAATGCCATGACGTGTGTCGTTTGTTGGAGCCACTTGACCCAGCAACTTGGAGGCTCACGGATTTCCACATTGCCAAGAGTTGCTGTTCGAATGTGATCTACCAGGGACGCCCAGTGATTCGTTTCGGAAAGGATCATTGCCAGGAACTGCGAGCCTTAGGTCGCAGCAACTCGTCGAGATCGCTTTCGGTCCTTTCCCCAAGAACCCCCGTGATCTTTTGCTCATCTCCCGCTGATTTGTACCATCGATTGAACCGTGGATCATGGACGGCCATCTCCCGAACTAGTTCCACTTGGCAGTTCTCAACTTCATCACAATTCCAGTATGTAGCCACATGGAAATAGCAGACGAGACGGGAGGCCTGAGCATAGCCGAACATTCGCATCTTCCATTCCAATTGGTATGGCTCGCGACCGTAGGCTGATTCTTTTTTTGACTTTGCTCGAATCCCAAGGGTCAAAGCGAACTTCCGTCATCTTGTCTGTTACATTAAAGACCGCAAAGTCCGGCTGGACCAATGCCAGCTCGTCAAGACCGAAGCTAGAATATTGACTAACATCTTTTTTCATCGGTTCTCTTTGATTGTATGTGGATACCGTGTTTCTTGAGCTTGATGTGATCGAATGCTTGATTGGCGTTCACCGTGTTGATGATGTGCATGATGGGTGGTCGTGGAGCTCTCAGGTAAGTAAGCCTGTAAGTGCCCCTGACACCTCAGGTCGCGATTGGAATGGCGAATGCCTAGCGAGGCTTATGTAATGCACCAAGCTCCGCCTCGGAGTGATAGCTTTATCTTATCGATAAGATACGGCTGAGGCAGCTGGATGGTGGGGTAAGTGCTTCCATTGTCACCAGCATCTCCAACCTTCCTGTGAGCCTAAGCCGTCCCTCAACGTCATCTCCTGCAAACACAACTGCTCACGCGGAAACGAGCAGTCAAGATGGAGACAGCTCTCAAGTCGTGGGGTATGTCGTGAAATCTTTTACACTGTCGCCATTGCCGCGCTCAATACAGCTGACCACTTGCTCTAGAGCTCGACAACAACGTAAAGTTGGTTGACACCAAACGCGACGCTCTCTACAACCTCGACCACGATGCCCAGAAGGAACAGATGAACGCCCGCCCGTGGGCCGCGAACCCGAACCACTTCAAAAATGTCCGCATAAGCGCCGTGGCTCTCATCAAGATGGTGATGCACGCCCGTTCCGGCGGCAACCTCGAGGTGATGGGTCTTATGCAGGGCTATGTCAATGGCGACACTTTCATCGTCACAGATGCCTTCCGATTACCCGTGGAGGGAACCGAGACGCGCGTCAACGCCCAGGGCGACGCCGAAGAATACATGGTCGAATACCTCAGCCTCTGCCGTGAGCAGGGCAGAATGGAGAACGTCGTCGGATGGTATCACTCACATCCAGGCTACGGCTGCTGGCTGTCCGGCATCGACGTCGGCACCCAGGCGCTACAGCAGCAATTCCAGGAGCCCTTCCTCGCCGTCGTCATCGATCCTGACCGCACCATCAACGCAGGCAAGGTGGAGATTGGGGCTTTCCGAACGTACCCCGAGAACTACATCAAGGAGAAGGAGGGCGGGGCCAGCGGCAGTGGCGTTACCAGCGACGGATGGCAGGAAGTCCCTCTGGCGAAGGCGGCAGAGTTCGGCGCTCACGCGAACAAGTACTACAGCCTCGAGGTGTCCCATTTCAAGAGCACGCTTGAGTCCCAGATGCTGGAGCTGCTGTGGCACAAGTACTGGGTACAGACGCTGAGCCAAAGCCCGCTCATTACGAATCGCGACTACGGAAACAAACAGATGCTTGATCTCGCATCCAAGATCAAGGAGACTACGACACAAGTCGCCCGTCAGGGACGGAGTGCTCCGGGAACGGGTGGTGTCGGCGCGGCCAGCAAAAAGGTCGACGGACTGCTCGAGAAGCTCGTGAAGGACAGCAATACTGTGGCGATGCAGGAGCGGACTGGTCTCGTTGCGATGGAGGTGAAGAAGAAGATCTTCAATGACGTGAGCACGAATGCGTCGTGAGTCTGGTAGAAGTTTCGCTTTGTTGCTTGGCCTCCATACAGGTCTTCGCGAGGTCTTGGGCATGATAGATGGCGTTCAAAGGATAGGGTGGGCTTTGGCCCCGAAATGACGACATGATTTTGAGCCGTAATCGCCGCTGTAAAATGATGTTTTACCTGATTGAAGTGCCTCCGCTGATATCCCACTAAGTCTTTCAAGCCCTCTAGCCTTATTGTGACTGTTTGAGCTGCCCACGTGAGGCTTGAGCTTCCCACGTGAGGCTTGAGCTTGACCACGATCTTGAATCGTAAGCTGTTTTCCGGGTGAAAAGTACACACCTAGTATCCCGCGAATACATTGCACCTAAAAGCTCAGCCTCAACATACGATGACCTTCAGATGACACGTTCCAAGGGGCCGAGACGGTTCATTTCAAGGTGGCATCGAATACTCAGCAGGCGAAAGCAGCCTCTGTGCCGATGAAGTCCCTCCCTTCCTTCGGTTCTCTGCCAAAGGAAGGATATGAATTTCGCAGCCACATCTAGCCTGGTTAGATGTGCATGCCTTCCTACTAATTCTTTCGGTTCAGTCACAGGCTTTCCGACTAAATATTTGCTGTGTTACACAGATCACTCTGAACTTGCAATTATCGAATGCATCAGACCGGTGAGAGTTCCTAAGTAACTTCGCCGACCAAGTGATGTCAGCTTTCCCCAATCATGCTCATCCACGAATATTTCATCTCTCTTATAACACTTGCAAACGGTTACTTCCTGGGCGAACCAACGCCGTTCCCCATCGGCAGTGACCGAAACATAGCTAACACCACCTGACGGCGGGTCCTCAGTGAAGCTTCTCGGCTTTCCCTTGCTCCAGCACTATATCACGCTCTACGTCTATGCCTTGTCTAGTGAGAAATACATGCAGATGCACAATAATGTTTGTTTGCGCTAGGATGAGACCCAGGAGGACCGGCTCAAGTTACGGGTCGCCGGTCCTCAGCAAGAAAACCATGTCCAGAGCCAATGCTATCCAGTATTTCAATACTGTCATCCAGAAACGAGTAGCTCATTTCTTGTCAAAGAGTTTTTGCCTTCAGCCCTTATCGAGTAGTAGGTTCATCGCTCAACACATCCGTCCAGGAAACGACCATCTGGCGCGATGTACGACCTTAGATGTGTCATTTCCCAAGCACACTGGCTTATGGAGTGTACTTCCCGAATGCCACCACGTTCCTGTCGAGCGTAAGTCAACATCACTACTGTAGAGAATGATTCAATGATCATGGCTATGAGGTGGCGATCTCCTGGTAAAAACGCACCAATGGAGTGCTTGTCCCGCCACATATGAAGACAAACCTCTCAGACAACACCAGCTCTCTGGACTCAATGGAAGGTTCTTCAGAGAGAGTGGATGAGCGACGGCTTTCAAAGACTGGCTATATGTATCAAGGAAGTGATTATTTCTCCAGGACCGTGAACGAGGCAGAGGTAATGCGGAGGACCACCTAGGCATTGCGACGTAAGCGGATGTGTTGGGCTCACGTTCCCGAGCTCTATGATGTCTCCTTTGCTTGCGCTTCTGGAAAGAAATCCTGTCACCAACCGATTCGAGACCGCAAACCTGAAGATTTGGCTCCTGACCTCCAGAGTAGTAGCCTAGATGAGAGCATTGGATCCTAAACTGGAACCACGTGGCCCATCTTAGCCTCCACGGCCAAGGGCAGAATACCTGGGCGCTTTAGGCTTCTACGATAGACGGGCCCCTCGATATAGGCATTAGGTACATGGTGGCGCGAACACGGGCATATCCACATCCCTTCAAGTTCCGGCTATTTGCCTAATATCATCCTATGGCTCCCTTTGCTATATTTCCCATGTACCCATAGATCCGCATTTAACTTATGAGATGAAGATTCAGAGCATGGCGATTAAGCGTCTGTCATGTTCGTATCAGCGGATACAGTTATATGATTCACTGTGTCGCATTGGGGATGGGATAAGAGTCTTTTGAGGTATGTTCCATCGTATTATCAAGATGATTGCATATTTAGATGCATACATAGACGAGTCGATATGCTGAGCTTCGAAGGCCAAAACATCGCCCTATTTCAAGACGAGACCTACGTCCGCTCCTCATCCACCTCGTCATCAGTCCTCTCGAAACGGTGCACAACATGCCAGAGATCGTCCAACGACGTCTTCCAGACGAGGCTCAGACGTAGCATCTCGCCAACTCGACCACGAGGTAAAAGGCCTCCAGCTTCTCATAGGTGAGTTGGTCATCCCGAGTAAACTGAACTCTATGATCCATGTATCTTGGAAGAGCCCGGCATTGCCTTCCGTAGATCAACAATAAATGTGACTCTCCCAAAGAGCAAGACGCAAACTGCGTCAACTCTCACGAACCTACCGAGGCCGAGAGGAACACTTCCTAATCTACCACTCACTTAGTCTCACTGTTCCCGCAGGCTTTTACCTTCCACTATCATAACCGCCTCATGCCGGTCGGCGAAATATCAACAATAGTCCAGACCCCGGAAACCGATTCTCAATGTATGTATCCAAATGGCCTCTTTCCTTCTAGGCCTACCGCATCCTGTCATGGTCCGTCCTCTTCCATCGGCACCCTCCCCTAGACAGGGCGGCAGAATACCATTAACGACTTCGTCCATCATTTATCGCTTAGGCCATTTCCGCATCGAATCCTCTGATATCGGACACATGTCGATACCCGTCCAAGCAGCAACAAGCTACATGGCTCAAGTGACCCCCCTAAAACTGACCCGTTCTCAGAAAACATCGTCACGACCAACGTCCCAATTTCAGCCTTGTCCAATCCCAGGGTTCGTCGTCCGAGGTCGATCGAGTTCTTCGAGATAAAAGTCGTCCGCCTCGCTCCAATCGTATACCCTCACCGTATCCCTCCTCTTGTTGACACCTCAAACCTCTGCCCTTCCCAGTCGGCCAACAGCATCCATCATACTTTGCACCAGTCAAAGCCAGTCTCCCATGCCATCCACTCAACCTCAGTCCCGGCCCGTATATCCAATTGCCTGTCGTCGTCGTCGTCGTCGTCGTCGCCGTCGTCTTCGTGCTGACCGTATGATCCTCATTCATCCCGGGGCGATGGAAAAGCCTGGTCCTTCATCGCGGTTCATATAGCAGCCAACGCAATCGATATCAATCACCTCTCATAACCCCCAAGCACAACCTCAGCCCCAGACCCTCAACCAAATATTCCGCGAGAAACCTGTAAATCAAGCCATCAAGCAAACGAGCAAGAAAAATAAAAGGCAAGTCCAAGAGAGTCCAAGGGGGAAGACACCCTCCCCCTAAATACACGCTCCTTCCCCTCCTTCTCCAAGTACACCACCCATCCCCAAAATGTCGCCATCCAAGAGAACAACACGTAAACACCATATTCGCATCACCTCACGCAATCCACGCCACCGAACTTTCGCACTCTCACATTCTATATAGCCTCTGCTGTACAATCTCTGTAACTCGTTGTAACAGTGTACCACCAACACAAGTCTCTCGATACATCATCCCGAGACCCATCACGCAACCAGACTAGAATCTACGTGTCACCCGACGCCTCAATCGAAACTCGATCAACCGTTTCGCCCAACATGAAGCTTCACACCATCACCATCGCCGCTACCGTCCCGTCCCGTCCCACTTCCCGCAGTCCCATCACCGCCGCACACACCAAACGATCCAACCACCCATCTCGCATCCTCCCTCACCGCCTCACAGCCTCACCGATCGCGCCAAGCACATCAAGTCCCTACATACCTTATCTGCTGTCCGCAGACTACATCCATCGAAACAAGGCACCCTGACTAGCCAACCCCATCGCCCAGTATGCCCCCCGAAACTCAAAAATCATCCTCTTGACTCTTGCAGTCCATACAACTCGCGCAAAGTTCTTGCCATCCATCCACCTTTCTTCACAATCACATCCACAACAACGTCCATACATAGGCCGTCCTTGCCAATCCCACTGTGACTGTAGTCCGTAGACCCCTCCTCCTCCTCCCCTGTAAACTTTGTTCCCGATTACCCTACGCACATATCTAGCGTGGACGGAAATGTCATGAAACCACAACGCGTATGTCAACAAAGTCCCAAGGATCCTTTTCTGCATTCACAAACGTATAACCATTGTGTAATAATTCCCAGCCTCGAAGGGCAGAATATCTTTTTCACGTGTCAGTACAGAATACTCTCGAGATGGCAGGTGGATATCCGTAAGGGCAGCAAACTCATTTCCGTTGAGCCTCAATCCACAAGCAAGTTGCACCTCACGCGAGAAATCCAACGACTTCACTTTACACCGTCTATAGCCGCCCATGACCCGAAAATCCTCGTCGATCAACACATCACCACCTGCTAAATCGCAACACCTCATCATTTCGAAACATTCCTCTAGTCTACCTGCGGAAGGTAATCCAAGATTTCCCATGGTCAAATTTCACAACACGAACAAAAAAAGAACAAAGGTTCCCCGCGGTCCTAGCAGATCCCAAAAGTCCCCTCAACGTCCAACATCCTTACCGCCTTCCGAATACCCCTTCCAACGCCCGACGCTTAAACCCTCAAGGCTCGTAGGTCCCAAAGCCTCTCTTCACCTCCTTCTTAAAAAGGCAGTCGGCAAACACGAACCGAAAGGAACGATAAGAAGGGTGCCCCAGTCCAGCCAAGGAACATCCCAACCTCCTTCTAGAAGGCCACGATGGACGGTTGGGCTCCATACCGTCGTGGCCGTGTACGAATAGAAAATCAGCAGGAGGGGGCGGAAGAGAAAAAAAAGAGTGAGTAGGACTCCGCTAAAGAAGCGGGCAGCGCGCAAGGAAATGAGATATCACCCGCGGATCCCTGCAATGTAGTGTAGACTTACACCTACCGGAGCCCTGTGCAAAGTTCAACTTCAAGTCCTTGCTCTTCTGAACTTCACACCCCTAGGATTGGCCCTAGGGCTCTCCATATCCATACGATGTTGACCGTATTCTTTGGTTGTCAACAACTGGCTTTTCTAAGGCGCCGTAAGGACCTCCAAGGATACTCCTCATCTCCCCTCTTCGGAGCGCCCGCAAGCAGGACCCCTAATTAAGTCGAACTGCTCTGGTCGACTGGTTCTCCCTCACTGTTTAACTCCATCGTTTTGCATTACTAGAGGATTGCCGCAGTACATATAGACGTTACCCTACCCTCGAATTCCGTACTATTTAACCTTAACCCTTTTTATAAGTTACTTATCCTTTCCTCTATTTTACCCTCTCCCTTATTAAGGGATCGCTAGAATCGTAGTTTTAATAGCTTATTAATAAGCTAGTATTACTATTTAAAAATAAATAACTTATACTTATATATAAATACTAAGAGTCTTATTATTATAAAAATAGTAATAAATATACTGGAGTACTTAAGAGAGCTTTTTAATAAACTTTTAATACTATTTAAAGCTATAATCCTTAAGTTATAAAAAGAAGCTAAGGTACTATATTAATACGGCCCTATCCGTCTCGTTAGTACTAATAATAGTCTTCTTAATATAAAATATATTACTAATACTCTACGGTTACGTTATTATATTTTATAAATCGTACTTAACGTTAATAAAGATTTTAATATTATCTCTTAGTTCGTCTCTTAGTTTTTTTATTAAGGCCGTTATTATAAAGTTAATTTAGTTATTAATATTTTAGTAAGTATTTTAACTTAGTATATTTAGAGGCTCTTATAGCCCTTAAAAAAAGGCTTTTAAAGGACTTATAATTAGACTTTTTACTTATTATAAGTAAAATTATTATAGTTAAAGCTATAGCGTTACGAACCTCGATAGTAAATAATTAATAATATAGTTATTTTTCTCTTATAATAAGCTTAAAAAAGTATTTTAATTTAAGTATTAGGTAGGTATTATATTATTTTATTAAAACTGTATTCTTATACTTATAACTTAAAAAGAATTAACTTTTTTTGATAATAAGGTACTTAGACTGGTTCTCCCTGGAACACCACATGGGAGATTCTGGGACCCCTTAAATTGTCCCTGGACACGTAACAATATCCATAAAACCCTTAGAAAATGAAGGCCACGGAAACTGCGATGACTGACAAGCCCCAGTGCAGAGCAGCGCAGATACCAACAGTCGTTGCCACAGCCATGTGCAAACGGGCGCACCATCGCGTAACGCGCGACGTCCCGAGCGGATCCCGACGATTTGGTAACATCATCTGCAAGGAGGTGGCGAACTTTTTCCCGCACTGTGCTGCAGCCAGTGAGCCACAGAAGAACATGCTCACTCTGTGCAAAGCATCCGTACGAATACAGGATACTCTGGAGACTGGAGAATGCTCTAGAGTCGGGAGACTGGAGCCCTATCCGCGAACCGCGTAACCGATCGGACGAGAGTGGGAATTTCCGCATTCCGCATCTTCTTGGGGCAAAGTTTGGTGGGATCGATGGCTGCCAACTGCCGAGGCGTGGCGGCCCCCGAGCGCACAAGCGTACAAAGTGGAATTGTCGACCTGGCGATTTTCGCGTCTGTCCAGTATCTACGGATTCAGCTTGCGACCTGCCTCTGCACTCCCGAATCCCGTAGGCTGGCGGCGGCTGGTCCAACACGGGCTTCGCTCGTCTCTCAGACATGGAGCTGTCAAAATGTCAGTGATTCCGGCCCGTGTGGATGCCACTACTGGAGAAAATGAGGACTAGGTAATTCCGAAAGTGCGAATCAAAATTACACCCCACCACCAGGTAGCCGTAGCGTAGGGCATCGTCTCCCGACAAGTCCGATAATATGTCGGTCCGCCGACTTGAAGTGAGCGCGACATTGCAGGAGAAGGCAAAGAAGGCATGCCAGTCGTGAGCCACGTCTTCGGCTTGGCCGCATCTGCCCTTCTACTGCGGTGAGTGATGGTCCGCAGCCCAACCTCAATTTCTCGAGACTTCTGCCACCTGTGACTCGTGAGTGTGACTTGACCGCCTGTCTGCCCACCCCGGTCATATTGTCGCAATTTCGCACGCTCTATCCGAACATTTGCTCCATCGGTATCAGCAGCAGCCGGTCTTTTGAAGGCGGTCAGCATTTCATGTCTGGAAGTTGCTCTGCATCCACCTAGCATTGCACCAAATATCAATGGACATTCGAGTTAGGCCTCCATGCATCAGTGCGTTTTATGACCCCTGTTCGCGCAACGTGTTCCTGGGCTTTGCTGCTTGCCCTGCATAAAGTATGTGGGAAACTCAACACTCCAACCTCCGCTAGTAGATGCTTGTAAGAATATTTGTTCAATATGTGATGTGAGATTGGGCTCTTCAACTAAAAACAATATGCCCCAGTAGGGCGCGCCTATGCTCCTCATACGAATTCTGATGCCGTATTGTTTGATTCCCATGTCCCCATCCACGCATGCTGGGAATCGTCGCTGCGCCGTAACAAATCAACCTTGACGGCAGCACCTTGCTAATCCAAAAACTCCGGCTCTCCTGCGTCGTCGCTATGTCCTCTCGCATTTCGCATGCATAGATCAAAAAGGGAAGGAAAAAAAAAGAAACCCCCCCCCCCCCCCCAGCGCTGTTCCTGTCTTGCTGTGTGTGGTGCGCTATCCCTGAGTCATGTCGCTGCATCCCCGTTTGGTCATTTTGGCGTCACAACTTGGCCTGCATTTCACATGCGACGGTCGAGTCAATGTCCCGCCAGGAGATGGGCTATTGGCGTGGGGGGAACTTCTTGCTGGAGCCGGATCCGATGAAGAGTCCCCACAGGTTGCGTCCTCCGAGTTCTTCCCGCGTGTGAGGTGTGGATTTGTCCTCCGAGTGGATATCGACGAACCTACGGGTTTCGGGTCCTCGAAGCGGTTTGTCTTCGGGTTCTTGGCCGAGTCCAGTGTCGAAGGAAATAACCGGAAGAGCGGAGTAGAATCGAGAAGGATGGGAAGAAAGTTGACAGAAAAAATGATAAATATGCATGCGCCTCAAATGCTCATGATCCCAGTCCGTCGCTATGCATGTGGTGTCGAATAAAAAATAATAAAAAAAGTGCTGTGAGTGGTGGCCTGGTCCTTTGGCTCACCCGTGTGAGAGAGAATGTGTGTTGTGCCGGAGGCTTTCCAGCGTGCGTTGTGCTGAGTTGGAGGTGACATGTGACCCCACGTCGCTGGCCAGTCATAGCCCCGCATCTCCCAAGCTCGCTCGCTTTGAGGAAACTCGGAGGTGCTCGTCGCATGTCGCTGGCATCAGGCCATGCTCTCGGAACCGGGCCGTGTAGGTACGGACGCTTGGCTGTATGCTGTGTGCGCTTGTGCGCGAAGGGTGTGTCGGACGTGTGTCCACCAATTCTGTCGTTCGAGAAAGCCCCCTTTCCAAATCCGATTCTTTCGTAGGGCAGGTTCTTGCCAGCGCATCTCGCGTCCGTCATTTTTTCTTGGATTGCTCCGTCCTTCCCCTGTTTCTTTGGTACGCCTCGGGTGACTCACCCAGACTGCTCCAGCTCTCATCGGGCCTCGCGGTCCGCTCTCCTCAGTCGGCGATACTCGCTTCTAAGAAAAGTCGACAAACACAGCAGGTAAGGTTGACCCGCAAAAAAAAAGGTGTGCGTGCTCATTTCGAAGAAAAGGCGTGCCGTCGGCCGTCGGCCATCAAAAAGTTCCTCGCCCGTAGGCGGCAGGCGGTAGGCGAAATGCAAAAGTGCCTCTAGCTATTACCAAACAGTAAGGTAAGAGCATGTAAAAAAGGCCCGCAGATCGACTCCTTCTAGAAGCGCAAGAAGGAACCGAAGAGAGAGAGAAAAAAAAATCCTTGGGGGCGCTAGCCAGTCGTGCCAGTTCCAGCGTAACAGCGTCTCTCTTTTCGTCTTGGGTGCCCCAGACGGCCTCTTGGACGCTTCGGGCAGAAAATGGAGCCCTCGTCTCGGTACTCTGACCAAAGACCGACAGGGAAATCACAGTGCCAGACGTGCGATGATGCTGACCATTCCGCGATATCGGATAAGGCAGGCACTTAATGTCTGGCCCCTTGTTGCGTGGGAATGCGGGCCCCAACGCTTCCCCGTAAATTAGCGCCTCGGGGGGCCCTGCTGAATGACGATTCCACCCGGCAGTGACGGTGCAATCAGGGCAAGCCCACAACATTTCGCAGAACCCCGACCCTCCCACTTCTTGCTTTCTGCCCTTCTCCGCGGACAACACCGTCGTAGTGCAGCACGTTGCGGGAGGGGGATGCGCCATGCCATGGAACAAGCCACCCCCATTGCAAGAGAGAGGGAAAAAAACAAGCTTGCCGTCGACCATGGGTGTTGGAACCTCAACCCTCGTAGGATTGTGACGTGCTCAAGCCGTGGAGACTGTCCACGCTGCGGCATCGGTGCGCAGCGTTGCATCTCTCTCTTTTTTTTCTTCTTCTCGTAGTGGACTATGTCGGGTTGATGCGATAGAGGCTGGATAGATAGTCGCTTAATGTACCAAGCTCGCATGCCACTTTTCTTCAATGCGACACTGGGATCCATCGTGCTGGGACGCCGTCGCTACCAACATCGTAAGGGCGTACGCTGGCCTTTCGCGGCGGTAACGCCCAGCGAGCGCGGCCCGGCCGTTGGTCGTCGAGTTTGCCCTGCTTGCGCATCGCCATTTCCATGACTGCGATACGAATGAAGTCCGAGTTCTCCCGCATCTCTCGCTGACGCATGCCTCCTGGAGGATACGTGAATGCGGTCTGGGTCGGAGATTGTGCTGGGGGCTGATAAGGTGTTGACTGAGTCGTGACCGCCGATGTCGCCGGGGAGGGGCTCCGAGTTGATGTGGGTGGTGCACTCCGGCTTTTCTGAACCTTGTATGTTTGCATCTGGATAGACGCAGTAAAGCTTCGCGTGCCCGTCGGCGTAGTGGCCGCTACAGGGTGGGGCTCAATTCGAGCGTTTGTCGTGGGGTTCAGGTACCGGCGCAACGCAGCCGACGGCTCCTCCTCGAGTACTGGTGGCCTTCGCTCATCCGTGTAAGGCACCTTGGGGTCGATGGTGAGAATGGATCTCGTGAGGAAATCGTCGGGCGGGATAGACGAAAAGTTAATGGCTGAGATAGATCGTGCAGCCGAGCGCAGGGCGCGGAGTGATGCAGTCAGATTGGACTTGAACGCTGACTTGAGAGGGCGTAGCGGGAAAGTGTAGTCAGAGAATGAGAACTCTGACTTGGTGTCCTCTTCATCCTGAGACTCGTCGAACACTCTAAAGTCAATCTCGTCGACGCTGACCCGGTCGCGGGACAGTGGGTGGTCCTCGGGCTGACCGGGAGGAGATGAGATGGGCTCCAGCGAACGCCTGGGTTGGCGGGAGCGCTTCCTCCGCGGGCTGGATCCATAAGGTGACTCGACCGACGACAGTGTGTCGGTGGAAAAAGAATCGCCTAGTGAAGGAACCGATTCCACAGAAACAGTTCTGGTAGATAACACGGAACCAAGACCGCTATCGCTGACTGACATATCATCGTCTGTCAGGTCGTCGGGTGGCGATAACAGCAAGTCTAGGGGGCTCTTGCCGAAAGTGAGACTAAGTTCCTTTTCGCAGACTTGCTGTCTCTCGATAACAGCTTCCAGAGTCATTGCCTGGTCCCTGGATAGCCTCTGCCTCAAGCTGCGTCGAGGTCTAGGAATATCAGTGACGGCCAGCAAGGCCAGCATGGCAGGCGGGACGGCGTCCGGTGAGTGAACATCCCTCGGCCGGGAGGGCTTCCGATGCGCATGGCGGCTAGAGGTGTAAAACGGGGTCGCCTTTGATTTTGAGGGAATCTGAACAGGCGTAGTCGGGGTCGTCGGTCTGGTGTTTACGCTTGTTGTTGTCCGAGGAGGGCTCGAAGGCGCCAACTTAGAAGTTTCGCGGCGAGCATCCTTGCTTTTGGCCATGGTAGCTGAGGTGGTAATGGAAGAGGTAGGGATAGGCGTGAGGGTGACGGACACGTTCTGAGCATCCTTTTTCCGATCCAGTAGGGCAGAAGGCAAAGCCGTCCTGGGGATGATGACGGGAGTGGTTGTTGTCGTCGTCTTCGTGATAGCAGCAGCAGCAGTCGTAGTAGTAGCAATGGATGATCTCGGGCTGGCGGCGTAGCTGTTGTTGGTCGGTTTGCGCGTGAGATTCGAAGGGGAGGGAGAAGATGGTGGAGGGGTGGTCGAGGCCGAGGGCTGCCTATTGTAGTAAAGGAAACTCCTTGGGGACATCATGGCGGCGTCTGGACATGCCCTGGTGCGCCAGTGGCTCGGCGGGGCAAGCCGGACCCGACAGGCAAGACAGGTTGACAGGGAAGGGGTGTGGAAGGGGACCAGACCAGGCACGAGTGCGCACGAGCACAACCACAACCACAACCAGCTCGGTGCCGCAGTGCGTTGGGCAGGGGAGGAGGGTGTAACTCGGGGTGTGGTGCTGTAACCGGGACTGGGCCTGGCAAGGCAGGTCAAGAGCAAAAGCAAGCGGGCTACTGCGGGCTCAGTCTTGACTGTTCAGCATAAACCCCAGCGGGCCAGGCTAAGCAGGAGATGGGTTGGGTTGACCAGTGGAGTTGCGTGGGCACGGCGGGCTGGTGGTTCAGACACCACAGACCAAACCAGTGGATTCACTGAACTGATGTATTCCGTACAGGCCACACAGTGTTGGTGCCAGCAAGGGCGAGAGTACTGTGCTGTGGACGAAGTAGGTAGGGATACCTGCACGATTAGGGGACCAGTTCGGTCAGAATTTTGGCGTCGAACGGACGTGCTCGTCTGGCCTTTGGCTTTCTGCCTTTTTCTCCAGCGCGTGTACTGTATCCTCTTTCGGTCGCTGTTTGAGTGTGTCGTGTGCCGGGGGCAGGGGTCGTCGATGTTTTGGTAACGTAAAGTTAACCGTCTCGCAGCTAATCAGCGTTGAGGCTTTGTATAGTCCTTCTCCAGCAGGAATCGCGACGGAACTTTCAAGGGCAATGATTGCTGGGACGTGACGCAGCGGAGCACGGGACCGAAAGGCTTGTATCGTATAATGCGATGTGATGCGTGGTTCCTGGTGGTATTCGGACCCGGCTTTTGACTGGAGCTGCAGACGAGGCGAGGGATCGAGAAGCAAGGAGGCGGGTTGGGAGAATGTTGCTTGCTGCCCTTGCAGATAGGTACTGACAGCGTCGAATTTGGGTTGGGTTTGTGTGTACCAGTGTACCAGTAATGTCGGTGCAAAGCGCGGTTTGTCACTTGTCTCGTGCTTGAATAGAGTGTGGAGAGCCAAGTGCGCGCGAGTCGGGTACTTCGTCAGAGGTTAAGAGGTGACAATGATCGACTGTGTGGAGGATGCTATTATCGATTTGCACCACAGGGAAAGGCCTGACGGTGACTTGGGGTATTGATGCTTTCGTCCTTGTGAGATGGAAGGATAGGTTGTCGTGGACTGTCACGAGGAGAAATTCGAGACTCGAGATGACGATGTTGTCTATTAGTATTAGGTACGATTAGTCGGATGTTCGTCTCGGAAAGGCTGGACCTGGAGTTCTGTGATGGTCCGAATCCGGTGTTATCGGGGTAGATGATGGGCTTGCGAGAGAAAGGGTACTGATTAGCTATTGGTATCGTATCCGTTGCGCAGTGCCTTGGTCGAGAAGGAGAGATGACGACAGTCGGCGAGTTGAGGAGTGGCGAAGTGAGGAAGCGAGAGAGAGAGCGACTCGCGTACTTGGCGGCACAGTCGCAGTTGGGAGGTTGAGAATGGCTTCCAAACAAGAAGCAGGCACAAGATGGGAGGCTCTCTGGTTTTAGGTGGCCAAGCACAGAAAGGTTATCAGACTGGTTCGAGGTTGCCCTGACTGATTACGGATGATACAGATATGTCACTTCATCGAGGTAATCGAAGCACAGAGAACTTGGAAAGGCAGCGAGCGAACAGCAGATGGGCCGTGGACTGGGGCAAGCACTGATGCTCTGACACTGATAACCCTGATACGGGGGGGGGCCAAGATGGGAGGCCAGAGATAAGGAATCGAAGGGCAAGGTGTCGAGGGTGTGTCGACGGTCGTGGAGCGTGGTGTGGTGTCCCATCTGCCCTGCCCGCCCGGGCTGGGCAGCTCAGCATGGGGCAGTCGCCAGTCACTCACTCTCTCAGTCTCGGCAGAGAAGGAAGTCAATCGTAAAAATGGCTGAATGACTAGAGGCACGGGGGGCAAGAGGCAAAGCAAGGCAGAGCGAGGCACGCCGCATTTCTGGGAAAGAACAACCTCACTCCACGGTCTCAGCTGAGAAAGGACATTGCCATCCATGAGGTAGGCAGGTACCCGTAGACATGTTCTTTCCTTCTTGTCCCATTTTCTCTTTCCCTCTCTTCCCCCTACTTGCCTTCCTGCTGCGCGAGGGTACCTAGGTATCTGTAAAAAGTGGAAGGTACGTAGGTACGTGGTGACTTGGCAACTTGGGAAGGCAGCATGGAAGTCAACCTGGTATTGGATGGAGGTACCTGTAATATCGGCCCAACCTGAAGGAAGAAGGAAGGAAGTACACCTACCTCGTTTGCTCCCCCCCGTCTGTCTGCCTGCCCGATTTGGAGATGTTTCTGTTCGTACCCGGTCACCAAAGGAAGCAAGACCGAACGACAAACGAAGGATGAGCGCACCGCCGCACAGGCCCGGCTGAGTACCTACACCACCACACCCAGGTCTCTAGGTAAGGTATGGAAGGAAAGCAACAGAGAGACTTGGGGAGGGTTCACTTTCCAATTCGATTGTCACCGTGTCACGTTTTGGTTGCGCAGGAAGCAAAGTCACTGATAAGAACCTCGAAAGCCTCCAATCCCCTTGCCCCCATGTCCTTTCCTCACCCTTCCCACCGGCTACTGGCACAGCGTCACCTCTCACCCGCATGTTTTTGGCTTAGAGTTTGGGGTGACATGAGATTTTGGGGGTCCAAGACGGCCAAGGGCTCAAGGGGGAACACGGGGGTCCCTTTTTCCTCTCTTCCGTTCCTATGTCTCTCCATCAGAGTCTCACTCCGATACCTGAATCCAAAGGTCACGCGCCAGAGTTCCAAGCCCTGAGTGCAACCCCAGTCCAAGATGCTCCGTATTACTCTCCAACATCAACCTAGGAATTCCGTCTATGAATACCTTCTTGTTAATCACAGATTATAAATGCACACTCCGGGCAACGCCCGAGTTTCATCTCACTGTAACAATCAAAGGACACTGCCGACGGCCACTGGCAAGCACGGAGCCCTCCTCCCTCCATGCGCTAAATGACACTCTCCACAGGCTTGAATTAACCCCTTTGCGCCCATCAGTGGCAGATGGAAACCAGCCCGTCATAATAGTGGACTCATTTGATGAGTCTAGCGGGCATGGTCCAAGACAATCAAGACAATCAAGACAATCCCACGACTCTTCAGCAGGGTCTCACCGTGAGAGTGCCCGGCTGACCCGATCATAGGTGGCCCCCGTCGACGATTGTGGAAATGGCGGACCGCCACTTGTTATTTGGTTGTGAGCCAATGAGAGCGATGGGATTGTTTCGGGGATAAGAAAGCAATCGACCACCTTATGTAAGACGCATAACTATCCGTAAGATACTTTAGCTATGTTCAATCAATGGGAGTCTGGGAGATGTGGATGTGAAGCTCAAGGCAGTGGGCGGTGACGACGGTACCTACTTTGCAGACCCGTTTATTTCCCACTCCCTGGCACGCTGTTGTTGCTGCATTGCACCTACCAATCTGTCCGCCTCCACACTGCGTGACTGCCTGCCTCTAAAAGGCCTCCAAAAGGTGGCCACTGGTTGGAAGGCGCAGTCTGGCAGTTCAGCTGAGGTGGAAGGTCCAGCCTTGTTATGCAACGTGCACAAGCTTCCATTCTCCTGTCATTTTATGCGCATCGGCTCGTTTATGCGAGTCCAATCAGTGGATATCTAATCATGTACCTAGGTACCTTGCATTTGACTTCAACCTGTCGTGTGCCTCGTGCTTCTCCTTCTTATCAGCGTCCACCAAACACCGCAAGCCACTATCCCTCCCCCCCATCGACACTTTCGTCCCAGCAATGATCCCTCCCCCATCTTGTCCGACCATCTCAGGCGCCAATTGCACATCTTTCCGAAAGCCCTCCGTGACACCTCCATCTGGATCGCAGGTCCCGGCCGACCGAACCAGTGTGAATAATCTACACAGTAGCGTGCCTGGCAGCTGCTATGTGTGTTGCTGCCCTGAGCTGGCCAGAACCCTAGATATCAAGAACTGATCGTCTGTAGAGGTTGCTAATTCTTGTGGCCATTCTTAGATCTCGGCCCTCGACTCCGAAGAACGCTGAGGAAACAAGACGCACCGGAACTTCCGTTCTATTGTGAACACTAATATCTGTATCGCGCCTGGAATTTCGGACGGAGCTCAGCCCGAGAGCCAATGCCCATATCATCGGCCCCGTTGTCGGAGTCTTCATCTCTCTAGTTGCAGGCCTCCGCAACGTCCGGTCCTTGGCTTCCTTATCGGCCTTCTCCGACCCCAGGTTATTGCTAAGCCGTGCGACGGTGCGTAGCTTTCTCGCTCCTCCGCCAGCTTGCAGACGTCCATTTCTCCAACCCCTGTCGACCTATACCATTCGCTCTCATCGACGAGGCAGGCAGGCGAACGGAGAGCAACCTTCGACCATCTGCCACCGGGCTAGTCTTAGCGCCATTTCCAACTCACCTTCCGTCCCATCCGCTCTGATGGTCGCCCAATTGCCCAGGCCCCATGTCGCTCGTTCGTCTGCTTGATCCAATAGCACTTGGCCGGAGCTTGTCGATGGTCCTCGGGAAACCGATACGGGACCCCACCCGTGCGACGGCCTACGTCGATCCTCTGGGCGCCTCTCCCGCTTTCAGCACCGTCGGCCGTGTCATCACCATCTTCACCTGGGCAACAAGAGCAATACGTCTGCGCCAGGTTAAGAAAATGACGGATGGGATGCTCGCATTCCCGATGACTGTGAGCTCGCTCGCTCGTCCGTCCGTCAAGCCACATCCCTTTGAACATTGGCATCCATAAAGTCCGAACCAGCCTGACCTACTATGTTCCTCGCCTCGGCTACAAGAGCCAACGCTTGGGCAACAAGCCAGAAATTTGCTTGATACGAATCGTCAGTCCTGGATAGTATTCAGGTTGTCACGTTGTGCCCCGAGGTGTGCCTCGCTAGCAAGCGCAACTTTCATAAAGCCCGGAAGCCACGCGGCTAATGTGGTATTCATGGAAGAACTGCCTCTAAATGATATTGAGGACTGTCTCAGTGGGCGTTGTCTCACCCGTCTCGTCCGCCTTACCCCGCCATCTTGGCCGCCCATCACTTCCATCCCTATCAATACCGCAAACATCCAGCCACCGATTCGGTCTTTTGCATCAGGTATAGATGCCTGAATGCGACGCATCGGGCCAGTAGCAACCGCCCAGATAAAGCTCACAAAGCAGGCAGCACATTATCTCACCCGTCATTTGTCGCATATATGACGGACCAATCGTCAAATGCAGCCATGTGTAGCAACATGAGACGACTCTGGTATATTCGTACCCTCCGAACAGTGTATGGAATTACGAAAGACGACATTCAAACACCGGGCCAGCCAGTCGCTTACACACACCTGTGTGTGGTCAAAAACCGATCAGACTGGTAAGTTACCTAGCGCATGGCCAGGCGCGAGCAAGAGTCATCATCTGCACCACCCTAAATCTAGCGACGCCATCCCACACCCTCACGAGGGTCTCAGATGCTGCCTTATCGCTCTCTTCTGATTCGCTTGTTTCTTCCCCAACTCTGCGTCATACAACGCCGGCATCGTCGACTGGGCTCTGGCGCGGGTGTGGGTGGAAACGGGGATGGTCGTTGTGGGTTCTTGGAGGTTCAGCAAAGAACTGAGTCGGAGCCATGTCAAGACATAGCTGACTTCTCCATGGTTTGCGGGGTAAAGCCAGGTGAGTACCTACCTCTGCCCAGCCGTCGGTATCCATCGCTTGTCCAAAGTTCGACGTCACGAATGTCTATGGATATTACTCGTTTCTCCCTTGCGACGGCGCATCTCGCAGCTCGACAGCATCGGGCCAAGGATACGCATAGTATTGCTGCCGCGTACGAAATGGGGGCACGAACATTGGCGGGCCGCACACGCTTCCTTTCTATGCAAGTTTCGATATTGATCCGTTGGCCAAGTTACGGCAACCTCTAAGGTAGGCGACTGACTGCGCGGACTCCAACACCAACATCAGCGCCAAGACCCCAAAACACGGCTCCGGATCTCAACGGCGTCCTGTACTTCCGCACGGCCCTTCACTCTCTAAACTCAAACCCGCCAAATGCGCGATAGCCCGATACCTCACTAGGTATTCGTAGTCTTGTGGCCGCTTATTCCGGTACCACCCCTTCGAGACTCTGTCTTGTGCATGGCTGCAGACCTCACGTGCTCCCCATCTGCTACTATTCGTGACCACACTTTGACAGCCATGTGCTCCAGCAGCAGTTGCTCACAGTATGGGTGGTCCTGGTAGGAGACATTCGAGCGGGCTGTCACGTTCTTGTCTTGACGACGCGGCCTGCCACCATCGGGCACATAGGTAGAGCTACAGTAGACAGGAGACGTGGTTGGTACTAACGAGGTGTGTTTCCAACTGAATCTCTCCTCCAGGTCTAGACCATTTAGTCAGCTCGTGGCTTATTCTTGAGGCGCTCCCTGCTGCTTGCCTCACGGGTTCACTTTCGGTTGGTGAAGCTTTCCCCGCATTGGCGCTGTCGACTGTGGTGACTGGAGCTATGAGACAAGCCTCTCGTGGGGAACGGTGTAAACCATGTAGACCCAAATGCCTACCTCGGGTCGCTCATACTGTTCCACAAGGCCGTTTCCCTTATGCTCATGTGCGACTAAGGTGCCCGCAAAGGGCAAACAATCACGAGCTCGGGGAAGAGAGAAGGTGCTAAGCAGTCTCTTGCAAATAGTGCTGGCGAGCTTAGGCTCATGATACTCCTGCAGACCAATGACCCTTGGCCATGCCTCTGTAACCAGGCTGAACTTCTGTGCCGGATATATCGTGCATCTACTTGGGTACAATGTGGTACATTGATGCGACATATTGACGCGATATGTCGGTGTAATGTCTTTATGTGAAATGGACAACACCAATCCTCCTTTTCCAGCCTTTGATCCCGCCAATTCCACAGGCGTATCACTAGGAGAAACACCCAATACAAGCATGTTCCGTTCCGTCCCGTTTCGGGGGAAGGGAAGGGAGGAGAATGGTCATCATAATCTCCCGACGACACCAGTTGATTGAATTGCCTGAAGTGAGCAACGCCGGCCGTGGTGTTTATAGAGAAACAGACTTGGATTTCTTTTGGATGGGGCATACCCATGTCAAAGGAGATGGTCAGATAACGAGTGAAATTTCTCCGAGCCGACTTTCCAAGCTGGCACTGTCTGCCTCTTTCGAGTTGTGCGTTCCTATTCTGCATTTCCATCCGGGCAAACTCGCTCTCGGAACAAATTACAGAGACGGCTTGCTGGATTAATATCAAACAAGTCACTTTTTGTTTATTCCACTCACGGGTATCTATCAAGATTCTTCGTTAGTAAACAGGCCCGGTGACGACTTGCCCACCTGAGCAAAACATCTACCTTTATACTCCCTTTCCCCATCCGTTGGTATCTAAAACCCCTTACCACGACGACGCCAAACGTAGAACTTGCATTGCCGCCAGTTGGGTTATCTGCATCATACATCTTTGTAATCCACTAGACCATTCATTCATGAAGGAGAGGCGAGTGAAGGCAATGATCGCGATTGAGATGTCGTAATGAATAGGTAGAATCACGATATCGAATTTGGTAATTCAAATGGCTTCAATTCACAATCAGAAGGATTCCGCGTACCCAAAACAGCTTTCCAGCTCTCTTATTCAAGGCCTCAACTGAAACCATCCCCTGTCGTACGAGGGGTTATCATCCCTCATTCAATGTTGAACTTGGTCTACCTTTTTTTTTTCTTTACCTCTTCCTCCCAGTCCCGTGTACCAGGCGTATGAACTCTCAACATCGCAAAGTGGACTACATCTTCGGAAGGAAAGCATATCAAGGGTCTAGATAGTAACTCCTGAAAGGAATATTACATTCCCGCTTGCTAGCCCTACCTTATACTTGAACTATCTACATCTCCTTCCTCTCCTTCCTCTTTCTCTACATCTCGCCTCTCGCCTCACCAATCCCCCAAAAACATCACATCGAAAGCACTCAAGACCAAAAAGCAGAATAATGCAGTTATACTATCAGCATCAGAAATAGAACGTAGTTTGAATTTGAATATTTCCACAGCCAACGCCGGGTATTTGATCCCCTCTCCCTTCATCCTTCCACACAAAAAAGCAAATCTAGTAGTTTGTCCCTCCCATCCCGCTCTTCCAACCCCGAGTCTACCCTTCCATTTGTTGAAACATAATTCTTTACTTCCACCTTTTTACTGTGCTCCAACGGCAAGCAACTTCCATTTAGATTACAACCGCAGAAATCAGTTGGACCGCCTTATGACCCAGTCTTGACCCGGCTCAAACCAGGAAACCTCTTCGTACCCTTGGGTCTCTCAGGCGCAGCATTCGCGTCCTCGTCCTCCCGCTCAGGCGTATCTTCCCTCTGCCCCTGGCCCTGACTACCGCCAGCCTCCTTCTGATTCCCATCACGCTTCCGATGCGTCAGCGCACTGAGTTTATCCCTCAAAAACCCGCTCCCGGCAGACCTCCTCCGATCACTCGACTCCGCGCCCGTTGCAGACCGTGAAAGCGAGCGGATCGTGCCCCCGCCAGCCTGGTCAAACGGCGCCAGACTACTCCTACTAGAAGGCCTCAACAGCTCGAACCCCAACCCTTGTGTCGGCGCCCGGCTATCGAGCGGCGTCGGCGGCGTCATCATGAGGAAACTGGGGACGGCGGGCTGCTGTTGCTGTGATTGCTGCGTTTGGAGACTCGACTCGCCCATCCGACGGGACCGCCCGCTTGCGACGCTGGAACTCCGACTCGTCGACCGCGGGATGGGAATGCTGCTCGCCGAGCTGCCGTGGTGCGAGCGCGGCGGCGAGCGGGAGTAGTCGACAGGCGAGTTACCGTATAAGCTCGACGAGTCGTCGCTGTTGTTGATGCTCTCCGCGTCATGCTGGGACGACGACGAGGGCGTGGGTGCGATGAGCGAGGACCCGCTGGCGAGTTCCCGAAGCTTGCTGGCTTGCGTGTTGCTTGGGCGATGCTTGAACTTGTTGCCGATGATGGCACCGGTGTGCGAGATGAGAGCCTTGATAACTGCCTTCTTGAGCGCGAGAGCCAGGTCGAGGTTCGACCACGTCTTGTTGCGCCACTCGACCGCCGGCATGCGGAATACAAAGTCGTGCACGTCCTCCACGTTGCGGTTGTCTTTGCCCTTGTAGCTGAGGCAGAGCACCACCGAGGGCATCTTGATTTGCGCAAAGGTCATGTAGTTGCTGGCGCGTGACATCATCTTGGTGAGGTCATCCGAAGGTTTGGAATCCTCCGCTTTTGATTCCTTGCGCCGACCAAAGCGCGACTTCTTGTCACCGGGAAGTGTGCTCTCCTTTGACGAGAAGCCGGTCGAGGTACGACCGATTCCTGGGCGAGGCTCCTTCGTCGACTTGAGTGACTCGTACGAAGGCTTCTTGGTCGGGACCTTGCCTGTACCGACGGAGCGGAAGAGACGGAACGTATGGCCCTGGCCCTCGCCTGTATTGACCGTGAGTGACTTTTTGCTGTTTATTGACTTGGTCGGAGAGTCTGAGTTCAGTGTTGGTTGCAGACGCAGTTCAAGCGAACCCGGTCGTGTGCTGAATCCGTCCTTATCGCTAGCAGTCAGACGACCAGAGCCAGACATCGAGTCGTCATCTTCATCGTCGTCCTCAGTGGGCTGGTGCTTGAGCATAAAGGGAGAATCGTTCTTGTTCTTGTTGTCGCCGTCGATGCCTGGGAAGATGTACTCAAACACCCTCTTGCCAATCTCACGTTCCAGTTGGATCTTCATGGGGAACAAGTTGACCTCGAAATGATCCATAACGGGGATACCGGCGATGGCTTCAAGCATGTACCAGTATACGCGAATCATTTCTTGATTGCCCATGTCCTTGTCGCCTTCGGCGTAGGGCGCAATGATCTCCGGGTACATGGCGTCAGGGAGTAAGTTCAGTCCAAAGACCTTGCCAACCCTGATCAAGTTGATATGTGACCCGTCTGCGTTATCAGTACGATCATACTCCACATCCTTGAGCTGCAGCTCGACGAGCGGTTCCTTGTTGTCTCGAAGCATGTGCCAAACCGTGTCGCGTGCTGTGATGCTCCACCGGAGTAGAGCATTGCTTTCCGAGTTCGTTTCGTATCTCCGCTGTGAAGACGTAATGGCCTTCATCATGAAGAAAAGTTCGTCCTCGCATGCTGCTAGGTCTCGTTCAAGAAGAAGCCTGTCTTCCCAGCCGCGCTGGTCCATGTACTTGGAGTATATCTGGAAGTGGGACTTGATGTCCTGAAGTTGACGAATGCGCTCTTGCAACTTCTCAACCATCTCAGGCGTACCGCTGAGGTCGCTGAAGTCTGAAGCGAGCATGATCTTCTCAAGGCGCTCCGTCCGTGTCTTTTCGAGAGGCTCATTGTACATGAGCAGATCCAGTACAATAACGTACATGGCGTAGTAGTCACCAGAATTGCAGAGTGCTCTGGCTTGCGGGAACTCTACCCAGAGATTATCCATCTTCCTTTCGTTGCTGGGCTGGGATGGATCACCAGCGCCCTCAGTGTTGACCTCATCATTGTACTTGAGACGCAAAGTGTTGTACTTTTCGTAACGAAGCATCGCAGACGTCTTCTGCACCACTCTATTAAAGCCGAAGGGATCCGTCTCAAAGTCGAACATGACTTCCATGGGAACCCAAGGAGGCCATGACGACGTGGCAGGAGTGCCGTACCGACTGCCGGCGTATGTGGTGACGATTTCGGAAAAGTACGACTGATGAGTAACGAAAAACTGTGTGCTGTCCATGTTGACGAGGAATCTTCTCTGCACGAGACCGCTGACGTTGTCGGCAAGTCTCTTCTTGTCCATGACCTCGACAACCTTCAGTTCCATGCCCTTCGATGTGAGAATGACGACATTCTTCTTGTTCTTGTCGCTTTGCAGTTGAATCTGCGGGGCAATGAGTCGGACGTGGTAACTGTTCTGCGGCGTGAATTCATCCGAGATACCGCTCGACAGGTCATCAATCGGCACGTTGGGCACGTCTTCGCCACTCTTTCCATCAGCGTTGACATATTTCTTGCCGTCCTTGAGGATATTCTTGATGCGATCTTCGATATCCTGTTTGAACTCGCGTTCTGCGGCATCGAGGTCGGGAGAAGCGCCAGCTGTAGCACCCCCGGTCGGCGTCCTATTCTTGCTCGCAGGCTTTGGATTCTGCTTCGCTTTGTACTGCTCTTCGACAATGTCGAGGATGAACTTGACGGCAGGGCGAGACAGGTAGTAGACGAAACCTCTGCGCTGGCTGACTTGGTGAATATAACGAAGCACAACATTTCGGAGAGTGTTGTTCCACTTAAAATGAAGGTTGTGGATGACGAATCGGTTGTTGAAATCACTCTCGAATTCTGCTCCCGAGGGTATCGTAAGAGAGTCGTCTTCTTTATCCAGTCCAACCGATTCCTCAGACGCGTTGCTTTCGCTCTCTCTCATGAAGGGGTTGCTGCCGTTAATTGGCGATTTGCTGTTCATTTGACGAAGCATGTTCTGGAGGTACGCCTTCTTTTTCTGCAAGATGCCACCCTGCTGCTGGAGGCTCTCAAACGCTGTTACCAATTTTGGGTCCTTGCCGTCGTCACGCACAACCTTCAATTCGGCTTCTCCGAGGCTGCGTCCGTAGTTCTCAATTTGAGCATCCAACTGAACCAACCGCTCTTGGATGAGTTGTGCTTGTACTCTTCTGGGATCGTCATCGTGGCTCATGATACAGAAGTGAGTCGGCTCATCGCCGAACGGGCTTTTGCGGTCCGGATCACCTGCAATGACGCCGCCAATATCAGTTTGTCGGAAGTACGTCAGACGCGGCGCAAAAGCGAGTGGAAGGATTTTGGTGTCCGGGTTAGGCTCTGTAGGCAGGATCCAATCCAGCTCCACGAAATCGTCCATATCGATCCAACTGAGGTCATTATCAGGAATGGTAAAGCGGGACAGGTCTGTGCTATCGTCGCGTTGATTCGTTATTAGGTCGCCCATCGTTCCCTTCTTGATGGCTTCTGTCGTTGATCCTCGTATACTGGCCGAAACAGCACGAACATCGGCTGCTGCAAGGTCAAGCTGGGCCGCGTGAAGCTTGATTCCGCTCGTCTTTCCCTTAGTCTTGCGACCGCGGTCTCGGGTATTGAACTCCTCACGTCTCTGGTGCAGATCCAGCATGAAGCTGTCGAATCTGACCTTGAGACCCGTTGCCGACACCCCACTGTCCGAAGCATCTTCAACATCCTTATGCTTGTAGATATGACTGAGGAACAGCGGTGCCAAGAGGAGATTGTACTTGATCGTGGAGAGGTGTTTACCGAACTTTTTGCTGTTCCTCTCCCGACCCGGCCAGAGCGGACCTTGGCGGATGGGCAATGCCATAGCACCACCGAACAACGACCACCACGCAAAGAAGTGAGTGAAGAAGCGAGGTGTACAATGAACCGTGTTGTAGCTCCTAGACGGTTCGACATTGTTCGCCATCCAGTCACGGTCGACCGGAGCTCGGACAGCAATCGACAAGTGAATATGCTGGCTACGGAAACCGCGGAAAGCATCGTATGGTTGGTCCTCGGGCTTGACATGGTGAGGAGCGCGCAACATAATGTCGTAGTGCGGTCTGAACTCGAAGCTACGCTTCCCGTCCTGAATCGCGCGTTCAAAGACGAGGCCAGCCATCCACTGTACCTTGCCCGACAGCTTCATCACCACCTTTTTGAAGGACGCTCCGGACTTATAGCTGTCTTCGCTCATGAGGCTGTCGTCTTCTCCAGTGCGTCTCGCAGCTTCGCGGACTTGATGGCTGTAGTCGGGTATGGCAAGAACGTACTCCCCAGAGTCGACCGTCATGAACCGCTTCGGATCGTCGTCGGCATTGATATTCCACTTGACTTCGTTGCGCCAACACATCAGGAATCCTGCGCCGTTGCCTGTCACACAGTAAGGATCACGAGTTCCCTTGAGTGCGAGATGCATATCACCATCGCCTCTCCACGCCACGTGTATTCTGGAGTGGAAGTTGAGACGAATCTTGTCCCAGAAGCCGACTCTTTCTGATGGGTCAATCTGAGGCTTAGTAAAGGACTCGATACCCATCATCATGTCTTGAATGGCTGGCTGATATGCTGGACCCCAAGTGATCCTTGTCGGCAGAGCTGTGTTGATTTCGACGCGCATGTTGGAGTACGACTTGACTGGTCCAATGGTCCGCCGAACGTCGATCGCGAAGCCACCCTCGTTGCTACCGCCAGGTTCGTGGATTCGAGGAGGAACAATGTTGACTTTGATACGGCGGGTAGACTCCATACCTCGGAACTCCTCCGCCATGACGAAGTTTGTCTTGAGCGACATAGCTGGTAGCCTTGTCGACTGGCCTGCCTTCAAACTGGGGATATGAATCAGAGGGAGCGGATAGTCGCGTAATGATATCCTCGCCTCACTAAGGTCAATCGAGACATGCATTGGGACGAGCAATCCGTACTTCATGTCCTTTGGCATTCCCTTGCCGACGGAGTTGATAAAGTCTGGCAAATCCTTCATTGCGAATGTAGGCTTGTCAATGACGAACTGGAGATCGGTGATGAGTGCAGACGCGAGCGCGGGTCGCTGTGGCACTTCGAGGATGTTCTCCGTATCCTCCAGATCGTCAGGAAGCTGATCAGGGCCCCAGAACAGACCTCGAATCTCCTTCATGCCGTTCTTGGCCATGACGTAGAACCGATCGATCCGCTTCTTCCAACTTTGTGCGTTGTATGCATCCAGTCTCGCCCGTGCTTCTTGTTCGGCAACCTTGGAGGATCCAGTAAGGCCGACTCCTTCGCCATCGGGGTCGTATCGCGGCGCTCTGCCCCTTGAGCGTTCGTCTCTGCTGCTAGGCCGTCGTCCATCTGCACTTTGGCTCCTGGCCCATGACGCACCATTCTGCTGTCGTCCCCTGTTGAAAAGCGAGCGAGCACGCAGCTTGCCTGACTCTTTTCTCGACTCTTCTTCGCGGACCTTTTTACTCTTGACTTCGAAGGCTTCTTCACGGGCGAGTCGTTGCATCTGCTCCACTCTACCCGCGCGGTAGATCATTCCGAGTTTCCACTCAAAGGCTCCATCTTCCATCTCAAAGAGTAGCGAGCGTGTCCGAACAGATACCTTTGGAACGTTCTTTGGTCCACCGGGGACCTTGTCGAGGATGTACTCATTCGTACCCGTTTTGAAGCGGTGGTGAAGCTGCTTGATCGACTTGAGGGTATTAATGATATTGTCGGAAATCTTATTGACCTGAACCTCGTGGGGCACGGCAAATCGGATAGCGTCGGAGTTGACGTCGATCATCTTGTCTTCTTGGAATTCACCACCTGTCAGCTTGCGCCGCGACTTGCGATAGTCGACACGGCCTCCTTTGATGCTGACCATTCTGGCCCAAGTGCCTCGCATCCTAGGTGGTTGTACGTAGATCCGAACAAGCTTGGACGCAATGTACGGCGATGACCATCTGTGCCGGCCAGCCTCGACGCCATAGACCTGGACCATCAACTGAGGATCATTCGGCAACTCGGCTTTGATTTGCACCAAGGCAGCTTTGAGGTCGATGGCTACAAGCTCAGGCGTCAAGGTGGAGTAGTCGCTCATGTCGATAAAGGGAGAGCCTGGTGACATGGGAGGAGCCAAGAAATCGGCATTGCCGTCTTTCCGTGGCGTCGTCGGCGACATTGGCGGCGACGCAACATCTTGGCCTGACCTCATGAAGGCTTTTCGCAAAATCATGATGGCAACACCGACCGAGTAGTGGCGGAAGAGAGAGTACTGCAAAAGAACAGTCCGTATCGCGGCATGAATGTGGAAGATCGGCCCCTGCTGGTCACTCATGGCCTGGAAGGCCACCTCAAACCGCGGCATATTGACAAACGGCTCCAGCTCGACCCTGTCCTCTGATTCAACAACGTAAGCCTCGAGGCCACGGACGTGGAAAGTGACCCTTCGTCCATCACCATGGTTCTGCTGCTTCTTCCTCGGCGGTGGTGAGATTGGACTTTTGAGCAGGTCCGAGTCAGGGGCCACTGTACGGCTATTAGCCCTACGCCGCGATGGCCGCCGTTGAAGCCCCTCGAGTCTTTGCGCGCGGTACTCTGCGGAAAATTCGTCGAGCTGGAGGGACACCCCGCGGGTATCGTCCGAGATGTCCTCGTCAATGCCCGCAATTTCGATGCTGAAGTCTGATGCTTGGAGTTGAAACTGCAACAACCAAGATGGCATTGCGCGAAGGAAGTTTTGCTTCTTGGTGGACGTGTGTGAATTTGAACGCTTCTCGGGCTCGACGTTTAGCCTCAGCTGTCGCACGATCTGTCTGAGACCGTCGGTGATCTCGGGGCGCACCATCTTGATCGAGAAGGTCTGCAGATTGCTCGAGGCAACGACATGGACGTCTGGCGTAGCACTGAGTTGCACCTTAAGCTCGAAGGACTCGGTCTGAATCAAGTCGAATCGGTTACTCGATGACGTCTGATAGTACAGTTCGTGCGACTGGATCCTCATGGTTGACGCGAGCGAGTAGTGCAAGTCCTCCACTGTGGAATGGAACGATTCCATGTCGAGTGATATTGACGAAATGGAGGATATGATGAGATCAAAGTCGTCGGCTGCCGCGTGCTGGTCGACTGCGGGCAAGGCGACTCGGAGAACGGGCTCGTGCATGGTGAACTTGATATTAGCCTTGGGCAGGAGTCGTGATATGAGCACATGCCGCGGTTGGCGGCTAGATCGTGACCTCTTGGAGGACTTTGGCTTCAGCATGGCGACGAGGAGCGGCAGATGGCGAGGGTCGAGATCTACCGAGGGGGAAGTTACTACGGAATTAGCGAACAGTATGTTTGCGTTTCTCTCCTCGGCTCCCACATCCTGCGCCATCTCGACTGTCTTAGACGGCAGCGTCGTCTTGACAGTAGTTGTCGCCATGGGGATGTAAAGCAGCCTCTCGGGTTTCCCGTCGCCGTCGTCGACACCGACGGAGATGGACAGGGCCGCGGCGAGAGCCTCGTGGGCGATGTCCTTGGACGGGAAGTACATCCTATGTGACGGTGACTTGGGGTCCAAACGGTGCAAGTCTATACCAACTTCCTTCATCGACGCATTCAACAAGACGGGCTTGGCACTAGGTTTGACGGACTCCACCCTCTTGGTCATGCCAACAAAACTGACTGCAAACTGGACCTCCTTAACGCCCCTCAAGATGGAACTGACAAACTCCTTGGAATCGGACACGGTCTGAATTAGATCCTGGTTGGTGCTGCCAGGCTGGGCGACCTCGTGTATGACCTTGTCCATGAAAACGTCGGCTGGCTCGTCGGACAGGGTGGACGAGCGCGCGGCCAACTTGCACTGCTTGAAGCGATCGGCGCACACGCGCACGTCGTCGTAGGGTATATGAACACGGCCCAGCTTGAGGGCAATCGCAGCGTCCCGCAGGCCATCCAGCGCCTCGTATAAGAATCCATGGATATTCAGCGTCGCATTGTCGAGGATCTCGAGGGACTCCTTGCCCTCGGGCGTGAACAGGACACTGCGCAGTGTCATGATCCACTCCGCCTGCCGCTGCTTCTGCTTGTTCTTGTCGTTGCGAGCCTGAAAGAAGAAGCGAGCGCGGTCCACCATCTTGCGCCGCGTGTCGACGGCGACGGTCAAGCTGCCAAACTGGACGTCGCCGACGTCGACGACCTTAATCGTGGAGTTTGTGGCGACGACGTCTACCATCCGCAGCCAGTTGAGCTTGCGGTGCGCCCTCTTCATCCGGTCCTTGAGCTTCATCAAGTGCTTCCACGTCTCGCTCCGGGGCGGGGGTCCGCCGTTTCGACGTATGAGTGGCACCTTGGGCTGTTGTTCGGCGGCCGGCACCTCCGGCTCTTCCTCCGCGTCGGTGCTGCTGTCGGAATCGGTTGAGCTGTCCTCGCCCTTCTTGCCGTCCAGTTCGCGGATGTCGACCGTGACGGTGAGCTCGCTGATGACGACGCTCAGCCAGGTGGGCTGGGCAAATGTTGGGCGGTGGACGTTGAGCCCGAGGCCGCGTACCTCAATCTTGAATCCATCTCGTGGGGTGTAGGCGAGTCTCCGGAGTGAAAAGTAGCCGATTCGCTGGATCGATACGCCGGTGAGGATTCGAATGACGGCGAAGAGGATAAAGGAGGACAGGTAGAGGAGGACGACGACGCCGAAGAGGAAGGTCGGATTGAGCAGAGCCATAGTGAGTCGGCAGAACGACTCGGGCGATCGGTGGCTCGCTTCGGTATCTGTATCACCACCACCATTAAGACAACGTCAGCTTCCCAACATTTCCAGCGCAAGTAGCGTGAATGCGAATAGTACACGGAGAAAGAAGATCATGTAGTTGAAATGGAGGCGCAGAGGCCAGGTCGGCCGTACCTGGAAAAGACCCAGATCTCTATGGTATCCCGCACGTTTATCTCCGTTTCCTACAATCCGAGTGCGCCATGTCGTCGATCAACGGTGCTTGGGGGTGTAGGTTCGTGGGTGTGGAGAGGTAACACTCGGCTTTGGGACAGCAGAGTTTCGGCGCCTTCGCGGTTACAGTTGTCGACGGAAATGTGCAGTTTAGCTAGCTAGTGCGGTTGGCCGATCGCGAGTGTTCAAGAAATCGACGCGCAGACGGTTGCAGGTGCGGATGGTGGCGGGTGAGACTGATGATCGGATCCCTTGGCTGGCCCGGAAGGGAGGATGGAAATATGGTGGGATCGGAAATGGGGATGTTGGTGGGAGGTTTTGGGGTAAAGCTGGCTGCGATGTGGTGCAGGGCGGAGATAGAGAGACCGAGAGAGAGCTCGTTTCGTTGGGGGCGGCGGGCGGAACCAAGATGAATCGAAAGAGGCTTAGGTTGGACGCGTAGGATTTTGCCTATGGTAGAGAACGAAAGTATAAAGAGAGAGCAAAGCAAAGAGGAGGGCAAAGGTACGGATCGGAGGTGCTGGTGGAGGATGATGCAGGTCTCGCTCGTCTTGTCTTGCAGAAGAGTGACGCAGTCCAGGTCGTCGCTACGGAGTGCCCAGGTATGAGCCAGGAATTGGCGGAGGAATTGGGACTCGCGGTTGGGATTTGCGGTTGGCGAAATGCGAGAAGACGTCGTTCGTCTAAGCCCTTGTCGTTTTCTTATTGCTCGGCACGAGGCGGCGGCGGCTGTCCACACGGAACCCTGCTGCCGGTTCAGGATGACAAGAGTAATAGTAGATTGCTCCTATTCCCGAGGTGCTCCAGTTTCCAGTCTCCAGTCTTCTTCCCTCCAGATAATGGGGTACTTCCGACTCCTGGGCACCGGAGCAGCGGTGCAGTATTCGTACCTGTCTCGTCCGTGTGTGGGTGTGTGTGAGGAGTGGCCCGGATGATCGGATAGCTCAAATAATGATGAGATGCAATGGGGCTTGTGGGCGGTAAACAGCGCGATGGCGTACCTCAGCTAAGGTAGGTCAATGTACATAGGTACCTTAAGCTTGCTGAGATACCTAGTCAAGCTCAGAGCAATACCTACCCATTTGGAAAGAGTACGGATACACACAAATGAATTCCATTAGCCACAATTATTACTGGTAATTAGTGCGATGACCAGAGACAGGAACGATTGGTAAGACTCGGGTCTAGACAGAATGGGGACAAGCACGGTTCGGTCTGAGCTTGGCTTGGGATTGCACAGGGACGGACGGGGGCGGCGGAATCCAGGAACAGGGCTGTTGGGGAATTTGGCGGGTGGAAATGAAGTCATGGTCAGCATTTCATCCACTCTCATTGATGGCCATTGAAACATGATGGTAGGTAGTCATGTAGTTTCTCTCTAAGTTAGTTATTTTATGACAGGAAATATGTCATGGTGCATATCGAGGGAAGAGACGTGGTGGAGTGGGAATGCGTCCGATTGTCAAACAAATACCTAAGACCTTGCTTAGCTAAGGAAGGGTACGTATACGTATAAGTACAACGGCCCGGAGTTATGGCTCCTTCACTCCCGAGCCCCCGTCCAATCGATCCAGATCCCACCCTCGGCCACTTCCGGCCTTGCCCAGTCTCCATTGGCTCATCCGTCTCTTAAAGTGGGAACTCCCGCTCGCCTGGTATCCACCTTACCTGCCAGCCACCTCGTGGTACCAGCCGCCCAGGTGCAAATGCAGCTCATCGGAGATCCTCTTCCATCAACCTTGAATTCAACAATTACTTGCATCACTTACACTAAACACTTGCATCAATGAGGGGCCGAGCTCAAAGTTCAACCATCAATGCGCCGCTGCATCGGACGGTACCATCGCCTTACGCCTCAAACTATTGTGCCTGTGCCTGTACCTGATTGTCCGGCCCTTGCCCTTGATATCGCCGAAGCTAAGGGCTGCTCCAAGAATCTAGCACGTGCAGCAAGTGCGCCTCCCCAGTATCGTTCCTCCCTGAACGTGCTATTATGATGTAAGCCATCGGACTTACGAGGAACTCATATGCAGAGACTTGTATCGCAGACCGAGATATTGTCTTGATGAGTGAGATCTGGTGAGCACGACAGGGCGCATAGATACGTGCAAGGACCAGGACCCTTTCCTACCCGCATTGTGAATTTCAGCCTCCCCTCACCCAGATCTAGCCAAGCTCGAACGTGCCTTGGGACAATCTCTGGGCCGCATTCAAGGGACCAGGATTATGGATCAAAGTCTGGTCTGTGACTGTCTCCCGGTACATCATTTACATGCAGAATCTCGAAACATATGTTTTCCTCCTATTTACCAAATATCCAGCCCGTCAAGCAAACCCGACCGTTGGAACATCGGAGTTACCAAGGGACTAAGCTAGCCAACGTCGAAACTACATGACAAGTCCATGGCGAACCCAAAAACGAGTCATGCCCAACGGTATTCTAGCGCCAGCGGCATGACATCTCAATCCGTCGTCGTAGCTACCTACTCATATTGGCTAGCTGAACTTCCAGTCTTCTTTTCCCCGTCTTCACATCAACGTGGTTGAATCGATCTAATTAACGGTCTTTATCAAAATACAATGGCACGACCGGACAATACCCATCCCGCGGAGGATCATGCTTCATCCCGACCTCAACCTTTAACCCATCACACGTCGCAGTATCCCCATGCAACGCAAACCACGACGTCTCGAGCAGAAAGTCCATGAACCGCTTCCTCACGTGCGGCGGCGAAAGATTCCTATCCTTGTCCTCCCGGAAGAATACCCTCTTCCACCCGGACGCCTCGCACCACATGATGATGAGACACCATCGCCGCGGCCTGCTGAGCCCGGCGCCGTTGCCGTTACGGCCGCCATTACTACTGCTACTAGTGCTGCTGCTGCCGCCGCCGTGGTTGATGAGATTCACACAGAACGCGTGAACCTCCTTATTCGAAAACGTCTTGCTCGCGTGCGCCGCCGTCTGTAAGTACTCCTGCGGATCAGCCTCCGCGTCGTCGCCCACCTGCCACGACTCCAGCGCGTCGTCAGAGGAAAACAGTTGGAAGAGTAATTCTGGTGGCTTGTCGGGCTTAGCATCGTACACTGGTAGAACCTGTTTGTGAAAGGATCTTGACATCTTGAAGCCCGGCAGCTCCGAGAAGCGAGGGAAGTATGACACCGAGGCTGAAGAACCGCGACCGGATTGCTGCTGCTGTTGGCGGCGGGCAGCATATCGGGCGGGCATCGATACGTTAGCCAGCGGGATCGGCAGGTTTGCCTGCGGTCTCGACCTGTGCCGTCCAAACGTCGACGTGAAGGACGTGGTCCAGAGCGGGATACAGATGACCGTGTCGTCGTGGTCCTTGATATCGTGCCTGCAGTTGATGGCCGCGTACACCGTTGTCGAGGATGTCGTCTTGATGAGTGGCAGCGTCATGCTCAAACCCAAGTTCGTCATTGTAAATTCCTTTCCCACGGACCAGTTGTCGTCCGCAGCGGTTCTGCACTTGACGACCTGCCCACACCCGGAGAAAGCAGAGGGATGCGGCGCCAGTAGAGTGACCCATAGGTCGCGGCGGGGGTCCATCGTCTTTTCGGTCCAGTCCCACGCAAAGAGGCTCTGGTCCGTCGAGACCTTCATAATTTCTTCCTGTAGTCTGCGAAAGGCCTCGTGGCCCTCGCCGTAGAGAAGAGGCATATGAATCTGGAAAATGCCGAGAAGGCAGTACGCCGTGTCCTCGGTCCGCGTCGTCTGCCGGCTGGACGCCCACGACATCCTCTTGGCGACGCAGGCGGAGGAGAGGGTCTGCGGGTAGATGAGGACGTCGACGTCGATGCCCGTGATGGAAGCGATGGGGTACGCCAGTGTCTCCTTGGTCCCGATGGGCTCCCACGTGCCATCGTAAAAGGTCATGTCCGCGGGCGCCAGCAGCTCCTGTAGCGTCCAGCCCCTCGTGAACCACCGGCACTGACGCAGATCGGCCCTCGCTGCCCCGCCAGGCTTGAGGTCTTCCAGGTAGACGTAGCAGATGGACGCGCCGCGGTACCAGGCGAACATGGAGTTGATGGCCTCGGAGAGCTCGGCGCTGCTCTTCTTGTCGATGCAGTTGGTATCGACCCAGACGTGGCTGATGCCCTCCTGACGGGCGATGCGGCACGTGTTTGCAATCTTTTGGAACCCGCGCTTGGAGTTTGTGCGCTTGCGGGAGCCGAGGTCGTCTTCTTGCCATAGCAGCCACTCCTGAAAGGTGACCTCTTCGGGGCCCCAGGTGTGTGAGAGGATGGCGTATTTGGGGAGATCCGAGTCGAAGAAGTCTTCGAGTTGTAGTGTTGAGGTGTTAATTAGCCTCATATCGTGCCGTTCATGTATACATCGATTGGCGATAAAGTTCCTGACATCTGGAAATGCTTGTTGCGTAGTGGCTCCGTTGCTGGTGTGAGAGAAGCGTTTGAGCCGCGGCTGCTCACTCTGGAAGACGTATCCAATAGCGTGAGGCTAGGATGCATGCATGTCTGGCCAATCAACGTCAGCATGATCATGATGCCAGGGGTACTCTTGAATTGGGTGCAACTCCATCTGACACCCCTCAAGATCTTCATCTGGTGTTACGCGATGAACGAAATGGATGCAGCACGGATGTTAGTACATTTGGGAAGGGTTGGCTCCTCAATACAAGTCTGGAAACGCTCGTCTGTGAGAAATGAATAAATGCGGTCTTGCTTGTTGGTACAATTTACAGTTGTAATGCTGACAGAGTTATACATGGTGATTAAACAGACGCAATGCTCGACTATCGAGCATCTGGTGGTTGCGGTGCGTCATTTGGGGGCGGCTGAGGAGCTGCTGCTTTTGCCGCGCGAAGCTCTACAATCTTTTCGTCAATGAGAGCAATCTCGGCATCTATCCTGAGCATCTTTTCATCAATCATGTCGCGGTAGTCGTCGTCTGAAAGCTTCTTCAGGGGGCTCCAACTTGATTCGAAGATGCTCTTCCTCTTTTCCGTGACCTCGGGTCTTCCTTGCGATGCGTTCACAAAGGCCTGGCCCGTTCCGCCGATGAGGGAGAACACGATGACTCCGGGGATAATGTTTTTCGGGCCACCTAATGAGCGCGTTAGAGACTTTCAATATCTTAGCAAAAAGGAATGCTCACGAATCAGTCCTCCGACCATTCCTGCCGTGCCTCCCGCAAGGGCACTTGCTTGAATCTTGGATGAGTTGGAGAGCTTCTCTTCGCCGCCCCACGCGGCCATCACCACAGATCTCGAGACTGTCGCAAATTTGTCAACACGCCTTCATGAGGAAGATGAGAATTACGGCAACATACGCCAGTAACTTGAGCCGAGGGCGAACCACTGGATACCAGATGCTACCGCGAACAGAGCTGGTGTGGAGTCCCGGATAATGCCGGCGGCAATGCCACTGAACACACCGATGGTACCTGTCGGAGATGTTAGCCATAGAACAACCTGAATCAAGACGAGACAGACAGCCCTCAGATGCTTAATCTGATGGGTTCCCATCTCCGATGTCCTTACTTACCAGTCATGGCTCCAACTTTCAGGGGCGGACCCAAGATGTCGACCAACCCTGGTGGCAGCAAACCTCGAGGCTGCCGCCTTGGTCTGGGCTCCTCTGAGTCATCCCTCCTCGCCTCATCTGACATGATGAAGGACTGAAAGATCGTTTTGCAGCGGAACAAGATGACGATGAGGTGGCTTATAGTCGATGGGCCCGATCAGATATGTCGGTTGTTATGGAAGCTTTGGGCAAGGGTGCAATACATGCATTAAACGGGGGAGTACTGATCAAGCGAGTTGGCGACGTTGTTCAAATGTTTCGTGCGGCTCAAAACGAAAATGGACCGTGCAGACCCGATAGATGCAAGAAAGGCGGGGGTGATTGTCAACTGCAGGCGCACATCATTCACTTTTTTTCTCCTTCCAGATTGATGATCTCAAGCTTGTACCTTGTATACGTACTTTCGTAGCTAACTTACCTAAGGTGCTGAGGTACCAACAGCAGTGAAGGGGCCACCTGTGGCACATCACAGCACAGCTAAGCACAGGGCGGTGGGCAGGGGAAATGATGAATGGATGGTGCTGCACGGGAGGGATAGAGGGGGAAACACAGGCGGGAAAAACGCTGAGGCCTCAAGGCTCACCCCGCTGAAGTCACTGGAAGCACTGGGCTCAGAAAGAGGGAAAAAACAGCTGTGAGCCCCTCTTTCATAATGGGAATTGTTCAATCACGGGTTTTCCCGGTGGTTCTGGCCCGTGCGTCTTTGGCGGGGCGCTAGGTTGAAAAAGTAAGCTAAGCCGCGGCGGGGCTAGTGCCTCCCACTCCTGGCCACCTCGAGAAAATTGTCCAACCCTCACAAACTTTCAATCACCCTCTGCCTCTCTGCTGCGCGGGTAAAACTTCGACCCTTTCCTTCCCCCCCAAAAGACCACCAGCCCCAGCAAATCACCGCAAGCTGGGCCGTTTTTCACAAAAGTCTACTACGTCTCCGATACCCTCTGACGTATCGTCTGAAAAAGACTTCTTCGATCTCCGGTGTCAAGAGATATCCCTTTCCTTAGGCGACGTCTCCCTACCCCACGACACTGTGAAATATCCCTCGGACATTTCCAATCCTCTCCGCACCAACACTCCCACCAAACCCGCATCTTCAACCAACAGCCGTACCGTTCGGCTCTTACTACATACTCCCCGCATCGCGCATCGAACATAGTCGACGCGCGAAGCCGCCTCAACACCGCAATCATGGGTTCGTCCTATCCTGCTCGCTGTCGCAAGCTGCTGCGACGTCTCTCGCCCGCACCAAGACTAACTGTGTCATCATAGCGCCCAAGAAGAAGGAGCAGGTCAAGATGGCCCTTGGCGACTTCCTGCAGGACTCCAGTCAGTCGCACCCCCTCCGATACCTCCTTATACAAACGCTCCCTCGACAACTGCCACTGCCCACTTCATCTGTTGCTCGACTACCGGATTAGTACATCATCGACTGACACTTTATATAGGCTACGGCGGATCATGGGCTGATGAGGTCGAGGATACGTACAGTAAGTTAATGCTGCCTCAGAAACGTCTTACTGGAAGAGGATGCTAACATCTTGTAGCCGGTATGCCACACTTCCACGAGCCAGCCTGGCGCCGCATGTATTTCGTTTCTTGCCTACTGACACCTTCACAGGCACTCAGGCTCTCCCCGCTCCCGAGCGCGCTGGCTACCGTCCTAGCCAAGGTGGCTGGGGTAGCGGCGGCGGTGACCGTGGTGACCGTTCCGAGCGCAGTAAGTCTATCTCGAATAGTTGGAAATGAAATAACTCTAATCAGTGTATAGGAGACTACGGTGGTTACTCTTCCATCCGCGAGAACCTTCCCCAGCAGCTCCCTGAGAGACCCCCCTACACCGCCCACCTTGGCAACCTGTCCTACGATGCCACCGAGGAGACCGTCAACGAGTTCTTCGAGGGCTGCGACATCATTAGCGTCCGCATCATCGAGGACCGCGAGCAGCAGCGCCCCAAGGGCTTCGCCTACGCCGAGTTCAAGGATCTCGAGGGACTGAAGCAGGCTTTGACTCTGGATGGCCAGACTTTCCAGGGACGTGCTATCAGAATCAAGGTTGCCGATCCTCGTGAGTACATATCCAGAGGCCATCCTCAAGTTGACTGCTGACACTTTTTACAGCCCGTGGTGGTAACCGTGACGGCGAATCCAACCGCGACTTCAGCGACTGGTCTCGCAAGGGTCCCCTGCCCGACTTGCCTGGACGTGGTGGAAACGATCGTCGCCCCTCCGACTTTGGCGAGCGCCGTGGCCCCCGTGAGCCTCGCGAGCCCCGTGAGGACGACGGAAAGGTCCGCGACTTTGGCAACTGGGAACGCAGAGGCCCCCTTTCCCCTGTTGCTCCCAAGGAGGGCTCTGGCTCCCGCGATGGCAGCCGTCCCCGTACCAACGATGGACCCCGCGAATTCCGCGACCGCCGCCAGTCCCCCGCCGCCTGGGGTGAGGGTCAGGGACCCCGCCAAGACTCCCGTCCTCCCCGCCCCGAGAGAGTCCCCACTGCCGCCGAGACCGACAGCCAGTGGAGAACCAAGATGCGTCCCGATGCTGCCCAGTCCCGCGACGGCAGCGAGGCGCCTTCTTCCCCTTCAGCCGCCCCCGCCGCTCCCGTCGGCCGTCCCAAGTTGAACTTGGCGAAGCGCACCGTTTCCGAGGCTCCCGACGTCACGTCTCCCTCCGGATCTGACTCCAAGGCTAGCCCCTTCGGTGCTGCCCGTCCCATCGACACTGCCGCAAAGGAGCGCCTGATTGAGGAGAAGAAGCAGCAACAGGCCAAGGAGAAGCGCGAGGCCGAGGAGAAGGCCAAGGAGGAGCGTCGCCTTGCCAAGGAGGCCGCTGCTAAGGAAGCCGAGGAGAAGGCCGAGCAAGAGGCCGCTGCCAAGGAGAAGGCTGAGAAGGAGGCCGCTGAGGCTCCTAAGGAGGAGGTCGCCCAGGAGACTGCTGCCGACAAGGAGAATGGCACATCTGAGGAGCAGAAGATTCCTGTCAGAGCCAAGGAGCCAAGAGAGCCCAAGGAAGCCCCCAAGTCTCGCGCTGCTGAGGCCAACAGCTGGAGATCATCTGGTGCCTCCCGTGGTGCCCCTACTGGACCCAGAGGTGGACGTGGTGGACCCCGTGGTGGTGGCCGATTCGAGGGAGGCCGCCCTCCTCGTTCCAACGGCCCTGCCGAGAAGCAGGCTCCGGCTGCCGCTGGCAGTGAGTCTGGCGATGCTGCCCCCGTGGAGGACGATGGTTGGACCACGGTCCCCAACAAGGGCCGTCGCAATGTTGGACCCCGTGGCACTGCCTAGGAGGTGGGCGTGCACAGTCCGTTCATCCTTCAGCGTCCGGCTGGACCCAGTGCGGTCAAGGCCGCAGTTGAGTCGGCAATTATCGCCGAGAAGATGCTCCCACGTATTTGCTTGCGGGGCCTAGACGATATTTCTCGTCATCACATATACCCAGACGACTCCGAATACGATTCTGACGAACGACTTTACGCCACGAACCGCTTACTTGGGGCTTGAAGGGCATGGATTCTCTATTTCGATACTTTGCTTTTCGACACGACAATAACTGGCTCACTATGGATCTGCTGAAGGAAACAAAAACTTTCCTATTTTACTCAGCACCCTCTGCGGTCTTTGGCTCAGGTGGCTTGCCGTCATCCTAGGGCAAGATAGGTCTCCTCGGCTCAACGACTGGAGAAGGCGCGCACTTTCGCACGCATTCATCGGAGTTTGCGAAGTGGTTACTAAAAAAGGGCTCATGGAAGTTGGAAGAAAAAGGGGGCTCATGACCATGTTGTTTTTTTATTCTCGCTCACTTTTCCTTTGTTTCCTCTCTCCTCTGCTGTATCCCCGAGACCCTTCATTGCCCAAGGGGTTCTTGGGGATCCAGCGAAGTAACAGTCCTACCTACCATACCGATCCGCCAGGATTCAACTCAGCTCTTAGTCACAACAAGAAGCTTCAAAGGAATCCAAACACAAAAATTCTCAACCAAAGTTCTACTTTCTGTTTTTCCTCCTCTTTCTCCCCTCCTTGTTTTGCGTGCAACGATAGATGATTCGCCCTGAGTTATGAAATTCCTCCTCCAGACGGATGGCTTATTCACGTTTCCTTGATGATTATTCACGCTCGTAAACTGTTCTTCCGCAAGTCCGCTTCCTTCCTTTTCTCCCCTTGGTCGTGCTCTCCCTCTCAACTCATCTACCACGACCCCCATTCGATACCAAAAAATGATGGCGAGCTGGCTCATATTCTTTTCTTCTTTGCTACCAAGGGTGTGTGGTGGTTTAAAATGAACGTATGATGGGTCTGACGATTGACATGGTTTTGACTGCTGTCGTGGAGTGGGTGATGGGAGATGTCGACATTGGACCTCCCCCTGATGAAGCGTGTGAGGCGGGCAAAATAGATGATAGGCAAGGGAACTGAAATACAAAAGTATACAATACGTGGTTGTTTCTCTAGTCGTGGCTGTAGGTGTCAGTGGTAGGTGATGTTCTCGCGATGTTTGCTGCTGTCTTGATGGGTGAGGTGATGCCTCATTACAAGGCACCCACTCTGAGGGGAGCAACGGAGAGTGAGGAAATTCACAAGAATAGGTATGGTTGAAAGAAGTGAGTGACGAGTATTTTATATCCTTTTGTTTCCCCAATTATCCACACGCTACCTCTACCAAAACCAACATCCATGCTAAACCACCAACCACATTCCCCGAACCCACGACAACACACTACCTCTTGAGAGTCTTCTGCTTCTCCGCATCCCTAGCAACGTTCCTACCCTCGACCAACAACCCCTTCTTCCTCCTCACGCCGTCCATATACCTCTTGGCCACATTCTCCTTATCCGCCAACTCGCCCAAATCCTCCAAATCGTCTTCCGTAAACGGCACCCAAAAGGGATCTTGGTCAAGCACCTCGTACCCCGCAAAAATAAGCTGCGGCTGCGCCGCGCCCGACGTACGTTTCCGCATCTCGTCCGCGAAGCCAAACGACTCGGCCACCGGTAGCACAGAGTTGATGCTGAAGAAGGGCGTGCCTTCCTTCATCGCCTCGGAGAGGACGCGCCCGCGGCGGCGGGTGAGCACGTCGTAGACGCGGCCCAGGACCTCCGTCGAGGCTTGGATTTCGACGGTGTACATTGCGAGCATCAGGCGCGGGGACCAGTCGAGCATGCCGGAGCGGAGGGAGGACGTGAAGGTCTTTATGATTTCGCCCGTCAGGCGGGGGAGGCGGTCGCGGGCGGAGGATTCGTCTTCGGTGGGGTTGATGACGACGTCTTCGAGGAAGACGGCGATGCCGCGGACGGGTTCGTGGCAGAGGGGGCCCTGGGCCGTGGCGAGCTGGAAGGCGTAGGGGATTTTGTCGGCTACGTGGGCCGGGTGGAGGGCTTCGTCTGCTTGGGGTGCTGCTGAGCCGTCGCGTTCCGAGGAGGCTGTCTGGGAGAAGAGCTTTGCGAGGAGGCCTTCTTTTGTGGCGTCGATGAGGATGTTGGGGCCGGTGCGGCGGGGGCCAAAGGCGGCGATGCGGTCGATGGCGGACTTGAAGTGTTCGCGGCCGCCGCGGGAGGATTCGAGGGCGGATTGGAGGCCGGTTTTGAAGTCGTCGAGGGACATTGTCTTTGCGGCTGTCAGGTCTGTGTCGACGTCGATCTTTTCTTCGCCGGGGGCGGTGGCGCCTGTGCCTTCAGTACCCTGGGTTTCTTCGGCCGTGGTGTTGTTGGTGGCGGGTGTGCGATCAGAGTACATGCGTTTGATGACGTCGCCGTTCTTGAGGAGGAAGTCCGTGGCGTCGGACGGCAGAGGACGGACCTGGAGGCGGATGGAGACTTGCTTGGACGAGGTGGTGCCGACGACGACGCCGCGGCCGAGGTCCTTATTCGCGGGGGGCCGCATCTCCTCGGCGCGGACAATGGTTTCGCGGTAGGGCACGATGGGGGCGCCGGCCTGGATGTCGCAGCGGGCGAAGCGCTCCTTGAGATCCGTGAGGCAGCGCTCGAGGTGCAGCTCGCCGGCGGTAAGAAGGACGTGCTCGCCGCTGCTGAACTGCTCGTACTCTGCGCAGGGGTCGGACTGGACGAGGAGGCGGAGGCCGTGGATCATCTTGTCGAGGTCGGCCGGGTTGACGGGCTCGAGGGCGACGCGGACGATGGGTTTGCCCAATGTACCTGCCACGCCGGCGAGGTTGACGGCGCCGTCGAGGCGGCTGCAGAGGGTGCCGTTCTTGAGGAGGTGGCCCTCGAGGCCACCGATGCCGAAGACGACGCCTGCCGGGACGGAGTCTAGGGACTCGAGGTTGCGGCCCATGAGCATGTAGAGCGCCGTGACGGTGACTTGCTTCGGCGAGGGCTGGGCGTTGGGGTTGGCGGGAGACCATTTGGGAGGGATGACCCAGAGGCTGTCGCCGACGGAGAGAGTGCCCGAGTACATGCGGGCGAAGCCGATGAGGTGCTCGGGGTCGACTTCCTTCTCTTCGTGCTCAGGAGCGTAGCCGTCCAGGTTGACCTCCTCGAGCGCCGTCGTAAGGTCGTTGATTTCGTTTCCGCTGGTAGGTGCCGCGGCTTGGGCGCGAGCCGCTTCTGCTCTCTTCTTACGGGCGAGTTCTCTCGCCTCGTCGGCGGTCAACTGGCCTGGCTTGCGCTTGTTGTGGGGGAGTTCGCTTTCGGGGACAGAAACCATTTTACTAACGTAGGCCACGACGGGGTCCGACGGGCCGGTTTTGAAGGAGATCATGGCGTTCTTGATCTCTTCGTTGATAGCATCTGAGCCGGGGACGTCTTCCAGCATCTCGGGCAGTCTCTCGGCTTGCGCGACTGGGGGTGATGGCAGGGACTCGATGACGGAAACCAGCATGGCCGTCGAGAGCGGCAGCCAGGACGCAAAGACCGTGGTCAGGAGTAGGCGGGGGTCTCGGGAGCGCATGATGTGTGGCGGGATAGTCAGCCCGAGGGACTTTGTAATCTTCTCCAGCAACGCGGGATCGCCCCTGTTGTTGTCGCCGCCGACGGTGGCTTGGTAGACTGTCCAGATAGGCTCCAGCACCAGCTGCACAAACATGGGCTTTAGGTTTCTCCCCTTGAGATGCTTCTGGCCCAGAATCTTCTTGGTCTTGGGGTCGAGGTAGAAGCTGCCCCATAGCACCTTTTCCATGACATCTCTCTTGATGCCGAGCTTCTTTTGATATAAGCCGGCAAATTGGCGCACGGTAAACGCCCAACCGTCAATGGCGCTACTGAAGATGACGTTGTTCTTCTCCGGTGCAAAGTAGAGATCCTCGTCATCGCGCTCCTCAAACTGGAGCTCTCCAGACTCGGTCATAGAATCCAGGCCAGCCTCCTTGGCAGCCGCCGCCTGGACGCGCTCCTCCATCCGCTCGCGCCAGTTGAGATCCTCCTCCATGCGTTCGCCCTGGAAGAAACTTCCCAGCACGGCGTTGACCTGCTCGAGAATCTTGCTGAGATGAGTGTAGGCCTCGGCAGGCGTCATCTTGAGCTCGGTAATGAGTCGGTCAATCTTGTTGATGACGAGCAAGGGTTTGAGCTTCTCGGTCCATGTCTGGCGCAGGACGGTCACGGTCTGACTGCACACGCCCTCGACGGCGTCGACGAGCACGACGGCGCCGTCGCACAGGCGTGAGGCGGTGGAGACCTCACTGCTAAAGTCAATGTGGCCGGGCGAGTCGATGAGGTTGATGAGGTACTCCTTGGCTTCGGGCTCGGCGTCGGGTGCGGATCTCCTCAGCATGGAGAAGTAGAGGGAGATGGCGGAGGATTCCATGGTGATGCCTCGGAGCTGCTCATCAGGTCTAGAGTCGAGGTACCGGATCTTGCCGGCGAGTTTGGGTGAGATGATGCCGTTTGTTGCCAAAAGGGCGTCTGTCAGTGATGTTTTGCCATGATCAACGTGGGCCAGGATGCAGATCTGGTTGCGGTCAGTCACTGAGAAAATTGTGTGATGATGATGATGAGGTGAGAACTTACGTTGCGCACATCCACGGCATGCCTTTGCAGGCTAGCCAGCTTGTCGGGAGTTACAACAGGCATGATGGGCGGATATGTGATGAAGGAAGAGTGGCAGATGAGGGGTTCAAGGGGGTATCAAAAGATCTATGGACAGAAAGCAATGCCAGATGAAAGAAGCAGAGTGAATGAGAAAGCAGGTCTGAGGGTCTGTGTGATGCCTCCCTCCCTTGGCTGGTATATGAAAGCCAGTGCTGCACTGCTGAGTATCGTTGTTTGCCCGAGGCAGATGATGTCGTTATTGACTGGGGGGGTCTTTGGCAGAAGTAGCGAGTACCTGAGTGAGTTGATGATGATGATTCGGCGACTAAACTGGCCCTGGTCTGTGACTAATAGGCCGACCCAAACTGGAAGTTCAGGTCAGAAGCAGGACGTAAAGACGGCTCTGATTCGCCACTCTGCTGTAAGAAGTTTTGCACGGACGAGGGTAACTCTGACTCTTGTCCTTGGTATTGCCTGAGTCTGAGTGTGTTTTGGGAGGTTGATATTATCCCACAGAATATGAGGTGGATGCACCGAGTAGACTGGTGCAGTTATGAGTAATGTTGTATAGCGTGTGTGTCTATGCAACTCTTGTTCTTCCTTCGTCTCTTGGGGAAGGAGGGGGGAATGTCCTCCAGGGCAGGCACAGGCAGCCTTGGAGTTACCTCAGCGGACTAACCCCGCCAAAAGATACATTCAACCCCTCCAACGACGCATCGACCAAAAAAAAAAAAGGCCACCAGAACCCCTCTACAACCGCATAGTTGCATTAACTCCGTTACCTACAACCCAAGGCTAGCCATCGGCTTCATCCCCACACATCGCTCTACCGAGGGTGCAACAAACCCTAACTCGCCAAAAATTCACTGGCCCCTCTCTCCCAAACCCAAACGGTGCCTGTGATAACCTCAGCAAAAGCCCCCGCGGGATTAGCCAGCGAAAAGGAAATTTTCGACTCGTCCGCCCGAAAACCCCACACCTCTCGAGCGAACCCCCTCCGACCCGACCGCCCATCTGTCCTCCCAACTCCCCTTCGAAGGTTGAAGACATCGCCAACTTTTCGCGCGCCCTTCCTCTTTCGGAACCTTTGTCAAATTTTTTCTATTTTTCAATTTCTATTCCTAACACATCTTCGTGTGGGAATAGTCTTCACCGAAAAATCCACCCACCATGAGCGGCTATCAAAACGGAGAGCGGCCCGTCCGCGTCGACGACGACAGCGACGTCGAGGAGGAGGCCCTCGTCAACGACTACAAGGAGCAGGTCCAGTATGAGGACAACATTGGCGAGGACCTCGAGCAGGTCAACTCCCTGACCATGGCCCAGCAGACCGACGACATCCAGTCGCGCCTCGCCGCCGCCGCCCAGCCCCTCGACTTCTCCGCGCCCCTCGAGGTCAAGTTCCAGAGCTACGACTCCTACTGCAGCCTGTTCCACTTCATCCTCAACAGCGAGGGTCCCGTCGACCTCGAGCCCCCTTCGGTAAGCTTCCCATAGACTCCTTGCTTCGGTCTCCACCCGAAGCTATGCCGTCGCGATAGCATCACCACACGTGGACCAGGGAAGCTAACATGTCTTCAATTAGTACTACTGGGCCTGGGACGTCATCGACGAGTTCATCTACCAGTTCAACTCCTTCTCGTCCTACCGCATGCGCATCGCCCGCCAGGGCAACAACGAGGAGGAGATGCAGGTCCTCAAGGAGAACCCAAACACCTGGGGCTGCTACTCGGTCCTCAACGTCCTCTACTCCCTCATCCAGCGCTCCCAAATCACCGAGCAGCTGGCCGCCATGCGCCGCAACGAGGACCCCATGGCCGTCGCGGGCGAGTACGGCTCCAAGAACCTCTACCGCATGCTGGGCTACTTCTCCATCATCGGTCTCCTCCGCGTCCACTGCCTCCTCGGCGACTTCAGCCTCGCCCTCAAGACCCTCGACGACATTGAGCTCAACAAGAAGGCCATGTTCGCCCGCGTCATGGCCGCCCACTTCACCACCTACTACTACGTCGGCTTCTCCTACATGATGATGCACCGCTACGCCGACGCCATCAAGATGTTCTCCCACATCCTCGTCTACGTCTCCCGCACAAAGAACTTCCAAAAGAACGCCCAGTACGACTCCATCACCAAGAAGAACGACCAGATGTACGCCCTCATCGCCATCTGCGTCGCCTTCCACCCCACCCGCCTCGACGACACCATCCACTCCGCCCTCCGTGAGAAGTACGGCGACCAGCTCCTCAAGCTCCAGCGCGGCGGCCCCGAGTCCCTCCCCATCTTCGAGGAGCTCTTCCGCTCCGCCTGCCCCAAGTTCATCTCCCCCGTGCCCCCAGACTTTGAGAACCCCGAGTCCAACATCGACCCCGTCGAGCACCACCTCGCCGTCTTCATGGAGGAGGTCAAGATCAACATGATGAGCCCCACCGTCAAGTCCTACCTCCGCCTCTACACCACCATGGACCTCAACAAGCTGGCCGGTTTCCTCGAGGTCAAGCCCGACGAGCTCCGCTCCTGGCTCCTCGTCAACAAGCAGCGCACCAAGCAGTTGCGCTGGACTGACCACCCCAGCCTGTTGGACGGCGACCTCATCAACGTCAGCGACCTGGACTACGCTATGCAGGGTGTAAGTAATTCCGAGAAACTGCAGCTTCCAACACGAGTTGCTTGTTACCATAATAACATGCTAATCATCACATTCTAGGATCTGATCCACATCTCGGAAGCCAAGGTTGGCCGCAAGCTGGTCGACTGGTACCTCCGCAACCTGTCCCGCACGTACGCTTGAGCGATCGTAAAGGATATGCTTCGGGCCCTATAAAACCAACAAGGCAAGATGGACGACCAGCTGGCCGAGAGGAAGACCAAAGGAAACGGGCTGGTAGCAAACTACCAGGGGGGGTGTTTGTGTGCATGTTGGTAAAATGGCAATATGCGAATGCGTGTAGTTCCCAGGAATCTGCCAACGAGAGGTGTTGGAAACTCCCACCCTCATCCACTTGACGTTACCTGTGGATTCGAGGTCGGAGGGTGTGACGAGGATGAAAAAGACAAAAGGGCAGAGAGAAGTGGCCAAAAAAAAGCACTTGGGAAGAAATGGGAGGGCCCGATAGAGGGATGCTCGCATTGTTATGGCGTTCAGGCGTCTTTGCTTCCTGGAACACCTGGACCTGGTTGGCTGGGCGGGATGAAGTGAACCAAGGGGAATAATTAGAATTCAAAGTACAAACGTCCATCCGAAGCTCTTCGAGGCCAGTGTACTCGCGACAGCAGCCCGTGTGCTAACGGATCCAAAGTCGGTAGCAGATGATCTAAATAACATAGTCAAATTACTAGGACTTCTCCCCGTTGAAGGGAGCCAGGTCAGCCAGTGTCGTTGAGATCCGAGCCGCCCAGATCATCGCCCGGTGGTCAAAGGCAGGGTTCCCCAGCAGATAGCAATGGCAACAACAAGAGCTCTTCAGTATGCGCCGATTCTCGTGACAAGTATCGAGACGCTGCGGATATGCAAAGTTGATGATCGTCATTTTCAATGTTTCCCGCGATACGCCTGCAGCGACCTGCCCGCTTCCCCGCTAGGCTTGCGGGAGTCGAACCTGATAGGAAGCTGGACAAGGTGTATGCCAAGGGCAGGTTGTCCGGGGAAGGTTGCAACGTTGCCCGCACAAAACTGGTCGGCGGAAACCACTATCGAGAGGAATCTCTTTGCCGAAGTGGAGTAAATTCTTCGAAACGCGAATGGGGCAGCATCGCATCTCTCACTATAGCACTTGCCTTGGAGGCATGAAACACTCCCCGACGAGCTGTTGAGGGCAGTAGTTGATAACACGGTGCTGACGGAAAGTGAAAAGCATGAGGCGATGAGAAAGTCTCGTAGTTCATAGCATGCATCGAAAACGAGATATGGTCGTTCAATCAAACTGGAGCGACCGATGGATACCCCTTCACTCCCGAGGAAAGGATACCTCAACGATGATGCCCAGATGTGATAAAAAGTACTCTGCGAGCCTGCCGGGGAGTATAGTCCAATATAGGTAGTGCCTCCGTACCGAAGCCGCGTCGGTAGACCGGGGAAATTATCGGTCGGGACGGGGACGGGATGGTCCGCAAGGAAACTGGAGCTTGATTCCCGTTTCCCTAGTGGCTGGTAGTCAAGCATGTGCCACCTACTATGTAGAGCTATACGTTTAATCTTGGACGGTGTCTCACGTTATTTCTCCCTAGCTGCCCTAAACTTGTGCTCTTGTGTCTTGGCTGTGTCCTCTGCGAGTCAGATTTCGCCTTGTGTGCGTGCTTGTGCGGGTGTGGGTGCGTGATGCTGGCTGTCCTAGGGTTGCCAAGATTGTTGGGGTCGTACGGATGTGAGTCCGGAGCAGCGAGTAGTTGGGATCACGAGTCGCGCTTGACGTCGTCTTTTTTGGACCGTCCTGCAGCACCCTCCGAACCAGTGACTGGGATACTGGGACAAACGGGCACGAGAACATGGAAGATGAATGTTTGGAGCTCGGTTATTGCAGGCCGATCGGCATGCATGTCAGTCAGTACGCAGCATTACGTTTGAACTTACGCAAGCAAACGTGGAATTCTGCGTGGGTTTCTGCGATGAGGTTGCCAAAGTGTACGCTCGATGGGCTTGGCCGGCATGAGGCGCTCTGCCTGGTTGGTGTCGGTTGAACGTCAGATAGGGATGCTGCACAACGCAAGCAGGACGCCGTGCTGGACGAGATGTTTCATTGCGGCATGCGTGCCGTCGCAAGTCATTGGCATTTGCCGCAGGCAAGCGATCCTGTCAGACCTTACAATCCATCCAATGTAGGTCAATATCGACATGCGACAATGCGGGATATCGAGACGCATCGACAAATTCAGTACATTGAGCTGCCTCTGGCAAGCTGTTGGAAACCTGTTATCTCTCGGAATTTCCGGCTGATTCCTCCGTTGACTGACGGCGATGTCAGCGGGAGCATGCCATGTTTTCGACCTTACTAGATGGTCCATGGTCTCCGTGCCGTGCAACATTGACGAGTTGATATTTGATAGATAGCGAGCGTACACTTTCCCCTGCCTGCCCCGTGGCTTGACATAGTGATTTGGCTGGTCCATCAGCTCGCGTCAGATAGGGCACCTTGCCCGTCTGCTTCGGTGAGACTGCAGGTTGCATATGGCGATTCCTGTTTTAGCGGGGACCATGTCGGTGAGAAGTGGTATGGATACATGAACAAGAGCGGAGAGGCTATCGATTTCAAGGCCAAACCGCAAAAGCAACACCGGAAGATCGGGACGGAATTCTGGGCGGGAGAATGGGCTGCGAATGGCATCATTGTAGCCTGCAATGGGTGCCGAATGGCGTGGAAAGGCAAAATAGTGGACGTTGTCTTCGTTTCGCCTTGGCATGGGCTCCCTCTTTTCCCGACCGCTTGTGCCTGCCGGCTTGGTGTCTTGGGAGTGCATCCCCTTTTGTTCTCTATTTCCTTCCCAAGGCTTGCGTCGTTGTCTCGTCTGCAGCGTGTATCCGCAGTGTGGTCTAGCTGACCCCTCAAATTGTATCCCTGCGACCTAGACGGCTTCCTGCGACATTGATGGGTCCTGGCCAAGAGATTTGAGCGCCGAAAGAGAGGTTACGGGAATGAGCCGCTGTCCACATTTCCAATACGGGATCGAGCCAGGCGTCGGACTAATAATTTGGGCTGTCTTACAAACGTGAAAGAGAAACGAAAGGGTTGCGGAAGAAAGGCAAAGAGATACGCTTGGCTTGGCTCTCGCTTGGCGTCTGGTTGGGCACGAAGTGTGGATTGAATTGGATGGGTCGAATCATTGTAAAGTCGCGGACCGGGGCCCAGAGACGAAGCATGCCATCTCATTAACGAGAAGAAATGAGAAGAAGCAAGGTTCGCAGGCGAGTTAGCAGCTTTGAGCGGCGCGCGCACACCGACTCGAATGCTTGTTCTGATTCTCTTCTTTCGCTTTTGCCAGGAATCGGGGGAAGAATCAAGATTGGCCGACGTGCCTTAGTGGTTTGCCAAGAGCTTGTTGGAGGTGGACGAGTGGCCGAGAGGGCGGGAGAGAGGGGTGAAGTTGCAAAGAGTCGAGTGAAGGCGGCGAAGGCTACAGTCTTAGCACACGGAGGGCCGGCTGGGCAGACGTGAGAGTGCATCGACAACGATGAAGGAAGCGTATGATTCTTGGTTCCGTTGCTTGGTGTGAACCCAACCCGTATGCGACGGGGTATCTGCAGACTGAGCTTGGAGGATGTTGCCGCCGGAGCTGATAGAGGATTGATGAGCACCCTTGGGAACTACCGCCAGATGCGTTAGATAGCTTGGCGCAGTACCTTCAGCTATCGCCTGGCGCCATCCACGTTGGTGGGATTTCTGGACTTTTAGAGGGTTGTGACACGGAGTCGTGGCATGATATGAACATGACGGAGGCAACAATGAGCTTTGCGTATGGAGTAGTGAGTACAGTCGTAGACTTCGTTTCCGAAAATTGCTCCCTGATCCCTAGGCCAGGCACCGCAGGGGATCGAGACGTAGGTAGGTGGTGCTGGTCGAATAAGAAGTCTGACTTTCTATCCGACTACAGCTCGTCAAAATGTTTGGGTAGGACTATCATGGTGCTTGGAAAGTCTAGACGGAGACGATGCACACCCACCGGCTGCGAGCGAGGGGAAAGGCCATGTCGTGTTACTGCAGGTCATTACAGCGACGGACGGGCAGACGGCGAGCGAGCCAGCGAGCAGTAATGTGGCAAGAGAGCGCGAACAGCGGCGGCGGCCAGTTCGTCTGTTCAAGATGGGATACCCGTAAAGGCGACTCATCCAGAGTCTGTCTCGTTGTGTTTGTGCTAGACGGTATTGGAGGGAGAGTCTCTGGTGGATAGGGACTACTGTACAGAGTAAGCCGTAGTGACTTGCCTTGGGAGCCAGGGAGCCTACTGTGTAAGAGTCAAGACAGCCAGCAGGGGTGGGCGTTACGGCGGGTGCTTGGAAAGGGGAGCCGAGAAGCTTGAAAGCGAAGCTGGAAGTCTTGATGTGTAATTAGAGCCAGCTCAGGCATTAGAGGCGCCGTGGAGCGGAGAGGATGATTGGGTTCGGTACTTGGGGTGGTCTTGGCGAGTTTGGGGTGGTGTTCCCAGTGTTATTTTGGGTCCGGTGGTGCTGGTGCTGGTGCTTGTGTAGGTGTTGGAAGACGGCGTGATAGGAAATTTCGGAGGCCGCGGTCTTGAGGCTGTCGTATTCCGTCCAAGGCATCTGTAGCCTGTCGTGGGGATGTGCATCTCGCAGTCTGAGATTACGAAGCGAAGGAATCGTCACAGGCCTGATGGTTGAAGAAGAGCAAGTCCAATATGCATTACTAAGGCAAGGTATTAAGGCTTGCGATGATGCGAATAAGGAAAAAGGCATGCACTTTGTCACTTTGGCACTTTCCTACCTTACTATTCAAGACTCAGCCTGGGGAACCTGGCAACTGGGAAGGAACAAGATGCACCGGGGGCTCTTTCCAAGATGGATGGAAGCTGCAACCCATCGAGTTGACATCAGGTGCAGCAAGTGCAGCAGGTGCAGCGCTGATGCAGCTGGTGCCTGTGGGTGACCCTAGCTCCTGCACCTCCTTTTCCGAGGAAGGTTCAGCTGAGTGAGATAGGCATGCCGAGGAAGTCACGTCTCTGCCTTCCATCTTTCCCATTCATCCAAAGTACCTTTCTTCCTTCCTGCCTTACATGTCTAAAGTACCTACGTCCATCAGCTGCGTCCATTTTCTCGATCGGATCAAATCAACCTTCCATTGTAACCCGAGTACCTCGATACCTTATGTATACATCTTCTCGGGTCAGACAGGCGGGAGCAACCTGGAAGGTAGGCACCTTACGGTTACTAAGGTAGTAAACGTCAAAGGAAGGAAGACGTTGACCGTAACTGTGAGAGTGGGAGGAGAGGGGTACATAACCCACCGGCAAATCTCGGTGCACACACAAGTCGCGACTCTCTCTGGGGCTGGCCAACGGCATCAAACAAACTCGAAATCTCCAGCCATCTCATCCCTGCGCACTTGCACCGCATTGCACCAGCTTCCCGAGCCCCTCTCCTCCCCTCCTCCACCTTTCCGTCCAGCTGTATGTACTCCGTAGGCTCGTAGCTGTGGGTGTGAAAGCAGAAAGACTCAGATTCGACTCGAGTGCCTCTCCTCTCCGCCTGAGGTGTGCGCATTTACCTGGCCCACCGTCCACCATCTCAACCGCGAAAGAGAACCCCCAGCCGAGACGACCCTGGCCGACCAGGGTATCAACCATCGCCAACCCCTGTTTTTGGTGCCCGTTGCTGCTCTTCTCCCTCCAAAACTCTCACTGGAGCTGTGCGTCACGCCGTCACCCTCTCGAGAATTTGCACAAGCTCGAGAGCGACCTTGCCAGGACGAAGAGAGGAACACGGAAGAACAGAGCAAACACGACAAGCGGAGCGTCTCGCATCCAGGCCCAGACCGTACTTAGACCACTCCAGTCCTCCAACCTCGAGCCTCCTTCTTCTACCTTGTTCTACTCTCCGAATTGCTGCTACGAATATCGACAGAGTACCGATACAGTCTGTTTGTTCCACCACAACCCACGCATGCCCAGACTTTTCCAACCCCATTCCTGAGCTTCTTTTCGAGCTGCATTGTCTCATTCTCTGCCCATTCCACGCCAGTCTCGGTCTCAAGGATATACTTTGTCCACCCCCGCATCCAGCCGCCTGGACTGCAACGGGTCTACCAACTTCTCACGGATGCTTTACCGTTAGGTAGCTCTCTACCTACCTACTCGAGTCACCTCAAACCCGTCGTCGTGTCCAAAGAGTCAGAGACCGAGATAAAGTCCTTCCTCGGCTTTCCCTCTACTGCTACCACCCGCTAGCCAAGCTCTCAGCTCTGTTGCCCCGGCCGCTTTCCCGCCCCGTTTCCCACACACCTGAGCGGCACCAGCAACAGCTGTCATCCTGGTCAACTAACAACATCACCTGCTCACCGACCCGGTCTGTCATCACTTAGACTCTAGACCCTCGACCCTCGACTCGTACCGGTCGCGCTACCGTCTACGCCACACCCCGTTCTTCGGCTTCCCATCCAACAGCAACACCATCCTCGCGCTTCCCTGTGCCTTGTGAGGCCCCGCAGGTCTTGGCGGAACTGCCTCCTACGCTGTGCTTCCTCGCCATAAGAGAGAGCTCCGTCTCTTCAAAGACGACGGCGTGCGGCTGCAAACATAACTTCCTTGGCATTGTTGGACACACATATCATCTTGTCGGAACAGCTTTTTCGTCAATCCCCTTTTTACTTTCAGGAACAACCGATGAAGAAACATACAAACCTCAAACAACTCAACTAAGCATCATACGTACCCAGAGCCGAATCCTGTCGTGAACAAGAGCTCATCCAATTTCCATCGATAAGGTCACCCTCGCCACTGACGCATACCTACCTACCTCTCCACGCATATTCGACGACGAGACGCTCTGACCTGACTGTCACCGTTTGACCTCCACGTTCCAACTATCAGTCGACAGACGCTCCTTTCCATTTCCAGACGCTGTGGTCAGTCCACCATCAGCCACTCACCTCGGCGCAAATTACCTTCTGATCTTCTACACGTTGCCCTTTTGTCCCTTCCAAGACAGGCTCGTTGCACATATCCCGTCCGAGGCTTTGAGCGACTCTGTTCAACCCAGCGCATCTGCCCGATTCCTTCCCAACGGGACGACTGCTTTGCCGCTGCGCTCATGCTGACATTGATTACACAGCAGCTGAACAGTCTTCAATGAAACCATCAGAAAATTGGCGTAGCGTATTCTTGCTTCCGCAAAGCACCAAAAAGAAAAAGAAGAATAGCAAGGGCAACTCCTCGCCATCTTCACCGAGACTTCACTTTCCAGAACTCCAGTGGGAGCCCAAGACAACAACGACGACGCCGGCACCGACGACGGCGGCAGAACGGCGGCACACCATGTCTGGGCCAACCCCCCGTTCGATGCTCAACGTCCAAAGCCCCGATTCCGATGTCTCGCCAAAGACTCCGATACAACCCTCTGACCAAACAAAGACGGACTACTTCTCCATTGAGTCTTCGTCGCAGGCGCAGTCGCAAAAGAAAGACGAGGAAACCAAGGCCAACGATGCAGAGCCATTGAGCCGTGCGACCACACTTTCGAGCTTCGCAAGCCCTTCCACCCTCGAAAGCGCAACAGGAAGCTTCTCTGCCGAGTCGTCACGGACCGAATCGTATGGAGGAAGGCCGAGAGGATCATCAATAGCGTCGCTGAGCTTTGCACCATTGCGGAACCCGTCGCTGCCGCAGGGCAACCAGAAGAAGACGAACAAGGAGCGTATCAGGGCCTCATCGCCTCCACCTGAGAGGTAAGCGTATCACTTCCCGTTCCTATCGTTTAGCCATTTCTTTGCCCCCATATTCGGGGCCCCTTTACAACCAAGTGTTTGCAAGTGGCAGCTTTGGTCGTGACGCTTTTTTGGTTCGGTGTCTGTATCCGATGTCGTGTAGCTGGACAGATAACATCTAGGTCAACTCGACGTAAGTACGTCGGTGGCAGATGCAGTTGGGTCAGATGCAGTGTGGCTTCGGGGCCACCTTATATGCTGCCGTTGGTTTCGCCTTACATGCGTGGATTCTGCAGTCCTCCACTAGGCCGGAAGCCTCGGATCAAGAGTTCAATACGACGGCCACCTTCTCCGCAGCCATGCCGCAGTTCCGGTCGCTTCGCTCGCCCGTGGATGAACGATTCGTCGGCCGCAGCCGTCTTGGTCTCCACTCCGTTTCTCAGCTTCCGTCCCAGATACTCCCTGCGCCTAGGATGCATGGGCATTGCCGTCGCTACTGAGGAAGCCTCCTCCGGGCGCCGACTCCAGCGTCAGGATCGGGATGGCGGGGTCGGACCAGTCGGCCAGCGGCGGCCTCGTGCCTGTTATGGCACCCCATATTTTCCAGTTTCCGAGTAATCCCGCCGGCATCACTACAATGAGCCAGTACTGTCACCAACAGGCATCCCCTGAGCATTTCAACCTTGAGGTCAGACGAACTTTTCAAGCGTCTCGCGGCAACTCCAGCAAACGCATCTGTTTTTTACTCTGAGTCCATGTCGCGTTGCGGTCCATATCTTGCCTCACTCATCGGGCTGCAATATGCCATCAGGAGGATCACACGACACCTCATTGAAAGCGACCTTGCCGGTTCTGGATGACGCATTGGTTACTGTTATTTGCTAGAGTCACTCGTCTTTGCCCCACTACCCCGCTGTAGCGCCTGTAGCTGTTTCTTTACGGTGTTCTTGGGTTCACAAAGAGAAGGGGAAATGGCGGAGGTGGGCGCTCATCGACTCATCCTCCACAGCCACCCTTAGCCTGGCGCAACCGTGACGTCCCCCGCAGGAGGACCTGACAGGAGGGAAAGCAGCTGTCATTGTCGCATTTCCGCCCAGTCCTTGTCCTGGATCCCGGCTGCCTCTTACCAAATCACGACCTCTCGACCCTTTTTCATTTCCACCCCTCTTGACTCTGGCCAGTGGTCTCGTCGCTTTTCCACACTTCATCATCCCCAGATCTCAACGTTTTCTTAGCACACTTCATCTCATCCGCCCTTTTGCGTCTTTTCGTTTACCAATTGCTCGGAACAACGTTACCTAATGGCGACACTAACTCAACCCTCTTTGCCTGACAGGTTCCAGTCACATGTCGCATTCGACAACCTTCCTTTGGGCGAGGCGACTAAGAACAACACGCTTTCGCTGACGTTGAATGTCCGTCACCGGGGGTACCAAGCGCAACGACGATCGCGCACCTTCATGGTCGGCGTCGACGAGCATGCTTACTCCGACTATGCGTTGCAGTGGCTACTCGACGAGCTAGTCGACGACGGAGATGAGGTTGTCTGTGTGCGCGTTATTGAGAAGGAGCTACGAGCCGCCGAAACGAACAAAATATACCAGGAAGAGGCGAAGAAGGTCATGGATGGCATCCTGAAGCGCAACGGCCTGAACCGAGCCATCAGTATTGTACTGGAGTACGCGAGTGGAAAACTCCATGCGACATTCCAGCGACTGGTGAGTAGAAAGATGTGACGCGGCAGTCTTGGCGCACGGCAGTGGAGTAGGCGCTAATTATTATCATGTCCCAGATCCAAATTCACCAGCCTGCAATGCTCATCGTTGGCACGAGGGGCCGGTCGCTCGGTGGCCTCCAAGGCCTGGTCAATACGCGCAATTCCTTTTCGAAGTACTGTTTGCAGTACTCGCCTGTTCCTGTTGTCGTCGTCCGCCCGACGGAGAAGCGGGAGAAGAAGAAGAATAAGAGAAAGAACGATACGGAACGGCAGACATATGTCAGGATGCTGTCAGCGACAGGCGGAAAGCACGAGGCCGACAGCGAGAGAAGCAGCATGTATGAAGTGGAAGTTCACAACACGGCGGACGAAGAGGCACATCAAGTCGCCAAAGCGCTAGGATTGCCTGCGGCATTTGACCCAACTATCAAGCCAGTCGACCTCAATGCTCTTCTGCATCCGAGACACCAATCAGCGCCATCCAATCTCGCACAAACGAGCAGCGCGGGCACGGGTAGATCATCCGCCCCGCCTAGTGCAGCGGGCGACAGCGATGAGGAAGATGACGATGATGAGGACGAGTTCGAGACGTTCTCTGGCGACCAGCTTATCAACTCGTCGCAGATGGACAAGCTCCACAAGATGGAGGCCAACGAGGCGGCAGCCCTCAAGCAACGAAAGTCGAGTTTGGACTCTAGCGCCAGCGGAGTAGATGATGACGAAGACGAGGAGTCCAAAGCCTCGCGACACAGCAGCAACAGCTGATACAGCAGCCCCATGGCTTCGAATGGAGAGGCAGGTAGGGTCACGAACTAGCATGTGTGGTATTAGACGGCGTTTGGTCGATAGCGTGGGCATTTTCAGTTTGCTGGGACGACATATCCCGTAGTTGTGGTGTGTGTGCGGAGCCGAAGGGAAGTGTCAAGGGAGGATTGTCTAGGTAGTCGGCGTAGTTGTTAAAACCTCCTGCTCTGCATGGAGCCCGTGGATTGATACCCATAAGAGACTGAAATGATGAAAACTGGCCGAAATTCTATTGCATTTTCCGTGCAGCTTCTGGTGGTGTGTCGTACATCTTTTTGTGACAGCGTCTGTTGTTCATGGGGCTGTTGAGTCTTGAGTGAGTCTTTGCCTGATGTCCATTGGCCGCTCCGTCGCATCTTGCGGGGCTGCTCTTGACGAAGGTGGGCGAGTTCCAATGTTCCAGACTTCTAAGGTTCCAAAGTTGACCAGGAGGTACAAAGTGTGGCGCAAAGACATGTGGCTGAAGCTCAACTAAAAAAAAAAAAGTCGCCGGAGCTTCAGAGTGGAGAGCTGAGGCCAGGTTGTCGTGTGGCTGAGGGGCCCCCAAGTCCGACACAAAGGTTACGAATCCAATGTCGCCCTTATTTTCTCGTCACAGCCGTCGCACTGTAACGGTTGTCCGAAGCCAGCCAACGCATACCAAACAATGTCGAAGACAGCCATGCTAATTCCTCGCTAAGGACACCAGTCTGTTTTCTTTTCTGCCACACCTGCTTTCATCCTACTCAACAATCGAGAAGCAGACATAGGATGAATCTTGCTCTGCTCGGCTACGGATACATATCGCACATGTCCCTTTGCTCGCGCGCGAACGCAGACGACGCCCCACTACCGACGATACCACCACCATCACCACCAACAAGATGCCCTGGTTCTGGTCCACCGCCTCCTGCGACGAGTCCGCTTGCGCCGCCGTAGACCCCAACGCACCGTCGACCGTCGGCCTGCTCTTCTCGCTGCTGCCCTTCCTCCTCACCTTCGCCGCCGTCGCCGTCTTCGCGAGCCAGACCATCTTCCCCAAACTCGCCAGGGTCCACGACGCCCACGACGGGGAGGACCACTACCTCCCCTCCCACGCCCCGCCGAGCCTGCGCCAGGCCCACGCCGAACACGGACAAAAGAGCGCGCGGCGGCGCGTCGCGGCCGCTGTGTTTAGTGTTACGATTGCGCTGGCGACGGTGCTGGGCGAGTTGATATTGAGCGAGATTTCGGATTTGGTGAGCAGGCGCGCGAGGGAGGTCGGGTTGCGGGTTACGGTGCCGACGTTGCTTGTGCTGCTTGTGGGTGTTATTCCGTTTCTCGAGATCCAGAGCGTGGTCTCGGGCGCCGGGTGGAAGTTTCAGCGGAACAATAAGGGGAGGATACCGAGGTTCGCGTGGGCTGTGCAGATGCTCGTTTTCGGGGGGTGGGTGTTTGCGTTTTGGAGCCTGGGCGGGTTGGTTGGGCTTGATAAGACGGCGACGGCGGGCGGCGGGGTGCTGCGCGCTTGTCTGGAGAGGATCGGCGTCATCGGGATCTCGCTGATGGCGATGCTGAGCGGGTTCGCGGCGGTGTCGAGCCCGTGGCATACCCTCGGCGCGGTGTCGGAACGGAGAAAGAGGCCCGTTACGGAGGCGGATGTTTCGAGAAAGGAGGCCGGGCTGGATGCCACCAACGAGATGCTCCTCACGAAACGACACCGGCTTCAGGCGCTGGAGCGGAAGGCGGCCGAGGCGCAGTCGGGCGGGTCTTCGAGTTCGGGGGCCGGCGGCGGCGGGTTCATGGGCAAGATGCTCGGCGCCGTGAGGGGCATGGGCGGCGGCGACGAGGCCGAGATGCGCGCCCTGCGGCTGGAGATCACGGGCCTCGAGACGATGGAGGCGAACTTGCATTCCTCGCTGGGGGTGATGCGCTCGCGCCGGGCAGCGGACGCGCGCGCGGCGACGACGATTGGGAAAGTGCTCGCCGTCCCGCACTACGTCTTTTCGCTGTACTGCCTCTACCGCATCCTGGCGACGACGCTGGCGACGCTGCGGAGGGCGTATTACCCTTCTTCGAGCTTCAGCTCCTCGGACCCGATCAACCGGTTCCTCGGCCTGCTGGCGCGGCACTGGGACCCTTCGCTGGACCAGATTGCATGGGCGCGGCAGATTAGTTTCCTGTTGTCGGGTGTCATGCTCGCGGCGAGCGCCAACAGCGTGCTGCAGACGTTCCACCTGTTCTCCAAGTGGATGCCGGGGTTGCTGTACCAGGCGCAGGCGAACTTGGCGCTCATGATTGGGCAGATCACGGCCGTGTATGTGATTTCGGCGGCGCTGTTGTTGAGGAGCAATTTGCCGCGGGAGATGGGCAGCGCGGTGGGGGATGCGTTGGCGGGCGCGCTGGAGCCGCGGTTTGTGGATTGGTGGTTTGAGGGGTGGTTTTTGGCGAGTTGCGGTGTTACTGGGCTGGGGGTGTGGATTTCGAGGAGGATTGGGAGGGAGGAGTGGGATGAGTTTGGGGCGGAGGAGATGGGTGCCAAGAGGATGTAGGGACGACGGTCTGAAGGTCTGAGGTTGTCTGCCTCTCTAGGTCTACCCAGGAATGGGAGGGATGGAGGAAGAGAAGCAGTTGGTATGACTATGAGATATGTTTTGATATTGGGGTGTCTTGACTATGATGGGGAGTTTTGGGCGTGTATTATTATACCTACGGGTTGGGATGTACTAGGACCTTGTACAATCATGATTTCTTCACCTTGATCATTTACCATACACAAGAAGATGCGCTGATGCTTTGCGGGGGGGCTTTAAACTTGTGATGATGTGGGGGTAAAGGAGAGGCTGAAAGATATGATACAGGCGAGTAGATGGATATACATACACCTTTGTGTGTGTACGCTATGATACGAGGACAAGTTTCCAGAAGCTTGCTTACAAATCTCGCTTGTGTGATCGTGGAAAGAGGATCAGACATCATCTCAGAAAGTAAGAAAGCAAAATATGAGAAAAAGAATGGACCGATCGAGGGTTCGAACATGGACCCCGAAATAGATGGGAGTCTTCACCATGTAACCGGGGCCTCTACAGCCCTACCCCTCGACCAAGTGGTCCGGTGTTTTTTGTTGAATCATGAGGACATGAGGTCATGAATAAAGGCTAGAGGATGATTCGATCTGATATTGGGTTAGGTATGTAAGGTGAGTGCTCAGAAGTACGCACACGAATATATTTTCAAACGACCTCGGTATATACCGCAGAACCTCAGCTGTATACCTTAGCTACTCCTTTTCGCTATTCTCCTTCCATCTCAAAGACTCCCCCCATCATACCCCCATATCCCTCCTCCAAGCAGCCTTCACCTCGTCCACCATACCCTCCTTGGTCAAAACCTCAACCGCAACACCAGCCAGCCCCTTTCCAACGCGCAAACTCCTCTCAAACGCAACCTTCGTCCCCGCCGCCTCCGCAAACTCTGGGCTATGCGGGCCCTGACCTCCCTTCCCAGGCGGAATCGCGAAGCCGACGCTGAGGGAGGGCATGGCGTAGCTGATATCCCCCTGATCCGTACTCGCCATCGTCCGCCCGCGAATCTCATCCACGTCTTCGTCCGTCGGGATCGGAGCGTCGTCGTCACCGTCTCCGTCGCCGCCAGAGCCCAGCAACGCGTTGAAGTATCGCGTATACGAACGCCCCAGCACACGATTCGGCACATGATCTTTATACGCCCCCGTAAATGTGACTTTGAACGTCGCCCCCGTGGCCTCCGCCCCCGCAGCGAAGCATCTCTGCACCTTTTTCAAAAGCTCGGAGAGCCGCGGCTGCGTATCCGACCTCACCACGAAGTTCGCCGCCGCGTACGCGTGGATGATGTTTGGCCGCGCGCCGCCGTCGGAGATATTGCACTGGATCACGTCCCCCGGCCTCGTCTGCTGTCTCAGCACGGAAATCGAGGTATACGCCACCACCAGCGCGTCGAGCGCGTTGATGCCGAGCCACGGGTTCGCTGCGGCGTGGGCCTCGCGGCCGAAATATTCGAGGCGGAGGGAGGTGTAGGCCGAGGTGCGCATCAGGGCTGTGGAGGTGACGATGCCCGGGTGGGAGATGAGGTTGATGTCTGGTGCGCGGGAGGGGGAGCCGGTGCCGGGACAGGTGGAGGGGTTGTAGGCGCCGGCTTTGAGGAGGGCGATTTTGCCGCCGCCGCCTTCTTCTGCGGGGGTGCCGTAGAGGATGAGTTTGCCGGGGAGGGCGTGGCGGGCGAGGAGGGTTGAGGTTGCGAGGGCTCCTGTTAGGGAGGCTGTTGCTATTAGGTTGTGGCCGCAGGCGTGGCCTATTCCTGGGAGGCAGTCTGTTGGGAGGTGTTAGTTAGGGAGCAGAAGAAGGAGGAGGAGGAGGAGGGGGAGAGGTCTTACCCATCTCGACATTAAACGACACAACTGGTCCCTTCTTTCCGCTTTCCCAGACGGCAACCCAGGCGGTTTTCATGCCGTAGGCTGAGGGGGTGACTTTCCATCCCGGCTGGGTGCGCATGAAGGCCACTAGGGTATCGTGGGCAATGAACTCGCGGTAGCCGAGTTCCGGGTTATCGTGGATGGTTTTGTCGACGGGCCATAGTGCGTCGGCGAGGTCTGTTACGATGGAGGAGATTTCATCGAGGAAAGGCGGTGGTGGTGGTGATGAGGAGGATGGGGAGGATGAGGCTGGGGCTAATGAGCAAGGTGAGGTTGAGGTGCATGTGGGGTGGGTGTCTGCGTGGGAGACGAGAACGAAGTCGTCTTCTGATGTATCCATTTTGAAAGAGTTGATGTGAGTTTCACTGTAGCTGATGAGTATGAGGTCGATCAAGCCGGTGATTGAAGGGCCCCTTGATTGGGGTGAGAGGCGTCGTAGTTGGGTTGAGCCTGCACTGTTCCTGATGGGAGTGAGGTAGGTGAGTGAGTGAGTTCCGGCGAGAGGAGGTTGCGTAGTGAGGGCCGTCTGAAGAGACGGTTCCGAACGGCGGCGTGTCTCCGACCACCGGCCGGGTTTCGATTGATGTTATCTGTACCGAGGCCGCGGATGCCGTGCGATGCAAGTTGCCTATTCCAGCTAGCGTATTCGCTGTGTTATGCTTGTCTGGAAGCTGGTCGTGCATAAATCAACGCATTTCACAGTACTTCAGAACAGGTAAGGGACAAGAGGAGAACGAATACGCTCATGAATCGAAGCTATTGCGAGGTACATGAAATCTCGCTCAAATATAGGTGTCTTGGTGTTTCTAATGTACTTTGTGAACTCTGCTTGATTGCATGTCTCAGACGGTCGCTTGGTTCTCCGTTATGACTTTGCTTCAGATAAGCTCATAATAAGACGAGTTTGCTTCCATCAAGTATTGGCAGTTCCGATGCCTCCATCGTAAAGCCCCGAAATTCTGAAACCTCTTTTCAACCGGAATGAGTGCGCAGTTTCCTGCTGACCGCAGAGCTCTTCAACCCACTTCCATGAACCCCAGCAACCTAACCCGGCATCTCTTCATCCCCTGAATCAAGAATCATCTCTGGCCAGTCAACGTCCGTATCATCCTAATCAATTTCGCCGACGTCTCGATCCAGTGCGTGAGCAGGAACGGGGTGATGTAGAAGATTAGGGCGACAAATATAAGGCGGCGCGCCCAAGGAGGGGGCATGAGAAGCGCTAGTATCCTCTCCGCCGGCGATGTTTCCGCGACCTGCGCCTGCTGCGAGGTCTGCGAGGTTTGCGATGCCTCATCTACTTGCGCTCCTGCGGCGGGCGAGGCGGCTGGCGTTGATTTTTGCTTGGCCATTTTGGTTGTGGTTGGGGTCTGAGAGAGGTGGTTAGATAGACTCGAAGATCGACCTGCTTGAGCGATGCTAGGGTACACTCACCTTTCTTCGTGAGATTGGATGAATGGGTGATGCGCTCGCTGATCCGCAAACGTGAATGAATTTGGATGAAGACGACGATAAAGACACGCGGTCCTCTTGAGATGAGGCTGACAAGACCGACCGTCTTGCCAAGGCGCTTGGCCGTCTAACGCCTCAAGGCTCACCAGTGTTGGTCTTTTGGGAGCTTCCTCATTTGGTCTGTTGGGAGGGATTATGCATCGTTGTGCAAACTGGCATGGTGCGCCGGGTAAAGGCGGCGACTGCTTGGAGTCTGGAAGTGGAGGACCGGCTGTTCCCCGCAGGAGATAGCTACCCGTTGGCCGGACCCATGTTCTTATCGACCCGGTGTTATCGGCTGTCTTGGTCCCGTAGTGTGCGCCGGTTGCGCTCTGGATACTCCGTATGGAGAGGTTCAAGTTCTCCGAGGGAAGAAAGCATTACGACCACAGATCAGACACGGACGAAAGGTCGTTGGGAAAAGACGAGCATCTCGCATCTTAGGGTGTATCTCGTAGGGCATACGTTATTAAGTGAGTTTTTTCCAGCAAGCTGGCGAACCAGTGTTCCACTCGAAAGTGTTGAGTTCACATTGGGGCTCAAGCTGCAAACGGGCGATCAAAGTCCGACGAGACCTTATCCATGTCAGCAGATACATGAACCATTCTGCAACCATTCTGCCGCTGGCATCACACTACGTGAAGATGAGGGGCTGGCGAGTGGAAGAAATCACCCGAGCGAGATAAGACCATTGGGGAAAATAACATGGAATTGCCGATTGTCGGATCTACTCCGATGAACAAGACCCACACGCTCCAATGACTCCAGCCCGCGGCCTTCGTTCAACGTTCCATTGATAAAAGAAGTCGTGGGCTCCCAAGAACCTCAAAAAGGAGGAGAAAACTCTCTTTTCCGGATCCTCGTACCAATACACTAATACGACCCAAGAACCTGGGACTCGGTAAACCCACAAGTTCTCTCTAGTCCCTGACAAACTCCCCCTCCTCCTTACAGTGTAAGGCACTCCGCAATGGCACCCACCGAAACCCCGGGCTCCGACCCGGAGAAGCGGGTCCTCGCGGATATCGTCCCCGCCACCACCGGCCCCCTAGATGAAGACGCCATCCCCTCAAAGCACCACATCACCGACGAAACCGGCGCCCTCGCCGCCTCAGCCCTCGACTCCGCGCCCCTCGACGCCGCCGAGTCCCGCTCCATCCTCGCCAAGCTCGACAGGCGCATCCTCCCCTTCCTCTGCATCACCTACGCCCTGCAGTTCATCGACAAGACTTCTTTGGGGTACAGCTCCGTCTACGGCATCATCAAGGACAACAAGCTCGTCGGGCAGCAGTACAGCTGGGCCAGCTCCATCTTCTACTTTGGGTATCTTGTCGCGGAGTACCCCGGCGTCGCTATCCTCCAACGGTTCCCCGTCGCCAAGTTCCTGGGCGTGAACATCGTCCTCTGGGGTATGATTCTCATGACCACTGCGGCGTGTAGTTCCTTTGCGGGGCTGTCGTCGGTTCGGTTCCTGCTGGGTGTCACGGAGGCGACCATATCGCCTGGCTTCGTGGCCGTCACGGGAATGTGGTGGACGAGACAGGAGCAGGCCGGCCGCTCGGCGCTGTGGGTTTCGTTCCTGGGTGTCGGGAGTTTTGTGGGCACGCTGCTTGCGTACGGCATCGGGCACATCACGGGCTCGCTGTCGCCGTGGAAGTACATCTTCCTGATCCTGGGCGCCATGACCGTCGTCTGGGGCGTCGTGTTTACGATTTTCGTGCCGGACGGGCCCGCGAAGGTGACGTGGCTGACGGAGAGGGAGAAGGTCGTTGCTGTGCAGCGCGTGGCGGAGAATCAGACTGGTACGGGACGGAGCAGGATGTTTGTCAAGGCGCAGGTTATTGAAGCGGCGAAGGACCCGGCGGTGATTATTCTGGGGCTGATTTCGTTTGTGAATGCGATTGCTTCGGGAGGGTTGGCGTTTGGGTCGTTGATTATTCAGGGGCTTGGATTCAGTCCCCTCAACACGACGCTTATGAACCTGCCGCTTTCTACCGTGCAGGTTGTCACGCAGCTTGGAGCCGGGTTTTTGAGCAGCAAGATTAAGAGTTCGAGACTGCACGTCGGCACCGTCGCCATGATCCCTCCGGTATGCTCTGGCCGGTCCTATTGGTTGATATTTCGCTGACTTTTGAACCAGATCATCGGAACCTGCCTCATCAACCAGCTCCACGCAGACAACAAATGGGGCCGCCTCGTCGGCGTCTGGCTACTTGGCTCCTACCCCGTCGGCTTCATGGTCATCCTCGGCCTGCTCTCGACCAATATCGCCGGCAGCACGAAGAGATCTGTTGCCTCGGGCTGGGTCTTTGTGTGCTACTGCGTCGGGCAGATTGCCGGCCCGCAGTTCTTCAAGAGCACCGAGGCACCCGCGTACCACAGCGGCATCGTGGCCATGCTGTGCGGGTTTATTCTCAACCTAGTCCTGAACCAGATTCTGCGCTTCATCTATGTGTTGGAGAATAAGAAGCGTGATCGGATGCTGGAGGGTAAGTCTGAGGAGGAGGTCAAGGAGATGCAGAGAGAGGGTGAGGTGCTTGGGTTCGAAGACGTGACGGATAAAGCTAATGTGAGTATGCCTGGTGTTTGGATCGATTGCTGAGTGACTTGCTAACTAAGCGTAGCCCATGTTCCGATATGTTCTTTGAATAGGGACGAACAACTAGGCATTAGTGATTGAGGGGATCCCATGTTGAAGTGACGCACAAGGGGACTGCTCGGTGTGATTCATGAGTATTGAAGCTGAGTTTGTCGTAGTCTAATGTCAAAGTCTTAATGTTTAAATCTTCTAAACGAATTCCATACGGAGAGACTTCTCTAGTACTACTGCGCCCCTCTACCACTTCAACCCAAACTACCAGGGTTAAGAATCTTCCAATCCGGATGCCGGTAATCCTCTCTCGACTCATCAAACGGCCCAATGTGAGGCTTCACCAACTCAAACAGCACTCTATATCCTTCACCCCCCAGATGCAGCCCATCCGGCACCAAAACCTCCAGCCCACCCCGCTCACCTCCGGGGCTCCCAAGTGGAAGACTACTCCGACTAAACCCGATCGTCATCTGCTCAGCCCGCCGCATGACGGCGCCGTAGAGGTCGATCGGCACGACGCCGGGCACCTCGGATGCCACGGCGAGCGCCGCGTCCGAGTACGTCTTGCTCACGGCCGCGTTGCGCGACGCCTGGCCGTGGCCCTTTTCGAGATCGCGCTCGAGCATGCGGATCTCGTCGAGGGGAGGGGGGTTCACGAGCAGGATCTTCGGGTCGTGGGCGCGGATGGTGGGGTGGGTGAGGATGGCTTTGAGGTTTTGTTTGTATTGGTCCAGGGCGATTTGCTGGCTGTTCGTGGGGATTGGGAGGCAGGCGTCGTTGGCGCCGAGGAGGATTAGCTGAAAGAGATTAATATCGCTGATGGAGATGTCTGGGAGGCTCAAGGACTGTTTTGACGCACGATGTAGTCTATCTTAGGCGTTGTTGTCGAAGGTGGTGGGAAGAGGTATGGGAGAACTCCTAGAGCGTTGGCCGTGTTGTAGCCTGAGAAGCCTCTATTGATGACATCGAGACGCCTCATGCAGACTGCTCGTTGTTTATTTCAGCATTGGACTGCCCGCCAGCTCAAAAAATGGATGATGAAAGGCCATCTTACGGTCTTGAAGGGCAGCCTGAAAGGAGAAGCCATCTTGAGGCGTGCAGGACAATTGGAAGAGTGAATCTCCAAAAAGGACGACTTGATTGTAAAGCTGTGTGAGTGAGGCTACGTTAGCATTGCGGGGGCTGGTCTTGAAAGACAAGCATTGTAGTGAGAACTCGCCGGCATATTGGGGTGCTCAGGGCCGGTAGACTGAATCAGCTGTTGAGATGGAGTGAACAACCACAGATATCGGCCTTTGTGAGGCTATCGTCACTTGAAGCAGACGCTGACCTTGGATGAGGAGGTGAAGCTGATGGGATGCCAAAAGGTGCCCGATTAAGTCGCTCAAGGTTTGTGGGGTAGAAACTCATATCCGTCCATTACGATTGGCCTAGTTGCGTTTGCTTTTTTGTTTGTTTCTTCCAGTGCACAGATTTCTGTACTCATGGCAAACACCACACATGGTTCTGGATTCCTCATTGCTCTTCGCTCCGGTATTGAGGGGGATGTATCACACTGAATGTGAGATTCAGTAGGACAAGAAAATGATCACAAGCACGTTTCATCGGTTGAACAATCAGTAGTTTGAGATGGAAAAAGTATCCCCCAGTCCGGGAAAACGCCACCAGGTGACGTGCAATGCATGGCCTGCATTACTTTGAGCACCTGGGTAGCCGAGCAATTTCTCCCTGACGTTCGGAGGAGGCTCCGAAGCATGGGGCCGACATTTCGGGGCCGAAGCCGAGACCAAGCCCAGTCTTGATCCGCCCTCTCGAGCCAAGCTTTTTGTGAGCCGTACTCCGTATGGATGCCATATATCCCCGTCGCCACTGATTGTGACCATCCGCGCTTGGACTTGCCTAGTTCCCTTAGTATTCAACCGACCACGCGAAAGCAGACAATGTGAGTACCACTCTTCACTCATGTCTGGAATCGCGCAAGTTCCAGGGTGAGCTTTCTTGGGCCTAATGGGTTAGGCTGGGGTAATTAGTCAGTTGGACTTGATCCATCCTTCTGCCTGCCGGACCTCTGGGAATGTGGCGTCGCCGCGAAGGTCCAAATAGGACAGTTGATTCATTTCACATTTTCTTAGACAGGAGTAAGCTAGACAGTGGACCCAGCACGTCGGAATTAAAGCCGTTCCCAAGCTTGCCAGGCTCGACCAGACCCTGAAGTAGGCCGGGGAACCGGGAGCGCAATCGGTGTCTTGGAAAAGGAGAAGAACTTTTCCAAATCCAGAATTTTGCTCCTGCTCGAGATGGGGGAAGACTCTGTTGAGACCGCATCTTATGCTGCGGTACGTGGCACCACTCGACTCATCGGCCTCGACTCTCGAAGACTCCAAAGAAGCGTATGTGAGATTCAAACCCCTCTAGTCACTAACGGGGAATAGAATTCGTCTGCGGCTTTTTCTATGACTGCCATAAAAAATAAACAAGAAAAAGGTACTAGAGAATGATCTTCAACCCAAAACTTCGGGCAGGCACAAGGCTTTAGGGCTGCCAATAAAACCAGCGCGCTAGCTTCCAATAGTCTGGACCTAAGCGTCCGAGCTGCAAGTCATTACATGACGATCTTTGTCTGTGCCTCTCTTTTTCTCTCCACGCGCGCGGGGATCTTCATCGAGCTTGGGGCACACAGGAGTCAGGAGCCGGGACATGGAGTGTTTGTCATTAGACTGGTGTTGTCGGTAGGGCTGCCACGCGGCGTAGAAGGTGATCCGATTCCTGGAGGATATGGGAGCACCTGGACATCAACAAGTTGATTGAGAAAGCCAACCCCATTACGTACACAACGAGCAAAGGACGGGCTGCTTTATCCCAATGTTTTGGAACCAAGTCAAGAGGAGCAAGTTCGAGAAGCCTTCGAGGCTAGCCCCGCCCGGTGGAAAGAAAGATTGAAGCGTGCCATTTGTCCGGGTCGACGCCCAGCGGCCGCCTTGTAGTCATTCTTTTGCGATGTGGGAGAGTCGAATGCGGCCGCGAGATTCTAGATTTCTAGATGTGGTCTAAGCACAGCCTAGGCTGGCAAGACTGGGCGTCACATCGAGAGCTAGCCCCCCTTATGATTGCATGATCTTCGGGTTTTCTGGAGGATTGCGCGACGCCCCATGTGTGGCGTCGACCCAAAACACATGGTTCGGACTGCCTAGTGCTGATCCCGTCGCGTCTTGTCGAAGATGCATCCGGCTGTCTGAGACACACTGTTTCTTTGACACCTTTTTCGCGGAGCCGCTCCATAGCGTTATTACGCTGACAAGGTGAATGGTGTGCCCCTGAGAAGAGAGAAAAAAAAACATTTCTCCAAGCGAGGTGACAATGAAGGATAGCGCTGCGTGTTTGCTTGGCGAGGGGAGGTTTAATAGTATCAGCCATGGCCACTTCCCATGGAATAACCTTTGAACTACTAATCGTCGACTGATCTTCAACGGCGCTCTCAAGACTTACGGTCGAGGGGAAGGTTTTGAGGCCTTTTGCCTATGTCTCTCGCGACGACAATATCCAAAATCGCTAGGAAACGCCCGAGACAGGAACGGAGATTCTATCACGATGAGGATCCCACCCATCGATGTGCTCATCCATTGGCCGCGGCCGAACTACATCAACCCGGAGAATCGGGGGCCGGGGCTGCTCATCATCGAGATGGTCTTTTTGGGCATCGCCATGATATGCCTCTGCCTGCGGATGTACATCAGGATTGTCAAGATTCGACAGACCTGGTGGGATGACTGGCTTATGGTTGCTGGCATGGTATTCTGCATTGGCGTCACGATTTGCGTCATTCTCGGTACGGCTCGCCCTCATCTGAAGCTGTCAAAGGCAATGTCAAAGGCAATAAGGAACCTTGAGGCTAACAATCTGCGATTAGCCACTGAATTATACGGCTGGAACCTGCATGTATGGGATGTTCCGCTGTCACTGATCAAGCAAAGCCGACAGGTACGTTTTCTTTTCGGCGTGATATTGACTTTAGAGGCGTAGCTCTAACGGTTGATTTATGGTAGATCTCCATGGCTGCGCAGACTCTTTTCCTGTTCGCCTCTGGCTTGTCCAAGCTCTCGATTCTTGCCAGCTATCTGAGGCTCGCGGCACCGGGGACATGGTTCCAACGGCTTACTTGGGTGACTGGCGGTCTTGTCTTCACCCTCGTCTGGGTCTTTCTCATTGTGCTCTGGACGCAGTGCATGTAAGCAAACACTCTCACCCTGGACCCTTTCAGATAGCAAAAAGACTGACAGACACTTCAACTACAGGCCGATATGGCACTACTGGACCCTCTTCGCCGACTGGGGAAACTGCATCCCCGAATGGCCGCCACTAGCAGGTCAAGGCATCACAAACGTCCTCACCGACGTCGCCGTGTACCTCCTCCCGATGCCGACCCTCTTCCGCCTCCAGATGCCCCTCAACCAGCGCATCAGCCTCATCATCCTCTTTGGCCTCGGCACCGTCGTCGTGCTCGCGGGCATCATGCGAACGTACTGGGTCATCCGCGTCGAAGTTTTGTATGTGGAGGACCCTTCTTACGACCTGACATGGGACGGCTTCAACATCTGGGTGTGGACCGCGCTCGAGGCGAATCTGGCGATTGTGTGCGGGTGCGCGCCGACGCTGAGAAGGCTGTTCACGGGTGGAGGTAAGGATCAGACGCCCAAGGTGCATAGTTCGATTCAGACGATTGGGAGCTCGGGGATGAAGAGGAAGAAGCATCGGTCGTTAGGTACGGGGGTGGGGCGGGAGGATGATATTGAGGAGCATGGATTGACGATGTTTGAGTCGAGGGGGACGGCTTCGGGGAATAAGTCGGTGGAGATTCATGAGCATACGCATTCAAGTCATTCATGAGGAGCAGAGCATGATGGCATTACCACCCTAGGCTTGACATATTCCAGGTTCAAGGTCTATTGTTTCTTAATTGCGAACAGTTCTCAACGAATTCATGAGGACCATCGATCGCCTATGACTAAGTAAGGGGCTGCGCGTGGTTGAACAATCTGAGTATCAGCAACCCTGGAGAGCTTCCCTTCGAACCACCGACCACACACTTCTTTGAGGATCTTCCACCTGAACAACTTCAAGAAGCTGCGCGCTGTATTGGACCGTGTATCTTCATCGATGGCATAGTGCAAGATCTCAACGTCGTCCAAGTTCTTGAACCGCCCAGCCATCAGCTCGCGGCACAACTCTGGCAGACTCGTTCTTATTAGCTCGTCGAAACAGTCTTCTGCGCGCGAGACCGTCAAACTCTCCAAGTTCTCGGTGCTTAATTCGTCAAGGTTATTGATAGTAATCCCCCCGCAGTAATTTCCCCACCCTGAGATCGAAGTTGTGACTGACAGCGGTCCGTAGAGCAGGATGAAGAGGTGACGGAGGTGTTCGAGACGAACATCCCTTGGAATTCGGAAGGAAAACGTTTCGTGAACGGGCAAGAAGGGGCACGATGTTGATTATGGTTGTGGATTGGCGAGCTCCGGTTCTCGATCGACCCGAGACGGGTGATTGGGTGTTTGGTTTCGGTATAAAAGCTATGTGTAGTTTCGTTGGTCTTGAACGCTGGAAGGGCGGGTTTCTATGGATGGATTAGACTGACGTTGAGGCTGGTCAAAACGGGGAGGTACCTTAGTCGAGGAGGAGGTGGGCAGTGAATGTAGAAATGCGGTCTTGCGGTCCGCATTCTAAGGTAAACGATAATTGTTCTAGTTGAGAAAGACAACGAGGCGGTTTGCGGCGTTGGTGGTCCATTCTTCGTCAAGGCTATTCATCCGACCACTTCATGTCTGTAGTTACGTCGTTGTGAACGTCTACACGCATGCATAACCTGTTCGCAATATCCAAACCTTTCAGAGTGGCAGCGATGTCCTTCTCTATATCTTTCAAGCTCTACCCAGGTAGCGGGTGATGACGAAAGAATCGTTCAGGGACTCGAATGTCCAACAAAAGACACAGGTCTGGGAAGACTGCTGCAGGTAACATGTCGTAGTAGCACGAGCAGAGTTCGTGGCCCGCCATCGAGTGCATGGCTCTGCACGTCCGCATCAGTCAAGCAAGGGGTGCACCACACGCGAGGACTTCGGCCAGCTTTGGTCTTTGCATGACGCCGCTGCTGTAGATGGAGAAATAATACCAGTACAAGTGTTCTGAGGACGCGTCTTGCATCGGTGCTGCTAGGTGTTGATATATCTCCAGGAGTACTTCTGACGGCAGATTGAGGATCTCGATTTTCGGCATGGCTTTGCTGGTTCGTGGTTCATGTCGTTGTGTTAGAAAGAAAATCAGCAAGGAAGAGCTTGATGCATGTTAGTATGGAGTGAAGTGAAGTGTTCAAGTTTTGAGCAAGGAGTTTAGGTACCATCCCGATGGAGTCTCTTCTATCATCTCTCGACGAAATAGGAAGCCTTGAGCTTCCATGTCTACCCATCTTCGTCCATGTTGAAGGCAGAGAGATGCCTGGGCTTCTTTAACCCACCAGCCATCGTTCTGGACGACCATGACGGTGAAGGTGGAAGACGAAAGATTGCGAGCCCCTTACTGCCAATGTGACGCGGGGAGGAGAATGTGTCGCTGAAAGAGATGAGTCTAGACACGTTGAAGAAAACACTGTTTTAATGAGACACTTCTTTCGCAGACCATGGAGGAAAGTTTCCAGCGAGCGCTTTGACTGCATTATTCTTCCAGGCCTCGACTTGGCCATTCCACAGCCAGCTTCTAAATCTCCTGGTCTGTCAGCCGTTTGCGGGCTATCTAGATGAGATGGATGAGCATCGTGAAGGGACCAATCATTGCATCGATAGTTCGATACCTGTTTGGTTCTAAGTTCAAGGCCAACTTAGAGTTTCTCCAACTTTAGTTCAGACGAGTGGCGTGTGCATAAGTCGAAAGCCGTCAACGCAGAAGAGCCAAAAGCGTAAGGTCAAAAAGTCAAACAAAAGTGCCCGAAGCTCTGTCGATTTCGATAAAAATGATCAAAACCACCAAAAGAAATACCCGAAGAATGACTTGGTCAATCGCGGTGAGGATTTGAGCCTCACGCGGGGGTCGAACCCGCAACCTTGAGATTAAGAGTCTCACGCTCTACCGATTGAGCTAGCAAGGCGGGTCTTGGATTTTTGATTGTTGAAGACCATCCCGAAATTGTGGGCTATGTTTGAAAAAGCTGTAGAGGGTAGTGGGCAGCGAATATCGCGGTTACGACTCGCGACGTCTAGGCTCCAACGTCTGGTGACAAAAGTCGAGATATCCCGCCGGCTATCCAGAGACAGCAAGGGGCTTGTTTCTATATGTACTTTTGGGTTTTCCCAATACCCATGCCAAGCCATTTTTGGCGTTAGACCGGTCGGTAAATGATATCTGGAATTGTCTCAAACATAGTGACGCTTGTGGCTTCGGCATGTTGACAAATTGCATTCCTTCCAACTCCCTCTTTGATGACTTGTACACTTGCAGCACAATCCATCAGTGTGCTTACGCAGTTACGAGCTGACGGATTCTTGCGAAAGGACGCAGGATTCGACCGTGGGAAATGGTTTCTCCTTTGTTTTGATTCTTTGGAAATTAATCGGGATGCAAAGGTGGCCTTTGCTCGAGTTTCTCTCTCACGTAATTCGCCTGCCTGGGCAGACTAAACCGGCTGCTGGGATCTTATTCATCAAAGTGCGAAGTTGCCTCGGCTCACCAGCCATTTCATTTACCAATTTCCGACACCGACACCACTCGGGTCAACCGAGAAACACAGACCAATGGTCCCCGGTGTGTCAAGTATTTTGAGAAGATGGGATTCGCGAGGATTGGACTATTTTGGGGGGTGTGTGAGTCGGCGATTGAAGCCCAGATCGGCGGATTTAGCCTAGGTCTTTTTTCATGTGGTTTCTTACCGAGCACTCCTATTTTGGAGGGGAGAAGCGCGCAGCTTGCGAGATACGCTATATCTATGGGCTACAGGCACAAAAACCGACCCTTGTCTGTTGTTTTCACAGCTGGTGCGAATGTCTATGGCTGAGCTTATTGGGTCAATTCTTTTGATTGGAGTGAAACATTCCCCAATGCTGATCCCATTCTATGAAGTTCCAAAGGCCGTTTTTTTCCTACTGTGTACCGAGTATGGCGGATCATCTGTAACTAGTCACGGTGTCACCCGAGACTAGACAAGACATGCCAGGTTTACGGCAGTTTCTCTGTCAGAGAAGAAACGATATTTCGACAAATGTTTCAAAAGGGAGGCGCTTGGGAAGTCATCTGCCGATGATCCGTCGCATTTGACGGCCCCTCCTACCTAGTCTCCCCTCTTCCCTGACAAGCCTGAAGCCCCCTCCCATCATCCATGAGTTTAGGCATGTTTGGTGTTCGGAAACGTGGTGTCTTCGCGAAATAGCTCGCCGGCACAGGCAACGCCGCCCAACGCCGCAACGCACCGGTGGACGGGTGGACGGGGGGGCCAGGGTTGGTTGCGCAGAATGCGAGCATTGTTTCTGCATTCATCTCCTTTTTCCATTGTCTCGGTTTAGAAACGTCTCATTGGTCAGCTGTCAGACGTAGCTGAAGCCCGACACCATGAAGCATGAGCCATTGACAGGGCCTAGAATCCAGACGAATCCAGAGACGCTAGTTGCTCATGTCATTATCCGAGCCCTAACAATTTAGCTCGTGACAATCAAATCGTCTGATTTGTTAGGCGGACGGCAACGGGCGGAGGTATTCGGTTCCCCCCAAAGTGTCGATGTCAAGATTCGAGTGTCTGTACTTGACTCTCTCTATAACTTAGATGAGCAGAAAGAGTGAGACGATGGTGCAGAAGAAAAGTTATCCGTAGAAATACGGCACAGTAAGAGGCACAAGAGATAATTATGAACCAAAGTCCTTTTTGCATAATCGTCATCATCCCACCCCCGTCCAACAGACACAACTTGAACATGGCACAGCCGCGCTCGCATTCCCTTCTTGGGTCATCAATCTCATCAACACCCGACGGTACACTACACGCCCCCCTCCCTCCCCCCGGTCTTCTCGACGCCAAGTCCAAGTGACCAAAAAAATTAGCGCCGTGTTGGATCGGCCATAGGAAGCACAGGCGTACCAGGTCCTCCTCAGGTGACAACTGCAGCTGTGCAGGGGAGGGGAGAAGCCCGAAGAGTTCAATTTGGTAAAGAAACGCATCTTGTTGGTGGTGCGGCGGTGGTGGCCGCGGCGGCCCCCAAATTTGCACCCAAATTTGACCCAAATTGAGGACAAGTCACAAGCAGAGAAGAGCCAAAGAGAATACTTTGTAGGTAGTCGACTGGACGCAGGGAGAGACAGGGGAACAAGAGTGACACCGCAACCCGCGCCGCCCACCCACGCCGCGCACTGCGCCTGCGCCTGTGCCTGTGCCTTGCGCGTAGGAAGCAGAACGGTGAAGCAGAACCAGAACCAGAATTACCTAGGTAGGTAAGAAACCAGACCATGCCAGACCAGGCAGTGCCGCAGGCAGGAATTTGCTGCTCAGTCACCTTTTAGTCGAGGGGGAGAGGGGCCGGAGGGCGGAGGGGAAGGGGGCGGGCAGACAAAAAGAGAAGAAGAAGAACGAGGAGGAGAACAAGAAAGAGGCAGAGGAGAGGAAAAACTAAGCAAGCAGCCTATAGACAGAGAAAGACAGACAAGACAGACACGAACCAATCTCACCCATCCTTCAGCCTCGGCCAGTTGCGTCCTTGCGACCTGCATCTTGCGTCTAGTCTGCCTGGCCTCATCGGCGCGGCTGATTTACTGCCCCTCCGAAACTTGAAACGCAACAACTTGCTGCTCTCTTGGTTTTTTCCTCTGTCTCTTATCCCTTTTCCCTTCTAGATCTTCAGAAGAGAGTAGCCTTGCCTCCCGTCACCCTCGTTCTCCTCCTCCTCTTTTTTTCCCGCCAGGCCCCCAGCCGCAGCCGCAGCCTCCGGGTCTTCGGAAACTTCCTGCACCACACGCGCACACACACACACCCAAATCCCGCACGCATTTGCCGCGAGCTGTCGAACGTGCTTTGTGCGGGTACTCGGACCTGGGTCCGGGTTTTTTTTTACCTTCTCAACCTTCCCGCCTGCCAGCTGGAGCAAGCACACGCGGGACGGTAGAGTCCAGACCAGAGCAGAGCAAAGCGGAACAGGCATAATGACACGGAAGGGCCAGCCAAAGGTTCGCACAGGCTGTTTAACTTGCAAGTGAGTTTCTTTTCTCGTACTGTATTTGCTCTTTTTTCACTTTGACTTTTTCTTTCTTGATCGGCGATCTGGAGGGTGGCTGCTGCGCGGCGCTGCCTTGGCTCCAGCCCGAAATCCCAGCCTCGGGCGGAACGTGTTATATCCCTCAAAAAGTCGGATGACTTCCGGCCGGTCTCCGGATTGTCTCCGGGGCTGGAGTTTTCAACCGGGGCCGGCTGCCGAGACGAGACTGGACGAGCGGCCCCGTCTCCGGCTGCGTATGTACGGTGGTATACATGTATATGGTGTGTGTAAGGTGTGCCGTACCGTGTGCGCGCGTTGTAGAATGTGTTGTATGTGAGAGTGTGTGATGTGCGTGTGTGACCAAGCGGCCACCGGGCCTCACCCTCCGTCTCCGTCTCCGTTCCCACATTCACAATCCCGTCCTCAAGAAGAAAAAGGAACACCTCCCTCCCTCCGTCGTTAAGTCATTTTCGCCATTCTTAATTCTCTCTCTTCTCCCATTCAAATAGGTCACGCAAGGTAAAGTGCGATGAAGCAAAACCGGCGTGCGCGCGCTGCACCAGCACCGGCCGCAAATGCGAGGGCTACGCCGTCGTCGTCCCCAGCAACCGGGCCATCGCCCGCGCCCGCTCGCGCACCACGAGGCTGAGAGACGCGCTCGCGCAGGCCAGGGCGGGCTGGGAATTCGAATCGGACCAGGCCACCGTGGAGTACTTTGCCCGGGACGTCGCCCCCAACCTGCCACAGAACTTTGAAAACAAGTTCTGGTCCGACCTCGTGCCGCGCCTGAGTAAGTCGGAGCCCGCCGTGAGGCATGCCATGGCTGCCATTGGCAGTCTTTTCCCGCAGCGAGGACCCCCGAGTAACTCGATCCAAGGAGCGACGATAAAGTCGGCGACGACGACAGCGGAGACGGCAACGACTGCTGATGGAGGGAGAGGGAATCCGCAGGCCGACGAGCATTATGGCAAGGCGTTGCGGTTGATGGCCAACAAGGTCGCGCCGGAGAGGGGGTTTGAGGATGTCCAGACGACGTTAGGAACAACTACCACCACTAGGACGACTTCGACGACGACGACGATACGAAACGACAGTAGCAGGTCCTTCGGATCACCCAGCAACCGTTCATCCCCGAGCCTGTCCTCCGCCGGACCATCATCAGCAATCCAATCCCCGGCAGCTATGACGCCAGGCATCTCGAGCATACCAGAGCTCGCAGAACCAGACCGGCAAGACACCCTCACGCCGACGAACCCCTTCACATCACCCCAAAGCCAAGCCGGCGGCGACGACCCCGACGACGACATGACGCAGCCAAACGACGTGGACGTCGTCCTCTCCTGCTGCATCCTCTTCATCGCCACGGAATTCCTCCGCAAGAGCTTCGACGCCGCCATGCAGCACCTCGCCAGCGGCATCAACATCCTCAACAACGTAGACTACGACGAGCTGGAACAAGACACCCTCGACGAAATCGTCCCGAAATTCCACCGCCTCAGCATCATCCAGCTCTGCTACTACGACAAACCGGGCTTCCCCTCACTCAACCTCCAACACGGCGGCGGCACCGGCGGCGGCGGCGTAGGAAGCCTCGGCGGGCTGGGATCCAGGTACAACCTTGGCCCCTTTGACAAGAGCAGTAGCATCTACCTCCCCAAACGCGCCGTCGACCCGATCCTCCTCGACGCCATCCGCTACATCCGCTCCGCCGACCCCGGATCGCAGACCGACTCCCGCCTCGCCTCAAAGGGCCCCGTCATGTCCGAGGAGCAAAAACACATCTGCGTCTCGCTCGACCGCTGGCACGCCGCCTTCCTCGCCTTTGTCGAGAACCCCCGCAAAGACGCCGACGGCGACCGTCCCCTGCCGAAGCATCAGGGTCTCATCTGCGCCGAGACGGAGATGAAGTACCAGGCGGCCAAGATCTGCATCAGCGTCTGCCGGTCCCACGACGAGTCTGTGTACGACTGCTTCAAGGAGAATTTCGCGCGCATCGTCGTGCTCGCGCGGTTGATCCTCGACAGCTGCCCGGACGTGCCACCCGAGACGCCGGACGATTTCCAATTCGATTTTAAACCGAGTTTCCTCTCCCTTGTCGAGTTCGTGATTGTTAAATGCCGCTGGCTCGATATACGGTACCAGGCGTGGCTCATTGCGTGGGAACTCGCCATGGGAAGGCGGGAGCCCGTGACGCTGGGCGAGGGACATGAGCTGCACTACATCGGCAAGCGGATGATTGAGCGGGAACACAACGTCAGCATCGAGGAGGTGACGAGGCAGAACGCCAGCCTGTTTTCGTTGCCGGCCGAGGAGATGCGTGTCAAGGACTACCTTAGCGATGCCCGGTTCGCGGATTTGGTCCAGACGGACGGCAAAAAGGATACATCATCGTCGGCAGCCGCGGTACAGGTCCCGTACACCCAACGTCTGCTGCTGCGCTGCGGCAGCTGTGAATTGGATCAGCTTGCCGGCTGGATGGAGGGCTACGAGTTTTCAGGGAGGGAGCAGTGAAAGAGGGACGAGTCATGGGTTTGAAAAGAGTTCATGTTCGTGTTTCCCGCCGGTCCGAGAGGGCAAAGCGCAATGGCATCCCTTCCTTTCCCACCTTATTCTTCTTCTCTTCTTTTTTGCATATTATTACCATGAGCGTGGACTGCCCTGCTTCGATCATAGCGACGAGGATTAAGATTTTAGAAGACTCTACTTGGCCCAAGACTATAGGCATTTGTATCGTATCTACTCGCTGGCGCGGAAACATGCTCGAGAAAAGACGACCTTTCTGGGTCAAAATGTTAAATTGGCGCCATCACTGTTGGCATCAACAGATACATACCTTACCTTACTCTACTTTATTCAACAAAATCACAAGCCACAAACCGTTCATTTTCAAACTCATCATCTCGTAATTCTTTGTGTCCAGCCATGACCAGTTTCTTTGTCCGCGCGCTTCAAGGCCAAAGAGGGCAGAGAACCGATGCGTTTGTTCACGTCAATAAGAACAAATAGCAGTATGTCAATCAACAAGGTTGACGGTACAGGTTCCATGACTCGAGTTGATCTACATTGCCACACTCTATACAATGAGCACATCCACTTCAAAACGAAGATCACTTGCCCGGTGGGGAGAAACAAGTGGAAACAGGGACTTATTGTCGGCCTCGGTCGCGCCTCCGCGACTCGATGCGCTGGAGAGAAGTGTGCTCTGGACTCTCAACCGACAAGTCTATCCTGAGATTCTCTCTCAATAGAAGTCTTGGACCATTAAATCTCGTACAGCGTCTGTAAACGCACCATTTGTAATAGACTTCCCAGTCCCGCTCTCCCTCCCGCCTCCCCCCTCGTCTCGAGCGACATCGTAGTATCCTTGCGAAGCATAGCCCATCACCCCAGATCCAGCCGTCCGACTCGACATGATTGGCTCGACCCCGTGTTCTTTACCGCCTTCCCATCGAATCGGGTAATTGATGTAAAGACACAATGACTCGGCGAGTACTTGGAATCCCAGGTAATAGAGGGAGGGGATAAATCCGGGGAGCCGGAGTTGCCACTTCTCCAACTCCGGGGGGCGCGGGAAGCTGTGGGTTCCTGGCCTCTGCTGGCCTGCGGCGTTGCTTGCTTCTCGAACTTTTTCAAAGTCTTGGCATCCCTACGTGACATGACGTTGATGAGATGCTCGTTTACCGTGCAACACTTCAACCTACTTTTGAGGGTTTGCTCGTGAGCAGCAACTAGGAGGCAAGTTGACTAAGAGATACGGCTCCTTGGCGACTCCTAACTCGCACTCACCCCAGGCTCCTGGCGATTCGGCCGCGATTGCCTAAGACTCTGTACTCGAGATTGCGTTTTTTTTTAGCCATGTTGAATCAAGTTCAGCGGAAATCGGGGAACCGCGAAGACGGATTGTAACTCATCACGAACCGAACCGGGGGTTCATGCGATCAACGGGTATGCGGCAGGGAGATGCTGCCCCAAAGGGGGAATACAACGAGTCAGTTAATTCATATTCAACTGTATTGAGGGGTGAATTGAGAGTGGGTGAAGCTCGGATGAGTCCCGTCTCATTCATACGTGAGTTGAGATAAGCTTTTCGAGTCTGAACTTTATTACTCTTTCTTACGACACAAAGTTGCGTAAACCAGGGGTGCTCCTCTCCTATACCACCCAGATCATCTTTTACCCCATCCTTTTCGGTAGCTGAGCAGTGTTCATATCACCCGGTCCTATGGCTTCTCAGGCCACTTTATTGGCCACGGATCGTGGATGGTGTTTCCCACACCAGCTGGAATTCCTAGGCGAGCGCCTGTGACAGAACACTTCTTTCTCTCTGTGAAGGCCTAATCTCACGTACTTCTCAGAGATGGTGCAGTATTCGTGGTCTGGAGGAAACCAGTCTCGGATGTGTCTCTGTAGTTCACAGCGCTCGAGCCCACACTTTGCGCAGCAGGAGGGTGGTCGCGGCTGCGGATGGGATATCGGTTGCTCGTTTGCCAGCGTGGCATCGTCCATAGGGTCAGTCACAGTCATCGCCGTTGTTGCGTCGATGGACTTGAAGGCCGACAAAGCGGATGCTGACCTCCGTGCCCATTCTCGGTGGTCCGGCCTCGGACGTCTCGTGGCGAGCTGGACAGTGCCATGTCGTCGTCGATGAAGGGTATAGAAGTAGCGGCTTGCCAACCCGAGACACGTACTATCGATGGGGTCGAGAAAGTCGATGATGCTGTGGTGGAGTTCAGGTGGTAAGTCAGTGATTGTGAGCGTTTGCTGAGCTTCTTCTACACGTCGGGTGAATTGCTTTCTGAAATTCAGTTCTGCTGGCGAACGGAGTGGACTTGTTTCTTGTTGGTGTTGCAAGCAAACGCGAGATTTGCGAGTCGTGAGAGAAAGATGCCTGTTTTGTGTTGGACGAGCAGAGCGAGTGAGGCGTTGGAGCATCGGATATGAGCGTGATAATGAGATGCGTGGACGAACTTTGAGGAGTTCCATCTTGTCGTTCATGTCCATCGTGAGGTCTCGAGCTTCCTTGAGCTTCCGTTTTCTTTTCTTTTTTAAAGATGTGTTTGCTTCGTGCACTGAGGTCTACTAAATGAAACGTTTCTGTCGGATTGGAAGTCCAATTCGACCGCGGCATACAGCCGACTGCGCAGGGGCCAATTAGGGGCCCTATTTAGGATTATCGTAGCCAGCCTAACCTACGGTTAGAACCTCCTTTTTACACCTACTACGTAGATATTTATATAGTTTAATTAATCTCTTCGTTAACTATAGTTCGAACTAACTACCCTATAATAGGAATACTAATACTAATTAGTAGTTAAATTCTATTATTATAAATTAGTAAAGTATCTTGCTACGTAAAAGAGACGACCTCTTAATACTATATAGGATAAGAGATTTATACTAATTAACCTTATAAAAGTAGATAAAAAAGGAGGCGATTTTTAAATACTATATAGAATTAAGTAACTATAGCCCTTTATTACTTACGAGAGGTCGACGTTTATTATATTAAACTACGTTAATTAATAGAACTACTTAAGTAACTAGCCTTTTATTATCGCCCCGAGTAGCTTTTTTACTAAACGACTTTTCTATAGCCGGCCCGTAATTAAAAATTAACTAGTTAAATTAGTAAAAAGAAATACCTACGTAATAACTACTTACCTAATTAATTAGCGCAACGAACGAGCTTAATAATATAATATAAAAGAGTACTACGCGATTAAAAAAGGGGATTTTTAAATATAAATATTCTTATTTAGTAATAAAAGTAACCCTATAAGAGTTATTAAGCTAAGAGATTTATAGTATATAAAAAAGTTTATTATTATAAGGATTTTATAAGTACGACCCTAAGCCCGTAATTTAAATAACCTCTTTATAACTCCCTTAATTACTCCCTAAGTATTACTTAAGAATATAATATAAAGGACGGTTTAATAAAGGAAGAGGGGATTTAGAGGTCCTAATAATATTAAGCTAAGAGTATTATAAAGCTTGGAAATTAACTTAAGAAAAAGGCGGCTACCCTAAAGTAGTCTTATAATCTCTTATTAGAATTATTATTAGCCTAAGAAAAGGTTAAAAAGACGAGGATTTAAAGAGAAAAAAAAAGAATCTTCTAGAGGGCCGCTAAAAAGCTTTTTTATAATATTAGCTCCTAGTATAAGATTACTAATTTTAAAAAATTAACTAAGGAAGCTATTTAGAAATTATAAAGAGCACGAGGCTTAAGAAGCTAGAAGTATATAGGATAGTAAAAATTAATAATTAATAAAGATCCCGAGACTAATTATTATATCTTCTTATAGTAATATAAACGTTTATTATTATTATTATTAAAAAGAACTACTAAAACCTACCTTTTTATATTAAATAAAAAAGAGGATCTTAGTAAGTATAATAGCTAGCGATTTAGAAAGGTAATAGTAATCGCTAGAAATAATAAAAATGAGAGTAGTAATAAGATAATAAGAAGAAGCGGGAATTTCCTAAACTTTAATAAATTCGTTAGGTAATAAAAGTACGGATTTATTATAACTAGCGCGCAGATTAAATATATTCTTATTAAGATTAAATACGCTAGCGACTACTAATATAAGCATAAGCTAGAGCATAACCCTTAGTAAATTAGGATAAAAAAAAAGAGGACGAAACCCGATCTTAAATAGAATCTTAATCCCTTATAAGTAGGTAAATATTAACCCGGATTATTAAAGGACGTAGATATATAGAATTATAAATTAGCCTAATAATAAGTAAATTAACGCGGTATTAATCTATTTAACTAAGGTTTATAAGAAAAAGGGGCTATAGGAGTAACCCCTATTTTATAAAATCGTAAACGACCTTAGTTACTAACTAGACGAATAGTTTGCGAGCGTAAGTTTAAAAATTACGAAAGTAGTTAATAGATTCCTTTACGGGCGAGGGGTATTACTAACGTAATTATAATTACGAGAGCTATATAAAATACTAATAGTAATAATTATAAAGGAGGAATTCGTATTATAGAACTAGGTATAGGTTAATAAAGCGTATAATCGCTTTAATAAATTTAAAAAAAGGGTAAACGACCTAGATTTCTTTTTTATAATTACTAATAAAAATCTATCGTTATAAAAGGATATACCGGGGTAAAATATAGTATTAAAAGTATAATAATCGATAATTCTACCTATTTCGATCTATAACTTGTTACCGCTATTAATACGAAATTTAGTAACGATCGGCTAATAAAAAAGGAAGTAGACGACCCGAAATTACTAATAGTACGTAGCGACGTAGGGATTATATATAAATACCGAAAATCTAATAATAAATACGAAGTAATTCACAGACTTTAAAAAGATCTTTTTAAAAGAGAAATTATATTCTAGGGGGAAGTATAAGGTCTTATAAGAAACCCTAACGATATTTTATAATTATTATGAAAAAGTCGGAATTAGGGAATACTAGTACTATTTAGTAATTAATATCGTACTTATAAACAAAGCCTCTAATTACTATTACGAAGTAGTACGTAATTTCGATCGAAACGACTTTTTTAGTATAATTAACGCAATCCGAAGCCGCTTTAAGACTTATAATAAGAACCTAGAGCTCCTATTTAAGTTATAAGCGATTTTTTTTATATTTATAGCTAGGATAATAAAGGGTAAATTACGAATAGAGATCTTTAAAGAGCTTATCGATTAAATTAATAAACTAGCGAAAACCTAGCTAAATAAGGAAATAAATAAGTAAAAAGTCGGATATTTTTATATTATAATTTAGCGTATACTAGAGGTAAAAATAACCTTATACTAAGTACTTAAAGACTATAAAACGCTCTACTTAAGGCTAAGATCTAGCTTTAATATTAAAATAAAAATACTATACTAAACCTACCTCTAGGTATACGACGGCCCTTATTAATAATATTAAGTCGATCGAACGTATAATAAGAAAGGAAAAGAGGCTAGATACGGTAATTATTAGTAAAGAGGCCTAGATTCGTTAAATAAGTAGAGATTTAACTTATAAGTAGGGTAATAAAAGAAGTAATATTATATTTATAAAAAGGATAGATATTAATTAAGTAACTACTTTAAAAAAGAGCGTGCTAAATTATATGAATAGTATAAAAAGTCGAGGGTAGTAAACGGCAAAACTAGCCCTCGTTAGTTTAACTAATTTTTTATTATATATAAGGGCAGATCCGGGGGTATAGAACCTAGTAATAGTAGTTAAAGTAGCGGCCTAAAGTATATACCCCCTATAAGAGATTTAGAAAATAAAAAAGATCTTACCCCCTATACTAACGAATTAGATTATAATAAAATTAACGATATTAATTACTCTTTTTTTACCCCGTTAGCCTCTAGAGAATATATAAAGCTAAACGAATAGAGGGTAGTAGAAGTTTTTAATAAGTAGGCTTTTATTTATAGATAATAAGGGAAGGTCCCTTAAATAACGGATATAGAGGTAGCCGAAAGGGCGAATTTAATAAGGCCAAAGCCTATTCTCTTAATAATTAAAGAGAAAACGCTATCCCTCTTAGTATTTAAAAAAAAGGAATATAGTACTAAGTAAATTTAGGGGTAGCTAAAGGGGTCCTTTTTATACTACTTAGATCCCTCGAATACTAAGCTCGTATAAGTATTTTATATAAGCAAAAGGTATAGCCTAAACGCTTTTTATAGGATTATCCTAGATACTAAGGTATCGCAATAGTTAATTAAAAAAAAAGGGTAATTCTAGGCGCTATAAAAGATCGTATTAATAATATTTAATACGTTAATAGCGGGTATTACGAGGATTAGTTTTGGCTTAGGTAAGGAAATCGTTACTCTAGGTATAATAAAAGTAGAAATATACTTCGGAACGATAACTTTCTATATTTTACTTATTAATACCTTATTTCTCTTATATTTAAAAAATATAGATTAACTAAGTATTATATTTAATAATACGAGGAATAGAATTTCTAGCGGTAAGTACTTCGAAATAGTTAAACGATAATAGGGGTATACGTTTATAAAGCTTATTAATAATACGAAGTTAATTAATTACCTAACGGAAAGTAAGCTTAGAAAACTATATTAAAGATTTAGGTACCCGTCGGTTACGAGGCTATATAACCTCCTAAAGTAATTAAGTAATAATAATATCGAAATAGGGGCGCTAGAATAGTTAACGAAAGTATATTATTAATACTAAATAAATACGCAAAGCCCATGTAGATTTAAGTTTAAATTACGTAATAAGCTTAACTTTAACTAGGAAATCGTTATTAATATCTTCTATTTAAATAGTCAGCTAGTACTATATATAATTAACGTAGCTATATCTTTCTAAGTAGGGCAATTCCTCCGGGATTTATAAGTAAAAATAATATAAGTAGCCTTATAAAAAAGCTAGATCGATATATACTAGGGACTGCTAAATAGTATTAAAACCGACGCTAATACTAGCTTTAAGTTAGTAGAATTTAGGGATAATACGACGGCTTATAGTATATAACTAAAAGTCGTACCCGTTAAAGCGTACTATAGTATTAGAAAGGTAAAAAGGGTATACTAATAGTTAAAAAGGGCGTTTAGAATTATTAAAGAGGAAAATCCGGATTCTATTAATAACAAATACCTCTAGTTAGTACTTAAATACTATAATAATATTATAAGGCCTAACGGACTTATATTAACGCTATTAGTATTTAGAGTATATTTAAAAACGACCTTAGCCTCGCTACCGTTACTAAGTATAAGCTAACGAGCCTAAGTAATTAAAAAAGTAATACGAGTATTACGTAAAGTAAGCGTAAAAAAGTAAGTTAATAAAGTAATTACTATGCGTAATAAGCCCGATATAAAGGATAATCTAAATATATTACTAAATTCGAATATATAAGTATAGCGCGAAATTACTTAATAATAGGCTAGGCTATATAAGTTAATTTTTATTAACGAGCGCTTTTATATAATCGTAAGAGATCGCAACTAGCTACTCGAAGTATTAATTATAATAGTTAGACCGTACTATATAGATCCTAATAAAGTAATTTTTAACTTATAAAGAGAAGAAGAGCTAGGGGAAACTATATAACCCGCGGTAAAAGTATAGGAAATTATCCTTAATAAAATCGTCGTAGTAGTACTAATAAACGACGAGGAAGAGGAAATTATTAAAAAGGTACTAATACTACTAGTAAGACGTTATAAAAGACTACGGTAGCAAGCCCTAACGTAGTAATTTATTATTAATAACGAGGTAATTAATACCTTTTATATAATAAAAAAAAAGCTAATTTCGAGCTAGCGGTTAAACTACGTAAAGAAAGCGTAATTATAACTATTAAAAAGCCGTATAAAGGATTAGATCTTATTAAAGTAAATACTCTTTACGATCGAGGGGTCTATCGATTTATCTTATACAACTTAAAAAAATATATAAACCTCTGTATATTTAAATTATAAATAGTTCGTAAGATTAAAAGGAAAGGAATACCTTAGCTATATAAGAAGTCTAAATATATAATTTAGGGGTACGGTAACGTTAAAAAGGCGACGCTACTTATATAATTACTTATTATATAGTACTATAGCTAACGATTAATAATAGTATTAATAGTATCGCTACGGAAGAAGGGATATAAGATTTAGAGTTATAATATTACCTAGGCCTATACCTAATTAGCTATAGGGCTTATAAAGAAAATCCTAGCCTATTTACTAAAAGAAATAGCTAATAAGTACTTAGAAAGTACGATTATTAAAGTACTTAAGCCACTATATAGGCTCGTAGAATTAGGTACTTATTAATAAGCTACTTACTACGATTTTTATATTAATTAATTATTAATAATTACCTCTACGTACGACCCGTGCTTATTAGTTGCGGAGTACGAAAGTAACTAATTTAGGATTATTAGAATATAAACCGACGATATATTAAGCCTATTTAATATTAACTTTATAAAAAAAGAAAATAAGGAGCTCTAAAAAGCGGGCTTCGTAGCGAAGCTAAAAGAGGTCTTTATAATAAATACCCCCCTAGTATTTAACGGCGGGATTTTTATAATTAAAAAAAAAAACGTCGTTTTTTAATAAAAGGAGTAGGGCGAGAAGATTAACCTTATTAATCCGAACGTAACTAATATTAAAAAGTAGTATAAAGTTAAGCTCGCGCGAGGGGTATATATTATAAATATTTATTAGCCTAAGGCGACTTTTAACTACGCTAAGGTAATATAAGCTATAAATCTAACCGAACGAGACGTTAAGGTATTTAATAAGTAGCTTAAGTAGTAATAAACGAATCTTAGTCGAGGTCTTATTTACTACCCGATCGACTTTATAATTAGTAAGCTTTACGTCTTTATTAATAAGTTATTTACGAATAATAACGACCTTATTTCGTAATTAGGGTATATTATTATCCTAGTTAACGAGAGTATAGGCGAGAGCGAATTTATTATATATAGTAATATAATCTACTACTCGTTAACTAAAAATAAGTAAATAACAAGAAGTATATTAATATCGGAGGTTTATAATATAGTTAATAGTATTAACCTCTCTTACGTAATTTTAATAACTCTAAAAAAGATTACTAATCGAATTAGCTTTTTATTTATTCTAATAGTTATTTATACCGATTCTTACTCGCTATATAAATACCTTATTAAATTAAGAATAACAAAGGAAAAGAGGCTTATAATTAATATTATAGCCCTTAGGTAATCGTACGAAAGGCACGAGATATTTAAAATCCGTTAGATTAATAATAAAAATAACTTTATAAATACTTTTATAAAAGTAGTACTAAATAAGGGATTAGAGTAATTTATAAGTAATAAAAAAGTTATTATATAAATAGAGGGATAGGTTATATAAAAAGAATAAAGAAAAAGAAAAAAAAGAGACGACTTAATAAACGGGCCCGAGGTCGAATTATATTTTTAATTATAGCGGTTAAATTAATAAAAAAAAGAGAAAGTTAGTATCGGATTAGAAGTCTAATTCGACTATAGTATATAGCCGACTACGTAGGGGCTAATTAGGGGCCCTATTTACGATTATTATAGCTAGCCTAACCTACGGTTAGAACCTCCTTTTTACACCTACTACGTAGATATTCATATAGTTCAATTAATCTCTTCGTCAACTACGGTTCGAACCAACTATCCTGTAATAGGGATACCAACAGTTTCGCAACAACCAAGCATGTGAGTTCGGGTAAGCGTGTTATAGAGGAATTCCGTCGCTGCTTAGAGAGATTGCAAGCAGGCTGTCACCTCTCACCACCTCATATGCATCCGACTGGACCATTCGGAGATGGCTAAACCCCGCATCGTGAGCCTCCTTACCCGCGCAACAGGGCGAGCGCTACAAACGAGGCAACATCAGCACGACCCAATGACAGTCGGAATCACGATGTGTAACATACCATCACATGTCGTGATTCTTGAGCCACTGAGCCCCCTTGTGCCGAGAAGAGGAGATCGCCTGGGGAATGAAACATGAGAAAGGCTGAGGTCCTGCCTCGTGACCACCATCGTGAGAAAGCCTCGTTTGTGATACGTGGAATGCGGCTGTATCCCCGAATGGGGTAATCTGTCATACATGAGCCTATTTACCCCAGAATCGTAATGGGTGCGCCACCTCGGATGCATGGAAGACATGACGAACCTTGTCTCACCACACCATACAAGTTCACGATCGGTCTGAACCGGCACAGCCTCAGAGCCACACGCCACACAGCCTTGGCAATGATCACCAAGTTATCCTCAACGCCACTGGCCGCTCCGTGGCTGGAGACAAGTCTAGATTTCACGCGGAATAGCTAGCCGTCCGCCTCATTCAAGTAATCAAATTGCCAAAACACCAAAAAGCAAAAGAGTTCACCCCCCCGGTGGCGAATGGGGGCTACATCTCTGGTGCTCAAGCTGGGACTCGAACCTAGATCCTAGCGTAGGCTAAGCCAGTTGAACAGGCTCGCCCGTAACCATCCCGCCAAACGGCAGTTTGACCTGACCTCACAGGCCTGTGAGGCGCCTGCTGCCGTTGGTGACAGGAATGGACCTGACGGGGTATATGAAGGCCTGGCATCAGTCTCGAGGCAGGTGTGAAAGATGCGGGACCAGGACGCGCCTTCTCCTTCTAGGTTCTCGGCGTTGGCATCTCCATGAATCATCGGGATGTACCTTGGTTTCATGCCTACCTCATTCCACAGTCACGACGGCTCGGTTCACGCGAGGTCGATGTAGCATAGCAGCAGGACTTGAGTCCTCGAACACTAGGGAAGATGGAACTTTTCACACAAAGCAAGCGACTTGGAAATTTCTTCTCCAACCAGCCATTTCATATCTGAAAGGGGTATCACCGCGTATGTATCACGCCAAAACCCAAAGACTGTTTCCTCGCTGAGGAGACAGACACCACCTGGCCCAAAAACAACATCCCGTCGTAGCCCAAACGCCTTCCACCCCAAAAGCTGACCAGAGAAACAAATCCGAGCAATTATTCCAAAGCTATCCCTCCCCGAAGTAGAACATTTCATTCTTCCGCTTACGAAAGTGATACCACATTCGGACCCCATCCAGCTTGATCTGGTGGCCCGGCTGAAACGAGACCTCGGCCCACGCGCGCCTGTTGGACGTCATGTAGCCAGGATACTCGACCATGGCCTCTTCGGGTTCGTAGCAGTAGTACGTGATCTCCAAGGGCTCTGAGAAACGAACGGTGGGCTTGGTAATGGTGTAGTTGCTCACGGGGACGTCCGCGTCTTTGCTGTTGCTCCTGGCAAGCTCTGCCTCGACGATCTCTGCGTGAACTCGGTCTCTGTATGCTGTCATCTGTCCCCTGTGGTGATATTTGCGAAAAAACTTTTTCACAAAGCCGATTTCTTCGTGCCAGGAGCCTTTGTCTGTGAAAGGGAAAGCGCAATTAGTCAACAGCCTTTTGATTCATGCAGCGAAACAAGTGGAGGATGGACAAAGTGAATGAGGCGTGCAGAAGAGCAAAAGCAGGGAAAGACGACTAAGGAATAGGAAGCAACAAACAGAAGTAGCCAGGGGAATCACTGCCAAGGTACTTGTGATTCGGGTCGGTTGACTTGTTCTTGAGGCAAGACCGCTTCGGCTTAGGTGCGGAAGACGACGATGATACGCTGCCGCCGCCGCCGCTGCCCCATTTGAACTCGACCAGCTCCATCGTGGGATCCGTTGCGAGCTCCAATGGGGGCGCTGTCGTTACTTCGATGATGACGGGATTCATGTTCATCTTCCAGTTACCTTCCTTTCACCTCTGTGGAGGAGCAGAAGCTGCAGGAAGGGTTCAGTGATCCCAAAAAGCAAAAAGCAAAAATGTCGGCAGGCCCAATAGCTGTACGATGCTGGTAGAGAAAAAATGATCAACTCGCTATTTGCCGTGTTTGGCGATCAAGGTAGCAAAGCTTGCGGAAAAGGTATTGTATTGGGTGGGAAAGTGAATGGTAAGGTGCGGCGGGAGAAGTTGCGACGGCAAGTTGGAATTTTTGGGAGAGGGATGGAGGATGTGAAAGAAGGTGGGCCCAAAAGGTGAGGCTGAAGAGTCGTCGGGTGGTGAATTATTTTGGGAAGGTGAAGTTGAGAAATTTCCTGTCTCTGTCTTCCCTCTTTGTTGGCAATTGCATGGTCGACGGAAGTTGCCCTCCTCTCTCTCACCTGGTGTAAGACAAAGGCAGGTGCGATGGGGACTTGGGATAAACTTTGTATTTGGTATGGTTGTGAATTCTCAATGCACTTGATTATTGCTTTGAGCAGACTTGGTATAGATCTTCATCCTGAGTCCTGGCATCTTTTTTCTCACCACGATGTTTGGGAGTCATTGTATCCAAAATATTTTCCTGGAGATACAAATTTCTCTTTCAATTCGTCTCTGTGGTAGTAAATTGGAAGGAGGAAGGGTTGTATTGGATACTAAGGAAGACAGATTATGTGGCCACCTTCTTCTTCTGTTTTGGATAATGGCGTCGCATGTGAGCCTCCCAAACCCTCCACCACCTCTCACTGCAAGCCCAATGCCTCATAATCGACGGTTGCAAGTACACCCTCGACTGTCCAGTCGTGTGGGTCAAGTTCATCGGGCTTGGCCTGCTCGTCTTCCTCGTCCTGTTCGTGTTCCTCGACTTGCTCGTTTACCTCGGGCCGTCCATCAGCCTCGACTTGCTCATCAGCCTTGGCTCGTTCATCCCCAGTGCAAGGTCTATCCAGGACAGGCATCTGAACAATCAAGTCAACAAGATACTTTGACTCCTCCTCCCTCTCCCTCTTCTCCTTCTCCTCTTTACTCTCGATGGTAGGTAGTAAGAGAGTCTTCCACATCTTCCTGTCATCCTCAGGGGTGAACACCCGATGCTGGAAGTAATCGCCGTGGTGATTTTCCTTGGCAATCTTCCGCTGTCTATGACACTGCAGATACTCGTGTCGCTGAGCGAGATCCATAAGTTTCTCGTAATTGGGGTGTCTCTCTACCGCGGGTTGCGGCTTCCATATGCCCCTGCCTGAGAGGAAAGCCTTGATGGCCATCCAGAGGTTAGATGCCATGATGTAGATCCCGAGTAGCTTGAGGAACAGGGGCGAAGGCTCTCGATCTGCAGGAGCGTCCGTGTTTGTGGCGGTATTCGCGGGAGTATCAACAGAGGCACCGAGAGCGAGAGGGCTACTACTCGTCGACATAGTGGACACGCTTCTTTGTAGAGAGTGTTTTGATCGTTATGAGCGAGTTGAGCAGTATCTCGATGGTGATGACGAGGCTGCAGAGGAAGGCGATATCCCAGACGACGGACATTAGCGGCGGATGAGGATGAACAAGTATTCGGTGGCAGGTGGTCTTTGCTGTTGCGGAAGTTTTGTTTATTCTGCAATGAATATTCGAAAAGCTAGAGTCGATGATGAATGGACGTTGTTTTCTGAAGAATGAAATGTTAGTTGTTATTCACAATACATTCTCTCCCTCCCCAGTCTCTTCAACCCGAGAGTCCAAGCGAGGAACAGGTGATCACATACAATTCTTTTTGCCGATCGATTTACGCTGCTCTACTCTAGGAGACAGTTGCGGCATCCGGCATTTTATACCCGTCTAGCCCTCTATTCGGAAATAGGTCGATGCTAGACCATCAAGGCATGGTAGCTGACTTGTACGAACCTTGGTCTCTCAGAACCTTGCTGCCATCTCCGATCAAACACCAAAAACAAAAGTCACGATGGATGCCAAGGTTGAACATGAAAGGGTATTGTGATTTTCTGTAAAACTCTAAAAACTTCATCATTAGACATCAAGAACCGTTTACATGCCAGAGTACGCGTTGAGCGCCAACTGGCCACCCAAGTGCGCGTACAAGACATTGCTACCCGCAGCAATCTCTTCATTCTTGATGAGCTGCATCATACCCGCCAAACTCTTGCCCTCATACACAGGGTCCGTGATGAAACCCTCCGTGCTGGCGCCAAACTTGATGGCGTCAATGGTGACCTGGTCGGGAATACCGTAGACACCGCCGTGGAACCGGTCATCCAGAATGATATCCGCCTCGGTGATATCGCCCTCCTCGAGACCAATCTTGGCCCCCGTGTTCTTGGCGATACGCAGCACCTGGTCAAACGTCTGCTTCACCGTCGCAGAGGCATCAATACCGATAACCTTGCGCTTCTTGCCGCCCAACTTCTCCGCAAGCTTGAATCCCGCAACCATACCAGCCATGGTCGAGCCCGTCACCGCACACACGATAACCGTATCGAAGAACACGCCCAACTCCTTCTCCTGCGCCTGCACCTCGAAAGCCCAGCGCGCGAAGCCCAGGCCGCCGAGGGGGTGGTCTGATGCGCCGGCGGGGATGTAGTACGGCTTGCGTCCAGCGGCGAGGAGTTCTTCTTTCAGGTTGGCGAGGGTGTTCTTGTGCTCGATGCCAAAGGTGGAGGGGTCGAGGCGGACGTCGGCGCCCATGAGGCGCGAGAGCTGGAGGTTGCCGACCTTGTCGTAGACGGGGTCGGTCCAGTCTACCCACTTCTCCTGGACGAGGGCGGCCTTGAGGCCGAGCTTTGCGGCGACGGCGGTGACTTGGCGGGTGTGGTTTGATTGTACGCCGCCGATGGAGACGAGGGTGTCGCAGCCTTGGGCGAGGGCGTCTGAGGCGAGGTATCTGGGGTGTGTTAGTTTGGTCCTCTGGTATGATTCATCATGCCTTCATCAGGGTGCCATGATGAACTGGAGGCGGGAGAGGAGGACTCACTCAAGCTTGCGGGTCTTGTTACCGCCGTAGGCCAGACCAGAGTTGCAGTCCTCGCGCTTGGCGTAGACGTTGACCTTTCCGCCGAGGGCGGCGGAGATGCGGGGGAGGGGCTCGATGGGCGAGGGGCCAAAGAGGAAGTTCTCGCGAGGGATGCTCGCAAAGGGCTCGGGGAGGACTGCCGCCATCTTGGGTTCTTTGATGTGGTGTTGAGTGATGTAAATAAGTCTACTTGGAAAGGATGGGGTATCAAGTGGCGAAAAGAAGCAATACTGAGCGAGGAATACGATACAAGAGAGACATTGGGAAGGAACGCGAGGACAGGGCTCGTCTTTAATAACAGAGTCGTTGTATGTGTAGTGTGTCGAGGAGCGACGTCGGATGGGATGAGGCCAAGAGGTGGGCTTGACTCGGGTGGGCGCAACGCGGGCGGGTGGATAAGGGGGACGGTGCACCACCTGCTATCTGCAACGGGATCGTGGGGCAATTTGGCGATAAGAGATGATGATTGCGCTTGATTTGGGTGTACTTGGGTCGATTGAGACGAATGTTATCAAATCATTCTTGTTTGAGGTAAATGAATGAGTGTAAGCTTCGATGACTTGCTCAGTTGAAGCCGGGCTCACTCTCACGATGAGTTTCTCACATCGCGGGAAGCTATGCATGAGCAGTGAGAAAGGAGTGAGACGGAAGCTGCCCCTCCATCCGTGGCGTTTGGGGGACCTCTCTCCCCTGCGATGAAGACGATTGCCCCGCGGCGGGGTCATTCTTAGGTCGCAGTGAGTGACAGGACATGAAAGAACCCCGCCATCAGTGAGCGGAAAACTGCCGGGAAACTCGGGCAACGCACATTCCGCGGAAAACTTCGCCAAACTTCGCCGGACGCACCGCGGTCGCTCATCTCTCATTTCTTCACGTACAATCTCTCTTACAGCATAGCAATCACACCATTTCCCGCTGGATAGGTTGGGCGTTCCGGGAAACTGCTCATCTCAGTCTCTCACATGCGGCATATTCAATCTCACTAGTCATAGTGAGTGTGTATGCGCGGTCACGACTCCAATCACTGCAGTGGGAGACGACTCACTTTATGATGGTGATCTCATTTTGGTTCTAATATTTTACTTTTTTTCATTCATGTTGGCAGAGTCCTGTCTCCCGAGAATCTCTATCCAGGCTTTCCGCGAATCTCTCATGAAGCAGTCCATGACCGTCTGTCTCGTCACAGATGCTACACCAAGTATTTTCTCTCATCCTCATAAGCGCTCTAAATACAATTTTCACAAAAAATGCTAACCAACCTCACCAGAACAAACTCTACTCCGCATCCAACGGCGCGCGCGGAGGCACATTGTTCACCTGGATACCACCCCTCTTCAACTCCTTACTATCAGGGAAAGGCAGCACCCATCCGCCCTCGCTCTCGGGCGTCGAAAGCCACAACCGCAACAGGTGCCGGCGCGGCGCCGGGTGGGGGTGGTCCGTATACGCCGTCCGCGCGTGGAGCAGGTGCGCGTTGCTCAGGAACTGGATATCGCCCACCTCGAGAATCATGTGCAGCGCCAGCTTCTGGCACGTATCCTCGAGCGTCTTGAGCGCGTGCAGCTGCTCCTCGCTCAGCGGCGGGATCACGCCCTTGTCGGAGAAGCGCGTCAGCGAGCGCACGTAGTAGGGGTCCCATTTGCAGTAGACGCGGCGCTGCCCTCCGTTCTCGATGTAGAACACCGGCTGGCGCGTCCACTCCTCCTGGCCCTCGGAGACTTCGCCCTTGCGGTCAAAGTACCAGATCGGCTTGGTCAGGGTCTCCGCGACGTCCGGGTGGGAGCGCTGGAGCTCGTTCCAGACGGCGTGAATGCTGACGAGGTCGCTCTCGCCGCCCTCGGCGGAGCGCTGGACGCAGAGGAGGCCGACCAGGTCGCCGTCGTCGGCGTGGAAGAACTGGCGAGCGGTGGTGCGGTAGATGCGGACCTTATCGATCTGGGTCGGGTCGTCGCCGACGTCCTTGACGTGGCCCAGGACGTGGCCGCGGCCGTTTTGGGAGACAAAGTAGCCGAGGTAGGTGCCGAGGCCCATGTAGCCGACGGCGGTCTTGTGCGGGCCCCATTCGTTGGCGGGGAAGCCCTTGAAGAGGACGAAGCCTTTGCCGTCGATGAGGTCTTTGCGGAGGTTGGTGAGGCGCTTGCCTAGTGTTGGCAGGGGGAAGTTGGACTGTTGGTGGTAGTGTTAGTGCACTGTCATCTGGGTACGGGCTGAAGTCGTTCGAGTGAATCTCTTCATCTCTCCTTCGAGAAATAAAGCCAGACGTACCTTGGAGATACCCGTCAGAGGGGTGTTGCTGGCGATAAAGGCGTCAGAGGTGCGGCCGAGCTCCTCAACCTCCTCTGGGTTGAAGCGGTGCGTCCACTTCTCAGGCTGCTGCTCAAACTCCTCCTTGTGCCAGACCGTGGGGCCTGAGATTTCCTTGGGGAACTCGGCGTAGGGCTTGAGAGCGTCGTAGAGGGGGTTGTGCTGTCCTGAAGTGCGGATGCCGTCGGGGAAGATGTTTCTGGGAGCATCGTCGTTCTTGCCCTTCCAGGGGCCCTGAGAGGGCTGGACGGGCTCGTCAATGAGAGCACCTGGGGCCATTGTGATGAAGATTTAGGGGGTATCAATTGAGAGAAATGAAAATGTGTTGAGGCGAGGTATCGAAATGAGGTCTTAAAATGAGGGGAAGTGGCAGATGAGACGGACTTATATCACAAAGACTGAAATTGGAGAAGGGGCAAAAGATTCTGCAACGGGGAGAGAAAGGTTTTATCTGATCTACCCCTCATTACATCTAGTACTCACTCACTGCTACTTTGCCTTACTCACTATCAATAATTACTACAATCGTAAAACCATCTGGCCGGGTTGATGGTGTCGAGCTCTCATCAACAGATTGCGTGCTTGGGCCCCCCCATATCGCAATGGCCGTCCGATGACGCGAGACACTCCTGCTGTGGGGCCCGCCGATCGGGGGTTCAACTTCCATCAACATGGACGACAACGTGGGACCCCGCGCCCCAAAACCTCCGGGCCTTTGACTGCCGACCGCTTGGAACCGGGACGCATTGTGTCTTTCCAGTGTAGCTGTTCTTCAAAACAAACTTTTCCTTCTCCGCTGTCATACCCTTGCTCTCCTCTTTAACCGACATTTTCTCTCTCGATTGCGTGATTGTCTCTTCTCTCGAGTACTTCCTAGACAATCAGGAGTCAGGACTGGTTTCCGGCTGCTCCCGCAGGAACCGACAACGGCGGCGTGGTTCACTGGCTCTCAGTTGACCCCTCTTCCTCTCCTCCGCCAACCTGGTAGAGTTTCGGTAACTTTGACGATGCGGCGCTGAAAGTTCCGACGACTTGGAGACGACCCCAACACACCATCTTCCTCTGGCCCCTAGTTCGAGTTGCGTTATCACACCCCGGTGCGAAATGCAACGGTTTGATGATCGTATCCCTGTCGATTCTTTTGCCCATCATGATGACACACGTGCGGGTTCGCGCATGTTAGGGGGATTTACAGATTGGAAGTGCGGTTAATGAGCCCAATTCGCTCTTAAGGACGGCAAGCCATGTAAGCATTGATGATCATTGAGGCTTTGTCTAGAAGTCTATTCATTCTACTGCTAAGCGGTTATATCTAAATGCCAAGGAGCACTATTATAAACATATCTTCCGGCACTGTACATGCCACAACCTCTCGACTTACGTTTATCCAAGAATCAACCTCATATCCACCCGAAACCGGAGATGAGGAGGACATAGCTCGACCCATAATGAACCCATCTTCACGAGCCGCATCGTACAAGCAGAATACTCGATCGCTCGCAACATCAAGACCCCCTGAGTTCTTGACCAATCATGAATAGCCCTCAAACTCATCAATGACGCTCCGAGGCTTCGTAAACGTCCCAAGAGGCACATATTCCAGCCCATCCATTCCGAACCCCTTGGGTCCGCCAATCTCGATGCCCCGCGCCGTGGAAGTCCACTTGTCCGACGCCGTGATGCCGAGCACCACCACAAGGAGACCGTAGCGGTACTCTTGCGTGCCGAGGGCCTCGCCGTTCTGCGCGTCGAGGACGCAGACTAGATCTGGGACGATTGCGAGGATCTGTTTGAGTGCGAGATGTGTCAGTTACGTACTCTTCACTTTCCTCTCGTGATAGGAATGGGGAGTTGTCGGGACTCACATCTTCCTTCCCACTGGCATCAACTTTCTTCGCAAGAATATTCTCATTCTTAAACGGTACAACAAACCTCTCAACCGCCCCATCACCATCGTTCCTGCCGTCAGTATGCCCCTCAATGATAACCTCCCCATAGGCGTGCCCCATCCTTGTAATCCTCTCGACGCCCACAACCTTGCCCCTGAACAGCACCCTCGCCGACTCCTGCCCGCCAACCACGTCCACAACGGCCTCGGCGACTGTGTCGATGGCATTCGTACACCGCGCTATCGCTACGGCGCGACCAATCCGCCAGGAGAGCGAGACGGTGTTCTCGACGACCCAGGACTTGGTATCGCGGCCGCTGACGGGGCCCTTTGCGCAGCCTACGTGAGAGCCCATTTGCGAGAGGGCGGCGCGGAAGGCGCGTTCTGCGTCGAGTTCTGTGCGGGCTTTTGTCATGAGCTATTGTTCGTCATCCACAGGTCAGTAAAGGGTGTCATCTTCATCACACGTGGACTTGTGAGAAATCGCGAAGGATGCTCGGCAGAATGGGGGACGAGAGAAGAAGAGACTGTACCATGATTCTGCCGTTCCCGTCTGATATACACGACGGAATCATCGTCGCTTTCTTTTCGAAGACTACTGGCGTAGTTTGGTGGGAGATGGGATACGCGCGACCCATCCAGTCGCCGTCCACTGTCGGGATATCGAGGTTTGTACTGGCGCCGAGGATGAGGCCCTGCAGGCCGTTGCCACCTCCAATCTCGAGGGATATCACGGCCGTAGGCTTCGTTTTGAGGGATGAGTAGAGTTCTCTCTGCGACTCCATGATTCTACGAAACATAAGCATTAGAATTCGAAGTATTCCATCTTCAAAGGAAAATCGTGCAGATGAGGGAGACCCACTCATCCCCATACGGCTTCTCAATGGATACCTGCGGCGACCCCTTTCCGCCGCCACAGGCCACAATATCGTCGTCCTTGAGGTCAAAAGAGGAGATGATCTTGACGGTGGCGCCTGCGCGCATCATTTCGCGGAGGCGGAGCATGTGCTGGTAGGGGGAGCCGCCGCCTCCTGTGCCGAGGATGTAGCAGCCTGTCGTGATCCAGTCGAGGTCTGTTTCGGAGAGATGCTATTGGCGGTTGAGGACCCTTGGCTTGTAGCCTTCAATGTAGTCTTTTGTGTAGACCAAGGGTTGCGGTGATGGGATTTCCTCGCTTCGAGGCGGTGCCGGTGGTCTAGGGATTTCTTCGTCGTAGTTCTCGGTGTCGTCTGGGATCGTGGTTGTGTCCAGTGACGCTGTTCTGGAAAAGTCGAAATCTCCTACGGCTTTGATGTTGATTCGCGACGTGTTTGCAATATACTGCCAATAAAACATCCTGTCAGCTTTCATCATCATACTCGTCATGTCACAGAAACATACCTGCAATGGAAAACTTTCCACCTCAGCAATAGTCACACTCTCCCTCAAAGCACCATTCTCAACAGCCCGATTAACAGCCCTCCGCGACAACGCCTCCACAACTTCAGACACAGTCTTCATCTCAGTACTCTCAATTGCGTCCACGACACCACTAACCCTTGCCGTCGCAGCCCCAATTGCATTCGCACTCTCAGACCACGCAGGTTTTATAACCCTACTCGCTCCCTTCAACTCATCCGGCGCAATAACCGCACCCCCGCCGACGAGAACGACGAGTATGTCCTCGGGCGAGGTCTTCATCGTGTCCACGATCCGCTCCAGCATCGTCTTCACCTGGGCCTCGAACGCCGATAAGTCATCAGCGAGGCCGTTCACACCTTCAACGAGAGACCGGTCTCCGATATCAACGGTGTCTGGATCTGCGAGTACAGTATAATCCGTAGCCGTCGCAACATCGCCGCCGAAAACGAGAGCCTTTGTTTGGATTTGATATCCCACACTCTGTGGCCCGATCATCATCTCGCCGGTGCGCTCGTCTTTCTTGACGATAGATCCGCCGCCGAGACCGATGCTCTTGACGTCCGGGTACGAGAAGTTCGTCCGCACCCCCGCGATCTCGCTGTAGGCTGCCGCCTGCCTGGGGAACCCGTTGGCCAGTAACAAACCCACGTCCGTCGTTGTCCCGCCGATATCGACAACCATCATCGGGCCCGCCCCCTCCTTCTCTCCCTCCAAATTCCTCGTGAGGAACGCCGCACCGCGCATGCTATTCGTCGGTCCGCTGGAGAATGTCCTGATGGGCAACCACGCCGCCGCCGCAGCCGGCAGGATGGTCCCGTCGTTCTGCGTCACGAAGACGGGGCAGGTGAGGCCTAGCTGCGTAACGGCATCCTGGAAGGAGCGGATGGTTCGTCTAGCAAATGGAAGGATGGAAGCATTGAGAATAGCCGCGTTCTCACGCTCAAGGAACCCGATATTCGCCACATCCTTTGACATCACCACATCAGCTCCGGGATAAACATCACGAATAATCTCCGCCGCCCTCTCTTCTTGTCTGTACACGACGTCAATGGGACTGAAAACCCCCACGACGACAACACTCCTAATTCCCTTGGCGCGGATAACCTTCACCTCGCGCCGCACGGCATCTTCATCGAGCTCCGCAATCAAGTCACCGTCAATCTCCAGTCCGCCGTCCACCAGAGAGCGGTGGGCGCAGATGATGTTGCGCAAGGCGGGAGGCCAGTCGACGCCGGCGGGGATGGTTGCGGAGAAGGGACCGCAGAGGCGGATGACGGCGACGGGGGCGAGGCGAGAGGCGTCTTGTTCTACTACGGCGTTGATAAAGTGCGTTGTGCCGATGGTGACGCTTGCGATACGGGAGGGGGGAATACTGGAGGTTGAGAACATGTGCGAGATTGCGGTTGTGATGCCGGTGCTTGGGTTGGGTGTTGTCGGGGTCTTTTGGGTGGCGAGGATGCCGAGGGAAGGGGAGGATGAGGTTGGATCGAGGATGACGCCATCTGTGTTTGTTCTGTTTGTTTTTGTTAGAAGTGAGTTGATGGTTTGGAGGTGGGAGTTTGGGGTTGGTGATATGAAGTTTGTCAACGCAGAGGTGAGGGGAGGCGAGGTGAGAGGGGCGTTACTCACCCGCCGACGTCGACGCCTATCCTCAAGGTAGGGACTGTCATTTTTGTGGATGAGCTGGTGATGTTGGACTTGCTTCCCTAATGCTTGGAGGTTCAGATAATTTGCATTGCATGCAAAGAGAACTGTCTGTAGGGAGGGTGGTACGAGGTCCTGTAGTGAGGGTATTTGCGATAATGATAGCAGGTGAGATGCAAGACATACAACTGAAGTATCGCACCTTCTCCGACGCGGTGCCGGCATCGGGGTAGAGACCGATGTTTCAACCCCGGATTCCGAGATAGTGGACCCCACTTCACCAACCTCACCTAACGGCGTCAATCCTATCAGGTACCAATGTGAAGGACTACTAGGTAAGGGAAGCTACTTACACAATTGGAAATTTCTACCCTTGAGTTCAACACTGTCATTGGATTGGAATACTGGCAGACGAGTGAGTCCGAGACGATCGACCACCATTTCTTATCACCCAGCATGTCACCAGCGGGGAACGGTCCATTGCTCCGCATCCTTATCATCGGCATCGAGGACCAGGTTGGCCGGGAAGGGGGGGGGGTTACATCAAGACCGCTTTGAGAGCTGACAAGCTCGCGGGCACGTCGTCCGACGCTCGTAAAGTTGCCGACGTATGTCCTCTTTTCAGAAATAAAGAGGGCACGGGAATGGGGGCAAATGCAGACTTGCCCCGGAAAACTGCCCCCGAACATTGCCCGGCATGCAAGTCAGACAAGGTCGCAATTAGCAGCGCACATCTCCCTATGCTTCGCTCTCCTACAAAAATTCAGAAACATGAGAGAGAACGTGAGTGATGCAAGGATCTCGAGATAAGATGGACCTATATATCCGTTAGTACACGCCCTTCCACGGGCTCGAAACGAAGCGTTCCCGAACGGTGCAAACGGAAATACAAACGTAAGAGCTTGCAGCGCCTAATCAGTCACGGCAACAATGGCGAACAAGACAGCGCGCAGAATCAAAGAAGCCCTGGCCCTCAAGTCGGACAAGTCCCGCCACGAAGAAGTCAGCGCCTGGTCGAACCGCGACCTTATCCCCTTGCCGCCCTTCCGCCGTACATGGGGCTGGTTCAACTTTTTCGGCTCCTGGTCGTTGTAAGTTTGACTCCTCTTGTACTCTGAGAAAGAAAAATCATCCTATGTCCAAATACTGAACCTCTGCCCATTCCAACAGATCGTCTCTCAATGTCGCAACATGGCAGACTCCCAACACCTTCCTTACTCAGGGGCTCTCAGTCGGCCAGGCTATGGCCGTCATCGTCGTCTCGCGCGCCCTCTGCTGCTTCTTCGCCATTCCCGTGGCTTGGTGCGGTCTGACCTGGCACATCGGCTTCACCGTCCAGAATAGATATACATGGGGCTTCCGAGCGAGTTTCATACCGCTGCTGCAGCGCATTCTCCTCAACTTTATCTGGACCGCTCTCCAGTGTAAGCGTGTCTCTAGTCTTTCCAAGACGCCATCCCCCTTCTACATCCGACAAGATGACTGATCCGGGTTTGAACAGGTTGGAATGGAGGTAAACTAGTAACGTATGATTAGCATCCCCTCCTCGAACGAAGTCTCAAACACTGACAGTACACCTCTCGCAGCGTCTGCATAACCGCAATCTGGCCCTCCTTTGCAAAGATTCCCAACACCCCCAGCAAAACCACCCCAACAACAACCTACGAACTCCTAGGCTTCACAGTCTTCTGGATAGTTTCCCTTCCCTTCCTCTTCATCCGCCCCGAGCGCTTCAAAAAGCCGTTCTTCGTCTCCTCCGTCGCCTGCGGCGCCGCCATGGTCGCCTTACTCGCCTGGTCCGTAGTTGTCGCTCGCGGCGTTGGCCCCGTCTTCTACCAGGGCGAGAAAGTACCCTCCTCGTCCCGGTGGAACGTCTCGTGGCTGATGATGGCGGGTATTAACCAGGCTATCGGCGGGAAAGCGGCAGGCATGACGAATAGTAGTGACTTTTCGCGGTACGCGAAGAATAAGAGGGATTATATTGTTGGTACGGTGTCGGTGTACTGGGTTACTGGTGTGCTTGTGTGCCTGGGCGGGCTGGTAACTACCGCGGCGTGTCAGAAGATCTACGGGCAGATTTATTGGAACCCGCCTGATTTGTTGATGGTTATGATGGACCGTGAGTCTTTCTCTCTTACCAATCACTTGTCGCCCCTTTCCTTTTTCTTCCTCTTCTTGTATCTCGTGAACCACCTTGAAGAATCTCCAATGACATGATCGCCCACAGACGGCCAAGGCTCCCCCGGCTCCCGCGCCGCAGTCTTCTTCCTCGCCCTCGCCTTCGCCTTCACCCCCATGTTCGAAAACGTCTGCTCCAACGCCGTGGCGGGCGGCATCGACCTCGCCGGCCTCTTCCCGCGCTACCTCGATATCCGCCGCGGTGCCCTCCTCACCTTCGCCGCCGCCTGGATCATCCAACCTTGGCAGCTCATTAACCAGGCCGCCACCTTCGTCGCCGTCCTCAATTCGTTTGCCGTCTTCCTCGCCAGCCAGCTCCTCTGGACTCTTTGTGTTTGAGCTTCTGGGGCCCGCAGCTTCGGTCACCAGTCGTAGAGATGAGCTGTTGGATGAAGGACCGTACATGGCATCGCCATCGCCATCGGCTTCGTCGCGAGACAATGGTGAAGCAGATTGGACGGCGTTTGTCGCTGAGAGTTGAGCGGACAGCCGGGGAGTGATGGTGGCAATAGGAGTGGTTGATCCGTTGGCAGTCAGGGGAAAGACATTATGAGCTCCTCCAGAAACGTCTCTTTCTGGGTCGGAATCGGGATGCGGCGGATGCGGCAGTCCGTTACGAGATTGAGCCGCGGGTAGCTCTTCCAGACGCTCCAGCCTCTTGGACAGTTGGGAAATTGATCTGCCAAGATTGATCAGCCAATTTCAATTGATAGCAAGACCATCTCTGTTCTCTGGCTAGAGGTGAAGGATCGGAAAATTCACGGCACGTACGGTGTTGATGACGCATGCAAGACGGACTCTTGATATGTGCACCGTTGCGGCCAACCTTTGGATGTACAAGAAGAACACACCGGACGCGCTCCATCGCATCCAGACTTACGAGCACGGCATGGGTTGCAGGCAAGCTGCGTTTTGCGCCGTTTACGTGGCGGCAACGGCACCGACGTCGGGGGCATGATAAGGTTGTGGTTGAGTCGATGGCAGGATGCTTAATGCGCGTCAAACGGAGGTGAGTCTAGAAAGACTAGTGCCTAGAGGTAAAGTGGGTAGGTAGGGTAGCGCTGGGACGTCGGGAACGTACCTACGCAAGGTACCTAAGGTAGGTACCCTGTGGTGCTGGAGGAGATGGAAGGCGGGAGAAGGACGGGGCCTCTGCAGGTTTGATGTGTACATAGGTACCTATGTATCTACCTACCTAAGGTACCTACCTAGGCAAACGGGCGACATTCAACTTACCTAAGGTATTCCATAGAAGGTTCTCTTACTGCTTTCAATATCATTGTCACTCTTGGTGTTGTTTCTCTTGGTATTGTTTCTCTTGGTATTGTTTCTCTTGGTATTGTTTCTCTTGAAACTATTTCTCTTGGTGCTATTTCTGTTGTCATTGTGATCAACTCTCTGTGCATTCTTTAATGAATAAATCCTAAGAAGTCTAATTCATCTGCCAAAGGTCTTTTCGGATTAGGTAAGATCTTTAGATGATTTGTAAAGAGAAAAGATAAGGCAATGAACTTAAGGTAAGTAAGTACCTTGGATAATCGTCTATTAAAGGTCTCGGTTCAGGTGACTTGCCTAGCATGGAGCCTTGGAAGACACCTCTAGTAAAGCCGATACGTATTCTCGCGGGGGAAGGTGCCTGCCTTCCATCCTTTGATTTCATGTGGAGAGGGAACAAGCAGCCAAGGTATTAATAGCTAACTTTCGGTAGGGAATCTGATTTTCTGATTCTCCTCTCAATTCCTCACAAGATCCCATTATCATTCTACCAATACCTCCCACTCCAGCCGAGATTTCTGTCATCTTCACTTCTGAGTTTTCATCCGAACAGTCCACTTCGTGTGGCACTTTGTTTTCGTCTGTAGCACCAGGTTGGGATTTTGGTCAGACATGTATTCCCGGCCACGTGATCTTTCTCCGAAACTAACACTAGCAGGTACAATAATCGCACCTGCCACCTCGATCCCAACATGGCGGGCCGCATTCCCAACTTCGACTTGGAGGCGGAATTTCAGAAGCTGGTGCCTCTCATGAAATCATGCTTTGACCGAGAGGACCCAGAACTCAGGCCCACCTACAGAGATTGCAGAAGTTGGGCAAAATCTTTCACATCGAACATTCGACGTAGCATGGCCTCGCGCGACAACAACGGCTGGCTCGGCGACAATGGGGAAGGGGACCTCACCGAGCGATTCGAGCTTGTGCAGCAAATTCGAGACACAATACTCAACCACGATGACATCAAAGAGGAGGAGGACAAGATCAAAATCCTTGAGACAAAAGAGGTGTGGGCGCACCTCATGGTCCTGCCCTTGCCTCGTCTCCGAACCTTCTTGGCCGAGGTACAGAACAACGACAACCTGGTCTACACTCTCAATGTTTCATTCCCCGCAATGAATGCCCTTATCCTGCTATGTGAGTATATTTCTATATCGTCTTTCTTTTCTATTGTCTGATATCTGTCATCTCAACTATCCAAGTTGGCAGACGCTCCTTTAATGCGGATGACAGCAATCTTTTTCATCGTATTTTGTACCTACAGGCTAACATTTTCATAATTAGTCCGAGGCCCGGCGGCAGAATGGGTCAAGACGGGTACTATTTCGCGAAGCAATGCTGAGCGAATTGCGGTATGTCGCTTGTTTGTGATGGGAATCTGCACTCGGCTAACTCATTCGCGCTAGACTGCCCAGAGAGACCTCGGGCTTTGCGCCTTTACGGGCCACCTACTCGGTGAAAAGTGTCACATCCTGCCGTTCTGGACTCTAAATAGGCCTCGCTGCTCCCAGGCACTTGACGCTGCATCCGCAGTATTCGGAAGGGAACGAATCCAAATGCTTCGCAAGAAGCTCGTCAACCCCAAGACCAACATTGTCGATACGTCCCGAAATATGATCACGTTGCACCCTATGCTTCACAAGTTTTGGGACCATGGACTTTTTGGTTTAGAGCCCGTCACTCTCTTGTACGAAGAGGACAAGAAGGAAGAACCCGACATTGCGGGTCCCTCGACTCCCTCAAAGGTCGCTGGCGAGAGACCCAATGAGGAGAGTGGGGCGCCGGGTTCCTCAAGGTCTACAAGATCTGGTACCAAGAGACTCAGCGATAGTTCACAGATCACGCCTTCCAAGAAGTCCAAGAGAACCAGCGAGGGCAAGGGTAAGGGCAAGGAGAGGGAGGTGGAGCTGCCGCAGGATATCAAGCCTACGAAGGAGGACGGTGAGCGCGCAAGGGAGGCGATCGGTATTCGTGTTCGACTCAATTGGCTGCCAAAGACGATGTGCTTGACGCCGGACAATCTTCCAACGAACATGACTGAGTTACGGCGGACTTGGAGCCCGTGGGACGAAGACTACGTTGTTCACCGCAAGGATGCCCGGCCAGTCGACGACGGCCAGATCATCGACATTTTTGACACAGCAGACGCCAAAGCCCCCGATTTCGATATCCTGCAATTGCAGTTTGACGTTTTTCGTATGCAAGCGTTATCGGGCAGAGCTGACCCCATTATCTACGCCCCCGATTGGTACTACGATGACGATGGGGAACTTGTTTCAGATCCCGTGCCAGGAAAAGAAGAGGCTGTCCGGGAACATGAGGCTCGGGAGGCGCGGGAAATTCAGGAGGCTCGGGAGGCTATGCAGGCTTAGAAAGTCAGCATTCCTTCTTCTGACCCTCAAGGCTTCGATCTCCCTACCGTCGCTTCTTCATCTCGTCCTCAAGACTTCGAGTCATCTGCCGTTGTTTCTTCACCTCAATTTCAAGGCTCCTATTCATCTACAGCGGCATCTCGTCAACAGCTCCCCAGCATCGTAGGAGGACCCGACGTTAAGGCGCCTCCTCTGAGAAGACACTCGATCATCTCAGGTATGAAAACCGTGGGCCGCGCCTTTGGTCTTTCATTGGTATCTCAACAACAGACCCCCGACGCCGAAGAAGAATCCAACGTTGCGTCGCCTCCGAGTCTTCAGAGGAGTGCGTCGATCATGTCCGGTGTGAAGACCGCGGGCCGGAATGTTACTCGTTCATTGAGCAATGCCAAGAACCAGACCAAGAACCTTGTACGCAATCCAAGTTTGGCTTTGCGCGGCAAAAAGGAAGGAAAGCGGCAGCGCCAGACTCCCGAGCCAACGTCGGGCACCCGAAATCCCACCAGAGTCTATCCCAACGAACCGGCGACGGGCCGTGAAACCCCTTTCAGCGACAAAGAGAACGTCGCCACGGGCATCGACGAGCGCTCGCGCCAGCAATCTTACCAGAGAACACACAACCCTCTGTCCGAAGTGCAGGAGCGTGTACCAAGTGCTACAGCCCAGAAGTCGCAAGGTCATGAACGTTCCAAGAGTGGCGATTCAGGTCAGGCCTTGGACAAGACCAAAAAGCGTTTTTCCGCGAGCCATCTCGTCAAGCGTCGGTCTGAGGCCGAATTTACGAAGCGCTCTTCTGCCGATCAGATTGAGAAGCGCCGGTCCGTGGGCAATCTCACTGAGCTCCTGTCTGAAGGTCCCGAGTACGCACCAATCGATTTAGGACACCGCTTCTCGGTGGCTCTGCGTCCTCGAAAGGTCTGAGAAGGGACGCTTGGGATTGGTCAACGGAACTGAACGAAGTGCGATGATTGAGGGGTAGACTAATTGATGTATTTATATGCTGCTTGGAGGGACGGACGGGATTTTCGAGTTAATTGTTGTCATTACTTCATCACCCTCTCCTCTGACCTTCGTGACTCTCTGGCTATTGCTAACGGCCAATCCGGACCTCTTTCGACAATAGTCTTGCTTCGTGGCCTTGAAGATTGCAAATTGCCAGGAAATATTTACTCAGCCATCAAGTAGCTAACTTTGAGATGATGCCTCCCCGTACAAAGTCGAGAGACCGCGTCGATGAATTACAGATCCATTGTCTGCTCAGTGGCGTCTCAGATTCCACCATCGTCTTTTTTCGCCACGAGCATCCTCCGAAGTCTCTCCCGCCAAAGTCACGATACCCTCTTCCTTACCGAATCCTAACAGAGCAGCCTCCTCTTCGCAAGGGGTAACCCCTAACTTAGCCACCTCACTCGCCATAAACGTGCTATACATATCGACCTCATCGTACTCCCCAAGACGAGTCCACTCAGGTCATGTGTCCCTACCAAGCATGGAAGAGTTCCAGTTCCAAATTGATGGACATATTCGACCGGAAACCGCTGGAGAGCGATTGAGATTCCTCGCCTCAGCGCTCATCTTGGTAGGGCAGACATGGAAGCCAACGGGAAAGCTGAGTTCTCAGAGTGGAATAAACCAAATATTCAGTGTGGGCTATTCAAGCTACTAATATGATACAAACAGAATCCCCTCTCAAGACACAGGCGCCTCAGAGTCATGGAACTCGCCCAGCTTGAGCAGCTTCTTCGCATTATCACGCCCAATCTTGCGATAATTCTCAACGCCGCCCACCGCCTCCTTCACCTTCTCGGCCTGGCCGTCCCACCCAGCGCACATACCCATTCAAATCAATCAAACAAATAAGTCAAACAAACAGTCAAATATAGGAATTTTAGCGAGTCAAACAATCAAATATTCTAGCCCGTATATTTGATATATTTGATCAAATCTAGAATCTAAGGGTGGACCCGAATATACCAATAATATACCGAGAAAATACGGAAAAAAGGGGCCGCCCGGACCCGGATTCGAACACCGGACCTCCGGAATTAAAGTGGAGCCGCCCCAAAAAATTCGTCGCCTACGTCGCCGCTTCCACTAACTATACCATTTACTCGTCTAATATTCAGCTTCACTCTATAATAACTTATCAGTCAAATCAATCAAATATTTGTCAAATTTATCAAATAATTAAATATGGCGCGAGAAATCAGCCAAATAATTAAATATGAACCTCATATTTAATTTATTTATTTAGGTATAAGCGCTAGTCCTACTAAGTAGAGCACATCTTAATTATCTCGTACGGGTAATTTGTTATATAATAGGGATAGTAATCGTACCTTACAAAGTGCCCGTCACGTACTAAATCACGTATCTATCTTAGATATCGTATATATAGACCTTTTCTTTTTATCTATTTCTACTTTAATAATTAAGCCACTTTTACTATACTCTGTATGCCCATTGCTACGTACTATAACTCGTAATAGTTATAAGCCTAGCTCTTAATTAAGACCCTATACTACGATAACGTACTTATTAACACGATTCCTACGATCTCTTTAAGATAACCGACTTACTTATACCTACTTTAGCCTAAGCTAAACTAACTAGCTACGATAGTTAAATTAAATAGTTTAACGCACTTTGCGCTATAAGTAAGGGCGTCGGGGTCTAGAAATACGTCGACCTAGACGCTCTAGATTCTAATATATTCTTCGACCCCTTTATAGCGCTCACTTCGCTTTTAAAATTCGGACGATTAGTCGCGACCCGTAATAAGGAAGAACTACGAGCTTACTAGGCCCGTTATAAGGCGTTCGAGAACGACTAAAGAAACTAGGAAATCCTCTACTAGTAGCTTCTAAACATAACTCCTAGTACGAACCTTTCGACTTCTTTAAGCACGAGTAACTTATAGAACTAAGCCGGGTTTCTTTTTACGAAGCTAGCTATACTACTTATTTTATATAAACAAATCTATCCTTATACCGCACCCGTAAAGAGGATCTATACGCTCGAGAGTATTTAAAAATAATAGGAGCTCGACGCTAAATACGAGTAACTTATAGCTTACGAATATAATATTATTAATACGCATATTAAAGTCCTTGCCTAGTGGTTAGTAAAATTAGTTAACGCTATACTATACGAATATGCATTCTAAAAAGCTACTAAGAACGGCGCTAAGTTTAGTATATAGCAAATCGTTAAATATCTAAAATAGGAATTTGCGCCCCCCGAACTAGTAGTAAGGAATGCGGTTCGAGAGGAATACTAATAAGCCTTTAATAAAGCGAGGACTAAAATTAATCCCTAATACTAGTATAAGGAGTAGTAGTCCGCTTACCTCTAAGCTAAAACGTATAATATTCTAGAAATTAGTAAAGAGATCGCCGTACTCGACTTCTTAGTTATAGTTAAGTCTAGACTTAACCTTATATAGGGCTAACGTATATATAAGACCTTTAGCGAATTAATAGCCTTCGGAACGTACACGAGGACCCTTAAAGAGATTGCGTATATATTTAGCCTAGTAACCTAAGACGTATATACTAAACGACCTTTAGGTTAAGGAGGGGCTTATTCTACTTTTATTAAACGCTCTAACTTAGTTAACGACGTAAATAATAAGGGTAACGTTATATACCCTTATAATTATATATACCCGTGGCGCCCTACGGCGTGCCGAAAATTAAAATAGGTACTTATAAGCCGAAACGCTAGTAGGTTACTAATACGAATACTAAGGAGCTATGTAAAGGAAGTCCTCGCCGCTATTAAATTAAGCAAATAGAAATTACTCTACGGTAAGCTTAAGAAAGCTAGTTAGCTAAGGAACGATAGAACCCCTAAGAAACCTAGGTTTCCGAAAGGATCCTCTAACTAACCCATAGCAAGCTTATTAATAGACTAGGACGAGGGCTACGTAGTCGCTATACTTATAAAGAGTTAGGACTTAGAGATAAACGCAATTTTTAGTACCCCTATAAGTAGCGCTCACCCCCTTTCCTAGAGCACGGTAATAAATAGCTATAAAGTAATATATCTAATTAACGATAAGAGCCTACTTAAACCTAAGAGTTGCGTATTATTAAGTAATAAAGACTACGTTAAATTAAGAACTACTATACTACTTATTACCGCACGCAGTACTCGTATTATAAAGGGCGTCCTAGACGGACCTAAGGGAAAGGGAACTTGCGATCTAAAGCTCTAAAACGTCGCTTACGTCGAGGGATTTTATATTAATATAGTCTTAGAGACTTTACTAAATAGAAGCGCACTCTAGTACTGCGGTTTAGATTGTACTTTATAATAGGGAACGCTTTATAAAAGTATTATTAAAAAGTAGCTTATCTAAAAGAATAATCTAGTCTTCCTTAAATATAAGCTCCTCTAATCCTATCCTTTTTCTATAAACCTTAAGCGTATCCTATAGAGCCTAGCTAGTATTATATTACTAGTTAGCCGTAGAAAATTCCGTTACTTATATTAACGTATTTATAAGAGGTCTAATAGCGCGCTCCTCTAGTACTTTAAAATAGGTTATCTCGGACTTAATACTCTTCGTCGATTACTATATAAGACTCGAGGTGTGCGTATTAAACCTCTATTATAAGTTAAGTATAAAGTATATGCATTATCCGAAGCTAAGATAGTAGTTTTAAGAGGACTACCCTTAAGAAGAGCCTTACGGCCATAGTACTATATATACTAGGATCTCTTTTACTTCGAACTATCTCTTAATAGACGATAATATATGCTTATAGTTTCTAACGAATATAGTAAGTAGCTTAGGGGGTTCCCTTTAAGGATAAAAATAGAGGAGGAAGTGCTTTTCGTATTATAGAGCCTCGAGGTAGCGATTCGTTATTAAAAAGGGACTCTAATCTACTTCTTTAGAAGTGATAATAAGACCGCTCTCTTAACTATAAACGTTAAACGCGTATATAAGACGTGGTATAACGAGCTAGGAATTAGAATAGAACTTCTACCTCTATATACGAAAGAACCCGTAGGTAATACTAAAAGAGTAAGTTAACTCGTAATTACTAAAGCTCGTAAGATGCGCCTTTTTACGAACCTCCTTACGAATTTATAGGACGAAATAGTGCTAGCGGTAATTTTTATTTATAATATTACCCTATGGGAGGCTAATGAAGGAGATTTGCCTATTATAATAGAAATTAATTAGTAAAAGCGGTATTAACGCTAGTAATAGACGGGTTACTAAGTGCGGGATTCTAAACCGGTTACCCCGTATCTCGGTAGCCTCTATATATATAGCTACCGAGCATACCCTCTTTATAGGGATCGTAAGAGGGGTATACGTTAAAAGGAGTTTAAAGTGCTTCCCCGCGGGTATATAGGATACCTAGTTAGATATATACTAAAAACGCATAACCTATATAGGGTCTGGGTGCCCGCGCTCGAGTAAGTATTTATTACGAGGAATATTAGGTTTAATAAAAAAGTTTTTTATAATCCCGCACACGAGGAATAAGCTATCGTAAGCGAGTAAGCAAATTTAGTAATTTAAGAGATACAAGAACTCTTTAATACTAACGATAAGTTAATTCGAGCACTCGGGGAAGTAGATCTAGACTTTAGAAATACTAATACTTAAAATAACTCTATAGTTAAGGATAGTATTACTATTGGATTTTTAACTATTTAGGACGCTAAGTAACTAATAGACGTACTCTAGGGTGCGGTAAATAAGGCTAAAGAGGTTAATATAGTCTTACTATTATTACTAACCCCTAAGATAACCCCCTTGCGCGAGCTCGGGGGTGGGGGTAAAAAAGGGGATATAATAACTAGGTTATAAATAGCTCTGCGCAGTTTATAGTCCTCCCTACGAGCGCTTATATATACTACGGAGGTTCTTAAGCTTTTAATTCTTAATAACTCTTAGTAAAACGCTAGAGCACGCGGCAAATAAAGTACCGATCGCGAAGAAGCAATTCTTAATGCTAAAATCGATATTAGTAAGGAACCCTTATAACAAACCTCTATTATTATATAAAAACAGAGCTTATAAAAACCGCCTTATTAAGTACTAAGTAAAGCTCCGTTAGGTCCTAGACGTTTAAACCGGGCCCGCAAACTTTTATAACGCTTTAATAGTAGTATCTTCGTAACGCTCTTATATTCGAATATAAGAGACGGCGATTATTATAACCGTCTCTAGGACTACTTTTTCTTTATTTTTATACCTAATTAGTAGAAAGCTATAGAAGAAAGTAGTATAGGATATATAATACTCTATTAAGTAGTAAAAGGAGTAGTTTATAGGACCTACCTAGAGCGCTCTAGAGGAGTTTAGAAACCACGACTTACTAAAGTTGACTTCTAGAGCTTACTAAAGAAGTTTAGCGATATTAAATATCTCCTACCGTAACTATAGAAGTTACTTAGGGATGCTATAGACGTAGAAATGAAAAAGCTAAGGGATATTAGTATATAAGAAGAGGTCGACCGTGATCCTAAATAAGGGATCCTACTTCTATTAAAGTGGGTATATACTTATAAGCACGACGTCGATAACGAGGTTAGCGAGGTAAAAGTACGTATATATATAAGGGGGGATATATAACTACTTAACCCCTTATAAAATACGTACGCTTCGACGCTCGCCGCAAAGGCCTTTAGGCTTATAATAGTAATAACTACCTAATTCGACCTTAAGGTAGACTAGTATAATACTATTAACGCATTCCTTAACGCGCCTCTTAAGAACGAGAAGCTAGTAATTATTAAACTCCTAGAGGGATATAAGGTTACTAATAAAGTAGGTAAACTCTAACGCGCTCTATATAGCCTCCGAGACTTACTAATTCTCTAGTTCTAAACTTTTACCTCTATACTCCGTAGTATAAACATAATATATAGCTACGAGGAGATCTATATCTACTAAACCGTAAATAGGAAGGTAATACTAGTGTTCTACGTCGATAACTTTATTATTCTATACTATCGAGACGACCGAAAGGCGGCTTAGGGGATCGTTAACGGTATAAAAGAATATATTAACCTTAAGGAGAATGGACCGATTAATTACTTCCTCGGAGTGCGGATTTTACGAAACCGTATTACTTACAAGGTTTACCTTATTTATGACGTATATATCGAGCGAGTTACTAAGCGCTTCGACCTTATAGATTTACTATATCTAGCTACCCCTCTTCCTTAAGAAGAGTTTAAACTAAACAAGGGGTAGGTAATAAAGGAAGAAATAAAGAGCTACTAAGAGAAGGTCGGGAGTGTACTTTATATAGCTATTATAATTAGACTAGACGTCGCCTTTATTTACTCATAATTATTATAGTTCTTAATTAACCTAAGCACAACCTATATTAAAGTAATTAACTACTATATCCGATATCTCTATATAACGAGATATCTTACGCTCTATTACGGTAGTATACTGAGTACGTAATTATTATTTTTAGCTAGAGATACTAGCTTCGTAAATAACGAGGTAATACGACGATTATCTTAAGGATATATAATGTTCTTTTTTAGCGGCCTAATTTAATAGAAATTAGCACGCTAGGCGACGGTTACGACGTTAACTACCGAAGCTAAGCTTCTTTACCTTAAGGAAACCGCAAAAGAGACTATAGCTCTAAAGCGCCTTTTTAAAAACATTGCCCTTAACCTAAGAGAAGTATAGTTAGTTAACTACGATAATTAGTAAACGATTCGACTCGTCGTAAGGGAAAGAGAAAGAATAGCTACTCGACTTCGCTATATTAATATATAGAATATATAGTTAAGATAAGAGCACGCTAGAGGTAGCTTCGAGGTTATTTATATATTAATAGAAGATATGCTAGTAGATAGACTTACTAAAAACCTTTTACGAGCTAAGTTTGAATATTTTCGTATACTTCTTAACCTCTACGATGCGCGAGAAGCTATTATAAATAGCTAAAATAGTTAAAAATAATTAATTTAGGCCACGCTTAGAAAAACTTAATACCTAAAGGTAAATAATAGACGGAACCTAGAGTACGGCCCGGAGGCCTAAAATAAATAAAATAACCTTACCCCGTAGGGCATATGTATATAGAAATAAGACCTAGGCTTGCGCTTATTATTTAAATTCTTAGTTTATAAAGTACGCGATCGCTAGGAATATAGTATTATTAAAAAAGAGGGTTAATACGCGCGCTAAGAAACGCGTTTTATATACTTCGAAGTCTACGAAGCTAGGAGTAGCGGGGGTAGCGGGGGGCATAAGAGCTAGAATAATCGTTAAGTTAACGACTTAGGGTATGGAAGCGGGTAGCGTAATAAGAAGTTAGTTATAAATAACTATAATAAGTACGAGAGAGGACCGGGGGCGCGCGTTAAGGAAGTCCTCTATATAAAAGCCGATATAGTTCTCGTATATCCTCTGGTTATTATATATTTAGCGGACGATATTACGGAGCTTAGTAATATCCTACTAAAACTATAGTTAAAAGTGCGCTTCTTAATAATAAAAAAGGATAATATACTTATAAGAGAGGGAGCGCTATTTATAATAGCCTCGGTAAGGGCCCAGGCTATTAGCCGTAAGACGACTAGTATATTAATATACCCTTCGGCCGAACGGCCGTTAAAATAGCGCGCATACTAGCTACTACTTTTTATAAAATAACGACTACTATCCTTAGTATCGGTATACCGGAGGGCTACCTTAAAATAGGGTAAGTACTAGATCTCCTATTCCTCGGGAGCCTCTTTTTTAAGCTTCTTAGGGACTAAGTATACGTTAAATAGGCTTAGAATAGCGAAGAGAACTATACTTACTACGGGGGGTGCCTTAGCCTCTCGGCGTTCTTTTTTATTTCTTACCGCCTTTTTAAGAAGAGCTAGCTTTGCGTTTTTTAGACCTTAAAATAATATTAAATATAAACTCCTAAAATAATAAGTATACGATATACCCTTTTCGGAGGGCTTATTATCCGAACTAGTCTTATCCTTACTTTTAGACTCCGAGGGGGGGATAGGTAAAAGCCCGTTAGAGCTCTTATCGCTACTATTTACCTTATTATCGCCCTTATTACGGCCGCTAAAGAGAGCCTCGAACTTAATAAAATCCTCGGCATCTCGATTAGTAGCCTCGATATCCTCCTAGCTAGGGAGGGAGAGCTTAGTAGCCGGGCCCTAATAGGTAGATAGGAGATCGCGGGGGGGGGTAACGACTTAGAGGGGCTCGTTAGTATTATTACCTATCTAAACTCTTAGTAAACTATATAATATGTATATAAGAGGTATTATAAAAATTGCGCGAAACTTATTATTACTTCTGGATATATTAGATATTTATATTTAGAATAAAATTAATAAACGATTCGACGGCGTAGGCGCGCGCGCGTAGTAAACAGGGGTACTTATAGTAATTACGAGAGGTTAAAAAGAAAAAGAAAAATAATAGCTAAGCGATGCCGCGAGAATTTAAATATACGCAAGGCGGCTAGGTAGCCTCGCCCTTAGTAATTTATATACTAGAAGTAGTAAAATACGCACTATTCCGGGTTAGGATTCTATTTACTTTAGATAAAGGGATATATTTATAATAAACGCGGTTTAAAAGACGCGTATCCCTTGCGCTTAATTTTCTTTTATTTATATTTAACTAAATTAGGCCTTTATAAGGGCATTTAGAGATTCTATCTTAGGCACAATAGCTCCCTAGCAGTAGTAATTAGGGGGTGTATTACGTAATAGGGATAGTAATTATACCTTATAAAGTGCCCGTCACGTGCTAAATTACGTATCTATCTTAGATATCGTATATATAGACCTTCTCCTTTTGTCTATTTCTACTTTAATAGTTAAGCCACTTTTACCACACTCCGTATGCCCATTGCTGCGTGCTATAACTCGTGACATAATCCACCGAGAATAGCACGCGGTCGGCCCTAATCTCGTCCACCACATACTTCAGCGCGCGCGTGGAAAAGTTGCCCGACGTGGTGACGTAGATATTCTCCCTAAAGTAGTCGTACACGGTCCTCTTGCACATGCGGTCCGCGTTGCCCTCCGCCGCGGCGATCGGCTTCTTCACGTCCTCGAACCAGTGGTTGATGCGCCACAGGTCGATGGGGAGGTGCTCGCCCAGGTGGCCGACGATAATCTGCAGCTTCGGGAAGCGGTCAAAGACGCCGTTGGAGATGAGTCCCATGAGGTGGAGGTTCACGCCGTTGGCGAAGGACAGGGGCGGGCCGATGAGGTACTTTCGCTGCGCGTAGAGCTTCTCGAGGACGACGTCGGCGGGGGCGGCCGGGTGGATGTACACGGGCACGTCGAGCGCGCAGACGACCTCCCAGAAGGCGTCGTACTCGGGCTGGTCGTAAAGCTTGTACGTCTCGCCGTTGGGGCCGGCGTGCTGGAAGTCGCAGAGCAGGGCGCCGTGGAAGCCGAGGTCCGTCACGCAGCGGCGGAGTTCGCGGCCTGCTTGGACAGGGTCGTGCATCGAGAGGCAGGCGAAGGCGCCGAGCTTGGAGGGGTTGTGCTTGATTTGACCGTGGGCCCAGTTGTTTACTTCGGTGGCGCGGCGTTCGGCGGCGGCTTGGTCGGCGATGCCTTGGATGCCGGGGACGGTGAGGGAGACGATGGTGTAGCCGATGCCGTGGGCGTCGGCGAGCTTGACGCGCTCCGAGTTGAGGTCGCTGATTTGGCGCATGTAGCGGGCGCGGTCGGAGGGGTTGATGTAGAGGGAGGCTTCGTACTCTGATTTGGCTTCCATGCCTGTCATCTCGTAGGCTTCTTCAAGGGCGATCTTGCCGAGCATTTTGATGGTTCGTGGTAGTGGTGGTGGTGTTGGGTGAAGTGTGATGCAATTTAGAGGTTGAGGGTAATCAACTTCTTATATAAGAGATGTCTGGAGGTGGTTCTTGTATTCTGATGAGCCAGGAATAGAAGCTCTTCGATAGGAGCATCGTCGACCGGTACTTATACGGAATCGAATCTCTCATTCCTTACCTCTCGAAGACTCACACAATGGTAACTCACTGCGAGGCGACACTCGCTTATCCCGAGAACTCCGGCCAACATGACGTCTGAGACATCCCATCTCACATTCCGAATCCGAATTCCAGGCTCTGAAGGAAATAATGGAGTCGCTGAATCATGTTCATGGTCTGATGGCAGCATCTCCAGTTCTACAGCGGCATCCAATGTCCAAGAGATCTTGCCGTTCCCCAGGTGCTGTTCCGATATCCAATGGGAGGTGCGCGTTATCTCCGCGATGACCCCACCGGGTAGAAGGTGCGCTTCCGACGTCTGGCGTCATAGCGGAGGCTCCGATATGGGTCCTTACCGGCCCGGAAGACTTCGAAAGTCTACCTAGGTCTCAGGGCACGGGAGAGACTAAGTCCGTCCCATTCATCGGGCGATGGCAAGTGTGCTCGCTCCACAATATGGACTAATTCACCTTGCTTGGGCGAAATTAATGAGCCTCCACCGAGCTTCTGTGCATGACTTTAGCTTGCTACGTCAGACTAATCTCACTAATCAAATGCTTGAAAATGAGAGCAGAATCTGTCAGTTGCTTGACTAAATCTCACATGGAACGAGTTTCTATTTCTGAGCCAAACATGAACCTGATCCGATTTTGTCTCTTCCAAATAGTCGCGCAGGAAGCACAACGGCTTAAGCTGTTGGAACAGAATCTAGCATGCGTCTTCAGAGCGCATCACAACCAAGTGATTCAATCATTACACAGACTCGGTATAAAAATGTATCGACTATTTCGAAGCCTTGTTTAGTCGTTTGATTGTCTTCGAGTTCCCAAAAACGCCGGGAAAATTGTGCAAAAGTCCATGCCAACATGAAGCATCAGCAGGCGCCCGGAGATCGCCTTGAAACGCCGATGGCGACATTTTTGAGAGAATCAATTTATCTATCAGAAAATGGGCTGAGCGAAAGCCATCGTCCCAGTCAATAAAAGAATTCGGCTCGATGTGGGAAAGTATGGCTTTGCCATTGAAGTGTTTCAAGGGGATTAAATCCAAATCGACAACTGACGCCTGCTACTCACTTTTGAATTTCCGATATAATCATTATTGATGCGTGAATTCACGCAAAGACTTGGCTTCTTGGATGATTTCTGCCAGCAGTCATTAAACCGCGCTCTTGTGATTCGCAGGCGACAACAATCGAAGAACAATGGGATACGGTTACATCCATTAACAAAGTACCCCTCTAGGGTAGCGCAGGTACTTGTCATGCATGATGTTTGCTGACGCGCGCGCGTCAAGGGCTAAGGTGTAAGCTGCAGAAGCCCACCTACCATGTATACGCAATGTTCTCCTCCAAGACACCGCTCTCAACGAATCAGCCTCGAACTTGGAAAGAGGGGTTTTTTGTGGTACAAGGCCGCACATTGGGCATGAGCATTCGATTTAAACACGGGCGTTGCATATTAGGCAACAATTCGGACGAGTCTCTTGCTGCCTGCAGTTTCTTTCAAGATCGGGCGCCGTGTGTGTGTGTAATGGCTCTCTGCAGTGGGCTTCGAACTTAATCGAAATCAGAGCCCGGCGCGCTTTTAGTCGGCGCACAGGGGGCGTTGGTTGCAGGGTCAGTTGTTACCCATCCAGTTTCTCCTTTCCTTTCCTGGTTTTCTATTGCGCGTGGGAGGGAGATGATTCTGAGGCACTGCGGTGAAGAAGTAAAAGGCCACGAGGACGATGCATGTCCACAGTCCTGAGTCTTCAAATGTTAGTTCTCTGAACCTTTAATGGTTTTCTACGCCGGTGGGTGCTGCTTGACGTGAACAAAAAGCAAGGCCATCCTCACATCCCCACTGCCTTTATATGATTTTCATGATGCCAGATCGTGATATTATCGGATTAGAAGTCCAATTCGACCGCGGCATATAGCCGACTGCGCAGGGGCCAATTAGGGGCCCTATTTACGATTATCGTAGCTAGCCTAACCTATAGTTAGAACCTCCTTTTTATACCTACGCAGATATTTAGATAGTTTAATTAATCTCTTCGTTAACTACGGTTCGAACTAACTACTTTATAATAAGGATACTAATACTAATTAGTAATTAAATTCTATTATTATAGATTAGTAAAGTATCTCGCTACGCAGAAGAGACGACCTTTTAATACTATACGGGATAAGAGATTCGTACTAATTAACCTTATAGAAGTAAACGAAAAAGGGGGCGATTTTTAAATACTATACGGAATCGAGTAATCGTAGCCCTTTACTACCTACGAGAGGTCGACGTCTACTATATTAAACTACGTTAATTAATGGAACCGCTTAAGTAACTAGTTTTTTGCCGTCGCCTTAAGTAGCCTTTTTATTAAATAACTTTTCCATAGCCGGCCCGCGATTAGAAATTAACTAGTTAAATCGGTAAAAAGAAATACCTACGTAGCGACTACCCGCTTAGTTAATTAGTGCGACGGGCGAGCTTAATAATATAATATAAAAGAGTACCGCGCGATTAAGAAAAGGGATCTCTAAATATAGATATTTTTAATTAGCGTAATAAGAAGCGTATAGGAGTTATTAAGCTAAGAGATTTATAGTATATAGAAAAAGTTTATTATTATTAGGATCTTATAAGTACGACCTTAAGCCCGCGATCTAAACGACCTCCCCATAGCTCCCTTAACTACCCCCTGAGTATTACTTAGGAATATAGTATAGGGGACGGTCTAACGAGGGAGGAGGGGATTTAGAGATTACGGAGAGCACGAGGCTTAGGAGGCTAGAAGTATATAAAAAAGCGGAAATCGGTAACCGGTAAAGATCCCGAGACTAATTACTATATCGTCCTACGGTAATATAAACGTCTGCCGCTACTATTAAAAAAAGGAACTACTAAAACCTACCCTTTTATACTAAACGAAAAAGAGGATCTTAATAAGTACGATAGCTAGCGATTTAGAAAGGTAGTAGTAATTACTAGAGAGGGTAGAAACGAGAGTAGTAGCGAGACGGTAAGAGGAAGCGGGAATCTCCTAGACCCCAATAAATTCGTTAAGTAGCGAAAGCACGGATTTATTACGGCTAGCGCGCGGATTAAATATATCCCCGTTAAGGTTAAATACGCTAGTAATTACTAATATAGGCATAAGCCAAGGTACGACCCTTAGCAAGTTAGGGTAAAAAAAGAGAGGGCGAAACCCGATCCTAAATAGAATCCCCATCCCTCATAAGTAAGTAAATATTAACCCGGACTATTAGGGGACGTAGATATATAAAATCGTAGATTAGCCTAATAGCGAGCAAATTAACGCGGTATTAATCTATTTAACTAAGGTTTATAAAAAAAAGGGGCTATAAGGGCAACCCCTATTCTACGAGATCGTAGACGACCTTAGCTATTAGCTAGACGAATAGTTCATAAGCGCAAGCCTAGGAATTATAAAAGTAGTTAATAGATTCTTCTATAAGCGAGGGGTACTACTAGCGTAATTATAATTGCGAGAACCTTACGAAATCCTAATAGCGACGATTATAAAAGAGGAATTCGTAATATAGACCTAGGCACAAATCGATAGGGCGTATAATCGCTTTAACGAATTTAAAAAAAGGGTAAACGACCCAGATTTCCTTCTTATAATTACTAACGGCAATCTATCGTCGCAAAAGGATATATAGAGGTAAAATATAGTATTAAAAATACGATAATCGATAATTCTACCTATTTCGATCTATAGCTCGTCGCCGCTACTAATACGAAATTCGGTATTAATCGGCTAATAAGAAAAGAGGTAGACTACCCGAAGTTACTAATAGTACGCAGCAACGCAAAGATCGTATATAAATACTAAAAATCTAGTAGTAAATACGAGGCAATTTATAGACCTCAAAAAGATCTTCCTAAAAAAGAAATTATACTCTAGGGGGAAGTATAAGGTCTTATAAGAAACCCTAATGATATTTTACGATTATTACGAAAAAGTCGGAATTAGGGAACACTAGTACTATTCGGTAGTTAATATCGTACTCATAAACAAAGCCTCTAATTACTACTACGAAGCGGTACGTAATCTCGATCGAAACGACTTTCTTAGCATAATTAACGTAATCCGAAGCCGCTTTAAGACCTATAATAAGAACCTAGAGCTCCTATCTAAGCTACGAGCGATTTCTTTTATATTTATAGCTAGGATAATAGAGAGTAAATTGCGAATAAAAATCCTCGAAGAGCTTATTAATCGAATTAATAAGCTAGCGAAAACCTAATAAAATAAGGGGACTAACGAGCGGAAAGTCGGATATTTTTATACCGTAGTCTAGTGCGTTCTAAAAGCGAAAATAACTCTATACTAAGTACCCGAAGACTACGAGACGCTCTACTCGAGGCTAAGATCTAGCTTTAATATTAAAGCGAGAATACCGCGCTAAACTTACCTCTAGGCGTACGACGGCCCTTACTAATAGTATTAGGTCGACCGAACGTATAATAAGAAAGGAAAGGAAGCTAAGTATAGTAATCGCTAGTAGGGAATCCCAGATTTATTAAATAGGTAGAGATTTAACTCGCGAGTAGGGTAACGGAAGAAGTAGTGTTTTATTTATAAAAAGGATAGATATTAGTTAAGTAACTACTCCGAGGAAGAGCGTGCTAAATCGTACGAATAATATAGAAAATCGAGGGTAGTAAATAGTAAAACTAGCCCTTATCGATTTAACTAATTCCTCGTTATATATGAGGGTAGATCCGGGGGCACGGAACCTAGTAAAAGTAGCTAATTTAGTAGCCTAAAGTACCCGTACCCTATGGGAGATTCGGAAAATAAAGAAGATCTTACCCCCTATACCGATAAATTAGATTACGACGAAGTCGATAATATTAACTACTCTTTCTTCGCCCCGTTAGCCTCGGGAGGATATACGAGGCTAAACGAATAAAAGGTAGTAAAAGCCTTTAATAAGTAGGCTTTTATTTATAGATAATAAGGGAAGGTCCCTTAGATAACGGATACGGAGGTGGGCGAAAGGACGAATCTAATAGCGCAGAATTCTACTCTCTTAATATCTAAAGAAAAGAGATAAGGTGCTAAGTAATTCTAGGGGTAGCTAGAGGGGTCCTTTTTATACTACCTAGATTACTTAAATACTAAGCTCGTATAAATATTCTACGCAAACGAAAGGTACGGCCTAGACAATTTCTATAAGATTATCCTAGATACTAAGGCATCATAATAGTTAATAAAAAGAAAAGGGTAATTCTAGGCGCTATAGAAAATCGCACTAGTAACGCTTAATACGTTAATAGCGGGTATTACGAGGATTAGCTTCGGCCTAGGTAAGGAAATCGTCGCCCTAAGTACGGTAGAAGTAGAGACGCACTTCGGAACGATAACTTTCTATATCCTACCTATTAATACCCCATTTCTCTTATATTTAAAAGATATAAATCGACTAGGTATTATATTTAATAATACGAGGAATAGAATCTCTAGCCGTAAGCACTTCGAAATAGTTAAACGACGATAGGGGCACGCGTTTATAAAGCTTACTAACGATACGAAGTCGATTAATTACCTAACGGAAAGTGAGCTTAGATAACTATACCGGAGATTTAGCTACCCGTCGGTTGCGAGGCTATATAACCTCTTAAAGTATTTAGGTAATAATAATATCGAAATAGGGGCGCTAGAGTAGTTAATAAAAGTATATTACTAATACTAAATAAATACGCAGAGCCTACGCAGATTTAAATTTAAATTGCGTAATAAGCTTAACTTTAATTAGGAGATCGTCGTTAATATCTTCTACTTAAATAGTCGACCGGTCCTATATATAATCGACGAGGCTATATTATTCTAAGTAGGGTAATTCCTACGGGATCTATAAGCAAAAATAGTATAGGTAGCTCTATAAAAAAGCTAGATCGATATATACTAGGGACCGCTAGACGGTATTAGAACCGACGCTAATACTAGTTTTAAGTTAGTAAAATTTAAAGAAAATACGACGGCCTACGGTATATAGTTAAAAGTCGTACCTATCGAAGCGTACTATAGTATTAAAAAGGTAAAAAGGGCGCACTAGTAGTTAAAAAGAGCGTTTAAAATTATTAAAAAAGAAAATCCCGATTCTAACGATAACGAATACCTCTAGATAGTACTTAAATACTATAACGATACTATGGGGCCTAACGGGCTTATACCGACGCTTCTAATATTTAGAGTATATTTAAAAACGACCTTAGCCTCGCTACTATTACTAAACATAAGCTAGCGAGCTTAAGTAGTTAAAAAAATAATACGGGCACTGCGCGAGGTAAGTATAAAAAGGCAAGTTAATAAGGTAATTATTACGCACAATAGGCCCGACATAGGGGTTAATTTAGATATGCCCCTAAATTTAAATATACGAGTATAGCGCGAAATTACTTAATAATAGGCTAGGCTATATAAATTAATTTCCGTTAACGAGCGTTCTTACGTAGTCGCGAGAGATCGTAACTAACTACTTAAGGTATTAATTATAATAGTTAGACTATATTATATAGATCTTATCGAGGTAATTTCTAGCCTATAAGAAAAAGAAGAGCTAGGGGAAGCTATATAACCCGCGGTAGAGGCATAGGAAATTATCCTTAACGAAATCGTTATAGTAGTACTAATAAACGACGAGGAAAAGGAAATTACTAAAAGGGTACTAATACGTCGCAAGAGACTACGATAGTAAGTACTAACGCGGTAATTTATTACTAGCGACGAGGTAATTAATACCTTTTATATAGCAAAAGAGAAAGCCGATTTCGAGCTAGTAATTAAACTACGTAAGGAAGGCGTAATTATAACTACTAAAAAGCCGTATAAGGGATTAGATCTTATTAAAATAGACACTCTACGCGATCGAGGGGTCTATCGATTTATCCTCTACGATCTAAAAAAGTATATAAACCTCCGCATATTTAAATCGCGAATAGTTTATAAAATTAAAAAAAAAGGAATACCCTAACCGTACGAGAAGTCTAGATACGTAATTTAGGAGTACGGCGACGTTAAAAAGGCGACGCTACTTATATAATCGCCCACTATATAGCGCTATAGCTAACGATTAATAATAGTACTAATAGTATCGCTATAGAAGAAGGGATACGAGATTTAGAGCCGTAATATTACTTAAGTATATACCTAATCGGCTACAGGGCTTATAAAGAAAATCCTAGCTTATCTACCGAAGGAAATAGCTAGTAAGTACTTAGAAAGCACGATTATTAAAGTGCTTAAGCCACTATATAGGCTCGCAGAATCGGGCACCCATTAGTAAGCTACCTACTACGATTTTTATATTAATTAATTATTAATAGTTACCTCTACGTACGACCCGTGCTTACTAGTCGCGGAATACGAAGGTAACTAATTTAGGATCGTTAGAATATAAACCGACGATATATTAAGCCTATCCGATATTAACTTTATAAAAAAGGAGGATAAGGAGCTTTAGAAAGCGGGCTTCGTAGCGAAGCTAAAAAAGGTTTTTATAATAAATACCCCCCTAGTATTTAACGGCGGGATTCTTATAATTAAAGGGGAAACCGTCGTTTTTTAGTAAAAGGGGTAGGGCGAGAAGATTAACCTCGTTAACCCGAACGTAACCGATATTAAAAAGCGGTATAAGGCTAAGCTTGTGCGAGGGGTATATATTACGAGTATTTATTAGCCCGAGGTAATTTTTAACTATGCTAGGGTAGCGTAGGCTATAGATCTAACCGAACGAGATATCGAGGTACTTAATAAGCGGCTTAAGTAGTAATAAACGAATCTTAATCGAGGTCTCGTTTACTACCTAATCGACCTTACGACTAGTAAGCTCTACGTCTTTATTAATAGGTTATTTATAAATAATAACGACCTTACTTCGTAATTAGGGTATATTATTATCCTAGCTAACGAGAGTATGGGCGAGAGCGAATTTATTATATACGGTAATATAATCTACTACTCGTTAACTAAAAATAAGTAAGTAATAAGAAGTGTACTAGCGTTAGAGGTCTATAGTATAGTTAATAGCGTTAACCTCTCCTACGCAATTTTAATAACGCTAAAAAAGATTACCGATCGAATTAGCCTTCTACCTATTCTAACGGTTATTTATACCGATTCCTATTCGCTATATAAATGCCTTATTAAATTAGGAACGATAAAAGAAAAGAGGCTTATAATCGATATTATAGCCCTTAAGTAATCGTACGAAAGGCGCAAGATACTTAAGATCCGTTAGATTAATAATAAAAATAACCTCGCAAACGCTTTTATAAAAGTAGTACTAAATAAGGGATTAGAGTAATTTATAAGTAGCAGAAAAGTTATTATATAAATAAAGGGATAGGTTATATAAAAAGAATAGAGAAAAGGGGGAAAAAGAGACGACTTAGTAAACGGGCCCGAGGTCGAATTATACCTCTAACTATAGCGGTTAAATTAATAAAAAAAAGAGAAAGTTAGTATCGAATTAGAAGTCTAATTCGACCGCGGCATATAGCTAACTACGTAGGGGCTAATTAGGGGCCCTATTTACGATTATCGTAGCTAGCCTAACCTATAGTTAGAACCTCCTTTTTATACCTACGCAGATATCTAGATAGTTCAATTGATCTCTTTGTTAACTACGGTTCGAACTAACTACCCTGTAATAGGGATACCAACAGATATCCTCAATTGACGGGCACAATCTTCCCTGCGTCTGACATCAATCTTTTATGCCCCAAAGCACCAAGATCCGACCTCCCGGTTCTTGAGCTTTAACCCGCAGTGGTTATTATGCCCGTCTTGGCCATTTTTCTTTTCTCTTTTCTTCTTTAGTTGAATGATGGATGAGCGGTAAATAATCTTAGAGCTTATCGATAATCTTCATACTGCCATCCTCGAAGCACTTGACTCTCGGTTTGGGGCTGATGTCGTGGTAGCCCTGGAAGCGGCAGTAGCTGTGGTTGCAGTCCTTGAGCCACCTGCAGTGATGGCCGAGTGTGCAGTTTACGTCGTCGCATTCGGAACCCAAGCTACAGGGGATACCGCGAGACTTTTGTCACAAATTAGCCTAATGCCCGAAAATGAAGAAAGACTACCCCATGAAATCACGAAGCGAACGAATGAAACTCACCTTTTGCTTCAATAGTACCATTTCGCTGGCGCTAAGCTTATCGCCGTGGATGTAGGAACAGACTGGATTCTTACACTCGCCGTGTAGGTGGTAATTGTTGCAGAACTTCTTGCCCGTCTCCGTCATGCGCGCGTTGAATCTCTTCTCTACCATAGGGTCGACCTTTGGCAGCGGCTCGTCGATGCGCTGGCTGTCGGCGTTCATGAGGTAGTATTTCGGCTGCGGCGCTTTTTTTGTAGAAAAGATGTCAATGGGCTTGGGCGCCGTCGAGACCCGCGTCATCGTAGACCAACTAGACGCGGGCGTCTGGGAGCCGCTGGACAGCGGACTGGTAACGCGAGGCGGCTCGACGGGGGCGCCGTTGTTTGCGGAGTTGGAGTTGGTGTGGTACGGGCCGGTGGGCGGTCTAGCGGCGGCGGAGATGGTGGCGGTCGGTGCGGAGGAGACGGGAGGAGGAAGCATACTCGGCATGCCCATAGTCTGTCGCTGGACTCTTTCGGGAAGCTTTTCCGACATAAAGACAGAGTTAAAGATAATTCTGTGGAACTTGAGCTGTTTAAAGCCCTCCTCGGCGGGGGTCGTCTCGATGAGGGTGAACTTTGAAGCCACCTTATCGTCTAGCTTATACGGCTCCAGGACCGGGAGGTATCCGTTATCGTGGCAGGGGCCGAAGAAGATATGCTTGCACTGGCCGATGCGGACCATGACGCGGAGCATCTCGCGGATCTTGTGGTCGGCCGACTCCTTGCCTGAGCCGACGTCGATGAAGCTGAATAGAGGCTGAGCGCGGCCAAAGCCGCGTCCGAAATCGATGAGAGTTCGTTCTGAGGTGGTGAAGGGAATGATACCGGATGCGTGCAGCTTCTTTGCAAGGCCATCCATGTTAAGTACCACCTGTACGATTATGTTCCAGTCTTCGCTGGCAGCCTCAGGGTAGGCCTCGGTAACGTAATTCTTTATCTCTGTCGACAAAAGATACCCGGCTTCGGCACCTCCTTCTGCGCCCCTCTTCAATAAAGATTCCTGAAAGATGGCGCCGTCACCATCAATTATAACAAAGACGAATGGATTAGATTCCTGTCTCACAAGTCAGCACCTTCCCATGCTTGGCTCGGGCGTGACAGCTTGAGCTCAGCGCCGAGGGCTGGTCGATGAGTTGGTTGAATGGGCCACGAACGAGGGGAGAACCAGACGTACATTTGCCTTGTTAAGAGCCACTACGTCCTTTCCCAGATTATTGGCCTTGGTCTGCCACATCCGGCGCGATTCGCGCTCATTATTGTAGTCATCGCACTTTTCCCGGTAAGCTTGCTGAAGCTGGCCGTGGCGAGCAAGTAGATCCTAGACAATGCCTGTCAGTAAACCGCTCGTGAAATGAACGAAGCAAGATGGCAATAGCTATGGCGTATGCCATCATCAGACAGTCGCGGGCGTTGCCATCGTCGGGGCTCCAGAAATCTCAAAATCTCACCTGGATCATCTGATCACGGGTGTAATCATTGCGGCGGAAAAGCTCCAGTTGTTGCACGTATGCCGATAAATCCTCCATTCCGTCCATGGTGTGCTAAAGCGGTAGCGACAAAATTTTCTCAAACGACCCCGCTCTCCGTAATACCTATTATTGACTGTTGTATTGATGAAAGAGTGATGCGGCGACGTCTATGAGTTGGTGGTGAGATTGGAGGGGGTGAGGTGAAGTTGATGAAGTTTTTGTGACCAGACCCGGGGAAACATGCCCTTACTTAAGCGTCTCAGGTGGGGTCAATCCAGGGTTGTCGTTGGAGCGTTCTAGGTTGCTTCCAGGTTCCTTCCCTTCAGGCCATTCAGATTGCCGGGCGGCGATTGTTTTGGGGCTAAGAAAAGCCCCATGTAAAAGGATCCCGCGCTAGGGGTCCCGCCCCCTCTTGTACTGCCCCGAACATATTCAGATCATATGTTGAGCATGTTCTCGTCATGATTGAATAAGAGAATAAGTGTCCAACAATGCCAACCTTCATTAAAATCTGCTGAAATATTTTGCGAAAAAAAAAAGAAAGGTAAAAAGATCAAGTGTGCGAACTGTTGACCGAGAATTTGTTTGTGCGTAAGCGGAGCGCTTGGTATGGAGGCGGCTGCTTGTGTTTGTTGTCTAAACGTGGCATGCCCTGTTTTGTCCCTGCTATCTTGCGTCTCCCACTTTGTCGAGTCGTCCGAGCTTTGTGACAAGTATCCCTAAAGCCTGGGCAAACTCACATGTAAAGAACGAGTTGGCTTATGACATTTGGCGCTTAACTTTGCGCATGACTAAGATTCTAGAATTTGCGAGATCATGTTTCGGGCTTTTTCTGGAACTAATCAAGCTGTCTGCTAGCATGACAGCTACGTACTTGAGTAATCGAGACTCAACCACCAACCAGTGGACAGTGATCGGATCTCGTTCCAACTCATCAACTGCTTGACTGGGCCTAGATTGGACGAACCAACGAATCGGAGCGGCAAATGAGAATGGCCATTCGAAAGTGATAACAATTGAGGAGTTGACGACACTGCGAGCTAAAGCTTCCTCAGGTTTCCTCGTCAATTGCAGATGAATTGCTGACATTCCACAGCGCACGATATCAGTAGTTTGTAAGCAATTAGAACAGGTAGATTGACGGTTGAATACAAGTTTTTCTGTGTGTCTTTCAAGCTAGTTTCCCGTGCGGATGACTTGATGTCTCGTCAAACAAGCCTGTTCCAACAAGCTATGCCGGCACTTCAACTGCACGCAATGAGAACGCATATATACCACCACAAATGACTCCATGAACCGTCCCTACTTCCATGGAGCTTTAGGCTTCTTTGGATGGATGGAAATTCAGAAGCGGTTCAGGGGCGCAATCTAGATTGAAACAAGCGAAAACTATGAATCAGGAATGCAATTTAGGCAGATCGCAACGCAGCATGTGGACTATTGATAGGGCGAATGGCCAAGTTTGTCATCATCGTCATCTCAGCAGGTGTGTTGCATTCACTACGCCTGGAGGAATTCACTGTTCTGGAGAGAAAGAGAACCACTTAGCAATAAATTGAATGCTAAGTACGCCCAAAGACAAGGCACCTCATACTAGCTTACCTACCTAAGTGTAAACAACACCGAAGTAACCGACAATCGACTCCTCCTCAGACCACATTACCTAAGGTACCCCACAGCAGGACACCCGACTACAAGATACAAAATCACAAAGACCAAGAAAGCAGACATAGCCAATTAAGATGTGTTTCGGATTCTCTGGCGGCGGTGGATCCCGTGGCAACTCTAGGCGGGCGACTCGACGACACCGGGAGCCACGATAGACATTCAAACCTGGTTTTAGGGGAGGAACTGCTCCGAAGATACAAAGCATTAGAAATTCATGGCTAGCAAGAGCATGGATAATGAATGAGGCGAGGAGGTTGAGGAATGGATAGTATAGTACCGATGAGCTCTGACCTTCAACAAAGCGTCACTGCTGGGCCTAATTCCGTTCTCATTCAACAAGGGCTCTCAATATTTTGCCAGGGTCATGTCATAGACCCATTGGGCACCGCAGTAAATCATCTCAGTTCACCATAACCGACTCCTCAAACCCACGAAATAACATTTGATGTCTCTCTTACGTGGACGCCTCATAATCGGCCGTAACTTTGGACACCAGTGATCATCGATTGGCAAGCTCGATGCCGTGCTCCTCCCGTAGTGCCTTCTTCCCGAACCGACGGCCTTGGCCATCATAGTTGATGGAGTCCACAGATACCTCCGTTGTTTTCATAATCCCACCTAAAATTTCCTGATCACTGTCATTGTCTCTCTTGTCGCGGTCCATATTTCTTGAGGAGCAAATAGCAGACATGCCGCGATTCTGAAACTTGCTGAGGTTATCCGATCGAATGTATGCGCCAGAGGGGTATTCTGAAGGTCGGCTACTCAGAGCGTTTCGGAAGAGCACTCGAAGAACGGGAATGGAGGCTGCAATGATGGTCGCATTTGGTTCTGCCATCGCCCAGACCCAAAAGATGCAGACCTTCCAAAGGTCTTGAACAATGGTCATCAGTGAACGTGAAGAGAAACTTATGGGGCCAGTTACTCACAATCAGGGCCAAGGAAGTCCATGATCGCGATGCTCTGCACAGCTTTCATTATTCCCATCACACCCGCTCTGGCCAGGCAGCTTCGGGTTAGCTGAAACTCTCCAGAAAAGGAGAAAGAAGGTGGAAAGTGGCGCCGTGCTTACAAGATCCCCATGCTCATGGCCATTCCAACGCCGATTTTTTCGTGCTTCCTCATTTGTAGGCTCAAAACGATCTTCCAAGGTAATAACGCGAGAACAAAATCTGAGACGGCAGAGTACACTATCAATAGTCAGAAAGCCGGAGTGCATAGAATAACTTCGCGGGAAAGAGGACATACATCCTCCAAATATTCCCAAGGTGATTGCGTCTTGTGCTGACCAGCATGAGCCTGGAAGGTGAGGAGTTGTATCTCCAGGTCTTCTAGGACAAACAGCTCTCCAGGTGAGAATGATGTGGACGATGAACTGGATGTTCATGGTAATGACCAAGAACCAGATGATGTATCTCTGCCACCCAGAGGCAATTCGAAGCAACGTAACGGCAAACGAAGTTTTTGTCAGAGCCAAGGAGATCTTGTGGCAGTTGTCGGCGTAATACAACATCGTGCTCATGGCCGGCGTGACGCCGTAGGTTCTCGCGAACCCCAGCCTCATCATCTCGCTCAAGAAGGACTGCGAGGCAATCAGAAAGACCCATCCGGCGATCAAAAGCCAGTCGTCCAGCCACATCATCCACCTGACTCTGAAGCCTTTGCAGTAGATTCGGAGGGCTAGTGTTAGTATCCCTATTACAGGGTAGTTAGTTCGAACCGTAGTTGACGAAGAGATCAATTAAACTATATAAATATCTGCGTAGGTATAAAAAGGAGGTTCTAACTATAGGTTAGGCTAGCTATAATAATCGTATATAGGGCCCCTAATTAGCCCCTGCGCAGTCGGCTAGATACCGTAATTAAATTAGACTTCTAATCCGATACTAACTTTCTCTTTTTTTTATTAATTTAACCGCTACGGTTAGAAGTATAATTTAACCTCGGGCCCGTTTACTAAGTCGTCTCCTTTTCCCCCTTTTTTTTACTCTTTTTATATAACCTATCCCTCTATTCGTATAGTAACTTTTTTACTATTTATAAATTACTTTAATCCCTTATTTAGTACTACTTTTATAAAAGCGTTTACGAGGTTATCTTTATTATTAATCTAACGGATTTTAAGTATCTCGTGCCTTTCGTACGATTACCTAAGGGCTATAATATCGATTATAAGCCTCTTTCCCTTTATCGTTCTTAATTTAACGAAGTATTTATATAGTAAGTAAGAATCGGTATAGATAACCGTTAGAATAAGTAAAAGGCTAATTCGATTAGTAATCTTCCTTAGCGTCGTTAAAATCGTATAAGAGAGGTTAATGCCGTTAACTATATTATAAACCTCCGACGCTAATATACTTCTCGTTATTTATTTACTTTTAGTTAACGAGTAGTAGATTATATTACCGTATATAGTAAATTTGCTCTTGCCTATACTCTCGTTAACTAGGATAATAATATACCCTAATTATAAAATAAGGTCGTTATTATTTATAAATAACCTATTAATAAAGACGTAGAGCTTACTAATCGTAAGGTCGATCGGGTAATAAATAAGACTTTAATCGAGATTTATTTACTATTACTTAAGCCGCTTATTAAGTACCTCGACGTCTTATTTAGTTAGATCTATAGCCTATGCTACCTTAGCGTAGTTAAAAATTACTTTAAGTTAATAAATACTTATAATATATACCCCTCGCGCAAGCTTAGCTTTATATTACTTTTTAACGTTAGTTACGTTTAGATCGACGAGGTTAATTTTCTCGCCCTACCCCTTTTACTAAAAAACGACGTTTTCTTTTTCGATTATAAAAATCCCGCTATTAAATACTAAGGGGGTATTTATTATAAGGACCTCTTTTAGCTTTATTACAAAGCCCGCTTTCTAAAGCTCCTTATCCTCCTTTTTTATAAAGTTAATATCGGATAGGCCTAATATATCGTCGGTCTATATTCCGATAATCCTAAATTAATTATTTTTATACTCTACGACTAGTAAGCACGGGTTGTACGTAGAGGTAACTATTAATAGTTAATTAATATAAAAATCGTAGTAAGTAGCTTACTAATAAGTGCCCGATTCTACGAGCCTATATAATAGCTTAAGCACTTTAATAATCGTACTTTCTAAGTACTTACTAGCTATTTCTTTCGGTAGATAGGCTAGGATTTTCCTTATGAGCCCTGTAGCCGATTAGGTATAGGCCTAGGTAATATTACGGCTCTAAATCTCGTATCCCTTTTTTTATAGCGATGCTATTAGTATTATTATTAATCGTTAGCTATAGTGCTATATAATAGGCGATTATATAAGTAGCGTCGCCTTTTTAATATCGCCGTATCCTTAGATTACGTATTTAGACTTCTCGTACAGCTAGGGTATTCCTTTCCCTTTAATTTTACGAACTATTCGTAATTTAAATATGCGGAGGTTTATATATTTTTCTAGGTCGTATAGAATAAATCGATAGACCCCTCGATCGTAAAGAGTATTTACTTCGATAAGATCTAATCCCTTATATAGCTTTTTAATAGTTATAATTATACCTTCTTTACGTAGTTTAACCACTAGCTCGAAATTAGCTTTCTTTTTTATTATATAAAAAGTATTAATTACCTCGTCGCTAGTAATAAATTGCCGCGTTAGGGCTTACCGTCGTAGTCTTTTGCGACGTCTCGCTAGTAGTATTAGTGCCCTTTTAGTAATTTCCTCTTTTTCGTTATTTATTAGTACTACTACGACGATTTTGTTAAGGATAATTTCCTATGCCTCTACCGCGGGTTATATAGTTTCCTTTAGCTCTTTTTTTTTTTATAAGTTAGAAATTACCTCGTTAGGATCTATATAGTACGGTCTAATTATTATAATTAATACTTCGAATAGCTAGTCGCAATTTCTTGCGACTATATAAGAGCGCTCGTTAATAAAAATTAACTTATATAGCCTAGTCTACTATTAGGTAATTTCGCACTATACTCGTATATCCGAATTTAGTAATATATTTAAATTATCCCCTATATTGGGCCTATTACGCGTAGTAATTACCTCGTTAACTTGCTTTTTTATGCTTATTTTACGTAGTACTTATATTACTTTTTTAACTACTCGGGCTCGTTAGCTTATACCTAGCGATAGTAGCGAGGCTAAGGTCGTTCTTAGATATACTCTAAATACTAATAGCGTTAATATAAGTCCGTTAGGCCCTATAGTATTATTATAGTATTTAAGTACTATCTAGAGGTATTCGTCGTTAGTAGAATCCGGATTTTCCTCTTTAATAATTCTAAACGCCCTTTTTAACTACTAGTGTGCCCTTTTTACTTTTTTAATACTATAGTACGCTTTAACGAGTACGACTTTTAGCTATATACCGTAAGCCGTCGTATTATCCCTAAATTCTACCGACTTAAAGCTAGTACTAGCGTCGGTTCTAATACCGTCCAGCGGTCCCTAGTATATATCGATCTAGCTTTTTTATAGGGCTGCCCATACTATCTTTACTTATAGATCCTAGAGGAATTACCTTACTTAGAAAGATATAGCTACGTCGATTATATATAGTACTAGCCGACTATTTAAGTAAAAGATATCGACGACGATTTCCTAGTTAAAGTTAAGCTTATTACGCAATTTAAACTTAAATCTGCGTGGGCTCTGCGCATTTATTTAGTATTAATAATATACTTTCGTTAACTACTCTAGCGCCCCTATTTTAATATTATTATTACCTAATTACTTTAAGAGGTTATATAGCCTCGTAACCGACGGGTACCCGAATCTCTAATATAGTCTTCTAAGCTTACTTTTTATTAAATAATTAATTAACTTCGTATTATTAATAAGCTTTATAAACGCATACCCCTATCGTCGTTCGACTATCTCGAAGTACTTACTACTAAAGATTCTGTTCCTCGTATTATCGAATATAATACCTAGTTAATCTATATCTTTTAAATATAAGAGAAATGGGGTATTAACGGGTAAAATATAGAAAGTTATCGTTCCGAAGTATATCTCTACTTTTATTATACTTAGGGCGACGATTTCTTTACCTAGGCCGAAACTAATCCTCGTAATACCCGCTATTAATATATTAAGCATTATTAGCGCGATCTTTTATAGCGCTTAGAATTACTCTTTTCTTTTAGTTAATTATTATAATACCTTAGTATCTAGGATAATCTTATAGAAATTATTTAGGCCGTACCTTTTGCTCGTATAAAATACTTATATAAGCTTAGTATTTAAGGGATCTAAGTAGTATAAAAAGGACCCCTCTAGCTACCCCTAGATTTACTTAGTACTATGTTCCTTTTTTTTAAATATTAAGAAAAATAGCGTTTTTTTTTTTAATTATTAAGAGAATGGGCTTTGGCCCTATTAAATTCGCCCTTTTAGCCGCCTCTATATCCGTTATCTAAAGGACCTTCTTTTACTATCTATAAATAAAAGCCTACTTATTAAGAGCTTTTATTACCCTCTATTCGTTTAGCCTCGTATATCCTCCGGAGGCTAACGGGGCGAAAAAAGAGTAGTTAATATCGTCGATTTTATTATAATTTAATTCGTTAGTATAGGGGGTAAGATCTTCCTTATTTTCTAAATCTCCTATAGGGGGTATATACTTTAGGCCGCTACTTTAGCTACTATTACTAGGTTCCGTACCCCCGGATCTGCCCTTATATATAACGAGGAATTAGTTAAACTAACGAGGGCTAGTTTTGCTATTTACTACCCTCGACTTTTTATATTATTTATATAATTTAGTACGCTCTTCCTTAGAGTAGTTACTTAACTAATATCTATCCTTTTTATAAATATAATATTATTTTTTCTATTACCCTACCCGTAAGTTAAATCTCTGCTTATTTAACGAATCTGGGCCTCCTTACTAACGATTACTATATCTAGCCTCTTTTTCTTTCTTATTATACGTTCGATCGACTTAATATTATTAATAAGGGCCGTTATATACTTAGAAGTAGGTTTAGTATAGCATTCTCGCTTTAATATTAAAGCTAGATCTTAGCCTCGAGTAGAGCGTTTTATAGTTTTCGGGTGCCTAGTATAGGGTGATTTTTATTTTTAATATACGCTAGACTATAGTATAGAGATATCCGACTTTCCGCTCGTTTATCCCCTTATTTAGCTAGGTTTTTATTAGCTTATCGATTCGATTAATAAGCTCTTTAAGGATCTTTACTCGCGATTTACCCTCTATTATCCTAGCTATAAATACGAAAGAAATCGCTCGTAGTTTAGATAGGAGCTCTAGGTTCTTATTATAAGTCTCGAAGCAGCTTCGGATTACGTTAATTATACTAAAAAAGTCGTTCCGATCGAGATTACGTACCGCTTCGTAATAATAATTAGAGGCTTTGCTTATAAGTACAATATTAATTACTAAATAGTACTAGTGTTCCCTAATTCCGACTTTTTTATAATAATTATAAAATATCGTTAGGGTTTTTTATAAGACCTTATACTTCCCCCTAGAGTATAATTTCTCTTTTAAAAAGATCTTTTTAAGGTCTGTGAATTGCCTCGTATTTACTATTAGATTTTTGGTATTTATATACGATCCCTACGTCGCTACGTACTATTAATAACTTCGGGTCGTCTACCTCTTTTTTTATTAGTTAATCGGCGCCGAATTTCGTATTAGTAGTAGTAACGAGTTATAGATTAAAATAGGTAGAATTATTAATTATCGTACTTTTAGTACTATATTTTGCCTTAGTATATCCTTTTGCGACGATAGATTTCCGTTAGTAATTATAGAGAGGAAATCTGGGTCGTTTACCTTTTTTTTAAATTCGTTAAAGCGATTATACGCTCTATCGACCTATACCTAGTTCTATAGTACGAATTCCTCTTTTATAATTATTGTTATTAGTATTTCGTATAGCTTTTATAATTATAATTACGCTAGTAATACCCCTCGCTCATAGAGGAATTTATTAATAGCTTTTACGATTCTTAAGCTTGCGTTTATAAACTATTCGTCTAGTTAGTAACTAAGGTCGTCTACGATCTCATAAAATAGGGGTTACCCCTATAGCCCCTTTTTCTTATAAACCTTAGTTAAATAGATTAATACCGCGTTAATTTACTTATTATTAGGCTAATTTATAATTTTATATATCTACGTCCCTTAATAGTCCGGGTTAATATTTACTTACTTATAAGGGATTAGGATTCTATTTAGGATCGGGTTTTATCCTCTTCTTCTTTACCCTAACTCGCTAAGAGTCGTACTTTAGCTTATACCCGTATTAGTAATTACTAGCGTATTTAATTTTAATAAGGATATATTTAATTTGCGCGTAGGTCGTAGTAAATCTGTACTTTCGCTACTTAACGAATTTATTAAGGTCTAAGAGATTCCCGCTTCTTTTTGCTATCTCGCTACTACTCTCGTTTTTACTATTTTTAGTAATTATTACTACTTTTCTAAGTCGCTAGCTATCGTACTTACTAAGATCCTCTTTTTTATTTAGTATAAAAAAGTAGGTTTTAGTAGTTCCTTTTTATAATAATAGCGGCAGACGTTTATATTATTATAGGATAATATAGTAATTAGTCTTAGGATCTTTATTAGTTACTAATTTCCGCTATTCCGTATACTTCTAGCCTCTTAAGCCTCGTACTCTCTATAATCTCTAAATAGCTTCCTTCTTCGACCTACCTCTTCTAGGGCGGTATTCCGTAAGAATAGTCAAAAGTAAATACCGGGCGGCTCGTAGAGGAGCTATATAGGCCGTTAAGAACCGTATAAGCCGTTAAGTACGGTTAACGAAGTTAAGCCCTCCTTTTCGTAAGATCGTATATTTTAAGGACTTACTAAAAATGCCTACTTATTACTTATACGTAGTAGGGTTAGATACTTTAAAGATCTTATCTTTTACGGCCTCTCGGTACCCTATTTTATATCTTTTAAGTAGTCTTTTTTATAGCTTAATTATAGTTAGGTAATTATCGCTTATTAATAATCCCTTTTATTACTTAGTTAATTTCTAATTACGGGCCGGCCATAGAAAAGTCGTTTAATAAAAAAGCTACTCGGGGTAACGGTAAAAGGCTAGTTACTTAAGTAGTTCTATTAATTAACGTAGTTTAATATAGTAGACGTCGACCTCTCGTAAGTAATAAAGGGCTATAATTACTTAATTCCGTACGGTATTTAAGAATCGCCTCCTTTTTCGTTTGCTTTTATAAAGTTAATTAGTACGAATCTCTTATTTTATATAGTATTAAAAAGTCGTCTTTTTTGCGTAGCGAGATACCTTACTAATCTACGATAATAGAATTTAATTACTAATTAGTATTAGTATCCCTATTATAAAGTAATTAGTTCGAACCGTAGTTAACGAAGAGATTAATTAAACTATATAAATATCTGCGTAAGTATAAAAAGGAGGTTCTAACCGTAGGTTAGGCTGGCTACGATAATCGTATATAGGGCCCCTAATTGGCCCCTGCGCAGTTGGCTGGATGCCGCGGTCGAATTGGACTTCCAATCCGACAGCTAGAAAGACTGTCGAGATTGCTGCCATGGGCCATATTGAGCCATTGATCAGCGCTGCTGGATCACCTGGATTGACTGGGGTAGGCAGACTCTCAACCCGTGGGGTGATTTCCAATGGGATCATCGAGAAGGGTTGTTGACATTAACGGTTTGAACTGAAGTCTGAAATCACCGTTTATTCCTGCAGCCGCAGACTTAAGAGGACCTATGATGTGAAATTCAGCAGAACGTAGAAGAAAAGCCTACAGACTAGTGCTGCTTCATGACAAAGTCCGAATGGAGACACCAACCGTGTTCAGAAAATCGGTGGTTTGAATGGGTCAGCGAACCGGTTGGAACTTGTGAACTCCCGGTCGGGTGGCGTCTTGAGAACACCAGGGGTGAGATAACCCCCGAGCACTTTTGATACCAAGGACAAAATTTCCTGTTGCTGTAACAGAACGAAATCTTCCCAAGGTTTCCCAATGTGCATAACGGCTTGTTGGTCCTTCGGTATACCCATGCTTACCTCCAATGTATGAGGTCAAGTCTGTCAGTCGAGCAGGGGACCCCTCCAGCAGTAAATCCCTTATGGAACCCAGAGATCAATCTTAGCATGATTTTGAAGCCATACTCTGGGAAAGAGCCTGTGAATCTCTGACTGAAAGCGGAGTTACAGATATTCCCTGGCAGGGAAATACGTGCCCCGTTGGCGCGCCAATGTTTGTTGGACGCATGCAAGCGTAAGAAATCTGCAACCAACGAGCAGAGACAAGGATTCAAAATTTCCAAGGAGGATTTCACACTTGGATTCCACCGCTTCAGATGACAAACGAACTTTCAAAGCTCGTTCAATACGAAGGGATGTTGAATTACTCTACTGATCCTTAGGATAGAGAAGTCCGGAGTACTTTGCGTATTGAGGAACTCATTTAATCCCAAGTGGGTTGTCTTGTTCTTCGCTGACCGTGTACCAAGTGTCTCAAACTGTTGGTTGCAACAATACTTTATTGCCAAGGCCACTTCGGGAGCCTTCCGGACCTCGCCACCTGTTGGAACCAACTGCAGGTTGGTGGCACAGCGTATCGGTTCTGCATCATTACATTACGCGCGATGCAGCTAAATATCCGCAATTTAGAACCGCAATCTGTGACGGCGTGATTTGCTAAATTCAGCATGTTATCGTTGCTTTTTGTCAGGGGCCCCTTTACTTTGCCACCATCGCTTGCCATAATAGTCTCTTTCTCAAATGCTTGGTTGCGACTCCATCTCGGATTCGCTTTCAGAGTGTACCTTTCTTCGTATCCTATCTCTCACCTCGAGCGACGCAGGCTTTGCTTAAGATGAAGCTGCACGCATTTTCTTCCAGAGCTGAGTCGTTCGTTGATATGTGATCTCCCAGGAGGCCTGACGTTGAAGTCTGAAGAAGACCTCTTGTGTCCACCGCGACGCAGCCAACGTTCGGAACCATGGCTCTTCTTTCCATCTTTTCCACCGCGCTTCTGCTTCTCGATTCTTCGACTGCTCAAATCATTGCAGGCTTCCAACCAAGCATCCGTCAAGTTCCGGACGTAAGTGGTTACTCGGGTGTAAGTGCGCTCCTTTCCCTGCAATTTGGCCTCCTGGAGGGTTCAACCCAAAAGATGCTGACACTGTTTCAACGCAGTGCGATGCTCTTATTGCAGCTGGACTAGTTAATCGGGTGTTCTTTCCGCCTGATTCGGAGTATAACTCCAGCATCGCATCATACTGGTCCGGAACCGTCCAGCAGCTTCACCCATGGTGCGTCGTCAAGCCCGAGACAACAGAGGAAGTCTCGTCCGCCCTTTCAGCTCTCGTGAAGACGAGCTCAGCTGGCAACTGGGATATTGCTGTTCGGGCTGGTGGTCACTCTCACTATCCTTCCAATAATGTGGCTCAAGGCGTGACAATTGACCTCAGCCGCATGAATGCAACAATCTACAAAAACTGCAGTGTATGTGTCTCCATTATGTGACAACGTAATGGATCGCTTCTAACTGTTGAAAAGGGCACGGCATCGATCCAACCAGGTGCCAGGTGGGGATCGGTCTACAAGGAGATTGAGAAATACGGCCAATCAGTGACCGGAGGACGCGAGGGTAATGTTGGCGTCGGAGGTCTGACTCTCGGCGGCGGCGCCTCGTTCCATACCGGTACCAGAGGTTTTGCCTGCGACGATGTCAAAAACTACGAGGTGGTCTTGGCCAACGGGTCAATCGCGAACGCCAACGCGGGAGAGAACCCAGATCTGTTCAAGGCTCTGAAGGGTGGCAGCAGCAATTTTGGTATCGTGACTCGTTTCGACATGCAGACGTTCCCGGCGGCGCACGGAGGTCTCTATGGGGGCTTGTTGTTCATGAGTTATGACCAGAAGCAGGCTGTGATGGAGCAGTTTGTGAGGCTCATTGACATCAACGAGGATCATCCAGAAGACACCGAGGTCGTCACCTTTACGTATTCTGGGGAGGGGCCGCCCATGATTGCGATCAATGCCATTAACACGGCTGGCATCGCCAACTCAACCTCATTCGCTCCTCTTGCAAGTCTTCCTGCCATTATCGATGACAGAAAGCGGAAAACGTACGGCACACTAATCACGGACTATGCCACGGCTGGAGGCAAGAGGTATGAGACTAATCCACACTTATGATTCATCTCGTGTTTTCCTGCTGACATTACCCAGGAACGTATGGTTCTCTCTTTGTTTCCACAACGACATTGACATGATGACAAAGATGTCGGAGCTATATGATGAGCTACTTATACAACTTCAGGCCCTAATCCCCTCGCCTGATCTCGGTCTTTCTGTCGTCAGTCAGCCCCTACCCAGGCACTTTGCGACAAAGGGCAGCGGCAACAACGTCCTGGGTCTCGATACATCTTTGACACATAACTCGATTGTTTGGCTCGTACAAGCCCAGACTCGCACTGGAGAACAAGAGGCGCTGGCTCATGCCAAGCTGGCCGCTATGACCGCGAAGCTCGAGGCTTACGCCGAAGCCAATGGGAAGGCGACGGCATGGCGGTACCTCAACTACGTGAACCCTGCCCAAGATCCAATCAGCACGTATGGTGAGGATAATGTCAGGTTTCTGAAGGAGATTGCTGCCAAGTACGATCCAACCGGGGTTTTCCAGACTAGGATCCCAGGAGGTTTTAAGATTTCTAAGGTGGTGCTATGAAACCCCGCTCGAAGTCTGGAGGCTGTATGTGCCAATAGACGCAAACCACTGCTCAATTAGTAATAGCTGAGGTTGATCAAGATGAAGTAATGTTTATCAGTGACTACCACCGGATTTCCGTGACTAAGGCAGAAAAAGCATGCGTGCTCATTGCATGTGTCATAAGACTAATGCACCTGATAGAAGATTTCATGTGCATTGATAGTGGAAGACAAAAAGACTAATACATTCCGTCAGTCCATGTTACATGAGTCTCAAATGTTGCCTTCACTGCTTGTGTTATCTTAAAGACCGCCCCTGATACTGAATCAGCAACTATGAAAGATGGCGATAATATTGCTAACATTATTCACATTCTGGACTCTGAGCTCCCAGCTTGAGTCACCTATGCTACCGCCCAATGATTCACTACATGTTGAGGTCATGCTCCTATAAAAGTACGATCGGAACGCGCTGCCGAGGAATATAGAAACTTAAACAAAAGTTCAACGCCCTCCGAGAAGGCCACACGGCAAAGTGCAATCACAACAGCTCTCCTAAGCTACCAGAAGTCTATGCTCATCTGCCTTCAAAGCTTGACTCAGAATTTACACCGCACAACTCATCCTGCAGACGAAATGTGCTTCGTTTCGCTCGGACACCGCAAGAAAGAGCCCAAAAGGCGGTATAAGCCTAATCAATCACGTCTTGGGAAAATTGGAAACTTTTGAAAGGCAGAAGGGCAAGTTCGCCGTATAGGTGCCAGTTTCAAATCGGCATTGGAGGCTATCGCTTATCATCAAGATAGTCTATAATAAAGTTTCACGTTCTGCAATATCTGCAAACAGCTCAGGATGGGTATGCACGACAGGTTTTGGACGTGATGCTTGTATTACAATACTTTTGAACAGTTTTTCAGTATGATACGACCTAGATATTTGAATCGAAGCATATTCGCAGCCTTTATCTATTTTCTGCGCCATCCAAAAAATGTTGAGAACATTCGCTCTTTCTGTCCAGGAGTGAACTCATTGGTACTAAAGACTCAGTCAGCAATAAAGCACTAAAGGCTGGACACAAAAAGCAAACTTACCAAGAGTCATCAGCATAGCCCATGAAGTTGTGAACGGGATCTAGACCCGGTAGATCCGGGCACGTATCTGAGTTAGTAGGGCACCCGTACACCTCAGTTCTCTGTGCTGGCGTATCCGCAACAAAGTCGCCCGCCGTGTCAGAACATCCACCAGCAAAGGTATGGTTCAGACCAAACCAGTGGCCAGCCTCGTGAACAGCAAGGTGGCCGAGGTTCCAGTTTTCAAAGCCGCCCTGCTCGACAGTGAAGCCTGGCATCGTCATAGCGCTGAGCTGACACGAGTCCTTGGCGAAGGTCAAGCTGTCCGTACCCTCTGCGGGAAGAACGGTAGGGAACTGGCAGTACCCCGTAGCGCCGGGAGAGTAGCTGCTGAAGAAGTAGAGGTTAAGGGCGTCGTAGCCGCCCTTGCGGGAGGCCTTGAGGTAGGCGTTGTACTCGGCTTCGTGGTAGACCCAGCCGGCGGAGCCGCCCTCATTGATGAGAAACGCCGAACCAGTGAGATTGTCGACAACGCGCTCGGTGGAGTTGAGCACCAGGTTGATGCTGTACTTTGCGAAGCTGTCGTGCAGAATCTTCCACTGGGCGTCGACGATGGCGTCGGTGATGAGGTCCGCCTGGGCTTCGGTGGTGGCGATGTGGAAGTTCACGTCGACGGTGAAGTTGCCGGGATAGGTCTGACGGCGGGCTGTCGCCGACTTGCCAGTGAGGTGGACGGCGGCAGCATCCCGGGCCTGAATGGCACCATCGTCCGAGACCTGACAGCCCCGGCGGAACGATACGGGGGCCTGCTCGGCGCGAGGAACGGCGCTGGCGAGGCCCAACGAGGCAAGTCCAAGAACAAGTCCCTTCATCGTAACGGAATTAGCAATTAGTCTTGTCGGTGATATTGTCTGCGATGTCGAGAACAACCCGATCTCTCATAATCACGACATGATACGGCGCTTCCGGCTTTTAACTTCAAAATTCCGCTTGTTGATTTTCTTGACTGGGCACGGCAATTTAGGAAATCAACTTGTACCCACTTTCCTCGTATTGCTCTCATGCCCACTTAGCTCTGAATGCAATTGGCTAATTAGGTCGGTTCATGCATCTATTTACAGTGCCAATGCCAGGATCCCTGTCCTCAACGGCCGACTACCCCATCATCTGCCACACTTCCGGCAAATCAGTTGTTGATCCGTACAACTAGAAGACCACCTTCCACAATAAGCATAACTGATCCTTGATAGAAGCGGCATTACGAGTTGATACCGAATCGAGACTAAGTAGGTCGGTCTCGGATCTTAATACAGAGTACGCGACGATTGCGATGCTCAAAGAATCTGTCACGTAACAGGGATAGTAATCGCACCTCACAAAGTGCCCGTTACGTGCTAAATCACGTATCTATCTTAAATATCGTATATATAGACCTTCTCCTTTTATCTATTTCTACTTTAATAGTTAAGCTACTTTTACTATACTCCGTATGCTTATTACTACGTACTATAACTCGTAATAGTTATAAGCCTAGCTCTTAGTTAAGACCCCATACTACGATAACGTACTTATTAATACGATTTTTATAATCTCTTTAAGATAACCGACTTACTTATACCTATTTTAGCCTAAGCTAAACTAACTAGCTACGATAATTAGATTAAATAGTTTAACGCACTTTATACTATAAGTAAGGGCGTTAGGGTTTAGAAATACGTCGACCTAAACGCTTTAGATTCCGACGTATTCCTCGACCCCTCTATAGCGCTTACTTCGCCCTTAGAATTCGGATAATTAGTCGCGACCCGTAATAAAAAAGAACTACGAGCCTACTAGGCCCGTTATAAGGCGTTCGAGAACGACTAAAGAAACTAGGAAATCCTCTACTAATAGCTTCTAGACATAACTCTTAATACGAACCTTTCGACTTCCTTAAGCACGAGTAACTTATAGAACTAAGCCGGGTTTCTTTTTACGAAACTAGCTATGCTACCTACTTTATATAAACAAATCTATCCTTATACCGTACCTATAAAAAGGATCTATACGCTCGAGAGTATTTAAAAATAATAGGAGCTCGACGCTAAATACGAGTAACTTATAGCTTACGAACGTAATATTATTAATATGTATATTAAAGTCCTTGCCTAGTAGTTAGTAAAATTAGTTAACGCTATATTATACGAATACGTATTTTAAAAAGCTACTAAGAACGGCGCTAAGTTTAATATATAGTAAATCGTTAGATATTTAAAGTAGGAATTTACGCCCCCCGAACTAGTAATAAGGAATACGGTTCGAGAGGAATACTAATAAGCCCTTAATAAAGCGAGGACCGGAATTAATCCTTAACGCTAGTATAAGGAGTAGTAGTCCGCTTATTTTTAAGCTAAAACGTATAATATTTTAGAAATTAATAGAGAGATCGCTATACTTAACTTCTTAGTTATAGTTAAGTCTAGACTTAACCTTATAGGGCTAACGTATATATAAAACCTTTAGCGAATTAATAGCCTTTAGAACGTATATAAGGACCCTCGAGGAAATTATATATATATTTAGCTTAGTAACCTAGGACGTATATACTAAACGACCTTTAGGTTAAGGAGGGGCTTACTCTACTTTTACTAAACGCTCTAACTTAGTTAACGACGTAAATAATAAGGGTAACGTTATATACTTTTATAATCGCATATACCCGTAGCGCCCTACGGCGTGCTAAAAATTAGAATGGGTACTTATAGGCCGAAACGCTAGTAGGTTACTAATACGAATACTAAGGAGCTATATAGAGGAAGTCCTCGCTACTATTAAATTAAGTAAGTAGAAATCACTCTACGGTGAGCTTAAAAAAGCTAGTTAGCTAAGGAACGATAGAACCCCTAAAAAACCTAGGTTTCTAAAAGGATCCTCTAACTAACCTATAGCGAGCTTATTAATAAACTAGGACGAGGGCTACGTAGTTGCTATACTTATAAAAAGTTAGGACTTAGAGGTAAACGCAATTTTTAGTACCCCTATAAGTAGCGCTTACCCCCTTTCCTAGAGCACGGTAATAGATAGCTATAAAGTAATATATCTAGTTAACGATAAGAGCTTATTTAAACCCGAGAGTTACGTATTATTGGGCGATAAAAACTACGTTAAATTAGGAACTACTATACTACTTATTACCGCACGCAGCACTCGTATTATAAAGAGCGTTTTAAACGGACCTAAGGGAAAAGGAACCTGCGATCTAAAGCTTTAGAACGTCGCTTATATTAAGGGATTCTATATTAATATAGTCTTAGAGACTTTGCTAAATAGAAGCGCACTCTAGTACTACGGTCTAGATTGCACTTTATAATAGGGAACGCTTTATAAGAGCACTATTAAAAAGTAGCTTATTTAAAAGAACAATCTAGTCTTCTTTAAATATAAGCTCCTCTAATCCTATCCTTCTTTTACAAACCTTAAGTATATCCTATAAAGCCTAGCTAGTATTATACTACTAGTTAGCCATAGAAAATTCCGTTACTTATATTAACGTACCCGTAAGAGGTCTAATAGCGCGCTCCTTTAGTACCTTAGAACAGGTTATCTCGGACCTAATACTCTTTATCGATTACTATATAAGACTCGAGGTATGCGTATTAAACCTCTATTATAAGTTAAGTATAAAGTATATATATTATCCGAAGTTAAGATAGTAGTTTTAAGAGGACTACCTTCGAGAAGAGCCTCACGGCTATAGTACCGTGTGCACTAGGATCTCTTTTACTTCGAACTATCTCTTAGTAAACGATAATATATACTCATAGCTTCTAACGAATATAATAAGTAGCTTAAGGGGTTCCCTTTAAGGATAAAAATAGAGGAGGAAGTGCTTTTCGTACTATAGAGCCTCGAGGTAGCGATTCGTCGTTAAAAAAGGACTCTAATCTACTTTTTTAAAAATAATAATAAGACCGCTCTCCTAACTATAAACGTTAGATACGTATATAAGACGTAGTATAGCGAGCTAAGAATCGGAATAGAACTTCTATTTCTATATATAAAAGAACCCGTGGGTAACGCTAAAAGAGTAAGTTAACTCGTAATTATTAAAGCTCGTAAGATATACCTTTTTACGAACCTCCTTACGAATCTATAAGATAAAATAGTACTAGCGGCAATCTTTATTTATAATATTACCTTACGGGAGGCTAATAAAGGAGATTCGCCTATTATAATAGAAATTAACTAGTAAAAGCGGTATTAACGCTAGTAGTAGACGGGTTACTAAGTACGGGATTCTAAACTAGTTACCCCGTATCTCGGTAGCCTCTATGTATATAGCTACTGAGTATACCCTTTTTATAGGGATCGTAAGAGGGGCATACGTCAGAAGGAGTTTAAAATACTTCCCCGCGGGTATATAGGATACCTAGTTAGATATATACTAGAAACGCATAACCTATATAGGGTCTAGGTACCCGCGCTCGAGTAGGTATTTATTATAAAAAATATTAGGTTTAATAAAGAAGTCTTTTATAATCCCGTATACAAAGAATAAGCTATCGTAGGCGAGCAAGTAAATCTAATAATCTAAGAGATATAAAAACTCTTTAATACTAACGATAAGTTAATTCGAGTACTCGGGGAAGTAGATCTGGACTTCGGAAATGCTAGTACTTAAGATAATTCTATAGTTAAAGATAGTATTATTATTAGATTTTTAACTATTTAGGACGCTAAGTAACCGATAGACGTACTCTAAGGTATAGTAAATAAAGCTAAAGAGGCTAATATAGTCTTACCGTTATTACTAACCCCTAAGATAACCCCCTTACGCAAGCTCGGGGGTAGGGGTAAAGAAGGGGATATAGTAACCGGGTTATAAATAGCTCTACGTAGTCTATAGTCCTCCCTACGAGCGCTTATATATATTACGGAGGTTTTTAAGCCTTTAATTCCTAACGGCTTTTAATAAAACGCTAGAGCACGCGGTAAACGAGGTACTAATCGCGAGGAAGTAATTCTTAATACTAAAATCGACGTTAGTAGGGAACCCTTATAATAAACCTTTACTATTATATAAGAATAGAGCTTATAAAAACCGCCTTATCGAGTACTAAGTAAAGCTTTGTTAGGTCTTAGACGTTTAAACCGGGCCCGTAGACCTCTATAACGCTTTGATAGTAATATTTTTGCGACGCTCTTATATTCGAACATAAGAGACGGCGATTATTATAACCGTCTCTAGGACTGCTTTTTCTTTACTTTTATACCTAATTAGTAAAAAGCTATAGAGGAAAGTAGTATAAGATATATAACACTCTATTAAGTAGTAAAAGGAGTAGTTTATAGGACCTACCTAGAGCGCTCCGGAGGAGTTTAGAAACTACGACTTACTAAAGTTAACTTTTAGAGCCTACTAAAGAAGTTTAGCGATATTAAACATCTCTTACCGCAACTATAGAAGTTACTTAGGGATGCTATAGATATAGAAATAAAAAAGCTAAGGGATATTAGTATATAGGAAGAGGTCGACCGTAATCCTAAATAAGGGATCCTACTTCTATTAAAGTAGGTATATACTTATAAGCACGACGTTAATAACGAGGTTAGCGAGGTAAAAGTACGTATATATATAAGGGGGGATATATAACCACTTAACCCCTTATAAAATACGTACGCTTCGACGCTCGCCGCAAAGGCCTTTAGGCTTATAATAGTAATAGCTACCTAATTCGACCTTAAGGTAGACTAGTATAATACTATTAACGCATTCCTTAACGCGCCTCTTAAGAGCGAGAAGCTAGTAATTATTAAACTCCTAGAGGGATATAAGGTTACTAATAAAGTAGGTAAACTCTAACGCGCTCTATATAGCCTCCGAGACTTACTAATTCTCTAGTTCTAAATTTTTATTTCTATACTCCGTAGTATAAATATAATATATAGCTACGAGGAGATCTATATTTACTAAACCGTAGATAGGAAGGTAATGCTAGTATTTTATATCGATAACTTTATTATTTTATACTATCGAGATAACTAAAAAGCGGCTTAGGGGATCGTCGATGGTATAAAAGAATATATTAACCTTAAGGAGAATAGACTAATTAATTACTTCCTTAGAGTGCGGATTTTACGAGACCGTATTACTCGTAAGGTTTACCTTATCTACGACGTATATATCGAGCGAGTTACTAAGCGCTTCGACCTTATAGATTTACTATATTTAGCTACCCCTCTTCTTTAGGAAGAGTTCAAACTAAACGAGGGGTAGGTAATAAAGGAGGAAATAAAGAGCTACTAAGAAAAGGTCGGGAGTGTGCTTTATATAGCTATTATAATTAGACTAGACGTCGCCTTTACTTACTCGCAATTATTACGGTTCCTAACTAACCTAAGCGCAACCTATATCAAAGTAATTAATTACTATATCCGATATTTCTATATAATAAGATATTTTGCGCTCTATTACGGTAGTATACTAAGTGCGTAATTATTACTTCTAGCTAGAGATACTAGCTTCGTAGATAACGAGGTAATACGACGATTATTTTAGGAATATATAATATTCCTTTTTAGTAGCCTAATTTAATAAAAATTAGTACGCTAAGTAACGGTTACGACGTTAACTACCGAAGCTAAGCTTCTTTACTTTAAGGAAATTATAAAAGAGACTATAGCTCTAAAGCGCCTTTTTAAAGACATTGCCCTTAACCTAGGAGAAGTATAGTTAGTTAACTACGATAATTAGTAGACAATTCGACTCGTCGTGGGGGAAAGAAAAAGAATAGCTACTCGACTTTGCTATATCGATATATAGAACATATAACTAAGATAAGAGCACGCTAGAAGCAGCTTCGAGGTTACTTATATATTAATAGAAGATATACTAACAAATAGACTTATTAAAAACCTTTTATAAGCTAAGTTCGAATATTTCTATATATTTCTTAACCTCTACGATGCGCAAGAAGCTATTATAAATAGTTAAAATAGTTAAAAATAATTAATTTAGGCTACGCCTAGAAAAACTTAATATTTAAAAGTAGACGATAGACGGAACTTAGAGTACGGCCCGGAGGCCTAAAATAAATAAAATAACCTTACCCCGTAGGGTATACGTATATAGAAATAAGACCCGGGCTTGTGCTTACTATTTAAACTCTTAGTTTACGAAGTATACGATTATTAAAAATATAGCGTTACTAAAGAGGAGGGTTAGTACGCGCGCTAGGAAACGCGTTTTATATATTTCGAAGTTTACGAAGCTAAGAATAGCGGGGGTAGCAGGGGGTACGAGAGCTAGAACGACCGTTAGGTTAATAACTTAAAATATAAAAACGGGTAGCGTAATAAGAAGTTAGTTATAAATAATTACGATAAGTACGAGAGAGGACTAGGGGCGCGCGTTAAAAAAGTCCTCTATATAAAAGCTAATATAGTTCTTATATATTCTCTAGTTATTATATATCTAGCGGACGATACTACGGAGCTTAGTAATATCCTATTAAAACTATAGTTAAAAGTGCGCTTCTTAATAATAAAAAAGGATAATATACTTACGAGAGAGGGAGCGCTACTTATAATAGCCTCGGTAAGGGCCTAAGTTATTAACCATAAAATAACTAGTATATTAATATACCTTTTAGCTAAACGGCCGTTAAAGTAGCGCGCATACTAGCTACTACTTCTTATAAAATAACGACTACTATCCTTAGTATTAGTATACTAAAGAGCTACTTTAAAATAGGGTAAGTACTAAATCTCCCGTTCCTTAGGAGCCTCTCCCTTAAGCTTCTTAGGGACTAAGTATATATTAAATAGGCCTAGAATAATAAAAAGAACTATACTTACCGCAGGGGGTACCTTAGCCTCTCGGCGTTCTTTTTTACTTCTTATTGCCCTTTTAAAAAGAGCTAGCCTTGCGTTTTTTAGACCTTAGAATAATATTAAATATAAACTCCTAAAATAATAAGTATACGATATACCCTTTTTAGAGGGCTTATTATCCGAACTAGTCTTATTTTTACTTTTAGACTCCGAGGGGGGGATAAGTAAAAGCCCGTTAGAGCTCTTATTATTACTATTTACCTTATTATTACCCTTATTACGGCCGCTAAGGAAAGCTTTGAACTTAATAAAGTCCTCGGCGTTTTAATTAGTAGCCTTAATATCTTCTTAGCTAGGGAAAAAGAGCTCGGTAGCCGGGCCCTAGTAGGCGGGTAGGAGGTCGCGGGGGGGGGTAACGACCCAGAGGGGCTCGTTAGTATTATTACCTATTTAAACTCTTAGTAAACCGCATAATACGTATATAAGAAGTATTATAAAAATTGCGCAAAACTTACTATTACTTCCGGATATATTAAATATTTATATTTAAAATAAAATTAATAAACGATTTAACGGCGTAGGCGCGCGCGCGTAATAAACGGGGGTACTTATAGTAACTATAAGAGGTTAAAAAAAAGAAAAAAAATAATAGCTAAGTAACGCCGCGAGAATTTAAATATATATAAAGCGGCTAGGTAGCCTCGCCCTTAGTAATTTATATACTAAAAGTAATAGAATACGCGCTATTCCGGGTTAGGATTCTATTTACTTTAGATAAAGGGATATATTTATAACAAACGCGGTTTAAAAAACGCGTATCCCTTGCGCTTAATTTTCCTTTATTTATATTTAACTAAATTAGGCCTTTATAAGGGCATTTAGAGATTCTATCTTAGGTATAATAGCTCCCTAGTAGTAGTAATTAGGGGGTATATTACGTAATAGGGATAGTAATCGTACCTTATAAAGTGCCCGTTACGTACTAAATCACGTATCTATCTCAGATATCGTATATATAGACCTTCTCCTTTTGTCTATTTCCACTTTAATAGTTAAGCCACTTTTACTACACTCCGTATGCCCATTGCTGCGTACCATAACTCGTGACAGAATCAGATGTCAACCTGATTGTTCATTGACCAACTCAGTCGAGCTTACTCAATCATCAGTCCTGCAATGACGTTTTCTCTCCATGCCCAAAGTCCTGCATAGGTAGCTCCCGGACCGACTAATGCCTGACCCATCAAAGTGGCCGCCGCAGCCCTAATCGCGACCTTTGTCGTCACGTATCCTAACCTACGGAGTTCAAAGACAGTGTACAGGCACCAGACCGCAACCGCACCGAAACAGAGGAGCATGTCGTACTTCCAGAATCCACCGATGTTGAGCCCCAGGCCCATGGACGCAATGCTCGGCAGGTCGAAAAAGGTCTCAAAGAGGGACACGGAGGGTTTGAAGCCAGCGTACACGAGAGCGCAGATATGTGTGATAGCGGTGACGGCGAACGTGAGTGTGTATCCGGTCTGAAGCGCGCTCTGGTCCTTCTTTTCGAAGATTTCCCAGTCCAGTGCCTTGATAGGCGAGGCGACCGAAAGAATGCCGGAGAAGAGCCAGGTCAGAATCGAGACGTAGACGGGAGAGGGCTGCCAAAAGGCGATAGCGTTTTGTTGGGCTACGGAGTCACCATACTGGATGAACATGAGGGCGGTAGGAATGATGTATCCGAGACAGAGGGCTGGAACCAGCGCCTTCGCCACAGTTGATGGGATTGGTCGGCCTGTGGGACGAGTGTAGACTTCGCTGCTGGTCGTATGCAGACTGATGAGGAAGTAGAGCGGTGCAATATTGCCGATACCAACTAGCTGGTATACTGTGAAGAGAGATGGCCAAGATACGAGAGAGAGCTGGTTGCCATTGCGATAACCTTCGATCGTCCAGATGTAAATGACGGGCGCGAGATTGATCAAGAAGTAGAGGCATTGAAGCCTCGTGTTCGGGTCAGGGCCAGAGGTCGCCTCGGAGAAGGCCCAGGAGAGGAGTGAGAGAACAGAATCGATCGCGGTATTGCCGGTGTACTCCGTCTTCAAAGGCTTCCCCACAAAGCTGGCACCACTCGCCGCCTCGGGAGCGATGACGAGAACTTGCTGCGCGAGGAACAAGAGGCCTGCAAGAACAGCTCCTACCACAAGCTTAGGTAGCAAAGAGGAGTCGAGTCTCTGGCTCGGAAGCTCGTCAAGGTACGGTAGCGCACGTGGCCTCTTCGGGACGTCCAAGAAGTCGAGCTTGTGACCCGGCTCGAAGTTTGTGCTCCAGGGCCCTTCCTTCTCATCGATAGACAAGCTTGGGACGAGGTAGCGACCGGCGAACTCCAAGAAAGGGCTTTCCATGGCGGCGAAACGCTGTTCCTTGTGCGAATTGTGAACAAGGGGCCAGACGCGCGGTTCTCGCTTCTTCTGGGTCTCTAGGAAGACATTGTGGATTTGCTCCGTCGTGACGCCTGATGGGTTTTGCTTGAGGGCTTCTGTAAGGTTGTTTACCAGCACTGCGGCCGTTTCGATGGCGCTGTTGCCTCCTTGTCCGGCAATTGGTTCCAACTGAGACAGGTCAGATCTTCGATACTATGCTCACTGAGGTCTGTATGGCCTCTTTAGCAGGAGAGGTTTTCTTACCTTGTGTGCGGCGTCGCCAATGGTCATGATGCGGTTGAAGTGCCACTTCTTGAAGACGTACTCCGGCAGTGGGGTCAAAAGTGAAGAGATCTTGGCAGCGTACAGATCTCTGAAGGTGAAGTTCTCATTAATCTTGTCCTCTTGATGCTCCTTGACCAACTTGGCCTCGTCTTCCTTGGTGTAGTGGGGGAGATCGGGGCCGTAGTGAGTGTAGCCCATGTTGACGAAAAGGAACCAGTAGACCCTGTTGGAAGGGCCGGCAATTACGAGGTATGAGAAGTGCTTGTTGAAGTTGGTTTGCACCGTGCCGTTCTCCCAGTTCTTGATGATGGAAATGCCAAAGATGCACTTGTAAACCGTCGGCAGGCATTCTACCCTTCTGTCAGTCGACAATAGAGAGTAGAAAACGATTAGCTGTCTTACCCTTCTTTTCGGAAGCAGGTATATACCCGGGCTCCAGGCTATCCGCGAGCCGCCACATCTCGCTTCTGACTTTGCTGTGGATGCCATCGGCGCCGATCAAGATGTCGCCCGAGTAGGACTGGCCGTCGCTTGTCTCGACTCTCACCTTGGACGGCTCGATGGAGACTTGCATAACCTTCTTACTGACAAGGATCCTGTCCTTGTTCTTCAGATTCTTCCACAACACTTCCAGAATCATTTGACGATCCACGAAGACAACTTCGTAGCCGTGTCTGTATTCTGATATGAGAAAGCTTCTTGAGACTCCTTAAACATGCTTTTACTCACCGCTGCTTGATCTGCTGGCCTACGCCACAGTACTCACTCGTCGGGTTGCCCTTGGAGTCGCGAAGAGACATCTTGTAAAGAGGCTCATCGATGAGTTTCCTGATCTCATCGTAGAGTCCAATCTGGTCGAGAACACGAGAACCATTGGGCAAAATGCCGATACTTGCGCCCACCTGGGGGGCCATCTCTCGATACCCCTCGAGAATGAGATAGTTGATCCCCACGCGCTCGAGCAGGTTCGCCAGCGTCAAGCCAGCTATCCCGCCGCCGGCGATCAGAACCGTAAAGTCCTTGGAAGGCATGACGACTAGAAAATGGTGTCAGTTTTTTCTAACTTCAAATTCGATCAGTAAATTGCGTTGAATCAAGTTATTCGCTGAGTAGAGTGTAAAGCCTTTCTTCCAAATTGGTGAAATCGGCGGGCTCCCGGCAGCTCGTTATATACAATAAATTTTTAACAGCTACATTGCGGACGTCATCAAAGCGCATTCAACCCGGATTGGCAATAACGACTCTTGACGTATTGTTCAACGACTTTGACGACGATAGTGGAGTTGAGAAGTCGAGGGAATTCTTGATTACAGCCTCAATGATCCAGGGCAGGCAGCTCGGAACCGAGGTGAAGCTTAAATACCATCGGACAAAACCCATCCAGATCGGCCCCACGTGGGAATGGAATAGTGGAATGGCACCCTTTCTAGTAACGGGAAAGTTATTTACTCACAATTTGTTTCTGATGTCGCGCCCCAATCGGGTTGTTGGAATTGAGGAAGTTTTGGGGGTACAGATTTGAACTTATCACCAGCAACACAACTCAAGCGTCTTCACCATCTCGCAAGTCAGCTAGCGCTGACAACGTCGGGCGTGCTTGGGGCCTTATGTAGCCGACTTCTGAGAGAAATGCAAGCAAAACCCACCTTGTGAGCGATCCCTCAAGTGTCACAAGTGGGTGTTACCAATGTCCCAATGACAGAAAAAACGAAGTCCGATAAGGCTCCTCATCTCCACCAGGATTCTCGGATCGGGACTTTGGCAAGCAGGATTTCCACCGCGGCGGCCGCCGACCTTGTTCCGAAAATGGATCGAACGGCAAATGAATTACACCAACGGACCAGTGAGCCTCAAACGAGTGGGTACTCTAACGGTCTTGACCTCCATTTTCTGCTTACGTCGTACGCATTGGCAAGGGTTGCTTGATTCTAGAGTCGCTCTAGACGCACCAAGACCCTGGAATATTGTGCGGCCATTCGAGGGAAGAAGGAGTAGGGACCCAAGCTGTCAGCGATGGTAACATTATGTTCGTACCATTGCAGAGCGGTGGCCGCGTGTGATGGCTGCTGATACGTCCGCCGCAGCGGGTATCCCTTGCACCCTGGGCACGGAGAACTGCCCATCACCAGTGGCCGGGCCGCCCCCCGGTAGGTAATTGCGGGCCGGGTCGTATGTTGACGGATTCTCGGGGAAGCCCCGCAATAGTTGAGGTTGCTACAGAGTCACTGCCAGTAGTCTGTACCGGCCGTATGTCACGCGTGTTAAGCTAGCTAGTAAATGCTCCCATTTGATGATAAGGCGTCTTGAAACCAGCTATGGAAGAATGGATTTGCTCCTAGTACCACAGGAAAGCATGATTATTTACAGGAACTCATTCTAGTCCTTAGAACTTGAGGCGATATGACAAGACTGTCCGTGGCTCTTTAGCGGATCGAACTTGACTCAGAGATGTACTTGTCAATTACTTCGAAAATCGAAATAGATATCCAGCCGCAGATCTGCGGGTGTATCCGTATGAGCATATCCAGTCTCGGACAGTCGGGGTGCGACGAGACTTGGCACTACTACACATACCTGCAAAGGCAAACTGAAATACCTTAGTAGAGCCTTTTTGATAGAGTGGAGTGACTAATCAAATACCAGTCTAGATATGCTCCTGCGTACAGGTGCCGGCACTTCTACTCCCAAGACTCCGGTGGGTTTCCCCGCGTTCATATTGATAGTCTAGCTTCTCCCGCATACATGTAAACTTAGAACTACGTATTCAACGACCCACTGTGCGCTTGTACAATGCCACGCCAGAGAGATTCGAAGTAGGGCAATGAGGAGAAGAGGTCGAACAATCCGGATACTAAGCCTCGTTATCGTGAGTCGAGAATTCTAGCATATCATTCGGTGCGGGTGGTCATTGAGGCTGTATAGAGTGACAGAAATTTTCAGCCAAAAGCAATGTGTCAAATGTTTGAGTCTTGAATAAATTATCGAGCCATCAGCGTTCATTCTTTGTGCAAAAGTCGCAACCATGTTCAGACTCTTGCGGCAGTGAGGAGATAGAGTCTCATTGCAGCCAGCGATGTGCATCCCCGCAACTTTATGTGTTAGTTCCACATTTGCGCACCTCGCAAGGACCCCGATCAACCATTGTACGTGGAATAATTCCTTCGTCATTTCAGATCACATTCATTTGCTTGCAGCTTGGACATGCCGCGGCTGTGTTGTTTGTTCACAAATCGCTAGTCTAACCTATCTGACTGAGAGGAGAAGCTGCCTTCATTGGTCTGGTCATGCTCGCACCTGGCCCTCAACTCTGCTATCGCATTTCCTTAATCATCAAACTGATCTTAGCCGTTGATAGCCGCGCTCATGGCTATCTCTGAAGCAGTTGCAAAGATTACCAGCATGTAAGAATCCGCATAGTGCTCCTTTCTGGATAGTCATACTAACACTGGAAGCAGGGGGCACGTATATGGCTTGATGATAAAGGTTGACCCATCTCACAAAGACGTAGCAACGAAGATTCACTTTGATGAAAATGTGTCCAAGATGGCACTTGATATTTGACTCATTTACATATCTTACACAAGACTGTATACATCTTTAAAAGTATGGACAACAAGAAGGTTCAAGTTGGTATCAATAGGAAACGGATCTCCTACTAATGGTCCCGAATACGCCGTCACCTAGCAGATCTTCACGCAGCGGTAGGCGCATACGCAAAGAACTCCTTAACAGCGACACCGGCAAACTGCCCACCGCTTCCAGAGGCGGTCAAAACAGCCCTCAAAGCCTTGGTCGAAACAGTCGTGAAGCTGACCTCCTTGGGCGTATCCGAGACATCTGTCGGGAACGACGTGGCAGAGACAGCCTTCCACGAGGTGCCGTCCTGGTACTCGACCGTCCACGACTTGGGCGGCGCGACACCCACATTGGCACCGGCATCCTGATCAGCAAACAGCGCCAGCGCGACGCCGTTGAGCTCGACGGTGCTGTTCCAGGTCAAGGTAAGGGTGCTCGTCTCGGGGGATTGCTCGGCGTTGTACGAGGACCAGTAGTCAGGCGGCAGGGGCGCCTCCTCGACGCGGCCGTCGTTGATGGACTTGATCCAGTACTGGATGGGGGTCTCGCCCGCCGACGAAGCGACGGCCTTGGGCGCGATGTTACGCGTCGGCTCGGCGGCGGCGGCGGCGCGCTTGGTCTGGACCATCTTGTTAATGGCCGGCGGGGAGGCCGAGTCGTCCCAGGTGATCTTATCGATGGCGACGGAGCGGCGGAAGTGCGTGCCGCCCTCGGCGTCGCGGGTGTGGTAGGCCAGACCCCATTCGCCGTTGGAGAGCTGGTAGGCGCCCGGGTGGGAGGTGGTTGAGGAGACGATGTCGACGAAGACGCCGCGGAAAGTCCAGGGGCCGAGGGGAGACTCGGCGGTGCCGTAGGCGAGGCAGGCGTGGTAGCTCGTGGGCGTGCAGGGGGAGTCCGCGCCGGCGTTGTTGGCGGCGTAGAGCATGTAGTAGGTGCTGTTGCGCTTCATGAGCCAGGGGGCCTCGAAGAAGCCGGTGAGGGAGTCGACGTCGACGACGGAGCCCTTGATTGTCACCATGTCGGTGTCCAGCTCGTAGCCCTTGAGGTAGCCGAAGGTGCCGAAGTAGATGTAGACCTTGCCATTGTCGACGAGGACGGTCGGGTCAATGTTCTGGATGTTGTTGCCGGGGGAGGGGACCGTCTGAGAGATGATGGGACCGCTCGGGTGGGCGTCCTTGAAGGGGCCGAGTGGGCTGTCAGAGACGGCGACGCCGATGGCGAAGGGGTCCGACGCGGAGGTTGACTTTTGAGTGACGGGGCTGTACAAGTAGAACTTGCCATCCGGGCCCTGAACAATCTGACTGGCGTAGGCGGTGCCCTGGGCGGCCCAGGAAAAGATTGAGTTGGGCTGGGCAACGTCGCGGTGGAGGGTCCAGTCGGCGCCGGCCGGATCCGGATTCTTGGCCTCAAAGATTTGCCATTCGTTCATGACAAAGCCGTTCTCGTTGGGGCCGGCCTCGTCGCGGCCGGAGAGGATGTAGAGGGTGTCATTGACGACGAGCGGCGCCGGGTCGGCGGAGTAGACGGAGCTATCGGCGAGGATCGGGTTGCCGGTGGACTTGAAGGTGGTGGAGGTGGACTGCCGGCGGACCGGGATGAGGCCCGCGCTCAGGGGCTGGACCAGCAGCGAAGTCGCGAGACTCGCCCACACGAGGTTGTTGAACATGGTTGAGATGGCGCACACGAATGGGTAACGAATGGAAGGGAAGTAAGCAGCGAGAGACAAAAGAATGGAAGAATCACACAGTGATTCGTAGAGTTGACTGACAGTTCGAGTGAAACTAGAGAGAGTTCCCAGGATCAGGTAGGTCTGCTTATACTTAAGAAAAGTTATTAAGACACAGTTTGAGAGTCTCTGTCATGAATAACCTTAGTTGAGCGCATCCACTCTTTCTGCTTCCCCTGGAATTTCGTGAGTGACACGAATAAATTGGCTTTGCGCCAGATCGTCCGCTAAAACCCCCAAGCGACCTCGTACTTTTGCTGCCCCCCTTAACATGGCACAACCGGGGTGTCCATGAGAACGACCGAGTCAATTCATTATTCTCCTTCTCGAAGAACTTTAACAGAGTCAATTAGGTAACCGTCGTCTCGCTCTCGCATCCTTTACGTACTGGGTTAATTACCTGCTCTATTATCCCACTTGATTTCATCATTTCAGTCTGTATCCCACCCGGCTCAACTTCTTTAAAGAGTCTTGGAATTCAATCTCTGATAATCTACGTTGGTGCCGCGCAGCCGGCGTGAACCATGCGTGGATTTTGATTCTCCCGTTGGAAGGATGGAGCCTCAGTGGCATCAAATGTCACTCTCTATTTCCGGCCCAATCAAGATGAGACCAGGCGACTTTGAGGGTTGCATTCAACGGTCGATGGGCTGTTGGTAACTTGGTACCCCGCGTTAAACCCAGCTAGTTTCTTGCGCTAGAAGGAGGGATACGGGCTTGGTTCGATGCTTAATCACATCTAGCATCCTTTGACCTTCCAAGTTGAGGTTATCCAGAGAGGAAAAGGTGTGTGACTTCAAGGTAAGCGCACATCACAATTCCTAAATGCTTGAAGTCGCTGGGAAGAGTCGGATCAGCCGCCCGATCCTGTGTCGCACTCGGGCGTTTGTCCCGGAGGAGTTATCCACAGATTATGAGCCAAAAGCGACGTGTGAGAGCCTGTCCCATCTGATCTTGTCAAGACAAAGAGGTTTTTGGTGAAGCTCCGTTCCGCATCTGTACAGGTGTGATCGGGCACGATGCCGGACACGAGGTGGCATCGCCATCTACCTAGAGTATGCATCTTGGGTTGCAGTTGAATCGTTCGCCTCAATGAACCCCTCAGTTCACGGCAGGCGAAAGCATCATCAATAACGTAACCGAGTTGCCTTAAGCCATCATGTTGGACACATTATATAAGAGCAAGTTCATTCGAACCTGCAAGTTGGCCTTCAGATCTGTAGTCGATAGGTCTCACTCAACCGCCCAGGTTGCCACTTCTGCCACGATGGTCTCCTTTCTCGGCAAACTCGTGTCTGCCGGCCTCTTCATCACGGGTGTCCTCTCCCAAGACAACCTAGGCCTCAGCAGCGGATACATCACCCTCGCAACAAAGAACTTCAACCTCCAACTCGTCAAGAACGCCCAAGTCCTAGCCTCCCTCAAACCCGCCGGCGACACCTTTGACTTCCTCCCGCTGGACTACCTCTCCCTCCGCGCCCGCAACGGCCAGTACCACTGGGGCGACATCACCTACCGCTATCGTCAATCCGGCACAACAGCCTGGACAAACGGCGACTCCGCCGCGGCCCGCCAGCCCGTCACCACCATCGCCCCGGCCACCGGCATCCTTGCCTCCTCCCGTCTCGGCCCCACCCTCCCCTCCGGCAGCCCGCTCAACATCACCCGAGAATGGCTCGATGTCTCCGGCGACCTCGGCTTGCGCTTCACGCTCCAGAACTCGGGCTCTTCGGCCATCGAGATTGGTAGCCTTGGCTTCCCGGCCGAATTCAACAGCATCTTCACGAACCGCTACGCCGCCGACATGCAGCGCGTCTGCTCCCTCTCGGATCCCTACGTCGGCATGCACGCCGGCCAGATCCGCGTGGCGCCCACCCGCGGCACCGGCGCCGCTCTCGTTGTCACCCCGCTGGGCGACACACCCCTTGAGGCCTACCGCAACCTCGCCGAGCGCAGCTACGAGGGAACCTACTACGGCAGCCAGACGTTTGAAGGCTTCTACGAGTGGCAGGTCCTCACAAAGGCCTGGGCCGAGAATGAGTGGCGTTCTCAAACACCATGGAACGTTCCCTCGTCCAGGACCCTTCAACCAGGCCAGTCACTCCAGTTTGGAGTCCGCTTCTCCGTCGCAAAGGGCGGCGTCCGGGAGCTTGATGCCACCGTCCGTGGTACCGGAACGCCCACCGCCGTCGGCGTGCCGGGCTACATCGTCCCACGCGGCGAGCCAGCGCAGCTCTTCCTCCAATACGCCCAGTCCACAGTCCAATCCATCGCATCGGAACCAGCCGGCGCCTTAACGGTCACCCTTGTCTCGGCGGGAAGATACACAGTCACCCCCTCAACGACAGCCTGGGGCCGCGTCCGCCTCACCGTGACCTACGCCGACGGCAAGCTCCAAACAATCCACTACTACGTGACCAAACCATCCACCGAGGCCGTCGCCAGCCTTGGCAAGTTCCTCACCACGGCGCAATACTTCACCGACACATCAGACCCCTTTGGCCGCGCGCCGTCGGTGATGACATACGACTACGAGACCAAATCCATCGTCACACAAGACTCCCGCGCATGGGTCGCCGGCCTCAGCGACGAAGCCGGCGCAGGCTCGTACCTCTCCGCCTTCATGAAGCAAGCCGTCCAACCAAACGCGGACGAGGTGACCAAGCTCGAAGCCTTTGTCGACCGCGTCCTCTGGAAGACGATCCAGACCGCCGACTTCGCCGTCCGCAAAGCAATCTTCTTCTACGAGCCCGCCGCCGTGCCGGGGTACGCCTACTCCACCTCCATCGACTGGACCTCCTGGACCTCCTGGAACAAGGCCGCCGCCTACTCCATTGACCGCGCTTATAACTACGTCCACGTCGCGGGCGCTTACTGGTCGCTCTACCGCGTCGGACGGGCTTACCCGGCGCTTCTTAAGACGCACGCGTGGGACTGGTATTTGAACCAGGCATATGAGACGGTCATGCGGGCGATGAAGGGGGACGTCGGGTATAACCGCGTCGGGCTTATGGGGGAGACGGTGTTTGGCGAGATCCTGGCCGATTTGGGACGCGAGGGGCAGACGACTAAGGCGAGCGCTTTGTCTGCTGCCATGAAGTCGCGGGCGGCGCAGTGGGATACGGAGGAGGTGCCGTTTGGGAGTGAGATGGCGTGGGATTCGACTGGGCAGGAGGGTGTTTACTACTGGGCAAAGTGAGTTTCTCGGTCCTTTGAATTTTCCCACGGCAGAACCCCCTCAAGGCTTTCGAGGCGTGGGACAGTTACAAGTTCGCTTGGGAACATTGGCTAACAGATATCAAAGGTACTTTGGCTACACCAACACGGCGACAAAATCCGTCAACAGCGTCCTCGGCTTCATGCCAACCGTCCCTCACTGGGGCTGGAACGGCAACGCTCGCCGCTACTGGGACAACATGTAAGTCGTTATTCATCCCCAAATCCTTCAACTCCACCCCCCTTCCCTTCACCACGAGCCTCTCTCTCAACAATGGACTTTGACATCTAACAACCAACCCACCAGCTACGGAGGCAAACTCCGCCGCATCGAACGTCAAATCCACCACTACGGCTCCGGCCTGAACGCCCTCGTCCTCCTCTCCGCCTTCCGCTCCAGCCCGACAGACACCTACCTCCTCCGCACAGGCTACGGCGGCACCACGGGACCCCTCTCCAACATCAACCAAGACGGCTTCGCCGCTGCCTCGTTCCACAGCTGGCCCGACACGCTGAAATGGGACGGCATCAGCGGCGACTACGGTCCCAACTTTTTAGGTCTTGCGTTGGGATCGGGTACGTACGTCGTGCAGGATTCCGAGCTCGGCGTGTTGGCGTTTGGAGGTGTCGTCACGGCTGGCGGAGGTGGTTCAGGGGCGGTGAGCGTTACGACCAAGGACGCGGTCAGGAGGAAGGTGTTTATCGGGCCTTTGGGTGTGCTTGTGAGTGTCGATGCTGGGATTATCCAGGACTTCACGTTTACGGCTTCTTCGAAGAGTGTTTCTGTCACGTTGGCGCAGTTGGATGGTGTCCCGAAGGCTGCGAGCGCGGTTGTTTGGTTGGAGAGTACGACTGGGACTGGCGCGTTCAAGGTTACGACATCGGGGATCGCGCAGGCGAGGGGCGGGTGGTCTGTTCCTCTCTCGGGGAGCAGCGTAGCGGTTCAGATTGGGCCTGCGTAGGCTTGTCTAGAAGGTTGTCGTGTTCGGGGATGAGACGTGTTTGATTTGTTTATATCTTCTCTTCTTCCTAGGACGCCAGTGAGAGCTGACGACTTGCGACAATAGTCCCATCTCGTTCTAACCATCTATAAAGTCTTCTAAACCAAGCTCAGTGCCTCTATTCCGACATAATTTAACCCCCCCCCCCCCCCCTCCCTCCCTCCCATCATAATCCCTCTCGCATCTCACATACCACCACAACCCTCACAACCCCTTCTCCAAAACCTCAAACCACAAATCATCCCTCAACGCAACACCCCCAACCATCTCCTTGTACGGAAACTCCCTCCTCTCCCCAGTCTTCACATACCCCCTCCTCTCATACCACGCAATCAGTTCCCCCCTCATCCAAAGCACACACATCTCCATCCTCGCCACTCCCCATTCCCGCTTCGCATACCCCTCCGCAAACTCCAACACCCGCCTCCCCACCCCGCCAGCCTGCCGCTCAGGCGAGACGGCAAAGAGGCCGAAATACGCTACTCGGGGATCCTGTTTACTGCGTACGATTTCGCAGCATGCCAGCGGGGTGGTCGGCTTCTCGGTGACGGCGTCGTCGGCGGAGTCATCGGTGACGATGAGAACCGCGCCCTCGGGCTCGGTGATCTTGGCGAGCAGGCCGCGCTCGTCGATGCGTTGGTCTGCGACTAGGTCCGCTTCCGTCGTCCAGCCTTTGCGGGAGAATTCGCCGCGGTAGGCGGAGCGGATTAAGGGGAGGAGGGTGGGGACGTCGGAGGGTGTGGCGGGGCGGAAGGAGAGGGGTGTTTGGGGGGTTGAGACTGTCATTGTGGAGGTGGTTATGACGGGCGGTATTGGTGTATAAGATTGTCGTTGTTCTTGTGTTGCGATGGTTGGTTGTAAGAATTGGGGAGTTGTGGTGTGTGGTGATGCGTGATTTTACCCCTGAGTAGAGTCCGTATCGTGAGATGCTCGAATGTCTTGCGGACGAGGTCTGAGAGTTGATTTGTCTTGATCTTACAGGGAGATTGAATAATTGAGTGAGTTCCAATATGATAAGTCAAATCTGCCAGAAAATGTCATCTGAGATCGTGAACATCACAGAATCTAAATACAACAACCACTCGCCGGCTTGTCACCCCAGAACCCACCGAACCGCCACACCGGGGCATCTTCAAGAAAATTTCCCTCAGTCCAGTGTCTAGTGTTGTTGACCCACGCCTTTCCATGTACCGAATCCCCACAGGGTCATGTCATCCGCGGTCTTTGACCACCCCCAAATCCACAGGCTTAGGACAGAGATAATCTCCAAAATAGATGAGCATATAGACGCTGATTGGTCTAAACTCAACATCCAATCAGTAGCCCTGTTCAAGTCGGAGACCAAGCAGGTGCAAAACAGAGGTGGAGCATCGAGTCGTGCAAGGGCGCCGTTAACTTGACATATTTTTGACATGTTCGACATGGCCATTGTTCTCAGATGGGCCCCACCGAACCGGCTGCCACGTACGAATCCGCGCCGCCAAGATTGCATCTCCCGCCGCCCTTGAGATCCGGACTATCAGACGTGCCTAAATCGCCTTCCTCAATCGACTCCAACTGGAGCCTTGAAAGCCAACAGTCCCATGTAGGCCGAACGCTCCCAACTCACATGAATGAAGAAAGCCGTTGACCCATCCACACAAGCCAAGCGATCTTTCAATCATCCAACCACCACCTGACCGTATCGCAACCCAGGAACATCGCTGTAGTCTGATAGTCATCAGATGAACTTACTCAGACTCACAGACGTGCAAAAACCACTACAAGGATCAAAGCTCGAAAAATGTCTCAGAAACTCACAAAGTGCCCGGGCAGAAATAGATAGTAAACGGTAATGCGCGCCATGCGGGGTTAACTGTTCCAGGCGTGGTATTATCGTCAGAGACATCTACCTTACATCAAGGGTATCAATACAAGCACACGGAAAGCAGAAACAGAGAAGAAAAAAAAGATGCAATGCTATGCTATGCCATGCTGCGTCATACCGCGTAAAATGCGCTCTCTTCCTCGCCATCATTCCCAACTCTTCTCTCAGACTTCTTTCCGTTTTGCCTTTTAGACACTCCCAAATCTGCCTTCACTTTTTCACCTTGGGCGAAAGCACCTTGACGCCCTGCGCGCTATCCCACACACTGGCACTCACCCTCGCAGGGATCTTGCGCCCCCTCAACCTCTGATCAATCAACCACAACCCAACCACGAACTCAGCCTTGCCCAGCATCCCCCGATGGCTCCGGTCCACGGCGTCCCACACCTCAGCCAGCTCCTCCTGCGGCAGCCGCGAACGCCGCCAGACCTCGCGCGCCACCACGTCCACCACGCAGTCAGCTGCGTCATGAGGCAGCGGGCTGCCGCCGAGGCTTTGAATCGTCAAGCCCGTGGTTGAAGCAGAGTCAACGAGCAGCACGCCGCGGTTGCTCGCCCACACCGCCTCGTACCGCCTGCGTTCGCGGACCGTAATCTCGTCTCGCCATCGCCGTCGCGCGCCCTCCTTGTGGGAGTGCTTGTTGCTGGCGCGCTGGTGCTTCTTCTTGCGGATCTCGTCCTCGTCGTCCGACTTCGACGGCGGCTGGCGGAGGGTCTGTCGCATGCGTGGTGACTTTGTGCGGTTAGGTAACTGGGGCGGAGATAGCGTAGAGTTGCCCGTATTTGAGGGTGTCAAGCGGGCCGCGGCGAGGGATCCGGCCATGATCGCGTTGGACAGAGAATTCAGCGGTAGACTTGTAGTCGACGAGGCGGGCGTGCGACGCGGAGTTGTTCGGCTTGGTGAGCTGTTTGCTGATGAGCGGCCGGGGGTGCTGTGCGTAGAGTGTGTCTGATGAGCCGTCGAGCGAGATGGCACGTATTCGGGAACGGCGGTCTGGTTTGACTCTGCCGAAACAAACGTGTCGTTAGAAGAGCTTGTATCAGCAGTCGACGGCCTTGGCCCAGATTCTGGCCGACGGAACGGCTCCTGGAGGTGACCATGTCCATAAACCGATGCCATACTCCGAGGCTTCTTCAATGGAGGAGGCTCCCGCTCCTTTGATTTCGTACCACGCGGCTGAGGTGGTGTGGGCGGCTGCAACTTGCTCTTTGACACCGGTCTCTTCAGCTCAGGGGAAGCGATCCCGTCGTCTCTCCCGACAAAGGGCGGCGAGACAGGTTCAACCGGCTTGGCCTTGGTCCGCGACCTCCTTGGTTCCGGCGTCGTAGGGGGCTGCGCGGTCTTGGGCTCCGGCATGAGCGTTTGGGTAATAGGCACCCTCGTGAGCTCCGACCTTGACCGCACTTCCGGGGCTTCTGAAGCGTTGGATGACATGTTGACAGTGGTCTCTGGCTCCCTGCCACGCGGCAAATGCTCCAACACAGTCTGCCTGTGCACAGCCTTGGCCGGCGACAGAACAGGTTTCGCAGGCGACGACTTGAGCGTGGGTTTCCTCGCCTGCGGCGTGACATCCCCCCTGGCCTCCTCCTTTTCGACAACCATATTCGGCGTAACAGGCCTTGGCTTGACCTTGGGTGTCGTCCTCGGCACTGCCGGCCTCCGCTCTCCTTCACCGGCCTCCTCCTCAACGATACCCATCCTCGCCGCCTTGGCACGGGCAAGACTCAACTCCCTCTCGGGCGTCAACGGCCGAACCTTGGGCCTGGCCGCAACATCCCCGCCGCTCTTCTTCACAGGATCAACATCCTCCCCGCCCCCTCGCTCAAACATGCTTATCAAATGACCCGTGGCGGGGATGGATGTCGTATCCGGCAAATCCAGGCTGCTCACCACGCTCTCCGTCTCCCCGCCGCCGCTGCCGCGCCTGTTTCTCCTCGCCAGCTGCATCTGCTGTAACTGATTCATCTGCGCGGGCGTCAGCGCGGATGCGGCGGGACTTGCGTGCGGCTGCGGACTGGGCGATGCGCTTCGCGAGGCGGCTAGCGTGGCGGCGATGTAGCTCGGGCTTTTTGGGTCGAGCCGCGTCGTGTGCGGCGTGAGGTGGGATGTCGTCGACGAGGCTGCGGGACTTGAGGCGAGGAAATTGGAGAGACGGTCTCGCATGTCGGATGTGCCATCGCGACCGAAGCGGCTGTCGCCTGGGGTCGTTGCCAGGCTCGCGCCCGTGTGCTGGCGCTGTATTGGGCTTGTGCTCGTGCTTCGGTCGTAGTTTGACGCGGTGGAGGCGGCGATGAGGCTCGCGCCGCGGCGACGGGTGATGTTGCTGGCATTTGGTGTGGGTTTTGGGGGCGGGATGGGCTTCGGTTTCGTCTTGTTGAAGGCGAGGTTCGCGCCCTTTAGAGCTGCGGCTGCGTCGGAGGCACCGCCCGACGGTGGGTGATGGTGGTGGTTGTGGTTGTGGTGGGTGTTCATCATCATGGCGATGGACGACCGCGGGATGGTATTGTAGTGGAGGACGGCAGCATCGGAGACCTATTGAGATGCCGTCGGGGTGTTGGTCGATCAACAGAGCAAGGATGTTTCTGTCATCCTGGGAGCTTCGGCTTCGTCGCGGATAGTCTAGGTGGTTGAATTATGGGCGTACGGAAGATGGGTAGATTCGAGCAAAGAAAGTACAGGAGGGGTCGGGTGATCGTCGTCAGGATTGGATAAAGGCGTGCGGCTGAGATTGAGGTAAAGTAAGATCCCTAGGAAGCGAGGCAGATAGGAGTCGAGTTGAAGAAAGAGGAAAAAGGAAAGCTGTACAGAGATGAAGACGAATAAAGACAAGGTGGTAATATTACGGATACCAATGGCACAAGGTACTAATTTACTCGGCTGCGCGGCGCAGAAGTGGAAACGACACCTGCCACCTGCACCAGCATGGTAGGTACGGTGTACCGCGGCGTTGCGGCTGAGCTCCAGCTTCCTGCGGAGATGCGCACCGCGCCCAATGGTTCAATTTTTTGGGGGGAGTTGCAGGGAGTCCAGTCAGCAACAGAAAACAGAAAACACAAGACGCAGAAAAAAAGATGGAACGAACGGGTGGCCGGGCGACCTTTCGGTCAGGCTTCTCATCCCCGGAAATCCGTCCATCTCAACTTCTCAAGTAAGGTACCTTGCATCGTAGGTATCCACCTTCTCCGAGGCCGTCGGGTGTGTTCACGTCCGCCCGTGGGGTTTCCTCCCCCAAGAAAGCTTCACTTGCTGTCTGTACGCAGTATATGGACAGAAACTCCATACCTGAGTGGCCTGACTAGATCCGCGAGTCAATGATCTAGACTTACTAGCACGTTGTTACAAGGTATTGGGGAAATGACGCATCTGGGGGAACATCCTCTCAGTACCTTAATTAACAAGACGCAACCACTAAGCACCACCAAGGAAAACGGACGTAGATCTCGACATCACCACCGTCATAGCGGATCTACACACACCATGGCCCTGGCTAGATGCTCATCCTTCCCAGTAAACCATTTAATAAAGTAGTCCGCTGGCACCGGATGGACGGGAGCGGACGGGAGTCATTTAGTTCTGGCCTCTCACTGCTTTTGCTGGTTGATAGCTTCTCCTCGCTCACTTTACTTTCCTTAGCTCCCGCGTCCCGGACGTGCCGCCGCCCACCGGCCATCTCAGTCTTACACCACCTCAGCTCACCCACAACTCACAGCACCAATCGATACAAACGCCGGAACTCGCGGCTTTTGCTGATCAGGGTGGCATCATATTCCTACCCGATTTCATTTGGACGTCACGAGGAGCACATTTCACGTCTAGACCGGACACGATAATGATGATAATGTACGCATCACTGCTTTTTGTTTTTACTACACTACGAAAAGATTCCTATGTATCCCTTGAGGCTGAAAAGCGCGTGGAAGAAAGACCAAGACGCAAAAAGGTTTGACCAAGCAAACGAAGACAAAGATGTACGCTCATAATCCTCGCAAGGGGGTTGGCGTTGGGAAAGGGTATCACCCCATCCAGAAGTACCGACCGCCTCGAGAAACCAAAACTCCAATTCTTTCCACTTGCTTGCAATGACCAAGGAAAACAAGACGTGGTATACCCAGATTCGAGGGTAGCTGGAACGTGTTCCGACAAAGAGAAACAAAACAACAGTTGTCGTCAGAGCTGTCGATGGGTCCAGGTGGCCATGTCATAACATGAATCACAAGGATCCCAAATGCCTCGCGGCTCGGCTGCCAGTATGCACAGAGAAGGAAGAAAATCACAATGGCCACCCTTCCAATTCCTCCTCTCAACATTCCACCAAGCAAAACCGACCGAGATATAAACGACACGGGGAAAGAAGCGAAGGGCATCCATGGACACCAAGATCCTCGACCAATTATTTTCTTTGCCAAAGAAGAAAAAAAGGCATGTTCGTCATGAGCGAGTAGCAAGTGCATCGTTCAGACATGAGGCATAATCATCCGACGTTATCATCAGGCTGCAAAAAGTCCGCAGCCGGCGCACCAAGATGAAGTAACAGAACGAGCAATGGATTAGGCAGCGAATTCCCACGCTCAGTATCCATCCTCGTCTGTCCACTCGCTGCCTGAGATGATGCGGCCCTCGCCGTCACCGTAGGCATGTCCAGCATGTCCACCAGGTGCCGTCATCGGGAACGGGCGCTGCCTCTTAGGATCGCTAGCCGGTGGCCGATATCCAGCTTCGGGTTCAAAGCGTTTGGTCCCGTTGCGGGCAGCTCGTACCTTGGCGTAGTATGTGTCGCTAGCATCCTGCTCGGGTTCGCTGGCGTCGTCATACGTCTCCCAGTTTTCTGAGCCCGTCACGTTACTCGATCCGTTGGATGAGTTGGAAATCTGACGGGGTGGAGGTGCTTGGGGATAAGCAGAAGGTGGATATTGGCGGATGGTTGAGGAGTGCGAAGACGGGTAGTCGTGTTGGGAGGATCCCTGGGAGTGATGAGAGCTCTGGGAAGCGTACGACGCGTGCGAGTTGTGGGAAGCGTGAGAAGTGTGCGAGAGGGTGGAGTTGGCTCGCATCAGCCGAGGCTGCTGGCAATCCTCGTCGTAGGGATCCTCAAGTTCAACCTGGCGGACGATGCTCGCGCCCAACCCTACTGACTTGTAAGGATTGACGGGAGTCTCCAGCTCGATCGTGCTGAGGTCGCGCATCTTGGGCGGAGGGGCACGCATTTGGTGATTACCACCTCGGATCGTCGCATAGGCGTCAATTCGCGACGCCGGTCGCTCCGGTTGTACTGGCGAGGTGTTGCCAAAGTTGCCATACTTGAGGTTGGTCAATGGGGGCCGAGCCGGGATCCTTGAGGGACTACCAGGCGGCCGGTTGAGAGTTTGCGCTCGCTCTCTCAAGCTGCCCATGGAAGATGCCGGTCTGGCAATCTCCTGGGCTTTTGCGTGAGCAGACACAGGTCTCGTTGATGGAGCCGCGCTGTTCATGTTGTTCGCGCTACGTTTGGTCGTAGGCGCGGGTGCTGGTGTTCTCACACCATTACGAGTGGGCGGTCTTGCGATGGACGTGGTGCTCTGCGCTCTACTGTGCCCTCTCGGCCTAGCTGCTGATTGAGGAGCGGCTCCTACGCCCGGTGTCTTGCATCGCGGGCCAGGTGCAGGCCGGTCCTCCGCCTCGAGCACATCCAAGTAGCGCTCACCGTGTACCGTGAATGGCCGCCCGTACTCGTCCTCGAATTGTTCGAGGATTCTACGCAACTCGACGGCAATCTTGGGTAGCTCCTTGGCGATGCGCTTGCGCATCTTCTCTTCTCTGAGAAGCTTGCCGGGATCGCGCTTCTCACCCTTCTGGCCACGCATCATCAGGCGAGAAGCGTCCTGACTTGAGGCGGCGAGCTCGTCGCGCTCACTGGTGAGGCTTCGGTGTCTTTCAACGAGCTCAAGCGTGGGGAGACGTTGTTCCTTGAGAACTTCCAGTCTTGCAATCTCTCGCTCGTGAGCCTCGAGGAGAGCATCGCTGTATACATCGGAAAAGGCGGGTGTGAACTCAAGCATCTCGTCTTCGGAAAGGTAGAGCGAGTCCCAGAGTTCCTGTAGCTTGAACCGCGCATCCTCGACGAACAGATGCAAGTTCTGCCTCTTCAGCTCGTTGAGGCGCACAAGCTCATCCTCGAACTCGTTGATTTGTCGCACGCCACAGCCTCGGTTGCTATTGAGAAACGCCTTCCTCTCTGCCATATCAACCTCCAACTTTTCCCAGAGGGCCTCGACTGCCGTGCGCAGGTCCTTGAGACGCTTCTCACGGTTCTTCTTCTCGTCCGAGAGTTTGTCGCGCTTCGCCTTGAGGCGTTCGATATCTTCCTCGTGCAGGCCCAACTGTTCGGGTGACTCGCGGTAGTACTTGACAATAGCACCGTCTGTTTGAGCCTGAGGGGTGCCCAGCTCGGCCCAAAGTTGAATGGTGTGCTCGCAAAGGGCCTTAACCGTCGCGACGCGGCGTGTGTACTCTTCATAGACTCTCGTAAACTCATGATCGAGCTTGTCCACGTAGGACGGCGATAGGTCGAAGTTGGGAGGGACGGATTGGTTCGGGCCCGTGGGCGGCAGGGGAATCTTAACGAAGGTGGGTTCAAGATGTGACGAGTATGATTCGAGTGCTTCGACAAGCTCTGGATGGCTTGTTAGTACACCACCTTATTTGGCATCTTCCGGCTTTATGGCCAACTCACTCTTGACTTGTTCGAAACGCTCCTTATGCAGTCTACTGACTTGCTTATGCTTCTCCTTGAGGCCCTGCAAACATCGGGTCAGGGGGTAGGTAATTCGTATATCGTCGCTGCGGTCTCGGCGTGCGCGGTTGTCGTCGAGGGATGCCTCCATCTGCTGTATCGTGGTAATTATGCGCTCGGCTTCATCAATCATTTCCTCCTTTTCGTTCGTGACAAGGTTCACCTGGTCGGTAAGAGCCTTGGAAAGCGCCTCGAAGAGCTATGGGCGATTGTCAGCACGAACTGGAGAAGGGAAGTGAGCTGAGAGAAGCGTACGTCTTCCTCGCGCTTTTCGCGATCATGGTTCGGAACGCCGATCTCATCGAATAAACCGTGCAATTGGCCGATGATGGTATTGACCTGTTGGGACAGGTAACTCGTGTCCATGGTGGATTAAACAGGCCAAACTGAAAGCCAAAAGAAGGTGAGGATAAGAGAAAAGGCGGTATGGTTCGGGGAATTGATTGTGATTAAGGTAAGTGCGGTAAGGCGTGCAGGTCGTGGGGGTAAAAGAGTGGGCGCAGCGCAAAGGCTGAGTGTTGATGCTATTCACGGTGGCAATGAGGCCAGTGCGGGTGCGGCAAGGCAGTCGATTTGTTTACTTTCTCTGCGGTACCTGGGATGCGGTTGCGACGGGGACTAGCTAAGTAGGAAGCGAATGGTCACCGAGAGTATTGCGGCGTATAGTGCATCGTCCAGCAGGAAAAAGTCGTCCAAGAGAGAGGAGTAGTAGAATGTAGCTGCGTTTGAAATCTGCAGTCTCCTTGGATCTGTGAAGCCGAAGAGATTTGTCTGAGACTGCCCGATCTGTGTTTCTCCCAAGTTGTTGATGGCCGATGGGATCTTTTTTTTCCGGAGGGATGGATGGCGGAGGGCGGAGGTTGGGGAAAGTGGAAAGTGGGAGAAAGAGGATGGGAGGAAACAACCAGACAAGAAGGGGCAAGTCGACAAAGATGCGACGGGAAGGTGCCACTTGATGAATTGAATTCACGGTCAGGAGGGAAGGAAAGACCTGGGATCTCATGGGAAGGAGGTGGCCGGGAATGTCGTGAGAAACGGGTCCTCAGTTTTCCTGTTTGGGTTCGCGTGGTGGGGCACGTATCCACGGCAACGGGGTCGACTCTCAGCAGGCAAGGGTTACAGTGCGTGAGTGCCTTTTTTCGTGGTGGGTTTCAGGAAAGAGCTACCCCGCCATTGGCTACCTTCGGTCCATTCACGAATCACGATGCGCTCATGCTCTGTCTGCACTTCAGCTGCCTGCAGCTTCGAGACAGGGGTAGGTGAGCAGAGATACGTACCTGTTGCCGGGGTTCCAATTGCTTTAGTGCTACGCGGGTGGGTCTCTCGCTTGCTGTCAGCTCAGCCCATTAGCCAATCTTAGCTAAGCACGCTTAATCACTTGCACCTCGTCAACCCAACATTTGTCCCGATGTCCTGGCAGCTGCCTCAAGTCTTCTATTGAAACGTTGGCCACCTCAACGGCCACTTCATATGTGAACAAGATAATGTTACATATATATCCTTCTCTCAAGACTAGAATGTCCCAAGATCTCAAGCGTACCTGTTGAGTTGTGATAATGATGTTGGTCGGTTGGTCTATCTTACTGCAACTGCAAGCAGCGGACGATCAAACACACGCCGCTCTGCGCAAACAAATCACCCGCAGCTCTAGTCGCGCATCGGCAACCCGCTTTGTTTACTTTGCTGCATCGCATCGCATCGCATCGCCCCCAACGAATTCTCCAAGTCCGCGTCCTTTCTGCAAGTCATCCAGATGGTTGCTGGTTGCTGGTTGCTGCCCACAACAAAACATCAACCTTTTTTTTCCCTCTTTTTAAACTAACATCTTAGACTCCTGCTCTTTCGTACGTCGCACGTCTGCCTCGCATCACGCTAAAGTCATGCACACGACAACTCTCTTACACCAACAGCTCCATCACATTATCCACACCCGATTCCTTCATGCACCTCAACCTCGCAGCTTTCCCTCCGACTGGCCTCTCGCTACGAATAGACGTATCCAAGTCCAATGTCTCCAACAAAAAACTCCGTAGCAGGCCGAACGAAAATCAGGAAAATCGATCTGGCTCATCTCGGCTCTTTCCCATCCCTTGCTCGCCCCTCTCCCCTGCCACGCTGCTTTGCCCCATTTCTGCTGTGGGCATCTTCAGGCGCGTGCTCCAGCGGTGAGATGCAAACGCATCCTCTTCCAACCCCGGTCCGCCCATCGCTTCACCATGGTGACGGCCAACCCAACCTTGCTTTTCCTGGTTGTATCCGTACGAAGTGCGCATCAAATCGCAATCGCGGCGGTACGGACTTTATGCTTTCTTCTTTAATCTGATCTTCCCCCCTTATTCAGGTGACCATCTTCTCTTCCAGCCAAGTCCAGACCTACTCTCAGCCCGAATGGCTTCCAACTTCGTACGGAGTCGACTACGAATACATGGATAGCTGGGAAATACTGTACCCAAGCTCCCATCAGCTTTCCCCTCCTTGTTGCAAAGTCGTAATCGACTGCCCGGGAAACCATGAGTCTTGGGATGACAGTCCCATAATATCAGGCCCATGCTCCCTCTCCCTTTCCCAGCCTCCCCAGATTCGGACGAAATTCTTTGTAACCGACCCGTTCAGAGCCAAGTTTGATCTCCGCAACCATTGAGTTCGCTTCTCGCCGTCGCACTGCCCGGAACTGCACCAAGTATCCGTACTGCCCAAACCTGCTCTGATCCAATCCCAATCCAAGTTGAACACACACACGGCACAGGCCGTCCACTAGTAAGCTTCTGGGACCTGACCTGGTTCGGGGCATTTGTTACGCGCGCATTCTCGACCTTCTGCCCCTCCTCTCACCCTTGCTCTGCTGTGGCTGGTGGCTGGTAAATCCAATGGCCAGCCGCTAGCGTTCCTTGCCCTTGTCTTTTCCTCTGTCTCGGCGACGTCATCGTCGTCTTCTCTCAACCCAACTCAAGGCGCGGTTGCCCGGTGGACCTTGATGAAATCGTGATCCCGCTTGACAACCCTGCAGCTCAAACCAACCCGTGGCATTATCGCACTTCGCCATGGCCGAGAGATGGGATAATGTGCATGGCTTTCTGGTATAGCTTATGACCCGCACTCCAAGTGTATGCCTCCAGCCACCGGAGAACAATCAATTTTTGTTGTGTAATTCTCTGTACGTAAGAGCGTGACTTCAAGTTGTTGAGTCTGAACTTCTTGAGGAAATGCGCCTTCCTAAAAACAACTCAGGCGTACGAAGCGACACCCTGACCAAATAAGGTAGTCACCATGAGAGGTATCCTTCGATACGTTGGGCAAGGCGAAAATAGAGCGCAGCTGATTGACCATCGGGACTATTATACTTTACCAAAGTCGCCGGATAGCTAAACATCGAACAGGCATTTCAAGAATCACATTGCCTTACAATCGTACAACAATGATCAGTAGTCATTCTGTCGAGAATGTCATCCTTTAGTTCAGCCAATACGACAAAGTGCAACGATGACTGGGTAAAGACGTGGGTCTCGTCCGCCAAGCCTAACAAGGAAGGCGGATAGTGCTCCGTAGACTGCCTTCCGCATGTGACATGGGCGACGTTCTTTTCGCCAAGCCCTACGATCCTCTATGAAGACGAGTCGCTTAGGATCTGTTGGATTACGAGGCAGAAAAGGGGCCCTATTAGGTAGTTAGGTAGGGGTAGTAGGTAGGCAGTCTGGGCCCGTGCAGACGGACCCTTCTACCTACCTATACCCACTGAGGGATCGCGGGCTCTGCCCACGATCTTCCCCTCTTATATATATATAATAGACTTATATTAACTTATTAACCTAGTTATAACTAAAAGGCCTAACCTATTTACATATATATAAATACTAATTAGTAATTAAATTATATATATATTTTTATTATAAGTTAATAAGGATATAATTATAAAAAAGATAGTTTCGATTTACCTCGCTAGCTATTCTAACTTATTAACTTAGTTTTATTTATCTAATTAATAATAAATAGCTTAGTTTATATTACCTTAATTCTCTTTTATTATTACTAACTAATAATTAATTAACTAGTTATAAGTTATTAAGAGCGCGTTTTATTATATATAATTTTTTTTATTAAGACTATTATTATAAAAGAATTAATTACTTTATTATTATTATTAACCTCGTTTTTATTATTAATATTATTTTTATTAGTTTTATTATAATTATTAACTTCTTTTTAATTAAGCCGCTTATAAAAGAATTTATTTTAAATATATTATAACTAAGTATTATTTTAAACTAATAATAAGTAAAAAGAGATTAATTATTAAAAGATCGATTTAATAACTATTAGTGTATTAGTGCTTAATAATAGTAAGACCTTTGGAATTATAAATACGTTAATAACGAAGTTCTTATTAATAGCGAAGTGTTTTAAGATATTAAAAAAAAAAAGATCTTAATAGTAATAGTAATAGGGATCTGTTTTATATTATTAATAAATCTACCTCTTTTCAACTTAATAAAAGCTCTAAGACTAGATTAGTAAAAACGAGGTATAAAAAGTACTAAAAAGAATCACTAATTAATAGTTAATAGAATCCTCTATTTTTTATTAAAAATACGGTTATAAAAGGCCTTTTTTTATAACCTTTTACTAACTTTAATAACCTTCTATTTATATATTTTATTAAAGGAATAGATATTTAAATTAATAATAATAGCCCGCTTATTATTATTAAAACGATTATTATAACCGACTTATTACTCTTTTTAACTTAACTAACGTTATATTACGATTATAATATAATAATTATTTCTTATAATTATCCTTTACTATATAACTTATTTTATAAATATACTATAATAACTATTAACCCTGGTAATAAATAAAAATGGTCTAATAATTAGTTAATATTACTTCCGGCCTACTTATATTTTTAAATTATAAAACTATACTTAATTTTAATTTATTAATAAGACTACGTTAACTTAACTTAATAAGGCTTATTTAATATTATACCTACTTTTATTAATAATAAAAAGCTTAATACTTTTATTTTTTATATAATAGGATACTATTATTAAAACGGCTTAATAAGTAAAGAGTTATAAAAGGACTTTAAAACCGACTTTTAAAGCTAAGAAGTAGGGGACCTTTGAAGAATAAAAAGTACGATTTTTAAAAAGCTAAGAAACTTCTTTATAAATAACGGTATTAACTTAATAATTAAAGATCGTAATTAAATAATAAAAAGGATTACTAGCGCTCTTAATACTTAATACTTCCCTATTTAGATTTTTAAAGAGATTATAGTTTATTATAGTTATATTATATACTTTAATATATTATATTACGATCTTTATTTCTTTTACTTATTATTTTTATAAGTAATAAATACTAACGATCTTATTTAATAAGCTAGAGAAATAGTACGGGAATTTATATAACCCTAACTTATTTAATCTTAGTAGTTAAGATTCTAACTTTAGTCTTATTATTAACTAAATAACTTACTACCTTTTTAAAAAAAAGAAGTAAAAGAACTAAAAAATAAAGTTATTATTACTTGATAACAAAATCTATCTTATTAAATATTATATTTTAATATAAAAACTGAAAATAATATTATACTTAATATTTACTAATTAATTAACCTTACTAAGCTTTATAATAATAAAAATAAGTATAGTAATAAGAAGTATAATATTTTTAATAAGAAGCTTTAGATTTTTAAAGTACTATATTAATAAGTAAGAATTAGCAAACGATCCTATTTTAGTACTTTTCTAAATATACTTAAGAGAAGGGCGTTAACTTTTTATTTTAACTAACTTAATAATACTTTTAACCCGCTTAGTTTTAATATAATATACTAAAGGACTTAAGAATATTTTGAGTTACTTATGAGCTATTAAAACTACTTTACTAAGCTTTATAACCTCTACTAATACTCTATAGTTCATAAGAACCTAAGTAAGTCGAATTAATAAATTTTATAAGTACTAATTAATTATATTATAATTCTTTACGAGGCACTAGCTATTTAGGGATTTATTTTTAATATAAATAACTAACTTTCTTATTACGTAAGTAGTATATTAAAATATAAACTTATTATACTTAACCTAGTACTTACGTTTATTAATATTTATTACTAGCTTAGTACTTTAATTAATATTATAAAAAGAGAGCGTAACTATAATAAGTAGTAATAATATTGTAAAATAGTACTTATAATAAAAAGGTCCCCGCTACTTATTAAACTAACCGTACTTATAATAACTCTAATGAAACAACTTAATTTAATAAATAAAATTAATACGGCCATAGTATTATTAATAAAAAGTATTTTATTTATTATAAAACTAGCTATTAATTAACTAAGTACTTAGAGGAAGAGTAATATTAAGTATACTAAAAATATAAAAATAATAAAAAAAGAAATAAGAGATTGATACCGAGCTTATATTTATAATTCCTTACTTTTTATAAGGGAACTGCCCCTATTAATAATAACGACGATAATAATATTATAATTTAATACTTTAATAGCCTCGATTTTAATTATAAGGATAATTATAAAAATAAAATCTAAATCTTAATAATATACTTTATAACTATTATTAATAATAGAACCCTTATAAATATCCTCGTTACCTAGGTAATAAAATATAGCCTTATTAATATTACTTTTATTAATAAATTAACTAAGCTTATAGAACTAGCGACCTCTTTTTTATTAAATAGGAAGTACTTATTAGGAGACTTTTAAAGTATTATACTTAATATTAATACTATAGAATTCTTAACTATGGGCTACCCTTAACTCCTCGTATTATAATAATAACGACTTAAAATTATTTTTAATACTTCTAGAGCTAGCGAAGTAAGTATTTAATTTAATAATAACGAGCCCGTAAAGTCATTAAAATTTATAATTATTAGTACCCTATTTAATAATATTATTTTTTATATTTTATTAATTAATATTCCTTTTTTATATTACCTAAGGGATATAAATAAGCTAGGGGTAATATATATAATAAGCAAGCTACCTAGATAAGCGAGCTACCCACCCGATCGTAACTATATCACATTCGTAACTAAAAAGTAGCACTTAGAAAAGTAATTTAATTAAAACTATTTAGTATCCTCTTTTTAAATATTTTTTTAGTAATTTAATATATTTACGTATTATAACCGGTATTTTTATAAACGCTATATCGTCGTTAACTTATCTTAGTCCTTAGTTGACGATTATTACTTCGACGCGTTTCCTCCTTAATTTAAATTATTACCTCTTTTTATAACTAAAGGTCTTCCCTATCGGCTATTATAAGACTTCTTCCTTATCTAAGACGTATTTTCTTAGCCCTCTTACGTTAGTTAAATAAATTATTCTCTTTTTAAAGAATCTAATACTCTAATTTTAATAAAGTAATTTAGTATATAAATCCTTACGCCCTTTTTAATAAATACTTAATAACTTTAATAATCAAAATTAGGAAGCTATTTTAATAATAAGTAATTCGAGTTTTAATAAATTACGACTATAATAATACTTTTATTAGGTTATTTAATATTTAAAAAGTCTAGGCTAGTAATATTATTAAGAGGGATCCTAGAGGTATCGGAGTATATAACTTTACGTTAAGCTTAAATAATATACTCTTTATACTTAAAAGCATAAGCCCGGCTCCTCTAAATCCTCCCTAGATATTTCTTTTTATAATCGCTTACGTAAATACCCTATAAAACGCAAAAAAAAAGTCCTCTTTTATAATATAAGTATTACCCCGTCGCATCTTTTCTTTAATTTCTTAGCTATATACCGTTTTTAAAAGCCTAAAATATTTAATATTTAAGGGCTATAATAAATAAAACGAATAAGTTAGTATATAAAGGGTAATAATATTATTCTCTTTATAATATAACTCAAAATCCGTAAAATAATAACTTTTATATTTATTAATAATAAAGAAGCAATATCGACCTTTTATACGTAGTTTTATATACTTTTTAAAATATTTTACCTAATCTAGGCCTCTCTTATTTATTATCTAGCCGTTTTTAAATATTATAATAACCTAATTACGTAATAAACCGGATTTTATATACTAAGTAAAGAGGTAATATTTACTTATAATAATAATATATAATAAAACGCTATAGCTTAACGAGTTAATAGCCTAAATAACTATAACCTATTTATAATTACTAAGCTATATTATTTTTATATTTAAACGCTTTTTTATATTATAACGACTATTCTAGATGCAATCTAGCCTATTATAAAACTAGTTTTATTAAAGTTATAAATATCGGACTCTACGATACCGTATTTTATAATTATGTTTACTACGAAGCGAAACTATGCGTTTATTATATCTAAGTCTTCGTATTAAGCCCTTTTATAATCGTACTTATAAAAAAATTGCGTTTAGAGCTATAGTTAGTACTTAATAAAGTTAAAAACCTAGCGCTTCTTAGCGGAGGGTACGTTATAATTAGTAAGTAGTTAATTAGCTATATTTTCTATATTATTAATACGGGGAGGAAACGATTAGGAATCTAAGTTAAGAATATACTTAACTAGCTTCTCTTTTTTAAATATAGTTAATTTTTACGAGTTTAGTATAGTATTTTATTATATAAGTATACTTTTTAAACGGGTACTTAAGGTTTTAAGAGGGACTAAGTAGATCTTAGCTACTATTTAAATACTTAGTTTTAAGGTTTTTTTAATAGCTTAGATCGCTAAGTTTAACTAAGTTTCTTTAGTTTATAATATTATAGTTATATTATAGCGTTGTGTAAAATAAAAAGTAAAAAATAAAATAGTCGTAGTTAGGTAGGTAGCTCGCTTATCTAGGCAGCTCGCTTATTATATACGTTATACTTTATTAATATTAATAACTTATTAATTAAGGGGGATATTATAGTATTTATTATTTATAAATAAGAATACCCTTAGCTTTTATTCTTCAATAATAAAAAAGCTATTACTAATTACTTAATAAAGGGTAAATTACGCTACTTATATTAGCGCTTTAGCTACCCTTTAGTTTTTTATTTTTTAAAGCTACTTTAGTAATTTAGTAATAATATAAAGATCGTAGCCCTCGAGAGGCTTATAAAGGTCTATTAATAATACTAACTTAACGGTACTACCCCTAGCTAATTTCAATTTACTTTATAAAATAATTACGATTTTAATTATAAAATCGTAATTAACGTAATATATTTAATAAATTATAAGGGTACTAATTAACTAGTACTTTACGTTATCAATACTACTACTTCTTTTTAAGTAATAAAATTCTTTACGAATATAATTACGAAATATATATAAGAAGCTCTTTAGCTATATTAGATTAATATTTACCTTAGTCCGTTAGACTAAATTATTATAAATATGAGTAAGAACTTTAGTACTATAGAATTTAAATCTTTTATTAAATTTATATTTATTAAGGTTAAGGAAGTACTCGTTAAAGCTTATAATAATATTAATAAGGCTAAGAAATACTACGTAGTATTTAAAAACGTATATGATATTATTTAAAATAAGTACTTATGAACAAGCGCAAAGGCTATATTTTAAGCTATAATTTAAGTAGTTAACGATATAGTTAGCTTAAATAGCCTCGTTCTTATAGTCCTCGTTTTTAGAGCTTTTTTATATAGGGGTTTTTTTCCGGCTTTATAAGTATAAAAGATCGACCTTAACGGGATCACGCTTTTCAGGGAAATTATACGATATAGTATACTTTTTAATTATATAATATATATAATATATTCTAAGTACGCGCTTAACGTAATATAATAATTTTAATACGAAAATTACTATTTAATTCGGAATAGGTAAGCTATTCTATAGTAGCGCCGGTTAGAAAAGTTAATAATAAAGGTCGGCCGTAATAATTAGCTATAATAATTAGTTATAATAATTAGAGGCAGCCCTTAACTATAGAGGTTCTAAACTTTAATAATAATAAAGAGGTTTTTAAAAAAAGGGCTAAATAGGCTAATATTTACTATTTAGAGCTTATAAAAGTTCTTTTTATCCTTATCGCTTTTAATATTACTTAAAGCTACTCTCTATTTAAACTAAATAAGTTTACTAAATAAGTTAACTAAATAAATCTACTAAATAAATTTATTAAATAAACTTATTAATATATAAACTACTACCTCGATAAGAACCTACTCTCTTAGTATATAATTAATAATTAGTAAGCTAAAAATACTCATTAATAAGTTTACTTCTTTTAAACTAAGCGCCCTCTTCGGCTAGCTCAATACTATAGCTATTATAACTAATATAAATACGCCCGAGGATTAGTAAAGTATTTTTTAATAATATAGAATTTAGCTAAGTAATATTATAAGCGCCGTAAATAGCCGGGCTAGTATAAATATTAAGATTTAATATATTAATACTAATTTAGTTATAATAATTATAATAAACGGGCTAAAAATATATAGGGTTAGGGTAATAAGCTAGTACTTTAAACGGCTCTTATAAGACCCCCTAAGTAATAATAATACTTATATAAAAAAATAGATTATACTAAACTTAGTTATTTACGTAGGCTAGTACTAAGAGGTCCTATACGTATTAAAATAAGTAAAGCTCGCCCTATAAGCGGTTAGAAGCGGCAAAAGGTTAGGGGCTATTAATAAAAAAGAAATAATAATCGAGTCGGTTAATTACTATTTTAGTTAATAGTTAAGTATAGAGCGTATTATACCCAGTTTTCCCTAATATATAATACATAGTACGGCCCCGGCGGATTACTCTATCGGGGGGTCGGAGCTTTTTTCTTATATACTTTTAATAAATCTTTATTATTACTAAATATTACTTAATATATAGAAATAGTTAAAAAAGTAATAAAAAAAGTCCGCAGACTTTATATTAATAAGTAAGTAAACAAAGTACTAATTACTTAAAATAGACTAAATATCTCCTATACTATTAATTTATTATTATAATTAAATATTTAAATCTAGTAAGAAAATAAGGGATAAAAGGGCTTATTTAAGCTCGATTTAATAAATAGTACTACTTACGTAATAAAATTACTTTACGGCTTAATAAGCTTTTAAGCTATTATAATTAAACCTTAGTATTTAAAAAAGGTTAACCCCGAGCTACTAACTACGATAATAAAATACGTTAACTACTTACTAATCCTCATAATTAACTAGCTAATTAATAATAGCGCTACTATAAATAAAGTCCTTAATAAAATTATTATAATAATTAATAATAACCCTTTATTATAAAATAAGAAGATTAAAAAAACATTAATACGGCGCGGCTATAATAATACTTTTATAACTACGGCTTATTTTATAGTTAAAAAAAAAGTAAATCTTAAGCTAGTTACTAAGCTCCGTAATAAGAATATTATTACTATTTTAAGAGCACTTTTTATAGAATTTATTAATAAAGAGCTTTTAGGATTAGTAAAGAGAGGGGTAATTAAATTTATTTAACTTAGCCCTAAATATAAGGATATAACCCCCCGATAGAGCAATCTGCCGGGGCCGTACTATATATTACGTATTAGAGAAAACTAAGTATAATACGCTCTATACCTAACTATTAACTAAAATAGTAATTAACTGACTCGACTATTATCTCCTTTTTATTAATAGTTCCTAACCTTTTACTATTTATTTATAAAGCGAGCTTTATTTATTTTAACGTATATAGGACCTCTTAATACTAGTTTATATAAATAGCTAGGTTTAATATAATCTATTTTTTTATATAAGTATTATTACTACTTAGGGGGTCTTATAAGAGCTATTTAAGATGCTAGTTTATTACTTTAATTTTATATACCTCTAGCCCGTTTATTATAATTATTATAATTAAGTTAATATCGATATACTAAATTTTAATATTTATATTAGCCTAGTTATTTATAGTATTTATAATATTACTTAGCTAAATTCTATATTATTAAAAAGTACTTAACTAATCCTTAGGTATACTTACGTTAGTTATAATAGCTATAGCGTCGAGCTAGCTAAGGGTGCCTAACCCGAGACAAATAGACTTATTAATAAGTATTTTTAAGTTTTCGTTAAGGTAGTATTTTAACTAGCTAACCTCTTAACTAGTTATCTAACTAGCTATCTAGGTAGTAGTTTATATATTAATAAGTTTATTCAGTAAATTTATTTAGTAAGTTTATTTAGTAAATTTATTTAGTAAATTTATTTAGTAAATTTATTTAGTAAGTTTATTTAGTAAATTTATTTAGTAAATTTATTTAGTAATATTAATAAGTTTATTTAGTAAATTTATTTAGTAAGTTTATTTAGTAAATTTATTTAGTAAGTTTATTTAGTAAATTTATTTAGTAAGTTTATTTAGTAAATTTATTTAGTAAGTTTATTTAGTAAATTTATTTAGTAAATTTATTTAGTAAATTTATTTAGTAAATTTATTTAGTAAGTTTATTTAGTAAATTTATTTAGTAAATTTATTTAGTAAATTTATTTAGTAAATTTATTTAGTTTAGATAAAGAGTAGCTTTACGTAATATTAAAAGCGATAAGGATAAAAAAATCTTTATAAGCTTTAGTACGAAGAGTAGTAAATATTAGCTTATTTAGCCCTTTTTTTAAAAACTTCTATGTTATTATTAAAGTTTAGAACCTCTATAGTTCAGGGACGCTTTTAATTATTATAGCTAACTATTATAACTAACTATTATAGCTAACTATTACGGCCGACTTTTATTATTAACCTTTTTAATTAGTACTACTATAAAGTAGCTTACCTATCCTAAATTAAATAGCGGTTTTCGTATTAAAATTATTATATTACGTTAAGTACGTACTTAGGATATATTATGCGTATTATATAATTAAAAAGTCTAGTACGTATAGCTTTAATAAGGTAATACGGGATTTTTTTATAAAGAATATAAAAAGTAAATATTTATATAGAAGTGAGAATATATAAATATAGGGGACCCCCCGACGGAGCAATCCGCCGGGGCCGTACTATATATTACGTATTAAGGAAAACTAGGTATATTACGCTCTATACCTAATTACTAATTAAAATTAACCGACTTAACCGTTATCTTCTTTTTATTAATAGCTCCTAACCTTCCCCCGCCCGTCTAAAGGGCGAGCTATACCTACTCTAATATATATAAGACCTCTTAGTACTAGCCCGTATAAGTAATTAGATCCCGTATTATATACTCCTTCTTATTAAGGGTTAAGGGGCCCCTTATATATTCCTTTATATTTATAATATAGCCCGTATCGGAGGGATTTCTAGCTTTATAGAATATAATTTCTAAATTAGTATTAATATACTAAATCTTAACGTTTATATTAGCCCGGCTATTTATAGTATTTATATTATTACTTAGCTAAATTCCGTATTATTAAAAGGTATTTTATTAATCCTCGGGCGTACTTACGTTAGTTATAATAGCTATAGCGTCGAGCTAGCTAAAGAGGGCGCCTAGCCCGAGAGGGGTAAACTTATTAACGGGTATTTTTAAAGAGTTTTAGCTTATTAATTACTAATTATATACTAAGAGAGTAAGTTCTTATTAAAATAATAGTTTATATATTAATAAGTTTATTTAATAAATTTATTTAATAAATTTATTTAGTTTAAATAGAAAGTAGCTTTAGGTAATATTAGAAGCAATAAGGATAAAAAGAATCTTTACGAGCTTTAAATAATAAATATTAGCCTATTTAGTCCTTTTTTAAAAAACCTTTATATTATTATTAAAGTTTAAAACCTCTGTAGTTAAGGGCCGTCTCTAATTATTATAGCCGACTATTATAACTAATTATTATAGCCGACCTCTACTATCGACCTTTTTAGCTAGCGCTACTACGTAAGTATATTACTTAGCCTATTATTAATAAATAGCCGAAGAGGGTAGCTTACTTATCCCGAATTATATAGCGGTTTTTATATCGAAATTACTATATTACGTTAAGCGCGTGCTTGGGGTACATTGCGCGTATTATATAGTTAAAAAGTGTCCCGTATTATGTAATTTCTCTTAAAAGCGTAATCCCGTTAAGGTCGATCTTTTGCGCCTATAAAGCCGGAAAAAAACCACTATATATACGCCTATATATAAGCATAAAAACCTCCTACTAGAAAATTCTATTGCTTATTAATTATAATATAATTAATAAGCGTATACGTAAGTAAATGCGTAATCGTAATACGTAATTCTGTCTCGAGAGAATTCTAACTTATTTAGCTACTTTCCAGTACTTTCCATTGCTTACGTAAGCTTATGTAAGCAGTATTGCTTACATAATTAATACCTATAATAATCTATAGAAATCGTAGATTAATATAGTATATAGTTTGCTTACGTAATATTAATAATAAAGCGAATAATAAGGTAAACAAAGTTACCTTCGTAACACTCCCTCTTTTGCCTTATTAGCTATATTAAAATAGCTAACCAAGTACCCTAGAGTAAATTTCTAGTACCCTAGAATAGCTTTTTGGTACCCTAGAACAACTTTTTGGTACCCTAGAGTATTTTCCTTAAAATATTTATAAAAATATAAGGAAAATATATACCTATATTAGGGGTATAATATAGGTTAAATAGGGTTATTAGGATCGTTTAAGCCTATTAGCTTAATAAATTCTTTATATTTAACCCGAGGTAAGGGTTTTATTAACCCATCGGCAGGTATTATAATAAAAAGGAGATATTCCACTTTAATATTCCCTTTTTCTACTTCCTATTAAGTATAATAATAATATAGGGCAGTATGCTTAGTCCTTTAGTAGTATTTAGGATTATAAGCAAGAGATAATGCCCCATTATTATCGGTTTTAATAGTAATAGGTTTAATTTAATAACCTATTTCCGATAATAAATTCTGAAGCTAAATAGCTTCCCGAATAGCTTCTTAAAGTTTATTAAATTTAGCCTCTATAGTAAAAAGTGCTATAATAGACTGTTTTTTAGACTTCTAGTTAATCGGACCTCTATTTAGTATAAATAAGTACTTAAAAGTTGATTTTCTAGTACTTTTATACCCGGCCCAGTTAGAATTAGTATAGCTTACTAATTCTATAGGCCTAATATTACTATTATAGGTAATATTATAATTAATAGTACTACTAAGGTATCTATAAATACCTTTTACTATTTTAAGTAGGTAAATAGTGGGCTTATAGAGGTATTAGGAGATAAAAGAGACGGAAAAGGCTAAATTAGCCTATTACGGCTAGCTAGTCGTAGTGAGTATATTAGTAAAAGTTAAGGCTACGAGTACTAAGTAAATAATATCGTAGTTACAAATAGCTTTCCTAAAGCTATATTTATAAGTCGTAAAATAAATAAGGCTTCGGTAATTAATCGTAGTCTTATTAAAAAGGATTTTTAATAAAAATAGTTAAAAGCGATTATAAGATTTAATACTAAGTTAATTACTAAAGAAGCTATAAGAAGTCTATTTTTAAGCCTAGTTTAAGTTTTTATTATATATAAGTCCGCTTATAAATATATTTTTTATTAATAATTACTTTTATTTATTAAGTAATTACTTAGTAAATATTAATAAGCAGTTACTTAGAGTAATTATAATAATTACTTTATTACGTAATTATTACTTCTTATTTATATATAACTTATTTATAGTTCTTCCGTTCTATAAGAGTTACCTTATGTTCTCGTATTTTTATATATATAGTATACTATAGCCGCCGTAAGCCTGCGGGGCGGGCCCTGGTTTAAGTTATATATATTAGGTCGTAACATAGCCCTACTTATAACTATAGCGTATATTGAAGATCTTACTAAGTACTAGTAGGTCTTTAATAGCTCTTTTAGAAATAAATAGTCGTCTTTTTCGTTCCTTAAATCACTATTTAATATACCCGGATTTATAAGTATATTAGTAATTTTAGCTTCTAAAACATCATTATTATTAAGAATTCCCTTAATATAATAACTTTGAGAGAGAGAAATAGTCTTATTAAACCGATCTCTAGTGATTTTAACGCCTAGGAAATTCGAGGCTTTGCCTAGGTTTTTAATATCGATATATTTCGATATTTTACCCTTAATTTCCTCTATATATTTAATATTTTTATTAAATATAAGGAAATCGTTGATATGGGTAACGATAAAAGTAGGATTTTTGAAATCCTAGTTAAAATAGGTAGCCTCGTCGGATTTTAGAGGTAAAAAGCCTATTTTATTAAAAATAGACTTTAGCTTTAGTTACCATTGTTTAGGGCTTTATTTAAGCCTATATAAGGCTTTTAAAAGCTATAATAACTGATTTCTTAATTTATCCTAATTTATAATATTTAAATTAGGGTATTTTTTAAAAAATTCAGTTAAAGGTATATTAGAAAGGTCTATATATACCTCTTTTAATAAATCCCTATTTAAAAAGGTACTAATAACGTTAATTTAGTGTATATGCTAGTTTAAAGGGGCAGATAGGGCTATAAGTACCCTATAAGTAGTAAGATTATTTCCAAAAGTAAAAGTTTAGAAATAATTAACTCCATATTGTTATTCGAAGCCTCTAACTACTAATTAGGCCTTATATTTATTAATATTACCAGTATTAATATTGATTTTTTATTTAAAGACCTATTTAATAAATAGTGGATTTTTATTAGCTTTATAGACCTTATGTAGGTCTATAGCTAATAAAGTACCCTTTTTAATAATAACCTCTAGCTTAGAATATATAGCTTTTAACTATTCTAATTTTTCTAAGCTATTTAGAGCCTTTTTTAGTATATTAAGCTCTAGAGGTAGGGTAATATTCTAAGTAAAATCTTTATATTTAGATTTTTCTTCCTTAGATAATTTAAGAATTAATACCTCTATTTTAGAAAGTATTTCCTAAATATCTTCGATTTTATTAAAATCTTTAGAATATAAAGGAGGATTTACGCTTTTTACCCCCTCTATTTTATTTTAAATAAATTGAATATGCGAAGTCCGTAATAATCGAGATCGAAAAGGATTAGAAGGGTAATATATAATATATATATTATTACCTTCTTTTCCTAAATATATACTATTTTAAGTATAGGTATACATTTTATTCAAAGTAACTCGCTTTTAAGTAGGGTAATAAATAAGTACCCTAGAGCCGATTTTTCTTAAATTAAATAAATCTGGCTTATTATTTCTTTTTAGGAAAAAGTAATTGAGAAAAGCCTCTATAGGGGTCTTTTTAAGGCGTATATTAGCGGTAAAATTAACTAATTGAGTTAATTCTTTTAAAATTACGTCCTATAAATATAGGGGTAATTCTTTTGTTAATAAAATGGTTCTAGCCTTTTCGATAAGGGCCCTATTAGTCCTTTTAGCTATACCGTTTTGCTCGGGCGTATAGGGCGTCAAAGGCTCTAAAATAATACCTTTTTTATTAATATAAGGTAATAATTCCCCTATATTGAATTCTATACCATTATCTAAGCGTATATACTTAGGGTAAGAATTAAACTAGTTAAAATAAAATTCCAGTTTGTTTTTGAGAATATTAATTATATTCTCTTTGGTTTTTGAGAATTTAATATCTCGAAAACTAGTAAAATTATCTATAAACGGAATAGCGTAATTATTTTGATTAATAGTAGTAGGGGTAATTTTAACTATATTAATATAGACCTTTTTTAATAGAAATAATGCCCGATTATAGTTAATTTTAGGCTAATACCTAGTTAACTTAGCTATAGTATAGCTCGGGCAATTTAGGTCTTTTTCTTTTAATTTGTTTAAAGGAATTCCCTTAGTTATTTTTATAGTTTTTAATAAATAAGGGTAAGAAGGATAACCTAATTTTTTATACTATTCCTAGGTGATTAAATAGGCCTAATTATCTAAATGTTTAGATAAATAATCAGTATTTTTCTCTATATTACTATTATTAATAGTAATATTATAAAAAGAATTTTGAATACATTCTAAAATATTTTTGAGATCTAAATACTAATTTTTAGGGTCTAAATTGTTTTGTTAGTACCCTATAGTAGGCCTTTGATTTTTCTAAGTAATATTAAAAAAAAGTCTATACCTTTTGAAATCTAAATAAGCAAATATATTACCCTCAAAATCTACTAAATAATTCTTTTTAATATATCTACTATTTTTATAATATAATATACCTAAAAAAATATTAAGTAGGAATTTTGGAATATATAAGGTATTTTTTAACCTTATAAGTATAATTTTACCCTATAAATAGATAGGTAAAATCAAGTCCCTAATACCCTATAAGTAAACTGGGCTAGCTCCGGTTTAAATAGGGGGTAAATCGTCCCTATTATCGAAATTTTTAGATAAATTTATACTATTAGTAATATAGACTATTAAACCCGTATTATATAACTATCTTTTAGTTATATTTATGTTTATATTAGCCGAACTATTAGTATTTTCTCCTAAAAGGCCTAAATTATTATTTTAAGTCGAGTCAGGTAATATATAAGGGAGAAAAGGGTAATAATTTTTATTAAATAGGTCTATAATATAGTAGTTAGAACTACTAATTATATAATTCTTTAATTATAAGGGCTAAGGGTTTAAATCTCTATGTAGGCGTTAGTCTTTTATAAAAAAGTTAGGCTAGTTTGGTTAGTTTCGGGGCTAGTTTTGGGGTTATTTTAGTTTAGGTTAATATGAGGGCTTATTTGTGGGCTTATTTAGGTAATTTAAGGGCTTATTTAGGTTGGTATTTAGGTTAGTATTTAGGTTAGTATTTAGGTTAGTATTTAGGTTAGTATTTAGGTTAGTATTTAGGTTAGTATTTAGGTTAGTATTTAGGTTAGTATTTAGGTTAGTATTTAGGTTAGTATTTTGCTTATAATAAGTCTTAGACTTATTATACTTATTTCGAGAGTATTTATTACTCTTAATAGTATTATTAGATATAGGAGTATTGATTTCTCTCTTATTTTTGTTTAATATATCCATAATAAGAGCCTCTAAAGTAGGGGGCTCTTTTAGTTTTAAATTAGACCTTTAATAATTAGCTTAGATTAAAAAGATATTAGTTAGGGCTAATATAAAGACCGTCTTTTAGTCTATATCCTTAATAATAGCTCCTACGCTATTTAATTTAGAAATATAGTTTTTAAATAAGCTAATAAACTTATTTAAGCTATTGAAATACTCTAATTTAATAGCGTGGAGTTCGAGGTATAATTATTAACGTAAAACTAGTCCTATACCCTTATAGGATACTTTAAAGGTATTAAGAGCCTTTTTTAAATTAATTTAATTAAAAATAAGTAAAAGAGGCTCTAGTTAAATATTTTACCTTATTAATAATAAGGATTGGGTTTTTTACTCTTTAGTAATATTTTTATATTCATTTTTAACTTCGAAATAGGTATTTAATTTTAAAGGTTAAAAATAAATATAAAGAGTAAAAAGCTAAGTAGTCTAATTTTAACTACTTTTTAAGCATTAACTTTTAAGCATAAAGTAGCCTATAATTACTTTAATAATATCCGCTATTATATATATTTTAGAATATATATAATATAAATATATACTAGTATTGTTCTTAGTATAAATAAGCTTATTTTAAGCTTAGAATTTAAGCTTGTTTTTAAGCTTAAAAATAGACTTATTTTAAGTCTAAAAATATATATAAAAAAGTCTATTTTAACTTCTTTTTCTTATAGATAAATATTTAATAAAAGTAAGTATATAGTATAAAAAGGGCTTACACTTCGTCTACCTTTTTATATATATAAATCTTTTATTAAATATAAAGGTCGATTTCGAATTTTCGAATTCGAAAAAGTAAATTTGGGCAGAGTAAAGAATCTCGATATATAAATATGCATATATTAGATAAAGGTATATACCTAAATAATAATAGGTATAATATAGGCGAATAAAGATAGAAGAGCTCGGATAAGTGAATAATATTCACTTAAGTAAATAAAACCTTAATTATATAATAACTAGGCTTATAACCTATAGTACGTATAGCTTTAATAAGGTAATACGGGATATTCTTATAAAAAATATAAGAAGTAAATATTTATATAGAAGTAAGAATATATAAATATAGGGGAAATAAGCGTATATAAAAGGGGTTTTTATAATAAAGAGAGTAATATAGTTAAATTACTATATAAGAAGTTGCTTACTTAACGAAAGGTCTAAATAGGCAAATATACGCCTATATATAGGCATAAAACCCTCCTACTAGAATATTCTATTGCTTATTAATTATGATATAATTAATAAGCGTATACGTAAGTAAATGCGTAATCGTAGTACGTAATTCTGTCTCGAGAGAATTCTAGCTTATTTAGTTACTTTTTAGTACTTTTTATTGCTCACGTAAGCTTATGTAAGTAGTATTTCTAGCACGTATAGCTTTAACGAGGTAATGCGGGATATTCTTATAAAGAATATAAAAAGTGAATATTCATATAGAAGCAAGAATATATGAATATAGGGGATATAAGCGTATATAAAAGAGGTTTTTGTAATAAAGAGAGTAATATAGTTGAATTACTATATGAGAAGTTGCTTGCTTAACGAAAGGTCTAGGTAGGCAAATACACGCCTACATATAGGCATAAAAACCTCCTACTAGAATATTCCATTGCTTATTAATTATGATATAATTAATAAGCATATACGTAAGTGAATGCGTAATCGTAGTACGTAATTCCGCCTCGAGTAAATTCCAGATTATTCAGTTATCTTCCAGTACTTTCCATTGCTCACGTAAGCTTATATAAGCAGTATTGCTTACATAATCAATACCTATAATAATCTACAGAAATCGTAGATTAATATGGTATATAGTTTGCTTACGTAATATTGATAATAAGGCGAATAATAAGGTAAACAAAGTTACCTTCGTAACACTCCCTCTTTTGCCTTATTAGCTATGTTGAAATAGCTAACCAAGTACCCTAGAGTAGATTTCTAGTACCCTAGAATAGTTTTTTGGTACCCTAGAACAATCTTTTGGTACCCTAGAGTATTTTCCTTAAAGTATTCATAAAAATATAAGGAAAATAAATACCTATATTAGGGGTATAATATAGGTTAAATAGGGTTATTAGGATCGTTTAAGCCTATTAGCTTAACGAATTCCTTATGTTTAACCCGAGGTAAGGGTTTTGTTAACCCATCGGCAGGCATTATAGTAGAAGGGAGATATTCTACTTTAATATTCCCTTTTTCTACTTCCTGTCGAGTATAATAATAATATAGGGCAGTATGCTTAGTCCTTTGGTGATATTCAGGATTATAAGCAAGAGATAATGCCCCATTATTATCGGTTTTAATAGTAATAGGTTTAACTTGATAACCTATTTCCGATAATAAATTCTGAAGCCAAATAGCTTCCCGAATAGCTTCCTGAAGTCCATTAAATTCAGCCTCTGTAGTAGAAAGTGCTATAGTAGACTGTTTTTTAGACTTCCAGCTAATCGGACCTCCATTTAGTGTAAATAAGTACCCAGAAGTTGATTTTCTAGTACTTTTACACCCGGCCCAGTTAGAATCAGTATAGCCTACTAATTCTACAGGCCCAATATTACCATTATAGGTAATATTATAGTGAATAGTGCCACTAAGGTATCTATAAATACCTTTTACTACCTTAAGTAGGTAAATAGTGGGCTTATGGAGGTATTGGGAGACGAAAGAGACTGAAAAAGCTAAATCAGCCCTAGTCACAACCATAGCGTACATTAAAGATCCTACTAGGTGCTGGTAGGTCTTTAATAGCTCTTTTGAAGGTAAATAGTCATCTTTTTCGTTCCCTAAATCACTATTTAATATACCCGGATTTATAGGTATATTAGTGATTTTAGCTTTGGAAAAATCATTATTATTAAGAATTTCCTTAATATAATGACTTTGAGAGAGAGAAATAGTCTTATTAGACCGATTTCTAGTAATTTTGACGCCTAGGAAATTCGAGGCTTCGCCTAGGTCTTTAATATCGATATATTTCGATATTTTACCCTTAATTTCCTCTATATATTTAATATTTTTATTAAATATAAGGAAATCATCGACGTGGGTAACAATAAAAGCAGGATTTTTGAAATCCTGGTTGAAATAGGTAGCCTCATCGGATTTTAGAGGTAAAAAGCCTATTTTATTAAAAATAGACTTCAGCTTTAGTTGCCATTGTCTAGGGCTTTGTTTGAGCCCATATAAGGCTTTTAAAAGCTGTAATAACTGATTTTTTGATTTATCCCAATTTATAGTATTTAAATTAGGGTATTTTTCAAAAAATTCAGTTAAAGGTATATTAGAAGGGTCTATATATACCTCTTCTAATAAATCCCCATTTAAAAAGGCACCAATAACGTCAATTTGGTGTATATGCCAGTTTAAAGGGGCAGATAGGGCTATAAGTACCCTATAGGTAGTAGGATTACTTCCAGAAGCAAAAGTTTGGAAATAATCGACTCCATACTGTTGTTCGAAGCCTCTAACTACTAATCGGGCCTTATATTTATCAATATTACCAGTATTAATATTGATTTTTCGTTTAAAGACCCATCTAGTAGATAGTGGATTTTTATTAGCTTTATAGACCTTATTTGGGTCTATAGCTAATAAAGTACCCTTTTTAATAATAACCTCTAGCTCAGAATATATAGCTTTTAACCATTCTGATTTTTCTGAGCTATTTAGAGCCTGTTTTAGTGTATTAGGCTCTGGAGGTAGGGTAATACTCTGAGTAAAATCTTTATATTTAGATTTTTCTTCCTCAGATAATTTGGGAATTAATACCTCTATTTTAGAAGGTATTTCCTGAATATCTTCGATTTTATCAAAAATTTTAGAATATAAAGGAGGATTTACGCTTTCTACCCCCTCTATTCTATTATTTTGAATAAATCGAATATGCGAAGTCCGTAATAATCGAGATCGAAAAGGATTAGAAGGGCAATATATAATATATATATTATTACCTTCTTTTCCTAAATATATACCATTTTGAGTATAGGTATACATTTTATTCGAAGTGACTCGCTTTTGAGTAGGGTAATAAATAAGTACCCTAGAGCCGATTTTTCTTAGATTAGATAAATCCGGCTTATTATTTCTTTTTGGGAAGAAATAATCGAGAAAAGCCTCCATAGGGGTCTTTTCAAGGCGTATATTAGCGGTAAAATTAACTAATTTAGTTAATTCTTTCAAAATTACGTCCCATAAATATAGGGGTAATTTCTCCGCTAATAAAATAGTCTTAGCCTTTTCGATAAGGGCCCTATTAGTCCTTTCGGCTATACCATTTTGCTCGGGCGTATAGGGCGTTGAAGGCTCTAAAATAATGCCTTTTTCGTTAATATAGGGTAATAATTCCCCTATATTGAATTCCGTACCATTATCTAAGCGTATATACTTAGGGTAGGAATTAAACTGGTTAAAATAAAATTCCAGTTTGTTTTTGAGAATATTAATTATATTCTCTTTGGTTTTTGAGAATTCAACATCTCGAAAACCAGTAAAATCATCCGTAAACGGAATAGCGTAATTATTTCCACTAATAGTAGTAGGGGTAATTTTAACTGTATCAATACAGACCCTTTCTAGTGGAAATAATGCCCGATTATAGTTAATTTTAGGCTGTTGCCTAGTTAACTTAGCTGTAGTACAGCTCGGGCAATTTAGGTCTTTTTCCTTTAATTTGTCTAAAGGAATTCCCTTAGTTATTTTCGCAGTTTTTAATAAATAAGGGTAAGAAGGATGACCTAATTTTTCGTGCCATTCCTGGGTGATTGAATAGGCCTGATTATCTGAATTTTCAGATAAATAATCAGTATTTTTCTCTATATTACTATTATTAATAGTAATATTATGAAGAGAATTTTGAATGGATTCTAAAATATTTTTTAGATCCAAATACTGATTTTTAGGGTCCAAATCGTTTTGTTGGTACCCTGTAGTAGGCCTTCGATTTTTCCAAGCAATATTAAGGAAAAATCCATGCCTTTTGAAATCCAAATAAGCAAATACATTGCCCTCAGAATCCACTAAATAATTCTTTTCAATATATCCACCATTTTTGTAGTGTAATATACCTGAAAAGATATTAAGTGGGAATTCTGGAATATATAAGGTATTTTTTAACCTTATAGGTATAATTTTACCCCGTAAATAGATAGGTAAAATTAAGTCCCCAATACCCTGTGGGTAAACTGGGCCAGCTCCGGTTCGAATAGGGGGTAAATTGTCCCTATTATCGAAATTTTCGAATAAATCCATACTATTAGTAATATGGACTGTTGAACCCGTATCATATAACCACCTTTCAGTTGTATTTGTGCCCATATTAGCCGAATTATTAGTATTTTCTCCCGAAAGGCCCAAATTATCATTTGGAGTCGAGTTAGGTAATATATGAGGGAGAAAAGGTTGATAATTTTCATCAAGTGGGTCTATGGTATAGTGGTCGGAACCACTAACCATATAATTCCTTGATTGTAAGGGCTGAGGGTTCAAATCTCCATGTGGGCGTTGGTTTTTCGTAAAAAGGTTGGGCTGGTTTGGTTGGTTTCGGGGCTGGTTTCGGGGTTGGTTTGGTTTGGGTTGATATGAGGGCTTATTTGAGGGCTTATTTGGGTAATTTGAGGGCTTATTTGGGTTGGTATTTGGGTTGGTATTTTGCTTATAATAAGTCTTAGACTTATTATACTTATTTCGAGAGTATTTATTACTCTTAATAGTATTATTAGACATAGGAGTATCGATTTCTCTCCTATTTTCGTCTAATATATCCGTAATAAGAGCCTCTAAAGTAGGGGGCTCTTTAAGTCTTAGATTAGACCTTTGACGATCAGCCCAAATCGGAAAGATATTAGTTAGGGCTGATATAAAGACCGTTTTTTGGTCTATATCCTCAATAATAGCTCCTACGCTTTTTAATTTGGAAATATAGCTTTTAAATGAGCTAATAAACTCATTTAAGCTATTAAAATGCTCCAATCTAATAGCGTGGAATTCGAGGTATAATTGTTGACGTAGAACTGGTCCTGTACCCTCATAGGATGCTTTAAGGGTATTAAGAGCCTCTTTTGGATCAATTTGATCAAAAATAAGTGAAAGAGGCTCAGGTTGAATATTTTGCCTTATTAATAATAAGGATTGGGTTTTTTGCTCTTCAGTAATATTTTCATATTCGTTTTCAACTTCGAAATAGGTATTTAATTTCAAAAGTCGAAGATAAATATGAAGAGTAGAAAGCCAAGTAGTCCAATTTTGACTACCTTTTAGGCGTTGATTTTCAGGCATAAGGCAGCCTGTAATTGCCTTAATAATATCCGCCATTATATATATTTTAGAATATATATAATATAAATATATACTAGTATTGTTCCTAGTATAAATAAGCTTACTTTAAGCTTAGAATTCAAGCTTGTTTTTAAGCTTGAAAATAGACTTATTTTAAGTCTAAAAATATATATAAGAAAAAGTCTATTTTGACTTCTTTTTCTTATAAATAGATATTTAATAAAAGTAAGTATATAGTATAAAAAGGACTTACACTTCGTCTGCCTTTTTATATATATAAATCCTTTATTAAATATAAAGGTCGATTTCGAATTTTCGAATTCGAAAAAGTGATTTTGGGCGGAGTAAGATATCTCAATATATGAATATGCATATACCGGATAAAGGCATATACCTAAATGATAATAGGTATGATATAGGTAAATAAAAATAGAAGAGCTCGGATAAGTGAATAATATTCAATTAAGTAAATAAAACCTCAGTTATATAATAACTGGGCTCATAACCTCTAGCACGTATAGCTTTAACGAGGTAATGCGGGATATTCTTATAAAGAATATAAAAAGTGAATATTCATATAGAAGCAAGAATATATGAATATAGGGGATATAAGCGTATATAAAAGAGGTTTTTGTAATAAAGAGAGTAATATAGTTGAATTACTATATGAGAAGTTGCTTGCTTAACGAAAGGTCTAGGTAGGCAAATACACGCCTACATATAGGCATAAAAACCTCCTACTAGAATATTCCATTGCTTATTAATTATGATATAATTAATAAGCATATACGTAAGTGAATGCGTAATCGTAGTACGTAATTCCGCCTCGAGTAAATTCCAGATTATTCAGTTATCTTCCAGTACTTTCCATTGCTCACGTAAGCTTATATAAGCAGTATTGCTTACATAATCAATACCTATAATAATCTACAGAAATCGTAGATTAATATGGTATATAGTTTGCTTACGTAATATTGATAATAAGGCGAATAATAAGGTAAACAAAGTTACCTTCGTAACAGTATTGCTTATATAATCAATACCTATAATAATCTATAGAAATCGTAGATTAATATAGTATATAGTTTGCTTACGTAATATTGATAATAAGGCGAATAATAAGGTAAACAAAGTTACTTTCGTAACAAAAAGTATATTATATTATATAATTTCCTTTAAAAGCGTGAGCCCGTTAAGGTTAATCTTTTATACTTATAAAGCCGGAAAAAAAACCACTACATATAAGGATATAAAGATATTTAAGTCTCGATTTATTAACGAAATTAAGAACCTAGGACTTAACCTTATTAAAAAGTCTTACTTAGTTATATAAAAATATAATAATAAAGGGAAAAAAGAGATCTTTACGTAGTTATTAATAATTTAAAAAACTAGTTAATATTTAATCCTCGCCCTAGCCCTAACCCTAATTTAAAAAGGGAATTAATATACTAGCATCGCAAGTTAATATATTAGCGTTACTCTTATATTAGTATCGCTATTTTACTTTTTAATTAGTTTAAAAAAATAGTACTTCCTTATAAAGGCGGTAAGGGTAACTATATTAATATAACTATTCTTATTATTCTTTTTAACCTAAGCTCTAGTTTAAAATTTTTAAAAATAAGAATACTACTATAACTTACGTACTCGTTTAGAATTAATATATTACTTATTTAAGATTTATAAATTTTAAATTAGTTAGTAATATAAGCTTTTATAAATCTTACATAAATAAAGCTTCTTTTTATTATATACTTAAAATATTTAAAAAGTAATTTATAATAACGTCTACTTAACTACCCTTTTTAACGTAGTTATAATAATTTATTATTATTATAAACTACTTTTTATTAGCTCCTTTTTTTTTAAATATTAAGCTATATTAACTATTTATTTATATAATTCCCTATTATCCTCTTTTTATTAAGAACGCTAAATTAGCTCTTTATTTATTACTAAGATAAGCTCGATATTTAGCTTTAACTTAGCTAACTTATTTTTTTTATAAGCTTAGCTAGTATTAACTTATTTTTATTTTTAAATAAGTAGCTTTATTTTTTATTATTTATACTTTAATCATTATAAATAATATAAACTAAATTAGCTAACCGGCCTTTTTTAAATAAAGTTAGTTATAATAAAATAGGCTATACTATATTTTTTAGCTTATTATAAAAGGATATAATAATTTTAAAGTTAAGGATTTAGTAATATAAATTTAAAAAAGATATCTTTTAAAAATATTACTAAAAATATACTTCCTATTTACTAAAAATAGCTAAATTTAATATTTTAAAATAGATTTTATAGTAATATAAAATACTTAGCTTAATTAAAATAGTATAATTTAAATTATAAAATCTAAGGGGGTCTAGGAATAGCCTCTTATTAAACGGTATTACTTTTTTTATAAACTAGCTTTATATCTTAATTAAAATAAAATATTTTAAAAAAAGTATTATTTAAAGTTTACTTAAGTATTTAAAGCGAGTACTTATATACTCCTAGCCTATAAATACCTCGTTTTTTATATAAGCTTAGTAAAAGTATAGCTTTTAATTATTAATTATATCCTATATAACGTTAATAAGCTAATATAAATAATTAAAACTATTTAAAAAATAACTTTTAATATTATTATTACTTAACTTAGTATTAAAAATAACGCGAGTACTAAAGTTTTAGTATTTTTAAATAAAATAACGGGCTTATTATATTTTTAAAAGTAAGTATATTATATAAAAGTATTAGAAGATTAGGCGTTAGTTATTAAACTTTTTATAAAGTTTAGTTTAGGCTTTTTTAAAAGTATACTTAGTCTTAGTAAAAATAATAAGTTTTTATATTATAAGGACCTTATGATATATATAAAAAGGGGGCTTATTAATAAGTATATTAATATAAGCCTTATTTTTATTACTTAGCGTAGTTATTATTTATCTTAATAACTAATATTCTTTATTATGAAACTTATTATTATTATTATTATAATTACGGTCCTTAACTTATTTTTCCTTAGCCCTAAATATAATATTAAAGTTAATATAATAAATATAAAGTTATTATAAAACGTTTAAGAACTACTTATTTAATATAGCCTTTATTTATTTATCGTAGTTTGTAATAATAATAGTAAAGTAACGGACTAAGTATTAGTTTATAAATTAGTAGATACTTATTAAGAAAAACTAAAAACCCTTTAATTTTTTATTATTAATAAAGCCGAACGTAGTATTATAAATAGATCTAAAGTAGGTCTATTTAGTAACTTAGAAAAGAGGGAGCTTAGAATAATTAGTATTATAAGTATTATCGAAGCTAATTATTTTAAAAAATTACTTTTATATTTAGAGATAATAAAAGAAAGTTTAAATAGAGTTAATAAGGTAATTTAGCTCGTCGTTTACTTATTTTACTACGTATAAAATATCTTATTTATTAAATAGCTTAATTAACGCTATAGTTAGCGAGTATTTAGTTAGTTTTTCTTAATTTATATAAGCTTTAATATTATAAATATCTCGCTAAGTAAATAAGGACTTTAAGAACTACTCTTAAATAGTAATACGTATATTACGAGCCTAAATCCTAATTCGTTAGTTTATAATTTTAATAGTATCCTTAACTATTTTAATAAGCTTATAATATAAAGGGTATATAAAAGTTTTAAAACTAGGGTTATAATTATATTAATTATATTAGAGGTCTAAATAATAATATAATAGCTACTTATTCTCTTCTTAAGCTTTAATAATAACTTATTATTTATAACTATATTTATAAAACTTATATCATTAAATACTAGCGCTTTATATAGGCTTAGGCTTATTAAAATAATCATATTAAAAAATATATTAAATAATTTAGCCTCAAGCTTTATACTTATTCCGCTTTATAATACTAAATTTATTAGCTTTTATAAAGTTATTAATTTAGTTAAAGAGGGTATTATAAGTTTATTTTAAATTACTAAGAATTAATAAGTTTAGGATTTTAACTATAAAAGGAGAGGAAAATTGGTTATTTAGAGTATAGTAAGAAGTTATAGTTCAGAAAGACGCTTCGTTTTAAATAGAGAATAATTATAAGAATAAATAAAATAATAAGTTAACTTAGGGACCCTATATTTATTATTATTAACGGATATATTCTTATTATCGGAGTAGTACTATTATTAGTTATTAATTAGTTTTAATAACCTATTTAATAAGTTAGAAAATATTACTAAATTACTTTATTATAAAATAAAAAGGTTACTAGGACTATTTACTAGGGAAAAAGGGGTTATATTCTAAAAAAAGTCGTAAAAGGGTAGTTTATTCAGTTTTCGTTATTTTTTTAGGGAAATAGTAAGTAAAATATAATATAGGCTCTATATTAAAGTAATCGTTTATAAGAAGTTATATATTTTATAGTATATTAATTAAGAGCTTAGTAATAAAGTTACGTTATTTTTTAAAATTATTAATTTTATAAAATTAGCTAATACTAGGGTAGTTATCTTTTTTAAAAAAGAGATAACAATAATTAACTAGATAATAATAAGAGGTTATAATTAATTAATAATCGTTTTTATAAAAAGGGAAATCTTTTAATAGGAGTATTATTTTAAAATTAGCCTTAGGGAACGTCTTTAATTCTAATTATAAAAACTATTATAAATAAATACTATAAGTTAGATTTCGAGGCTTAATAATATAACTTAAGTATAAAGGGAGTAAAAAAATAAAGGCTTAGGATATTTTATAAGTATTTAATAGAATTTAATTATATTAATAATTTTTTTTAAACTAATTAAAAAGTAGAATAGTAACGCTAGTATAAGAGCGATATTAGTATATTAATTTACGACGCCGGTATATTAATTCCCTTTAAGAAAGCTACGTTATTTAGTTACGAAATATTATTTAAATATATATATAATCGAGCTAACCTTTTTATTATAAAGTTTTTACTTAATTACTAGTTTAGATTTATTATTTATATCCCAAGGGTACTATTTTATATAATATATAACTACTATATAGTTTTATAAAATCTAATACTTATTAATAAGTAATATATAATAAGTATTATTTAAAAATACTCTAAATAATAATATCTACGTTTAACCTATACTTATTAATTTTAATAAAAAAAAGCGGATTATTTGGTATTATTAAAATATAAACCGATAATATTATTAAATTATTAAATAAGATTTTTAATTAAAAAAAAGAAACCGAACTTAAACGTACTAAGCTATTAACTAAACTAAAATAATAACTATTAACTAATAAGCCGCTTATTTTCAATAACGGAATTATCTTATTAAAAAGTATTAATATAGTACTTAAATAAAAGAACTAAAAGAAGAAGCTTAAGTAAATTAACCCCTTAGTATTAAACGTTAAATAATAATTCGTTAAGTAATAAGCTCGAGGTACTTATATTATATTAATTTATTAATTAAAAGTAGTTTTTAATACGTCGTTTACTACTTAATATTAAATAAATCCGTCGTTTATTAACTACGCTATACTAAACCGTCGTATTAAATAATAAATAGATTACTTAAACTAAGGGCTTATATTCGTATTATTAAATCTAATTATAACTAAACTCTTCGTTTTTATAAATAAGTTATTTATAAATAATACTAATTATACTTTATAACTAAGTTATATTATTATTTTTATAAATAAAGAATAAACTAATAAGAGCTTTATAATTAATAATAATATTATTTATTATAGCTTTACGAAGAGTAAAAGGATTACTTAGAACGTACTAATATTAAAAGTTTATAAAATAGTTATAAGTATTAATATTATTTATACTATTTTAACTACTTTAAACTTTATTATTAAATACCTCGACGTTTTAAAAATCCCTATTAAAGTCTATATAAATTTATACTTATTATATAAATATCTTATTAAGCTAGGTATTATAAGAAAAAGCGCTTTATAATAAATATTATAATACTTTAGTAATTATATAAACGCCGCGAGCTCTACGAGATCCGTTAAATTAATAATAATAGTAACCTAGTTAATAAGTTTATAGAGAGCATACTAAATAATTCCTTTAAATAATTTATTAATAAAGGAATTATTATAATTAAAATAAAAAAATAAGTAAAATATATTAAAGTAATAATATATTATAAGTAGTAAGTTATTTAGTAAACGTATATACCTCTTAGGCTTTAGTTTAGGGAGAAATATACGTATTTAGAGCGTAATTAAATCAATAAAAAGCTCTTTTTTAATTACGTTAAATTTAATAATTTCTAAGGAGTTTAGGTATATAAATTATATATATTAAAGGATTAAGAAGTAATTAAAAAAAGGGGATATTAAAATTTCTATATAAATAACTATAATAAAAACTATACTAAAATTTTAATATATAACTTTAAGTATTTTTAAATAGGGGATTAATTATAAATTCTATTATTAGTTCTTACTAGCGGGGGACCTAGCCCCTATTTTACCTTTTCTTATTATAAAAATAGAAAATTATTAATATTAAATTACGAGGTAAAAAAGGGGCCCTATTAGGTAGTTAGGTAGGGGTAGTAAGTAAGTAGTCTAGGCCCGTATAAACGGACCCTTTTACCTACCTATACCTACTGAGGGATCGCGGGCTCTGCCCACGATCTTCCCCTCCTATATACACGCAATAGACCTATACTGACCTATTGACCTAGTCGCGACCGAAAGGTCTGACCTGCCTACGTGTATACTAACAGGATCCATCCGTCCTTGCCCAAAAGCGACTCATAGAATTGGATTTCAATCGAAATACAGAATCCCATGGTACCGCAGCGACTGACTCACTCAAGTCCGCACATGGAAGCCTTTCCACCTTAATCAAATTCAAGAAACTCAGTCCATGTTATACACCTTTTCCACAAGTGCACAAGTGAAAGGCTTCAATTATCTCTGGATACGAAGACAGCCCCGCTGTGGCCGTCAAACGACACGAACAAACGACGAAACTAATGTGGCAGGCTGAGTAGTCCCTCCCGACTATCATGCAATATAGAAGTACTGTCAGAGCTGATTGGCCACTTAGCATCGCGGATAGCCGAAGAGAAAGGCTATCAACTTCTGCAAAACTATATGGCTTAAGGCACGCTGCGTGATCATTCGCTGTGAATAAGACATTTGCCTGTTAAGTGCACAGCTCATGTCTGTCAGAGTTGCATTCATCCACGAAAGTAGACTAACATTGTTCAATCGCATTGGAGGGTGACGTCTAGTCTTCTAGGCAACCAATTCAATTTCACGTCACACACTCTGCTGAGTGAATACTTAAGTCTCGAAATCTCCAAAGCAGTGTTCAGAATATCATTTCATACCCTTCAAGACTCCAATCAATCTTGATAGTCTCACAGAAGACCAACAAGATGTATCTCAAATCCCTCATAGTCGCAGCCCTCGGCCTAGCCCCAACAGCCATCCAGGCAACCTACCCCTTCTCCAACCCAGGCGACCTCGCCGCCGCCGACAAATTCGACTACATCCGCCAAGAACACAACGGCGTGGTCCAAACCGTCAGCAACGTAGTCTACAGAGGCACGACCGCCCTCAAAATGACACAGACCTACGACCCTTCCTACACGGGGCGCTACCACTCCGAAGTCGACGTCAACGACGGCTACACGCGCGGTCAGGACCGCTTCTACGGCTTCGCCTTCCGCCTTTCGGAGTCATGGCAATTTCAGCCGCAGTCGTACAATATCGCCCAGTTCATCGCCAACCGCCCCGGTGCGGGCTGCGGCGGGGATGATTGGATGCCGTCGAACATGCTCTGGCTCGAGGGCGACCAGCTCACGTCGAGGATCGTGAGCGGGCAGTATCGCCAGCCGGATTGCGGACGGAGTATTGTAAAGTATGGGAACTTGACGACGGTTGAGCGCGGGGTGTGGCACCGAGTTGTGATTCAGGCGAGTTGGCGGAGTGATGCGACTGGGTTTTATAAGATTTGGTATGATGGGGTTAAGGTGTTGGAAAAGTACAACGTTGCGACGACGGTGAATGATGATAGTACTTTCCAGTTCCGTGTTGGGTTGTATGCGAATAGTTGGTATGATCAGGGCAAGTTGGATGGCGATCAGGGGTTCCGCCAGGTGTGGTTTGACGAGATTGCTGTTGACTCGACTTACAAGGCGGTGGACCCTGATCAGTGAATTCGAGAGTATGGACCTCAGGGGAGCCAGTCGACCGACACTCAAGGATTATTCTTGTTACTTGGGGCATGGGATAAGCTTACTTCCAGAGTGTGCTCATGTTTTCAGTCAACCAATAAAGTAGGTTGGAAGGGATGAGAATCTAGTTTTGTAATTTCACTCGTCCTATCAATACGACAAGACCAGTCCGATCTCCGGCATAGCCAGGAATCTTGTGTTACAGCTCCGGAAGAGTTTCCTCTAGTGTAAAAGTTACGTCATGCTTCAATAGTATGAAAGATGTGCAAAGCGCTGCGGGTGGCAATGACTGATTGGGTAGGATTTGAAATGCGGCAACTAGTTTCATCCTCCTGTGCAGTTGCTGCGTTATACGAAAAGTACGAGATGGAATGGTCATCTGCGAATTGCTTTAGTTCTCGTAAGTACCTATATCAAAAACTTGTTCGTTGTGTAAGGTAGTAACTATTGTGTACTTCCCGCTTGATGTCCGCTTGATGTGTAACGTCGTTGTCTAATGTACAACAAGGAGTCTCCCTCCTATAATCGCTGTTTTCAATACCGTGCTTTAATAGTGGCAGTCCCTTTGTACAAATTGCCTCATCATATAATCTAGGTCGTGATTTCTTGTTAGGCCAGTTGTGTTTGTCCCTGACGATACAGCATCCTTGCGGCACCTCACCTCAGAAAGAATTTGTGAAGTCCGTCAACAAAACCCGAGATTCCGGGATATTGGATCTGTAGACTTACACTTCATACTCCCCCATGGATCAGCGACTGGCTTCAGTGGGGTTCAATAGACTGCTCGAAGTCATTCGTCACGGAAACATATCTAGCCAAGGCATCCTGGGTGGAATGTCTCCGTAAAGTACTTGCCTCAGTTGTTGTTTGTCTCCGACCGGAGACTAAATTTAGACCCTAACGATGGGTCCTTTCGGCCGGGGTTCGTAATTGCGCTGTTTTCCTTGCCAGTTCAACTAAGGAGTTACTTCGTGTATGATTTGAAATCGTTCTGATCTTCGTTGAAAGTTCGAAGCAGCCATTTCTTGGAATGGGAACCGAGACATAACAACATTATAGACTCGGCAGAGCCGCCAAGAAAGTTTTTCGTATCGCTATGTATGAATACTATTTGTACAAACAAAGCTATCCGCGTGGAAACAAGATAATCACTTTATGTTGTCGCCGTCTGTTGCTAATTCCTATCCAAATCAAAAGCTTCTCATATCGCCACTCCATTATCTAGCATCAACTCTCAAGATGAACACGAGCAACGAAGCCGGAACAGAAACAACCAAATTGTCCCTGCCAAACCAAGAACCTCCCCGAGTTTCAACAGCCCCCAGAATCGCCCCAGATGGCGGCTATGGCTGGATCGTCACGACCTCCATCGCAATCATTTAAGCGCACTCGTGGGGCATCAGTGCAGCGTATTCCGTCTTCCTCGCCCACTACATCAGATCCGACACATTCCCCGGCACAAGTGCGCTTGTCTACGCTGCGATCGGCTCCCTCAACATAGGCATCACCCTCGTCATGTCACCACCGGCCACGATCATGGCGCGCGAGTTAGGGACCAGGCCCACGATGCTCCTCGGGGCAGTCTTACAGTCTGCTAGTCTCGTATGCGCGAGCTTTTCGACTAGAGTATGGCACCTCTCTCTCTCACAAGGCTTGCTCTTCGGCGTCGGCATGGGACTGCTGTTCTTGCCTTCATACGGCATCGTAGCCCAATGGTTCACCACCCGGCGCGCTCTAGCCAACGGCGTCGCGATTGCAGGCGCAGGGCTGGGCGGCTTGACGTACTCGCTTGCCGTGGGCGCCATGATGGACAGTATGGGACTACCCTGGGCCTATCGCGTTCTCGCCATCGTCTCCGGCATAGCGAACGTCGTTTCAATTCTTCTTATCCGGACGCGCTATGAAGAGAATAGAGCCAAACGGTTGGCTCTGGATGTCTCTCTGTTCAAGAGGGTGGATTATCTCCTGATTCTGGGCTTTGGCGCGTTCAGCATGCTTGGATACTTCATTCTCATCTTCGCACTAGCAAACTACGCAAACGTCATCGGCTTGGACCCCTCTCAGGCTTCCCAAGTCTCGGCGGTCTTCATGCTCGGTCAGGCGGTAGGACGCCCCGCCATCGGATGGCTGAGCGATCGGTTCGGGCGTATCAACGTCACGTTACTGATGACTTTGGTAACAGGGATACTCTCCCTTGTTTTCTGGGTCAACGCAAAGTCGTTTGAGGCGTTGGTCACGTTTGCTTTTGTCGTGGGCCTTCCCGCCGGGGTTTTCTGGGTTAATGCGGCGCCTGTGATTGCTGAGGTTCTGGGTACGGAGAATCTGGCGTCCGGTCTGAGCCTGTTGTGGTTGGTGATGGTTGTTCCTTCGACGGTGAGTGCGCCTGTCGCGCTGGCGATATACATGAGGACGGGAACGTATCTTGGGGCTCAGTTGTTCACGGGATTCACATTTCTTGCTGCTGCGGCTTGCGTTGTTGTTTTACGCCAATATCAGATCAGAACCCAAAGGAAGGCTTTAGGATCCAACCCCGATTCTTCGGAAGAAGATGGAACAGAAACTCCAAGCTTTAGGAGGAGCAAGGGTCTAAGGGGAGTATCTACTTGTTGGAAGGTGGTGTGATGGCCGTATAATTTTCAAAAGGATATTGTTTCAGTGGATTTCAGAGAAACTTCATTTAGGTACGATGGGCATTTCACTTATTTGAGATTAGGCTGACCAAAGAGACACCAAGTCTTATCTGACATGGACTATTCATTCACTGGATCATCCAAGCACAAAATTCAGAACAATTATGATTATTATTGGGAATGCCATCGAAGGCATTTTTAAGTCTATGACCACACTCTTATCCAAGTCTTCGTTTTATGCAATTTTACCCCGCCGAGCCATCGGCTCAAACCAATGCGAATGAAAGAAACCAAACACCTGACCTCTCCTCTAATAGCGCCGGAAGAAACAACTTTAAGTAGAAGATAAGAAGCCACAGAGAAAATCACGGGCACCACATTTCAACTTTGACGCCACGAAGCTCGTCCATGATACCAAAGTCCAAACCATGTTGACGGAAAGCGACGATAATCATGTCGAACGTCTCAAGGGTCTCCTTGTTCCACTTCTCATCAGCCAAGCGAGGCGCGACAGGCACGGCGCTCTGCTTGACGAGGGGATCCGCGTACATGACATCGACCTCGCCGGAGCGGACAAAGGCCTTGACGAGGTCAACACCCGGTGAGTTGCTCAGGACAGACTGGCCGGCCTTGAAGCCCACACCGACGACGAGAACACGAGGCCGTACTAGAGCCGAGGCAGCTCCAGCTTTGGCATCTCTCGTCAACGAATCGATAGCGCGGCGGGCAATAGCGGCGGGTCGCGCATTCATCTTCTCGGCGGCGGCTTCCAACAGGGGGAAAGCGCTGTTGGAGAGGAGGTAGTACGGGTTAACGGGGATACAGTGGCCACCGACGCCGAGGGAAGGGGTGTAGGGCATGTATCCAAAGGGTTTGGAGGCGGCGGCGGCGGCGACCTCGTACGGGTCAATGCCGTGGGGGATGCAGGCGTCTGCCATTTCGTTGGCGAAGGCGATGCACATCATGCGCTGGCAGTTCTCGTAGAGCTTCATCATCTCGGCGACCTCCGTGCGGCTAACGGGCACGAGGCGGTCAAAGACTTGGTTGTAAAGGCGCATGACGGAGGCCAGCGACCCGGGGATCTCGTCGTCGAGGCCAGAGACGATCTTGGGGATCGCGTGGCAAGGGGGCTCGATGCGTCCTGGGTCGACGCGCTCTGGAGACATGCCTGCGTAGAAGCCGTGGGCGGTGGCGACAGGGCCGAGGAGGCTGCGGGTCATGCCTACGGCGACGGAGCTCTCTATCACCACGGTGGAACCCGGTCGTGCGTGCTGGGCGACTGTGGCGATGGCGGACTGGAGGTAGGAGGTGTCGATAGATTTGTCCGCCTTGAGGAGAGTAGGGACAGAGATGAGAAAGTGGGTGGCCTCGTGGAGGTCTGTCTTGGAGGTTGTGAAGCGGATGCGCTCGCTTGGGAGCTCCTCGCGGATCTCGCCGATTCTCTTCTCTGACACATCAAAGCCGAGGACGTCGTAGTGGGCAGAGAACGACTCGACGAGGTGAGTGCCGACGTAGCCGACGCCGATAACGGCCACGAGGGGTTGGTCATTGGGGTCGACGACGGGAGAAAGGTCGCGGACACGGTCGTTGTGAGAGAAAGGGTGCTCCTTGTACTCTGGCGGGGGCGTGACAGGTGTGAGAGGGAGGTCAAAGTTGGCCTTGAAGGTGTCGAAGCCGGGAAGGTTGAGGCCCAATGCTTCAGGAGGAGGTGTAGGAGGTGCCGGCACAGAAAGGCTGCGGCTGTGGAAGGATGGCTTGTCGATGGTGACCCTCATTTTGAAGAGTTATTATGCAAATAATGAGAAGGAAGCGAAGTCGAAGTGAAAGAGACAGATGAGGAAGAAGTATCACAACTAGAGTTCTCTATCGAATCGGACTTCTGGAGATGATGTTCTTCTATGATCTTGTGGGAGTGGATGAGGAATAGGAATGTGTAGATGCGGACTCGAAGGTGGGATTATATGGAAATCTTTGAGGCTGGAAAAGGGATTGGAATCGGATGCAAAATGAAGTTGCGTAAAGATCTCCATCAAAGTTTTCCCAGCTCTGCTCACTCCTGCCAAGATGTGATGCAAATTTCCTCCTCCGCGCAATCGGTTGAATGCCCGATGAACGTAGCGAACAGATCCGGACGAGTACGGTGGAATCATCAAGCTCTTGCCATTCCCAATACGGAATACCAGACCGAGAATACGCCATGAAGTTGAAAACCTCTGCATCGTGAAATTAGGGGGCAACAGAAAATAACGCTGTTCAGCCTCATGGCCCAGTTCCGGTAGTGGATCTTGGCAGAAGCGTACGTACATTGTTGCAATAGCGTACCGCCAAAGATGAGAGATTTCGGTGTTGTCAGCACCGTGTTGCAAATGCTGATTGTGTCAACCGTCAATGGTTGACGGACTCATTTGCACCTGAGCACAGTTCGCCTCTTCTTTCTTTTCCTTATCTGTGTGGATCGTATTAGTGGCATCCATGGTATTCGAATCCATATTGTATGGTATCCCCATCCATGGCAAACCGAGTTCTTGATCGGGAAGTACCGAATGCCACTCTTCCAGGGGAAAGAATTGGGGAACGACGCAGGTATATGTTCAGCCTCATTACCTATTTGGGAGGCGGCAGTTGATGGTGTGAAGGAGAATACTCATGAGAGTCCACATAAAGCTTATTAGTGAATTGTTCTAGTCCGGGGTGTGGGCGGAAGCATGTGGTGTGGAGGAAGTTGAAAGGCGGATGTTGAGGGGGCGGAGTCAGGAGCAAAGTCGTCTAAGCGAGGAGGCAAGTGATAGACCGCATATGCAACTAGAGCGTAGAGTGCTAAGTCCCGGTGAACACACCTTTCACGACAAGCGCGGCAGGCAAGCCACATGGCGCCCCTAGTATTCCTTTTTTCTGTCTCGTTCCTGCGTCAACTCCTTTTCTCTGCAGTTATCTTCATGCAACGTCCGTTGACTAAGATCGTGTCTCTTGATCAAATCAAGGCTTACGGCAACGCCGTCGGCCGTTGCTTCGACTTGTCCCGATTCCATTGTTCGTGACTTCATCTAGTTTCTTCCTGCGGACCGTTGAGCTTAGGCTCGGTACTGTACTCCATACGTTCTCCATTGCCTCAAGAACATGGATATGAGAACCATAATGTATCATTCAGCTTCAATCAACTGAACAGGCATATTCCGGCATTGTCAGCTGCCAAGACTGCAGTGACTGTGCTGAACGTCCCTGAGCGGTTGACAAGCACAAGGGCTCCGAGGTAAGGCTGCCAGCTAGCCAGTCACAGCTTTCGCAACTAGTAGCCGTTAAAAGCAAAAGGTTTGATGACACTTGGCATCGCCGGCAGTAAAACAATGTCCCCCAGATAACCCATTCCCAGAGGTTTGGGGCCCGTCCCGAATCCTTCGTCCCTTTCCTGGAGGGTCTTGTCTCACGTCTATCCCAGCAAATGATATGATCAGCGCAGTCAAGAGATTCCCCAAGATCCAGCCAAGCTTCAGGGTCTGGACCTGCATCTGGGGTCCAGATCTCTTTACTTTTATATCGAATACTTTATGACTCCGGATCAAAATACATCATGGAGCTGTTGTATCGTCAAGTAACATGAATAAGTTCGGCGTGCCCTACAAGACGACATGAACAGCATACCTGTTCCATCGGACAATTCCGGCCGACTGACAATACGCTTTGACACATATGTACTGGCGTCAAACACAGTACTGCGTATGCCTTCTTCCAATGCTTCCGTCCAAGAGACCGGAAAGTGGGCAAAAAGAGCACTAGCAAGACGTCGAGGGCAAAAGAGGCCAGACTTCTAATGGCGATGTGGAAGGCGATTGCGCAATTGCAGCAAATTTTCACAACTCCTGTCGCCGGGGCGCTAATGTGCTTCGAGATTGGGGGCTGAAAGCCACACGCGGGATCCCTGGATATTGCCTAAGGTCATCATATTCCATCGGCCATGGCTTGACTTAGGGCCTTGGCATTTAAGCTTAATCCAAGCTTGGTGGCGTGGATTGCGGAAAGTTTTCTCGACCCTATTCGTAGCTGCTTCAGACCCCTACGAGCATATTGGTGCTAACGGAAAGGAACTACACAGATCCTTATTGATGCATAGTCCCTCAGCCGCCTGCGGCTAACTTGTGTCCAGCGTCTCAACACCAGCAATCCCGGGGCTAATACCAGGAACCGGACCTGCGATGTTTACTTTATGCACTTTCCGAAGTGGTATACTGCTGCCGACGTTATTATCCGATTTTCTCGAGTCGCTGGCTGAAGCTAGTCTGTGTTGGGGAATTTCCACAATCTTGGCAGGCTGTCTACTAGATGTTACCTGGGTACAGCTTCATAGACCACAGGCATCTTGTAAGGTGCTCAGACATTTGGCTGACGAAGAGATTTTGTTGCCGTACTACAGCCAATCAGTCACACTGAGGGCCACCTCTCTGCCCGCTCGAATGCGGAAGGCTGCGGTATATTCCCAGACTGACAGCGGTGGAAGAGCTAGGGCCGCAAAGTATGGAGTCCTGACTCTGACACAATCGGCTTCTTGGCCTCATTAGGAATCAGTTGTATTCCTGTCCCAAGGTCTTGGGTCAACAGCAACCTGGCAGCCGAAGCTACCACAGACTACCTGATTTGGTCCTCGCAGTCCCTCGATGTTCTGCCGCGTCATGCCGGAGCTGATGATGGGTAATCTTACATGCCTCAATACCAAGATTTTGCTCAGGCTAGTGGATCTGAGCTCGCATGGAAAGCTCCAGGGCCTCGACGAGAGGGCAGCTATGGGGGCGGCAATCACCCCGATCAAGTCGATCAAAAGTGTGCCTTCTTGCAAAGTCCGAGATGTTTCCTTTCTACTCTTTCTCTCTTGTTGCATCCTCATCCTGAGCTTCACATCCAACAATCCTCGCCATTCGTGGTGTCCAGTCTTTACTCCCGACGTATTGTCGGTGCCATTCTTTCACAAGGATACTCTGTATCCTGTCCATTCTCTCTACCATCCTGAACTCATCGGACGCTTCCGCTCGCTACGTTCTGAGTATAGCTCAGTACCACGTAAAGTGTGTCTAATGTCCACAGTATCACTCAAATCCCGAAAGTGAAGCTATTCAGGACACCATGGGTCACCCAGAAATTTCCCGCCCACAGCCTGTGCATACAGATGAAAAGCGTTGGACTGTAAAGACTCTATCACAGAGACTTAGCACACAATTTGCAACATCTGAGCGGCCTCCTTCCCGTGTGTTTCGTCCCGGAACACCCAACTCCTGGAGAAGTCAAGGAGAGTGGGATGCCTACTCTGCCGCCAGCGACAGCAGACCCAATTCACCCCGGACGTCCATCTCATCCAGGGACTCCAACGTAAGCGGAAGACGCAAGACAAGCGGAGGCAGAAGCACCCTCAGCCAAGATGTTGGCCAAGCCGAGAAGCCGTCAAAGTTCGTCACCGACTACGGCTGGCCAATCCTCTCGGATCCCCTGAACCCCAACAAGAAGCTCACCCCAAGAGAGTTGACAATGCAGCGAATTGCATTCATCCTCATCGTCTTTTGTCTCAACATCGCACTTGCTGCCGTTGCATGCTTTGGCAACACCGGCTTGGCGACACTCGTTTTCATTCTGTTCGTCAAGTGCAAGGATTTCCTGTCCTCGCTGCTCTCCCTCATCTGCCTCATCGGAACATCTATCTACAAGCACTTTCGCCCACCTGCCCCCGTCTCCCAACGATGGATTCTCTCGCTGATCCCAGCTTACTCGGAGAGCGAGGAGCAACTAATCAAGACGGTCTACTCTCTCCGCGACAATGGCTGCGAGCCGCACAAACAAGTCATGTGCATCGTCTTGGACGGAAAGCCGCGCAACATTAAGCGCGAGTTCTCCCGCATCGTTGTCGACATTGAACGCCCCTACCACTCTCTTAAGTACAAAAAGGGTACACTCAAAATTACCGCCGGCTTCATGCAGGACGTGCCCGTCATCGTCATCGAAAAGGTCAAGAATAGCGGCAAGAAGGACTCCCTCATCCTCACCCACGACCTCTTCAACGCCCCCCGAGAGAACATGCCCACATACACCCGCCTCCTCCGCGAAGAAATCTGGCGCACCATTCTCCCGCCTCTGACCGAGGGCACCGGCTTCAAGAACTTTGACATGGTTTTTTGCACAGACGCCGACTCCGTCATCCACCAAGGTTGCGTCGCCAAGCTCGCCAACGCCCTCGCCCGCGAAAAGAACGCCATCGCCAGCTGCGGCATCGTCCTCGTCGAGCTCGAGCCGGGCTACGAGTGGTCTTTCTGGAACCTCTACCAGCAGCTGCAGTACACCTTTGGTCAGTTCGTTCGGCGTCGCGCAGAAGGCTTCATCGGAAAAGTCACCTGCCTCCCCGGCTGCGTCACCATGGTCGCCGTCCGCGAGGAGATGGCCGGCGCCATCGCCAAATATGCGCGCCCCGTCAAGGAAGACTGGGTCGTCCACCACCAAGTCCAGAACCTCGGCACCGACCGTCGTCTGACGTACTGCATGCTCAGCCAGTCCTCCAAGCTGCAGACAATCTTTGTGCCCGACGCCGTCTCCGAGACAGTCGCGCCGCAGTCCTTCAAGCACTACGTCCACCAGCGCCGGCGGTGGGGTTCCAACGCCTACTTCAACAACTACTTCTACTGCGGCGGCGAGAACATGATCCTCATCACGCGAATCGCTGCTGCCATTGACATTGCCCGGCAGACGCTGGTGTACTATCGCGTCCTCAACACAATCCTCTTCATTCGCGCGCTCATCCAGGCTTTCAACCCTTGGGATATTCTCCCGCTGCTTGTGGTGGGCCAATTCCCCGTTATCTGGTTTTGTGTCTGCTTGGCTGTTGAGCCAGCTCTGCGCCAGCGCGCCCACAAGATTATTCTCGGATTCTTTGTCAACAAGCTCGTCTCGCCGTTCATGTCCATCATCATCTTCTCAGCTGTTGCCAAGAATCTCGGCAACGCTGTTTGGGGCATGTCTGGCGTCACCGCATCGTCTGCTGCACCGCCTCCTGTTCCCAAAGATAAGCTCTCAGAGGCAGAAGAGGGCAAAGGCGGCGCTGAGAGGCCGGAAAGCCCCATCTCTCGGCCTCCCTCGCCGCCAGAAGTGCTCTAAGCCACAACTTTGGCATATGATTCACCTGAAGGCATGTTTGGACCTTCTAATCATCCATTTCACCATTCTATTCTTAGACATGAGTCACCTAATTCATTCCTGTTGATTTTATTTTTGTATTTTGCCCCGAAAAGATACTGCGTAGATAATGTGCTTAGACTTGGTACATGGAGGAGTTGTAATTTTCATAAAATTCATTGTACATATTCAAACTCTCTGTGCTCCTGAACGATAGTCAAAAACGAAGCTACGCACTTAGGGCGCCTGCATAAAGTCGTGGCATTCTCTTGTCTACATTCGATGCTTCTCAGGAGTTCACCATCTGGTATCGCAAGATCACTGCATGCACCAAGTTTAGCCGTAATAATCCGAGACGAAAATTCCATGTAAGCCATACGTGAGCTCACAGACCAACACTGTCAGCACTTTCATGGACCGCAATTCAAAAATTCGCTTAAGTTATCAATTTTCGGTCTTGTCAGTGAAGTCCATAGCAGAAGCGTCCTCTTAGGCTATGTCTGTGCTCATGCCACTATTCACTTTCTATCAATACATCACATGCAGGAACCCGGCAGGCATTGATGCAGTGCTTAACAATCAAGAGCCTGCAGTTGCTGTTTATGAGCTGAAGGAACTAGTCGTCAAGCGCGGAGTGCCTCAAGCCACAGGTAGCCGAAGAAGCTTAGTCCGGGGGTGCTGGGGAACATATCTGCGCAGCAACAGGGGTCCATGTTAACATTTTAGCTTCAAGACACGCGGCTCGGCGACTCAGGTCTAACCAGAATTGAAGCTAAGTTGGTGCCGTTTCTTTTCTTCTCCTGAGTCAACCCCTGGTGTGCTGGATCTAGGCGTGAAGAAAGGAGGGGAGTATACTATACGCCTTTTGGCTTAGATGGTTTATGCACATAACGAGTGAGTACGTATTGCCGGCCGCAGTCCCCATCCCGCGTGCCGCCCGGACGGAGCCCTCCGCGGCTTTTTTTTGACTTCCCGCCCCCAATTTCCCGCTCCGTTGGGAAACCTCTCCGAACAAGACTAGTGAACTAACAACTGCGCCATAAAGGTCAGCACATGAACAAGAAAACGTCGCCTTATGCCAAAATTGAGATTAGACCAGAATGGCATAGTAGCTGCCACAGCTACGTTCAAAGTAGCAGGCTCCGGAGACTTGGGCCCGGTAGCCCGCGAAGGACGATATCCACCGACTTTTTCTTTTCCACAATCTCGGAGATGACTTTTCCTTGATGAGGCATCGCCTTCTCTTACGATACCAGCGCAACGGCAAGCTAATTCCTAGCGGAGGCTATCTTTTTCCAGCCTCAGATTCGCCTCCAAGATCTTACTGGCTCATGTGCGAAGGACCATCAACAACGTTTCCCAAGCTAGGCCCTGGGCCTTGACTTACACATGCCAAGTCCATCAACGTGTCAGGTCACCAGCCATTCTACCATCTCAATATGGGGAAGTCAAAGTGGTCCACCGCCAGTGCGGACCACGGAATCACCGCATGTGTGTCGTAAGCTATCGAGCGATAGTCACCGTTCCCACGCAAGCCTCATGCCATTTCCTCAACATTGACTCGCAATGCCATGTCAGCTGCAAAGGCGAAATCGGAGAACAATCTTGTGAGAGGCTCGTGGATTCAGGGTCCAAGTTCTAGACCATCTCTGACAACACCTTCAACATCATATAATAACCAGAACATCGTCGAGCATACTCACAATCTTTCATCCTCATCAGCCTCTTCAGACCACTGCCAGTCACCGAGCCCTCACTCACTCTCCCACACTCTTTCCCACAACTTGCTTCCTGCGAGATTCCACTCTTTTCCCACCTACAGTCACTCACTTCTGTCGCTCACTTGCACAAAACGCACCTCATAACAATGCATTTCATCAAGTCTCTCGTCAGCCTCCTCCCCATCGCGGGCATGGTCTCGGCCGCAGCCATCTCCGGCACCTCTGCAGCCGCAGATGCCGCCATCACTGCCTCCGCCGCAGTCGCCGTCAACGACGGCGATGGCTCCATTCCTGCCTCCGTGGCCAGCGGTCTCAGCGACAAGGCCATCACCGCCGTCATTGACACCACCACCTCCGTCACTAAGACCATCAAGACCACCGTCACCACTGAGAGCAAGACCTACACGGCCACCTCTCGCACCACCATCGCCACTGAGAACCTCACTCTCACCTACACCCAGCGCACCACTGCCTCCACCACCACCCTCGCCCTGACCTACACCTCTCGCACCACGGCAGCCGTCCAGACCCTCGTCCTCACGGCCACCGTTCGCACCACCGCATCCACTACTACCCTCACCCGCACCGCTCGTGCCACGGTAGAGGCCTCTGAGACCGTCACCGTCACTCCTACCGTCACCGGCGAGCCGTCTACCATCCACTCCACCGTCCTGGACGTCACCACTCTCCCCTCCACCGAGTACTCCACCTCCACGGCCTACTCCACCGTCTACCTCGACGAGACCACCACCGTGCCCACAGTCGTCTACGCGACCGAGTACACCACCGAAACCCGCGTCTCTACCGTCAACGAGATCACCACCCTCGGAAGCACCGTCTACACCACCGCCACCGCCGTCGTCGACACCACGGTCTACGAGACGGAAGTCGCCACCGTTGAGTCCACCCAGTACAATATCGCCACGGTTCCTACGACCATCTACTCCACTGAGATCGTGCCCACCACGGCTTACCGCACCGAGGTTGTCAACGCCACCATCACTGCCTCCGTCACGGAGACGGCCACGGCTACGATCACGCAGACGGCCACCGTTCCTGCTGACCAGAGCGTCTGCCTGTACCGCTATGCCTATATCACGCGCACCCAGACGGCGAGCGTCGCGCCCAAGTACTCCACCTACACGGTTTCCACCATTACCTGCCTGGCTGCCCAGCCTACCTGCGACTCTCGCACCGGCAACTGCAACAAGTTTGCTCGTCTGGTCCTCAGCGCCGAGCCTACCTCTACCTAGGTCTGTCTTTGAGACGCGGACTTAGCCAAGGCCAAAAGTAGCTATACTAGCAGCGGCGGCAACAAACATGTACTCTCCATTGAGGCCAGCAGCCTATTCTTCTTTTTGTTTTTGTAGTGCCCGGTTTATAAGTGTTATACATGAAGCATAGCGTTATGCATCGGGGGGATAGGATTTTATGTAATGAGTTATGCGGGGTAGACTTCGATTCTTCTACTGGGCCTCAGGGATACAGACAAGGTACTTTAATCAAAAGTTGGGAATAAATTGTTTCGGTCTTATGATGCCAGCGCTTGATGGTGAAAAAAATGACGATGTGAGATGCGGGAGACGACGAACATAATCGCAGCAGCCAGGCTGTATAGTGCCCGAAGAGTGAGCAACATCTGGGAAGAAATGGTTGGTGATGGCTTGGCCACCACGCATCTAGGGTGAACATATTTTAACTAAAGAATTGAAGTGTATGGTGGCGCTCTGTGTGCGCTCACTCAGGCCTCCTCCGCACCGGCAAAGATGGCGACACCAAATGACCGGGTCCACGTGCTCCCCTCGCTGTCCTTGATACTGATCTCAAGATGATCAATACCAGCCTCAGCGCCAGCAGCATACGTAGCCTTACCCCCAATGACAGTAACCCCTCCCTTCTTTGCCCCAGAAACCGTAAACGTAGGCTCCTTGAATCCCAGAGCCAGAGCAGCAAGGTCAACCTCGATAGACTTGGAAGGCGAAACGTACGCGTGAGGATCAGCCATGAAGTTGAGATACCCCTCGATGGGAGTGTACCCATCACCACCAGTTGACCCATCCCACCAATCCGCAATACCGTCTCCATCAGCATCCCAGCTGGCTGCGCGCGTAACAGTAGGGAAATCCTCGAGCCCGCCCGCGTCCTTAGGGTCGTCAATGAGGCCCTTCTTGCCCGACACGGAGCCGACGTAGGTGGCGGTTCCCGTGGCCGTCTCGTTGACGATACGGGCGTCGTGGATGTCGCGGACGGGCTGGCTGGCGCCGCTGTCAGAGAGCACGCGCTTGTAAGCCTCGGTCGAGGGCTGCGTCTCGACGTGGGGCTCGAAGAACTCCTTATCGAAGAACTTTTGGTAGGTCGGGGCCGGCTCGAAGCTGACGTCGGCCCAGCAGGCGATTGTGGTGTTCTTTGTGGCGGTGCCGTCGCCAGAGGGGTACTGGACTGAGTCCTGGTCGAAGAAGCCAGGCATGGAGTTTCCGGCGCAGTAGTACTGTTGCATGCCGGGCATGTTGTCCTCGTACTGTATGTATCATGTTAGCGGTAGGGATATTTCGTGTTGTGAATAACTTCCATACCTGTGCTCTGAGGGCGTAGGGAAGCGTGGAGGCCGGCCCATGCTTGTAATAATTTCCTACAAAGTTGACCTTCTTCGCACCGCCATCGGTAGCACGGCCACCTGTACATGTTAAAATCTCTAAATCTTCTTCATAACGCGTGTGTCACATACCAAAGTTATAGACGACGTTGTTGCGAATGTCAAGCTGGCCGGCAAACGCAGCATTGTCGTCAACACCGCCGCCCATGCTCCAGCTACGACCCTCGGCGTGGGCGAGCAAGTTGTGATGGAAAGATCCGACGTCTCCGCCAATTGTGGCGCTATAGCCGTGAGCAGTGCCGTTGGGGTAGTTCTTGTGGCCGGCGACGTTGAGAGGTTCCGAGATCATATTGCGCTGGAAGGTGATGTTCCAAGCAGACCGCGAGCTGAAAGCCTCGTCGATCGTCCAGCCCTATTCATCGTCTATCAACAACATATCCTCTCGTGGCGTTTAGAAGTGAACATACCATAGAGCAGCGGTCGAAGATACAGTGGTTTGAACCCTGCATACCCATTCCGTCGATAGTCTGCCCAGAGATTTTGCCAGGCCGCACGCGCATGTGGCGGAAGATGATGTCGGACGCGCCGGTCAGGCCGAGTGGGTTACCCTGGATGACGATGCCCTTGCCCGGCGCGGTCTGGCCGGCGAGGGTGATGTACTGGTCGTTGACGGACATGCGGGAGGTGGTGGTGATAACGCCACCGACGTCGAAGACAACGATGCGCGGGCCCTTGGCGATGGTCAGGGCATAACGGAGGGTGCCTTCGGCTTCGCTGTCTTCGAGGCTGGTCACCTTGATGACTTTGCCGCCGCGGCCACCGCGGGCGAAGCGACTGTAGATGATGTTAGTAGGTTTCAATGCAATAAGCGCCAAGTAGCAGTGACGCTGTCGTCCGCCGCAACCTCGATGCGCTCGTCGCGGTGCTTGGGCGTAGGGAAGCTGATCTGGTTCTGCATCGACGGGGCATCGACCTCGAACCCGTTGAGGAAAGCCCGCTTGTCGCCGCCGCTGCCCGGGGTGTAGACGATCTTGGTCTCCTGCGTCGCGGATGTAACTTCGAACGTCAGATACGAGGTCGCGGCCTGCCAGATGTTGTCCACGCGCGCAGACTGCTTGACGGCCGTCAGATCAGTCTGTCCGTTGACGGAAATGTCGATCGTCGCCGTTTCGTTGAGGGCGTCCCAGGCGTTGTGCCATGTCAGCAGGCTGTGGTTGCCCGGCACGAGACCCTTGATCGTGAGCGTGATCGGTGAGCCATCCTTGTTGGAGTTGCTAATGCCCTCGTTGACAATGCGCTCGCCCAAGGAGGAGAGGATGCGCGTGTACTGGTACTTGTAGTAGTTGCCCGCCAGCTCAGAGCCGTTGCCCGCGGCGAGGGTGAAGGTGACGTCGCTCTCAGTGATGTTGGCGACCGTAATGTTAGCTTTGGAGGAGCCGGGGATCGTCCAGGTGATGAAGTCCGAGTCGACGAGGTTCCGGACATTGGCCGGGTTGAGGCGGAGCCGGATGGGTGCTACGGCGGGGAGCGCGCCCGAAGACGGCTGCGGTGACCCGGCGGACGCCGAAGCCGAGGCCGAGGGCGGGGCCGACTCCTGAGCCAGCGAGGCCGTGGCGAGCACCGCCGTGGCCAGGGCCTTGAATATGCCCTTCATGATATGTGCAAGGGTGTGTTTAATGATCGAGGAAAAGACTGACGAAAACGAATGAAAGAGAGGTACGCATACAGGTTCCTGAAAGCTCCCAAGGGATTCGCGGGAAGGAAGCCTTGGGCCACTCAATATGTAGGACACCAAGACGGACGGTCTCTCGCGCCATATTTGTCCCGAACCCACCAGTTCTCTGCCCTTCATTTCCCCGTGAGGCTGATCGTCCTCTGTAGTCAAAGTGTCCCATTTACCTGCAGCTGCATCCCCAGATTGGAAAGAGATGGAGGGATCCCCCCTCGGATGAACCGCCCGGGAACATGAGACGAGGATTGGTGGGGTGGTGACCTGCATGCGCGCCCTAAGGAATTGCCTGAAAGCAAAGGTGGCTGCAGAACCGGGAAAATCCAGCACGAACTCGTTTCCACGAGTAGTGTGGTACCCTTGCCATGACCTTCTGTGCCTGCGTCGCATCCGCTGACATGACGGCGCGGACCTGGGTGCCGCTGCCTTGCAGGTCTTGGCACCTTTCTACAAGTGGACCCGGCGGGTATGAAGTGTGTTTAGGCTTGATGAGGCAGCTCGTTTTCCGAGCCGTAACCTCCAGGGCGGCTACTAAGGCGCGAAATTGCAAAGGGGTTCGTGAACGGTAAAAAGATGGAACATTAGATCTGCTGCAGCCGCAAGGTGACGTCTCTAAGCTTCCTTCGGAGTTTGGATCCGAACAAAGTTGGTTGAGTGTTTCCGGCGCAGTCCGGTCTGGGCTGGGATTAACTGAACCCGGTCAGCTTGGGATGAAGACCCTGAAGATTCTATGCGCTATCCCTGGAAGCTCTGTGCAGCTCACCTTTGAAAGATCTCATAGACAAGATGATTTTTAGTCAATATAGGTTGGCCGACCGCCACAGAGTCCACATCACGATTTGTTTCGGCGCCAGCTTAAGAGATGTTGAGTTGTTGCGTACTACGATTCTGTCCCGAGTCAAGGTTCCCAATGGTGACATGATCAAAGTTTAGACTGTCAAATTGCTCAGACTCAACCTACCTTGGCATAGAGCACTGACACTACCCGATTTTGTCGCTTTCAGTAATCGATCCCGAAGCAGTTCTTGCCAACCTCGGTTTCCGTTCAGCCCATCTCTCAATTATGCTTTTCATCTAAGATGGCTGTTACATTGACGTACTAAATGGAAATTTTCAGAACTTTATTGGTCCGTTCAACGTACTCAAGCACTGGTGCGGAACAGCTATGCGCTTTTGTCTTCCGATACTTCGAGTCGGAAAGAGTGCATCAGACCATGCTCAAAACATTGTAGCAGGAGCGCGAGTTGTCATGTCTCACTGAGGAGCTTCACCTACCACACTCATTGACAAAATGCGATTCTGACAACTTGATGTTAGTTGACGTAGGTACGGAGTTGTAATGAGATGAGACAATGCGATTGAGTTGAGAGCGGACCCCAAACAGCCTGGCGGCAAACGACGCCGTTGCTTGCGTGCACGTCACGGAGTGCCCTAGAACCTAAATCCCACATTACGGTACGGATACGGAAACTTGTACATGGACGAAGGGGAAATAATAACTTGACAACGATAGTTGCAACGTACAATGCCATTTCATTAGAACTTGGCTCGTTCTTGAAAGAGGCCGGACGCAGAACGCTCCGCGCAAAAACATAACCTTTCTTAGCCAACAAGGCCGAATGCAAAACCGCCCTATTCCTATAGTTTTTGGGCCCTGAGCATTGTTTAGATCCCATTTCCTCTCAATGTAGTCTTGCGAAAAGTTCGAGTCGTAAGTCATGAATACACCACATGCAAGCATGCACGGGTATTCAGACTTATGCTCGACGTTATGTTGGATTGGACCAAACAATCGACTTTTAGTACTTAACCACGTGTGCCATTCTACTCTTCATGTCAAATTTTGGAGAGAAGCCAATGACTTTCTAGAAAGAATCCCATAACAAGTATTGGTAGCTTTCATGGCTGACATTTCTATACTCTTCACGGTTGAATTTCCTTTGGCATTCAATGGCAGCTTCCCTCCATGTTTACAGCCTACCTTACTTGGTATATTATGTTCAATACCCTATTTACTGTATAAGTCTACAGGTGAAATCTAATATAGCGTGGAGATAAAGCTTCTCGCCTTGGACCTTTATTTGCATAATTTAAGAAACGCATTGAAATTGGGCCGAAGGCTGCTTAACGTGAATCTTTCCTTTGGCACTCATCAGATGCTGATCCATGGCTGTGACCGGGGGAACAGTTTCGACGCTGAAGTGTCCCCAAGGACCCCAAATCAGATAGCTTACAGTCTAGATTCATGTTGTGGTACTAAACGACTGATGATGCACGAGACACCGGTCAGTCCGGAGCATGGTGATCGCCAAAGTGGAAAGATCGCGAGGGAAACTATGAAGTGGCAGAGTAACACAACAATCCGAGTCAGATACGTGGCACTGGGCAGAAAGGGATCGATCGAGCGACGGCAATTCCGTCGTCGTAGAAAAGCACGCTATAATGACTCGGATCGTGATCTCAGGATATGAACGGCCGGTGGGATGTTGGTCGGTGACTTTGTGGGATGCCGTCAACCATCGCCATTCAATCAACGCGCGAGGTCCTAGCAATCTTAGAACAGGTTGGTAGCAGTGCGACTCAGGGCATCGAAAGTCTACGTAGATGAAATGTGTTTGACGAACACACTCAGGGCAAATCTTGTTATATGGACTAATGACATCCAGCACAGCCTCTGGGAGCTCACGCAGGTATGGCGGCATGTTGACTTCGGCGCCGGCCCCGGCGTGCAGCACGATTGCGACTAGGCTCCGTATCATCCGGTCGCCGAGTTATCCATACGCAGGCGGGACACGGGTAAGGGGAGTTAGAAATCACACAACCCACAAACCCGACGCAATGGTTATGAGGTACGGAAGCGGGGAGGAAGAATTCGCGCAGCTGTATCCGTATGCGCCCAGGTTCCGCTGAATCACATCAGACCATTTGAGTCAACTGCTCCCCGCCGTTCGTTTACATGCCGGCACTTGCTGCTGTGCCACCTTGGCGCACAGATTCTTCGAAGAACATTCCGCAGCTTACAGCTGCCATGATCTCCAGAGTCGCAAGCCGAATCCGGCATTGGATTTCTCTCCACGAACACAACAAAGAGGCACTTTGTACGGCCGAGGCTTCGGACCACAGACAATCCCAGCAACGGCCGGTAGATGGCCTCTAGCGAACAAAGGAGCCGAGCCTAGTGCCGGTAAGGGCAAGGTGAGCATGACTCGCGTACGCTAAAGATATTACAGCACCATGTCCTCGGGCTGCTAGATTGCAAAAAGCTCTCTCCCATTGGCATACCGCGGAAACTAGTGGGGGGTTGGCCGATATGACGGCTGCTATCATTGCGGGGTTATTTCACGAGACAAAGAAACGCGAAAGCTTGAAGAAGTTGTCGGGGCCTCAGATCATGATCACCGTCACCTCGCCCGGGAAGTCTTCGGACCACCGAGACATGCACAACCCGACTGCTGCAACATCGCGGACATCCAGCATAGCATAGTTTGGTGATCATGTCTCTGCTCCAAGGGTTCGTCGACCCATACCTGACAGCCGGGGCCGCGATCCTCTTCGCGATCCTCTTCGCCGTGCTGCGCCCGAAGAAGCCGACCCATCCGCCGGGGACAACCCTCCCGCCAGGTCCCAAACCCAAACCCCTCATCGGCAATCTCCTCTCGATCCCGCCGGTACACTCCTGGCTGGCCTTCCACGAGCTCATCAAAGAGCACGGCCCCGTCGTCCGCCTCGCTCTCCCGGGCGGCCAGGAGCACGTCCTCCTCGGCACCGAGGCCGCCGCCAACGAGCTCCTCCGCCAGCGGGGCAACATCTACAGCGATCGGCACTATGCGCCGGCATCGTCGCACTTCCTGACGGATGATCACATGCTCCTGCTGCTTCCCTATGACGAGAAATGGAGAAACTACCGGAGGTTTCTGCACCAGGTCACAATGTCGCCGGTGGCGCCACAGTACGAGACGGAGCAGCGCATCGAGGCGGTCAGATTACTCCGCGACCTGATCCGCAAGCCGCGCGACTACGAGGCCCTCTTTGAGCGGTTCAGCGTCGGGCTGGGCATGCGCATCATCTACGGCCTGCGCGCGGAAACCGGCCATGACCGTGAGGTGCGGATGCTGCTCGACATCGTCCACGAGCTGGAGCGCGTGGGCTCGCCCGGGGCGTATCTCGTCGATATCTTCCCGTCGCTAAAGTATCTGCCAGAGTGGATGGCGCCGTGGAAGAAATACCTCCGAGCACGGAGGCGCCGCGACGAGGACTTCTTTCAAGAGTTGATCGACCGGAGCAAGTCGCCGTCTTGGGCGCGGACGTGGCTCGAAACGCAAGACCAGTGGGGGCTCACGCGGCGGGAGGCGAATTGGATGCTGGGATCTGTATTTCAGGCTGCGGGAACGACTTCTGGGTCGGCTCTTGCGTCGTTTATTCTCTGCGTTGTCAGGAACCCTGGGTGGTTTGAGAAGCTTCAGGCCGAGGTCGACTCTGTTGTTGGACCCGACAGGTTACCTACTTTCGAAGACATGCCACAGCTTCCGCTTGTCAGGGCGTGCGTGAAGGAGACGCTGCGGTACTACCCGATCACGGCCGGCGGTTTCCCTCATCGGCTGACGGAAGACGATACGTACAACGGATATTACTTGAAGAAGGGGACCGTGGTGCATGCGGTGCAGTGGGCTATCCAACGCGACCCGGAGACCTACCCAGAGCCTGAGCTCTTCAACCCGGACCGCTGGCTGAATCCCAAGTATCCGACATATAGAGAACCTCTCACAGTCTATCCCAACTTGCAGCAGTTCACGGCGTTCGGACACGGCCGCCGGATATGCCAAGGGATCAATATTGCTGAGCGGAGTCTCAACCTCAAGATCGCGCTGCTTGCTTGGGCTTGTAACATTTCTCGGGCTAGGGACGGTAACGGCAAAGCGGTTATACCGCCAGTGTATGACTTTGCCGCCGGTTTCAATGTGCAACCAAAGGAGTTTGATTTCGACCTACAGCCAAGAAGTCAACAACGAGTCGACTTGCTGGAGAGCGTGTTCGAAGATACACTGAAAGAAGATCCGTTGTTGTCATAGATTTAGACGAAGGCTAATGGGATGTTTAATGTTAAGCGTGATTGAGTACGTCAATACCTAATTCTTCACAAAGGATACATGTACATGGGCCTTGTTCGTTGAAGTGTGAGACAACTTCATCCTGGGCACTGATCATTACAAATCGGGATCCTCTGATATTTGTGAAGGGACCAAATGATAAGAACAGAAGCATTTGAGCCACATCCTGTGGGGTCTATTCCATCAAAGTGTATCTCTAAAGTCTTCCGATTTTGCTGTGATCTATCGTTGCTACCAGCCAGGGAATTAGACAGCTCACGAGCAATGAGATCGCCCAGAATCTTCCAACATTGGTATTCTCATACATACGGTTCCTCGCAAAGTATTACGTACTTTTATAATACAATCATCATCTAGCCGCAAGCTGCCCAATCCGTCGAAAAGCAAAGGCATCGTGACAAGGCATTAAGTTCAGTCACTCCTTTTTGACTCCCCATCATCCAGATACCGACATGTATTCAGTCACATGTCAAAAACCAGCTCCTACTCCTATGCTCATCACCGGAGTCAAAGCAGTCGCGACAGACCCCGTCGCCGCAACGTCATTTAGCCTCCTCTTGACCTCCATGCCGAGACTCTGTATAGCCCTCAATAACGGCATAAAGTCCCGATCGTCCCTAGACCCCTTGAGCATCACCTCCCCAATCTCCTCCAGCAGCTCAATATCGTCGTAGTGACTCCTCACATCAACGGCCCGAAGGATGTGGTTCAAGAGGCAAGCGTACGAGACGTAGGCGCGGTAGATGCCCAGCAGTACACACATGGTTTCAGGATAGGGGTTATGCACCAGGATAGCCCGCACGATTCTCAGCATGCCCCGCGAGGCCTCGACGGCTAGCGGGGAGTCGGGAATGTCCGCATCGCAGGACACGGGTCGCGGAGAGTTGGAGTTGAGGACGGCGAGTTTGCGCAGAATGAAGATGATGTAGGTGTACCCGGTCATGGCTACATCGCCCAGCAACCAGCAGTCGGCTTTTGCGGCCGACGCTACACTTCGTTGAATCCAGTCTTCCTTTTTCAGGCATCAGCAAGTGCTCAGCAAGACCAAAGTGAGGAGATGACGCTTACAATTTGATACTCATCGAACAGCTGGCCAATCTCTCTACAGTATTCCTCAGCTTTCGGTCGAATGGTGGCTTCGTCGCAATCTGGCGACTCAAGGTCCTGGAAAAAATGCGACAGAATGAATGTAAGCCTTGACCCCATGAGAAACGTCACCGTCGGGACAGCATTGAGGTCCGGCGGCGCGCTACCCGATGATAGCCATGGCAAGTTGACCCTCCACGTATTCATGCTGTCGGTGATGGCCGGCGGGCGGTTGAATAGTAGCCTGAAGAAGAAATCAATCTGGATCAATTCCCAGAAACCCTTGCGATCGGCATCGAGTTTACTCTCGTCCTGGCCGCCGATCGCCGTGGTGTAGGCATCCAGGTTGTGCAGGTTGAGTGCTTGCGCGTACTCGCATGCGAAGGTGTACATCTTCCAAGCCAATTCTTCGTCAAAGCACTCAGCTGCCGTGCGGCACTGTTGTCCAGCAGCCGTAGTTAGTCCAGGATGAATTTGCTAGACGGGGCGCGAGAGCGATACTGACCATGGTGAGAGCGGCGATGAGGTCGGTCGTAGACCCTGTTGCTTCGCGTTGCCAAAGTGGTAGAGTTCGAAGACAGCACACGTAGAGCATTCGAATGTACGTTTGTCCTTCCTCATTTGCCTGTACGGTCGAGCCTAGAGCACAGCCGTGGTACAGGACGCCGTAGTACACAACCAAAATAGCCGGATCGAGGTGGACATGCGGTAACCCAAGAAGATCTGGGATCATCTCTATGAGTCTTGGGTTCACGAGACTGAGGAACATGTCCGTATGCATGTGCGTGAAATAGTCTAGCAGAGACGTTAGACGTAAAGCGATAGAGTTTCTCGAAGAACTCTTTCTTCTTGAGGCATTTAGTGATACATGGTGACTTACTCTTGATCCATTGCTTAGCCAACTCAGGAGGGACCCTGACGTCCTGAGTGACGACGGCAGCAGACACAGTCTTCAATCTCAGTCGTTGCACTTGATCGACGGCATCCTTAAGAATGGCCGCGACATCGAGTTCAGGAATCGCGCTCGGGGTGGCGAATGATGTCCACGGCGAAGTCGCCTGCCCACCGGCAGCACTCGATGGAGCGGGAGACGACAGGTTGGATGGGGCGCTGTTGGAGCTTGAAGTACGTTGTCGGGGCGGCGGGGCGGCAGCGGGCGGATCAGCAGCCACGGAAGCAGGGGGCGCGTCTCGAGATTGCGGATCTTGATTTCCATTCGGGAGGGTGGTGCAGTGCTTCTCGACGCGCTGTAACCTTTCTAGTATGGTCGACAGGGCGTCGTCCGTCGTGCTGGAATCGACAAGGCTAGGTCTTGAGCCAACAGTTCTTTTACAAGATCTCGTGGAGATTCATTGGTGGGAGGGGGTAGAGAAGGCTTGGAAGAGGAGGAGGGGTGGAACTTACGATAGACGGTCCGTCAAGGTCCGAGTGACCTTTCTCTTGACTCTTTGGGGATAGACGCACTCTGTCTCGTGGGTTTTGCATCTTTCGCATGTTGGCATGCCACGACTACACCGGACCTGGTGTCGCGAAGAGAAGCGTCAGTCGACCACATCTAATGTGGTCCAAGGGAACACGGCGACGACTGACCTTTCTGTGTTTGCATCGTTTGCACTACCCAAGCAAAAATTCGGCATCCCAAGTCAGCCATAAAACCACAATAGGAGAGAGGGAGAGACCCGTTGCCCGGAAAGCCAAGTCTAGAGGATCAGGAACCAGGGAGCGGACTATGGAGCTATTACAACCTCCGCTGTACTCACCGAAAGCGGATTCAACTGGGCGGACTGGTCAGGCATGATTACCTAAGTCGTCAAAAGGATCTCGGAGAGCGGAGAATTCGATGTGTTTTGTGGTGTACCTAGCGAGATGTGCTACAAAGAGAGAGGGGGACTTTGAAGGACAAATACACCATGCCAGGCCCGCGACGATCCCACCCGAGCCGTATGATGCATCATGATCTCGATTCTTTGGGGGTCGAGAATTGGTTTTAGCTCACAAAGTCTAATTAGGTGCCGTCTGGTTTGCTTGGCAAGGGGTTTGCTAGGTGCCCAGCGTGACGCAGCGCAGCACAAACCTCACAAAGCTGCGTCGCGGAGGCCGCGGGCCACGGTCTGAGGGGCCCGAGATCGCCGGACACTCAGTCTGGAGCAGCAACAACAGTTCTTCCGGCCATCTTTTCTTCGTAATCAGTTCTATCAAAGGTTCTTCCCAGCTGGTTCCAGCTGGACTCGGTTTATGCGCCTTAGTGCGCGGCAAGCTCCTTTGTTTTAAGCTTCTTAAGCTTGGAGGACGTGGCTAGTAGATCAGATTATAAAGATGATCGAGGCTTGACGACCCTAATCACGTCTTGGCAAAGTCCGAAACGACGTCCTGGACCTCCTAATCGAGCGCCATAGGGCTGAAGAAAACCCCTAACCGCGGACTTTCGGACTCTCGTCCAACGAATATCCGCCAGTCCGGTACCACCAACCAACAGCGAACGTCAGCAACTAACGCAAATATGAGTGATGATGAGATTTTTGCAACTTGGCAATATGGGGCTTTCAGATGTTTTGACGCTCGGGGATGCATACATATAATTGGTGTCTCGAAGTTGAGATGGCATGATATTTTCCAACTTCAGTTTCAATCAACTCATCCCATATCTTAGAATCAATCTTTCTTAATATTTCTCACTTACACAAATTATCACTGCCTCACACTTGACTACTTTTGGGTTATTCTCGTCGTCTGGTCTGAGTGACCGTCAAAGCGACAATGCGGTCTGACAGCGACACGGATAGTGGTACTCTACCACCTCCATCGACAAACGAGAAGAAGGTTCTCCCGCCAAGCTCTGGATCTTATTCAGCTGGCACAACCACCGAGAAAGAATGGACGAAGCATGAAGATGCTGCGGATCAGGAAACGCGAATGAACGATGAGGTTCTGCAACTCGCTCGCAGATACACGACGCAGTCCAACGCTGCCCCCGGTTCTCTCTTCCCAGTCCCCGCCGAAGGTCCCTTGAACCCCAGCAGTCCAGACTTCAACGCAAGAAAGTGGGCAAAGGCATTCTACAACATCCGCACCGACACCTCGGAGGGTAACCCTCCAAAGACAACGGGCATCGCCTTCAAGAACCTTAATGTCTTTGGCTATGGAACATCCACCGACTACCAGAAGAGCGTCGGCAACGTTTTCCTCGAGGCGGCGAGCTTGATCAAAAAACTCACTGGAGCCAAGGAGCAACGGATCGATATCCTCCACGATCTCGAGGGTGTCGTTCACAGCGGCGAGATGCTAGCCGTCCTCGGTCCTCCCGGATCCGGCTGCTCGACTCTGCTGAAGACGATCGCCGGTGACACGCACGGATTCTACATTAGTGACGACGCGACTATCAACTACCAAGGCATCCAGCCCAAGGATATGCGCACTGCCTTCAGGGGCGAGGCCATTTACACCGCCGAGGTTGATGAGCATTTCGCCCACTTGACAGTTGGAGACACCTTGTACTTCGCAGCTCGTGCCAGATGCCCCAAGAACATCCCCGAGGGCATTACCAGACGCGAATACGCCGAACATCTCCGTGATGTTACGATGGCTATGTTTGGTATCTCGCATACGAAGAACACCCGTGTTGGTGATGACTTCGTTCGTGGCGTGTCGGGTGGTGAGCGTAAGCGTGTTACCATCGCTGAGGCTGCTTTGAGTTATTCGCCGCTGCAGTGCTGGGATAACAGTACCAGAGGCCTCGACAGTGCCAACGCCCTCGAGTTCTGCCGCACTTTGAGAACCCAAGCGGATACCATGGGCTGCACTTCATGCGTTGCCATCTATCAGGCTTCCCAGGATGCCTATGATGTAAGTCATTGATTCTGATTTTGTTACACCCAGAAACCCAACTGACAAGAAAACAAGGTCTTTGACAAAGTTGTCGTTCTGTTCGAAGGCCGTCAAATCTACTTTGGCAAAACTACCGAAGCCCGAGCTTATTTCGAGGGCCTAGGCTTCATCTGCCCAGAGCAACAAACGACAGCCGACTTCCTCACCTCCATGACCAGCCACCAGGAGCGCGTCATCCGCCCTGGCTGGGAGAGCAAGACGCCGCGCAGCCCCGACGAATTTGCCTGCGCCTGGAAGGCCAGCCAGCAGCGCGCCCGCCTCCTTGAGGACGTCGAAGACTACCTCCAGCGCCACCCCTTTGGCGGCGAGCACTACCAAAAGTTCCTCGAGTCCCGCCGCATCGACCAGTCCAAGTCTCAGCGCCAGAACTCGCCCTTTACTCTTTCGTATATGGAGCAGATGCGCCTCACGCTGTGGCGAAGCTGGGTGATGCTCAAGGGCGACCCCAGCATCACCCTCACGATGCTAATCACCAACATCTTTGAGGCCTTGATCATTAGCAGTCTGTTCTACAATCTGCCCACCAATACGTCTAGCTTCTTCCGCCGAGGTATCCTGCTCTTCTTCACGGTCATCATCAATGCCTTTGGCAGCATCCTGGAAATCATGACGTTGTACGCCAAGCGCAAGATTGTCGAGAAACACGCCCGGTATGCCTTATACCACCCCAGTGCTGAGGCGCTTTCAGCCATGGTCGTCGACTTGCCCTATAAGATTGTCAATGCCGTCCTGATGAATACTATCTTGTATTTCATGGGCAATCTCCGCCGCGAGCCGGGCGCCTTCTTCTTCTTCCTGCTCATCTCCTTCTCGATGACCCTGACCATGTCGATGATGTTCCGTCTCATCGGCTCCGTCACAAAGTCAGTTGCTCAGGCTCTGGCACCGGCGTCAATCATCCTGCTCCTCATCGCTCTGTACACCGGTTTCGCTATCCCGCCTCAGTACATGCAAGATTGGTTGGGTTGGGTCAGATGGCTGAATCCTGTCTACTACGGTCTCGAAAGCGTTATGCTCAACGAGTTCATTGGCCGCGACTTCCGCTGCTCAAATTTCGTACCCATGGGCCCCGGCTATGACTCCGTCGCTGCCAACGAACGCGTCTGTTCCACGGCGGGCTCTGTCCCAGGCCAGGACATGGTCAGCGGCACAGCCTATCTCAGCACCTCGTACAGCTTCGAGAACTCCCATCGGTGGAGAAATTTTGGAGTCATGATTGCTTACATGATCCTCTTCATGGGTCTGCATCTTTTCGCTACCGAGTACATCGCTTCCGAGCGTTCCAAGGGTGAGGTCTTGGTCTTCAGCCGTAAGGCTATGAGCAAGCGCCGCAAGCAAGGCGCCGTCGATGTCGAGACTGGTGCCCCCGCCGCTGGTGCGCAGCAGAGAAGCGAGGATGACTCTGAGGGCGTTGCCGGCATGGAGAAGCAGACCTCAGTCTTCCACTGGAAGGATGTTTGCTATGATATCAAGATCAAGGGCGAGCCTCGACGGATTCTGGACCATGTTGACGGTTGGGTTAAGCCTGGAACTCTGACTGCACTCATGGTAAGTCTTTTGCAATAGCAGATGATTCCAACTTTCAACAAGACAGCGGCTAACATCATCGGCAGGGCGTTTCTGGAGCCGGCAAGACGACGTTGCTCGACGTTCTCGCCACTCGCGTAACAATGGGCGTCATCTCCGGTGACATGCTCGTCAACGGTCAACCCCGCGATGACTCCTTCCAGCGCAAAACGGGCTACGTCACACAGCAAGATCTACACCTCCACACATCCACCGTCCGCGAGGCCCTCAACTTCAGTGCCCTCCTTCGCCAGCCAGACACCTACTCCCGCAAAGAAAAGCTCGAGTACGTCGATACCGTCATCAGTCTCCTCGGTATGGAAGAGTACTCCGACGCCGTCATCGGCGTACCCGGCGAAGGCCTTAACGTCGAGCAGAGAAAGCGTCTTACTATTGGCGTCGAGCTCGCCGCCCGCCCGCAACTCCTCTTGTTCCTCGACGAGCCTACTTCCGGACTCGACAGCCAGACTTCGTGGTCGATTTGCAACCTCATGGAGAAGCTCACCAAGAGCGGCCAGGCTATCTTGTGTACCATCCACCAGCCCTCAGCGATGCTGTTCCAGCGCTTCGACAGACTACTTCTTCTCGCCCGCGGCGGTCGTACGGTCTACTTTGGAGAGATTGGCAAGAATTCACAGACCTTGGTCGATTACTTTGTCCGCAACGGTGGGCCGGAATGTCCGCCTGGTGCGAATCCCGCAGAGTATATGCTTGAGGTCATCGGAGCCGCGCCCGGTGCCCACACCGACATTGACTGGCCCGCCGTCTGGCGCCAAACACCCGAGTACCAGGCTGTTCAGGATGAGTTGGCCCGACTCTGCTCTGATGGTTCTGCGCGACCTGCCCTGACCAACGGTCAAGGCCAATCCACGCACAAGGAGTTTGCTGCCGGCTTTGGTACGCAGTTTGTTGAGGTCACAAAGCGTATTTTCCAGCAATACTGGAGAAGCCCTGCCTACATCTACTCGAAGGGTGTTCTGTCTTTTGGTGCTGTGAGTAAACCCCTTCGGATCTTTACACTTAAGTCTCCGACTAACCCACCTTCTTAGGCTCTGTTCATCGGTCTCTCATTCCTCAACGCTGAAAACACGCAGCGTGGCTTGCAAAACCAAATGTTTGGTGTCTTCATCTTCCTAACGGTATTCAGCCAGGTCGTCGAGCAGATTCTTCCCATCTTTGTGTCGCAGCGAACCATGTACGAGGCGCGCGAAAGACCCTCAAAGGCGTACTCGTGGAAGGCCTTCATGTTTGCCAACATTCTTGTGGAAATGGCGTGGAACTCGGTAAGCTTTCCCATGACCTTAGTTTCAGCCAACAGTCAATTAACCATCTTTCAGCTTGCCTCCGTCTTCTGCTTCGTGTGCTGGTACTTCCCCATCGGCCTTTACCGCAACGCCTACGCAACCGACGCCGTCGACTCCCGCGGCATCACCATGTTCCTCCAAGTCTGGGTGTTCTTCATCTTCACCGGATCTTTCGCCCATATGATGATTGCAGGCCTGCCCAACGCTGAAGTAGCTGGCGGCATCGTCAACCTCTTCGCCATTATGATGTTCGCTTTCTGCGGGTGAGTCCAGTCTTCTAATTAGCCCCCCATATGAAAGATAGCTAATTACCTCATTCATCAGAATTCTCGCCGGACCAAAAGACCTCCCAGGCTTCTGGATCTTCATGTACCGTGTCAACCCCTTCACCTACGTGGTGGAAGGCTTCCTAGGCACCTCGCTCGCCAACGCAGCGGTGCACTGCGCCTCCAACGAGTTCGTCTCCTTTGCGGCACCGAGCGGCCAGACGTGCGGGCAGTACATGGCCGACTACATCTCCGCTGCCGGTGGCTATCTTTCGAACCCGGATGCCGGCAATTCGACCGAGTGCCAGTACTGCGCCATGTCGGACACTAATACCTTTTTGAAGGGGATCAATGTAGACTTTGATCACCGGTGGAGGAACTTTGGGTTGATGTGGGCGTACTGCATCTTCAACATTGTCGTGGCCTTGGCTGTGTACTGGCTGGTGCGCATGCCTAAGAACAAGAAGGTCAAGAAGGAGTAGTTAGTTGTGGTGTGACATGATTTCTTGTGTGGTAGAAATATGGACGGAATGTACATTTCCGGGGTTTAGATGGAGAGAATGGGAGGAACATGTGCATTAGATGCAGGGTTAGCGCTAGAAGCTTTTTTTGTGCTTCTCTTTTCAGCGCATTTCAGATTGTTACCGACTTAATCGCAATATTTAATAGACATAGAATCTGCTTCAAGCATCATGATTCCTTGCAGGAGTTTAGCAGCTGACTGGTATCGTGACAAAGTCGATGATAAACATGACTTGGGTAGCACAGTTAATACATAGAGAACAGGAGACTCCCCTCAGACACGGGCACAATAACCTGCATGCCAAGGAAGAATCCGCGCGGATGGAGTCGTCCGATGTAATCCTCCGGCCTAGTGTGCGTCTCGGGGACCGAAGTCCGGAAATGCAGGCGCGGAGGGCCGAATATTGGCACGGGAAGACCGTGGAGAATCCTACGTGTCCCCGAGTCAAGATGGACGATGACGTACTTAATTTCTTTGATGACCATAGATAGACCGTCAACGTGCGCTGCATTCCTGCATGCGGGCAGTTCAAAACTTTGAAGTCGCGGCCATGATTATAGCGTAGGGCACTGGTGGACTAATCTGCCGCCTTGAACGTCAGCGTCACTACCAGCCAAAGTCTTGGGATGGCCTAGAAGCATGTCAAGAACAGCAACAACAGGGTCATCAGTTGAATCGGTTTGTTTGTCTCCTCGAAAGCGATTCCAAAGTCCGGGGTAAGAGGAAAGATCAAGGGAATGTTTCTGGAATTTGGACGTGTCTTGGTGTTTTGATCGGGAATTCGCGCACAGTCTCACCACCAACAGGGCCCGTTGACGGCCTGTTTCAGGTTTCGTTCCTTCTGGAATGCGTCGCTCTGTTGGCTATTGGAGCGCGGTAAGATGGAGTTGTTGAAGAAGCAAGTGTTCTTTAAGTGTTTGCTTTCTTTTCTCTTCAATGTCTGGATATCTGCGATGAGTTCTTATTAGCCATGCGTTTACCATGCAGTCACGTACAAATCGATGTTTCAGCTACCCACAGTTCCTTACATCAACACAGCACCCAAATGTTTCTTAGCAACACTGCAGGGAGAGACAAGTCCACAACCCGATTCTCGTTGGGGCATGGCTCGGGGCGCCCTGGGTTCTAATAGCGCCGTTTGTCATGTCCCTGGATGCCTGTGTCTGCTTAGATAATATGGTCAACAAGTTATGTTCCCCTTACATTGTACCTGGAGGCCAAAGGGTCCAGCGCAAATGCTTTGGGGTACACAGGGATAAGAGAGAGCTCGTCCGGCGAGAGATGTCTGACGGCTGGCTCCCATAGATCCATGCTGTTGTTTATGCTGTGTTTGTCGCCCCGCAGCTATGTTCCCGACTCTTCCCCCTGCCACCCGGGTATCTTTGGTCCCAACTTTGTCCCATGCCAACCTCCATGTCTCGCCCAATCCAGGCTCTGATCGGTGCCATAACACCGTCTTATTGATACTTTTGTCAAGCTCTCTTCCTTGTCGGGACTCGGCTATTGCTTGGTAAAGTGGTGACCTTGCTTCATCCCGCCCTTTGCTCGACGATCGGATGCGACACCGGCCTGTATGTCAGGACCTCTCCACACTTCAGCATCCCTTTCGGACCCTTTTTCTGAAATTCTGACTGCCGGTCTTACCGCCGGGTCCTGTTGGTGATTGGCCGTCAGATGGCTTCGTCCTGAAGCACGCACACTGGCACGTCCTGGATCTGCAGGACAAGTGCCTCGCCCTGAATAGTCGCATGGCCACACGCACGCAGTCCAGCCCCCCTCTCCTTCATCAAGTTAGGTTCCTCCAACTTGATCTATGACTTGTGTCCCATGGTTCGCGACCACTGGCAACCTCCGAAGCCTAAGCACCGTGGCACCTAAGGTAGTGTGCATGTACCGGTAGACGAAGGCGAAAAGGAACCAAAAGGGAGATCGATCACCTTACCTCAACTTGTTTGGGTTCCGGGCCGCAGCGAGTAAGCGTGGCTTTACTCCAAGCTCAAGCTGCCGCCGCCTCGCCGTTTCTTTCTCACCACACCTTTCTTTTCGCCTCGTTTCGATCTTGCAACCCTCTCATCCAGAATCAGGAACCAGCACAAGCTCAATCGGTAACCCGTTCCCCAACGTAGCTCAGGTGCGGTGGCCACGAGGAGGGAGGGGTCTTCTGCGTGACTTACTCCGAACCACACTCATTCTCACTTTCTCGCTCACCTCGACTCTTTTCTCTCACTTTAATCTTTCTCCAACGCGACGGGGCTCGCGAATTGGCCAGACTTGGCTTCTCGGGAGGGAGGACAGCCACTGGTCTGGCTCGCTCAGCGCAGCTCACTGCACACGTTCACGGCGCTCATCAAAATTTGACTCACTCTCATCTCATTCCGCGCGCCTCTCACCTCAACGGCCGCATTCCTCACTTCTCCTACTGGTCTGCTTCACCTTTGCGACACCTACTCAACTTCAAGCCCAAAGACTCAGTGTCCCGACGACATCCACGACGCCTCCGACAACGACACCCGACAGCGATACACGAGCAGGTCCTTTCGAGGGGGCGACATCCCCCCAATAGCGAAATACCCCAACGCGGTGAGCCAGCCCGAAACCCCCAAGAAAACCATCCGCCATGCGCCCGAACAAGGCCCCGCGATGGGGGGCGGTGAGCCGCACCTCCGACAAAGCCTCCATCCTCACCCTCCTCGGCATCTCAGAACTCCTCAAGCTGCGCGGGAAATGGAGCATGGCCCTACGCCTCGGCACCTTCGCCCTCCGCCAGTCCCAAGGCCTGGGGACGCTGACCGAGGGGCTGGCCCTGCTGAGCGTCGGCCACGCCTACCGCAACCAAACCCCCGAAGACTGGATCTCAGCTCAGCACCACCTCCGCATGGCGAAACTACTCCTCGAGGGTCTCCCAACGAGCGAGGACCAGACTTTCTACCTAATGCGCGCCGTCCTGCTCCTCGGCGACACCCTCGTGCGCCGCGAGGATCTGGGCGACATCGCCGAGGCCGAAGAGCTGGCTCATCTCGCCGAGCGCCTGCTGCGCCAGAGCCGCGAAGGGCGATCATCGGATTCGGGCAGCAGTAGCAGGGGTAGATCTTTCCGCTGGACGCTTTTTACAGGTTCATGGCGCGACTTTTGTCTACACTCTATGGTCGAGTTGGGCGAGATATACTACTACACAAGTCGCTGGGCCGAAGGGGAGAAGCTGCTGCGCGAGCTGGTGCCCACGCTGGTGCGGCGGAGGGGTAAACGCCACGTCACGACGATCGAAGCGCAGCGCGACCTGGCGAGCATGCTCGTCAACCAGGACAAGTACGAAGAGGCCGAGATCGCCTACCGCATCGCGCGGGACTGGAACGAGGAGGTACCCGTCTTCGGGCATGAAGAGAAGGCAGCCATCGACTACAACATCGCAATGTGCCTCTCGGAGCGCGGGCGGGACGAGGAGGCCCGCGTGGAGATTGGCAACATGGACCTGGCCGCCGACCTGCTGCACTACGCCAACGGCGAGTGGACGCTGAAGCTGGCGCGGCTCACGAGCCTGCGGCTGAAAAAGTACGACGAGGTCATTGGGCTCTGCCGGCGCTTCCAGCGCGTGCTGGACGAGCACAGGGCTCGGTTCGGGGTCTGCAGCACCGTGACGTTGCACAACATGGAGGACCACGTCACGGCGCTCAAGGCCCTGCGGAGGTGGGACGAGGCGATTGTCATCCTGCGCGACATGTGCCGGCGCGAGGCGAGCGACGTCGCGCGCGTGGTCGAGCAGACGCTGGAGACGCGGCTGAACCTCGCGCACACGCTGCGGTGCGCGGGGCTCCACGAGGAGGCGGCGTACGAGTACCGCAAGTGTCTCGAGATCGAGCGGGCGGCGTCCAACGACTTCCAGGACGAGGCGCAGATTCGGAATATACTAAAGTACCTCGCGTACTTGTACGAGCTGGCGGGCGACAAGGCGAACGCGCTGATTGCGTATTCGCAGCTGCAGAGGGAGTACTGGGGCCGGCCGAGCCATCATAGGAATTTTATCAAATACGAGTGGTGCCGGGGCAAGATGTTTATGCTGCAGGGTCGGTGGGAGCACGCCTTGAAGCTGCTCCTTGGCGCGCTTGCTGTCAAGAGGGGAATCGAGACGGCTGTATCCATCATCACGGGGTTGCCGATCGAAGCGGCGCATGCTATGCAACCCGGGAGGAGGGTGCCCGAGCCGACGCAACAGGACATATTAGAAGTCGACGACGAGACCGACGAGGAGGAACAAGATCTCAAGGGGTTGGAAAAGGTGGACACTCGAGGCCAGGTCCAGGTTCAGGAACTGGATGGTTCGGAGGATACTTCTGACGATGAAGCAGAGCAGCAGTCGTGGGATGAGGTCGACTGGTGGGAGGAGGTCATCAAAGACGCCGTGGACGCGGTACGTCGCGAGGAGCCCTTCCAGGCGTGTACGCCGCTCGACGAGGCTGACTCGGAGGTGGACGACGATGAGGTCGAGGAGACGGTGGATGCCGTGCTCACACTGAAGAGCGGGTATCCGGCCGTGCCTGCGGGCGACGAGTGGTCGCAGCCACAGTGGCCACGGCTCCCGGATACGTATGAGGAGTTGGTGATTCAGCAGCGAAGTGTTGTTGAGGAGAGTAGACCTTGGGTTCCGTGAGGGCATTCAGGGACGATGATGAGAAGGGTCTCGAGGCGTCTGTTGCATAAAACTTTGTTTGATGATATCCGGAGTTGGGCATGATGCTTTGCATCAGACGGTTTGGAGGAGTGTCTTTGCTGGCACTTCATATTGGTTGGATTCATGGAGAACGTACATACAGGTTGGACAGGACTGGATATAATGACTTTCACGCCCCCTTGACTATAAAATAATGACATTGCATATTACTCTTCGTAAATAACACAGTATACTGTTAATATGGTATAGATCTCAGATAAAACTAGTTGTCCACGTTGATTGCCTCATACCGTCCGGGCCTGAAGCCGGCCACGGAGATCCGCCACCGGTTTTAGCCACCGTAACCCCGGTGCTTACTCAGACGGAGGAGGACTCCGCGGCAGCCTCCGTGGAAGACCCCGCACTGCTCCGGATCAGCGCAAGATTACATCAGTTCATGTACAAATAGCTAGTGTTTGATTCACGTGAATATAGAGATTAGTATATACGAGACGTGATCGGGTTGGTGCTGCTCCTTGGGGACTTTCTTCCGATAGTTTGTGGTATCAATACGACAAACAGCCTGAAGAACCTAGCAAAAGTCCCAGGTTCGATCCGTATTGAAGCGCGTAGAAGTTTCCAAACGGAGCTTACGATCATTCTATCAACATACCATTTCGTACCGAAGTCCATATCTCGCTTGGATTGCAGCCGCCTTCTCTAAACCGCACATAATACTCCTCACCAACATGTCAATCCTCGTCCTCGGAGCAGGCGAACTCGGTACAGCCATCCTCAACGCCCTCACATCCCATCCCTCCCGTCCACCCACCTCCAAAATCTCCGTCCTGCTCCGCCCTTCCACAATATCATCAACTAGCCCGTCCAAAGCCAAATCCATCGCACACATCAAATCCCTCGGCATCTTCCTCGAGCCCGGCGACGTCGTATACGACTCACTCACATCCCTGGCCTCCATCTTTGCGAAATATGACACCGTCATAAGCTGCACAGGCTTCGTCGGCCCGGCCGGAACACAGCTACGCATCTGCGAGGCGGCTCTCCTGGCCAAGGTTCCGCGGTACTTTCCATGGCAATTTGGCGTCGATTATGACATCATTGGACGAGGCAGCACGCAGACGTTGTTTGACGAGCAGCTTGAGGTGAGAAACATGCTACGGACTCGGTGCAACACTGAGTGGATCATCGTCAGCACTGGTCTCTTCATGAGCTTCCTATTTGTAAAGGACTTTGGCGTTGTCGATTTCGAGCAAAAGAAGTTGAGGGCTCTTGGTGGCTGGGATGTTGAGATTACGCTCACACAGCCGGATGATATTGCGAAGATGACGGCTGAGTTGGTATTCGAGCCCCGTGGGGTTCCTAGCAATGGTCGAAATGTTGTGTGTGTTGCTGGGGACACTGTCTCGTACGGATCTGTGGCGGGCTTGGTTGAGGAACGGTTCCCGGGGGTTGAGTTCGGCAGGGAAGTGTGGAATATGGAGGCGATCAGGAATGGTCTTGTGCAAGATCCCGGGAACAACTGGAATAAGTACCGCGGAATCTTTGGTGCGGGTAAGGGGATCTCTTGGCCGTTGGAGAAGACGTTGAATCATGAACGAGGTATCAAACTGGAGGATTTACAAACTTTTGTTGGAAGGATGGAGACGCCAGCCTCACTCAAGTAGGTGACGTAGGCATACAAGCCGAATAGATAGAAGTTATTCTCTCAAAGGCTAATTGAACTTTTCATAATATAACGTAGTCAATCTAAACCAATAACAGAACCAAATAGTTTACATCCTTGACTCCGAAACATGATCTATCCCCGTTCAATGTCCCCTGGTTAAGAATGACAAACATGGTCTTTCCAAATCCAAAGTCATCCATCGTCTATCCAACTTTGCGAGAAGAATTCGCAATTCATTCAACCCTTTGTAATAAACTCATGCTCTAGCAGTAAAATATCATCGCAAGGGCAACATGCACAGCCAAGATGAACGACCACCCAGCAAAGGGCCCCTTGATGCCAGCCGCATTACGGTTGCGGTCATTGTCATCATCGTCGTCGTCATTGTCATTATCATCATCTTCGTTCAGAGTCTGAGGCACATCGCTCCCCGCGACGACATCCTTCGCACGGACGCAGTGCAGAGTAGCCCGACTCTCTGCAGCATCGCCAGAGCCACCCCAGGTCAGCATCACAGGCCAAATCATCCGGCTCGCGATAGCATACTCGCCACCTCGGCGACTGTCGTCGTTGTTGTTGTCGTTGTTGCCCCAGTTATAGGCTTGGGATCCGTAGGCGAAGATTTGAGATCCAGAGGCGATGTTGGGAGCTGTACAAGCAAGTGCGTAAGCTGCTATCCTTTGACTGCAAGAATATTCTGGTATAATGAGAACTTACAGTAACCAAAGCGCTCATCATTGGCATCCTCAAGGAAATCTTTGCATTCGCTGGGCAGGTCGGCGACCCCGCAAGACGCAAACTGACCAGAGGATGTGTCCAAAAGCTTCTGGCGGCACTCGGCGGAGAGAAAGGCACCGCAGTCGCCGCTGTCATCTTGAGACCCGCTTCTAGCCACCCGATCCAGCCTTGGTATGAAGATGTTGACGCATAGCTTCCAGCCTGCGTCGACTTTTTGTTGTCCACTGACTTGTTTGAGGTTGATGGAGGAGCCGGTGAAGTAATTCCTATTTCCGCTCCTGTTCCTGTTCCTATTGTTGTCGTTATCGTCATCATCGTCGTCATCGTCATCTCTACTTCTGAGCCGATATGACAACTGCTGCAACTGTCGCTTATCGTTGCGAGTGGTATGAACACGCGCAGCGACGTTGACGCTGAGGTCAAAGGGGATCCCCGTCCAGGTGGAATCGTTGGCTGGTGGAAAGGCAGCAGATACGTCTGGGCCGTTGAAGCGGTAGGAGGTCGTCAGGTTGGGATGGTCCATTGCCGAGTCCCAGTCTGCTGTGCTGATGCCGTGAGGTGCGCCTGTACCCCGGACGACGGAGAAGTCTCGATCTGCAAGAGACGGGCCCGCCGCTGCCATGATGGCGAGTGCTGTTTGGAGGTAGTGCATGTTGTATGATGAAGACGGGTCTTGATGACTTCAGTTGATTGCGGTGGGACGTAGTAGTGAATAATTTTCGAAACCAAGAAGAGAGAAGCATCCCGTGGTTTATATCGTCTCGAGCATTCTACTTTTCTCTGCATCCGAAGACATCTTGCTTTCCTCCGGTGACTTTGCCAAGACTTTACATGTCGTCGGGGACAGATGCCCAAGCTGAAAGCGCACGTCACACCTCAGAACTGTCTTATAGCCAATCGGCGGACTCCCGACATATTCTGTACTCGTTGACGAGGTACAAGCATGCGAGAGCGATCCTGATATTGTGGCGCTTCTCAATCCTCCGAGAGCGGGCGGAGATCACTCCCGAAGACGCGGCGACGGGCGACGATGTATGCCAAGACGCAGGTGAGCAATGATCAAGTCCAAATAAGATTGACGACAGAGGGGATAAACTTTTGATTAAGCTTAGGCTGGGATCGTTCCCACATTGGTGGTTCTGGTGATCCATCGTGATGGCGGGTTTGCCGACCTAACCGGCCGTTTTAGCCGGCTTGGTGTTGAGGACCTTGGCTTCGTTTGACTACATCTCATCGCAACAGAGAAGCCTAATCAGCCGAAGAAAATACTAGAAACAGGAGAATTCAGCTAGAAACGCATGTTGATGTAGTAGATCAAGACAAAGAAATGGTTCTGTGATCTGCCTGCGAAAGAACTCCTGTAGTCGAGCTGCATAGCCTCGAATGGCACAAATGCAATGCTCATTATCTCGACACGTGTAGTAAATGCATGTAAGCCTCAACTCAACTGCTCCGTATCTCCTTTGCTTCAATAAATTTACAAGGTCAAGCCGCGAACAACGGTCATATTATTCATTTATTGCACCTAGGTCGTTCTTTATCAAGTGGTATAGGGCAAAAAGTCAAATATATGTGTGTCGGATTAGAAGTCCAATTCGACCGCGGCATATAGCCGACTGCGCAGGGGCCAATTAAGGGCCCTATTTATAATTATCATAGCCAGCCTAACCTATAGTTAGAACCTCTTTTTTATACTTACTATATAAATATTTATATAGTTTAATTAATCTCTTTGTTAACTACGGTTCGAACTAACTACCTTATAATAGGGATATTAATACTAATTAGTAATTAAATTCTACTATCGTAAATTAATAAAGTATTTCGCTACGTAAAAGAGACGACTTCTTAATACCGTATAAAATAAGAGATTCGTACTAATTAACCTTATAAAAATAAACGAAAAAAGAGGCGATTCTTAAATACTATATAGAATCGAGTAATCGTAGTCCTTTATTATTTACGAGAGGTCGACGTTTACTATGTTAAACTATATTAATTAATAGAACTACTTAAGTAACTAGCCTTTTACCGTCGCCCCGAGTAGCTTTTTTATTAAACGACTTTTCTATAGCCGGCCCGCGATTAAAAATTAACTAGTTAAATTAAAAAAAAAAGAAATACCTACGTAACGACTACTTACCTAATTAATTAATACGACGAACGAGCTTAATAATATAATATAAAAAAGCACTACGTAATTAAAAAAGGGGATCTTTAAATAGAAATATTCTTACTTAGTAATAAAGGTAACCCTATAGGAGTTATTAAGCTAAGAGATCTATAGTATATAAAAAAGTCTATTATTATAAAGATCTTATAAATACGACCTTAAGCCCGCGATCTAAATAACCTCCTTATAGCTCCCTTAACTACCCCCCGGGTATTACTTAGGAATATAATATAAGGGACGGTTTAATAAAAAAAAGGGGGATTTAGAGGTCCTAATAATATTAAGTTAAAAGTATTATAGATCTTAGAGATTAACTTAAAAAAAAAGCGGCTATCTTAAAGTAGTCCTACGACCTCTTACTAAAGTTATTATTAGCTTAAAAAAAAGCTAAAAAGACGAGGATCTAAAGAAAAAAGAAAAGAATCTTCTAGAGGGCCGCTAAAGAGCTTCTTTTTATACTAGCTCTTAACGCGAAATTACTAATTTCGAGAAATTAATTAAGTAATAGAAGGGATCGCTAGTAAGTAATAATTACCTAATTATAATTAAGCTACGAAAAAAACTACTTAAAAGATATAAAATAAGGTACCGAGAGGCCGTAAAAAATAAAATCTCTAAAGTATCTAACCCTATTACGTATAAGTAATAAGTAGGTATTTTTAATAAGTCCTTAAAATCTATGATTTTATAAAAAAGAGGGCTTAACTTTATTAACCGTACTTAACGGCCTATACGGTTCTTAATAGCCTATATAGCTCCTCTATAAGCCGCCCGGTATTTATTTTTAACTATTTTTATAAAATACCGCCCTAAAAGAGGTAGGTTAAGGAAGGAAGTTATTTAGAGATTATAAAAAGTACGAGGCTTAAGAGGCTAGAAGTATACGGGATAATAAAAATCGGTAACTAGTAAAAATCCCGAGACTAATTACTATATTTTTTTATAATAATATAAACGTCTACTACTACTATTATAAAAAAGAACTACTAAAACCTACCCTTTTATACTAAATAAAAAAGAGGATCTTAATAAGTACGATAGCTAGCGATTTAAAAGGGTAGTAATAATTACTAAAAATAGTAAAAGCGAGAGTAGTAGCGAAATAGTAAGAAGAAGCGGGAATCTCTTAGACCTTAATGAATTCGTTAGGTAGTAAAAGTACGGATTTATTATAACTAGCGCGCAGATTAGATATATCCCCGTTAAGATTAAATACGCTAGCGATTATTAATATAAGTATAAGCTAGAGTACGATTCTTAGTAAGTTAGGGTAAAAAAGAAGAGAATAAAACCCGATCCTAGATAGAATCCTAATCCCTTATAAATAAATAAATATTAACTTAGATTATTAAGGGACGTAAATATATAGAATCGTAAATTAGCTTAATAGTAAGTAAATTAACGTAGTATTAATCTATTTAACTAAGGTTTATAAGAAAAAGGGGCTATAGGGGCAACCCTTATTTTATAAAATCGTAAACGACCTTAGCTACTAATTAAATAAATAGTTCGCAATCGCAAGCCTAGGAATTATAAAAGTAGTTAATAAATTCCTCTATGGGCGAGGGGTATTACTAACGTAATTATAATCGCGAGAGCTATACGAAATACTAATAATAATAATTATAAAAAAAGAATTCGTATTATAAAACTAGGTATAGGTCGATAGAGCGTATAATCGCTTTAACGAATTTAAAAAAAAGGTAAACGATTTAGATTTCCTTTCTATAATTACTAATAGAAATCTATTATTATAAAAGGATATACCGGGGCAAAATATAGTACTAAAAGTACGATAATTAATAATTCTACCTATTTCGATCTATAACTCGTTACTACTACTAATACGAAATTCGGCGCCGATTAGTTAATAAAAAAGGAGGTAAACGACCTAAAGTTACTAATAGTACGCAGCGACGTAGGGATTATATATAAATACCGAAAATTTAATAATAAATATAAAGTAATTTATAAACCTTAAAAAGATCTTTTTAAAAAAGAAATTATACTCTAGAGGGAAGTATAAGGTCTTATAAAAAACCCTAATAATATTTTACGATTATTATAAAAAAGTCAGAATTAGGGAGTACTAGTACTATTTAGTAATTAATATCGTATTTATAAACAAAGCCTCTAATTACTATTATAAAGTAGTACGTAATCTCGATTAAAACGACTTTTTTAGTATAATTAACGTAATCCGAAGCCGCTTCGAGACCTATAATAAGAACCTAGAGCTCCTATTTAAGTTATAAGTGATTTCTTTTATATCTATAGCTAGGATAATAGAGGGTAAATTACGAGTAAAGATCCTTAAAGAGCTTGATTAATCGAATTAGTAAGCTGGTAAAAACCTAGCTAAATAAGGGGATAAATAAATAAAAAGTTAGATATCTCTATACTATAGTCTAGCGTATATTAAAAATAAAAATAACCCTATACTAAGCACCTAAAAACTACGAGACGCTTTACTTAAGGCTAAGATCTAGTTTTGATATTAAAATAAAAATACCGCGCTAAACCTACCTCTAGGTATATAACGGCCCTTACTAATAATATTAAGTCGATCGAACGTATAATAAGAAAAGAAAAGAGGCTAGATACGATAATCGCTAGTAAGGAGGCCTAGATTCGTTAAATAAGTAAAAATTTAATTTATAAATAAAGTAATAAAAGAAGTAATACTATATTTATAAAAAAGATAAATATTAGTTAAGTAACTACTTTAAAAAAGAGCGTATTAAATCGTACGAATAGTATAAAAAGTCGAGAGTAGTAGATAATAAAACTAGCCCTCGTTAGTTTAACTAATTCCTCGTTATATATAAGAGCAGATCCGGGGGTATAGAACCTAGCGATAGTAGCTAAAATAGCGGCCTAAAGTATATGCCCCTTATAGGAGATTCGGAAGATAAAGAAGATCTTACCCTTTATACTAACGAATTAGATTATAATAAAATCGATAATATTAACTACTCTTTTTTTACCCTATTAGCCTCTAGAGGATATACGAGGCTAAACGAATAGAGGGTAGTAAAAGCTCTTAATAAATAGGCTTTTATTTATAAATAATAAGGGAAGGTCCTTTAGATAATAAATACGGAGGCGGCTAAAAGGGCGAATCTAATAAAGCTAAAGCCTATTCTTTTAATAATTAAGGAGAAGACGCTATCTCTCTTAATATTTAAAAAAAAGGAATATAGTACTAAGTAAATCTAGGAATAGCTAGAGGAGCCCTTTTTATACTACTTAGATCCTTTAAATACTAAGCTCGTATAAGCATTCTATGCGAATAAAAAGTACGGCGTAGACGATTTTTATAAAATTATCCTAGATATTAGGGTATTATAATAATTAACTAGAGGAAAAGGGTAATTTTAAGTACTATAAAAGATCGTATTAGTAACGCTTAATACGTTAACGGCGGGTATTATAAAGATTAGTTTCGGCCTAGGTAAGGAAATCGTCGCCCTAAGTATAATAGAAATAGAGACGCACTTCGGAACGATAACTTTCTATATTTTACTTATTAATACCCCATTTCTCCTATATCTAAAAAATATAGATCGACTAGGTATTATATTTAATAATATAAAGAACAGAATTTTTAATAATAAGTACTTCGAGATAGTTAAATAATAATAGGGGTATACGTTTATAAAGCTTATTAATAATACGAAGTTAATTAATTACTTAACGGAAAGTAAGCTTAGAAAACTATACTAGAGATTTAGGTACCCGTTAGTTACGAGGCTATATAACCTCTTAAAATAATTAAGTAATAATAATATTAAAATAGGGGCGCTAGAGTAGTTAATAAAAGTATATTACTAATACTAAATAAATACGCAGAGCTTACGTGAATTTAAGTTTAAATTACGTAATAAGCTTAACTTTAACTAAAAAATCGTCGTCGATATCTTTTACTTAAATAGTTAGCTAGTACTATATATAATTAACGTAGCTATATCCTTTTAAGTAGGGTAATTCTTCTAGGATTTATAAATAAAAATAGTATAAGTAGCCTTATAAAAAAGCTAGATCGATATATACTAAGGACCGCTAGATAGTATTAGAACCGACGCTAATACTAGCTTTAAGTTAATAGAATTTAGGGATAATATAATAGCTTACGGTATATAACTAAAAATCGTACTTATTAAAGCGTACTATAGTATTAAAAAAGTAAAAAGGGCACACTAGTAGTTAAAAAGGGCGTTTAGAATTATTAAAGAGGAAAATCCAGATTTTATTAATAACAAATACCTCTAGATAGTACTTAAATATTATAACGATATTATAAGGCCTAACGGACTTATATTAACGCTATTAGTATTTAGAGTATATTTAAGAACGACCTTAGCCTCGCTACTATTACTAAGTATAAGCTAACGAGCCCGAGTAATTAAAAAAGTAATATAAGTACTACGCGAGATAAGTATAAAAAGGTAAATTAACGAGGTAATTACTACGCACAATAGGCCCAATATAGGGAATAATCTAAATATGCCGCTAAATTCGGATATACGAGTATAGTACGAAATTACCTAATAATAGGCTAGGCTATATAAGTTAATTTTTATTAACGAGCGCTCTTATATAGTTACGAAAGATCGTAACTAGCTACTTAAAGTATTAATTACGGTAATTAAACCGTACTATATAGATCCTAACGAGGTAATTTCTAACTTATAAAAAGAAGAAGAGCTAGGGGAAACTATATAACCCGTAATAAAAGTATAGGAAATTATCCTCGACGAAATCGTTATAGCAATACTAATAAACGACGAGGAAGAGGAAATTACTAAAAGGGTACTAATACTACTAGTAAAATATTATAAAAGACTACGACGGTAAGCCCTAACGTAGCAATTTATTATTAATAACGAGGTAATTAATACCTTTTATATAGTAAAAGAGAAAGCCGATTTCGAGCTAGCGGTTAAATTACGTAAGGAAGGCGTAATTATAACTACTAAAAAGCCGTATAAGGGATTAGATCTTATTAAAGTAGATACTTTTCGTAATCGAGGGGTCTATTAATTTATCTTATACGACCTAGAAAAATATATAAACCTCCGCATATTTAAATTATAAATAGTTCGTAAAATTAAAAAGAAAGGAATACCCTAGCTATATAAGAAGTTTAGATACGTAATTTAGGGGTACGGCGACGTTAAAAAGGCGACGCTACTTATATAATTACCTACTATATAGTGCTATAGCTAACGATTAATAATAGTACTAATAGTATTACTATAGAAGAAGGGATATAAGATTTAGAGCCGTAATATTACCTAGGCCTATACCTAATTAGCTACAGGGCTTATAAGAAAAATCCTAGCCTATTTACTAAAGGAAATAGCTAGTAAGTACTTAGAAAGTACGATTATTAAAGTACTTAAGCTACTATATAGGCTTATAAAATCGGGTACTTATTAATAGGCTACTTACTACGATTTTTATATTAATTAACTATTAATAGTTACCTCTATATACGACCCGTACTTATTAGTTACGGAGTACGAAGGCGACTAATTTAAAATCGTTAGAATATAAACTAATAATATATTAAGCCTATTTAATATTAACTTTATAAAGAAGGAGGATAAGGAGCTTTAAAAAGCGGGCTTCGTAGCGAAGCTAAAAGAGGTCTTTATAATAAATACTCCTCTAGTATTTAACGACGGGATTTTTATAATTAAAAAAGAAACTATTATTTTTTAATAAAAGGGGTAGGGTAAGAGAATTAACTTTATTAATCTAAATATAACTAATATTAAAAAATAGTATAAGGCTAAGCTTGTGTAAGGGGTATATATTATAAGTATTTATTAACTTAAGGCGATTTTTAACCACGTTAGGGTAGTATAAGTTATAGATCTAACTAAATAAAACGTCGAGGTACTTAATAAACGGCTTAAGTAATAATAAACGAATCTCGATCGAGGTCTCGTTTATTACCTAATTAACTTTATAATTAGTAAGCTCTACGTCTTTATTAATAAGTTATTTACGAATAATAACGACCTTACTTCGTAATTAGGGTATGTTATTATCCTAATTAACGAGAGTATAAATAAGAGCGAATTTATTATATATAATAATATAATCTACTACTCGTTAATTGAAAATAAGCGGGTAACGAGAAGTATATTAGTATCGGAGGTTTACGGTATAGTTAATAATATTAACCTCTCTTATACGATTTTAACGACGCTAAGGAAGATTACTAATCGAATTAGCCTTCTACCTATTTTAATAGTTATTTATATTAATTCCTACTCGCTATATAAATACCTCGTTAAATTAGGAACGATAAAGGAAAAAAGGCTTATAATTAATATTATAGCCCTTAGGTAATCGTATAAAAGGTACGAAATACTCGAGATTTATTAAATTAATAATAAAAATAACCTTATAAACGCTTTTATAAAAGTAGTACTAAATAAGGGATGAGAGTAATTTATAAGTAGCGGAAAAGTTATTATATAAATAAAAAAATAGATTATATAAAAAAAATAGAAAAAAGGGGGAAAAGGAGACGATATAGTAAACGGGCCCGAGGTCGAATTATACTTCTAACTATAGTAGTTAAATCGATAAAAGAAAGAGAAAGTTAGTATTAAATTAAAAATCTAATTCGACTACGGTATATAGCCGACTACGTAAGGGCTAATTAGGGGCCCTATTTACGATTATTATAGCTAGCCTAACTTACGGTTAGAACCTCTTTTTTATACCTATTACGTAAATATTTATATAGTTCAATTAATCTCTTCGTTAACTACGGTTCGAACTAACTACCCTGTAATAGGGATACCAACAACTATACAGCACCCTCTTCTGACTTTCATTAATCTCCGTTTCATCTTCCCTTCGCTAGTTGTCTAGCACAGAGCTTGCGCCATTATGCTCCTTTTCCGAGTACCCTTATGGTCGTCCCTGCTAGCAATGGGAAGCGTCCGAATTGTAGCAAAACCTGCGGGTTCATGTCAAGTATGATTACTTTCTCTTATCGTAAGGCCTCTGTTACTTATTCTGACCTTCGATTTTCCACTTTCAGGACGTTCCTACCCCTATTTCGTATCCCAAAGCTCCAGTACTTGAGAATTCCCAGAATTTTACAAGTGTCCCATTCACCGGCGAAGCAGCTGAATGCAAGCCATTATCGGCCCCTTTCATCTGGCTTCCGGAAGCGTCATCGCTGCATAGCGATGGCGGCAATTCCGGCAGTCAGGACTTTCCCGGACCGCGCGGTGTAAAGACACGTACCAGCGCAAAAGCCCAGCCTGCCTTCGTCTTCCTCTGGGGCCAAGACAATCAACTGACGTCGGGCTACATCAATACAACCACCTTGAAGTACGGACTGGTGGCACTGGATCCGGATTCGATGGACGTACTTGCGGCGTGGTATCCAGAAGATGACAACCAAGCGCTGAACATCCCATACATGGAGTACATTGTCAAAACGAACGACGTTCTAGTCAGTTCGGCCCAGGGCATGATCTGGGTCGTGCATCGTGATACTTGCCAGGGACGCCCTTACTTTAAAACCACGCGTACCGTTGATCTGCGCCCTCAACTGCAAGAAGGTGATCAGTTGCTCAACGCCATGTTTGACATCGAGAAGAATATCTGGTTCACTACTGGTGCAGTGCAGCTCGACACCAGCGCCAACGGTACGCTGGCCAACTCAACCACATATGGCTACATCACGCCTAGCAACAAAATACACAAGGCTCGGCTTGATGGCGAAACGGTCGAGAATGGAATAGCTGTGGCAGGCACCGACGTTTACATGGTCACAAGCCCGTCTGGCAAATTCAATACACCTAATGCGCCGGGCTACATGTATTCGCTGACGACTAAAAGCGGCTCTGAAGGTGGGATTAGCACACGTTGGCGAGTTCCCTATTCCGCAGGTGAGCGAACCGAACTTGACCCCAACACGGCTATTTCGGCGCGCGGCTCCGGTGCAACGCCTGCGTTGATTGCCGATAAGTATGTGGCCATCACCGACAACGATACTCCTCGCCTGCATCTCAATGTGTACCATCAAGCGCCACAGGCGGAGAGTAGCGCTCAGCTCTTGTGTCAGGTGCCGTTGTTTATGGACAATAAGGCCTCAGTGCAGAACAGCGTGCTAGCTCATTATGATACCCAGCAAAAACAGTCCGGAATCATGATACTCAACTCGTACGGCGGGCCAGCATTTTTCACCGGCCAGAACGGACAGGACATGAATGGCAAGTTCAACAACATGAGAGGTATGGCCGGCGGAATTACGCGCGTCGATGTCGACGAGCACGGCAACTGTTCGGTGCGCTGGACCAAAGATACCAAGTCCAAGGGCGTGTCTGTGCTCTCCACCAACAACGGGCTAGTCTACCACTATGTCCAGGACGACCAGCGTGCTATGACGGATGACGAGTACGTGTGGTATCTCATGGGCCGCTCCTGGGTTACGGGCGAAGAAAAGTTCAAGGTGCGCGCTGGCAGCGGTGGCGCTTTCAACGACAATTGGAACAGCGGCGCCTTGGGCCCCTGTGGAACCTTTTATCAGTCCGTTTCCGGAGGCATCGTGGCTTTCAAAGACGGAGGTGATAGTATTTGTTAGGCTAGGCTTGGGTGAACTCGAATATTCTAGATGCATTCTGAATAAGGTTCTGTGCTGATTACGGCGATGGAGTGACCATAGATCGGCCACAGGATAGTCAGGCGATGGTGGATTTGCTGTGAAGCCAAATATAAAATCCATTCAGACGGTCTTTGAAGTAGCTAGGTAGCTTAATGTTCTAACGCGCTCGAATACCATAAATCATACACCTGTATCCTGTGACACTTACACCTAATGCACCTTGTATTACCATTGAGATCATCCTAATTTATCTCCTTCTCCTATTAAAAAAGGAAAAGAAATACCCGGACTTTATAACATCATATGAGCGAGCGTATGATCAATGCCTTGTATCTTAAAAATATATCATAAGTTATAGTACGTAGCAATGGGTATACGGAGTATAATAAAAGTAGCTTAACTATTAAAGTAAAAATAGATAAAAGGAAAAGGTCTATATATATAATATCTAAAATAGATACGTGATTTAGTACGTAACGGGTATTTTATAAAATACGATTACTATCCCTATTACGTAATATACCCCCTAATTACTATTACTAAGGAGTTATTATACTTAAAATAGAATTTCTAAATACCCTTATAAAAGCCTAATTTAATTAAATATAAATAAAAGAAAAATAAGTATAAGGGATACGTATTTTTTAAACCGCGTTTATTATAAATATATCCCTTTATTTAAAGTAAATAGAATCCTAACTTAAAATAGTGCGTATTTTATTATTTTTAATATATAAATTATTAAGGGCGAGGCTACTTAGCTACTTTACGTATATCTAAATTCTCGTAGTATTACTTAATTATTATCTTTTTTCTTTTTTTTAACTTTTTATAATTATTATAAATACCCCTATTTACTATACGCGCGCGCCTATATTATTAAATCGTTTATTAATTTTATTTTAAATATAAATATTTAATATGTTTAAAAATAATAATAAGTTTTATATAATTTTTATAATACTTTTTATATATATATTATATAGTTTATTAAGAGTTTAGATAAGTAATAATATTAAGGAGCCCCTCTAAGTTATTACTCCCCTTTATAACTTTTTATTTACTTATTAAAGCCCGGCTACTAAGCTCTCTCTCTTTAGCTAAGAGGATATTAAGGTTATTAATTAAAATACTAAGGACTTTATTAAGTTTAAAGCTCTCTTTAATAACTATAATAAGAATAATAATAAAGTAAATAATAATAATAAGAGCTTTAACGGGCTTTTATTTATCCCCCCCTTAGAGTTTAAAAATAAAAATAAAATTAATTTAAATAATAAGCTCTTTAAAAAGGGTATATTATATACTTATTATTTTAAGAATTATTTAATATTATTTTAAGGTTTAAAAAATATAAGGCTAGCTCTTTTTAAAAAAGTAATAAAAAGTAAAAAAGAACGCTAAGAGGTTAAAATACCCCCCGCGGTAAGTATAGTTCTTTTTATTATTCTAAGCTTATTTAATATATACTTAGTCCTTAAGAAGCTTAAGGGAGAGGCTCTTAAAGAACGGGAGATTTAGTACTTACCCTATTTTAAAATAGCCTTTTAATATACCGACCCTAAGGATAGTAGTTATTATTTTATAAAAAATAATAACTAATATACGCGCTATTTTAATAACTATTTAACTAAAAAATATATTAATATACTAGTTGTTTTATAACTAATAGCCTAGGCCTTTACTAAGGTTATTATAAATAATACTCCCTTTTTTATAAATATATTATCCTTTTTTATTATTAAAAAGCGTACTTTTAACTATAGTTTTAATAAGATATTACTAAGCTCCGTAGTATTATTTACTAAATATATAATAATTAGAGAATATATAAGAACTATATCGGCTTTTATATAAAGGACTTTTTTAATATATACCCCCGGTCCTTTTTTATACTTATTATAATTATTTATAACTAACTTCTTATTATACTACCCGCTTTTATACCCTAAGTTATTAACTTAATAATTATTCTAGCTCTTATGCCCCCTACTACCCCTATTACTCTTAGTTTTATAAACTTTAAAATATATAAAACGTATTTTTTAGCGCGTATACTAACCCTCCTTTTTAATAATACTATACTCTTAATAATTACGTATTTTATAAACTAAGAGTTTAAATAATAAGTATAAGCTTAGGTCTTATTTTTATATATATATACTTTATAAAATAAAGTTATTTTAAGAGTTTAAGCCTTTAGGCTATAAGAGGTTTTTATTTTATTTATTTTAAGCCTCCGGGCCGCACTTTAAGTTCTATTTATTATTTATTTTTAAGTATTAAGTTTTTCTAAGCATAGCCTAAATTAATTATTTTTAATTATTTTAGCTATTTATAATAGCTTTTTATATATTATAAAAGTTAAGAAATATATAAAAATATTCGAACTTAGCTCGTAAAAGGTTTTTAATAAGTCTATTTATTAATATACTTTTTATTAATATATAAGTAACTTTAAAACTATTTTTAGCGTACTCTTATTTTAATTATATATTTTATATATTAATATAATAAAGTTAAGTAGCTATTTTTTCTTTTTCCTTTATAACGAGTCGAATCGTTTACTAATTATTATAGTTAACTAACTATATTTTTCTTAAGTTAAGGGTAATGTTTTTAAAAAGGCGCTTTAAAGCTATAATCTCTTTTATAGTTTCTTTAAAGTAAAAAATCTTAGTTTTAATAATTAACGTTATAACCGTTACTTAGTATACTAATTTTTATTAAATTAGGCTACTAAAAAAAAACATTATATATTTCTAAAATAATTGTTATATTACCTCGTTATTTATAAAACTAATATTTCCAATTAAAAATAATAATTACGTACTTAGTATATTACTATAATAAAACGTAAAATCTTTCGTTATATAAAAATATTAAATATAATAATTAATTACTTTAATATAAGTTGCGCTTAGGTTGGTTAAGAACTATAATAATTATAAATAAGTAAAGGCGACGTCTAGTTTAATTAAAATAACTATATAAAGTATACTCTCGACCTTCTCTTAGTAACTCTTTATTTCCTCTTTTATTACTTACCCCTCGTTTAGTTTAAACTCTTTTTAAAAAAGAGAGGTAACTAAATATAATAAATCTATAAGGTTAAAGCGCTTAGTAACTTACTTAATATATACGTTATAAATAAAATAAACTTTATAAATAGTACGGTTTTATAAAATCCGTACTTTAAGAAAGTAATTAATTAGTCTATTCTCTTTAAAGTTAATATATTTTTTTATATTATTAACGATCCCCTAAGCCGCCTTTTAGTTATTTTAATAATATAAAATAATAAAATTATTAATATAGAATATTAATATTATTTTTTTATTTATAGTTTAGTAAATATAAATCTCCTCGTAGCTATATATTATATTTATATTATAAAATATAAAAACAAAAGTTTAGAACTAAAGAATTAGTAAGTCTCGGAGGCTATATAAAGCGCGTTAGAGCTTATTTATTTTATTAATAACTTTATATCCCTCTAGGAGTTTAATAATTACTAACTTATTACTCTTAAGAGGCGCGTTAAGGAATATATTAATAATATTATATTAGTTTACCTTAAAGTCGAATTAAGTAGCTATTATTATTATAAGTTTAAAAGCCTTTATAATAAGTATCGAAGCGTATATATTTTATAAGGGGTTAAGTAGTTATATATCCCCCCTTATATATATATATATTTTCACCTCGCTAACCTCGTTATTAATATTATATTTATAAATATATACTTACTTTAATAAAAATAGGATCCCTTATTTAAAATTACGGTCGATCTCTTCTTATATACTAATATCCCTTAGCTTTTTTATTTTTATATTTATAGTATCCCTAAGTAGTTTTTATAATTATAATAAGAGATATTTAATATTACTAAACTTTTTTAATAAGCTTTAAAAGTTAACTTTAATAAGTCGTAGTTTTTAAACTCCTCTAGAGCGCTCTAAATAGGTCCTATAAATTACTCTTTTTATTACTTAATAAAGTATTATATATCCTATATTACTTTCCTCTATAGCTTTTTATTAATTAGGTATAAAAATAATAAAAAAAGTAGTCTTAGAGATAGTTATAATAATTACTATTTCTTATATTTAAATATAAAAGCGTTATAAAAATATTATTATTAAAGTATTATAGAGGTCTATAGGCCTAGTTTAAATATTTAAAACTTAATAAAGCTTTATTTAGTACTTAATAAGGCGGTTTTTATAAGCTCTGTTCTTATATAATAATAGAGGTTTATTATAAGGGTTCTTTACTAATATCGACTTTAGTATTAAGATTTATTTTTTTATAATTAGTACCTCGTTTACTACGTATTTTAGCGTTTTACTAAAAGCTATTAAGAATTAAAAGCTTAAGAACTTTTATAGTATATATAAATACTTATAGAGAGGATTATAAACTACGTAGAGCCGTTTATAACCCGGTTATTATATTCCCTTTTTTATTCTTATCCCTAAGCTTATATAAGGGGGTTATCTTAGGGATTAATAATAATAATAAAACTATATTAGCTTCTTTAGCCTTATTTACTATACTTTAAAATACGTTTATTAATTACTTAGCGTCCTAAATAGTTAAAAATCCAATAATCATACTATTCTTAATTATAAAGTTATTTTAAGTACTAATATTTCTAAAGTCTAAATCTACTTCCCTAAGTATTTAAACTAACTTATTATTAATATTAAAGAGTTCTTATATCTCTTAGATTACTAAATTTACTTACTTATTTATAATAGCTTATTCCTCGTATATAGGATTATAAAAAACTTCTTTATTAAACTTAATATTTTTTATAATAAATATTTACTTAAGCGCGGGTATTTAGACCTTATATAAGTTATATATTTTTAATATATATTTAACTAAGTATTTTATATACCTATAGGGAAGTACTTTAAACTCCTTTTAATATATACCCCTCTTATAATCCTTATAAAAAGGGTATACTTAATAACTATATATATAGAGGCTACTAAAATACGGGGTAATTAGTTTAAAATCCCGTACTTAATAACCTATTTATTACTAATATTAATACCGCTTTTACTAGTTAATTTCTATTATAATAAGTAAATCTCCTTTATTAGCCTCTTATAAAGTAATATTATAAATAAAAATTACTACTAGTACTATTTCGTTCTATAAATTCGTAAAGAGGTTTATAAAAAAGCGCATCTTATAAGCTTTAGTAATTATAAATTAACCTACTTTTTTAGCGTTACTTATAAGTTCCTTTATATATAAAAATAGAAGTTCTATTTCGATTCCTAGCTTATTATATTACGTTTTATATACGTATTTAACGTTTAGAGTTAAAAAAGCGGTCTTATTATTATTTTTAAAAAAGTAAATTAAAGTCCCTTTTTAATAACGAATCGCTACCTCGAGGCTCTATAGTATAAAAAGTACTTCTTCCTCTATTTTAGTCCTTAAAAAGAACCCCCTAAGCTACTTATTATATTTATTAAAAGCTATAAATATATATTATCGTTTATTAAAAAATAGTTTAAAGTAGAAAAGATCTTAGTATATATAGTACTATAGCTATAAAGCTCTTTTTAAGGGTAATCCTTTTAAAACTATTATTTTAGCTTTAGATAATATATATATTTTATACTTAATTTATAATAAAGGTTTAATATATATACCTCGAGTTTTATTTAGTAATTAATAAAAAGTATTAGGTCCGAAATAACCTATTTTAAAATACTAAAGGAGCGCGCTATTAAACTTCTTATAAGTATATTAATATAAGTAATATAATTTTTTATAGTTAATTAATAATATAATACTAACTAGGTTCTATAAAATACGCTTAAGGTTTATAAAAAAAGGATAGGATTAAAAGAGCTTATATTTAAAAAAGACTAGATTATTTTTTTAAATAAGCTACTTTTTAATAATACTTTTATAAAGCGTTCCTTATTATAAAGTATAATCTAGACTATAGTACTAAAGTACGCTTCTATTTAGTAAAGTCTTTAAGATTATATTAATATAAAATCCCTTAATATAAGTAACGTTCTAGAGCTTTAAATCGTAAGTTCCCTTTTTTTTAGGTCTATTTAAGACGCCCTTTATAATATAAATACTGCGTATAATAATAAGTAATATAATAATTCTTAATTTAACGTAGTCTTTATTATTTAATAATACGCAACTCTCGGGTTTAAATAAGCTCTTATCGTTAATTAAATATATTATTTTATAACTATTTATTATTATACTTTAAAAAAGGGAGTAAGTATTACTTATAGGGGTACTAAAAATTACGTTTATTTCTAAGTCCTAACTCTTTATAAATATAGTAATTATATAGCCCTCGTTTTAGTTTATTAATAAGCTCGTTATAAGTTAATTAGAATATCTTTTTAAAAACCTAGGTTTTTTAAGGGTTCTATCGTTCCTTAACTAACTAGCTTTCTTAAGCTTATTATAAAATAATTTTTACTTACTTAATTTAATAATAATAAGGACTTCTTTTATATAGCTCCTTAGTATTTATATTAATAACTTATTAGTATTTCGGCCTATAAGTACTTATTTTAATTTTTAATATACTATAGGGTACTATAAGTATATATAATTATAAAAATATATAACGTTACTCTTATTATTTATATTATTAATTAAGTTAGAGCGTTTAGTAAAAGTAAAATAAACCCCTTTTTAATCTAAAAGTCGTTTAGTATATACGTCTTAAGTTACTAAACTAAATGTATATATAATCTCCTTAAGGGTCCTTATATACGTTCTAAAGGCTATTAATTTACTAAAGGTCTTATATATACGTTAGCCCTATATAGGGTTAAGTCTAAACTTAACTATAATTAAAAAGTTAAATATAATAATTTCTTTACTAATTTTTAAAATATTATACGTTTTAGCTCGGAAATAAATAAACTATTACTCTTTATATTAATATTAAGGGTTAATTTTAATCCTCGCTTTATTAAGGGCTTATTAATACTCCTCTCGAACCGCATTCCTTATTATTAATTCGGGGAGCGTAAATTCCTATTTTAGATATTTAATAATTCGTTATATACTAAACTTAATACCGTTCTTAATAGCTTTTTAAAATACGTATTTATATAATATAATATTAACTAATTTTACTAATTACTAAGCGAGGACTTTAATATATATATTAATAATATTACGTTTATAAACTATAAGTTACTTATATTTAATATCGAGCTCCTATTATTTTTAAATATTCTTAAGTATATAGATCTTTTTTATAAGTATAATATAAAGATAAATTTATTTATATAAAATAAGTAATATAGCTAGTTTTATAAAAAAAAACCCGGCTTAGTTTTATAAATTACTTATATTTAAAAAAGTTAAAAAGTTCGTATCAAGAGTTATATTTAGAAGTTATTAATAAAGGATTTCTTAGTTTTTTTAATTATTTTTAAACGCTTTATAACGGGCTTAATAAGCTCGTAGTTCTTTTTTATTATGGGTTATAACTAATCATTTAAATTCTAAGGGCGAAATAAGTATTATAGAGGGGTTAAAGAATACGTTAGAATTTAGAGCGTTTAGGTTAACGTATTTTTAAACCCTAACGCCCTTATTTATAATATAAAGTACGTTAAACTATTTAATTTAATTATTATAATTAGTTAATTTAGCTTAGGCTAAAGTAAGTATAAATAAGTTAATTATTTTAAAAAAATTATAAAAATCGTATTAATAAGTGCGTTATTATAATATAAGGTCTTAACTAAGAGCTAGGCTTATAATTATTATAAGTTATAATACGTAATAATAAGTATATAGAGTATAATAAAAGTAGCTTAATTATTAAAGTAAAAAAAAAAAAAAAAAAAGGTCTATATATATAATATCTAAGATAAACACGTGATTTAGCACGTGACGGGCACTTCATAAGGTGCGATTACTATCCCTGTTACGTGATAAGATACGTCAAGAACAGCACATTTTCGATTTTTCAGAACAACGTTCTGATACACGGGCTCGATTTCGTCACAAATTCCGCACTGCATGCGTTGTTAGCAATACACCCGTGCGAAGTCCGGAATGTCATTCCCCTTTTCACAACGAGCAGACGGTTCGCCTTTCAAGAATCATAGATGGACAGATCGAGAGGGGGGTCTTCACAGTCATTCAAGCGATTCAGCCCACTCTAGAAAGGCTGTTAGCGACGTACCTTAACGACTGGCACATCTCGGACTTCCTTTGACACTCTCATCGCCTAACTTACCACTTACTCGCTGAATTTCTTGAGTAGCGCAGCCCGTTGATGTTGTTCAAGAACTTGAGGTTTGCGCTACTGCAATCTCCTTCTACTCCAGACTTTCGAGATTTAATGTCCCGACAGACCAGCAGTCTATTGATTCTGATTCGGACTCAACTCGAACTTTTCAACGCAGCCGCATTATTCTTATTTGTAGCCTTGTCGTCGACGGCTTCTTGTGAGGCTTCTCTATTGCATCACAATCAGATGGCTTGCAACGCGCATTCAAGCGCTCGTTAAGCTCTCTGCTCTCTCATGAATTCGTGGTCGAAGGAGATCAATCTCGAGAGCTCTATCATACTGGCGGTGTAGTTACTCTCTTCGATGTCTTGGCCTACGATTATAATGACGAAGCCGGCAAGTGCGCTTCTAAAACTGAGTTGATATTGAGCAAACACCCGCCCGATGTTCATTTCATTCTACTGTCTTGTATTTATTACGCATGAGAATTGAAAAGATGCATTCACGCTTGGGATACCTTCAGAGATTCTCATCTCGGACATGCTCGACTCATGCGAGTAAAAGGTATTGGAGATCGACTGCAAGCTCATGGGTACTGCACGCCCTTTTGTGGGCATTTGAATCTGCCGTGTTCCTCAGCAAGTGGCTTGAAAAGTTTACTACCACTGTATCTTCTCTGAAAGAAGGTGAGTCCCGACTCGTTGATGAGAGCATTGCTTGGTCTTGCGTGGCCCTTTTCACTGACCGACGGTTAAGATGCAGCATACCAACGTTCAGTCAAATTACTCGGCACGGCCACATCAACATTTGCTAGACGCCGACGAGTTGCCACTTGACCGCGACGCAGGAACATTGTCGTGGTCGACTTTGAAATTCTAGGGGATTGAGACAAAGGCATTCGCAACACGTTTGGGGAAAACTCTTGACATCTTGGCTGAGTTTCAGAGCGAGTCTCTAGTAACTCCACATTAGACCATATCACACTCTGCATCTCGCGAACGAACAGCCGACTAGGCATTGACACCAGAGGGACCCATTCATTCCGTCAAAGACCAAAAATCGCCAAGGTACAGCTGATGTCAGGTTGCAACAGCATATCACGATGGTACGCGGACTCCCCACAAACACTGCTGGAAACAAAGCCCCGACCCACTTTGTCGGTGACTTCTCCAAGTCGGTGACCCCTTCTCCAAACATCCGATGATTGAGGATGATGCTGGGGCTTCAGCAATGAGCCTACATAACGACGACGCTGCATCATTTAGAGCATGTTTTACAATGCTTAATCTTCCTCTGCATGAGAATTCATTTGCTTTGCCGCATACTACCTAAGTACACATCACCTGAAAACGCCCCAAGAACCCGACAGATTTGACCTCGGCGACCCACATCTCTGCTCTCAGTCAACAGTAGGAGCAAATCCTTCAGTGTAATTCCTGAGCGTATGCAAGTTTCTAAGATATTCTATTACACATAAATCGCAAGATTTCAATGTATTTATGGATTGGTTTTCCCAGAGCTAGATACTGATTATGATTCTCACAGAATCCCCACCACACAGCTAGAAACATGTCTTCAATCAAGTTCAACACCCCTCCTGGCGCTGGAAAGATTTATGGCGAGGCCTGCCACTACTCACAGTCCGTGGACCTCGGCAACGGCATCGTGAAGTGCGCTGGACAAGGTGGCTGGGATCCGGAGACGGGCGCGCTCGACGCGAACGACACCAAAAGACAGGTTGAGCTGGCGATCGAGAACGTCGACATTGTCCTCAAGGCAGCAGGCCTCCGAGGATGGGAAGACGTCTACTCACTGAGGTCATATTCATGCGATATCCGGACCTCTTTCGACTTTATCGTCCAGGGTTTGAAGGCACGGATTCCCGATCATCGACCTATCTGGACAGCAATTGCTGTGTCTCATCTGGCCCTTCCGGGAATGTTGATTGAGCTGGAGGTCGAGGCAAAACGTCAGGCTTAGTTAGGTAACATGTGTTCTGTATGTAGCGCAGTAGAAGTCAGCTTAATATATAAAGATGAAGACCCCCGTTTCCACGTCTCGATATCACGACCCTTTCCGAGTTTCAACATCCATCAGTCAAGCCGGCCCGTACCAGTGAAGCGGGGATGTGAACTCGGCCGAGATCTCCACTTCATTGCAGGTGACATGCTCCAACTTTGATTTTTGGTTGTGTTGCTGTCTCAAATAGAAGCCATTAACCAATAGCCTTGAAAGACGGAAGGCTTTGGCGATGAAACTCAGGTTATGCACTCACACATGTAAAGCATGCTGTTCTCTCAAGGTGTTGAAGGCAATTTCCGAACTCACTTTTCAGAAAGACATCTCTTTTCGCAAGGAAATCTAGCTATCTAGAAATGAGGAGACGACTATGTTGGCTGTACTTGGCGCGCAAGGTATGGGCATTTATCATGAGGTAAGGTAAGACCAATGGCTTGATTACGCGGGCTGTGGCATCTAACACCATCAAGGCCATTAAGCACGTCATTACTGGCTTGCCGGTCAACGGCGCAGACAAGGGAAAATTACAGCGGGATACTCCGCAATTGCCACTTGGGAATCCTTCGAAAGATTCAGCTGCCGGCTTAATCCTCACCCTAGAGTACCTTAAGTTGGAATCAGCACACTCAATCATCCATACGACGTTGGGCCGACTCGAGCTAAGGTCATCGAGTTTGGACGCACCACACCGTCCTGCCAGCCACGCGCCCCACGCGCTTCTCATTCTTTGAGTAGAACCCCCGCGCCGTGCTCAGCATGTCGGCCAACTCCCGGCAGGGTCTTTTCATATGCAACCCCTCCAAGCACGAGGTCCCCTAGCAAAAGACTTCATTCTGGCGATTTCGGGTGCTCCCCGACTTCCGGGGATGCTCGGCGGGAGAGAATCTACCCACAAATCTGGGTATGGTTGACGGGCGGTTCGCATGGCACAAGTCCGAGATGTTCTGGCGCAATCGATAGTGATGTTGGATTTTCCCCAGCAGGGGGTGTCCTCGGTCGGCAGCGTTCAGCTAATATCTATGGACCAGACCCGGTGACTTGGGTGACCTTGGAATGAGATTTCAGTTTTCAACCTGGTTCCTTCCGCCTTTTAGAATCAATTTGACGACACTTGAAAGTGTGTTCATAGGTTTCTGGCAACCATGGCGACAGCAGACAATACTGTCCCCAGGAAGAAGTGGTGGAAGATCCAGTGGTACTCGGACGATGACACCCCCGAAGAGCGCAAGTTCATCATCAAACTCGATCTCATTGTCGTGCCCTACGCAGTTCTAGCGTACTGGGTCAAGTATATCGGTATGGCCATTTGCTCTCCATTCATTGGCTGTCGGTCTGCTAACAAGTAACACAGACCAAGCAAACTTGAGTATGTTCACGACCGTTGATAGCCTCTGCCTCTTCTATCTGGCAACGTCATGCTAATTCAAAACAGACAATGCCTACGTCGGAGGAATGAAAGAGGAGCTTGGCTTCAAAGGCAATGAGCTCGTCGAACTCCAGACAATGTATACAGTCGGCGCAGTTGTTGGCATGGTGCCCTTCATGTTCTTGTTCACTTACATCCCCATGTACTGGACCATCCCCGCGATGGATATCCTTTGGGGACTTTTCACCCTGCTGCAATACCGAGCACACTCATTCGGGGAGCTGGCGGCGTACCGATTCATGGTGGGCTTCTTCGAAGCAGCCTTCTTCCCCGCTATGCACTACGTATTCGGTAGGAGATGTCACCGGCCTCTTTTGACTGGAGAAGTAGAATGCTGACCCCAACATAAGGCTCTTGGTATCGCGGGCACGAAATTGCACGGCGAGGAGGTATCTTTTACACGGGACTCAATCTCGGAACCCTAACCGCAGGCCTCATCGCAGCTGGAGCATCACACCGTCTTGAAGGTGTCAACGGGATGGCAGGCTGGCGTTGGATGTACATCATCTGCGCGATCATCACTATCCCTGTCGGCATTCTCGGATACTTTCTCCTCCCGGGCACTGTAGAACAACCGAACCGCTGGATCCTCAATGAGCACGACATCAAGATTGCAAAATCTCGCCTGGAACGCGGCGGGCACGTCACCCGCGGCAAGTTTAAGCTCGGACACCTCAAACAGATCTTCCTCAGCCCGCAATTCTGGACCGTTGTGCTTGTCGATGTGCTGTTTTGGAACGCCGGTATCCATAAGAGCACAGGCAGCTTCCTTCTTTGGATCAAGAGCTTGGGCCGCTACAGTCCGGCGCAGGTCAATGAGATGGGAACCATTGCGCCAGCCTTGGGGATCCTATACAACATCGTGGCCTGCTTCCTGTCTGACTTGGTACTCGGACCTGCATGGGCTATCACCTTTTCCTCATTATGGAATGCCACGGGCTTGATCATGCTTGTCGTCTGGGACGTGCCCGAGGGTGCCAAGTGGTTCGCCTTCTCGACGATGTACTGGTCCAACGCACTGTCCAGTGTCCTGCACGGCTGGGTCAACACCATCCTCAGAGACTCTCCGGAACAGCGGTCATTCACCCTTGTCATGATCACCATCATTGCCCAGTCGTCGACAGCCTGGACACCGTTGCTAACATTCCCGACTGTTGAGTCTCCAAGCTATCCCAAGGGATTCTCTTTCTGTCTGGGGTGTGCTGTTGCGCTCATTGTTGCGACGCACGTTCTCGATGTTTATATCAAACGCAAAGAGTAGGTCTTGCCTTACAACCTCAGGAGAATAGATATTCTAACATGTGCGTTACAGAAAAGCGAAGCATGCGCAGCTTGAAAGCGGCAGCAGGCACGATGGTAGCTACGTTGATGCCCCTACTGACTCTACCGGGAAGACTACGACCGCCGAAGTGACGGCAGTAGTCAATACTTCAGAAGAGTCCATAGCAAGACACTGATTGGACATACCATTGATGTTTTGGTGGGAGCTATATTATTCGTCCGTACAATGATAACATAAGGGCATACATGTAGACTTCAAGTACTGGTACTTTGTCACTGAACTGGGACTGTGCGACGTAGCTGGTCCCGCTTTTAACAAGGAGTAGATGTTATTATCTACCCAAACCACGCCGGAGACCATGCTCTTCGCAAGTCTAGATCCTAACAGTGAATACTACTAATAGCACATTGGAATGAGTGATCGGCATTTCATTCAAACATCGTAAATGAATTGGCCTTTTCTCCTTTCACATCGTGCAAGGCTCCTTGGCCAAGGTTGCTGTCTTGCCATCATGGGTGCATCATTATTGGCATTGGTTATCATTTTGTATGTGTAGCACTAATTAGCATACAGGAATTTAACATACTCAAGGAGATATCTATCACGAATGTCAGCACTTGAAACCAGAAATGTGACTTCGCCGATAGCTACAAGCCACCTGGCTTGACTGCAACAAGAGGTCATCCAGGGATGTCGAGGTCGAGGTACTTATGGAGGTTTACCATAAACTTTGGCTTATTTACGTGCTTTTTATGTGTTTACCTGAGACTGGACCCCGAGACTGGACCCCGAGACTGTTGAGCGTATGGCTGAGGTGAATAAGGTAAACCGCAATGGTTGCCAGGGCAGCCACCATCCACATCACCAACGCCGCGCCTTCCTGAGGTTCACCCAGCCACATCACAAACCTTCATCCGATAACTTTTTTTGCCACCAGAATACACAACAAGCCCTCATATACCCCTCCAACGCAATTCCTGTCACCAGCACAGCAGGCGCCCCCTAGGCCGGGGGTCAGGTCAAACTGTGGCGTGGTGGTGGAATGGTTAATGGTCAACATCAATTATCTTCGCCAACCAGCCTACTCGACGACAGGCTTAGCGCATACGAGTATCCAAGTTCGAATCCCAGCATGAGCACCAGAGATGTAGCCCCCAGTTCAGTACCGGGGGGGTGAACTCTTTTGTGTTTTGGACCTTCTTATATTTCTTTCAATTCTCTGCGTATTTCCTCGTACGCCGCGCTTTTATTTTTTTCTTTATGAATTACTAGTTGTGGAAAATCTGTAGCAAGCTATGGCCCGTCTATAGGGGAAGTCTTGACGTGTAGAATTGTCGTGATAGCGTCATCTACCTTACTCTAGGCCTTACCAAGGTCATGTGATGTCAATAAGACAGTTGCTAAACATCACCTGTGGTGTTTTCTCAGGCCAGTAAAATTAATGTACGAACGTTAACTCCATGTTCTATTTCCTCAACTTGTTGCCCAGTTTATCATAAGTTTGAAGGACCATAAAATCTGCATACGACATCGTTATTGAAGCCCTTGCTAGGGCAAGGTAGTGCCAGGGAATAGAACTAGTCATAATTGACCTTGAATAAGGTAATTTAGATAGACGAAAGCCCAATGGCGAACGTGTGAAAACAGAAATGTGTAATTACACGTGATACCTCTCTTCCTCTATGAACATAGAAGAATCAAATCACTAAACAACTCAGCTGCCGAGTGCGTACACCATGTGCATCGTGCCCTTGTCCATGACGTTTTCTACTCTCAACCGAAGTTGGGAGGCCCGTTTCTCGAGATGCATCTGCTGGTCCTTTGAGAGAGGTGCTATGCACTTGAGAGCTGCTGTCATCACACTGCGTGCATTTGTCAACTCATCTGAGAGCATCTTGAGACAGTTCCCACATCCTTGCGGAATAGTAATCTTGATTCCAGAGAGATGGTCCACAATCAGCTTCAAGTGCCCTGTGAAGTGGAAAGGTAGCCGAGGGTCCCAAATATTGAAGTTGTCTGTCATGCTCGCCAGAACCAAAGAACCGACGCCGCTTGGAATGCAGTTCTTTACGCAACTATTCTTCTCTTAACTTTGGATTTATTTCTGTCTTCCATTAGCCCAGGTGGAGGGCCCAAATAAAGGTAGTTATTGTACCGCGAACACCATTGGGTTCAAGTCGTCCTTTTGGTCTGGTTCACGTTCCCAATGAGCGAGTCAACATCCATGAGACATATTGAAGTTTGCGAACCCGCCCTCAACTACCAGACATGCCCCATAACAGCGTGACCCAGGCAAAAATCTCGGAGAAAATTGATCACCGCGAAAGAGCGTAATTATCTCATCACTCTCGGCAGATAGAGGTAGAGTTGTGATAAGCGCAATGATGTTTGATGCACATTGATTTACCTCTCTATACACCTTGAGAACGTGACCTGGTCGCATGACCAGCCTACTGAGACGATCGCGCCGAAGTGATACCGCAAGCACCGAATCTCAAGACCGCGGGGGATTGTGGGGTTAGTGCCGGCTTACGGGTCGGGAGGTCCACCACCAAGTGCCGGCCCAGTGACCGAGAGCTGCTGACTTGCACTGTCATGAAGCAAGATGCCCTTTAGTAATGAGAAAGCGACTACGTGAATCATGAGGCTTCCCCCATGACGCGATATGCCTGAAGTTTTCCAATCGTCAGATTCTTCCCTCCCTTTTTTTTTTTCTTTCTTCTATTGCAACCCTATGTTGATGCCACGCACGCGTCCAGTCCAATCCACTCATCCACACACTTCCACCACAGCAAAAGAGATTTCCCCTTCAGGATCACGGTCCCCCTTGCACTTTTGACCCCAACCAATCAGACTCCGAATCGCTACCAACCTAGGGAGTTATTCGCATTGGCTTAGGCGCCTCACCCGCACTAAAGCCATGTTGGCAAGGTGCCATCGAGCGTTTTTCACATGCCCTTTTAATTCCCCAACTTGGACGAATGGCCAGTCAGAAGAGAACTCTTTGGGCTGGCTGATTGAAGGGTTCCCTGAAACTGGCCTTGTTTGGACACAAGAAAGTCAGGTGCAGAACGGATTATACCCACAAGAACCCCATCTTCCCCCTTTTCCCAAGAGGAGAGCGACTGGCTAAGACACTGAGCCTGTCAAAAGCGCAGCTGTCCGCATTTGCTACCTCGTGCAGTCTTTCGGAGCCTGCAACGTCACCTTTTCCAACACCAAGCACTTGGTTTATTGCGCCAAACATGACAAGAAGTAAAAGGGGGGCAACAACTAATGTGCGCAGTGCAGGTGTCTAGATCTTGCAGCTTACTAGACTGATTTGCACAACTGCCGCTAGCGCGGTGGCGTTCAGGTACCGCCATTCCCATATGTTCTCGCTAGGCTCCGTCACACAAAGGTCACCAATATCTCTCGCCTGATGTCTCTCCGTCAGTCTTGGGGTCCATCTGCAAAATCACTGGACGTGACGAAAACAATGTACCGCTTGGCAACGGAGTCCACCTCCCAAGACCCCAAGACCGTAGGCGGGAAGGGAGCTCAATATGACAATAGCAAAGGTCTGCCGAAGCGAAGCAGGCTCAGACCTTGGAATCATCTGCGGGTTCCTGGGGGTTTTCCTCTTCCATGGACTAGGAAGGGCGGCCGAACGCCACTTCCCGCGTGGCCGTCGCCAGGGTCAGTCTGTTCAAGCCGCAACCAACCACAGGCCTCGGGGCCGCGCCGCTGGTACCGATCCCTCGACATCCCCGTGGTCCCCCTTCTTCCGCTCGCGGGGCGCTTTTAAAGCCTTGCCATCTTCCGTCACCGATTGGCAGATGTCCAAAATGAAATGAAGCCTCTCCCGAAGGGACACTTGGGGGCCCAAAAGCCATGCCAGTTCCCCCGGTGTTTCTCAAAACAGGGACATATTCGGATCAGTTGGTCCTTCTCGACTTCTATTGGTCACCCTTGAAGAGCCTTAATCTTTCTTTTTTGCCAAACTACATGTAATATGCACGTTTGTCAAGCCAGCCACAAGTGTCTGCGCTCCGCTTATGCGCCCGCCTCATCTCGGAATATTGGCCGTGCCAACCGCGAATCCGTGATTGACAGACCGGACGGGCCGTGATCAGAGCGCAAGGGGGCACCAGCGTCCGAGATATTGGAGCCACCGAGGATGTGGAAGTGTGTCCCGCGGCGGACCATGTCTCAGAGGAGCACGCTTCCTCCGTCCATCACTCCTACACCGCGTGGTGCACCCATTCTCGTGGGCTTGGGGCACGGTCTTCGAGGTGAGTAGCGGGGACGTACATGTGCCATCTGATATTCTAGACCGGACCATCCAAGTCCGATTTGCCTTGCCCTGTGCAACACTAGACGACGGAGAGAGCACAGGGGGTAAGCATATATGAACCAGACTACCATCCACCCTCCTTGAGACCTCCGTTCTCTGCTGAAGATTGGACGCAGCTCTGAGACTCGGGGACTCTTGTCATTAAACAGGAAAGAAAAAAGGGACAATTCTCCTCCCCGTAGCCCACCGGGCGGCGGTGACTACAGCACAGTATCACTACGACTTGGAAGAGGCAAGTCTAGATTCGACATGCGGGTTGCTCCCGCCGCTGAGGTGGCCCTTCTTTGTTCCAAGGGCTGGGCAGAGGAGAACCCTTGGTCCTTGGCCAACGCGGCACGCATCGCTCAATGTTACATCTGCAGGCTCACACTTGGCCTTTTTCCTATTGTATATATACAGCAAGTCCCATGATGAATGCTTCCCGTTCTGTCCTCATGGTCCTTCAACCCGCTCCTCGTGCGCCCTTCCCCCCGACGACAACATCCACCATCGTGATCTTGTGCCTCTCCCCGAGACATGCCTTTCCTTTTCGAATAGCCACAGTCTCTCTCTCTTCTCTCTTATAAACCTTCTTCGTCACAGTCCTTTCAGTTTCACTTTGGATAAGTAGTCTGCTTCAAACTCTATTCACTCCTTGAAGCCATCTTTGTAAGACCAGACATCTAGAACACCAACTACGGTTCCTTAGCTCCTAGAGCTTTGCATCATCGCAACAATGTACTCAAACTCCATCCTCTCAACCCTCCTCCTCCTTCTCCCAGCCTCCACCCGGGCCTGGGACTCTCCAAACTACTCTGGCCTTACCCGCCTCTGGCAAGATAGCTTCCCCGGCGCTTCAGGCGACCCGATCAACGGCGGCAACTGGAACATCATCACCAACCTTCACGTCAACAACGAGATCCAGGAATACACGACCTCCCGCTCCAACCTCCAAATCTCAGGCGGCGGCACCGTCCAAATCGTGCCCCAAAAGGACGGCAACGGCGCATGGACCTCGGGCCGCATCGAGTCCCGCTACGTCTTCACCCCCGCCGCCAGCCGCCTCACCGTCGCCGAGGCCCAGATCCGCTTCGGCGACAACGCCATCGCCAACAAGAAGGGCATCTGGCCCGCCTTTTGGATTCTCGGCGACGCTATCCGCAACGGCGTCAGCTGGCCTCGTTGCGGCGAGCTCGACATCCTCGAGACGGTCAACGGGCAGCTGACGGGGTACGGGACCGTCCACTGCGATATCCTCCCCGGCGGCGCGTGTAACGAGCCCAACGGTATCGGCGGTAACATTGGCATCCCGGATCAGGGGTGGCACACTTGGCGTCTGCAGATTGATCGTCGGTCTGGCAACTGGCAGACGGAGACGATTACGTGGTTCCGTGACGGGCAGCAGTTTCATCAGATCAGCGGCGCCAGGATCAGGAGCGAGGGTATCTGGAACACGTTGGCTCGCGCGCCGTTGTTCTTTATCTTGAATGTCGCCGTCGGCGGTAACTGGGTATGTCGATGCCGTTACAAAAGCTTGTTGGCGATGGTTTGACTGACTGCTTACAGCCCGGAAACCCGGATGGCTCTACCATTGGCGGCTGGGGAAGCATGATGGAGACCGCCTATGTTGCCGTCTACCAGTCCACTTAATCTTGCTCCTCATTAACCTAATCGGGCTCTTGAGCTCGTGTTAAACCTCGTCTTGTTGCTGCTCTTGCAACTACGCCGTTCGCTGTACATATGCCAGCATCATACTTAGATACCCATTGTCCACCTTATAGTATATGCACACAACCACGCTCGCTAGATAATTTCCATAAATAATCTCACCGTCAAGATACATTACAAACTCACTTGCTTAACTATTCCAATGCTTTTGAATGCTTTGTTTTGTAGTATTCATGGCTCATGATAATTACTCCTGACTTTCTTCAACAGCCCGTAGGTACCTGACCCAAGTACAATGATACAGGCGTCCGTGCTCCAATAAATGGTCTCTACTCATAAAACACCAAGCATCTAACCTCTATGCTTTGTCTTCCCTTCGCATCTGCGGGGGTGTTGGGGTCAATAAAGGCCGTGTGAGGCGTGTAATCGGCCCGTCCCGGCTTGCCGCCGGGTCGCCCTTGGCTTCTCGAGTCGAAGCACTTGATGAACATGGCTTCGTCAGGGGTCATATCTTTGGCGTAATACAGCTTGTGCTTGTCGCTTGGTGCGACAGAGAAAGTCTCGCCTGCATTGATGTTAGCGAAATGAACGTGCTTGGAATTCTACTACAGTGAGGGACACACTCACCCTTGACATCGTAATTCTCCGTCGACCGCGCCAAAGCCGGGTCCGGAAGCACCTCCTTGCCCCGATCATCGTCATCGGAATCCGTCCTCCTGGGGTACAACAGATCCACAGCGATCAGATCCTTAGGCTCCGTCGTCCGCCAGTCAATCACCGCAAGCGGGAAGTCACTCGCTGGGTGTCCGATCGGTCTCCAGACATTGATAATCTGGTACCGTCCATTGACCAGCTCATCCGCCTCAGCTCCCGGAACATGCCTCCTCACACGCGCTTCCGCCGCGCCGGGCGTCTGGTCGACATGCACCTGCTGTACAGGCTGTCTAGGGCTGCTCTTCTCCCTCCTCCGGATGGTGTGGTCAAAAATCACAACTTTCTTCACACCGGGCAACTTCTCCCTCAGGAGTGCCTCCACTTCGGCATAGTAGCCGCTTCGCACTGCCTCATCGTCGATGAAGTCCTTCTCCTTAGCAGGTGAGTTGTACACGGCGAAGCCGGAGACGTCGGTGCCGAACTCTTCCGTCGACTCGCGGATGTTCACCACTGAGCGGCGGCGCTCGAGCCGGCTAAAAGAGGTTACGTCTGTATCGACCTTTGCCCAGGGCATGCTGCCCTCCAGAGTCGCGGGGTCTAGATAGCGGAAGTTGCCGGTAGTCATTGTTGCGAGGGGTCTAGTGTGGATGATGCGGGGAATATTGTTGGTTCTGAGACTGGTTTTGATTGATGATGTGAGTATTGAAGTTCGTCGTAGGATTGTGCTCATAATAGTACCTTATATTCACGTCAAATGCAGGGCTGATGTTGAATTACACAATGCCGTGCGAGGGTCAGGGGACGGGAGTTTAAAAGGAGGACTCGTAGGGCGTAATAGGGCGCGCGAATGAGACGACTGGATGATTGCATCACCATGAACCCGCGGCAGTGGCCATTAGTCATTCAGGATTTCTAAGCTGTTTCTCGCAATGTCCGAGACCCACTCCCGGGCTCGGCATCGATTGTGGGGCCTATTGATTTCCAATCGCCGACATTCCGCGATCCGAATTGCTGTCGTCCCGAAATGCATGCGTCAATCCCGCGGGGTATGCACCGCTCGACGGCGGGAGAGTCAGCTTCACGGGGTTTAGATCAAATGCCCGACCGCCCAGTACACCACCAGCGGCATTCTGATCTATTCACTAAACAGTGCTTACTCCAAAGTGAACAAGCCGTTGAGTTTGACTCAATACTTCGCGACCATAGCGAGACTTGTAAGTGTGTTAGATAATATGCATGCATGGTCGTAGTAGTCGTTATCGGCAAATACTTTCGCCTATGACTTATACATGACCAGGTAATTCAGTGAATCCAGTCGGGTAAGTTAAGTGTAAGTTATCTAGAAAAGGCATGGATAGATAATAAGACATAAAGTGGGTTCTACCGCGAAAAACAAAAGTTAAGCCGTTTGAGACACGTCTTGCTAATTTCCGAAACCGAGAATCGAACTCGGGGCTATGCCTAACCTCTCACAAGATGAGAGGGCATCATGTTGGCCACTACACCATATCGGATGTTGATGCAAAATTCCGCAGGTATCCAACTCATACTCAGTTGCCGTTGTGCGTATCCACAGCGGAGACGCAGCCATTTTGACTACCCTAACGGCTCCGCAAGGTTTGGATACACGAAGTCGCGATCGATGCAATTCAATTACACTACCTAAGTGTTCGATGTCACAAAGGGCTGGCGAAGACGTATTATGACTACTTATGAAAGTTGGCAATGCACCAAAGGGATTCATTGTACCATGTGCAGGTACTCGATGCTACCGGAACCAAACTAAGGACATAGAGTCGAAACTCCTTCACCGACCAAGTTTAAGTGGCTTCAAAAGAGAATGTTCCGTATCATATGCTTGATCCAGTCTTGCATCTCAATATGCCACAGACCATTTCACGTGCCTCCAAGCCTCTCGCCTACTGATTCTGACTCTTGAGTCTGGTCCGGGCTTCGGCCTCCCTATGCCAGTCGTTGCCCAAGGGACTTGGGCTTTCGGGACCCTAACGGGCCCGCCGTCAGTACCTTCTAAATCAATACCGAGTATCATTTGCGCAGCAATGCCAAGAAGAAGTCCGTTGGCAAGGTGGCGGCCAGGGCTTTCACAAAGATGCACGGTCAGTGTAAATCATCAAACCAGAGAGAATCAATTCACGTACCAGACATGTTTGCCCCCTCCAAAAGGAAGGAAACCAGGCGGCGATGATGCATTGTAACCCATTTCCAGAAACCTGTCACCTTGCCAGCTTTCAGGGTTGGCGCCCCATACTTTTTCATCACTATGTAGAACGCTAAGCGGCATCTGGATATTGTTCCCTTTCTTGAGGAGGTACGAGCGGCCGTCGTCCGATATCGTCGTGTCTGTCATTACCGTTCGTGTGATGTTATCGACAATATTGTGTCGCTCCGTCTCTTGCGCAGAAGACAGGAGTAGTGGACAGTGCTTTTTGATTTTCCTCAGGTGAAGTGTCATCTCGATATGGTCTTGATCAGTTCGCTTCTCAGTAACCGCGGCATTGAGAAGCTCGGTCCGAATACTGGCCAAAAGGTCTGGCTGGCTGTAAATATTCGAAAGAAGCCAGAAGACGAGCGTGGAGATGTTGGCGAGAGCGGTGGCTAGGAGAATCTCAATCTTGGCGCTGTTGTGGATCGACATTCCGAACTTTCGTTCTGCACCAAATCTATCCTTGGTGAATTGAGGAACTTCGGCGCCAAAATCCTCCTCACGCTTGATGTACGCTTCCAAGGCTTCAATAACCTCCGTTCTTGCTTTGAATGCTTTGGACGCGATGACAGAGGGGGCAAACCCAGGGAAGAGTCTGTGCATGTCATCGTGATAGATCCTGGGTGTTGAGAATTAGCCTAGTTTCAATCATGGTAGACGCGCCTGTAGCGTGGCGAGACCGGGACAGATATAAGGATACGATGTAGTTACCAGAAACTCTGCATGACTCCGCTGTTCTCCCAAGGGCTCAACTTCCCGTAGAAGCCTCTCATGACGGCCCTCGACACTGTCTCACGAGTCCAGCAATAGAAGTCTCGTGGCTCGAGCTGGTCAAAGAGTATTTCGTCAAGAGAGGTGGCTAAATTGCTGACCCCTGATCTGGTAAGATCAATCAACGAAGGTCCGGCCAGTCCTTTGTAGAGAACCTTAAAGATGGCGGTACGAAACTCCGGGTTCGTCCACAAATCCATCCCTTGGCCCTCCATGCCTACCAAAGTGCGAACAAAGGTGTCAATCAGGGGTTCGAAACTAAGAGTCCGCTTCTGGAATATGGACGATGCCAGTTGTGGTGAAGATGCCACGTAAAGCTTGCTTCCAAGGATGGGCAACGAGTATGCCGTCATATTGAATTTCTCGCTAGTATCGTATCAGCTTACAATGAAGTTGGACCATGATTGCCCGTCCGACTCCATCATCCCGTAAACGTTCAAGCAGGATGGCTCGGGACTTACTGATTCTTGACATGTTGCTTGTAGCCCATCTGGATTAGATCAATCAAATGACCAATGAAAGGTATTTTTGGTTGTAGGGCCGGAGGCTCCTGCGAGTCTGGAACTTTTGGCCAGACACTACGAACAAGAAATATGACTAGGCAACAGGCCAAAGGAAACCATATCACTTGGGCTTCGTCCAATGTGCTTGTTATCATTTTGTAAGGGCTTCTTTCTGCAATTCTGGCTCCTAAAATTTGGTTGTAGGTTTTAGACACTAGGCGCCTCGGAGCAACTCAGACATTCCCTTCCTTCATTTTATGCTATTTTTCGGACTTAAAGACGCAAGCAGCATCTAATTTCGTTATTATCAGCTGCACAACACTTGCAGTTAACTCCGCCACATTTAGCCATGGATGCATTATCGTAACGGTCTCGCGTCTTGATTTGGATCCAAACTCCTCCTGGAAACGTATGTCGAGCTGCGGCGCTAACGTACAGTAAGCAATATTGTGGTGAAAAACTACAACCACCAATCAAATGGGTGTCTGACTTGCAGATGATTTGAGCTGAAAACCACTTCGGTACTAGCACAGTGAAATAATAGACGCGCAGCATGACAGACGTGAGATTATGTGGTGAGCTTTTAGTGCAAATATCAAGATGACTTTTACCGTGGTCAAGATAAGTGATGTCTCGGTTTACAATAGAGGGCCCTTGGCTCTTGGGTGTTGCTGACAACGTCGGCCAGGCTTACACCGCTTGTCAGTTGTGTCACGTATTCGAGACCTTGAGGGTATGTCCAGCGGTCCGCGTGTAAGTCTTTGAAAGAATTTTAAATGCTTCAAATTGAAATCAATTGCCCCTTCAGTTTCGGTTCATGCGATCACAAGACCCGAGCGAGTATTGTTTCCCACTTGTGGTTTGGTCAAGTTGGGGTTCATTAAGGAGGTGCAAAGAATCAGGACAATCTTCAACTAAAAGCACCTTATTTATCTACCTCAGAACAATGAGAAACCAATGAAATATTGCAAAAGAAGAAGGAATCGATCCATTCAGTGTCAAAGATGAGGATCAAAGGCAAAGATGGCAAAAGAATGACCAACGTGGGGCTCGAACCCACAACCCCCAGATAACCACAACTCTTGGAAGGAGAGAAGATAGAAGTCTGATGCGCTACCATTGCGCCAGCCGGCCAGTTGCTTTGATGACGTTTTCGCAGCAGCTGTACATTTATACACCCCACTTTACAAGGGCTCCAGACAAATCGCGCCCCTGACTCCCCTTGCCCGCAGTGGCACACATCAGAACAAAACCCAAATTTTCACGATCTCGTACGTCGTTCGCCCGCTAGTGGACTTATGACGTAACGATTCTCTTCCAGGATCAACGTTGCATCTGCTTTTTGAGTGTTTGCATTCAATTTCTTCTTTCTTTCGGCGTCCCGCACACAAAAGCAAGCCAACGAAAAACCCAAAATTCAGAGACCCCCAGTGGCGATCCATCGGGGAATGGGGTCTGGCGCTGTTGGAGAAAAATCTCACAGAAAGTGTTGGAGCTAGCGATGGGGCAAGCGGGTTCGATGTGGGCATCGCTTCATGACAAACTTCAAGAGTGAATGAGACAGAAAATTCTTCAGCAAAATCGATCTCCCCAGACAGTTCCAACTTCCAGGGAATATGAAGCGAGCATGGTATAGCCTATGTAGCATGCATGAGCGAAGAAACTGTACAGAGCCTCCACTCTTCCGTCTTACACGGAAGTAAGTAGACAGAAACCCTGCCAACTGCTCATGAGAAGTTGATAACCAAAACGAAACGATCTGAGGTTCGGAGCTCCACCACACGCGCCGTTGTTCAAATTCGTGCCGCCGGCTAGATGGAAGCACGCCGAGCACGCCTTGGACCTGCCCTTTTGCTCTTCGCCTTGGAGCTGCCCGGAACTCGTTGCCTCCTAGGCTCAGCATCCAGCCAGGCCGCCTGCGGGCAAGTCATCCCGCCTCCCGGGAGCGCCTCCGGCAAGTCCCCATCAATCACGTAAGAAAAACCACCTCTTCCGTCGTCCGCAACTTGCCTCTGCCACCCCGGGGGGCGCTCTCCAACACGCCCCTCCACCCTCTACCCCCTTTGAACCCGGCTGTCACCGATCCCGAGCAAAAGCCCTGGAGCGCGGTCTTTCAGGCTCTCCCCCTCCTCCACGGCTCCTTTCTCATCTTTGCACCTTGCGAGACGCCCTGTGAACCATCCCAAAACGAGCCGGCTCCGATGTTCGCATACCGTCCCTCTGACACGGCTCTCGCATGACTTTCGGTCTGGCTTGACTCATAGAAAACGCCCCAAATCACCACTGAGCCCGCCTCCTGCCCCTGCCTACCGGATTGCCATCCGAAGGCGCGTGGGCGGGCTGGCCACCACACACCCGGCCCGGTGCGCCGGTTACACATCATCCCCCTTCTCCTGCACCCTACACCGGCTACACATCATGCTGCGCACGGCAAACCGACCACCGCCCACCGTCCGCCAAGGGGCGCTTAAGAGCCCCTCCGCACACCGCACTATCGTGAGATGACCTTGGAAGTTGAATCATCCATTTCGAGACTATAATCGCGCCATACAAACCACGGGGCGGAAGCGAGCTGCCCTTTCGAGCGACGTGGCATAGCTGCTTCCGGGTAAACATGCCGAGCAGGGCATTACTTTCCGTTTCAACTGCCTACGTAGTAGTCCTATGCGTGATGTCCAAGCGAGCAAGTTTAGGAAACTCACAGCAACGCATTAATAACTCGGCAACTCAACTCTATAGAGCGTATGCCGCAAACTCACGATACTCTCATTTCACCGGTACTCAATGTCCCGAAAAGACCCTTCCCTAGACTACTCCAAAGCTCAGATCAACCGCTCGCCAAGGATATTCGCCGTTTGTCGGCGAGCGTTCTAGACTCTTGATTCTCAGAATTCCGTCTCAAAATTTCTCCAACTCTCACCCCAACGCACCCAACTAGTAGTTTTCGTCAAGTAATTGTTTCCTAAGATTAACTGAATAGCTTGAAGCTCGGGGCATTCCCGTCCCAAAAAACCTTGCAGTTCCAGCAGGTCTTGCAGCATCCGCAGCGGGTAAACGCAATGCGAGAACAAAACTAGCAGACAGAAAACGTGGGATGAGCCGCAAGGTAGTGTACACATCGGACAAGTACCTGCCAATAGCCTATAATTATCAAGGGTCGTGACTCGAAAGGGATTTCACATGTTACCATCCCGCTCACCGTGGGTCGCATACCTAGTCTGTGGTTTCGTTGCGGAGGGGCAAATTCTGTTTGAAGTTGTCTCTATGTTCACTGAGTAGTAATACTGCCGCACAATTTGCCGTTGAAGCGCACTCAAAGCATGAAGTTCAACTAAGTCATTCTTAAAGTCAGTCCCAACAAGTCACATTGAAAGATCGAGAGGAAGTGCAAAGTAATTTTGTAGTGATTTGTATAATTAATTCTTGCTTCAATTGTATGTTTCGTCGTCGAGCTAGCTACTGAGAAGCCATGTGACGGGAACCTTGGCATCATCGATCATGCGCCTCTTCCATCAGCTCTGTTCAAAGTCCCCGTAAAACGCCTCGCAATGCAAAACACTTCCTCATGGTCATTTCACTCAATACCATGCATCTCTTCAAAAATTCACTGTTAAAAATCCAATTGAGTTGTGACACTGTCTTTCCCGCCAAAAAAGAGTTATAATCCTATAAGAAAACAAGCGCCTAGTTCGGAAACCAGGGGGTATAATGCTGTTGAAAAAAAGCAGATCCTAAATCCAATAACTTTTTGTTTTCCTTTTCATCCCGTCTCTTGAATTGTTGCATGTGATTTTTTTTGTTGTGTTGATTGATTATGTTTCATGACTCTCCTCCTCTAGTGGTGGTGGTGTCATGATGTGGTAGATCCGCCGGTAACGGATCCCTCCCGGCTATGGGCCAGTCCGTTGTGAGCTTGGCCGTCAAGGTGCTCAAGGCTCATGTAGTCGACGGGAGCCGCTTCGTCGGGGTACGCGGGCGGCGAGGGGGGAACGTCCTGGTAAACGGGCGGCGCCTCGTTATCCCAGCTGACGCCGAGACCGGGGCACTCGGTGAGCATCACGTGGTAGTGCATCCTCAAGATGCGTCCGGTGCCCGTCTGCGTCGCGAGGTGGGGCTTACCGACAGGCGCCCACTCCTTGGAGACAACCATCTCGATCATGAGTGCGTGGGAGACTTCGGTGCCGTCACTCGACTTCATGTCGCAGGCGTATCGCGGGCCGTGGCTGTGCTTGCTGGCGACGACGCCGTAGTCGAACTCGAACTCGACGTGGCCGTCGGTGCTGGTGTAGTCGGACTTCCAGCCGTCGTGCATGTACTTCTCGCCGAGGACGCGGGTCTCGGTGCGGGCCACGCCCTTCTGCTGAGGCTGGGTGTTGTTGTTGGCGTTGCCGGGGACCGGGGCGTGCTTCTCGCAGGCGGGGGCCACGGTCTTGATGGTCTCCTCGAGCTTCCATGTAACCTTCTTGAGCTTCCAGAACTCGACCGTCTTGTTGGTGGCGTTTGCGCTGGTGAGGCCGTCGAGGCGGAACGAGACGTTGTGAGTGCCGGCCGGGTGGATCACCTGGTTGTAGTGGGCGCTGGCCTTGATGTTGGTGGGAGGGAAAACGCGGACAGAGTGATGCGGGAACTCGGGTTGAGGGAGGGAGCGCTTGACGTCAAAGTTCTGCTCGAACTTGATGGGCGTCTGCGAACCGGGTGTGCCCTTGACGAGGATGGCCTCGGCCTTGAACTCGTAGGCAATGGAGGTGATGGGCGTGTCCATGGACGCGGGGAGGTGGCCCTCGAGGAGGATAGAGAAGGGGAACTGGTGAGTTCCCTTCTTGAGCGTCGTGGGGTGCGTGAGGAACGTCCAGCGCTTCAGCTCGGTGAACTGGTTGGTGCACTCGCCACAGTGGTTGGTGAAGGGGCGCTTCTGCTGGACGTGGATGTTGAGCTTGGCGCCAAAGGTCTCGATCTGGAGCTGCTCGTCCTTGACCTCGAGTTGCATCTGACCCGAGACGAGGGCACCGGTAGAGGACTCTGCATCTCCGAAGAAAACGATAGGCGGGCTCTCGATCTTCAGGTCGAGGCCTGCGTGGGAGTTGTCGTGTGAGTCCTTGTTGGAGCGGCCAAAAGGCAGAGAGAGGCGGTGGTGGTGGTGCTTCTTCTCTTTGAGGTGGTCTGCGGGATCTGCTGCGAACATGTTGTGGTAAGGGATGTGCTCGCCGTCATCGGAGGAGTAGGAAGAGTGGCGGTCGAGAGGGACTCTGCGCAACAAGCCTTCGTCCTGGATGTTGTTGTGACGGGGTTGGTGATGTTGCTGATTTTGCTTGGTCTTAGTCTTGAGGTTTGCAATGGCAGAAACACTGAAGTTCTCAGTGGAATTCCGCAGGAAGTTTGCTACGCGGTGGGGCATGATTGGGTGCGGTTGTGTGGTGCGTTCCCCGGATTTCGAGGGCTTGCTGAATCTTGGAAATGTTCGGTTGCGGCCCTCAAGTCTTCTTTTGTAAATCTTGGCTGGCTAAGATGGGCCAACAAGATGGACAGGGGTTAAAGGGGGTGAGGGGGGGCGGATGAACCGCAAAATAAGGGAGGTGGTGTGACGTTTTTAGGGCGTAGGTTCGTCCAAGAGGATAATGGGTTCCGTCAGAAATTTTTGGAAGCCCAGAAAGGACAAAAAGAGTCGATTCGCCGGATCCCGAAGGATAGGCGAGGTAGATGCGGGCGCGCGCAGGTTCTTTTGGGTGGGCGTGTGGTGGTAAGGGTGTAAGGCGCGAGGCCGAGGGCGAGCGGCGGTGTGTGTAGTGTAAGTGCGTTGATGAGCTGATGGACGGAATGCGGCAGGTCTGCTGATGTTCCCTGACTGACTGATGAGTGATGTATGGTATGGGTCTGATGGGCAGACCAAGATGTGTCCGGGGGCCCTTTTCTCTTTGTACTTGAACAGAGACTTGGAAAAGGGAGAGAAGAGAAGAGTGTGGAGCGCGATGACTTGTTTTCTCTTGCTATTCTCGAATCCTTGCAAGGAAAGGTCCAGGTGATGTGGGTGGTAGGAGCACAAGGTCTGATTCTCGTTCTGTCCTTTGCCCGTTTGGGTTTTTCTTTCTTTATGGCGTCGAACAGCCAAGAACGAAGCTTGTTTGGGCTGGGTTGCGGTGGTGGTGGACGTGATCTACTTCCGCTATGCGCACTGAGAGGAAGAAAGATGGGACAAAAGCGACCAAAGCGATGGATGGTGGTGAGGTGCGGGGTGTTGCAGAGCAGATGATGATGTCGACCCTTTTCGTTCTCCCGTTCGCAACAGGCGTTGAAGACTTTAAAGAGAAAACCAAGTGTTTTGGAATCTCGGGTTGATCGAAGTCGTGATCGTAAAGTGGAGGGGTATGGGAGATGAACAGACGCAGACTTTTTGCGACTGCGATGACTCCTTCTCTTGTGAATTTCCCCTTTCGGTTTTCCCGTTCTTTCGTGTAAGTCGTTTGTCGACCGGGGTAGTAGGTAGGGCGCAAGAAAAGTGTGCTAATGTGGGATGGATGCAGCTGCAGCGTTGCGCTTAACGGCGGGCTTTTCGGGTGAGATGAGATGCAGAGTGCGGAGGAGGCAAAAGTGGCCGGGGTTCTCCAGAAAGACAAGAGTTCTTTTCGGCTTCTCGAACGAAGGGTATCGTGAGGTTATCGTCAAATTGGAGTTGTCAACGAGGAAAGATCAGGAGAAAAGTAGGTCACGGTGGTAGTAGACTCTTGTAATATCAGCCTCTTATTACGCAAGACGTGAAGCAGGACCGTCGCGTTATTATGTCTTGCCAGCTCGTGATGGTCAAGCTTTTCATAGGGTAATTATGTGTCATGAGTTGGAAGGGTACCTGGCGACACATGCTCCGCTCCAGCGTTTTGACGCGGCCCAGCCAGCGCGGCATCGTGTACATCAGCTCTTCATCAGACACCCACATGGGAACTGTGACTGACAGAGACGCAGTACTGTTACTGGGAGTGGACGTGGATCCATCACAGAGGTGTGAATCAACCAAGGATGGGAAGAAAGAAAAAAAAGTGTGAAAAAAAAGAGCCTGGACCATCTCCACCGGATGGGTCCATTGCGCGAAGTACCTGCTCCAGTTTGTTCCAAGCGCAGCTGTACATTGCGCCAACGGACACTTCTCGAACATGACCAACGCCAACCAGTGACTGAGCCCACCAGCTCCCTTCGACTGGCTGAGAAGGACGGATGCTGGCCCGAGCTGGTTCATTGTTGCAACTTTTGCAAGGCATGGCGTTGCCTACCGTGGCATGGGTCGAGTTCCTTGGTGGCCGCCTGACCATGCGCCTGGCTCCAGGACTCTCAACCACTCTCTTACGTCCTGAGCCATGACACTGAGAAATGGTCCCGGCGGGCCCACGTGTAGGTACGTAGAGCATCCGTAACTTGTATGCTATTCCTAGGAACCAACATCGAGTTGAGGGCCATCCACCGCAACAGGCGGCGCTGCTTAGGAGAGAGATGCCACCGCCTGATCGCGGTCCTGTAGCGCGGCGGTCAGGTAAACTCGGTACGTATATCTCATCCCGGAGCACCATCGCCGGAACCTGGGAAGAGAGCCACCAAAGAGCCAAGACAAGCTGGACAAGAGACAGCTTGTCAGGTACTTGTAATTGTGGTACTGTACACTCTGTACCTGACCGCTACAGGGAACAGCCAGCCTCAGCTTACATTCTCCCTCTCGCCGCCATCACGATTTGCGAACCCTTGAGGTCGTGTCCGGTAGTCCACAATGGCGCAAGGCCAGGGGCACGGCGTCGTACTGGATGATGCAACGGAGGGGAAGCCAATTATTCCTGCGTCCACAAGCCAGACACGTGTAGCAGCAGTAGCAGAAAGAGGAAACAAACGCAATGGAGACAAAGGGGTTCGCAGTTACAGCTAGTTACAGGCTTACAGCACACCAGCTACTGTGTGGATGGCATCATGTTGGTGCGACCGTTCGCAACAGAGCCGGTCACGGCTCATGGAGCCGCTTACCATCCAGGTGTTTCCAGCGCATCGCAGTAATAACGCAAGACGGGAGGATGATGCCAGCATCTCCCAGATTGATGCCAGAGAGCAGATCGGGCGGCACCTTAAACTTAGCACTGACCCGACTAGGTTGTAGCCGCCGCCGGCATAGTCCTGGGAAATGACACCATTGGCCAAGGGCATGAGGAAACCAGCAGAACCAAACCGCATCCTCCTCCCTCACAGGTGCAGTCGCACAATGCCATGTGGTACGATTTTCTCTTGTTGCCCAGGAGTCGCGCTGCGGGGTCCCTCAACCTCTTCTTAGAATACCAAGAACCGGAGCTCTCCATGAAGTGCGGTCGTGCGAGATGACATTGCAGGTGACTTGGTCGATAAGGCCATCACAATGCACCTGTCGGCAGAAGCAAGCTGGAAACCTGATGGTCTCCGGTTCTCTCTGGGGAAGGTTTCCACGGCCCACGGGGCATCTGCCCCGGGTGCCCAGCCGGTGACATATCGTGAGATCCAGAAACCGGCCACAACGACGACAGGCAGACGTGGCCGATGAACGGGTAAGTACTTGATTGTGCCAAGGGAATCGGCCTACCAGCCTATTTCTCTCATCGCAATGCGATTGTACGATGGCATCAGTCATTAGCGCCATCTGCTCGTTCTCAAACTGACACGCATAGTGGCGTTGGGGCGTGGAACACGTATTCAACGCCGGTGTAAGTCGAGTTCAGCAAGTGGCAAGCAGCCTAGAAGTCTGCACTCTATTTCCAGAATCAACACAAACGTAAGCAGTTCATGCCGAGGCGCAACGAGCGACGAAGAATTGAGCGCCCAAACAGCGAAGCTTCTCGTCACATCTCGTAAACCAGTCAACGGCATCACCGTCAACCATACATCACCGCCACAGCATCGTAGTTGAGACCTCGTGTTGCACCTCTGCTCCAAGACAAAAATCGATCTAAGATCCCTATTCGATCGTACCGCCGGATCTGCAGTCCGGACCAAGCCGCAATGGAAAAGGGTCGAGAATGTCAACCCGACCGTCCGACCGGCCGATCGGGGTACATCTCACAGTCTGTCAGCCTCTCCCATTGCTTGCGGTCAGCGCTCTTGAGGCTCTAGACTATGACTATTCACAAAGGTTTGCTTGACCGACGGAGCGCACCGTCACCGTCTTTCTCTCTGTTCCGATACTCAGCAGTGAGCCGCGCGATTCCCCACCATCACCACCATCAGCCATCCTCAAAAGTGCCCTTCCGTCCCCGTAACGGAATGGCATCCCGTAGACTCAGTTGGCCTATTCCTAAACCGAGAGGAAGGGGTGCGGTCCGGTGCCGAGCGGGAAGAAGTCCATCCATTGCCTGTCCGCAAAGGTTGTCATTTAGCCGCGTTGACCTGCCAAGCAACCCCAACCCATCGTCTTTTTTCCAAAATGGAGCCGCCATCGTGAAGTTTTTTTCTCTTCAGTCTGCTCGATTGCGTGGGAATGTCATTCCTGGCTAGGAAAACGTGCTTCTAGACTTGGCCTAGGATCGTGAATGGAAACGAACCGCAAGCCACAATTCCCACTCGAGGGAAACAAAAACGGAGAAAACGGGGACGGGAAGCATGGGTAGATATCCACTTCCAAGGACACTGGGCCACTCATGAAGTTTCTCTTACGTATACCCGGAGTCACCTGCCCATCCATTCTCGACGGTTGTTTTCTTCACTCTGCGTGTTCTGCTTTCACCCAGGCGCAGAATTCTTTTTGACATTTTCAGTCTCGTCCGACAAACTCGAAGAGCATGTCTCCAACGAGCAAGGAGTCAAGGATCCCCTTCCTACAGGCGGCTACAGTATACCCAGTGAGGCTAGTTTCCGTATATGTGCCCTTGACGCTTGGGCGCTCACTTCTCTGTCCCCTTTCAGATAAGGAAAACGGAGCTCCAAGGGGTTGGAGCACCCCATACCTTCATGCCGGTGGCCGCTGGCATTCACACTTGATTCCATCGTGAAATCTCCAAAAGAGAACGAAGCCGCAGCAAGGAGCTAGCTGAAAAATTCTTCTCAACCCCGTGGGCAGAAAGATTCCTACCATCGCTCTCAAGCCACCCCGGCTGGTGCAGGCATTAATATCCACTTGATTTCCACACATGTCACTGCCACGGCTGCAGACTGGATGGAGCTTGAAGCTGGAGGATTTGCTCCATCTGACTCTTCCAACACTGCCCATGGGAAAGTCTTGATGTACAAGATCCGCACGCCCTGGGCATCAAGAGACCAGAGACGGATGACCTAAGCTCAGAGAAACGAGATGGAACACTTCCATCGCGATCCAGAGCGGTCGTCCAGACCCACGACTCTGACCACCATTCCCAACTTGGGCAAAGGACCACAGTTCCTGCAGCCCTGCTACAAATGTGGGTATTCAGTCGTAAATGCGCGCTTGTAGCCCAGCATAAATTTTCTTGTGGACGGGTACATCGAGCCAGGAGTTCGCCAGCATGATGTCAACAATGAACTCACGAATATTGTTCCTGAGTTGCTATGGAGTATTTCCCACTCATTACCATGGTTTTAATGTGAAGTCTTCTCCATGAGCGTGTTTCGAGATCGCCCAGCTCCGCTGTTTAATGTTTTCCATGATGCTCATCTCCTCTATAAGAGGAATTAACCGCTCATACGCCAACAGGCGTCATCCAACGCCGAGGTGTCATTCAGGGGAAGAATGTTTCCGTCAAGTCACCACTGATTCACCGCTAGCCGGCGGTCCTCATCGGTGACCGTCGCCTCCAATGCCCAAAAACCGAGCGGGACATTTCCCACCCCCTCCCTAGCTTAGCCCCCGGTGACCCCTTGCGCCTCAGGGTCCTTCTCGGTGATCCGGGAAACATCCCGAACCCCTCCAACCCCCCACCTCATCGCGCTCGCCGACTTCGCTCGAGAGGAGTCATACTGTCATATCGTAGTTCTCTTGGCCGGCATTCTGTTCTGCATGCCGGTCACATCGTGACATTTCCCCCAATTTCGCTTCACTTTCTGTCCTTTCCTGATTCAAAAAGATGGCGCAAACTATCCCGCAACAGAAATCCTTTTGCCCATCCTCCCCGATACCGGCGCCGCGCCCGCTCCCGGCTCCCACAGCGACAGCGCAGGCGGCACTGGTACGGACGCGGCCAGGCCGGTGTAATCTCACGGACTGTGTTAGAAGGCTACCAGAACAGCCAAAGCCACATGCATCCTCAAGGGCAAACAGCTTCTCACAGACTCGTGGTAGGATCCCTGGAGAGTCATTCGTCCCAAGGTTTCTGTAAGTAGGGACGGCAACAATCAACGGCAACGGTGAAAGACAGGGCAGCCACGCTTCTAATTCTTGGAACATTGCGACGAGCGCAAGTCTGAACTTGTCAATTGGGTTTCCTGGAAAATCTTAAATGAGCTGACACGAGCGTCACCCAAGTCCGTCGTCAAACACGCCAACGGGCGCGGCAAGTCAAATTTGTACAGCAAGGTTTCTACCCGTGCCTGTTCTCACACGTTAGCCTCGAATGTTCTTTCTTCCTGCGCGTGCAACCCTCGAGACAGTGAAGACACCGAGCTTGAGTTCTCGAGCCAAGAGTTCGTTGCGTGTTGCTCTCAGATCATTTCGTCTTCGCAATCTGTCGATAATTGCTGCAATGCGACAATTAGCTTGGGCACTCCATCCCATTTTCCCAGGAGAAAACGAGGTCACGGCTAGGCCGCCATTGGCCAACTCTAAGCAGTCATTAGACACAATCCCTTATGTTCGCCGTGCCTCTATTCACGTCCCTGAGCCCTGGGCAGAGGAAACAGAAACAAACAGTCACGAACACGAGCGGCAGGCTCGAAGCAGGGAGATAATCGATTTGATATCAATATGTTTTACGAGGTTGATAACGCTTGGCCTCCTTTATCTTCCCCGGCATGGCCTTAGGTGCAGCAAGATCCAAGTGAAACCCCGCGCGGACGGGGACCAGCGCTTTCAACCACTCAACCTCGAGATCCTTATCGCAAGCAAGCCATTTCACGTTTTCCCCAGGTTTTCCTTTTCCAACATGACCTTTCCACCCCGCATTCTACTAAATCTGAGGCGGGAGATCGCTTCATTGTAAGCCTCAATTTCTCAACTACATGCATTCCCTTTTGTCCACATCATCGTGCGCGCCTCAGACTGATGGCTTTCCATTGGTAGTGTGGTGGCCATTCGTGCCCGCAGATCATCATGACATAGGACTCGCGCCCTTTAGATGTCTGTATCTACTATCTCCGCGGAATGAGACGTCGCGTCACATGAACACCCTTCACGTGGACCAATTCTTTAGGACGGTCGACTACACCAAATACGCTTTAATCCAGAGAAATGAGGGGTAATAAAGAATATCACCGTCATGATCACGCCTTACGCCAAGCGCTGGTCGTAGGCATCGTCGACAAGTGTAAGTCGCGAATAGGACGAAATGCCCTCATTGAAAAGGACAAAATTGACTTTGTTATTGGTGGTCCGTCCCCCTCCCTGCTGGATCGACCACGTCCCAGTTCACAGCACAGCTCTGAGCTTCCAGTACCCCGCCGCGGCGTCGCCCGGCGGCTGAAGCTCTCAGTGCCCTGGCGACCCTGGCCAGGACTTCAACCCCTCTGAATACCATTCTCCCTCGGAGATGTCCTAGACAAAGCCATTTACGAGAAACGCAGCACAACCTCTTTCTTGCCGAAAATGTTGTCATCCCTAGCGCTGACGCTTCAATTTCTTGGCCGTCTCCAATTGGGATCTCATTCAGCTTCAATGTCGGACCTCCAGACCCAATACAATCGGGCCTGGCCCGCCATGACCCCAGTCTCACTCATCCTCACCGTCGTCCTAATGTCCTCCAGAGTCCAAAGAGCTCGAGAGCCTCCTCCTCCTCCTCCGCCGCCGCTCCGCATCCTGCTTTTCTCCATCCCGCCACATCTTTCGCTTACCGGGCAGCACAAAAAGCTTTTCCAAAGTCTAGAGCCTCTTTGCATGTCTTCCACCTTAGCTCCATGGGCCTTTTGGGAACCTCTTACATAATGGCGTCGGACTGCACAGACAAAGGTGGAAAAGAGCATGGTGGGCAAAAGTGCCAGTGAAACAATTTTTTCCCCTTCCCTTTTCTTTGTGACCTAATATGCTTACCTCACTAATAGCTTAGCCGCGTTGCGAACGAGGGAAGAGCCGCTGCCGCCACTAGCTGCATGGGATGTAGCTGTTCGCTAGCTGGCGGAGAGCTGAAGGGAGCGCAAAGTTGCATCTCCATGGAGAACGGCGAACCGCGAAAGATGGGCATCGGAGGTTGCCCAGTCATACTGGTTGGGTGGAAATTCCAGCGTTCTCGCTCTATGCCGAGTATTCCTGATGAGAAGCGGCAACATCGGAATCTGAAATTTCAGCCTTGACTCCTCGAAGGTTCCCTCGAGTCAAGTATTCTCTCCTCCTTGGCCATGGCTTTCGTCAATTGAAACCAAACAATTGACGATGGGCTCGTTATTCGTTGCTTGGACAGCACATGGCATTTCGCAAAAGTGGCAAAGGTCTTGGTCTTTGAGCCCATAGCGAAAGTGACTCGATATTTTCCTCTGTTTGGACGTAACTCCCAACGAGGAAAGCCGATCCGTCAAAATTTAGCGTTCTTGTCGTCCCAATCTTGTCGCAGCGCAGCGTAAGCCCTATATACTGACCTTCCGTCCGTGTGACGTGCTACGGATCCATCTCATCACCAATCCTTGTCTCGGTTGAGGCCAGGAACCGTCTTCTGCATGCTTCAGCTTGGACATTTCTGGGCGTTTTAGCAGAGAAGTTTCTATTTTTTGATCTGAAAGTAACATCAGCCAAGACTTCGAACTCTGATAGCATTACTGAGAATTTAATTGGTTGTGTTGGGCACTCATGTCCCGCGAGCCTTCCGAATCTTTCGACATCTGCCCCGGGAATCGGCTCAAGGGCCCACAAAACGCGGGGAGTCCGGGTGGCAAAATGCCGAGTATCGGAGACGGACTCGGCAGCCGAAAATTTGGAAAAGACCCGCTTGGGACAAATCTTCCGCCACTCGGGGTATCCATCTATCGGAGGTCGCCCCGTGCGGCCTGGCAAATCCTGCCGGATACGAACTCCACAACTTCGCTCCCGTCCACCCAGTCATCCTCGGGCCGACGATGATTTTTCCGTCGGCCGGTTCGATCGTTCTGGGCCCACCGGCAATAGGGACTACATTCCAGTGCAACATGAGCTGGTCCCAAGAATGCGGTTCAATGATCCATCGTCGTGCAGATGAATTCCAATCGCATCTGCCAATCTCGCATCTCCCGGAGCGATAAATCCGTCAAGCAGGTTAAGGTGAAATGGCTACTCATCGAGCTGTCCATCGTCGCTCGTATCCGTGTCTGCGGACTTGATAATCGCAATCGTTCGGTATCCCGCAAAGTTCTCGACAGTGTCAGGGTTGCTCCGCACATAAATTGAGTCGGGGGATTTTCAACGCCAGCGGCACCTCGGCAGTAGGCGAGGGCATTCCGCAAAAAGGACACGGGGAGAAAACTCGGGCGGGGGGCGGCGGCGGCGCTGTCTCAGGGTTCTATTATTAACAAACTTCCAATGGTTTGTCTTGCTTTTCTTCCTGGTCCGTCGGTCAGTGCGTGGCTCTCGTAGTGAGTGGGAAGCTCGAGCACCACAAGGCCCATTTAGCGAAATGAAAGGCGCGGCGGTTGGCTCTTCCCGTCGGCCTTATCGCCGGGATAACTCGTTACAATTCATGCGATGGGTTGTCTGAAGCATGTCACAAGATAATGTTTTTGTTGGTCGCCGAGTCGCTGCCGCTGCTTCGGTGAGGGGGGACGGCAGAGGGGAAGGGAGATTAAGAATCTGCCGTGGTTCCGTGTCAAGAAACCTGGTATTGGTGATTGCCGTCTGGTGCAAAGAAAATGTCAATTGACGTCGCTGTCTTCATGAACTCTAATAGAGGGTTGTTGATTGCCCGGGTACTCAGTCATTAATGCTATGCCGAATTTTCAGCGCCGTAATGGCGGGACGAACGCCCTTGAAATTCGTATAGTTCGCGCTGCCAAACCCATCAGATTCGAGGGCCGTCGCGCGCGCAATTGTTTTATCTGCCACAGTGTCACCCGACCTCGAGAGAAGGGGATGACATGCCAATTTCTCACCGGGCACAGCGAACAGGGAGTTTGGAATGTGAAACACGAGACAAGCATTTCCCCGCAAGACCAATTCTTTGGCAGCCACTCTAATCACGAGGCTCCCACTCTGTCAGTTGGCGATACCCACGATAGCCCACGGAAGACTCCAACAGCCCCTCTCGGACCCTTCTTTGGCGATGCCATCAGCGTTGTGTTTGGCTTGTGCAGTTCGTAGTGAGGCAAGAAGAGGCAAAAGCCAGAGTCGAGGAAATTGACTGCGGCAGTATGTTCGCCCGTGTTGGCCGTTCATTGGCCGTATTCGGTTGACTCGGATCGCAGGACCATCCCGCCAACCCTTTAACTGGGGCCCAGGTTCGTGTTTGTTCCTTTTCAAGACCGTTGTAAGGGGAGGCCTTTTTGGGGAGGGTTTCCCAAGAGCCAATCATGACAGCCAATTCCGGCACTCTCGGCCTCACTGAAAACGAAGATGAGTGAGACACAGCCACATTCTCCCCCCAGACTGGAACTTGTGTCTTTCCTAGCGAATGCAGACTATACAGAAATGCACAGCCGCTAAATCGACTGAAGGAGCGGATGCGTTCCTGATGGGGGATGGTATGGAAGGAATGATTGAAAATAGAGACATTTGAGGTAGGCACGTTGTTGTCGAATGAGGGAGGAAGGAGGGGTGCCTTCTTTCCTTACACTGTCACTCTGTCACTCTGTGCCATCTGTCTGCCCACGGGTTCCTTCCTGTTCCTGCGCCTGCTCCTGTCGTACCTGCGTCGGGCGTACTTTCGTACGTGCGGCGGTGCCTACCTCTTTCCCCCTGGACCCTGAGACGACCGCCCCCCTCCCCTGAATAGGTAGGCAGATTGCCTCACCTTCCTTCCCTCCACTTTCCCCGTGTTTTCAAGGTGTCGGGTCCCTTCCTAAATTCCATCCGTTCCTTCCATCCCTTCCAGGTTGCTTCCCCCTGCCCGCCTCAATCTCGCGCGCTCTTTCCCTCCTCGCCCCCTTCTTGCTTTCCCTCGCCAGCAAACACAAACCTTCCCGGGTATTCACTCTTTTGTTCCTTCCTTCCTGCATCTCATCTCCTCTTGGCACCGGCCACTTTTTCGTTGTGTCTCTGTTCGCAAACTGTTTTCGCCCTTCTTCACTCCAGTCACTCCTTGCATAAAAAAACCGTTAGCAATCAGAGAATGCGATAGCAGGGGCTCCAAATCCGGTTTCACACAAGCGACACAGGGGCGAATCCACTCATTACAGACGAGCAATCCGCAGCCCGCTTGCCGCAACCGAACGACAGGAATTCGAGAACGACCAAGGCGATAGTTGCGACAAGAAGCAGACGGCTCAAGCCAAGCAATTAAATACGAAAGGGAGAATTCCACCTTACTCGACGCGACGTGACGAAATCTACGATTCTATCGGAACTCGAGGGAATTCCATCGTCATTACAAACGATTATCCAATCCACAATCGAACCGTTACATCATATCCACAATGATCCGATCCCTCCTCAGTCGTATCATGAGTTCCTCAACAACTGCCGCAAGCCTTCTGGCACCCGTCGCTCGCGCTGTACACTACCTCGCTGCGCGCGATGATTGCGCGGATGGAGACAACAGCTCCCGCTGCGAAAAGCCCTTTCAGTCCTCCAAGATTATCGGCATCACTATCGGCATTACTGCGTAGGTCTACCCGAACTGTTCCGCACTCTGCTTTTTGAGTTTTGCTTGCATTCGCATGCCGCCAAGCTATTCCAGGGCCTACCTTAGCATTCGTAGCCAAGACTAACATCATGTTTCTTAGTGCTGTGCTCATCTGCGGTACCCTTGGCGTCTTGACTGTGTTGCACATGAGAAGACAAAAGCAGGAGCGCAAGGAGGACGAGATTGACCTCGAGATCGACGGCGACGTCTACGACCATCCAACCATGGGCAAGCCCCCGCGCGCCTGGCAGCCGCATGGCCAAAATAACCAACCTGGTAACGAAAACCCCTTCGAAGCCGAGCGCCAGCCTCACCAGCGAGCCGAGAACCCTTTCGAGCCGGAGCGCCGGTAGTTACTCAAGTCGTCCCGTGATAGGGACCTCTCGAGATTCAGATACCGCACTTTAGCTGCACTTTCACACGAATGAAATAATTCGTCAACAATCATTATGGGTTTCGGGATATGTCGGATTGGAAACTTTCTTCTAAGGGGATGTACATAAACCCGCCGCCTCGAGGGCCTGATTTTGGTCAATCATTGCGAGCATGGCATTGCGTGTTCGAAACTATTCATTTTCTTCGCTGAAAGGGTCAGATACGTCACGAATTCATGGTTTCCGATGTTCCACGTCACTCGGACCCGCAGCCTGGACTTTGGGGAACGCGACAAACGACTGGGAGGATTGGGAGAGCAAACGGCATAGCCTCGGCACGAATGGCCAAGGTTCAACTGTTCTGCTGCTTGGAAATCATGGGGATACAGTCGGTTGTGGGGAGGTAACTTGCATATTGGGCTTGGTGAGGCTCGAGCCCACCAGCCCATGGGAGGATTCTTGTCTTTCGAGAGATGGCCACCAGGCATCTGTGATGCTGGCTAGCCCAGCATAATACAAACATGTTAAACCGCCCTCTCTGGCCATCGTGGATTGAACAGAAGGCTCGTGATCGGGAAGGCCCCATCGGGCACGTAATCTCCTAGAGTTCTGTACTGCATGACGTCGGCCACAGCAAGCAGTACCAGATTCGCCAAGCTTGTGATCTGCGGGCAGAGGGGTTCACTACACGGGAGCTACCGACACGAAGCTCGTAGCTTTTGCCCAATTTTCGGCCGTGGGGCCTCGTCGTTGCTTGTGAACTGTGAACCATCCGAAGTCTCGTCGCCAAACTTTGGCATATGCACAATTGAACTTGGCCGTCTGATGTAGGCTCCGGCTGTCCCTGTATGATGTCAGTCGCGCTGAACTTCCAGGTTGGGGCACGCTCGTGCTGTTTTTCTAGAGGTCCGTTCGCGTAGCTTTTGGTTTTGTGAGCATCGCGGGTTGATTGAGGCCCCAAGAGGATGGGGTGTGGTGTTTTACCCGTAGTATAGAAGCATCGTATCTCACGACTACTTGAAGTATCCAGATGGGCTGATGTCACCAGCGCACGCTTTAAGCGATTCAAGCCGGGTGTAAGTACTTCACTCGACAGATTCTAATCACAAATGTCTCAAAAGTAGTCTGAATAATCTTGCTATGAGCGACTTTCTTAATCAAGTATTCTGCTAAGCTGCGCGCATGGTATCGCCGATACTACCTCCTTTTACCATGCCTTATGATCGGTTAAGTACTATTCATCACCCGTTAAGGAGTGTGTATGGGGGCATCTTGGCTTCTCGTATTCTCAAGCGGCGGCCGCATGATGGGCCGGATTGCGGTACGATGTGTACCGCTTCATTCGGACATCAGACTGCGTAGTTCAGGCACACTTCGGACCGGTCTGACGCGGGACGACGCGGGACGACGCGATCCTGCTACACCGAAGCGGGATGAAGTCGGGGTAGCTGTACCGGGCCGTAGGCTCCTAGCAACACAAGTATCAACCGACTGGTACACTGCATAACAACACATCTCGACAAATGCAGGTCGTGCCCAACGTGGAGAGTCCTCATGCGGACCCCGCCTTCTTATGTCGCCTCCCGGGCGGCTCGTCCCGGGCTGATCGACGAGGCCCACCACTATTGTCCCTTCTTTTGCTCATCGCTGCGTAGTCGAGTTGGCGTATCGCCTGCATGTCTCAAGATCTGGACTTTTGAGCGGTTGAGAACTTCACCGAGTGCTATTTCCATCCACTGGCACCTTCACACTTCAGCCAAATGGCATCACGGTGCATCCGAAGCTTGTGTGCCGATAGAACGACCAGCAAACCGAGGAGCTCCAGGTCTTGGTGAGAATACTTCAGTCACGCAAGATTCCCGTGAATTATCCAAGCTGTCGAGGAGTATAAAGCCCGCCCTCCCATTGACCTCTGACTTATCTCTTCTTCTACTAAGTCCATAGTCTATGTGCTAGAGAACTCGAAGCAGTGTTATCTAGCTTCGAATCGTCTTCCCCTTGATTCTCATCTTCGACTCCACTACTCTTTGCAATGGCCTCCTACTTCCCTGAAGGCGAATGCTTCTTCGTTCGATCTTCCCTCAAGTACGGAAATACTTAGTCCGCAGAGAACGAGGAGCACAGCGCTTATACCCATTTAAATTAATTAAATAAATAAGTTAAATAAACAGTCAAATATAGGAATTTCAGCAAGTTAAATAATTAAATATTATAAGGCCCTATATTTAACGCATTTAATTAAATATAAGGTCGCTTAGAAAAAAGAAAATCCGGGGCCGGGCTAATTAAAAATTAATATTCTTAACTATACCTTATAAAAGTTTATAATTAAGAATATAAATACTTAGAGCGGGATTTGAACCTATAACTCCTTATTTATAATTATAAGTTCGGTATTATACTATTTAATTAAATAGATTATTAGTAATTATTATAAAAAAAAAGGGCCTAAGTATTATAGAGCTTTAAATTTAGTATCCTATTATATTTAAAAATCTAAAAAACCTCTAATACCCCCTTTTTTAATATTAATAAAACTAACGAAGTTACGTATTATTATTTCTAACTTTTTATAATTATAATAATTATTATTAATATTAATTAAATTATATATTAATCGATTTATTATATTATAATTAATTAATTAATAATAAGTTATATAATTTTTAGTATATAGCTACTATTTTAAATTATTTCGTAGTTATAAACCCTAATTAATATTAGCCTCGTATTATTAACTAATTTTAATAATCGTAATAGCCTCCTCGCCCTTTTAAAAAATAATTTAAAAAAGGAGGACTTTTATTAATAACGATTTAATATTATAAAAGGGCATAAGGCTAAAGAAGTTATAAATTTACTTAGAGGGGGTTTTTATTTAAGAGATTTATAATAAAAATATTTAAAGCGAAGTCTTTTAGTTTTATTATTATTATAATAAAATAAGTATTATTACTTATTTTAAAATAATAATTATAAACTTAGTAACGGCTTATTTAAAATTAAAATACTAAGTAATAAATCTAAGCTTTAGCGAGTTATTATATTTATTAGAATTCTTTAAATACGACTTTATACTAAAGAGATAAAAACTTATTTTTAATATTATTATAAAGGGCTAAGTAACGAGAATTAAAGAATTAGTAATTAGGTATATTATTAATAATAATAGCCTATTTATAAATTTTTATAATCCTTACTTCTAGGCCCTCTTTTATTAATTAGATTATAATATTATTAATAAACTCTTATTATTATATAAAAATATAAAAAAGGAGCTAAGTAGGATTTTTACTAAGAAAAAAAATATAATTAGAGTAAAGATCTGGAGGTTAATAACGAAAGTCTACTTATTATTTAATTTATAAACTTTATTAACGCGGAATATTATTATTACTATTTTTATTTACTTTTTAAACTATATTAAATAATAAATATAATACTTTATTATTTTATAACGATAGTATAGTACCTATAATAGGGTTAATATTACTTAAATTATAAAATTAATAATAAATAACTAAGAATTAAGTAATTAAATTAAAATAGTTATTTATAATAATATTTTAAATAATAATACTTACCTAGGTTACTTATATCCTATATTATCTTATACTTATACTTAAAAAAATATTCTTAATTAGAGAATAAGGTATTATAGTTATATTCTTAACCTCGTTAATAGGGCTTTTTTATTTAGTAATAATAAAGAGGTATTTAAATAAAAATTAGATATATTAATTAATACTAAGTAATTTTAAAAAGATCTTAACCTCTAGCGTATAAAGGGCCCTATTAATAAGTTTTAAAATATTATTAAATTTATTTATTTATTATTTTAATAATATAAAGCCTTTTTTAAAGTTAATAATAAAACCGATAAGAACAATATATTTACTCTTTTTAAAGAGTCGTTATAAAAGCTTATATTAATGTTTAATAATAATATAAAATTGTTACGAAAGGGAACTCGAGGTAGGTCGGAACGCTACTATATTAACCTAATTAACTAAAGACTTAACGTAAAGAGGGAAAAAATAGAACAGTGGGTAGAAGCTAGTAGGCTAGCCCTTTGGGCCTAGCGGTCTAGCTCGTTACGTAACTACTAGGAGCTTAGCCTCGTAGCCTAAGGCTAAGCTATAGGGCCTATAGGGCCCTAGTACTTATTACTATAATATTACCCCCCCCTCTATACTAGAGGGCGCTATCCGCAGTACTAAAAAAATAAACCTCTAAATTACCCCTTATTCTAGCGAATCTATAGCCGTAATTACCGCTATTATATTATTATCCTTTTTTAGTAATAGCGAATCGCTAGCCGCGGCGGCTTCTATCTATATATCTAAGTTCTGTAGCGGGCCCTTAGTAGTTAAGTACTAGTAATAGAACGCCTAAAGTACTACTAATATATATCTAAAGCTCTCTACGTCGTACTAAGTCGGATCCGTATCGTACCCCTTCTAATCTGCCTAGTACTATAATTTTCCCTTATATAAGCGTAATTTAACGACCTCTAAGACCTCGTACTCCGGTTTACTATTATTATTAATAATCGGTAGTAGCGGGTCTTAGTTCTGCCCGGGTAGTAGGTCGTTAATAGCCTTTTTTAGCTTACTTAGGTAAAAGACTAGGTATACCCGGCTGCCCGTTAGTAGTTTTATAATCTATATACCCCCCTATCCGGTACTAATAATAGTCTATAGCCCGGCCTACGGCTACTATAGTTTATTTACGTTAGCGGATTTTTAGTACGAGGTATTAATAAAGACCCGGTCTCTTAGCTTTAGGTCGTCTAGGCGCTAGCGGCAGTCGGTATACTTCTTATATCGTACCTAAGCGACTTTTATATTACCCTTAGTAATCTCCTAGGCCTTATATATCCCCTAGGCTATACGCTACGCGTTAATATAGTTTAGCTTTTCTTTTATAAAGCCGAATTAGTAGGTTCGTTTAGACTAGTTAAAAAAGAGCCGTAGCTAACGACCGAATTCTATTTCGTATAATAATAGCCCTATAGTTTCGCTAGGCTAGGTAGTATAAGTAAAGTCGACTATAAGTAGTATATCGCTCTAGTTATCTTAATATCGGTTAACTAATAGTCTTAACCGTTATAAAATATATTAGTTTAATACCTCTATCTAGCCGTCTATTTAGGGGTAGTCGGCTATTAATAGCTATAGCTTAACCCCGTAAATCTTATAGAGTTCCCTTTAGAAGTTAAAGATAAATTAGGGGCCTCGGTCTAATATAATAATCTCTAGTAGGCCGAAGATAGGTAGTACCCGTTCGTAAAATATTTAGCTTATATCTTTTACTATAGTAGTTTTATAATAAAAAACGGATATCGCCCTCTTACCTAAGCGGTCTATTACTACCTAAATATTATCGAATCCTTTCTAATTAGTAGGGATAGTTATAAAGTCGGTAGAAATATATTATTACAAGTAGTCGGGTACTAAAAGTAGCCTTAGCTCCCCCGAGGGCTTATTGCGCGGCTTTTATAATTAGTAATAAGTATAGTAGTTCTGTACGTATTAGTAAGTATTCGCCGTTAGGCCCGGCTAGTAGTATTACTACTTAATTATTTTTACGACCTTATTACGCCCTAAGTAAGCGAGGAGCTTTTACTCGTAGACCTCGCGGATAACTATAGTACGAAGGTTCTTTTTTTTAGGTATTACGAGCTTCCCGTTTATTATTAATAATCCGTTATTTTAAATAGACTAACGCTCGCGCCTTTTAGCCGCTAGCGCTCGTATTAATATAAGGGACGCTATAATAAGGTCTTTATTAAGCTTTAGAATCTTCTTTATTAATAAATACCCCTAGAGCTCGTTTTTTAATAAGAGCGAGCTAACTATGAGCTATAGTTAACTAACTACGGCGCTTAATAGCGTCCGTAGCTCCGCTACGATATTAAGGGATAGTAGTCCTAGTAATAAGAGGACTTAGGTCTTATTAGCCTCTTTTAGCGCTTACTAAGTGCAGATATCCTCTATTTTCCGTAATAGGGCGTTAGTTAGTACGTTCTCTTTCCTTAAGTAGTAATAAATCTAAAAGTTAAAGTCCGCTAGCGTGCCGGCCTAGCGGGCTTATTATAAGTTAAGTAGGCGCTTAGTTATAAAGAATAGTAGTAGTTAATAGTCTATAATAATATCGAACTTATGCTCATAGCTTATAAGCTCTGCGCGCTATTCTTTTAGGTATAGTACTATTATTAGTATTTCCTTATTATAAATAGCGTAGTTAAGCTCTGCGCCGCTTATCGTTTTTAAGTAGAAAGCTACTAGGTACTATAACCCGTTATTTTCTTATTATTATAATAGCGCTCCGGTATATACTAAGTTAGAAGTATCGGTTTTTAGCTACGTTGGTAGCTCTAGCTTAAAGTAATAGAGGATTAGTACTAATATTAGCGCTAGCTTTATAGCCTTAAAGGCCGTTTTATAGTCGGCGCTAAAGTTAAAAAGAACTCCCTTACTTATTAATTTTATAAGGGGCCTAGCTAGGTAGCTATAATCCCTTATAAATCTCTTATAAAAGTTATAGAACCCGAGGAAAGACTAAATACCCTTAAGTAATATAAATAGCTTTTAGTCTCTAACTATAGAGACTTTTTTTTTATTAGGCTATATACCTTCTATAGAAACCACGAAGCCTAGGTACTTTATAAAAGTAATACTAAATTTATACTTCTTAATATCTACTTATAAGCTTACTTTCTATAGGCGGTCTAGTACTTTAGTAACGTGCTCCTAGTACTAGAGGGGGTCGTCTAAAAAGATTAGGATATTATCTATATACGCCGTATAAAAGTCGTCTAGGTACTTTATTAGTATCTCGTTTATATATCGTCAGTACGTAGTAGGCCCGTTATAGAGCCCGAAGGGTACTACTTTATATTTATATACCCCGTAGCGGGTTCTAAACGTCGTTAAGTCCTCGGAGGCTAAGTCGAGGTAAATGCGGTAAAAGGCCTACTTAATATCTAGTTTAGTAAATACCTTCGCCCTACTTAGCTACGCGAGGGTCTTATTAATAAGTAGTAATAAGTAGCGGTCTTTTTTTATAACTTTATTTAGCTTATAGAAGTTAATATAGAAGCGTAGACTACTATTATGCTTTTTTATAAATAGCATCGGCGACGTAAAAAGAGTATTACCTAGCTCGATAAATCCCTTTTATAAGTGCTTTAGTAAATAGGCTCTTATAGCCTCTAGCTCTAGTACCGACTACTTATATAAAGGGTAATAAGTTAGCTTCTCTTTATTACTATTTAAGAGCTCGATTTTATAATTATACGGCTTATAAAGCATAAGTATATCGCTAGCCGCTTTACTAAAGACGTCGGTCTAGGGCTATAAGTACTTTAATAAGTTAGTTATTATAAGGTCGCGAGTAACTTAGTCGTCGTTATATAAAAGGTCTGCCTCCTCCTTTTTATTTTCTATAATACGGTCTAGCTTATAAAGTAATATAGAGCCTATCTCGACGTCGTTCTGCCTTAGGTTCCTTTCGAATGCGGGAGCGCTAATAAAAGTAATATTTATTTATAACGCTACTAGGTATAGTTTCTATTATCTAACCCTCTTTACGGGGGTAATAGTAGTGCTATTAAGGGTGCGTTCTATTTTTTTTATATCCTTAGCCTTGTTTAACTGCTATATTTAACGGGCTATCGTTTTTAGCGGGTATAGTAATATCTTAATTAGCGTGCCCTTCGCCCGCTATTATTAGAGCTTTTAGTTATAGCGGGTTATATCTATTTTAAATAAGTCCTACTAGCGGTTAGCGTCGATTTAGTATTATACGTCGATAACTTCCGGGGTATATAGGTCCTTGATATCCTTAACGATAGTAAAGGGCGTCTCTTATAGTAGTAGGTCCTTAGGCTATATTAGCCGTTAGTAGCGAATATTAGGGTTTACCCCGTAGTATTCGAACTACTTCTACCCTAGGATTAAGTCGTAGCGGCCCGTATTAAGTTAAAAGAGGGGTGCCTTTAGAAGGACCTGTCGATTAATATATAGGTTAGCGGTCTATATTATACTAATATTATCTAATCGCTCTTTATTAAACCCGGCGGTAGGGATTAGGTATAGTAATTTATAAGATAGGGCCGCGCAGAACCGCTATAATAAAGGGGTTACGTAGTTATTTATAAATCCGTACTTATTAGCTCCCGTATTAAGTAAGGCTCTTAGGCAAATTTTATATTTATTAAATACTAATATAAGCTCTATTTTAAGGGGCTAACCCCCTACGAGATCCTATAAGTTTACTAAATTAATTACTAATCTTTTATCCTTTTTATACGTATCCCCTAGCTAGGAGTTTACTTTTACTAAGGGGTCTAGTTTTCTAAACTCGACTCTATCTTAATAAGGCCCGCGGTAGCGTTAATAGCGGCTATAGTAGTTTTCGGCTTTTTAGGGCAGTCCTTAGAGATATATCCGGTATTATTATAAACGAAGTAAGCGCTACTATCCTTAAGTTTTTAATATAAGGCTTTGGGGATCGTTTCGCGGGTAGAGGTACGACCTCGGTCCTATTTAGTACTTCTAGTACTTCTATTATTTCTATTACTTCTATTACTTTTATTATTTTTACCTAAGGTCTAGCGAGTTTAGTTAGAAACCTTAACCGCGCAGTCCTCTATAAAAGGGGGCTATATTACGTTAACTAGCTAGGTAACGTACTTAATATACTTTTAAAAAGTAGCCGTATTATCTAGGTACTTTAACATAGCCTAGTTACGAAGATATATAGGTAGCTTATTATAAAAACGGCGCTTTTACTAAGACTTTAGAAGCTTATTAATACGCGCAAGCTTAGCGAATATAGAGCGCTTTTAGTAGACGTTTTTAAGCGTAATTATAAGTACGTCTAGCTTGCGGCTAGCGTCGTTTATAGTAGTTAAGCTAGTATAAGCTAACTTAAGCTCGTAAAGTAACTACTCGGCCGTAGTAATCTTATTAGAGGTTAGTAATAGGTATATAAACTCCGTAGCGCTACTTCTAATTTTATTAATAATATACTCTAAGTAGTACCTATTTATACTATAATTAGCGTTCTCTAAGCACTTCGTAATACGCTAGAGCTAATAGTCGAACTTAAGGCTAGTATTATTACTTATAAAAGTAGGTACGTTAGGTATTTTCTAAGAGCCGTGGGTAACGGGATAGGACGAGGCTAGAGTAGTCTTACGGCTACTCTACGTTTTTAAGTATACTAGCCGCTATTTTAGCGCGCTAAGGGTAGCGGTATTTTAAATAGAGCTAGCCTAAGAGCCGTTCTCTAATTACTCTAGCTTTTTAACTATAGCCGCATTACTAATATAGGCTCGGGTAAGGGCTTCTTTTATAATATAGAGCTCTATAGTAGTAGTATATATAAGGTCGAGGTTTTTATAGGTTATTACGTATAGGCACTTAGTACTATTACTTAGCTAGCTAATAGTAGACGCTAGGACCTGTTTTAATTAGTACTAAGTAATGCGCATCTTTAGTTACTATTCGATCTACTTAAGTAAGGTCTTTCCGTTATTTTTAAAATATAGCTCTTAAATAAGGTCGAGGTCGATATACTACTTAGTATTCTTTTTAAAGAGGATATCGTTACGGATATAGATAGGTAAGGTAAGCTAGTTAGCTACGTTACTAAAGTACGCTAAGTAATTAGCCTAGGTAGTAGAGGGTAAAAAGCGCTTTATTAGCTAGTTAAATAGCGCGACCTCTAGGTCGATAACCGGGAGCTTAGCGCCTTTATTAGGGCCTATGACGCTCTATTAAGACTTATAAAAGCGGCGGCTTTATTAAAAGCCGTTAGTATAAAAGGAGACCTAGCCTCTCTAGTTATATTCTCTAACTATTACGTTTAGTAAAGGGGGTATATATTTAGGGGGTATCGATTATACTACTTATACGTAATTAATTTAACTAGCTATCGCTCGGCTCTCTTATACGCTTTTTTAATAGGGGTAGCTAGTAATTAATTAATTAAGATATTATTATTCCGTCTCTAAAGAATAGTTAATTAAGTAACGTTAAGTAGTATTACGAAAGGGAACTCGAGGTAGGTCGGAACGCTGCTATATTAACCTAATTAACTAAAGACTTAATATAAAGAGGGAAAAAACAGAATAGTAAGTAGAAGCTAGTAGGCTAGCCCTTTGGGCCTAGCGGTCTAGCTCGTTACGTAACTACTAGGAGCTTAGCCTCGTAGCCTGAGGCTAAGCCACAGGGCCCACAGGGCCCTAGTACCCACTGCCGTGACAAAATAGAATTTAATATATTTTATAATATAGCGCTCTTTATAAAAATGAAAGTAAATTTATACTTTTTTAATAACTAATTAAGCTTATAAAGATTTAAAATAATAAATCCCTATTAAGGACGTTCTTAATAATAATAATTAATAGTTATTAACCGAGCTAAAAATAGTACTTAAGCTATTTTATTTTTAAATAATAAAATACTAAGGCTAGGGTAAAAGAGATAGTTATAGCCGTTTATAAAAAGTAATAATAAGTTTTAAGTACTTTATTAACCGTTTTAAAAAATAAAAAAAGTTATATAATAAACTTTAAAAAAAAAAAAAAAATCTTATAACTTTTTAAATTATAATATTATAATTATAATTAATATAAGTAATACTACCTCGTAAATAATTAGCTCGTCGTTAATTTATATTTTAATTTTTTTTTTAACTTCTAACTTTAAGTAATATCCCTCGTTATATTTAGTTTAAGTATATACTTAAGGAGCGAGTAGAGCTACTTTTTAGTAATAATTTTAACTCGCGAAGATATTTCTAATTATTAATTATTAATACTTAGTAAGTCCTTAATAAGTATTATATTAAGTTAAGTAACTCTATACTCTACGCTATAATAATTATTTTTTACCCTAAGTAAGGATTAAAATAGTTAAAAAAAAGGTAAAATACGCCTAAATAAAGCTACTAACTATTTAATATAAAAAAGGGACTTTATAATTATTAATAAAAATAATATATAAACGAAATAATAAGTCCTTTTTTTTTTTTTTTTTTAAGTCCTCTTTTTTTATTACGATAATTATAAGCTATTTTTAATACCCTTACGATTCTAAAAAGTATTATAAAAGACTTATAATATTAGTAATAATTAATATTTTAAATAATAAACGTAGTAATTAACTACGTGCCTAAGCTTAATTAATATTATTTATAAATTATCCCTTAGCTAGTCCTTAACCTAATCTAATAATAAATTAACTATTAACTAACCTATTTAATATTAAATAAGCTTATATTTAATATTTTTACGATCCTTATAATAATAATAAACTACGAGAGGATATTTAGTTTTGCGAAGTTAATTTTAACTTTATAATAATTATTAATAAGATCCTTTATACTAAAGGAGGTTTAATATCTTAAGAACTAACTTCATAGTAATATTATAAAAATAAGAGGTTAATTTTTTAATTAGAAAAACTAATCGAAATAAAGTTTATAAGTTAGTACTATAAGGACTTTCGTAATAGCTTTATTTAATTCCTAATTAAAAATTAGTTAAATCTATTAATTAACTGTTAAATAATTAAATATAGCGCGAGAAATGAGCTAAATAATTAAATACGAACTTTATATTTGATTTGTTTATATAGGTATAAGCGCTGGAGGAGCAGTTCTATAGCCATGTTCTTATCGAATATTAGGTACGCGCCCCCTCCCTTCTATCCAAGGTTTCTCCCCGAAGCTCTATTACTCACGAAACACGCGCAGTGGAACGGCTGGATTGGCAGCGGCAGCGCGAGTTCAATGCCAACCCACCTCCGATCAAAGTCTCAGAGCGGGACGGCTAGTCTGTATACTACCCGCTTCTGGCAGTGGGACAGATTCTTCGTCGGCGAAAGCAAGACCACGGATCCAAGCAGCCTGACGGCCATCACCAGCTACCCAAACAGCTTGAACTGGAACGAGATGCGAGACCGCGACAGGGGCGGTCCAAGGAAATACATCCTGCGCCCGGTCAAGATTCGTCGCAAAGACACCGAGTGGCTGTGGATTGAGTACTCTACCCTGCTAACTACTCTTTCTATGAGACCCTGCAGAAGTGCTAACTTGCAGCCAGTGCCACGATCCCGATCCGCGCCATCTACTTCCCCGTCTGCCAGCAGACCGACGAGGCGTACAAGCAGTACTGCACCTACGTCGTCATCGACTTCAAGGCGCGCGACACCATCAACTGCTTCAACATCGCAGGAGAGCCGCGTACCTATCCGTCCACGCGCGAAGCAGGCCTTGGCCTGAATAAGGACCTGACGTGGCTCTTCAAGGTCCCGGACCTCATCACCTACCTGACCATTCCCCACAAGCTGCGCAATCCGGAGTACGGCGTCTACAACGCGACGACGAGGACCGACGCGCTGTTCCTCGTCGGGCACGCGGGGCGTACCTGGACGGCGAGCGATACCGTCCACACGGATGGGTTCATTCGCGAGATCGACCTTGCGAATGTCATTAGCGCGACCTTTGGTGTCGAGGTTGGATGGCGCCCGTACAAGTATTCTTCTTTTATCCTGGACCTGGTCACGCACGTGGTCCAGCTCGGCCTTGGCTTTATCCCCGGAGCAGGACCCCTTTTGTCTGTGGCCTTTGGCATCGGACTACAGCTCCTCAACGACCCCGACACGTTCAAGGCGGATAATGTGCTAGATATTAGCGCCGCGGTCCTGTCGACATTGATCGCCTCGGCGGGGAAGTCGAAGAAGTATGTTGCTCCAGGCTTCCTTCCCGGGGCGACTTTGTCATCGACGAGGATGGCGAGTATGCGGATGGCCCCTATGGCTTTGACGTCGGCTTCGGAGGCTGATGATATGATGGCTGATGAGGTTGAGACCATCGATGAGGGGGACGCCGCTGAGAAGAAGAAAGCTGGGGAGGAGGAGAATGCACGGATTACGGCAGCTATTCAAGCGCAGCGGCAGGTTCTTGAGTTGAAGCTGGATGAAGCATTCCGGAGAGCAGGATACTGAAACTCGCCTGGTTATCATTGAAGATCATATTTCAAAGGGCTATCTCTCGTGTAAAACCACAACAGTCGGCAGGGAATTATCAAAATTCACCGGGTAGCTCTCTGATAAGGTTTGATGATTCGTGTAGGCGATAAGTCCGTCATGATTCGCCACATGGCCAGTTTCAGAGACAAGAGTGTAAACATGATTACGATCTATTTGAGATGATAGATGTCCTAAATATGGACAGTGAGCACGGGTGAAAGGGACGTAGACAAGCAGTATGAAGGAACAAATGAGACGAGGCTGGTTACATGAAAGGCAACTCCAACAACTTTGCTGGCGCAAGACTTAGTCAAAGGGCTTCATATCTCTCGAGAACCCCATGATATATAGCTCGCCAGAGGGACCTACCCAAGCAACAACGGATTCGCCAGCAGCCACCTGGCATCGCCTATCATCATAATCCCAGCGAGGGGAATTCAAATTCGAAGCAGGGTTGATATCGGTCGGCATGAGCATCAAGTTGACACCGTTCCAAGTGATCCACTTACCGCTTACATCGATTCCATAGCCCTGCCAACGCGGTCTCTGAAGCATGACAGACGTGTTTTCAAGTTCGGCATCATCCGTGGTAGAATTGGCTACTTGAGGTGGGAGGATGGACCTTTCGATGGCAATGGCCCCAAAGGAGGTCCTCAACTGAGAATCGTCGGGCGAGAAAGACAGGCCGAAGAGACTACGTCCTACATTCAAGGCGTTTGTGCAGTGCCCCGAAATTGTCGACCAAATCCGTATGTTTTGAGCCTTGTCCGCTGATGCCACTGATTCAGAATTGGATGAAAATGCGACTGCAGTGATGCGAGATTCGGGCTCAAAGAGGGCTTCAGCGCTTATACCCATACAAACAAATCAAATATGAACCTCATATTTGATTATTTGACTTATTTGATTAATATTTGATTAATTTGCAAGAATTTTCTATAGCCCGTTTAGAGGTGTAAGTGGTGCAGTGGATTCTGCGCCGGTGCCGCCGAAATTTTTTCGGCGGGCCCACTTTAATACCGGAGGTCCGGTGTTCAAATCCGGGTCCGGGCGGCCCCTTTTTTACCGTATTTTCTCGGTATATTATTGGTATATTCGGGCCCACCCTTAGATTCTAGATTTGATCAAATATACTAAATATATGGGCTAGAATATTTGATTGTTTGACTTACTGAAATTCCTATATTTGACTGTTTGTTTGACTTATTTGTTTGATTGATTTGAATGGGTATAAGCGCTGGAGGGCTTGGCGGGAGCATTTGCTTGCTAGCCATAGGGTGAGCTCTTTACCACGATTTGGCACTGAGGCCACCCATTTCGAGTCTGGTGATATGGCGAGAAAGCTGAAGTCGTCCGCTTCCTCGGGCATATCCACGTATTTGTGTGTATCAATGCTCAAGTACCTGACTCTGTGAGACATCTCATCTGATCTAGGCTCGCCGTTCTTTTTGAGTGCCTCTAGGCATGGGATCTCGATTGTGTAGACCGCGTATTTCCAATCAGGCGTAATTGTGATGAGGGTCCCGGCACAGGTAGAGTCTCGGTATTGCAGCCCCCCGTGCATTGTCCAGAGACTAAAGTCATGATATGCGCCAAATGCAAAGGATTGTGAATCTTCCGAAAACAAAACCTCGCTCTTTCTTGCCTTTCTGTAATCGAGATAGCTAGGATTACGAGGGCATGGAGGCTTCATGACATGAACGACTGTGCTATCTTGGATGTTGTGGATTGCCCGCTGGCAAGGGAGGAACATCCATTTTGAATCAGGCGAGAGTGTGGCATTTCCTGAATCCCAGATATCTCCATCGTTTTTGACTTTCAGGTCTAGCTCGCCAGTGTCAGACGACCAAATATTAACCTCGTTGGAGTCGTCGAATTTGTCCATGGAAATGATTTGTGCCGTTTCTTCGGAAGCTCTCCGATGTATGAAACAGCTCGTAGTCACCGCAGACATTGGCCGTATTGGCTGATTCATTCCACTGTCCAGCGTTCTGGGCTTTCGGATCATGGACAAGGACCAGATGGCAACTCCGTTGCTTTGAGCAACAATGAGAAATTTGCTATCGGGTGAGAATGCCGCTACCCAATCCTCAGGCCGAAGTGAATGAAAGCTGAATGGGCTGGCGGCGAGAATGCTGGTGAGATGTAGGCATTGGTAGTGTTCGCCGGTATCGACTGACGAAATCGAAATAGCGTCGCTATCGGAGAGACTTTGATGCGCGATGGGCCTCGAGTCGTGTGAAATAGCTGTAGGTCCACGTGTGTTTTCTCCTCCCGGGACTCGAGAATTCCAACAACCGGTGTCAATGTTTAAGGTTCGAATTTCTCCATCCGCTTCCTTAACGATCAGGAGATTGGTGTCTGACACGAAGGCGAGCTGGCTGACCACGGGCCCATTTGTTTCAAACGTCTGAAGGCAATTACCTGTCAAGGCTTCCCAAAGATGGACACTTCCACGTATAGATGAGGTCGCTACAATCTCAGAATTCGGAGAGAAACTGACAAATGAGCCTCCTTGTGATACAGAGCGTGAGCTATCACGCCTCTGGACTCTGTCTATAGGCCGGAGCTTGATCCTACGCCCTGTGGACATTGTCCATATCGCAGCGGTAAAATTGTCGTAAGACGCCGCAATCTTCTCTGAAGTGTGGGAAACGTCAAGTTGTACTACGTCGACCCCATCGGGAATACGGAATGAGCATAGTTCCTCGCCCGTTTCAGCGACGTAGACGTGGATCAAGTTTTGTAATGCCGATGCAATTCGCTTCGAGTCCTTGAAAAAGGCGACTGGAACGTATGGACCAATAGAGTGAAGGCGTGGCATGCGAAAGCTGGTCATCAAGACACCCAGGGAGAGCGACCAAACCGATATGTCCCCGCGAAGCCCACTTAATGCAACAAGCCTGGAATCAGGAGAAACAACAACGGCATAATAACGTTCATAGGCATCTCTCAGACCTGTGTTCTGGATCAGAGGCGTCCATCCAGACTTTTGTGGTCGTTGGAAAGTGATACACTTCGGGATGCTTTTTATGGAAGCGTGTCGGATAGAGCTTGTCTTGGGAGAAAAGACTAATGCTGACCAATACAGTTGCAAAGGATACTCGAGAATAACGGAGATGTATTTGGAAATCAACATCTCCGAGTCTTCCAAAAGATTGTAAAGCTTGATTTTTGGTTGCTGCCATATTAGTTAGCAAAGTAGGCAATATAGAAATATTGATTGGTTCTTTGTGACTTGTTGCTATGTATATACATTCACCTTGTATTGATATCATGATGGAGAAAACCTCGAAGCTCACCTTCACGAGGGGAATTAGCGTGTCTATCATTTGAATAGCACGATTGGTTTCTCCGAGAACACAGAGAGCCTCGACCCAATAGAGAAATCGATCTTGGAGGAATCTATGGACTTGATCCTCATCCTCGAGAAGTTGACCCGCGTATTTCAGGTGATGAAACCAGAAGCGGCAAGCATATCGTGTGTGTGGCGGGAGCTGTTGTTCCAGGACGTCTCTCGCAATCGCAGACCGTCGATCGGCGGGATTGAGGCTGCAAATATTGTAACGCAAAGACTTCGAAAGAATTTCAAGACAGGCAAGCGCCATTCTCCAATGTGTTTCCTTGAAGTTGATGGAGAAGTCTCCGGCAACTGGACTCAGTAAAAAGTCGCGAAATGACGAATGAAAAAGTTTCACCTCCAGGCCTTCCTCATTCGGAAGATCAAGAATAGATCTGAGGGGAATTAAGATACCACCAACTTGCGAAGGCTTGAGACCCAGCAAGCTGGCGATTGAGTTAACCGACAAAGGCTGCTCGAGGAGTATGATTGCGCCGATGACCGCTCTAAATCTTCCAAGCAGGATCATTTGCTCTGACGGAGTTCTTTCGCTTCTGAACTGTCTCAATACTGGCTGATAGGTCTCTTGAAGTTTGTCGCTGACGCCGCCTTTCTGAACGGTCTGAACAAGCTTCAAAAGCTGTTCCTCTGGAAAGCCGAATAGCTCGTCTCGGATGAAGCGGCAAGCTATTGCCGCGAACAGAAACAAGGGTATGGCGATGTCGACAAGGGCCTTGATCTTCTCCTGCCCAGGCCAATCCAGCTGTAGTTTCTGATTATTGATGCATCTCGCGTTCCACAAATTTCTGATCTCTGTCAACTGATGTCGAAGGTACAATGAGATATCTTTGGAGACAATCTCATTTGGTGTGTCATGTAGTCGAACTTCCCGGTACAATCCTTGATTGGGAGAACCACATGCATCGCGCACTGCAACCTCTGGCCTACTTGTAATAAGCAGCTTCAGACCGCAGCCATCGAAACATACAGCCTTGATCAGTAAACGCAATAAAATTTCAACGTCCTTCTCTTTCGAACACTCATCCAATGCGTCGAGTACCAGGATCAACTTTTTGGGCTCCCCTGGTTTTAAGGCTGCCAGTTTGAGTGGGTTGAAGACGAGCTTAGTGAATTGCTCCTCCATACTCTTGGAACAGATATTACCCGTCTCCTTGATCGCTTTTACTATGTACGGGCTTAACTCGGGTCGGCGCTGCGCTAGCTGACGGGCTAGCGTACCGAAAAACAACGACGCGCTGCCACGATCAACTTCTCCCCTTTTGAAAAAGAACGTGGCGCCGAGTATGTTAGTCTCGTAAAACTCATGAGCAATGGTCCGAGCTATGATCGACTTTCCCGTTCCAGCCAATCCACTGAGCCAATAAAGTTTCGGGCCAGTAGCATGAGGAGCCCAGGTTTCAATGTCGCGAAGAATATCAACTCTGGTACTTGGATGGCATCTCGGTTCGTGTTGATTTTCATAGCTGTCGAATTCAGCACCCTGAGCCATTGGCAATTTGTCCAGAATGTCATGATCGATTGTATCTTTTATGGCGATGACATCTTCCTTGACTGAATTGACTGACGTGCGTTGGTCAGAAATCGGGAAATTACAAGTAACGACTTGCGATGAGATTCTCTGTGAGCTACTCACTAGAAGACAATACTTTTGCTACAGACTGTTCATGCTCGAGGCTCTGACGCGGAATACAACAGACCAATGATTTGGCGAAAGAAGCGGCTGCCATGGCAGCGTAGCCCTGCCATTGCTTGTTTTTATGAGAGTCGGAGTAGTCACAGATTCCTCTTATGACTAGACAGGGAAAATGATTCATCAAGCCAGCGGCTTCCATCTCGAAGCATAGCACGTTCTTCTCCTTTGCTAGTGCATCTCGCTTCTGAGCATCTTTCATTACCTGATTTGCAGAAGCTATCAGTCCGTAATGGACGACGGGCTCTGAACCAGAGTCTCGTTCCGGGCGATCCACGAAGTCGTCGGCGCAATAATCAGCCATTGACCTATTTGCGTCATAGACAATGTCGCTGCGGAAAAGTTTGTCGGAATTAGAACTAGGCCGACCGTATTTCTTCTTCAAGATGTCATTCTTCAGGCGCTTCACAATGTGCTCTTCAAGCGAGCTGCCTTCTATTTCGAGGTCGGAAATCAGCATGTTGAGGGCTGTTCTTAGAGCAAGGGGCGGCTGATTCAAGAACCCAGTCATCTCGAACTTCCCATCCTCGATGGATTTGCCAAAGTCGTACTGAATCACGCCGCCATAACCCTCAGCCGGGGAGCTGACAACGATGTCGCCCAAACGGACGTCATTTCTGGGACTCGGAGCGCCGCCGCCGATGCCGACCATAAGCCCTACCCTTATGTTCACAAATGTGCGGACCATGTCTCGAGCGACCACTGCCGCCGAGCTTTCTCCATATTCGCCATGAGGAAGGACCGCGATCGCGACGTTGTGCTTGCCCATGCGCCCGAGCTTATACGAGTTGTTGTCGTTTCTGGACAGCGATCGAGGCTCTTCATGGACCTCGTCGAGGAAGAGCCGGGCTGCGACGAACTCAGGGACAATGGCGCAGATCCAGCCGATCGTATAGATTGATGGATCGGACATAGCGACTGATGACAGGGGTTCAGGAGTACATGCGTGTAATGCGACCATCTGGTCAAATGATGGCGCGCGAATGTGTTTGATAAAAGATTGAATGTTGTGATATGCGATGAGGATGCCTGCCGCGCCCCAGTAGGCACCAACGGCCTTTGCTACTCAGGGAAGAATGAACATGAGAAAATCAGAGTGAGGGGACTCAGCCTAGATGTGCGCGGGGAAGATGCTGACTGCATATACTGCTGTCAGCCCTAGATTTAGAACCAACATATGATGTGGCACGGCACATAGGCTGCAGCAGATGCAGCTTATCAAACATAATAGCTTGGCGCATGTTGGGTTGTGGCAGTTGACTTCAAGCTGCGTAGAATGTCTATCCGCTTGACTTATTATCTTCTATCCAGTGCACCCTCTTAAAGGTGGCCCCACGAGCTTTGCCTGAACTTGAGGCTCATGATTTTGGGAACTGGTACAGTAGGAGGCTAGCCTAGGTCAAATGGTCTAGCCCAGGGCCACCTCACCGAGATTCCAGACCCGAGGGATCGACCCTATGTGCATCGCCCACCTTATCGTGTATATTGTCAAAACAGCTGGGACGCCATTACACCATTTTCTAGGCGAAAAACCACTGTTAACAATGTAAGGCGACGAACAATCACCATATATTGCCCGTGAGGTTGGAGATGCGAGTCAGTTGTCGAAAGACACAACGGCCGAGTTCCCTTTCGAGAGCCTCGGTCTGCGAGAGACGCGTACGCCGCCAGTAACGTAACGAGCTCGCAGTGAATGTGGATCGGGACCCGCTTAGCGCAATGGCATCATCGAATGAGAAATCTCACCTTCCCGAATCGAGGTCGCGATAAGAGGACAAAATCTCTTCGATTCCCATCCCCCCAGTCCGCCGATTGTCCATCCGAACCCCTTTCGCGACCTTTTGAGCGAGCCATGGCCCTTTGAGCATGATATAGGCTTCAGCGCTACATTCAACGGTTGTTCAGCATTCCAATGAGGTGAAGATTTGGTTATCAATCGCGTTGCTCGTTTCCTCAGCATCGAAACCTTTTGTCTCCCGTGTGTTACCTTACAGGTTCAGACGATTACCTAAGGTAATCTCATTGAGTCTCGCGAGAAAGAAAAACGAGGAGGGCAGACGGGGCGCTTTATCAATCGCGGTTCTTTCTTATCGCTCGGGATCAGCTTTATTTCCCTCACCTTTCTTCCCACCCCGACGCTCGGTGAAGGAAGCACAAAGGCCACGAGTTGAGGACAAAGGGGAAACATGACAAAAGCGATGAGTACCGACACCATCCCGTTCCCCGGCGCCAAGTCGCCTGGCATCACCGATGTCACCCGCCACGCCTGGATCACGTCCGACGACGTCGAGGCCGCCGAGGCCTCTCGGCGCGGCCCGTTTGAGCCTCACGACGACCACAACGGCGATTTTGTCACCACCACCGAGGACCGCGACCTCAAGCGCGGCTTGGAGCAGCGCCACTTGTCAATGTTGGGTATCGCGGGCGCCATCGGCACCGGTCTCTTCCTGGGTCTCGGTGGCGCTATCCAGACCGGCGGTCCGCTTGGCGCATTGCTTGGCTATGCGACTGTTGGCTTGATCGTCTGCGCCGTGCAGTTCGCTCTCGGAGAAGTTTCGGCGCTCCTCCCCGTCACCGGTTCATTTGTCCGTCATGCCGAGTTTCTTGTCGATCCGGCCTGGGGATTCGCTATTGGGTGGAACTTGGTCTACGGCAACATTTTGTCTATCCCCTCCGAGATCACAGCCATCTGTGTACTCTTTGAGTTCTGGACCGACCTGAACCCCTCCGTCTTCATTGCCATCTTCATCGTCTTGACGTTCGTCGTCGGCATCGCCTTCGTGCGTGTCTTCGGAGAGGTCGAGTTCGTCTTCGCTTTGCTCAAGATCCTTCTCGTCATCTTCCTCATCATCCTCGGTCTCGTCATCGATCTCGGCGGCGTTCCGGGTACCCCCCGCATTGGGTTCAGGTACTGGCAAAGCCCCGGCCCCTTCGTGGAGCACATCGCGACCGGCGACTGGGGCAAGTTCTTGGGCTACTGGGGTGTCATGACCAGCGCCGTCTTCTCCTTCGCCGGCGTTGAGTCCCTCGCCATGGCCGCTGCTGAGACCCAGAACCCTCGCCGTGCCATCCCCCGCGCCTGCAAGCGTGTCTTCGCGCGTATCGTGCTCTTCTACATGCTCGCCGTTCTGGTCGTCGGTATGCTCGTTGCCAGTGACGACCCCCGCCTCGACGACGCCTACGGCACCGCTGCTCAGAGTCCCTTCGTCATCGCTGCCTCCGCTGCTGGTATCCCTGCCATCCCCAGCGTCGTCAACGCCGTCGTCATCACCTCCGCCTGGTCTGCGTCTAACCAGAGTCTTCTCGCCGGCACCCGTGTCCTTTTCGGTCTCGCGCTCAAGGGACAGGCCCCGAAGATCTTCCTCCGCACGACTGCCTGGGGTACTCCCTATGTTTGCGTCTTGCTCTTCACTGCTTTCATGTTCCTTAGCTTCATGAGCTTGTCGAATGGTGCATTGACCGTCTTCTGGTGGCTGGTAGACCTGACTGCGGCCGGTGTTTTGGTGTCGTGGTCGGCTATCCTCCTGAACCATATCCGTCTCAAGACAGCGATGAAGAAGCAGGGCATTGAGTTCAGCAGGCTGCCTTGGAACAACTCGTGGACTCGTAAGTTGAAAAGTCTCGGATTACCTGATAAGCCTTGCTAACAAAAGCGTGAATTCAGTCTACAGCTCTTACGTCGCCCTGTTCATGTGCATCGTCATTCTCTTCACGAGCGGCTTTGAAGTTTTCACCAAGGGCAACTGGAGCGCTAGTGGTTTCGTCTCGTCTTACTTGTGAGTCCACTCCCCTTGCTTAACGAGCATATTATGGGCGAGTTTGCTAACCACCTTGCAGGGATATTCCTCTGGTCACTGGCGCTTTCTTGATCTGGAAGTTCGTCAAGAAGACCAAGGGCGTCGTTCTTGAAAACATCCCGCTTCACGATGCTTTCGAGCAGGCCGATGCCTATCCCGAGGAGCCTGAGAAGCAAGAGACTGGCCCTATACGGTTTGTCAGCTGGATCTGGAATTAATGGCATACGCTTTGATGGTTGCCCATACTTAATTAGCACCCAAAGACGTACCTGCCCCGTAATAGTGTACAGATACTTCAACATTCAAGTTGTATATATAATATGTAGAGGCCAGCATCATAAGCCTGGTCTCCAACAAAGACGGTTCAACACTGAGAATTGGTTCTAGATTTTTCGAAGTGTAAAAGGCGTGAGGTACTGTTAGTTTGTGACCGTCTTAGTCCCTAGTGCGCCGCCGATTCCGCTGAACTACCCCAAGCACTTAGCTGGCAGAGGAATCCGGGGCCTGACAATGGGGATTCTGCAACCGGCCCTTCTTCCCCAGGTATTCAGGGAACCCCCGCAACACTTTGACGTGTCTCGTGGTGATGTGCTTGAGGTGGGCCTTCGATTTTGGCCTGGTATGGTCGCAGCGCAGGGTATAAGGAGCAACTTCGGGCCTTTACACAGTACACAGGTGCAACACCGCAACGTGGACACCCGGAACTCTAAACGAAGCTCGATGCGATGTTGGTTTAAGCCAGCTATCTGTAACTGATTGCAGTCCCCGCATTGGCACAGTAACTTCTTAAAGAGCTGTTGTAATATAATCTCTCGAAATTGAGTTGCATTGAACGCAAGCACTTCATCGGGATTTCCCGATGGACATGCCTTACGACTGCCACCTTTTCGCGGAGACGAAGAACCAAGTCTTCGATCCGCGTTAATTACCTTAGGTAAGATGAAGCCTCTTGGTTGACCTCGGTCCACATATTGCTTTTGACAACTTGCGAGATCACCCTTATGCTCCTTAGTCCCGACAACTCGGTTCATTCATCAATCATCATCGCATTCCCACGTGCGGTGTGGAGTCTAGGCCGGTAGTTCGCGTCGGGTCGCTTCTCGGGTCGCATGTCGGAAGCCATGGCGCGCAAACTTGGAACTATCGTCAGCCCAAAGTGGTGGGGCTAGCATAAACCAGTTCCTGATCGAATGTCGGCAAGACCAGCTGACAGCTTCCCTGGAGCACTCTAGCAACAGTACCGACAGATGAAAGAACACGGCAAAAGGCAGCGATTAGCGCTAACAGTTGCTACTTGGAACAAAGACTTTTCTGTGTGCTGTTAGTGCAAAGAAATAGGTTCCACTTGATCGGATAAGAAATCCGTTTATGACATCGTTCCACGGACGACTTCCGAGGAGCGCACCCATGAATTCTTCTGGCGCAGGGCGCACCAGCACGAGTCAAACTAGCAAGCATTCCCCCATCTTCCCACGCACCCACCAAAGCCCGGGCAGAGACGGCGCCGCGAATGAGCAACTCCTAAATCCTCCATGTTTTCTCCACCGGGTACCCCGTGGGGATGCGCCATCCGACGTGGTGGTAAAGGAGGGCAGGATAAATACTCTTTGACAGCCGGAAGTTTGTTGAATGTGACTCCAGTGTGCGCGCGTGTGTCATCGATCAGATAAACAGATCATCGCAGACTGCTCCGCCGCTCGAGCTCTATCGAATAATCCCCGCCAGCAGCAACGTTTCATCGCAATCATGGGTGGCTTCAAGGCTGTCGAGGATCGGCCCACGCCGAAGGAGGTGTACAACTGGAAACTCTACATCGAGGCAGCAATCATCGCCATGGGATCTTTCCTGTAGGTTTCGATAATGGATAGCTATGGCTACGACCAACAACTGATCTTTGGCAGTTTTGGCTACGATTCAGCGTTCATCGGAACCACAATTGCCCGCAGCAGTTTCAAGAGAGACTTTGGGATCAACTCTGGAAACTCGAATAACATCTCGAGCAATATCACATCAGCTTTTCAAGCCGGAGCCTTGGGCGGCGCAGTTCTTTGCTTCTTCAGTACGACATTCGGAAGAGGAGTTATTTGCAGCACACTGACTTGAGTCTAGTTACTGAACGCTTGGGTAGAAAGTGGACCCTCCAGGCTAATGTTGTCATCTTCCTCGTTGGCGCGATTTTGATGACTGCCGCCACAAACCAGTTGTCATTCATCTGTAAGTCAACTCCTCGAGTATTCGGACTTGAAGAAAACTTTGGCTAAGACTTATTACACAGACGCGGGTCGCGCCCTTACTGGCATCGGCTGTGGTGGTATCACAGCTACGGTCCCATCCTACATCGGAGAATTATCGATCCCCTCCATCCGCGGTATCCTCACCGGTCTCTTCGAAGTCGCATACCAGATTGGCAGTGTCATTGGTTTCTGGATCAACGTAAGTCGAAAAATTCTGACGACTACGCTACTTAGAAACCTTTAAGTTCTTGTCCTAATCATTCGGGTAGTACGGCATTACGCAAACCATCGACCCGAGCCTGCCTGTCAGCTGGAGAATCCCAATGGCATTCCAACTCGTCCCCGCCGGCATCCTCTTCGTCGGAATCTTCTTCATTCACGAGAGCCCCCTCTGGCTTCTGCGTAAGAACAAGACGGAACGCGCTCACAAGGTTCTCGAGGGTCTCAGGGGACTGCCGATCGACCACAAGTGTAAGCAATTTTCATCGTGAACACCTTGCCATGAACGAAGAGAACTAACGCGAGGATACAAACAGACATGCAAGAAGAACTCGACCAATTCCAGAAGAAACTCGACGAAGAAAGAGCCGTTTCATCACAGTACGGAACCGGACAATGGGCATACCTCCGCGGCGTCGCCAACATTCTGGCCCGCAAGGGCATGTGGAACCGCCTTGTCCTCGTCTTCTGTGCCTTCGCTCTTAACAACCTTTCCGGAGCTGCCGCTATTAACTATTACTCAGTAAGAATCATATCCCTCAACAATTAGGCTGTCAAGACATAACTTGCTAATTCTGTCGTTAGCCCACGCTTTTCACATCGATCGGCATCACCGATGTTTCTCTATACACCGGTATCTACGGACTGATCAAGGGTGAGCTATGGTTAGCATGATGGCTGGAGACTCTTCGCTAACTCGGACTACAGCCATTGCATCTATTATTTACTTCATCTTCCTCATCGACCTCCTCGGAAGACGTTGGCCTGCCATCGTCTCCTCATTCATCTGCTCGATGTGTCTCTTCATTGTTGGTGCATACGTGAAGATTGGTCACCCTGCCGACATTATCGCCGCCGGAAAGGAGCTATCTGCCTCTACCGCGGCTGGTGGTAAGGCAGCTACTGGCATGATCATGATCTACTCTATCTGGTAAGTTCATGAGTTACTTATCACAAATTGTTTGAAGATTGGAATCTCTAACCATAACAATAGCTGGTCTTTCGGCTTGAATGGTATTCCTTGGATCGTCAGTGCCGAAATCTTCCCCGGTGCTCTTCGCAACTTCACCGGCACCTATGCTGCTCTCGTTGTCTGGTAAGTCGACAACTATGCCCCTCTGAAAGCTCACCGCGTAAGGCATCTAACACATGTTCAGGGCTACTCAATTCGCCATCACCAAGGCCATGCCCTACATTTTCAGCTCTTTCGGCTACGGAACTTGGTTCTTCTTCGCTTCGTGGATGATCATCGCCACCTTGTGGGGCTACTTCTGCTTGCCAGAGACCAAGGGTCTTACCATGGACCAAATGGATGTCATCTTGTACGTCACTCTCGCAAGGACAAAACCCTGTAGTGAATCGATACTAACGTTTCTGTTAATAGTGGCTATGCTCATGATGCTCGCCCTGAACCTTCAACTAAGTTTGTCGACGCCACATTCGATGACAACAAGGCGAAGTCGAGCGAACACACGGAGGCTGTTTAGGGGGGAGAAGTATCGTAGTTGCGGAGATCGCACGTGTTAGCGAGTTCAATTTGACGAGATAAGGAAGTAATGTTTATAGCTAAAGAGGACAATTTGAGAATTCTCTAAAAGTGTATTGCGATTGCAAAGTCTGGAACTACCACAAGCTGAACCATTCTCCATCGCCGTCCCCTGCTGCAGCTGCCCTGTCTGGGCCCTGTTGTGCGTTGCTGACAAAGGCCTCTCCGATTAATCGAAAGGTGTTGTCTAGATCGAACAAGTTGCTGTTGCTAGCCTCGCTTGGGCCCTTTTCGTCTTCCTCTCCTTCACTACGTGCCTGTTCTGCTTTGTGAACTTCTTTTTGTTTTTCGGCACCATCCTTGTCAATCTTTTCTTTCCTAGCATTCTCTTTTTCGGCCCTTTGCCTCGCCAACTCTTGCTTCCGCAATTCTTCAAGTTTCAATTCCTCTTTCACGCGCGTTGATATAGGAGCCGGCCGTAGAGTCAGAAAGACTGCGTGTTCTTTCACCCAGATGATTAAGTCGCCAACTTCAACCCCTGCTGGTGCTAAGCCCATTTGCCCCGTTTCGAGCACGACGAACTTTCTCCCGAGGGTGTAGTCCACATATTGATCGTATGCCGCCAGGACACTCGTGCCACGCTTGTCAAACATTCGCAAGGGACCTCCTGGCGGAAGTGTAAAGGTTTTCTCTTGCCAACGATAGTGCTCGAAACTAGGCAAGACATCCGTTTTCATAAGATGTGCAAACTTACTGTTGGAGGAGGATTGGACCTTTCGTTTTATAAGATAATCCCTTGCCATGGCCTCCAAGGATTTTAATGACGGATCGCTAGGGGTAGGGCTGTGTGGACGCGGGCTATTATCCAAGTTGCTTTCCCGAAGCTTCTGGAGAAGCTTTTGGTCATTCTCCATGCGTTCTGCTAGCAAGTCTGCAGCTTGCTTGAAAGTATTGCCCTGAACCTCGTCATTAGATCTTGCCAGAACCGCATTGAGAAAGAGATGTTTGCGACTGTCGTCCGACTGATTTGGCGGAAGATTGATCCCCTTCGAGGCGCTCAATGCTGCTTCAAAGCTTGAAACTTGGAGCTCTAAATCCGTTCTCGCATCCTTGAGAATGTTTCCTCTAGACTTCTCGAGATTGTCGTGCATCTTGGTTGCCAAAGCGACCTTGCCGATCACAGCTCCCTTGACGTGAAGTAAGTTGAACCCGCCATCAGAAACTAAAGAGTGATGTTTGTCTTTGCCTTTGAAAGCATCAGTCGAAGTTGGCTTTTGTCGCTTCGTCGGCGGTTTGGCATCATGAGGTAGAATGTACACGTTGACCTCGGCTGACCAGTCTGGAACCCATGATGGCAGGTTTTCGAATGAAGGACTCCTAGAGCTACCGATTCCTGCGTATCGCAGAAAGGCGAAGGCATCTCCGGTTCTGACAAGTTCTCGGGCAACCATGGTGTATACAACTTCCGGCGTACTCTTGTCAGTATAGTCCGGCTTGATGTGCTGTGGACTGTCTTTGGACTGTTTTGTTCGATCTAGAATGCTGTGCATACCATCCACCATTTCGCTGAAAGACCGTGTCGCCTTTGGTAAGGACCTCAGTAATCTGATTGTCTTTCGGCTCTGAAGGGGATTAGTCTTTCTCAGCCCGTCGGCAAACTCAACAATTGAATCCAAAGTGTCGAACATATCCTTGGCGGCTCCTCCCCGAGAAAAGATCTCGTCTGTGAAGACTTCGCTATGACGAAAGTTTGGGTGAAACAACGGCGCGTTGCGTTCTTTTATGATTCCTAGCAAGGCGAACACATTGTCGACCGAAAGTGTTGATTTGAACCTAGACCCAAGTTTCAAAGCATCTTTCAGGGCAAGACGGTCAATCTCGTCAACCTGAAACCGCATATTCTCCATGATCAGCGCATTCATAAGATGTTCGTTGGTCAGGATAGACAGATGGTCATCGTTTCCTGTTCCTGAGGCCAAGATCCGGCCCAGACCTTCTGCGAAATCTTCCCAGTGTATCAGCGTATTTCCACTTTGAAGTATGGTCTCTTTAGAAGCAGCAATTTCTTGAATGATCCAGACTCTTTCAAACCAGCTATTGGTTAAGAGAGAGAGGAGTTCTTGCCATCCGGATAAAGGTGACGACTTCAAATTGAGGAGCTCTGCCTGATCCATCTGTGCCGTAGTCACAATTCGCCGGACAAGCTCGAATGCCTTCGTTGCTACTGGAGTTTTGCCCAGCCAGCCGATAGTCGATGTAGCCTCCTCGAAAATTTCTCGCATCAGCCCGACTTGTCGACTCTTCTCTTGCGCGTCGGCCTGGTCAATGCAAATAGAGTCAATCCATAGAAGCTGAGAAAGGCGCAGCCTCCGCAACTGTACAAGGAGATCGTGAATGCTTGTAGAAACTAGAAATGGCGCTCCATCTACGAGAATGATTTGTGGTTCATCTCTTGTAGCTGCCCAACGGTGAGACACTGCTCGATACGAGGGAGGTGAATCTAAGGTTGCGTGGATGATATCGCATTGCACTGGTGAGTTCCGGAAGCAGGGTTGAGCCCGAAGCCGAAGAATGCGGAATTCGTTTGGTCGTCGCAATGGCTTATGCTTGAACTTCGTCATTCGCATCGCCATTCCATACCTCACTAGATATACGCCCATTCCGATAAAAACAGCAACCTTTAGCGAAGTGCTGACAGGGAGCACAAAAGGCTCTGTCCTAGCTGAGGTCGGATCCATCTCGAGGGCTTTGATAAAAAAGCTCGTAAGCGCGAACCAGAGACACCCCCGGCGCTCCATGCGAAGAATCGGTGAAGCCTCTCCGCCATGATGTCGTAGCCAAAACCCCTGATGAGGGTACTGGTTGACGAAGAGGTGCATTGTATAAGCTGCCTGGAAGGGAACCCCCTTTGAAAGCCAGAAGATCGAGCACAGCAACCACTCGACGGCCACCACAGGCTGCAAATATAGGTCCGGCCCAGTAAACCATAACCAGAAGGAGTAATGAAGAACTTCGGGAAGAGTAGTAACACACGCCCATACGACTACAGCCATGATTATTCCCTGCCTTCCCTCCGGAACGAATCCATTAATTGTACCCCTTGGGACACTGAGCAGTAAACCGGGCAAGATTGGTGCGACAGCAGTAGGCCAGAAATCGGAAGATCCCAAGACTGTCTCCAAAGCAACCGATATATCGCGGAAGTCGAATAGTTTTCGGAACACAACACGTGCACCCGAGTAGATCACGGGCTTCAAGAAGAAACCGAGATCCTTCGGCAAGCTGGCGTACTTGCAACGAATCTGGCTGTCGGCGAAGAGGGCCAATGTGTATGGGTGAAAGTTGATGTTCGGAAAGTACCAAGCTAGAAATACACTTAGATAAGTCCAAGGATAAATCTGATTGCTTAGAGTTTGTCGATACTGAAGCAAGAGTGTCTGATATATCCATCTTTGTTGCGATGGCAAGCCTTCGTCGACAACAAGAGTGAAGAACGCAATCTTGATCATTTCGGCTGCGTCGTAGAAATTCTGCTGCAGCTTTCCGAGGAACTTCTTGTCGTAGTTATCTGGGTCAAAGTCCCAATCGGGATCAACATCCTGGTCGTCCTTTTCCTCATCTTCAATGCCAGCTCTCAACTTTCTGAAGTGCTTCACAAATAGTTTCAGCTTCTCCATCGCCTGTATTTTCGGCGATTACTTATAGAACCGAAATTGAGAAGTTTTGAATATCAGTGAAGGGTAATAGTTGATCTTAAAATCTAATGAAACTGATTTTGTCATATGAAGGTCGAGTTCGGGGAGTCGATCATTTAGTGAAAGATGATGTTTACCTGAGGCATAATCGTCGTCCTCAATCAGCCGTCTATGACGATCCATAAAGTCTTAGAGAAATGAGTCGACGAGCATTTCTAGTCGATAGGTAGCTTCACTTGCATGTTTATATGCTATCAGGTGATCATGGTGGTATTGTGGCTTGCCAACTCGATGGGAAAAAGATGGCTAGACTCGTGCGGCTGATCTGCACAAGCTGAAAAGAGCACAGAAACCTGCAGATCTGGACCTAACGCTGTTGTGAACTATGCATACGGGCTGATTAGCACTTCTTTGCACTCCGAGAACTATGTTGATTGGATATACAACCGCCAAGGCGCTCACCGCTGCAGTTCTTCCAGTTTGAAATGGAAATTCACCAAAAGCCGAGACATTGCTCATTTTTAGGCATCCAAACTGCTTGCCCGCTATTATCAAGCACATTCAGCAATTGGCTTCGCGTTATCATTCATCAGTCTAGAAGAGAGACTTTACACGCAAAGATGATCTGTCATCTCGAAAAATCATGCTCGACTACTTCAATGTTTAACACCTGCCCTTCACCCAAGCTATCGCTTGATCTTAATGTTTTCTCAGCATCCAACTCCAATGTGACCAGGGATCCCTCGCGAGATCTTCCATATCTTTGACGTGTCTATGATCTTCCCACAGAGAGAGGAGACCAGCATCGATCGCTAGGCTAGCATACTTTGTCGCAAGCCACGGCTCTCCAACACCGCTGTATTCAATTGCAGCAAGCATGTAGGCCTCACTAAGGAAACTCCAGTTGTGCTCTTGATGATAAAGAGATATAAGAAGCTCGGCCATTTGTGGCGTAGCATTTGACTGAGGCGAGTGGTCCTTCAGCTCCTCAAGCAGTGAGTAGATTTGTGCTATTCGTTTGTCTGAGGCTTCAGTCATGAGATCAGGTTGTTTGCAAAAATGACAGCTGCAATTGAAGCCCCAGTTGAAGTGCAGACGATTCTGCCTGTCATCACGAGATTGCAAAGGCTCGACATAACTGATTGTGAGCTCTTCGCCGGGAACGATGTCGCGAAGGGCGGTTGTGCGCTGTGTGAGAGTCCGAGGATCAAACCAGTAGTCGATGTTGGGGCGGCAATCGTGATTCAGGCGAGAAGCTAGACATATTATTAGTACCTTATTTGATGGCAACAAAAAACATACAGGATGAAAGGGTCTAAAGGGGAACTTACTTTGAGCAAACAGTGCATAAAACCGGTCGTCAGTACGGCTGCTATTGGTGCTGATCGAGAACATATTGTTCTTGGCAATTGCAGCGACAGTAGATACCTCGTCTCCATGGTATCCATGCGTAGACAGATTCATGACCTGATTCCGATGATGGGAATTCAACAGGCCTACTGCATGAGCTCTCATGATGTCCAGCTGGTTTCGTGGCATCGATTCGAGTGCTGAGTAGTCAACCAGAAGACTGGCGGTCTCTTTGAGAATCATCTCACCCCGTGCGATACGTTCAGTGGCTACCAATCCATATTCTTTGCCAGGAATAGCCGCGACCTTAATCTTTGGCGATATCTGATTGGTACCCATAAGATAGCTTGGTTCGGTAAACCCCCGACTATTCACAATATGACTGGCAGTCTCGGCCTCGGTTATGACAGCCATGCCCTTGCCTCCGTAGTCTTCCTTGATGTAAATGCAAAATTCGGGAGATTCAAGCCCTTCTTTGAAGCATCGAGAAATCCCAGTCCAGAGAGAACTTGTTGGTAAGCCTGAAGAGTTAGACGAGACGCGGTCCCGAGCGGTGGTGAGCGGGTCTACAACATCCTTGACGGTGCAGATCAAGGAGTGTGCGAGAGGCCGGGGAAAGACACAGAGTGCGTCGGGACCGGTATTCTTGACGTTCCCCAGAACATGGGTCAATCCTGTGCACAGGAGAAGCAGACACTTCATCGTAAGTTGTTGCAAAAATGGATGTCGAAAGCGTATGAGCTCCGGGGGCGTAAGACCACTCCTTCATGTATTTTTGCTCACTCACTCGTCTACATCTCCCTCCTCTTAATCCAAAAAACATATGATGCATGGGCTTGGGTCAAGGCTCAGAGTAGTATACTTATGCTGACTGACAAATTGGCGAGCCAAGATTCTTACGATCTAGATAAGTTGTTGACTATCTGACTGTCTTACTACTGGACATTCTGACTGATCATCTGACGGCTGACTCAATACCCTGGCAGCTTACAAGCAGGATGGTTACGTGCCCCACGCGTTAACCTCTCTCTCTTCAAGTGACTCAAAGTGCATTCAGGTAAAACACCTTACTTCTGTCTACCGCTCACCACATCAGACGCGTTGCCAAGTGCAAGAGGGGCATCCGTTGAGTCTTGAGTAGTTAGATCCATGAAGCCTCTAAGATAAACCAGCTACCATCTTCTGAGACACATAATTGTTGAGAAAGGCCCTTCGTCAAATCCCTCATCTAGCCACATGCGCTACTTAGGCCTGACCTACTATAGTCTTTTGTCTTCCCGTCAAGGCGTGCAGTGCAGAATCGATGCGACAGCCAATGCACCAGATACCGAGGTGCATGCACTTGTAGCTGTGTGCGGGGTTCAGGTCACGGAATGCCATTCCGAAGGTTATATGCAAAAGTAGCAGGTGGGAGAGGCTTCATAGGATGACAAATCGTCATCATAGGTGCGAATGCCCCATGAGGATGTGCCTGCTCTCCGTCCGTCGCTGTGTGGGCAATGAGGCTCGTGATCAATGCCCATAGGCGGGGATACTAATACAAGATGCGTCATGTAAGCCGTCTGTCGGGCATATAGCATAGCAATGATGCTTGGGGGCTGGGTGAAACACGGACCTTGTCTCTCAAGATCCACGCGATCTCGGGCACGGATTCTATCATCAACGGGTCGTCGAGAGTTCCCATGAGTTGATCATCCAAGTCAGCCCTCCCTTGTTTGACTTCCTCGGCGTAAAAGCATTCAGCACCTCTAAGCATTTCTTCAATGAAACCAGATTGCTCCCATCTATTCCAAATGTTGGAATGCTCTCTGATCTCGGAGAGCAGAGTGGGAAGCCGCCGCTCGCGACTGGCACTCTGCTCGTTTGAGAGCGCAGGTGACTCGCTCAGGTCGGCTGTGTAGTAGAGAGATAGCACGGCATCCAAGCTGCTGAAGCCCAGAAGTTTTGCACAATGCTTCAGACAGTTCAGCCTCTCGCAAAGAGACGTTGTGCTTGCTATAGAGCCGACCCGTCCCCGTGGCGTTTTCAGTTCGTTCTTCCCAGCGCAGGAGCCACCGTGAATACCCATGAACTCGTCAGAGTAGTCACGACGTTGAAAAGCTTCTGTTTCGGGTGGGGAGGAGAGATAACTGAGAGCGATATCGTTTCCCCAGCTTGGTATCTCGCCTGGGGCTATCATCCCAAGCATCTGGTCCGAGGGGGCATCAAACCTCACAGCCAGTGGATCTCCGCGGTCGAAACATCCCGGCGCCAATCCTTTATGGATGTCATTTGGCCTTCCCCCACTGAAGAGCCCGGCTGGACTGGCGATTAGTGGTGGGTTCTGCGGTGTCTGGGCAAGAAAACGCCACATGGTCTCGGCGACTTCTGGGTATTGTGACGAGGGATCTTCTGAAAGAGACATTGATTCTCTGGACATGCTAGTTGAGCTGAGAGGAGGCGCTGTTGATGATGGCACTGATCGTTGTCCTGGGGTCGTAGGTACGCTGAGCGAGTCTTTGTCCCGGGGCTCATGCTCGTTGGCGGACAATTCTTTCTTCTCTTTGACCAGACTCTCAAGAACTTGAAGACGCTGTTTAAGCTTCTCACCTGCCTTTATTATCAGCTTGAGCTCCTAATTAGAATTAATGTCGAGACATACGGTGAGCACGTTGCGCGATTCGGTTTTGAATCCTCTTCTTCTCTCTCGGGTCAGATACTGCGGTCCAGTCATCCTTTCCTGAAACGGAAGCAGCATTCTCTCTATCCATTGTCCCTATACGCAATCAATGTATTCGACTGGAAAGTGAGTTTCTTGAAATCAACTTCAAAGCAGGTCAACGAGTAAGACGAAAGATGTTACGAGACAGTTCTGGTGGAATCTCGAGTAAAATCATGTACCAATGGCATTTTAAACCTGCATTTACTAGCAGTATTCCCGCTTGATTCAAAGTTGCTAGGTCTTTATTTACAACTTTAGCGACTTTTACCAGCTTTCGCCTGCGAGGTTTATTTCCCGAGCTTGCAAACGTCTTGTGCTTCCCAGCTCGTGTTTCTCCAAACTCAATACTACGTGAAGGACGTCTTTGGCCTATCCACTTAGCCAGGCTGTCTCACCAGGTTATTCTCAACTCCTCCAATCCTTGTTGGAGTCTTCAAAAGACCCTCTTGACTCGTGATTTCTTGCTCAACTTTGACGTTTGGTGTACTCGGATTCGCTGCCGAAATGTGCCCCGAAATCTGAGCATGGTCTGGGGGAGGAGATATCTCAGATATCATGCCACAGACCCTTGGGTTTGCCTGAGCTACAACCCACTTGTCTTCGGCTTACCTCTTTGGATGGTAGGTTCCGTCGGCCTTTACTGGTTTGTTTGCCGCTTCGTGGCGATGCGAGTGAAATGCAGTCAGAGATCCACAAAGTGGACCATGATCAAGCCAAGAGTCGGCTACGAGGATGGCGGGTTTCACGTCGAGAAGCCGACTTCTAGACGATAAAAACGTGGACTACTAGTAAAACTAGCACAAGTAAATGTGGTACATCATTGACTCTACCTTGCAGTCTGTACTGCCCAGCACTACGGAGGCGGTTTGACCGATATAAATAGCGGACTTAGTTATGACGGCTTTGAAGCTGCGGGACCGGAGACAATGTACAGCCAGACCATTCCGATGTGGCACTTCGTAGAATTGTTGATACAAACATTACTCCGTATCAATACCCAGGCACGCAGGATACTATTGCGGAGTTAATGCATCGGGTCAAGGATGAGTGAGCACTGAGCAATGCCCGTCCGAAGCTCCCAGCCGCCAGACATGACTCGTACGGAAGCGGCCCGCCCCGCAGACGCCGGAAACCTTAATCGAGGATCCTTGCCTGGGAAGTAACGGAGTTCGATATCACAAACCATGTTCGTCTTTGAGAATTATGCCGAATGAAGCCACTCTAGCCGATAAGTCAAATCTGTCCGGCTAGACTGAATGCATCCTCCCGTCGGCTGCTCCACCGGGCCGCCTAATACAAAGCGGAAGCCACGGAATTTTGCCTACCATCCGGCCCTGGTCTTCGGCTTCGGGTGAGTGGAGAGAAGGGCCGTTGCACAATGAGAGCCATTGACTTCTTTTTCCTCAGCGCTTAGTCGTCGGGCCGAAGCCCGCACAGTCTTCTGAATAATATGTATCATTTCTGGCAACCCCGCGTAACTTTGGCTTCGGGTACTCCTTAGCCGCCCATGGCCTATTGACCGTGCGTGAGGAACCCGGTCGGCAGTGGGCCAGCCTCTATCACCTCCTTGACGATCTGTATCTAGATATAGCATCCGGCCTCTTGTGAACTCTATGCAACACTAAGTCGCACTGTCGAATAGGAAGAAGAGTAAAGGTTAGTAGAATTGGTGATCACTGGGCAAATGAAACTACCCAGCTGTGACCACCGGCAACACGTCAGACATTCGATCTTGGACTGTGGGCACCTGCACAAATCGCAACTAATCCGCAGATTATCAGATATCATTTATTGGACAGAGTTTTGACCTGATACATATACATTGATCTAAGCCACCACCATCCCGGCCCCTCCCACGTCGAACAACAACCCAAACTCTTTGACCGAGGCCATGGAAGATTTGGAAACATTCACAAAATTTACAATTGAGTAGGTTTAATACAACTATAGGTGCAGATGATATCTCATTGGCGGAAGCAGTCGTGGACCTCAGTGGACAGATACTAGAACCTCCAAGTTACAACCTGACCCATTCTTCAGTACACACATATACCTTCAATTCTTTCCCCTATGTTGAAGCGTGCTGTCTCCTCATACCTCTTTAATCATCAATTGTATTGATCGGCCTCTCGTCATGATTATCACAAAGGTGGCGTGATCTTGTTGCCCAAGAATGGATCGATTTCCTCAGTGAACACATAGTGGCCATCAGAGTCGAGAGGATACGACTTGCCTGAGTATCACGGACACATCAGCATGTCTCACAACGTATATAATGTGCTTTTCTTACCAAGGAATGGATGAACAATTGTGACATTGTCGTAAATATCGAAGTGGCGATCTCGAGCCCAGTTATTGACGAGGTCCCAATTATAGCAGCTATGCTCGGTCCGGAAGTTCGTCAATGGCCTTCTATTGTTGTCGACCCAGTCATATGAACCGATTGAGATGTCTGCTTTGCACATGAGAGCCATGCGAATGTCTACCAAGTAATTCATATGCGCATTAGCAAAATGATCAAGAGTGGACATTGAATGTTTTAGAAACCTCTTACTATCAACGCAGTGATCAATATGATCTTCCAAATGGCGCTTCAGCTTCACATTGCCCTTGAAGTAGTAATCCGGGTATAGAGCTTGTCGAACTAATTTCAAACAGTGGATTTGATGATGGACGTTCAACCCGCTCCAATAATATTCGGTCAACTGACCAGATGCATCTGAAAGTCGAACAGAAGTCCTGTTGATTTTCTTGAGGTCTTCTGCTTTGAGTTTAAGATTGCTGTATAAGACGAGCTCGTCCCATGCAGCGTCTAATTCTGGTCTCGGCTTGCCTCGATAGACATTACCATCCGTCACTTCATTCATCCACAAGGATCGTTCTGGCTTCAGAGCCTTTCGAGCTGGTGCTATTGTCCGGAGATTGACTATCAGTACATAAATCAGAAAGATACGCCTAGAACAGAGTCAACTTACACCATACCATGGTCTGGTCGTCGGCGCATATCTTCTCTTCACCGTGGAGGGAAATGACGAAGGTCAGGAAGAGTGCGGTATAGAACGTAAATACCATGAGATGGACCCAAAGATATGGTCGGCAGAGTTGATGAGATAGTTTGCCGGATCCCTTCCGGGGGCGAATGGCGCCCTTTTCGGCGAGTAGGTGGTCCTCAGACCCGGCATCGGACCCATTCTCGTTCATGATTTGGTATTCCGGTAGACCAGAGATACGAGACCAAGGCCATTTGAGAAGGTTCATTGTTGTAGATGAGAATTGGTCGCAAAGCTTTGTGAGAAGATGTGTGAGAACGTATCGTGATATCGTTATCGTGGTAAGACCATGTGCAGCCGAGACTCAAGTGGGACCGACTTGGAGGAACTTCGGCGGTCCTTTTCGAAATCAAGCCACACGATCCTACATGTATGACTACCTTAGTTCACTCTATCGAAAAAAAGAGTATGCCGTCGCGAAGTTGAAGTTTCGAAGTCTCAATCAATAAGGCAAGGTATATACAGATTGAATCTGACATAATACTTTGCGTGACATGAATCTAAGCTTCTCATATGACTAAAGTCCGCTTGAGTATCTGGTATCTCCACTCTTTCTGAGGACAGTGACAGCGCTATGCCGTCTGACAACTGACTCATACACTGACTATCCGACCATCTTGACAGGCTCGGCTACTCGCGACTGTACCACAACATGATGATCTCAGGTTATACCTTGGCATCTAGGTGATGTGTCTCAATGACATCAAACGGTGTTGCTGGCGGAGCTGACCATTTTCCAGCATGAATGAGATTCTGTCAGTCAAATGACAATGTTTATGGATGGTGATGTGACAATCAGTCAATGAACTTACAGTTTACTGGACGTCGAATACCATCTTTGAGGAAACCATGATCTGAACATGAGTATTTAGCTTCTCCAACTTGTCCGAGATAGTTCTCATCTCAACCAGCTCTCTACACAACAGCTTCCATCGAGCGCAAATACACCAAGTACCTCACCAATAACCAGCCACCCACATCCACTTTCAAAATGAAGTTCTCTAACACCCTCCTGCTTATCGCCCCCTTGACTGCCCTCGCGGCTGAGACATTTGGTAAGTCTAACATTCTCTGATCACCAATTTACCATCGATTGAGAGGCACAATTGTCAAGAAATTTATCTCTCTAATACTTTAGTAGGTGCACACGGTGGTGCGGTGGCTCAGGCTGGCGCCAAGGTCCATCAGCGCGAGGAGTCCACTGCCTTCAGCCCTGCCCAGGATGACGCCAAAGCCTACAAGCGCGGCCAGGACGATGCGAAGGCTTACAAGCGCGGTCAAGATGACGCCAAGGCGTACAAGCGTGGCCAAGATGATGCGAAGGCCTACAAGAGAGGTCAGGATGACGCGAAGGCTTACAAGAGAGGTCAGGACGATGCCAAAGCCTACAAGCGCGGCCAGGACGATGCGAAGGCTTACAAGCGCGGTCAAGATGACGCCAAGGCGTACAAGCGTGGTCAAGATGATGCGAAGGCCTACAAAAGAGGTCAAGATGACGCCAAGGCCTATAAGCGCGGTCAAGACGATGCCAAAGCCTACAAGAGAGGCCAGGATGACGCTAAGGCTTATAAGCGTGGCCAAGATGACGCGAAGGCATACAAGAGAGGTCAGGACGATGCCAAAGCCTACAAGCGCGGCCAGGATGATGCTAAGGCCTACAAGCTTTTGTAAGCGGGGTCTATGGCCAAAATCTGAAGGACTTCAAATTGCTCTGAAATTGGTAAGTAATTGCTATCTGTACCAATAAGATTGTCAATGAGCGATGAGACTGATTGAAAAATTTAGAAGCTGGCAAATCGTATGTGTTGCAGAGCAACCTGTGAGGGTCATACTCGACTATACCTTGCATCACGACCTTGTGAAACCAGCTGCTACCCTTCGCCCCATTGCCATCTAGAGTTTGCAAATTACTTTGCAGATACCTTACCATTACTTACTATTCGGGGGTTCGTCAGTCATTCATGTATAGATCTATAGTCTGTCATTCATTACTAGGTCAATACACTATTTCCCCCTGCTCTGATACTCGCTCGGTTTGGCCACGAGTCTATCCACATGAGACACTTTACTTACGCCCATGTACAATGCATCGATATGAGGTAGACGAAGCAGTCCAATGATTCCTGTTCGGAAGACTCAGTAATTCTAAAGATCTTTTGATATAGCTTTTGTGCTAATTTAACCAAAGTTGCCTAAACGCCTATCCATGCCATTATGTATATCACTTCAAAAATGTAGTCGTAGCCCCATTACTGAAATAAAACTAGCACCCTAGTTCAGCTTGGCTTCCTCGACGGCCAAAGGCGCCACCAAGTCTGAAATCCAGGCCTGCTTCTTCTCATCGGTGTACTGAGGGTAGGGGCGTCTGCAGTGGCAGCTGGTCAAAGGGTATCTGTGAGATTTGGCAACCACCCACTTGGTGCCGTTGATACCGCCCTTGCCGAAAGCCCACTCCATCTGGGCCAGCTTGAGCTGAGCGGCAGAGGCTTCCTCGATCTTGCCAGCGTTGTAAAGGTCAAAAATCTTGATGCAGTACTTGGGGAAGAGGTTGGCGACGCCGGTGATGGTGCCGTTGCTGCCAACGGACATGGCGGGCACGAGCCAGTCACTCTGACCTGCGAGGGCGAAGAACTGGGAGGGGTCGAACTCAGCGCGGACACGGGCGACCTTGGCGATTCCACCGCAGGTGAGCTTTACACCGACAATGTTGGCGTGCTTGCCCAGGCGAGAGAGCATGTCAGAGTTGACGTCGAGGCCGGCGGCAACACCGGGGAAGTTGTAGATGATGATGGGGATGGGGCTGGCGTCGGCGAGCTCCTCGAAGAAGCCGACGATTGCCTCCTCGTTCATGGCGAAGTGGAAGTAGCTGGGGACAAGGACAAGGGCGTAGTCGGCGCCAGCGGCCTTGGCGAGCTTTGTCTCATCGATAACGGCACGGGTGGACTGGCCACCGCAGCCCATGGTGATAGTGAGGTTGGGGCGACCGGCCTTGACGGCAACCTCTCTTGTGGCCTTGACGAGTCTAGTCTTCTCATCATTGGTGAGGGTGACAGCCTCGCCGTTGGTGCCAGCCAGGACGACTGCGATACTGTCAGACTTGATGTTCTTAGGCTCTACTTGGGCTTATTACTTACCTCCATGGAGGCCAGACTTCACCAAGAACTCGAGGTGCTTGGTCTGCACGTCCCAGTCGATTTCTTGGCTGGCATCGTTGCCAAACCAGGTCAAACTAGGCACGTGGATACCGGCGGGGAAAGTCTTAGCAGCCATTGTGAATGATGTAGCGGTTGTAGGATACGCTTGACAAAATGAACACGGATGAGTTTAGGGTATCGATTGAAGGTTTAGGGATAATGAGAAGAAAGGCCAAATAGATTTGAATGGCAACAGTCGATACAAGTATGTTCTGAACTCCGTGGGTCGGAGCGCTCAACCCCGCGGTGGGCATCGAGGCGCGGGGCTCTTCAAGGTGGCATGTTTCCGACAAGCCGACCTTCCCCACGGGCATGAACCGAGCATGCAAGGCGGGTTTCTTGTGGAGTCAAAGCCTCAGGAAGCGGGCAGGGTCATGAGTCGTGAGCTGCTCACTGAGTCTTCCCCACGGGCCAGGTCATCTGATTGAAGAACTCCAGACTTTCACAGAAAACCATGTCGAAACCGGACAAAGAACCTGAGTTTTGAGAGTAACCGATCGGAGTGGATCGGTGTCGCGGCCGTCTGTGGGCCTTCCGATCGGGACCCACACTGATCGGGTACGCTAGTGTCGCCCGTCGGTTGCAGCCGATGGAACTAGTCACGCAGCTTGCTAGCCCGGAATCTGATCTGGCTCTCACCAAGGCGGCAATGGTTACTGTGGCGTGGAAGAGAAGTCATCAATCATTGATGACTTGGGTAGATGGAACATGTGCTGAAGATGATTTAATTGAGGTGTACGATAAAAGGGGTATCTAATGCTCTGGCGACTTGAGCTAAGTAGTTACTAGTACGAAGCAAGCGAACACTTCCAAAGTGAAGCTATCCTCGGCAAGTGCGAAGCTCGCGAAGAGCCATTGTTCGAGTAGAGATTGGTGGTGAAGCCTTCTGAAGTTGTCGAATACTAAGGCATCTCAGACGATAGCAAAACATGCGTTGAATATGGCATGCATCACGGATCGGATGTCAACCCGGACCTTCTCAGCATCCTGCCTAGCCTGTACCTCTTCTAGAACTTGGGCAGTGATCTTCGCATTGCCGGCAACGCTCTCCATACGCAGGATCTGGGTCTTGATCCATATCCTCTCCTGGGGGTCCTGCTCTTCCGACCCTAACATCAGTAAAGGCCACAGCATGTTGACCGGTAATGAGTTATCTGCGTCCAGTGAATCAACTAGTAGTCGAGCTAGGCGTCGAATCTGATTGAGAGCATCGCTGGCTTCTTTAGTAAGGGGAAAAGTTTTGTATGCCACTCTATGTAGGTGGACTTTACTTGCGTGATAGTTGGCAAGATAGGTTCGAAATGCACGTGTGATAACGAACGCTAGGTGCGGTGAAACGTGAGGCTCCGTCAACTTCCCCGCCACGGCATAGTCCATGAGCGGGGGCCGCTGCTCGTACAAGGTCCGCAGATCCGCTGCGATGGCGGCCCCGATGTTCATGACCTCCGTCTCGTCCTCGACGGTGCCACGTGACCTATGCCAAGGGTCGATCTTTGATATCCGACCCATGAAGCTCTGGACCTTTTGGAAGAAGACAATGCCGGGCTGGTATAGAACTTGGAATAGGACATCCTCAATGTCACCATCTCCAAAGTCCTCCCTGGTTGAGTCTGCGCCTCCTCCATCAAAACTAGCTGGTGACGCTTCGACTAAGAGCAGCTCGTCATCTTTGGAAAGGAGCAAGCCCTGTCCACCAGCGGAAACGGCACGGGCATCGAGTAGGCGCATCCACTGCAGGAATTGCTTCTCGATAGCGGCAAAACTGCTCTTCTCGCCTTGCTGGAACAGTCCATAGGCCCGCTTAAGGAACGAGTCTGCAGCCTTGATCTGACCTCGGAGGATGTCGACATAACTGAGGAAGAAGAGCGTTGCGAGAAGGTGCTCCCTGCGTGAGCTCGGATTGTCGGTCGCGGGCGACGACTCGTCGCAACAGATAGCCACTTGCGACACGGCTTTCTGATAATGATCTTCCGGACTGGCTAGCCAGGAGCCTTCGCGACGTGATAGCATCAGGTTCGAGAAGGCGAGTACCGACCACTTGAACATTTGCGACGCACCCGCCATGTCGACGACAACCTGTCGAACGGCGAGCCACTTCTTCTGCGTCTCGACTTCGGCAAGGATGGGAGGGACAACGACGCGGCTGAAGTAGTCCATGAGTCTGTCATCCTCAGTCGGGACCTGTAATGCTATGGCCTGCTCTGACTGACTACTAGCATCAGGGATTGGTGATGGGTCTGGCAGCTCATCCATAGCAGTTCGATCTGGGAAGGCGAGATTCGGCGGGCTACTCATGAGCGGCGGTTGCCGGCTTCCAAGAGGCTGACCTGCAAACTGGCTCCTCTTTGGCTAAGCAGTTAGCGTGACGTGTCCATGGGATGGAATTGGGATCGGGTTTGGGGATGTCTTACGAGAACTTGCCCATCAAGGCTCATCTGCTGACCAGGTTCTGGGTTGACCTGCTGCCAGGCATCGCCAGCATCCCACAAGAAGTTGGCATAGTCGAATATCTCATCAACGGCCTGCATGGGCTGGAACACCGACGCCGCCGGCGAAACGGAGGCATCGGTAGCATGGGACGGGATAGCCGGACTACGACCAGACCCGGAGGACCCTGCGGCTGCTAACATTGCGTGGGCGGCGAAGCTGCTCGACTGCGGCCGCCACTTGCACTCTAGATTCAGGCGCTCGCAATGACTGCACCGAGGCCGACTCTCATCACATTTGACTTTGCGGCGTCTGTGGGTCGAACATTAGCAAGATGATCATCCATCGGCACGGAGTGTTGCCGGTGATGTCGGGTCGTTGGCTGGACCTCCTCGACAGTACCACGTCGGGAGATTGCCCGACGACCGTCCATGGGCCGCCGGATCGGAGTCTCAAGGTACCAAGTGTGAAATAAAACTTACTTGCAAGTCAAACAACCTTCCCTGGACCTAACTGATCTCCTCGCTGGTCGGGAGTAACTTGGCAGAGCCGACGTCCCACTATTCTCCTGCATGCTGGCGGTTGCGATCGCGTGCGGGCTCTTTGGCAATGGCGGACATCCTCCCCTTTTGGCCCCCTTCGAGTTTTTTCCTCTACTGCCGCTGACTGTCACTCGCACTGCCTTGTCTGCCTGCCTGTAATGGTCTGGTGTGGCCGCTGCTGCACTGGGTCGGAGTGTGGATGAGCGCGCAACGTTTTGTCCAAAGCTGGGGGAATGGAGCGCGGGGATATTTCCCCCCCTTTCAACTCCACGATGTGGGGGGGGTTGCGGAGGGGGTTAAATTCCTCCCCTAAAAGTTTTCTGCGCTGTTGCCGGCTGACTCGTACGCTTAAATGTCCTGCGCTGTGCGGTGGCCTTTGAAGTCAGTTCCTAGACCGATGTTAGTAATGGCAACTTGAACAACTGTGGAGATTCTAGCGCGCTTTTCGGAGGCCAAAGTATGAACGTAGATACCGGGCCTTTGAGGATTGATGCATCGCCACAAGCCACAGTTGGAATTCGTGACGAATTCGTGATCCCTTGAGTCTACTCTCATGCCGTCAACAGAGGGCGAACTGAATTGTCAATTTGGAACTTCAGTTACGATACGCGTCTTGTATGAGTTCATCTTCGTCTTAGGTTAAATGCCCTAATTGATGGAATCGAGACGGATGTTGAACTTGAAAAGGAGTTGAGCTCTCATGCTCAGTGATTGTAGCACAGTCACCACGTTGACAACGAAATAGGCACACTGCAGACCAAAGTAACGGCGAGACTACCAGTGCCTCACACTATGATTGCTAGTATCTGGAGATGCTCGAAGTCTAGTTTTCGAGCTTTTGTCCCCTCGCGGAAGTTGGCCGAAAGAGTGTGACAGCCAGAATGGGGTTGACTGTGTAGCGCCATGCGCCACCACCAAAATGCGTCAGCCACCTTAAATCTAACGCGACTGAACTTATCCGGAGAGTCAACGATAAATGTGATATTCATCCTATTTTGAAGACTTGAAAGTCTGATCTCAGCGCCAATCTCGTTTCGATCTCTTCGTTCTATGGTGCTCACATAGAAGTCCATTTTTGGGGTCCGAGAAATGTGTGAAGTTGATCCTTTCATGTTCAGCCCGTGGACTCACTCAGGAGTCCGTACGCTCAAAGTGGGCTCAGACTAACGACTTATAGCCACCCTGATAAGTGCATTTTCATCTACTAAAACGCCAGGATTTCTTTGAAGACTGCACGTGTAAATAACGTAAGTTAGTTCAAGGAATGGATTTGGGGCCATTTGTGTAGGTCTCAAATCATAACATTGTCATTTCCAAAATCCCTCGGGAGATAAGTTTTCTGATTATGGTACTGCGACGCCGCTTTAAGAGATCATGATGCATAAAGACCCCATCTTGAGTGTTTTTTTCTCGGCTTGAATTAAAAGCTCGATGTGGGCTATTCAACCGATGGAAAAGCACCCCCGTGACCGGTGAAGATTCCGCGCCAAGTCGTGCAGTCCTCCATCACTAGCTCCCCAGACCCCAGGCCGGGGGTGGCTGAGCACAGCTAAAAATGTGGAATTGTATGATATCCAGCAGTTTGGAAGGTATAACCGATGCTCAAAGGTAGACGATGCCATGTATCAAGTTCAGCGGTGGTGAAATGATTCGGCGCCAGCGACTGGAATTTTGGAGATTCCCAGTCTCTTTGCATGCACCGTAACATCACATGAGCCCTGCTGGGGATTTATTCATGGGTAGATAGACATGAAAGCTGTGGATATTGGGAGCCCGAAGAGCATCTCCGCCGCAGAAACAGCCCTGCATGCCAACGAGATCTGAGGCGACGTGGCGCATACGAGATAGACAGGAGCCAAGCCAGAACCAAGAAGCCATTATCAGTTTTGGGCTGTTCCGCCGAGGTTTTCGGGGGTAATGAGAGGTTCCTGATGGAGCCGCTTCGTGACAGCGCAGCGGCTCGCGTGGTCTCGGAACTCAAACTTGACTACCGATGAGGAGGTTGGGGGGCAGATCCAGGCCCGCGCCGGGTACAGATGAACTGCCAGACTGGGGCATCACCCCGGTCCCGTCATGGCTTGTCACCCACACCTTGATCCAACTCCAGAGAAGAAATGCCATTTTGCACCTTCCAGTTCTTTGGGACCTGAGGTTGCTCTCGGTTTTCATACGTCGGGTTCCAGATCATTATATCAACTTGGATGCACATTCGACTTACTGCGTCCGATTCTCCCCGTTTATTTTCGTCTCGGCATTCCTTTTCGACTAGCGTATTGCTCAGCTGGGCTTTTCATTTTTCTTCCTTTCGTATGAAACCTTATCTCGTGTGGGATTTTTCGCGAAGTCATATCCCCTTTTTGAGTTGAGACCAGACACGTAAAAGTGAGTGAATGTTTGGTTCGCTAACACTGGAAGAGGGAAATTCGTATAAAAGGTTCATCGAAATCCGTGACGTTCAACTTCGATCATCAAGAATCGGGGTCTAAATATGACAGAAGTGCGATTTTTTAAAACCAGGGCCACCGAGTAGTATTGCAATCCATCGTGCCTCTTTCTGATGTCTTTGCTGGATTCAGGATCTTGGATGGTGTTACCCCTCATCCTCGTGTGGTTCATGCATAGGTATAGTAAGTGGGCTGTGTAAGTGAATGTAACGGAGGAAACGACCTTGGCACACTTACGTTTGGTAACGATAAATGGCGACAAAAGCTCTGATTGTGGTTGAGAGATATCAAAGTCAGCCAAATGACATGAAGAGACATGTTCGTTTTGTGCCTTCTCTTACCCCCTCTTTGGAGCCTTTCTTGGCTACTCCACACATCTGCTGACGCCAAGTGTTTGCTGCCCAGTCTGTCCAATTGTGCAGGGGCAAGATGTGATCACATTCATCACTGCTAAATGGTTGGTTGGACCGTGAGGATGAAGTTCTTTTGTTGCCCCCTCCACAAACCCGACTCTTCGTTACGGGTCCCGGGCAAGTTTCAACGACTGCCACCCAGTTTTTCCCCATGGGGGTGTCGCGGGGTAAACACCGCCGATCCTCGACCGTTCCACGAAGCTGTTCCAAACACGGGCTTTCCATTCGATGGAAGGCAGTTCAAGCTTATTGTAGGGTGGAACGTCATGGCGGCCTAGATAAAGCTTGCCTCCCCGCTTTGTCTCCACGATGAACTGGTCTGCCGGGTCCTATCTCTATCTCACACAATTCCCAGGTTGTTCCTCTATCCCTCCGCAGTGTTGCGATACGGTCTCTCCATCTTGGTCTTACTTTTTCCATCAGGCTCTTGAACCTGAAAGCCCAATATGGGCTTCTTCAGCACCCACGCGTCCGGGACGCTTGATCCCCCAGAGGTGCGAAACTGGCGCATTCACTTGATCGCCCTCGTCGCGAGCATGTCAGCTTTGGCTAGTACGTGGTTCTCTCATGTTTCTGGATCAACTTTTGCCTCTCTCTAGATGAAGGGGCACTTGACATACACCACGTCTTCGAGAGTTTAGTGTGACATTTCTGGGTGCACCGCACCATGTCAATCCGTGTCAGTCAGCGAGCAGGGAGGTCTCTGGTTGACTGCAGTTCGTTAGTATGACCTCCTTAAAGATCACTTGCTAACTCACTCGTTCAGTGGGCTATGATACTGCAGTCATTGGAGGAACAATGGCACTGGACTCATTCCGGCGTGATTTTCACCTGGACGAGGTTAGTTCGACAACCCGCGATACCATCCAGGGCAACATCGTCTCGACATTTCAGGTATGCTTGTTGACAAGAACTATAAATGGATTGTTTCATGACTGAATGGATGTTCTAGGCTGGTTGCTTCTTCGGTGCCCTATTCACGTTCCCCATCGCCGAGAAATTCGGTCGCAGGAAGACAGTGATGCTTGCCGGAACCGTCTTTCTCATCGGTGGCACTCTTATGACTGCAGCCAGCGGAAACCTGAACTTAATCTACGCAGGCCGTGCCATTGCTGGTTTGGGAATCGGGGCATCATCGTTGACTGTCCCCGTTTACATCGCCGAGACGGCCCCGCCTTCGATCCGTGGTCGACTGGTCGGCATCTTCGAAATCGCCTCTCAGGGAGGTGGTATGCTGGGCTTCTGGATCAATGTAAGTACATCCATCGTGATGTCCTCAGAATTTTGAGTCGAAGATCTGACGTGAAGATCCTAGTATGCTACTGACAGGACGATTGATGTCAACTCAAGGGCCCAGTGGATCGTACCCCTCGGAATTCAGCTAGTGCCGGGCTTGGGACTTGCGCTAGGCATGATCTGGTGCCCAGAGTCTCCCCGTTGGCTCGCTCGTGGAGACCATTTTGACTCTGCAGAAAGAATTTTGACCCAGATCCGAGGTCTGCCAGCAGATCACGAGTACATTCGCCGTGAGATGAACGATATACGCACTCAGGTCGAACAGCGTACATCTCAACGCATGACAAAGAAGCAAATGTTCCAAAAGCTTTTCCAAAAGGGTATTCGAAACCGCATGGGCTTGGGCATGGCACTCATGTTCCTTCAGAGTTTCACTGGTGCGTAGGATATCTATGACCCCTTTTCTCAACTACGATGTCTAAATCAGACCTAGGAGTGAATATCATCACATACTACGCCCCAAGAATTTTTGAAAGTCTTGGAATAACTGGGACATCCACGAAGCTTTTTTCTACTGGTTTCTACGGTATCGCAAAGACCTTTGGAATGTTCCTCTTCACCTTCTGGGTTGCTGAGAGAGTCGGTCGACGAAAGGGACTGTTGTGGGGATCTGCACTTGGCTGCATTCCGATGTGGTACATTGGAGGATATGTCATGGTAAGATTCCTTGCTACCTGTTCTGTATCAAGACAAGAAATTGGAGCAAGACGACTCGTTTCACTTCCGTATTGACACTGTGTGTAGAAAGCAGACCCTGCTGCAGCTGCCGCTGCAGGCCAAGTCACCCGAGACGGCTGGGGCTATCTCGCCATGGCTTGTGTCTACATTAACGGAGTAAGCTGCCTTTGCATTGGGATGTGCCTAATTTGTAGCAACAACACTGAACTATTACCATAGGTCATCATCTGCGCAACGTGGCAAGGAATCACTTGGCTTTACGCTTCTGAAGTGCAGACACTGGAAATCAGAATGCTGGCCGTCTCCATCACAACCGCCACAACCTGGCTCGGAAGCTTCATCATCGCTCGCTCCACACCATACATGATCTCTGACCTAGGATATGGCGCATACTTCTTCTTTAGCAGTATCTTGATGCTCATGGGTATTTGGGCATTCTTCTTTGTGCCAGAGACTAAGGGTATGTTGACTTATTCGTCATCTGGAAGCTTATAGATTGCTAATCAAGATATGACCAGGCCTGACTCTTGAGGACATGGACGCTCTTTTCATGCAACCTACCCATAAGACAGTGTGGGCTCAGATGAGAGGCAGGGCAGTGGTAGCCCCTGGCCGAGCCAGGTCTCCCTCCATCACCGACGAGAAATACGAGGCAAATATCGAGGCTGCCCAGATTGAAGAGCGTACCAAGTCATGAAACTAGTGGTTGCCTTTCTGCGGCCTGATAGTCGGAGATGAGGCTCTCAGTGCGTTTCTCTCACCCCTATTCATCTCGAAACCTGTAAGTAGTCCTAAATAGGGAGCACCACATATTCCGAAAAGGGATATTGGGAGCAGTGGGCGAAAGCCAATGGATATAGGACCGGCCTGCTATCCTTGGAATCTGTGGAACACATTGGATTGTGGGAACAAAGACTATTATGCGCCGTATGCGGCCTTGAGTTCTTACTGCTTGGTGATTCGCTTCTTCCTCGCTCAGAGGTGAGACTGGTCTCTTTCTCAACATGGTAGACCACTGTTTTATTTGCTCCAACAGCAAATTCTTATGATCCTAGTAAAGCACTCGTAATATCTGATAACTGGGTGACAAAAGCCATCTGCGCTATTGCCCAATCCATCAGCAGACTATACTAATGTAGCTAAATACTACAAAACAATGAGGTTTGGGCCCTTCATAAAAACCTGTGACTAAGTATCTGACTCGAGCGTAGGCCAAGGTTGAGTTATTCGTGCATAGACTATACCACCTAATTTGAGTCTTGAGACGCACAAGCGCTTTTGACTCCACGGTCTTAGATAGCCTTCACAATACGCGTTCTCAACTTTCTACATCGGTAGTCCGTGTGAAAGCCCCTTTTGGTATCAAGGCCCTCCCCCAATATCCAGGCCCTTAGGTTTTTTTTGGTGTTGTATTGAATCTACTCATGAACTCTCGCATTTGAAGTGTCGCTTACTAGACCGTACCGTCAACATCGCCATCTAGGTCATCCTTGCTCAGGGACAGCTCGGGTATACGCCAGCAGCATCGTTGTCGGGAAGCTCGAGAAGGACTTTTTGCGTTAACAGACAGGAGAACGCCTCATCCAGAATCCACATGACGATAATCCGTCCATCTGGGCCAGTCTGGTCCGACGTATTGTGGCAACGGGGGCAACAAGGGCGACCATACAAATTCGGCAAGAGAAATCTGGAGAGAAGGCTGTGCATGAGTAAGTAGTCTAAGATCCTACTTAGGCATTTGCATGGTTTCCTAAGAGACCACCTGTGATGATGGATTCAAATATTATCCATCGAGCGATAGGTGCACATATCAGGGGTAATAGCGAATCACACGATGGCCCATTTCTGTTTTGGCTCTGATCTCGTAGTAGAAAACCAACCAAAAAGCACCTGAGAACAACTGGAGAATATGTACATTGACACCATCCAGCACTCGTTGCTACCAGCATGGTTGACACCTTTTCTCTGGTGCACAACTTGTTGAAGGGACCACTTTACTCCCATTGCGTGTTCCGAGGATGCTTAGCGGTGGAAAGTTTATCCTGGCGAGTGCATCGGCCCGCGTAATTACGAGCCGGGCCGGTGGGCGAGCACCAAAAAGGTGCTGGAGCCGCGTCGTGCCCAAGTTCAATCTCGGAGATAGTGAATTCGATGGTCGGGGCGCTTCGGCAGGGACAAGCTTAAACATCAAGGTTCGAACGCCAAAGGGCAGCGTTCCAATTGGCCCAACAACTTTCATCTCGTGAGGTATCAAGATACGACGTACAGCTGTCGACATCCAAAGGACGTCCAATACTCGTCTCCTTCACCGATGGCTGTCTGTAACTACGTATCCGTAGACCATCTGGTGATCAGGTTATCTTTGAGCACATTCTCGCTTTCGATGCATGTTCCCACAAGTTCGATTGGCACAGTATGCAATTTACCTGTTTCACCTTCACTGCCCGCTTCAGGGTAGGTATCGATTCAGGGTCCAAAAGTACCCACCCACGCTGTCAACGCAAGCTTTCATCCCCCCGGCTGCTTGCTAGCGCCCAGTGACGTTCTAGAATTGGGGTTAGCAGGGGTTCGAGCAAGGCAATTTGTGATTGCGCATGCAGGAAAAGGAGAGTAAAGCTGGCATGCAGCCCGTTGGCTGAAGAGGCTGAAGAAAATGGGAAATCAGATGGGAAATTTTGCCGATCTTGGCTCCAGTTGTTGGTTCAACCAATGGGAATTATCATCTCTGGAAGCTCTTGCTTGCGCTTTGGTGGTATTACGCGACACTTGAAGTGAGAAATGCGCGACACTGGTGAAAAGTCCCGCACTAACAGGACTCACTGAGCTGAGAATGTCTGACCGCCTTTTGTTGTGTATTGAATGGAAATACCTATTGGGAATGCCCGTCAATTGAGTTTATACATCAAGGAGACTTTCATTGGGAAACAGACTTTCGTATGCTATGCAGCCACGGTCTCTCGAGTCTCTGTCAAGGTGTCGCAAACGGCTGTTTTCAGAGTGCCCTAGCACATGCTTTTTCTTGTCTTTGGGGTCGCAGATGGCAAGGAACAAAAACCCCCAATTGACGGAGGCTCTACCGAAACCCGGCCCAATGAGAAGCTCCAAAGGACGGAGCCCGTAGCTCTCTTCGGAAAGTCTCCAGTGGAAAGGGGAATGAGGAGACGTGAGGAGACGTGAGGAGACATTAACAAGAACGAGCGCAATTGAAAGGGGACTGAGAGAGGAGGATGACATAAACCATGGGGCCCCCAACGTATTGGCAACAGAATTGAAGAAATATACGGCGCTCGCATGATGTTGCCGCCGCTTACGCATCTCCCAGCACTATTTCACAACGAGATGGGCTGTTTTTTCCATTCCGGTTAGTCAGTGACCTCTGGAGACGCTGCCGGTTTCCCAGCGCAAGCGAAACAGAAACGCGACATGGGTTGAAGAGATTGGGTACCCGTAATAAAGCACTGGTCACCTCCTTTAACGGCATCGTGTCTTCCCACTTTTTTTTAATTTTTTGGATTCCCCTTCCCCGTTTTGAAGCCCCTAAAAAAAATCCCTTTCCTCCAGCTTCAAATGGGTTGAGTAGACGGGGGGAAATTCCATTGTTTGACCGACAGTCTCTCCTCTTTCTCTTTTCCGTTTCCGCTTCTCTCAATTGCACTTACTCCTTCTCATCGCGCGTGCGGGGTCTTGGCATCGAGGTTTTTTGAGATTTGGGATTCGAGATTTTTTTCCTTCCAGAACCCACATGCAATGAGTAATCTCATCGTCGCCCCAGACCTTACGGTTCACGATACTATCGTTCTGCAGAACCTTATCGACGACATTGAACGCTACAACGATAAGCATCTCGCTCCCACCGACGGCGACGAGGGGTATGCCAGTCAGGAATCCTTGGGTGAGAAGTCAAAGGATGATGAACGTGAGCTAGCCTTTTCTTTTCCTTTTCTGCCCTCCCAGGTTTCACTTTTATTCTCACTTTCACTTTCACTCTCACCCTCATTCTCACTCACCTGCATGTTCCCACTCACTATATGAGCATCTCAATTGACCCGGAAATCTAGCCTGCCGCGGAGTTTCAAATCAGAGAGACGCCAAGGACATCCGCAAGCTGAAAGGTCTCAACGACGCAACAAGTCAAGACTTTGAGCCATCCGTCTTCTCATCATTCGACCTGCGCGATCTCCCCCACAAGCTCCCAGCCGTCATCTATCAAAATGTCGTCGTCCCCTACGTCGCCTGGGGGCGCAAAATCGTCCGCCACGAGACCGACGTCATCATGCTCACACACCTAATCCTCTACTTCACCCTCTCAGTACCGAGCGCCATCATGCTCTTCCGCAACTTCAACTACATCCACGGCGTCGCTCACATGCTCATGCAGTTCTGGTTCACCGGCACCTACACCCTCATGATGCACCAGCACATCCACATGAACGGCATCCTCTCAAAGAACTGGGCCGTCCTGCGCTTCTTCGACGCCGCGTTCCCCTACATCACCGACCCCCTCATGGGCCATACCTGGAACACGTACTTTTACCACCACGTGAAGCACCACCACGTCGAGGGCAACGGGCCCCACGATCTGTCGTCCACCATCCGCTACCAGCGTGACGATATCTTCCACTTCCTGCACTACGTCGGACGCTTCATCTTCCTGGTCTGGTTTGACTTGCCGCGGTACTTCTTCCGCAAGGGCCAGACCAAGAACGGCCTCAAGACGGGATTCTGGGAGCTCGGCAACTACGCCTTCCTGTACACCCTGTACTGCCTCCACAGCAAGGCAACGACCTTCGTCTTCCTCGGGCCCCTCGCGCTCATGAGATTGGGTTTGATGGTCGGCAACTGGGGCCAACACGCCTTTGTCGATGCCGACGAGCCGGATTCGGACTTCCGCTCCAGCATCACCCTGATTGATGTGCCGGTAAGCATTCGCCAAGGGGACCTCCCCTCCACAGACCCCACATTGCCAAGGATGAAGATCATTTTGACCGCTGACCACCTCATCAGAGCAACCGATACTGCTACAACGACGGCTACCACACGTCGCACCATCTCAACCCCCGCCGTCACTGGCGTGACCACCCCACGTCCTTTTTGCAGCAGAAGAAGACGTATATTCGCGAAAAGGCGCTCGTGTTCCACAATATCGACTATCTCATGGTGACGGTCAAGCTGCTTCAGAAGGACTACCTGCACCTAGCAAAGTGCCTAGTGCCGGTTGGTGAGCAGATTGGCATGACGATTGAGGAGCGGGCGACGATGCTGCGGAGACATACGAGGAAGTTTGAGGAGGATGAGATTCGCGAAAAGTTCCGGGACTATTTCAAGACGAAATAAGAGGTCTGCTCCTTGTTGTCGTCATGGCACCGGCATTTCCGACACGTGGGAGAAGTCGAAGGCCTCTAGAGGAGGAGCGTAATTCTTCCCGGTGTGGCTCTTACATGAGCATGTCAGCATTACTTCCATTTCGTTGCATACATGGCGCAAGCGAATTCTGAATAAAGCAAGAGAAAAAACTGGGATCATTAGACGATAGACAAAAACAGGCCTTGAGGGGCCGAGAATAGATTTAAGAGACACCTCAGCTCTGCTGAGGCTTTTGAGCCATCCATGCATACGCCATAACTCGATATATTGTAGCATCGCCGAGATCGTTTCGACGATACCCAGTTTGTGTGGGCTACCACGGTTCAGCCAGTTCCTTGATGGGAACGAATGATCGATGATATGATGCATTAGACAAGAAAATACCTTCTCAGGATCCTCAGAGCAAGACATCGGCAATTTCCCACAGCGGCAAAAGAAATGCTCTTAATTTCCCTAGAGACAGCTGTCTCGGGCGAGGCTCAACGGTCAATCTTTAACGATGCGGGTGGTCCCGTGCGCATTCCCACTGGACCCTGCTGAGATTGGTGACATGCGGGGATAAGGTGAAGTAGAATAAGGTAAGGTGGTGGTATTTGACATTATTGTCGTAAGACATGGGGGGGTATTACATGGTATCTCGTGTGGTATATGAACAGCATTTCCTGGCCCTTTTCATCAACGTTAGCATGAACCTATCATGAGGCACGTCCATACTAGTGAGCCAGCCATCAACAATGTCAACATGCCCCTGCTCGGGGCCCCGTTCTGTGTCGGCGATGGCGCCGCAAGGCTGGTACTATCCCCGGGACTCGACACCTTCTCCCCCGTGGACGCGACGACAACCTCCCCTGTGGGATACTGCACGTTATACACTGGCGCATCTTTCAGCTCCACCGGCATTCCGAGCGAGTGCTTGCACGTGGGCTGATTCGCCGCAGGCCAATCCAGCTCGCACTCCTCGTCGTATCCCCATGCGCAGACCGAATCCAGTGTATTGTACAGCCCAAAGTTCTTAGCCACCCAGCTGTCCGGCTGGTCGAGGCAGCTGGCGAGGAAGTTCATGCTGTTGGACGCGCTGAGCGGCAGCTTCTTGTTTTTGGTCTTGAGGAGCTCCTTGCAGTCGTCCGCCGGCAGCTCCTTGTATGTCATGGCCAGCGGCCCGCCTGCGACAGGCGCCTTCTTGGCGGATTTACCCGTGTACAGGTAGTTCCAGGCATCGTAGCTGACGTCGTAGGCGCCCTGGGACTGGTCAATTCGGAGGAGTTTCACGGTGCGCTTGCCGTCGGAGGAGCCGTCGTCGTAGGTGAGGGAGATGCAGAGGTTGGTGCAGTCTACGGAGCCGGGCCAGTAGGCGACGCGATCGGTATTGATCTTGCAGCCGAGGACGCCTACTGAGGAGGAGTAGCTATCGTGGGGCGTTGCCCAGACGGTGCCGACGGCGACGACATGGTTCGGCGAAGATATGATCAGCAAAAGGAATAGTTGCGACAGCGATGAAAGAGCGGTGCTACGCATTGTTAAAGAGAGTGGGTGGGGAGGGGTCCTAACGGACGCCCCTCTCCAAACTAACGAGTGACTTTGGTATGTAGTAATGTAGCAATAATGATTGTGGCCAGCCGCAAATGCGGCCGATATGCGACTCAAAGGAGTGAGGTCATCGATGATCTGCAGCTTGCGCCGATGGTGTTGTGGTGGTGTGGTGTGGGTTGCAAAGAAAAGAGAGAAGATGGGGGATTCGGATCGCGAACGTTGGGCGCGCGCAACCCCAAGACTCAGGTGCATCCATCCGATCCTTCCCCCGGGATTCCAGGCACGAGATGCCCATCTCATCTCGCTTAATTGGCGCTTGCGATTCGCCAAAGCACCCGATCAGACCCGCCACGTGCCCGTGATCAGCTCAAAAAAAAAGGATGAAACCTTAAATAGGGGTCCAAGGGACGAATTTGCGCTGTTCGCGGTGTGGTTACGTCAGCATCTGCCAGTTGTCTTCCATCCCTTCGTCCACCTTCTCAATAAGTCAAGACCTCTCATGATGTCAAAGGAAATGGTATCAGGGGACTACTTAATCGAGCCTCAGACTAACTCAATTCTCAAGGGCTTTGGAGTATATTGCACCTCCTTATCTTGTAGACACTTCACTCATAACTCGGACGCATCAAGCTTTGAAGACGGCACCCTCATCCCGGAATGATTACAACCCAGGGAACAAGATACGCGTGCGTTCCGCGGATAATCTATCAGTTGCTGGATTAACTCATCGGAAAATATGTTAGAGTTTCTTAGAACCTTATATTACCGGCACCATGTTATCGCATTCGCGATAGAAAGTCCTCTATGACCTCAAGTCCGATCGCAGATATCATTGCTATTGGGTAGAAAAGCCAATCATGTGGTGTGAAGCCACCCGGCTTCGCATATGAAACCACGTCTGTCATCCAGGGAGTGACTGTAGTCTTTGCGACTTTATGCAATTCCCAACGTGTAAGGCACACAAAGGGAGTGGTCTTCGCTCTTTAATCGCCTACTAGTACCTAAGGTAACTTGAGGTGAACTGAAAGCTTTCCGGTCTCTCCGTCGACGGAATTCATGATTATGGACAACTCCGGCTTGGCCGTATGACCAGAACCAGTTGTATATGTGCCAATATTGAGACCGACGTTTTGATTGTTTCAAGTGGTCCCGAATTAATTAACGACAGCATCCCACATAGAGGCCGTCAAGTAACTGGAGCACCTGCAGGGTAACTGACTCAATATCTCTAACAATCTATCAAAGAGAGTTCTTCTCGAATCTTGATAACAGAATGCGGATCTCTTAGTATACTCGTTATTTATAGCCCTGCAGGAATCCAATGAATACCTATAAATGGCGAAACTCCAGTTCTTCTCGACCACCTCCACCAGCTATGCACACACGCCATCCATCGACTGATCTCGACTTTCCTCCATAACGTTCCTACACACACGTCAAAATGCGTTTCTTCGTTCTCGTCGCGCTCGCTACCACTGCCCTTGCAGTCGCTCTGCCCGAGCCCCAGAAGTGCAACCCAAGCATCAACTGCTGCACTTACACCGAGACAGCATGCAACAACCGTGGCGACGCCTGCACAGCGACCTGCAATGTATGTCCATCGCAGGAAGAACTATCCCCTGTTCCCAGGAACTTCTGACTAACCTGTGCGCACTCTATAGGGCCAAAAGCGCAGTGGTTCCTGCAATGACTTGGGCAGCGGCTCCCTCTCGTGCGATGCTGCTTAGGATGTTGAAAATGTGGAAGAATATCATGACGGGGGGATTACAGCACGATTGCATGGCGATACAGGAGCGTTCAGCATTTGAAAGCGTTGAAATTTGATACCACCTCATCAAGTGACAGAGCATGTGGCAACAATGGAGCTTCAGGAGACAAGACACAGAGCCTCAAAGGTGGTCGCCGCAAGCTGGTAAATAGCATGCGATGATGACTAGCCATTGTCTATGGACTCAAAAGTGCTCATTCAATGAAGATTTGTTTTGAAGATGAGAATCTTGAGTAACTTGAATCCATTTACAGTCGTAAATATCAGATTTTGAGGTTCCTGTTGACTGGCTGATCGTTTGTGTGTCAAGCTCAACTGTCAAGGCCGAAGCGCATCGAGCCTACGTATAAGTTATATTTCTAGTCGTCAACAGCACTGAGTCAACGATCATCTACCTTGGACAAGATACTTGCCGAAGAACTCATTGAGCTTAGGGCCGGCAACCTCCACATTGTCATACAAGTCGGCATGGGTAAGTCCATCAACAACGAGCGGCTCCTTCGGCTCCTTGGCCTTGGCAACAGTATCCCCGCTATACCACTTCGAAGCAGCTTTGGTGCCAGTAATTGCCAAGAACGGCCTTGGACTGATCAGCTGATTCCAGGCAAAGGCGTCAAAATTGCCCATGATGTCCCAGCTTCGCGGCAAGCAAAGGTTGGGGACTCGAGGGTGAGTCGCTGTGGCCCTGCTAGTGCAGTATTAGTACGAAGCCAGGTCGCGGAAAGACTCGGGCATTTCGGTAGGGGCGGTGGCCGGGTCGAACTCATCGGGTAAAATGTGGATAATGTCAACCTTCTCTCCCGTAACGTCGCTATTGCGGTCTCTCGCAGCGGCCTCGAGCTGGGTGCGGAGGATATCAAGGTTGGACCCGTCCTTGTCGAGACCGCGGCGCGCCATTGTGCCCGAGCAAACGCCGGCAGAGATTGCGACAGCCTTGGTCTGGAGATCGGTTTGTGCTGCGAAGGAGAAGTAACCGCCTGGTGCGCAGATTCCTAGAACGCCGATTTTCTCAGAGTCGTTTTCATCGCGGCTAAAGAGGTACGTGACCGCCGACTTGATATCCTCAACCCTCTGACCGGGGTCTTCGAGCTAGCGGGGCTCTCCTTCGGATTCTCCTTGGTAGACCGCGTCAAAGGCGAGGCTATAGAAGCCGGCCTGAGAAAGGACACGAGCGTAGTGGGTAGGGGAGTGTTCTTTGACTGAGGTCCAAGGGTGGGCAATGACGACAGCTGCTCCAGAAAGAGCGGGAGAATCGATAACAGGAGTGTAGAAGTGGCCTGCAAGCTTGTAGCTGCGAGAAGTGAATGTATCCCTGGCCGGGGTGGACATTGTCGCAGAAGATGTTTTCCTATAATTAGGAGTGAGATGCTTTGCTTGAGATTTGAATGTGTGTAAAGATGAGGGTGAAGAAGGCAACGAAAGACGGTTGCTTGGGTGAGAATCAGATGCGATAAGTAGTCTTCCGTCTCCTGGCTTCATCACACTGGTGGGTAGACAAATAAGGTCATCACAAGGAAGATTCAACGAGGAAAGCTTCCTCGCCTAGTACACCAAACCCGGCCTGATCCACGGATGCATCATGCACCTGAACGAAGCAGCCATGAGTTTGGCGTACTTCCGGAGGTTAAGGCAAGTCAGATCAGCGTCCAAAGCCCTCTATCCGTTTAGGTCCGAAAACATTGCTGACGGTCGTTCTCGTTGGTCACGACCTTTTGTCCCAAGGCGGAGTCATTGATACCGAAACCGAAGCTAATTTGCGTGTCACCGATGGTAACTAAATGCAGATTTCTAGCATTTAAAGACCGTCGGCTTCTTCCACGCGGGTAAGAATGCAGATGAGTACTCTGCGATGTTGTCGAATTTGGTCCTCAAGCCACGCATCACACGTTTCCGTGTCCACTAGGCATCTAGGATAACCATGGAATAAGGAGGAGATAGTTGTAGTCGGGCAAAGGCAAGGTTCGGACTTAAGCATTGTGATCAAAAGCCATAAGCAGAGTGCAGTCCGTGGGATTGGCTCAAAGTATGAGGGCCTCGAGGTCTAGAGTATTCGAAACTTGCCTTAGTAGAAAGGTGTAAGGCGACTGGTCCATTTTTTGACTCAAAAGTCATAAGCAAGGTGCATCGGACTACACGGCTGAAACATAAGCAGAGTGCATACACATCCGGGAACTAACCGTATTTAGATGGCCGCCCTCCCTGTCGCTGACTGGAATTAAAGCTTCAGAACTTCATCTGTCTACTTATATCGCGGCCCTTTTTCGTGAAATGGAGGCAATTTCCTTGCTTAGATTCCTTGACATCTGGGCTCTTGTTAGTATACACGTAGGCAGGTCAGACCTTTTGGTCGCGACTAGGTTAATAGGTCAGTATAGGTCTATTGCGCGTGTATAGGAGGGGAAGATCGTGGGCAGAGCCCGCGGTCCCTTAGTGGGTATAGGTAGGTAGAAGGGTCCGTTTACACGGGCCTAGACTGCCTACTTACTACCCCTACTTAACTACCTAATAGGGCCCCTTTTCTACCTCGTAATTTAATATTAGTAATCTTCTATTTTTATAGTAGAAAAGGCTAGAATAGGGGCTAGGTCCCCCGCTAATAAGAACTAATAATAAAATCTATAGTTAATCCCCTATTTAGAAGTACTTAAAGCTATATATTAAAATTTTAATATAGCTTTTATTATTATTATTTATATAGAAATTTTAGTATCCCCTCTTTTTAATTACTTCCTAATCTTTTAATATATATAATTTATATACTTAAACTCCTCGGAAATTATTAAATTTAGCGTAGTTAAAAAAGAGCTTTTTATTAGTTTAACTATGCCCTAAATACGTGCGTTTCTTTTTAAGCCGAAGCCCGAGAGGTATATACGTTTACTAAACGACTTATTACTTATAGTATACTACTATTTTAATTACGTATTACCTATCCTTTTATCTTAACTATAATAATTCCTTCGCTAACGAATCGTTCGAGGGACTTATTCGGTATGCTCTTTATAAACCTGTTAATTAGGTTATTGTTATTATTAATTTAACGGATCTTATAGAGCTCGCGGCGTTTATATAATTACCTAAGTACTATAATATTTATTATAAGGCGCTTTTTTTTTATAATACCTAGTTTAACGAGGTATTTATATAGTAAGTATAAATCTATATAAATTATAATAAGGATTTTTAAAACGTTAAGTTATTTAGTAATAAGGTCTAGGGTAGTTAAGATAGTATAAGCGACGTTAACGCTTATAACTATTCCGTAGACCTTTAATATTAATACGCTCCGGGTAATCCTTTTACTCTTCGTAAAGCTATAGTAAATAATATTATTATTAATCGTAAAGCTCTCGTTAGTTTATTTTTTATTTATAAGGATAATAATATAACCTAGTTATAAGGTATAATTAGCGTTATTCGTAAATAACCTATTTATAAAAACGAAGAGTTTAGCTATAGTTAGATCTAATAGTACGAATATAAGCCCTCGGTCTAAGTAATTTATTTATTATTTAATACGATAGTTTAGTATAGTATAGTTAATAAATAATAAATTTATTTAGTATTAAGTAATAAACGACGTATTAAAAGCTATTTTTAGTTAATAAATTAATACGATATAAGTACTTTAAGCTCGTTACTTAACGAATTATTATTTAGTATCTAATACTAAGGGGTTAACTTACTTAAGCTTCTTCCCTTAGTTCTTTTATTTAAGTACTATATTAATACTTTTTAATAAAATAATCCCGCTATTAAAAATAAGCAGCTCGTTAACCGATAGTTATTACTTTAGTTTAGTTAGTAACTTAGCGCACTTAAGCTTAGTTTCTTTTTTTTAGCTAAAAATCTTATTTAATAATTTAATAATATTATCGGTTTATATATTAATAATACTAAATAATCCGCTTTTTCTTATTAAGATTAGTAAGTATAGATCGAACGTAAATATTATTATTTAGAGTATTTTTAAATAATACTTATTATATATTACTTATTAATAAGTATTAGATTTTATGAGACTATATAGTAGTTATATAATATATAAAATAGTACCCTTAGGGTATAGATAATAGATCCGAGCTAGTAATTAAATAAAAACCTTATAATAAAGAGGTTAGCTCGATTATATATATATTTAAATAATATTTTATAACTAAACGACGTAGCCTTTCCGGATTAGGGTCGGGGCTAGGGTAAGGATTAAATATTAATTAGTTTTTTAAATTATTAATAACTACGTAAAGATCTCTTTTTTTCTCTCGTTATTATACCCTTATATAACTAAATAAGACTTTTTAATAAAGTTAAGTCCTAGGTTCTTAATCTCGTTAACGAATCGAGACTTAAATATTTTTATATCCCTATGTTTAGGGCTAAGTTAGATAAATTTAATTACCCCTCTCTTTACTAGTCCTAAAAGCTCTTTATTAATAGATTTTATAAAAAGTGCTCTTAAAGTAGTAATAATACCCTTATTACGGAGCTTAGTAGCTAGCTTAAGATTTATTTCTTTTTTAAATATAAAATAGGTCGTAGTTATAAAAGTATTACTATAGCTATATTATATTAATATTCTTTTAGTCCTCTTATTTTATAATAAAGAGTCGTCGTTAATTATAATAACGATCTTATTAAGGACTTTTTTTATAATAGCGCTATTATTAGTTAGCTAGTTAACTACAGGGATTAGTAAGTGGTTAATATATTTTATAATTATAGCCGGCAGCTCGGGGTCGACCTCCTCTAAGTACTAGGGTTTAATTATAATAGCCCAGAAGCTTATTAGGCCGTGAGGTAATTCTATTACGTAAGTAGTACTATTTATTAAAATAAGCTTAAATAGGCCTTTTTATCCCTTACTTTCTTATTAGACTTTAATATTTAACTATAGTAGTAGATTAATAGTATAAGAGATATTTAGTCCGTTTTAAGTAGCTAGTACCTCGCTTACTTATTTATTAATATAAAGTCTACGGACTTCTCTTATTACTTTTTTAATTACTTTTATATATTAAGTAATATTTAGTAATAGTAGAGATTTATTAGAAATGCGCAGAAAAGTTTTAAAAATAAGGAGTATAAGAACGAGGCTATTTAGGCTAACTATATCGTTAATTACCTTAATTATAGCCTAAAGTATAGCCTTTGCGCTTATCGATAGGTACTTATTTTAAATAATATCGTATGCCTTTTTAAGTACTACGTAGTATTTCTTAACCTTACCGATACTATTATAAGCTTCGACGGGTACTTCTTTAACTTTAATAAATATAAATTTAGTAAAAGATTTAAACTCTACGGCGCTAAAGTTCTTATTAATATCTATAATAATCTAGTCCGGCGGACCGAGATAGACGTTAATTTAATATAACTAAAGAGCCTCTTATATATATTTTATAGTTATACCCGTAAGGAACCTTATTATTTAAAAAGACATAGTAATATTAACGACGTAAAGTACTAGTTAGTTAGTGCCCTTATAATTTATTAAGTATATTACGTTAATTATAACTTTATAATTAAAATTATAATTATTTCGTAGGGTGAATTTAAATTAGCTAGGGGTAGTAGCGTTAAGTTAGTATTATTAGTAGATCTTTATAAGCTTCTTAAGGGCTACGATCTTTATATTATTATTAAATTACTAAAGTAGTTTTAAGAGACGAGGAACTAAAAGGTAGCTAAAGCGCCGATATAAGCGGCGCAATTCGCCCTTTATTAAGTAGTTAATAATAGCTTTTTTATTATCGAAGAGTAGAAGCTAAGGGTGTCCCTATTTACGAATGATAAGTATTATAATATCTCTTTTAATTAGTAAGTTATTAATATTATTAAAGTATACTCTTAGTTTATTTATATCCCTTAGGTAGTATAAGAAAGGAGTATTAATTAGTAAGACGTAAAAAGTAATATTACTAAATAGGGTATTAACGACCGTAGATCTTAATAACCTTATAGGTTTATTATTACTAAATCGAATACTTACCTTACCGGCTCTAGAGGTATTAAGAGTAACTTTAAGTCGTTATTATTATAATATAAGGAGTTAAGGATAGCCCGTAATTAAAAATTCCGTAGCGTTAGTATTAAGTATAATACTTTAAAAATCCTTTAATAAGTACCTCTTATTTAATAAAAAGGAGGTCGCTAGTTCTATAAGCTTAGTTAACTCGTTAATAGAAGTAGTATTAATAAGGCTATGCTCTATTACCTAGGTAACGAGGATATTTATAAGGGTTCTATTATTAGCGGTAGTCGTAAGGTATGTTATTAAGATCTAGACTTCGTTTTCGTAGTTATCCTTATAGTTAAAGTCGAGGTTATTAAAGTATTAGATTATAATATTATTATTATTATCGTTAATAGGGGCGGTTCCCTTATAAAAAGCGAGGAACTATAAGTATAAGCTTAGTATAGATCTCTTATTTCTTTTTTTATTATTTTTATACTTCCTATATACCTAACGTCGCTCTTTTTCTAAGTACTTAGTTAACTAATAGCCGGTTTTATAATAAACGAAATACTTTTTATTAATAGTGCCGTAGCTACGTTAATTCCCTTTATTAAATCGGGTCCCTTTATTAGAGCTACTATAAGTACAGTCGGTTTAGTAAGTAGCGGGGACCTCTTTATTATAAGTACTATTTTAGAAATATTACTATTACTTACTATAGTTACGCTCTCTTTTTATAGTATTAATTAAAGTGCTAAGCTAGTAGTAAATATTAGTAAATATAAGTACCGGGTTAAGTATAGTAAGTTTATATTTTAGTATACTACTTACGTAAGAGAGGAGTTAGTTACTTATATTAAAAATAGATCCTTAAGTAGCTAGCGCTTCGTAAAGGATTATAATACGGTTAATTAGTACTTATAGAATTTATTAGTTCGACTTACTTAGGTTTTTGCGAATTATAAAGTACTAATAGAGGTTATAGAGCTTAGTAAGGTAGTTTTAATAGCTTATAAGCGGCTCGAAGTATTCCTAAGTCCTCTAGTATATTATATCAAAACTAAGCGGGTTAGAAGTATTATTAAGTTAGTTAAAATAGAAGGTTAATACCCTTCCCTTAAGTATATTTAGGAAAGTACTAGAATAGTATCGTTTATTAATTCCTACTTATTAATATAGTACTTTAAAAATCCGAAGCTTTTTATTAAAAATATCGTACTTCTCGCTATTATACTTATTCTTATTATCGTAGAGCTTAGTAAGGTTAATTAATTAGTAGGTATTAAGTATAATATCGTTTTTAGTTTTTATATTAAAGTATAGTATTTAACGGGGTAGATCTTGCTATTAGGTAATAAAAACTTTATTCTCTAGTTCTTTTTCCTCTTCTTTTTAAAGAGGCGGTAGGTCGGTTAGTTAATAGCGAGGTTAAGGTTAGAATCTTAATTACTAAGATTAAATAAGTTAGGGTTATATAGATTCCTTTACTATTTCTCTAGCTTATTAAATAAGATTATTAGTATTTACTAACTATAAGAGTAGTAAGTAAAGGAAGTAAGGATCGTAATATAATATATTAAAGTATTTAGTACGGTTATAATAAGCTACGATCTCTTTAAAAGTCTAAGTAGGGAAGTATTAAGTATTAAGGGCGCTAGCGATCTTTTTTACTATTTAATTACGATTTTTAATTATTAGATTAATATTATTATTTATAAAGAAGTCTCTTAATTTCTTAAGAATTATACTTTTTATTTTTAAGAAGTCCCCTACTTCTTAGCTTTAGAAGTCGGTTTTAAAGTCCTTTTATAGCTCCTCGCCCGTTAGGCCGTCTTAATAGTAATATTTTATTATATAGAGGATAAAAGTATTTAGCTTTTTATCGTTTATAAGGGCGGGTATAATATTAAATAAGCCCTATTAAGTTAGGTTAACGTAGTCTTACTAATAAATTAGAATTAAATATAATTTTATAATTTAAGAGTATAAGTAGGCCGGAGGTAATATTAACTAATTATTAGACCTTTTTTATTTACTATTAGGGCCGGCGGTTATTATAGTATATTTATAAAGTAAGTTATATAGTAAAAGATTATTATAAGATATAATCGTCGTATTATAATTATAATATAACGTTAGCTAAGTTAAAAAGAGTAATAGGTTAGTTATAGCGATCGTTTTAATAGCGGTGAGCGGGCTATTATTATTAATTAAAAAATTCTATTCTTTTAACGAGGTATATAAATAGAAAGTTATTAAGGTTAGTAAAAGGTTATAAAAAGGGAAAAAAGGCCTTTTATAACCATACTTTTAGTAATAAATAGAGGATTCTATTAGTTACTAATTAGCAATTCTTTTTAATACTTCTTATACCTTCTTTTACTAATTTAGTTTTAGAGCTTTTATTAAGTTAAAAAGAGGTAGATTTATTAATAATATAAAATAGATCCTTATTACTACTATTATTAAAATCTTTTCCTTTCCTTAGTATCTCGGAATACTTCGTTATTAATAAGAGATTTATTATTAACGTATTTATAATTCTAAAGGTCTTATTATTACTAAGTACTAATACGCTAGCGATTATTAAATTAATCTCTTAGTAATTAATCTCCTCTTACTTATTACTAATTTAGAATAGCGCTTAGTTATAATATATTTAAAATAAATTCCTTTGCGAGTAGTTTAATTAAAGGGAAGTTAGTAATAGTAATAAGGCTAGTAAAGATAATATTAATAATAGAGGCGAGGTTAATAATAATAATAAAGTAGTTAATCCTTTTATAATAGTAGTCTTAGTAAAAGAGATTATATATAATAAAGCGCGCTTTTAACGGCCCGTAACTAATTAATTAGTTATTAATTAGTAATAATAACAGAGAGCTAAGGTAATATAAACTGGGCTACTTATTATTAGTTAAATAGACAGAACTAAGTTAATAAGTCGGAATAGCTAGCGAAGTAGGTCGAGGCTATTTCTTTTATAATTATATCCTTACTAACCTATAGTAGAAATATATATATAATTTAACTACTAATTAGTGTTAGTATATACGTAGGTAAGTTAGACCTTTTAGTTACGACTAGGTTAATAGGTTAGTATAAGTCTATTGCGCGTGTATAGGAGGGGAAGATCGTGGGCAGAGCCCGCGGTCCCTCAGTGGGTATAGGTAGGTAGAAGGGTCCGTCTGCACGGGCCCAGACTGCCTACCTACCACCCCTACCTAACTACCTAATAGGGCCCCTTTTCTGCCTCGTAATCCAACAGCTCTTGATTCCCGGATGCTCAATTCTGTAAGAAACACCCAGACAAGTAAATTCTTTGTCATCGTCCAGGTCAGTGGAAGTGACATCGCAGCGCATGCCGGCATTATCTCTTTCCCGTGGGTAACATAGACAATTACAAAGCTAATTCCAAGGTCTCTTCGTATTCAACCACATGGATACGATCACAAACCACATGCAGCTATCATTCGATAGGTAAATTGAGGTTTTCCTGCGCCCGTGTCGTCAAGCCTCGTGTGGCTTTATATGCTGGACTGCCTTCTCTCAGGATGCCTAAATGGAGCTCCACAAATCGAGGCTATTTCGGCTTTCTATCAATTGAAAAAATGCTTCGCCTTCAGTTGATTAGCGCCAAAGAACCGCCGGTCGCTTGATACTCATACTGTGAGTTCACCATAGCGGCAACGGACTTCGGGTGGACCCAAATGCCTGTCCATGACCAAGATCTGAAATTATACATACTTATTGGACTTTCTCCGGCGCTTTTGCGTTATAAAACCTAAGGCCACGGTGAAAGCTCAGGATTCCATCACAAAAACTAAAGTAGATAAGTACTTACCTTGTCGTGTATAGAAATGCCAACCACTAAAACGTCCGTAACCAAATGCACCTTCAAGTTATTAGAGAATAACCCGAGACAATTCAAAATTAATGATAATTTCCCTGCATTCCAAGCGCGAGAGCATGGACCCTGATCTAACTGTCTTTCTCACACCGGCCGAGGTGTGTAACTTCCACAGGATAGCAACGCCATAATAAGAGCGATAGTTGGTCTTTTAGGAAAGAAAGTTCAATTTGAGCCTTCAGCCGGACGGATGTTTCTTACCACCCAAATTACTTGGCTGAGAACTGATGCCTGATCTCAATTTCTTAAATCCTCCTTCGACTTCACGCAACACGTCATATCAGTCACTTGGCCGCCATAACCCATTCGATTGACCACATGCTTACGGTTCTGGATACTCTATTACCCCTTGTGGTACGATGGCAACAGCATGGGGAAATGCTTGGGCTAATATTTTGTCATGGTTTATTCTGCTAGTATCTGGACTGGCTATAATGTTTCTAGGGCATAATAACAAACATGAACGCCCTCAAGTATTGACTTTGATCTTTCTTCAGCCAGGTGGACCGTTTTGAGCATCCTTCTAATGGTATGTGATTTTGCATGGAGGAGTTCCTCTCGAAATCGACACTTAGCTCTAAGCTAGGAGACCTGATTGAGAGGCCATCCCTGGTGTATGGATGCAGCTTCCTCCTTACCCATCGTACCGTACCTACCCTATCTTGACTTGCGTCGTAAGTTCTTTACGGTCAACAGTTGTACGAAGTCAATTCGACTAGAACCACATCCCTTATATCCTTCGGGTCACTTACAGCCCATGTTGCAGTTTTGTCAGGTACCGACGGACTACATAGCACAAAATGGGGCCAAGCGTGCAGGCTTTTCCAATGCGCACGGGTCTTCGGAGTACCTAGCCCAGAGGGAAGTAAGGGAAGTTCCAGGTTCTCCACTCCCCAGCTCTTCCGCGACGATCTTTTACCTGAGTCATTCGAACCTTTTTGGAGAAATGCAAACGATCCATCACGCTGCAGTCGCAAATGTTCCCGCAAGGGGTTTAATGGGTATATTTAGCCTTGGCGCACACTTTGGCGGATAGAGAAAATTGTGGGTTTTCAGATAGCTGCAAGCTGCAAGCGGAGCGAGCCAACATTTCAAATCGACGGGTTGGACGACGGATGAACCGTTGCTCGCACGCTTGAGCATCTTAGACTGAACACAGTCCTGAAGTTTAAAGTGTCTAGTGTATTCGTAGCCGCGGGAGCTAGGGTCAGGGCGCAAAACATGTCCGCACGTGGCGGATCATTTTGATCTTCAGTGTCAATGCACGTATGGCTAGCAGTTGTCAGGAGAATGCCTTTGTTATTGTTCCTGTCTATTGAAAAGTTGACATCTGCGGCACTAAACTTCTTCGGCAACATTTGCGAGACTCTCTGGCTCTTCGTTTGCGGCTCGGCCGTCTGATAAGGGTTCGGACATCTTAAATTAGCCCACAGGCTGTAGGACTACTTCCATAGAAAGTATCTATCAAATACGTAAGTCCTCAACAATTGCGGATACTAACTGTCTCGGCGCGAGGGATTTCATGCCCAAGCGAAGTTTTCAAGGAGTTCAAAGGAACTAGTAAGAAATTAGAGGTGACCCTATCGCTCCTGCTGGATGTGGGATCAAAAATTTCCATCTGTCGAGCAGGGAATAACTTGAATTTGCCCGAATTTCGGCTCCACATGTGTTGAGAAGCCGGCAATCTCATTCTCCCCGCAACAATATATTAACCACTTTACCTTACTCTATGGCGGTGAAAGATCCCAAACCGGGGTGGTTTCTTGCGACAATATTCCCACTGAACAAGCTTGCACGCAGAATGTGGAAGATCATGCACAACACATTTCTTCTTCCCGCCCCCTCAACGACAACACGTGTCATACCATTGCTCTTGGGCATGGCAGACACATGCTTAAGATGTCAAAGCATACGAGTCGCATCTGTATGTAAGACCATTTGCTGATTACTAGGAGTTCGGCCGAGGCTTTCGGACGTTTTCAACGTCCCGTCACGCACTAAGTTCTCAATTCGGACGGAGAAGGCTCCGCGAGCTGATTTTGACGTGCCTAGCGCTCTTTGGCCGCCTCGTGTCCGCGGCCGGCCGAGGAGCAAATATTGCCCTTTCGGGCCTATGGACACTGTGCCTCTCAGATCGTCAGCTGGTTTCTCTCGTTCCTCGCTTTCGGGAACTTCCATAACTTCAGTTGGCCAGTGAACATCTTCGAGAATGAAAGATATGTGTGCGTCCAGATGTGTGTGTGTATGCGTGTGTGTGATCAGACTCGCACTAAAGCAGCCCGCCGAGATGCTAGTGTAATCATGTATGATCCCCCCATTGCGAATATCGTTCGAGTGGATTCTGTTTTCGAGCTAAGATACTGGTGGAATATCCCGACCTATCCGCCCTCTCAACGGTTTTTGAATGTGTTGCTTGCCCGCTTCATAGATTGTATGCGCGGGTTCCACGGCTGCTTCTCAACTCGAAGAGACAAACTTCGATTCTTTCGCACATCTCTCGATCCGGAGCCCCACGCGTCTCGGGCCCATTACCGTGGTAGGATACCAAATCCGAAAGACTCGAACCTCGTGGATGGCTGGCTCCAGTGCCGGTGCAAGGATCCAGGTTGGCGATCTACATCAGCCGACCTTGTTCGGGATGGGTCCTTTTGGTGCTACTCCAACTGTCCAACAGAGATGGATGCGCACCAAATCTTGAACTTTCACCCCGCATTCCCCGATTAATACGAAAACTCACGCACTATTGGGAGCGTACAGCTTGGCTCTGCCGCCCGCGCCGTTTGTCGTGCATCAAACACCAGCTATCCAGGGCGCTTATGCTCTCGACGGGCAGCCACCATCGCGGCCAGACACACGACAGCTTCACACCCACAAGTCTAAGATCAGAGGAACATCGATGCCTGATTGGGACAGAGTTCCTGGTTCCTGGTGTCCGTCGACATTGTGTCTCACAATCACATGCGCATTCGAGAGCAAGATTCTCACGCCGTTCCGTTCGACCAGACCGCCTCCATTCAGTCTCTCTGCCCCACTTGCTCCCCTGCGCTTACTTGCCTTCGACGTTTGCGACTAAGCTTAAGAATCCCACCACTTTGTGCCGCCCGACATACCGAGGCGGGAGCGCGGGGCTTGATTGTGACTGTGCATATTCCCATGTGAATCTCGAGTCTTGTCCTACGTCAATAAGGCTGTTTCGTTTCGTTTGCTGTGCCGCAGCGGGATCACTGACATCCCCGATCAATGAGTATCTCGAACTGCCGTGGTCATTCGGCCGTCTGTTCCCGCGCAGAAGCGACCCGAATACGTCTCTACATCCCGGCAATAAGCCCCGCTACCCCATGGGGAACGTTGCATTCCCGGTTTGTTCACATCCAATATTTTTTATGCTAGGTTAGCTTGAGGAGTCTAAGTACCTTATTATCGAAGAAAGTTAATTCTTTCTAAGTTATAAATATAAGAATATAGTTTTAATAAAATAGTATAGTACCTACCTAGTACTTAAATTAAAATACTTTTTTAAGCTTATTATAAAAAAAAAATAACTATATTACTAACTACTTACTATTAAGGTTCGTAATACTATAGTTTTGACTATAATAGCTTTATTTATAATAAATAAAAAGTTTAATTATAAGTCCTTTAAAAGCCTCTCCTTAAGGGCTATAAAAGCCTCTAAGTATACTAAATTAAAATACTTATTAAAATATTAATAACTAAACTAACCCTATAATAGCGGCCTTAATAAAAAAACTAAGAAACAAACTAAAAAATAATACTAAAATCCTTATTAATATTAAGTACGATTTATAAAATATAGTAACGTAGCTATAAAGTATTAGTAATATATTTTACGCTAAGAAGACTATTATTAATACTAACGAGACGGATAGGGCCGTATTAATATAGCGCCTCGGCTTTCTCCTATAGCTCGAGAACCATGGCCTTAGATAGTATTAGAAGTCTATTAGAAAGCTTGTCGTATGATTATATTCGGTCCCTACTTCGCTGGCCACGGCTCTCTCTCGAGTGCTCTGGCACATCCACTGCTATCTCTGCGATAGTAAGACTCCCGGCGCCCACGTACGAGCGTAGGTTACTTACCTCTAGATAGTAGTACTAGCCTACTAATAAGCTGTCGAAACTGCGATTCTGGTAATCCCTTGACGAGGGAGAGGGTAGAATAGAGGAAAGGATGGGTAAGAAAAGGGTTAAGGTTGAATAGTGCGGAATTCGAGGGCAGGGTAGCGTCTACATGTACTGCGGCAATCCTCTAGTAATGCAAAACGATGGAGTTAAACAGTGTAGCTTGAGGAGTCGAGCACGAGTACGATACCCGCTCGACTAATGAGGCCCACGACTCAGTCGGCGGGGACTGAGCTACTCCTCCTCCCTTGCCCAAGCTACTGCTAAGCTCGCAAGTGCCCCCATTCGCAATTAGCTGGATGGCATGGGCCACACTCAGACTAAAAGAAAATGCCAGGGGTGCGCAATCCGATGGTGGGTGCGGCTTTGAAGTTCACCAGTCAATCCACACTAGATCGAAATTTGCCCTGGAATGTCGTTCCTGGATCTTCGTGGAGAATTGACTTAAATAGGCCGCGGGAAGCCCTCTCCACGATGGCATTCTCCTTCGAGTCGTTCGAGGCAGCTCATTCGGATCGTCTTCAGCCAAGCTCAATAGTTTGGGTCTATCCTGTGGCTCGCAGCTAGCCCCGTCCTCCCTTTGGTTATTCCCAGTCTGTTCAGCGGATCAAACCGGCAAACGTTCGTCTCTTTTCACACCATGCAGCTTCCCACTCTCGTCTCGTCTCTCTCCCTCCTGGGGGCCGCCTTGGCGGTTTCGGACCATGTCCAGACCTTGGAAGATAGGGCGGTGGCCAACGCGACGGTCGTTCTCAAGACAGCAACTGTCGTCGGAAACGTCATGAACAATGTTGAATCTTTCGGCGGCATTCCCTACGCCAAGCCGCCTACCGGACAATTGCGATTGAAGCCTCCCGTGCGCCTCACAGATAACATTGGAACCTTTGACGCCACCGGCCCGGCGGCTGCCTGCCCGCAGATGGTTTCCTCTTCTGACAGCGACAACATCCTCTTCAACCTGTTGGGAGACATTGCGAACCTTCCTTTCGTCCAGAAGGCGACTGGCCAGACTGAGGACTGCCTAACCATCACGGTGGCTCGTCCTCAGGGCACCACGGCAGATGCGAAGCTGCCCGTGCTCTACTGGATCTTTGGAGGTGGATTTGAGGTATGCCCAGCGCCATCTGAACTTTCGACCAATTCATCCAAAGTACTGACAAAGATTTGTACAGCTCGGATGGTCCTCCATGTACGATGGAACCGGCCTTGTCCAGCACGGTGTCGATATTAGCAAGCCCTTCATTTTCGTCGCCGTGAACTACCGCGTCGCCGGCTTCGGCTTCATGCCCGGCAAGGAGATCCTCGCCGACGGGTCCGCAAACCTTGGTCTCCTCGATCAGAGAATGGGCCTCGAGTGGGTTGCAGACAACATTGCGGCTTTTGGTGGCGATCCGGACAAGGTCACCATCTGGGGCGAGTCTGCCGGCGCAATCTCCGTCTTCGATCAAATGGCTCTGTACAACGGAAATAACAAGTACAACGGCAAAGCGCTCTTCCGCGGTGCCATCATGAACTCTGGCAGCATCGTCCCTACCGACCCCGTCGATTGCCCGAAAGGCCAGGCCGTGTACGATAAGGTCGTCTCAGAGGCAGGCTGCGCCGGCAAGGCCGACACGCTGGCCTGTCTGCGCGGGGTTGACTACACTACCTTCCTGAACGCCGTCACATCTGTCCCTGGAATCCTCTCCTACAACTCTCTCGCTTTGTCTTACCTGCCCCGTCCGGATGGCAAGACTCTTACTGCGAGCCCTGATGTGCTGGCTAAGAACGGCCAGTACGCAGCCGTGCCCATGATCATCGGAGATCAAGAAGATGAAGGCACTCTTTTCGGCATCTTCCAACCCAACCTGACTACCACTGATAAGCTCGTCACGTACCTCAAGAACTACTACTTCGCGACTGCCACCACGGCCCAGATAACTGCTTACGTTAATACCTACGATGATGGCGTGACAGCCGTCATCAACGGCAGCCCTCACCGCACCGGGCTTCTTAACGAGATCTTCCCCGGCTTCAAGCGCCGTTCAGCCGTCCTTGGCGACTTGGTTTTCACCCTAACTCGCCGCGTCTTCCTCACCCTTGCTAGCTCCGTACAGCCCACTGTACCTTCGTGGTCATACCTCTCGTCGTACGACTACGGTACTCCGATCCTGGGTACTTTCCACGGATCCGACTTGCTCCAGGTCTTCTACGGTATCAAGGACAACTACGCCGCGCGAAGCATCCGTACCTATTACACCAACTTTGTCTACGCCTCAGACCCTAACGTGGGCCTCAATGGAGCCTACCCAGCCTGGCCCCAGTGGTCCCAGGGCCAGAATTTGATGCAGTTCTTTGCGGACAAGGCCAGCACTCTGAAGGACGACTTCAGAAAGACGAGTTCCGACTGGATCCTGAATAACGCTGGAAGCTTGTACTTCTAGTGCAGCAAGATCGGAATGGCAGCTGCGAGTTGAAGGAGTTGAGCAAAACAGTGCAATGATTGATCATGATTGACGAAATAACTGGGGAAATCTGGCTACTACATAATGGGTTAAAATTTAATTCTTGACTGAGCGTGAAGAGATCACTTCGTTTTCGCAAATGATGCTTTACACCAATCCTGCTGAAAATTCAAGGTATCTCCGACGCCCTGGAAATAACATTACTTGGCTGGACATATCAACGTTTGTTGTTTTTCATTGATCCTGTCGCCAAGTCCGCGCCGTCGTTTCTATTGCTGTACAGCCAGGAGTATTGTCTCCCAACTAAGGTAGAGATCATACCGAGGTCCCGTGAAGTCATTGGGACTGCATCGGCCATCTTTAGCCCGAACGCCCGAACAGTGCACAATTTTCTCGTTGCTTGAACATCGATCGCCTTAAGATACTCTTAAAAGAGGCCTCTCCCTTCACGGCCTTGTTGTTTAGACGAATGAGCACTTCAGTGTTGCATGAGCTCCATATCAATTGACCACCCATTGGGCCTGGTCTGCACCTCAAGAACTTAAGATGGCACAAGAACCATTTCTGTTGAGGTGGGGGATAATGGCCACTGGAGCCATGTCCGAGTGTATGTCAACTCTAATTATCCCCTTGATGAGACGAACGAGGTCAACCCTCTCACATTAAGCGGTGTTGCTGACACATTGCAGACTTCTGCAAAGACCTCCTGACCAACCCAGCTACTCGCGGAGTGACTGACATTAAGCATGCCATCACCGCAGTCTCATCTTCGAAATACCCTCAAAAAGCGACCGAATTCCTCGCTCGCATCGATCACCACTCACCTACTGAGGTCTCCACATATGGATCATATGCAGCACTTGTTAAAGACCAGAATGTTGACATTGTTTACATCGCCACCCCGCATAGCCACCATTTCCAAAACGCAATGCTAGCGCTCCACGCAGGAAAGAGCATTCTTTGTGAAAAGGCTCTCACTGTCACTGCTGCGCAAGCGCGGCGACTGTACGAAGTTGCAAGAGAGAAGAAGCTCTTCTTCTTGGAAGGTGTCTGGACCAGGTTCTTCCCGCTCAGCGTCAAAATACGCCAGCTTGTCAGCAGCGGAGCTATCGGCCAGATTCATCGTGTTACTGCAGACTTGTCTCGAGCGAACAGCAGCAGAGATTTCGGAAGCAAAAGACTTAATTACGAAGACTCCCATCGCATGGTCAACCCTGACTTGGCCGGAGGTGTCCTACTCGGACTTGGAATCTATCCACTAACCTGGGTTTTCCAAATTCTCTACCATCTCCAACCTGAGAATGAAAAAGAGGAGCCACAGATCCTGTCAGCCGTTCAGAAATATTCTACGGGAGTCGATGAGTCGGCCACGATCATCCTCAACTTCCCAAAGCACGGAACAGTGGGTATAGCCACATCATCGCTTCGGGTTGCAACAGATCCTGGCATTTCCGGCACCCAAGCGATCCGAATCCAAGGCTCACATGGCGAAATACAAGTGGAAAATCCGGCGTACAAGCCTCAATCTTTCAAGATAATTACCATGTCGGAGACGGGAGCTGTTGAGAAGGTTTTTGAATACCCTCATCCGCAAGATAGCGAAAGGAGTTGGGGAAATGGCACATTTTGGGAAGCAGACGAAGCTGCACGTTGCATAAGGGACGGCAAATTGGAAAGCGATACTATGCCGTGGTCTGAGAGCATACTCGTCATGGAAACTATGGACAAGGTATTGAAAGACGCCGGAATATTCTATCCTGAGTTGATCGCTACAGACGAGTTTGACCCTCTTAGTCCGCTCAATACCGGTGGATGATTGAAAGTAAATAATTATAGTCATCTTTACTTAGGTTTACCCAAGTATGAAAAGGCGATCAGAAGCGATCTTGAATTCTACTTCCCCAACGGTATGCGTGAGTGTCAGAAGATTAACGAACTTGTCGTTCGGCCTCTGTCATTTTGGAGGCTTAGAGGGTAAAGCGGTCCTTCAAATCATCTGGAGATTTCATTACGAGGCCTGAGCTAGATGTATTAAGCCAATACTAGTTTTATGGCCGTGGTATTGACAGGCGGGATATCTGGCTTTGGCCCAGCCCAGATTGAACAACCCCCAAGTTCTAGCCAAATTGTCGGAGTTACAAGGCCTCGTAGTGACAGAGCCTCACTGAGAGCCCCAGGTCTTCTGCAGGTACTCCTCAATGGTGGTTGGTTTGAATTCAGGAAGCAACTTATTCCACTCATCAGTTGTTGCCCATGTGCCTCGAGCAGTCGAAATTGTCGCTCCGATAACGACTACGTTGCTGAAATACTCCTTCTGCTCCGCTGGAACACCAGGAACGTCAATTTCAGGGGCGAAGTCTGTCTTGACAATGCCTGCCTTGAGGTCCTCAAGCTTCAATCTGTCGACCTGGAAGGGTTTTCCTAAATGACGTGTTATTTATACGTAGCTAATCGAGAGAGCTGCGATGAAAACGGGTTATGGACGGACCTCTGTACCTTTCTCCCAGCTTAATGAGTTCTCCAATGGTGACTCTATCGCCGGTGATACCGCCCACAACAGGCCAATCGCCTTCGTAATCGACGGCTCGTGCAGCTACCTCCGCAATGTCTTCGATGGTAGTGATTGACATTTCGGCACTCTCAGACCCCTCGAGAATGAAGGCAGTAGCCTTCTCGAAATCTATGAAGGTAGCATAATCGATCTGGTAGTACTTGGTGGTCTGATGAGGATACCCCAAGTAGTTCATGAAAGCTCCTGGCTGGAACAAACTGTACTCAATCACCTAGGATTTGATCAGAATATGAAGCACTCAATATTTCGAACCCTCAAACTTAACCAACCTTTTTGCTCTTGTTGATGTCTTCCAAGTATTTCTTGACTTCCAGCTTGTTGGCCTACCAAGACGTGTACTCAATCACGTCAGACAGGTTGTTGTTCCTTAGGCCCGCTCTGTTAGCAACAGAAGTATTGAGGACAAATTGAGCGAACGAGGAGTAGCGATACTTACGTTGCCCACTCACTGGGAGCAAAGCGCTTCACCTCAGCCTTGATCGATGCATCGATAAGACGCTTGGCTGTCTCCGCATTCGGGTCGGTGTGAGCCACGATAAAAGAGAGAACAGTCTCAACACCGTCGAGAATCTCTACTAGCTCCTTCTCGTCTTGATAAGAAGTCTGGATGTACCTCACTCCCTGAAATTGGGGTAGAGATAAAGGGTCCTGGACTGGATTTAGAACAAAAGGACTGGCAGCTTGCGTGCACCCAAGTAGACTGAAGCATTGTTTGCTTGAAACTTCTTTTAGGGGGGGCCTATAGCTTACCTTGCGGACCAATCCAAGGATCTCATGTTTTCCGGCGGCGGCCAACTTGTCAATGACCTCAAGGGCGAGCTCTGAACGTCACTTGTTAGCCGTGACATTCACTCTCAGAGGAGTGGATTCTGTCTCTAGCGAGCAATTTGGGAAGCTTCACTGCCTGAGATGAAGTCTTAACTCACTCCCGGAAGCACCAGCAATAGCGACTCTGACCATATTGATGAGATTATAAGTTGGATAGAAGGAAGCTTATGCGTGAACAGACAGCGGACGGTTTCGTTAGGTTGTAGATGGCCTCTAAGTTCAAACTTGAGTCTCTAGAGTTCAAGGAGCCTCTTATACTTGACAAAAGTGCAGACACCAAAGTCCGTCAGCTTTGTGAGGCAGTGAAGGGACATCTCCGCTCCATAATCCGCTATCTCTTGCTCATTGACATCGTTTCCGGTCGTCGTGGTGCCATACATCGACGAAGCGGGATACGCGGGATTCACTTCAAACGGCATAGCAAGCCACTTCATTCGTTTTAGGACGTTTTCCAAAACCTCCGCCAGTGGAATTTAATTGGTGAATGACCCATTGCTGAAGGATATGCCACATCCACGCTGGAGGCTGGCGGGGTTCCGCAATTCCGCAGCCATTCAAACTCCGCCGTCAGCATCGGCTCCCTTAGCCGGCCTATCTCCACGGTGCCGGCCATATGGCTACCAATCTTCCCGCACCGCCGGATCGCACAGAATTTATTCACCGCTGATGTATACTTGAACTTCAAAGCATGCATAGTGAAGGACAACTTCCACGTAATTCATGCTGTCATGCGTTCCCGTGGCTTTTAACAACACCTTGTCCCATCAGGTACTATGCTTTTGCTCCGACCGTCAATCTAGAATATCCTGTATTCAACTTTGCATGCTATTTCGGCATCGGTGACCAAGGTATGCTCTTTTCAAAACGGCAACTACTTTCTCGGGAATACTCGCGCCAGAATCATTCCTTGAATTCATGGTCGCACAAACCTAAAGCTCCAAACATAATGGTCTTACCTACAACCAAAAAGTTCCATCCAAACTATATCGCACTCTAGGAGTTATGGCTTTGCCACTGAGCGGCAAGGCTGATATTTTGATGGTTGCTATCAATCTCCGAATCAGTCGCATGTCAGCCGCGATGAAAGCGACAAAGGTTGCATGATTCGCGTTGGAGAGTGGGATGACAAGCCTCAGCAATACCCCACCACCTTACGTGGACCTCCTTCCTTCCTTAGCTACGTGTTCAGTCATCTAATCTGTAGTCAAAAGTCCGTGTTAGCTTCAGAAACTCACCACTGGCCTTGGAATCTCCATTATCACCTCCCTGGCAGCTATCTACTCGAACCGAATTCATTCGATCTCGTTCCTGTTTACTTCAGAGGTGTGCTGTGGCACCTGCATTATTCCATCAACTGCGAGATGACTTCGGTACATCAGCCTCCAGTTTTCTCTGACAGCCGAATTTTAGAGTTAAGTGTATCAGATGGGAGTTAAATAGCAGCAATTCGGATTACCATAGAGTGATACAAGAGGTACGTAGCTATGTACCGACGTTATCCCGCAGTTGATGGGATAATGGACGTCCAAGCCATCACATTTTTCTGCTTCGGGGCATTACTAATAACTACTCCGATGTTTTCTCCGGCTTGTGCATGTACTAAATGTCCCGTTGTAAAAAGGCAAAGTAAGATGCACGTGGCGTTGGGGGGGGGGGGGAAGCACCATCATGCCGATCACCTTAATCGGGCAATATTCCGCCGTAAAGCTCTGAGTTACAGGAAAAGTCGTTTGCAGCACATCATGTTGAGGTCCACACTGACTCCATAGAGATGTACTGATAAGGCATAACAGACTCATGAGGGGTTCGAATTACCCATTACGGATAGGGAAAACCTAAGCACTCTCACGGGTGATACACTCTGGTCAACACCGATGGTCGGAAAGTAACGACCTCGGTACGATTATACATCCGTCTACTGCTGTATGGGTAAAAGTCACAACAAAAGCTTGAATTATTAACATCATGGTTCTTGGTAAGCGAAAGCCCTAGTCGACGGCGAACTTGGCTACAAGATTGCCCACATAGGAGTCGGCTTGTCAATCTGCTTACGAAAGTGAGTTTTACTCGCTGAATCCAACGTCAAATGGCGTTGACGGTCTAGGCAAGACACGTATTGCCACGATATAGAGATAGTCAGGTAAACAAAGATTGCATTGGAGATATCTCCTTTCTACCGAGTGGGGCGTCGAAAGACTAGAAGTTTGTCCTCGACCAAACCAGTTATAGAGATGCATGCGCCTGTAAGAAGTGGACTTCGGATAACGTTCGCCCTAGATACTTGAAGTATCCACGCCTACACTTCGTACGTGCACATTGTCAACATTATCGACCCGACGTCTCTCAAAGTGTGTACACCAATTTCCCGCCGCTGACCTTGCCCGACTTGGACTCCTGCAAGCCGACCAAGACTCCCTGCAGCCCGCTGCCGCCTTTGTTCAATATCACAGGGGGCGGCTTCACCTTGCCGTTCGCCAGCAGTCCACGACTCAGCTCCCAAAACATCTTGCCAAACTCCAGGTCTTGAGCATTGGCCTCATACGTCTGGAAGAAGCCAAAGGGCTCACCGAAGACGGTGTAGTACAAACTCGTCCCGATCTTGACGTGAGGGTTGGCTTGCAGCCCCTTCCCGGCTGAGATGGGCAACAGGTTAGCGATCGAGCCGCCCTTGGTCGACAGCGCCTTGGCGCAGAGGATACCAGACTCTTCGGTGCTCTGGCAATCCCATGCGAGTGTTAAGCCGTTTTGAGTATACTCCCGGATATCCTTGCTCACGGTAGGGATCCGGTAGTCGAAGACGATGTCAGCGCCGAGCGACTTGACAAAGTTAAAGTTGTGTGGCGAGGCTGTAGTGATGACGCTGAAGCCGGAAAGCTTAGCGTACTGGATGCCAAAGATGCCCATGGCGGTGCTTCCACCGTTGATCAAAATAGGCGCAGACTTTTCGGCGGGCTATGTGGGCAGTGGAAGCTTGAGCGTCTGATACAGAGCTTGACCCTAACGAATGCGTTTCTCGCATTAGCCACTGTTATCTTACAAGAGGAACATTCTTGAGCTGTACGCACGACGGTGGTAATAGCAATGCCGAGGGTAGCAGCCTGTTCATCAGAAAGGTTGTCGGGGATGAGAATCTGCAGATCACTCTTCACAACAATATACCTTGCGAAGCTGCCATCAACTTCTCTCAACGCGTTCCTTACTCCTGTCAGCACATCGTATTGAACTTTTCTCAAAAAAAGACAGAGACGCACGAGCCATTAACTGGGCCGCAAATCCGATCGCCCACCTTGAAGCCCTTGGTGACACCAGGCCCAACTTCGACCACGACGCCGGAATAGTCGCAGCCCACCCAACTACCGACACAGCCAGCGTGGTCGGCGGCTTCCACGTGCTTCCAGTCTGTAGGATTGATTGCCACAGCAGAGGTTTTGACGAGAAGGTAGTCAGCCGCTGGCAGGCCTGGGACGAGGACGTCGACCACCTGGGCATTTCCAGCGGAAACAGTCTTGACTGCTTGATTTTGCGCCATTGTGATTCGATAAGATCTGGTATTTTTGAAGTAAATTTTGACAGTGTAGCGAGAGTCCGTGGAAAGTCCGTCTTATATGAGATGCAATCGAGCTCATAGGAATTGCAGATCGAGTTGGGCAGTACCAATCGTGGATCCAGGATTCGTTCGGTCTCTTTATATCGTATGGCTTTAGGGCGGAATTCCTCCGCCGTCTCTACGTCACTTGAAGATTGCGAAAACAGAGTCATGATAGAAGGTTCGTATCGTGGCAATTGCGCGGCAAACACCCCAGGCGATGGGTGCCATTACCAAGCTGGACCATAGAACAAACTGGAATTTTGACTATCTACATAGCGTGCCTTGAAATTCGCCAGTGCACTTCTAGAGGATGCCAGCAATGAGACTATCGAGATTCCTGTGACAGTGCTTGGCATGGGGCAGGTCCACACTACCTGGGTGCGTGGCCTTGCACAAGCTCCATCAACCTCAAGTCTTTGGACTGGCTCTGACTAAGTGTGCCCATTTTTCGATTTGTACAACCGGCACTTTTCTGCAACCGTCCGACCAACAGCTCGAAAACCGCGTGAAGAGAATATCTCGACGAGAAGTTTTCCACTTGGTCGGTGACTCCGGGGATTGTACTGCCATCAATATGTAATCAAAAATTAAGCTTGGCAATAATGCCAGTTACGAGGATTTCAAGCGGCCGCTGAAGTATTAAGCGAAAGGCAATTCCATCTGAATATGGATTGCACAACGCTTACTCGTCTTTCCCAATAAACTATTTCTCAATCCTGAAGTTATCGCTTCGCTCCATGAATACAGGCACCATGAAGTCTTTCAACCTCATGGCCCTCGCGCTCTCGCGGGCACTTGCCGTTCGCGCAGTATGCTCTTCGGTCCTGCGAGTCGAGAATTTCATCAGTTCGGGCCCGTCTCTTGACATGGTCTCTTCCTTGATTATTGGCTCCGAGGCGGCTTTGCTTATCGACATGCCCCTCGCGGTTCCGCAGGCCGAGGAGCTCGCGGCCTGGGTGGTCAAGACCACCGACAAGCCCCTAGTGGCCGCCTTTACCACACATTTCCACCCCGACCACTACCTCAGCGGTTCCGCGTTCCTAGCTCACTTTCCCGAAACAAAGTATTACGCCAACTCTAAGGCTGTGGCCCTAATCAAGAATGAAGTTGAGGAAAAGGTGAAATCAGGGCAATTCCCTTTTCTACCTCCAACTTGAAGACTAGAGTCGCTAACACAGTTCCCCTCTACAGCTGAAAGTCTGGAGCGGCATCCTTGGAGCCGACGCTGTGGTCGAAAAGGCCACTGTCCCAACTCCCTATGACTTTACCTTTTTCGCCCTGCCTGGCAACGAGAACGAGCCCATCGAGCTCCTGAGTCCTCTGGTTGCCGACACCATCGACGAGACCCTCTTCTGGATACCCTCCATCAAGACCCTCATTGCCGGCGACTCTGTCTATAGTCACACCGTCCATCTCTGGCTCGCCGACTTGCTCTCCCCCGCGCTGACCTCCGCCTGGCTCTCGACCCTAGACTTCATTCAGCACCTCAAGCCGGCTGTCATCATCCCCGGTCATGCCCTATCTGTCGAGGGTTTCGGACCGTCCGTCGACGTCGAGCATTCCCGCAGATACGTGTCCTTCTTCCAGAAGGAGATCGAAGCTAAGGGTTTGGACTTCTTTACGCCCGCGGATATTGTCGGCATGCTGGACGGCGCGTTCCCCGGCCTGCTCAACGGCACGTCCCAGACCTCCAAGACGCTCGTTGACATTAGCGGAGACCAGTTCGGCCGCAACGGCACTCGTCAGGTTCACTATGTTCACCTTGCCTCATATAACAACACCGCCGAGCTTGAGGGCTGGAAGCTCTAAGGAAAATTCCAGAGACTCGCAAAAGAATATGATTTGCTTAGACCGTGAGGTGGGATTTTACGTAGTTGGGGCACGATATCACAATGTAAAATGCGCAACATTGCATGCCCAGCTTACCTTAAGGCCAAAGGATGCAGGCTACGTATGTTAGAGGAAATCAGATGTTGTTTCTTCAACTCCAGGAGCATTGTCCGGGATTTTGACTGTGACCCCTTCTGGTCATGGCCTTGAGAAGGTCAAGGAATATAATACACCAGTCATACAGTAATACATCAATTCACGCAGTGAAAGCTTTCGACATGGTGACGCTTTCAGACATTCCTTCTTACTCAAAAGCTGTTTTCCCTATTATCTTCGTACATGAAAAGCTGCGTACACAACCATTCCTGCCCAGTGCTAGGCTGGACATTCATTCCGTCGAATTTTTCACATTCTCTTGGCCTGAATATGATAAAATCCTGGCGTCCCCGTACAGGGTGCCCTAACATCCCCACGCGTGGTTAAAGCAGATGCTAGCGGCTGAGATTGAACAAGTGACCATTAGGCTCCATAGGCCTTGCCAGGTGTACGCTTAGACACCATGCCGGCACGTAGGGATCGGTATGCATAACAGCCTTGCCTTACTCAAGCTATTGGAAATGTAACTGTTCGCATGAAACCGTCAGGAAGGATCGGAGGCAGCATCTATCAGGTTAGCAGTGCTAACCGCGGCTCACTGACCAACTACTGAATTACTATTGAGAACGTCCTTGTGGACGGTATAAGTGTCATAATGGAATCTTAGATAAATATTAGCTATTAATATCCCTATTATAGGGTAGTTAGTTCGAACCGTAGTTAATAAAAAGATTAATTAAACTATATAAATATTTGCGTAATAAGTATAAAAAGGAGGTTCTAACCGTAAGTTAGGCTAGCTACGATAATTATAAATAAGGCCCTTAATTAGCCCCTATATAGTTAGTTATATACTACGGTTAAATTAGATTTTTAATCTAATACTAACTTTCTCTTTTTTTTATTAATTTAATTATTATACTTAGAAATATAATTTAACCTCGGGCCCGTTTACTAAGTCGTCTCCTTTTCTTATTTCTTTTATTTTTTTTATATAACCTATCCTTTTATTTATATAATAACTTTTTTATTATTTATAAATTACTCTAACCCCTTATTAAATACTACTTTTATAAAAGCGTTTACGAGGTTATTTTTATTATTAATCTAATAAATCTCGAGTATCTCGTACTTTTTATACGATTATTTAAGAGCTATAATATTAATTATAAGCCTTTTTTTTTTAATTTAATAAGGTATTTATATAACGAGTAAAAATTAATATAAATAATTATTAAAATCGGTAGAAAGCTAAGTTAATTAGTAATCCTCTTTAGTATTATTAAAATTATATAGGTAAGATTAACGCCGTTAACTATATTATAAACTTTTAATATAAGTATATTTCTCGTTATTTACTTACTTTTAATTAATAATTAATAAATTATAGTACTATATATAGTAAATTCGCTTTTACTTATATTTTTATTAACTAAGATAATAATATACCCTAATTATAAAATAAAGTCGTTATTATTTATAAATAACTTATTAACGAAGACGTAGAGCTTATTAATTATAAAGTTAATTAAGTAATAAACGAGGCCTTAATTAAGATTCGTTTATTATTATTTAAGCTATTTATTAAGTATTTTAATAGCTTATTTAGTTAAATTTATAGCTTATATTATTTTAATGTAATTAAAAGTTACCTCGGGCTAATAAATACTCGTAATATATACCCCTTATACGAGCTTAGTTTTATATTACTTTTTAATATTAATTATATTTAGATTAATAAAGTTAATTTTTTTATTTTACCCCTTTTAATAAAAAACGATAGGTTCCTTTTTAATAATAAGAATTTTATTATTAAATACTAGGGGGGTATTTATTATAAGGACCTTTTTGAATTTTATTACAAAGCCCGCTTTTTAAAACTCCTTATCCTTCCTTTTTATAAAATCAATATTAAATAGGCTTAATATATTATTAATTTATATTCTAACGATCTTAAATTAATTACTTTTATACTTAGAAATTAATAAATATAGGTCGTACGTAAATATAATTATTAATAATTAATTAATATAAAAATCGTAGTAAGTAGCTTATTAATAAGTACCCGATTTTGCGAGCTTATATAGTAACTTAAGTACTTTAATAATCGTACTTTTTAAGTACTTATTAGCTATTTCTTTTAGTAAATAAGCTAGGATTTTCTTTATAAGCCCTATAGCCGATTAGGTATAGGCCTAAGTAATATTACGGCTTTAAATCTCGTATCCCTTTTTTTATAATAATATTATTAATATTATTATTAACCGTTAGTTATAGCGCTATATTATAAGTAATTATATAAGTAGCGTCGCCTTTTTAACGTTACTATACCCCTAAATTATATACTTAGACTTTTTATATAGTTAGGGTATTCCTTTTTCTTTAATTTTATATACTATTTATAATTTAAATATATAAAAGTTTATATATTTCTCTAAGTTATAGAAGATAAATTAATAAACCCCTCGATTACGAAGAGTATTTATTTTAATAAGATCTAATCCCTTATATAGCTTTTTAGTAATTATAATTACGCCTTTTTTATATAGTTTAATTACTAATTTAAAATTAGATTTCTCTTTTATTATATAAAAAGTATTAATTACCTCGTTATTAATAATAAATTATTACGTTAGGACTTATTATTATAATCTTTTGTAACGTCTCGCTAGTAATATTAATACCTTTTTAATAATTTCCTTTTTCTCGTTATTTATTAATACTATTATAATAATCTTATTAAAAATAATTTCTTATACTTTTATTACGGGTTATATAATTTCCCTTAGCTCTTTTTCTTTTTATAAATTAAAAATTACCTCGCTAAGATCTATATAATATAATTTAATTATTATAATTAATACCTCAAGGGGCTAGTTATAAGCCTTTATAACTATATAAGAGCGCTCGTTAATAAAAATTAATTTATATAGCTTAGCTTATTATTAAATAGTTTCGTATTATATTTAAATATCCGGATTTAATAATATATCTAAATTAATCCCTATATTAGGCCTATTGTGTATAGTAATTACTTTATTAATTTACTTTTTTATATTTATTTTACGTAGTACTCGTATTACTTTTTTAATTACTTAGGCCCGTTAGTTTATATTTAGTAATAATAGCGAGGCTAAAGTCGTTTTTAATTATATTCTAAATACTAATAATATTAATATAAGCCCGTTAGGCCCTATAATATTATTATAATATTTAAGTACTATCTAAAAGTATTCGTTATTAATAAAATCCGGATTTTCTTTTTTAATAATTCTAAACGCCCTTTTTAACTACTAATATACCCTTTTTACTTTTTTAATACTATAGTACGCTTTAATAAGTATAACTTTTAACTATATACTATAGGCCGTCGTATTTTCCCTAAATTTTACTAATTTAAAACTAATATTAGTATCGGTTTTAATACCGTTTAATAGTCCCTAGTATATATTAATCTAGCTTTTTTATAGGGCTACTTAAACTATTTTTATTTATAAATCCTAAAGGAATTATCTTACACGTATAGCTTTAACGAGGTAATACGGGATATTCTTATAAAGAATATAAAAAGTAAATATTCATATAGAAGCAAGAATATATGAATATAGGGGAAATAAGCGTATATAAAAGAGGTTTTTGTAATAAAGAGAGTAATATAGTTAAATTACTATATGAGAAGTTACTTACTTAACGAAAGGTCTAGGTAGGTAAATATACGCCTATATATAGGCATAAAAACCTCCTACTAGAATATTCTATTACTTATTAATTATAATATAATTAATAAGCGTATACGTAAGTGAATACGTAATCGTAGTACGTAATTCCGCCTCGAGTAAATTCCAGATTATTTAGTTACCTTCCAGTACTTTCCATTGCTCACGTAAGCTTATATAAGCAGTGTTGCTTATATAATCAATACCTATAATAATCTATAGAAATCGTAGATTAATATAGTATATAGTTTGCTTACGTAATATTGATAATAAGGCGAATAATAAGGTAAACAAAGTTACCTTCGTAACAAATTACCTTATTTAAAAAAATATAGCTACGTTAATTATATATAGGACTAGCTAACTATTTGAATAGAAAATATTAACGACGATTTCTTAATTAAAGTTAAGCTTATTACGTAATTTAAATTCAAATTTGCGTAGGCTCTATGTATTTATTTAATATTAGTAATATACCTTTATTAACTATTCTAGCGCTCCTATTTCGATATTATTATTATTTAATTATTTTAAGACGTTATATAGCCTCGTAACTAATAAGTACTTAAATCTTTAATATAAGTATCTAAACTTACTTTTTATTAAATAATTAATTAACTTCGTATTATTAATAAGCTTTATGAACGTATACCCCTATTATTATTTAACTATTTCAAAATACTTATTATTAAAGATTTTATTCCTCGTATTATTAAATATAATACTTAGTTAATTTATATTTTTAAATATAAGAAAAATAGGGTATTAATAAATAAAATATAAAAAGTTATCGTTCCGAAGTACGTTTTTACTTTTATTATACTTAGGGCGATAATTTCCTTACTTAAGCTAAAGCTAATTTTTATAATACTTATTATTAATATATTAAGTATTATTAATACGATTTTTTATAAAACTTAGAATTACCCTTTTCTTTTAATTATTATAATACCCTAGTATTTAAAATAATCTCAAAAAAATATTTAAACTATACTTTTTATTTATATAAAATACTTATATAAGCTTAGTATTTAAGTAATCTAAGTAATATAAAAAGGACCCCTCTAGCTACCCTTAGATTTACTTAGTATTATATTTTTTTTTAAATATTAAAAGAAATAGCGCTTTCTTTTTAAATATTAAGAGAATAGGCTTTAGCCCTATTAAATTCGCCTTTTTAACTACCTCTATATTTGTTATTTAAAGGACCTTCCCTTACTATTTATAAATAAGAACTTACTTATTAAGAGCTTTTATTACTTTTTATTTATTTAGCTTTATATATTTTTTAAAAACTAAAGAAGTAAAAAAAAAGTAATTAACTTTACTAATTTCGTTATAATTTAATTTATTAATATAAAGGGTAAAATCTTCTTTATTTTTCAAATTTCTTATAGGGGGCGGATATTTTAAGCTATTATTTTAGCTACTTTTACTAAGTTCTATACCCCTAGATCTATTTTTATATATAATAAGGAATTAGTTAAACTAACGAGGGCTAGTTTTATTATTTATTACCCTCGACTTTTTATACTATTTATTTAATTTAGTACGCTCTTTTTTAAAATAGTTACTTAATTAATATTTATTCTTTTTATAAATATAATATTACTTTTTTTATTATTTTATTTATAAATTAAATCTTTACTTATTTAATAAATCTAAGCCTTTTTATTAATAATTACTATATTTAACCTTTTTCTTTTTTTATTATACGTTCGATTAACTTAATATTATTAATAAGGGCTATTATATATTTAGAAATAGGTTTAGTATAGTATTTTTATTTTAATATTAAAACTAGATCTTAGTTTTAAATAAAGCGTGTCGTAGTTTTTAAGTACTTAATATAGGGTTATTTCTATTTTTAATATATATTAAACTATAATATAAAAATATCTAACTTCTTACTTATTTATTCTCTTATTTAGCTAGGTTTTCATTAACTTATTAATTTAATTAATAAGCTTTTCAAAGATTTTTATTTACAATTTACCTTTTATTATCCTAGTTATAAATATAAAAAAATCGCTCATAGCTTAAATAAGAGCTCTAAGTTCTTATTATAAATCTTAAAGCGGCTTTAGATTACGTTAATAATACTAAAAAAGTCGTTTAATTAAAATTATATACTATTTTATAATAGTAATTAGAAGCTTTATTTATAAGTACGATATTAATTACCGAATAGTACTAATATTCCCTAATTTTAACTTTTTTATAATAATTATAAAATATCGTTAGGGTTTTTTATAAGACCTCGTACTTCTTTTTAGAATATAATTTCTTTTTTAAAAAGATCTTTTTAAAGTCTATAAATTACTTCGTATTTATTATTATATTTTTAGTATTTATATACGATCCCTATATTATTACGTATTATTAATAACTTTAAGTTATTTATTTCTTTTTTTATTAATTAATTAGTACTAAATTCCGTATTAATAATAATAACGAGTTATAAATTAAAATAAGTAGAATTATTAATTATTATATTTTTAATATTAGACTTTATTTTTATATATCTTTTTATATTAATAGATTGCCGTTAGTAATTATAAAAAAGAAATCTAGGTTATTTCCCTTTTTTTTAAATTCGTTAAAGTAATTATACGCTCTATTAACCTATACTTAGTTTTATAATACAAATTTCTTTTTTATAATCGTCGTTATTAATATTTTATATAGTTCTTATAATTAGAATTATATTAATAATACCCCTTATTTATAAAGGAATTTATTAACTATTTTTATAATTCTTAGGCTTATGCTTATAAACTACTCGTTTAGTTAATAACTAAGGTCGTTTACGATTTTATAAAATAAAAGTTACTACTATAGCCCCTTTTTTTTATAAACCTTAGTTAAATAGATTAATACCACGTTAATTTACTTATTATTAAGCTAATTTATAATTTTATATATTTACGTCCCTTAATAATCTAAATCAATATTTATTTATTTATAAAAAATTAGGATTCTATTTAAGATTAGGTTTTATTCTTTTTTTTTAGTTTTAACTTACTAAGCGTCGTATTTTAGTTTATACTTATATTAATAATTACTAGCGTATTTAATTTTAATAAAAATATATTTAATCTGCGCACTAGTTATAATAAATCCGTACTTTTATTACTTAATAAATTTATTAAGGTCTAAGAGATTTTTATTTCTTCTCGCTATTTTATTATTACTCTCGTTTTTATTATTTTTAATAATTACTATTACCCTTTTAAATCGCTAGTTATTATACTTATTAAGATCCTCTTTTTTACTTAATATAAAAAGGTAAGTTTTAATAATTCTTTTTTTTAATAATAGTAATAAACGTTTATATTATTATAAGAAATATAGTAATTAGTTTTGGGATTTTTATTAGTTATTAATTTTTATTATTTTATATATTTCCAGCTTTTTAAGCCTCGTATTCTTTATAATTTCTAAATAGCTTCTTTTTCAACCTATTTTTTTTAAGGCGGTATTTTATAAAAATAGTTAAATATAAATACTAAGTAGCTTATAAAAAAGCTAAATAAGTTATTAAATACGGTTAGCGAAGTTAAGCCCTCTTTTTTTAAAAATTGCGGGCTTTAAAAACTTATTAAAAATATTACTTATTACTCGTACTTAATAAGAGTAGATATTTTAGAGATTTCTTTTTATAGCTTCTTAGTACCCTATTTTATATTTTTTTAAATAATCTTTTTTATAACTTAATTATAATTAAGTAATTATTACTTTTTAATAATCCTTTTTATTACTTAGTTAATTCTTTAAAATTAATAATTACGTACTAAGAGTTTAATATAAAAAAGAGCTCCTTAGTAGCCTTTTAAAAGATTTCTTTCTTTTCCCTTTAGAACTATATTTTTTTAGCCTTTTTTTAAGCTAATTATAACTTTAATAAGAAGTTATAAAACTATTTTAAAATAGTTACTTTTTTTTTTAAATTAATTTCTAAAATCCGTAATACTCTTAACTTTATATTATTAAGATTTTTAAATCCCCTCTTTTTTTATTAAACCGTTCTCTATATTATATTCCTAAGTAATACTTAGGGGGCAGTTAAAGGGGCTATAAAAAGATCGTTTAAATTATAAATTTCGAAGTCGTATTTATAAGATCCTTATAATATTAAGCCTTTTTATATACTATAAATCTCTTAGCTTTATAATTCTTATATAGGTTCTTATTTATTACGACTTAATATATATAATTAAAACTAGGGCCCGCCCCGCAGGCTTATAGCGGCTATAATACATTATATATATAAGAGTATAAGAACATAGGGTAACTCTTATAAAATAAAAGAACTATAAATAAGTTATATATAAATAAAGAGTAGTAATTATATAATAAAATAATTATTATAATTACTCTAAGTAATTACTTATCAATATTTATTAAGCGATTACTTAACGAATAAGAGTAATTATTAATAAAAGATATATTTATGAACGGACTTATATATAATATAAACTTAAGCCGGGCTTAAGGATAGACTTTTTATAGCTTTTTTAATAATTAACTTAGTATTAAATCTTATGATCGTTTTTAACTATTTTTATTAAAAACTCTTTTTAATAAAAACTATAATTAATTATTAAAGCCTTACTTATTTTATAATTTATAAATATAGTTTTAAAAAAGCTATTTATAATTACGATACTATTTATTTAGTACTTATAACCTTAATTTTTATTAATATACTTATTATAACTAGCTAGTTATAATATTTTAATTATTCTTATTTAGTAAGTTTACTTTATAAAAGACTAACTAAATAGTACGAATATATTAATTACTAATAATAATAATACGGCGTAGTTTATTAAGGTAGTTATACTTACTATTTAATAACTATATAATATAATATTTAAATTTAAAAATAAGAATAAGTAGTTTTATACTTAGCTTATAATACCTTAACTTCCCTTAGTACTTAAAGCTAAGTATTCTAAACTAAAACTTTATAATAAGTCCCCGGATACTCTTTAAGGATTCCTTATTTAAATTAAGGCCTATTTGTATTATTATAAAACCTCTTTTATTATTAAAGCTAATAAGGTCTATTACGTAGCTTTATTTTTTTTAAAAAATACCTTTACTTAGTTCGAACTTTCTATAAAAAACTATTTTAAGAACGAACGTAATATTTAAGATAAAGATATCAAAAAGATCTTTAATAACTATAATAAGTTTAAAAAAAGACTTAAAAAAACCTTTAGTAACTTTAATAAAACATAAATTACTAAATAAAAGCTTATAACCCTTATATAAAAAGGATTAGTTAGTAAATATATATTTAAATTTAAATAAATTATTTCTAAGCTTAATTAGGGTAATAAAATACTTATAGCGGCCTTTTATTATAGCTTAAAAAAAGACGTTAAGGATAACCTCTTTTATTAAAACCGACTTAATAAACTTTATAATTATATTAATATAATAATTAAGATTAATAATTAACTCTACGAACGACGCCTCGAATATAAAAAATAAAACGCTTAGAATAACTAATTTAAGCCTAATAATAAACGTAAATATAAACTAATAACTATTATAACTAAGTATTATAGTAGATTAATAAACCTCGCGATATTACTTAATAACGTATTTAAATAGAGATCGATTATAAAATACTACTTAGCGTTAATAATATTAATTTTAAAAAGGACGACGATAAATTACGGTATAAATATATTTACTTATTTAAAAATAACTAAGTTATTTAGTTTTATAAAACTAAAGAACGTAAGAAAATTATAATAACCCCCTATATAAATAAAGATTACTCTTTATTTAACCCTAAAGACCCCTTTTATAAGGAATTATTTTAAGTAGAATACCTAGATAATAAATACCTTTAGTATCTTATATTTAAATAAAATAGTCGTTTTTATTTATGAAGACGTAATAATAAAATTATTAAGGATATTTATATAAAGGATTAACTACTTAGCTAGACGTTACTAAGTTTTAATAATAGTAATAGAGCTATATTCGGTCTAGACCCTAGCTTTTTTATAAAGTATTTTAATAGCGAATATATAAAATAAGAAGACTATAAATATAACTTATATTAGATTTATTATATTAAAAAGGCTAAGGCTTAAAGAGAGTATTAAGAGAAATATAAATAAGAAACCTATTTAAAAGAATAAATAATAAAAAACTAAGAAAGCTAATTATAAAGGAATAACGAAAAGTAAAAATAAAAAAGAAGTTTTTATATATAACTATATAATATAATAATATATACTTATAAGTTAACTTCGATATTTATAAACAAAGATTAAATATTATTATTAATAATAGTATATAAAAAACCTATATTTTACTAAGAGTAATAAATAAACTTAACTTATTATAAGTATATAAGAATAAATTATATTAATTATAAATAGTAAAAAGAGAACGAATTAATTATAACTATAAATATATTAATGAAGAAACCGTATACCTCTCGATATATATTAATAATTAATAAGAATAATTATAATATAATATTATAAAAATTAGAAATATTAACGTTATCTTAGGACTTTCGTAATTACGAAAGTATAACTTATAAATAAATTAGATTACTAATTAGATCTTCTAAAAGAATCTAGTTATTAAATAACTTAAAAAAAAAAGGGTTAAATAGATTTTTAAAAACTCTTAAAGAACGAGAATAAATATAATATATAGCTTTTATTAAAATAGTAGAAAGCTTTAAGAAGTTTATAATTAGTACTAATAATTAAGGATCGTAATAACTCTAAACTATACCTAAAGAGTACTAAATATATATAAAACTATTTATAAAACTTAAAGAAATAGGATTATTAAAATATAATAACTAAGATATAAAAATCGAACTTAAAAAAAGGATATAACCCGGGTTTTATTTAATATACTTAATAAATTAAAAAGAATAAGAGTACTTTAACGAATATATTAGTAAAAAACTTGAGAAGGGATATATTTAACTATCGAATTCTCTTATTAAATTCCTCTTATTTTTTATATTAAAAAAGGGTAAAACATTAAAACTTATTATCGATTATAAAAAACTTAACAAAATTATAAAAAAGAATTATTACCCCTTATTACTTATTACTAAGCTTAGAGATCTATTTTATAAAGCTAACTAGTTTATTATTATAAATCTTAAGGAAATATTTAATTAAATTTAAATTAAAAAAGGAAATAAGTAAAAAATAGTATTCCGAACTTATAGAGGACTCTTTAAATACTTTATTATACCCTTTAGACTTATTAATACCCCGGTAACTTTTTAAATAATAGTTAACTACGTACTCCGGGAGTATATCAATATTTTTATTATTATTTATATTAATAATATTCTTATCTTCTCTTCCGACCTTAAAATATATAAAAAGTATATTTATATAATATTTTAAAAGCTTTAAAATACTAAGCTATATACCGAACTCTCTAAATATAAGTTTTATATATAAAAAGTAAACTTCTTTAAATATACTATTATATTAAAATAAATTTATATATAAGTATTAAAAATAGAAGTAATTAAGGATTAGCTTATATTATAAAACGTTAAGGACGTATAAGGATTCTTAAAATTCGTTAATTTTTATTAATAATTCCTTAAGGACTATATTAATATAATTAAACTTTTTAATAACTTAATATAAAAGGATACCCTATTTATTTAAGATCTTAAGTATAAAAAAGTATTTATTAAAGTTAAGAATATAGTCGTTTTTAAACTAGTTATTATAATCTTAAACCCTTAAAAACCTTTTAAAATTAAACCTAATACTTTAAACTTCATTATAAGAGCAGTTTTAAGATAATAGAATAAATAAAAAAAGCTTTGTTATAATATTTTTATTTTAAAGTATTTTATAAAGTAGAATTAAATTAATAAATCTATAATAAGGAATTAATAATAATTATTAAAGTATTTTAAGAATAAAAACTATAGTTATTTAGAATTAAGTACGAAGTTATAGTTTATATAGATTATAAAAACCTCGTAAACTTTATAATAAATAAAAATCTAAATAAACGATAAGTTAAATAGAGCGAATTCCTATTTAAGTATAATTTTTAAATTATTTATTAAAAGGGTTTAGAAAATAATAAAATAAACGCTCTTAATAAAAGACTTAATTATAAAGTCGCAGTTCTTAAAGAGATATAAGTTATTTTTAAGTAAGAAAAGGATAGTAGCCTCGTATTAATTATAAAACTTTTTATAATAACTAAAAGGATTAATACTAACCTAATTAAAAAAATAACCCCTAAGCTTATTATAAAAATTTATAATATATTAGTATATAGCTACTAAAGAATTATTAAAACGTAAAAACGGATTTATTAGTACTATAATAAATCCGCTATATATATTGAAATTATAAAAGTAATTAAAAACTATATAACTTATAAAAAAAATAAAAATAGCCTATATAAGCCTTATAGCAAGCTATAACTATTATAACTACTAATAGAAATATAATAATTAATTATATAGGACTTTATTATTAAACTACTAAAGTCTAGAGAACTATTTATTAAAATATAATATAATAGTATTTTAGTTATAGTTAATTAACTTATTAAGTTCGTATACTTTATTCCCTATAAGGAATTAAATATTATTAAAAACCTATTATATATATTTATTAAGGTTATACTTTTAAACTATAGTTTATTAAAAGAAGTTATTTTTAATAAAAATAAGCTATTTATTTTAAAGTTTTAAAAATCTTTAATTTCGTAACTTAGTATAAACTATAAACTATTAATATTATTTTATTTACAAATTAATAAATAAATAGAAAAGATTAATTAGATCCTCGAGATATACCTTTGTTATTATATAAATTACGACTAGGACAATTAGGTAGTACTTTTATTAATAGCTTAGTTTATATATAATAATATAGTTAATAAAAGTATAAAAAAATCTTCGTTTTATTTTAACTACGGATTCTAGCTAATAGTATATAAAGAAGTATAATAAAGATTATAAGCTATAAAAACTATAATAAATATAAGTAAACTTAAAGAGATTTATAAATAAGCCTTACTAAACTTTAAGTTTATATAATAATATATAAAAAAGAACGTAAATAGATTAAGAATTAAAAAACTATTTTTAAAAAAGGGGGATAGTACTTATCTCTTTTATTATAATATTAAAATAAAATAACTAAGCGATAAATTAAACTATAAAAAACTTAAACTTTTTAAAATTATGAAAAAAGTCTTATTAATTAATTACGAATTAAAATTATTAAATATAATATAATACTATCCTATTTTTTATATTTTATTACTCGAACCTATATTAAAAGGTTTATATATAAAAGATTATATCATTATTAAACTAAACTAATTAGAGCACGAAGTTAAACGAATTATTAATTATAAAGTTAAGAATACAACACGGGAATTCCTAATTACATAAAAAAACTATAAATATAAAAAAAATATATAAAAACCTATTATAAAGCTCTAAAACTCTTAGAAATCCTTTTTAAAATACTAAAGTTAAAATTAAAACTAAAACTCTTAGTTATTATAATATCTTAGTTAATTACTTTAAAAGTATTATTAAATTATACTTCTTATATAGTAGTCGACTTATCCTCGTTAATAATATTAAGAAGATTAGGAATTGCTTTTCTTTTTTTAAATACTATCCTTTTTTTAAAAAAAAAAACGATCTAATTTTAATAGAGACTAATTTATTTTAGCCTACGTACGACGTAAGGCCTTTACTTATTTTTTAAAAAAAAAGCTCTTTTACCTCTTTTTTGTATTCTAACTTATTAGCTTTAAATAAAAAACAATTTATTATAAATATAATTAATATAAAAAATACTAATGAAAAAAGAAAGAAATTTATAATTATATATAATATTAGTAATCGCGTTATAGGAATAATTACGATATATATATTTATAATACCTTAATTTACCCTCTAATATTTTATATTTTTACCTTAATAAATAATAAAATAAGTAAAGTATTTTAATCTTAAATCCTCGCTCCTTAATTTTAAAAATAAGCTTTAACTAGTAATATATTAAAGATCTAGCGGATATTTTAGTATTTTTAAAAAAAACTACTTAATAAGCCCCAACTTAGGTTATAACGACTTATTTATAAGTTTATAGGGATAAGACTTTTAAAAAAGAGACCTAATATTACGATTTAATATATATAACTAAGACTAGGGCCCGCTCCGTAGGCTTATAACGGTTATAATATATTATATATATAAAAGTAGAAGAATATAAAATAACTTTTATAAAACAAAAGAACTATAAATAAGTTATATATAAATAAGAAGTAGTAATTACGTAATAAAGTAATTATTATAATTACTTTAAGTAATTACTTATTAATATTTACTAAGCGATTATTTAATAAATAAGAGTAATTATTAATAAAAATATATTTATAAATAGATTTATATATAATATAAACTTAAGCTAGGCTTAAGGATAGACTTTTTATAGCTTTTTTAGTAATTAACTTAGTATTAAATCTTACGATTATTTTTAGCTATTTTTATTAAGAACTCTTTTTAATAAAAACTATAATTAATTACTAAAGCCTTACTTATTTTATAACTTATAAATATAGTTTTAAAGAAGCTATTTATAACTATAATACTATTTACTTAGTACTTATAGCCTTAACTTTTATTAATATACTTATTACGACTAGCTAGCCGTAATATTATTATACTTATTAAGAATATTTATATTTAAAAATCCTTTTTTTTAATTATATAGTATTTTTTAATATTATATTATTAAGCTCGCCCGTTATATTAATTAATTAAATGAGTAGTTACTATATAAGTATTTTCTTTTACTAATTTAACTAATTAATTTCTAATTACGGGCCGGTTATAAAAAAGGTATTTAATAAAAAAGGTATTTAAAATAATAATAAAAGGCTAATTACTTAAGTAGTTCTATTAATTAATATAGTTTAATATAATAAACGTCGACTTCTTATAAATAATAAAGGGCTACGATTATTTAATTCCGTATAATATTTAAAAATTACTTTTTTTTTATCTATTTCTATAAGGTTAATTAATATAAATCTCTTATCTTATATAGTACTAAAAAGTCGTCTTTTTTATATAGTAAAATATTTTACTAATTTATAATAATAGAATTTAATTATTAATTAGTATTAATATCCTTATTATAAAGTAGTTAATTTGAACTATAATTAATAAAAAGATTAATTAAATTATATTAATATTTATATAGTAAGTATCAAAAGGAGGTTCTAATTATAGGTTAGGCTAGCTATAATAATCGTAAATAGGGCCTTTAATTAGCCCCTGCGTAGTTAGCTATATACCGCGGTCGAATTAGACTTCTAATCTGATATTAGCCAAGTCTCTATAGAGCTTATGGGAGACCGCTTTAACTGCAAAGTATATCGTGTATACGAAACTATAGATTCGTAGCACTAATCTCGTATACGACAATCTAGACCCCACTACTACATTGGCTTCTTTGATCAATTTAATTGGGGGTGGTGGTTAAACATCGCAGTCTTAAATAGCAAAATCAAAGACAGGCGAGTCAATATCCTTAGTGCTTACACCTTCGAGAAGAATGGCAGACAGCGTAACATCGGCTGGATAATGTGGCAACTTGGAGAACAAGGGCCGTCCCACCGGCCGGTCGGGCCCTGGTGTCTGTTGATTCTAACCCATGTGTCGTCCGGGGTGTCACGCTGGGGCTGTGATATTCCATTTGCGACCTGCCCTATGAGAACGCCTAGGACTGCGGGACAGAAACCCATTGCACGGGAGCTTTGCCACATCCGCCGCTCCCCGACTCTTTGCACACTGCACTTGAATAATCCTTGCTAAAGACCCGTCGAAGGCAAGGGCTGTTGGGCCCGGCGGGGTTCTCGCGCAGAAGCGCACCGTTGAACAACATGCGATCAATTGGACTAGGCGATGTTTGTGCAGTAGCCCGAAGGCAATGAACTAGGATGAGTTGACAGCAGTCCGTTGGGTCTGAGCCTTTAAATGATTGGAAACGACCCTCTAGTCCTGAGAAAGCTTCTCTTTCGATTGTTGTGCGTCCCGTCATTCAACCTGCCGACTCTCTCGACTTTGTGCAATGGCTATCATTCGTGGTCTGAAAGCAGCAGCTTGGATCGCCCTTGTCTTGGGCCAAGTCCAGCTTGCAATTGCTGTGCCAGCGGCTGCCAAGTTCGCCAAGAGAAACACGACGGATCTCCACAGCTCTTACGACTACGTGATTGTGGGCGGAGGCTTGAGTGGCCTTGTGGTTGCCAATAGACTCACCGAAGATCCGGATGGTAAGCGAATGACGCGTTCTTGAAATAGCGGACTGACGTGCTGCTAACCGACATCTCTAACAGTAACTGTCTTGGTTGTTGAGTATGGAGACTTCGACGTCAGCTGGGACGTAGCTATACCCTACTACGCTTCTAACCTACACCCCAACGATTTGATCCAATTCTTGTCCATCCCACAACCTGGATTGAACAATAGGACTTCTGGTGTTCAGACTGGAACAGTAGTTGGAGGTGGCTCTACTGTCAATGGCATGGCATTTGATCGCGGCTCGAAAGCCGACTACGACGCGTGGGAAGAGCTAGGCAACCCGGGATGGAATTGGGACAGCCTCTTCCACTATTTCAAAAAGGTGTGCAAAAGTCGACGGTAGAAATAGGGCTGACCTACTTGTGCTGACGTCTTTCCCCAGTCATCTACATTTACGCTTCCCGCGCCCGAGTATGTCGAGAGGTACAACTTTAGTTACGACCCGAGCACCTATGGTGATGGTCCTCTCCAAGCTGGCTTTCCCTCGTGGCAATGGCCCGACAGAGGTACGCGAAAACATGAACCCCTCCTAACATTTACAGGACTTTATTTCAAAACTAACATGAATGCTTCCTAGATCTTCAAAGAAAGGCCTGGATTGAGGACATTGACGTTCCTGTACTCGATGACCACGGTGCCGGAGGAAACAACGTTGGCCTGGCTCAGCTCCCCCAAAACCACGACCCAAAGAACGTTACTCGGTCGACCTCGAGAACAGTATACTATGAGCCTATCGCCGAAACTCGCAAGAATCTCAACCTCCTTGTGAAGCACTATGCTTCGAAGATCGAGTTCGAGGATAAGAAAGCTGTCGGCGTCAACATCATCTCACGCGAAACTAACGCCACAACATTGGTGAAGGCAAAGAAGGAAGTTGTCCTTGCCGCCGGCGGCGTTCAGACGCCGAGAGTCCTGCTCCAGAGTGGCATCGGCCCCGCTGGGCTGCTGGAGTCTCTCGACGTCGATGTAGTCGCCGACCTCCCTGGTGTGGGTAGCAACTACCAGGACCACGCATGGATGTTGATGTTGTATACGTACGGTAACCCTCCTGAGCTTGGGAGCGAGGCCATGAACGATCCGGCATTCTTCAATGCATCTGAGGCCGAGTACTTTGCCAATCGAACTGGGCCCTTCACTCACGCTCGTGGAAACAATATCATCTTCAGATCTCTCCAGGATCTTACTCCGGAATATGAAGCTCTGTCAGCGTCTGTCGAAGCCCAGAACGCGCTCGACTTCCTTCCGGAGATCTACTCAGAGCACCCCGAGCTTCTAGAGGGCTTCCTATCTCAGCGTGAAGCTCTCACCAAACTGTTCCGAAACCCAGAAGCAGGCGTGTTGGAGATCCCCTTCGGAGGCTTCTCTGGTGGCGCAATTGCTTTCCAGAAGCCTCTGTCTCGTGGTACCATCAAGATCAGCTCAACCAACCCTGACCCTGCCAACCCGCCCATCATCGACTTTGGTACCCTTCAAAATCCCGTTGATGTCGATATTGCAGTCCTCAGTGTCAAGGATTTCCGCAAAGTCTGGGATACTCCCACTTTGGCGGTTAGGGAGGCCGTTGAGATCTCTCCGGGTGTCAACGTCACATCTGACCAGGCCATCGCTGAAGCTATTAGGAACTCCCTTTTTGCCAGCTTTGCGCACCCCAGCGGAACAGCGAGTTTGCAACCTTTGGAGCATGGTGGCGTTGTGGACCCCCAACTTCGTGTCTACGGTGTTGAGAGCCTGAGGGTGGTTGATGCTAGTATCATTCCACTGATTCCAGCCTGTCATTTGCAAGCGACTATGTATGCCGTAGCTGAAAAGGCTGCGGATATTTTGAAGGAGAATTAGCTCACACAAATACATATTCGCCGAGGTATCCTATCACGCTTTTGATGCTTATGCTTGCGAGGAGCTTCCTTGTCACGAATTAGGAGATTCCACTGCTGCTTTTTGTTAACGGGATTGACAAAGTGATGATAAGTTTGATCATCGTCCTGGGGTGATCTGAACAAGCCGGACCTGCATTAGGCATAGGTCAGGAACGCCACCAATCCAAGCCGGATGATATGCCGCCTAGACCAAAGACATGTGAAAAGGATTCAAAGTCCGATGGTCCTTCCACCAATTGAGTGGGTGGTCCAAACGCGTCCAGATCCTCAGCTGTGGTCGATCACAGCCACATGGCTTTGCCTGAGAGAAACGGGCTGCATATCTTTCCGTTCGCAAGCAAGCCGAGCCACTGGCACGATGGAGCGGCCGCTCGCATTCCACAAGCCCGTTAAGCATGGGTTTCTTTCACAACTGAACCGCTGTATGTAATGTAATGGAACCAATCTCGTCATTGCCTCAATGAAAGGAAGCGAACCTCAAATGTCGCCACGCGAATGTTCCCCTGAGATTCCCATTCTTCGTACCCCGTGGCTCTTATATTCCAAACCTTCGTTCTTTCGATTTGCCTTCACTAGCCGTTGATGTTTCAGCAATCCTTAATGTTGAGTGAAGATGAGGACGTTTGGCGCACTCACTTTTCTACTGTGCATTATCACAATCGCAGCCGGAGCCATTCCTAGTATCTCCGATTATCCTCCTTGCGCAGTAAGAACGTCCGGATCCAGTCTCAGCAAGGTTGAAGCTAATAGATCTAGGTTACCTGCATCGTTGATGCCCTACCTCAGTCCCCATGTACTGGTCTGAACCAGACTTGTCTTTGCGCCGACCCGGTCTTCAACGACAATGTTGGGGCTTGTGTTAACTCTGGATGCACAGTCAAAGACGGCCTCAGTAAGCATGGGATCAAATTACTCTAGAAGTTTCAGACTCTAACAGTGATACAAGTCGTAGCAAATATGACCTGGGCAAACTGCGGCTTCCCGTTGACCGACAACACAGCGATACCCCGATTCCTCACAGGTACACTCTTCATCTTACCAGTCATCTTCATGTGTATACGGATCTTGAACAAATTTGTCAACCCATCTCCTTGGGGCGCTGATGACGTTTGCATCTTCATCGGGTTTGTAAGTCAGATGCTGGACTGTCACGTCGCTGCACTGATTCTGATGTCCAAACAGGCATGCGCGACGGCTTTGGTGCCTATTGTGTATCGATGTAAATGCACACCCTACTCACTTAACAACCACCCAAATTATAATCGACTGACATTGGTTGCAGTACTGGCTATTGGTCTTGGGAGGGACATCTGGACTCTCCAACCTTATAAAATCACCGAGTTCCTCAAGGTAATATCTGAACACTTGATATTTCGTGGGAGAGAAAAAAAACACCGAATTCCTGAGGGTCGTACGGTAGTTCTAAGACACTTAGACTAACCGTTGCTTAGATTCTTTTTAGTACCCAGATCTTCTACATCACTGGCTTGAGTACCATCAAAGCGTCCATCTTATTCTTCTACCTCCGTATTTTTCCATCTGTTCGCTTTCGCCGAGTATTATGGGCTACACAAGGTTTCAATGCTTTGTTATTATTCCTGTACCTCATTCTCACGTTCACTCAATGTCGCCCACTCAACAAATACTGGCTTGGATGGGATGGAGAACAAGCAGGCGTTTGCATGGACTTCAACAAGCTCGTCTTGACTCACGTTGGCTTCAACATTCTCTTGGATATTTGGATGCTGGCCCTGCCACTCACACAGCTTTATAAACTGAATCTCGGATTCAAGAAGAAATTAGGGGTTATCTTGATGTTTTCTGTTGGATTATTGTAAGTTCCACCGTGGGAGGAAATGTATTCAGACTGCTGATCATGTCGAATCAGCCTCACCGCAGTCAGCGCTCTCAGGATTCAAGTCTTGGTTCACTTTGCGACCGCCAATAACATCACTTGTAAGCTCCATCCTTATCATTCTTTCCATCTTCATTCCCAGGAACGATCCAAACTCATATTTGACTCTCTCAGCTGAGGCCTTGTGGGTCTATGTCTGGTCCCTTGCGGAACTTGATGTTGGTGTTTTTGTTGCCTGTATGCCTAGCGCAAGTCAACTCTGGAGATGCACCTTCTCAAAGATCAGAACGCTCTCACATAGATCTAACGAAAGGTCTGGATCAACCACTGAAATGATTCCGTCGCCAAAGAGGGCCAGTGCACCAAAGGCTCGGCACTTGTCTCTGGAGTCAACGTCGTCGATATTGAATCGGTCCCCGGTCTGACGACATTTCAGATGATTGGCTTTGCAGGAACTCAAACATCTCTTAGGGCTCAACCTTGGCACATAAGAGCAAGAAGCATTAGGTTGGTTTCAACCATTGAGCGTATATACGTATTCTATTATTGTAGTTGTACAGATTTTGTAGCTGCGGAAGAATACAAAGAGACGTTAAGTAAGCTCAAGTGTCGCCACCAGCCAAATTGATGAAAAGGTCTTTCAGCCGGTGAAGCAGCATTCTTGCTACTGCTTGAGACGGGTTTCCAAAGCCACCTCGGCTCATACGCTAGGTATCGCGCTGCAGGACGATAAATGCTAGGCTGCTTCAGGCGCTTTCTTCGTCATTGGATCGCTTTTTATTCAGATCCTGGTCCACGACATCATTCAACACGGCCAAGCCATCCCTCTCGGCACCAATTCGAGCTCTTTTCAGACGCCGAGTATCGGACTCCGTCTTCCTCGTAGCCCACCAGGTAATCAGCGTAACAATAGCACAGCACCCAACTAGAGCCATTGCTACTGCGAAACTTATCTAATAACGCGGCGCATACTTTGACCTAAAGATCTAAGGCCCAATAGCACCTCCGATTTAACCGTAGCTATTATCGGATTAGAAGTCTAATTCGACCGCGGCATACAGCCGACTGCGCAGGGGCCAATTAGGGGCCCTATTTACGATTATTATAGCTAGCCTAACCTACGGTTAGAACCTCCTTTTTATACTTACTACGTAAATATTTATATAGTTTAATTAATCTCTTCGTTAACTACGGTTCGAATTAACTATTTTATAATAAGGATACTCATACTAATTAGTAATTAAATTCTATTATTATAGATCGGTAAGGTATCTTGCTATATAAAAAAGACGACTTCTTAATACTATATAAAATAAGAGATTTATATTAATTAACTTTATAAAAATAGATAAAAAAGGAGGCGATTCTCGAATACTATACGGAATTAAGTAATCGTAGCCCTTTACTACTTACGAAAGGTCGACGTTTATTATATTAAATTACGTTAACTAATGGAACTATTTAAATAACTAGCCTTTTATTGTTACCCCGAGTAGCTTTTTTATTAAATAACCTTTCCATAGCTAGCCTATAATTAGAAATTAACTAATTAAATTAGTAAAAGAAAATATTTACGTAACAACTACCTACTTAATTAATTAATATAACGAACGAGCTTAATAATATAATATAAAAAAGTACCGCGCGATTAAAAAAGGGGATTTCTAAATATAAATATTTTTATTTAGTAGCGAAAGTAACCTTATAGGAGTTATTAAGCTAAGAGATTTATAATATATAAAAAAGTTTATTATTATGAGGATCTTATAAGTACGACTTTAAGCCCGCAATTTAAATAACCTCTTCGTAGCTCCCTTAACTACTCCCTAAGTATTACTTAAGAATATAATATAGGGAACGGTTTAATAAAGGAGGAGGGGATTTAAAAGTCTTAATAATATTAAGTTAAAAATATTACGGATCTCGGAGATTAACTTAAAAAAAAGGTAGCTACCCTAAAGTAGTCTTACGACTTTTTATTAAAATTATTATTAGCTTAAAAAAGGGCTAAAAGGACGAGGATTTAAAAAGAAAAAAAAAAGAATTTTTTAAAGGGCCGCTAAAGGGTTTTTTTTTATATTAGCTCCTAGCGCGAAATTATTAATTTTAAGAAATTAACTAAATAATAAAAGGGATTACTAATAAATAATAATTACTTAACCGTAATTAAGTTATAAAAAAAACTACTTAAAAAATATAAAATAGGGTACTAAGAGGCTATAAAAGATAAGATTTTTAAAGTATTTAACCCTATTACGTACGAGCGATAAGTAGGTATTTTTAATAAGTCTTTAAAATATACGATTTTATAAAAAAGAGGGCTTAACTTCGTTAACTATACTTAACGGCTTATATAGTTCTTAATAACTTATATAGCTTTTTTATAAGCCGCTTAGTATTTATTTTTAACTATTCTTATAAAATACTACCCTAAAGGAGGTAAGTTAAGAAAAGAAGCTATTTAGAAATTATAAAGAGTACGAGGCTTAGGAAGCTAAAAATATATAAAATAATAAAAATTAATAATTAATAAAGATCCCGAGACTAATTATTATATCTTCTTATAATAATATAAACGTCTATTATTACTATTATAAAAAAAAACTACTAAAACCTACCTTTTTATATTAAATAAAAAAGAGGATCTTAGTAAATATAATAATTAGTAATTTAGAAGGGTAATAATAATTATTAAAAATAGTAAAAACGAGAGTAGTAGCGAGATAGTAAGAGGAAGTAGGAATCTCTTAGACCTTAATAAATTCGTTAAGTAGTAAAAGTACGGATTTATTATAATTAGTGCGCAGATTAAATATATCCTTATTAAAATTAAATACGTTAATAATTACTAATATAGGTATAAGCTAGAGTACGACCCTTAGTAAGTTAGGGTAAAGAAGAAAAGGACGAAACCCGATTTTAAATAAAATCTTAATCCCTTATAAATAGGTAAATATTAACCCGGATTATTAGGGGACGTAAATATATAAAATCGCAAATTAGCCTAATAGTGAGTAAATTAACGCAGTATTAATCTATTTAACTAAGGTTTATAAAAAAAAGGGGCTATAGGAATAACCCCTTTTTTACGAGATTATAAACGACCTTAGTTACTAACTAAATAAATAGTTCGCGAGCGTAAGCTTAGGAATTATAAAAGTAATTAATAAATTCTTTTATAAGCGAGGGGTATTACTAACGTAATTATAATTACGAGAGCTATATAAAATACTAATAATAATAATTATAAAGGAGGAATTCGTACTATAGAACTAGGTATAAGTTAATAAAGCGTATAATCGTTTTAACGAATTTAAAAAAAAGGTAAACGACTTAGATTTCCTCTCTATAATTACTAATAAAAGTTTATTATTATAAAAGGATATACTGGGGCAAAATATAGTACTAGAAGTATAATAATCGATAATTTTACTTATTTTAATTTATAACTTATTACTATTACTAATACGAAATTCAGTACTAATTAGCTAATAAGAAAGGAGGTAGACGACCCGAAGTTACTAATAGTACGTAGCGACGTAGGGATTATATATAAATACTAAAAGTCTAGTAATAAATACGAGGTAATTTATAAACTTTAAAAAGATCTTCTTAAAAAAGAAATTATACTCTAGGGGGAAGTATAAGGTCTTATAAAAAACCCTAACGATATTTTATAATTATTATAAAAAAGTCGGAATTAAGAAATACTAATACTATTTAGTAATTAATAACGTATTTATAGGCAAAGCCTTTAATTATTATTACGAAGCGGTGCGTAATCTTAATTAAAACGACTTTTTTAATATAATTAACGTAATTTAAAGCCGCTTTAAAACTTATAATAAGAACCTAGAGCTCCTATTTAAGCTATAAGCGATTTCTTTTATATTCATAACTAGGATAATAGAGGGTAAATTATAAATAGAGATCCTTAAAGAGCTTATCGATCGAATTAATAAGCTAGTAAAAACCTAGCTAAATAAGGGGATAAATAAGCGGAAAGTTAGATATTTTTATACCGTAGTTTAGCGTATATTAAAAGTAAAAATAACCCTATACTAGTTATCTAAAAACTACGAGACGCTCTACTCGAGGCTAAGATTTAGTTTTAATATTAAAATAAAAATACTACGCTAAACCTATTTCTAAGCGTACGACGGCCCTTATTAATAATATTAAGTTAATTAAATATATAATAAAAAAAGAAAAGAGGCTAAATATAATACTTACTAATAAAGAGGCCTAGATTTATTAAATAAGTAGAGATTTAACTTATAAGTAGGGTAATAAAAGAGGTAATACTATATTTATAAAAAGGATAGATATTAGTTAAGTAACTATTCTAAAGAAGAGCGTACTAAATTATATAAATAGTATAAAAAGTTAAGGGTAATAGATAGTAAAACTAGCCCTCGTTAGTTTAATTAATTCTTTATTATATATAAGGGTAGATCTAGGGGTATAGAACTTAATAACGGTAGCTAAAGTAGCGGCCTAAAGTATATACCCCCTATAAGAGATTTAAAAAATAAAAAAGATCTTACCCCCTATACTAACGAATTAAATTATAACGAAATTAATAATATTAATTACTCTTTTTTTGCCCCGTTAGCCTCTAGAGGATATATAAAGCTAAATAAATAAAGGGTAATAGAAGCTCTTAATAAGTAGGCTTTTATTTATAAATAATAAGGGAAGGTCCTTTAAATAACGGATATAAAGGCGGCTAAAAGGGTAAATCTAATAGGGCCGAAGCTTATTATTTTAATAATTAAGGAGAAGATGCTATCTCTCTTAATATTTAAAAAAAAAGGAATATAGTATTAAGTAAATCTAGGGGTAGCTAGAGGGGTCCTTTTTATATTACTTAGATCCCTTAAATACTAAGCTTATATAAGTATTCTACGCGAGCGAAAAGTACGGCTTAAATAATTTCTATAAAATTATCTTAAATACTAAGGTATTATAATAATTAATTAGAAGAAAAGGGTAATTCTAAGCGCTATAAAAGATCGTACTAATAATACTTAATATATTAATAGCGGGTATTACGAGGATTAGTTTCGGCCTAAGTAAGGAAATCGTCGCCCTAAGTATAATAAAAATAAAAACGTACTTTAGAATAATAACTTTTTATATTTTACCTATTAATACCCTATTTCTCTTATATTTGAAAAACATAGATCGATTAGGTATTATATTTAATAATACGAAGAATAGAATCTCTAGTAGTAAGTATTTTGAAATAATTGAACGACGATGGGGGTATATATTTATAAAGCTTATTAATAATACGAAGTTAATTAATTACTTAATAGAAAGTAAGCTTAGAAAACTATACTAAAGATTCGGGTACTCGTTAGTTACGAGGCTATATAACTTCTTAAAATAATTAAGTAATAATAATATTAAAATAGGAGCGCTAGAGTAGTTAACGAAAGTATACTACTAATACTAAATAAATACGCAGAGCCTACGCAAATTTAAATTTAAATTGCGTAATAAGCTTAATTTTAACTAGGAAATCGTTATTAATATTTTCTACTTAAATAGTTAGCTAGTACTATATATAATTAACGTAGCTATATCTTTCTAAGTAGGGCAATTCCTCTAGGATTTATAAATAAAAATAGTATAAGTAGCCCTACGAAAAAGCTAGATCGATATATACTAAAGACCGCTAAATAGTATTAAAACCGACGCTAGTACTAGCTTTAAGTTAGTAAAATTTAGGGATAATACGACGGCTTATAGTATATAGCTAAAAGTTATACCCGTTAAAGCGTACTATAGTATTAAAAAAGTAGAGAGGGTATATTAGTAATTAAAAAGGGCGTTTAGAATTATTAAAAAAGAAAATCCGGATTCTACTAACGACGAATGCCTCTAAATAGTACTTAAATATTATAATAATACTATAGGGCCTAACGGACTTATACTAACGCTATCAATATTTAAAGTATATTTAAAAACGACCTTAGCTTTACTACTATTACTAAGTATAAGCTAACGAGCCCGAGTAATTAAAAGAGTAATACGGGTATTACGCAAAGTAAGTATAAAAAAGTAAGTTAATAAGGTAATTATTATATATAATAGGCCCGATATAGGAGATAATCTAAATATACTACTAAATTCGGATATATAAATATAGCGCGAAATTACTTAATAATAGGCTAGGCTATATAAGTTAATTTTTATTAACGAGCGCTCTTATATAGTTATAAAAGATCGTAACTAGCTACTCAAAGTATTAATTATAGTAGTTAGACCGTATTATATAGATCTTAACGAGGTGATTTTTAACTTATAAAAAAAAAAGAGCTAAGGGAAACTATATAACCCGTAGTAGAGGTATAAGAAATTATTTTTAATAAAATTATCGTAGTAATATTAATAAACGATAAGGAAGAGGAAATTACTAAAAGGGTACTAATATTACTAACAAGACGTTATAGAAGACTATAATAATAAGCCTTAACGTAGTAATTTATTATTAGTAACGAGGTAATTAATACTTTTTATATAATAAAAGAGAAAGCCGATTTCGAGCTAGCGGTTAAATTACGTAAAAAAAGCGTAATTATAACTATTAAAAAGCTATATAAGGGATTAAATCTTATCGAAATAAATACTCTTTGCGATCGAGGGGTTTATTAATTTATCTTATACGACTTAGAAAAATATATAAACCTCTATATATTTAAATTATAAATAGTTCGTAAGATTAAAGGGAAAGGAATACCCTAGCTATATAAGAAGTCTAGATACGTAATTTAAGGGTACGGCGACGTTAAAAAGGCGACGCTACTTATATAATTACTTATTATATAGCGCTATAGCTAACAATTAATAATAGTACTAATAGTATTACTACGGAAAAAGGGATATAAGATTTAGAGCCGTAATATTACCTAGGCCTATACTTAATTAGCTATAGGGCTTATAAAGAAAATCCTAGCCTATTTACTAAAGGAAATAGCTAGTAAGTACTTAGAAAGTACGATTATTAAAGTGCTTAAGCTATCATATAGGCTCGTAAAATCGGGTACTTATTAATAAGCTACTTATTACGATTTTTATATTAATTAACTATTAATAGTTACTTTTATATACGACCCGTGCTTATTAGTTATAGAGTACGAAGGTAATTAATTTAAGATCGTTAGAATATAGATTAATAATATATTAGGCTTATTTAATATTAACTTTATAAAAAAGGAGGATAAGGAGCTCTAAAAAGCGGGCTTCGTAGCGAAGCTAAAAAAGGTCTTTATAATAAATACCCCCCTAGTATTTAATAACAGGAATTTTATAATTAAAGGGGAAACCGTCGTTTTCTAATAAAAGGGGTAAAATAAGAAGATTAACCTTATTAATCTAAATATAACTAACGTTAAGAAATAGTATAAAGCTAAGCTTACGTAAGGGGTATATATTATAAGTATTTATTAGCTTAAGGTAATTTTTAACTACGCTAGGGTAGTATAAGCTATAGATCTAACTAAACGAGACGTCGAAGTACTTAATAAGCGGCTTAAGTAGTAGTAAATAAATCTTAATCGAGGTCTCGTTTATTACCCAATTGACCTTATAATTAGTAAGCTTTATGTTTTTATTAATAAGTTATTTATAAATAATAACGACCTTATTTTATAATTAGGGTATATTATTATCCTAGTTAATAAGAGTATAAGTAAGAGCGAATTTATTATATATAGTAATATAATTTACTACTCGTTAACTAAAAGTAAGTAGGTAATAAGAAGTATATTAGTATTAGAGGTATATAATATAATTAACGGCGTTAACCTCTTTTATATAATTTTAATAACGCTAAGGAAGATTACTAATCGAATTAGCCTTTTACTTATTTTAATAGTTATTTATACCGATTCCTACTCGCTATATAAATACCTTATTAAATTAGGAATAATAAAGGAAAAGAGGCTTATAATCGATATTATAGCCCTTAAGTAATTATATAAAAAGCGCGAGATACTTAAAATCCGTTAGATTAATAATAAAGATAACCTCGTAAACGCTTTTATAAAAGTAATACTAAATAAGGGATTAGAATAATTCGTAAGTAATAGAAAAGCTATTATATAAATAGAGGGATAGGTTATATAAAAAGAGTAGAAAAAAGGGGGAAAGGGAGACGACTTAGTAAACGGGCCCGAGGTCGAATTATATCTCTAACTATAGTAATTAAATTAATAAAAAAAAGAGAAAGTTAGTATTAGATTAGAAATTTAATTCGACCGTAGTATATAGCTAATTGCGCAGGGGCTAATTAGGGGCCCTATTTACGATTATTATAGCTAGCTTAACCTACGGTTAGAACCTCCTTTTTACACCTATTACGCAGATATTTATATAGTTTAATTAATCTCTTCGTTAACTACGGTTCGAACTAACTACCCTGTAATAGGGATACTAACAGCTGTTGATAAACCCGATGCTGAAGGCCGAACCTGTAGCTCGTGAAGTGGTCTGGACGCGCCAAGGCCACATGAGAGGGAAGAAGGCGGACGTAAAAGCGTTGCCGACGAGCGTTGCGGCATAGACGGCGCCATTGGACGGGTAGGCGACCAACACTCCGTAACACGCGATCACGACAGCGAAAACGCCCAAGGGGTAGAGTGGCCGCGGCACGGTTCCTTTGTCAGCAAAAAATCCCGTTACTCCGATGACAAAGATGGACAAGAGCGAGATTGGCAAGTTGAGTAACTGAGCTCGGGCTATGGTTGTAAACCCAAGATTGGCAATGACCGTTGGCTGATAGAAACGGACACCAGATGTACCGACAGTAAATGTGGCCCAAATGAGAGTGAAGAGCCAAAGACGTCGATCTTTCAGAGAGTCCACAATTTCGCTGAAATTGAAGTTCATCTCTTCAGCTCTTGGGGCATTGGGTGGAAGCCGTGCTTGGATAAAGGCTTTCTCCTTTTCAGTCAGCCACTTCGCAGTAGGAGGGACTAGCACAAGACATTGTTAGAATCATAACAATCGGTAGCAGGTTCAAAGGAGCTCGAACTGACAGTCAGGCAGGAGAAAATAAACCGCAGTCCCTAAAACGAGAGTAATGAGCCCTTCCACGAGGAATAGCCTATGCGATTCCGCTGTCAGCTTTCAGGAAGCTCATTTTCAGTGATGTCTTACCACTGCCACCCTGACAACCCTCTTGATCCGGAGACAGTATCGAAGGCAAACGCGAGAATACCGCTGAAGATTCCGGAGAGATTACCGAGGACATCTTCCTCGTTTGTTAAAAATTTCGCCCGGCGATGAGAATCGACTAAGGGGTTACTCACAAAAGTAAAGCAGCCGAATCGACATCTCGTCCGGTCTGTACCTGCCGAGGAGTTATTCAATCAATTGACTGGTAAAGCTGCTAGGCAAAGCTTACCAATAGGTCATCTGAAGTATGACTCCAGGAAACATTCCTGCTTCGAACTATGCATTGTTAGAAATGTCGGTAGCTTTGATGAGATCCCACAAAAAGACTGGACTTACTGCACCGAGCAGAAATCGGGTAGCGTAGATACCGCCTTTGTTGGTGACAGGAACGTGGCAGAGAAGCGCAATGCCCCAGGAGATCATTATTCTCGATTGCCAAGCACTCGGTCTGAGTCGCTTTAACAAAAGATTTGAAGGCGCTTCCAGAACAATGTAGGGTACCTGGACCAATTAGCTGCAAGCTCGGTAACTCAGGGGCGGCTCGAACGTACGTAGTATAACACCGTCAAAAGGTTGTATTCGTCAGAAGTCATATTGAGCTGCGTCATGATGTTCCTTGGTGTTCCTTTGTTCATGATTCTCGCATTCGAAATATTGTCAGAGTCGATGTTCTTCATCAGGAAGAGCAGAGAGCATATTGTCATTATCCTCAGGTCGACACGTCGCATGAGCTTCTTCTCCTCATCAGCTGTGAGCAGAGACCTGGCTCTCATTCTCTCGGCATCAAAGCCAGAAACATCTCCGCTGATCGATTCGTCGATTTGCTCCCCACGTCGAGCAAACGTCAAGCCGTCTTTGCTGGCTCCACCGCCGCCAGACAAGGAGTTCGTTCTGGTTGAGATATCCTTCGTGTCGGCCATTATGAAATGGTGTAGAAATTTGACCTCTTGGTTGGCCATCCAAGGTTCCGAGTCTCGAAACGCAGAGGCATTGCGTCGTTTTGTGAAGCTTGCTGAATATTACTTATTGAGGGCTGGGGTCAAACGATTCACTAGTCGCCAAGAACTTCACAACAAACAAGACTGAAAAGTCTGACGCAAATAAGCCGAGCCTGCATTCATCTACCGATCATGTCATCTTTCCCGAAATCGCGAGCAATGAAGATAACGGGGGTGTCGTGCACCATTACTGGCCACATGTAGACATATGCATGGATTGTCTCAAGTGTGCCAAGAGGAGACAAGTAGCATCATTTGAGCCCGGGAGAGCCTTCCGCGATAAGTCTTTGCTTCTTGATCTCTTCCTGAGAATCCTTTCGTGGGGGGCTTTGACGGGCTGCTGGAGTATCTATTATGATCATTGGGCAATTCACTGATGACAGTGCTGTTCAACTAAGTAAGCGGACGAAGTCCGTCGAAGATCCTTGCATTCGCAATCATACCCCGCGATGGCGAGATACGGGCATCTCACGCTAACAACATCAGAGAGGCCGAGTGCGGAGATGCGTCGTTCGTGGCACATAAGATAATGAATGTTTCGGTGTCGTGTGGAGTCGCGAACTTATGAAAGTCTAGATGGTGGACTCTGCATCCACGTCAGTAGCATCAACAACTGCTCAAAAGTTCAGCTTCGACTCCAGCAATGGCTGCAACGGTGCAAACAAACCCAGTGCGTCACAATTATGAGAGTTCCACTCTTCCCGTATACCACCAGGTCCCAGAGACCAAGTACGAACGTGAGCATACGAGGAGTCAATATTTGCTATCAAATATGAAGCTTATTGGAAAATTTCCGCAGTTGAGTGGGCAGACTTAGTCACACTTGATCTTTCAAAGTTTGACCAGCCGGGTGGCAAAGAAGCTCTCGCAAAACAGCTCTTTGATGCCATTCAAACCATTGGATTCTTCTACATTGTCAATTTTGGTTTGAGTCAAGGAGATGTCGACCGCCAATTCGCGATAGGAAAGTCTTTCTTCGAACTACCCACCGAAGAAAAGCTCAAGTATCGTGCCGACCTAGAAAACGGCGGTTATAATGGGTACAAACCGCTTGGTCTAAGAGTGAGTGTTCGAATCGTTGTTATGGAAATGGTTCTCGTCATCTTCCTCATGCTGAATCTCGTGATCCAGGAAATCCGGCCCGGAGTCTTTGACAACACCGAGATCTTCAACATCCCAAAGTTCATCCCTGCCTACGAGCGCCCACAACCCGATGTGATCGAACAAAACAGAGCAGAAATTGAACATTTCGCACGTCATATTCACAACGAGATTGTGAACCGGCTACTTACGCTGTTTGCAATCATACTGGAGCTACCCGAAGACCACTTCGCTGCCCGCCATCGTTATGATGAGGCATTGTCGGACTGTCACTTGAGATACATGAAGTACCACGCGCGAGATGTGAAGACCAACGAAAGACTGGAAAACGTTTGGGTCAAAGGCCACACTGACTTTGGGAGTCTTACTTTGCTGTTCAGGCAGCCTGTTGCAGCTCTCCAGGTGCGAGGTAAAGATGGCAACTGGAAGTGGTATGTTAATATCTCGCATATTTCTTGTGGTAACCATATTAATACCAAATAGGGTCAAACCATACAACGGTAGCATCACTGTGAACGTGGCCGACGCGCTAGAGTTTCTGAGTAATGGGTTCCTGAAAAGCAGCATTCATCGCGTCGTCGCCCCACCCCCAGACCAGGCGGGGATCGATCGTCTAGGTGTACTGTACTTCGTACGGCCTGAAGATAGTCTCGAGCTGAGACCGGTTCAAAGCAAGGTTCTCCAAAGGCTGGGCTACAATTCTAATGAGAATGCGGCTGTGGCTGGAATCACAGCTGGTGAATGGGTGAAGGCTCGCGTCAGGGCGGGCGTAAATCGTAGCCAAGCAAGAAGCGAGGTCTCCGAACAGGAAATTGTGAAAGGGGTGAAGGCCAAGTATTACGACTGAAGGTACATGGAGGTGAATGAAGAGTTGTTGGACATGGGAAAAAGGAGTATCGAACTTGATATGGACATTGTGGTTTGGTGCTTAACGTGAACCGTCCTCAACCATCATTGACATACGTCTCAAACACATCCGCGTAAAATCTCCTCCCAACATCCCTGTGACTCCTGACCTTCGTCCTCAACTGGCTCTCCCCCCAAGTCTCATATTTCCCCTTCAAAAACGCCGAATCAATCTCCCTCCCCTCCTCAGACTCCGACACCAACCCCCTAATCCCAGGCCTCGCAAAATGCTCCCTCAGAGACCCCACCGCCTCCTCCTTGGTAAGATCCCTCCTCACCCCCTGGAAAAACGGGACGCTGAACCTCTCAAGATGCCCAGACAGCACGCGGTGAGTGGTAGCCTTGCACACCCCGTTCGTCACCACCTCAAACGCCTGGCCGATATTGACAACAAAGGAGCCCGGGAGTACTGGTACGTCGATCCATTCGCCCGTCTTGTTGAGAGCTTGTAAGCTCTTAATATGCGGCGGCGAGGCTTGCAGGAGGAAGGTCCACCACCCGGACGAGTCCTTGTGTGGACCCACGCCTTGGCCGCCTGCTTCGTTTTCCGGGAGGCCGGGGTAGTGAACTAGTTTCAGGCGGTGTTGGTCCGAGAGATAGGAGAGGAAAGTCTCTGGCGGGAGAGAGAGTGCTTTGGCTACCAAGATGAGGAAGCGGTTTCCCAAATCGGTCATTTCCGATATGTACGATTCAACAATAGGACGCAGCACTGAGTATGAAGACGGCCACTGCGACTGATAGATCAGAAGAATAGCCCAAGAGATGGGGCAGGAAAGACAGCCATGAAATATATATTCTCACCTGATTCGGCCCACGAAGCCGTTCTCTCAGCGGCAGACCCTCCTCCAGCCCGCTCGGTAATTCCGTAGCAAACTCGACCTGTTCCCTCCGATCGCTCTTCCCCGCCGTCGTCTCCGCGCCATCACCGCTGTATCCCAGAAAGTGCGGGGAATTGCTTAGCGCGATCTCGGATTTTGCTTCGGGCGGGAGCGCGAATAACTTTGGCAGTGCGCCGACGACATCAGAAATAGTCTTTTCGGGGACTCCGTGGTTGATGATGTACAAGAAGCCGACGTTGGTGAGAGCGTGGCGCAGATGGGGGAGTAAATCCGCCTCTGTTGCGGGGTCTTGGGCGAGGGAGAGGTCTATTGTGGGTATTTCGCTGAAGCTCCCCGTGGGCGGCATGGTGCGCTTGATACCGGCGAGAACTCAGTTGCTTAGACCCGGTTCTGAATTAAAGTCAGTTGGGTTTGATGGAATGAATTAGGTTGACTTGACATACTTTTTGGGTTAGCAATGACGTTCGAAAGCTTCAGGCTTCGCGGTGAACAGGTCCGCTGCCGGCGCCGGACCCGGGGGCGGCGGGGATGGTGCGAGTTTGGAGGTTGCGCACGTCATGAGCCGACCTATATGATCCCGCGGCGAATACCTAAATTGCTGTATCGAGAAGGAATAGTTACGTACAATGAGGGGCACTTAGGGACGCGAAACCCAAATGCTATTCCCAATACTTCAACCTACTACCTTACTGCACATATAATACACTACTTGGTACCTATGTACCTACATAGAAGAAGCAAGTTAACAAAGCTTTACTTACTGGTTTTCTGCGGACTTCTTGTCAACCAGTTGACCAAAAAGAGACTACGTTTGACAGCAGCGTTCTCGTTTATGTTAGCAACCCGCTTACCACACACAGCTCACTCTCACACGAGGTCTCACACCATCTCCAATTATGCACCTCCAACACCTGGTCTGTCGGCAAAATCTGCAAAAAAGCAATCATCGCAACATCATCAAACGACAAAAGATTTCAATGCCCAGAGGCGGATTCGAACCGCCGTCAACACGGATCGCTGTATAGAAGAACCACAACGTATCATCCTAACCAACTAGACGATCTGGGCGATTGATCGTGATGATTTGATGAAGTTTCGAGCGTGAGAGTGGGCTCATTAGCCCTAAGCGGCCCCGCAGCGGGACTGCATTCCATCGAGTCACGGCAGAAACCCCACGTTGGCGGGCCTCGATCATGCAGGAGAATGAGAAGCTTTTAGAAAGACTTATTAGGTACTTAAGTACGTAATCGATTGACGATGTTCGACAAGGTAAGCATGCCGGTATATGTGTTTCCCACTCCGCAAGTCGGAGCCTCATGACTTAGTCACTTGGCACTGCGCCGTTGCAGCTACAGACGGATCGGACTCCGACGTCGCCTTGAGCGTCACCACCGCCGTGCTCGCCGCATCGGACGCGGCGCCAACCGAAACGTACGCCGTCTTAATCTCGCCGAACTTGGCCGTGACAAGAGCATTGGGCAAATCCACCCGCCAGCCGGTACCCTCAACTTCAGCGCTCAGCCTGTAGACGTCTGAACCTAGGAAGGCGGAGACATCCTCAGGGTGCTGGGCCGCATCAGGGTCGACGGCGACGTAGGTTCCACTGTTGGTCAGCTGGAACGAGCACGTCACGCCCTGGGTAGCAGCCGTGCTGTTCTTGGCGCCCGTCACGGCGCCATTCTCCAGCGAGACGTCGTGGATGCTCGCGCCGCCTTCGCCCGTCAGAGAGCGGACAGCGACAGTGTATGAGAGGATACCCTCATCATCGCGGTGACGGTCGACGATGTAGAAGTGCAAACTGTTGGGCACATCGATAAACTCAAACTCGCTGCCAGAGTTCGTGCCTGCGTGGAAGAGCGCGTCAGCGAGCTGACGATAGTCGCCGAGGGTGATCATCGCCACGGAGCCGTTGGGCCGGTAAAAGTCAATGAGCTCAATGTCCTCTGGGTTTGCGTCGATAACCCACTGGAAGGGCTGGTTGTCGACATTCTTGGACTTGCTGAGCAAGACGCCCGAGTCCGGCTGGAAAGAGTCTGACCCCATGCGGTCCACGACTTCAATGTCGTAGTTGTCCCAGCTACCGCCGTCGCAGAGCACTTCGGTCGTGATGTTGCATGCCGGGGATCGGTCCCCGTCCATAATAATGCGGACTCCCATCAATCCATCGCCCGGATCGACGGACCGAGCAACCAGGTTGGCAACAGCAACTCCAGAGGTTGTCAGCCCTTCACGAGACAGCCACAGGATATCAGTCTTGTCGATCAGTCCGAGCTGGAACTTGTCGCGCAAAGTATGCAACGAGCCCATCGACGCACCCTGCAGCGCCGGAATCTGCCAGCGGGTATGGGGGCCACCCGGGCCGTTGAAAGAGCCACGCGACATCATGGACCACGGCCCGGTGTATGCTCTGCGCAGGGGAAGACCATACGGGTTATTGTAGTTATCGCCGATATCGAGCAAGTGGCTCAGCTCGTGGGCGTAGACAGCCATGCCAGAGCTCTCGCCTTGAGTAGACGAGCCACCACCGGCGTTGGGCCAGAGTGTCGATGCCGCCGCCCAGGAGGTCCAAGGAACGTAACGTGTGCGCGCATAGTTGGTCTGCGAGCTGTTTCCCTTTTTCGGGGGGCCGAACTCATCGGGTACGTCTTCGGGACTATTGAACTTCATCTCGCCAAACTCTTGCCATGTTGAGGATTCGTCTTGACCGGCAGAGAGGATGAAGACCAGCTCAAAGGCATCGGCAGTGGCGTTTCCGACCTCGGCACGCCAAGCGGCGAGCGCATCGGTGCGAATGTTCAGGTCGCAAGTCTCTCCCTCGGGACAGGCACCTGGGTTAAAGCCGCCATCAATCCCGTATTGATAGCCGTTGCCAGAGAGCTGGTAAGCACCAAAGGCGGTCAGATCGACTCCGAAGCGGCCGACCGAGTCCTCCATCCAGTACTCGTGAAGAGTGTGCCCATTATTCAGCTCATTCGGCGTATTGAGGAGGTCGCGGTAGAAGGTTGGAACGTTCTCCCGGGGGATGTCAGCACCTGCAGGCTGAGGGTTGTTGAAGATGGTCGAGTGCGCCGGCTGAGTGATGACGAACGGTCTATCGGGGTAGTCGACGACGACCAGGGCGATGTTGAAGTTGCGGCTGGATCCCTTGCGTGCCGGGTCCGACCAATTCGTGCCTGGTGGTGGAATGAAGTCACCCCATGTCATGTTGTCCGGATTGACCCAGTCTTGGGGATCAATCGGAACGAAAGGCGTGTACGGGCTGTCCGACGCCGCAGCAACTGAGCCGGCGATGAAGGCACCGAGGGTGGCTCCCAAGACGGCCTGGAAGCCACTGTTGCCATCGCGAAACTGCATGTCGCCCAAGATGGAATGAAAGTTGAGCGGTGACGTTCGAACCAGCCACCAGCAGATGCTCACGAAAGCCAGCAAGGCAAGAGAAGAGAGCAGGCGACGGGGCAGACTGGCGATAGATAAGTACTTGGACAGCAAACGCGACGCGGTCAATGAGGTAGTACCGACCTTGCATCTCTGACCTCATGAACGTTCCTCCCCCGCCCCAACGTTATCTCATTGCGGACCTTCATTGATGTATCGTTTTGCTCTTTACGAGAGAGAGAGTGCCTTGCGGTTTGCCAAGAAGTCTTAATCTCGTCGTTGCCCTTATTCAATGGCACCTGCTGCTTCAGGAAAGAGTCCATGTCCACTTGGACGCGCTGATCAGTAACCACATGGGGCTCTTGCCGGGTGACTTTCGGGATGCTCGGTCGTGCCCAACGATCCAATACGACAGTATCTCAGATGCAAGCTTTTGGAATGCGAGAGTTAAGGCAATCAGATTGCTTGGTTGAACAAGCTCAATGGGAAGTTGTAAGATGGTTCGTACGGAGTAAGTCAAAGCACCCACTTTTGGGCACCCCCCCCTTTTGGGCACCCCAACAAAACATGGCATCCAAATATCAATACTAACCATAATTAATTAATTAACTACCTTCTACTACTATAATAATATAATTAAAATTCTCCTTAAGTAATTCGACCCTTATAAGTCGATTAGGACTAACTAAATAATTATTAAAGTCCTCCTAAGCTTTTTATACGTTTTAAATATCCGCGAACTTAGTATTTAGGTCTAAATATATAGTCTTTTTTTTTTAAGCTTTATATACTTAATCTTAGCTTTAAAAACTCGAACTTAGTACTAAAATATAGCTAATTAATAGGCCTGCTCTTTAAAAGCTTTTTTTACTTTTTAAAATAGTAGTTATTAAGTACTATTATCTAAACTAAGCTTTATAAATAGCTTTAAATAATCGCAGAGCTTACTAGCCTTTTTAAAAATTAACTAGTTAATAATAGAGGTTACTAATACTTAGTTAAGTAGTCTACTAATATTACTAGTTGTTTACTTAGCTTTTATACCCCTTTTAGATAATATAACTTATATAGGTAGGACTATTAAGTTAAGAAGTAGCTTAGTTATATTAAGTAGCTATAGTTTAGTTACTTTCTACCTACTTCGTATATTTAATAACGTTAAACTAGCTAAACGAGTAAGCTAGTAGTAGCTTAAAAAGTACTACTTTTTAATAATAATAAAATTATTTACTATATCCTCCTTACTAAGCTCCTTTTTATATATAGACTTAATAGGCCTAAAGATAGCTATATTTAATAGCTAGAGGATATAAGAAGCGTATAGTAATAAGAATAATAAATAGACGTTATTTTTATAGTACTCCTGTATAAATTCTATTATTATATAACTCCTATGCCTATTTAGTACTAATAGTCGAGGCTAATTTAGCTTACTAAGCCCCCTAATAGGGGGGGTCTTAGTTTATAATAAGAATACTTCTTTTAGCTAATAAAGGGTAGTCTCGTTAGTTATCTAGCTATTATTTATTATTATAAATTTTTAACTATTATAAGTAGTAAGTTAAAGAGGGAACTACTATTATTAAACCAACTTTTTTTTATAAATAACTAGTAGTTTAATAGCTCTACTATTAGTAAAGATATATTTAATAATCGTTACCTAAGTATGCGAACTAGGCTCTTTTTTTTGTATTATTATAGCCTTTACTATACCTAAAACTAGCCTATTAGCTCCTTTACCCTCTATTATACTAGTCTTATTTATATTATACTTATTAACCTATTTAATACTACTAATATCTAGTATATTAAATAATCTAAACTATTATTTAATTATATTAATAATAGCTTTATTAATACGGCGCAAATTAATTAAATAACTTCTTTAAACCCTTATTAATAAATTCTTTTTAATAAAAGCGTTAATTTATCTCTTATTAAGTAGTTTATTATCCCCCTAGGACCTTAGAACTTATTTAGCAAATTCTTTAACTTATTTATAAATTAATATAATACTTAAGTAATATTATATACGAATTTATTAGGCTAGCTAGTTTTTTTTTTATAAAAGAAGCCTCTAAAGCTTTATAAATACCCTCGCCCTCGTTTAATAGCCTCTCCTTTAACTTTAAAATATTATCTTAAGAACCCCGAACTTAATTAAGGCCCTTTTAATAGAGAGACCGTTTTTAATAATATTAAGTACTTATTAAAGCTTATTTTTAATATATAATACTATTACTTATTAATTAGTAAGTGTATTAAAAAGGAATACATTTGGACGATTTTTGTAATTGTTATGTTAAATTGAAATAATAGGTAGGGTTTTAATATAGTGGCTGGGAGGGATTTTTAGGGGTGCCCAAAAGGGGGGGGTGCCCAAAAGTGGGTGCTTTGACTTACTCTGTAACTGCAATCGATTAACGGGTGTGGGGGTTTTACGAGATGAAATCCAGGAACCGCCACGGCTCGGTTGGGGTAATCGGATTTAGGTGGCGGGGTTGGCCGACATGTGGATCCTCAATCTCGGCACGGATGCGACCCGGCCAGTTTATGTAAGCACCCCAAAGCGAGCCCCCATATCTGCATTGTTGCTCATTTCAACACACCTATAATTACAAATCTGGATACGTGCATTTTGATTTTTGGTACTTGTCCGCCAAGTGAGCGATGAAATAATTGCCTCTAGAACATTTCGAAAGCTGTCACTCATGTCACTCTTTATTGTCCGATAAGTTTTCGACTGAGGTCATTCTCCTGGTATTTCATACGTAAGTGAGATACCTTGCGGTAGTTCATCTGTAGAGACTCTACTCCCTGACTTGACGACCGACTGATATTACTTGAGATGGAAAGCTCTGGGCTATCCACCTCATCTCCGACGGCGTCCGCTGTAACTCCTTCCCCCAACACGCATCATCTCATCCAAAACCATCCAGAAGAGCCAACCCTTGACATTCTCATAAGCCCATCGTCTCGTAGACTCGGGAGTTGCGTGATACCCAACCAGCCACAACACGGCAATGATGCTGCAAACGATGCCTCGTCTCACCAACTCGATTCCGCCAAACTCGGCAACGCCCAAGAGCATTGCCTCACAGATGACATAGGGCCAGTAGTTGCTGGGATGCCACACAAATCCCATGCCCGACCCAGTTTCGATTCGTCCGTTCCGAATAGTTGTGTTGCTAGGGCCCGGAAGAAAGACGGCAAGAGGCGATCTCAGCCCTGCGATACGCCACTGGAAGTAGCAGGCCGATAACATGATGATCCCGGCAAAGAGGCGGTCGAAAAGGGAACTCCCGTCAATTTTGAGAACCCATACCACCGGTGTGAATGGTACGGCGGCGGTGTAGAGAAGTGCGATGAGGGGAAGGGCGGCGAATTGGCGGGTGAGGATATTAGCCTTGCCTGGTGGGCCGGACCAGGCCGTAGAAGGTCCCGATTGTGGGGCCGGTCTCTGGCCTTTGAACGGCGGATCGTCCACCGGGGTTTCGTCGGCTTTGAAAGACACCATAATTTTAACGATAATAGGATCAAGTGAATGCTTCGAGGAATGGCGTCTCCGCGGATTTAACCCTCTTAGATCTAATCGGGCAACCTTTTGCAAATGGTCTCAACGAGCGTTACGAAGGTTGGATCTCCAGGACAATAGTACCTAGGCAATATTGAGTTCTGGGGAGAAGTATCATCTGGCATTTATACTCGCAATCCTAAGCTGTGCCACCGTTAGCGGGGGCCTGTTGCCTACTCTGCCTCAACCAAAGTTTGAAGGGATTCGGACCACGACATTGCTTACGGTTAGTTTCTAGAGCCTTCGACAGGGATCCTCAGCCACCACCAGGCAGCACACCCTATTTAAGCCCCCGCGGTGACACCTAACCTGATCGTTGCACAATCGCGACACGTTGCACCCGGCCCCCAGCCTGTCAGACCCTTCGGAACTTTGGCTTTTGTCAGGTACTCTGTTGGATTAATTCTTGGCCAGATCTTACCGTTGGTTTGTTGTGGCTGTAGGTACCTGCATGTGGATTTCCAAACGCGCATTACCTTAGCTTAAGAGGAAATCGCGTGTGCCATCAAGTGGGACTTTGGCATTTTGACTGATCTCAGCAAAGCTTTCAGTGCACACATCAGGAGCATCGAAAGTGACTGAAACATAAAGAAGGGGGATTCCTGCTAAAGGCGTCTTAAGTGGGGGGTGGGAATACGCGACATAAATCTCGCGGATCAATCACAATCGTTGCAACGAATGAGGCACCCAAATCAAAAAAGAAGGACCACAAGTCGAAAGCGACATGAAATATAGTGAGTTTTTAAATACAAGAATCGAAAATGGTCTGCTGCACGAGCGTCTCCATGTTTTTTTCGCTGCGAATTTGTAATCGGGTCGGTTAAGGCAACGGGTCCTGACCTCTTGGTAATTGAAGCCATCACGACATCTCCAAGATGTCACCCACTATCCCGTCCAAGCGCCTTTGAAACGTCCCGAAAAGGTCCTACTTTATACAGAAGAAATAAAATCAACTTCTCTCGGAGTTAGTCCAGCCGCCTTGGGCTATCGCGGTTCTACCCATCCCTCTACTGGTACGTCTTCAACAGCTCGTTGTAGTAGTTGTATCCAGTGCCCGTCTCGGGCTCAAAGGAGAAGATGTAAGAGCCCCACATCGATCCAGCGGCCCAGAACGCCGCTCCCTGCCACACGTCGCTGTTTTCCTGGAGGTAGTCTAGCAGACCGGCGACGGCCTCCTTGCACTGGGCGTTGGCGCCGCCGGCGAACTCGCCGAGAACACCGACCTTCTTGTTGGTGCGGAGCCACGCGGTAGCATCCTTGACACGCTCGACTCCAATGGTGGCGGAGACACAGTCGGCAGAGGTACCGCTGCTGTCGCTGTCGAGGTACTGGTGCATCTCGTAGACGGTCTTGTCGAGAGGATCCGTCAGGCCCTTCATGTTGTCGTTGACGCTTGTCCAGCTGTGGGCGCCCGTCCAGGAGTTACCCTCGGCCCAGATCCAGTTTTCGGAGCCGGTGGCGCGGATACCGTCGATGGCGGCCTGGTTGAGCTTGAGGACGAGGTCCTGGTCCATGGAGTTGTATTCGTTGTTGGTGTCGAACACGACGTTGGCGTTGGACTTGAACTGCGTGGCCAAGTTGGTGAAGTAGGTCTTGAAGGCGGCGGTCTCGGTGATGATGTTGTTCTGGAAGCGGCCGTAGTTGTGGGCGTCGAGGACGGCGTAGCCGCCGGCGGAGGTGATTTGCTCAATCGCCTTGGTCAGGCCGGCGAGGTAGGCGGCGTCGAACGTGCCGGTGAGGCCACTGGGAACGAGACGTTCCATGAGGTAGCTGACACGGAAAGTCGTGTATCCATCCTTCAGGAGAGTCTAGCACATATCAGTCAATGGTTGGTCTTATACGTCTCAATTTCTCATTAACTCACTGTGATGGAGTTGGTGTCGGGGAAGACGTAGTCCTTGCCGACGGTACCGGGGAGGGAGCCGGGACCGAACTCGGCGCCGGACTGGTTGATACCGAACCACTTGAACTTTCCACTCTTGACGGGAGTCGAAGAAGCGGACGCGGCAGGGGCAGACGCAGATGTAGGGGCGGCAGCCTTCGAGGATGTAGAAGCCTTCGTGGTGGCGGGAGCAGCCGAGGAGACCGCGGCGGCAGCGGTAGTTGAGGGCTTAGCAGCAGTGGTAGTAGGCTTCACCTCAGCGGCAGAGGGCTTGGCAGAAGTAGCCGAAGACTTGACCGGAGCACTCGAAGACTTGACGGGGATGACGATCGAGGCGGCGTGGGTAGACGTCGACGAAGCTGGCTTGGTGTCAACAGGCTTCGTGGATGATGACACGGAAACGACGGCGGGGGCCGAGGTCGAAGAAGGCGAGCTAGTCGTCGTGGGCACATGCGGCGCGACGTCGCTGGCGTAAGCCGGTTTGGACTTACAAGACCGTCTCGTCGATGTCCTCAGAGTGGTGGCTTGGGCTTGGGCGCTGACGGCGCCGGCGGCGCTTCCTTGGACGCACTGGCTGTAGTATTCGTTCTGAACTGTGCACGTGTAACCGGACACGCAGATTGTCTCGCCGGTGAATCCCTTGCCGCCGCAGGGCATGTAGGGGCCAGCCGCGGCCATGGCTCCGCTGACGAGAGCGGTGCTGAGGATGAGTCCCTTCATGATGAATTCCAGATTCAGGGTAACAAAAGAGTGTGTGTGTGAGTAAGTCTGAAAAAAGAGTGACTAAAGTCTGTGAATGAACGTGGTGATGCAAAAGAGTGTAAGGCCCTGAACGAGGGAGAAGAAGAAACTTAGTGGGATGCAACGAACAGCGGTATTCTTTTTTTCCATCGAGCAAGTCTGCCGGCTCGAGGCCTTATATTTGCATTACTTCCAGAGTTGAGATTGCCGTCCCAATGCAACCTAGACCGATCATGGTGCCGACTGGCCGGAACGGTGAAGGTCGAGATCCCTGCTACGTGGATGGGATTCGTGGGGCCACTGCATCCGCCGAATCGCCCCATCGCCCTCTCGCACCGGTTTGGCCCCCGTGGGTGGTGACGTGAGGGGCAGAATTGCTTGTTTGTGGACACGCAAGACACGATCTGGTGGTGTTACCGGGATATTGCCTGCTCTCCCTTCATTTGGTTTCTCCTCCTTTATTTCCTTATCGGCGTTCTAGAGGAGGACGGCTATTCCGCACCCACATGAAGGCTATCCCGCACCCATACTAGGCCTATTTAAGTAAATAATGGGCTACACGTGACTGCACGTGACTATACTGCCAAAAAGTAGTTACGTTAGGCTAGGGCGCGCCTTCCTATTATTCTTATTTTAACGCGTCTTTTCTATCTAATACCTCCTTTTTTACTTATTTTCGAAGTAGGATAGGTACTTTTTTAAGTACTAAAATATAAGCTCTAGAGAAGTATTTCCCCTAAGTAAAGACTAGTTTCTAAAGTCGTAGTTCTAACTCTAAAAAGTACGTATAAGTAGTAAGTCGACCCACCCCCTTTTAGCCACCCCCCCCTTTTGGCCACCCCATTTCTCCATCCCAGCCACCGTATTAAAACCCTACTTACGATTTTCAAACTACTATAATAATTATAAAAATCGTCTAAATATAATTCTTTTTTATATACTTATTTATTAATATATAATAGTCTCGTATACCGAAAATAAAGTTATTTAAGCTCTTAAGGTTATTAAAAGAGGTTTTTTAATTAATCGGGCCTTAATTAAGTTCGGAGTTCTAAAGTTAACTCTTTATAATTATAAGAGAGGCTACTAAACGAGGGTAATAGTATTTATAGACCTCTAGAGGCTTTTTTTATAATAAGAAAACTAGTTAGCTTAATAAGTTCGTATTTAGTATAATTTAAATATTATATTAACTTATAAATAGTTTATTAAATTCGCTAAATAAGTTTTAAAATCCTAAGGGGATATAAATCCTCTTAAGAAAAGATAAATAGACGCTTTTTTAGGGAAGAACTTATTAATTAAGGTCTAGAGAAGTCGTATTATTAATTCGAGGTATTTCAATAGGGCTATTACTAATATAATTAAGTTATAGTTTAGATCATTTAATATACTAAAGATTAGCGATATTAAATAGGCTAATAAGTATAATATGAATAAGATTAGTATCTTAGAGGGTAAGGGATTTAATAGCTTAGTTTTAAGTAAAGTAGAGACTATAATAGTACGAAAAAAAGAGCCTAGTTTACGTACTTAAGTATTTATAATTAAGTATATTTTTACTAATAGTTAAGTTATTAAATTATTAGTTATATATAAGGGAAAGTCGGTATAGTAGTAATAGTTTTTATTTAAACTTAACCCTTATACTAATTAGGAGTTTATAATAATAGATAATAGCTAAACGATTAATAAGACTGCCCTTAAGTAGTTAAAAATAGTATTCTTATTATAAACTAAGACCCCCCCCCTTAGGGGGCTTAGTATACTTAATAAGCCTCGATTATTAGTTTTAGATAGCTATAGGAGTTATATAATAATAGAATTTATATAAAAATACTATAGAAATAACGTTTACTTATTATTTTTATTACTATATACTTCTTATATCCTTTAGCTATTAGATATAACTATCTTTAGACTTATTAAGTCTAAGTATAGGAAGGAGCTTAGTAAAGAGGATATAGTAAATAATTCTATTATTATTAAAAAGCGGTACTTCTTAAGCTATTATTAAAAAGCTCGTTTAGCTAGTTTAACGTTATTAAATATACGAAGTAGGTAGAAAGTAACTAGACTATATCCCCCTAATATAGCTAGACTACTTACTAATCTAATAGTCCTACTTAACCTAATTATACTAACTAAAAAGACCGTAAATACTAAGTAAGTAACTAGTAATATTAAAAAAGCTATTAACTAGGTATTAGCGGCGTTTATTATTAATTAGTTAATACTTAAAAAGGCTAGCGAGCTCTGTAATTAGTTAAAGTTATTTATAAAGCTTAGTCTAAACTATAATACTTAACGACTACTATTTAGAAAGGTAAAAAAGGTATTTAGCGAGTAGGCCTATTATTTAGTAATATCTTAGTACTATATTCGAGTTCTAAAAGCTAAAGTTAACTAATTAAGGCTATAAGAAAAAAGAGTATATTAATAAACCTAAATACTAAGTTTATAAATATTTAGGATATATAAAGAACTTAAGAAGACTTTAGTAACTATTTAATTGATCCTAGTCGACTCGTAAGGGTCGAATTACCTAGGGAGAATAATAACTATATTATTATAATAGTAGAAGATAGTTAATTAATTAAGTATAGTTAGTAGTGATGTTTTAATACTATGTTTTGATAGGGTGGCCAAAAGGGGGGGGTGGCCAAAAGGGGGTGGGTCGACTTATTATAAAAGAGGGTAAAGTAGAAGGTGCAGTAAGTAATAAAAGGTATAGTAATAAAAGGTATAGTAATAAAAGGTATAGTAATAGAAGGTATAGTAGTAGAAGGTATAGTAATAGAAGGTATAGTAGTGGAAGGTATAGTGGAAGGTGTAATAGAAGCTGCGCCTTTTAATCCTCTAGAACTACTAAAATAATAGAGATTCCGGGTTATATATGGCTGCTACGGCTGTGTAGTTACGTATAGCCCACTACTTGCTTGAGTAGGCCTAGTATGGGTGCGGGATAGCCTTCATGTGGGTGCGGAATAGCCGTACTCGTTCTAGAGTGGTTCCTTCAATGGTTCGCCACTTTGCACGGCGGTTCATCTGGCGGTTCGTCTGATGTTTGTGTCTTTGTTGGTTAGACTTCCCGGGGAGGTAAAGGGATGGATGCGGCGCAGTGGGCAAATATTGGGCCAACCACGCGGGTAAATGAGGGCGTTACTTTTCGAAATCAGCGCACTCCCGGGATTGGGTCATTAAACCATCATATACCAAAGGATTAGGTTAAGGTTCGACCGTTGCAATCTTAGATATAGTTGAAGCATTCAGCGATGCTTAACTCAATATCATATTGACGATTCCATGTTGATAGTTCTTCGAAACCAAACCCCCCTCTCAAGACATGAAGTTGATTTGTTTCCTTCACCCAAGCTGCCAAAGTCTTGGCTTTGCCTGGATGAGGACGATCTTTCTGGGGCAGAGCCTGGCCAGGCCTACATGCCGTTTACGCCGTGCCGGATCCGAAAGGGCGAGTGGAACCCTCTGAGCCGGGTATCCGAGTCGTTTCAGATTTAGAGGGCTTAATTCTTTTTGACTTTCTATGCTGTGAGCTCCCACGGCTCACACACCATATCGGGAGAAGCCGCACTAGCCCTACAAGGGAGTCTCCGCAGATAGTAAGTCATTAAGTAGCTTCGATCCTTGCTTCCTCCTGACAGGCCGCAGGGGCGGTTATCAGATTACTCATCTGCGCGACAATAAATTGAGTTCAAAGGCCGTCTTGCGTCGTGGCGCTGGATCAGCTAAATAGGTGGTGTTGGCTTCGTTCTTGTTTCCATGGGCTTCTCTCCGCGATTTATGGGCGCGTTGCTCAGATATCCCGAGTTCACACATCTTCACAAGTGCTCGTCATCTGCCCGTATGAGAAAAAGGTTGGCCATGTATGTCAGGTCATGTTGGATATTGTATCTTTTACTAATTTGCTTGAAGTGAGATCTAAGATTTCTCTCGGCCAGAGAAATAAGGAAAAGGACCGGTTCAACCTCACATCTAGGTAGTTGACTGCCCATGCGGACTCTCGTAAGTCCCTGTGTTGTTCCTCTGGAGCCCACATTCTTTCGCCGGTCCATGGTAGGTAAGTTTGAAAGTAGGTGATAGGTTTCGAATGAAGGCGGGCTTGCACACTTAAGGTGATCCTCGCACAGTGTCTGGGAAAACAGAATTGCTCTAGAAAGTAGATGAGTCGCCTGGCTTGATAGTCAAGGGTGTTGGTCTGCACTTCTTCATCCCGATGCAACACGCGCTGCTTGTGATGCAATCAACTAGAAGTCAAGGACTTTCATGTATATTTCGGTGCGCAACCGCGGACCGCTAATTTTCTTATTACTGTTCTTGGCCCAAGCACAGTGCTTATGCAACATCATCATCAAGCATCGACGTACGGGGTCAAGCTACCATGGTTTCATCAGTCTCCGTCTCGCCTCTGCTATCCGTGTTGCAAGTCTCTGTTTGGAAATAACACAAAAATAAATCCTCTCTTATTGTAAACTTTCTTCCTCCCAATATGCTCTAACTCCCATATTTAAGTTGCTTTCAGAGGTGAATGTCAGAATGAAAGTGTGATGTCTGGCGGACAATGCCCAGCCACGCATTGAATTCGTGCTAAAAGTGGTCTGGAAGTCACGATTCTGCCATCAAGTTTTGATTTTTTGACAAACACCTATTGAACTACCTCATTGATGTGAATCTCACATGTGTCAGAAGCTGCGAAATGATACTTAATACAGTACGTGTTGGTATACACGTAGGCAGGTCAGACCTTTCGGTCGCGACGAGGTCAATAGGTCAGTATAGGTCTATTGCGTATTGAGTGTGTAGGAGGGGAAGATCGTGGGCAGAGCCCGCGATCCCTCAGTGGGTGTAAGTAGGTGGAAGGGTCCGTCTGCACGGGCCCAAACTGCCTACCTACCACCCCTACCTAACTACCTAATAGGGCCCCTTTTCTGCCTCGTAATCCAACAGTACGCCATACGCAGTTGAATTCGTTGGTAAACTTCGTAAGATGGGAATAAGCCCGCTACAATTGTTGTTTGATGTTCCATTTGAAAACGCCGCCCAAGTCCCTGTCTACATCTAACACGTGGAATCTGGGGGACCAGATGTGCTACACTCGATGACGCCATTGGCCAACTTCACAGAACCTTCTCGAGTGACTAGGTTATATTAATTAGCAATAGTTATAAGTCGACCCACCCCCTTTTGGCCACCCCCCCCTTTTAGCTACCCTATTAAAACATAATATTAAAGTATCGCTACTAACTATACTTAATTAATTAACTATCTTCTATTACTATAATAATATAGTTATTATTTTTCTTAAGTAATTCGACCCTTATAAGTTAATTAGGACTAATTAAATAGTTATTAAAGTCCTCCTAAGCTCTTTATATATCCTAAATATTTATAAACTTAGTATTTAGGTTTATTAATATACTTTTCTTTTTTTATAGCCTTAATTAGCTAACTTTAGTTTTTAAAACTCGAATATAGTACTAAAATATTACTAAATAATAAGCCTATTTACTAAATACCTTTTTTATTTTTTTAAATAGTAGTTATTAAGTATTATAGTCTAGACTAAGCTCTATAAATAACTTTAATTAATTATAAAGCTTATTAGTTTTCCTAAGTATTAACTAGTTAATAATAGACGTTACTAATACCTAGTTAATAGCTTTTTTAGTATTATTAATTACTTACTTAGTATTTACGGTCTTTTTAGTTAATATAACTAGGTTAAGTGGCGTCGGGCGCCCATCGCCGTCCATGATCCGTGGTTGTGAACTTTGCAGGAGGGAAAGTTAAAAAGTTGGAAAATCAAAGAAAAATAGTCTAGCGAGACAGTGTGAGTATCCATTGATACCGTGTATTAATACCGTGTAACCGATATCGAGAATCGCCCGAGCAGCTAGCAAAGGCAGAATACCAAAATAAATAACTAGGTTAAGTAGAACTATTAAATTAATAAATAGTCTAGCTATATTGAGGGGATATAGTCTAGTTACTTTTTATTTATTTTATATATTTAATAACGTTAAACTAACTAAACGAGCTTTTTAATAATAACTTAAGAAATACTACTTTTTAATAATAATAGAATTATTTATTATATCCTCTTTATTAAGCTCTTTCTTATATTTAGACTTAATAAGTTTAAAAATAGCTATATCTAATGGCTAGAAAATATAAAAAGTATATAATAATAAGAATAGTAAATAAACGTTATTTTTATAGTATTTTTATATAAATTTTATTATTATATAACTCTTATAGTTATTTAGAACTAATAGTTAAGGCTTATTAAATATACTAAGCCCCTTAATAAGGGGGGTTTTAGTTTATAATAAAAATACTATTTTTAACTACTTAAGGGCAGTCTTATTAATCGTTTAGCTATTATTTATTACTATAAACTCCTAACTAATATAAAGGTTAAGTTTAAATAGAAACTACTATTATTATACCGACTTTTTTTTATATATAACTAATAATTTAATAGCTCGATTATTAATAAAAATATACTTAATTATAAATACTTAAGTATACGAACTAAGCTCTTTTTTTTATATTATTATAGTTTTTATTTTACTTAAAACTAGGCTATTAAATCCCTTACTTTTTAAAATACTAGTTATATTTATATTATATTTATTAACTTATTTAATATTACTAATTTTTAATATATTAAGTAATTTAAACTATAACTTAATTATATTAATAATAGCCCTATTTAAACGCTTTAAATTAATAATACGACTTTTTTAAACCTTAATTAATAAGTTCTTCCTTAAAAAAGCGTTTATTTATCTCTTTTTAAGAGGATTTATATCTCCCTAGGATCTTAGAATTTACTTAGCGAATTCTCTAAGCTATTCGTAAGTTAATATAATACTTAAATTATACTAAATACGAACTTATTAAGCTAGTTAGTTTTCTTATTATAAAAAAAGTTTTTAGAGGTTTATAAATACTATTACCCTCGTTTAGTAACTTCTCTTATAATTATAAAAAGTTAACTTTAGAACTTTAAACTTAATTAAGGCCCGATTAATTAAAAGACCTTTTTTAATAGTTTTAAGAGCCTAAATAACTTTATTTTTAATATATAAAACTATTATATATTAATAAATAAGTATATAAAAAAGAATTATATTTAGACGATTTTTATAATTATTATAGTAGTTTAAAAATCGTAGGTAGGGTTTTAATACGGTAGCTGGGATAGAGAAATGGGGTGGCTAAAAGGGGGGGGTGGCCAAAAGGGGGTGGGTCGACTTACGGTGCAAGCCCGTGTGGTTAAATAGAGCTTAATAGTACTTCAACGACCAGCCCTGAACTTTGCGACCTCTAAAGCTATGATGATTACTTATTGCTAGGTGTTGTGATAATAGCAACATCCTTGGGGCTATTCTCAGGAGTTGTGCAAGTCTTCTAGCGAAACGAAAACTTCGTACCTCTAGGAATACCCAATTCGGCAGACCGGTTCCTGATGGCGTACTCGATGTCACCTTTTCCGATGGGCGAGGGGACTCCAGTGCCGTAGCAGACTAATTCAACAGCCGAAGCTGTGCCAAGGAAGATCACGATAGCAGAGGAAGCAATCGCGAACTTCATTTTGTCGTCAACGCGGATCTGAAAATGTTTAAGCGAATGTGGTAATACAAAATTGAGTGAGGTGGACGGCTGGTGTAATCCATAAGTAGGTACCAAGTTGCTCTGTTTTAATAGTTCTCTACAATATTATAAATAATCGCTTCCCAAGCTCAACCACCATTTGAGGCAGGTTGATACAGTCCACGGTCCTCATAGTGATCGTGGGAAACTCAAAGTCTTTGAGTCATGATCAAAGTTCGGCGACTCCTTCGCACATTGTTAAGTCCGCATCGCTTTGACACCACCCAGTGGGCGCACTGCGTGCCACAGGCGAGCCATTTCTCAGAACTCAGGAATTAAGGGCTCGCAGCTTACCTTGGTGTTTGTGTGGCAGATAAGTTGTGGCGAGCTTGTATGAGAGTGGTTTACCCTTGATCGCAGGAGCCATATTCAGAATTTCTTTCATCGTCGACGTCTCGTTGATGTGGGTAATTCCTTCCAGTTGTTTTGGGCACCACCAAATGGTACGAAGTATCCAACGAGAATCGCACACAATCCCTGAAAACGTTGGTGCATTTCCCCGGTTTCATGTTGTTCGCCCCAGGGGAAGCTTCTTTGCTTCTTCCGACATCTGGTCACTTTTGTGTTCGCCCTTGGATGAACACATCTCGGCAGATCTCCATAAGGCCTGTCCTCTCGACCCAGGATATATTGATCCATTCGATATACTAGGCTCCCACTAGGTCGTTTGCCGCGATTCCTGTCTCTGTTGAGTTTGCTCACAGCGCCGCTACACCTTGCACTTCTCTCATGAGTGACTAACTGCTAATACCTGGAACTCGACCGCCCACGATAATGGCCGCACCAGAGGATCACAGTGGGCGGCCGAGTGAAGTAGCTGCCCGTGGGTCACAGAAGTTACTACATTCCGACGAGTCAGAAAGCTTTTATTCGAGACATCCCCGCTGGCTTCAGCTCTTCATCGTTTCATTCGCGGATAATTTTAGATGTCTGTTATCCACGGAGAAGAGAGCGGGGGGGGGGGGGGTTCGTCGCTTTCAGGGAAGAATAAGACAGATAAAGAGGCGCTCTTACGCAAGAGAATCGGAACTCCTATCGATACAGCCACATGGTTCTTTGTGAAATTCGCAGATTCTACGATCTTTCATCGTTTATTATGGCTCAGGTAGAAGGCCTTGGTGTAACGTAAGGGAAAGGCGGCGAGAAATTCAAGAGGCAGCAAAATGACTAAGAGGATATTTCAAGATGATGCACAATGATTTGTTTGCTGAATTGTACAGACTAATCTCAAAGTAGTCACTCATACTTCTCAAATTGCTCTTTCCTGACCCCCCAGAGCAGTTCTATCAGTAGCTCTCTCCCCTAAGCCAATTTCCCATAGCCTATAGCGGCAATCTAAGTTATGGAATGCAAGATAGCCAAGCAAGTTTTGTTTATTTATTTGTTTGTACTATTTTACGCCGTAATGTCCTTAAGTAAGGCAAAAAGCGACTACATTATGTTAAAATTATAAGACCGTATACCGTGCCCCATAGAGCCTATATAATACCCTCTTATAAAATAATATAATATATACTCTAAGATTAACCCTTCTACCTAAGTATAGCCCCCTATAATATCTTATAACCTAGGGTAAATATACTTAGCGAGGTTCGAGCATTGCGCTAATAATATAATAAACTAATTAAGTAATGTTCTATATATTTATAAGAAGACCGTTGTTATACTATAATAAGTATTACTACTTAAAACAGAGAGTCTAGCTCCTTTAATAAGTAAAGAGAGAGTAGTATAATATAAAGTAGTAAAGTAAGGGGAGGAGGTATATAATATATATTATATTATAAAATAATATAATATGTTATATAATAAGGTAAAGTATTAGTATAACGTAAATAAAAAGTAATACTACTATTAGTACCGCTATATATAAATATAAGCTTCGCAGGGCTAACGGGGTATATAGCTTATTACGTATCCTAGTCGAACGAGCCGTATTAACGTGCTCGCTTTATAAGATTAATATCCGCTAGGGGAGCTAATGGCCGTACTAATAAACCTACTACGGTAGGGGGGTTTAGCTTAAAAAGGTCTACTCTAAATAATTAGTTAAGATACGAACTATATAGTACGTTTTATTACGTTAGTTTATTAGTATAAGGGCTAAGAGGGGCACCCCGAGACCTCCGCTATAACTATATTATTTATTAATAAATATAAGTTTAGTATTACCGTAGCTACTTCTACGCGCGCTAACCCGATTTTAATAAATATTAGTTTATTTTAAGTAGATATTAATAAAGAACCGGGAGCTCTATAATAGTATAATATAAATAAACTAATCTTTACTAAGTTAATGCTAAACGAAGTTAGCTCGGGCAAACTATAATATACCCCTACGCGAAATTAGATAGTAATAATAAATATAGTTAAGTACTTTCTCTTTTTTATATAAGTAGCGGAGGTTAGTATCGTCGTAGTTATATAAGTAATAATACATAATATAGTCCCTATAGCTAGACCTAGCTAAGAAGAGCTAGTAGAACTAGCGTTATATAAGTAACTTTAGCTCGGGGCTTGCTATATTATTAATAAATAAAGCAAGGGCCTTATAAAAGTCTAGTTAATAATCCTCTTATTAGCCCCGAAGTATAGTTAGCTATCTTTTTTAAGTACGATGCTTAATATAAGTAGTAATTAAGGGGCGTATAAATAAGTTAGGGGGACTTATAATAGTACTTTTTTTAGCTAACTAATCCGCTATCTCGTTCCTTATAATACCCTTATAACTAGGTATTTAGTAAGAGGTAATAAGGACCCTAGCGTTCCTAATAAGCTCCCTAAACTCGAGAATAGTATATTAAAAAGATAAGGGGGGGGTACTATTTAAGTACTTAATAGCGGCCTAGTTATCTAAGCAGACCGTAATAGCTATAATAAACTTATTCCTAAGCCCTAGCGCCGTATAAAGACCCGTAATAGCCCCTTCTATTTTAATATTAAAGACCTCGGCCCGGGGGAGGCAGTAGTACTTAAAATAAATTAATTACGGTCCTTAGTAAATAATATACCTAAAGCCTATAGCCTCTAAAATTATTTATAACCTATCTATATAAGCTATAATATATATAATAAAAAGAGATTCGTATTATTTATAATAGCTTTATATCTCCTTTATCTTAGTTACTTCACAAGTATTACTAAAGTTATTTATAATTAAGAAGTCGTAGGGTAATAAGGCTAGTTATGGGGGACGTTTAATTTAACTAGCTACTTAAGTAAGCGTAATTAAGTAAAAGGGGTTCCCGTAGTTACGTAATAGCCTATAATTATAAATCTTTTAGGCTAAAGGATAAGAATAGTTTAGTATAAAAAGCTTAATAATATAATAATCTCTAAAGGAGTTTAAAAAAAGCTTTATTAACGGAGTACTCGCCTCGCGTAATAGCGTTATAATTAATATAGTCCGCTATATTAAGAAGGAGCCCCTTAAAGTAATATTAATAAAGGTCTAGAGGGTCTTAATAACCGACTTTAGCCCGTATTAAATTTCTAATTAGGCGCGTATCTTAAAATTAACCCTAACTTTAAAAGTAGGTCGGGTTAGGCCGGGGTACTATAGCTTAGCGCCGTATAGGGCCTTAAAGATAACGATAATATAAATCGCTTTATATATAGTAGCGGGGGATATACTATTAAAGACTTTATTAAAACCTTTAATATAGCTAGCTATAAACCTAGCCTTATTTTAATAATTAGTAATATAGCTATAAAAAAGTAGCTTCTTATTAAAAGTAATACCTAGCTACTTTATAATACCTTTTTTATATAGTCTAATCTCCTTATTACTATAGTAAATAGGGGGGGGGGCGATATCTCCGGCCCTTGGCAAGGTCCGCTTTATAAAATAAAAGACTTCGGTCTTTTTAAAATTAAACTAAATAATATTATCCCTACCCTAAGTAATAGTATCGTTTAGAATTTACTATGCCCGAGAGGTAGCTTTAATAAGGTCCTTCTTAATACTTAGTATTATATAATTATTAATATAGCTAAATCTAAAGGACTCTAGGCTAATTTAATAAATTTACTTAGTATATAATAAAAAGAGGATAGGTAAGATTAATAACCCCTATAGTAAATTATAAAAGAGGGGGGATATAAGAGTTTAGTATCTTTTATAATAAACCGAGGCTCGGTATAACTAATTAAAATACTATACTTAAGTAATAATATTCTTAGGCTAACCCTATACTTAGAGCCGATTATATAGCTAGTTATATAATACTAAGTTAAAGGCTTTTTTAATATTTATTATAATAATAATAATAACTAGCTTCTTATTAAAAATAGCCTATATATTATAAACTATTACCCTAATTATATCCGTAACTAATTACTTAAGTAGTACCCCGGCTATTTATAAATTAAGTACGCCTTAGGTAATAGTAATATAGGATATCCTCTTAGCTATAAAGCGCTTTAGCCCCTTCCTTAGGGTTATTAAGAGTAAGATCGGGCGCTAGCCCTTATAAATACGTATATCCTAGTTAGGCTTTAGTATTATTACTACCTTAGCGTCTCGCTAGGCCTTAGGGTAATACCTAAGTACGAAATAGGCTTAGTAAAAGTAACGGATATAGTTATTAATATATAGTTAATAAGCTTATAATATTAAAACTATAATATTATCCGCGCTAGGGGTAGTATTTCTTATACTAAGTATTATATTATCTACTTCGCGCTAATAAATAATAAAATCCTAAAGTAATAACTAACGAGGGCATATTATAAAGTCGAGATATACGTCGTCCTCTACGGTCGCATACTCTAAGAGCTTTTTCTAAAAGAGCATCGCCTTTTTAATAAGTTCGGTAACTATATTCTTACCGTTTTATAAAAGAGGGGATTAGACCTAAGGCCTAGGCCGGTTCTAACTTATAATTTAGTATATATCTAAATCCTTTTTAATAAAAAAGACTATTCTAGCCTATATAGCGGCCTTAGCCCTCTATATAGTACTATTGCGCTATTAATTAGTTATAACTATAATAAGAGATTAGGGGTCGGCTACGTATACCGCTTTAAAGCGTTTATTAGCCTTAATATATAATTCGTCCTATTACTTTATCCCCCTACTCCCTATATAGTACGGGGTAAAAGAGGAAGTATAAGTATACTAAAATACGTTATTAAGGCTCTCCGTAGCTAAATTAAGGTCTTATATAGTATTATATATAGTATATATTACCTAGGTTAGCTCTCTAACCCTCTTTACGAACTATAATATATTCTTTAATTTAATCCTTTACTTTTTCTTTCCTAACTAATATATATTACCTAAGCTAGCGAGAAAGGGGATAGTTATAATAAGGGTATTATAGTCCGATTTAGTATATATATAGCTAGTAATCTAGGTCCGGGCTAGGGGGACGTTGAAAATAGCTAAGTTAAGTACGTTACCCGCTTTATAAATAAGGACCCTTACGGGGTTTAGTATAATAAAGTAGTAGCCGTCTATTTAGTTAGTAAAGTAGTTCCTAGGGGTATATAAGGGGGTCCCCGGCTATTAGTTAGTATAATAAAAGTTTAGATCCCCTGTAATAAGTAGCTTCTATAGGGGGGTTTAGTAATCGAGTATTATTAATATATACTTTTTATTAAGGGCGTAGTAAACGTTAAAAATATAATACTTTAAAATACGTACTCTAAATAAGTCCTAGTAAGGGAGCTTTATAATATTAAACGCTACTAGGCACGGGAGGGTTTAGTAAATATATATAAAGACCTAGGGTTTATTAATAATCGTAGCTTAGTTCTAAACTAGCGAGTATAGGGCGAAATTAGGGTAAAATTTAGTAATATTCTATAGTTTACTTATACTATATTATAGCTCTTATAATAATAAGATATCTACTTATTTAAATTTAGTAATAATAAGGGCGTAATTATACTTACGGCCGTTTTTTTATATATTAGCTTATAATACTTTAATTTTAGTACGTATTAAATACGCTAGCTACGGGTAGTTATAGAGCGCCTACGTAAGGCGCTTTTATATTTACTCTTACTCTTCTTCTTCGGGGTAGGCTCTTTATATTCTAAGTTATTTTCGGGGGGGAGTTTAAAGCCCTATTTCTTAAAGGGGGGATAATTACCGCCTTTTAAAATAGAATTTATAATACTATCTAACTCTATAATAATTAAGTAAGTTTATTCTTATTTACTTAAGTAATTTCTAATATTATATATAGCTATATTAATAATTATAAACCCCTAAATAATATCCTTAGTAAGTCTTTCTACTTTAATACTTATAATCTTATCCCAGAGCTAGGTACTTAGGGACTTTATAAGGTCTAACTTAGGGGTAGGGCTTAGGGGGAGGTCGAGCTTTATAACTTATATATAAAGTTCTTTATTTACTTTATATAAGAGTTTTTTTTATTAAAAAGTTTAGTAAATAATAATACCGTTTTTTTTTAAGGGCGTACAGGGTAGCTTATATAATCGCTTATATATAGCCCCTAGTAATTTATATACTAAGGAACGATTATAATATAATCGCCGTTATATCCTAGCTTTTTATAATAATAATAGCGTTAAGTTTTAATATAATCCTTAAAACTATACTAATCTAAGTAGACCTAGTACTACTTAGGAAAGGGTTAGTAAATAAGTAACTAGGCTACTACCGATTTAAAGATACTAAAGGGCCTTTTTATTAGTTTTAAAAAAAATATAATATAAATTATACGGGGGCCGTTCGTTAAGCTAAAGGTCTAGTAGCGGAGGGGGGTTACTCCCGCTACTACTTTAACCTCGTCCTAAACGTACGTATTAAAATCAAGGGGTTACTTATTAAGGCCGGGGATCCGAGTCTTAACGCTTTTAATAATATAAATAAACTAAATCTTAAATCCCTTAATAATAATTATATTAAAGAGTTTAAGTAGCTAAGTATAATAACTAAGTATAGCTTATTATATTCTTAAGGTCTTTAGGGTAAGTACGTAACTAGTTAGAACCTTAGTTACTAAGCTAATATTTTTATTTTTAAGCGAGTAGTTTTTAATAACTTTTTTATAAATAAACCGTATTTCTACTTAGTAACGGGGATTCTTAGGGTCGAAGTGGATAAAAATATAAATATTAGGGCAGGAAAGTGCGTTTTTAACTCCTTTTTATAAGTTACTTATTATACTTAAAGCTCGAGCTATAAGCCTCTAGGGCTAGTAACTAATAGGATACTAAGTATAGTAGCTAGAGCTCTAAGAGAGTGCTTTAATAAAAAAGAGGCCCGTCGTAATTCTATAGTTTAATTTATATTAAGAGGTTTTAGTAAGTAGTAGCTAAGGTTTTCTAAAAAGAGCCTTAAGCTTAGTAATATAATAATTTATAATAATAACGTATTTAGAGTTTTCTAATAATTAAAAGGACTTTTAAATAGTTACGAGGGTAATATCCCTTATAAAATAGAGGCTAAATAAACGGGTCCTAATCTCGCTAATAATCGTAGTTTTATTAAAACGCGCTCCGTAATTAGGGGGGGGTTAGGTTATTATTATTAATCTAAGCTAAGTTATAATAGTAAATACGTCTAGCCTAAGTCTCGTAGTTAGAACCTTCGTAATCTTAGGGGTTATAAGTATTACTTTAATAAAATCTAAAATACGGCGTTTTTTAATTAGGGACTATAGTGACGTAAACTAAACGATTATAATAAAACCTAAGAGGGTATTAAAAGTATTTAAAAAGGGTAGTAACCGTGGTAGTATATAGCGGCCGTTACCTAAGCTAGTTATAGTTAGTATAAGAGAAAAAAGGGGGGGGATAAAATAGGCCTTATTAAGGAGGTTAGTATAGTAGAGTAGCCCGCACTAATAGTGCGTAAAGGTCTCCGTTAGTAATAGCTAAGCAAGTATAAGTCTATCAAATTAAAGTATAGGCCCCTCCCTCTCAATACGAGGCGCATTAATTAATGACACTTTAATACTTCGTCCAGTTCCAAATCTCCATATATCTATCACTATAGATCTGCTCAATACCATTCAATAACGATAACATAATTACAATTTATCGCGAATGTGGGAAGAAATTGGTAGACCTTGGGGGAAATTGTTGTGAAACTTACTCACTTGCGTTGTCACTTTCACCTCTTCGGAGATTTCGGCAAAAACAGGTCACGCCTCCTTATCCTCATACCATCCCCTGCTGTGAATGTAGTTGTGTTTTTCTCCGGCTGCTTCCTCTTTATAAAAACTAGCGCACATTCACCATCAGCAATATGAAGGGTGGGAATCATAAAGGGAGGTCGACCCACGAAAGTATTTCATTAGTGAGTCCAACCCATGTAGCAAGACCTGGTATCACCTCCAAAAAAGAGGACATATCAGGGTAAAGGGCCTTGGGAAACGTGAACCAGGTATATGCTTCTCCGACTCCATCCTTGTCGCGGAGGAACCAAGCCCAGCTAAATTCCTTCCGGGCTTCGAGCACATTGGCGTTCAAGAAATTCAGAAATGAGGAAACAATAAAGTTGGCAACTAAGGGAGCCCACTGCTTGAACGCCAATGTCATTAATTCAGCCCATCCTTGGAGCAGAGGTATGGGCTGCTTCTCGCCAGCGGCAAAACGTTCATGAAACATCTGGAACTCGGGGAGATGGTTGGCAGCCTCGTCATCAAGAAGGAGGCCGAGCCATTTATAGATGCCAACAAAGACTTGCACCCGGAACGGGAGACGAGGGAAGCACATATACTTAGGTTCTGAGTTAGCTTCAGTATTGTTCACAGGCGAAGAGGGTGATACGCGCAATAGGATACCCGTATCCAACCTTTAAGTACATCCACGAATGGGTGCCTTTCTCGTAAGGTACATGACGGGAGAAAATTGGACACCGTAAATAAATGATAACCATGCTCCAAGGCTCCGAACTACCAACATCCGTGTCAAAGAGAAATTCACTCACCAGTGTTTGTAGCAGTCCGTTATTTCTAACGCTAACCAAGTGATGTCGGTAAAGTTGAATTCAGAACCATACTCCTTTCAGCTTTAATCGCCATCCGTGGCCACCCGTAGCATGAGTTCTTGCAGTAACGTAATGTGCCTCTTACGCACGCACGGGTACCTGGATGTAATCACCTCAGGAACTTGGTGTAAAACAGGAAGTGCCTATACTTCTTCGTCTGGCATGTCTATCTTGAGAAGAGAGTGTCGAATCTGAGCATTGGCAATTTGTGTTGTCTATCTCATGGCTGTCCATGTTCGAACGCTACAGCGGCAGTGCGGGTATTCATTCTGAACTGTCTGATCACGCAGGCTTGTGACCAAACTGACATAATCCACACACCCTTGCTTCCTTTATATCATCAAAGATGTCCAGCGTCTCCCAATTCGCCGACCTGAATGATCACTACTGCTACACTTATATTACGATGCCGCCGACGCGAACAGCTAAGTCAGACGAGGCCAAGAAGGTGGCAAATGCTGCCGTGTATGGATCGAGGCCGGCGTTTCAAAGCGACCCATCAGCTCTCTCCGGCGCGTTCGGCTCACATGTGGAAGTACCCTATTATCCATTCACCCCGAGCAACATCAAGGCAGAATATTTCATGTCAGTCAAGGCGGAGCCGCAGTTCGATCAAGGAATACCTGTACCTCAATTTCCTCCAGACGCCGCAGCTGCTGTGCAATTCGACGCCGATGATTTCAGCGACGATGAGTATCTCAGCTCCAACGAAACAGCACCGGCACCGAAGAGGACATCCAAGCCGAAGACTGCAAGAGCGCCGCGTCCCACAGGACCCAAAGGATCTGTCAGCGTTTGCTTCAGAAATGATATCGAGTGGCAGAACCAGCGTGTCGAATGGCTCGGCCACGCTACGAGGGCGGTTGTGTTTCGAGACGAATTAACGCCGTGAGTTGCCTTGTCCACTGAGTTGGGAAACTATTGAATAATCCTGGGGCTTGCCAGAGCTGCGTGGCCCACATCGAAACTGACGACATTGACAGGGCACACATTGACACGTTGCTCTCCTTCAAGGAAACCTGAGAACGCCTCACTTCATTGAGCTTCGACTATCACGACGTCAACTATGATTCTACCAACTCAGCCAAGGAGTTTACTGACGACGATGTCATCAAGATAGCCCATACCTATCCGAAGCTGAAAATCATTTCCCTCTCAGGCACATCGGGCCTCACAAAAAAGGCATTCCTTGGGCTGTGCGAACATTGTCCCGACCTCACAAATCTGCACATCAGTACTGCCTCGAGAAATAATTCGAACACGGGCCAAAACGTAGTATTTGAAGCACTGACAAATCATCCGGAGTGGGTGCCAAAGTTAGAGGAGCTTCGTATCTCGAAGATGAGCTGGACAAGCAGCGTACTGCGAGTCCTGTCGAAGGCACGGCCGAAGCTCCACATTGTACTTGTATCAACCACAGAGGATAAGAAATGCATGGACGATTGGGAGTTGAAACACTCTCAGTCTGAGTGGTGGAACGGAAAGTGCCAGGACAGGTCCGGAGTGGCTAAGAGGGAGCAGAGGAGATTCGACAGGTCACTTGAGCGCGACTTTTACGAGTATGGGTCCTTCTACTAGCGAGAAAGGCCGAGGCAAAGTCCACCCCAAAAGTCATCGGATGACTTGGATAGACACAGTCTACAGGCAGGTTGTTGTGAAAAGTAGCATAGGTATCAGAAATGAGGTTTGCACATTCTGATATGTCTCACTCCTTCCACACCGGTGAAAGCTGGCGAGCCCTCTTCCCGCCGCGTAACAATTCAGGAATGTTGCCAATAAAGCGGTGGACGATGAACGCAAAAGGAAAAAGTACCGGGTCAAGCAAAGTGAAAAATTTACCCAGAGCTTAGAGACTCTTCTTTTCATATAGGTATCCATACATAGATGACCCTCGGATGCTTAGCATCATGTCACCTATATATATGCAGAGAGCAACGGTCGAACGGCATAATCTCGACCTCTATTGTCCATGTCAACGCCACGCTTATACATTCCTCTCAAAGAAAGACGTAATGACACCAACATTAGTAGCCTCGTACTCGACCAACTCGACCTTGCCGTCCGCGCTCAGAAACGTGTTTGGCTGCACAAACTTCCATTTCGGCTCAGGCTTTGAGGCAACGATGGATCTCCAGACCTCGTATTCACCATCAACGACGCTGAGGCTCTCGTAAAATGGTCGGCATGCCTTGACATCAGCTGTGGAATGCCAGATATGAATCTTGTTCAACATGCGTCCAATAGATGGTTTCCCATGAGACAGGATCTTGGAACGATCAACGCGCACGTGGAGCGTTCCAGCCTCTTGATCATGTTCCACACGTAAGACGCCACCGCCGTCTTGAAGAAGATGTTTCAGAATAGTGAATTGAGCCTTAGTCAAATGTAAGCTACTTGGTCCTTAGTGCGACAAGGTTCGGATGTTCGACTTGGACTTACGCGGTCATGATCACCACCCCAAACTTTGTCCTCGGCATCGAAGCTACTTAATGCAGAGAGGCCCTGTACACCAAAATGAAGGTATGAGTAGTAGACGACTACTTCTGGTTAGACATGTAAAACGAACTAGGGTGACATTCTTACAATCATCTGCAGTCAGTGTGCTATGCTCGTCGTAACCAAACAAGGCCAGAATTTCCTTGTTATCCGCGAGATAGGAAGATACAAGAAAAGCCCTGCATTCCTCTACTGTTGGAGCGAGCTTTCCAAAGACACTGTTCCAGGATTCTCCTGGTTTGTACCAAGTTTGGACGGGCTGACCTGTAACAGGGCTGACTGGGGGGTTTTCATAGTCAAAATTGTACTTGCCAGGAGCAGTCTCTGAGAGCAGCTTCCCAGTACCATGACCAATAAGTTCGTGAATGGCGGTTCCAACAAATCTTACTGTATGAGCGCATGCCATATAAGCGTCGGCTTCTGAGGGGTGGACATAATAGCACGGCCGTCCCGGGCTGCTGTTCAGCTGCATTCGATTACCATAGACCATATTCTTGACGCCGTGGCGTTTTCCATCCTCGTCATCCTGCCGGAATCAAAGTCCTCATTAGTATACCGCTCTATTATTAGTAGAAAAACGTTTTGGATGACTCATACAATGGTAATGTTAGTAGCTTCCCAGACGGTGCTGGACACATTGGCAATCACTAGACTGTGTTAGAGACTAAGCTATCGACAGCCTGTGGGGCGTTGCTATACTAACCATGGATGATTGCAAAGTCTGGAACATCCAACTCGCTCGGCTCGAATGGCCCTTTCCCATCGTTCACACCAGGAACTGCCCAAGGAAGAGTGCGGATGAGTTCCGTAGACCTTGCTACGAGCCGGCTCATCTTGTTCGTCTCCTCACGATCCGCAATGCCTACCGCTGCTTGCCACTCAGCTCTTGCGCCGTAGGGATCGCGATAGCCGAACAGAAAACCCATGCAGTGTTCAACTATGGGAGCTCTATCCTTGACCCAGGTCTTATGAGCATCTCGGAAGGATTCATAATTCCCGGTACGAAAGCTGTCTATCAGCTGGGATATCGCAGTCTTCTGCTCTTGAGTAGATGCGATTAGGCGCGCTTGGCTGAGCTCATCGCATATTTTCGTCATTTCAACGACATGGTCACCTCGTCGAAGGAAGATCTTCGCCCGACGCTCATCAATGTCGATGACGTCCACTAATCGCGGTTCGGGGTCGGTTTCTGCAGATGCTTGAAGAATTTCATAGATGTCAAAGTTCTCAGCATCTGTCTCACCGTGTTCAATTTTGTGAAGGCGCGTATTCTCCGGCGCAAGCTTGTGCTTTTCCATCAGAGTGGAAATGGCCTGGCACTCGACTTTTGTGATGCGTTTTCCTGGATAGTAGCTTGACTGACTTCTGTCACTTGGATATCCCAAAGATGCCGGTTGAGGGTTCAACATCGGCCCGATGATCTCTTCAAGCTTTCTGGCGGCATCAGGTGATATCATCGCCATATTTCGCAGGGCATCGGGTGGGACATTAGGAATGCCTTTGCGATCCCCACTCTCCTGCTTGGATATTAGCTGTAGATCTAAGAAGGATCAAGGAGAATTTGGCGTGGGGAGACCAACAAAATAGTTTCCAACACTGGAAAGAAACGTCGCAGCATATTCTAGCCAGCAATCGAGGTGTTCTTGATCTAGCCCACGAGTTCGAAACTCGTCCCATTGCCCATTGCATGCTTTGTGCAACTCCAGGATGAAGTCAAGAATGCCCTCCGCTTCGGGAGATGTCTGCCGAAGCATGATACGGCTTCCGTACCAGCATGCTCGTGCCAGATGGTGAGCGTACGCTTTGTAGGCCTTACCATCTTCATCCTCGTCTTTGGCAAGGTTGTCGAACACACATCGTGCCTCCAAACGGTGCGTGACCTTAGAGTCGGTCATGTTGATTGAATATTCACGGGACGATCGTTTGAAATGTGCTCTCGATCTTCATGAACTGCGGAGGTTGCTTCGTCCAAATACAGCCGTGGTGGATGTCAGGATGAGCGTTTATGCCGGTTCCGAAGGGAGGCTCAAAGTGGCCTGCCTTATCAGATGCGGATGGGCCACGAAGCGGGGAACCTTGAAAACGCATGTATTGAGTGTTTCGCGGCGGTCAGCACCCCCTCCTTGTGACATTTGTAGGCAACCGGGCGGCTGCAGACAGCGAAAAGACCTGATTGGAGCTGCCAGAGCCCCCGCCGCGGGATACCAAGTTGGTCATATTTATGTCTCGCAGGACCAACAAGGATTGGAACAAACAAGCAGCCTATTTTACAGCTTGCCTGCCTGACGTTACTTGACCTGCCTTATCGGCGTAAATGGTTGGTGCTCAACCCAGGTTCAAGCCAATAAACCTGCAGGTGGGGCGTTAGCAGGGCGTGACTGATTCACAACGGGTGTCGTCGCATAATGTCGTGACATGCCCTCCTTGACCGACAGTGCCACCCAAATCGGGACGGTCAAGCAGGCTCCGGTGATGCAGGTCTGGGCGCTATCCATGGCAGTAGGGTCGTCTGAGACTTGCAAGTCCTAAATGTGGACGCCCCCTCCCTAAACTCTCCTAACAGCGTTGTTCTCCAAACTTACCGGTTGCCTGTTGCCTTATCGGAGCATCCAAAGTCAAAGTCGTTCGCCTGACCGGTTTCCATCAAAGAATTGAGAACTTTTGTCGAACAAGACGTCGGGTGAGAATGGAAGAAGCCGAACTGCAAGTGTTCATGCTATCGTCTCAATTCTCAGCGTTTGCCCCAACTAACCTGTCTGACAGCGAACCGTTTTTCGTTACAACGTGGGCGGCATCCGAGAAGCGGCTCAAAGCCCTCCTTGACCCTGATGACCTTGAGACTGTACAAGCGTTCCCAACCCGACAGAGCACCATAGAATGGCTTCTAGGGCCCGTACATTCCCCCTCATTAACACTTCTGCGGCCTTCTTTGAGCCATTTGGACGCCTTTGCGAAGTTTTTCGAAACCATCGTGAGCTCCGGTCTCGATGCGTCATATCTTTGGGGTTCTTTGGCATGTTTACTTCAAGTTAGCTTACCTTTGACCTGACATCTTTGGGTGATTTGAGCTACTGATCTGACCCCTTTCATGCAGCTTGTATCTAGGGATATCAAAACAAGAGACCAGATCCCACGTATGATCAAGACCCTGATGTTCAAGGTCGAGGCTTTCAACAGCTACTCCTCGAGAATCCAGCCAGTTACCACTCCTGTCAAAGAAGTTTGTTTCGATCTCCAATTTCACTTGGCAGAGTTTTTTACTACCTCAATCAGGCAAATACGCGCTGCAGGTATCGTATTTTGGTCATATGTTAAGCCATGTTGTCTGTTCTAAGCTGACGTTCTCTGAACAGAATCGAGTGGACGCAGTAGCGGACATAGAAACTCTGACAATGAACCCCAGCAAAAGATTCAGCGCCGGCATGAGATGGCTACGTTGGAGATTACGGAACTGCTGTCGCGGCTAGAAGTGCTTGACAAGACTCGTCGCTCGATAGGTCCTGCGATTCGTTACTCAGGGCCTACACAACGATGTATCATGATGCCCCCAGCAAGTACAAGCCATCTGTTTGATCGCCTTGACATTTTTGTTCAGCTAGACGAACTCCTCAGTCCTGGTGTTGGAAATGGCTCGTTTCGATCGGTCGCATTGCACGGCCTTGGGGGTGTGGGCAAGAGTAGCATAGCATGCTCATACGCCGAAAAGAAATTCTCAGAGCACTTTTATGATGTAGTTCTATGGGTTGGAGGAGATAAAGATATTTCCCTTCGACAAGGCTTCACCGATATTGCTTTGAGATTGAAGCTTTCTGGAGCACGGCCTCACATGCATGATGAGAACCATGTCCTCGTCCAAGAATGGATGGAGACAACGGGTCAGTACGACTTGCATCAACAGTGTGAAGCTTTTTCATGGCTGACTTTTGCGTCTCTGCTTATCAATCAGATTGCAAGTGGCTCATTGTCTTCGATAATGTCGAGTCGAAAAAGGTACTGGCACCTTTCTGGTTCCAACGGTCACGCTCAGGCACAGCCATCATCACTACACGTGACCGAGCACTCGCTTTCGATCTCGCGACTTCGGGAATTGAGATAAACTCGTGGGACGCCGAAACGGGTGCAGACTTTCTTCTGTTCTTATTGAGGAAAAGCGTCGGTAAAGACCTGAATTCGGACACTTTGTCCGCCCGTACCCTTTCCGAGAAGTTGAGCGGCCATGCACTAGCAATCTTCAACATGGCAGGCCTTATATCGGATGAGACCTACTCTCTACAGGAGTTCACCGACATGTTCCTGGAGGACCCTAGCTCCGCACGTGGAATGGATGAGCTTGCGACGCTGTGGGAATTGACCTTTCGATCTCTTGACACAAATAGTCTCTGCCTTCTAGGGGTGGTCTCTTTCCTGATGCCCAACAACATATCGTCGAAGTTGTTTGAACCTGAGCACGCTCAAGATTTACCACCAGATCTTCAGTTTTTCAAGCAAAGATTCAGGCAGGTACAGTATCACTGTTTGCACCAGTTCAAGGTTAACATTCTGAACAGCTTCTTCAATGCTCTACGCAAACTCACCTCACGATCGCTGATCAAACGTGACAAAGACTCGGGAATATTGACCGTCCATCGTCTAGTTCAGACTCAGTTCCGCCATTTTCTTGGACCAGAAAGATGTCAAGAAATGTTCAATAATACCGTGGCACTTATTTCATGTGTTCTACCACGTGGTGATATTGAGAAGGGTCAACTTTACGATAGCTGGGATTGGTATGATCGCTTCCTTCAGCACGTAATGAATCTCAGGGATGTTTTTGAGGAGGAGAGGAAAGCCTCGCATACGTTCACAGCTCCACAACGTTTCTGTGAAATCCTCAACGATTATCAAAGGTAACTGTCTGTCCTCTCATTCTTATCATCCACCGACCCCTTCGCTGACAACTAGTTTTTTATGTAAAATATAGACACCTTTATGAGAGGTGCGCCTTCGAAGAGTGCGAACGTACATGTGCTATTAATCGAATTGCTGTCTCTTCACTTTCGTCAACGGAAGACAAGGCCGATCTGGAAGCAACCATCATCTCCCATCAGGCTCAGGTAGTTGAAAAACTCGGAGATTTTCATCAAGCGCAACAGGTATGCGAGCGAGGTATTAGTCTTCGGCTTCGGGAATCACCTCAGAAGAAAATTCTCCTCTCATATTCGAGTTGCAATCTGGGCATCATCTACAGCAGTGCGAACGACTTTCCCAAGGCCATGGAATGTTTCCAACAAGCTCGCCAGTGGTGGAAGTCTCACTTTGATGACAAAGCAGAAGCCAGAACGTACGCCGCTTCAATTCTTGTCAGTGAGGCCAGATGTGTGCTAGGTCTCGGAGATGTACTCCAAGCCGAGGCTATGCTCATGAAGACCATAGCCCAAGTCAAAGAAGAGAAACCTCTCAACTTCGGGACCCTAGCCTAGTGAGTTGAAGTTGGCTTGTTCTTGATTCCATCTTATAGCTCTCAGAGTACAAGCTAACTATGTTATAACAGTGCGTTCGCCTGCCTGGGAACGCTTGATCGACATCGCCAGAGGTTTGGAGCGGCTGAGGAGCACTTCATGGAGGCACAGAATGCGTGGCTCAGGAGTGACCAGACCCGGCTACATCCTTTCAATGCGGGAATTCTGTACAATATCGGCGCATGTTGCCTCGATCAAGGCAAGGTTGAAGCGACTATGTAAGTTCTGCGTCCAGCCATCCAACCTTGACTCACGAGAACACTTGAATGTACTTACTGAGATACTACGTTTCAGAAAGCATATTAAAGACTCTTTGGAAGTGACGGAATTCTTTGGTCGCACAATGCCGGTCGAGCATGGACGCAATTTGATGAAACTCTCTCAAGCACTCTCACGAGACGAAGATCGAGCTGAGCAAGCAGCTATTAAACTCGAGGAAGCCGCAGTTTATTTGAGGAAGAAGAGTCCAGATGCCGCATCTATTGGATCCGAAGCTGCGTACAATGAGCTGATTCCGGTTTATTGGAGATAGCGTCGCACATCCCACTTCTATACTGACATCACATACACCAAATGAAATAATACAATGCTCCAATCACAGCCAGGAGCCTTCGACAGGGTTAACGGAGACTTGAAACAGTAGCTCCGGCCAAGTGAACATTGTCTTGCTGGCCCCTTTGATGTACGCATACCGGGACCCTGACATGGTCTTTCCAACTGTATGATTTCAAGACGCAGGCTTAATTGCGTAGGCCATCTGAACTAGGCCGACAATGAATTGGAGTATTGCAAGCAGGATACTAGCACCGCCAACCAGCGAAACCACCCAAAAAGTATACCACTGCAATGGATTACGTCGGTCACGCCACAGATCAGTAACTTTGCTAGGCTGGCGGCGCATATTGTACCGTTGCAATGCGAGGAGCCGGGGACCAAAAGTAGGGAAATCGTCTTGGGCAGAATATGTATCCGATTCCATGAGCTCGCTATTGATGTCGACTACTGATGACGGAAAAATGCAACCTTGGAACCGAGGATCCTTACGTCGACCAAGGTGAAATCCAAGAAAGGTTGGGCCTGTAATAAGAGGCGCAGTGCAGAGAATACCGAGGAGGGGATCACATTTCTGTTCCTTTCTTGAATTTTCCGGGTCCTGTTGCACATGATATTTGTTGTATGGCTGTTTGGATACGTGTTCGAGTACGGATTTGATCAGTTTCCGAGCTTTTCGGGACTGACCAAACAACAGCCTGTAAGACAGCAGTAACTCCCGGTGAACAGAATCGGGTTCCCTGGGCGACGAGGCGCCGTATTGCGACGGTAAAACACTCGTTGTAATACTTTTGAAGTCAGCTATCTTTGTGAATACTGGGCCAGCAACTGAATCAGTGACTGGTTCGCAAGCCTTTACCTGCTAAGAACAGAAGCTTTCTGTTTCGAGAGTATTTTGCTAGCACAAAGCGAGGGAAACCGATACAATGATAATTGCCGCGACGCCCTGTCGAAGTAGAGATGCGCTGATATGGTATCAACCCACATAATGCTTACGCGACCGATGATAGACAAAGCTGCGAAGTTGAGGCTAGGCTCATAAAGCATGTCTTCCATGATTGGTCTAGGGGTGTGAGGAGAATCTGTGAAGCCATCTGGGTTCATGTTGAAAGCATCTATGTCGTCTGCCCTGGACTGATACGCATAGAACATTTTACTTGTAGGTCGCCGCAATTCATTTGATGAGTAAATCTTAGTGCAACTCTGCGCTAACAGCGAAGGATAGGCCGCGGTGCCTGGTGTAACAGTGTCTTCGTCATAAGAGTTCTGGTCTAAAGAAGTACGAGGCACATGTTGAGCCTTGCCTCCGATCAGGGGTTCCAGAGTTCCCGATGTCCAGCAGAGGACCGCGAAAATTGCTTGGAAAACATACGACTTTTCGTCCTCTGATGGTGTGGGTGCATTCGTCTTTCGATTTAGTTGGCCCTGTGCTGTTTGTAGTATCCGTCTGTAAATAGTTTCGATGTTTGGGTCCTGATCTCCAAAAGAGTCATAAGCGTCAATGACGGCGAGGCACCAGTTCCATGCCCCAACTGCGGTTGCCGGGATATCGTAATCCAACAGCAACCAAAGGATGTTGAAACAAGGGTCGAACAAGACCAGGAAATTGGATTCAAGGTGATTGAAATATATGGACAGCCCTGGCCAGTGTACTAGATGAGCTGCAGGCGTTCCAATCAAGGACTGGAGCGCCCTAGCTTGGGATGAGTTTGCCTGCAAAGTGCTATTAGAAAGTTTCTTCACTGCTTCACTCTTTTCGTATAAGCAGGTGACATAGGTGTAGTATGGGTTCGTGCCGAACTTCGCCTACAGGATGACTTTGAACACTATGCAGAGAAATCGGTGCTGGAGTCTGTTCGATCGGGGGTGGTTGACGCCACGCTCTGGCAAAGCGGGAAATGACTTTACGGCTCGTTTCGTTGTCCGATTGTCGCTCTGAGTCAAAGTTGACCATTATGAGTGAAGTTGTTATAGCGTGAACACGATGATGAAGATCTGGTGTTCTAGGACCTAGGGCAAATGATAAAACGAGATAATTAAATGCAAACGATTCTGCCAGCAAGACTCTCTTCTAGGCAGACACAACTCAGAGAATGCGCCACACAAGACAATCAGCCGTCAACATGCATCCTGGTGGGCGAGTAGTTCAAAGCCTCACTGATGCTACAGGGGTTGGTGACAACACGTATCTGGGTAATCGCATTTATTGAAACTCGAGTACCAACCACCCCACTCCACCACCTCGACGCTACTGCCTGTAGGTATGCCCTCTGGCGCCTAATGAGACACTACTAAGCCTCGTCTTTCTTATCCTGCCACCTCTGTCAGCTGAAGTCAAGAGGGCTTCGCTCAGAAGCAATCGTACGTCAAGTGTTGGTTTTTCTTTTGCGGCATTCAGATCCACAATCTTCTTCTGCAGAGCGGTTGTGCCGTGGTTGCCGCTCTGACCACTGGACGTGTTCGTGTCGGCGTCATTGCTCAGCAAGATGAGAGTGCCCTCGCGAACTTCTTGTCCGGGTTCAAGCTCCGCCTGCCATTCCTTCCATGGCTGCGGAAGCTTTGCCTCATTTTGCTGGGCTTCGGATGGCATATCTGAGATACTGTTCTAACAGTGTAAGGTTGAGCGGCACTAATATCTGTGCTGTGTGAGGGTTGAGGAAGAAATCCCTTCCTCGAGAGTGTTCTCGAAAGCTTATAACATCATTCCGTCGCTGAGAACAAGCAATCCGCTCGAGCCGCGACATTTTTGGATACATGCACACCATCTTTCGGCATCGCAGTATTGGGGCCGGGGGCTCTGATCGCACCTCTGCAACCATCTCGAGCCGTCCCCAGTCGTTTCCGTCGCATGTATCACAACTTGCAGCAAGGCTGGCCTATCATGGCGGAACAGTTGCAGCACGAGACACCATCACACCTAGTTTCCGACATTACATGCATGGTCCATCTGGTTCAGTTGCCCATTGCGCCTCAAACATACATTTATTGCCATAGGTCGACCGTCGGTGAGTCAATGATGACCAGGCACCCTACAAAACACCCCGCTCGGGATAGCTACCCAACAAGGCAGGCCGAAGATAACGCATGCATATAACAGTGGTGTACATCCCTTACAGGCGCTATATTGACTGCAGGCTGTCGGGTTCTGACCGTTCATCGCAGCGCCAGCCAGGCATGCGTGACAGACCAGGCATCCAATTATCCGCAATCAGAGAATTTCGTCGTCCAGTGGTCATGATGCTAAGCGAAATCGAATGCAGGTAATTTGATAGGCACACCGAATGATGAGACATCCGAGAGACCTCCATGCATCATTGGCAGAAAGCCGCATTCAATGCCCCGATACGCACCATGTGACAATTATGCTCTTTTCTTTGGGGGAGGCCGGCGGGGGGAGGCCGCATCAAAATAGCAGAATACATTGTGGGTGTTCTTTCGAGCTTGATTTTAGTTCTGGTTTCCATACTTCCTTGGGTTTCAGTGTCTCTTCCTGTGTGTGTTGCTGATTGTACCACAACTTCTGTCATGGAGACCACAGTTTTTTACGTGGCCAAGACGCCCAATCTGGCTTCTGAGAAAGCCTTCAGCATTGACTATCCTGTCGACCATGTCAAAGGCGCTCGTCGAGAAAATACTCGACCAGATCTTCAGCCCATGACAATAAGTCCGATCGTTGACCATGATGCTTGGAAACTGGATATACATGGCTTCTGTATCTTGCACGGCAAGGCTCATCTCGATCCCGAAAAGGTATACACGGACAAGGCATCCGTGCAAGACGCCTATTGGCATGACATAGAAGCTATCATGCACGAAAACTTCCCACAATACTCGAGAATCGAGTGTTTCGATCTTACAGTAAGTATCAGTCTGTTCGTTCCCTAAGAAAAGTCGAAACTGTTCCAAGGATCGTCAGGCGGTTGATTATCAACAAAGGTCCGCAAAAGAGACGTCGACTTCCCGAAAGTTGTGCGAGCATATCGAGAGAAGTATGAACAGCCATCAGTGGTCGTCCATTGCGACTGGTCTTCGAACGGTTCCATACCGGTTCTTCAGTGGTGTTTCCCTGGCAATGAAAGCTTCTGGGAAGGGAAGAAGTTTGACATGATCAAGTACACAGCTATTCTCTTTGTTTCTTCGCACACTTGCGGCCGTTATTGCTGTCCATCACGGCTAACATGCAACCAAACCCAGTGTTTGGAGGCCTCTTAAGGAATCGACCGATGACTGGCCTCTGGCCGTTTGCGATTACATAAGTGTCGACAAGGACAACGATATACTGCTCACGGACGCTATCAGACGCGATAGGGTTGATGAGATATCCGTTTTACATTTCAATTCAGCCCATAAATGGTACTACGTGAAAGACCAAGGCGTTGATGACCTATTAGTCTTCCGGAATGCCGACTCCGAGGGAGACAAGGCCCGTAAGCACAGTCTTGAGCAGCCATGCAGTCTTGAACTGCAGTAAGAAAGAATGCTTGTGAAATGTTGCTGATTCAGGTGATAGGTGCATTTCACGCAGCGGTCAACAACACTAATTCGCGTGGACCGCCAAGAGAGAGCGTTGAGGTTCGGCTTGTCGCAATGTATTAGGGAATTATGGATGATTTGTCTTGTACCTTGACTGTTCAAATTTATACACAGTGCTTGTCAGGAGCTTTTTATACTGAGGTAAACGAACTCACTCAAGTGAAGAAGTCTTGATAATATCTAATACCTTTCGCCTGTAAATTGCCTACCTACCTTATTACACAAATATTTTTTGTATGTATTCCATGTTCGCAAAAAGCCAACCTCCTACAGACACATGATACCAGGTTCCAGAACTCAGGTACAGGTGGCTTCAACAAGTAAACAGAATGGCCCAGCCCATTTTATCTTCCCAGAAGAAGGCGTCAGCATGGGCAAGGTTGATCACCACCTCCATTTTATCGATTTCCGAGTGCCAAGCGCGACTGAGTTTTATCAAAACATATTCATCGGCGTTTAGCATACTAGACTCAAGAGTATAGGTGCCATCTGAATAAGGCGGTGGTCTATGTGCTCGTGGTCAATACCATGGGAAGGCAACGAACGATCCACAGCTGACGATTGATCATCGTCAACCTTGACATTCGAATGATCATGAAACCACTTCACATCATTTAAGCACTTGGCCTAGAAGTCGTGGTCATCAGAAATTTCCGCTTCCGACGAGCGATTTCGGCGTTTTTCATGATATCCTGTATGTCTTCGTCACTCATTACCGAAATTGCGCAGGAGTCGAAAATTCTGTGCAGTTGCTGTATAGAACAGTCTTCCACTGCCAGGCTGGCAAAGTCGTCCATCATACTCTCCTAAGATATCCAAGCATCATGAATAAGTGAGCGCAAGGCCAAGAAGAAACTTGGACTTTTTTCCGAAACAAGTACATCATATAGTGGCTTTGTAGCAGTTCTTCTCGGAGAGAATAGCAAGCCGTATGTGATGGCTCTCCAGGTCCATTCGGGCATCCTTCGGAGCATCTTGTAATTATATCACGGCCGGGTCAATCTTCACGGACTGTCTTGGGTCAACAAGCCCGGGTAAAACATATTTCGATGCATCGCAACAAATGGTCGCAGCAACTCGTTGCTGTTGTGCCAGAAGTTTGCCTCCGGCCGATTAATTCTTTTCTGAACAAGGATTCCATGTAGTCTTTTTAAATCCCGTCTGCAGTGGAGAGCGCGACCTTCATAGTGATTTGCTTTTCGGGCGACCAGACGCATGCGAGTGAAGACGTTTCCAACAGGCTCCCGGATTCAAGATTTCCACGCAGAAGGTCGGCTAAAATTCGAGCATGCCAGTCATGAATGAAAGACGAATCGGCGACCTGTACTTTGCGGTGCATCTTGCACGGAGGTTCCAGTTGAACTTGTCTAATTCGCATTGCTTTTCTGGTGCCATTCACTCAATTTTCTTAGGATACCTGGTTTTCCATCACGTGGCAAACAGCAAAGTAGAAACAGACAGCACAAAAGCCAGCACCTTCCAACTAGCCCGCAGCGAGCCAGCAGCATTCTCGTCGTCATCACCGGAATTACCCTCATTGTTACCACCGTTTCCACCATCTCCATTGCCCGAGCCTAATGCACCATCTACGTCTCCAGGGCCGGCTGCCCACTTGAAGCTGGACACAACCTTATCTGTGTACCCAGGAACTGATCCTATGGTGTCATCGTCATTGGTGGTCGAGCCCGGTACACACTTGGCACCATTCCACTTGGCATTTGCCACCGCGGTCCACAGAGTAGTCATGTTTGTCAAGGTCTCCCAGGTATAGTAGAGCTTGCAGTTTGCCGCTTCATACCTGAACTGCACCGGAACGCTATCGAGATCGTCGTCGAGATAGATGTTGGCCGAGTTGACGGTCCATGTGTCAGTAGATAAGCCCGCGAGCGGGGGCTTCGGCTCGGCGAAGGGCGTCATGTCGATTCCCTCTGGGGGCTTGACGAACACCCCGAGAGCAGGATAAATGGACTGATAGGGTCCCAGCGAAATGACTGGTCCGCCCTTGGTTCCTCCCGCAGCTTGCATCGGCGCATGGATAGGTCGTCCTCCTATAGCCACGACCTGAATGCCTAGCTCCCGGATCATCATGCCAACGATGTAGGCACAGGCAGACGCACAGTGGCCATCGGTTAGAATGACGGTGTCTTCTGGCTTGAACCACGGCTCCGGGATCTCGAAGATGCCGGGCAAGCCGGTACGGGCGTAGGCTACTTCCAGAGGTTGCACGACATTAGTGTAGTTGCTGCCCTCGATTGTCTCAGGGCCGTAAAAATCCTCCCAGCTTGTGAAGTTTCTCAGGTCTTCGTCGACGAAGCCATTGAAACCAACCGGGTAAGGAAGGGTCTTCAGGTCTGCGCCCAGTCTTTCGGCAGTCCTTCCGACCCAGTTCAAAGCAGCGTGCGCCCGAACCCGCATATTCATGTGCGCTTCTGCACCGGCCTCTGGGAATAGTGTCGCATATAGGCTCATTGCATTGGCCACAAGACCACCACCGTTACCCTGCAAATCTACGATGAGCTTGGTTTTGTTCTGGCTCTTGCTCCTGTTGACGAATTCGCTAGCAACTCTAGCAAACTCGATGGGATCCTCGAGTGCCTCAAGAACAGTTCTAGCTGTTCCGTTTTGGGACATAAAGACATTCACTGCCAGTACAGCGGTGTCTCCCAGAGTCGAGTCGTTGAAGAAGTAGCCGCTGATATACCTGTCTTCGTGGATGACGGAAGGTTCAGGGTACCCCTTCAAGGCCGGAGAGAATGGGATCCTCGTGGTATTGAGGGTGACTTCCGCTTCGCCATTGTCAAGCGGTACCTCAAAGCGCTCATGAACTGCTTGACCAGACGTGATGCCGGAGAAATTTGCAACAATGCGAGCTCTGTTGACGACAATTACCTCCGTTCCGTTGGCGAATTCGATGACGCTTTCGTCATTGAGGGTTGTGTGTAGATGCCTGCCAGCGCTTGTCGTCTCGAGAACATTTTCTAGCGCTGCGCTATACAGCTGCTCGTTGTAGGCTGCATCGGGATCCTGGTCTCGAGAGTTGTCAACAGACCGCTGCTGAATGTAGTCAACAATTGGGGCTGTGTCAAAGGACTTGACCTCTGACGCATTATATCCTTGTTCCGTGCTCTTCTGGTAGTCAGCTAGGAAGCACTTGCGTTAGTGATGTCTGAATGGCAATTCTAGATCTCTACCGTTGCCTCCTTCCCAACCTCCGCATGTGAGAGAAAGGGGCATGGCCAAGAGGGGAAATAACAATCATGGAATTCCCTACTTACAGTAAAGGTAAATTCTGGGCGACTTGATGCCATCTTCCGAAATCGATATAAACAACGCTGGCGTAGAAAAGCTGATCAATACACCCAGAACAGGCGACCAGGACAAGTGCCCATCCCGAGGCTTGACGTTGATCAGTCTGTAAAGATCAACAGTGAAGTCAATTTGAGACTCGTAACCTCCATTTTCGAGGGACTGGGTAATGTTGTCGAGGCCACCAAAGATATCGACGCCTGGGTAAAGGTACTCTGCGGGAGGGTCTAGAAGAATGTCGACGGTACTCTGATATTCAAGCCATGGTCGCAAATAGCGAACAAGCGCTGTATCTCTTTCAACGTCCACTGAGATTGACCTAAGGCACTGGTATGCCAGGGAAGGCTTCACCACAATATCGTCTGCAGGGCGTCAGCCTATGTTCCACCTGATGTGTCTGTAGTCGCTGTTGGTCCTTCACCCCCAGCCTAAAGCTTTCGCGTGGCACGACAGGGGCGAATGCGAGGACGGACCATATCCTGGTACTCAACAGAAGACCTGATAGTATCTGCTCGCAGAAAGGAGCTACGTAACATACCGGTTGTGTTTGTTATGATTGCTTCGTCGTAGACCCTTCCAATCTCGGCACAAGCTTCGCCACCCGCGACCTGTCTCCGGAGCTGCGGTGTAGATGCAGCCGGAGCGGCGACCGCAAATGCCGCAACGGGAAGAGCTCGTGCGAAGAGCGATGTGAGCCGCACCATTGTTCTTACAACTACTACTCCGAAGTAATCGCTCAAGAGCACAAGAAAGGCAATTGACGATCCGCGCAAGGCACGCCATGATCGGGCGCCGCCGACCTTAAGAAGGCACGCGCGTCCAAGACATTTGGCGACGCATCGCAATTAGCGGCCCTTCCTTCTGTGGCACCAACAAGCATACAAAAGTCCCGAATTGAGGCGATGCATGAGTTGGCAAGGCTGGGTCGCATTGGCGGTACTTGGCAAAGTCGAACACCGTTTGTCATCCAACGAGTTGAAAGAGAAATTGGCCCGATTTTGCACCAACATTTGATGAGAAGCAACCCGTCGAGACGGATCAAAGTAGGGCAAGGGGCCAACATCAGTATAAGTATTCAGCTTGGCCGCAAGCTGGGCTTGGCTCGTGACTTGTTGAACATAGAGGATCCACAACTCTAGGCATCACGTAGGGGTTTCCTAGCTGTTGGTTGGCGTGTCTTGGAAATGTGGTGCGGTCTATGAATGCTGCCAAGACGGAAGGATGCACCACAACCCACGCCAAACTTCACAAAAACAGAAATACACATCATCGAGCAGACTGGCCATCGCCGCCCTCCAGGCGCAAGGCCTACCTCTATTTAACAGTCTTCAAGCGTGATTGTCTCATCCATGAAGCTTCCTAGCTGACCCGTACCTACACTCTGAACATAGGGGAGGTAGGTAGTATCTGGGGAGAATTCGAGGGTAACAATCTGTTCTTCCTTCCGACGCCGCCGTAGCCAGGGTAGAAGACTCCCGGTGCCCTTACTGTTCTTCTTTAAGCTACGTTTCTACTATTCATACATTGCGCTACTCAGACCTACTCTGCGTGTCTAGAAGTTTTTGGATCATGATGTTCAAGTTGGTTCGTATGATGTGGTGAAAAGTTTCCTAATTCGGTAATCGGAGCCGTTGAACGTGTTGTCTCAAAATCCGGCACCGGGGAAGTGGGGTAAACGGCAACTGAAAGACTCTTTGTTCGCCGCTTTCCTCGGCCACATTACTCCGATCCATCTGCAGGGACCAACAGCGCTGGCTAGATCGTGCCATCGCGTAAGCTTACCTCAATACTCAGATCGCGGGGTTCTCTTTGACTCATGCAAGGGCTCAAAGCGGAAGCTACAATGGAGGACCCGCAGCGGCCAGCTGGACGGACAGCGGAGGCTAAGCTTCATCAAGGAAACATTAAGAAGCATGACCGGCCCATCTAGAAAGCAGGGCGCACATGGCAGATGATAAACTTGCTCATAACTGGTGGACGTAAAGCGCCATGTGATAGATAACGCGGACCAAGCATCATCTCATTACTAATTCTATGGATTCGGGGCGCCTCGTGATTAAGCTTCCAGTGTCCGATTTCCGGAGATGTGTCAAGTGGATACTCCGAGTTTAGCCAGCCCACCTTGCCGGGCTGGTGGAGCGCGCTTAGCTTATCTGTGAGTCCGAAACTCCGACGGCTTTGAGTCAAGAACACGGAGCAGCCCACTTCATTCTTATCAAGAGTGTCCCGCACCGCAATACCGACACATCTCGAACTTGATTTCACCCCCCCATAGACTTTACACCTCACAGGCTTAAGAACAGACGAAATAAGCGACGCTTAAGAACACACATCACGGATAAATATGGGTTCATTACCACAAGCAACACCTTTCAGGGTCGCCATCGTCAAAGCCTACGAGATCGACGAGCCAAAACACAGAGGGATGTTGCAGTCGTTCCGAGATAACGTCCTACAACAAGTTCCGGATGCAATAATCGACGCATATCGGCCAATGAAGGATGACGGCCACCTTCCAGCGCCTGCGGACTACGATCTCATCATTATCACCGGCGGACTGAGTAACCTGTGCCAGGCGACTTATGAGCCTTGGGTCGACACCACGCTGGAATGGATTCGACAAGTGGTGGGGCAGCAACACATCACCAAAACCAAGCTTCTCGGCATCTGCTGGGGTCATCAGGCAATTGCGACAGCTCTCTCTGGCAAAGTCGGGAGTTTTGAACATCCAAGAGTGAGTATTGAGGAACAGCGCAGGAAACATGGAGGCTCTATAAGACAGATACTAAGCTAGTTCTCTAGGTTGGCGTGGAAGTTCTCGCTCTGAACGATGATGGTAAAGCAATTTTTGGCAAGGATGCGCTGGTAAGTACCCTCTGCAGCATATTATCTGTGATCAATCCCTAGGTTCCAGTCGTTAAGCCCTCAATCCCATTAGAAAATCACAAAGTTTCACAAGCGCTTTGTGCAGAATGTGCCCAACGGCTTCAAGCCATTAGCGCCTGAGAACGAAATCCTCATGTCCGACTCTGGACTTGTCTTATCGCTTCAAGGCCACCCAGAGATCTACGGCGATCTTTCCAGGCAACTTTTCGAGATGAACGTTCCATATTACAGAGCTACACTGCCAACCGAGGATGATCTTCAACGATACTACTATGAGATGTCCTCGAGCGAGCAGGACGCCAAGCTCATTTTCCAGAAGGTAACGGAATGGGCGCAGTCATGATTTCCTCGATATTTAAATATGATTGATGAAGTATAGATTTTGTCAATGAAGACTACAGCGTTCCCCTTTATCATTAAGATATATTCAATTCGAATGAACTGGGAGTAGGTTAAACTTTGAGTTTGTTTGGGAAATTAGGTGATCAAAGAGATCCAAGTTTCGGATCATTATCCTCTAATCTGGCGTACTCTTGTTGAGCTTTGATAGCAATATGGTGGCCCCATGGTCCACCTGCCGACTTCAGTAAAGCAATAGCTCGACAATGCGTTTCAGGATGACGGCAGTACGCAGCGGTGTAATAGAAGATCGCAACCGCTCCTATGTCAACTGCTATCTTCCGACTCTCAATGTCATCCAAAAAGGTAGAGAGTTGCATAATGAGCCCATTTGAAGAGTCCGGCTCTGAAGAGAAAGGCGATAGAGAAATCATCTCTGTGATAATGCGCCATACTTTTAGTATTTTTACGCAGGGATCGGAGCCCAATTGTGGCTGTTGTAAGATGAAGAGTGCAAATTTGTCGGACCATTGACGCAATGGTTCCGCCACGACCTGGTGCGTTCTCCCTTTGGATCCGGTGTCTTTTGGCGGAACCACAAGAACATAAGTCAAGAGGTCGAGCTGAACATTCCGAGCGTGAGCGACACTGGAAAATTCAGGCATTATTTGCTCCGGGGCTTGGACTACCTTCGGTGGCACGCTGGGGGGTATCGGCAACATTCTTGATTGCAGGACCAAAATATGGAAGATCGGCTTTATCTGACTCCGTATGAGGTGGCCTCCTGGCGACCCAAAGGTGGTGGTAGATGGTGGGGCGGTGTGGGATAACCACGTTGATAGGATCTTGAAGCTGCTTGTGAGATGTCGAACAGCGTCCTGATAGCCCCCACGCAGCCACTCAAACATTATACCGAGGATAGAACACACGAGTGTAATCTCGAGAGCTGACCATCCTCGATGGGTCATATGCGTATTGAGGAAACTGACAGCTCTCGTGTACTCTGCTTCGGCGTATTTATACAGGCTAACGGCATTCGAGTCCGAGTGTTGTGCGAGGCCAGACTTCAAAGACTCGTGGAGGGAACCAATGGCAACGAGCATTTGATGGACACATTGTTCTCGGTAGCTTAGTTGCAAGATGGTGGTGCTCCAGAACTCCACGTCAAAGTATCCAGCAAACTCAGGAGCTGAGTGTCCTTGATAAAAGTTGATCCAGCGGCCGGTTTGCGGGGCTAGCTGATAGATGGCATCGTTAGGATTGGGCCGCGGTACGATTGATACGTATGCGTTTTTTGCGAGGAGCGAACTGCGCCGTTCATTGCCCGAATCTTCGACAAAGTCGCAGACTCTTCCTGTAGAACTACATCGAAGGCATGAGGGTCGTTCCAAGCCGCATCTCACATGGCGAATTCTGTGCCCGGAGAAGATTCACTTAGCTTGCAAATTCACGTTGTTCCCAAGCGCCTTATCGGCGCAGCATATGGACCGCATTGATAGAACCGTATCCAGCCAACAAATCGGCTCACTTACCGGCAAGTCGCGCAGCCAAGACGAGTGCGGGTATGTTTGGCCCTTTTTCGTGTCACTGTTGAGACAAGTTGATCGCTATTGGCGTCTTCGTTGGAGACTGTGTTTGCGTTGGTCGGACTGTGCCTTTTCAGGGGCGCTAACAATACCATGTCTATGTTGGTTGCGCCGGCAAGTGTACGGCGTGGATGTAACTGCGTCAAGGGCTCGGGCTCTTTGAGACGTTGAGATTCCCTAAAGAGGATGAATGAGAATCTTCCATATGAGTCACTGAGTTTGAGAGGAAAAGGAGCAGGTAAAGATATTGGAGGTACGATTGAAGCTCAGTTACCGGCCGGTCGTCGAGGACTGTCCTTGCAAAAGCAATGCCTCAGCCCCGCTTCTTCCGCAAACATTGGTTATCGGCGGACCACGGGTACTTCTCATTGGTCGGAGCAAGCATCATGTCCAATCACACCTGTGAATCGATAATGTCAGGATCCACATCTTGTTGGGCGGCGTTCTGCCCTGCAAAACCAGGGACCGGCGAGACATCGCGCATCGCGGGCATTGACCGTAGGCCCCAGTTCCATCGGTGCGGAGGATTTGCCAAGTGTCCATCGTGTTTCCATGTGCTGTGCCTCTTCAGGAACTAAACTGGATGAAGCAAGACAGATTCCCAAGCATCCGGCACGATATCACCAGCCTCGGGAACGCCGTATCACGAGTAAACTCAAGGAGGAAAAAATGTTCAGACTGGCTCTAGAACTTCAAAGTATTGAGGTAATCTCTCCGGATAGAGGGTCGGGATGAGAAATCCTTCATCTTATCGTGGATGCGAGGGTCGCCATCCACCCATTTTTATTATTGATTAGAGAAATTCTGAAGCTGACGGATCTAATTGCCGACAACTTGTGGCTGCTTGCCATAGTCATTGGAAAATAAGAGACTCAGCCTGGAACAAATAGACTAATCTAAACGGATGTCCGAAGAGCTCTGCGTTTTTACGTGGTGCATTTGTCTCCCTCGAGTTCCTGATTGTTGGACTCACAACTGCGGACTTTCAAGAATAGGGAAAAGGCAAGTGATCTCAGCTTTGAGATAAAGCCTGCGAAAGACGACGTGGGACCAAATTGCGTGACGGGACTCCCTCACATGATCGGGAAGCAATGCAAGCCATCATCCGCATCGCCAGAGAATGAAGAAGAGGACAAGGTTCAAGTCCTGTTCAAGGAGTTGATGGTCAGAACCACCAATCGGGAAACATCCATGCTTGTACATGGAGCTATTGCACAGAACGATAAGGTAAGGTGGATCAAGCAAGATAGAATACTCGACTTGGTCGTGAACATCCGCCCTCTTCACAGCCATCAAGAATTTCGAATTGAAACCTTGTCCTCCATGTCTCAAGTGAAATCGAATTGGCCCTCAGATAACTCGTCAAGAGCTATGCCTTTGTCTTTGCTGAAGTTCTACCTCAACCAGGCATGATGAGTGAGCCGGCTTATATAATCAAGATGAACCGGACCCACTCCAAGCAGCCGGCGATGCCAGAACTTCCATTGCCCAGAACCCAGCGATCGTCATAGGAGCTACATCGAGCATCAATTCGCACAAAACCTTCCAGCGCCGAGGTACCAAACAAATGTCTCTGCAACAATAGCAAGTCGTGAGCCCGTTGCTCTGTGAGGCGATCTTGAACATCCGCCCAACATGCGCGAGTTCATGAGCTATGTGCAGAGCGCGTTCTACGACGCCACCGGCTGGAACCGCGACAACTCGTACTCGACGCTCAACGCAACTGCAGATGGTAGGCTTGACGAAATGCGCAGAGCTCATTTGGGGAACTGCACATTGGACCAGCACTGACATGAAGGGCATCGGCAGCACTACTCAACTTCCCAACACCGCAGGGCCTACGCCTCACACTCTCCTCTCTCGCGACCCCTCACTTTGCGACATCATACCAGCTCGGCTCCGTAGGCGTAGTCGACGGCTCCATCTCCTACCTTTACTCCTCCGTGCCCCTCCGCGCGCACCTCACCCCGCAATCCGATGCCGTACCATTGCCGGCACTGCTGCGCTCGTACCGACCTCTCGCCGACCTCCCGCCTCGAACCTCGAAGCCTTACCCCCTCCTTAGTCCGGCTGCGGCCTCCCTGCTCTACGGCCGCTTGTACCTCCCTGAGTCCATGCTCGAAGCTCTCGTCGTGAAGAGGATATCCCCCGCGCTGCAACTCCAGCTCAGCGCCGTCTCAGGAAAGTTTCTCCGCAACAGAGGCACTGTCCTGGGACTGGCTCAGTATGATGTCGGCAGATACGCTATCGAAGGCCTAGGTTCGTCCGACGGCGGCCTGCTGGGCTTCAGAGGCGCGTACAACTTTGGTGGTGATACAGAAGATATCCAAGCTCTACGATCGGGCGGCAAGCTGGGCGGACACACGGACGAAGCGAAGGAACGAATCTACGGACGCTTCAGCGCCGGCGGGGAGATCTACTACGGCCTACTTAACAAGTCGGGCGGCGTCAGTTTCGGCGGGCGCTTTGCGACGCTCCCGGAGCACCGCGGCACCCCGCTGACGGCGACAATGACGATCAACCCCCTGATGGGCAACATAAGCGCCAGCTACGCTGTAGTAGCAGGCAAGCACTGCAGTCTCGCGACGAGGATGGACTTCAACGTGTACAGCTACGAGAGCGACTGGTCCGTGGGCATGGAGCTGTGGCGCAAGAACCTGACCCGCAACCTCGAGCCCGCGCTCTCGGCCGAGAGCTTTGTCAAAAAGGACCGCAGTTTCCAGGCAAAGCTAGAGTGGAGGCTGGACGACGAGCTGCCCGAGGCACCCAAGCTGCAGCCGAGGCTTGTTGTGGAAGAGCCAGAGCATGAACGGAAGAATCAGCCGAGAGAACGCAGCTTTCAGGCGAAGATGGAGTGGAGATTGGACGATCCTGCGGTGGATAGGACGAAAGAGGCGGCGGCGGCGGATGCCGGCACGGCGGCAGAGACCAAGGGCGCGGATGAATACGGCAGCGTCATCAAGGCGCGGCTGGACCAGAACATGAAGATTGGGGTCCTGTGGGAGGGGAGGGTCAAGTCCCTCCTGTTCAGTCTCGGCAGCGCAATCGACCTGCGCAAGCTCGACTCGCCGTTCCGCACGGTGGGCGTGGAAATTCAATTTTCATCATGAAAAGGAGTCAATGGTCTTTTTGGCCAGATTACAGCGTACCCACCGGTAATCTTCCCTGATGCGACGTTCTTCCCGACATCTCGGTCGCAGAAACAGGCAGTTGGCGCGTGGCAGAAGTTCCCGGCATCCTGGCACGGTTGCACACTCGAGATCCTTAGCACCTGAGAGGCTGAGTTTACTAGTACTCTATACTACCTGTCAAGGTTGGACTCGACAGATCCCGGCTTCGTGGCTACGGGTCTCCTTGGGCACAATCCGAGGTGACGCCGCAGCTATCGATGCAGGTGGCTGCATGAAATAGGAGGAGAATGCGACGTTGCCTCTGATACTTGTTCTCTCGGAAATGTTAGCCGAGAGGAGAAAGCAGAACTCAGAAGTGGCTCTGGGTCTCGAAGTCTCTGGTGACTTCCGTAAGTAATGGGACATGGTCGATTGGGTTCTTCATGATGAAATCATGGACGGAAGCAAGCGACCGGCTTGGCTGAAGCTTGACTAGCAGAAACGGCTTAAGCCAAGCTTTCTTGGCAGTGGATGAAAGCCACCCGCATTCAAAAGGGCTACCGCGCGTACAGTTATCAGTACGGAGTACCACTCTTGAAGATGTGAAGAAAATCTTCCCACTTCACTGATAGAAGTCGTGTGCGTTCTTGTCTAAGATGGGTTCAGATTGGAGGAGAGCTGAACGTCAGTTTCCTCTTAGAATGTCTCAACTCATTCAGCCGTAACATATTACACGAAGCTAATCCCCAATCAATGTTCATGATTATGGTTTATCTATGTCGGTGTTTTGCCCCTTTCGAGCAATACCAGCAATATCGGCGATATCCCTCACCATTGGATGAATATCAAATAACGAGCGCATTCCTCGCAACGTCAAGACATCCCACCTCATTCCTGGATGCTGTCAGCTCTCCAACTGGCACTATCCTTGGTCCGTCGCGCTAGCTCGGCGCGGGTGCCCCACGCCATCAGATTTTGTGCCAATCTATTCGGGCTCTCATTGGCCCGCAAGCTGGCCATCAAGGTTCTCCGCACTAGCTTAACCATCAAGGTCCTCACTCTGAAAGTCGAAGCAGGTGCGTTGGCGGACCTCCAGTCTTTCTTGCACGATAGTTGCATGTATCTGTGTTGGAAGTAGCTGACTTTGGCGATGCTTACCATGATTAAAATCCACATGTCCTTGCGCATGATGGATAGAATCATGGAGAATAACTACAGAATACCTTGCACTGGTCGATTTGCGCTGCTCTGTCTTTGTTTCATGAATGCGGAAGCTGCAGGGGAACAGGTGCTGGGTTGTCTTTGATAAGAAACCCGTGAGGTAAGAACAAGGTGCGAAAGTGGATCTACATCGACGTTTGGCCATCAAGGTCCTCACTTCCATTTTGCGCATCCGCCTGTGCCCGTCCCTGCGCCTTCCGCCCGAGCCTGACACCCGTGCCGCTCTGGTCAACCGTTCCTGGGTCTTTCCAAGTTCTCTCTGCACATTCGTCTTTTGCCCAAGGTACCTCTTGCTCGGTATCACCGTCGACCTCGAGAAAGTGAACCGTCAAAACTCTAAACATTAGACAGCTTTTCTCGACCGTCCAACAATCGTTTCGAGGCCACCGATTTGTTCAGACGGGTTCCCTGCACGTCAGGATATCGTTTTCGTACCTCGTCGTCCAATAATTCCCTCTCGTAAATTTTCTTTTTGGTATCTATCAGACGCCGTGCGATAGAACATCGATCGAGTGTCCCAAAGAAAAACAGCACACAGCAATCCACCTTGACGTCTCCCTTTGATCAGCCGCGCCATACCAAAGAACCACAGAAAAACCACCACCGGACAGAAGAACCGAAACAAGATATTTCCTCTTCCTTTGGTCTGCAAAGTGCCGGGTTTCCCGCTTGCTTTTGTGGTTCCTCCGTCCTCGTCGAGTCCACCCTGGCTGTTTAAGCGGGGGGTCCCTCCGTCCTCTTATGCCATCCTAACCCCCCTCCGCGACCGACGACCATCCGGGTTCTCGACACATCTTGCAACGCCGTCCCACGCCGCGCAAGTTCGCAGCCACCGCAGCCCACTCGCCCTCCCTCTCTTCGAGAATCGACAAAGAGAATTCCGATTCTTCATCGTCTCCATCAGAGTATCCCCTGCACTTGGCGCATAATATATGCTGCCCAGCGCCTGTCTCGGAGCCTCAATCCTCTCTATCTACCAAGACGCCAAGCTGCGAGCCAAGACGTTCGAGGACCCATCTCCCAGGACCGCACACCTCGCCCTGCCGCCCTTCAGCTCTTCGTTGCTCCTCTCTGCCGCCATCTCATTGCGCCTCTCAGACGACGTTGGCCTGTCGTATCACCTCGGTAAACGCATCTAGCCGCCGCTCAACCCAGTCTCTCGGAGACGCACAGGCTTCGAGCCCAGTCCGCCGGCACTTGTCACATATCCCCGGTCGATCAAGAAGCCGTTGCTCCAACCTGTACCACCGGTGGTGCCTCGAGCTCGTCTACTTTGCTGTCACAGCCTTCCAGGTACTTACCTGTCTGCGGTGACCAAGACCAGAGCCTTAAAGCAAGCACCCGTCGCAGGCTCTGCCAGCATCTGTAACGTATTCAGCAAGAAAATCAGCAAAAATGAACCCTTTGGAAATGTCAGCGGCGAAGCTCCTCGCCCTCCGCCAAGATGATGGCTCCGGTGCCGATGCCGTCAACGAGTGCGGTGCCGCTGCCGTCGATGTCAGCAACAAGGGACTGCGTATCGCCTCCATCTTCATCATCATGGTCGCTTCGATGCTTGGTGGTTTCCTCCCTATCTTCCTGGCCAGGACCACCAGAATGCACGTTCCCAAGATGACCTTCTTCATCTTCAAGTATGTCGGTACCGGTGTCATTATCGCAACCGCTTGGATGCATCTGTTGGCCCCTGGTGTCGAGGCTCTGCACAACGAGTGCTTGGAGCCGATGCTGGGCAGCTACGACTGGGCTTTCGCCATCGGCCTGATGACCGTCATGGTCATGTTCCTGATTGAGATGATCGCATCCAACGTCGCCTCGTCTGCTTTCGGCAGCCATGACCACGAACTTGGCCACAGCAACAGCATGGCCACCAAGACCAAGGACATTGGGACCGATGGGACGAGCGCTACCGAGGTTTGCCCCCACGACGTTGACACTGAGAGGGGTGCCGGCTTTGTCGACCCCAAGAAGGTGCCTGGACTTCCAGACGACGTTAGCTACCCGCCCGGTGGAAGGGATCATCTCGGCCATGCTCGCGACCATACCGAAGGAGACAGCCACAACGGCCTCGCTGGCCAGTTGATTGCCATCTTCATTCTCGAATTCGGTGTCGTGTTCCACTCCATCTTCATTGGACTCGTCCTCGCCACCAGCGACGAGCTCGTCGTCCTCCTCATCGTCCTTACTTTTCACCAGTTCTTCGAGGGTCTCGGTTTGGGCTCTCGTCTTGCCACTGCCACTTGGCCTTCCCACGGCCGCTGGTGGCCTCACATTCTCGCCATCATCTACGGCCTGTCGACACCCATCGCTATTGCCGTTGGTATCGCTGCTCAGCCGAACAGCGCCAAGACCCAGACACTTGTCAACGGAATCTTCGACTCTATCAGTGCCGGTATTCTGATGTACACGGGTCTGGTTGAGCTACTGGCCCACGAGTTCATGTTCAACCCGCAGATGAGAAACTCACCGCTCAAGGTGCAGCTTTTTGCGTTCGGCTGTGTCGCGCTCGGTGCTGGTGTGATGGCTGTCTTGGCCAACTGGGCCTAGGTGTGACGGACTGACCATGACGGACGTTGTGTGCAAACGAACGATGTAGAATTGGTGAAAACGGAACTGGAAATGGTAAACGGATTATGGGGGCAATCGGTGAAAATGATACCTAGGTCGGTGAGCCGGTGTTTAGTGCACGGTGTGGAACATTACTTTCGGAGGCATTTTGGATTTTGCATTAGGAGGAGTTTTGCATACGCCTCTCAGTCAGGCATATAATGGGATAGTGATAGAATGAATGTTTGCAATCGCAATTGCTTTGAGTTGAAAATTGGCATTGGTGATATTGTAATTGCATATGAGCTTGCTCTGAAGATGTGATGACTATTGATCATTGTGGCTGGTCGTGCGGTAGTACGAAACCACTGCTTCGTGACAGCTCAAGATACAACGAGAGGCTGCAAGCTGCGGTGATCGAACTCATGCAGATGGTTTCTCATAATGTATCCTTGTCATCGGAGTGAGGCTCTGGCGTCTCGAGCATGAGCCCCTCATTGAGTCGAGCATTGGCCCCACATGGAATGGCGCTGAACCGGAAATATTAGATAATCGACGCTCGGACTCAATGGAGGGTCTCGGTGACTCGGTATGGTTAAGTGAAAAAAAAAAGAAAAACATTTTTGAACCGATGACACACGTGATCTGTCGCCCCGCAGGGCAAAGAGCCCTGCGCCAAGCTCCGGGCACCACCAAAAATTTACCATCGCAACTTTCGTGAACTTGTGCCTCTCGATCTGTTGACCGACCGACCCCATCGCCAAATTTACCGCCCAGCGCCGCACCCAGTCCACCCTTCTCCCCCCAATACCCAATCAATACCGCAAAAATGGCCGGTGGAATCAACGTTCGCGATGTCGATGTAGGTTAACACCACGTTCTTCTCCATCTGGAGACCTCTCAGCCGAAACCCAAACACGAAAAATCGCAAGATTTCTTCGAATGCTCGAATTGCGACCAAGATCACCACAAGAGTACTTTCCGATGACACCGCACTGTCCACGCCACATCCTCGAAAGCCCATTGCGCCGCCACTGCACTCCGGTCACGATCTCGCGAGTACACCCCGAAGCTTGATCTACATCCAGAGGTTGTTGAAATAGACCCTCTTGGTGCATCTTGCGGATGTCGCGACCATGACACATGGGGGAGGAAAGAGAGATGCAAAGTGATGACAGGAAGTGCAAACCAGGCCGGGCTCATCGAGTTGTGGAGGACATGTCGGCGAGGATTACAATTGGGAGAACAGGGATACACAATTTGAGGATACGGAGCAGGCGCGAGGGAGTCGAAAGACTTCTGATGACGGAATCATGCTAATTGGTAATCTTTTTCTCCGGTGCAGGCGCAGAAGTTCATCAACGCGTACGCCGCTTTCTTGAAGCGTCAGGGCAAGCTGCCCATCCCCGGTATGTTTAATCCCCGATATCCCTCCTCGAATGACAACTCGTCGCTGACCAATCTCCGCCATCAGGTTGGGTTGATATCGTCAAGACCGGCCCCGCCAAGGAGCTCCCTCCCCAGAACATTGACTGGTTCTACGTCCGCGCCGCCTCCGTCGCCCGCCACATCTACGTCCGCAAGACCGTCGGTGTCGGCCGCCTCCGCAAGGTCCACGGCTCCGCCAAGAACCGCGGTGTCCGCCCCTCCCACCACGTTGACGCCTCCGGCTCCGTCGACCGCAAGATCTGCCAGGCTCTTGAGAAGATCGGTGTCCTCGAGAAGGACGAGGAGAAGGGTGGCCGCCGCATCACCCAGTCCGGCCAGCGTGATTTGGACCGTAAGTTGCCTTTCTACATACATGTCTTCTCAGAGCATCCATGCTAACGAACCACAATAGGTATCGCCCAGACCACCGCTGAGGCTGAGGAGGAGGAGGATGACGAGTAAATTATTCCCCCAACACGATTTAAAAAGTTGTTTGCGGTAAAATAAAATGAGGTTCCGGGTCATGGCTACGGCAATGGGCATTGGGTTAGGCGTCTGAAAATGGATTACGGGTTTCATGATTGCAACATTTGGAACCACACCCAAATTCAAGTTCCGTCTTTACCTGGTGTTTTGATACTCTTTTGACATGTAGTGTGTGTGTGTGCTACACGCCCCGCAGAATTCACGTCGAACCTCACGTCGTCTTCACTGCTGTCGCTCCTTCCTGCGTGACACGATGCTGCGTGAGTTGAAGCGTGGCTCCTTGACGTGATCGACTTCCATACCCTACTCACCATCCAATCTCATGCTTATCCACCCCCTCGCCGACGCGCTCGTGATTGACGCGGTTGCACACTCCTTCCCGCATCGAATGATCGTTTCACTCACTTCACTACCTGAATTCAGCCAACTGAAGACGCCAGTCTCAGGTTGAATATCTCAGGTTCAACAACACGTCCACGATTACTAGCGCTTCAACGCTTGTCACCACGTGCCGCCTGATATCAAAATCCTCGCCTCATTCACACCTTAGTCTTCCATCCTCCCGGCACTTCTTTTCTTCGTCAGCCTGTCGCTATCCTTCTGGCCTCAACAGTCTATCCCAGAACGCATCGCAACTACGCGCAGTCACGAACTTGAGTCTCATTACGGCAACTGCACCAGCTCACTGAACTTATTCCTCCCAATCGACACCTTTCTTTCCTCATCCTTCCGCAGGTGTTCTATATACAGCCTGACTGCTCTCGCTTCTGTCACGGGTCTCCTGCAGCTACAAGTCTTCGCTGCTCGTGTCACTGGGAGTGCCGACCTGTCGCTGCTTCAATATCTCATAAACCTTTCACGGTTTCATTGTCATTGACTTCGCCGGTCTGCTTGGTGTGTATTCCCATACCCTGTACCTTCCTTCCCGCGCCTAGTTCTTCCAATTGTCGCGCTCGCGATGCGTTGAACTTCTCCTTCACTGCTTTTCCTGAGTATCCTGATTACACCACTGACTTGACGCAAGACTACACGTGGACAAGCTTTGCTCACAGTTTGAGCCCCTTCTCCAACTCCAATTCATCTTACTGGGACGGATAAGTTGTCACCAAATAATCAAGCTTCCTGCTCAACTACACTTGCCGAACCAAGCAAACAGCATGAACTACATTGTTCGTTCCACCGCTCAAGGTGCTGCCAGCACTGGAGAGGAGCGGATTTCTCCTGGTCCGGGTAAGACATATCCCTTTGCCACGCATATGTACTTGGCTTACATCTCACTCAGTCATCGTCTTAGAGAGAAGATCATGTGATGTTGCGGTACCTAGTGTTGAAGTTCACCGCCAAAATCTGCCACCCACGATCGATCGCATTGTCACCCCAGGCTCGAAGAAGCCGGAACACACCGACATCGAGGTCGCCGTCAAGAGAGAGCCTGTTACCGAAGGTGATTCCTCTACGCAGTCGCCTAGGAACATTTATTTCTTCAAGAGAATGGTGGACGGCCGCCCCCACTTCGATGCTCTGCAAGAAATTGGTTCAGGCCGAAGGCAGCTGAGTGACGAACAAGCGAATACCGAGTACGCGCTTTGGGAAACTGAACAAGGCGATTTTATCTACAAGCAGTCCGGGACCGACTTCCGAGTGCTGAAGTGTATCGGAAACGCTGAGTATCGCGGCGAGGAAGGAGACGCCCAAGTGAAGCACAAGTTCGCCACCAAAACCTTGGGCTTCATCGCCATTAGGGGTACAGATTCCTCATTGGATGTTCTCAAGCTCGCTGTGAGCGGCACATCGTTCATTCCTCTCCGGGAGTCGAAAGACAACTTTCTCTACCATGCGCGATGGCACCGACGAGTGAAGAGAATGGCTCGACACCTCGGTCTCAACCTTCGGACCTTCTACGATGGCGCCGGCAAGCCGATGACGGCAGATAATTGCGGCAATTGGAGAGCAGGTCATATCGAAAAGAAACTCGCCACATACATGGTCTATGCGATGGTGTTCGCCCACGATATCAAGCCAGCAGACAGCCACGACATCTCCCTCAAGGACTTGAATCGACTTCGCAAACGCCTCCGATACCAAGGCCTCGCGCCTCATTACGAAATCCATATCAGCAGAGCGCCGTGCGGTACGCCTCAGCGCCCCGGCCAGTGCATCCCGTTCGTCAGAAAGCTGGGCCAGGCGGCGGGCATCAAATTCACGGTTCATTCTTAGGAGAACAACCTGATCCTTGATGGCTCGGTACCTCACAGGCCCAGAACACGACCGGTGAATAAGGAACTTTCCGCTCTTCATTCTCAAGAGTATCTTGCTGTCTCCAGTCTCAGCAGCGACTACGACAGCGAGGAGGAGGATCTGCTAGTTCACCTTGCCGAAGCCGAGGGTCGCAAAGACGACATTGTGTATGATGGATTCGAGATAGCAGAAGACGAGCCTCGCACCTACGATGCTTGCGCTGCTGATGGCGATGAGGCCGAAACAACTGACACGGATTCCTCTCCCCTGCCTCAGCAGCACATACCCCCTGAAGTTGCGACCAAATTTGGCGAGAACCTGCGGGCGAAATTTACTCGAAAGGAGAAGCACACCACAGAATCGACCCCCGAGACTACCGAAAGCACTGAGAGTGTCGAGGAAATTGAGCGAGAACTGTCTTACGTTGATCTCGACCGTCCCCCTTCGCAAAGCCAGTACTGGGAGGCCCCTGCTACCGCGTCCACCGACGTAGCACGGCCGGTGCGCAGAAGTGCATCAAAGGCCGACTCCAAAATGAGACGGTCTCTCAAAGTGAAGAAGAGGAGGGCAAAGGCGCTCGGGAATAAACATTCAGGTAATACCCAGACGTGGAACGCTGTGCTTTTAGGCTGCTGGCTGACAGCATGCTGGACCAGGGGGCTCTGTTTTTGCGGCTCGCCTGGGGGCGATACTCGGCTTAAGTCAGCGGATTGGTTGATGCAGCTAGCAGATTAGTTGCGCCGTAAAGCAAGTGTCAAAGGGTGGCTCTAACGATTGGGGAGTTTGAGAATATCTTGCTGGAATTATTTTATCTTTTGGAGTTGGAATTCGAATTGTTTGATGGCCATGCCGCTCTGACGGCTCGAGATTGGGTCATGGAAGTACGGGAAGTTGAGTAGGTTGCCTTCAAAGAGGACAGAGATTGGGTTTCCTCATGTAAGACTATCACAGCTTGGAAGGTTCGCAACTACTGAGGAAGACGCAATAGTATCACAGTCCAGCAGACAGCAGAAAGATTATTATGTTAAACTACCTTGTCCTCTTGATTTTTTGTTGTCTTTCAATCACGAAGACAGTAAAATTACATCGAAGACTCTGCTTTCAGAAATTAAGAGCTTTCATTGCCTAAACTCGAGACTTTAATCTGAGTCGTTCCCCAAACTTGTACAACAACCATACGGCAGGGATAAAAGCAACTCCAATAAACCCAAGAATCGAATTGCCCCATCCATCACCCACAGCTTCATACAACTTCCCTCCGCAAAGCGGAAGCAAACCCCCACCTAAGCTACGCAACACGGTGCTCGCGGCAACCGCGCTGGCTGCATGCTCGGTGAAGGCATCGACCAAGTACGAGTTGATGGACATGAAAATGAGGATGGTACCGACTCCCACCAGGAAGGTGCCAACCAGCGGCACCATGAAATGAACGTTGTACTGCAAGGTCCAGCCGTACAGAAACAAGCCGACCGGGACTAGAAAGCTGCCTGGTATCAATGGCGGAAGTCGGTATTCGGGCTTCATCTCTCCTTTGCCGGCTATGGCTTTCACAAGCTTGTCGGAGAGAGCTCCGAGGGTTACGTTTCCTACAATGTTTCCGATGCCAAAGCCTAAGTAAGTAAGGCCGATTTCGCCTTTACTGAGCCCATATCGGCTCATGAATGTCGAGGTCATGGTGGTGAAGATGATGTAGATGAAGCCGTAGTTGACTGCGGCGCAGATAGAGAGAGTCAGAACAATGGGTGAATAGACGAGTAGTCTGGTCGGTCGAATGATTGCGTTCAGGAATGTGGCCCGCGGGGGCTTTTTGGATACCAAAACGGATGATATCTCCGGGTTTCCGTATTTCTTACGTAGTCTTCGAGCTTTCCGTCCTAGTAGAGTTGGCGCATGAGTTTCTCGGAGCAGTAGTAGCGTAGCGATGTAGATCGCTCCCATCTATTGCACATCTCGTTATGTCGGATTGGAAGTCCAATTCGACCGCGGCATACAGCCGACTGCGCAGGGGCCAATTAGGGGCCCTATTTACAATTATCATAGCTAGCCTAACCTATAGTTAAAACCTCCTTTTTATACTTACTACGTAAATATTTATATAATTTAATTAATCTCTTCGTTAACTACGGTTCGAACTAACTACTTTATAATAGGGATACTAATACTAATTAATAATTAAATTTTATTATTATAAATTAGTAAGGTATCTCGTTATATATAAAAAACGACCTCTTAATACCGTACGAAATAAGAGATTTATATTAATTAACTTTATAGAAATAAATAAAAAAGGAAGCGATTCTTAAATACCGTACGGAATTAAGTAATTATAGCCCTTTATTACTTACGAGAGGTCGACGTTTATTATATTAAACTATATTAATTAACGGAACTACTTAAGTAACTAGCCTTTTATCGTCGCCCCGAGTAGCTTTTTTATTAAATAACTTTTTTATAGCTGGCCCGTAATTAGAAATTAACTAGTTAAATTAATAAAAAGAAATACCTACGTAACGACTACTTACTTAATTAATTAGTACAATAAACGAGCTTAATAATATAATATAAAAAAGTACCGCGCGATTAAAAAAAAGGATCTTTAAATATAAATATTTTTACTTAGTAGCGAAAGTAACCTTATAGGAGTTATTAAGCTAAGAGATCTATAATATATAAAAAAGTTTATTATTATAAGGATTTTATAAATACGACCTTAAGCTCGCAATCTAAATAACCTCTTTATAACTCCCTTAACTACCCCCCGGGTATTACTTAAGAATATAATATAGGGGACGGTTTAATAAGAGAGGAGGGGATTTAGAGGTTTTAATAATATTAAGTTAAAAATATTATAAATTTTAAAGATTAACTTAAAAAGAAGGCGGCTACCCTAAAGTAGTCCTACGACCTCTTATTAAAGTTATTATTAACTTAAGAAAAGGCTAAAAAAACGAGGATCTGAGGGGAAAAGAAAAGAATCCTCTAAAGGGTTTTTAAAAAGCTTCTTTTTATACTAGCTCTTAGTATAAGATTATTAATTTTAAAAAATTAACTAAGTAATAAAAGGAATTGCTAATAAGTAATAATTACCTAACTATAATTAAGCTATAAAAAAAACTACTAAAAAGATATAAAATAGGGCATTTTTAATAAGTCTTTAAAATCTACGATTTTATGAAAAAGAGGGCTTAACTTCGTTAACCGTACTTAACGGCCTATACGGTTCTTAATAGCCTATATAGCTCTTTTACGAGCCGCCCGGCGTCTACTTTTAACTATTCTTATAGAATACTACTTTAAAAAAAGTAGGTTAAGGAAAGAAGCTATTTAGAGATTATAAAGAATACGAGGCTTAAGAAGCTAGAAGTATACGGGATAGCGGAAATTGGTAATTAGTAAAGATCCCGAGACTAATTACTATATCTTTTTATAATAATATAAACGTCTATTATTACTATTATTAAAAAGAACTACTAAAACCTACCCTTTTATATTAAATAAAAAGGAGGATCTTAGTAAGTACGATAGCTAGCGATTTAAAAAAGTAATAATAATTACTAAAAATAGTAAAAACGAGAATAATAGCGAAATAGCAAGAGGAAGCGAGAATCTCTTAGACCTTAATAAATTCGTTAAGTAGTAAAAGTATAGATTTATTATAATTAATATACGGATTAAATATATCCTTATTAAAATTAAATACGCTAATAATTATTAATATAAGTATAAGCTAGAGTACGACCCTTAGCGAGTTAGGGTAAAAAAGAAGAGGACGAAACCCGATTTTAAATAGAATCCTAATCCCTTATAAATAAGTAAATATTAACCTAGATTATTAAGGAACGTAAATATATAGAATTGCGGATTAGCTTAATAATAAGTAAATTAACGCAATATTAATCTATTTAACTAAGGGTTATAAAAAAAAAGGGGCTATAGGGGTAACCCCTATTTTATAAAATTATAGATAACTTTAGTTATTAACTAGACGAATAGTTTATAAGCGTAAGCTTAAGAATTGCGAAAGTAGTTAATAGATCCCTTTATAAGCGAGGGGTATTATTAGTATAATTATAATTACGAGAGCTATACGAAATATTAGTAGCGATAATTATAGAAAAAGAATTCGTACTATAGAACTAAGTATAGGTCGATAGAGCGTATAATTACTTTAACGAATTTAGAAAAAGGGTAAACGATTTAGATTTCCTCTTTATAATTACTAACGGAAATCTATTATTATAAAAGGATATACCGGGGTAAAATATAGTATTAGAAGTATAATAATTAATAATTTTACTTATTTTAATTTATAACTCGTTACTATTATTAATACGAAATTCGGCGCCGATTAGTTAATAAAAAAGGAAGTAAACGACCCGAAGTTATTAATAATACGTAGCGACATAGGGATCGTATATAAATACTAAAAATCTAGTAATAAATACGAAGTAATTTATAAACCTTAAAAAGATCTTTTTAAAAAAGAAATTATATTCTGGGGGGAAGTATAAGGTTTTATAAAAAACCCTGACGATGTTTTATAATTATTATAAAAAAGTCGGAATTAGGGAATATTAGTATTATTTAGTAATTAATATCGTACTTATAAGTAAAGCCTTTAATTATTATTATAAAGCGGTACGTAATTTTAATTAAAACGACTTTTTTAGTATAATTAACGTAATCTAAAGCCGCTTTAAGACTTACGATAGGAACTTAGAGCTCTTATCTAAACTATAAGCGATCTTTTTTATATCTATAGCTAGGATAATAAAAAGTAAATTACGAGTAGAGATTTTTAAAGAGCTTATTAATTAAATTAATAAACTAGTAAAAACTTAGTTAAATAAGGGAATAAACGAGCGGAAAGTCGGATATTTTTATATTATAATTTATTATATATTAAAAATAAAAATCACCCTATACTAAGTACCCGAAAACTACGAGACGCTTTACTCGAGGCTAAGATTTAGTTTTAATATTAAAATAAAAATATTATGCTAAACTTATTTTTAAGTATACGACGGCCCTTATTAATAATATTAAGTTAATTAAATATATAATAAAAAAGGAAAAGAGGCTAAATATAGTAATTATTAATAAGGAGGCCTAGATTTATTAAATAAGTAGAGATTTAACTTATAGGTAGGGTAATAGAAAAAGTAATATTATATTTATAAAAAGGATAGATATTAGTTAAGTAACTATTCTAAGGAAGAGCGTACTAAATTATATAAATAATATAAAAAGTCGAGGGTAATAAATAGTAAAACTAGCCCTTATTAGTTTAACTAATTCCTTATTATATATAAGGGTAGATCTAGGGGTACGGAACTTAGTAATAGTAGCTAAAGTAGTAGCTTAAAGTATATACTTTTTATAAGAGATTCGGAAAATAAGGAAGATCTTATCCCCTATATTAACGAATTAGATTATAATAAAATCGACGATATTAACTACTCTTTTTTTACCCCGTTAGTTTCTAGAGGATATACGAAGCTAAACGAATAAAAGGTAGTAAAAGCTCTTAATAAGTAAGTTTTTATTTATAAATAATAAGGGAAGGTCTTTTAAATAATAAATATAGAGGCGGCTAAAAGGGCGAATTTAATAGGGCTAAAGCCTATTTTTTTAATAATTAAGGAGAAGATGCTATCTCTTTTAATATTTAAAAAAAAGGAATATAGTACTAAATAAATTTAGGGGTAGCTAGAGGGGTCCTTTTTATATTACTTAAATCCCTTAAATACTAAGCTCGTATAGGTATTTTATACGAGCAAAAGGTACGGCCTAAACGATTTTTATAAGATTATCTTAGATACTAGGGTATTATAATAGTTAATTAGAAAAAAAGGGTAATTCTAAGCGCTATAGAAGATCGCGCTAATAATACTTAATATATTAATAATAAGTATTATAAGGATTAGTTTTAGCCTAAGTAAGGAAATTATCGCCCTAGGTATAGTAAAAATAGAGACGTACTTCGGAACGATAACTTTTTATATTTTACCCGTTAATACCCTATTTTTCTTATATTTAAAAGATATAGATCGATTAAGTATTATATTCGATAATATAAAGAATAGAATCTTTAGTAATAAGTATTTTAAGATAGTTAAATAACGATAGGAGTATACGTTTATAAAGCTTATTAATAATACGAAATTAATTAATTACTTAACGAAAAATAAGCTTAGAAAACTATACTAGAGATTTAAGTACTCGTCGGTTACGAGGCTATATAACCTCTTAGAGTAATTAAATAATAATAATATCGAAATAGGGGTACTAGAGTAGTTAATAAAAGTATATTATTAATACTAAATAAATACGTAGAGCTTACGTAAATTTAAGTTTAAATTACGTAATAAGCTTAACTTTAACTAGGAAATTATTATTAATATTTTTTATTTAAATAATTAGCTAGTACTATATATAATTAACGTAGCTATATCCTTCTAAGTAGGGTAATTCTTTTAGGATTTATAAATAAAAATAGTATAAGTAGCCTTATAAAAAAGCTAGATTAATATATACTAAGGACCGCTAGACGGTATTAGAACTAACGCTAGTATTAGCTTTAAGTTAGTAAAATTTAAGGATAATACAACGGCTTACGGTATATAGCTAAAAGTCGTACTTATTAAAGCGTACTATAGTATTAGAAAAATAAAAAGGGCATATTAGTAGTTAAAAAGGGCGTTTAGAATTATTAAAGAGGAAAATCCGGATTTTATTAATAATAAATGCCTTTAGATAGTACTTAAATACTATAATAATACTATAGGGCCTAACGGACTTATATTAACGCTATTAGTATTTAGAGTATATTTAAAAACGACCTTAGCCTCGCTACTATTACTAAGCGTAAGCTAACGAGCTTAAGTTATTAAAAAAGTAATACGAATACTGCGTAAGGTAAATATAAAAAAGTAAGTTAACGAAGTAATTACTACGTATAATAGGCCTAATATAAGGGATAATTTAGATATATTACTAAATTCGGATATATAAGTATAGTACGAAATTACTTAATAGTAGGCTAGGCTATATAAGTTAATTTTTATTAACGAGCGCTCTTATATAGTTATAAGAAATTATAATTAGTTACTCGAAGTATTAATTATAATAATTAGACCGTATTATATAGATCTTAACGAGGTAATTTCTAACTTATAAAAAGAAAAAGAGCTAAGGGAAACTATATAACCCGCGGTAGAGGTATAGGAAATTATCCTTAACAAAATCGTCGTAGTAATACTAATAAATAATAAGGAAAAAGAAATTGCTAAAAGGGTATTAATATTACTAACGAGACGTTATAAAAGATTATAATAATAAGCCCTAACGCGGCAATTTATTATTAATAACGAGGTAATTAATACTTTTTATATAATAAAAAAGAAAGCCGATTTCGAGCTAGCGATTAAACTACGTAAAAAAAGCGTAATTATAACTATTAAAAAGCCGTATAAAGGATTAGATCTTATTAAAATAAATACTTTTTATAATCGAGGGGTTTATTAATTTATCCTATACGACTTAGAAAAATATATAAACCTCTATATATTTAAATTATAAATAGTTCGTAAGATTAAAGGGAAAGGAATACCCTAGCCGTATAAGAAGTTTAGATATATAATTTAGAGGTACGGCGACGTTAAAAAGGCGACGCTACTTATATAATTACTTATTATATAGCGCTATAGCTAACGATTAATAATAGTATTAATAGTATTACTATAGAAAAAGGAATATAAGATTTAGAGCTATAATATTACCTAGGCCTATACCTAATTAGCTATAAGGCTCATAAGGAAAATCCTAGCCTATTTACTAAAAGAAATAGCTAGTAAGTACTTAGAAAGTACGATTATTAAAGTACTTAAGTTATTATATAGGCTCGTAGAATTAGGTACTTATTAATAAGCTACTTATTATAATTTTTATATTAATTAATTATTAATAATTACCTTTACGTATAACCTGTACTTATTAATTACGGAGTACGAAGGTAACTAATTTAGGATTATTAAATTATAAACCGACGATATATTAGGCCTATTTAATATTAACTTTATAAAGAAAGAGGATAAGGAGCTTTAAAAAGTAAGCTTTATAATAAAGCTAAAAGAGGTCCTTATAATAAATACCCCCTTAGTATTTAATAGCGGGATTTTTATAATCGAAGGGGAAACCGTCGTTTTTTAATAAAAAGGGTAGGGCGAGAAGATTAACCTTATTAATTTAAATACAATTAATATTAAAAAGTAATATAAGGCTAAGCTTATATAAGGGGTATATATTATAAATATTTATTAATTTAAAATAACTTTTAATTACGTTAAGGTAATATAGGTTATAAATTTAACTAAATAAGACGTCGAGGTACTTAATAAGCGGCTTAAGTAATAATAAACGAATCTTAATTAAGGTCTCGTTTATTACCTAATTAACTTTATAATTAGTAAGCTTTACGTTTTTATTAATAGGTTATTTATAAATAATAACAACTTTATTTCGTAATTAGGGTATATTATTATCCTAGCTAATGAGAGTATAAGTAAGAGCGAATTTATTATATATAGTAATATAATTTATTATTTGTTAATTAAAAATAAGCGGGTAACGAGAAGTATATTAGTATTAGAGGTTTATAGTATAGTTAACGGCGTTAACTTCTTTTATATAATTTTAATAACGCTAAGGAAGATTACTAATTAAATTAGCCTTTTACTTATTTTAACGGTTATTTATATAGATTCTTACTTATTATATAAATGCCTTATTAAATTAGGAACGACGAAGGAAAAGAGGCTTATAATTAATATTATAGCCCTTAAGTAATCGTATAAAAGGTGCGAAATACTCGAGATCCGTTAGATTAATAATAAAAATAACTTCGTAAACGTTTTTATAAAAGTAGTATTAAATAAGGGATTAAAATAATTTATAAGTAGTAAAAAAGTTATTATACGAATAGAGGGATAAATTATATAAAAAGAGTAGAGAAAAGAGGGGAAAAAAGACGACTTAATAAACGGGCCCGAGGTTAAATTATACCTCTAACCGTAGCGGTTAAATTAATAAAAAAAAGAAAAAGTTAATATTAAATTAGAAATTTAATTCGACCGCGGTATATAGCCGACTATATAGGGGCTAATTAGGGGCCCTATTTACGATTATTATAGCTAGCCTAACTTATAGTTAGAACCTCCTTTTTATACTTACTACGTAGATATTTATATAGTTTAATTAATCTCTTCGTTAACTACGGTTCGAACTAACTACCCTATAATAGGGATACTAACACGTTAGTTATGAATTCCTATTGATCTTGACTTGTTACTCGTGGGTGCATGCCGCAATTGCTAGGAACCAAAAGTTCTACCGCCAACTAGTAGCCACCGACAAGTAGCTTCCAACTAAGGGCCCAATGGCCGGACCTAAAAGCACTGGTAGGTTCCAGACCGCAAGCCCCTTTCCTCGTTCCTCCTGGATAAACAAATCCGAGACGCTAGCTCGACCGATAGCCAACGGGCAGGAACCAACGAGGCCAGTGATGAGACGGAAGACGATGAGCATCGGTAGTGAAATTGACAGTGCGCAAGCAACATTGGCTAGGATAAAGAGGAGGGAGTTGATGTGGTAGAGAATTAGCCGGCCGTAAAGCTCGCTCAAAGGTCCGTGAATCAAAGGTCCGAAAGCATAGCCAAGCACGAAGATGGAAACACTGAAGGATTCGAGATCCACGTTGGTGGAGTGAAACTCTCTCATTGTCTCGCTCGTACTGGGTGCGAACATTGAAGAGCCGAATGGCCTTGGAAAGAGATTGTCAACATCGAGGCAATACCGCTTTTCGAGTCTTGGATGATAGAAACTTACGAGATCAGGGTGAGTGTTGACATGAGAAGGACGTTGATCCACTTCTTCGACACTGACCAATTTGTTGGTTTCTCAGCATCGTCATCTCCTTCCCAATCAACGACAACTGGAACGCTCGCCCCTTCAGCGCCATTTTCGTCAACTACAAAGGTTGCTGGGGCCGTTTCTGGTTTTGCCATCTTGTTAGCAGAAATTACAAGAAGCAGCGTAACTTCATGGCCTTACAAACATCGAGTTCCCCAGCAACCCACGACCATCGTCTTCACTTATACAAATATCGGTCAACGGCAGCGTACAATCATCGGCTGGCCGAGTGGGTCTAAACCGACATCTCGACCTGGCCGGACATAACGGCCTCGAAGGAACCCCTGCTTGCTGACACGGAACTGGCTCCACGCTGGCGAAACCGGCCCAATGATCATCTTGCCAGTTGTTCCACACAACGGCTAGGGCAAATCTGCAACTGACGCCAGCCCAAGTTGGATAGAAGCAACGCCATGCGAATGTCGTCACTTCGAGTATCGTCCCGACTACATTACTCGTTTTGCAGTCGCGATTGTTTATCCGGGTTTACTGTGGCGTCTTTCACCTTGTGTTGTCTTCATTGGTCGTAATTGCCGACGGGCCGTGTTTCTGATATCAAGTTTTAATGTCGCTTCGTCCATCGTCGTTCTGCCAGTTGCATGACCAAGCCGTCATGTATTTGGCTGTGGGTGCTGGCATTTCTCACTTCCCATGATTGGTGAGCTTTGCGGAGAACACGGTTCGCCTTAACCGTTCTTGCTGGTTGCATTCCATTGACTTCCTGGCCACTTGCTGCAAATATGTGAGGACATCTCATAGCGATTTCCTCGGATAAAGAATCTCTAAGTCTCTCCACTTGATATTTGCTACGGCGTTCAGAGCTGAGCATCATCCAGAGCCACTGATGCATTTCTTCCGCCCCGACGGCAAAAGTGGGTTCTTCGGGGCCGACTTCGGACGGAGTCCGCCCGAGCGCAAAGAAATCTTTGGCGCACGTGCCTTCGCTCTCGGATTGTGTCACTCAACAACTCAACAGTGTCGTTGACCTCCGGCATCGCGAATCACCTCTGTAACTGAACTCATATCCTGTCATTACCACAGCCTGCAGTCAGAAACTACAAACGCTTCACAATGTCTTCCACCCCATCTCAACCACCACCGGCCACCGGCCCCTCTGCGCAATCAGACCCCGCCACCTTCGCTCACATCGAGAACTACATCTCAACCCGCTGCAACGCATCCCCAATCTACGCCTTCCTCTTTAACCCCGGCCTGAAGCTCACTCATGCCTCCAAGGGACTCATCATCGCACGCCTGCCCGTCACCGCGAACCATTTGAACTCGTCAGGAAGCATCCACGGCAGTGTCTCGGCGACCATTGTGGACTGGGCTGGCGGCTTGGCGATCGCGGCATGGGACCTCCGTGAGGCAACGGGTGTGAGCGTCGATATCAACATCAGCTACCTCTCAGGCGCCAAGTTGGGAGACGAAATTGAGATTGAGGGCAAGATTGAGAAGGTCGGAGGCAGCTTGGCGTTCACCCACGTCAACATCTACAAGGTCAACCCAGCCGACGGGACCAGGGGCGCCACGGTGGCGAACGGAAGGCACACCAAGTTCGTGAGAAGTCGATGAAAACTCATGAGGAGTGAAAGGAGTGCGACTAGTGCTTGGAGACTGGGTACGTTACCTAGGCCCAGGGCACCAGGCGGGCCATCATCACAAGGCTGGTTCATGGCTGCTACTGCTGCTGCGGCCGTTGATGATCGAGCTGGATTGATATTGGCTGGCGCAATGAATTGTATGAATAACTAGTAGAAAGACAGATATTAGAATAGCAAGGTTCGTGATAGCTGCCTAAACAAAGTCAGTATCTGAATTCACTGTTCGGCATGCCGCGGTTGAAGCTCACGAATCATCAGTGGGCAGATCCCGGAGTTGACTCCTTCTCGTCAGTTTGTCATCAGCTTAGCTAGCCGTTGAGATATGACATACTTACGGCCGTTATCGAGGGAACCAGAATCGTCACATGTTGAGGCCAAAGACGTCTGGTTAGGCTAATGTCCATCTACTGGCTCACGCTTAATAGGATCGTATTGGATACAACTCTGGCCCAACACAGTTCGGACTCTGATTTTGTTGTCTTTAGCAGAGTCGACATGGGGGTCGGAAATCTGACAACGTGGAAATAACGGAACTAAGCGCTAATATGAAAAATATATCCTGATCCGGGTCTCAGCACAGCTATGAGAGATGTTGTACCAAAGCGGGTTTAAAGGCCGTTGGACGAAAATCAGGTCCGGGTTTCGAAGGATCGCAACCGAGCCAGGCAGCAAAATACAAGAGACCCGTTGCAGCGTTGCTATCGAGGTGTCTGTAGGGTAATATGGTTTGATCTGGCCAGACGTGCGCTAGTGCTTATGCCGGAGGTAACCCTGGCAAGCCCTTACCGGTCGACCGAAAATGTTAACATCACCCGCTTCAGGATGACCATCCCGGCTATCATTTCGCCTTTTATTTGACATCGTTCTTCATCTCGAAACTATGATACTAGCATATAATGAGTGACTTTTGCACCACATACCATGCGTTAAACCAGCTTAGCGCAGCAAAGTATCCAGCCACAGATTGTCCATTCGAGTCATCATGAATGATCTTCGCCCTATGATCACAAAGTTTGCCCTCGACTCTAAACCACAACAAGTCCGAGCAAGCAAGCCAAAGGTTCGCAGTGGCTGCGTCACCTGCAAGTAAGTCACATATAGAGGATCTGCCTTACTCAATCGTAGTAGTGACACTCATGCCACCTCTAGGCTTCGCCGCGTCAAGTGCGACGAGGGCAGACCAGCGTGCGCGGCTTGCTTGAAGTACCAAGGCCACTGCGGAGGCTACAAAGAAACCAAAACTAAGCCCTCCAAGTTACCACCCAAGCATCGGTTACTGTATCCAAAACCGAAACAAGAAAAGAGCAGAGTCCTCGATGTACTTCTTGAGCCAAACTACTCGACTCTCGTCTTCTCGAGCCAGCTGGAGAAGGACCACTTCGACTACTGGCTATCCTTCACCAACACCGCCATTCTGTTCCGATCCGATCTGCTCACACAGATTATCCCGCAACTCTCATGGAACGACCCAGCCATTAAACATGCAGCTTTGGCCGTAGGCGCCGCGGCCCTAGGTGCCACCACTCGAGAACAACGTCTCCTCGGGCGAGGTAGATTCGACTCGGATGCTCTGTTCCACTACACGAAATCGATGAACATCCTCTACTCAACACCAATGTCTCTCGAACGTACGCTGACAGCGTGTCTTTTGTTCATCATCTTCGAGTGCTTTCGAGGCAACAAGGCAGCTGGGTTGAACCACATCAACCACGGGTCCCGCATCCTTGACCAGTGCCCACCAAGCCAAGGCGCGGATTCGAGCCCCCTGCTAGAAGAAGTCATGACTAGTTTCCAGTATCTGAGTCTCCAATCTTGGACTCACGGCGGAGCGCACCCGAAAGAGACAAAGACCCGAGTACCGTGGTGTTGCCGCGGACGCAAGACGCGGTACGCGGTCGACGAAATGCCCACGAAGTTTGAAACGCTGGAGGCTGCCCGCCGCTGGTGGAACGTCGTTCGCCACCACGTCGAGCACCATGCACCGCTGTACACTGGGTTCATAGTTGAGGGATCTACCGCTCCATTACCAGAGAAGCCGCCGCTTGAGTACACCTCGCCGAGCTCGCAAGCACGCGTCCGGAGTTTTGTACGCTTCACCGACGCCTGGCACCTTGCCTTCCAACCGCTCGCCGTCAAAGCAGAGACCGAAAAGGAGGCGGACTTCAAGAGCTACTATAAGGCCATCAGCCTCAGAATACACTACTTGTACCTCTGGAGCGTGATACGCTGTGCCGGCTGGACCGATGTGGAGGACACCAAGCGCATCACGCCCGCATTCATGGACATTATATCAATGAGCAGACAGCTCCTCGAGGTCCACGATGCGGAGAACCGGAGTGGTGCAGAGGCAACAGAGATTTTCACGATCGAAGACGGCCCGACTTGGCCTCTGTGTACTGTGTTCCTCATGTGCACAATGCCTGGAGTAAGACATGCTATCGTCACACTCTTCAAGGACTTCCCTCGGCGTGACGGGCTTTGGGACACAAGTACATTCCTGGTCATCATGGAGTGGGTGAATACAATGGCTTCGACGGGTCGTATCACGAACGACCAACGGCATGTTGTCGACTGTAATGTTGTCTTTGGCGAGTCCTCCGTGACCGTTGAGAAACAGCTTTGGGACCCTGTGGTGTTGGATTGGGAGAGTCGCAGTGTATGCTTTAGCTACTAAGTACCTGTACGGGTTGACCATGAATGATTGTTCATACTCTATGTGACAGCCTAATGTAACTATGCGCTGACAGGGAGAAGGTCGTTGTCTACGTACTTTTTAACTTAGACAAGATAGTATGGTGACAAGAAACCATGTTAAGCAGCATCTTATTCTGGTGTGCTCCGTATCTTACTCTTACCGCTCACGCTGCCTGTCTGATGCCTAGGTGGGCTGCCGGCGGGTGTTGGTCTGCTAAAATTCGTTTCGCACCCGCGGGATCCACGGAGAGACGAAACCGACACAAGTGTGTCAGTCTTCCAACTGCATACAAGATTGACTTAATCGAAGGAGCATCCCATGGCAAGGCAAACCCTGTATTCTGAAGGACTTACTGTGTTTATTAATTGTTATCAACACCGTCCCACCACGTGAAGGCTTAAACCCAGTAGTAGGAGCCCAGCATAGAAGAAATAATGTAGTAACACGGCCTAGTGGAATCACTAGGTGTATTGATCTGTAACCATTGTTCACTAAGGATATGCAGCCATGGATCTTGTCTAGCAGATAAGTCATCACGACATCACAAAAAGAGAAAAATAATGATTTCGTGCATGTAGCCATCGACTCGATGCATCGAAGCCATCGGGGTTCCATCGGTCACCGTCGTCCAATGCGATAACCTCACAAGCAATGCCCTGTCTCTTGAGAGTTTGATTCGTCCCTTATTTTGACTGCCTAAGCTCTTAGAAAGCTAAGCATATAGAGCGCATAGTATTGGATGGCAGCTGCCAGAAATAAGCCCTTCGTGTCGTACTACGAGCCCACCGCTTCGTCCGGATTTTGAAACGCTTTGACACACGCAAGACAACCTGTATCAGACAGCCCCTTGGAGCAGTGCCATATTTTATAGAGCCTAGATGATGGTAGGGAGGTAGGGAGGCGCTGTCTACACCTGTCCCAGTCATGCCACAACTCGCCTGCGGCATGCCCGCCTAGAGTGCCACTCAGCAAGTTAGTGTCACATATCTCTGAACAGCACGGTCCAATTACTGGCCAGGTGTCCGCTGCCAGACGTACAACCAAGCTCCTATGGCAGCGCGTGAACTGGAGACTTGGTGTTTCAGGAATCCATGTTGCCCTTGGCTGAATTCATCCCGTCGGTAGGGCTCCCCGCGCCAACACCATGTCTGCCGCGGATCCGGGGCCAAGAAATCATCAAACGAACGAAAAAGAAGGATTGGGCGGTAGCTTAGCCCAGAAGAGCAAGCGATCACCCAGAAGAGCCAGCTCCTTGCGCTGATTAACACCGAAACCGAGAGGCTGAACAACGGGCCCATCGCCCTATCCACCCCTTGTCTATAGAAGAACAAGCATCCTGCAGTATGCCAAACCCACTGTCGCGGATGTCAGGCGTCTCGACCTCGTTTGAGGGAGTCAGCACTGCAACTCCACGAGGACTGAGGAAGGAAAAGAAGGTAAGAAATAAGCTTAGAATGCACATGTTATAGTGCACGAGGGTCATATTGCCTTGACGCGACTGCGTATAAAGGAAACTCATTTCCGATTATTCAACATTGATCTTCAGCAAACAACTTCCAATCATCGCATTCCGTCTTTTATCTTCTACTGCTGCCAGGTGCACTTTAACTATTATAATCAACATATTTCTTCGACTTTCCGTCAATTTACACCTATCACCACCACCATGCAGTTCTCCGCCATCTTCTTGACCGTCGCTGCCTTTGCCGTTGGCAACGCTTTCGCAGGTGGGTAGTTCCTATCCCATTCTAAACCGCCTGCATAGTACACGAGGTATACTTTGTTACAATTCGCTAACTACGTGAAAACTATAGCTTCTGTGCCGCGCAGTTTCGCCGACGGAAAGGGCAGCGCTCTGTTTGGAAATGTTGGGACGGCATGCTCTGTAGGCGCCAAGGATGGCGAGTGCGATCGATTCGGGCGCTGCGTTCAGTTTATTCCTCCCAACGAGCAGTCTGTTCTCAACCAGGGAAGGGAGGTAGCCACTTGTACTGCAGGTGGACAGACCGGCACACTCTGAAAGGAGTCTCGAGGACATTTGCTCGTGAGATCAAGTCTTAGATGATGCTTGAGACTCATGGTCCAATTCAATCTTACACGAATTAATTGTTGTGCTCAAACAAGGTCTGCAATATACCGGTACAAGCACAGCAGTGTCTCTCTCGATGGTTGGCTACGAGATTGGCTAAGCCTTAACCAGGACTCATGCGGACCTGTCATTGGAGCTCGAGGAATCACTGAAAGTATGATAGTGAACAGTGTATACTGGATGAGATGTGTGAACAGTAGAGGCACCGATTAAAGAGAAAAGCAAGAGAGGGTAGCTTCGTCATGTCTTCTTTAGGCGCATTTCAAAGCAAGAACGTTGTTCTGCCCGCCCATCAATCTGAATTATTCGTACTAGAACCAATCAATAGCCAACTCAGACGCCCGCCTCTGGTTTATTTTATGCAACCTGCCTATCAACCTGTTGATTGCCAGCACTAAGTGATGTGTGCGGCCGTCACCCGTGAGTCGGCCCGTGGCCAGTTACATATATAAAGCCTTACCGTTTCTGTTGGATAATTTCCCACTGATAGTCTTTTACTTTTTCATAGCTCTATCACTTCCATACTGGCCATTGAGTTACTACTTGTCGTCTCCAGTCACAAGGCAGTATTTTCCCCTTGGTCTCAAGCCTGGAAGATGCTGTGCTCGGCTTGCCAACAATTCATAGACTCTATGATGACAAGAGAAGAAATGCGGCCTACATCTCATCACGAAACCTACCGAATTCTCGAGTGTGCCGTTAAAGCCGGTTGTTATGCATGTGATCAGTGATGGGCAATTCTGCCTCATGACGCAAGAAACTGGATCCGCGGTGAAGCTTCTAATTCTCCAATTGCTTCTCACAGCGTTGGCGTGGAAACTGGTAGTGACCCCGGCGTAGATCACCAAAGATGGATCCTCAGTCCGATGTCAATCACGCACACCTGACGGGCCTACGAGAAGCCTGGACATGAGGGTGAAGAGTTCTTTCGAATTGTCGCCAATCCACAAGCCTTCCCATTATGGGTTTTTCCCAGACTACGGCGGTATTACCAGGGAGCATCTTTCAGACTCATTCCCTGCATCGGTATATAGGAAACCCGACGGGAACGCCATTTCATTTCAAAGACTGAAGAGAACTATCATGTCTACTTTATTAGTCTGTATTAGGAAGATTGTCACTCAGGCTCAAAACGGGTTTTACTAACCGCTTTGTAGGCTCCCCTCAAGCCTACTCACTCAAGACATATTCTGAAGGCACTTCATCGCAGCAGACTTTTGCTCACGTGGATTCGTGGTTCCAAGATTGCAAAGTAAATCATGAGAAGTGCAGAGAAGTTGTCACTGATCCAAAGTGGTATCCAACGCGCCTCGTATTGATATTGGTCCCTTGGATACATCGAGTTTAGTCTGCCGCATTATTAACACTGGCGATGGAACTCCTCATAGCCCCTTTATGACTTTAAGCCATTTATAGGGGAGCGTAAACGGTCTCACTTTGACCAATAGCAACGCCGGCGAGCTTTTAGAAGGCATTCTTCCAGAGAGCCTACCACATCTTTATCGAGATGCAGCTTGTTTTGTTCGGAAACTTGGTGTACGTTATCTCTGGATAGATGCTCTCTGCATCATTCAAACGGGAGATGGCTTGGCCGACTGGCGACACGAGTCGACCCTGATGGATAAGGTGTATTCTCACGCATTCTGCAACTTGTCGGCTCTGTCTGGACTGGACAGTTCAAATTCCCTATTTACAGGCGGGACGTCGATTCTTGCCGACCACCACTTAACCACTAAGTCAAAGCACCCACTTTTAGGCACCCCCCCCTTTTGGGCACCCCAACAAAACATAGCATCTGTTGGTATCCCTATTATAGGGTAGTTAGTTCGAACCGTAGTTAACGAAGAGATTAATTAAACTATATAAATATCTGCGTCGTAGGTATAAAAAAGAGGTTCTAACTATAGGTTAAGCTAGCTATAATAATTATAAATAGGGCCCCTAATTAGCCCCTATATAATTAGCTATATACTACGGTCGAATTAAACTTCTAATCTAATACTAACTTTCTTTTTTTTTTATTAATTTAACTGCTACGGTTAGAGGTATAATTCGACCTCGGGCCCGTTTACTAAGTCGTCTCCTTTTCCCCCTTTTTTTTACTCTTTTTATATAACCTATCCCTCTATTCGTATAATAACTTTTTTATTATTTATAAATTACTCTAATCCCTTATTTAGTACTATTTTCGTAAAAGCGTCTACGAGGTTATTTTTATTATTAATCTAACGGATTTTAAGTATCTCGCGCCTTTTATATAATTACCTAAGGGCTATAATATCGATTATAAACCTCTTTTTTTTTTTTATTCCTAATTTAACGAGGTATTTGTATAGCGAGTAGGAATCTATATAAATAACCGTTAGAATAGGTAAAAGGCTAATTTAATTAGTAATCTTCTTTAGTATTATTAAAATTATATAGGAGAAGTTAATACCGTTAACTATATTATAAACCTCCGACGCTAATATACTTCTCGTTACTTACTTATTTTTAATTAATAAGTAATAAATTATATTATTATATATAGTAAATTCGCTCTTACTTATACTCTTATTAACTAGGATAATAATATATTTTAATTACGAAGTAAGGTCGTTATTATTTATAAATAACCTATTAACGAAGACGTAGAGCTTACTAGTCATAAAGTCGATTAGGTAATAAATAAGACCTTAATTAAGATTCGTTTATTATTACTTAAGCTACTTATTAAGTACTTTAACGTCTCGTTCGGTTAGATTTATAACTTATATTACCTTAGCGTAATTAAAAGTCGTTTTAAGTTAATAAATACTTATAATATATATCCCTTACGTAAGCTTAGCTTTATATTACTTTTTAATATTAATTACGTTCGGATTAACGAGGTTAATCTTCTCGCCCTACCCCTTTTATTAAAAAACGACGGTTTCCCCTTTAATTATAAAAATCTTATTATTAAATACTAAGGAGGTATTTATTATAAGGACCTCTTTTAGTTTTATTATAAAGCCCGCTTTTTAAAGCTTTGTATCCTCCTTTTTTATAAAGTTAATATTAAATAAGCTTAATATATTATCAGTTTATATTTTAACAATCCTAAATTAGTTACTTTTATACTCCGTAACTAATAAGCACGGGTCGTACGTAGAGGTAATTATTAATAATTAATTAATATAAAAATCGTAGTAAGTGGCTTATTAATAGGTGCCCGATTTTGCGAGCCTATATAGTGGCTTAAGCACTTTAATAATCGTACTTTCTAAGTACTTATTAGCTATTTCCTTTAGTAAATAGGCTAGGATTTTCTTTATAAGCCCTATAGCCGATTAGGTATAGGCCTAGGTAATATTACGGCTTTAAATCTCGTATCCCTTCTTCCGTAATAATACTATTAATACTATTATTAATTATTAATTATAGCGCTATATAGTAGGTAATTATATAAGTAGCGTCGCTTTTTTAACGTTGCCGTACCCCTAAATTACGTATCTAGACTTCTTATACGGCTAGGGTATTCCTTTCTTTTTAATTTTATAAACTATTTATAATTTAAATATATAGAGGTTTATATATTTTTCTAAGTCGTATAAGATAAATCGATAGACCCCTCGATTATAAAGAGTATTTATTTTAATAAGATTTAATCCTTTATATAGCTTTTTAATAGTTATAATTATGCCTTTTTTATATAGTTTAATTATTAGTTCGAAATCGGCTTTCTCTTTTACTATATAAAAAGTATTAATTACCTCGTCGCTAGTAATAAATTACTACGTTAAGGCTTACTATCGTAGTCTTCTGCGACGTCTCGCTAGTAGTATTAGTGCCCTTTTAATAATTTCCTCTTCTTTGTCGTTTATTAATACTATTACGATAATTTCGTTAAGGATAATTTCTTATACCTTTACTACGGGTTATATAGTTTCCCTTAGCTCTTTTTTTTTTTATAAGTTAGAAATTACCTCGTTAGGATTTATATAGTACGGTCTAACTACTATAATTAATATTTTAAGTAACTAGTTACGATTTTTCGTAACTATATAAGAGCGCTCGTTAATAAAAATTAACTTATATAGCCCAGCCTATTATTAGGTAATTTCGTACTATACTTATATATCCGAATTTAGTAATATATTTAGATTATTCCCTATATTAGGCTTATTATACGTAATAATTACCTCGTTAACTTACCTTTTTATACTTACCTCGCGCAGTACCTATATTATTTTTTTAACTACTTAGGCTCGTTAGCTTATACTTAGCGATAGTAGCAAAGCTAAGGTCGTTTTTAAATATACTCTAAATACTAATAGCGTTAATATAAGTCCGTTAGGCCCTATAATATCGTTATAGTATTTAAGTACTATCTAGAGGTATTCGTCGTTAGTAAAATCCGGATTTTCCTTTTTAATAATTCTAAATACCCTTTTTAATTACTAGTATGCCCTTTTTACTTTTCTAATACTATAGTGTGCTTTAATAGGTACGACTTTTAGTTATATACCGTAAGCCGTCGTATTATCTCTAAATTCTACCGACTTAAAGCTAGTACTAGCGTCGGTTTTAATACCGTTTAGCGGTCCTTAGTATATATCGATTTAGCTTTTTCGCAGGGCTACCTATACTATTTTTATTTATAAATCCCGGAGGAATTGCCCTATTTAAAAGGATATAGCTACGTTAATTATATATAATACTAGCCGATTGTTTAAATAGAAAATATTAACGACGATTTCCTAGTTAAAATTAAGCTTATTACGTAATTTAAATTTAAATTTACGTAGGCTCTACGTATTTATTTAGTATTAGTAGTATACTTTTATTAACTACTCTAGCGCCCCTATTTCGATATTATTATTATTTAATTACTTTAAGAGGTTATATAGCCTCATAACCAACGGGTACCCAAATCTTTAGTATAGTTTTCTAAGCTTATTTTCCGTTAAGTAATTAATTAACTTCGTATTATTAGTAAGCTTTATAAACGTATGCCCCTATTATTGTTTAATTATCTCGAAGTGCTTATTACTAGAGATTCTATTCTTTATATTATCGAATATAATACTTAGTTAATCTATATTTTTTAGATATAAGAGAAATAGGGTATTAATAAGTAAAATATAAAAAGTTATCGTTCCGAAGTATGTCTCTATTTTTATTATACTTAGGGTAACGATTTCCTTACCTAGGCCGAAACTAATCCTCGTAATACCTACCGTTAACGTATTAAGTATTATTAATACGATTTTCTATAGCGTTTAGAATTACCCTTTTCTTCTAGTTAATTATTATAATACCTTAGTATTTAAAATAATTTTATAAAAATCGTCTAAGCCGTACCTTTCGCTCGTATAAAATACTTATACGAGCTTAGTATTTAAGGGATCTAAGTAGTATAAAAAGGACCCCTCGAGCTACCCCTAGATTTACTTAGTACTATATTCCTTTTTTTAAATATTAAGAGAGATAGCGTCTTCTCTTTAATTATTAAAAAAATAGGCTTCGGCCCTATTAAATTCGCCCTTTTAACTACCTCTATATCCGTTATCTAAGGGACCTTTTTTTATTATTTATAAATAAAAGCCTACTTATTAAGAGCTTTTATTACCCTCTATTCGTTTAGCTTTATATATCCTCTAGAAGCTAACGGGGCGAAAAAAGAGTAGTTAATATTATCGATTTTATTATAATCTAATTCGTTAGTATAGGGGGTAAGATCTTCCTTATTTTCCGAATTTCTTATAGGGGGTATATATTTTAAGCCGCTACTTTAATTATTATTACTAAGTTTTATACCCTTAGATCTACCCTTATATATAATAAGGAATTAGTTAAACTAACGAGGGCTAGTTTTACTATTTACTACCCTCGACTTTCTATATTATTTATATAATTTAGCACGCTCCTTTTTAAAGTAATTACTTAACTAATATCTATCCTTTTTATAAATATAGTATTACTTTTTTTATTACCCTACTTATAAGTTAAATCTCTGCTTATTTAATAAATCTAGGCCTCCTTATTAATAATTACCGTATTTAGCCTCTTTTCCTTTCTTATTATATATTTAATTAACTTAATATTATTAATAAGGGCCGTCGTATACTTAGAAATAGGTTTAGCGTAGTATTTTTATTTTAATATTAAAACTAGATCTTAGCCTCGAATAGAGCGTTTCGTAGTTTTCGAGTGCCTAGTATAGGGTTATTTTTATTTTTAATATATACTAAACTACGGTATAAAAATATCCGATTTTCTACTCGTTTATCCCCTTATTTAGCTAGGTTTTTACTAACTTATTAATTCGATTAATAAGCTCTTTAAGGATCTTTACTCGCGATTTACCCTCTATTATCTTAATTATAAATATAAAAAAAATCGCTCGTAGTTTAGATAAGAGCTCTAAGTTCTTATTATAGGTCTCGAAACGGCTTTAGATTATATTAATTATACTAAGAAAGTCGTTTCGATCGAGATTACGTACCGCTTTGTAATAATAATTAGAGGCTTTACTTATAAGTACGATATTAATTACTAAATAGTACTAGTGTTTTTTAATTCCGACTTTTTTATAATAATTATAAAATATCGTTAGGGTTTTTTATAAGACCTTATACTTCCCCCTAGAGTATAATTTCTCTTTTAAAAAGATCTTTTTAAAGTTTATAAATTACTTCGTATTTGCTATTAGATTTTCGGTATTTATATACGATCCCTACGTTACTACGTATTATTAATAATTTTAAGTTGTCTACTTCCTTTCTTATTAGCTAATCGGCGCCGAATTTCGTATTAGTAATAATAACGAGTTATAAATCGAAATAAATAAAATTATTAATTATTATACTTTTAGTACCATATTTTGCCCTAGTATATCCTTTTACGACGATAGATTTCCGTTAGTAATTATAGGGAGGAAATTTGGGTCGTTTACCCTTTTTTTAAATTTATTAAAGCGATTATACGCTCTATTAACTTATACTTAGTTTTATAATACGAATTCCTTTTTTATAATTATCGCTATTAGTATTTTGTATAGCTCTTATAATTATAATTATACTAATAATACCCCTCGCTTATAAAGGAATTTATTAACTATTTTTATAATTCCTAGGCTTATACTCGCGAACTATTTATTTAGTTAGTAGCTAAGGTCGTTTACGATCTTATAAAATAGGGGTTACCCCTTTAGCCCCTTTTTTTTATAAACCTTAGTTAAATAGATTAATACCGCGTTAATTTACTTATTATTAGGCTAATCCGCAATTTTATATATTTACGTCCCTTAATAATCCGGGTTAATATTTACTTATTTATAAGGGATTAGGATTTTATTTAAGATCGGGTTTCGTCCTCTTTTTTTTTAACCTTAACTCGCTAAGGGTCGTACTCTAACTTATATTTATATTAATAATTATTAACGTATTTAATCTTAATAAAGATATATTTAATCTACGCACTAGTCGTAATAAATCCGTACTTTTACTACTTAACGAATTTATTAAAGTCTAAGAGATTCTTACTTCCTCTCGCTATCTCGCTACTACTCTCGTTTTTATTATTTTTAGTAATTATTACTACCTTTTTAAATTATTAGTTATCGTACTTACTAAGATCCTCCTTTTTATTTAGTAAAAAAGGGTAGGTTTTAGTAATTCTTTTTAATAATAATAATAGTAAACGTTTATATTACTATAAAAAGATATAGTAATTAGTCTTAGGATCTTTATTAGTTACCGATTTCCGCTATCCCGTATACTTTTAGCTTCTTAAGCCTTATACTTTTTATAATTTCTAAATAGCTTCTTTAATTAATTTCTTAAAATTAGTAATCTTATACCGGGAGCTAGTATAAAAAAAAAGCCCTTTAGTAGCCCTTTAAAAAATTCTTTTCTTTTCCCCTTAAATCCTCGTTTTTTTAGCCTTTTTTTAAGCTAATAATAACTTTAATAAGAGGTCGTAAAACTACTTTAAGGTAGCTACCTTCTTTTTAAATTAATCTCTAAGATCCGTAATACTCTTAATTTAATACTATTAGGACTTTTAAATACCCTCCTCTTTTATTAAACTATCCCTTATATTATATTCTTAAGTAATACCCGGGGGGTAGTTAGGGGAGTTATAAAGAGGTTATTTAGATCGCGGGCTTAAAGTCGTATTTATAAAATCCTTATAGTAGTAAACTTTTCCGTATATTATAAATCTCTTAACTTAATAACTCTTATAAAGTTACTTTTATTACTAAGTAAGAATATTTATATTTAAAAATCCCCTTTTTTAATCGCGCGGTACTCTTTTATATTATATTTTTATTAATTTAATTAGTTAATTTTTAATTATAAGCTAGTTATGGAAAAGTCGTTTAGTAAAAAAGCTGCTTAGGGTAATGGCAAAAGGCTAGTTACTTAAGTAGTTCCGTTAATTAACGTAGTTTAATATAATAAACGTCGACCTCTCGTAAGTAATAAAGGGCTACGATTACTTAATTCCGTATAGTATTTAAGAATTACCTCCTTTTTTATCTATTTCCGTAAGGTTAATTAATATAAATCTCTTATCCCGTACGGTATTAAGAGGTCGTTTTTTTTATATAGCGAGATACTTTACCGATTTACGATAATAGAATTTAATTACTAATTAGTATTAATATCCTTATTATAGGGTAGTTAGTTCGAACCGTAGTTAATAAAGAAATTAATTAAATTATATAAATATCTATATCGTAAGTATAAAAAGGAGGTTCTAATTATAAGTTAAGCTAGTTACGATAATTATAAATAGGGCCCCTAATTAGCCCCTGCGTAGTCGGCTATATGCCGCGGTCGAATTAGACTTCTAATCCGATAGTATCTAAATATTAATACTAACCACAATTAATTAATTAACTACCTTCCACTACTATAATAATATAATTAAAATTCTCTTTAGGTAATCCGACCCCTATAAGTCGATTAGGACTAATTAGATAGTCGCTAGAGTCCTCTTGAGCTTTTTATACGTTCTAAATATTTACGAACTTAGTGTTTAGGTCTGGATATATAGTCTTCTTTTTCCTAGGCCTTATGCGCTTAATCCTAGCCTTAAGAACTCGAACTTAGTACCGAGATGTGGCTAATTAATAGGCCTGCTCCTTAAAAGCTTTTTTTACCTTTTGGAATAGTAGTCGTTAAGTACTATTATCTAAACTAAGCTCTATAAATAGCTTTAAGTAATCGCAGAGCTTACTAGCCTTCCTAGGAGTTAACTAGTTAATAATAGAGGTCGCTAATGCCTAGTTAAGTAGTTTACTAATATTACTAGTCGTTTGCCTAGCTTCTATGCCCCTTTTAAATAGTGTAACTTATATAAGTAGGACTATTAGGTTAAGAAGTAGCTTAGCTATATTAAGTAGCTATAGTCTAGTTACTTTTTACTTACTTCGTATATTTAATGACGTTAGACTAGCTAAATAAGCAAGCTAGTAATAGCTTAAGAAGTACCGCTTTCTAACGATAGTAAAATTGTTTATTATATCCTCCTTACTAAGCTCCTTTTTATACATAGACTTAATAAGCCTAAAAATAGCTATATTTAATAACTAGAGGATATAGGAAGCGTATAGTAGTAAGAATAATAAGTAAACGTTATTTCTATAGCACTCCTATATAAATTCTATTATTATATAACTCCTATGCCTATTTAGTACTAATAGTCGAGGCTGGTTTAGCTTACTAAGCCCCCTAATAGGGGGGGTCTTAGTCTATAATAAGAACACTTCTTTTAGCTAATAAAGGGCAGTCTCGTTAGTTATTTAATTATTATTTATTATTATAAACTTTTAATTATTATAAGCGGTAAGTTAAAGAGGGAACTACTGTTATTAAACCGACTTTCCCTTATAAATAACTAGTAGTTTAATAGCTCTATTATTAGTAAAGATATACTTAATAATCGTTACCTAAGTACGCGAACTAAGCTCTCTTTTTCGTACTACTATGGCCTCTACTATACCTAAGACTAGCCCATTAGCTCCCTTACCCTCTATTATACTAATCTCATTTATATTATACCTATTAGCCTATTTAATACCGCTAATCTCTAATATATTAAGTAATCTAAACTATTATTTAATTATATTAGTAGTAGCTTTATTAACGCGGCGCGAATCGATTAAACGACTTTTTTAAACCTTTATTAATAAATTCTTTTTAATAAAAGCGTTAATCTATCTTTTACTAAGTAGTTTATTATTCCCCTAGGACTTTAGAACTCGCTTAGTAAATTCCCTAACCTATTTATAAGTTAATATAATACCTAGGTAATACTATATACGAATCTACTAAGCTAGCTAGTCTTCTTATTATAAAAGAAGCCTCTAAAGCTCTGCGAATACCCTCGCCCTCGTCTAGTGGCCTCTCCTTCGACCCTAAAGTGTTATCCTAGGAACCCCGAACTTAATCGAGGCCCTTTTAATAGAGAGACCGTTTCTAATAGTATTAAGTACTTATTAGAGCTTATTTTTAGTATATAATACTATTACTTATTAATCAGTAAGTATGCTAAAAAGGAATGCATTTAGACAATTTTTGTAATTGTTATGTTGAATTGAAATAATAGGTAGGGTTTTAATATGGTGGCTGGGAGGGATTTTTGGGGGTGCCCAAAAGGGGGGGGTGCCCAAAAGTGGGTGCTTTGACTTACACCTTCGGAGGTCAGACAAATCCATGTTATCTGGTCGATGCGAATTTCTGGGAGGAGGAGGCCAGGCGAGCCCATGTCAACACCAGGGCATTGGTATTTCAAAAACTCCTTGTTTCTCGGCGTGTTGTGTCTTTCGGCGAGCGTCAGGTGTTTTGGAGTTGCCGGTCAGGTCGTGCGGCGGAGATATGGCCCCCGGATATTCCTGTCAAGGATCCCTACGAAGGTCCGCGTATCGAGGATCTTCAGCTTGACGACAACGAGGCCCGCGGAAAGACGAAAAGCACACGAAAAGCATACGATTGCTGGTGCAAAATCGTAGTCACATACACTAGCTGCAAGATCACGTTCCCCAGCGACAGAATGATTGCTCTCTCTGCAATAGTTAAGGAGATGATGAAGGTGCTTGGAGATGAACACATCGCAGGCATGTGGCGTCGCTACCTAGAATCGGAGCTCCTTTGAAGAGTGCTTACTGTGTCTACTCCTTCTGGCTCACCGCCTATCGCCTATAGGGCTCCCAGTTAGTCTTGGGCCGCCGTAGACGTCCCTGTCGCACCAGGCAGACTGTATAAGCCAGATCATTAGCTCATCAAGGTTGAGGATTACCAAATTGAGTACGTAACTGACGAAAAGACCGGCCTAACCTCTGGTGGGTGGCTACGTTTGTGGGGTATATTGAAGCAAATGAAACTTTACCGTCGCGAAGGGCCGCACAGGAGAGACGATGACCATCATAAATAAGTCTGGAACATAGTAGTCAACGGGCTAAATCCTAGAGAGGAAAAACGCGAGAACCACGTCAAGTTGGATATGTTCCTTGACAAATTTGACGAGCAGAACGACAACTCAATACTGTACTGCATGCCCTGCTAAGTAGCAAGAGGTTCACGGTTTTGACCTTGAAACCAATGAGTGGACCGATGAAATATACGATTACGAGCTTTCGATGTTGTTGTTCGAAATGCAGGACAAGGAAAGGTGCCTTTTTCGACGCCTTGTAATAGCTCATTTGTTGACTGGGCCGGCAAAGGAAAACGCTCTGATTCGGCAAGAAGGAGAGAACGAATTCCCTTGCGAAGAGTATCTCGAAGGAAGGCAATTGATCTGTATAATCTGACATTTGATATAGACTAGTCTCTTAACCATGCTCAAGTTCTTTTCAGATAATCTTTCAACCTACTGAGCTGTGTCTTGGCGAAAATCTTGAGTATTTTGACTTATTCTTTGTAGGTACTAAGAGAAAGGCCCCAGTAGCCTGTCATCTTCGGGTTCTCTACGCCTATCCTAAATCATAACACACAGAAAATATGAGCGGGCGGAAGCAGCTAGCGTCCGAGCCTTATGGTAAGCACGCTCGAGATATAGCTGATTCGAGCGACGTGAGACATGTGTGAGAGAGCACATGGGATCCTGACGGGTCAGATTCCTTCCAAGCCACCAGGAACAGCGCATTAGCTCTGCGATCGGCAGGTGAGCAACTTCAGATGAAGAAGCTCAGAGGTCAAGGTCTAATGCGCTATATTTCCTGACTGCGCATCGAATACTGTTTTGTTGATTTCTCGTCACTTGCTTGCCTTTCCTATGCAACCGGCGTGCCCCGAGGGCTTTCGTGGAATCGTGGGCTCAACACGCTCAAGAGTAAGATCCAGGCGAGAGGTTAGGACTACCTTAGCATATGTGTGTACGGTACACAATTACATTGAGGGGCGTCTTTTCGGCCTGACAGAATGTGCAAGACAAAGAAAGGCAAAAGTCGGTCAACCATGAGACTTCCCGCAACACCATCAGAACCTAAAAGGCTAATTAAACCCTTACGGCCATACGATCCCTCGCTGGCGTTAAAAGAGAAGAAAAAAGAAAGAAATCAAGTCACGCATATGCTGACACCAGGCAGTACTTGATCAATTCGATCCAGACGGGGCTCGAACCCGCAATCTTCTGATCCGATTCCGAAAATCCATGGGGATTTCTCTATTCGCGAAGTAAACCGAAGTCAGACGCCTTATCAGTTGAGCCACCGGACCGAAGCGAACTGAGATAATTGCCTACTCATCGACGGAAGTGAAACGGTACACTATAGTCTCATAATGAATTGCGTAGAGTGAGATGCAGAGATGTCGGGGTTGTGGTCTCGAGGCGGGTGTAGTCTTAGGTTGTGAAGACAACGTGGTGGCGGGGCTGCCTTATCTGACTTACACGAGAATTGAGACCATCAGCCCGGGCGGGAAGAAACTGATGAGTGGCCGGGGGTTAAAGACTGATGCACGACGCAAACACGCTGAAAGACTTATACGAGGTACTAGTAATTTGATTAAACATTGGTATCTCCACGAAATGACGTGCGCCGATGGGGTGTCCCTGGTATATCCACCCATGTGTGTATGTACGCATAGCCGGCGGAAACAAGCAAGTGTAATCCAACGAAACCTTGTCCAGAAATTCTCAATGCGATGCTCCATGCCATTTTTACCAATTTCTCACTCTTCTCACGAACTTTCACCACGAGGCACAGGGACTCTAGGCCTTGTACCAGTTCTCGGGAGCGTCGCCGAGGCACTCTCCGACGGTGACGGCGCGGTATCCCTTGGACTTGAGGTTGTCGATCATCTTCTGGACCAGAGAAACGACAGTCTGCTGATGGACGTCGTGGGAGAGAACAATGTAGCTGTTGCCCGCGGCGTCGGCGCTGAGCTCGTTGTTGAACTTCTCAGCCGAGATGTGCGTGGTCTCGGGGGTGTCGTTCTCGTAATCCTTCGTATCGAGGCTGGTGTCGATGACGTGGTAGCCCAGGCTGGCCATATCGCTCAGGCATGCGGCGTCGCAGGAGAGGAACGGCGCGCGCATGTACTTGGGCGCGAAGCCGGCAATACGGCGGGTTGCGTCCTCGAGCTGGGTCATCTGAGAGATGCGGTCCGCCGAGGAGAGGGTGCTCAGGTCCGGGTGGGAGTAGGTGTGGGAACCGACGAGGTGGCCCTCGGCCTTCATGCGGCGGATGTTGTCCGGGCCGGGTGCCGTCTCGATGTTGCCCCAGTTGTTGCCGTTGACGAAGAAGGTGGCCTTGACGTTGTTTGCGGCGAGGGTGTCGAGCAGCTGGGAGGTGTAGGTGAAGGGGCCATCGTCAAAGGTGAGGGCGACGACGCCGTTCTGTGTGCACTTGGAGATAACCTGGCCGACGGCGGGACCTTGACGGCGGACGAGAGGGCTGTGAGAGTGATGTCAGTTTCATGTCTGTGTCCGAGGCCAAGAAGGGTGAGCGGGAACGTACCTTGCGTTGGCGAGGGTAGCCAGTGCAGCGGCGCCAACAACAGTTGAGAAATGCATGGTATCGGTTGGCTGATGAGTAGGGGGAGGTTGAGTGACAGGGAAGGATGAGATGTCAGTGAAACTGGGGGACTCGGACGTGAGTAGATATTAAGCTACAAGATGCTTGATTGATCTTGGCTGTGAGTGCTGGATGTAGGATGAAGTAGAGTCGAGAGGTTGGGTAGAAGGGGAGGGGGAAAAGACGACTTATATGACCCAAACTTGGGACGCAACGGAGATAGGTTTGAACAGGGAAACATGGAACAGTTGACGGTCAAAGTTGAAGCTGGGCCCAAGCCAAGAGTTCACGTATGGGTCGACCCATCTCCGTACCTAGAATAGAGTCTAATGAGAAATACGCTAGAAGGTAGAGAACCCGCACGGCACAGCCTGGCGGCGGGGTGGTGGACGGACTGGATAGTCAACCTGCCTCATCGTGGGAGTGGGTTTGAGAAAACGGGACGACTGCGGACCAAAGACGGTGCCCCATCCATCCATCTATCCATCCATTCATCCCGCCTTTCGGATCGCGCAGCAGCAGCACTTGCTTGCCCCTCGTCCTTCGCGTGCCATCGTCCTTACGACGGACTGGCCGCTCAGCCCTAGGCTGCCATAGAGCCTTGGCGGGCACGAGGAATAGCACCCGATGAGGCTCCGATACGAACCACGGTGCTGCAGGTATGATGATGGGCAGGGTAACTTGAGAGCAACGACGGGGACTGATGATGTGCCGTGGGGGGAGAAGATCCCCGGCGCGTTTTGACGTCAAGAGGCTTAGAAGCATGTAAGCTGACTGGACGGAAGGGATCACCCTCCTGTAGGCAGACGCAGAACAGGGTATTTTGCAAAAAAAAAAAAAAAAAGAGGCGACCAGCAAGAAAAAGGGAAATCGTAACGCATGTAGGTACTTCGGGATGTGGATGGAAGGGAACAGCTCGAGCGCTGGCTCGAGACGTCTGTCATTCTGTCATCCTCGACCAGGTTTCCTGCTCGAAAAAGGTATCAGTTGCTTTCGCCCGAACGGCGGCGCAACCAGAGCGCCATAATGTCCATGTAGCAGCGAAAGATGGAAAAACCAGGCAGGTTGGGCAGCACATCGGAGATGGCTGGGATGTGGCGTGAACGGAGCCAAGCAAAACGGTAAGCTTTTGGTGCAGACCTGCGAGGTACCTATTTACGCCCACGACGAACCAAGTTGCGAGCGTTCAGCCAGAGGTAAACGGGGTGGAGTCAGCCACAAGCGCCGCTCGATACTGTCTCGGGATGGACCTTTGAGGTTTGTCTTGCTTTGGTTGCAAAGCTATTGGGGCGCCGTTGCGGGACAAAGGCCGCGCATGTGGTGTTTTCTTCGAGGCTGGGGGTCTTTTTCCGCCCAGAAGAAGACGAAGACGCCAAAATGGACAGAAACGTGGTGCGCGTCCTCGACGAGAGAGAAAGAATGAAAACGTGTTTCCGATACTGTAACGAGGGGTTCCCCTCGAAGAATCGAAGGGGCCCCCTTTCGTCGCAGCACGGGAACCAGGACCTGGTCGCAGAAGAAAGGCGTGTGCTTTCTGCAGATGGAAAGTAAACGGCCCGAGAAAGAAAGGCGACTCGATTCGCTCAATACTGGAGGCAGCAGCAACAGCAACGACACAGACTGTTGCATTGTGGCGCGGTACTGCTGGTGCTGAGGTGATCCGGCAATAGCAAAGACGGAGAAATGCCGAACGAGGCTCTCTCTCTGGCTCTCTGCCATGTCTCTGGGGCTTAATTGCCCTTAGGGCCGTCAAGCGTCTCCAGGATTTCCAGGAATACCACCACGGGCTGCGGAAGCGTGGAGGCTGGGGATCCGAATGCCTGCCAACCTCTCCACCCTCGCGGATAACCATAGATCGTCCCGCCGATTACCTCGACGTCGCTTCCCAGTAGGGCACTGCGCTGAGGATTAAGTTACATCGTGCTAGTGCGAGTCGTTGTCCGTCTGCCTGGGGCGGAATACGGAAAGCGCTTAGCATTTGATAGTACCTAGCTGCCACGCTGCTCACAGTTTTGTGTCTCTCACGCACACACGCGCGCGCGCGAGGGGGGGGGGGATGGACTTGGAAGAGGGAGGGACGGAAGTGGACGAAGGAGAGGGGGACGACCCCTGGCTGGTGTGGTAAGACGACAACGGAGCTGAGTTGCTGAGTCGCTGAGCGAGAGGATGAACCTGTTCGCATGCTCTCACTTTTTGTCTTCCATTTGTTGACTCTGAACTTAAGCCAGGCATGCCCAATGCACCAGGGACGTGTGCCAAGGCCCAACCGCAGACTGCGACTGGCTCGCAGATGGGCTCTCTGGAGTCTCTCTGGATGGCGATCGTCCAAAGCCCTTAGGGGAACCCATCTCTCGGCCGGGCGTGAAATACGAGGACGTCGTGGAACTTTGCTGCGATGCAGGAACTGGGGGGGGGTGTCGTCAATTCTCGTAGGATGGGACCTCATGGCCCTATGAACGCCGTACAGCGTGACCTCGAGAACCCTGAAATATCGGAATGGCCCCGCGTAAGACGACGATATCTTGGCTCTCTCTTTCTCTTCCTGCGCCGCCGCCTAGGCGCATTGAGCAACGAGTGCGCTTCCCGCCTTCAGAACTTGTCATGTTGTGACGATGAAGCTTGGCCTGTCGTGGTCTCGTCCGTCAGCTACTGCTGTTGTTCACCCCCCATCAGAGAAGATGGGCAGACAGCAAAGCCGAGTCTCAGCGGCCCAGGCCTTCCTTGACAGTTTCTTTCTGATGGTCCCCTGTCATGATCGGGTCTCTCGGTGCATAGTGGCTTGGCAATGCGACCGCCGGACTCGTTGAATAAGAGCTTGAGAAAAGTTGAGTGAGAGAAGAGAGGAGTGCTCCCCATGATGCAGCTGCTGACAGACCGGTCAGAAAAGGACCCCTGTTCACCACATTGCGCCCCGTGGAAACGCATGTCCTCGAGGACCGTCGGGAGTTGTTCACGTCGCGTTCCTCGCTTTACTGCTGCAGACCCATGCAGAGCCCGCTTCATCGTCGTCCGCAGCCTATGTCCAAACTGTCTCCCTACACAAAAGCTATAGAGAGCGAGAATTAAATGGCCGGTGCTCGGAGACAGAGGCTGAAACAAGCATAGTGCGCAGCGCCACGATTCACGGCGCGACAAAAGGGACGAACTCGTTTCTGCCGTGCAGGTTGAGCGAGGTCTGCTGATAGAGTTCGATTCTTGGGACTGTCCTGAAGTCTTGACAGGCCCTGTGACTGGGGGTGGTTGCTTAATCAATCTGGTCTTGGAGAGTCTTGGAGAGACAGGGCCGGTAGAATAGGAACCATTATACTGGGACCAACCCAGTGCTCCATGAGAAGTCTCCGACGCCGCCGCAACCCGTATCCTACAGGGGACGTGGGATCCCAATCTTTCGTCTTTTCCATCTTTAGAGGGGGGAGCCAAGATGCTTGGGTCTTGGCTGTAAAAAGCTAGAGGACCCCAGAAGACCCAGTAGACTAGGAATACCCCAGCCTGCCGGAACCCCGCGTCGTGTCGTACGTCGCATCGCGGGCATCGCTTTGTTGGTTCTGTTTCTCTCGCATCACTGTCCGCGATCACTCAACCGCTGGTTGAGTCCATTCTGAAGCAAGCAATAGTCGGGCGCAAGGGAGGCGAAAGAGACGAGAAGAAGATGGATGGAGGTATGTGCTGACCCGGCGCGGCATCTCATCTTGCCCACCTCCCGGGCAGCCTGACCGCTTGACTGACCGCAGAGTACATTGCCGATGCAAGTCGCTGAGCTCAGGTTCATGATCGACGGCTAGAAGCACAACCAACGGAAGAGGCTTTTTTCTACTGCTCTGTATGAACTTTTGTCAATTGTGCAGATAAATGAGCCGACGTTTATTCATCCACTACACCGAAACGCTCGTCAGCCTGCAGCTCCATCCAGTGACAGGTCCCTGTTTTTTGTTCTTCCAGACCACCTTGAAAGTTTGAAGCAAACACTCCCCAGCTGCGATGCGACGCTGAAGGTGCGCGATGATATCTGGGGAGATGACGCTCGTCGCCTTTGAGCGGGCCCGGTGTGGGACTCCCAAGACAGCACTCTCGCCATCTTCGGGATAACTGATTTTCTCTGACTGAGACACATGGAGCAATCCATGAGCTGACGAGACATGGTTCTCTCCCGCGGGGCGGCCTTGACGTCAGCCGGAAAGTGGTAGCGATGTTCCCTGCTCTTCGTCACGATGCATGGCCACGTCAGGCGGCGCATCGTCAAAGATCTGGTCTCGTAAGAAATCGTGGTGTTTTTGCCCAGCTGAACTGCTCAAGTCTCATTGGCAGTAACAGAAATACGGATGCGCTCACTGGGAACGGCGCCGCTCTGCTAAGCTGCTTGGCCAGCGCCGTCGCATCGTATTCAAAAAACGGAACCCCAGACTCTCCCAGAGTGGTACTCGGAATACGGAGGACTAACGACGCCCGAGATCGACGGCCGGCGAGCCAACTTTGGGTGAGGGGACTCCTCTCGTCTCCATCTCCCAAGACGCTTGTCAAGGCGGACAACTCCAAAGGGTCCCAATTCTTTGCGGAGCCCCGCCGAAATTCAGCTCTCTAACATCCTTTTTTGCAGCCTCGTCTTCCCTCTTGTCTTCATGTTTCCGCCGGATGCCCCGATGGGACGCCAAGACCGTCGTACCTGAAGCATGGGCGATTGGAAGGTTTCAAGATCCGCAACAGCATTGATTTGCCAAGACGTGTCGTCTCCTCTGCTCTGCGACTTGCGAGTGACAGCAGTCAAACACGGAGTGACGAACCCCCTTTACGAGTCAAGCGCCGAAGCTGACGCCGCCGAAATTAAACAACAGTGCCGGACGCGCGTGGTATTGCTAATTGGATTGGCCGATGATTGCGACGCCTGTCAGAAACGAGATGGCAAAAGATTCGACATTTTTTTGCCTAATGTCTTTGGAAGAAACCGTCCCGACTTCCCACCTGAGCTACGCGGCAGCACCTGAAGGGTACGGAGCCCAATCCGAACCGCGTGATCGGATGTCTCCTCTCTTCGCCCAGCACCGTCAGAAGCGAGGCGATTGCGAATTGGCTACCAAGTCGCCGGGTGTGATCAAAAGCTTCCTTTGCAGAAGAGTTGCAGGAAGCCAACGCAGGGCCAAGGTAGCTCGATATCTGTTCCTCGGGATCAAGAAGTGTGCCGCTCTAGTCCGTGTAAAGAGAAGGCTGGAACACATCCATTGGCGATAGTTCGCAATTGCGGCAGATTATTCTCGCGGGATGAGAGATCACCGGGCAAGCCGGCAGCTGAGTGCTTGCGTGCTTTGGATTCTGGACCCTCCGCCTCCACGGCGCCGGTGCGGACACCCCAGCCGGCTCTCCTCGAGAGAGAACCCATCGCCTCCCGCTGCATTCGATCGGTAGGTATCCGCGGGGCTGGCTCCTCTGGCTCTTCCTGTAGAGACCTGAAGAGACCCCTCGTGAGAGCATGACGATTGGTTATGCTTAAGCTCTTCATACTTTCCTCCTCTTGGGAAGACATCATCTGTAGCGCTTGCATTCACCGCGCGAGCTAGCTCGTAGCGTCGCCTGCGCCCTCGTTTTCCACCAATCCCTACGTTGTGATTGCAACGTGGGTGGCTGTCAATATCCCTTGCCTCCCGCCAGCCATGTTGACCCCATCACGCCATTTTAAGGGATAGTACTAGATGCAGCTTGGCTGGGCAGGGGAAGGTGAGGGGAGGCGCAACGCGGGGTCTGCCTCTGAGGGGCTCCCAAATGTGTCCTAGATGTTATTTGGGATGGTCTTGAGCAGGAAATGATGTCCCATGATCAACCTCTCTAGAAATGTTGAACTATTCCCAGAGATCGTCAACTCAATAGAAGAAAACTTTGGCCTACGGACCATTCTGAGCGATAGTTTGATTGGATTATATACAGGTCGTTCGTACTATGGACTTCGATTTGTTACGGATGGTATTAATGATGGTATTGAATTGAGGGCTTATCAAATTCGGTGACAGTAGAGTTGTTCGGTCGACTAAGCTATGGGCGAGTCCGAGGTTCTTCCGTCTATCCCGATAGGCCATTAGCATCAGAACCGAGTGTTACGAAGACAGTGACGCGAGCCGATTTCACACGTATTGAAAGAGGTTTTTACAATTGGGACAGACGAGTCTCTTTTCCTTCCGAACGATGTTGGCATTGGGGTGTTGAAGTGCCCTTCGCGTCAGAAGGGAGAAGCTCGGTGCAGCGCTGAGGCGCGGGCCAACAGCCCGAGTCACTGATGCGTCGCAACCGACATCAGTATCGACTTTACATATCACGCCGCAATCACCTGTTCCTCCATTGCCCTGCTGGGGGAAGACAAATTCTTTGGGCTAGTTGTGGAATGAGAGTGGTGAATTAGGAGGCCAGAGGTGTTACATGTAGTTATGGGAATGCAGTCGGAGCATCAAATGCACAGAGAAGTGGCATCGTATCCTGAGCAAATCAATTGAAAAGACCAACGATGCGAAGGGAAACGCGGTTACGGGAAGCCCAGGTGAGCAACTGCAGCGTGTGGAATACAAAATGACCAACTAAAACAATCAAGCTACGTTTCTCGAACTAGCAAAGACTCTGGTCAATCTATGAACCGCTGCGACGGGCACCAGGCTCTCAAGCTCTCCTCTACAGCGAAGCTCTTCGTTCTCTCGAAGCCTAAGCCCCACCACCCAACCTTGAAGCGTCTGCCCTCTCCGGGTCCGCCAGCTTCTTCTTCTGTATGGTCTGTAAGTTCTTGGAGAATGCAGATACAGCCTCAATGGCCTGCTTTCGCCACTTGGTGAGTGTCCTAGAGTCGAACGCCTGCGTGACAACTAGCATCAGTGCAGTGACAGCCAAAGACACGATCACGGTGAACACCATACCAACGAGGGTTTGACCAGCGGGTACACCGCTCATGCTGAACACCCCAGTTGCGAAACCTAGAGGTAGAAACACGACAGTAACGTAGGTAAACTTCTGGGTGTCGTTCGCCCGACGCTGTTCCAGATCGTTCCGCATGACCTCTAACCTTTTCGCAAGAAGCTCATTCAAACTCGCAATTTCCAGATAAATCCGCTTCGGCTTCTGAACATCGTGTTCATTCGAAACACGCAGTTTCAAATGATAACTCGGTAACGGTTTTCGTCGTTCAAGGTCCATCGCGGCTCTTCTGCCTGACGGTCTTTTTCCCGAGTGCGCCATAACTCCATCTGTGCCAAATTCCCCGCCAGATCTCCTTCTGCCATTTGAAGGACGTCTTGAACTTGCTGGAACACCTGCGGGCGACTCGAATGTCGTTGAAGTCAAATTTGTCGAAATCACCTTGTTTATTATGCTCGACAGCCAGTGAGTTCACCTTTTCGATGCTGGATCGAGCCATCTTCAGGATTTTGTCCTAGCTTTTGAACATATTTTTGAGTATTCTCCTCACGAGAAAAAGCTCCAGGACTCGTCTTTGTTTCCAAGAATCTTTCTGTAAACCTTGAGCCGTGGGTTCCTTCTCAGTCTTGAGCATAAGAGTCATCATCGCTTCGACCACAGTCCTGCTGATATGCATGTCAGGCTCTGTGGACCTCTGGCTACGATCTTCATCCGTGATTGACGAGTGGTCATCGTCTTGGAGAGTTCTTATATGTGTCCGGATATGTGTTCTGATTTCTTCATCCCTTTGGGAAGCATCTTCGTTTTGTGTTATTCTGTCTGGATGTTCTTCAACCTCTGCTAGTAACAGTTCTAGGTCTTTTACATCAAGACTGTTCGTATGTGAGCCGTCGCTTTTCTTCCAGTGTTGATCTAATTCCCAGTAGCGACAGGTCCAGTATCGATCAAAAAAGTCCCCTTCAATGTGACAGCTTGTGGGAACTCTCGTCAGGAAGGTATCGACAAGCTTTGCTTCTGTAGGCGGCAGGCTTAGATCCCCTGTATCCTGCGGTTCTTTCTGAGATTTGTTTCCCTCAAGAATGTCGTAGAATGACAAGTGAAGCTCAGTCGTTCATGTACTCAGCTTTGCCACAGTCTCCTCGTCAAAATATTTTTCAAAAGATTTGTGGCTCTGGTGGAAGTTGGCCATCTGGTGCTGCGTAATGGGATCTGGTCCAACAGTGTTCTCACAATGAGTGATATCATCCGGTCCAGCGGAGAACATGGCCCAGAGTCTTTTCTTGGCATCTTTGGGCGTTCTGACCCTCCGGTCCGAAAGGTTTTCCATTGTGCTGACCCTAGATATCTTTACCGACCGAGAGTCTTCCTTCCTAACCTCTGCTCCTTTGCCAGCCTTGGGCACATCGATCAAAACACCCAGAATAGGCGTGTCATCAGTTGTCTTTGACATGCCCAAAGCATCTTGGCTGGAAAAGAGGGGTTTGTTGTACAGCCATTCGTCTTCAAGCTCGACAATGTTTTGTAGCTCTATTGTATTGCCGAATCAGAAGTGGCGCTTCATGGAAGAACTAGAGGCCTTCTTGTCGTTTTTATCTCGGTTCTGTTGCGTGAGATCTTTGAGAAGTGAAAGAATCTTCCTGTTGAATTCCGGCTGAGATGAATATTTGGAGCTTTGGGACTTCGTATCGTCTGTCTGACTGGTCTCTTGGGAACCCTTGACAATTTCAGGCTTGACCCCGAGAGGAGAAGAGTGCTTCCCAAAAAGGTACGAGATTTCGAAGGTAACTCGGCATAAATTGTCTCGTGCAAACCCGTCCTTGTACATGCAAGGCGAGCCTTGCTGATCAAGTTCTCCTGGGAACAACCCGTTTCTCTCAAGTAAAAATGCCAAAGCGTGCTCTGACATATCTTCCGGTGCCCATGTATTCATTGACTTCTGGTTGCGCGCTATGGCAATCGATAATGCAAAGCATAGCGGCTCGTTCCAATCGACATCGGTATTATCCTCATGCAGCTTTTGACAGTCGACGGTGTTCTTCCAGACTTCGATCATCTTATCCCAGCCTTCTTGAGAAACTTCACTCGAGGATGATTCGTCAAAAAGACCCTTTTCCATGGCACGAAACAGCGCTGCGTCTTTTGTGCGGAAATAGAAGCGTGTGTTTGATGGAGTTCGTGAAACTGCGAGCATTCTCTTCTGGGACACTGGATTCTGTGTGGTGAATCTCTTGATGAGGTTTTGCTGAACGACTTTCGAAGTATAAACTCTCGGCTTTGGGTTGTCCCGTGATGTTACTATCGGTAGTTTCATGTCCATGCTCTCTAGCGCTTGTAAAGCTTGCTCAATCAACGTGTGGTCTGTAAGATAGAAGGCATCCGTCGCTTTGTCGTCGTTTGCTTCGTCATAAGATCTAGAAACGGGTGTCTCAGCTTATATGGCCACTCTGCCGGCGAGGTGTAGCTGAATTACCCGCTGCTTCAAGGCATCTTTACTAGATAGGGTGGTGCAAAATCCAATCTCTTGCCATTTGGAATGTGTTTTTCCATTTGCCCATTTATGGATGCTTTTCTCATCATGCTTAGGGGAGGCACAGTCCATCTGGACCTCCAAGCATGTCGTCGTCCTTTATGTTCAACAAGCATTGAACGAAATACACAGTTCATAATACATTCAATATACAGTCCTTTTTCAAGGTAGCCTGCCCTATCAGAGACCATACTCTTCAATCACCTAGTAGTGAGAACGTGGCTGAAGGAGACTTCTCAACAACAACCCTGATGGCCGTCAGGTAAGTTACGCTGTCTAGAGATGACTTCGCCCTGGCCCTCAAGGCCCCAAGCACGACGATTGGTGTTGGTATACACGTAGGCAGGTCAGACCTTTCGGTCGCGACTAGGTCAATAGGTCAGTATAGGTCTATTGCGTGTGTGTAGGAGTGGAAGATCGTGGGCAGAGCCCGCGGTCCCTCAGTGGGTATAGGTAGGTGGAAGGGTCCGTCTGCACGGGCCCAGACTGCCTACCTACCACCCCTACCTAACTACCTAATAGGGCCCCTTTTCTGCCTCGTAATCCAACAATTGGATTACTGTAACGTGGGGTGACTATGGACAAGACACAACACGCGAAATGTGGTAGCGTTAAGCTTTTCAATGTCCAAAGCTTACACGACAGAATCGGCCACAACGGTAGCGGCAGGCCTTTATAAATAAGCAGTCTGTTGATGAATCCTGCCAAACCATTTCATGTACACGCACTTCCGAACCATTCATCGTCCCTACTAAAGCCTCCCACTAAAGGTTTCTGACATCGTCGTTCCTCGACCCCTAATACGTCCCAATAAAGATCACACTTTCGCGATACAACGGCTACCCTGCCTTTATCCTGTTATTCAATTCAAAATCAACGCACCCCAATTACTTACCTTACACGAGGTTCAAGTCTGGATCTAGGCTCCAAGATTGCCTGGCAATGAACAGCGCAACCTTCGCATTCCTAATAGATGGGAGTTATGAGATCTATCGATGGGCTCTCGCCACTGATCCTATTCGAGACTACAATAAGCCGTTGTTTCGAACTCTCGGTGAGCGATGCTTCGAGATTCAAACGGATTATTTACGCATCCCTCCTCAATTCGGCTTCTTCTCGCCTGGGCCCTGTCCCCTCCAAGGAATAGAAAGCTGCTTCTTTGTTAACTTGGTCAGCTTTTCTCTTATACTGTACCTATTTCTCGGTATTTCGAGTATTTCAAGAGTACCTCGTACTCTTTTACGAAAAGCTGCGTTTCTGCCTCCAGTTATACTTGTTATCACCTGGTTTCTGATGTATGTGGTAAGTTTTCATGTATCTACTGGTTTGCCTAACTCTTACTAACCTTTTCCATTCGATATTTCTTGATAGAATCGCCACATTGCACCAGATTCTTGGCGACATGACGGACCTCCTCAAGGTCGCTAACGCTTGGCAACGATCTTCATGGAGATTTGCAAAACGCCAAATACACGGCTACGTGGCGGTCGCCGTGAAGACAGACTTCAAAAAAAAGAAAAGAAAAAAGTACAAAGACCGACGTTGAGACAGGCGGCTGGCTGAGGTTTTGGACCCGCTAGTAGGGTCGATCATTGGGATGGCTCAGTGCAGAATAACATTGAATGTGACTGCAGACAAGACACCTCCGCTACTCGACAAGGTTCGTGATGGAGTAGTGCGAACAGAAGCCCGCAGGATTCTTCAGCGCCGACCAGGATTAAGGCGGACGGCACTGTATGGCTGCTAGGATCAGGGTCAACCAACAGCGGCATACGCATTGCTCCAAGAATTAGAGGATCACCAGCAGTCACGGAGTATCCGTACTGATCCCAGAATTCAGGGCATAGGTAGCCCACAATTTCCAGGATTAGGGGGTTGTCAGCAGAAACCAGCGGACTGATCCCGGGATTTGGTTCAGCTAGACGTGACCAGCATTCCTCTGTCGCTTTGTACTTCTGTCAAGGCCCTTTGAGCTATGCTGCCCCAGCTGAAGGCAATGAGACATGCCTGGTGCTTTGCCAAGGTTCATTGATGCGGCTGAGAAGTAGCTCTAGAGAGAAATCTCGAGACATTTGATTTGATCCGAAGGTAAAGTTCTCTCAATTCAAACTCCGCGCTGCATCTGTCCGCTGTCAAACGGCCGGTCTTTGCGAAAGGCCGTCTTGGCCCTGCAATCGATCATATGTCGTGCTTCACGTCGTTTACTTCGTGACCGCTGCTCGAATTTGGCAGAGGTCTATTGGGCGGAAATTGACACGCGGCAGTGTTAATAAGCTGTCCCTCGCCACGTCCACCTTCTCTATAGGTTCCGTAGTCTTGGGAGGCGTCGTTCCGCTTGCGTCGAATTGCACCGGAGCGCGAACATGTCTCGTGGCGCCGCGGCCGCATTCATCGTGGTGTTCCCTTGTTGCTCACCGGCCGCACCTAACGGCCAAGGCCATCCGTCCGACGCCTCGCTGCCAAGCTGTAAGCCATGCGTGCCCTGAGAAATGGTCTTTCCACCGGCTGAAAGACTCCGTTGAAGTGTTGATCGCGATGCAAGCCTTCCGGGAGATCGGTCCCCGTCCCCGCGGTCGATGCCAATTGATATGAGCCCTGCGGCCACATGTGCATTGATAAAGACCTCCTTCCTCCCTAGGCAATCAGCCGGTCAGCGTGCCCTCCAAGTCTTCAATCCGCGACGACTTTGCTGTTTGCCGCGTGGTCCTTGGCGGCACTGGGCAGCATTGGATGCAGGGCGAGCCAAGGGGCTTCTGTTTTCCTCCAGTCTCCTTCTCAGACTCCATCTGATTCCTCTCCTCTCCGGGAGTCCGCCGTCAAACGGGAATCCCGCTGCTCGATCGAGAACGCGGTCGACATTCCTCCGAGCACACAGCTACTAGAGCTTGCTTCCCGTCTGCAGGTGTAGATTGCCCCGAACGATGAAGAGGGGGGAGAGCAAGCCTGCAAGTCTTTTAATGCAACAGCCTGGCTAAAAAGACGTGCATGGTCGCATTCTCCGAGAGGGACACAGGCTTACGAATCGTCCACATATTTGTCGAGTGGCCTATCGAAGGAAACCGCCAAGGAATTAATCGAATTCCTCCAGAATTTCCCTGGAATTCGAGAATTTAGCCAATGTCCCATGCGGTCGGTATAAGATCTCCCCTGGGTTCAGGCACGAAAGGGAGAAAAAGGGGAAGATCAGGAACCGGAAAAGATTGTTTTCTACCAGTCCCAAGTCGCGTGCGGTGTCTCTCTTCTTTTAGGAACAAGCACCAGCACCGAAAGCAGGTTTTCTCGATGACCTGAAGGCTGTTTCCTCCTAGGCTGTTGGTTGCTTCTCATTCGGCCGTCATCGGTTTTGGTCGTGGCAAGGCGAAAAGAAGAAAAAGACGTTTACGAGAGGAACCGTGGAGAATCAAGGAGAATACGAGGGCAGAAGAGGAGGAAACTTGCACCCGATGCAGCACCTGCCTTGGCTGTCTCCGGTTCCCCAATAGCGATCCAGCTGGGCGCCTCGCAGCGGCATCTACGGCAAGCACAGCCCCCGGGGGTCCCCACGTCAGCGAACTGGGCCACCCCGCCGCACCCGGACGGGCCCTACGCTACAAAAATGGCCCGAGGACGACCCCTCCCCCGCGCCGTCCCGCCGTCAGCCTCAACATTGACATCAACACACACCTCAACTTTGACCTCGACCTTGGCCTCATCATCGAGCTCACCGAGACGACTGTCCTTTCTGGTCTTCAACCTGCTCGCCCTCACAGCATTCGTCCAACCCGTCATGTCTCAAGGCTGGGTCAACGCCGTCTACTACCCCAATTGGCGGGTTTACAAGGGCCAAACTCCCGCCTCGATGCCCGTCAATGCCGTCACTCACGTCATGTACGCCTTTATCAAAGTCAACACGGACGGATCACTGAAGCTCATTGACGACTGGGCCGATACCCAGATCCCAGTCGACGGCACAAAGGGCTGTCTCTCGGCCACAGCCAAGCTCAAGGCCTCGAAGCCGAGCATCCGCACCCTTGTGTCCGTCGGCGGTGGCACGGGCAGCGCCGAGTTCCCGGCCCTGGCCGCCAATCCTACCGCGCGCGCTCGTTTTGCCAAGGAGATCAAGGCCTTTTGCGACAAGTGGCAGCTCAACGGCGTTGATAGTAAGTTTTCCTATCCTCGTATTCTCACTAGGTTCTGGCTCTGACACTTGTCCAAGTTGACTGGGAACACCCAAGCGACGCCAAGCAGGGCAAAGACTACATCAGCCTCCTCAGTGACGTCCGCCAACAGATGCCAGCGGGCAAGTACCTCATCACATCAGCCCTCCCGCCGGGCCAATGGGTGCTCAAGAATATCGACCTTAGACGAGCCGCCTCTCTCCTTGACTACCTGAACTTAATGTGCTACGACCTCACAGGACCCTGGACCGACGTCTCGGGCAACCACGCGCAGCTCCTGGCCTCCAAGACGCTGGTGAGCAACAACCCGAACCTCAAGATCGCCTGCGCCGACGGCATCACCTACGTCACGAGCAACGGGTTCCCGAGCCGTAAAGTGCTGCTCGGGATCCCGGCGTACGCGCGCACCTTTCCTAATGCGAAAGGGCCGGGCGGATCGACAAAGGGGTCTGCTGAGGTTGATTACTGCGACATGTCGAATGATAGTGTAGATAAGGCAACTGTGGATACGACTGCGGCCGCTGCCACTTATATTGATCCCAAGTACGGGTTCATGACCTTTGATGTGCCGAGATCTGTGGCCATCAAGGCCCAGTATGCGAAGAGCAAGGCTCTTGGTGGGTTATTCTACTGGACTGGCGTAGGAGACCGGAAGGGGAGGCAAAGTCTGGTCCAGGCTGGGTTTAATGAACTGAACGGCATCAAATGAGCCTAGTTCATGTGGTAGTAAGTTTGAAAAACTCTCGGTGTACTTTTGCATGGAATCAAGTACATATTCTGGCTGTGAATGCGGCATGCAAAGACAGTTGGGTTGAAAAGGCATACCTACGAAACACAGGTAGCCGTAGATATGATGATGAACACAAAATACTAAAGGCGTTGGATGCTATCCAAAGTTCTTGACTATCTAACTTCTTCGCAAGGGATTGTCAGACGGGACCTCAAGATAATTCGAAACCTTGAGGGATCGGCCTGTGGTCCTCTAGGTCGCACTGGAATCTGTCGTGAGACATGAGCGTAGTGCGACGGGTTATCAGAACGATTCACGTGAAGAAGGCAGAAGCGCTCGTGAGACAATAGAAAACAGGAATTGAGCATGAATTTAAGCTTGAAATAGTACTCACTGTGGCGGGTACGTCCCCCGATGGAATTGTCCGGCAAGCGCCGACGAGTGCCCCACCCGGTCGATACTGGAGGGGCCGTGAAGCCCCACCCGGCAGCCGGCAGTCCTCCCATCCAATCGCCGGCTCATTGTGCAGGGGCCAGCAAGCGCGGACCTCTTCTTATTTCTCCTGCGTCCCTGTCACTCTCCGTCTTTCTCCCCCTGGCACACACAAATTCACACCTCAACAGCTCCTTTTTCGTCTCATCTTCCCGCCACGATCCCCGCGCCATCCCTTCAGGATCTGCCGCCTTGCTACACGAGCCGTTTCACGCGCCGGGCCATCCCAACCAACCCGAGGCTCAATTTTCTTTAGCTGCATTTGAACCTTGTGCAGCTACTCTGCCATGTGGTGCATACCACAGAAACTCTCAAGTCTCAATCTCCACCGAGTTATCCGTTGAACGAGTGTTCGGACGGTACTCTGTCAGCTTGTCACCAGAAAGACGGGAATGATGCGCAGCAGGGAGGGGGCCTTAGCCGAGGAAGGTTTCCCATATCTCCCCGGGCCCAGGCCGCCAAACGAAACCTCGCTGCAAGAGAGGAATCTCGTGAAACCATGTTCAGACCCTAGCGCTCGCGCTTCTTGGGGGACAGCAAGAAGGGACAAGATTGCATGGGACCGACGGAGGCTTTTGGCGTCAATGGGATGGCGCTTGGATGCTCAGTGACGGGTGATGGATGACGGATGACAGGCGACAGATGGGCTGGTCTTCGTCAAGGGCCGAGTATAAGGGTCCATCTGCCGTCCTGTTCTCTGACATGAAGCATTCACCTTCGATACTGCTGCAACGACTTTGGTGATATCGTGGTTTCTTTACGTGTCTTTCCTCTTTCCGTCTTCCTTCGTTTCATTGACAACACACCCTGCTGTGCAGGCTTTCATTCTTTTCCCATACGCTCATTTACTACAGGTTTATCTCTTTTCACTTATCATCATGATTTCTCAAACCGCAACTTTTCTGGCTTACGCCACACTTCTCGTGTCCGCCAGCCCTCTCGCCCTCCAGCGCAGAGCTGTCACGGAGCTCGACGAGGAGGCCACAAAGGAGGCACACCCCCGCGACGACACCGCCACGCGCGCTTTTTCCGACGTCCAGATCAAGACAGCTGACGGCAAGTGTCTCTTCGTCGACAAGTTATCTGGAGATTTCCGGGCGAACCTCACCCCGATCCAGGTAGCTGATTGCGGAGCGACGGACGGCCAGGGTTGGGATGTCATCACTGCTGGAAAGCACAATAATCAGCTCAACTCAATGCTCATCGTCAGCACTCTGGTACGTTCACTCCCTGTAACCCCTTCATGTGGGTTCCCAAAGCGGAAGACGATACTGATTCATGATTATAGACGCAAGCGTGCTTCAACTTTGATCCCCGTCGCGCGGCGGGTAACCAGGTCAACCTCTTCTCCTGCGGCGGACGCGCAGCAGGCGAGGGCCTGGTGACGGACTCTCAGCTCTTCGCCGTAGACAGCGGAGCGGGGCCCTCGACCTTCCAGCCCAAGAATGAGAAGGGCAAGTGTTTTGCGGTCAAGGGCAAGGTGGTGGACATTGCAGACTGCAACGCCGACGACAAGGCCCAGTCTTTTGCCTTTGGCGGCAAGCCTGGGTTAGTCGGTGGAGGAGCCGGCGCAGGAGGTAACGGAACTGGCAATGGGGCGGATAACGGTGCTCAGCAGCCTGCGCCGACCACGACAGCAGCGGCAGTTGTGACGGGGAAGCCTTCCGCCGGATGCGATGACACCGATGAGACCGTCACCATGACGCTAACGACCACGATCAAGCCCGGCCAGGGCAATGCCCCCGTCGCGACCGCCAAACCCGAGGCAACGTCCGCTCCGGTGGTAGCACAGCCCGTCGTCTCCTCAGCCCCAGCCGCCGGAAACGGCGAGAAGGGGAACATCCCCGCCGCGAATCCCACCTCGCCCGTCCCCGTCTCCCGCGCCGGCGGCACCCTGAACCCGACCGCCGCAGCCGAAGCCAACGCCTTCGACGACACGGCCACCCGCGCTTTCACAAAGGTGGCCATCCAGGCGCCCAACGGGCAGTGTCTCTCCATTGACCCTACCGCCGGCGACTTCCGTCAGAACCTCATCCCCGTCGCCGTGGCGGCGTGCGACAAGGCCTCGCCCAACCAGCAGTTTGACGTGATTTCCAAGGGGAAGCACAACGACGGTAAGGATGGGGCGATGCTGATTGTCAGCAGCCTGACCAATGGGTGCGTCAGCACTGACGGGCGGCGGGCGGACGGCGACACGGTCACGCTTTTCTCGTGTGGAGGTCGTGCTGCGGGCGAGGGGCTTACGAATACCGGGCAGCTGGTCAAGGTCTTTGGGGACAGCTTCTTGTGGTCGCCTGTGAATGATGCGGCTACGTGCGTTGTCCCTGGGAGTCAGGGACGTTTGGTCACGGCTGCTTGTAAGGGGGACAATAGTGAGACGTACAAGATTGTTGCTTAGAGGACACGGTATGTTTGTCTGAGTAGCTTCATATTTGTGTGATCTTACTCATGTGGTATACTTCTTTTCTTCGTCGTTGACGACATTTATATTTGGGATTGGATTACCCGGGCATCTTTATATGGGAAATTGGTCAGGTTGGAAAGTACATGGAATTAGACGATCATCAGCAATGTAAGAGACAGAATAGGACATGATTCTTCCCAAGGTCAAAGTCTGCCAACACCAGTCGGCATTCAAGTTCCGAGATATGGACCACGACCGCTAGCCAAAAGCTTGACATTACTTTCCAGTCTGATGGGTCAAGGCTAGAGTCCGGACTGGGTCATCTGGAGGTGATCATTGCAGCAGGGGAAGCTTGACGCGGATAACCGGCACCAGCCGAGAGCTTAATCGCTGTCACCCGCTGTATCGTCCAATAGCGGATGGTGGAAGTAATTAGTGGAGTTGTTACCTGTATTCGTACAATTTACTGTACTGCCAAGCGACGTCATTAGGGGGTTCATCGTGACTACCGATCCCTAACCTGCCCTGCTTTGCTTTCTCCTGGAGAATGTGCCGAGGAAGTGGTCACTTCGCTTCGCTTCTCTTCTGCCGGCGTCACACAACATCAAACCATCCCACGTTTCTGCAGCCACCAACATCTCTCAGTCCATCCATTCATCTACGGACACCCATCCATCCATATTCGTCTAGTCTCACCCTCTAGTCAGCCATCGCAACTCGTCTCGCCCAATTGAGATGCTCGGACTACATCTCACGTACACTGCCAGAGAAAACGACCTTGCTAGATGCGGCTGAAGGACGCCATTCTGCGACGCTCAGTGCTGATTTAACGATTTGACGCCACGACCAACGCGAAACTTGCCATTTTTCCTTTTCTTGTCTCCTCCGTCCGAGCCAAGCTTTACGCCGTTGCGGTTCCTGAACCCCTAGCGTACCAAGCGCCACGCGACAAAAAGCTTCGTTTCTCGAAATATTAATGTCTTGAACTACCTACCAACCGGCCGGCCGATCTCTCCCATCTTCTCTCCACCCCTCATCACCACATCTACTCTGCCTCACCGACCCGGGGGGGTGTGCGATAGTCATGTCTCCCGATACCGACTCCTTCGGCGCACCAGTGTCCAAGACAATCAGCGAACCCGACGACAACGCGCGCACCGTCCGATTCCCGTCCTTACAAATCGATACCCGCGACCATGCCGCTTCCCCGACCTCGCCCACGGCGCGCGTGCGAGTCGCCGCTCCTAATGATGTCGGCGCACCTCTGACCCGCGCCTCTACCGACCAGAACATATCCCCTATGCGGCGCCGCGCAGGCACCTTCAAGCCGGTAGAAGACTACGGAGACTTTGAGATGTCTCGCCCCGGCTGGCAACCCGGCTCCGAGCCCGGCTTCGATCCCAACAAGTCGGATGGCGGCCACGCTTCCATGCCCGCCCTCCGTGCCGAGTGCGACATCTCTGTCTTCGACTTCAGCCAGGGCAACATGGTTCAACACAAGTTTAGGAATGAAGAGTTTGTCGACTTCCTGCGGAAACCCCAGGAGCCGTGGGTCCAGAGCCGCTGGATCAACATCAACGGCCTCAGCTGGGATGTCATTCAGGCCTGCGGAAAGTACTACAAGCTGCACAAGCTCGCCATCGAAGATATTATGAACACGAGGAACCGCACAAAGGCCGACTGGTACGCCAACCACGCCTTCATCGTCATGACGCTGCAGAAGCTCGTTCTCCTTCTCGACGACGACAGCAGCAGTAGTAGCAGCAGCGACGACGATTCGGACGACGTAGCGAGCGTAAAGACTGCAAAGTCCGGTAAGGGTATGAAGAAGCTGAAGCGCGCCTTTACCATGGGCGGCAAGCCGAGACCAGACCCAGAGACGGGAAGGCAGAGGGCCGGCAGACCGACCATTGTCACGCAGGGCGACGGCAGCGGCTACGGGGCCCAGCTGAACCGCAACATGAGCGAGCTCTCCCAGCTCAAGGAGACAGCCTTTGTCCGCACCCTCCAGCGCTACCACGCCTCGGCCAACGAGGTCCGCACAGAGTACATGGAGCGCCACTCCTCCCTCATGTCGCGCGGCCTCGCCGTCTCCGCCGAGCAGGTCGCCATCTTCCTGACCTCGGACAACACAGTCATCTCCTTCTTCGAGATGTCGGCCGAGGACATTGAGCGCCCCATCACCGTCCGCCTCGGCGATCCCTCCACCATCCTCCGCCAGTCTTGCGACGCCTCCCTCGTCGTCCAGGCCATCATCGACGCCATCATCGACCTCGCCATCCCCCTGACGGCCGTCTACAGCGACGTCATTGGCGACCTCGAGCTCGACGTCCTCACGAGCCCGAGCATCAAGCAGACCCGCAGCCTCTACATCTGCGTCAGCGAGATTAACAAGATGCTCACTTTTCTCAACCCCATCGACAACCTCGTCAACGTCCTGCGCGATCACCGCACTGAGCTGTCACAGGACGAGGCGGCGCGCCAGCTACGCAATCCAGCTAGCGGCGTCATCGTCACGCCGCTCACGCACACGTACCTCGGCGACGTGCTCGATCACTGTGTCATAATCACCGAATCCATGCAGCAGATCAAGCGGTCCGCCGATAACCTGATTGATCTCATCTTCAACACCATCTCGGCGAACCAGAACGAGAGCATGAAGCAGTTGACCATCATTACCATTATATTTCTGCCCCTAACCTTCTTGACTGGGTACTTTGGACAAAACTTTGAAAAGTTTCCGGATATCCAGAACCCAATGGGCATTCAATTCTTGTACGTTAAGACCACCCCTTTCGCTCCGCAGCTATTATACTAACCAAGAAAACAGCTGGGTCATTGCCTGCCCTGTAGTCTTTTGCACAATCATCATCATGATGCGCTCCTGGATCTGGGCGTGGCTCGAGTCGTTTTGGCAGAAGAGGAAAATCAGCGCCGAGAGAAAGAAGCAGAACAAAAAGAGGGCGCGAAGGGCAAAGAGGAGGGCCAAGAGGGATTAGGAACCCCGCCCCGGCCACCGCTTTCCTTCGAGTTCGAGGCCTTGGTCGTGACTGTTGGTCTCCTGTCATGCTTGTGTATTGTGATACCCCCTACTTTCTATTTTAGACCCGATTTAGATCTTCCCGCATACCACTGCCCAATACTAGAGCTTCAATTGAGCGGGCTTTTGAGCGTCGCTACGATAATTCGAGATTCCTCCACACGTGAGAAGCGAAAGTGGGCGGGAATTTGGGAGAGTGGTTCGCTTTGGTTTCTTTCTTGGGCTCATATGAGACCAACAGGTAGGCAATGGGGTAAGAGGCATCTCTATTCAACCCTCAAAATCTAACCAACTTCGAGTCGTGTATCCCACTTTCATCCGATCATACCAGCATCCCCCCTTCATGCAACAGGTCCACCAGCCTCAGGAAGACCGCACTACATCATCACACTGTATCAGCAAACCCATTCCTCACAACCAACAAAAAAAAGCACACCATGAAATTCAAGGGGCGATAAGAGGGTGGGAAAAAAACTCACGTAATAAACAACCAGGCTCCCACCATCAAAGATCGTCTCCAGCGAAACCGTCTCACCCTCCTTGGGCGCAACAGCCACATCGCTCCTCGTGTTCCACGCAATCTGCGCCACGGAAGCAGGCTGCCCGACGCCGGGCGTCACGGTCGCGTTCGCCCACACGCCCGGGTCGCCCGCCGTCGCGGCGGCGAAGACCTCGACGCCGACCTGTTGGGGCGGGTACGGGCTGCCGTAGCCGACGGCGCCGGCGACCTTGATGACGAGGGAGCCGGAGAAGGGGGAGGCGATGGAGAAGTCTGTGATGTTGGCCGAGGGGGAGGAGCTGCTTTGGGCGCCGTCGAGGACGACTTCTAGGGGGGTTGCGGCGTCGCAGCCTGTTGTAGGGGGGGTTGGGTTAGTCAGTGGTGTGGTGGATGGGTTGGGGTTGAGGTCATCCCAAGTTTCACCCGCGATCTATCCTTTCGTCTACGGCCGAGCAGGCCGGGAGGTTGGAGTTCGGATGGAAGTAGGGGGGGTGTTGTTACGTACGGGAGTAGTCTGCGCGAACGCCCCATGAGCCCTGCGCCACGGCAGCGTGGGCACCGCCGGCGGCGAGCAGAGAGGTCAGAAGAATAGAGGCGTACATGTTTGTCGTGAGAATATCGTGAATATGTATGTCCGTTGGTAAGTCAGGTTTCTATCGAGTCCACTTGGACACAACAACGGGAATCAATCTCTCTTTTGTACCCGCCCACGCGGGAGTTCATCCCGCCGTTTCGGTACCTTCGGGGGGTGACGATCATGGGTTTATAAAAGACCGAAAGCCCTACGATGCTCTGCCAAGCAAACTAAATCTAAAGAGGTTTTATTAAGTATGAACTCTATATGCAGATGCCGGTGGACGTTGAGTGGGACCCGAGGAATTGGTCATTCGTCGTTTTGGCGTTGTCCATCCCCCCTCGTATGCAATTTATATTAAGTTGGTCTGCTCACGGCAAACGAGTCAGTGGGTATAAGTGTTGGTCACACCCGACAAAGGGAGGAGAAAAGGAGTAAAGTATCGCTCCTTTTTTCTACTATTAATTCAAAAGGGGAAATAAGTTCGCGACGTGATTACTGAAGTTGAGTTGTCAATACTTTTTAATGTGTGCTTGGTCAAATTTGGTTGTGTCTGTTGGCGGCGGCTCTTGGAGAAGTGCTGTTCGACTTCCCACTCTTGGGTTCTATGAAAGCTACATTTCCATAAGCCTAATTTTGAACTTTGTCTCTTGAGAGCGAACGGTTCATCTGATTAGAGGCGCTGTAAACCGGATTGAGATTCGATTTGTCTGGCTGGGCGATTGTCTGGGTTAAACCTGGACCCTTGGGTTCTCATGGACTAAATTTCTGTGCAACATATCTACATGTGGACAAAGTGGTTATTCTCTTGTCTTTCTAGCACTCTAGGGGTTCGTGTACGAAAGACAAGGCGAGGAATTCTCAACCATTTGACCTCATATGCCTGCCCCTCGGTCCTTCATAGCCGACCCGGCTATTCTGAAGTATTATAGATGTGTTGAGATCACTAAATGTCCCAAACCAAGCTTTGATCTGAGCCTTCAAAACGGGGTTAACCGGCGGCGAGGTGGTCTTGTTGAAGTTACCGCCCCATAGCGACGATTGGCATCTACCTTTCCTATCCAGGAATCTGTCGAATCTAATCGCATTGGCAAAACGGAGCTTTTCTGTACTCAATCTTCGTTATAAGAAGTGTAAACTTGAACTCTCAGAGGCGGACGATGTAATGCAAGTAAAGCAGGTACACCAGCTTCCATGCCGACCATGCTCGAGGAGTCGAGTGAGATTGTAGAATCTGGCAGCCTTCTAGTTGCTAATTTCATCGCTTCCCACTATCATCCTCCTTCCCCCCATCTGCGACCGAATTCCGGCCAGTATCCTGCCGCTGGTGATGATCACACTGCTGACTCCCAGCGTTCACCTCCCAACTCAAAGCGCTAAACTTCCATTTGCCCCAACCAAGCTGCAGGTCAAAGCTACTATGGAAGCCTCGAATCTGTCGCTCTGGTGGTTCATCTTTAGGATTCTTGACAATTTCCCAATCCTCCTCGCTCCGCTTCCTTTCGTCGCATCGACTTTGCGTTGGAGGATTGGGGCTGGATCTCTCCTTGACGGACGGCTTTTCCTCTGATTTCAACAGTCAGTCGAAATGAATCTCTGAATACGATGGAGTAAGAGTGACTTGAGGAAAACATGCCTTGGGTGCTGCGATAAGTGCCTCCCTGCTGTGCCATTTTGATGGTTCTGGCCTTTGCCTTTTGGAGAGAAGTGAAGATAGAGGATGACGAACCCTAGCATGGGCAAACTTCAGCCCCTCTTCTATGGTCTTGGAACTTTGGTGGCGAAGCACCTCAGCTCAGCCTAGACTTTGCTAGCTGAGCGATCGACAACCAAAGGGTCTATGATTGGTTGATGATCATTCGTCAATGAGCATGTCCAGCGCCTCGTCAACTCGTATAGATTTATCCTGATCGGCATCATGCGGGTGAAGACACACCTATTGCTGGTGTTTTATTGACTAACTCTAGCTGTGTATGGAAATGTAAGTATGGTGGTATCTCTACTGGGTTTTCCCGTTACGGAAGAAGATTGAGGCAAAACCCGTCCTTATCTGACGAAGGCTGCAGACAGTCGCTCTGGGTATCCCGAGCAGAAGTTGCAGTCTGCAAAACAACTCGTCTGCCTCCCGCTGAGTCTCGACAACACGTCCCCATTGCGTGTTCAAGCTGTGTACTCTCTCTCGGGTATCCTCAGCCCGCCTAGGTAGCCCTTCATTGCATCCCTGTGTCATGAAGTCGCATGACAATGTGACAAGAGCAGCTTGTCACATAACAACCTCATGCATCTCCGGAGCTATCGTAGATAGGCTATATACCGGGAGTGTCGCCGAGGTCGAAAATACAACTCTTATTGAATAATCATCCTCAAACCCTTCATGGGTTCATTCATCCCAGCCCTTCTGGCTCATGACTCCATCACTACTTCTTGAGCCTCCTGATACAGGATCCTTCTGTAACACGACATTGTTTTTAGGCGTCTTCGGCGGGTCTCTCTCCATCGGGCTCGCATCGCTGAGGTTATTGAGGTCGATATCGTTGAAGTCTCCGACTAGATGCGCTATGGAGGACTCCTCGTAAGACACGAGTCGCGGTCGTTCATTGGGGTCCGCTGCCGATCGTGAGGCTTGGCTGGCAGAGTGTGAACCCTTTGCTGATCTAGACATTCTAGCTGATCTCGAAGACAGGTGTGTTACTTCGAGGATCTTAGGGAGTAGTTTCCTCCAGACTTGACGTGTGCTCGGAAGGCAAGACACGAATATGCCAACACATAGCTCGATGTTGGACCAGAGAGAGCTCTGGAATGAGTCGGCTGCGGTTGCTGTCAGTACTGTGCATAGCTGACGGTGAGTCCCTTGTTTCGGACTTGCCTGTGACGTTGTATGATGTCGCAAAGATGAGAAGGGCCTTGATTCGATAGGCACTAACGGCAGTGAGACTTTAAACTATCAGTCAGCAACATTATCGCATGTCAGCTTCGTGGTACTCACAAAACTCCTACGCTGAACATCAACATCACACCCAGCTTCTGCTTGCGCTGCATTCTCAGCGAATAGACTTGAGTTGCTGGAAGTACTAGCATCCATGCATCCAGAGCCACGTTCAATGCGCCATGGCACATGGCAAAGGCGTTCAAGTTGAAGCATTTGCCCTCCATATCTCTTTTCCATCCATGCCAGAAGAAGTGCAAGGGCTGACAAGAGCCGAAAGTACCGGCGATGAAAGCGATCCAAAGAAGAAGGTTGAACAGCTGAGTACACCAAAGTATTCGGCGGAAGGTTTCGTCGGGGAAGATTCGCAGGTATAGAAATATGATCGAGGCCTTGATAAAGGCTAGGCAGGTCATATAGAGCATACCGAATATGATAAATAGCTGGCACAGTCAGTTTTACTCCATGAGGTAATCAAGCAAAGATGCATTGATGATGCGGCCTTACCAAAAGAAAATCAGTAATTTGGTTTTCTGACAGTGCCCATATATCTCTTCCTGCACCAGTTTGTTCGGCTATACGAAGACGTTAGAGGATACATTTCATTAGTCGGAATCTGAGCTTTACCAAGATATGCTGCTGGCAGGAAAGCTGCTAGTACGGCCTTTGTGATTGTCAGGGAAACTTGTCGAGGGAATGAGAGAGGGTGGATTTCTGCATAACATACATAGGCTATGACGATGGTTGTGTCGTCCCAACCCCAAGGCGACAGCTTTAGAAACTTGTTCACCATTCGCACGATTATGAAAAAGGTTGGTAGGGCGAAAAGAACCGCCCTGAACCACGCCATGACGGTATCCTGCTGAGCAGGGGCATCACCACAGGCAGCCAATGACGAATTGCGTGCCGCTGTAGATATTCGATGAGCCTTAACATCTTCACTAAGGAACCTGGCTCCGTAACCTACCGAGCATCTCCATGACAGTGCAATTTGCCTCGACGCATACCTGCACGTATCCCGCCAAAACGTTATCGTTACACATGCATTTTTGATCCGTTAAGGGGCAGGACGAATGGCCGATCTCCTGGAAGATACATTTGATCTGCATCTGTCAGCACATTCCATCGCTAAGGGATGTCAGTGGGAAATAAGCTTACGGCACAGCTGGGGATGCCCTGATACGAGATATCTGACGCGGCGACGAAACTTCCAAGGCCCAGGAAGCAAGCGAGCAAGAAGAAGAGACGGGTAGCAGACATCGTGAAAGGAGCGACTTAGGATGGACGATGATGATGTCCTGCAAGCCTCTCAAACCCAAGCAGGGTCGTCCGCGAATTGACGTCGGAATCTGAAGCCGGAGAGGTTGATCAGGTACTCAAAACTTTGACGAAGGGTCCAAGAAAGTGGTCTTGGCCATGTTGTTGACCAACGTGGGGATATGAGGAGAGAGAAAGGTGGCATGGACGAACCGTAGTGAAGACGTCTTACCACGGGAAGTTCGCCCTACGGCTGTCATTCCGCCTTTCTAGCAAAGACACTAAACTAGTTCTTAGCTAGGCAGCTCCCAAGGGATCCCACATCGAGGAAGTGGCTACCCTCCTCTTGGTACATCAGAGCGTTGCACCAGCTCGCTGCAGTCGGGAGGCACGGCAGGCAATGAAGGTCTTCCCGGCAGTGGTACGCGGTACGCTGGACCTCGCGTTTTCGGGAGGTGTGTCGACAGTGTCTCGACTAGTTCACTCGGTAAATGCGCGTCAGTTCATATTGGTTTGTCCCTTTCACTAGCAGATGCCAGAGAGGGCGCCACGGCTGAGACCATCGTGAGCCTGGCAAGGATATCACAGCTCGAGATTGGTTGGTCGTGCTCAATGGATGCCGCTAGGGGAAGCCAAGGCTGCTTCCTAGGGCATAGAGCTCGGACGCTCTGGATGGGAGATCGGCGTGGCTAGCATGCAGCCAAAGATGAGCTAGGCCTTGGCTGTGTGCAGGTCCTCAGGGGCACCTTGACGTTTGCGTCAAGCTGGGAATGTCTGCTCACTTGAGGAATGCCGTTCGCGGTCTCGATCTAACTTGGCATGTGAATCAAGATGCATTAGGGACTTGATGTTGGTGGGATCAATGTTGTCAGACTGGCAGTACTTCGGCGGTTCATTGGATGGCTCGGACGACAATCGCAGTATTGGGCATGACCTTGGATCTCAAAATCCCACGATGTCACACGAGCTGATCCCGCGTTGTGATATCTTGTGGTCCGTGTACGACCATGGTCCGGTGTGAATTTTGCAGCATACCAATAGAGAACTAAATGTCTTACTGCATGAGCTAAAATTTCCAGGTTTCCGGGACAGTATGATCGTTCCGTTCCACATTCCTGTACAACCTGACCAAGACCTCAGGAAGCGTTGAAAATGCAACTTACAATTCATGTTGCCGTTACCCAGTCTTGCCGGTGCCTTTTGGCAACGAGAAGACATGCAAATAAATCGATCCAAAGTCAATGAACACATGGCGTGGCTTATCTAGACAATTAGACCAGCCATTGACTTTCCGTTTCTGGTTCAGCATCCGAGAAAACACTTAAGCGAGGAAGCCACGCAGCTCCAGGTTCCCGGGTTTTCCTGAGCAAGCCAAAATCATCATCCCCCCTAGCCGGCGAACTAGAATCCCCACAAGGCCACAGGATCATCAAAGGACTTTTCGCGGGCTAACACTTCGCTTTCACGCACCATTGATACTACAGCGTCCAGGCTCGCTTCCTTTGTTCCACCGACGTAACAAGCGTCAACGTCGCTTAGAAATCGAGCCCTAAAGAGGCGAATAATTCAAGCGGAAAGTCCCCTCCGAAGTGCAACTCCGACTATTACCAAACCCTTGACCGTTTTCTTCTGTAGTTGAGTGGAGTTTCTGTATGGATTTACCACGCGAACTTTTTACATCCATTCGGGGCAAGGTCCGAGAAGCCAGCAGTGAGGTGACTACTAACTCGGAGAGGCAAGCTCGAGGCGTCGAGAACCTTTCATAGATCTGTGGAGCCGCCCATCTATTTTTGATTGTTATGAGAAATGGAAATGGCCTGGACAATGATTGTAACCCAGCCTAGTGATATTAGTTGACTTGTCTGCTCCCGTCCACGGTCCGGCCATTGAACGGGCCTGTGTCTGACCCGAAAGTGGGTCCATCGGGCCCGATGTCTCGGGTGACTGCGAGTCGGATGAAGCGAGCCGCCGGTTGTGATATCTACAACGGCCGCCATATATCAGCCTGAATGGACTGAATGGTAATTTATTCGAGCTGAATTTGGTCTAAACCTCTCAAGTACACAAACTTAGATCTAACATCGAGTCACGATCTTCGGAACCATGGGAGTAGACTAAGACGATGCAAGTTGTGAGCAACCCAGATTGCACGGCAGCCTCGGTGAAGTCTGAGGCATGGAATCCATGATTGAATAAGCGGCTTCTTTTCTTTTCCTTTTTGTGATTCATCGCATGTTCATCTTCAGTCCATCCGCTTGGGCCTTGTCAGAGCTGCTCTGCCGGCACCCAGCAGCTGAAGTCATTCTGACCGAACGAGGCAGACCGCTACACCAAGCCAATACTATTCTGTTCAACTCTCAAGATCATCCATGATGACATCGAATGCTTCGAACCCGGGCTCGGCATGTTTCTCGGCCAATGTGGGAGCCGAAACGGTACACTTGTTTTCTGCTGTGGCCGGGAAACCCTCACAGAGATGGGTTTTTCTCCTCGGTGGCCGCGCACTGCGAGGTGGTCACGACAACCGCCCGGCTCCCTCAGGTTGCAGCAAACTTACCACTTGTTTGACCTGATGACACTGAGATCGGCGGGGTTACTGGGAGAATCGTCCGGACTGGCACAAGACGCGCCCCAATGAATATTGGATGCTGTCGACCTGACAACAGAAGACTCAACAATCCTGCCTATAGACTACTATATAAGGTTCTGAGAGGAAGCTGTAGACAGAAGAGATTCGTCTCTATTGGTCTTGCATGAACAAATTTAACGAACGATGTCAGAAGCACTGTTTACCGATTACGAAGGCCGGACCTTCAGTCGCTCCATCTTATTTCTGACCATCTACGCCTACGTTTCCCTTGGCCTATTGATGCTCGTCGCACAGAGGCTTGCCCGGCCAGGGAGGTTCACAAAGATCCCCTCTCGTCAGCCAGTAAGGTCGACCAGGTCTGGCAGAGGACTAGGCGAAAATGCCCTTCTTCCATCCAAAGCTTCACCTTCGCAACAAAGAGTTCCGTGTAAGTCGTTAACGCTGTCGCTGTCGCTATGAGGCTATCGACCTGTCGACTAGGCTGACTTCCGTGATGTCACACACAGTCGGTAAACAGCTCTAGAGTTACTTCAGACATAGCTGTTCTACTCAATTCTGGAGACACCGGACTGGAAAGTCACCAGCACCCCGATCCATACAACGCTACGAGGCAAGCGTCACCGGGAAGAACATTCGATGCATCATCGTTCATCTTTGCTCTGGCATCTTCATGAGAGAAGATTCTTGTTTGAAGCCTGAAGGACTCTCCATTATCGCAGCGAATGCATCACTGCCGACAGCTCCGACAACACGACGTCGATAGACAGGATGTTGACCACACCGTGCCGACCCCACACATGCAGCATAAATGCAGAAAATCGAAAAGAATCGACCTCCGAAAGCAGCCGATTGGCCTCAAGTGATCTCTAAGAGCCAGAGATATCATGCTGCAGCGCATCATGGCTGACAGACATGATCCTGAAGACCCTTCTTGGCAGGCATCTGGACTCGGAGGCAAGTCGGCCGATCAGAATCAAGACACTAACGTTGAACACAACCGAAGCCACTTCCCCGTAGATTGCTCCGCTGCTGGAGAGGTTGAGATTTCACTATACCACTCTCTGCTCGAAGTTGAGTATAAGGCGAGGAAGCAGGCTGAATGAAGGACGCGGGCTACGGGTCACAGGCGTTTACTTTGTTCTGGTGTCTCATACAACGGGAAACCCCCTCATGGGAGGAGGCAGAAAAACGATAATGTCTACAAGAATAGTCCAGATTGGGTGCGATTTCGTCGTGGATCTTTACTTTGCTTGAGTCTATGCTTGAGTCTCGGTCGGATCGTTGTGACCAAGACAGAAAAGTCGAAATTCTCCAACTCCAAGTCAGCTCAGCGCCGTTAAACTTTGAGGCGGTTGAGGCTTGCAAAATTTCGAAACGAACAACAGCAACAACAATGGTAAACAAGCAAGGATACCGACAAAGCAAGGCAATGAACACTTCCAAACATGTCAACATGCAAAAATGACAAAAGAGAAAGTTCCCAGGTGGACTTCAACCACTGCTTCTCCCCGAGGTGGGCTCGAACCACCAACCTCCAGATTAACAGTCTGACGCGCTAGCCAATTGTGCCATCGGGGATTAGCTCGAACTGAGCTGTTGGGCTGTTGTTGCAGGGAGCGGCGAGTTGAGTGCTTAAGTTGGTCTTCTCTAAGGCGAGCCAGTTGTGCGTTGTTTCAAGCCCTAGAGGGCGGGTCTGAGATGCGCGGATCTTCGAGGAATCGGTGTCATGGTGCGAAGGGGCCGGGAATGGTGATTGGTGGTGACTCAATTTGTTGACCCACGTGGTGGGTGAGATTCACGCAGGTGCATGGTGGCTCGAATGGGCTCGGTTTGGGGAACGAATCCGACTTTGTGTTCTAAGAGCATGGCCGGGTTGTCAAAGAGATGTATTCGGAAAGAGTATGAGTAAATACGGCCACAATATTTGGTATTTTTTTCCAACTCTCGGGGATCGAATTGCTGAGGGGCATAGAATGAACAAACGAGGTGTGGTTCCCCAAACTTTCATCTTGTCTTATTGTAAGTTGCAGTGTGGACAGCTAATGCTGGCTCTTCATTGGGGGAAGTTTATTGATTTACTTTACAGGGTGTCATGTCTCACGGTGAGCTTCATGAGAATCATGAAAAACACATTATTGCTATATGTAATAGATAGACTCTTAGAGTACAGAAATATCCTTAGGAAGTAAGGTTATAACTGCTAAGACCTCAATGGTCTTGCGACAATCCGTCTTGTCAATTAAAGGCAAAAACGCTTGTGAGCTTCAGGCGCACTTGAGGCATGCAAGCCACACCAAAACGCCCGGCTCAACATCACCACCATACCAAGAGGCAGTCCCCATGGTATAAAATCCAAAACCACACACTCAATCCCCACATCTTACAAGTAGTCACTGCACTGTAAAGGCTGCGAGCGTCTAACCGATGCACTCAGTGGACCAAAGCCCCCCATTTTCTCACAAACCACCACCACCCTTGTCCTCAAGGTGGGGGGCAATCTCACGATGCCCTTCCTTTAGGGCTTCAAGCCCAAAGGTTTGCAACAAATCAGCTGGTCGGTTAGCTCAGTTGGTTAGAGCGTGGTACTAATATCTCATCAGAGATGTCGAGTAATGCCAAGGCCGGGAGTTCAAGCCTCCAACTGATCATTAGCTTTTGCCCCTGATGACGAGAACCTCGAGAGATACTCTTTTTGTGTCACTGGTGACTGCCCACTCGTTTCCTGTTGTGGGCGAAGGTGTATGTGCGGCCAGTGCTTATGCAACCTTGTCGGGAGGACGTGACTGAGCAGATAACAAGGCTGAAGAGTTGACTCACGCGAAGGACTCAGGGACCGGGCCGTGGCTGAAGGTGAGCAATCAGGGACAGATGAGCTTCGCTTTGTATCAGACTTCGAAGCCCCGCCTACGGAGGACTATGACTAGCCATCCAGGGGATGCTGGAGAAGTGATATGAGATAGCAGCCGGGCTTAAGACAGATGCCAGAACTTGAATGGCATAAAGACAGGAGGTAGGATTGAAGTGAGTAAACTTGAACGTGTAGGGAATGGTCTCGACCGATGCACTCTTTAGTTGCCCGGTGAGGTGGTATGCGCGCAAAGAAGGTCGCGGGGTAAGAGGACACTTTGCGACTGATTCCGAGTGAGTACGCGGCAGGAGAGCGAGGCCGAGTAAGCTGGCCCGCGAGGCTTCAGTGAGCATAGAACACCATGTAGACACGACCGGCATCGAGGGGGTTCATGGACACGTAGGGATATTGTTGAATGTCATCGTTGGAGAACCATCATACCCTTGCGTGATGGACACAACCGTTCCCAGCCATACCATAGAGTGCAACGAAAGGAGGATTAGAAGGAAGTGAAATTAAAAAGAAACACGGCACACGCATAGCTCGAGCCCAGAACGCCGTGTCATGAAGTTTCAATGTTTCATTTGCCTGCCTGACCCTTTACAAACCAAGCCAAGCAGCGATACCGCGAGGCATGCCATGCAATGTGCATCGACCCGGAAATCGAATGCTCTCTCTGGCCGTCCAGCCCTTTTCGAAAGTCTTTATTTCCTTTGAAAGACGAACGAGAAAGGGAGAGGAACGGAACCAGATCCTTTTGATCCACGTTTGACTCCCCCGTAAAACAGTAACTGCCAAATTTTTCGCGGGAAACACCAAAAGCTGACCGGACCCGGGAAACCACGACAGTTTCCTTCCCAAGGTTTTTTGTTGACTGCCGCATAAATTCCCCCAAATTCCCCAGGCTGTTCCACACCTTCTCCCAGAAAACAGAAAGAGTACCGTTTAACGGTAAGACTTCTGGAATCTGGAGCGGGCACCCTTACCACCGAACTTCTTGGGCTCGCACCGGCGGTTGTCGGCGACGAGGAGGGTACGGTCGAACTGGACGAGGGCCTGCTTGAGCATGTTCTTGGAGTGCTCGTCGACGAACTTCTGGTAGTAGGCAACGACGGACTTGGCAATGGCCTGACGGATGGCGTAGATCTGGGAAGTGTGACCACCACCGGTGACGCGGACGCGGATGTCGATGTTGGCGAACTTGTCGAGGCCAAGGACGAGGAGGGGCTCGTAGACCTGCGGTGCGGGAGACGGGTTAGTTTCTTTCTCGTTCGGGCTCATGAGGTTTTGATATTGCGAGTTTCTCGTTTAAACCCTGGTCGCTCGTCTTCCTCGAACCGATTTCGCGAATCGGCAAGCAAAGGGTGAGCGCTACGTTGCGCACAACTCTTCGCATCCGTAAACAGAGCGTAGCATCGCAGCGCTCGCCCTATGCGTCCCTTTCCTCAATGCCGTGGGTTCTATTCCAGATTTCCATCTCTTGCCGACCAAGTCTCTATCGGAGTTTCGCGCGGGATAAAGAATCGTACCTTGAAGCGGAGGATCTCAGGCTGGACAAGCGAGAGGGGCTTGCCGTTGACCTTGACGAGGCCCTTGCCAGCCTAATCGCAAAACACAGTCAGCCTTCCATATTTTCCAAGTATCCAAAACATCGTCGCCCCTCCTTCGCCAAATCTTCAATCGGAGCTGGTCTCTTGCTTCGGGGAGGAGGAATTTATCGTTATCGTACCTTGCACTGGGCAACGGCGGTGGCGGTTCTCTTCTTGCCGAAGCACTGGACGGTCTGGGTGGACGACATGGTTGCTGCGGGATGGAGGGGGGACTGTTAGGAAATTCGCAACGCGATCGTGAGGCAGGCGTCTATGGTGCTTTGGGAGACAGACTCAGACCGAAATTTTGCGAGTTGGATTTCAGTAAGGGTTGTGCCCTTTCTGCTGGGGGTTTGAGCCCGTTTAGTGGCTGGTGCGACCGATGATTCTCCGGGTGGGGAGGGTGAAGCACGTGATGTGGAATTGGTACTCGATTGTGGAAGTCGCTTAGTGTGGGCCCTCTGTGGCACAGCCGAGCCCGCGGGCAGCTTTGGGATAAAAACGGAATAGTGGAGAATCTACTCAGAGATTATGTCATCTTTCGAGATTGAGAGCGGAGTGTCCGCCGGGAAACCGCATGTCACTCATCGGCTTCGATAACCTTCCGATACGGGCATCCACCAAGACCACCGAACGCCCCTCTATGCGCAACCTCCACCTTCTTTCGCGACTACAGTGACATATCCCCGGCCGAACGTCATCCTCCACCACCCTCCTACACATACGAACATCCTGCACACTACAATCCGACAGACGAACACCGCAAAAGGATGTCCCGCAAGGGCGTCGGCCTTGCGGCCTTCGACCGCTCCCGCATCACATCGGCGCAGTACGCATCCCACGGCTCCAACCTCCGCACCAGCAACTCCCAAGCCCTCGAAACCCAGCTCTCCGTCTTTCGCTCCCTCCTCCAACAGTTCGCGCAGACCCACGCAAAAGATATCCGCTCAGATCCGTCCTTCCGCGCCCAGTTCGCCCGCATGTGTTCCGCCATCGGCGTCGACCCGCTCGCGTCCTCTTCATCGTCCTCGGGCGGGGGTGGGTCGTCGTCAATATGGGCGCAGCTGCTCGGTCGGTCAGTCAATGACTTCTACTTTGAGCTGGCGGTGCGCGTGGTGGAGGTTTGCAGCGCGACGCGTGACGAGAACGGCGGGTTGATTGGCGTCCGTGAGGTTCGGGAGCGCATCATGAAGGGACGCATGGAGGGCGCGAGCGAGGTGACGGAGGACGACGTGCTGAGAGCCGTCGGTACCTTGAAGCCGTTGGGTAGCTCGCATAGCGTCATCAAGGTCGGGAGTAAGTCGTACATTCGGAGTGTACCCAAGGAGCTCAATACGGACCAGAGCGCGGTGTTGGAGGCCGTGCAGGTGCTGGGATACGTGAGCATCTCAATGCTAATGGTTAATCTTCGATGGCCGAGGGCACGAGCCCAGACTGCCTTGGAGGATCTTCTTGGCGAGGGTATGTTGTGGGTGGACAAGCAGTGTCCCGAATGGGAGTACTGGAGTCCTGGCTTCATGGTCGACACCGGTGAGGCGACGGCAGGGGAGTGATGAAGGCGATCCCTCGGTAAAGGAACACAGACACCTACAGGAAAACGATTCACTCCAATATGAGCAACGCAGGCGGTGCCCACTACCTATGGAGGTAGAAAGGGAAAAAGAAAAAAAAAGAGTTCACCACCTGTGTGGCTACATCTCTTGGTGCTCATGCTGGGATTCGAACTCGGGTACTCGCTAAGCCTGTCGTCGAGTAGGCTGGTTGGCGTATAATTGAAAGTTGACCTTAAACCACTCCACCACCCAGCCAGTTTGACCTGACCCGTCGACCTAGACGGGCGCCTCCTGGCTGGTGACAGGAACGGAATTGGCGGGGCCTATAAGGGCTTCTGTTGTGGCGTCGAGGTATCGGATGAAGGGTATCTCAGGTTGCTCCCAAGCAAGTATACGTCTCGAATACGCAAGTCAGTCATGGGCAATCATATTCAGAGACCATTACAAAGTGAGGCAATCCATCACTAGAACGTGTGATACAGGGTCAACTCGTATCATGCAGCATAAAGATAGACCTGGGAAGATGGGCCTCGGACAGAAATACCAAGCATACTGAACTTAAAAAATCCAAGCGCATTTGAACCTATCTACCGACACATGGGACATATAACATGATAGCAACATTTGAAGCAAGCAAATTGTACAGGGATATTCGGCGGTCGTTTGCGGTCCATCCAAGCCGCTTGCTCCCAGCTCGCGTATCTTCACACTGCCTCCACGCCCCTCAACTCCAGAGATCCGCCCCAAAGGACTGATATCGTTTTCGTATTAGATGTTACCAGATTTCTCATCAAGTGGGCGTTATTTTGCTGTCATCTCTCAACCATCTCACCATAGAAGAGTCATTTAGTAAGGGGGGTTAGGACCTCCCATCGGGCCAGGGTAGTCCTTGGGGCCGGGGTAGTCTTCAGGGCGACCTCCCATGGAGGGGGAGCGGCCGTCACCGAAGTGCTTCTTGCGCAGGGCAGCAAGACGCTTCTTCTTGGTGATGGTGTTGATGTAGGTGCCGATGATGAAGGACACCAGGTTGAAGAAGGGCACCCAGAGTTGATCAGGGAGGAACTTCTGGGCGAAGGCCAAGCACAGCGGGGAAGTGACCCAGCTGACCTTCATGACCTTCCAGAAGCCAACCTTGACGGTCGCGCGGACCTGGTGGTAGGTCTTGGCACCGGCAATGAGGGCCATCGCGGTAAGGTAGATGGAATTTTGAATGGGCGCAATCTGCAGATGATGGGTCAGCACGCACATTATAGACGGCTCTCGCTAAGTCATGCCACTCACAATCAAGTTGCTGACGATAATCTGCAGGATCTTGGCGCGCAAGCTGGTGCGGCCAGCAAAGGTCTTCTGCAGGGCCCAGATGAGGAAGTGGCCGAGGGGCGCGCTGACGAGGGCGCCGTAGGCGGCCATCTTGGGTACACGCGAGGTGAAGTAGTTGCCATGCTTGTTGCGGTCCTTGGCGAGGAAAGATGCGATCAGCTCCTGAGCACCGGCGAGAGTTCCAGCAGTGAGCATCTTGGTGCGCAGAGGGTTCTGCTCGAGCTGCTTGATGTAGGCCTGGGTTGCACAGCGTCAGCATTTCGGCCTGGCACATCCATACTCCCGACCATGGTGCAGCGAGCGATTCTATCGTATCACGGAACGGAGTGGAGGTATTGGAGGACGAACCGCAAGATAGCCCTTGGATCCCGCATTTTTCTTGCCGCCGGTGATGGCGGTGCCGATGGCCTCGGAGATGGGATGCTTGCCGCTGGTACCGGGCAGAGGTTCACCGATGAGGCCCTTCTTGACCTCCTCGACACCCTTCTTTATCGTGTCCTTCTCGAACTTGACCGACATGGTGGGCTAAAGTTTCCGGGGTATCGCTAACGTAATCGAGAAAATCGCGGGGGAAACTGCGGTGAAGGGAGGAGTATCAGCTTGGGAGGCCCGTCTTTGAGGGTGTTTGCGATGGGTTTTCCGGGGGGTGTTCGTCAATTGGAATTGCGGCTCCAGAGTGGGAGGGAGTGGCAGCGCTGGGGGCCAATGATTTGTTTACCGCGTCGCTCTGCCGACCGACCCAGGTGCGATTGGTTGATAGCGCGCGACTGGAGCTTGGCTCGCTGGAGACCCTCAATTCACAATTGACACGAACGAGACGAGAAGAGGTGAAGAAATCAGGGCAACATACCAACTTCACTTCGAGATCGCAGGACGTGAAGAGAGCGTCTGAGCCGTCGTTAGGAGGGGAGGTTGGGCGGCAGCGATAGAGAGAGAGGGAACGACGGAGTGGGTTGTTGATGTGTGGTCGAGTGGTCGAGGAGGTTGACACAGCTGGGGCCTTGGGGGCGTACGGATACGACCTGGGCACGGCAGACTTCCACTAGAGGCAGACAAGCACGACAAGACAGGCCTCGGGCTGGGGGGGAAATTGACTGAATTGATGGGGGTGGTGCCGACGCTGGACCAGAGCTTCGCTGCTGCGAAATGCTCATTCGTCCTCCTCCGAGCAACACAACCGGGATGTTGCATGACGGGCTAGAGCTGGACGGAGCTGCAGGGGTGTATTCATGAAGAGTGTCCCATTGGCTGCTCTCTACCAATGGCCCGAGGTCTGTTGTTTTTTCACCTTGGTCCATGAGTTCTGAGAGGAGGGGGAGGGACGGCAGCGGCCCAGAGAATGACGGGCGGCACCGAATAGACAGATGCACGTCGCACGCCAGCTCATCCCCTCTCATGCACTCACGCACTTTACGCTATTACCTTATCCCAATCGAGTGGGAGGAAGTCCAACTCTGTTTGTCTGTCTGCACCTGCCGACCATCTTACCGCAATGCCGGGTTGACCCCGTCCAGTCGTCCCCTCACTTCAGCTAGTTTAATGACGAAGCTTCATGCTCTGCCCTCCCGGGTCGTCCGAAGATCATCCAAACGACTTTTCTTCTGATCCCGGTGCCAGGCTTTGCATCTCAGAGTCTGGATATAGTGTGTTTACAGCATCCGGCAACTAGGTTTCGTCAAACATCCTCGGCCTGTGCCGGGATTATCAGATGAGCCATGTCAAGCTGTATTTATCTATTCAACCACGCTTTACCTCCCAGGCCCTGCTTACCTCAATTCAAGACGGACCTTGCGTATAAAGAAGTAGGGGCCGTTTCATGACTGTCGACTGAATCCTGTACAGCCAGAAACGGTTCTTGCTCACTTGTGCTCATGACCGACATGGAATCGGCATGGTCATAAGTACGCACTAACGCATCCAATGTCAAAAAAGTACAGTGAGAATGCAGATCGATTATTTCAATCATAGGTCTAGTCACCGCGTACTCATTTAGTCGACGTGTGTGTCCGACCTTCATCCTCAACCACGTGCCAGAATGTCGGCGTTGAGTTCATGATGCCGTTGATTTCAAACTTGGTCTTGACGTTTCCATCTTGCTAGTTATGAGAGGCGTCAAACAGAAAATAGAATCATTCGAAACGAAAATATGTGTCGCTTAGTGACCGTTGTTCAATTTGATGTCTTTGTCATCCAAGACACGGAACAACTAAACATATTACATCTTATTAAAGAACAGCTTTGACAAAGCTCATTGAACAACCGAACTACAATGTAAAGGAGTATGTCATAAGGCAAGACAACACAATCGTCTCACATCTCAAGATAGACATAGGCTTTATAACAGTCAGGGCCTCAGAAACACAATTCTCTGAACACGACCTTAGGCACTTTTGATAATGAAGCAGTAGAACTTGAAGTGAAGCGTCTGCCTTACCTTGTGTATACCTCGTCGAACACTCAGGATTACATTTTTAATTGGCTCTTCTTTCATCTCATGCATCTCATGGTGGAGGTCGAGATGAAAGGTAGGTGAGTGAGTCGGGCGCTCCTTCCCACCATGAGCAACAGCTGTACCTGCCTCTCAAGTGCAATCACCAATATGGGCTCCCTCCTCCAAGTTCCTCAACATACAGTACTGAGCAAAAGTCACCTCCTACTACACCTTGCTCCATGACCACCGCACCTAGGAGTATCATCTAAACACCCATCCCCATCATCGGGCGGCTATCTCCTCGAGAATTGTGTGCCGCAACTTGGGCTGTCCGATATCAATATGGCACCCCAGCCGACACACCGCCTGGCGCGTTCCTACGGCGCTTGCACACACGTCACAATGGTTCGAGTGTACAGCTACATCCTCAGATGCGATTCATGCGGTAATTACGGGCACTTCGGATGGCTGTACCGGTGTAGCCAGGACCAGGAGGAAATCTTGCGCAATTGTATCTCCAATGGCGAAGAGGTTAGCTCATGCAGCATCACGATACGAACATAGTACTGACACTCCAGGTCACTTTTGACGATATCGGTAGGCATCTGATTACTGCCGTTCAGCCAAGGAACCGCGGTCCGGAGAAACGATCAGGGAATGCTGCCAGCTTTCTCGAGGAGATGCCCCCGAGGGATATCACGACCACCTACACGACTGATCAACTTATGACTATCTTCAATCAACGGAAGCACGTACGTTAATCCAACACAAAATGCCTTATGCATTTGCTGATGCGTTTATTACCATCTAGCTTGGAGACGTCCTTCGTCGAGAATCTTTCCGAGCGAAGCCGGCACCTAATCAAGGCCACGATGGCACACATTCGTCCAGCACCTACGACCTGGACGACATTCTAGAGACCAACATGTCCGCTCCTTGGGTACCCAAGTCCAAAGATGAGTGTCAGTACAAGATCTGCTCGTACTGTCGCCCCGGCGGAGCAGACCGAGCGTTTATCAGTCTGGATGGTATCGCTAAGGGCAACATTCCTGCCACCGCAGCCACCGGCTACGGCTTCCACCTCTTTCGCGAAAGACCTGTGTGTAATTCTCAGTTGCTTGCCAACATTGGTCTTCGATCATCTTCAGGGGTGAGTGAATTTTCCTTGCTGCCGGCGAGGACCACCGTTCAACCGTTTTATGGACAATTTCTGACATTCTTTTCAGGCCTTGACCGGATCCTCTGCATCATCTTCAGATACCGGCAGATACATCAGCGATGCGCAGCTAGCGAGCCACTTGGCAGCGCAGCTCAATATCAACGGCCCTTCGTCACTCGAACCGCGACCAGTGACCCCTTACACTCTTCTTGTCCCACACGCCAATCTACCTCGATCCCCAGGGACCCCGAACCTCGCCGCCCAAGTCGAGAATCCTTCCGAACCAAATGAAGACGACGCTTCGTGGCTGGACACAACGACTTCAACCACTACAAGTCTTCCGGCCGGTGTAAGTAGCCATCTTGGCGACGACGCCACGGAGATGGAGGCACAGGAGGAAGAACAGGGAAATTTCCTCGCACAGCCTCTCACTGTCCTGAACGGTGTGGCCGTCTTGGAAGAAAGCGTGGAGATGCATCAGCCGGATTTGATCACTCAGGTTTGAGAAGTCGACATGGCAAGAAGAGTAGCGGTGTTGGTTGCTCAGGCGTTGGATTGCACAAAAGGATTCCCCGGTTGCGAACAGGAATTGCCGATATTGCTTTCTGGTACGGCATATACCCCAATAGAGAGGTGGGCAGTAGACAACTGTAGGACAAGCAAAGCTTGCCAAGGCTCTGTTAATCAATGAAAATCATCCATCATAACTACATTTCATGAGCTCTATCCCCATTCCCATCACACGCAAAACGAGTCTCATCAATCCTTGGTGCTCTCCAGCACAGCCTTCATCATGGCATTACCCACAGCCACGGCATCCTTAAACCGAGGCTGGAAGAACTGCTGCGTCGTCTCGAACCGGTTCTTCCACGTCTCAAAGTGACCCAGCGAAACGCACTCGGCCCACCCCCTCGCCGCGAACGTGAACTCGAGATCGTCGGAGCGGTACGTGTGGTCCTCCACCGCCGTCCGCAGCGCGTCGTCGAGCAGTTCGCGGCTGCGGAATAGGTGCTCCGCGACGCCGAGCCACAGCCGGAACAGCGGTGTCGAGCAAATCATGTGGTCGTAGGGAACGATGCCGAGCTGCGCCCAGCAGTCCACCATGGCCAGCAGGCTAAGGTGGTTGTTTGCGCGCTGCGGCTCCGTCTGGTCCTCCTTTTTCCCGAGGGAGAAGCGCTCGAGGAGGTCCGGGTTCAGCAGGGGCCGGTCAGCCCACTTGGGGCTGCCGTCGTGGCCAAACACCTTTTCCTTTGCGGCGAGGACGCGGGCGCGGAGGGCGACGGCGTTGCCTTCGAGCATGAGCTTGTACAGGTCCGTGACGGAGCGGGCGAATTGGGAGATTTGCTTGCGGGCCTCGGGGTTGAGGATCGCGAGGCCGGCGTAGACGTGCCACTTTTGGGAGTAGATGCGCAGCATAATGTTGATTTTCACATTCTCCACGCCGCCGACGTAGCGCGACATCTCCCAGGGGAACTGGGTGTTTGCGTGCCAGGCTTTGCCCATGGAGAGGAAGGCGGCGTGGGTGACGGCCTGGGTGTCGGCGGTGATGCGGTCGTGCTCGAGGGCGGTGAGGTGGACGTGCTTGGAGCCGAGGACGGAAAGGACGGTCTCGACTCTCGCGACGGCGGCGGCGGACGCGCGGTGGCCGATGATGACGAGGGGTTGGTTGCGCGGGTCGACGTTGGGGCCGTGGAGGGAGTGGCAGGAGACGATCTCGACGTCGGTGGGGAGGTGACGCTCAAAAGCTGTGATCTCAGGGGCCTTACAGGAGGTTTGGCCGCCGACGATGGCGCCGAGCTTGGTTGCTGGAGGATCGTATTAGACTATGATGAGCCTCTCGTGGTTTGAGAATGGGCTCGGAAGCATGGGCAGAGATGGCAGTGGCAACGGGGGAAAGGTCATACAAGGTCCATACTGGGCGATCACGCGGTCAATGGCGGCAGCTTCAACGCTGTAGATGATGTAGTCGCTGGCGCGGGAGACGTAGTGGCCATTTCGGCAAATTTGTACATTGTTCTATCAAGAAACTGCTCAGCCGGGGTTGAACACCTAGGGGTTCCCACGCTAGAAAGCGTGCGGCAGGGCAGGTCTGGTGGCATTCCCATACATTTCCAGAGAACTCTTCTTTCAGGCTCTCGTACTTTTCTTCCTGGTCACAAGCCATGATCCTGCCGACACCCGGGACGTCAGCCGTCTTCCCTTTTCTTGCAGATCCTCCTCTTTTCTCTCCGACACAGTATAAGCTGAGCGGGTGGTATAGCAAGACAGGGCATGAAGCTATTGCAGATTCCTGAAAAGTTTGTTAGCTTCGCTGTTCTCTAAGATGCGAGTCATAGAAAAGAACAGAATGATTGTGAAGGTTCAGACAGGTAAAGTTTAAGGTAGCTAGGTGTATCATCATGGAAGGCCCTCAGCGGTACCCAGGGCCAGAATGGTTACCTGAGAATGCCTTGGGCGATACTCTAGCCAAATGCGCTCTTGTCATCATGACCAATGGGGGGATGTGGTGGTGTTGAAGGAGGATGTGAACATAACGGGAAAAGAAGCTTACCAGAAGAATCGAATAGCGCAGAGGCCCAGCCAGGGAATGAACAATTACTCACTTCCATCCAGCGGCAGAAAGCCTCTGCGCGTACATCTTCCCCATGTCTCCCATACCAATCAGGCCAACCACGAAATTTTCCATTCCAGCGGGGATGCCGGCGGCGGCCTGAGGTGAAGGGAGAGCCGAAGAAGATGCCATCGTGCCGTGTGCGGAGCACGCTTTTCCTATCAGGTTAGAAGATTTTCGTTGCGCAAGTGGAAATTAATCTTCTGTTGGAGAGGGCTGCAAAAGGTTCTACTCCAAGAGAAAACCTCTCACATCCTCACAAGCGACGAACAACTCTGGCGCAGAATCGAGAATCGAATCGTGACGCTGTCTGCAAGCACCGTCCTGCGAGAGTGTTGTGATGCGAATGATTAAAAGAAAAAAAAGTTGGCGGCCCAAGTTCCGCTTTTTGATCTTTGCAGCGCGGATCCATTGGCGGAGACGCGGGAAAGATTGGCCGAAAGGCCCCTCCATGGAACTGCTTAAATGCATGCGAGAAACTGGTGGGGGACGAATCTGCTTACTGCGATATTTCGCGGGGGTCCGCAGAAGCTACTAGCTACCTTACCAAGCTCAGGAAGCTCTCCTCGTCGAGAGAAAGCTCCCTCATCTGGCAAACCAACAGTATCATATCAAGGCGAAACATTTCTACAAGATGTCTGTCCTCTTCGCCGTTGGCTCCAACGGATCAGGCCAGCTCGGCATCGGCCACAAAGAAGACGTCTCCGTCCCCAAGCAAGCCATCTTCTTCCCAGAGGACACCGAATCGCCAGTAGTCAAGATCGCAGCAGGCGGAAACCACACCCTTCTCCTCACAAAATCTGGACAACTCTGGTGGAGCGGAGACGCGACCAGCGGCGCATGCGGCCTCACCTCAGCAGCAGAGACCGACGAGCCAGTGTTCCAACAAGTCCAGCTCAGCAAGGATGAAGCAAACGCCGCCCCGGCCACACCAGCCCTGATCGCCGCAACCTGGGAAGCCTCCTTCGTCGTCCAACAAGACGCCGAGGGGAAGAAGACCAAGATCTACAGCTTCGGCGCTGGACAAAAGGGCGAGCTGGGCCTCGGAGAGCTCCTCGTTCGTTCCCCGTCCGCCACCCTCTTCAAGGAGTTCCCGCCGGCCGGGACCGAGATCGTAGACCTGGCGGCGTGTATGGGTCATGCCGTGGTGATCCTGAGCAACGGCGACGCCTACGCCTGGGGCAATGTGCGCAAGGGCCAAGGCGGATCCCCAGAGGCGGTCGTCTACTCGCCGAGAAAGATCGAGGGCGTCGACTTTGAGGTTGAAAGAGCCGTCTGCGGAAAGGACTTTACTTGTCTGTTTGGAGCCTCAGATTCAGGAAAACTGCTCGTTCTGGGTTCTGATAAATGGAACATCAAGTCCTCTGCGCCCAGTTCTGTACCAGAGTGGACAGATGTCGGTGCAAGCTGGGGTAATGTTTATGTTCTGAAGAAGGACGGCGAGCTCATGGCGTGGGGAAGAGACGACCACGGACAGCTCCCGCCGCCGAGCCTACTCAAGTTATCGAAGATTGCCATTGGGAGCGAACATGTCATTGCTTTCACAGAGACGGGCGATGTGCTCGCTTGGGGATGGGGAGAGCACGGCAACTGCGGGCCGCAAGTTGAGAACAACGATGTCAAGGGACGGTGGAATGTCATTGCGTCGTCAAGATTTATTCCTCCTGGTTCTAAAATTGCGGGTATCGGCGCGGGCTGCGCGACTAGCTGGGTGACTATCATCACCGGTTGAGAAATGGTGCAGACATGGTTCTGCCGGCTGAGGGCTATTCGAAGTCGGCACGGCAGCAACATCATCGCACTGCCATCCATTCAAATAAATCATGGGCCCTGGTAGAATAAGCCCAGGCGCCTAACATCATCAAGGCGCTGTGTGGGCTCCAATCCTGCGCTACTGGCTGGAGTCGGGTCGAATTCGGCATTCTCTTCAGCGACTTTGCGGTCAAGGTGCATAGAAGAAGCGGTCTGAAGAGACATGTGGGTTAAGATCATGGTCCTAGGTAGATCGATCGGGCCAGAGAGACTTACGGGCTGATTACTATGATCCCACCCAAGTCTTGCATCCAAGTCTGGATCATCGTCCTCTTCGTACCTGACGGGCTCCCACGCCTGTTCGTCTTGGTCGTCCACAAACAGGCTTTGAGAAGCCATGGTTGCGGGAGGCGGTCGCTGTGATGGCCGCAAATCGAACAGTGAAGTGCGCGCGGCGACTCCACTCCGTGATACAGACGCCGACGGCGCTGGAGGCGGCATACTCTGCGCGGGTGGTTGCTCCTGGGGCTGCGGGGTCTCAGACGGCGCGGCACTCTGTCTTCTAGACGCGGCTTCGAGCTGTTGCTGCGGAGCCGCCTGGGCGCCCTTCGCCTTGCCTTTCTTCGTCTTCTGGGCCGGGTTACCCTTCTCGCCGACCGTCATGAGCAGAAACTCGCAACTCATGCCGTCGCCGGGATAAGTGAACAGTATCGGACGCGCCGGATTAGAGTATCGAGCGGAGATGTGGTTGCCGGTGATGCCAGCGTGCTGGATAATGGCGCGGAAGTCCTTGACGCTGATAACGATGCGGAGCTTATCCTCGACTTCTATGTCTTCGAATTCGTCGACCTCAATGGCGATTGATGTGTGTAGTGGTTTCTTGAGAACCTCTGCATCTGATGTTAGTATACATAGACACATCCAAGGAGTTTTGGAGCCAACCGTCTCCATTTGTCGTCTTCTCTGTGTAGCATGTGAAGTTAACATGTTCGCCATCTGAGTTAATATCCAGAAGCTCGACTCCAGGACCAAAATGTTCCATCAGTTGCCTCAAAGTCCGCGACGGGATGGTCCAATGATGGATCGCTTCATCTCGGTCGAATTTGGCGTGCACTGGCACCGCAACCTCGAACGGCAGTCGATGTGTAGATGTGACACCTGAATCACTGATCAGTTACTTCTATGTCGTGCTGATCCAGGTTAATAAGCATACCATTCCGGAAAACTAGCTTCACGATGAAGCGACTCTTGACACCTGGTCCATCTTCAATAGCGACATCACAACGATCAATCGTGCTCTCCTTCTCGCGATCACGCTGAGGATCGCCACCTGCACGGCTTCGGAAGATGGAGGCGAGTGACTGTAGAACAATGAGACTCTGGCAATATATATGTCAAAATTCCAGTGAGAATCATACCCTGGTATACAGCGTGCAGTAGAACTTGTCCCGGTACTGCGCACTTCCCTCGAATTGGTAGCGGGAGCAGAAGCGATTGGTGGTGAATGTGAAGCAGGAGTATGCCGACTTAGATGCATTGAGTGCTGTGAGGACCAACTACATGTAATTCGGTCAATATGCATGCTTGTCGTTTGCAGTGCTTGGACAATAGGTGACTGACCTTGTCCTTCTTGGCTTCTAGGGAGACCTCGTCACTGAACTTGTTCAGGCAGGCGAGTACGTCGCGGAAGGCAGCGACAGCGTCCTCGCTGAGCGTGAAGTTGAGGATAGCCATCGTGTCACCGCAGAAGTCTGGATTGAAGTTATAATATCATTGAAGCTTAGTCACAGATGTCAGGAAGTTCGATGTTAGTTCACTGCGTTAGGTTTGCTTCAATGTGAGAGGGGCGGTCGTCATAGGCGAAGCGCGTCAGGGCGCGTAAAGTGGTCGTGGGGTACTCAGGTACTGCGGGGCGGCTCCAAGAACGTAACTTCCCCCAGAAATTCGAACGAAGCAGGTGCGGTGCAACACCTCATAGCTCCTGCGCCTTGACTCAACCTCACCTCATATTTCATCTCGATTTACTATAAACTCATGGTTTATTCATCTACCAACTTACTCCAGCTATCAGAATCACTTCTCCGGCTATGATTTAGAGAAAGCTCCTCCAAGCAATAGGCAGACCCGTGCTATGCATCAAGCCTGACCACGGCGCATACGGCCCTGAGCCTCTAAGAAGCTGCAGCCCCTCAGCCGGGCCCCTGGCATCGCCCCAAAGCTGTACAAACATGCGCTCCTCTTCAGCCTCGTAGTCATTGCCCCGCCAGTGGCGTTCCCTTCCAAATACGGCCAGCCACTTTAACACCTGCTTCAGAGTTGCCGTCGCCGGGTCGTTAGTGGAAGGCACTATCTGGGCTGGGGCTCTCATTCCTCGGTACCAAGACCGCGGATCTTGCGCAGGGAGACTCAGCCTGAAGCCGCCAGGGCGCTGATGGCAATGTATGTAGCTGACCCAGTAGAGCATCTCGCGCGACGAGAACTTGGTGTGGCCTAGTACTGTCAAGCTGGTGAGGTGCTTGAAGCCTTCGAGAGCGCGGAGCGTCCAGGTCGAATTCTCGCCTTTTCGGCAGACAAAGGATAGCGTTTGGAGCTTCGGTACGTGTTTGGCAATATTATCAAGCGCACTGCAGTCCAGAGTGGAATATGTATGCAGCCGCAGATCCCGAAGACACGGCATGGCTGTCACTGCTTTCATGACGAGCTCGCCTCGTTCTTTCGACCTCGAAGCAGGGTTGACGAGGCCTTCTTCAGAGCACTCGGCTAAGAAGAGATACTCGAGCTGCTGCGTTTCGAGTGCTTCATAGAAGTCTTCGTAGCATCCCGTCGAAAAAATGTGTAATCTGCGTAAACGTAAGTAGGGAAGAGCATCAGCAACAGCGGGAATGAGGTCTGGAAAGCGGAAGAGATGGAGGCTGCGAAGAGCCTGGCAAAATTTGAGCCAGTCTGTAACCTTGCTGCGGTTCTCTTCTGCCCATCTTTTGAATCTCAAACGATTTTGAGGCGAGGGCTGGTAGTTGAAGCTGAGGGTCAGTGATGTCAAGTTTGTCAGCTCAAAGAGTCGATACAACTCGAAAGGAGGGCGAACTACGAATTGCAAACATAGTTCCTGTAGACAAGTTTGCTGCGCAATTGCTTCCAAAAGGGGCATCTGCGTCTGATTGAGGGAGCAGTCGAACGAACGCAACTGGGTCGGCGGCAGCTCCCAAACGAAATCTGCAAAGGAAGCAATTTCAGAGTCATCAGCCTGTACCACTGATATCTTCGTCAAGATTGGCAGATGCGTCGTGATCAATGCGGCTGCAGATTTGTCCAAGTCATCGAGAAAGACGAGGGAGAGACTTTCCAGCTTCCTAAAGGTACGAATGACTGGCTGGACATTCATCCACCAGTCTGCCGTCAAGCTCTTAAGCATGATGTTTAAGCCTTTTTCTGTGGACATTTGAGCCAGCTTGCGGAGGAGGCGATCTCCAAAGCATCCGATGCTCGGGGTTTCGGCAGTGACATGGTTCGCCGCGACAATGCTTTGATCAGTCGTGGAGCCGGGGTTCTGCTGGGCAGCCTCACGGTTCACAGCAACGAACCGCTGGTCGGGGAAAGGTCTGCACCCGTGGACTGAGAGAAAGTTGAGAAGGTTCAGATGGCGTATGTAAAGCAGGTACGGGTGGTAGGTAGCAGGGAAGGCTTCGTTCGCGTCTGGATGCTCCTCGCACACCAACATGTCGGCAGACAGATTCGCCCAAAGGCTTTCTGTAGCCTCTCCGCCCCAATATCTAGGAGGGCAGAATTGCGCACTGGTGCCTGGTTAGTGGACAATTCTTCGATGGGGAGGATAGGCATCATTTATTCTAGGGGTCTTTGCTTACCTGTAGAGGTGTCGAGACGCTAGCTCAGACAGCTCCTTGTTGAGACGGGTGCAATTCGCCAGAGTACCATGGTCTCCTCTCACAGCAAGCTGCTCGAGGATGATGTCCCAGATGCCAGTGTGAAGTACTGGCTGAGCAGTCGTTGCTGTCATCGCTGGAGTGCTGGAACTTGCGTTCATGGTTGCGTGAGAGGGGTAGGTAGTGTCTTTGGGCAATGATAGAATGCTTTGTGCAATATGTTTTGAAAAATTTCTTCCACATGGTCGGGCTGAACGTCCTTTTATGTATTAAACTCATGGGGCCTCGTGCGAAGTGAATCGGTGACGATATGTCAGAGTATACCTCAACACAGAGAAGTGAATGGTGAGGTAGACGAGATCAGAATCTCCTTTGTCAGACCTAATAGGAATACTCGAATTGCTGTGAATTGATCAGAAAATGGCTTGCTTCTCTATTTCCGGGTCAACTCCTACTCAGCGATAGTACATATAATGACCAGTCTAGGAACCCGCTATGTTGTAGAATAGTAAGAAGTTGCAAGACCGGGCCACGGAAAAGTAGGCCCCAAGATCTCGTCGGTAAGGCACATAATACAAATAGGAGCTTGACAAAGAACTGTCTGATCTGTCCTTCAACTTCGACTCGTATGTTTGTTTCGCTTGTATGACGAGAACGTTCCATAGTCGTTCACTCCGTGCCTCTGGGCCTCTGCTGGTCGTTTCGCTGTACGACCAGCCGTCTTGTCGAGGTCATCTAGACTGAAACTTTGAAGTGGAAATAAGCCGAGTGTCATCTGGCCCGGACACTCTGAAAGGAGTCTCAAAGAGCGCACTTCCCTGCCAAACAGCTAATTTCCCCATACGTTGCAGCTCTTTAAAGATTCGATAGCACGAGGTATCAAAGAGAAGGATAAAATTGTGCTAACATTTGGAAACGGGTAGAAGGTGACTACACATAGTGATGGTAGCCAATGCGACCTTGACCACAACGTAGTATCCCATCCACTGCCAGAAGGCGTCAGCACCACCGCAACCAGTCTTTCTCTAATTTACCTACTATCTCAAAGTTACTTATTGGCAGATATAAGGAAATTGCTGTTAAGTAAATAGGTAATTCGTTATCACCCATCATAAGTGCTGAATATATATGTGCACCTTAACGCTATCTAGCAATTGTTATGATGTAGGTGGAACGCTAATGAAGATTCGACTTCTATTATCGAAGGATAAGAGGGCGAGAGAGCTCATAAGAAACGTAGGAACTCAAGATGTAAGAAAATCTACTAAGCTCAGGGGCTCTTCAATATATTTATTCGGGTGCACTCCGTACTCACTAAGCTTTGTTACCGTATTCTTCACAAAAGGTTTGCGGCACACCGCAGATGACATGTCGCAAATAGAAGCCTGCCAGGTAGGTCCTTCTCATCCTCAGCGTGGAGAGTAGCTTGGGTTGGAAGAGGGCTTCCGGCTTCATCTTCCGTACATCATCGCGTCATTTCAATGGAGAACAGAAATGAGCTAAACCATACTGTACAGTGGAAAGAAGGCATACGAAACACAACACCATACTGCCTTCATGTCTCCAAACGACACTTACCGCCCTCGAGACAAGGTGAGAAAGATGATCGGAGACACCCGCAACAAGGTTCCATCGGGCCCAAAAGTTCAAACCACGAAAATGCCATGTGAATCAAACAAAAGCCCTTCGGCCTGTCCACCGAGATTTACGATCCAATGAGATGTGTACCATGACCAACGGCAGCTAGTTGATCCTAACCACGTTCGGTATTCCGAGCATGAGGAGGGGGGCAGTATAAGTGATATGAGTGTGTGTCCCCTAACCTTTCCCCGCAGATGCTCGCCCACATGATCCAGTCTAAGCCAACGACAAGCAGTCCAGCTGACAGCGCGGGCGAGATCCCTTGGAGGGCCTTGGAGGGCCTTGGAGGGAAGGCTTGTGTGAGGCTCAGCCCAGACCGCATCGCGGGACCAATCCCTTTACTCGCAAAAGTTATCCAATGTGTCTGTCCGACTCAAGCTTGCCAGTATCTAAGGTTCAGTGGGTGAGATGGCACCTGTGACCACGGGATGACAAGGCGGGCGTGATGTCACAGCACAGGCCCGGAATGGTGGGGTCCCCTGGGGGAGGAGCCACCCAACCAGTCACATCTCTCAAAGTTCCTCCAAACGGTCCCCCAAAGCTCCAAATGAACGCGTCGGGATTGGTAGGATTGGTAGGAGACGGTGAAGCCCTGCAACGAAAGAATGAGACCGTGACCCATTTCCCAAAGTGGACGAGAGTCAGACACCACTGAAGCTATCCCCCAAGGTCGCCAAGGTCGTCAAGGTTATCGACGGGGTGTTATCGTGCTGCAGGGCACGGAACTTGGAAGCCATAGTGGAGGGGCTGCCTGTCCTGGCTCGGTTCCGTCATCTGAAAAAGGATCCCAGCCCCCCGTCACTTACCTCAGGTACCTGACCTTATCAACCTGGGCAAGAGTCAGCTTCCAAACCATCCCAGCTTCACCTGCGACAGGAACTGAAGCGACGCGAAATCCCTTCCCTGCTTGCGTTTGCCACGCAATAGAGGACCTACACAGTAGAGACGTTTCCAAGATGGTAAGCACAAAACAAAACTTTATCCCAAACTCACTTCTATCAAACAAAAGACACCCCGCGGTCGCAAAACCAACCACCTTGGAGCTTAAATCGCAAACTGGGGGTTAAACATCATGGCTAATACCGCAAACACGCAGTCTTCCGAACGGACGCCCCTGATTAACGACCGCCGCGAAGGCGACGACAGCGACGACTCCTCCCGGACGCCCCCAGGCCCTTCGCGCCTCCGCGAAATCGTCCTCTTCGCCTGGGCCCTCCTCGCCACGGCAGCCCTCATCGTCCTCGCAGTATGGACCCAGCACCGGAGCTCGACAAAGTTCCCCAGGCCCACTGAGGGCAAGCGCAACCTCATCTTCATGGTCTCGGACGGCATGGGCCCGGCCTCGCTCTCTCTGACGCGTAGCTTCCGCCAGCACGTCGAGGGCCTCCCTGAAGACGACGTCCTCACCCTCGACAGGCACTTCTGGGGCTCCTCCCGCACCCGCTCCTCAAACTCCCTCGTCACCGACAGCGCCGCCGGCGCCACCGCCTTCTCCTGCGGGAAAAAGAGCTACAACGGCGCAATCTCCGTCCTCCCCGACTACGAGCCCTGCGGCACCGTCCTCGAGGCCGCCAAGCGCGCCGGCTTCATGACCGGCCTCGTCGTCACCACCGACATCACGGACGCCACACCCGCCTGCTTCGCCAGCCACGTCCTCACCCGTGCCATGAACGACGACATCGCCCTCCAGGAGGTCGGCGACGGTCCTCTCGGCCGCGTCGTCGACATCATGCTCGGTGGTGGCCGCTGCCACTTCCTCCCCAACGGCACCGACGGCAGCTGCAGACTCGACAACACCGACGTCGTCAAGAAGGCCCAGGATGAATTCGGCTGGACCTACGCCGGCGACCGCGCGGGCTTTGACGCCCTCGAGGGCGGCGAAAAGGTCTCGTTCCCCCAGCTCGGTCTTTTCGCCCACTACGATATCCCCTTTGAGATCGACCGCCGCAACATGAGCGACGTCTACCCGAGCCTGAGCGAGATGGCCGCTACGGCACTGCGCGCCCTCGAAAAGGCCACGGAGAACAGCGACAAGGGCTTCTTCCTCATGATCGAGGGCAGCAGGATCGACCACGCCGGCCACATCAACGACCCTGCCGCCCAGGTCCGGGAGGTCCTCGAGTACGACAAGGCTTTCAAACTCGTCTCCGACTTTGTCAAGGACAGCAAGACCGAGTCCCTCTTGGTGGCCACCAGCGATCACGAGACCGGTGGCCTCGCTACTGCTTTGCGTAAGTTTTCAATTCTTGTTTTCGTCCTCATCAAAAAGCATGTCTGCAGCCAGCTAACTACGTGATAAACAGAGGAGCCCGGACACCTCCCCGTCTACAACTGGTACCCCAAGGCCCTCGCAAAGGCCTCGGCCTCCGCCGAGCTTCTCTCCAAAAAGTTCCTGCAAAAAGTCGCCTCCACCAGCGGCAAGACCCTGAACAAGGAGGAGCTCAAGCAATGGGTCAACAAGGAGCTCGTCGTCCCCGGCCTCGGCATCGACAACGCCCACCCGGAGGAGCTCCAGGCCCTCGTCGACCACCCCGAGGTCTCGGTCCAGACCTTCGCCGCCATGATCAGCCTCCGCGCCCACGTCGGCTGGAGCACCCATGGCCACACGGCGCTTGACGTCAACGTCTACAGCACCGGCGGGGACGAGGCCCAGAAGATCCGCGGCAACGTTGAGAACACGGACGTGGGCAAGTTCCTCCGCGGGTACCTCAAGGTCGACGTCGACGCCATCACCGAGGAGTTGAAGGAGAAGATGAACAAGAAGCAGCTCGGCGCCATGAACCTCCAGCAGCAGCAGATGGCGGCCCTGGCTGAGGACCCCAGCACCTGGAGCCAACCCCACGGCTTGGAGTACGCCCACCTGGTAAAGGCAGGAGCTGCATAAGTTGAGCTTTCTTAGCATTGGGAGGTGGCAGACCAGAGTCATGAAGTAGAGGGGCAGGACATGGGGCATGTGGCATTACTGGAGTTAACGGAGGAATTGATTTTTTTGAGCATAGGGGCATGATGTCCCCATTTGCTGGAACATGACCTAATCATAGCAACAAACGCGCGGCTATAGAGCAATGTATACATATCACATGAATCGAGATATTGAAGCCAATTGTTTGCTCGGGGCAACGTGTGTCCCTCACCGCAACCCGCAAGCACGGCGACATCCATACACGTCGCGAGCCATGGCCACAACATGGCTTAAACTCAACGGCGAATGCATGAGGGCACAATCACGTTCCGTGCAAGACTTGTCAGCTCCAAAATTAACTGCTGCCCTGCATCAGACTCTTCGGGTGCATTGCCCGGGGTCAAGTTCAGCCCTGTGAGGACGAGTGAACAAAGACTGATGGCCTGACTCCTACCACCGCACTCGGATCATTTGCGGCAGGTAGATTGCATGAGTGATGTTGTCTCGAAGCTCTTGATTCCCCTCTCTCACCTGAGCTGCGTGCATCCAGCCACCGGAGCATGATTGGAGGGGCCGCCGTTTCGGCGGTTGGCTCGCTCGTTCTGGGACATCAAAGAGACTCTGACAGCTTTGCAGCTAGCCGCCAAATCCCGTAAGGAAAATGGGAACTACGCGGAGGCGGCCATATTCGCCTAATTATGAAGATTTGGATATGTGATGTAATTTGTTGCTGGCGCAGTAAATGTGATGAACCATGCTTGCTTGGCCCTCGGTAGCACGATCTCATCAGTCTGGACCAGCCGCTCTCGTCCATTTGACTTGACCCCTGCCATCAAACTGGGAGGGGCTTTGCGTATGTTTGTTTGTCAATCGTACTAGCCGAATGCGAGATGCGAAGTTGGGCAGGGCCACGGCCGCCACGCCGCTGGCTGCTGTTGGTGGAGAGGAGGGTGAGGGAGAGAAGAGAGAAGACCGTTAGTTGTGGTGGGTTCCTGGGCACCCTGGGTACACGATCCATGGGTACCATTGTTTCCGGATCTCCACTGCATTGGCAAAGCAAGGGCCAGAGTTGAATGATACAGCCTTGATGCAGGGCCTCTTTTCTTCGGCCGTATGCCAGATAGGCAAATGTCTGCCTGTGCGCGTGATGATGTATCGAAGTGCACGGCAGGTAATAGTGGAGCAAGAACATCTAAAGCTCCGCAAGGTGGCATCCTACATCGAGTCTCGATTCCAAAAGATTCCGGAGTTTCCTCCTTGTTGCGGACGGAGGACTGCATTGAACGTCGCCTTGCCATGCAATTTGGCTCCGCCAGTCGTTGGCGATTTCAGCAGCTCCGCATTTCTTTGGCCGGCCTTACGGCCATTGTTATTGACAATGGGCGGGGATCGACGTGTTGTCGAATCCTGTTATTCGCAGCCAACCGACGTGCTGTCCACTGAAGGCCTACCTATGCCTGTCTGTGGTTGATCCAACCCAGCTGGCTTTCGAGGACAATGGCAAGTGGCTTGCAAACCCGTTTTCAAGATGGAACAAGAACACCCTTTCGTCAGCAAGACCCTGCTCGCCGGAAAGTCTCTTATTTACAGCCCTGTCAAGTTTTTTCAACAAGCTTGCAGAGTCCGAGATAGCCCCTGTCGACGAGAAGGGAATGCGGCCTATGCCTAAACCGTGGTGCTGATAGCTGCCCCGATTGTTGCTGCAGTCAGTCGTTACGAACAAGCAATTAGAGATCAGTGACTGTCCTTGTGTGACCCAACCTCGTTCCCCCCTCATCCCGAGGCTATGGACGCACTATGCCTAGGGAGCAGACATGGAAGGATTGGGTAGTAATCCATAAGTATCCGTGTCAGCACGTACCTTTAGACAATAAATAGACCCGTTAGCGGCCGTTCCCCGGAATGGAAATCCTATCGTTGTAAAATTCCGTAGATGGACTGTGCGTCTTGACCAGTTTTGCTGAAGCCTAGGAGGAAATGATCATGGACCTTGGCGACAGGATGCAATCTGACGGCAAGTAAGGCGGCATCGCCAAAGTTGTCAGGCTGTGTAGCATGTGAGATGCATGTGCCAGCAAGCGCCCCGATCGATCTCAATCAAAGAAAGGTGGGTGGTTGTGGTCACTGTACTGAACAAATCTGCATGTAGCACTTTCGGACGAAGGTTAGCCAAGGTAGCCAACAGGCATGCCAATCCCTAGCTTGCCAATGTGATGCGTCGAAGCATTTTGCGTCCACAGGAAGCACATCTCCAAGGCGGAGACTCGTGATATGTAAGTTGAACCAGCCAGAGCAGTTTGGCCCGAGCAACGACATGGGGTCTTCTCCTTAGAAATCGTCAGGATCTGAGAGTAAGCCGAAGAGCGCGGGGAGCGGAGATTGATAGTGGGCGGAGAGCGATCCGCGGTCCGTCACTTCGCAATGTTGCCTCGAGGGCCAAGGGTTGTAAAACGCATCTGGTGGCGTTTTCTGCCGGCCGGCGCGCAGGTCTTGATTAGGAACATTGTTTGCTTGCACCAAGAAAGGAAACCAACCGGAGCTTGTCATGGGTGTGTGTGGGATCTGGCCTCACAGTGTGTGCAATGCGGACGTGCGAAGTTGGATTCCGATGTGGGAGTTGATACTGTGTCCGCGGACTGGACTCCATTCCAGGGCGAGGCAGCTCGTATAAGTCGTCGAGATGCAGGTTCGAGATTCTGGGAGGAAACTTGGCAGAAGACTGAACAGCGTACATACGATTGTCGAGGCAAAAAATGTAAATGAAGTCAGTCTCGCTAGGTATTGACTTAAGGGCAGCGTCTGACGAGGTGCTCCTGTTACGTCATCCTTCGGCCTATCGCTTGCTTCTACGAGGAAGGTGGTCCTGCATGCAACGAGGAAAGAGCGATGATCACGAAATGGAGCTTTACCATCCCGAATAACACTCCAACTGGAGCCATGTGTGTGCAAGGTAACGCTGAAATGCGATGATCCTATGAAACACCCAAAAGGGCAATGCTCACTATAGGTTTTGGACCTCATTGTCCGCCAAACGTGTCTGAACCGCAAAACAAAAAAGCCGCCCTCCCGTAATATCGCACAGTTTCATGAGAAAAAGTACCCTCTCTCAGGGCCCTACTCCCAAACCTGCGACCGATGCCGCTCCTTCGCACTAGAACCATGGAAAAAACATGAAAATCAATGTGTCCGAAAACGCCCTGGTCCCCGTCCAACGCCGTGATAACATGATTTGTCCCGCCAAACCTGCCTTGGCTCGTCTCCTTATCCACAACCACTTTTTGCGAGAGGTGAGTATCGTGCATTTGTCGACGCGTGATCCTCTTTCCTATCCAGCGCATTTTCAGAGCGAACGCTAGTGACCGAGGATTCTTGTGATGCCGAGGCGTGGTCAGGCATTAGACGTCCACACGAAGTCCTCGGATAAATCCGAAGCCTTGAAGCCCGACTCGTCAACCGGGTCACTCTCCTACATAACCGAAGATGATAGGAGTCGAGCATCGACATCGTCCATGGGCAGCTCCATGCTTCCACGCGCCTCCATGCCTTGCAACCGCGACTCCATATTCTGGAAACGAGGCTCGTAACCACCCGCGCGATTCTCGAGATTCTCTAGTCGCTTGTTCATCGTGTCAAGAGCTTGTTCGATACGACCGAAGCCTTGGTTCATGTCGTGATTGAGGCGATCAATCTTGTTGGTGAAAGAACGGATCGATTGGGCGAGAGGGGTGTTTTCCTGTCCGGGAGGGGCGGTCGCGATGCGAGGCTCGTGATTGTGACTGCCCTCCTGAACAGCAAAACGCCACTGGTTTCCGAGCTGGACCTCGCAGACGGCCTTTGCGCGCCACGGGCAGTCGACCTTGCGCGTCGATGGGTTACGCTTCTTAGCGGTACTGCTGTACTTGACGCCGCCGCGGTCGCAAACCAAGTCGTAACGGGTAGGCTTGCCATCGCGGTAATTCGAGGCGCGCAGCTTGACAACTCCATATCCTTGGTCTTTTGCGACGCGCTGAACCGATGTTAAAAGGTCTTCGAAGGTCCGGAAGATGCCCTCGGGCGGTGGTAAGAGCGCAGGCGGAGGCGCATTCGACATGACGACGGAGGAGTCCAGCTTGGCGGTTGTGAAGGGTAAGTGGGGGAATGAAATCGGTGGTCGACGGATCCGGGGGAGTAGCGGACGCGTCAGAAAGTAGAAATGGGAGGGCAGAGAAATGAAGATGAAGACGAGTTCAGTGCGACAGCTTTTTGTTGGCGATGATATCCGTACTTCTTTGGGTGAATGGCTCTCCTCAGAAGGGCTGCAGCTAAGTTATCTGGTGACGGAACGGCAGGAAACACGGAGAGGTTGGAGTCAGAGAATTCCAATCCGCACGGTCTGAACTAGGTTGGCAGTTAATCCGCTCTCCGGCTAACCTTTTTAGCGAGGGTCAGCATCCAGGATCCAGCTGCAAGCCGCCCTAGTGTCCAGGGCTTGGCATTCACGCTGCACGTACCTCAGGTAGGGTATCCAGCGTTTGTATTGAGTATCCGAGAGAGTAAAAGGGATGCTTGCTGGCAATGCACACAATCTTTTCTTGCTGGGTTGACGGTGATGGATCATGTGGGGGAATGAGAATGGCTGGAGGTAAAGGACATGCTCTTTTATGTATTCCGCTTCTTTTCTCTTTTCTTCCAGAGATTGATTGCCTGGCCGGAAAGCAAGCTGCACCTTCCGCCTCGGACTCGACATACAGGTTCACGTGACCAATCAACGGCCAGGTTGAGTGAACGTCCGGGAATGGTAAGGAACCTGGTACGCCTGGCAAGGTGTCCTGGCCCCCGGGTGCGTTGCACCGTGATAGGTAGGCGAGATGTACTGGCCCTGCGGGAATAGTGGGGATAGGTACTCCAGAGAATAACGCACCAACCACCTTGACGCGCTGCTGGGAAAGTCTGCTGGGACCCGATTCTGGCCCTGGCCCATGCTTCCAGATTCCATGGATGCGCTGCACCTGCGCCGCGTACTAGACGTTGAAGACATCACCCCAATCAATACACACAGTATCTCCGGCCTGCTTCCCGTACTCCTTTTTGTACCCCGACCAGCACCACGCATGACCGTGTGAGTGGAACGTTTGCCTTACAGACTGTGCCATTTGAGGTGTTCGCAAACACAGATCCAGCATTTGCCTTTCTTGGGCCACCTTTCGGCCGTGATTGCGCGTTGCGCCTCGAGCCCTCGCTCGGCACTCATCCATCCAACCTCGCCGGTCTGGTCGTTGAAACGCCTCGGTCCGTCAATTCGACTCTCCGTATTCGATTCACGACCCAAACATACCACACCGCCTACCCGCTAGTCTGCCGACCGATTCGACCCTTCCCTTCTTTCGTTCTCCTGCGCCATGGTCTGATAGACCCCTGCGCTTCTCCGACCAACTTACACTACCATGGCAAACAACGGCCCAGCTATCAAGAGTGAGCCTGGTGCTCCAGGCTCTGAGGCGTGGGATGAGGAACGTCTTGAACATGCTCTAGACGAGCTCAAGCTCTTGCACGTCAAAGTTTGTTGCCCCTTAGCGCAGGTTGATACCTCAGATCGCAACACTGACCTCTTGCAAAGCTTCGCGGCTTACGAACGACGATACCTCGAATGATGGAACCTTTGTCCGTCAAACAACCAAGTCGTACGTCTGGAGCCTATCATCACATGTTTCGTTCACTGACGTTATGTTATCCAGCTCAGATCACGTTCCAAGCGTATATGGAGTCGGTGGCTGCGGCCAAGAAGGAAGTACAAGACTTTCAGGACTTGAGAAAGAGCGAGAAGATCACGAATATTATGGAACATGCCGCACAACGCCGTAAAGAGGAGCCTAATGGCATCAAAGCATGGCGTACGACAGACCACCCTGACTGGACAACGACAGACTCATAGCGCTGTATTTGATCTTCAGGTAGATATATCAGCAATTTTGGCGTTACGGCGATTATTACGCGGGAAGCGGATTGATTTCGGGTACATCATGGCTTGATGGTGCATATATGAGCAGATACTTGGGGACCAGGGCTTTAGTGGCCGATTGCAAGCTGAAGGGTATATTCACGAAAGTGATGGAGAGAACGTAATTAGAATTTCAGTTGAATGTGAAATGCGATAACACAAAGCTAGTCGATATCTTGCCTATGAAGCAAAGAATCACCAGTGAGGCTGGCTTGGCTAGATTCTGGACTCAAATCAAGCCCAGGAAATTACTGCTGCCGTTTGGCACTTTTAGTTGGCAGGCTGCGGGTCACATTCCACCTCTCCATCCAATTGGCCGTCAACAGTGACTGTCAATGATTTCTGGTCCAAAAATCGTTAGCGTGCCTGGCACGTGAGTTGGGCTCAGTCCGGGGCTTTCCAGCTGGCAGCAGCCACATGTGGCTTGCCACCCACCGCCCCCGCCTCATTGGTCGCCTAAGCGGGCTCTATCTCGTCTTTCCACCCACACAAAATTTCGAGAAAGCACGAAAATCCGCTCGTGATCCTCGACTCTCAACTAACCAACCCGCAGCCCGCAGCAAATCAGTCACAATGGCCGGAAACCGTGTCCAGTACCGCCGCCGTAACGGGTGAGTGATTCTTCCTAGAGATATCGCATACGATCAATTCAACGACCGAACGACGTTATTCTTTCCCCGCGATCGCGAAAAAAAAATGTTACATTGTGGATAGATTGGGAAAAGAGGCTGACTTGGAAAATTTCCGTGTGCAGCTACAACACCTCCTCCAACCTCACCCGCATCGTCAAGACCCCGGGTGGTGAGCTGAGAATCCTTCACATCAAGAAGCGCGGTACTGCCCCCAAGTGCGGTGACTGCGGTGTCAAGCTCCCTGGCGTAAGTTCGAACCCTACACCGAAGCCGAAACGAACGATCCGAGAAGCCATCTGAGAGAGTGCGGAACTGCGGGATGTTGTTCGGTCATGGTCATGGATGTCCTGGGAGAGGGGCACACCTTGTCTCGAGGGGCCACAGCGAGGCTGGTTGGGAATAAGGACGCATGACTCCTGAGGAACCGGCGCTCCCAGATGGCAACGACGAACTTTTGGCTTCGACTCGGAGTGTACCAGAGCCAAGCAGACGGCATGCTAACAAGACCGCGATAGGTCCCCGCCCTCCGCCCCCGCGAGTACTCCCAGATCTCCAAGCCCAAGAAGACCGTCCAGCGCGCGTACGGTGGCTCGAGATGCGGTAACTGCGTCCGTGAACGTATCGTCCGTGCCTTCCTCATTGAGGAGCAGAAGATCGTCAAGAAGGTTCTCAAGGAGCAGAGCCAGAGCGAGAAGAAGAAATAAACCCGACACATCTCTTCTTGGTCACGTCAAACACAACACTGGCAGGAATGGGAATAAGGGGTTGGTTCATTGCTTCGGTGTTCATTAGGGCAAAAACAGCATGATACAAAGGATCGTCGGGCCACGAAGCGGATTGAAACGGTTCTTCTTGCCGACGCTGTCGTTAGGGCACTGTTAGGCCTCGATACCTGAATGAAAACGGAAATCGAGCCCTTCAACAACACAAGTCTTATTGGTCATGTGGGATTCCCGTTCGTTTTTCTGTGACGGACGACAACTCCGCGGTGTCTGGTCGTGGCGCCCAAAAAAGTGGTTTACTCCCGAGATCTGGATTATGACAGCGAAATTGAACTTTTCTCGCCTTTACGGATGACAACTGTGTTTGAGAAGCAAGATCCATGTTCATGGCCACATCGATTAGTAGTCGTTCGTTACCTATTATGGTGGCGCTCGTTTTGCGTTTCCCTAGTTAATACTGTTCGTGCTTGAGGTAGTCAAACATCCCACCTAAGCCAGTAATCATGACGTTCAAGACACTGAGGCATTGCACCCCGGGAAAGAAATGTGCCAGCTTTCCAGCTTTTCCAAACACAACCTACCAACCACACTACGACTCAACAAGCTTGCACGAATTTTGATTGATTTCAGCCCTCGAACTACCTAAGCTGGTAAACTTCCAGCCTTCAAAAGAGGCACGCAAACGACCCGATGAACACCTCTGCGGCAACCCGCGCCCTCCGCGCATTTGCGCGCGCTCAGCGCACCGTCCCCCGATCCGTCCCTCGAGCTTCGCCGATATTACTTCTACCCTCTGCCGCTGCCGCACAGCCATTATGCATGCGCCGTCAATTCCATGCGACCCTATTCAGATCAAAGAATGAGAAGCCCAAGGATTACCAGGGAGCGACCGACTTCAGCGAGATGGACGTACTGGCCAACACGCCGATCCCCTCGACCTCGATCGACGCCTGCGTATGGGACGGCTTCCACCTGAACAGCGGTGTCAAGATCATGGACGGCGATGCGGCGCTGCTCATCGGCGGCGAGGCATTCGAGTGGAGGCCCTGGGAGGCGAAGGGGTCCAAGAACCTGATCAACGCCAAGGGCCAGTTCGAGCTGCCCGCGGAAGCATTCGGGCTCCTCGATCTGGTCTGGCCAAGGCCTGGTGCGCATTTTCCCCGCGCTCTACTCTTCTCTTCTATTTCGAGGGTAGTCTAGTTTACTAATGATGCTTCTTTACAGATCTTCTCATCATCGGTGTTGGTCCCAAGATTGTGCCCCTTAGCCCGGCGACGAGGAAGCACCTAAGTTCGCTCGGCATCCGTGTCGAGGTGTTGGATACGAGAAATGCCGCCTCCCAGTTCAACCTTCTTGCTACGGAGCGAGGCGTCGACGTCGTTGCGGGCGCGATGATTCCCATCGGATGGAAAGAGGGTAAGGGAGCTGTATGAAGTGCAGGCGGTGTCTTGGAAAACCTTCAGTCCGATTCATGATGAGTCGAACTTGGAAGGCACACATTTCGTCACCCAGACTGGAGTCATTCACATGGCGGCCTCATAGCGATTCACGGCGATTCATAGGCCGCCATGGGTGTGACAGAGATGCCAGTTTGTCCCGCCCATGGCAAACTCTCGATTGATTCAACCGGGAGACCATCTGTATTTTCTTTTGGCCCCGCCATAGGTCCCACCTCTTGGTCATGACTGCAAGAGCTGTACTATCACAACCCGTCAATGCTCATACGGAAATACTCCGCGACCAACATTGAAAACTTTTCTCACTAGAGGGCTACTCGTAATATATAGAATACTAGTTACCTAAATGCAATGTACAATACCCAGAGTTCAACTTCATCTGATACGTAATCAGCCTTGCAGCACCGTGGACCCTGGACAATCCAAGTGTAGAAAGTCAATACAATTGGCCAGAAAAATCTAGATGCAATAAACCAATGACAGTGTTTTCCCGGGCCCAGGTGGAGGAGAGATGACGAACTGTTGGCTGAAAATGAGCAGTGACATAAAATTGCCAAAAAGGCAAAGGTTTGCCGTGCCCGCCGAATGCACCTGCGGCCTGTCCCACCTTACCTGTCTATCGAGGCGGCTCATCGCTACTTGCGCTACCGTACTCACCAGCGCGCATCTCTCTCACTCATACCTTATCTCCCCTCCACTCATTCCGCTCTCACTCACTCCGACTCGAACCCCAGTGACAGATCTTGCCTTACGAACGGCCTCTTCCGACCACGTTTTCGCCTGCCTCTCGATCAGTCGATCTTTCACGAAAGACACCTGCCCCGCGCGCGCGTGTCTCTCACAATTTGAGGAAATCAAAAAAAAGAAGCATCCGCTTTTGTTACTCCTGCAGTGCTTCTGGGCCTCGCGCCCAGCAGCACCAGGTGCAACAGACCAGAAGTCAACGAGGGGACCGCTTTCCCGCCTCAAACTTGGTTGACTCACATTCCCGGCCCAGTGTCACCGACCACGGTCGCCGCTAATCTCGTCGCTCCTTTTTCTCTTTCTTGTTATTCTGTCTGGACACGGCGTACTCACAAGATCAACGCTCTCGCGTCCCGACCAACAAAAAAAAAGGCCCAGCACTTTCTTATAGCGCACTACGTTCAGAGATACCCGCGCATTATCCGGTCTACATTACCCACCACACATTAAGTTGTTGAACTTGAAATCATTATATTCACCAAACTATACTAGCGGTATTACTTCCCGTTACGCGCCCGAATCCCGGTATATCAGAACCCCCCTCTGTGTTCAATATGTCGGACCGACAACAGGGCGCCGGCTGGCTAAGCTTCGCCAACCCTCATGACCCTGGAGCCACCGATCCGACCTTGCTGAAGGAGAACTCGGAGAGCCGCTCGTACACCACGGAGCGCTTTACCTATTCTGGCATCAGGACATTCTACAAACGACACCTCCAAGCAGACCAGCTGCCCAACCCACCACTGCCCCTGCTGGTCTGTATCCACGGCCTGGGAGGATCAGTGGCTCAGTTTCATCCGTTGCTGACTAGTCTGGTTCATATATCATCTTGCTTGGCCATCGACTTGCCCGGCTGCGGCCGCTCAGAGTTCACCCAGCAAGCATGGGACGCCTATACTCCGGAAGCGCTGTGTGAGCTGCTGGAGGTCATCATCGATGAGTATCGTCAGAAGGAGCCCGACCGCAGCGTCGTACTCATCGGCCATAGTATGGGGACTACCATGTGCGCGCAGCTGGCGAGTCGCAATGCGCCGCACAAGACGGACCTTCGCAAGTACGTTGTCGGACTGGTCGCCATCTGTCCCGTAGCCGGCCCACCCACAGAAGACAAGACGACGCTGTTCCGAAGGCTACTTTGGGTACCCGGCTGGATCTTTGACTTGTGGAGGGCTTACGATCGGTGGGGAGGCCCGCAAAGTGCCAGCGTCAGTCGATTCGTCGGCCATGGTGCTGATCTCGAGCTTCGCAAGCTCCAGGATCGCTTCAACAACCAAAGCAGAACGCCCGTCTGGCGCAGAATGGCCTGGGGCTCGCTTCCAAACTATGAAGATGGAGTTGCGAAGGGTGGCGTACCTGGCAAGGACGTGTGGACCGGCATTGATGTTCCGGTCTATCTTGTTGGCGGAAAAGAGGATAAGCTCACGAAGCCTGAGGAGGTGGACAAGATCAGGGACTATCTCTCAGGCAAGGCGCCTCTATCACCCGAGACTGGGTCGGACGACGGGCATGAAACCATTGTCGACGCGGCGGCACCAGTCAACACATCAAAGATTCCGACGGACCACGGGCCCGAGAGTATAGATGATATTCGAGACGAGGACTTCCATCGAGATCGTAAAGTCAACGAAGATGCCGACAACGCTCTCGAAGATCCGTCGACACCGCAAGAGTCGCCGGCAAACGTCCCGCCTCAGCCCCGGCATCCTACCAAGGTCGTCAGGTCTATCATTATGCCTGCACCTGCCAATCACGCGCTTCTATTCATGCCTGCTACAGTCAGAATTCTGGCTGGTCTCATCTCCGACTTCCTTGCCAATCATGTCACTGGTCGTCTATCCCTCGGCTGGCAACTACAGTATCTCTCACGGGAAGGCAAGTGGGATGTGAAGAACCTGGCCAAGTGGAAGGGCGTTACCCCGGTCTCGCACCCAATCGGTCCAGCAGGCAGCCCGCCAGTCTTCAGAGCGATGAAGACTCTGCGAGAAGCAGACGACACGCACTGTCCCGCCGAGTTTGTCAAGAACTGGGGAGGAATCATCAAGGACGTGATTGACATCAGTCACGACAAGCCGGTGTACGACCCACGGACCATGGAAAAGGGCGGCGTACGATATCACAAGTTCGCGACGGTCTCAAAGATCCCGCCGAAGGACTCGGAGGTGGCTCACTTCATTGCCCTCGTGGACAAGTTGCGAGAGCAGCTGAAGGCGAGGGCCGAGGAGGAGAAGTGGGCCGAAGTGGACGGTCAGACGCAGGTCATTGGCGTCCACTGCCACTACGGCTTCAACCGCACTGGCTACTTTATCGTGTGTTATTTGGTCGACCGGTGTGGGATGTCGGTCAAGGACGCAATCGAGACGTTCAAGGAGGCGAGGCCTAATGGGATTCGCCACCAACACTTTAGAGACCGGCTATATCTGCGGTACTCGGGACTGCAGGAGGAGGAGGCTGTGGAGCAGCAGCAGAACAGTTCATGAGATTCTCCCGCTTCAACATGAGGATTTCATGGGTATAGGGGGAGTGAAAGGGGTTCAACTAGCAGCGTCACTGATTAATGATAAATATACAGTGAGGACCCATTAGTTTCAATACACCTCCCAGTGCGTCAGCGTAAACCCACTAACTTTATTATACTAATATAAGTAATATCTCTACTATTTAAGTAATAATTATAGCTCAGAAAATTCTAAAAAGTATTTTACTATTAAAATAATATAAAGACTATTTTTATAAAATTTTAGTAATTTTCTCCATTACTTAATTAGTAGTTAAAAAACTAGTACCCGAATTTTTCTAAGATATACTAACAAACATAGTATTATTCGCACTCTTAACGCCCTATAATCCACTATAAGTAAGATTCATCTTATCATATTTTAGAAAAGATTTAATAACACAGCGAATTTAGAATAAAACTTAATATAACTTTATAATATAATAAATCATTACTTAATATATTATATTATGTTTTTATTTTTATTTTATTGTTATGGTTAATGCTTTTTTTTACTGTTGAAGATCCCTGATTTTGCGGGATACTGTGCGCTGTATGGACACTAATGGGTCCCCACTGTACTTTTTCAGCCTCGCGGTTGGCAGCATAATGAAGTTTCCTATACTCTGAGAATCCCAAGGGCTAGGCTGAGAGTATCTTGGCTGAGAAGCCTAAGCTTACCATCTGTATTGTTACTTGAGTAACGATGACTCTTCATTTTAGGCAGTTGATCTTTTTGATTTCATTCCTCAACACCAGAAACAGATGTAGGAGGCGACTCTTAGAGGTGTTTCACACAATATCATCTTGTCTGATTGCAATAAATTCGCAGACGAGCCTTTCTAGTAAGCTGTTTGGCTGGATACCCTCGAGAACTCGTCATGCGCACATCGGTTCACATACCGAGCTCGGACAGAACTACTTTCGACTTCAAACGTGATTCTTCTCGTTTTTTGCATCTAGACTGCGGCCTTCGGGGATAACATCAACAGCCGACGCCTTCTGCGTGCGGCGACAGGATAGCCATCGCCGGCAAGATAACCCACAAGCCGGAGGCGGACTGGGACATCTTCTCAAGATTATTGAATTGAAGGGAGCGCTGGGTATCAGCTCACACATAGGCTATTCGGGCAAGACACCTCGCCCTCGAATGATCAAGCAGCCAAAGGTCTCGCCTACCTCAACGCCACCCCTATCAGTCCATAACCTCCCCCATCATTCGATACTCCCTTCACACAAGACCTTTCAAAACTTCAAAAGAATCAAATTATCCATACATCTCTATCACCGACACACTTCTCATCACCAGCAAAAGAGAACACTGATCAGTGGGAGGCTTGAACTCCCGGCCTTGGCATTTACACAACATTTCCTGGTGAAATATTAGTACCACGCTCTAACCAACTGAGCTAACCGACCCCATCCTGAAGCGGATTTGATTGTTGGATGTGTGATGCCGTGTGGATTTTGCCCTAAGTCAGGGAGGGCCACGATGATGGGGGGTCTTCGGAGGGGCGGGTCGCGGGGCTCTTCGGAGGGTTCGGTGGGACCTCCGGCGCTGACGGATGGGTCGGTGACGACGTTTCTACGTGTATCGAAGATTCGGAGAAGGGGTTGCGAGTGGTTGAAGGCTATAGGAGTTGTTAGAAAGTGGAATCTGATGGAGAGTGTGTTTGGGTTCTGATCTCGACGCTTTATCGTCTCTTTTGCTGCAGACCTGATATGTGTAGCATGGACATCACAGATGACGACTTGGACTTGTTTGGTATAGAAACTATGGTAGAGAATTCAATGATCACTTGAGTGTGTGCAGAAACAGTTCATAATCTCATCAGAAGAAAGTTATTATGATTGTTGACACCAAGCCTTGGGCGCTTTTCTTGATACATTCAAAGCCTCACACGGCGACATGTTTCGTGATATATGAAGACCAGAAATAGTGCTTTGGATGTGCTGAGATTGTATGCAGTCTAGTAAGAATTATATGTAGTGTAGTAACAGAGACGCTTCCCCTTTCCAAAGGCGGCATTGCAACAGGCTTTCCCGTTCGCGTGGAGGGTTTACTTGGTATTAGGGCGAAAGGTTTGACACTTTTGGCAGTCTGATGATCAAATCAGGCGGGCTCTTTCATATGTATCTGGGACGAGCATGTTTCCCTAATCCGTGCCAAAGTAACAGTCAACTCGATAGCTTGCGCATCCGGTGTAATATGTTACCAGACGACTACATACTTCAAAGTCTACAGTCAACCCTTGCTATTGACCAGAGACTAGAGTCTCGTGTATATGAAATAGGATAGAATGATGTTAACAGCCGTGACTGCTGTATCTGTGGCCCGTTACTTGTCGCGGGGACTAGACATAGGCTGCCTCGTCAGCTCATTTGAAGATTCAGTGCTGTCCCCTGAAGGTTGAGTGCCAAATATAATGTGTGCGCACTGCAGCAATGGCCGATTCATGGCCCGGCGCGTGATTGAGTGGGAGATTGGAGCGCTGCTCTCTGGGTGACTTGTAGGTAATACCATCGAGAGCCTAAACACTATTACACGCTGTAGGTGGTCCTTCTGAATCCATCCTTCCGCGTGTTTTCAGCCCGGCATACTGGAGGCATCGGGCTGATAAAGACCAGTGTTTCTGTCAAAGATGCCGTGTAACACATGAGATATCTGGACAGGAAGGCCGTTGCATCCCTCGGTTTAGATCTAGACAGAACTCCGTTGATACCGAAGTTTATTCGATGGATGTGGTCTCCTGTCATACGAGAAGTCATTCTGAGATACCATTCTTCGAACAAAAGTTTTCAGCAGAGGCCTCCATGTTCGTACGATAGCAACCCCTAATTTCATAGAGGTCATAGACTGTTCTTTCCATGTCGTCGTCTCAACTGATCCCTCTGCTCGCACTGACAGAGAATGCGAAGGCCGTAAACACATATTCTTGTCGTGATATCCTAATCCTGTTCCAGCGGGCTCAAGTTGGCTTTTCTTCGCCCTCCGCACGTATGAGAAGATGATACGAAAGCAGGGTAAACCGACTTCAGTACCACATCAACCAGTTGGACAAATCACGTCTTGACGGGAAGGGGTTTGGAATCCACTACTTCGATACGAATTGGCGATTGCACTCACGGATTGAATATGAAGAGAAATACCAAAATCGCCAATAGCCACGTCTAAAGGCCTTCTGAACTGCGAGACTCCTTCTCCAGATGTAACCACGATGAATACGAGATGAGTACTTTGCAAGATCACAGATGGGAAACTTTGGTCTCTGCGCTGCACTCTACTTAGCTTTGTATATGCCCCTTTTTCTTCAAGAAGCACAACTGTAAGTGATGTTACACTCTCTAAGGTCATTGGTGAAATCGAGACTCTCTTTCTATCTTGTGAGTCTCCTTGATCATACCAAGGTATTCGCGGTCTTTCGTGTAGTCGCGCCGAACAGTTGGAAAGTGGTGCTCGTACATGACTCTATAGCGGCTTCACAGCTCCGAAGAAACAAATAGGTGAGCTCGTAACCAAATGGATAGATGGATCACAACAAGTCAGGGGGACCTGAGAAACCCTCCCTCTCTCTCCGTAACCACTGAGTCTTCTTGTACATCATATCCTCCAGGGAAGTGAATATGTTTCCTTCCAGGCGCTTAACACGAATACATTCACGCAAGGCAGACAATCTCCATTCACATCATCAGCCGCCGTCTACTCCAGGTCTTTTTGGCCCCCTTCTAAAGCTTCTAGGTCCATAAGCCAACGCCGTCGAAAAGTTCATGCTCGACATCGCACGCCGTCGAAACCAAGAGTAAATTCTCCGCAAGCGCATGAAAGATCAAGATCACTGGCGCGCCGCGATTCTAAACTACGGGGAGAAATGGTAGCTTCCACAGCGGAGGACGTTACTGGCGGCGCGGCCTTGGATAGCTTCGCGATCTCAAAATGACGGACATTCGAACGGCTCGCTCAACGGATCTGTCTCCTAGACGCCACCTACCATTCTTCCCTCCCCTCCATCGCTCCCTTCACCGAATCACCTCTCTCGGAGCAAGCAACCAAACCCACACAAATCCAAACAAACATCAAGTTTGTCTCTACGAACCACGAACCGGCTCGCGCACCCACGTGGAGATCAAGAACGGCGGACAGGAGGCGGCCTCCCGGGAGCCAAAAACGACATGAGATGCCGCGGGACGAAGAGAATGGTCGGATCTTCATCCACGTAGTTCGTCCATCCTTCGTGTTGATCTCTCCAGGCACATAACCTCACTCATTGGACATCTCGGCGAGCCCGTTTTTCAAACTCTGTTTTTACGAATTATTCCTGCCCCTACATCCTCGCAGGTTAAACCTAGATGAGAAGCTGAACTGCATAGCCTGAACATTGCAATCACCAATCGTGACATGCACGCAGGGTTCACATCACAATCACATTCCCACGCATCCACAACGAACACACCAGATCTACGAAACCTTCATCCTTCTTTGCCCTGTGATTCAATTCTGCAAAGCTTTGATTTGACTCTCTCTCGTGCTTCGTAACCTCTGTCGCCCACAGGACCAAGCCAAGCCCCCCCCTTTATCACGCAAGTCAGAAGACCGACGAACCGCCGCTCAGGCAATTCTCGTGAAAAGCAATAACACGCCGTCACACGGGCATGTAATGAGCAGGGCACCGGACAAGGGGGTCCAGGGTCAACACCCTCTCTCTTTCTCAATACGAACATATTTCTTCGAAAAGGCGCACGAATGAGCGGGTGATTGGGCAATCTCGGAATATCATCTCCTATCCTCTGAGTATCCAGCACACGGCCAAGTCCCGAGTCCAGGCCCAGGCCTCCCAATTCAGGAAAGCAACTCATCGTACGAAAGTCTCTCTTTGCATCGAAAACTTGCTTTCGTGCTTCGCGTCTGTAATGTGACGAGATCCCAACAGTCCAAACAAGGGCAACCTCCAGCGGATCCTGCATTTCTGCTACTGCTGCCTCCTTCACTCCGTACATACCATCCAGCCATCTAGCCATCCATCCATCCACCCACCAGCCAGCCCCCTTGCGCGTCGTCGTCAACCCCATCGTGAAATGAGAAAAAAACCCAAAATCAGATGATCAAACCTGGCATGTACGCTCCGTCAAGCGGCCGCCGCTGACTGCCGCTTCCCTCCTTCGAACGAAAAAGTCACACGGCCTATGCCATGCAAGCGCACGAGCAAAAGCGAAGAAGACAAGACAGGTCAGCCTTCTCCGAATCCTTCCTGCTTGCCCGTCTACCCCAGCCATCACATCACACACATCCCATCACGGGCATCAAGGGAAGGCCCATCTGACAAACACTCAGACCAAACGCCCCCCAGCACCAACGCCAACACAAGCACCAGCCAGCCCCCAAAGGCCCGCAGGCTGCGGGAACAGCAAAGACCCTCAAGACCGGACCGCGGCAGCTACTCTCTTGGGGAAGAGACAAGACCAGGCCGGGCTCCTGCATGGCATCAGCACCAACACCAGCGCCAGCACCAAGACAAGAGCACTGTTCATCGTCAAGTCCAGTCCAGTCGGGTGGCCGGGGCTGGGAATGGGATGGGGGAGCACGATAAACCCTCAACGTTTAGTTCGGTGGCTGACCTATCTTGAACTTGGCTAAGCTACGTGGTCTACCTCCCGTGGGTAGAGACCACCAAACGGCCACGACACGTCCACGTCCCCGTTGGACACGCGCCGAGAACTGACCCTCTCTCTCACTCACTCTGTGCTCTCTCGCGTTTCCGTGATGTTCCAACGAAGACAGCTTCATCCTTTACCCGTCACTCGCTTCAAATCCTTCGTCAGGAAAACACACAAATCGCACACCCCCTTTCACTAGTTCCCTTCCCCCGTCCACCTGTTCCCTACTCTTTCTGGGCTAATCTTGGTTCACTCACGGCCCTCAAGCCAACAAGAATCACAAGAAACCAGATGACAAGCCCGCAGAAAAGGTCGAGCGCGAAAGCTCAGAAAAAAAAAAAGGAGCGCAGAAGTGTCATAGCACATAGCACACCCCCGGGAACCAGCAAGACCGGCGGACAAGAGGCGGGACAGAACGCGCGCGAGAGAGAGAGAAACAAGACGAGTCCCTCGGACAGTGAACTAGCTCGGTACACCACTGCGCGCGGGCGTGGGATCTTCTCACTCTCTCGTTCTCACTCTCACATCCGTCTCGTCTGTCGCGCATGAGGCCTAACGCGCGTCATGTCCCATCAGCTCGCTCGCTGATTCACCAATTCGTTTCGCGAGAAAGAGGCAAGCCAAGCCGTGTATCGTGTCTATGGAGACCAGAGACTGGAGATATGATGTCGCGACACTTTTGCCTTTCCCCCTACTGTATAGTTAGCGGTAGTAGTCTCCTTTTCCCCTACTTGCCACGCCCACGCCCCCCCTCCTTCTTCGTTTCGTTCTTCCGGGGCCCTCTCGTTCACACTTGTCTCCATCGTGGGTTCCTCATTTTGTTTCTCCGCCAGTCTTACCGCATGACGCCGCCGGTTGATCGTAGGGAAAGGAGAAGAGCTGGCTGGTGTACGAAATACGCACTCCCTAGGCCTTGCTGCTCTTGCCGTCCTCCCACCCCTCATACCGGGGGCTAATCGAGTGCTGCTCCTCTTCTTTCTCACCTGCCGGTATCCCTCTTTCCCCAACCATACATCATACAGGTATCGACAGCCAAACAAGATGGAGGAGAGTAATCCACACGCCCTGGATTTGGCATGGTCTAAACCAGAGAGGGTAAACTAGTCCAATAGAGACAGCGAGAAAAAGAGAGAGAGAAAGAAGACGGCAATGCGTAGAGAAACCCTAAATTTCTCAAATCGACGCCGTCTCGAAGACCAAGAAGGCGCCCGCTAAAGCGATGTTGCGCCATTTGGCCAACAAGAGAAACAGGAGCAGCAATAAGGCAAGCCCTCACAAGATTCCACGCTACAATCGTCCGCTAGACACGTCTCCCATATCAAATCAATGACACTAGAAGGGGTGGGAAAGGGAAGTAGACGATCCCATCACAAGCAAGGAAGAAGAGTAAGAAGAACAACGCCTGACCGAGGGGTGTATCTTGCGTGCTGCTTGCCCATGTGGGAAAAAGCCCACGCCGGAAAGACGCCCGACATCCAGCGCCAACGCCAATATCAGCACCAACACCAGCACCAACACCGACACCAGTCATCGGCTGACGGCGTGAGCGTTGGAGGAGGGGGGGGAAAAAGGGGACCCGGGGGAATAGGAATATGCCAGCCAGTCATCAAAGGAAGGAAACCAAGATGGCCTTCTTTTTGGGACGAGACCGGGGGGGAACAAAGTACGTTGGTTTCTGTTGAGCACGTTCCGAGGGCGACATATGGCACCGGCCGTTTGGCCTTTTCGTCGACCGGACCTGTCGTCCTATGCCTATGGCGTTTAACCCGGGGTACCTGTCACGGAGTCGACTCCGGGAAAGACGGCCGCCAAACTACGGCGTTTACAAAAGTGACAATGGCCAGCCTACTCCGTACCAACTACTACACAATTGATAGTGTCCAGACCGGAGAGGCGGGAGGAGGCGGATGAGGGACCGGATGACCCAACGACCGATGATGAATGAATTGTATCCGTAATACGTAGAACAATTTGTCATTGCTGCTCCTCGGTCTTCACCCCCTGAACAGTCCAACTGAGAAAGACTTTCGAGGAGGCTTGCAAACAAACGCCCGCCAAGTTACGCAATGCGCCCTTTCTCTTCCTCCGCTTCAAACTTCGTCCACTTGCGGCTGGGCTTTCCCCCCCGCCTCCCGCGACTGGTATTGATTCCAAAGAGTACCAATTTGATACGAACGTGCGCCATGTCACGAGGAAGGGGTGGGGAGGGAACGGGTAGTACGGTATTATTCCTAGGTCAGGTACCGTACAAGGCAAAAGGTAAGGCAAGGCAAGGCAAAGCAAGGCAAGGCCAAGCCAGGCAAATCTTACCCTTTGAGAAACAGTCCCACCCCTTCTCTTTGATCTCTGATCTCCTTCTCCAATTCGAGATTTACACAGCACAGCTCTCCGAGTCGTCGCATCCGATACGCCCTATGCAAGCGTAGGTATCAGATGAGGGAATTGCACGGAGCAAAGAGAAAAAGGCAGATATGGAGACCTGAGAAAGCAACGAATCAAAGAGAGATCAGCGCTCTTTCCGCACTGCCACCGGGTGTCCTCGGATGGCGTCGAGGAATAAAAGATCTTCGAACCTAGCGCGGCGGGGAAAGGGGAGGCGGGGGCCAAAAACGTATGTAGTGGTAGGTAGGTAGCAATCCGTAGCCCAGAAGATAGGCCGCGAGAGGAAGGATGGGAGGTAGCAGGGAGCAGGGGGAGGACGAGGACGAGGACAAGGAGGGAGCAGTGCATCCGTAGAGCTGTGTTGCGTAGAGGGGGGGGCCAAGATGGGAACCCTGCCCTTGGATAGCCCGTCCATTCTCTCTCACTCTCTCTTCGTTGACCCTCCATCGCTCCCGCCGCCGTCTCTCATCCGCCGCCCTACCGAAAGAACAGACCACAAGGAAATCAAGACCCGGAACTTGGAAGAGCCTCCTGGACGCTTGTCTAGATGGAAACGACGTGGATCCCCACTAGACTGGAGATGCAGCAATACGGGCTGGCACGAATCATTAATGTACGCCACTACATGCGACGTTGGGGGAAATTTGCTTGGGGATGTTCGGGTTAATTACCCAAGATCCCGTGTATTAGGCCGAGAAGGGGAAGAAGGCAGCGCCACGGAAGAGAAAGAGAGGAGAGGACGGATACCTACTTGGGTACTCGGAGGGGTGTGCGAGTGGGAGAGAGGGAGAGAGAGTGTGTGTATCTGGGTCTACCATAGGACAGCCTGGGTCTGGACAATCTCGATACCTACCTCCAATCCACACTCTCACTTGGGAGGTGTGGTGGGCTCTGCCAGTCTGCCAGAGGCCGTGTGCCTGAGAAGGCAGGGTTTGTCACGTCTCGTTGGTTTTATTGCATTGACAGAGTGGCTTGTCTCCTGGCCGCTGTCGCCGCGTTTGGATGAACGAATGTGCCGTCTCGAAACAGACATGGATGGGTTTCTGCGGGGAGAACAGACATTAAGGGAGGGTAGGAGGAGGAGGAGCAGGGCCAGGAGGGTACGGTGTGTGTTACGATATCCTGAAAAGACGAGACCTAAGGATGGCTTTCTCCTCGAGTCATTTGACTGAGGAGATCCTGCAGGCTGCTTATGCTATTGAGGAGGACTCTACCGTGGTTGCGGATAGAGACGCTCCCTCCACATGAGATGTTTGAGAAAGTGGGCTGGGGGGAAAAGGCGGAACAAAGAGAATGGCTCCTGAGGCACAGAAGGAATAGTGACAGACGCCAGTCTATGGTTGGGGGCCGTAGGTCCATAGCTCTCTCTCCATCTTTCATCTCCATCTTTCTCCGGTGTCACTCACTCTTTCTGAACGAGCTCGGGCTGCCCGCTGGAGAGGGGAGTGCAGCAGAGGAGGAGAAGGGAAGGGGGCATTGGCAAGGGTGAGGACGAGGGTGAGGGGGGTGGTTTGGAGACGATCAAGCGTCCGTATGGGCGTGGGATCTAACAAGTTGGTTGTCATTGTGATAGCTCCTCATGTGCCTGTGTAAATGTGCCCAGCTCTTCGTCCAAAGGGCATCGTTACGGACGTTGTCGAGTACGGTGAAAGGGAGGGAGCGCCACGGGTGAGAAAGTTTATTTCGGCGTGATGTCTTGGATATGTCATCGTGATTGGACACATTGCCGGCAGGGGAGATGAAGGTCCTGCGCGGTCTGAGACCTCTCTTGTGGGTAGATTACGCATACGTATGAGACTCGTTTTTGGGTGCCTGTATCCGTAGGGATGAGTGAAAACATCGTGGTCTCGGTATCCGGAGAATACCTGTCATACCCACGCATGCCATGCTCGATTCGTATTCATCCTTGCGTTTGTGCTTCTCTTGTCTCATGATGAGGTATTGTTGCATTCAAGCCCAGGCAGGGCTCAAATTTTCTTGAACCATTGACTGGCGCGCCAAAATCGCGCTTCTAGATGTCTAGACCCGATTAGGCATGATGGCAAGTCTGGGTGTGAGATTGTAGTGTACGTAAGTATGGCTAGAGTGAGCCTGCAAGCACGCACCGCGGCGGCTTTTGGTGAGCGGGAGAGCATCAGCTAGCCTGCCGTAGGTCGTAATGGCGAGAAACAGAGCGAGCCGTCAACCGACGCTGAAGAATCGCTAGCTGAATAGAGGCCGTGTCGACGTGTGTGGCGCGCTCTGGGCCCAAACTCTGTCGGGGACCTTTGACATCCAGTCTCAAGATATGCTCGGTGTCCGTATCTTTGCAAGGAAAGGAAAGCCTGTAACTTGGTAAATGGATACCGACTTGCGGACAGGGAGCAGGGAGTCGGGACACCAATTCCAATTTCAGTACCAGATGGAACCCCGAGTCGATGTGCCCGTTTGATTCTGCTCTTCACTGCCATTGCCCATATGTCCTGACATTGAGACGATGAACAATGCTCGTAGCTCACCAGATGTCCCGCGACAGGAGGCTGAGTTTTGAGGCTTGCGTCATCTTCTCATCTCTCAAAGGGGAAAGCGGAGTCGTGAGCCATGTAAAACCCGTCTCGTTCGGTTGAGTTTTGCTTGACCTGCATAAGGTACGCGGCATGGAAGCTTCCCCCGTTTTCCCCAGAGGGAATACCACGACCGCAGTCTCGGGACACCGTGGTGCGTCTTTTTTCTTTTTTTTGTGTGCCTCGAGCTTCTGCCATAATCCGATGTTTACAGTTTCAAGACTTCTTCCCCAAAAGAAGTACGGCTTCAAGACAGAAAGCAAAGGCCCCAAAGGGAGTGTCCGTCTTACATTCAAGGCTTAGCCCCAGCCAGGTACGGAGTATTCGTACCTACCTACAGGTTACCCGGTGCCGCCGTCCCAAGTGAAAGGGTGGACTATTGCCGCACCATGTTACCTCCCATTTGGCGTTATTCTTTGTGCAACTTGGTTGCGTGCGATAGCTCGGAGAAAAGCAAGGCTCCCCAATCGAATTCGCGTACCACCCGAGGCCAGGTGCTTGGGGCTTGGAGACCGGCGAGACAGCAGTAATAAACAACGTGGTGTCCTGGTCGACGGATGATGTTCACAAGGATCGACGTAGCCCCGGTCGCGCGAGGCCCACCCGGGAATATGCAACCCAAAACCCCTTTTTCAACGACATTCAAGCGCGAGTCGTGCGATTCGATATCATCACCGCCGCTATTTGAATAGGCGGAAACCGCGCATTAGGTCCGGATTTCGCACAACAATATCCGTATCCGTACGTTCCATCTGTGAAGACTATCTCAATCGGCTTGTCGATGTAACCTTGGGGTTCCATTGAAGGGAATCGTATGGACTATTCTGCTCCGGTATGGGTCCTACGCTGCTGAATATTACTTGTCCATTGGCAACGCAGCAAAGCTATGCCAGTTGCTTCTACAAGCGCAGGCAGAAGCTGGACGATAGTAGCGGGCGCTGAGGCGAATTATCAGATGCGAGCTTACATCGGCTGCAGCTTCTGATGCAAGTCAAACCTACTTGTAATTAATAGCACATGGCATAACGGCCATTAGAGAACGCCAGAAATCTCCAAGGTCTTTCGAGGCCTCGAGTCCAAGAAGCAACTCCCCATTCATCTCTTGCATGGCGCTTCTGTACGGACGCCAAGCCGGCTGGAGAGAGTGAGATGGAGGAGACCTTTCATCAGGAGGATCGAGAAATTTAATCGCCAAAGGTAGTCACAATCCACTAGCCGTGAAAGGTTGATGTTCCCTAGTCGCACCATGCTCCCAGCTGGAGGACCGATTGCTGCATCTTCCCTAGTGTATGTTCACCATCGCGCTTCTCAGTCGAGTCAGTGTTTCTTGTATCGTGAATTGCGAGAGTCGTCGGCACCATTAGGAGCATATTGGAGCACTCATCTGCCACTATCCCTTTTAGAGATCGCCGAGAACAAAGAAAGTCACCAACTAGTTGGTAGACGGTCGTTGGTGAAGTACGATAATGTTGTCCTTCTCCGCGGGGGCTATAGTAGGGAGCCATAAGTGCTGGGAGCCAAGCCAGGACGAGATAGTGGCGGAAGCGAGAGTGTCACTATTGTAAGTTGTTAATTGGTATGGTTATATTGTCGGATGTCTGTTATTTGTCTTCTTCTTTAAGATACCTTCAGAGGCACCCTCGACGGCGGCGGCGGCGGCGGCGACGTTCGGATCTCTGTAGTCTCAAGCTATGCCTTTCGGAAGCTGCTGGTCTGATAGGTAGACCTCCCAAGAACGTATCGTACCATTCAGTAGCCCCAACGGTTGTACACTAGAAATAAATAGCCCAAACGACAGCCACAGGCTGACTCCCAATGCATGTCGATTTGCGGGATGAATGCAGCTGATAGACCATCCTCTCGCACGGACAACGTTCACTGACGAGATCGACCTGTTGTTGGGATGAGTGACTAGCTCTGTAAACATCTAGGCGGTTTCAATGCCCATAATCTCCAAGCTCGTATCTTTCCAAGGTCACCTGCTGTCTGCTAATCCTTGGCCGCCGACGAAAGTTTCGCCGCTCAGGGGTTCGATATCATCTGGATGAAGCATTGCGCATCGAGAATGGCCCGTCATCCTGCCAGAGGGAACACCCATGGATTGGGACTTGAACATTAAATGCCAAAGGGAGCAAGGATGGGCATATTTGAAGCTGTATCATCCGATGTTTCTTATTGAGTTCGATAGTCGGCGGTACAGTTCTTCGCAAGAGTACGCGCGGTTTGCAGGAGGAATACTCCAACCAGCCCTTCCAGTACAAGCATTATCGATGCTGCTTTGACTGGTGATCCCGAGATGATGAGCATCGCTAGAGAACCGTGATTTGCGTTGGCTCGCAGGGTAAGCGCAAGACATATTGTCGCGCACACACTCTGGCCTCTGTTGAAACTGGGCCGGACCTTGTCAGATGTCGGCGAATGCAAATCATCGGCCACGGGAAAGGCGACAACCTCTCTTTGTCGGCCCTCTCGCCGGCAAGAGGAGGTTTCGTCTGCCCAAGCCCCTATCGTATCTCATTGCTCCGGCTGGTTTGAGAGGCTCGGGGAAATCGAGATGGGAGAGACTGGCCAACGCAGGTTCTTTCCCAAGAGCCGTAGGAATATTCAAGTCATGGACAAATTTCTTGACGAGTCGGGAGTAAAAATGATGCATTGGCCAGATTTTGCCCCTTCTTTGGTCATGGCGGCACGTGTATCAAGTCTTTCCGGAACCCTGGATGGGAAGTTGGCGTGGTGAGGCTCAATTCCAAGTACCAATACGTGCCACAACCAAATAACGAGTGGATGGTCGGTAGATTTCACTGACTGAGTACTGAGGCCGATCTAAGCCGACACCAGTCCAAATAGGCCGTGTGGTAACCAGCCGTGCCAGCCTGCCACGCTTGCCTACGCCTGCCCGCAGCCAGAACTCATCATGTGCCGTGCGGTCGAGCATGAATTGCCCGATTTGATTGGACACGGCCTTAATGCAGATGGCCATGGCACGCAGCATGCGTCCTTAGTACTCGAAAGGACCGCCGTACTTGGTTTCTCGGTTGTCCTCCGAACGCTAGACGCAGAAACATTTCAGCACGCCACCCGGGAATGTGCTTAGTCGGCCGAGATGATGACTCAGCTTGACCAGTACCGCCGTCGACGGCACGCACGTAACCGATCTTCGATTGATGCCCCGTCGGTCTTGGATTTCAAGGCTTTTGGCGGAGGCGCAAGTTTCTTCAGTGATCATCATTGCCCGGAGCTCGCTCTTTCGCGTTCAGGGCTGGGCGCGTGGAGCGTCTTTGGTCGATCAATGGCAGGCAACAGAAGCAGCCGATCGACAGGGCGCAAAAATCCCTGACTATGCGTGAGATGAGCACTCTTACGAGCCACTGCTGTGAGGTCGCGAGTCAGGTTCCGAGGTGTTGATGCAGAAGACAATCTGCAGAACGACCAGTTACAATAGTGAGGTAGTCATATGAGCTGGTAGAGAAAGAAACCCTAGCCAGGTTGGAGGAGTTTGATGCTCTCATCGACTCGTGAGTTTCGCTGCAAGTAGACTTGATCGAAGGCTGTTTTCGCGGGGGTTGAAATGTTTCTGGCCGCACCTCCTCCAGTCTGACGCAACTCCTCTTTGTGGCAGGATTACCAAGTAATAGACTCAATTATCGCGGCGGATCGCTGGGCTAGTAAACGTGGGGAGGTATCCGTGGTATCCCATCGTCGCACGCATTAGCTAGCAGCTGAAGCACCCGGTGACATCTTCTCCATACACTGAACGTTTTGCAGCGAAGACAGCACCGATAGCTGCAAGGGATTGTTTGATTGTGGGGATGCGGTGCTCGATGGGCCGCTCGCCTAGACCAGCTTGACCAGGCCGGATAGCGGAAAGGAATCTGCCCCCCTCGTGGAATTCGCACGATGATACATCATAAAGTTGAACTGCAGTGTATGTACAACCATGCATCACGAACGAGGCGGATTGGCCCAATGGGGATAGCCGAGTGTTGAGGGCCGCCTTACCTGAGAGACTATCGAGTATCGACATCTGTCTGGCTGGGGTGGACATGTGCGCATCGTGTGTAAGTAAGCCCTGTCTGGATCCGTGTGGTGAAGATGATCAGGTAGACCGTACTGTACCCGTGGATGGACGGCTGAAGTAGTGGATCCGAAGCAGGAGGACGATCTTCATGTCCATGTGAACCATTGCCAGGAAAATTGGCCCACGGCAAATGGGGAGATGGGCAAATCGACTTTCCCACTGCTGCCGGCCGACAGAGTGTCTTTTCGCCTCCTCGCCTCGTACCTCCACTTGGATTGCTCCGCTGCCGGCCGTGTTTCTCGGAATCTGGCGCGTCCGATCTCGACTGTTCCCGGATGTTTGTACACACGGATGCTGATAGGCGCGGCGTAAACAGCGGAGCCATCGTGATAGGTGCCTCAATTGGCTGCAGCCTGGAGCCGGGAGCCTTGAGCCTTTTCTCCTTGAAATCCTTTCCACTTCGTTCCCATTCCCTCTCCCGTAGGCGTAGGGCAGACGTCTCAGCCGTCCGGCTCTAGCGGGTATGCACGGCCTTCCCACTCTCCTCTGTGGTCCCTTCACCGCCAACTCGCCCTTCGTCGACCAGCGAGAGGCATGCGGGAATGCCCTTGATGGCCTGTCTGCTTGTTGTCCACATGCGCATGTCTCCTTGGCCGTGGCCCGCGCACCGCTTTTGACCGTCGTCACTTGCCGCTGTGGATGCGTGATACTCGGCCAACTGGCGGCGAGTGAAATAAGCCGTTTTCCCAGCATCCAGGTTGCACTTTATCCATGCGCGTTACCTAAGGACATGCAGGTCGTGCCAGTTGCGATCACAGTGCCAGAATTGATGTCTTGGTCACTGTCTGCTGAGCCAGCGCAACCCACCCACCCCAATTCGACCAGGGGGAATGAAGCATCCTTGCGCGTTGGGGGCTTGAAATTGGCTGCACTCTGCTTGACACCATCGGGTGCTGCCAGGAAGTCGACGACACCTCCGGGGGGGACTGACCGCCTGGTGGCCTCATGACTTCATCCATCAGGGGTGCCATATGCCATTGTCGCACAATGTCCCTGATGGTCTGGCCTCGCGGAATGTCCAGCAAAATGTGAGACGTATCGGCTAGAGCAACCCGTCAACTGGGGATCACTGTCTGCGGTCGAATAGCTCGAAAGAGGCGCTTTTCCGGGTTGGTTTCTGAACCTTGGCAATGATTCCATCATCATTTTAGCGGCACTTGAGGCGCCTGTCCCTTCTGCCCTAGCTGCTGCACAAGCCTCGAAGCGTTGGGAGTCAGGTATCCGTAGTCAGGAACATATGTCTCAGACAAGCCTTGAAACTTGCTTCTTGGCTTTGCTGGAAAGAGTGCTGACACCTGCTCGTTGCGGCGATCCATATCCATCAATTGATCCCTTTGGTGCACGGGACTTGTTCTTTCCAGAGCAGCGTTATGCAGACCGCGATGCCTGACACTTGGCATGCTGCATGGCTCTCCCATTCGATTCGCGGTGGCATTGAATCCCGATTGCTTGAGGCCGTGCACACCTTCCCTTCTATACTGCGAGATGGTGTCAAACGATCATGATCTGTTTATTATGAGTATCCGTACTCCGTACCGAGCTGACCAGATATCGATGGGGAGAAGACGGCCGAGGTCGAATTCTGCCGGTGAATTGTTCGAATCCGAGTAATAATCAAAAGATCCACCCGTATTCGATCGAATTAGCAACCTCTCGTTCTGCAGCCTGAAAGAGGCAGAAAGGCGGTGTGAGCAAGACACTTGCCCTGTGTGGACAATGCTGCATGCTGCGAGATTGGTTCCAGCCTCACGAAAAACTCAAAACCCCCCCCTCTGGCTTGGGCATCAAATGACAGACGCGAAGGTCTCCCGAAATGCAAAGAACAGCCGAAAGTGACCCCGTTCTAACCATCGGTGGGCCTGTTTGATGGAGAAAAATCCTTGCTGCCGAGGTGTGCTTCCGATATTGGCTGGGAAGTTGTGCGGCGAGGGATCAGAAGAGGGCACAAGCTTGTCAAGAATTAGGTAGAGAGAGAGAGAGAGAAAGAGGGGAGTCGTACAGGACCAGGCAGGGGATGATAAGAAAGGAAATGAGGAGGAAAGCATACGGAGTACGGCAGCGACCAAAACCGAAATCGAATGAAGAACCGCTTCGAGCCTTCAAGCCGCCCGCTATCCGCGATAAAGACGCGAAGGTAAATCGAGGTACCACGCGATATTACCTTGCGGCTGTGAGGTTAGCACGATGACAACCTTGTCTAGCCACGCTTAGTCTTGGGCCATCTTCTTCTCCTCATTGCCCTGCAACGACGCTCACGGCGTTCATCAATAGCACCGGAAACGATTAACCAGTAACTCGTTGCCAGCACAACTCTAATTGAGTATTGTCTGCGGTTGTGCAACATTGTCCACGAAGATATGCGACAGTCCACGATAGCTGCTGACATGGGCTTGTCCAGGCGAGACGGTTCGTAGGCGCTCATACGATAGTTGGACAGGGTCAAGCCATTGTCCTATGGCGTGGGTTGGACGGTAGGACTGTCGTGCTCCGAACGGCATGGTCTGCACATCAGTGGATACTTCCACGTGAGGCAGTATCGACCAGAGTGCAGACATCGGGGGCGTACAAAGTTTTAGTCTGCACGTGGAGTGCCTCGCTGAGGTGGTATTTGAGCTTGACAAGGGACGTGCGAGCAGAATCCCAGGCCCATGCGAGGAGGGCGTGGAGGGGTAGGCAGGCCCAAAAATCGTAGACGTTATGGTGACTGGCTTCTGTCCCCTCGATCCAGTCTGGTCTAACTGAGTGTTGCAGCGATATTCGGTCGTCCGCTGGGGCATGGTAGGAATCCAGCCATGCCAGGGCCAAGGTAAGCTCAGGTTTTTTTATTTTTATTTTCTACTGGCAGCTGTCCAGATAGATTCGACGGCAAGAGAGAAAAGTGCGGTAGTGAGACGACCAACCAGCAGCGGCCGACATGGATGTTAGCCAAGGGAAGAGGAGTAGAGTAGACCTGGGAGTGGCTGTTATTCCTGAGCTGCATACTTCAGGCAATTGGAATCACGGCATGGATAATGCGGTCAGAAACTTTGGGTCTGATGACCTTGTCCTGCTGCTTGTCGTCCCGAGGTATCCGCGCGACCTCGTCCCGACTTCTCGTGTTCCTCTGGAATCCGCGACCCAATATGGGTCTATCCTGTCTAAATGTCGTTTCTATCATTTGCCCTTTTCGCATGGCTGTAATGAGTATAGCTGTGTATGAGGGAACCTCCTGCTGTTGCTGTCTCGTTCACCCATTGACGGTGATAATACGCCAGCTACGGAGTGATACCTCAGTCGGAACAGGGTCAAATTATGCGCCGGAACAAACCGGGTGTATGATAGAAACAAAAGGACGCAAAGAGACTGGTACCGTTGGAAAAACTTGTCGTCGGGCAAAGCGGTTGCCGGCCCTGCTTTGGGTGTCGGGGAAATTACGGTTGGTAGTCAAATTCGTGATTCATAGGGACGCATGATTGAGATCGATGCAAAGGATGATGCCGACACCGTGCGTCATGATGGTGACAATTCTGAGAATGAAGTGTTTGGACGGCTGAGGGGAGTGTGGCTGCGGGCTGACGGGCGCTTGCCGCTGTCGAGTTTGTTATTCGGGCGAAATGTACGGATGGATATTTGACGGCGCATGATATGCCGCTTTGACTGGTCGCAGCTGGTTGGATTCGTTGACAGTTGAGCGTGCGTAGCAAAAGGAAGCCAAAGTCGTACGCCTCCATGTCAAAAGTTGACATGTTGACATGTTGCATGCTGGAGTAAATTCTGGGCGGCTGATTTCCTCGTGTATCCGTACACCAACTTCATGGAGGCTCTTGCTGATCGTGACTTAGGGCGGCGCAGTGACTAGCTAGTTGTCCCGGAACACTGGGCCGGACGGCTTGTCGTTGGAACAAACGTGCAAGCATGTACACATCGCCGCTAGCACGTTTGGTGGTCGTCCCGAGGATGAATTGGCGCTGAGCATCCATACAGAGTACGGGCTTGTGTGTACGGAGACGGTGCATGTACTCTGTAGGGACGTGGTAGATATGTAGGTGCGAGGTCAAGGGCGAGAGAAAACGGCCTTTGGACTGGTTTGGTTTGGTTTAGTTTTGGACTGGTTCCCGTTCCTTCGGGGGGGCGACCAACAACTTTGGAGAAGAAGCAGACACTGTGCCCCTCAGGGGCATTAACGCTTGCTTAGTCGAATCCCAGCGGCTTGGGTCGCTTGAGATCTGTCGACGCCCTAACCTTCGCGACAGATCACTCTAGCAGCGGGCTGCGTTTCTTGGTGAACCCCCAAACCAGGGTGTCGGGATTTGCCTAGTTCATTCGAGTATAGCCCATAGATTGGGGATTGGGGGACCTGAGCTTCTTGAGCACACAGTAGCCCTAAAAGCACATTGGCGTCGGTTCCTGGGCTGGCGCTGACGCCGGCGCTTTTGTAGGAGCCACGGCCACATTGGCATTAACTTGGGCAAGGCTGTCTCGACATGCCTGGACAAGGGACGGTCGGTCGGTAGCGTGCAGGTTATGGGTAGAAAAGGAGCCCGAATTGTTGGTGAGCCTAGCGATGATAGCAAGCAAGCTCGCAAGGGCGGCAGCATATGGACAGCAGCGACAACGGCGACAACGGCGGCAATTGTGATGTGATGATTGTAATTTGTAACGCATTCAATTGCTTGCAGGACCGGGGGGGGGGGGGGGGATCAAATTCGTATCGGACGCCGAACGACTCGGTCGTGGAGTGAGCGGTGAGAGGTGTGACTGTGAGCGTAAACATGCCAGTGACCGGGAGGGGGGGGCGGCTAGACAGTCTCGAGGTCGAAAGTCGAACACGTATTCGTAGACGATGATTTGAACATGGAGACAGGCAGGGTGCAGGCATTGCAACGGTAGGTGGCGGTTAAGTTGTTGATTTGCAAGCAGGGAATCGGGAGTCGGGAGATGACAGACTGAGGTGCGCAACTAAGATGCCGTGGCATGCGTGGGTGCACACTCCGAGACGCAGTAAGGTACTCCGTCGGTAGGAAGGACTGGCGGGAGGATGTATGTTCCATTGGGCGAGTGGCGAAGCGGGCGAGAGGCGGCGGGCACGGCGGGAAAGAATGACCCAAGAATAACGGGATGCAAATGTCACTGAGGGATTTCCCCGAGGTCCCGCCACTGGCAGAAATGGGACCTGGCAGGTTCAGATTCGAAAGCAAATGGAAGGAAACGTGAAGACAACTGGAAGCACTCCTTCTCCGCTCCTGCAACAATTGAGCTCGGGAAAGGACAAACGTGATGAGTGCTTGCAGAGTACATATTACTGCACTTGCCTTTTTGCCGTTCCATTTCACCAGCTGACAAGGGTTCTGTCTCAGGTACAATTAATTCAAGGTACCTTAGGTAGGAGGTATGCGAGGTACTTCTTGAGTTGGAAGGCACGAAAGGCATTGCTTTTGTAACGTGGAAAGTGTGTGGGCATCTATGCGCTAAAGCGATTGTGCTGCGCACCTACTCCGCAAGCAAGTGGTAGTAACATACCAAAGTTGAAGGTGCCGTGGGCGCCTGCTTCATGGGGAGGTGGCACGGTGGTACACATGGAGGACTGCCCAGGAAAGTGCCATTAATGCTTGAAGTGCATGATGACCTGATCCAATCAGACGTGGACGGCTACAGGCCCGTGGAAGTAGCCCTCACCTCGATTTAGAGCGAGCTCACCGAGAGGAGGCACGACCGCTTCCCAGCGGCCACTTCCGGCCGAGGCCGTGCCACGGTCGTCCGTCCACCTTCACCGTCACCGTCGCCATCGCCGTTGTTACTCGGCAAGAGCAGTCACTACCCGTACTCGCTTGCAAGTTCCAGCCCTTCCATTCTCACAGTACTCCGTACGGAAGGAGTACCTTATGGATGCTTCTTGTCCAAAGTCCCACCTCAATTTTGGATAACTGCACTTTTGTTTTCAGTTCCACCGAGGCATGTGTAATTGATATGTGCCATTGTTACTGCCCAGTATCCGCCTCCTCCGATTTTCGACTCCGCATGCATCTTTTGGTTGTCTTGGAAGGCATCTTTGGTATGGAGTCGCGGAGTACCCACTTCTCATCATTTTGCAGTGCAAATTAACCTGGATGGCAAGGTATGAATGTCGAATGCTCGCCCCCGCAGTCATACAGGGTCGCGGGCTGTCACAATTAAGCGAGGGGTAACCAGGAAGGAAAAGGAACAAGCCCTCACATCACATCCCCTGCTCTCTATCCGTACGTAGTAGTGTACACCAAGTCGCTTGGGTTTCTGGGAAGCTGTTCAGGGTCTCCCGGTGCTCCAGCCCTCTGGAAATTTTCTGAAGCAAGGAGAAGGGGACTAACTAGTGGGCTACAGCCTACCGACCTTACAAACAGGGCGGGGGAAGCAGCACACTGTGGTGATTGACATGGTGGAGGGCGAGGTTCAAGGTAGAGGGTACGGAGGGGAAAAGGAGAGGGGAGGGGGGACATTCCCATGGATGGGATGCAGGGCAAGCTGGACGCTGCAGCTCCTTGCAAGGAACCCAATAAAGGTTGCCTGGAGGGCTGGGCCACCCCTTCCCATCTTTTACCCCCCAATTGCCCCCCTTTTCCTCTGACTTCATTGACTGAGCGCTTGACCAGGACTGGACCTCACCAAAGCCGTGCAGTGCACCACGCAATGCGAAATACGGACTATGGAGGACAGAAACAGAAAACCTCGAATCTGGTCGACTTCAAACCCTGGCATCTGAGCCCCCTCCCCCACTCCGTCTCGCGTTTGGCTCGGTATTCCTGGTAAATCCGCCCCCGGCAGATCTCAGCTGCGACAAAGTCGACGTGGAGGGGTGGCCCGTCCGTCCGTCGTCTCCTCGCGAGGTCGCCCGGCCTTGAGGTGCCCGATGACAGGGGGATGCACAAGCGAAGGGAAACCCCCATTTCCAAAATCGAGGAAGCGGATGCCGCTAGCTGCCTTTCCAGTTAGCACCAAACAGCCCTCATCCCCGAGGCTATTCTCTCCAAGCGAATTCTGACCCTCTGCTCTCCAGGAATCCCACCCTTCACGAATTGGAAGCCAAACGTGTATCGATTGTCGATTGTCGAATCTCCGGCTTCCCCAAGGACCTCGTCTTAACGATGTGTGACACCTTATCACTCCCGTGACGCGGTACGTGTACTCTGTCTCCCTACAGAGTATGAGGGTATCTCTACCCAGATGGTGCCCCCCCCCGAGACTCCATCGTAGATTGAGCTTCGCTGTGAAGCAAGGGACTATTCCTTGACGAATTTCGGCAAAACGATCGGAATTTAGCACTCGCGTCAAAAAGCCTACCTCCCAAGATCTAGATTTCAAGATCTAGATTTCAAGATCGCAGAGACGACACGAGCTTCAATGTTCGCATTGAGAGGCACGGATAGATCGAAGTCACCAGGCTAGCTGTATCCAGCTGCCTTCTCCAGTGCTGTCGTCTTCCTGATTGTCCACACGTTCAATCATCACTAGCTACCTCGACTACGTCGCGTCGCGTCTCGCTCGATCGCACGCTCCTGGTGGATGGGAAACTCGAGACAGGATGAGCCAGCCTCAGCGTTCGTGTCTGCACCAACACCAGCGCACACCTAGGCCCTAGCTTGGGGAATCGTTTGACAAGTCGAACTTGCGGGGAAAACGCTAAGATAGCCCCCGAGCTACTGGTGGGTGACAGGGACAAGCTCGACATCAGACACTTTGTGTAAGGAGACATGTGCCGTCTCAAGCAACAGGGCTTACAACTTATATCGCTTCAGGGGAATTTGTCTGCAGACTCTAGAGTGAGTATCAAGACGAAACTGTGACTCTCGTGTAGTGGATGGAATCTTTCTTGTACCATTCATGCCCGTTTCTTGGTGGCGCACTCTTGGTCAGCTCAAGGGGGCTCGTCCATAAAACGTGTGCTGATCGACGAGATTTCTACATCGTAAATACCTACGATGGTGGCTTCTTCTGCTACAGTCCGAGCCCCTCATCTTCAACCTAGGCGTTCACCAAGCCGTTGGAAACGTCCGATATTCAATCCTCGAGGCTTGGCCAGAAAATAAGTTACGCCTTCGTCCCATCAGCAGCTATTCTTGTCGCAGCCCCGTCTATAGACGCAGCTCAGGAATCGACCTTATGGGCTCCACACCAATTGACAGATCAAGTGTAGGAAACCGCCGAACCCCTAAGCATCATAGTCTTAGGGTGATCGCCAGACCAGAGTTTAGACCACCGTTTGATCCCAAGCCCTGGACCGGCGCGCCAAAATAACCTTTGAGCGCGACCGAGGTGCCAGCAAGATCCTCGGTGACTATACAAACCTCTAGAACTCTATCAAAGTGCGGTTCTGCGTGCAGGCTATTACCGCCCTCACGAGAAAACGCACAGGACCACGCAGCATTTGTACGGATAGGACAACAGTGCAGAAACGGAGCGAATTCTGTAGCCAAGCATTTGTACACCAGACCGGACCAGGAGATAGTGCCAAATGACCGACGGTGTCAGAACCAGGTGAGGAGGGAATGTTGGTTTCCATTTCGTCGCTGCTCACAGACCACAGGCCACAATCCACAACCCACCCGAATCCACTCGGTTGTATGTATTTCGTACTTGGTAGCACAATCTCTGTCGCGGGCGGAGAATATTCTGGTAGCAGAGCCCCGTCACGGACGCCGGGGCTAGTGTTGTGTTCAAGACGCCGGGCTCAGAAGTCCCCGAGGCGTCCATGCTGTTTTCGTCCACCTGGATCGACTCTAGTGCAAGCATTCCCTCAACTCCGCCCGAGTCAGGGTCCCACACTCGCGGAGTCTAGATCGCGGGCACCACACGGCAAGTCCCTCTTCAATGTCTCCCCCTTGGCCGGCACCATGAAAGGCGGCCTCTGCTTTCTTTGTTCTCTGTCCGTCGGAAGAGGACACGGACAAGTTACGGGAACGCGTCCAGACAACCGGCTGCTCCTTGCCCGATGCAGTCGAGTCTCAATCGCAATTGTCATTCCTCAGCTGCCGTGCCGAGACGGCCCCGGCGTTGGCGATGACGGATCCGACAGTGCACAATGGCTTCGGGAGACGGCAGTGCTCGTACTGCTTCCTTACGGTACGCATAGTCTCTGGCCATGGTCAGCGAACATGTATGCACAAACGAGGTACCCCACGCATCTACACTAGGCTTCCGTCTGCAACTTGGGACATCTGGCTGTCTGGGTCGCTGGGACGTGTGCATCTCGTCGGGTTTGGGTTTTGGTGATTCGAATATCCAAATTTGCAGGTGTTGGCAATGTTTCTGCAGATGCCAATGCAACCGTAACTGAGCATCTCGACGATCGACAAGGGCATCAAGCTGAATGGCCAGTGATAGATGGAAGAGTCGGCACATCAGCCCCCCTCCCAAGCCCTCAAAGCCAAGGCGAGGCAAGGTGCAGGGGAGGGGGAGCATCAATTTTCACCTTGCATCGCTCGACCTGGTTCGTCGATGGCATGGGGGGAAAAATTGAAGGGAAAAAAATGTGAGAGAGAGAGAAGGAGGTGGACCCGGTCACGGACCCCTTCCCAGTTCCCACCCACTTCATCATCCATCAGGCTAGCGCAGAAAAATGGCGCAGATCTCTGTTCTCTGGGGCCTAGGCTCTTGGTGTCCACTTTGGATCCAGAGGAGAAGGAAAGACCCCACCGTCTCGCGTTCCTACCTTCTCCCATCGCAGACCCCAGCATCCATGCCCCCCCTTGAGTTTCCCAAATTCCCAAGTCCCCAAGTCCAAAGCCAAGCACCAGCCTGAAGTCGACATATCCCTTTGACCATCTCACGAGACCTCGTAACTCTGCGTCGTACAGTGTGCGTCAATGATCATATACAAGCCCCATATAAAAATATACCTCTCTCCGCGAATACCCACTCTGGGCCGCCGCCGGGCCACCTGCCTTACCTACCGCAACACACACCAGATCCGACATTCCCACCTCACATGCCTGTCGCTTGGGTGGTCCCTCTTTTTTTTTTTTTCCTTTCTCCCTTTCTCTCCTTTGCCCTTCCTCTTGGCTACCAATTCTCTGTTTCCTTGCGCTGGATACTTGATGCAATTGGAGGTGAGGTGGATGCTTGAGAATCTTCGCTTTGTAGCTCGTCAGCTCACGTACCTTGGACACAGGGTCGCCCAAAAATTCATCACGATCCGCAGCTGTATTCGTACATAGACGAACACCGTCACTCTGTCCCACTCGTCGGTATTTCCCTCGCGCCCAGCTGGCTGCATCTCAATTCCCGGTATGGACCACCACAGCACGAGCAGGGCACCTAGGCCACGCCGCACACCAAAGACCGTCAGCGGCTCCTCCCAGAGTCCCAGAACCTAACGTCAGGGAACCCCAAGCCAGCTGTGGGCATCCAAATGCACACCACATACACCACACACACCACAAGGACCACATCTACGACCAGGGGAAGGGAAAATTTCAACCCACGGTGCCGCTTCTCTCAGCTCCGCGGCCGCGGTCTTCCGGCCCTGGACCTTGCTTGCTGGTGCCTCGACCTGCCCTGACTCCCTCCTACCAAAAACTCGACTTTCAGCTTGAGCGCTATTTGCTCGGTACCGAGGCACACGTTACCATCAGTTGCGCACGTTGAATGCCTACGCCTACCGCCCACCAGAGGTACGTCGATCCGCAGTTGCACACCTACCTACTGCACACCACACACTCATTTCAGCCCGCGCTCCCGTTCCGCGACGACGCGGCTGTGAGTCTCCTATTCTGGCTCTATCTCCTTCTTCCCCATCCATGTGTGATGTGCCGTATAGTGTGCCTACACTTACCAAGCTCTGTAGCGAGAACCTTACCCGCTGCCCTTTTCCAAACTTCAGGTTGCCTATGCAAGACCCAGGCTCACCAGCCGTCGCCGGCTTGTCTCCCTCTCCCTGGCGCTATCCATACGCATGATCAAGATCAACCCATCCTGGAGCGCTTGCAGACGGTCGATTCGATTTGTACCTACCGCAGCCAACCCCCATACTAATTTTTCCTACGCTTAACTGTACGAGATACAAGACACAAGAAAGACGGTACACTCGTGGTGCGCCTAGGCATGCTTTCAGGAGCAAAGGGCATTGCGCAAGTTTTGAACTTGCTCGAAATCATGGCCAAGACCATGCCCAAGCCTTAGAATTTGCCGTCTGGAGGGAGTGCCACGCATCCGGAGGTGCAGAAGCAGGTCGTGCAGCATCCAGCTCGGCATGTCGTCGTGTTCTGGAGACTGGCTGTGCCGTACCGCGGACAGCATGTCTTGGGAGTGCGTGCGGATGTCATGCCAGCCAGTCAGATGGCTTGCCACGCCCTTCACCGGCCACACGCCCCCTCTCGCCGCCACAACTATTTGATTCCCATCCGCTGGGAACCTCGACCGTAAAAATCCCAAAGGTTGAGCAGGGAACAAGGGCTCTCGATTCTCATGGTTGGGGCCCTGCTCGCTGGCTGCCACGCTCTCGTGGCTGTGGCTCTCTGAGTCTTTGCTTTCTCAACTGCGGTGGTTGACGGTCCGCTGCTGCTAGCTACCTACCTTCGTACGCGGCTTTGCTCGCTGGCCAGGCCTGCACAACGATGACCGCCGCCTTTGTTATTAACCAGCTCTTCGTGTGCAGGAAGATATTGCACAGCGATCATGACTGCGTATTGAGTACGGAGCGCTCACGTCCTCGAAAAGACTAGGATCAGGCCCGAATGCGTTTTCTACTCTCGGCCACAATGGGCCATCCGGCACCACCCATCTTGTTCCCTTCTCTCCAAGCATTTGGTGTGGCGTCGTGAAAGGGGAGGGGCGGTCTCAACTATCATTCCTCCATTGAGAAATGGAAATCCAAATACCAGTAAAAATCCACACCGACCGCTGCATCACGGAGCAAGTCATCGCCGACCCATCCTATTCCATAGACACACGGCATCCTGGACTTTTCCTCGATGAGTACAGAAGAGTCAAGACGGTACGTTACGTTTCGTTCAATACTCTCTAATCAGGTATTTGTCCGTAATCGACGTCTCTCACGCAGTAATTCTTTGTTTGTATGTTTCTCGTCGACCCCTGCTCGCGAGTCAAGACGGCGGATCCGACACCGGGCAGCTGCAATAGGTAGCTCTCGGGAAGGGGTCCCGATCTTTAGGTCTAGGTAGCGACCAAGTTGGGGGCAAAGAAAAGAAGCTTTTTGCTCTTTCCAGTGGAATCCTTTAATCAACTCTTCTCGGCAGACTCCGTCACGCGCTGAGAGCCGAGAACAAGACCGAATGCCATTGTGCGATTTTCGTAGACATTGACTCGAATCGACCGAGTTCCTAGTCGACGACTCGATACAACCAACGAGACATAGGTCACGGGAGCCAAGTCATCTTTCTCATCGGGATTTTCGGGTTTCGGTTTTCCACGGGCCACACCTTGGACCCGACATGCTGTCAATTCCAGGTCGAATAATATCATTATTATATGACATTTCTCATTCCTTCTTTGATGGGCGATAAGCATTACGTGCATAGAATTCCAAGGGCATTAGCAAATTTCCCGGCACCTACGAGCATCCCAGGAGGATTGGGGTACCAAAGATTATTAAGACGACAAGCAAAATAAGTGCAAGGAAGGCGCACGTTCCAGCCAGTTAGTTCAACGGCAAACAGCTTCATCGAGCCTGTGGGTGAGCAATATCAATCTGACACGCGACGCGACAAGTAATCTCTAGGTTGTTGCGAATTATCTAGAGTCATTGGAGTCTAGTGTCCAGAGACTAGAGTCCAGACAAGAAAGGAGGTTTGGTCATTTCATTGATTCGATCGTTTCACCTGTTCCGGTCGGAGTCGAGCGTCGTCCAATGGATGGGAAGACTGGATGAGGAATCGAGGTGCTGACCAAGAAAACGCGAAGCAAGCAGTGAAAGAAGAAGCGACGCCATACGCACAGCCAAGGTCTCAAGTCATTCAGTCAAGCCACCGTACTTTTGGCTAGTCCCGGCATCCAGAAAGCGGCGTCGCCAAGCTAAGGGATCCTCAGCTAGTGAGTTAGCGCGCAGAGGACATGCGTCCCCAAGGTGGTTTAGCTGCGAAGCGCACTTTCATCATGCCCCAGTATCGGCATCATCATCATCATCACCACCACCACCATAATTCATCTCCTGTACCCGGGATCCGTAGCGTAACATTGCGAGCGCCCGCGCCGACACCAATCTTCAGACACTGCGGTCAAAGGCCTAGAAGCACCTGCCATCTGCCACCTCATCTGCCACCTGTCAGCTCGTATGATTACCAGCTACGTTTGTCTACTAGGCTCGAATGTCTACCGTAGTACTGTGTTTCTATCTACCTTGGGTGTCGACTGCGATGGAAGGAGGGGGGAGGGGTAGGCCACAGGCAGGTATGTAGGTACGTACTCCGTACCGCAGAAAGAATTGGAAGCCAACAGCACAAAGTACGCAGTTACGTACCGAAAGACGCTCTTGATGTCTTCCTCCTACGGACGGATACAGCCAGGATGCTTTTAGCAGTAAGGAAAGTTCCCAGGAAGGCACGAGAGGCATACCCCTGCAAAGCGAGCAGTGAAGTCTGAACCTCACCCTACCTTTTTACCTCACCCCCCCGGTCCCGACGCAAGCAGCCCTGTGGGAGACAGAGGAAAAGCACATGGATGATTCTCACCTGTCGCCTATCTACTTTGGGGGGACATCTCCAGTCTCCAAGATTTTGTGACAGGGGTATCGGTACGTACCTACTTCTACACCGTGTCGCTGGGACTGCAGCCTTCTTTCACACCCACCTTCACAGGGCGCATGCTCTCCCCATCTTTCACGGCTGCAGTCACCTATCAACTCACATACCTCAAAGACGAGGGACGACGACGACTGACGACGACGATGATACAACTGACGACCTCGTCTGTACCTCGGAGGATACGTACCTCCTGGTCTCTGCTCCTTATACTCCTGAGTCCTTACTCCTCACACATGGATTTTACCCTTCTATTTGCAATTGGGCATTTGCAAAGGAAAGTAGAGAAAGGGAAATGCCTAGTTACGGAGACAGGAAGATCTGGAGGATAGACGGAGAGGACAAATGCCAAAAAAGAAGAAAAAAAAGAAAGCTCACCTCGCCCTCCTGTTGCTTGATCGGCTCTTCTTCTGAAGTTCTGGGTGTGTGTTTTCCATGCCCATCTTGTGCCAATTCACCAATCACTGCTCGCACTCCCCCAGACTCGGTCGTCTGCCCAGTTACATTTCGGAGCAGTCTCGTCGTCAATTTTCCATTTCCTAGGTATCCCAATAATTGCTGCCCTTGCTGCTCAGTCTGATACTTCCGTACTCCGTAGATACCTGACACCTTATCTTATACGTAGACAAGGTACAGAGGAAGGTGGCCCCCCTCTGCTCTGGCCTCTGGGTTGTAGTGTAAGCATTGCCAATTGGGCAGGGCAAGAGCAACAACCTTGGAAAAGGCAACCATACCCACGACTTGGAGCTGAAGGCTGGAGTCTGGAGTCTGGAGGTGTCTGTCTCCCGGGATTTCACCCTTCCACCTCACTCGTCCATCACTTTCACTCACCCCTTCACTCCCAGTCTTCACCCCCTTCACGGTTCACCCTTCATCCTTCCACTCTCCAACGCATCCTTGCCCACCGCACACTCACAGGCCCGTCGACGCGTCTCCACCTGCTGCAAATCAGCCCTCGCGCTGACCCGTCATTCAGGCGTTCCATTATTTCTCTCTCTCTCTCTCTTTCTCCTCTCTCTCAAGCTTACCCCATTCTTCCTATCCCTCTTCCGTCGCAAGTATTAAATTCGTCTTCCTCCCGGGAACGGCGCTAAGATCGAACTCCCCTCGTCATAAACCTTCATTGGGTTTACCCCCTTACCCCCTTCCTTAGCTTCGCCTTCCCCCTTCACATTTCCCACACACTGGTGCTTCACCGAGCTGAGCGAGAAGGAGAAAGAGAGAAAGAAAGACCAGACGCGCCAGAACTCAGAGAGTAAGAGAGGCTCACTCGACAACAGAAAAAAAATTTACCCCATCTTCATCTCGCTCTTCTTTCATCTCACTACCACACACATACACACACTCACACGCTCCGCCCGCGCGCGCTACTTCTCTTTCCTCTGACTAGCACCACGGGAAAACGCACTACGCAAGACACACGCACGCACGCACGCACGCTCTTTGCTTCCAGCATTCGGCAGCGGCAGCGGCAGCACGAGCACGTACCTCACTCGTCGACGTCGTCAAGTCGAGTAAAGTCGGAAAGACCAGAGGAAGGAGCATCCACCCTCCGCCACCACTCGTGCCCACCAGCCCACTCACCCACCCATCTCGCCCTCCAGTATCCGTAGACTACGTACCTACTTTCGTACCAAGGCCAAGGTCAACCACGCCCCCCTACCGCACGAGCATCGAAGCATCAGCACCCACCACTCAGCTACCTTAGCTACCGTACATACAGTCTACGGAGTATTCCTACACCTCTCTCTATCACCCGACACGACACTACCGTACCTCACCCAGCCTGTCGAAAGCTGTGCTGGCTGTACCAGATTCTCCTCGCTCTTGCTGCGTGTGAGTGAGTGCGCACTGCTCCTGCACCAACCAACGCATCACCCAACTCATCACCACCCTCCTCCGCACTGCAGCACACCGCGCTCAGTCGCTTCTTCTGCGTTGCAGCACCTGCATCCCACAGTCTCCTGCATCCCGCCAGCCAGATCAGACAAGAGTCAGTTGCTTTCTCGGGACTCCCATCTGCCATCTCGTCAAGTCAGGTCCCGACCTCTACACCAGGCCAAATCCAGACACACGCCAACCCCGATCAAAGAAGAGGCACACCCTACGCTATACGCAAAGAGGAACCCTTCGACATCCCATCCTCCTCGCCAACCCCACTCAACCTTTAGTCTCCCTCTCCTCGGTGTACGGAGTACCTACCCTCTCATACGCCTACGGCACTGTTCGCCGCCTTTGGCCCAGGTTCCATACACACACCCAGCTCGTGGGCCTTCCCACCCCTGTCCTATCTCCGATCCAGACGCTAAGGACTCGCTCGGCCTGAACTCAAGCGGAGAGCCCAGCCCATCCATTACTACTTAGCGCACTATTTTAGTGTCGCTCTCCCCAGGCAATACCGTCAACCTCTTTCTCAGCCAAAGCGAGTAAGAGCCAGAGGAAAGAGAAAAAAAAAAAAGAGGCGTCCTTTCCGTGATCTGGCAAAGACAACGCTATCCTTGCCACTTTGAGAGATCCTCGCTCAGGGCCGTGGCTAGCGACTTTGTTGTCATCACATCCCCATTTAACCATAAACCCGAGCCCTTGGGTGGCCCGCGCTATCTTGGCCGCCATCTTTATACACCATCGTCGCGCCGCCTCAAGTCTCACTTCACTCCCGACATCACTTGTCTACTACTACTATTACTTCTTCCATTATCCTTCTTTTCGTTCTTCAAGTGCAAGCCCAACCCGCTCCCGCTACTTGAAAGACCGCTTCCTGAGCCATCCCATCGACCGCTCTTGCATCCGGAAAAGAAGAGAAAAGGAACCGCCTACCACGAACCTGCGAACCATTTCCCCGTTGGCTTGAGAACTAAGGACTCTCCGGCCAATTCTTTGCGACCCAAGACGTTCCTCTGAACTGTAGCATGTTCTTGGTCCCAACGCAACACCAGTTCGTTGACAACCACGCATCACTGCTCTCTTCAGGCTCGCCACAGCTTGGAGGTTCCCGCCCAGAAGCCGCTGCCATCAGCTCGCTCCTGACTTCGCTCAGCACCTCTATGGAACGCAGTGCTACCGAGTACTCGCAGTCAGGTTTGCCTTCGCCTTACCCAAGCAACTGCGGCGACACCCGTTCTGAAGGTTCATCTGCAGATCACGCATCTGCTGCGCAATACGCGACCCAACAAGAGGTTCGCCCCAGCAACTACTCTACCTCAGCGACGCCCACCTCCGAGTACAGCGTCTACCCGCCTTCTGCGCGGTCAGGATCCTTCCCTGAACACATTCAGCGATCATACCATCCTGCTAGCAACCACAACGGTGGCAGCGGAGGCATGGCGCAACAAGCAAGCAGTCCGTCTTTGCCCCAGCAAGATGGCCGTAACCATCAGGTCCCTCTGGCCAAGTCTGACCACGATGTACCCATAGATCCGTCGATAGCGGCGCCGAGTCCTACCTACGCGTACGGACAACACTCTCCCTACGGTCCTCCCCCCGGAGACATGTCGCACTCCTACCAGCATCCCGCCTACCAACCCCGTCCCGATTGGACCGGCTACGGCCAACACAGCGCCGGTCCCCTGACTCCCGCAAGCCACGTCTTTCCCCCGACACCGAGCTCTGCCCCTCCTCAGGGACGACCCAGTCAGGTAAGTGAAGGTAGCAGGCGATGAATTCAGGTGTGCCAGCGCGTCAGGAGGAAAAGTTTGCGCCGACTCTATTTACGGTAACTCATCCGAGCAGTGCTCTGCGCTGCAGGATCTGAGAGGCAACCATCCAAAGAGAGGGGGTTCTTTCAGAACTAACTTGGCAGCACGGCCGTTGGCGCAGGGTCGGAGACTGGCACACGCGCGAAATGTCGTCCAATGGAGGAACCAGTGTACTGACGTAACAGTTTGGCAACCAGGTATACTCTTTCGTTCCAATTCCCGGTGCCCAGCAGCACAAGCGACCCCGTCGACGATATGAGGAGATTGAGCGCATGTACAAGTGCGGCTGGAATGGCTGCGAGAAGGCTTATGGCACATTGAACCATCTCAACGCACACGTCACAATGCAGTCTCACGGACAGAAGAGAACACCTGAAGGTACGTTTTGCTGCACAATCTAAATCCCGAGTCGTTGCTGGTGGCGAATTTTGTCGAAATCGCGTTCGCGTTCACGCTGCCAAGCGGTACGCGGGACTAGCGTCGTACATCCCGCAGTTTAGCGAGCCGTGGTTTTTCGCTTGTTTGACCCAGTGCCATCCATGCACATGGCCTAGTGTCCGCGACAAACTTACGATAAACGCGTCAAGACACTCTTGTCGCAATTCACGGAGGCTAACATTATGGGAAACAGAGTTCAAGGAAATTCGCAAGGAATGGAAGCAACGTAAGAAGGAGGAGGAGGCCGCTCGCAAGGCCGAGGACGAACGTCAGCGTCAAGCTGCGGCCGCTGCACAGGCCGCTGCCCAGAATGGTTCAGGTGATCCTCAGTCTGCACCCGATGGCTCATCGTCAGCTTCTGCATACGCGCCTGGTCGCCAGGTCCAGTTGCCGCCCATCGGATATCAGCCTTCGCAGTACCCTGCGCCCCCGTCTGGAGGTGTTGCGCAGCAGCCTCTGCCCGAGTACAACGGCTCCCACATGTACTCGGCCAACTACCAACCTCAGTCTCCCTACGGCCAGCCGAACCAGAGCATGTACAACTCACGTGAGTTTCGAATCGTCCGTGTGACTGACCTCGGCCAACTAACTGTATAGGCAGATAACGGTGCTCAGGCTTCAAGCCACTGAGGACGGCTGATACGCCAACGAAAAGGACCCAACCGTAATGATGAAAGAGGAGATGAGCTTGTACATTATCGGGTTCCCTTTCACACGACGACAGCCGCACATCCGTAAATGTCTATACTACGAACTTTCAACTTCGTTTCTTTCGGCTACTAGACGCGCGGCAAAATTCTGGTTTACGAAGCGATATCCGCCACTTGATGGCTTTGGGATTTTCACGTTTCGATCGAGTACACGCACAGCATGGTTTCGATGCGTTACCAACATTTTCACAGGCGCCTCAGGCACACCCGTCTGAGGCTTGATCATTGACATCGCGATGCGATGCTGATGTTTCTTCCTCGGTTTTCTTTTCCCCACATAAGATGATGCATTGGGCAACGGCTTTTTCCTTGGACCGGTGTGGTTTCTGCATTTACGAGAACGGTTGAGAGGGGTCATGATTTGACGAAACGGGTGGAGGCTCGCTTTGGTTGGCCATTTATGGTCTCAGTTTGGAGAGGGTTTCTTGACATGGGCGCAAACCGGCTCCGATCTGAAAGACGTCACGGGCTCGGCATTGATCTCACAGCAGTCTTGCCCCGAGCAATCGAGGACAAAGATGCTCTGTGATGATTGGGAAAAGGACGACCGGCCTGATGCCTGGGGGGTTCAGCACGATCGACGCCCCAACTCTCCATCCTTTGCAGACGATACCTTTTTCCTTTTCAAGACTTAGGTCCCTCGAGGGAGCTGCTCTTCTCGGATGGCGATAAGGATTTTCGGAAAATGGGGACTTTTTTTCTCAGTAGAGGGCGAAAGCACAGGATTGGCAAGGACGGACCTTTGGAGTGGCCGAGATACCTATACATACACGGACGTTCAGGGCGTCGACAGAATGCGTTTGACAGTTGATTTGCTTTTTCGCGGTGGAAAAGGAAATGTAAAAGATTTTTGAGAAAATACACCTCTTTCACAGCACTACATACCTACATGGCAGCCTGACTCGTGATGTAACTCACAACTGAGCACGACTAAGCTGTGAGTGGTGATGAATTACCCAAACCTGCAATGACAAAAACCAAGGAGTCAAAATTGGACGAACACCGTGTGTACAGTGAGGCTGAAAGCTGAAAGAAGCTGAAGGCCAAACTGAATTGTTGCAGAATTGCCATTTTGGGGGAGGGGAAGGGGGGGGGAGGGGCAAGGATATATCGGTGCTGAACCGTCGTCCAATGACGCAGATGGCAAAGTGTGGGCGTAATGGTTGGTAGCACCATTCCCCTTGCAAGCCTAGTTTTATTTTCCTTCATCAAGCGGCATTGCACTTCTTACATGCATGGTCGACAAGGATTTCGCGGGGAAAAAGAGACAAGGGTTCAGTTTAGGATCTTTTGTGGTTTGTTGGTTCGCTCCCAATGTGTTGGTGTTTGGTGTTGGTGTTGGATTTTATTTTTTTCTCGCCAAACGGTTTTAGTGTAGAGTTGGGTCAGCTAGCGCTGGTAGGTAAGGCAGGCTGGGGCGGAGGGAGGGAGGGGAATGGAGGGGAGGGGAGGAGCGGGGGAGGGAAGCTAAGCTGGGGTTTGGCTTAGTAGGTTGGCTCGGAGAGAAAGGATCTATGTGTAACTGACGCTACGGGAGTCGGTCGGTCGGTCGGTCGGTTTACTCGCGTGTGCATGAGTGTGTGTGTGTGTGTGGAAGAGTATGTGTGTGTACGTGTGTGGGAGCCGTGGTGACATGGGGATGGATGAGTGGCGCTGCTTATTCTTACGTTGATGTGAATGAGGGGTTGTTTGTGGTAGGACATAGGTGCGGTGCGGATAGCCGCATGGAATAAGGTAGAAGGAAGGGGTGTTTGGTTGACGAATGACAATGGGATTGTTGCTCTGGTTGTTGGTGAAGAGTTTTGGAATGAGGACCTGGTTAAGTGAAGCTCTCGAGGTGGCATCTTGGTTTTCCTCATTATTCTCAGGGTCTCTATGATTGTCAAGGTGTATGTATCGCAGTAACGGGGGAAAAGAAAAGGCAGAAAGAGAGGACAAGAGAACAGGAGAGGCCGCCGAAAAGAGTTTTTGAGTTGCGGGACCGGACATACATGTGAAGTTCCGGGAGTTTGTTAGCCAATACACTTCCAAGGTTCCCGGTCTTATAATGCATCTGCACTTCAAGAGAAGAAAGGCAAAGTCGGAAGAAGAGGGGGGGGAAGGGAAGGACGAAAGTAGAGTTCTGGTTATTGACGGGTGATTGACAGGGGCCGCTGCTTCTTTTGAAAAAGCTTGTGCAAACCTTCGGCTTGCTTGTTTGCCTTCCTCTCTGCTTCTATCGATGTTTTCCTTTCGAGTTCTGTGCATATGCAGGATTCGGTGGGGTTGGAGAGTGAGGACAGACTTGCTGGTGACAACGAGGCGTTGCTTCTGCCCCTCCTTTCGAGGTGGAGGGATTGGGATGTCGTGGATGTCTAGGATGGAAAAGAGTCGGTGAGCATGTGTTGGTGTTGGCGTTGGCGTTCAAAATAGAGTCAACGCAGTGCTTCTTTTCCGACGGAATGCTGGTTGGCTCAGATGCGATGACGAGGGAAGTGCGAGGGAGCACAACCTTATGGAACATTGAGTAAGGAAGGAGCGATGCAGTCGGTGATACAGGTGAGAGGGGGTGCGTATGAGAGAAGGAACATCATGTGCACCTACGTTGAATTTATTTGGGCGGCGACGACGGTGCGAAATGATTATTGGGTCAATTATCGAAGTCACTTCGCTCAAGGTATTCCTCGTACACGTACACACACCCACCCAGAAAACCAACACGCCGAAGGGTGCGAAGTGCTGCATCCAAACGGCCGGTTTTTTTTTTGTTGTTGTTTAAATTTTGGGTTGTGTTGTACTCCGGGTACAGGAATCAAATAAGCAAACAAACAAACACCAGGTCACCTTTGTGGTTTTAAACAGGACGGCACAGCGGACCCCTCTTTCCCTGTTTTTTCCCGTTGGTGGCTCAACGGTTGTATTGGGGGCCGCGCCAAACACACGAGACCCTGCATATGGGCTCTTGTTTTTTTGATTGAGTTTGCTTGCTGCCTTTTGGCGCCGACGCGGTTGTGGAGTTTTTATGGTTTGGAAAATGGAAAACCCGAGTGAATGGAACGGCGGGGTGGTGACGGGAATTCGGGGGCAGGGCACAGGGTTAAAGATGCAGGAGGTGAAGAATGCTTCTTTTTTTTTCTTCCGCATTTAATCCTTGGTGTCGATGATACTAGCGTTCATGTTAGTTTATTGCGTTTAAACTACATCCCGTAGTCTCCTTTTTCCTTAATGTCAGGTACACGTGTCAAGCACCCGTCTTGTTTTGTGTTTTTTGGCCCCCAATTGTAACGTGAAGGGACCATGGGATGCATGGGCGAGAAAAAATGGGTTCTTCTACGGATATCGTGGACGGGTTGGTGGTGGTGGGGAGTTTTCTCTGGTGGTGGTTTGTTTGTGAGATGCGGGTTTTCCGAGTTCCGGGGGAAGGTGTGGGGATGGGGAGGATTACGGATGTCGCTTCGGGGCGGGGCGGGAGGGTAAGAGACGGGAGAAGAAGACGTTGGTTGCTTTACGGAACCGAACGGCGGGTGGATGCTCCACCAAGTGGACGGTGGGCATTTTTGGGTTGTTTGTCGGTTTATATGTACCCGTATCGATGCCGCTGTTCGTCCTCCGCACCTGACCCCAATTTTTGGGACGGATTAACGGGATGGCAGTCGGGTCTTGTTTTGACATTCATGGCGGGAGCTAGAGAAGGGTAGCAAGCACTCTTTCTCCCAAGTTGCGACCCAGACGTTTCTCGTTGGCTTGCTTCCTCGCCCCACGACCACGGTCATGCACTGAGGTAGGTGCTCGCCTGGAGCGATGAATGAGTACCTGGTAAGATTGCAACGCTGCTCTGAGGCTCGCTCGTCTGCGTTGTGGTTGCGAGTCACCCAAGTCTCCTGAAGCTTCGAAAAGACAATCCACCTTGCTTACCTCAAGCTCATTACCGAGGCGCTCCAATACTTAAGCCTACGGACCTGAGAATCTACAGTGCTGAGTCTCCATTTTGGCGGCCCTGGCGGTCCGGTAGTGTCGTTCCGCCTCTCCCACCTTCCACCACCACCACCACCACCACCACACCACACCACCCAGGTGAGATGGGTAGGTAATCTTAGCAGAGGTTACGCATGACGTAGTCTGCAGTTCTCAAACCTGGAACATGTACCGATACAGCGGGCATACGACAGCAGCATACGAGTCGCTAAAGTATCGCATACCTAACACCCTCTGGCCCCTTCCTTCCTTTTGTTTTCGCCGGGTTGCCGCATTGTCTCGAACGGAAACGAAGCTAGATGAGGGGAAGGTCTGGACCCGTCTATTCTTGTTGGAAATTTGCTGTCTACCTCATCGTTGTCTGAGGGAAGGAATCCCCCGGTTGAGATGGAGGGGGAAGGAAGGGGGGAGGTCAAGATGGATAAGCATGGGAGGGAAAGAGTTAGGTAGGCCGCACCAGACGTTGATAAATCTTGGTTGCTGCCTCGGCAGGGTCACATTTCTCGATCTTTTTCTCTCTCTTTCCATTGCTCTTGGATTTTTTTTGTACCTTCCAGGTCTCGCAATCCGGTCGCGTCAGGGCTTGCTTTGCTGCCCCGCGTGCCCTCCGTCGCGTCTTTTGGCCGGAACAACCTCAACCTTATCTTACCTCCTTGTCCTTGACTGCTACAGACGACCTGCTCGATATTTCTCAACTGCACCTCGTTTTTCCAACTACTTCGGCGTCTACCTACGGATACCTACTTTCCTCAAGAAAGTGTATTTTCATAGGCTGGATTTGTCCAACGGCCATTCCAGGCAGCCCCGAGCTGCATCATTGTCACTCGTTCTTCCCTCGTCTTTTTCACCGCCCACTCTTCTTCCGCACCCCATTCCATCGCCAGCACAACAATAAAATTCCTCGGTGGGCCTCTGTTTTTTTCCAACAACGACTAGCTCTTCCTCGAGAATCTTCAGCAACACGTCGCTTTCGTAACAGCCATTCAGCTATATCATTCGCTTGATACCCATCAGAATTAGGCCGCATTTTCTCCGGGCCTCGAGTTATCCGACGATTCTCAACTAAGGTTCGGACGGTAGTGGGGACCACTCCCACCATCTCCAAAAAGATGACCGCCGGCGCCTCCATCGACGCCCCTCTCCGGCCCGCCATTTTCAAAAACTCGGGCCTGCCAAAGTCCGACTCTTCCGTCTCCACCAGAGCTCCATCCTGCAAATCCATCCGCGTCACCGGTGCCCATCCTCTCGGCTCTTTGCACGTACACCAGCCCGTCGACTCCTCCCTGTCGCAACAAGTCACCATGGACCCCAACACCGTTCCCGACGATGACGAGCCCCCGCCTCTAGCACCCATCGAGTCTCTCGATGTCGCCGCCAGCGCCAACCCACAGGCCTCTCAGCATGAACACCAGCTTGGAGGAGGAGATGTTGTCCTTGTCATGGACTTGCCTGCTCACTTCACCGTGGGCTACGATTCTGTCTCCTTCACCGCCCGCGAGTTCGTCGGCGTAAGAGACATTCCTCCCGGCTCCCATTTCTTCTGGGTCTCGGAGACGGAGGCTAGCACCACGCGCTCCGGTTTCTGGATCATCAGCACGGCCACCGAGAAGATCCACGTCATGCAATGGGACAAGTTCAACGAGGTCATCGGCGAGCCCGCCAGCCAGGTTGAAGCCCGTTTCCAAAAGGATAATATCCAGGACATTTACCCCAAGCTGGCCCCCTACCAGATCCGCGCTCTCAATGCCACCGTCAAATCGGCTACATCCGGTTCTTCCAGTCCCGAGCCCGAGTTCGCAAGAAACACCAACATTTGGCAACAGCTGACCAACGCCATCACCGCGCCTCTCTTGAGCAGAATTACCGCCCGCCAGGCCAGTGACTGGGCTGTGCATACCTCGGACCGCGTGAGGGGGGCGCTTATGCTTCCCGCTGAGCTCGAGCTAGAAAAGAGAATGCCCAGTGTTGTCGCGAGCACAGAGCTGAGCTTTACCTTTAGCCAGGGTGCCAAAACATACGATGCAGAGAGTGTCGGCGCTCAGCGTACTGAGCAGGCAGTTGATGCGACTGCTCACTTGCTTTCCAGCGGTGCCACCGACGATGACGTTGTCGGTGAGCTCCAGTTTGCCTTCATCGTCGGTATGCATCTTGGCAACGAGGCGTGTATCCAGCAGTGGTGGCACATGCTGGTCTCCGTCATCTTGAAGAGCTACACACTGCCTCTCAAGCGCCCGGAGCTGGCCCGCTCGCTCCTGCAGACCATTACGGCTCAGCTTGTCTACAACGAACGCTACCTCGATGGGTCTGTTCTCGACTACGGTCCTTCATATGCCCGTGACCTACGCATGGCCCTCATTGTCTACAAGCGGCGACTCAACGAAGTGCTCCTCGGCCTCAATTCGCTTGCCACTCCTGAGCAGGCTGCCGTCGGTCAGGCCTTCTCTGAACTCGAGACGTGGGTTTGGAAGTTTGGCTGGGATATCAGGAGCGACTATCTCAGAAAGGGAAAGACCATGCTAGAGGACGGAGAAGAGGTCGAGCTTGAGATGGACGACCTTGAAGCCGAAGATGAACGTGGCGAGTTCGCTGCTGTGGTCGTTGAACTGGATGAGAGCGGAAAGCAGAAAGACCTCGTCTCATGGGATTAGGGTTCCGGGGTCAGGCGCTGGTTGGAAGCAAAGGAGAAGCGTCGTCGACACTCACAGTCATGTGCCAGCAGCAGCAACGGCACCAAGGGAATTAACACCGCTGCCACAAGCACCACCGATATGGGCACCTTTGGCACAGATACCGTTGGTAACCCGCTTCTGTCTCCGGTTCGGCCCGTGGGTGTGAGGCCTCGCCGCTTCTCATCTCGAAGAACCTCGTTCATTGATATGGTTCGACCAAAGTCTCGCAACTCGAGCATGACGCATGTTGACTTTTGAGTATGGGCATCAAAGAAAGGATGGGCATCGTCATTCAGCATCATTCAGCGGGGAGTTTTCAGGTGTCGGTTTCTTCTTGGCATTTTCTTATTTCGGGGCATTGAGCATCGATCGTCTGGGCCATGGCATTGTTTGAATTTCAATTATCTTCCTTTTCCCGACTATGGCTTGTTCAAGGGCTATTGGGATGGCTTAGGTCTGCGTCTGTGGTATAGGCTGGCGCGTGAGAAGGAGGATTATAGGTGATATGGCACTCATGGCTTGGTAATTTTGATAGGCCGTTACTTTGTATGACTGTATGTCAGCTAGGAATCATCCATTTGCTACATGATGTGTTTATTTTGAGTTGTGAAATGAACTGTGGTGCGGTTCACCATATGGGGGTTGAGGGTAATCCCTTTGTCTGCAGGTGTATTAATTGCCGTAGGAGAGACCTGCTGACTTGGACGGAAGGCTTTGAATGTTTCGCATTTCTTTTGATATCGTATCCTCAAATGACAGCTACATAAAAGCCGGCCAGTCTTGTCATTCTTTGGCTCGTTCCTTTTGTTCTTTGTTGGCCGTTTTTGGCGCCACTCAGTGGATAACATTTAGAACTGACCCCCCTCCGCCCCCTTCGGAGACGGCGGGAGGGATGGAGCTGGCTCTACTCTGGAAGTCCAGACATCAAAATAGCTGTCACATGAACAAACCCGGTTTTTTCTCACGTCTTGGGATTTTGCAATCCATAGACCATGGAGGAGAACATCGTGTGGCTTGAAGAACTCGTATTGTGACCAAGATGTGGTGTCCACCTACATTTCTCTCAGGGAGACGAGGTTGAACGCGCGAGTTAGAACGGACAAAATATCAGAAACACTCAATGACTGTACTCCTCCTCCTCCTCCTCCTCCTCCTCCTCCTCCTCCTCCTCCTCCTCCTCCTCCTCCTCGTCCCTATCAGAGTTGGGCCCCCGGCTCCTATACATTACTTCCCCACATGATCACTCAGATAACTGATTACACACACAGAGAGAGAGAAAATGCACTTGATAGAGTTGGGGAAGAGAAAGGGGTTGGCGGTGGTGGTGGTGGGCTGCACTCAGCACACTGCTGGCGAGACTTCCATCACCCAAGGGGGGGGGGGCGTAGATCCCTAAAGGGATGGACGTGTAGGAGCACAATATGATCTGGTCAGTACGTTTAAGCAGTCCGACGAGACAATGGTGCACTTGGTTGGCATCACAAATATCCATTTCGGTTCCAGGGCTATATTTGGGTGGAACACCATACCGTCCCAGTCATCCATCGTCCCAGTCATCCATCGTCCCTTTGAAACAGACTCACAGGGGCGCTACATCAAGTCTGTGGATGGCGGACTAAAATCATAATGATCACGCTGCAAAGGAGGTCAAATATCAAAAGCAACACCAACAGTTTGGGGTCGACACGGAAATCTGAGAATGGGAACACTGGTTTAGTGCCAATAAGGCGGCCCAATCCCCAAGCCTCAGCTGGCAGTGAGGCATGACTTGTGCTTTATCATAGCAAGGGAACTGTAGCAAGCAGCATCAGAAGGCTATCACGCAAGATGTCTAGTAGAAAGCATGAACATATTCAAGTCTTATCATGAGATGATCTTCCTATTACTACTTGAGCAGTAAGCCGCCCTCGACAGGGCCATGTCTGATATACACAGTCATCTAATGCATTTTACGACCTGTCGAGCTTTCGACTTGAGCCATCCATTCTTGCTCATGGAAGAGCATCAAAAGTGACTGGGACCCCACAAGGATCTCTATTGCAGTCCACGACACCAATCATTGTGTCGTCTCCGATTCCGTCTTAACTTTTTGTTCAACCTGATCCACGTTTGACCATGCCTGAAGAGATATCGCACACAAGCCCCAAACCGTTATGGGCAAATAAAAGAAAACACTCAAGGAAAATGAAAACAGCCGTGGAGGAATACCAGACTGAAGGAGACACAGATACGTGTCCCGGGTACCTCGAGTCTAAAACCCCCGTCTACGTGAACGCCGATTTTGCATGAGAATTGCGCAAGTTGCCGCCGCATGATGAGTCACCTCGCCTTTAGGATGGTCCGGTTGGCAAGGTTTTTACCAACGACGAGCGCCTCCTAGAGGAGCGTTGTTAGCGTTGTCTGCGAAGAAAGTCCGGTCAGCGATTAGGCCACTAGACTTTGGGAGAATGGAAAACACGTACTACCGCCACCGCCGCCACGGCCACCACCACGGCCACGGCCCCAGCCGCCGTAGCGACCACCGCCGCCGCCGCCACCGTAGCGGGTCATCTCAGCGAGACGGGGATCAATCTCCTGCTTGGCCTCTCTGAGGACGTTGACGAGGTCACGAGCCTGCTTGGAGTCTGGGAGAAAGTTAGCGCTTTGATCAAATATGACAGATAAGGGGGAGAACTGACTGTCAGTGGTGAAGAAGGTAACGGCGGTACCCTTGGCACCAGCACGACCGGTACGACCAATACGGTGGATGTAATCCTCCGAGTTGTTGGGGTAATCGTAGTTCAGCACGTGAGTAATGTTGCGAACATCTTGAGCAAGGGGTTAGCAGACGCCTCACGGTTTGTATAGCAACGTTCCAGCCGGGAACCACGTTTGTTTGATAAATATATCAGGCTGTTTTCACTCCGTCGAAGACAGGGCAGTCCATATGCGTCAAATGCCATCCTGGAAAGTTCAATGTACCGGGTCCTCGGGCTTGGGGAATCTTGGGGACAGCTTGAGCGAATCAAGAATTGCCACATCCACGCTTGTACCATAGGCAAATGGGAGGCACAAGGGTGGAACAGCGAGTATAGCGAGCCAACGGCTGCACACCAGACCAAGACTCCACACAGGAGCAGAGAGAACCAAGGAAACACGAATGCATCAGGCAAGAGTGCGCAAGTAAGAGAGCCCCTAGACATAAGAGTAAAGTACAGCACAAGGCTGCTGGAAGTTGCCATGTAGATTGGGGGGGAATGATACTCACCAATACCACGCGAAGCGACGTCGGTCGCGACCATGATGGGAGACTTGGCAGTCTTGAACTGGTCGAGGACCCAGTCACGCTCGTTCTGCTGCTTGTCGCCGTGGATGGCTGCGAAATGTTAGCTAGAGTACAGAGGATTAAGAAAAGAATGAGACAACATACAAAGCGCGGGCCATCCGTCCTGGCGAAGGAAACGGGTGATCTCGTCAGCGACACGCTTGGTGCCAACGAAGATGAGAACCTTGTTCTCCTTGTTGTCCATCATCTTCTCGAGGTGCTTGATCATGCGATCACGCTTCTCGCTCTCGTTGACGACCTCGACAATCTGGGTAATGCGGTGGTTGGCAGCCAGGTCCATGGAACCGATGTTGACCTGGATGAAGTCGGAGAGGAAGTCGGACGCAAGAGCGCGAACCTCCTTGGGCCAAGTGGCGGACCACATGAGAGTCTGACGGTCAGGGCGAATCTGGCCAATGATCTTGCGAATTTGGGGCTCGAAACCCATGTCCAACATGCGATCAGCCTCGTCAAGAACAAGGTAGGTGACGCGACGCAGGTTGGTCTTGCCGGCCTCGAGCATGTCGATGAGACGTCCGGGGGTGGCAATGCAGACCTCGACACCGCGGGAGAGATCACGGATCTGGGGACCCTTGGGGACACCACCGTAAACGCAGGTGTTGCGGATGCGGGAAGACTTGCCGAACTTGGAAATCTCCTGCTGAATCTGGACCGCGAGCTCACGGGTAGGGGCGAGGATCAGGACAATGGGGCCATCGCCGGGGGCCAGCAGAGGCTGGGCGTTGATGTGGACGATGGCGGGAAGGCAGTAGGTAAGCGTCTTTCCGGAACCAGTCTCGGCAATACCGACGACGTCGCGACCGGAGAGAGCCATGGGCCAACCCTGGGACTGAATGGCAGTAGGAGCGGGGAAGCCCTGAGCCTTGACCTCGTCCATGACATATCTGGGGAAACCAGCCTCGTCGAAGGTCTCGACGGGCTTGGGGACATCGTTGCCAGCAATGGCAATCTGGTGCTTGCGACGGAAGGACTCAACATCCTCTGAGCTGCGGTTGGCCACCTCCTCGTGCTCCTTGTAGAAAGACTTCTCGAACTTGGGCATCGTGGAAAGATCTGTGCAAGAAAAAAAAGAGTCAGTAAACGCGTTGCTGGTGTATACTGTCGTGAATCAACTAACCCCATTCTTGTGTGCGAAGACCAGCGCCAAGGTTGTTCATGCGGTCACCGCCACCGCCGAAACCACCACCGCCGCCGTAGCCGCCGCCACCGTATCCATTGCTGTCACTGACCAGTTAGCAATAATGTTGACGACAGAATCAAAAAAAAAAAGTTATTAGATGCTGAAGCTGGCGTTGGAGTCGTTTTGAGAAACCACGCTCCAGATTCGGGAAAAAGCATCGTGGCACTACGAGCGGTGTCGCGCCAAGGCAACAGCCGCCTCGTGAACCCGGCCGACGTGTTTGAGAATAGAGTCAAAGAAATGCTTACCCGTTGGAATAGCCACCACCGCCGTAGCCACCATCGCGACCGCCTCTATCCTGACGATCACGACCACCGCCGTAGCCACCTCCTCCGTAGCCGCCGCCGCCGCGACCACCACCGCCGTATCCGCCGCCGTAGGACATGTTTGCTAGTTGCGAAGAGCGCGCGAAGTGTTTATTGTCGTGAATGGTGCTTCGCTTGCTTGAGCGATGCCAAAGGAAAGACCGTGGGGAGAGAAAGAAGACGCGAAGTGAACTCTTTTTCTGGAGCGAACCGAAAAGAGAACTGATGCGTTGAGGGGAGGGGGATGGAGGATTGTGAGATGGAGGAAGAGAGGGATGCAGATGAAAGAAGGGGAGAAAAAGAGTAGGAGGGTCGGAGGTTTTGGGGAGCGCGAGGGAAGGCGGTCCCGGGGTGAATTTTTTTCTTTGCCTGCCCAAAACTTTTCGGCGACCGCTACCAGAAGGACCCTGCTAAGGCGAAAAAGGTACGTACCCGATGCACGTGGGTCTGTTACTGCCTTTATCGCTCGGATAAGATGGTGGATCTGACTCGCGATAAGGCACCTCTGCCAAATCTGCACACTGCACACCTGCAGCAGCAGCAAGGTTCTTGACTTTTTTTTTTTCTGTTTTTTTTTTCCTGCCGCTCTCTCTTACCTTGCTGGCGTCCACGGTGACTGTGGTACAGTGTACTTCGGTTTGGACCGGGGGGTCTCCAGCTTTTTTTTTTCTTCCAGACTTTTGCATGCGAATTGCGGAGACCTGGTTTTGAATGATTGGAAATCATTTGGCCTCGAGCGAGCTTCAGCACAAGCGGTGCAAGGGAACCCTTTGACTGCTGCTTGTTTGGTATCAGTACTAATTGGGACGGCATGCGCACCCGCGGCGGGAAGTCAAGGGAAGGAAGGAAGCACGGCGAGATGCATCAGATGACAGTGGAAGCTTCTGTTCAGTCCGACTAGTAATGCTTGGCTTTTTCTCTTGCCCGATCTAACGTCTAGCTAATTTATACTTGAAGCAAGGTGAGGAGGGAAATAATACTGTGTGAGGTAGGAGTAGAAACTTCGCCCACAATCTATGAGGCTGTTTGAGTATCAAGATGGCAGCAACGCGATGTAGGGGCTACCATCCTTGCCTCCCTCCATCTTGCTACACCCGTTTCCAGTTCAAGGCCTGTCCTCTCTCCATCGTCTTTTATTGAATGGCATCCGCTCCAATTGCAGAGCCTTTATTTGTCTACCGAGCAAGAAAATTCACCGACAGAATTCCATTACCAGCTCACCGGTAAACATTGCTCGTCAAAACTCACCGGTAGGGAAACATTTCCCAGAAACCAATCTCCATCTGAAACACAGTTAGCCCAAGCTTCACCCCGCCCAACAAACATCAAAACCAACCTTTGTGCCGTGAATAAAGATATTGATCAACCGCTCTATACTCGACGGGCTCTGCAAGGCGGCATGCCTCTCAATTAAGTCTGTGATTTAACCCCCCTCAGTCAGCAAGGAACAAAACGACTCAGTCAACCATAATGACCATGAGAGGAAAATAAACATCTCCACAAACCTGAGCCGGTCTTCACCGCCCCGACGTAGTCGTCAGCGACGTAGTTCTCGATCCACTTCCAGTACGTGTTCTCCTCGCGCTTCGTCTTGACGTCGCCGTGGAGCTGCTTTGCCACGGCGCCGTATCCGAGCAGGCACGGCGCGAGGGCCATTTGCAGCGCGATCCAGTCCTCGCTGACGCCCACGTCGAGGACGTAGCGCGTGTACGCCGTGCAGGCTGTATGTGTGGTCCTTTGTCAGTCTCGCTCTCGTGTGTCTCCCCAGGGGGACCAACATCCACAAGATAGGACTTGCCTTGATGTTCCTCTGTGGCCTCGAGTTCAGGCACCGTGATGCCGAAACCCTTGCAGTAGTCGATGTGCAGGCTCATCTCACGACTTATGTGGTTGACGATTGTGGCACCCTAGATGATTCAGTACACAACCTCTCCAGAACCATGGGCAACACCTACGGCCGAGATGTCTGCTATGCTCTTCGCCTTGTAAGAAGCCAGCGCGTTGGCTCTAGCGAAGTGAACCTAAGATAGAAAATGAGTTACCAAGAATTTCCGTCGGCTATCATAGCACACGTACCAGATAGAGGTAGTCCTGGATGAGATACTGCTTGAACGACTCCATGGGCAGCGTCCCGTCTCCCATGGCCATGACGAATGGGTGATACACAAAGGTCTTCCAAACATCCTTGACATCCGGTCTCTCGAGCATGTACTCGATAAAGCGCCCACTATCGACTTTAGTCAATTCGTTGCCTATACCAGCGGTTTAAAGGAGACTTACGGTGCAAAGGGCAGCGTCTGGATAGAGTGAAAGTGATTCAGCGGACCATGCCCCTTTCCGTACCCAGGAGCAGTCTTGATCCCGGCCTCAATGTATCGACAAGCCGACTTGACAGCTTCCGGTACACCAAGACTCTTTGCCACATTAGATGCAATAGCAGCTGCCACACAAATTAGCACTCATCATACTTAACCACGACCTCTTACCCAAACTCACAAGCTAAAGAACACCCAGTCCCATGCGTATTCGTCGAACTCTGATACGGGCTCTGCACGTGCCAAAACTCGCCGTGCCCATACAACACATCCACAACAACAGCCTTGTCCTCCTCGCTCTTCGCCACAGTCAAATCCGCCTTGAACGGCGCGTGTCCGCCCTTGACGAGCACCCACTCGGGCCCCAGCGCCTGCACCGCCTTCGCCATCGCCTCGAGGTCCCCGACGCTCTCTACCTCGACCGGCGCGTGGCCCGAGTCCTCGAGGATGAGCTTCGCCTCGGGGATGTTTGGCGTGAGGACGGTGGTGAGCTTGAGCAGGCCTTCCAGCAACGCGGCGACGGCCTCGCGAGGGAGCAGCTCTGCGCCGCTGGTCGCGATCATGACCTGTGGCAGTTTGTAAGAAACTCTGGGTTATCTATCCAAAAGTCTGCAAATGACGTGTTCATACCGGGTCAACGACGACCTTGGGGACCTTGTGCCTCTTGAGAGCCTCGACAACCGTCTCAATCGTAGCAGGCGAAGCCAGCATGCCTGATTCTGAGTTAGCTGCTTAAAGCCATGGGCCAGATACAGTCTACAAATGAAGCAAATCTCACCAGTCTTGACGACGTCCACCCCGATGTCGCCGATACAGGCATCGATCTGCTTGAGAAGAAACTCCTGCGGCACGTGGTGAATGTCGTGCACTCCAGTCGTGTCCTGCGCCGTCAGCGCCGTGGTGGCCGTCATGGCATAGCAGCCATGCGCCGCGATGACTTTTTGGTCCGCCTCCAGGCCTCTTTGGATTGCCGCGTCAGCAAGCCCATCTCTGTATTTGCTTTCCCCAGATCTTGTTGCAGTCTGGAGATGAAGAATGTGTGTGTACTCACGCTCCGCCGGAGCAGTCCGAGCCGGCAATGACAAGAACTCGTCCCTGAACCATGGTGACCAGTGTAGGGAGCAAAACGGACTAGTCAGAGATACGTTCGCGGGTTTGGGATCCTGTTTTTGGGCAAGAAAGAGTATTGATACGTGTTAGGTAGCAATCGACTCTCCGGAGCTTCTTTCCGTGCAGACGGATCGGACATCATCGGAGGACGGGGTAGGCACGGCTGACGACGGATCGGTCGCGGGTCGAAGATGTCACTCAAGTGGGGGCGGGGCACCCTTTAGTTTTTGCTCACCTCAATTAAACGTCCGACTTGCAAAACTCTTCGTCGTGTTCCCACGCCATACTGTGACCTGCGCCTTACTAGTTAGTCACACATCACGTAAAAGATATCGCCAAGGCTGCCATTCTTATATGCATGACCCTCACTCGAGGCTCAGTATCTCACTGGCAAGAAAAGGATGAGTGATCTGAGCGAGAGGTGAGGAAAACAAGCCATTTTTGATTTGCCTATCGTGCCGACACCCTACCTACCTACACCATTTGGGAATCGATACGCAGATGGCCACCAACTCCATCCTGTCCTTGCTCGCTCTTGAAGATCAATCCGTAGCTTATCTAGGTCCCTTTGCCGGCCAAAACCTCAGCTGGAGACTTTATCCACTCCCCCAAAGTCACGAGTTATAGTACAAGAAAAACCAACAAACAAAACGCCTCATCATGATGCCTCTCGAATTCCACTAATAACTTTCCGGCTGAAATGCCAAGTGATCTCTTGACGATGAGTGCAACGGATCATACAACCTTACGCTGTCTCCGTCGAGTCAGCTGAGCTGTCTGTATCAAATGAGCTCATGCTGTCCGAACGCTCTGCCTTGGGCAGAGGCTCTGTCTCTTTCTCCAGTTCCGATGGGTCTGAGATACTACGCTGTCTCTCTGTTCGATTTTCGTCACCCGAAGATGCGTTTTCCTCATCCTCGTGGACATCTTCGTCGTCAGACCCGCTATCGCTGTCTTCGTCAAAGACAATTCTTCTGAGGACGTTTTTGTCAAACATCTCGAGAACCATGCGTCTAATAGGCAGGCGGTAGTGATTGTATTCAAGCATCGTCATGACGCGCCTGAACATTTTGGGACATCTAAAGCCTGCCACCTTGTGCTGCCTGATCTGCATCAGTTCACCCATTGCCCGCTTGTACAGAACCATGTTGCCGAGATCGACAACGAGATCCAGGATGCGTTGGTTGATGGCCTCTTCGTTGGTGAAGGCCGGCAGCTCTTCCTTCTCTAGAGGCGGACGCGCTTCTGTTGGTGGCGGCGGGGTCAAAAAGGTCTTTTGCGTATCTGGCAACGCAATCTTGGAGGCAATAGCGTGCTTCCAGGGTTTGAACGAGAAGAATTTGGATAGGTTATTGGGAATGCAGAATCCCATCGACTCTCCTCGCGGTGAAAGATTTGCATCCCATCCACATTCTGACAGGATCTCAAGACCGTGGGCGGATCGAGACACTAGTCCCAGGACGAAGAAGGCGGTGCCACGCAGACTCATCACCTCATGTTCTTCAGCAATCTTGACAATGTCCTCGATAACATCGCATGATTCGATAAAAGGGGCACCGAGCTCCATTGATCCCACGTTGCCGACAGCCCACATGGAGGCCTTGACCTTTAGCATGAGCTCGGGATCTTCCGACTGCATGCCGTATTCTTTGATCGTGCTGGCAAACTCAGCAAAGTGTCCCTTGTCGCTCAGTAACTTGCATCCCTCCTGAGTGCGTGCAAGCTCGCGATAGAAGTGCGGTGGAATGTGATTCTCTGGCTCGGTATCTGCTTGAGCTTCTTCCACCATGTTGATGCGGTTCTGGTGCTCTTCTGGATTCTCTAGGAATGCTTTGGCCAGGCTGGTTTCAATCACACCAACGTATGAGTCGTTTCGACCGAGGAACCAGTCATCCATCTCATTGCTGATGTAGTCAACGCCGTCGAGGTAGTGGTAGCCAATGGACGAAGACAGGAACCGCAGTAGGAGAGGAGCACCGATCTCTCCCAAGTGGTCCATTGTCGGACGACACTGGACGACATACTCCAGATATGCTTTCTTATTGCATGCCTTCTCGAGGATCTTAACTGCGGTTCGGCAGACCTCTACCTCGGGGTCGTAAAGTTGGTCGCAAAGCTTCTCGATGGCCCACTTCCAGTCGATCTTGCCGTGGGATGGTTGGGATGCATCGAATGGTCGAGTGGCGTACTTCCGCAGCGCGTTCGTCGCCGTGATGCGAATCTCCCTCGTTCCAGACGTAAGAGCCTGTTCTATAAGCACCCGTGGGTGTCCCGGGATGCTGTAGTCAAAGTTTGAGAGAAGTAGTTTGATCAAGTCAGGGCGCTGCTTGTGCCCGAGAATGTGGTACATCATGTTGAACATTCTCCAGCGTTGTAGAAGCTCCAAGCCTCTGGGATCACCACTTAGGACTCCAAGCATGGGGAAGTATCCTGCGCAAAGTGTGCTTTGCAAGCGACCAGGGGAGAACATTGGATCAGTGGATGTCAATCCGCTGCTCTGCATTGTTTGTTAGTGTCTTGATGAGGTTGCCAAGGATGTGTTTTTTTGCTTACCGGGTCACATTGAGCGAGGCACTCAGCTATCTGCCGTAACATCTTATGATCTTGCAAGTACTGAAAGCCCTCATTTGACTGAAGCAGAGTGTGCATCAGTGTGCATCCGACCCTGACGTACTTTTGAGAATTCTTATTGCTTGTAAGATCCGAAAACCTGTGCTTAAAAGGCCGGTAGAAGCTCATGATCCTGTTCATAAACTTGGACACCCTGTTGACCTCGTCTAGTCGCTTTCCATCTTGAAGCGGCCCTTCGATGATTCGCGAGATAACATCCCAGTTCCATTTCAAGTAGTTGGAGCTGTTCAGGACATTAGACTCCACCAAAAGCTGCCGGATTGCGCCCTCTTGAACCACAATCCCGGCGTTGCTTTTACGGTGCATGTCTGCGAGGTTGTCGCTGGAGGGGAGAGTTCCAGCAGTCGCGATAGACGGCGTGCTCCTATACAGCGTCTTGCTCACCGAGCTAATCTGATAAACTATGCCCGAGGCAACGAATCTGTTGTCGTCTTTGAACTGAGTCGCCGCAGCGAAGAGCTCCGGAAGCAGAGGTAAGTCGTTGCTCCACGTCGCGGGGAGGAGCCTGCTTGCCAGCTTCAGCACCTCGCCAATCAGGAGACACGTCTTTCTGGAGAGCTGAGGGTCACTGGTCCTGGCAACTTGGAGCAAGTTTTCCAATAGACCAGCTTTGACAAACGTAGCCAGAAGCAGGGCAGTGTAGTGATCCATGAAGTTTTGCTCTCCACTATCTTCCTCCACGGGCAGAGCATTGGCCGAGGGCGTCTGGTTCGGAACTGATTTGAGGCTAGCTACCCGTCCATATGTCGTTAGGCGGCGACCAGCTAGGAAGGAAGAAGCCCACGAGGGCGACTTGATCCGGAGAAGAAGGTAAATGAGATCGATTACTGTCTCTCGGATGGTTGCTTGCGGAAGCACCATGCTAGTGAGCAGCGACTTGATGGCTCGAGAGTCATGCATAGTCAGCATCATCAACCCAGGCCAACTCTTCAGGATCTTGGTGATTGCCTTGGCGTTCTGCTTCAGTAGGCTCTCATTTGCGAGGATGATATCTGTGAATGCCGTGAAGAGAACCTCCAGATCATAACCGGAGCGCAAGTAGATTCTCTTTTGTGGGTTATCCAAGATCTGCATATAAGACGCCGTAAGAGATTCGGGCGATTTATATGTTCCTTCGATCAAAGCCTCAGAGAGCGGTGAAAGGCCGCCAGAAGCGACTGCCAGGGCCGGGTCACGAAGCATAACCTCAGCAAGTGTTTCCAAGCAGATGGAGCGTAGACGATCTTCAGCCTGCTCTGCAACAGCGGCTATAGTCCTCACAACAGCGCGTGAAAGCTCTTTGACTCCATCCTTGACATCCAAAAAGGCCCGGACGAACTTCAAGGCCTGTTCACGCTCCAGATCTGCTTTTCGGTCTTTGATCAAAGATCTACGGTTTGTTAGCTGTGGCTCGCAGTCTTGTCAAATGTAGAAACATGGCCAAACTCACGTCACAACAATGATGTCAGTATTCAGACTGCGGATCTTCTTTAAAGAAGACACATCTGAGATGGCATAGCGAATCATTCGGTAACCAGCTGCCACTACTTCTCTGGCCTCACTGAGCAGCATTACTTGCATGCGAAGACCGAATACCGACCATACCAGGTCATACTTGAGAGTTGGATGCCGCCTGAACAGATCAACTAGACTGTTTCCTCGACTGACATAGTACTCTGGCGGCATGCCCTCTTGCTCAAGGGCTTGTAGCAACTCAGCCAGGAGAAAGGTCGGTGACTGCTCAGCCGTCTCTTCATTGTCTGAACCCGCGCCACTGCGAGAGGCGCTAGGAGGTGAGCGCATGCCATTGTTGGCAGAAGAGAACAGTGGCTCGTTTGTCCTTTGTCTTGTGGGTGTGGTAGGAGTCGCCTTGAATCTCGAGGCATCTGTAATTTTCTGCCGTAGATTCTTGATGCGCTGGTTGGAGGCATTCAGCTCTGCTTCGACCTTGGCCCTCTGTTCCTTGGTTTGTTTTGCCTTCTTGGCGTTTAAGGCTTCCAGCATGTTCTCACTTCCGTCCTTGATCTTCATCTCTCGATTCAGCTGCTCCTTGAGAATAGCTAGGGTCTGCTCTGCAGCCGTGGCGGGATCTTCCTCGTCGACCTTATCGATGCTGTAGATGTCGCCTCGGGAGCCAGAGCGAGATGGCATCATCTGGCTGCGCAGCTCAGAACTAAAGCTCCCAGGGGCGATGGAGGGGTTGAGGGAAGAGCCTCGGGGTCCGAAGCTGACGCCCGAGGCGCCCAGACTTCTCGATCCATTGACAGAGGCGGATGGCGGCTGAAGGCCGCCGGTGCTCTCTATGCGCTCGAAACTCGGACGTGGATTGAGGGTATTGGCGCTCGATGCCGACTGTTGAGGCGAGAGTGCCTTTTGAGACTGTCCGGAGGCGCTCAGCATCTTGGCGATGCCTCTCTATGTTACCACCTTGCTACGGGGCTTCTCCGGAGGTTCTGGCATTCGGGCGACTGTTATTTCAATACTGCTCTGTTTTTAGAAATTCGTTATCGGGGTGTCAGGGGGTCGGTGTTCGTGGTCGGGGTTCGTCTGCGTGGAGTAAAGGACTGTCGTCGATCGCTTGAATGAGGCTCTGTCGCGGTAGGTGGGTAACGAGTTTCGAATCGAGGTTCGGACAATTGTTCAAATTGAAGGCGGTCGAAATATGGCGCGAGAGGTACGGAGGAGAAGGTGAATGTTCGAGTCGCAGGCCGTTGGGCGCGCAAATGGGCGAAGTTGGTCGGCCACCCGCAGAGCCACGCCAAGAGCAGGGCAGGACGTCAGTCCGAGTGGAGATGCGATGTGAGTCTAATGCTGAGGATATGCGATTGGCGCATCAGAAAGGGTTGATCGTTTGGATCTTTCGCAGGTTCCAGCCGTGGAAGACGGTCCCGATAACAGTGTCGCTTGAGGTCGGGCGAGATATCTGTGCCCTTGGGTTGTCTGTGATGGATGATTAGTTCTGGTGGAAGCAGTCGTCGCTGTTGTCGTTGTCTCGACTGTTGCGTGGTGCTGCGGCGTTCCAGCCGAGTGCTCGTTCGCGGCCCACAGTTGACGGTGAAGTACCTACTGTGTAAGGTAGGTACTGCGCAGTGCGTACTTGGTCGCCGGATACCAACTGAGCCTGGTCTTCAGAGCTTCAGGAGTGGGCCTGGATGCGCATGGGTTGCTGTCGCGGGCGTGGCTCAGTGGTGTTAACAGTTGAGAATGGTCGCGGGCGGGCTGTAAAGGTGTGGTTGCTGCCAATGTCACCTGTGGACCGCAGAAGGCGCTGATACTGGTGTCTGAGGTGGGTGGTGTTCAGGGGTGATTTCTCAGGGTGGTGCAGTGCCACGGCCACAGCTGCAGCGAAGTTGCGAGGTTCTCCTCTGGTGAAGCTCTCCAGTGCACCTCTGACTCTCAGGACGGGATAAGCAGCGTCTGCGTCAGTTCGCCTTTGAAAGTATCTTACTTGCCCTACGATGGGGTAAATTAAGGTGAAGAAAGGTGAGAGAAAAGAGAAATCTTGAGGTATGGCTTTGGGGTTGTCAAGGTAGGTAGGTAGGAATATGAAGATACGGTAGGTAGGCTGTTTCTTGAAAGTACTTTCCAGCTCAAGTGTGTACGGATTTGGCAGCCCCAAGCCCATTGTTCGGGTTCAGATTGTTGGAGTCGGACCTCGTTCATGCACGCACACAGCCAAGTCCATTTTACCTCATTCATCATCCATCTTCAATGCTGATGTTAATCAACTTGAGATCACGTGTACAACACGACTTAGCTTCGGCCTGTCTATCTTATCTTCAAGCATTTATGTCCGAGGATCTGGAAAGAACTGATGATGAAATCTTACTTGCTCTCTCGGTGCGCTCTTTCTCCTTCGGCTCCTTCTGCTGCTGCTGGGCTATTGCTGCATGCGCCGTAACGCGGAAGGAAGCAGCCTTCCTTTAGTAGCCCCGCTTCCTGGTCGCTTCACCCCTCACCGAAAGCTTGGACCACGTCTCTCTCCCCTTTGGTGACCTTGGAAGATGTCGAGTACAAATACTTGCTCAGATAGGGCACCATGCCTCGTTATGCTTGGCTCAGACGGTAAGAGGACTGCCTGAGAAGCCAATGGGGACGTTGCCGTCAGCTGCAGCAGTCTCTATTTCGAGCTACCTTCTAGCGTTACGTCTGCTGAAGGGGTACATCGTCATGGATAAGGTAGGCATCTTGTCGATAAGCCCTAGATAAGGCACGAAACCTTGACCCCATTATCTGTACAGATACAGATGCAGCTCTTGGCACCACTCAGTTCTACCTTGACGCTCAACGATCAACGACCATCGACCTCCAATAACTACAAGAATGATCGCCCAAGGTAGATCACGATAGCTTGGACAGCCTCATATTTTCGTCAGCCTATCCTCCGATATGGTACATGTTACTTGAGCTGAAGATCTTCATCGTGGTTAGGTAAAGTGCAGTCGCCGATGGCTTCAATCGATGAACCAGCTTCTATTCGAGGGAACCTGAAAAGACGGGCATTCAACTCCGGGCGAGCCCATATCCGTACCTTTTGTGTATTGCATAGAGAAAAAAAAAGGTGCTCATGAACGCTCATCATGGACCATCCTACCCCCGGTCCCGAGGAAATCCCTTGTCGTCTGAAGCTGCTTGTGCCACAGCATCAACTGCCACTACCAATGCTGAAACGCGGCCGGCTCCCCCATCCGCAGTCATTCGATGCCTCGGAGACACCCACCTCTATCCGTGTCAAGCAGACTTGCTGGTAGCAGGTACTGGTGGCGGGAGATAGCAACCAACGCCGAGGATCGAGACAACAGCTGCCAAAGAGTTCCCATCATCCACACAGCAAACATAATGGACAGAAATGATTCTGTCAGAATCAGTCACCCACTACGGGATTTGCATCTTCGGCCTTTCGGTCTAATATCCACAATCCCGAAATGGCGGGGCCCCCGGTTCCTTCGCGCGCCCGTCCTTGGCCAAACCCTCACCTCACCTCACCTCATCTCATCTCATCTCACTTCACCTTGACCTCACATCAGGTCGGAGAGCGGCGGCACAGGGACGGGCTTTGAGAGAAACGGCTTGCATGATGTGTGGGTTTCTTGGTGTTCCCATGTTGGTTGTGAAGCGTTCATGTACATTCTTCATCATTGTATGAAATATTGACCCTTGCGCGGAGCCGGCCACTGGAGGTCCAGCAGCCAAGATACATCACGAGCATCTGCGGCTCTGTAAGATCCTTTGATCTCATCGAGTCTTCATTGGTCCCGTAGAGACGGACCCTGGAAAGAAAAAGTGCAAAATCAACTACCGCCTGCGGTAGCTAAGGTAGTCACGGCAGAAGTTGCCGCCTCTCGTCTTGTTTCTTCTTTTTTTCAGAGCCCTAGAGGCTAGAGGCGTTTGCTTCGCGGAGCTGAGGTACCTCGCCTTACCAAATAGCATGTACGGCCCAGAGCGTCTCTCGTCGGTCCCGCCCTGGCGCAGACAGCCGTAGGGAGACAGCGGCTGCATGCGGCGACTTGCCTGCCCAGCGTCCAAAGGGCATCGGCGGGCTCCGGGGGATCCACCCAGCTCCAATAAGACCATTCTACCCCACGGCAGCCGGACCCTATCAAGCGATCGGGCCAGTTCGGCCAGGCCATTGGGCCCTTACCTACCTACCCCCGACCCGCGGGGCCACCCTTACACAGTACGTACATCCCAGCACCCAACACAAGCAGAAGCTTTCATGCTTGCACAGCGCAAACATTGCGTGCCGATTCAAGACGCGACTACGCTATCTGTGCTGCTTGCTGGTGTATCTCCGGCCCGGCTCTTGTCTCTGTGGTGGGTGACGTCCAACGAAGCTAATCTGAGAGCGAGAACCTCAACCAATTTCTTCTCTTGGATGTTGATATAAAACCTATCGTCCCCCCTCTGGCCTCTTCTCTTGTGACCTTGCTCTTGTCCTCTGTCTCATCATCAACCAACACCCACCTCCTTATCAGTGCTTGCTTGCGGTCTCTCTTGAGCTTGAACCACTTAGCACCTTGCTCTCATCCTCGACCCTCATCTCACAACGACATCTCATCTTATCTCGTCTTTGCGATACCAGCAATCTCATCCGTGATACCCCAAACGCCCTACATTTTGTTCGCTTTCCCCCCATTCTCAACCCTCGCAAAGCCACACACGAACACACACACACACATTCACAATGGCAGCCTACCTCGCCTCCGCCCGCTACGGCAAGGACAACGTCCGCGTCTACAAGGTCGAGAAGAACGGCAACGTCCAGACCGTCACCGAGATGACTGTCTGCTGCCTCCTCGAGGGCGAGATCGAGACCTCGTACACAGTCGCCGACAACAGCGTCGTCGTCGCCACCGACTCCATCAAGAACACCACCTACATCAAGGCCAAGGAGAACCCCGTCAACCCCCCGGAGCTCTTCGCCTCCATCCTCGGCGCCCACTTCCTCGAGACCTACGCCCACATCCACACAGCCAACGTCAAAATCATCCAGCACCGCTGGACCCGCATGACCGTCGACGGCAAGCCGCACCCGCACTCCTTCTTCCGCGACGGCGAGGAGACCCGCAACGTCGAGGCCCGCATCTCCCGCAAGGACGGCATCGCCCTCACCAGCGCCATCCAGAAGCTCACCGTCCTAAAGTCCACCGGCTCCGCCTTCCACGGCTTCGTCCGCGACGAGTACACCACCCTCCCCGAGACCTGGGACCGCATCCTGTCCACCGACGTCGACGCCGCCTGGACCTGGAAGTTCCCGGACCTGGCCGCCGTCCGCGCCGCCGTGCCCAAGTTCGACCCCGCGTGGCGCGCCGCCCGCGACATCACCATGAAGACCTTTGCCGAGGACGAGAGCGCCAGCGTGCAAAACACAATGTACAAGATGTGCGAGCAGATCCTCGCCGCCGTGCCCGAGACCCTGACCGCCACCTACTCCCTGCCCAACAAGCACTACTTTGAGATCGACCTCAGCTGGCACAAGGGGCTCAAGAACACGGGCAAGGACGCCGAGGTCTACGCGCCGCAGTCTGGCCCCAACGGCCTCATCAAGTGCGAGGTCGCCCGCAAGCCCGAAACCGCCAAGTTGTAGGCGCGAGCTTTGGGTGAGTTGGCCTGTGGGTCGAGTGAGTGAGATAAGGGGTTGTAGACTGAGGATGAGAGAAGATGCTTTCCTATGAGAATCCAGTGAGATTCGCCACTTGCATTTACCGGCGTCCATGACCTGGTCAAGCCTGGCCGGGTGTTCTTTTATAGTAATAATGAGCAATGACTAAGAATATGATAACCCATCAAATTTGTTGTCCTGAAGAGAATTCCTGTGACTCGAGTGATACCGTCGTTTGGCTTTGGAACTGATCTTAGAACATGGGCAAGACGGAGAGCTTTGATGAAGCCACCCATGATACCATGTACGGGTTTCCAGAAAGGGCGTGGTGCTTCTCAATGGTGTTCCTCATTCTACGACCTGTCCCGCAAATGACACATATACTCGAACTGCTGCTTGATTTTAAGATTCAATTGAGACAGGTGTCGTGAGGAGCGTTTTCCTCTTTTCTTTAGGCTGAACAATAGTAAAAGGCCGTCAGCGTAACCTTCAAGCTTTCACACGTATTGCGATTCTTAAGAAAAACTTGGCAATTGACTCCAATCAGGAGATAATTTGTAAAAGTGACAATAACTTACAAACTCAGATGTATGTATTCAAAGTATTGGATAAGCAAGTAATACTTGTGTCTCTCGGCAGCAGAGCTCAGGAGTGATACCAGACACTGCTATTTGACATCAAAGGCAACGTGAACGTAGGTAAAAAATTGATGGATCACATCTTCACACTGCTGCTATTAGCACCCTTGAAGAAACGCGCCTGCCTATAAAAAGATATTAGTAGGTTCCCTGATACCGCACCTAACCTTCCTTGCTCCTTTTCAACCGGCACTCCTCTTCCCCTCGCCTATATCGAGACATCGTAGACTGTCGATGCTCAGCTCGCAACATTCTCGACATCAGTTCCAGCGGGTACGATGTCTTTCGAAAGCCTCAGGAGTTTCCAGGGGATCGCATTACGCATGTCAGGCAGAGATCCCAATCCCACTAGCCAGAACATATCAATGACAGACATAGTCCAGCACTCGATGAGAAACACCGCCACATTGTAGAGGGTCATTTGACTTCAAAGTTTTTGAGAATGCCCGTATTCGTACAGAATATACACGCCGACTCAAGGCGGCTTTACTTTACACCTCGCTCGCCCCTTCTCCCTCCATCACCCCTTTACAACCGTCGCACCTTATGGAGAGTCAACAGCAAAACCCCTCTCATATCCTCTGCGAATCCGCCTCCCGGATCGCCTTAACCTGCTCCTCCCACCCAGTCTTTCCCACAGGAACATCCCCAAACCGGATAACATTCTGCTTATACGGATGCGCCTCCCCCTCGAAAGCCTTGAGCCTCGCAAGCCTCTTCTCCCGCAGCCTATTCTTGGGCAGCATGCCGCTCACCGCCTTACGCAGCACCTCGGCGCCGCCGTGCTTCTCCATCAGCACGTCCATCGTCACCTGTCGCAGGCTGCCGGGGCGGGTGTTGTGTCGGTAGTACGTCTTCTGCCACTTCTTGCGTCCCGTCACGTGCAGCGCCGCGCAGTCCGTCACCACCACGTAGTCGCCGCAGTCCGTCGAAGGGTCCCAGGTCGGCTTGTGCTTGCCCATCAGCAGCACGGCGATGCGGCTGGCCAGGCGGCCCAGCGAGGGCGGGGTGACGCCCGGCTGGGTCGAGAGGATCTCGTGGGGAGCCGAGGCGGAGATCTGGTGCCATACTCGGGAGTAGGAGAGGCGCGTCTGGAGAGTTGAGCAACTGGGTCAGCTATACGGTCGTTGCGATAGCTCTCGGGAGCATGGAGAGAGGTATATTTGATTGGGGAGGCTGTGAAAGGGGGAAAGCTTACTAGGCCAATGGTTTGCGACATCTTGAAATGTGTTTTCTGGGGCCGGCCGCCTCAGCCGACGTTGACGCTCGTTTCTGGTATTCGCGGACCGAATCGGTCAATGGGACAGTCCTTGCAGCGGGCAAGCCAGCGATAAAGCGTCGTCGTCGGATCTCGGAAAAGGAATGTAGTCGTCACGCGTTCTTGGGCGTCGTTGGCGATCTCCATTCAATAGCCTAACCCTGAGCTTCTCCCAAAATTTTGGAGCCGGGAGCGTTCTCACGTGATGATAATGATAAGATCCCATCAGCTTACCTGGTAGGGAACGAAAGCTGCTTTCAAGCTACCAGCTGGTGCCAGCTGATGAGGCTGCTGCCAGCTGCAGAGACCGAGCGCCGACTTTGGGGCCGATGCTCTCCAAAAACTGGCCCGAGCGTTCCCATGGCGGGGCAGAAGACGACGGAAAGCAATGAGGCGATGCGATCCAATTGCGCCGTGCTCGCTGTCCGCTGGCCGCGAGTGGGAGAGGAGGGGCAGCAGCACGATTTCAAAGCAAGCCCATATTCACAGACAACTTTACTCCACGATGGACCATGGGTATTAAACCCGCATATGCCGGCACGGTCATCCCATAGGTTGTTGGTACGCAATTCAACAGCATCATAACCATATCTATGAGCAATACCACTTGAAAGCTTCCGGCATTTTGTCAAAGTGGGATGGTCACAAAGTAAACCCGCGACACACCAACATTCCCTGGGGCTCTTTTTTCCCCGAGAACGACAAACTCCATCCACATCTCTCTCTCTTTATTTTAGGAACGGGAAACCACCGGAGTTTAACAACCTGACCTCACTTTTTTCTCATCTCAACAACAGCACAAACAACAAAGGGTCCTACAAGGACAGAGCATGCTCTACTGCCTCCCCGACTTCATCCACAACTACCGCTCTCTGCTACGAAGCCCGCTGCAGCCAAGCAGACGACCCTTCACCATGACCGTCTCATATCCTTTTCAGGTGAGTTCTCAATACCGTTTCTCTCTCTTTCCCTCTATGCCTGTTCTCCAGTCTGGTCCTCTCTTTCCGCTTTGCCCGGCAAGTCCAGTCAGTCAGTCAGGCAGTCCACCCGCCCCTCAAGTCTCCGTCACGGACACGGGACCTGGCCGAGGCGACAAAGTCTTGTTCCTTCATTCTCGCTCGCTCGCTCCGTCGTTCGTCAGTACCGTCCCGTCGAGACGCACGCAATCCGGGTAGAGGGACATGTGCGTATGAGGGTCCATTCCTCTTCCGCACGCACATACACGGGCTTCATCCTTTGCCCATTTACTACCCATTGCCTTTTTCCACCTGTTCAAGTATACCCGAATCTACAATACAGCAATGGGGGTGACATTGCTCAACTGAATCAAATGGCTAATGAAACGTCTGAAAATCCAACACTAGACCGTTTTCGCCGTACCCATGACATGTGACAGCTGCGTCAAGGACGTTTCAGACTCGTTGTACAAGCTCGGGGGTATCACCAAGGTCGAGGCCAATCTCAAGGACCAATTGCTTTCTGTCGAGGGCACAGGTACGTCGTCTTCTGCCGCAAACTCTGAAAGCTTTTTTTCCCTCTTCTTTTCTTTTCCCTTTTTCACTTTCATCCTTCTTGCGGCTCATGGCTGTTGATCCCTCCTCCATCCACACACACACACAAACACACACACACACGCCCCCTTCCCTGTCTTACACCCACATGGGTTTTGCTGTTGCGCGTCCCACATACACGATGCTTTGAGGCGTCCCAAGCTTGCCGGTTTGACAGCGCCATCGCGGTGATCCTCTCAAGATTGTATTCGCTGCCTTACAAACCTGTCATGGGGGATGGATAGACTCAAAAAATTGAACGCCTTACCGTTTGGAAAAAAGAAAAGAATGTACCTGCCGCTAACACTCTTGGCGACGTTTTGCAGCCGCACCATCAACAATTGTTGACGCCATCCAAGCCACGGGGAGGGACGCCATCCTGCGAGGCTCGGGAGGATCAAACAGTAGGTCAACTGAAGTCTCTTCTTTCTCTCCTTTGGCTTTTGTGCTCTTGTCGTCCAAGTCCAACTTTTCTGTCCGCATTTCCTGTAACCCCTTGGCGGACATTAAGTTGTTTCCTGATACCACCCAACTTGTCTTGTCACACCGGCACTGGTGTCGGCAGATGGGGTCAAGTTTTGGGTTTCCATCGTCGTCGTTTAAACTCGCTCACCTGGGAACACCGGACTTCATCTGACCGCTGACTCACCACGTCCCTTAGGCGCGGCTGTGAGCATCCTCGAGTCTTTTTACCATGCAGATGATGCGCCTTCAAAGTCGAATGAGCAGCGAGACCGAGAGGTCAGGGGCCTGGCTAGAATGGTGCAGGTCTCCCCGACTACAACTCTGATCGACATGACGCTACGCGGCGTTGCCCCCGGGCCATACCGAGCTACAATCCGTGAGTACGGTAACCTGGCAGAGGGCGCATCATCGACGGGCCCTGTCTGGTCGGGAGGCAGTCAAGACGCCGCCGCCGCCAAGGGCTTCTTGGGTGTCTTCAACGTCGACAAGGATGGCAGAGGCAGCGCCTATCTCGACAAACCCTTTCAAATCTGGGAAGTTATTGGCCATGCCATGGTCGTCTCGAGACAAGATGAGTCTGCAGGGGCGTTGAAAAATGACCCAGACACGTTAGTCGGCGTGATTGCCAGGAGTGCCGGCGTGTGGGACAATGATAAGACGGTCTGTTCATGCACCGGCAAGACGCTGTGGGAGGAGAGAAAGGACGAGGTTGAGAAGGGTATGCTGTAGGTAGACTTTGCGGGAAGCCATCAGATGATGTATAAAGAATGATCATGAAATCAACGAGAGATTTTCAATGTGTTTCTTGCCAGGGAAGCTCGGTCGATGAGCCGGATAGGCTTTATGATGATCACCAATAGCCACACGTGGAGTGGCAGCCACCATAAACAATATCGTACGATTTTTGCGATGAACGTAGATTTTTGGACTGCATCTGCTACCTCAGGTCAAGGTCGATGGCCACGGCTTCCAGAACACTGACAGGCAAGATGCCAGGGGTTGTTGTGGTTATGGTGTGAGGAGTCCAAAGAACCGCACCATGGTCGGGTTTGACACTGAGGCTGAGCCTCTCCAATGCCTTGGCATACTGCCCACCCCAAGGATGAGGTTCAAGGACTCTCGGTTAGGTAGACAGATTCGCGGACCTGGAGTTGCGGGATGGGGGCACTTACCTTGGACTCTGGGGTCTCGGTAAGGTTGCGGGTTTCCATCCGTTGTCACAGGCTCGTGTAAGTTAACCTCTGTATGCCAAGCTTCCCAAGGCTTGTCTCGGTCAGAATTTTCCGCCGAGTTCTTGATCGTCTCTGGACGATGGGACAGATGGGACAGCGGGGCCAGCAAAAGAGATGGAGCCTCTGTTCCCTGGGAACGGAGAGAGAGGCCTATGCCAGAGGAGGAGACCAACAGACCTGGCTTCAGCGTCGGGCTTGATGCAGATCATGTTAGAAGAAACACTGACGACGGTTCCGGGAGATTCCCCCCACCGATCGAAGACCGGAAGGAGGCGGAGCGTAGGTGACAGGTGGTAGATGAGACGAATACGCGTTGTAGTTGAACAGGGACCAGAGGCGCTACCTTATTTTGCTGGATCGCAGGGGCGCCGGGACCGCCTTGCCGTGATAAGGCCCACTATCCGTAGTAAGGGCGTGTACGCAGATGGCATTACACAAGGAGGCTGATGCTGCAGTGCCAGTGGGAACTTGAAGTGACCGACATATACGTGCAAAGGGGTCGATGGGTGGAGAAGATGGCCGAGTTTGAAACTAGCTTAGGTAGGTGGTAGGCAAGCTCGAAATCGGATGCGAGAAGCGGTGGTCTGTACTCTTTACGTGCAGATTGCAGATCGAGTAAGGCAGCCCCAAAGATACGGGGTGGAGGCGGCAGGGGAGTTGAAGTGTTCGTTGACGACATGTCTAGGCTGATAATGACAGAAGGTTAAGTCAGTTGGGCTGCTTGAGAGCCACAAAGAAGCCACTGCGCCAAAGTGTATCGACGTTTATGATGCAAACGTGTTTGACGAGGAGGCTGATTCAGGAAACAAGAGTCGAGGAACAGCTGAGTCTCGACCCGTGGGCAATGTTTGGTGGTGAACATGACAAGTGCCTGCCGGAGCTCCCTCTCGAGATTTGCATTTGCGGGCTTCGGACCGCGGAGGTTCGCATTGAACGACGGGGACAACGTAGATCTTGCCGCGTCACGGGTGGATTCATCCGTTCAAAGGGATGCCCAGACTTGTGACACTTGGGAAGAGAAGGCAAAAAAGGGGAGTGGAAGGTTGACGGGCGAGCGAGCAGCAACTCGGAGCGGAGCGTTATGGGTGCCACTGTCTGCGATCCATGGCGCGGTCCTGTCCGTGTGTTGAGTGCATCGTGTCGAGTCACCTTGGCTTACCTTGGGGCCAAGACGAGATGTGGTTGAGGCGAATTATTGCGTATCAAGAGCGAGGGGCAGACCTAGACAGTTGGCGCCTAGACAGAAGACTACTTGGTAGCCCAGCAGACGGGAGACGCATGGCCTACGGCTCGATGACTGAGGGAACCCCTCAAACCCGGCCGGATGCTGCGTGGTAAAACAAGGTGAAGTTCACAGGCTTGACGTCTGGTTCATGCGGCGAAGTGGCTGGTGGTCTGGGCAGAGTCGCAAGTCGTTCCACACCCAAAGGTATGTGGAGAGTGACATTGCCCTAGCTGCGCCAACGTTACAGCAGAAACTGCCTTTACCCAGATCAAGGTACCTTGGCAGGTGTGTGTGTTGATCCTTCGAGTACGAACGAATCTATACCTATCCGTACCTACTACTCCGTACAGATACCTACCCTACCATGACTTGGTATGATAGCCAGGCACGTCACGATAGTGTAAGGTAGGTACGGATAGAGAAGAAGAAGAGCGTGCGCCCCTTACACATGAGGTAGACAGCACGTCAGTGGGGACGCCAGCACGGGACTTCCAAAACAGCCTGAAGGACAAGCGAGTTTCGCAGACTCTTGAGACTTGGGACTGGCAGGGATAATTAGAGTTGGAGATGGTTTTGCTGGGTGTCACGGTGTCTTTCCGTACCCTACGGCCCACGGGTACGAAGTACCTTACGCAGTGATGTCCGGAGTACCTTGCTGTCTAATAACGATAGGGCGGTGCGTAGTTGGGGGGTTCCTTGGAAAGCATCTTTTCGGCTTCGGTCTTTGGGTTGCCCTGAGAAGGGATCTTCTTGTCACTGGCGATGCAAGTCATTCTAGCGAGGCCACATTTTGTTCTTTTTTCGTTCTTTTTGGAAGAAGTTGCGTGGGTCCTGGCTCGTGCTTGCCGTTGCTTGTAAGTTGTCCCTGCTGTCTTACATCATTTCTAGGTACCTTAGGTATTGGAAGGAGAGAGAGCGAGATTTGAGTAGATTCTGGACTTGACTCTCGATTGTAAAGAACCTGCCTTAGATTATCTGTTCCTTCCCCAGGACGACCTCGACAAGATCACGTTCCTCTTGGCAAGATACGTACTTGGACAACGTGCCTCTTTTTGATGGGCGGGAGGAAGGAACGCCTGGCATGGATGCTGGGTTAAGATGGCAGTGGCTTCCGACGGGACACAGGCGAGGCAGGTACGCTACTTTCTTAGTCAAACGTCAACGACGTGTGGCTGAGCTTGTTGAGCCTTCAAGTATCGGATGCCTAGACCCTACCTACTGTATGTAGAGGTTGACGGCTGAAGCCAAGTCTCCCCTCGACGCATCCTGGTCCTTGCTGAGTAGCCCTGATCCCTCAACCTCGCGATGACTCGACTCTCTTTCACACGCACTCTCTCCCTCCCTGTTAATCCGACAAATCTTACGATATCAACTATTGCGAATTTAACCTAGGCTAAGCATCGACTCTGGACAACTGCACAGACACGACTGCCGATACTGACGCCAGTGCCTTCGCCAGTCAGTGACGGTCCTATGGACGGCTAGAACCACTTGTGGACCCGCTGCAGATAAGGTTGTCTAAATCCTAACCAGGACTGGATGGGATGAGCGATGCCCCAGACGAGACGCCATAAAGGGCAATAGAGAAGAACCTGCCGACGAACCTATTCCTTTCCTTGGCGGCCTCTTCTCCTCCTTCGAGCCAAACCCCGCCATCCGGCCAATCTACTGGCGAGAGACTTCACACAGCCCGTCACACCACGATGGCCTCATGATATGCCAGAATCAACCGAGCGGTACCTCACTCCTCCATCTTGTGCAAATTCCAGTCCTGTGGGATGCAGCTCCCCATGCAGGAACATCGTCCTAGACTGGTACCAATACCTACAGCCTGGACTGCCGAACCTACGTGTCCGCGCCGCAGTCTCGCAGATGTCTTGACTTGGGCTGAGGGGTCTCTAGATTCTGTACCACCAACCTTCGGTTTCCATTGCCGATCCTCGTCGACCAAAGACAGCCCACCATCTCCAGAGTTCAACCTATTGTGATACCACAACGACCGCCTAGTGCTCAGATATATGACCTACACGCCTCCTTCATAGCGGCACCTTGGTTCGATCTGGGCTGATCAATTTCACGGACGCCCATCCGCTCGACCTGGGCTTTGGTTGATGAAGGATGAAGCACCCATCTGACGGACGGAGAAACTTTGGTTGGAAACGTCCGGACGGGTCGGGCTGCCCAACTGGCGACATGTCACCCGCACCGAGGCGGCCAACGTTGCCAGTTCACCGGGTCAGCCCAATCAGAAAAATATCACCGGCGCTTAACTTATCCCATATGCACTCTGCAAAGAATGGCACTTTCGGAAGATGCTATTTTAAACAGTTCAACGTCATTTCTCCCAGCTCCAGTGGACTGGTTTGGCAGACCATTTCCAGTATGGCGGCCTGCAAGCACTTACACCTCATCCACTTTTCAACCTCTTCTCTGGGTTCGCAAAAGCAACTAAGAAGAAAACCCCCGGTGACTGAACGAGATCGGACGGCCTTGCAGTTGCAATCACCTCTGCAGCATCTCCATATTCAGCCACGAGGCGTGATACAGCTGCAAGCTGCGGGTTACAGTCACGGTTCACTACGGAGTACCTACTGTACAGTAGTAGGGGCTAAGAGAAGCACGACTTACAACTGTGATCAAGGCGGCGTTAGTCACTCTTCTACGCGCCCTTGGCCCCTGGCAACTTGGTGGCTCAAAGGTCCGGCCCACGACCCGTATTCCTGGGGGCCAATCAGGCACAGCTCGCATTCGCTGGAACGCTTCGTGCATGGGAAGCGACAGGCCCTGATTCGCAGTGGTTGCACGATGCCTGCGATACCCGGCATTAGTGCATTACCGTTAAGGGACCGCTGCCTCTTGTCCAGCTGCCACGCACACAATGAGGACAGGAGGGGGGACACTGAGAAGAGTCAATCGTCGTCAGCGTCCCTCCCTGGAGGATCAGGAGAAGCAGACAGTCCAAAACAGCCACTCCCTTGTCAAGCCTACCGCAAGATACGCAGTATGCGATCTGACCCGCGACGCCATGACATGGACTACGGCTTCCTCCTCGCCCATCACTCACTGCCCAGGCGCTCTCTTACACCCCCCCGGAACGGACGTCGGATGGAATGCCCAGACAAACTAGGGGTGGCTCCTCCAAGACGAGGCACAGAGGGCCCGAGGGGATCCCAACCCAACGTTCGATGTCCAGCATATTCACAACCCAGCATCTGGCGACGAGATATGCAAAGTGGTTCGATTTTGAGAGAAAACACTTGATTCTATCACTCAATTTAGACAAGTTTGTTTCCTCCCGCCGAACGAAATACCTTGTCGAATATCCAAAGAAGGATCTGCGTGGCTGCTTAAAGTGTTCTGGGACGACGTCTTGGGAAAAGTCGACAGACGGGAGATGATCTCTTTGGCGCCGAGCTATCTCACAAGTCACAACTGTGTGCTCTGTACTCCGTATGCCTCTGGAAGGCTGTATCCATCCTGTCCAGTCTGTACTCACCTCGAACACAAGTTCACGTTTTGTCACCGAGGCAGATCCTGTAATAGCCAAGATCGGTTGCACAATTCGTCTCTCCCCCAAACCCAGGCTGGGCGTGCGAAAGCCGACCAAAAGACACCCGGAATTCTGTTGCAACAAGATACACGCCCCCTTCATCCACCGAGCTGCCCAAGCCACTTGTTCCGGGCCCTCTGCTCTCTACACCCCCCCTTCCAGTGTCGATACTCGACCAGGAAGAAGAACAACCCCCTTGGATCCCCCTGCGACTCGCAACTGGACGAGCACCGGGAGCACAGGCATCCTGAGCGTTTCCTGACTGAGAATCGAGTTGGAATATCAATCACTGATGAGCACCTTGCATGATATACACCCAGTCTCGCGGCCCACAACCCAACCAGTCAAGTCCCCCTTGGTCCCTCGCTGCAAGCACCGACTCGACTCTATTTTCTCTACCCTCCTTTCTGTAGGCGCTGGCTTTTCGTCCTCCATCCATTCATTCCCATTCCTTTCCTCGAGCCCGGCTGCAAGTCTGGTCATTTCATCACTTTTATTCTTGTCCACATCACACTTGCTTCCCACATCTGTTCCCAAAGTTGGAACTCGCGAAGCGAAGACAACCGACCTCGAGACTGTCCTTTCTGACCCGCAACTCACACGCAAGCTTCCCACAGTCGAACAACCGTCCGAGGTTCCGACTCTAATTAACGCACGATTCTAACCCGAGAGAGGACCCGCGCCGAACGACGCAGGCTTAGGCAGTCTTTGGTATCTGGTCACCTCTGGTCACCTCGCCCTCGGCACACGCACATACGCAACACAGTCACAGTCTTCGCCATCACAAGCAGGCAGATAAGGAAGAGCACGGATTCTTTGGTCTTGGTCTCGTTCTCGAAATAGTAGGACTGAACAGGAAGAGAGCCCAGACTTTGATAATACAGGACGGACTGGCTTCGGATCCCGCCCCCCCCCCCCCCCCATTTTGGCGCCTAGTCCGACTTACATACATATTACTGCGGCCTTGTCCATCCACCCACCACCACCTCCACAGGAACCAGGACACACAGCCAAAAAGGGCCATCCCATCCTCCCCCCGACAACTTAATCCGTCTTTCGACGCACAACGTACACAAACCCGAAACACCGTCCTACTTTTGGCATCTGCTTCTGCTGGCCAGGAACGAGAAAAGAGCAACTTTATCAAGTTACAACGTCGAGTTTATCCTACAGTTGGATAAACCCTCTTTTTCGCTTCTGTCTCCTCCCCGCCATCGCATCGGCGGTTCTTGCAGAAGCTTTCGGCAAATCGCCAGACGGGGCCAGGTATCGATCCCTGGTGTACCCGCCACGCGCCAAGATCTCCAGCTTGTCGCCCAAGTCCGAAGCGTACCCCATTCGCAGCTTCTGGCTCATTGGAAGCGGGGGTAACACTCCAACCGTCATTTCAGTGGCGCCGAGCACCGCACGGTCGACAGACCGCCAGCCATCTCCCTAAATAAGCCCTGAGGACCCTCTCTAGCCGCCCGCGGCGCACTTTGTTGTTGCTGTTCAGGTCTGGGTCGCTTTTTTTGGCTTTCTTTCCTGCAGCAGCCGTCGTCGTCGTTGTCTTCAGCCGCCATTGTCCACGTCCGCATCGCAGTTCCCCACGATACCGTTTTCTCCCTCGAATCCTGTCCGTTAACGATCTTTCGACCGCAGCAGCAATCGTCTGCTTGCGCAATTCCTCGGCTCGCGATTTGGATTTGGTATTTTGATAACTCTGGCCTGGCGACAAAATGTCATTGAAGCAGGTACGTGCCAGCGTCGGAGAGAGCGATCAGCAGTCGCCCAACCTGCAACACCCGACAACCCGAAATGGGTAGATCGTTGAACATGTTACTGACCATAACTGTCTCTTATTACAGGAAATAGAAACGTGGGTGTCGGCCTTGGGCCGGTACGACAACAATGAATTCGATGAGGCCCTCGAGGATTTTGAGAGGATCTCCGACACATCAAAAATTCTCTTCAATATGGGTGTTATTCACGCCACCTTGGGAGAGCACGAGAAAGCTGTGCGTCGTCTCCGAACCTAACACCGAGTTCTTGGCACTAACGTGGAAATACCAGGTCGAATGTTACCAACGAGCAATCAAGCTCGACCAGTACCTTGCTGTCGCCTACTTCCAGCAAGGCGTCTCAAATTTCCTGCTCGGCGATTTCGAAGAGGCACTGGCCAACTTCAATGACACTCTTCTCTACCTGCGAGGAAACACCATGATCGACTACGCCCAATTGGGTCTGCTCTTCAAGCTCTACTCTTGCGAGGTGCTCTTCAACAGAGGTCTCTGTTACATCTACCTGCAACAGAAAGATGCTGGTATGCAGGATCTATCGTACGCTGTCAAGGAGAAGGTGGTAGAGGACCACAACGTTATCGATGAGGCGGTCCGTGAGGAGGCAGAGGTAAGGAAGACACCGAGTTGAACTGTGTACAGTGCTCACAATTTCTCAAGGGATACACTGTTTTCTCGATTCCCGTCGGTGTTGTGTACCGACCGAACGAAGCAAAGGTTCGCAACCTCAAGACAAAGGACTACCTTGGAAAGGCTAGGCTAGTCGCCGCCTCCGATCGCGCGAACGCCTTCACAGGCTTTGCCGGGTCCGAGATCAAGAATGTAGGCAGATCGGTTCCCATCCCAATCAGCTTTTATGGGAATCCATTTGCTAATCACAGAATTCTTGATTTACAGGCTGGCAAGAACGACGTCAAGGACGACAGACCAGCTGACAATATTTCCTTCGCTGCAACCAACCTAGTCAAACCTGGCCTGGCCTCTAGAAGACAACAGTCTGAGCCGCCCAACGGCCGCGGTGTCTTCCCCCCTACCCCTCCCCCGGACCAGGTCGAGGCCAACAATACCGGTGCCATGTCTCGTGGACAATCCGTCCGTAATGGACCCAAGCCGATGCTTGCGAAGTTGAACATCGAGAACTCCAGGCCCAACGAACGGTACCAAAAGACGAGCAGCCCCAACGACCGTAGGGGACCTCCGCCCATGATGAGATCCGAGTCACGGTCGGCAACTCCTAGCAGAGGATACTCGAGACGCGACTTGCAGATGCGCGGCCGGCCTGCTGACGAAGATGCCGAGGACGCCTACCCTGATGAGCTTTACGACATGTACCAGAGCGGTGGTGGTGGTGGTGGCAACAGTACAAGAACCAGCCGCCAAGCCTCCCGCCGCCAGCCCCAGCGATACATGGACGAGGAAGACGATGGCTCCGACTACGGCTCCTTTGATGAGGGTGACTTCGAGATGGTTTCCAACAACAGACGTCCAGGCACGAACTCAATGTCCTCCCGTGGCGGTTCAAGGAGACCTGAAGTTCGCAAGATCCGTGTCAAGGTGCACGCCGATGATGTTCGATACATCATGGTGGGCGCAGCAGTCGAGTTTCCCGACTTTGTTGACCGCATCCGTGAGAAGTTTGGTCTTCGACGAAGATTCAAGATCAAGATCCGCGACGAAGATGTGCCGAATGGCGACATGATTACCATGGGTGACCAAGATGACTTGGACATGGCGATCATGAGCGTCAAGAGCCAAGCAAGGAAAACGAGGCAGGACATCGGCAAGATGGAGGTAAGCATCACCAAGAACAATTGCACTATCATCAGGATGTATGACTAACTGAACGTATAGATCTGGGTCCAAGAAATTATGTAGACGATTATACCCCAACCAAGCCTGTGACGACGTAATGACCAACAATCTGCTCGCCCTGAGCTCTGCAACCTTTCCTTCATCTAGTAAACACCTTTCATATTATTTTTTGCTGCATTTACGGATGGATTGGTTGTAGACAGGGCGTCTAAAACGGCGGAACGTAAAAGAGGAGGACAGTTCGAGAGACTGAGCCAAGCAGAGCTGGCTCAATGGCACCCCCACGGCCGCGAACAACATGATCATAGCGTTGCATTGTTTAGAAAACGGAACAGTTCGGAGGCGATTGGTGTGGCGATGACACTTTTGTATTCCCCTACGGTTTACCATCTCTCCTTTTCCGATATAATTTCTACCTCATCTACACTGTCGTGTTACGAGATCCTGTCCATCATCTACGAGATCGTTGAGAGGCCTGCAACACCAACCTTAATGCAACTATCATTGCTCACTACTTCTGTATATATGTGAACGACTTCGTGTGACTGTACGCTTCCGTGAAGCTCTGGGACTCGGGGACGAGGGTGGTGACTATCATCATCTACGTGAAGGGATTATGTGAAGTAGACGCAAATGAGCTCAGATTGTACACGACGTACTTCTCTATACTGCGTGAGACTCTCTCTATGCGTATCAATCGCCAATGATGCCAACTCTTTCGGACTGTACAGTCCATGGCCAGATCCAATCGGGCCAGCTCACGTGGACATAGTAGAGTTGGGTCGAGCACCTGATTCGCGAAGCTTTGAGCATGGGCAACAAAACCAGCAGGTATGGTAATCTTTCTTTTCCGATTTAAAGCCTGGGGCGGGCAGAAAATATTACTTCCAGACGAAACAGCCGCGCAGTACACACCCACACACACTCTCTATCAACACACACATATATCGTACAAAACCACAGTCATGCCAAAATCGTATAGACTTGGGGATTAAAGCTTCCCCGCGGCGCGCGCAACGACCAAAACCCCAGACTCCCCTCCCCAACAATAGGAGGAAGCACTTCTATCCTCCTACCCTGGCAGAGAAAGTTTAAAAGGATCCTTTGGTGCACACAGTCCAAGCATGGGAATGGAGGAATCTCTCCGATTGCTGAAGATTGCCCCTGTTTGCTGCCCCTTTTGGGAGCGAGAAGGTCACCACCCACCATCTTCTATTCTTTCACTATGTAAGTAGGCATTGCCATTCTCTCTCACTGCTCGAGGCAGAGCTCGAACCTGGCCATCGTCTCGGCCCGGCCCAAGAGCGCGAGCTGCAGCTTGGCAGGCTTGGCGCCGCGGTTGTGGTCGCCCGTGAGCACGAGCCGCAGCAGCGCGTAGGTGGCCTTGTTGACGGGCTTGGCGGGCTTCTCGGGGTCGACCGAGTCGGCGTTGCGGCTGGCGAAGTCGTTGACGGCGGCCTGGAGCCTGTCCGGGTTCCAGTCGAGCTCGTGGACGTCGCAGAGGGAGGCGTGGAGGTCCTGGAGGAGGGCGTGGGGCGGCGTGGTGGTGTCTGGGAGGGAGAGGTTCTCGAGGGAGCGGGCGTAGGATTGCGGGGAGGGGCGGAGGAAGAGGGAGGGGTGTTCGTGGACGAGGTCGACTGGGTCTATGGGGGAGTCGAGGGCTAGGGTGCGGTAGATGTCGAGGAGGTGGGATGGAGATGTTGAGGGGGAGGCGAGGAGGGGGGTTAGGGTTGTGAAGTCTTTTGTTAGGAAGAAGTGTTTTTGGTTTGTTGGGGAGGTGAGGACTGTGTTTGTGGTGGAGGTGGAGGCGGATGGAGGATGAGTCTCGGCCTCGATGGAAGGAGGAGAAGACTGGAGGAGAGAGGAGATGTGCTCGAGGAGCTTGGTTGTCGGCGGGAGGAGGGCCTGTTTTAGGAGCTCTTCGTCGGGGTTCTCTTCGCGGAGGCGGTGGGTTAGGTGTTTGCGCTGGAAGACGGCGAGCTTGTCCGGGTTGGTCTTGATGTTGCCCTTTGTGAATCTCAGGGAGAACTATTCGCAGTGTGTAAGCGAGTGTTCATTGACCCGCAAAGCCAAACAAAAGTGATGCAACGAGGGGAGGGTCGATATGGAATGGTGGATTCTTACCTTCTCGGCCAGGTCGCTCGTGGTGTAGAATACCTCGCCCCCCTTTGCGAGATCCTTCTCGTTCATGCTCCAGCCCAGCAGCGCAAGCCAGTTGTTGAGTGCGGAGGGGAGGATGCCCTTGTCACGATACGAGGAGATGTCAATGTCGTGGTTACGCTTGCTGAGCTTCTCGCCGTTCTGGGCGCAGAGGAGGCCGGCGTGGGCGAACGTCGGGGCTTCCCATTTGAAGGCGTCGTAGAGAGCAATGTGCTTTGGCGTGGAGATGAGCCATTCCTGTTATCTGGTGTGAGCTACAGTTATACGTCTTGAAGGGTGACCTAAGAAAGAATCGGTATGATTTTTAGGGATAAGAGCAGGGGGGGGGGGGGGGGGGCGACGGACAGCACCGCGGATGACGTGGGTAATCTCCATGAGGTGATCGTCGACGACGTTGGCGAAGTGGTACGTCGGGTACCCATCGCTCTTGATGAGGATAAAGTCGTCCTCGTCCTCGTTCTTCTGGTAGTTGCCGTACACCTTGTCCACGAAGGAAGGGCGGCCCTCGCTGCGGAAGCGCACGACGTGCGTCTCGCCGTTGGCGGCGCGCCGCTCGGCCTGGGACGGCGGGAGGCTCCGGCAGGTGCCCGGGTAGTGCGCCGAGCCGCCCTCGTCGAGGGACTGTTGCTTGTGGCGCTCGAGGTCGTGAGCCGTGCAGAAGCAGCGGTAGGCTTTTCCCGCGTCCAGAAGCTCGGCAATGTACTTTTTGTAGTAGTCCAGACGTTTTGACTAAGTCGAGGTGTTAGATCGGTGTGCCACTGTTCAGGGGAGGCAGGAGAGTCAAGTACTTGTTCATAAGGTCCGTATGGTCCCCCGACATCAGGGCCTTCATCCCAGTTTAGCTCCGCCCATCTCAGGTCTGCTAGGAGACGCTGAACGGCATCATCGACGATGCGAGTCTTTTTTGTTTTTGTGACGTTAGCGGATGGTTCCTTGATCGTACTCAACAGCAACTTTTAACGTACCCGGTCCGTATCCTCAACCCGGATAATGAACTGACCGCCGGTGGCACGGGCAATGAGCCAGTTGAAGAGTGCAGTCCTCAACGATCCCAGATGGAGGTATCCCGTGGGCGAGGGGGCGAACCGCGTCCTGGCCGGTTTATCGGGCAGCCCGTGGAGCTTCTTGTCGGCCAGGGGCGGGAGCTTCTTCCTCAACGCCTGGAAGCCGCTGCTGCCACTGCCACTACTCTTTGCGGACGAGCACCATCTCAGGTGCGAGCCCGCGCGGCATGCAACGAACGAGCGCTGAAAGAGGGGACGGCCCTGGGATCTCAGGGCTATCAATGGCATGATGAAGACATTTGTTCAAGTTGCCTTCATGTGTTTAGCGGTTGATGGATGAACTGATCGAAGGGTGAAATTTGTCGATGAGATTCAGCCACGTGTGGCGCAGTTGAGAGATATGCATCAAGCGAGATACTGACTTATACGACAGTGGCTTCTGCGTATCTTCAGTTCTATTCATAACCTAACCATGAGAGAGGGTTCACTCTGTATTCCTCCACCAATTCCACTCTGTTTTCGTAGACAAACACGAAAATCAATCGACCATGATGTTCCTTCAAGAACATGCTTCATTGGAACTAGAATTTCCAAAAAGGTATGGTGAAATAAGAACAGAGTGGGCGATATTCATCCCAAGAATATCGAACTGTCGCTAGGTTTCACAGACTCTTCGGATGACAACGTACATATCACTTTGAGCAGTTTGTCCGAGTGCCCGTCTGAGGAGTATAGCGAACAGAGGTGAGCTGTAGAGGCAGAGTTGATGAGGCACTTATTTGCGGTGAGTGAGCTCAGTCCTCTCAGTCCCTCTGGTGTCTGCGATTCGGTAGCCTCGGGTTGACGCCGATCATATTGACTTGCTTGTGAAAGCCCAACAAAGTGTTATTGTTCACATAAGGGCTGGGTATGTAACTCGGGTTCGTCATACAATGCAACAATATACTAAACCTGTTCAATGACTGGTGAACTCCGTCTCAGTTGGTGAGAGTCCCAGTCACAAGTATATTTAGTCTCGGCAAGTATTGAGGTGCCTTGGCAACCAAGCCAGTACTCAACGATCCAGCGGATCCAAGGAAATGCGGTAGGTCTCGAGGAACCTACCTTAGATAATTAGCTAGGCAAGCAGCTGGACACCGCCTTCTAAAACCTGGAAAGCAGTGGAGGTTGCTGATGAACAGGTGCAGGCGGATAGGCGGCTGGGAAAGGAGACTGGGGCCCGGGCTGCTTACCTCTATACTGTACCTAGGTAGTGTACAAGGTACCCCCGCCGACTGCCAACAACCATCTGCCGCGCGCTCTCAGCAGGTTACCCGTAGCGCTGTGAACCTGCAAAGCAGCCGCACGCCCAGCAAGGCACTGAGGTGCGGGCATGCTGGGTACCCCGCCAAACAAAGGCCTGCTATCGGCAGGTACACCGTACTCCAGACAAAATATTTTCAATTCTACTCCACATCCCACCCTTCTCACAACTGCAAATCACTCCTCTGAAGGCCGAATCTCGAGCAAGACTTGCCCGAGTGCCCTTCGAAGAAGCTTCAATCATGGACAGTGGTGGACCGAGCATGGCGGGGGAGGAAGATATTGATCTCTACGGTAAGACTCTGCCTATGGAGCCCAGGGGTACTTTTTTCGCAGTGGATCACATCTGACGCATTTTCCAGAGCTCCTCGGCATTGATAAGGATGCTTCGCAGGATCAGATCAAGAAGGCATACCGAAAGGTTCGTAACCCCTCTCCCTGGTCGCAACGACAACTACAATCACACGCCAGCGGCAACACTCCTTACTGACTCACCCGTCTTGCATAGGCCGCCCTTCTTCACCACCCCGACAAAGTCCCTGAGGAACGCAGAGAGGAGTCGGAAGCCAAGTTCAAGGCTGTCAGCCAGGCCTACGAAATCCTCAAAGATGAGGACAAACGCCACCTTTACGACACCCATGGCATGGCCGCATTCGACCCTTCGCGGGGCGGCCCCGGCGGTCCCGGCGGCGTCGAGGTCGACTTGAACGACATTCTGTCACAAATGTTCGGCATGGGCATGGGCGGCCCCGGTGGCCCTGGTGCCGGTCCCAGAAGACCGCGTCGCGGTCCCGACGAGGACCAGCCTTACAAGGTCACGCTCGAGGAGTTGTACAAGGGCAAGACTGTCAAGTTCTCCGCAAACAAGCAGGTTGTCTGCGGCACCTGTAAGGGATCCGGCGCCAAGGCAAACGTCAAGCCCCAGCAGTGCGAGAAGTGCAGAGGCGCCGGTATGGCAGAGGCCTTCCGCCAGGTGGGACCGGGTATGGTCCGCAAAGAGACCGTTATTTGCGATCGTTGCGAGGGATCCGGAAACTTCTGCAAGGAGAAGGACCGCTGCAAGAAGTGCAAGGGCAAGCGCACTACCTCCGAGACCAAGGTCCTCGAGATTTACATTCCCAGAGGTTCCCAGAATGGAGAGAGGATCGTGTTGGAGGGCGAGGCGGACCAGTTCCCAGACCAGACCCCCGGAGACATTGTTTTCCACTTGGCCGAGGAGCCCCACGACGAGTTCACTCGCATCGGCAACGATCTCTCTGCCGAGCTGAATGTCTCTCTTGCTGAGGCTCTCGGTGGCTTTTCCCGTGTTGTGTTGACGCACCTTGACGGCCGCGGTATTCATATGGAAAGACAGCGCGGCGAAATCCTCCGCCCCGGCGATATCCTCAAGGTCGCTGGCGAGGGTATGCCTCAGAAGCGCGGCGAAGAGAAGGGTGACTTGTACCTGATTGTCAATGTTGAGTTCCCTGAGGATGGCTGGTTGAAGGATGATAAGGAGTACGATGCTCTGAACAAGCTCCTTCCTCCCCCTCCTCCCCCCATCACAGCCGAGGAGGTCGATGAGGTTGAGTACGAAGAGGTGGATAGCCTGGATTCGGTAAGTCTTCACTAATCGTTTCATCACCAGATACCTGGTGCTAACATAAATGTCTACAGATGGGCGCCAACTCGGGAGACCCGCGTTTCGGTGGCGAATGGGAAGACGAAGATGAAGAAGATGGCCAGCCTCAGTGCCAGCCTCAGTAAGAGGTGTTGAGGTGGATAGAGATTTTAGAGGACAGAGTCTTGGGCTTGATGCCCTGAAGCTCATGACAGACATGACGACCCGGACGGTGTGGGGGGGTGAGCATAGACGTGGGAACTGGAGAGGAGTTTTGCTTGGTTGTTTGGGCATCATCCCCCTCATGAATGAAAGGCAACCCGTAATACACGGTTGCTATATCGCTTCTCAACCATGGTGCAGTCGTATAGCGAACAGTGGTGACTCATGGAAAGCACAAACCGCTTCTAGTTCTGCTGTAATGGGCTTTGTCTGCCCCGCTAGACGTCTATCTAAAGCTTAGTGCTCTACCCTGTCATCCAACAACAACCACGTCCCATATAGTATAGTGGTTAGTATACTCCGCTTTCATGTTTCCAACGACATCCGGAGAGTCCCGAGTTCGAACCTCGGTGTGGGAAATTTATTTTGCTGGATTTGGCATTTGTTTTTTTTCTCTTGAACAATGGTGTTTCCAGTACGTGGGAGATCGATGTAGGACATGCCGCCTCGTCAACTGCACCACAGTTGGTCCGTGCTCTCCTCGACACCTATTTATTTATTTTGGAGTTCCGTTGCGCAGGTAGGCCAATTGCATTGGCTGCAGACCGAAAAGAGTCCCTTCCGCTAGCGCGACCTGTTGGGCCAGTAGCAGGTCTCCGCTCCTGCATTTTTTTTTTCTTCCCCCGCTAGGCGGCCCACACGTGACCAACAAAATCTTAGGGCTTCGGAAAGAGCCCACGTCCAGTGCGATTCGAAATGGTGGTCACCCAAATTTCACGATCGCCTTGAAGCCCGAATTTGACGACGTACACCCGCCCCGACTAACCCAATAGCCAGGAACAGCCGTCAAGGTGAGATTTGATTGCTACAGCATCCTTCATCGACATGCTGTCGGTATTGTGATTCAATTACTGACATTTGGTTTCATAAAGATGGTCGCCGCAAAGAAGCACGTTCCTATCGTGAAGAAGCGTATGTTTTTTCCTTCCCCAAGGACACAGCACCCCTCTACGACCCCGCGTACCCGACAACCTCGACGATGATTACAACCGAACGAGAACTTTGGATTGGAAACGAGAGGATTGACGGGTGTTATTTTGAACAGGCACGAAGCTCTTCAACCGCCACCAGAGCGACCGCTTTATGCGCGTTGATCGATCATGGCGCAAGCCCAAGGGTATCGACAACCGCGTCCGCCGTCGCTTCAGGGGTAACACTGCCATGCCCTCGGTACGTCGAGACACCTCCCTGCTGGATTTGGACTTGGGTTCGAAAATAGACATCAACAAGAAGAGGAGCGAATTTCGGGATGGAAATGGTTTTAGAGACCCAGGGTTACAGCTGCTAACCTGGCATTCCTGCACTCCAGATCGGCTTCGGCTCCAACAAGAAGACCAAGTACATGATGCCCTCCGGCCACAAGGCCTTCCTCGTCAGCAACGTCAACGACGTCAACCTTCTGCTGATGCACAACCGCACCTACGCTGCCGAGTGCGTACCACCCCACACCCGCCTACCAGCTCCGACCGAGAAGCCGAGCGAAGGGCATCTTTCCGATGGAAAACACAGCCAGCTGACAGACTTACTACAGGATCGCCCACAACGTCTCCTCGAGAAAGCGCATCGACATCATCGGCCGCGCCAAGCAGCTCGGTGTCAAGGTCACGAACCCCAAGGCCAAGGTCACCACCGAGGTCTAAGCGAAGAAGAAGATGTAAAAACTTTTCTCTCAGTGGGTTGCGTAGAGGAAAAATCAGCTGTTCGGGGCGAGGGGGTTCGGTTTTCATCGCCTGGTTACTTGCGTTGTGCTCTCATATCCAGGGAACGGGAATGCATCGGAAACGGTTTCTGCGATGATTCAGGGCTGGCGGCTTGGCATGGCTCGTACCGTTGTGCTAGGAAATACAAAAAAACAACCGCAGCAAAAATTCAACGACTTGACGTTCACTCAGGCGTGTGTTTCTTACTACTACCGTCGATTGACAAGAATAAGGCGTTGGGTGGGATGGAAAACAGGATCCTTTATATGCTCGGTAATTCGAGAATATCACCAACCCCTTTGGCCCCTGTATTGCACTCTTCACCAGTGACGTTCGTGCTTATTTTGCTGTCCGGCTGTTCTTGCCTGCTTAGTCGTTCTGTCTGCTTGGTCATCTGCATTACCTTCACTTGGCTGACTTGTTCCCAACCTGAGTTCGACTCCCCGGCCTATCTAATACGTCGTCTAGTCGTCAATCGTTGCCTCGTGGCAGGTCTGGCCATCTGCTAAACCGCTGTTCCCGCCATCCATTTCCACAGTCAAACTCGCCGGATGATAAATAGACGCGGGTGTGCCTACTGGGTCATGACGACATAAGCTTTGCCCTCGAACTTGCCTGCCATAAACAGCACCAGATTAATTGGTACACTTTGGACTGACAAGCACCAAGGAAACGGTCTGACTACTAATTACACCAGATGCATATCACAACAATTCACTGATTGACAATATGTTGTGAAGAAGTAATGTACTATCTAGGTATGCATTGCATCATTCCACCCATCCGCACAACGATCAATCTCCCTTTCTGATCGCAGCGCAAGAGAAACTCAATAAGGACAGAATGACAGGAAACGCTCGCTTTCCCGTCGTCAAAACCGTTATAAACGCAAATACAGACTCCTGGTATCCATGATCTCGTGACAGTTGAAAAGAGGAACAAGAATAGGAAAAAGGCGTTGAATGGGGTTTTGTTCAGTTGGTCGTCTCATTCTGATGACAACTCAGGTCGTATCCTGGAAGACGCGGAGAGGACTAGAGCGAGGACAAAATGCTCGACATCGCTGTCCGAAGGCTCATCGCACCGACACCTTTACGCCGTGAGAGTGGCGTCGACTCTATCGGAAGCAGTTGAAGCGGCCGATGCGCATGCGCCAGGGACCGCGGTGGACGCCGTGGCGGTCTGCGTGGACGGAGGTGCCGAAGTTGCGGCCGCCGATGGGCTTGGAGTAGAAGAAGGGCATGATGATTGTTTGGTGCTTTGTAGGAGGTTGTGCAGGTGTGAAATTGCTGCAGAGATTATTAGTCCAAGGTCCGAGGGTGTGCAGGCCGCCGGTTTGCCACTTGAGGAGTGTCAATGTACCTTGGGCTTCTTGTCGAAGTTATTCGCAGTGGAGAGCTTGTGTTTTGTGTGGTTGATATGGATCACGGACTATGGATGAACGGCCAAGAAGGAACGGGCTTGTATTAAATACCTAGTTAGACGTCGGTTCCCTCCACGTACGAACCAGTGACGAAGGGGCAGCAGACCACACCCGGCATTCGTCTCCCTTCCCCCTTTGGCTTGCTTTTCTTCCCCAACCTTTTCTTGAATTGCACCAGTGACACAATGGTATCACCCTTGGAAACTTGGCTGGAAGGGTCGCTTGTGCTGTGTGGTGTTGTATGCCAAGAGCTCGTTGTGAGGGCGGTGACGTAGGCGTGGCTGAGCAGTACGAGGCCGCGAGTGTGGCTGGGTGGGACGCAGAGTTTCGTCAAGTATGATGGGTGTGACCATCGATTGGTGGACGGCGCCATAACTAATATGGGTAGTGGCTGAGGTGTGTGCGGCAGGGTCCGCTGAAGTGATCGAAAAGGGGAAGAAGGATTGTGAGTGGTGAATTCGTTCTGAGGAGTAGCGAGTTAGATGCGAGGGATCGGTCGATTGGAAAGTAAGGTTATTCCAACCTGCCGGCTGACTGACTTTATTTCTCGCTTCGCCATTGCTCCCCTCAACGGCCTCTCGAACTCCTTTACACGGGATGTTTCGATGGCCTCATAGATTTGGTTGAGCACTTTCAGCTACCCTCAATTTTGTCTGTCTTTGACCAGTATGCATGGCATAACATGTATTGCGTTACAAGCGGGTTTGTCTCACGAGCCTCACTCCAAAGCACTCCACCGATCTCTCCAGGAGTATTCATATCGACCATGAGGATGGTACTTGCAATCACAAGTTGCAGTTCGGAGGGCTTGTTCGCGGTCTACCACGTCTACTGCTCATGTTTCTAATGTTCTCTCGACTTGAATATCACACCCTGAAAATGGACATCATGTTGCTTGGCACTTTGAAGTGAATCCTTCAAGACTGAGGCCTGCTGGGTCAGCACCCAGTTGCGAGGGAGGCAGCGTAGTGTGTCGGCCTTGATGGGGCCGCACATGGTCTCTTGTCGTAAATGATTCAAAAGCTTGTCATGGTTAATTCAGAAAGCTTGCTGTGTTCTCCCGTTGACTTAGATCGATGGGGGTAGCCTCAGGATTTGATTCCTTGTCAACCCGAGATCTCCTTTAGCAATGAGCATTGCAGATGACTCCCGCGCGAACAGAGGCCTTGACGATCAACATCAGTTGGGCTAGACGTCTTCTCGTTCCCGCGGGGTATGCACGCGAGCGTTGCTTGGTGGACTGATCTGGGGTTACGAGCCCTCGGAGTCCTATCGCGGTTAGTTCGCATAACCTCGATGTTCACTTACACGGACACAACTTGCCAGTATATCTTATAGAAAGCTGATACGCGACGCTGTATGGTAAAGGCAGTGGTTGAAAGAAGATAATGTGCAATTTTTCAGCGACAAATGGTCTCTTCAACCCACATTCCCAACGTGGCTTGCGAGATGATGAGACACCATGCGAAGTCTTCAGGGCACACCAGATGCTGTGTAGAGGAACAGATTTTTTAATGAGAGGCTAGACATTCTGAAAGAGCAGGAATGGCCTTTCCTATAGTTCAGCGCGTTCGCAGGAGCCTGCCCGCCATGCTCCTTGCGGCCCGGAGCAATTCTCCGGGCATGTGTCACTGCTGCTGCCTCATCTCTCAGGAGTCAGAATGCTTTGTTGTGCATATGAAGAGCGTTCGAAAACTCTTTCCTCAATCAAGCTTGCCACAGAGATCCAGGACACCGGCCTCCCCACTGATGAGTTCCCAAAATTCACGTTTTGCTTGCAGTCTCGGTAGCTAAGGTACCTCGATACGCCGATCTTAGGCGCATCGATTCATCTTGATCATCAGATACACTTCTAAATTAGCCAACTCACCAGGTTGAACCGAGTCTGTCCGCCTCTCTCCACCCTCTATCCGTGATTCCGAGGAGGCGAGGCTCATTCAACCGTCATCCTTGAGCTTATCCTTCCACGCACAATCTTCATGCACGTAATCAGGGGGATATGTCGAAAACGGAAACGAGCTTGTAGCTCGGTGATATAATTTGGACATGGCGCCTCAAAGAGGCTCAAAGGATTCGATACTATTCTCTTGCCGCAAGCAAAGTTTCCTCCCACGAATGAGCCATGCGTAGGACTGGCGTTGGGCTGGGCAAGAAGAATTAAGCATAACGCCTGGCAGAACCGGGCCGATCAACCCTTCGGACCGTGGCACAGATCGCGACATGATGAGCAAGAAGCCCTCCGAGTAGAGAACTCTCGAGTCGGCCGTTGTTTGCGGACCAAGAATTTCAGTATCCTGCGTGTGAGACACTGTCTTCCGGACTACCACAAGGCATTGCTTATTCTCGTCGGAGCCGGATATAGCTGCGCTTGCGGGGTTCGTTGATCTTGCCTTCAACCGTTTGGTTCCTATGTGAGACACTTCCGAATCTCCTTCCGGTCCTGGAGACATCATCTCCGTCCGGTTTTTGTAGATGGGGAAACCTCTTCAATGAAGGCACACACTGTCGGACTCGGGAATGACGCCATTCCCTGCGTTCTTCAAGTCTGTTGTAAAGCTAGGAAAGAGTCTGCATGAGTGAGGCTCAACTATGGCGCCGATAAGGTGGCGTTTATGGCTGGTTCTCTGGATCATACAGTGCACGCGCGGTACGAAGTGGTTCTTGCTACGCCTTGTGGTTCCGTACAGACTATACTACTACACCTAGCTCATGGATCAATAGGTATTCATCTTTGCTGACGCTTAGTTCAGGGTCTTCTAGCACTCCACTTACTTCATCTTGTGGCGCGAACTAGAATAGTATCCCTGAGCTTAAACACACCATGAAGGTCTTCAGTTCAAGACGACGGGGAGTATTTTTGTATCAACGTGTCTGGTCGTGCTTGCCACGAGTGAAAAGCTATTGGTTACTGTCAAAACAGACATTTCATGTCTCGCTGCGATCCTATCGCCAAGAAAGCTTGGTATTTGACGCTTCCAGCATCCGTATATCCCTTAGCATCTTGGCAGGAACATCATCCACGCCGGGAAGAGAAGTCGACCTCTCTACCACGGCACTGAGCGCTGATCAATCTTGGCACCCGACGTCAATCCGGGGGACAATCGTTGATGAGATCAACAACTACTCCGAGATGATCTCCAAGGCTTCTTTCGACCGAGTCCAATCCTGAAAACGGATATCGACATGAACAGCACGTTTTTGATGAGAGAGGATATCGGAGCTTTGGCATCGAGAGTTGCCTTTGACGAGGAGAAGTCGATCCGGACGAGGGTTTCAACTCGCAACCTCAGGGTCAAACATCTCGTCATCGTGGCATCGGAGTCATTACTTGTGGATTGCGAGACTTCAGATATCGAACATACTAAGTCGGTCTGGTAGACATCGCCTGTCCCGAAGCATTCGTAAATTCCTATAAGAGGCCTCAATATCGTCTACCCAGAGCTGATAACTCCTCCGATCATCAACAACTCGCAACTACAACCCCAATAACATTTCTAACTTTCCTCTCACTTTAATCCTTAGCAGTGTCTGCTTTCTCAAGAGTTTGCTCAAAGGCCAACATGTACACCAAGGCTCTTAACGCGGCGGTTGCCGTCCTCTCCTTCGCCTCAGTCGAGGCGGCCATCCTGCCTCGCGCAACTATCACACCGGGCACCGTCGTTCTTCCCGAAGTCGTCTTCAACCCAGGGGAACTGACGGACCCGCTCTACACCGCGTTGAAGATCGTCAGCACCGACCTCAGCAAGACAACGACCCTGACCGGCGACCTCACCAGGACTGTCGGAACAACAGTAAAGGATGTAAGTCCAATCCCCCATACTGAACTCCTCCCAGAACTTGAAAGCCATACTCACCCTTTCCCCTTTCAGAGAACCGACCAGGTCAACGCAGTCATCCGCCAGATAACAAGCAACACAAACAGCATTCGCACCAGAGTCGGCACCGTCGTCGGCAACCTCCTGGGCGTTGTCCCGTCGGGCATCCCCGCCCCGTCCGCGACCTCCGCGGCGCCGCCCTCCATTCCCACGGCCGAGGTCGTCCAGATCGCGCAGGACGTCGTCGTCCAGGCCCAACTGCTCGCCCGCCAGGCTACCACCCAGCTGCAGAACCTCCAGGCCCAGGCCAACGCCGTCGCCGACCCCGTCGCCAAGGCGGCCTACACGCTCGCCTACACCCAGGCCAATCTCGCGCTCCAGATCGCGCTCAGCACCGTCGCCGCCTCGGCCTCGACTGCGCTCACGGCCGTGGCGAACGCTGCTGGTAGTGCCAACGGCCTTGCCGATCGTATCCGCAACATTCAGGCCAAGCTGAACCCTGTTCTCATCATTGGCGCCAGCCCCGATGTTACCTTTTAAGGATTCCCGATTTTACAAGGCATCTTGGCTGAGCCGGGGATGCTCGGACTCAGGGTAATTTGAAGCTGGCCCGTCATTCGGTCGAGCAAGACTCGACACAAGGATGAGGCGAACTGGTTCGCATGAAAATGCGATGACACTTGGGATCAGCATATCAAGGGACTATAATGTTAGGGACTAGGTAGTACTGGTGCAAGGATTGATAGGCTACACACTCTTTGATAATGACATCTAATAATTCACCTAATTTGTCTTCGATTTCCCGTGTATGGAATGAGCATCAATCAGTCAACGGACCATCTGCTTGGTTTGAGCAGATCTGGACTTCCGGCCAGCTCGTGTTACTTGAGCAGATACATACTCTATAGCAATATGGTACAACTACATCATTAGTCAGTTGATAAGTCCCGTTCTGTTGGATTCGATCACATGAGGTAAACATCGCCGGAGCTTAGGATCATTGGCACGCCAGTCTTCTCTTGTGCTGGTCGTTTCGTTCACAGATCTACGATACTTCCTGCCGGCTGGGATCAAGGGTAGTAGGGTTACTAGGCTACTAGACACTCGATAAACTTTACATATTATGGCCTAATGGCCGTCAATTATCAGATCCAGACTGCCCACTATTTCCCTGCTTCGATAAGCTTCATACAGCAATATGAGAACTGACGACAACTTGAATATGACGGCGCCAACAGCACAGGCAGCAGTTCATAGCCCTTGGGGAACCAGACTCTCATCATACCCATTTCATAGCCAGTACTCAAGTATCATGGGCAATACGCCAGGCCGTCGGGAAACACACGAAGTCATACCGTGCCCAGGCTGGACGCATCGACATTGTTTGCAAGATACCAGGCTCTCGACTATCGAGCTCTGGCATCTCTCAACGAGAGGATCTTGCGATGCCAAGTCCCGCGCTCTGATCCTCTCCCACCGCAGAATATAATGGATGATATGCAGGGACTGACTACCCGACACGGCTCACACCAATAACAGACGCAGGAGTAGCTCACTGAGAGCATGGTCTATCGGCTCGTCAGACCGATTGCACCCAAATGTATGCTCAGACGAACATCATGGGCTCCCGTCCGCATCGTTACAAAAGTCATGGAAGGCTACAGGTTCAAAGTAAGGCACCGAGCCACGTAGTTCGGACGGGGAAGAGATGTTCCGTCAAAAACGACGCCTTTTCTTCGTATCCTGAGACTGTGATCAAGTATCTCACGTATCACTTATGAATCCTCTGTTTGCTAGAACGCTTCGCTTTCAAACTGCTGGGTACTTACTTTTTTTTTTCAAAGGCATGTCTCGGGACCAAGAGACATGGCGCAGGGAGAGGTAGGTCGTTCATATGTTTACCCCTGAAAATAGCATATTTTAGTATCGGTGAGACATCTCGCACCTTGGGCATGCAGAGCTTGAGTCGGTATTTACATAGTTAGGCCAGTCAAGGTACACCGCCGCCCCCAAGGACGGCGAGCCTGCATCTCTTGGGATGATCTGTTCTTCTCATGTCGGTTCTAATGTGACAGCTATGTTGGATCCGATGTAACAGATGAGGTATCACCGAGCTTGCGACTGTATGCCGCCGCCGCGGAGTGCATATTCGATGAATCATTCAATAACCCGTATCATGCAAATTTCCATTCACTCTCTCTCATCAAAAAGGTTCGTCGACCGAGCTTCGGATGACTGGTGCGCGCGTCCTTCGCCATGCATCACGATGCTGGCTGAGCTCTTGAAGGAATCACAGTTTGAGGGATACGTGTAAGAGCGAATAAGGGACGACTAGCCGAAGCCACTAGAGTTTGATGGGACGAGCGGGCATGTGCGTTTGCGCCGGGCCCCAGATGTTCGGTCCCGAGGAAGCCTGGGTTTCAGATGAGGCTCTTTTTTTTGTTGTTTTTCTTCTTTTCACTCTTCACACTTGTTCCTGATGTTTTCCCCCCCCTTCCGCGTGTTGCCTGCAACCTTTACGCTGCTTACAAAACTTCGGACGAAGGTAATTGACTTTCGCCTGCAGCCGTAAACGCGAGCAGAGTCTTGTTGTTGCTCGTGCTCAGCAAGCTTCCGGGGGGTGCAGGCCCCCGCACGGGTTGCCGGTGAGGATGTGAGCGAGTCTATACGGATACCCGTACCGCGGTTGATGGAAATAGGATCCTGCTGCGGGCGTGTGCCAGGTGAACAACGGCGGATACTGGTTGGTGGGAAAGTTTGGTGGCGAGATTGAAAGCAGACCAGTCTCTCCAGCTTGAGGAGGACGCGATGAGTCTCGGATGGTGTTTGCGAGGCAACTGGTATGCTGTAGTGATTACTTCACATTCCTCGCTTCTGACGGACTTACAGAGGAATATCTTGGCGGGGAACGTGTCAGGCTCGGGTCCGAACAGAAGCTGAGAAAAGCCACAGTCAGCGCCGTCGACGCCATAGGTCTGGATCTGGAGGCTGATTTCTCGACCGGCGCCGTTTGCAACGGAGTGGATGTGAAGTTTACCTGGTGTTTGGGACGAGCCACATCGAAACGGGCCAGCAGCCGTGACGCACGGATGAGCGGCGATGGTGGCGGCGGTGGTTGCTTAGGATGGTTCACCATGGTTGACGGAGGGAAGATAATACTTCAGGAAGCGAGGAGGGAGAGAAATCACATTGATGTCGATCGCCGGAGACGGGCAGAAAGTTGTTGACGAATTGGAAAGATCGACGCCGGGAACATTTCTCGATGCGTGAAAGTGAGCTTGAAGCGCGTACCTACACGATGGCAGCGGCTTTGCGGCTTGTCTAGAACGCAGGCAGAGGTCTCCCGTCTCCAGTATTGAGAGTTTCAGCGGGTCGGGCTTTAATTCCCGTGACGAGCTGGTCATGAGAAGCATGACGAAGGCGTATGTTTGTACGACGTCTTGGCCCAGGCAAGAGGCAGCTGTTTACCTGAATCCGGATTGAGATGAGGTGGAACTATGCGTAAGTGGAAGTGGGAGGTCGGAAGTAGCGTTCAAGGTGGGTAAACTCGTAGAGCCGGAATAGGAAGATACAAACGATGTGCGCGAGAGGTGGCAGTTTCGGTTGGAGTTGGAGGTATTCCTCTAGCTGCGCTGGATGTGGATTAGGTGACCAGTCTGAAAGTTGGTCCAATGCGAATGGACGTTTTCCCTATGGTCCCAGGAGTCCAGGACTGAGGAGCCCAAGACCCAGAGACCAGGCCCGAGAGCTTAATACTCTCCCACCCAGGGGCCAGGGCCAGACCTCCTTTTTCAAAATTCGACTAACACTGGCGGGTATACTTCCGGTGCAGGGAATATGACTAAGAGACCTCGTCTCCGATAACGGTACATCGTTAGACAGTTGGCCCAGATGTAAACGGCGAACGGACCGTGATGCAATGTCGAGGAGAGAGAGGGGCCACCAGAACAACAGCTTCAGGAGCAGGAGAGGGAATAGAAGAAGAAGAAGAAGAAAATCTGTGACGAGAGTCGGGAAGACGGAGGCAGCCTCAGAGATTTCTGACAGCGGGTGAAAGAAGATGGAACTCGTAGCTGGCAAGGAGGTCTGGTTTTCTCGATAATGACTGGCTACACCTCAGAGTGAACTATCTTAGGTAGACAGGTAAGTACTTTTTTGGAGTACATACACCAGTGACCAAGATGTACTTGAATAGGTACTTGGTTCCTGAGGTGGAAAGCGGCGTGGCCCTGGTCGACTCCCAGTTGTTTCAAGTCCACAAACCCCAGCCAAACATTTCGCAGGGTGTCGAGTCTCCAAAGTTCATTTCACTGCCGCATTTTTTTTTTTTTTTGTTATTTGATTCTGAACAATCTGAACTTTTCAAGATGTGGTGTCGACAGGCCGAGGCGGGAAAGAGGCGTGAGAGACTTGTGAGAGAGCAAGACATGACAGCATCGGGCAGACATGCTATTTCCCCTGAACGTACGGATACACAGAATTCCGTACAGCAAGATTGGTACCAAGTACATTGTGCCTGACTACTTGGTGTGTATGGGTGTGCACAACATGTCGAGGTTGCATCTGCACCCATCACCTATCACGGCAGCGCGCGGGAGGAACAAGTTGATTCTCGTCTACCCAATCTCTGGCCTTCCCTCCTGCAGCAGCGTCTCTCGCATGAAATTGAATTTTGGGCTGTTTTAGCGGCGGCAGCACAGCAAAGGGGTTCCGGACCTGGCAAGCTTCGATTTTTTTTCTCTCTGTCTCTCTGAGTCTCGTCAAGTTCTCCCATCCCCCGTGTTCCCCGTGCTGGATTCGCACCCTTAGTTCCCGTCAGGTTCCTCCAAGTTCCTTCCGTACCTGCGGATACCTCCTCCCATCTTAGAGCTATCCCGCCCAGGCTGTTGCTCCGTCATATTCGCTGGGTTCACACGCACACACAGAACACACACACGACACCCACGGCACACAATAAACTAAACACACTTTTGAACACATCTTTCCCACTTCCTTGTCTTCCCGTCTTCTCTCTTTTTCTTGTCGGCTTGACGTTTACCGAATCCAGCATCTTGGGCACTTTTTTGGGGCCCAGAATTGATTTTGCAGTCCGCACCGTTTTCCACCCTACCCTTACCATCCATTCCATTGACATCCTCTTCAGCCCTTGTCGCTCCTTTTAATTATTCTTCTCGAGCATCCCCTCACCTTACAACTCGCCTTATTAGGTACACATACAGGATACAGGATACAACAACCACAGCACGGAACTTCGGTTACCTGGCACTCGCCTCAACTCGTCAGCGCCTCCTTCACCAACTGCGCCGTTCCCTGTTCTATTCATAGCCGGCTCCTTGCCAGCCCAGCCCAGCAAGCCATCCAAACCAACCGCCCCTCCTTGGTCGACCACCACCATTCACCAAGCAGCGCACTCCTTGATCGCTTACTTTCAACTTGGCCCCCGACAGCACTCTGCCTGACTGAGCACACGACCTTCCGCCGGCTGTCTATCCGAATTCACTACATCGCTTGATTGCCTCCCAATAATCGTGTGGTACTGGCGACGACCGCCGAGCTTTTCATCCGCTCCGAATTCCAACAGACTTCCGAAATCCCTCGCATAACCTCGTCCAACCATTTCATCATCGTCCCTCTTCCCGCAGTGACGCCGCACCCTGGCAGCCCCGACGGCAATCTCGCGCGCCGCTAGAACCCAGCCTGGCGTCCCTGTTCAGCCGACGAAACAGCGGAGTCGCAATTTCGACCCCCGTTCAACGCCCAGCACCGGCACGCCTTACTCTACTCCGTACCTCTCTACTACTGTCACACACAGTCAGTAATTCCCACCTCCCTTCTCCAGACCAGACCACACCAGGCCAGACCACGCTACGCATACTCCGTACGCTTCGCCCATCCCATTCTCTTGGCAATTGCCAACCGCCCCAGCTTTTTTGGCACCCTCGCTCCATGATACACTTCCGAACCGTCCTCCATACGTCGTCTGCCGACCAGGGTCTCTCCAACGTACCAACTGACGGGTCCAAAGGGGGTTGGCTCGTCAAGCGCAAAGGAAAATTAATCCAGACGGAACTGTGAACGGAACGACCTCTTGTCTGCACTGCACACTCAACTGTGTATCCATACGCCGCACCACAACATACCACTTCACGACTCGAGTAATCCCGTCACAAAATCACAATTCCCACAACCGTCTCGGCTGGCTGTGCTGGCCCACGACCTAATCCAACATGACGAGACCTCACATTATTCGCGCTGGTAAGTTTATGCGACCCCCAAACAACCGCGCCTGCGCCTGCTGCCCATTCCTCCTGTCGCACCACATAATTTCTCCCCCCAAACACAAAACTCCCCCTTTCCTACTCGGCTCTGGGTTTTCTGTGTCTGAGCTCTAGCCTGAACCCGTCTTGGTCTAACGGCTGGAACCGCGGACGATCAATTTCACAGAATTCCTCCCACCCCCCTTTGGCCAGAGCAAGAGGAAGAAGGAAGGAAAAAAATATACTCGGCAGCTTTGTTTCTTTGCTTGACATGTCACGCTGACCATTGGCCTCCTCTGTCGCATTCACAGACACCATCGATCTGCAAAACCCGGAAGCACCCTCAGCGAAAGACCACAGCAGGGCGCCCAACGGCTCGTTCGGTCCGCACCAGGCCGAGACTCTTCGAGAAGTCGCCCAGGAATCCGCCGAAGATCAAGCGCGCAGCCCGAGACTATCTTGGACCAACGCCGACGACGACGACATCTCCGACGAAGACGATCTCGCGGGAGAGGTCTCGAGGAAGCTCACTGGGAGCACAATGGACGACGCAAGCAAAAAACAACAGCAAGATGCGCAGGCTGTCGCACAAAATGGAGGTGTCTCGGACGACGGAAACATGGACGACACCGACGAGAGCATGGACGACGACGACATGATGGACAAGATTTCGAGTTCGCCCTCGATTGAAGATGGTGGGTACACTTCGATTATGCCTCCGCAATCATGGCCGCGTAGAGTCGACTCTCTACCCGCCATGCGAGATCACGCCTCCCCCGTTTCCCCTTCCTTCAGCGAGGCAAGGTCCTCTTCTCCTTATACCGAATCCCTTGAATACCTCCCAGCGCACCTCTCTTGGCAGCATAGCAAGGCATCTGTCAAGACATCAACCCATCATCATCATCTTCGCGGTGAGTATCCCGAATAGGATCGCAATACGACCGACGACGACGACGACCGATTCGACGGGGAACAGTATACCGACGAATATTATGACGACGAACAAAACGGCGATGAATGCAACGACGAGCTTGACTGGCAGGAGGAAAACAGCAGCAATCATGCAGCCAAGTTTGACTTACAGAGTGTTGCACAGCATGGACCCATTGTGGTTCGTCCGCTTCGCGTGCGGAAAACTGGAGAACCGGTGTACGACGACTTTGCGCAGCGGCGTGCCGAGATGGAGAGGGCAGAGAGAGACGAGGCAGTTGGTGGACTTGACGATGACGGCATCCCGCTTACGATCCCATACGAACCCTCTATTGATGATGAAGATGATGATGACGGCGATGTTTCTCTTGTTGATGATTCTAGGTTTATTGCCTGTGGCTGGGGCAACGAGTGCTTACACGAACCAGAGGACATCGATTTCGAATTCGTCTACGCGTTGCACACCTTTGTCGCAACCGTCGAGGGCCAAGCAAATGCCACCAAGGGCGACACCATGGTGTTGCTGGATGACAGCAACAGCTACTGGTGGCTGGTCCGTGTGGTGAAGGACAGCAGCATTGGTAAGGACCCTTTGAGCGTTGTTCAAAGAGCAGCTCCTTACATGAACAATAGGCTATCTGCCGGCAGAGCACATTGAAACGCCGACCGAGAGATTGGCGCGCTTGAACAAGCACAGGAATATAGACGTAGTCGCTCCCTCCATGGAAGAGATGAACCTTTCTGACTTAGATCAGCTTTCCGCTACAATGCTCGGAGATCAGTCTGGGGAAAAGTCCAAGAGCACCTTCAAGACTGCTCTTAGGAAGAAGAAGAAGACGGTTGCGTTCGCCGCCCCGACTTTCGTCGATTACTCTGACTATGATTACTCCTCGGACGAGGACGAGGTCGACGAGCTGTTCCCTCAACAACAGGGTGCTCAACAGCAGCAGCAGCAGCAGCAGCAGCAGCAGCAACAACAACAAACGTCGCAACAGGCAACAGAGGAAACGATGGATGACGATACGGCCAAGGTGGAGCCCCTCAAGCCAAGGGCGACAACGAAGGAGGTCAACGTTGCGGAACCGACGAAGAAGGAGGAGGCACCCGAGGATGACTCGAAACGTGACAGCGGCGAAATCTTCGAAAAACCAGAAGGTCCCAGTAGGTCGAGGAATGGCACCGTCAGGAACACCGACTCTTTCTTTAAGGACGAAACGGTCGAGACCAAGAAGATCACGCTTACGCCTAACTTGCTTCGTGACGACAGCGGGTCGCGACCCTCGACAACGGAAAGCGTTCAGGTCAAGCAACGGCCAAGTTTGGACAAGATGGACAAGGAGCTGCAGCCGGATAAGAAGGAGGACAAGAAGAAGAAGGACAAGAAGGAGAAGGAGAAGAAGACGAGCACCATTCGGAGTTTCTTCTCGCGTAAGGACAAGAAGAAGACCACGGACGACGACGATGAGTCTTTTGGCAAGAGATCGATGGATATCGTTACAGAATCTCAGGACCGAGAGAGTCGCGAAAGCCGTGAGAGTCGGGAAGAGGAGCCGAAGGAACCGTTGTCCCCGAGAGGCGATGGCCCCCAACGGAGCACAAGCAAGCTCCAGAAGCAACAGCCGAGAGTCGAGCCGTCTCCTGCGAGACTCAATGGGGCGGCAACGCCGCAAAAGTCTGCTACCAGGGAGCTTTCCGAATTCATTTCCTCCGAGGGCCGCCCTAACAACGTCTCGAACGTGCCTCCCGCTTCTATGCGCATTGTGGAGGATGATTCTTCGGATCCAGAACTCTCTGTTCAACAGCAGCGGATCAAGTCTCCAGAGACGACTCGATCACCGCCCCAAGAAAAGTCGACCCTATCCAAGATCATCCCGTCGAGGAGTGGCAACAGTGAACCGAAGCCGCAGAAGGTCACCAAGGCGAAGTCTCGAGTTGAACTTGATGACTTTGACTCTTCCGGGGAGGAGGTTGAGTCTGCCGAGCCACCTGTGCAGCAGCAGGCACATCAGATTGTCAAGGAAGAGAAATTGGAACGGCCTTTGCCTGGCGCCTTCCCTGACAGCTACATGAGCAACTTGAGTGCTGCCAGCGCTCAGACGGACAAGACAATTACTCCTACGCAATCGCAACAGCCTCAGCCTCAGCCTCAGCCTACCGCTGTTGAACGCGAAAAGGATAGACTTTCCGAATCTCCCGTGCAAGTGTCGCCGGTCACTTCGCATAACCCTCCTGCGCTCATGGTGGATACTTCCAGTCAAGAAGGCCACTCGACGTCACCATCGCCAGAGCTCATTGACGCTGAGGAGGCAGGCAGACATCGCGCTCAAGATTCGATGACTGCCAGCTCAACATCCACGGGTGGCAGCACTACCGGTAGCAGCTGGAATGATGCGAAGCTTCGGGCATTTTTCGATTCGAGCTCGGATATCCGAGATATGCTGGTCGTTGTTTACGACAAGAGCGAGGTGGCGCCTGCTGGACCGGAACACCCCGTCGCAGGCTCTTTGTTCCGCGAACAGAATGCCAAGTTGGCGGAAATTACAACAGTAAGTCGAGATACACAAGGAGTTCCATGAGCTTTCGGACTGACATTTGTATAGCAACTTGACAACATGCTTGGCGACTGGCTGGCACGCAAGCAAAGACTTCGAGGCACTGTATAAGGCCTCTTTACGATCATCATGTTTAACAGACAGCGAAAGTGTAAAATACCTTTCTTGGCTTTTTGACGGCGTCCTGGTACAGGCGGTGGGATTGAGAAGGTTTATGGATTGATGGACGACACATTGAAACATGGTCGCTGATATGAACCTTAGCGCCATGGATACTTTGCGCGCGCGTATGCATTTCGCAGTTGTTACTTCTTTTTGAGATGCGTGGACATACCAAGGTCTTCACATAGGGGTGTCTTGAGCTACCTCGAAACCCTTGTTTTTTCTTCTCTTCCTTTTGTTTAGAGACACGATGCCCACTCGGAGCGTCGTGGCATGGACATGGACACTTTGCATTGGGGTCATTCATCGCGCCGCTGGTGTGGCATTGAGGCGATAGAGACAGTTGAGACGCAGTGCTGTCTAATACCATTTGATTGTCTGTCTTGAAGTTACCAGGGATCCTTGTTGCAACTGAAGAAAACGACAATATGGCATGTGCAAAGATGAATGTGATCAAATACTCCCATCTAACGCTGCGGAAGCACGTATTAGGAACCTATAATGCCGTGCTGTACGTAGTATGGATTTGGTGGAATCGAGACTGGCTCAATGTAAAGATGCGAGTCCCTGGCCGCGGTCTGCAATGGGCTGGGGTTGTGGATTCAGCCTACCTACAGCCAACTGCCGTTCGTAGATCATCCGATCTGGGGAAGCGCCGGGCGGGACCCCGCATTCCGCATTCCCACCCGCGCCGACCTTAGTCCTCCTCGACTCGTATGTTCACTCAACTTATTGCTCATCCATCAAATTCATCAAAGCACGTTGCTCATTCATTTTCTCATTTCTCTTTTCTGTTTCGAAAGCCCATTCACTAATCGATTAGACAGATTATCAAGCAGCCTACGTCATTGACACTCGCTCCTCCACTCATGACGAAGCCGTAATGCCGAATTTATGGACAAGCCTCTTTGCATTCGTAACCGGCCAATGGGATGTCATAAACCCACATTGGAGAGGCAGCAGCACGCCTCGTGATGAGTCTATTCGCCGCGAGGAGGTGCCCAGCTGGCACCGACATGTCCGGGCGAGCGAGTCCAGGACGATTTACCCGGCGCGGGTGATTCCCGACCTCACGCGCGGCGACGTCGCTAATCCGTCGGGATTAATCAACGGCGAAGGCGGGCCCACGGTCTTTACTCGTGACTCGGCGGGAGATGAGGCACCCTCCGTGACGGTCGACTTTGGACAGAATACTGTGGGTATAATTTCAATTTCCTTTGCCGGGTCGTCGTCCTCGTCTACTTCCGGAACCGTGGGTCACGGAAACGATGAGAGAAAAGACCAAGAGGACAGCAGCAGCAGGCCCGGCATCAGACTAGCCTTCTCCGAGACACTACAGTTCCTGAGCAACGTCAGCGACTTCTCCCGCTCCTACAACGGCGACACAATCACACCCGGCAGCGACCAGATCGCAGTCGCCAAGGACGACTACACCTGGACCGCGAAACACGGATGCCAGTATCCCAACGAACAAGGCAAAGGCCAAGTCTGCGCAGACGGCCTCCACGGCTTCCGCTACCTCCGCATCTACCTCGACGCCCTCCCCTCCGACGCGCCGCACACAACCCCACAAGGCCAGGTCAACATCTCGTCGCTGTCCCTGGCGCTCTCGGCCTACCACGGCACGCCCGATACCTTTCGGGGCTGGTTCGAGTGCAGCGACGAGGAGCTGACGCGGTGGTGGTTCGACGGGGTGTACACCAACGACCTCTGCGTCGACGAGTTCCGCGGCGCCGAGGACGCGGAGCCCCGGGGCGCGGCGAGCGAGACGCTCGAGGGGAAGATTGTGCTGCACGACGCGCCGAAGCGCGATCGCGATCCGTACGTCGGGGATCTGGCGGTCGCGGCGCTGACGGGGTATGTTTCGCATGGGAATGGGACGTTGAGCGAGGCGAGTAGGAATGTATTGGTGGATTTGGCGGTTCATCAGAGGGGTGATGGGTGGATTCCGCCGGCGAGCATGTGAGTTTTTTTTCCCCATCTTCTCTCCTTCATTTTTCTTCTTTGTACTAGACGCTGCTTAAGCCATTTCACCTGGGAAACTAATGCTTGGGACGGGATGTGAAGTATGAACTACACGCTTCCCTTGTTCGACTACCCCCTCTGGTGGGTCGTCTGCAGCCACGACTACGTCTGGTACACGGGCGACGTGGGGTACATCTCAACCTACTACGCCAACCTCGTCGCCGTTCTAGACGGATGGTACGTCTCCGTCACGGACCCGGAGACCGGGCTCGTGACCAAGGGCCTGAATGGTACCTCGGGCTACGGCGACTACGCTTTCCTGCCGAGACAGGGGCCAGTGACGTACTACAACGCGCTCTACGTCCTCGCGCTACGCCGGGCCGCGGAAATGGCGGCAGAGATAGAAAAGGAAGGGGACGCAGAGCGGTGGCTAGCGAGGGCGGACGACGTCGCCTCCACGCTGGCCAGACGCAACTTTGACACGGCGGGGGGCGCGTTCTGGGACGGGACGGACGGAGCCGGGGAGTTTGCGGCGGCGCACGCGCAGGACGGGAACAGCCTCGCCATTCTCGCTGGCGGCGTGGTGGACACGAGTACGGCGAGGGGCATCCTGGCGTACTACGCCGGCGCCGCGTCACGGACCTACGGGAACGCGTTTTACGACTCGGATGCTGTGGGCCGGGGGTTCAGCCAGCGGGTGTACGCCTTCATCTCCTACTTTGAGATGGCGGCGCGGTTCGCGTCCGGGGTCGGGGAGACGGCCGTGGAGGAGATGCGGAGGTTGTACGGGTGGATGGCGGGGCAGGATCCGGGCGTGACGTTTTGGGAGGGGATCGGGGGGCCGGATGGACGGCCTTACGAGGACGGGTTCACGAGTATGGCGCACGGGTGGTCTACGGGTGTTGTGCCGCTGATGAGTGGGTATGTTCTCGGGGTGAGGCCTACGGGGCCTGGGTTCCGGACGTGGAGTGTCATTCCTGAGGTGAGCGGGTTGAAGTGGGCGAGGGGTGTTGTGCCGACGCCCGAGGGGGAGGGGATCCGGGTTGAGTGGGAGGATTTTGGGACGGGCGAGGGAGTGCAGTTTAGGATTGTCGTGTGGGCTGCGAGGGGCACCAGGGGCGTTGTTGGTGTTCCTGTGAGGGTGAGGGATGTGGTTGTTGATGTTGGCGGGAGGGTTGTGTATCGTGGGCGTGACGGGGTTGGGGCGAGGTTTGAGGGGGAAAAGGTTTGGGTTGAGGTTGAAGGGGGAGATGGTGTTGATGGGGTGGCCATTTCTGTTCGACTTGTCGAGGAAGGTTTGTGAAGTGTGAATGATCAATCCCGTTGCCTGCCCCGAACAACATGCCAATCCAAATGTGGCAATAGTCCCCACGATCGTCAATCAGGAAGTGATTAATTATATTGACTGTAACTTGGCGTTGTAGTAGAAAAGCTTGACCGGAGAGTTAAGCAATACCAAGGCCCCCGGGTACTTTGATAGTATCGTGAACCCACTCGAGTCAACCTAATCCAGACTTCTTCCAGACTCAAGGGAAACTCCACTCTCTAACTTGTAGATCTCTTCTGTACTATGTTACCCCGTGCTATCGGAGCCCTCGCGGTCCGCTTTCAGACCCAACTACTCATAGATTCACCGGAGCCTCGCCGCCTACGACCGACCCGCCCCGTCTCCTGGTAATCCGCCAAGACTTCACGATGGAGTCACTACGGAGGCCTATTTACATTGACTCAGCATCAATGCTCACCGTCTTTCCAAGTAATGTGACAGGCCTTCGGGTAATGTGCTAGGTTTTCCTTACACCGACCCGGACGCGGACTTAAGCCTCATTCACAGGTCGCGGAGACTCCGACAAGCTGACGTCCTAGAGGCTAGAACCTCTTCACGATAACTACGTAAGGAGTCATGTGAAGTTTTTATTTTAATTTTATTTTAGGCACTATGAGCGTAAGAAATCCCACCCTTTGCAAATGTCTCTGTACGTGATTGCCCTTTAATAGTGTATACTAGCATATACATATCTCTTTGACTGTATACTGTATGTACTAGGACCCTTCAACGAGAGTAGAGCTTTTGCTGAAAAAGGTCATGTGGAGTATCGACTCGAAAAGACACCGGAATTTACTCCATCACTGACACAAGTCAGGAGGATTGAGTTCCGTACCTCTTCATTACCGGTCACTCTAACACGCATACCCCAAAGTTTGAGGGTATCCCAACGCAGAAATGGGCAGGCGAATGCATCCATTCGAGGATCTCGGTGGACGAACAAACCGGCGACTTTGAGGAGAACAGGAGGGCACCTTTGCGGGATATAACCATCTTCTGCGAGTCTCGATCGAATATAAATACAGCTGCCTCTTCCCCTTCCCTCAGACAATCACCAGCACAGAGACAACACCAGCTTCACTTCCGCATCCATCTTCATCACCACCCCCCCAGACCCAAGCCAATCCTCTTCAAAATGGTTCGCATCATCTCCGCCGCCGTCGCCTTCCTGGCCTTCTTCGCCACCACCGAGGCCTGCGCCGGTTGGTACCAGTGCAAGTACAAGGATGGACGCCACTGCTGTGTACGTTCACAAACCCTCTGGCCCCCTACTTGGTCTTGAGTAGTGACCTTGGGCTCTCGTACTGACTTGGGGTTCGACAACTAGGTGATCGACAGCAGCCTCGGCGCCGGCGGATGCCCTTCCAAGTGCGACGGCGGCTCCAAGTGGCCCGCGGAGTGCGTCAGCCAGACCACCGGCAACTCCCGTACTGAGTAGGTTTTGAGAGGAAAAAAATACACCCCCGAACTAGGTGTGTTCTTTGAAGGGGGTAAAGAAGCTAACACGAGACATGTAGGTGCGGCAAATAAATTGCTAAGGCTGCGTGTTCATGGCGGAAGTTCGCAGTGGATTCTCGGCTTCGTGAAGTAGAGAGCTACGGCTCTGTTCTCAAGGCCATTGGGTTTTTTTTTTCGCTCGGGAGGGCGATTGGACCCGACATTGGGGGGAAGGGGGCTTCGCTCTCTGTCTTGGATGAGAAAGATAGTTGGGAGGGGGTTTTTGGCTGATTTGCAAATCAGGGGAGGAATACGCTTCATCCGGAATTCTCAGGGGAAGGGTACAAGTAGATCAGTTTGCCAGGTATACGCACGGTAAACGGTTGCCGACCTGTAAAATACAGAGCACAAATCGAACCAGGTGTTCCGAGTACGGAGACGTAAGAAGGGAGTTTTCGGATTTTCAAGGTGTCAATTGACGTTGTCCTCGCTTCCCGTATTGGAGGCGGACGGCTATATGAGTGGCCGTTGTCCTCGTGAGCTGTTCATCCTCGTTGCCACCAGTCAGAGAGCGGCTGTACTGCGCAAGAAGTAGAGAGCTTCATCGGTGTTGCAAGATCATGTTGCGGGGCGCCAGCTTTCGGGAGACTGAAGCCCGTTTGATGAGACCTGGACTACGATTGCGTAGACGTAGGTGTATATAACTTGCCCACTCCAACGAACCTTCTGAAACCCCTGGAATAATTCCTGATCCTATAGTAGTACGTCAAGACGGATTCTCTCACTTGGTTCTTGAAGATGCAGAGATCGAAGCTGTATTCCCACCAAGCCACTTGCCCTGAATATAGTCCCAATATGGGGCTTTCTGGCTTGACTCGAGTAGATCTTTCTTCTTGCTGTTCTTCTAGACCCAACTATTAACATACATGTCAACATGGATAGTGTCTAATTTTCGGTTGCTTGCAGATATTCCATCGCGGGTCTCCATCTCGAAGCCTCAGATCAAGCATAACCCATAGGTCTTGTTTACACTGGGGAAAAAAGACTATAAACACTTGTATGATGACTCGAACCCAGAGCTCAACAAACAAAATAAGCCACCGAGGGTCGAGTCCCTTTGTGTGTGGTTGAGAGTGATCAGTCGCAACTACTGCACCAGAAGTCTCCTCATCCGATGGTGCTAGGAGGACGAGAACAGTTTTCTCATATGCCTACCTACGTTCCAATAGTGGAGCCTTTCTTCCGGAATATACGCCGCCCTTTCTCTATGTATATTCGCATTCTCTACTTCCCGTCTCACCTGTACAATCATACATACTGTTCTTCAAGCGGGCCATTGTGTGGTCTGCCGACGGCTGTGGGGTTGAGAGTTTTCAGCTGCCACGACTTCAACAATAACCCGAGTTCTCTTATCAGCGTTTGAGCACTCAGGACTTGGACATCCAATATATGGATATAACCACGGGGCTGATAGGCATCCCCTCGACATCACCAGCAAGGGTACACATGCACTGCAAAGTTTGTATATAATCTCCAATGAAGGATATGTGCATTACTCTAAGGTACCTTAGTTGTCGTCTATATTGTTCAGCTCTTGAGAGCCTAATACTACTAGTTATGTTGGTACGGTGCCGTGGCACATGAATTCGTTCGCTGTTCCGATCATTACTCCCAAAAACGCCAAGGCCATGCAGGCTCCCCAATCAAGGTATAATAGATACTCGACAGTTGATATCACAGGTATCATGCAAACAGGTCGAAGCCGGCAGAATTGAAAACAGGGCACCAAACTCCCTCTTCCACCCTAGACGTTGCCTCATCGTTCCGTCCAGTCCGCGTCTCGTCAATGGCCAGACCCAAAGGTCCGAACAGTCGTGAATCTTTTCTTTGCTAACTCCAATTTGGAATGACTCTTGCTTTACCGAAGGCGCATCTTGGCATCCTGAACTCCACGAGCGATGACATCCTCGAGCTTCCAGCGGGGAGCCTTGTACATGCCCTCCGTGCCGTTCGCCTTGCGCCACTCAGCTTCCGTCTCGGGAGTGATGCCTTCGGGAAGAGGCTCCTGTCCGCCAGCAATACCAGTAGAGAATCTGATCTGAAGTTGGTCGGCAACCTCGTCAACGGCAGCCAGGAGTCTGTCAAGATCCTCCTTGTTGTGGGCTGAAGAGACGCAGAATCGGACACGCGAGCTAATAAGAGGCGTTGCGGGGTAGCCGACAATAACGACGGAAATCTTGCGCTTGAGCATGGCGTGACTGAAGGCGGGCATCTTTCCGGGGTTGTAGAGCATGACGGGGATAATGGGGGAATCATCGTGACCGTAGACGATGAGACCGAGGCGCTTAAGACCGAGACGTAGGTAGCGAGAGTTGAAGGCAATACGTTCCAGGCGCTCAGCCCCCTGGCCGGGGCAGAGCTCGCCGGTGATCAAACGGAGAGAGGCCAGAATTTGCATGAGGACGGAAGGAGCAGGCGACTCGCCAAGAGTGGTCGCGGCGTTGGAGCTACGGAGCTTGTCGATGATGCTCTTGTCAGCGGCGACGTAGCCACCATTGGCACCGAAAGACTTGGTAAGAGTGCCCATGAGAATATCGACACGGGCGGGGTCGATACCGTAGTAGTCGCAGACACCACGGCCACGGGGCCCGACGGCGCCAATGCTGTGGGCCTCATCGATGAAGAGGTAGAACTTGTACTTGTCCTTCAATGCCATGACACCGGGGAGATCGCACATGGTGCCCTCCATAGAGTACAGACCTTCGACGGCAACCAGGATCTTCTTCCAAGGGCGGTGGGTGCGGGGCTGACCCTGAGAAATGGCCTCCCGAAGCTTGCGCTCGAGATCGACGACATCGTTGTGCTTGAAGGATGAGATGACCGCACCGGAGAGACGAGCACCGACTCTGATGGAAGCGTGGTTGAGCTCGTCAGAGAGAATGAGGCAACCCTTGGAGACGAGGGCGGGGAACGAGCTAGCGTTGGTGACGAAACCCATGGAGAAGACCATGGAAGCGGGCTTGCCGACGAAGCTGGCGATTTCCTTCTCGACCTCGAGAGCCAAGTCCGAAGTACCGACATCAGCGCGGGGGCTGCAAGTGCTGAGAGAGTATCTCTTGACGCATTCCTCAACAGCATCGGCACAAGGGCCCTCCGACTGCGCGAAACCAAGGTAGTTGTAGGAGCTCATGTTCAATGTCTCGGTGTGTGTGCCAGTGTAGTTGTAGGTTCTGTTGTAGTCTCTAGACTCGCGATCCATGAGGGTAATGTAGCGGCCGGGAACGCCGGTGATGGGTCGTGCGAAGCAGTCGTCAATGCGCATCTTCAGACGACGAACGTAAAAGTTGTCAAAGTCCTCGTTCAAGGGAGCGTATCCATTTTGGGGCTTGAGAGCCTGGTAATGCTTCTTGTCGCCGAAGCGCTTGCCAAAAAAGTCGCGGGCGTGGCCGAAGAGAATGAGAAGCAGGTAGCTGATGTAGGTAGTGAGGATGTAGTAGTAGGGCGGCTCATCGATGATGGGCGGGTCCAAGGGCTTGCCATCGTTGGACTTGCTCACGTATCGGTGGGTAGGGTGAAGGAGAGGGCCGAATTGAGCATCGAAGCGCCTCTTCTTCTCCGTCTCGACGGCTGAGGGAGGCGAAAAGAGGGTCGTAGGGGGGTCAGTGGTGTCGGGCTCGCCAGCGGTGGCAGTTGAGAGCGAAATTGTAGGCAGGGAGATGGTGGAAGGGGTGATTTGGGTGGACGAGATGTTTTGCTGCTGCATGGCGAGGAGAGCTTGCTGGGCAGTCTGGTGGTCCTTGTCCTTAGCGCCCTTGGGGGAGGTGAAGAAGTTGGTGATGCGATTGCCGGAACGAGAAGGTCTCCTTTCCTTCTCGGAGAGCGGCATGGCGGGTGAATGAGCGTTGGAGAAGGGATTCGCAATTCTACGGGGCATTGCTGAGAAGCGCGTGGCTGGCTATGGTCGACTCAGTGGCGATTGGAATAGGGGTATTCGAAGTCTGCAATGGAGCAGGAAAAGACCGAATTGAGGGAGAGAACGAGGACGAAGCTGTTTTCCTTGACGAAACCGAGAATTGATGCGCTGTGAAGAAGAAAGACGATCGGTCAGCACGAAATGCAAGTCTGACGGGAGGCCCGGATGTTGTGGAAGAGATAACAAAAATGGTTGGTGGTTTGAGAATTAGGGAAATTGTCGGTCAGAGTGTCAGTGGCGCACCCGCGGTCGCAGGCACAGAGTAGGCGACCACTAAGATGAGCGCGCTAGAAGTGCGAATAGCCAAGGGCTCACCTCCGACCTCTTGCGGCGGTTTGATGGAAGCACGAAACAAGACACAAGGGAAGCGCTAACAAGACGCTTGGGGGAGCTACAGAGGCTATCGAGGCGCCGGAGTCCTCGGATTGGGTTGTTTTTGGAGGAAAGGTGATGATGATGATGATGATGAATTAACGGTCAAGCACTCACCAAGAAAGGCTGTAAGCAGCTGGTGCTCAAGTGGCCGAAAGTTGGAGGTTGGAGATACAGTCGTGTAGGTCCGAGGAAATCTTTTTCTTCTTCTCTTTGGCGACTTCTTTTGCTTTTGCGATTGAGCAAGTTGTGAGAAAGCAAGAAGTTGAGGAGGCGAAAGCGAAAAGGGGGTTAAGGGGGCGCAAGAGAGCAACGAGGATGCACTTAAGAGGTCGTGGCTCTGCAGTGGCTCAGAGCGAGAGTTCCAGGTTTGGTGCAAATCTGAAGAATGGGGTTCCCGTTGAGAAACAGAAGATGCAGACGACAAAAGGTGGTGAACCGAGCAAGTCTCGCAGAATTTGTAACAGCTGCAAGGGGCTGCAACTGCAAGGAGTGAGTGCTGAGGAGGCTGGAAACTCGGGAGGATGGAGGGAGATTTGTTGGAGATGGCGGGAGCGAAAGAGGAAAAGGCAAATTGTCGATTTCGGCTTGTCGCGCGATGGGATTGGACCGTGATTTTAGGTAAAATTGGTGCGGGTGGGTGCTGCAGCTGTTGCACTGAGGTGAGGCGCGTTGATGAGCGATGAGCTAAGGTACTTCGTACTACCTACGTAAGGTACGGAGTACGTAGACGCAGTGATGAGGTAAGGACCTTGAAAGTGAGGTGACTTTTTTCGAGTGTGTTGAGAGTCGAGACAGGCAACCTGGAAAGGTACCTTACTTGGTGGCCTAAGTATCCCAACGGCGAAAAGCAGGTGACGAGGTACCTATGGCGTCGAAGTGGTGTCTGGACCTCTCTTCTCGATCGATGCAGGCCTGCGATTGGTCTGCTGTCGGGCTGTTCGGGAAGGCAGCTCCAGAGTCCAAGGGAAGGTTAGGACGGGGAATGAAAGGAAGGAACCACAGGATAATGTGAGCTTGGAGAGGAAGGAAGGGGAAGAGGAAGAAGGAGGAGAAGAAGTCTGAAAAGGAAAGAGGGCACAAGTTGGGAAATAAAGGCAATGACCCTGACGAGGAAGGAAGAAGAAAAAAACACAATACGGATAATGCAGAGGAGATCCACGACGGTGAGGAAAATTACCGCGTGGACGGGCTGTACCTTACTGTGTAGCATCCGTGCCTTCCAGGTTGTATGACCCTAGTACGACAGCATGTTATCAAAAAGGTACTTTTGGAATGCACATAATAAGGTGCAGCCTCAAAGTATCTTCCCCCCCCATCCCGTTGTGATGATTAATGGGGCTCTCTGCCCACTGCGCAACTCATGTGGAAGCCGCGATGCGAGTGACTTTTCTTCCTCTCTTCCCCGTTAGCGCGTATCATTTCAATTTCGAGGATCGACTCCCAGGTCTCATTCTCGCACACCTCGACGAGTCTTTTTTTTCTTGTCTTTCTTCCCGCTTCTGACCCCTGGCCTCCCGACACGTCCGGGTTGCCCGCTGTTCGCCTTTCTATTGCACGGTCCTTTCTTTCTTTCTTTTTTTCTTGTCTTGCCTCCAATTGGTCTGTCTTTCTATCCGTACCTCGCCTAGAACTCCTACTGTTAGACTCACGATGATCGCTCTCTTGAACACGCACATAGGTATCACACACACACACCAGCATTTGGCCCCCTAGCCCAACCGCTAATGCCTACTATGCTGCTTGCCTCTGACAGTCAAGCGAGGCTTACAACTTTTGGCTCCTAATCATCCTTATTCTTGGATTTTCACCCAATGTCCAAGTGTCAGACCCCCTCTGCGGGCCCTTCCACAAGCAACGACACAACGAATACTCCGTACCCTACCTGATATCCACAACCTTGTCTGCTATGCTCCGGCCAGTCTTCGCGACTAACAACTCACCTCATTTTACGGTTTGCGGCTTGCGGCTTGCCTTGCTCTGGCCGAACCACGTTTGCTGCATCTTTGATCCACTACCATATCCACCCACCCAATGTGATCTCGGCTGTTGGGCAAATCCCGTCTGGCCCCGGCGCGTTACTCAACTCGGCACCCATCCAGTCAACCATTGGCACCAAGCAGCAAGCAGGAAGCAACCATCAGATCACGCGCGGGAAAAGGGGGAGGGGCGAATCGAAGCCTGACAGGCTGCCCGGACGACACGGCCGAGACGGACGCACCGGACTCTCGATGACTGATGATCGGACAATTCTTCCTTTGCAGTCGCCGTCCCTCTTCCAAGGACCACGATTCCCTCACCCGCCTTCGCTCTCGGATGCTCTGGAGTTCGCAACCGCTCTAGCATCAAGCCATGCCGCCATTGAGCATTGGCATTGCTTCGAGGCATAGTCATCCGCTTCTTCTTCTACCCGGCCATGTCATCAAAATGCGACCCTCGGTATCCTGCACTAGTCCAGCCTACGCAGATCCCGCGAGGCTTTCACTGCTCCACGTCCCAAGCTCTGCTGTGCATGACGAGAAGAGCTGAGCTAAAGAGCTTCCAAGTTCCCGCCAGTGCCGTTAACCTGTTCTCCCCCGGCTATTGCTACCACTACAGGACCCTGTCGTCGCACAATTCATCGTCCAACGGCCCGCCTTTGGCCAAACAGTCAAAATTCACCTTCACCTCCCGCCGCCCTATCCATGGTTCCAAGTTGAGTCGCCTGGCAGCCTTGCTAAGCCAGCGAAGCACTTCACCATGGAACCCCCTTGTTCCCATACTTGTCGACAGCCCTCCTCCTCACCTTACGCCGTCCGATGACTTGTCTGGAAGGGTCAAAGTGACGTTATCACCAAAATAGTTGCGTTGGACGTGTCTTTCCGGCAATGCATTCGACACAATGCATACAGCTATTTGGCCCATCTCTGCCCAACTCAATGCTGTTGTCAATACCCTCGTCCACTAGTGCCTTGGACATAATGGAGCATCGTTTGCCCTGCCAGTCGGCTTCACCGACGGTTCAACAACTGACTTGACCCCAGCAAATCAAGGCACTCACTTGGCTGAACAGTTCCTACGTGAGGCCCCATCGCATAACCATATTCTGCGTGCACAGGGCGCCCTCGACTTTGGCGATGGAAGCAAGACGTTGCAGAAGGCAAAGAGAGAGAAAAGCAACCAAGGCGCTCGGATGACCAGTTGGCAATGGGTCGAACGAACCAGAGGCGCAGCGCATGTCTCGCTTTTTTTGACCGTTGACTTGGGACACAACGTTGGGTAACACGAGCTCGAAATGGGACAGCACGAATTGTCATTTAATTCGAGACTTGAATTTCCATCAACGGCTTGACGATATGCCGTTGCTTCTTTGTTACACGTTTGTATTCTCCGCGACCCTTCAATAGCAGTCATCGACCCACCTGCAACGTACGGCATATCGGCTAGTTTTCCGAGGCCTTGGTGACATTAGTTGGCCATCTCGATCTCTTCGATGACCGAATCGCGTGTTGCGGTTTCGCCAGATTGTGATACTAGGAATCTTGGGTGCGGCCAATGACATTTCACACAATCTCCCGTCTGCAGTGCTTGTTTACCCGTGTAACAAGATCCTCAACTGTGGGATTGTGTGAGCTGTCACTGCACCATCTTTGATTGAGGCCCGTCGACTTGCAGGCTTCACCCCAGCATTGGGTCCCGTTCTGAGACGTCTTCCCAGTCCGCTTGGACAACGTTATCGATATGAAGCGACAGCGATAGCGCAACACTGATCGAGTCCAACGAGACGCATCGAAGGGGAGGGTAGAGGAGGGGGGCGCATTGGTGCACCAGCCACAGAGCGGAATGGGCGAGTCTCTGGGTTCCCAATGCCATGAACGCCTCGCTCAAGTGCCTGAAGCCGTGAAGGTCCTTGCCAAGGTGTGCCCTGCATAGCCTCATGTGCCTCGATGAGCTGGACTGTGGGGAGCGTCTGCAAGTGCTCTGTTGTTAGTTCTAGAGCTTACTCCGTACACTACAGGCTCGCCTGTCGTACCAGTCTTTTTTTACCAGATGCAGGTACAGCGTCAAACAGCACGACTACTGTCCATGATCCACGGGTACCTTAGCTAAGGCAGAGCACAGTTCACCACGGTCCTCGTTCTCAGCAGAGCGTCCATGAACTGCGATGTTTGAGATGTCGAGGTTCGTCAAAGGTTCGTTCTCCGAAGACAAGAACAGGCGAGCAACGAGCCATGACCGAGCTCCAATGCGAAACAGAAGCACAGTCAGCTGGCCACACACAGTATCTGAGAAAAGAAGAGTTGATGTGGAAATTGGACCAAGCAGACTAACAAAGCTGACGATGAGCTGCTTGCCCTCCCTCGCCGATGTGCGGTGCAGCAGATTCCACCCCCACCCCCGGACTCCGGTCCAGCAGATTGTTCAGGTACTGCGTCCTCAACCCTTTTTCGGAATCTTCCTGCGGAACTGCATCCTCGGATTGCGACGGCCCAACTCTTCCCCCTTTTTAACTTGACCACCATCGTCGCCGTGATACCCAACATCTAGGTCCCATTTTGAGAGCACCGACTGCCTCTTCCGTCTCTCATCGTCTCAATTCCCTCCAATTCATCCAATCCGCCCAGCATGACCATCACCAGTGTCACGCGCAACGAGCTCTGGCGGCACCCGGACCCCACCTCGACTCCCATGTGGGCGTTTCTTCTCCGGGTGAATCAAAAGTATGGACTCGAACTGGCAGACTACCCCGGTCTCTACAAGTGGTCCGTCGAAAACGTGGCAGAGTTCTGGGAGGAGGTCTGGCATTCTGTGGGCATCACCGCCTCTAAGCCGTTCGACAAGGTACGCTGGGCCAATGCTAGTCGTCAACTCACCCCAAACTCAACTCAACCTCATCCTCTATTTGCCCTACTTATGCTTGGCGCGCCTTGACTGCCAATCTTGAAAGATAGCAGGCAGAAGGTAAAAGAGAAGGAGGTTGTGTGACATCAGTCTGAGAAGAAGGGCTCAAACTCTACGCGAGTGCCAGAGACAGCGAGCAACAGCCAGAGGGAGACACCAACAAAGTCGCCAGTGCCATCCATGGTCCTCACCAGTGTCTTGAACCCTCGTCAGGACGCCCATCAAGAACCTTGATACTGCCTCGAGTGAGGCGGACAGCTATGTGGTCATGGCATACAGCTTTTGCATGACCATCATCCCCGAGCAATCGAGTCATGCCATGAGCCATTGTCTAGCCCATGGGAATGCCGATTTGCCCATCTCAACGCCTTCCCCCTCCTATACCGGCGCCCGTGCTGCCCCTCCAAAGATCACCTCAATTTCACTTTTCCCAGACCAATAGCTGATCCGGCCCGATGGGCCAACCCCCTTAGGTCCTGCCGTTCAATGCGCCCATGTACCCGCGTCCAGACTTCTTCTCAGGAGCCCGTCTCAACTTTGCCGAGAACCTGCTCTTCCCCGCCAACGTCGCTGTCGACCCCACATCCGTCGCAGCCATCACCACCACCGAACTCGGCCCCTCCGTCTCCACAACATGGGCCGAGCTCCGAGACGCCGTCCGCCGATGCGCCGCCGGCCTCCGGGCTCACGGCGTTAAGCCCAACGACATTGTTGCCGGCTTCGTATCCAACCACGTCCAGGCCATCATTGCCGCTCTCGCTGCTGCCTCTGTAGGCGCCATCTGGACTGGCATCAGCCCCGACAACGGTGTCAGCGCAGTGTTGGACCGTCTTGCGCAGATCGGGCCCAAGGTCCTCTTCGCCGACAACGGCACCGTGTACAACGGCAAGGAGTGGAGCAGTACCGACAAGACGGAGGAGATCGTCAAGGCCCTGATGCCTGAGGGCCTCGAGCTCGTGATTGTCATCAACAATGTGGCATGCGACCTTGCCATTGACGGCCTGAGAGCAACAGGCGTTGCAGTTGATGAGTACGAGTCGTTCCTCCAAAGGTAAGTCATCATCAACGCCTGGAAAAACTCACCAGAAGCCTCTTTACTGCATCCTGCTAACATCTTCACCCAAGCTCTCCCGATGAGCCTCTCAAGTTTGAGCAGCTTCCGCCTTCACATCCTCTCTACATCCTCTACTCCAGCGGCACCACCGGCCTGCCAAAGGCCATCGTCCACACCGCCCTCGGCACCCTCATCCAGCACAAGAAGGAACACGCCCTCCACGGCTCCCTCACCGCAAAGTCCCGCATGCTCTACTACACCACAACCTCGTGGATGATGTGGCACTGGTCCGTCTCCGCCCTCGCCGTCGGCGCCACTCTCGTCCTCTACTCGGGCTCCCCCTTCAAACCCCACGGCCACCTCTCCCTCCCCCGCCTCCTCTCCGACCTTCGCGTCACCCACTTCGGCACCTCGGCCGCCTACCTCACCGCCCTCGAGGCCAACGCAGTCTACCCCGTAAACGAGCCCGGCATCGACCTCTCCGCCCTCGAGGCAATCTACTCCACCGCCAGCCCCCTTCCGCCTTCCACCTTCTCCTTCGTCTACAAGGCCTTCCCCGCCAAAGTCAACCTCGCCTCCATCACAGGCGGCACAGACATCATCTCACTCTTCGGCGCCCCCTGCCCCCTCCTCCCCGTCCGCGTCGGCGAGATCCAGTGCGCGGGCCTCGGCATGGCCATCCGCGCCGTCGACTCCCTCTCGGGCGACCCCCTCCCGGACCCAACCCACCCAGGCGACCTCATCTGCATCCGCCCCTTCCCCTGCCAGCCCCTCACCTTCTTCGGCACCGGAGGCGACAACAAATACAAAGCCGCCTATTTCGAGCGCTTCGCCGACGTCTGCGGCGTAAAGGGCGCGGTATGGCACCACGGCGACTTCATCAAGATCCCCAACCCGGCCACGGGCTCGCTCGTCATGCTCGGTCGCTCCGACGGCGTCCTCAAGCCCGCGGGCGTGCGGTTCGGGTCCGCGGAGGTTTACAACATCCTGACGCGCTTCTTCGCCGCCGAGGTGGAGGATGCCGTCTGCGTCGGGCGCCGGCGCGCCACGGACGCCGACGAGACGGTGTGTCTGTTCGTCGTTCCCGTCGCGGGCCGCGCGTTCGACGACGAGCTGAGGGGCAAGATTAAGAGTGTGATTCGGAGGGAGTTGAGCCCCAGGCATGTTCCCGGTGTTATTGAAGAGGCCGGCGGCGGGATCCCCAAGACGGGGAACGGGAAGAAGATCGAAGTGGCCGTCAAGCAGATCCTTTCCGGCATGGACGTCAAGACCAACGCCAGCGTCGCCAACCCCGAGGCCCTGGAGTGGTTCCGCGCGTGGGCCGAGACGCACTAGAGTCTTGCGTCCACGTATTTGACTCAGCCGCTCGTTTCTTGCGTCCTACCCGTCTCCCCCGCGGTATATCTTGTTTGGAGGTTGTTTAGAAGTGGGAACTATATTAATCAGGTACAAGGTCGTCATGGGAGGGATCTAGACTTCATGAGGGGGAAAAAGAAAATTGCAATGTTTGGGCATATGCCTCGATCCCGGGATCGGAAGCTAAGCTAGAAAACTTACATCAAGTGGCATAGAAATTCAAAACAGTTTGGATTGACCAGGGCTCTCCCTCTGTACCTGTACCATCGTCACCCAGTCCAACCGCGTTCATGACCAGATATTCATCTGATAGGAGAGAAAGGAAGAGAAGGAAAAAAAAAACATGTTGCCGAGTTCTCGGATCTCAAGCCGGATCGGCTCCGCCCGCATCGGAGCAAAACGCCGAAAACCTCTCTCTCTCATTGAAAGATCTCCGGGGATCCGTGCAGGCCGTGGGGGGGGGGGGGGGGGAAAAAAAGAAAAGGGGGGGGCCCAATAGGGAAAAGACCCCCCCCCCCCCCCGGCCCCCCCCCAAACCACTTTTTCCCCCCCCCCCCCCCCACCCCCCCCTTACACCCCCCCCCCCAAACACCCCCCCCCCCCCCCCCCCCCCCCCCCCCCGCCCCCCCGCGGCCCCCGGGCGCCGCCCCCCCCGCCCCTCGACCTTTTTCCCCCCCCCCCCCCACCCCCGCCCCCCCACCCCCCCCCCCCCCCACACCCCCCCCCCCCCCCCCCCCCCCCCCTGGGGGGGGGGCGGGGGGGTCAGGGGGCCCGCCCAGAATTTTTGAAAACCCCACGGGGTGTTGGGTGGTGGGGTAGGGAAGAGGGGGGGGGGGAAGGGGAGGGGGAGGGGGGGGGGGCAAGGTTATGCTACAAGGTAGGCGTGGGAGAGAGAGGGCGTGGACGTAGATCCGCATGTCCTTCCCGTCCTTTAATCAACAACATGCCCTGCTTCGCTTCCGTGTTTCTACATTCATCTCTTTAGCTGTGGACGTCAGAGGTTGTATATGTCCTCTGCTCTCTTCGTTCCGGATCCGTTATGGCCAGGTATTGATTCTTGTGGTAGGATAGAACTCAATCCTAGCCCTCTGTAGGTTACAAGGTTTCCAAGGTCTTTCGTAGACTATCATCCCGTACGGGAAAACATGCCACCAAGCATCGGCACATTTGTGAGGCCGATCGAACCCACATCACGTCTACCGAAAGGCGGCTTCACGATATCAACTCGCGCCCCTACAAGCAGTAGTGCCATGGATGCAGGGATGTAGGATGGAAAGCTCAAACATATGCAAGCTGAGCCTGAAAAGTGAATTCATGAGGATCAAGATAAGGAGAAAACACCAAACTGAGGATAAAAAGTCTCATTGAATAACTGCTGTGATCTTCTCGACCATCAGGTTCAAACCATCTGATAACCATGCCCGATAACTCCTATTAGTATGCAATTCATCCACCATCTAAGCGTGGACTATGATCCTTTGCTCAATTTTTTACTGCCGTGTCATGATGTTCCTTTTTCTCTCTGTCTTTTCTTTCGCACCACCCATGCGTGTATATGCCAGGAAGCACGAAATCACTTATCCAATTCTCCAATACCCATTTATCATGCAGGGAAAACAGAAACACGCCTGATTGAGAAACACTCGAGAAAAAGATTACTGCTTGACGCTCGCCATACGCTTGGCCATGCTAAGTAGAAGGTTAGAATCATGTTCAATGGATTGAAGGGCGCAGGAAAACTTACAAGTCGTAGAAAGCAAACTGGCTAGGCTGGCTGCCAAACTGGTAGACGAACCTCGAGGCGAGGTAGCTGCCGAAGATGGCGCGCAAGTAGGAGTCGGGGACGCGCTCGATGATAGTGTCGAGACCAATCTTCTCCAGAAGAAGGTTGGGGAGGGCGTCCTGGAGGACCGAGCGACGGATGGCTTCGTTCTTCCAGAGATCGGAGTGCTGGAGCTCCTCGTCCAAGGTGGTGATGGCGTTGGACAGGTTGTCGGAGAGGGTGCTGCGGGCAACACCGGTCTGCTCGTGTTCGCGCCAGATGGCCTCGAACTCGAGGCGGGCGTTCTCCTGAATCTTTGCCTGGACAGACTTGACGTAGTCCTTGTAGAATTGAGGAGCCTGGCCCTTGGCGTCGTGGCACATATGCTTGACAAAGTTCTCGTCGTCGAACGAGAGCGAAGCAAGAACCTCCAAGGAGGAAGACGTGACACCGCCCTTGTTGGCACTGGCATCCTTGTACAGGATACAGCCAGCCTCTTCCAAGCGGAGTTTGGCATCCTGAGTGATGAAGAGATTGGCGCCCTCAACCAGGTAGGGAATGGTCGACTTGCCGTCCTTGATGATCTTGTTAACCGAAATCAAGTCAATGGACTCGGGGCGACCACCGCAGGGAACGAAGGAGTCGGTGAGACCAGTATCGCGCAAGTGGTAGGTGTTGCGGAAAGATGTGCCGTTGGAGATAAACTCTCCAGTGGGCAGGTTGATGTTGTTGTCATCAACCAGCACGCGGTATCCATCCTTGGACAATTTGGACATGTCGAAGTTGACAATCATGGATCGTGACTTGGCAAGACGGAGAAGCTCCTGCTTGTCAAGTCCGTTGGGGTCAACGAGAACACCAGATCCGTCAACGATGGAAGTGTACTTCTCGGTGCTGAGAAGGATCTCGTTGCTGCCCAAGTCACCATCGGGACCGCCGGTCTGCATCTTCTTCACAGTCGAGGGATCGAGGTTGAGCTTGCGGTAGATACCGTTGACGTATTCACGGACAGACAGGGTCGTCATGCCGTAAGTGTCGTGGGGAATACCGCCCAACTTGGGCGACTTGCCAGTGAAGAATGACTTCCACCAGGGTGCGCCGCGGGCGCGAGCATGCTCAGTAGCCCAGTCGACGAGCTCTGCCGTGTTCTCATCGGGTCCCATGAAGATGATCTCCTCCTTGCCGTACAGGTCCACAAGCGGGTTCTTGATGCCGGGAGTCTGGGCAGGGAGCAGAAGGTCGAGAATACTGTCAATGTACTTCTCAAAGGCCTCCTCGGCGCGGTCTTGCATCTTGGGGTCAAGAAGGATGACACCCTTGGAACCGCCTTCGGGAATGTCCTTGTTCTTGCGCTGCTGGGTGCTGGCCAGGCCGTAGTTCTCGTCAAACAGGTTGCGGGCGTTGATGCCGTAAGCCTCTTTGCTGCGGGACTTGACGATGCGAATACCACCGCGGGCAATATCCTTGAAGCGCAGGTGGAAACCGCGCGACTCGGCGCCGATGACGAGGAACATGCCGTAGAGGCGCTTGGGGTATTCGATCTCAGGCAAGAAAGAGGGGTCCAGGCGGAAACTCAGGGCAACCTTGGTGGGTGTGAAGTAGTTGGTCTTGAGAATGGCGTTGTTGAAGACCCGGAAGGCGGTCATGACCATCTCCTCGTGCTCGTTGGAAACATCGCGAGTGATGCGCTCCTTGAGCTTGGCATCGGACAAGACCTCAATGGCCGGGGTAGGGGCGATGAAGTGACGGTCAAAGTCGGGTCCGACGGCAAGATGGACCGAGGCGAAAGAAGCGTAGAGGGCGCGAACAAGGCCCGGGTACGATTGGATGATCTCCAGAATGTAGTCGGGAGTGAAAGTCTCCGTCCTCAGACGGCGCTTTAGCTTAGACAGAAGTGCTGTGTGAGCCTGGTTCTTAGGGTCCAGGATCTCTGATAGGGAGATGTACTCAGAACCCAAACGGTTCAGGAAGTGCTGAATGAAAACCCAGACGCAGTGGCCGTAAACGGTCTCTTGCAGACTCAGCTCACCGGCAGTGAAGAGAGAGTGCAGCTTGTTCTGGGGAATACAGTACAGCAGGGAGATCTCCTTGGTGATCTGGTGGATCGACTGGTCCAACGATGGGAAGTTGCCCTCGATGTTCATAGCGGGACGAAGGTAGATACTCATGACCGTGATACCGTTGGCAAATTGCTCCACGTACTTTCTGGAGCTGGTGACGCCGTAGTAGTGGTACAGGTCACTGAGAGCCGAGAACAGGCCACGGGCAGTACGAGAGCGGAAGGCAATGACCAAGCGCTTCTCAGGAGAGCCCTCAATGTCGAAGACCTCAATGACGGGGCCAGTTCTATTGACCGCGAGATCAATGATCTCCTGGTAGATCTGCTTGGTGTTGTTGGTGGCCTTCTGCAAGAAACCGTTGTCGGCAATGACCTCCAAACGGGTCTCGTGAGGGTCCGTTGTCTCGGGGCTCTGCTTGAAGAGACATTGGTAGACGAAGTAGCAGCGCAGGGTGGCCTTAGAGGTTGGTGATGCGCCCAGAACTCCAGGAGAGCGGAAGGTCTCTACACGGAACTTGGTCTTGCCAACATGGTCGAGATACTTGGCCTCGAGGCGCTGTTCGTAGCGGGGTCCAGCAATGGACGTCCTGCCGGGCTCGCTCGTGTCGATGTAAATGGCATGATCATGCGCCTCCATGTCAAGTCTGATCTCCTCGCGCTTGTCCTCGCGGGCGAAAGCGGCCACCTTGGCGGCGTACAGAGATGTGATTTGGCTGGCAATGACCTCGGGAACTTCAATCTTGAAGTAGACATCGTCGATGCCGAGCTCGTCGTAGAACCATGTGACTTGCTCCTCGATCAGAGCTTCTGGGATCCATCCGTTGTTCTTGATGAGCTCCTTGACTAGTTTTGCGCGTGTTAGTGACGTCCCAGACATGGTTCCTGGACGATAACAAACTCACCCTGCTCCATCTGCTCTTGCTTGCCAACAAAAGTCGGCGCAATGTAGCCAACTGTTGCTGACCTCAAAACCCTGTGGCCGTTGCCATTTGAGCGAGAAGCCATGGGCAAGCTGAAATGTGTTGGCTGGGGAGAGGGGCCACGGCTGCTCTCTGCTGAGTCGGCCTGAACCTGGCCCAGCATCTTGTTACGAGGTGGGGCGGCGGTCGCCATGATGTCGGTGATTTCTTCGAGGGGGTCTGGCTCTGAAGAATACCTATCCATGGTAGGAAGGTCAGTATTGATTGACAAGGCCAACGTTGTGGCGAGCAGCGAATCAACAAGATGGCAGGAAGAAGTAGCGTGATTATGGCGGGAGACGGTTTGTGGTGAAGAGGGAGAGGAAGACGAGTGTCAGGATGGGCGTCCCCAGGGTCTAAGTATGTTGACGGGGACAACGAGGCATCGCAGCAACCAGGAAAAGTTACATGATGTTTGTGAGTCAGTGTCAGACTGCTGGCAGGACAGCTTTGTCGAGCGCCCGTTACGTTTGATTGCGACGACCGGGACCGTCAATGGATCGTGGGGATCTAGAGCAGGCTTTCTTGCTCTGGACAATGCGGTCTGGGAATTGGACAGGGCCCGCAAGGTAGAACAGAAGTGCTGTGTTGTGGAAATGGGATCGCGCGCAAAGGTAGGAATCGAGAGAGCAACGGGAGCATTGAAGCTTCACCGCCGTAGGCTCGTGCAATGGGTGGACTGATAAGGGATGGGCAGGGGGAGCCAACGAGAGGTGAAAGGGCATGGGAATTTGGAGTTGGGGGAGGTGAACTCGGGCGGGCGTACCTTGCGTCTTCGGTAGACTAGCGCGATGCTGATCCGATTCAGATATACGGGATCAGGTAGGAAAGCAGATGCAGAGCTAACAATGGGCTCGGATAGCTGCTTCTTGCCGACTGTTGGTCGGTTGGTCGGTATAGGGGTATAGGGAAAAGATAGAGGATGAGAGACACAAGGTCTGGTTCCGGGGAGGAGTGCAGATATCGCGGGGCGTGGTGTTTGTTATGTAGGACGTGGAATCCAGTGTAGGTGAAGCCGAGGTGAGTGACTGATGTCAAAGTCTCGGAGAGGTGATCCGGCGGGGCACTTTGACGGTAAGGTGCTTGGCCTGAGCTTTGTTGTTGACGGTTGTGGTGGTGGTGGTGGTGGTGGTGGTGGTGGTGGTGGTGGTGGTGAATGATAGAGGAGCCGTGGGTTGTCTCACAAGCCAATGGCAAGAACAGGCTGTTTTTGACAGATGAAGACGGGATGAAAGGAGGCAGCGGATGATAAGAAGGAGGGCGTGGGCGTGGCAGGAAAGGTTCGAGGACGAAGTATCTCAAAACCTAGAAGAGGCCGATATATACGTGTTTTCCTGTGTAAAGAGGAAAGCAACCGCGGGCAGAGCGAGAGGGAGTTTCCTTGTAAGCGCGACTAGTGGTCAGCAGGACGTCCCGTATTGGAATTGTGAAGCTATTGCCCATGACTTGTTGTAATATGGAAGGCCAGGGCAAATCTTATTCAGCTTTTCAGGTACGGGGGGAGCAATGTACCTTTTTTCTTCTCTTGTGTTTGTTACAACCCCGAGAGTCAGAGAGAACAAGAAGAGGGTGATGGAGAATGCGTCAATTGACGTAAAGGTGGATGATGGGAATCCCGGGCAACACAGCCATCCGACCGGCTTGGGGTCAATTCGCTGGTAGCTGGTACCTTTTTGGTGAGTTTTGCTCAAGCCCCAGGGGGTGAAGAAGTGAAATCGAGGACCGGGTTTGGGTCGATCGGTTACGTCTGGGTCAGAGGTTCTGGCCTTGGTTGGAATGCCGGTGGGGTTGCGACCTGCGGCCAAGAGGGGCCTGGAATCTTTCTCGCTGGATTCGAGAAGGAAGTGATGGCAATTCAGAGTGAGAGAAGTTGCTTCGTCAGATCCAGATCCTGGTTCAGCAAAGATACCAGAAATTCAGTCTGTGACTTGGTGAGATGTGGATGTGGCAACACCGAGGGGCGGGTTTCTGAGAGAGATAAGGGACCCTGAACTGAGTGAGAGTTAGCGCTCCCGTATCGACTCGTTTTTTGCTGCCTTCAGCTGAAAATAGCAGCAAGGCGGGCGGACAAGGTCGTAGCAGCCGTGGCCACAGGGCTGTGAACGGGCCTGGGGTGGTGGAAACTTGAAAGGCACAAGCAAGAGGGCAGCAATTGGGGGCGACACAACAGAACACCACGCCGCCGGGCCGGTTGCTGAGAGAGCTGGCTGACGGCTGTTGGCTGGGCTGTGTACTACAGGTGTGTGGCTGACGCGAGATAGGGAGCCCATAGGCGGACACGGTGAGGGACGCAGTTTGGGATTGGTGAAGAGAATGACGGAGAGCTGCGTGTGTATGTTGTTTACCTTTGTGGTGGCTCAGAGATTCAGAGATAAGGTAGGTCTTATTTGGCCAGTAGGAACGAAGCCAGAGCGTGAGGGAGGGATGTAGGCAAAGAGTAACAGCAAGCGGGTAAATGCTGCTTGTTGGGTGAAGCTGTCTAACCTCGAGCTTTAGTTGAGGCTCTTGAAAGGGGGAGGAGGAGACGAGGACGAAGATGAGGATGAGGAAAAAGCAAAGTCGATCAGGAACTGAGAAACTCACGATCCAAGAGGCCCGGCTCAAAGCTTTATACTCACAGGTACTTGATGACTTGACAACAACAACGACGACGGCGACGAATGCTCTTCTGACTGCAAGAAATCAATGCCGGCCATTCTTTTCCCAGTCGAACTTTTTTCTCTCTTCTAATTCCCTTCTACAAGAGTACGTCTCTCCAAGTCCCTTCTTCCATGTACACACACACCCCCCTTGACCGGGCAGGTGACTCGCAAAAGACGGGAGACGTTGTGAAGGAAATTTTGCATATTTTCCACCCTCCAGGGCCTCCAGGGGAAGCACGTCGACATGCATCCTTGCAGCTCTCGCCCTTTCGAACGAAGCTCCCGTGGCTTCTCGTCCAGTGTCTACTACGAGTTGGATCACGATGATGACTTCACCCGCAGCACAAATGGCGAACTATTACCAAACAGAAACCGGGCTAGGCCGTTTCGGGTAGGCAGCAGACTCCAATTAGCCTTGCTGATTGGATCACAGGCTTACAGCTCGAGGGAAGAGAGAGGCGGGAAGGTACCTATTCCTTCTCAAGTGTCTCCAAGTATGTAGGTACGGGGTAAGGTAGGTACTACTGCGTAAGTATTGCGGTACCTGGCGGCGAAGGCGGCGCGGCGGCGCGGCGGTGGTGGTGTTGGCGAGTGCGACCGTCCCGGGCCTGGGTCCGCCTGGAGTAGAGGTACAGGAGGAAAGGGTACTTGCTTCACCCTCATCGCTGCCGTATGCCCCATCGTACCTGACGGCGTAAGGCGACATTTTTGGCTGGGAAGCTGGGGCGGAAGCTGAAGCAGTGAGGCCTGGGAGCTGCCACATGGGGCACATCACATGCGCCAATGGAGGGGCACTTGGGGCACCAAGGAACCACCAAGGCCTCAAACATCCACTGGGAAGACCACGATGCCCTCCAACGGTACGTATCCAACAGTACGTAGATACTTCTTCCCATCAGATGTATCCGTACTTCCCTGTGCCGTTCTCTCTCGGTTATTCTCTCTGCAAAAAGGCATCGTGGGAAAGACCGAAAGCAGGTACAAGAGACTTGCCAGTGTACGTATCTGCAATTCTCCTTACATGTCACGGCTATTCGAGGCTCTTCAATCCACACAGCAGCGGTACACTTTCCAGTTTTTTCTTGCATTTTTTTTCTCTCTCGCATCCTCTATTCGTAAGGATACCTTGCCAGGTACCTCTTTTCATTCGAGGTCCAAGTGTCGGAGCGGGCACCCGACGTCTCTTCAAACCTCATATCATACTGTTCTGTGTTACCCAACATGACCGGCCCGGTTGGATTGGGACTTGGGACTTGGGACTTGGGAGAGGGCACGAAAGGATGAAGCAGAAAAGAGCGCATTACAGAACCCATCTAAGATGAGCCATCTCGGATGCCAGGTGCAAAATACCAAGTCAAAGCAGCCAAACCCGATGGCGATAGCCTTCAACAAGGCATAAGGTCTTACTCACCGCAGGCAAATGTGTCAAAATCGGTATTGCCCAGCAGAGCCACACGTCCGGGCGGCCGGTCTCTCAGCGCGCGGCCTTGGATCCCGTGAGCTCTCGCAAAAGAGCATTCCATGGGCCGTCCTGTGCGTACCCGGTTTACCCGCCGACCTGCTGCTTGCTGCTGTGTTGTCAACTTGCTTCTGCTGTTGCATTGCACTCTCTAATCTCGTCAGTCACCTTCCCATTATCAAGACGCCCCGAGAGTTCGGCACTGGTAGCCGCCGTTCTATGTACAGACGAAACGACATGTACCCTCGAGATGGTGTCTTTTTGCGTTTCTTTCCCAACAAAGCACAGGACTCGTTACGAAAAGACCGGTGACGGTAAGCGAAGGTACCTCTGTACTTTGGACAAGAAAGCAGATTACTCTGAAGAATACTGTCTATCACGCTGCGGGTAAAGAAACCCGTTTGAAAATTTGAACAAATCGTGAGTACTCTGTACCTCCTCTTTTTTTACCGCTTATTCGCGTTGCAGCTCAAAACGCCCGCTTGTCAGGCGCCGGCCTTGCTTCGAGACGACTTCCCAGCCATTGCCCCTCTAAAGCCCCAGAAAAAAGAACCAACTTCGTCGTACCTTGCTCCATTGTAAGTGGTTTCCGATCATGTACCATGCTAGATACCCACGATACCTACTTTCGCAATACTAATGTATCTCATCCAAAGAGGCGTCATGTATCTTCTCATGTACACATACGACATTTACCTCTTTGTTGTGTACGTAGTCGTCGTACCTCCCCTTGTGAATCACGGCATGATAACAACAAGTCCCCCGGCCGGCAACAGCTCAGACCTCATAACAAAAATATGGACACTAATAGCAACAGCCATGTTCGTCCAAAGACTATCAATCGCAACTGGATACGGACACAGGAACCGGGTTATCTAATCCCCCCCAGAAAAAACAACACCAGTCTCCCGCTCTTCCCTTCCGGCGACCTCGTCAGGAACCGAGACTCTCTGTTTTCCACATTTCTCTTACCCCAGATCTTCTGCGCAACTACATAGATCAACCAGCTCAGCCCTCCTTTTACACACGCACGCCCAGGAAGGCCCCCCAACAACAGTCTAGACCAGGACAAGAAGTAGAGCCCCTGGGTCCAAGATCCGAGGGAGAATCAGTCAAGCCTGCAAAAAGATCACGGGACGGCAACAATGTTGGGGATGGCCCTTGACCCTTTCAGCCCCGAGTGGCCCGGGAGCGCGGCGGCTGATGTCTCCCTTTCCCCACAGCCGCTCTAGCATGGCTGCTGTTTGTTCCATCTGCCAACCGACGGGACCGGGCCCCCGAATCGTCGAGTTTCCATTACCCCCAGATTACTTGATCGTGCAGCCCGCGCCAGCGCCAGTTGCGACCCCGAGATGGCCACGGGACAGTCCGACCTGGCCCCATTGGGGAAGTTGGGAAGGACTCTGGATGATGGGAAACCTAGTTCGTTTGGACAATGCCCCGTTCCCTCTGACTCTTGCAGCTTGCGCTTCCTCTGCTTCTGCTTTACCCCAGCTTTTCGGTGCCGTACCTTGGATGGTGTTCACAACTCACGATACTCTCACTCCCTTTTCGAGTCTCGACTTGCGTAACAACACAGTCTATTCCACAGAATCTAGCCACCCCAGGCCGGGGCCCCGACGATCCAAATTGATGCCCCGCGATCCCGCATCGCCATTACCAAATGGAAAAGCCGTTGTAAAACACTGCCGGTCTCCAGAGGTCCTGGACCCAAGACTCCTCTCGTCACGCGGTCTGACAAGGCCTTTTGTTTCGTCCAAATTCGATTCTTCTCTCCTCCTTTCGGGAAAGTAACAAGCACTACGCTGTTCCCCCTTCCTGCATACTAATATACCATGTGGATGTTATGGGGTAAGAGTTTGGGGAAACTTGACAGGAAGCCTGGAATGGACGGATTGTCCAAGTCTGCATTTTCAGGACTGACTCTGTGGATTCGATGCTCAGTCACGTAGTTGTAAAGGTTGAGATGTGAACCATGTCCCCATCGGAAGGGTCAAGAGACACGATGTGTCACGATCTTTCTCTCACCGTCCCTTACCCCGATTCACCTTTTCAGTCCACCGACTCCTAGACTTCACACCTCAAGGTGTGGAACACATACACGCACGCACGCACACGTCCACATTCCCGCTGCCAAAAAGAGGGGGGTTGAGTCCCGGAGACCGCTTTACCCCAACAACGCCTCTAGTCGCTGTTGACAGGAGTGAAGAGATCGTGACTCCAATAGCACAGCCACAAGGGGATGGAAAACTCGGATCGTCACTTGCCAAGGTGCCTTTCCCCAGATTTTTGCCAGGTCCCGTTCTCCTTTTCTGCATTCCCCATTCCCCGGGGAAAGCTTGGGGCAAGTCAGCCGTCACGAGTCTCTAGCTCGACCACGGACCAAGGAAAGGAAAGAGAAAAAAAAACGAGAAAGTTCACGATGCGACTTTTCGTTAATTGATTTCCTTCGCCGCGCCAGGTGGCCCGTCAAGCCCGGTTCGGGGGTTCCAGGTCAATGGCACCATTCCAGCCCCAGGTCACGATGGAGAGAGAAAGACCTCACCTCTGTTTTGGGTCTGGGGGTGTGTAGAGAGGCAGTCAATGACACATAGAAACGAGGATGAAATAGTGGTTCTGGTTTATTTCCAGACAACCAAACCACGAAATCACAATACAATAAAGTCTTTTTTTCGATACTGGGGGTGTCGTTGTGTTTGCTGACCCCTTGCTTCTTGTCGCAATGTTTACAAAAGCTGTTGCAATAATTGCGGCATCGTGCAAAAACTCACTGCCGGCCGCCACGAACATGTACGAGTACGTAAGAAATATTTCCGACCGGGTTCCTGACCTATGCGTCCAGTCCCCCCCCTTCTCTTGCTCTTTCTTTCTTTCTTCGCTTGTTAGTTGATTGGATGTACACAACGGGAGGAAAAACGAGAGGCCTCCTCTATTGTGCATATCGACGGGCGCATCGAGCCGCGTATATTCATTCCGATCCGGCAAGGTACCGCGATCAGATAGCCCTGTTTTTCGAGTTTTCGAGCGTGCTGCTCTGGCAGAGAAAAAAAGTTTGAGTTGAGCCGCTGGAGAGAAAATGGCTCTTCCCAATTGAGTAAACCCAGAGGCATTATTGGGCGGGGTTTCACGCCGTTTACGCCCGCCGTGAGGGGAGGCCTCTTGGATTGTTATCTAGAACTCGGAATAGAATTGGCTGGGGAAGACCAGCCATCGTGGTACCGGTGACCCGTCACAGAGAGAACATGAAATAGAACATGTTGGTAGCCAAACAGAGCCTCCCCCTACTCCATACACACGACTTTGGGCGATCACGTCGGAGGGTCGGGGTCTCCACCCGAAACTGTCCCAACGTCAAGTCAAACTCCGGCCAAGAGAACCCGCGGAGTGTATTGTTAGGTGCAGCGGCTTTCCTGTCCTCGTGGGAGAGCGCCAATCAACCCTAGTCGTGTCGTGTCCTTGAATCTGCGACATTCCGTTCCCAAATTCCATCTTTAGTAATTGGTCACAGAGTTTCGTTGGAAAAAGAGGTACAATGCAGAACACCCGCCGGGGAAAAGCGTCATCTTCCTTCCATTGTCAGTCCCCTTCTTTCCCTCCTACCTTTTGCAGAGCTTTATTTCATCGGGGTAAGGTAATCGGTCGATTGTGAGAAATTTCACCAAAGCGGCGTCTACTTCCATAACTCTACGTAGGTATGGCTTCAGTCCTCCATAGCCAGCCCATACCAGCCCGTCGTCCTCTCCCCCGCCCCCACCCCCTTTCGACCAGTCCGCAGAGAAAACTTGCATGAGGCTAAGGGGAGAACCCGAAAGTGCGAGGATCATCCGACCACCCGGGCGAGCAAGGGGAAACTTTCCAAGATGTCCGGGTTGGGCACCCGGTGCTTATCTTTCCATGGCTCTGGGAAGACTTGCTTAATTCCGGGAAACCACAGAGAGTAGTTCCGTGTCACAACAGATGATAACGAAGAGAGAAAGAAAGAAAGAAAAGCGTGGCTTGAATTCGAAACGGGCCCCCTCGGGCCTAGGCTTGCCAGACTTGCTTCAGGATCTGCAAGGAAAGTAAGCCCGGTCAGTCTGCTGCTGTGTATGAATACTTCGTACATTGATATCCCGCCTAGCGCCCGCAGCTGCCGAAAAACCCCGTGCCGTGATTCCTTCCGTGGAACACTGAACTCCGTCGGAGGAGGGTGAGTGTGGCAGCATACTTCCCACCATCCATTTTCCGTCGCAGAGTCACCTCGTCCTCCGCATCACCCGCCGTGGATCCCCGGACGCTCACGGGGAGGAGGGGGTGACGGACTCGTCTTCTGGCTCCGTCCGACCCCGTGCTACCTACCTGACCTTCCACCTCCCACCCTCTCCATCTAGTCGTACATAGTATAGACTCGTATGTATTCTGTTGGATCCATCCATGTGGTCCTCCTTTCCCCAAAAAGGACTCCATCTGGATGGAGTGTAAGACTAGTCCATCAGGTACCGCCACCCACGAGAAACAGAAAAAACTTGGAGGGGCGAGACAAAGACGCAAGCCCACCCCCGCCATGCCGTCGTCGCCGCTGCCGCCGCCGCCGTCCGTACCTGATTTACCTTGCGCCTCGAGGCTCAAGGTACCGACCAGGCCCTGTCTGGGCCCAAACGATCTCGTGTGCCCCCCAGACTCGCGGATTGCGGAGGGTCGTTGCCAAGGGACGAGTCAGCAAAACCCCGCATGTGGCCAGTCTATGGGGTAATGAGGGGGTAATACCGGGGTTTTGAGGGGGTAATGAAAACTCCCATATTTCGTAATCCGAGGCGTTTAGCTCGAGCACGTTATTGTTGTTTTTGATGATGATGGAATGGAACAGAAGGTCTTTTTTTCTTTCTTTGATTGTCACGATGCAGGTTTTTGATATTTTGAAACTTGTGAGATATACGCCGGTACAAGTAAGTGTACATTGACACAGTTAGACAAAGTATAGGGTACTTGGGCAAGGTACATGTCAAGGATCGAAGGAAAGTACCTTGATTTAATCGAATTCACATCTTTGACTTCGGCATCACGATACATCACCAAGTTTTTCAAGGTCCACTAAACCACAAGTTTTTGGAGAAAAAGAGGATCCTCTCCCCCTCTGATGCTGGAATGGTGATTTCTCCATCGTCTCACCTCTTCCTCCCTCTCTCCAACTGTTTTACATGGTGGGAACACCTGATGCTCCCTTGGTCTCTGAGTGGGCAGCTCCATCCCAAGTTCAGGTACCTATCCACACAGTCATCCAACTTCAAGTGGTTGTGGTCGTGGTGATGGTCACTCGGTGGTCACAAAAGATGGAAGGTGGTGGTGAACGTTGCCAGCTGCACGGCGTGGCCCCGCCAGCCGGAGCTCCATCTGAACCCCTCATTGGAGGAGGGGCGCACGCGAGGGAATTATTCAATGGAGCATCATGACTTCACTCGTGTTTTTGGTTGGGAAACACTGCTGACCTCACTACCTCTGACCCAACGTGCATCATCTTGTAAGCCGTGAACGCAGGATATCGAGGCCAGCTCATTGAATTCAAGGATCTTGCCACACACGATCAAGGGTTACTGCAACACTGCTATTCAAGGTGAACCCGAGAGAGAGTAGATCCCAAGACACATTGACGGCCATTTCGATTTACCCACCCCCTCTCTCGAACCTCAAGCCAAGGTCGGAGCAAGAGGTTGTCCTACCTCATCTTAGTCAAAGGTCATCCACACTATCTCACCCGATATGGACCCTCTCCTCGACGCTTCCATCAGGCAACGCGCCGAGGCCCTGGATCAGGAAGATGCGCTGAGGCACACGCGGGACGAGTTCGTCATCCCCACGAAACAAGACATCACCAGCAAGACCCTTGCCAAGAAAGGTCAGCAATTGGAGGCATCATCCTACTTCATCAGAAGACACCTAGCTCCCTTCATTCTCACTCTCCCTAACTCCTTTACATGCTACTCCTCACACTCAATGCCTCTAGACTCTAGATTTTGGAGCTAACATCCTTCACCAAGGAAAAGAGGACGGCTCTGCCACATCAGAGGCCGGTCAGCAGAAATGCACCTACCTCTGCGGCAACTCTCTCGGTCTGCAGCCTAAGCGCACCGCCGAGAGGATACAGCAGTATCTGTCCACCTGGGCGATGCAGGGTGTCCAGGGACATTTCAAGCCTTTGGAAGACTCCCCGTTGCCGACATGGCTCGACGTAGACGCCAGGGCGGCCAAGATGATGGCCCCCATTGTTGGCGCTGAGGAATCCGAGGTTGCCGTGATGCAGACTCTGACGGCAAACCTCCATCTTCTCATGTCGGCCTTTTACAAGCCCAAGAAGGACGGCAGGCATAAGATAATCCTGGAGAGCAAGGCCTTTCCGAGTGACCATGTAAGTCAGCTCTTTTCCGCAAACTTAGACAAGGGAATGGCGCTAACAGCTCATACAGTTCGTCGTGGAGACCCAAATCAGACACCATGATCTCTCCCCGTCAACGTCAATGGTCTGCATTGAGCCCCCCTCAACCGCCGTAGAACCAACCCTCGCAACCCAACACATCCTCTCCATCATCGAGGCCCACGCCGCAGACGCGGCTCTCATTCTCTTGCCCGGTATCCAGTACTACACCGGCCAGCTCCTCGACATCTCCACCATCACCGCCTTCGCGCACAAGCACGCCATCCCCATTATCTGGGACCTCGCCCACGCCGTCGGCAACGTCCCGCTGCACCTCCACGACTGGGACGTCGACGCCGCGGCCTGGTGCACCTACAAGTACCTCAACGGCGGGCCGGGCTGCATCGGCGGCGCGTTCGTCAACGCGCGGCACACGGCCGTCACGACCTCGGTCGAGGACGCCGACTCCGAGAAGGGCTACGTGAACCGTTTCGGAGGCTGGTGGGGCAACGACAAGAGCTCGCGCTTCGTGATGGCGACAAAGTTTCACCCGGCGGCCGGGGCGGCCGGCTTCCAGCTGAGTAACCCGAGCGTGCTCGACATCACGTCGCTGTGCGCTTCGCTCGAGGTGTTTGAGCTCGCGGGCGGGATGGCGCCGCTGCGCGAGAAGTCGAAGCGGCTGACGGCGTTCCTGGAGGTGCTGCTCCAGAACTGGCTCGGTTCCGACATGTTCAGCATCATTACGCCGTCGGGGAGCGAGGAGCGCGGAGCGCAGTTGAGTTTGAAGCTCGCGGATGGGCTGTTGGATGGTGTGATGGAGTACTTTGAGGAGGTTGGGGTGGTCATTGACGAGAGGAAGCCCAACGTCATCAGAGTCGCGCCGGCGCCGTTGTATAATACGTTTGTGGACTGTGTTGATTTTGTTGAGCACTTTGGCGAGGCTTTGCAAAGGGCCAGCAAGACGGCGTAGTGGTTAGACTCGTGTCAAAGATGTCCAACATCAGACTTTCCACAGAGAATATAGGAAAGACTCGACAGAGTCAAATTGTTCGAAGATCATACCTCGACGGTTACCAGGTCAGCCACCCTGACCCGCGCCTTGCCTTTCCCAGCCACATCACAAACCTTCTCATCCGATACCTCTTCTGCCTATACCGCCCTGAATACACAACAACAAGCCTTCATTAACCCCCTCAACCCAATTCCTGTCACCAGCGCAGCAGGCGCCCCTTAGGCCGGGGGTCAGGTCAAACTGTGGTGTGGTGGTGGAACGGTTCATGGTCAACAATCAAAACGCCAACCAGCCTACTCGACGACAGGCTTAGCGAGTTCGAGTCCCAGCATGAGCACCAGAGATGTAGCCCCCAGTTCGGCACCGGGGGGGTGAACTCTTTTGTTTTTTTGAACTCATGAACGATTAGTCATTATTGCTGTTGATATGTCACGAGTCTTGAGGGATGTATTGTCCTAATTATTAGAGCACTGCTCTCGAACACCAGAGTGAAGAAGCACTCGCTCAATGTTTCGTCCGCTGTTTCTTTCTCTTTATAAATTGACTGACTACGCTCCTATTTTGCCAAGTAGGTGAGAACTTCTACTTCTGTATATGGCCCTAGACGCCAGGAATTGAGGCTTGAAACAGTAGACACCATTTCAGGAATGTCTAACTCGAGAGAAGACGATATCAGGGGCCATTCCGGGAAAGAATAACTTCAATCTTGAGGTTCAGCTATGCGCTTGATAAAAAAAAAAAGATACTCAGATATCTTCGTGGACGGCCTCCTCCTTCTTCTCGGGGTCATCAATAAGATAAGCAGAGAACAACCCCACAGACCCCTCTGATCCAAGGAATCCACCTGCTCTTCTCCCTTTGACACTATTCACGTTCCTTCTGAGAGCCACCTCATGCCCCTTTACCCATTTGCTCCTTCTTGACCATCTCACCTTTGGGTACCCGAGGCACTCTGCTCCTTCCATCCGAACTTTTGACGAGAAACGCGTACGCGTGACCGCCTCACGTGGACGCGAGGTCGTTGATGAGGCGGTGGTTACCTCAGAAACAGCTCAGGAGGGCGGTCAGAAGGAGGTTGGAGGGATGTTTATTACCTCAGGGCGGACCGATCCTTCTCACTTCGTCCACTCTTCATCTCTACACCTTCCTCATCCCGGAAATTGTTTACCTTTCCATCCTCCCATCATCACATCACATTGCTCAGAGACCCGCGCAAATATCACCAACCTCCCACTTCCGCACATCACATTCTCTTACCATTCTTACTTGCGCAGTGCTCAGAGAATCATTCCCCGAGTCTGATCTTGTATTTTTGGTGTTTTGGAGTGTCGCCTTTTTGGTCTTTTCTTGCCATTCTTCCTGATCCCAAGTTTGGCACATTGTCGCGCCTGCGCGATCGCGTCTATCTTGGGCACCAACTTTCCGCGCCGAATCCCCAAACAACGAGCTTACTTCCAGAGCACACGAGAGATACCATCATCGGAAATCTGCTCGCTGAGTGGTTGTTCAGTATGGAAGACAACTTCACTCACCACGCTCCTGTGGTGTCTCGTCGGTCATCAGGCCAACAGCAGAAGCCTCTTCGACATCCTGCCGAGCCAAGATACACGTCCCTTCCACCCCTTCGACCTAGAAATTTCACACCGCGTCACTACTCTATCTCACAGGGTAGTTCATCGCGTGAGCGCGGTGCAGAGGCCGAGTATTCTCTACATCGCACCAACTACATCCAGCCATCGCCAGCTTCTCAGTCAGTCTCTGAGGGGTTCAATAGCTCTTCGGCAGCTTATCAGCAAATTCCAAGAACCCCATTCCCTGAATCTCTAGCCATGGCTTCTTCACTCGGTCCGATTCAGTCGCAATCGCACTTTCCGTCAGCTATCGATCACGATAGGCATAGCATTCTGGGACCACACCCTCCTCTCAATGCTCAATGCACAGCTGGCCGGAACGCATCTTCTCTACCATCAACCGAGTTCTCTAGAAGCTATCGAGAGAATCCTTCGGAATATAGTTTCCAGAAGGCTTCTACCGTGTCGAGTCTACACGCTACAGCCAAACCCAGGGCAACATCCCAGGCTGCCGACAGCCTGTTCGTCGATCAAGGTGGTTTGCATCGCGGTAACCCACTGCTTGATAACCCGACTGCACACCTTCACGCACCTTCTTCACCTTTGAGAATTCCGTCGCCTGCCAACGGCGACCATATTGGACACCTGAGATTTCTAGATAAGCTGCAGAGTCGGGCTTTCAAAAGTGGCTTCTTCCCTGACACCGAAGAACGCGAGAGCCGTGGAAGTACCTCCAAAAAGCCTACAACTACAGCTGCCTCAGCCGACGGCCTCCAGGAGGGGATTGCAGCAATCAAAGTTTCTGGCTTCATTCTTGAAGATGAAGACGAAGAATTCCAAACTTCTTCCAGCACGGGTAGACAGAAAAATACACAAATAGCAGCTAGCAAGGCCAAGACTACTTCCCGGCCTCGCACATCATCGTTATCCTCGACTCTAGTCGGTCATGATATCGAATCTCAAGGCCTTCCCAAGAAACAATTGAAGAATACTGATGCAACACGCCTGAATTTGGACACCACCCACAACACCGGCAAAAAGGAAGATGTGGCTACCGCAAAAAAACCGACTGTACCAAAAAGCTTCAGTCTGCTATCCAACATGATGGCCAAGGCGCCCAAGCCTTCCATCAGAATTGTTACCGTTCCGAAGCATGAAGTCAAGCCTATCCGTCGAGCCCAACGTCAGGATGATACCTCTTCAAAGACCTAGAACGATTTGAAAGAGAACACTCAGTCGACGACAACGAAGGGGTCGAAGCGAATCCGGGATGATCTTGCACCCGACCACTCGTTTCCGGCTCCAGCCACCAAGAAGCAGAGAGTGGAAACCCCTGCGAAGACCTCATCAACCGCAAAGGCGTCTTTTACTACACGGGGTCGGTCTCTCCGCACAACACCAAGCCAGAAGCCGAAAGTGTTGAATCAGCGTAGAATGGACCCCGACACGTTGGGCTTGGTGGCCATCAAGACTTTGCCAGGCCCTTTGTACGAACCCGAACAACCCCTTTCTGGGTTCGCCAATAGCAAGTACGAAGGTGGATACGACAGTGACGACTCTTTTGCTTCTCTTAGCAAGAATGCTCCAACTGGCTTAACAACGGGTAGGCCTAGAAGCCATACACTCCCCAACTCCAAGACAGGACGTACACCCAACTATGGTAAATCACCGACGTTAAACTTGCTCCGTTCTAGAAGTGAGTACTGCACAGTTTTCATGATTGCTCGATTATGAGTTTACACAAGCTGACCTTCTCACAGGAAGCGACTCTAGTGCCCGTGATCCTGCCCCAGCCCAACCTACCACTGAACGTAGTAGAAACGATCACTCGATTACTGATCGCAATTGTCCCATATCAAAGGGTGAAGGAATGGATCGCCATCGCCAGAAGGACCGGCAGACATGTAGCTCCCACACGCATAGTCGTATAGGACGAGCACAAGTGCAACTGGGAAACAATCCCCACACATCCGAAAGACAGCTTGTCGAGGGACTTCGATCTCCCGGTGGTTGGCATACGCCTGTCTCCAAGAGAAGCGCCTCGTCTATTCTCAGCCCGAAGTCAATTGAGGATCAGGAGACAGAGAAGAAGCGCAGACGAGACCAAACGGCGCCGCCTCGCACTGAAGTGAACAAGCATGAAGTGACTCGGGGTTCTGAACGGGTGATGTCGTCTCACGGAAACCACGTTCGGCCTCGGTCGGCAGTGCTCGAACATATCATCACCATCGCGAACAGATCGGGCGACATGTCTGTGGCTAACACTAGCGACGCAAAAACGCGAGTTGCAGATGAGAGGCAAACCCCTGAGGCATATGCCGAAAGCGTGGAGGATCACGTCAAGATTCTACACCGAGAAATGGGACCTATGAAGAAGCAGAGAATGAAAGGATTGGCCAAATTGGGCACACAGAGGAAGATGAAGAAAGAGCACCACGACGATTCTTCAGCTCTTTCGGGCGCCACAGCCCCGAGCAAGCGAGCAAGCTTTCTTCCAAAGTTGTGATTCACGAACGATGTGTCTCTCATGGGTCTCCATGATGTATTGCAGCCTCAAACTTGCTTCCACAGGATGTCTGAAGCTCTGCAATTGATAGGCTGGGGGGACCAGGGCGGAGATCAAGCCCTGTGATGGTGTTGTTGGATGACGGTCGTGGACAGATTGCATGAATTACACCACACGCTGTGGGATTGCCTATGGGTTGGGCTGTTGGAATAGGGAAGAAGTGTATCAGTATGGGCTCTGTGGGTGTGTTGGCAATAGGCTATGAGTGCATGTCACTATTTCCAGGTTGCGAAAACAGGTTTAGCATCCCATAACGAGAACCAGATGTGAGTGTGACCCAGTATCCAATCTGCCAACATGGGAATAAGACTACGTGAAGTGATTTAAAGAGACAGCTGAGTTGGAGCATGTCACGTTGCCCTTAGTACCCCTATTTCTATGTCAAGATTCCATATTCTTGAATGAAGTCTCCCGTCGGCAGGGTGCTGCGACAATGCAATTTCTCGATTACACAGAGCAAGGCATACAAATCCGTCACTACAGTTGGCTTCCATTCTTACATGGCGGCAGACTTTTTTCAAAGCCCACGATTTGCAACTTTGGCCAAGCATGTCATCGCGATGACCGGAGCAAACACGTGTGCTCGGTGCAACGAAAAGGTACGGTATACTCACGAACAAGGAGCTTATACGGATTCTCGACTAGCAACTTCAAGTTGGAGAGGAAATGTTGTCACTGCGGAAAGCGACCGGCCGAGTGCCAAAACGATATCAAGACTTGCTCGGTAACGGGCAAGCAGGCGGGCTACCCCAACACGATCTGCAAGAATGAACTGCCGGCTGTCCTTCTGCTTACATGGCGCGTCTGCTGCGAATTAAGGCTGAAATGGCCTCTTGGCTCTCAAGGCAGTGGTCTCAGTTAGAGTTTAGACAGAACTCGGTAGCAACCGGTGCGCGAACTGGTCCAGTTTGTTCGCACTCGCTCTACAGAGACGTTGGGGGGGATTAACAGAGCAGAGAAGCCCGATGTGCAGCGATGAAGCCCGACACGCAGCTCTGGTGCGACGACGAGGACGGCCGGGGATAACGCGGAACCCAAGGTGAGATGAGGTCGGTTCGGAGCTCGGATGGGCGGGTAATCTGGATGGTACGCAAGGTTCTCCCAATCTGGAGAGTGTCCGTACGGTTCTCTAAAGATGTTTCCCCCCCAGACGAGATCAAGCCAGCTCCTGAAAAGAACCAAGAGGCATCAAGATCTTGAGATGACAGAGCGCACACGCACATGAGATGTCAAGGTTTACTTTGAGCACCTGGGAAGCCCGGGAAGTGGTAGATACTTGGTTGGTAGGTTCGGATTCTGTGGGCGATGTCGGCACGGGCGCTCTAGCTTCGGGAAGCAACTCAAGTCCGTGGTCAAGAGGGGTCGCTCGGAATGATGGCGGATGATTTGCGGTTGAGCTGCGATCTGCGAGCTTAAACACAAAGAGGCGGCTAACAGAAAAAGAAAAGGGGCACTGGAGGAGGGACTCGGCCGAGCGAGCCGTCGTTCGGATCCTATTAATGTAGTGTAAGCCTGGCGTAGGGGAGCGGCGGGCGTCAGATCGGAGAGGCTCTAGCGTCGAAGTCTATCTGGGGTGGGATTTTCGACAAGAGAGGGAACCTGTAGAAGAGATGGGCAGTTGTCCTTGCCTCTTCCGGAGTAAGCAACGAGGCGGTTCTTCCATATTAGGTTTGGATGTGCGTTCGGCCGTGGTTCAGTGCGACGGGTGACCGGTTGATGGATGTTTGCTAACGGGGTCTCGGACTCTTGGGAAATGATGATGGGACTTGTTTTCTCAGGAGGGCACTGCGATTGGGTCCCGGAGAAAGTTCCGGATGCTTCGTGTATGAATAGTGAGTTTTCCAATGCTGAGAGGCATCACATTATGAGCCATGAATGGACGGACGGGGACGGTGTCAGTGAGTTTTTTTTGAGATGAACGATAAGATCTGGCGTGTCGGTCTTCCTCACTCTGTCTCGAAAGCAATGTGAGACGGAAGAGGTTGCGTCTCATATCTAATACCAGACAATAATGGGCGAGGTGTCAAGAGGTCGTGCAATGCTCCGGGATAATGTAGCATACACTAGGGTCGATGGTGACATGAACGCCAGGATAGAGGTGTTGTCGGTTTGGGATAGCGCTGTTTATACGAGATGGTCCGAGAGGTTCGATGTGGGCGCTCTCAAGAATCAAACGACAGAGAGAAACTTCCGCGGACTTTCTGAGAGAATGCCAAATGTGACAACCGGAAGGCTGGGTCCTAGGTCTATCTTCGCGGCCCAATTTGGTGTTTATCCTCTCGGTAGCGCGTCTACTGGCGCGAAACGTTTGCCATGCGCGGATTGGTGACACCGCACCGCAAGAGCTAGCCTCGACGCGACACAGGTTCGCGATAGACGAATGTGGATGTTCTCTAGCGTCCTGCCCGGATGGATCGGCAGAGAGCCTGAAACTCACACGTCAAGCGGAGTGTCATTGGGGGCCGTTTGATATTCCTCTCTCCATTGTGTCGTGACTGGACCTATATTCCTGGGAAGTGGGATGCAGTTAAGTCACATTCTTGAATGTTATTCATCAAAGCTGGATGTTTCAGCAGAGGATAAGTGGCCAAGTAAGGAGGAAATTTGGACGATGTTGAGGAAACAACGGGGTGGCTGTGCCGCGGTACAGAGTTGCGATGAACAATGCTGGATGGGTAGCCGTACTCTGTACACAGAGAGTAAGGACGACGGCCAGACGGCCAGAGAGGTCAAAGGACGAGGAGAGGACGAGTCGAGAGCCCAGAGGGAGCCGAGGATGATCGACGCAGGGCTCAATCTGACGGGTGCTCTTATCGGGGCCTTGGTCGATTCGCCTTCCCTCGCTGGCAGCCTCGCTGAGGCTAATCTGCGTAGCCCTGTAGGGAATTCTGGTTTTAAAATTGGGGGTCCAAGGGACTGCAAATGGTAGCTTGGACGTGATGACAGCAGGTTTGCTATAGAGTGCCAAGACGGCGGCCTTGGACCTAAGTTGACAAGCTTGGAAGCTTCGGCGGCGGCGGGTGGGTGCTTATCCATAATGTTAAATGATGGAAGGCCCCCAAGATGATTAGTCGCGCATATTGATATCGCTGGCTGGGCCTTTCGATATGACGGCGACGACGTCTCTGTTGTCTAAAATGCCTCATTTGCGTGCTGGTACAAGGCTACCCGTACCCATCGTCATGAGTCAAATGGAGCAGCTGGGGAAGTGTGGGAACTGATTGCAAGGCGTTGAACGCGTAGACTGTGGGCGATGGAGGCCTAGACTGACGGAACCCCATCCGGTATGCACAATGGAAACGTAAGGTATTCGTAGAGCGCCATTTGTTCCGTTTGGACAGTAAGAAAGCCGGTACCCGGACGCTTTTGATGTCACTTGTCCAGTCAATTCGGGCTCATTGGACACGGCAAGCTGAGTGCTGTATTCGTACAGTAGAAGGTAGAGTTGTGACTAGGGCGATAGCATAGGCGGCTTGCTAAGTTCAGCGTCCAGTCGGGCAATTTTCTTTGCCAATTGGATTTGGGGGTAGCCGAACGTAGAGCTATGGATGGAGCAGCTAAGGAGAATACTGGGTCGATTAAGCAACGTTTTACAAGGTGAGGTCGTGTAGATGAGGCAGCTGGCGTGTTTCTGGGAGAGAGTTTGCATATTGACGCTTGCCGGTATCAACCCTGAAGAGGCGGTTTGGGCGAATGAAAGGTGCGGGGGGTTGGACGGTCGGGACACTCTGCCGTGAAGCAGGTTTAGGTCGGGAACCCCTTCCCACGATGTGTGGCACGCGGTTGGCCGAGGTTCCTGGGATGTTTGAGGTTAGCAGAGATGTTAAGGTCAGGCAAGCCAGGACGGCGGTTCGTCACTCGTGTGTCTCGACGGAGGGGAAGGTGATCCAGGTCATTCCATACAGACTGGAAGACAAGAGCGGGCAGTGGTTGGGATTGAGCAATGTGGTTGGTGGAGGACTTGACGGTGCTTGGACGGTAAAGCAAAGAAGAAACGGCAAAAGCATCTGATAATGACTTCACCGCATGGCTCTCGCTGCGGGTTCCTGACTCTCAGTGCTCGGCCCTGGTGTTTGTGTTTGTCTGTCGAGGTTAAAGTCAAAGTAAGGAGGTACTCACCCCGTTGCCGTCGGGTATTCGTACGGGATACTTGAGCTACCTCAAGGTAAGGTTCCTCAAGATTGAGATAGGATGTAGGTACATAGCCGCGTCGCTTACCCTGGCGAGAAATCAGGTTGTATTTGACATGAAGGTCGTCATTTCAAAGGGGAAAGGCGAGATGAGGCAAGATACTACGGGGTATCGACTGGTCATATTTCTTCCTTGCTGCTATGAGAGTCTGAGAGACCAGCCTGAGAGGTGACTTCCCCCTCTGATATCTCTCATATTCCGGAAGTTACGGTGGCAGGGCATCACGGCGTTCTGGAGGGGTGGACGGTGGACCTTGGACTGAACGGGAAACGGGAAACGGGAGAGTCGAGGAGGATAATCCACTTATCACTTAGCGATTGGTAACGGCTGGGCTGCTCGGTCCCAATTACCGACAGAGAGGGGCAGCGTGCCAATGTTGCACCGGTTAGCAGATATCGGGGCCGTTTTTCATTTTGCATGCCGTCAAAAATTGGAAAAATCTCTTGTTTACCTGGGGTTGTTTTCCCCCTTTGTCAGGTTATTCCGTTGTTTACCTTGATTAACCTGGTCATCGTTGGGTAGCACAAGTTCATGGGGGAGATGAGGAACGCAGATGGCGCGGCTTCTGGAACATGCCACTGATGTTTGATGCAGCGGGAAGGAAAAACTCGTCAGCCTCTTTTGGGCACTACTAGGTACCATGCACACAATATGCAGTGTGCGAAGACTGTTTCTGAGAGAGAAGCAAGGAACTGGTGGAAGCTGGGAGAGACATGTGCTGTTGGTAAGGTAGGTTGAGCTTCAGCTTCAGCTTCATAGCCGGGGCTTGCATATTAATTGCTATGGGCGACTGTGTGTGGTATATGTCAGGCAAGCCAGGGCATGCTTTGTTGAAGGTGTCAGGGATTCAGATGCCAACGTTGAAGCAAAGGCTGATACTTGGATGTAAGAAAGAATCAATCGTACCTAATCACCTAAGAAACTTGGCGGGGAGGCGGGCAGACGGCAAAGAGTCATCTTCAAGCAATGGAAGCAATTGGATGTTGTGGATGTCGTGGATGGCGCAGGGATGACCCCCTTGGGCGCTAACAGACTCTTGTGGCCGCGGCAATGGGCCGAACAAGGCGGCACGGCGCATATGGAGTATCTCAGTACTCAGTATGATGGTGGTGGTGGTGGTGATGCATCATCATCTCGCAACCAGCCGGGAGACCATTTTTGACGTCGGCATCTGCATGTCACTACCGCCCACTGGCCCTGGTGACCCGTGAGTGTGCCAGGTCACTTGCGCCCATCATTTTGTCGCTTTGCATATGCAATGTCAAGGGGGAAAAAGAAACGAAAACACCATCTGCCATCGGTGCCATGGGCCGTGGATCCAACCATGGATGTATGTCTCTTACCTTGCTCTTTCTCTAGGCCTAGATTGTACCAATCGTACATTGCCTCAACTAGGTCGCCTAGACTGAGACGTACGGCTTTAGGTACCAAGCAGATTACAATCCGAAAAGAGGAAGCTGCTTGCTTTTCATGGGTTTCCCGCCCGCCTTCTTGTCTCCTTGTCCTGGCCACGCTTCTCTGTCCGGGACATACACAGTACTACTACGTATGTAAGTACCATTACAGGCAAGGCCCAGTATCTTTGCCATGTACTGTGTAAGGTGCTAAGGTAAGGGCCGGGCTGGCACAGGCAACAGGGCGCACCTCTCACTGGATGGCGGGCAGAAGTACTGCTGGGGGCTGTCCTGGATCGCGCCCACACCTGCGGCTCCACTACCGTAAGGTAAGGTACCCAACTGGGACGTGGACCAGGCCACTGAACGCCGCACGGGGAAACGACCCAGCATTTTCTCGAGGCACCTTCCATTACCAACGGCGGACGCAGCCTCCCAAAGGTACCTTACCATGGAAGGCACCAGACCAGGCTTAGGAGCACATCACAAGAACTACTTTTGCTCCAGCGGATTCCCGCACCAAATCCCTTGTACTCCTCATGTTTGGTCCTTAGGTACCTTGCCTAAGGTACCTAAGGTAGGTAATCCCCCCTCCCCCTCAAGCAGTGGAACACGCACCCGCTGCCCTCACTGCCCTGCCGTTACCTACCTTACCTAACTGCAGTCTTCTGCTGTTGGCTCTTCGGCCTGCCAGACGCTTTCCTCCACCTTTTCGCCTGAGCCCGAACCCGAACGACGATCCCATCTTGGAACCGACTCGTCCCTCTTACTCCTGCAGTCTACGACCTTAGCCTGCCCAAGTAGCGTGTCTCCCCATTGAGCCTCTTTCGCTGTTGCGCATCTCAACTCCCACCTTCTCTCTCCTTTGACATCGCCATCCTCACCTCAACTCGTCGGACAGAAACGCCGACCTGCTGCCCCAGGAACCGATGCTCGCGATCCCGACCCTGTCAGCCCAGTCCTGTGTGCTGCTTCTGCTTCCACACTTCCAATCTCTTCTGCAACGGGCCCCCGCAGCCGCCGCCACGACCTCCTCACGCTGAGGGCACCGCCGGCGCTTCTTGACACCAAGACCCCGATTCGCCTTCCAGCCTGCCCTCTCCTATTCTCGATTCGACTCGACTTGCCGCGCCTTGCTTTCTCTCTCTCTGATTGCCGCCTGCCGTTCCGACTTTTACTATCGTCGCCTCGCCACCCCTCTCCAACGTGCTATCGCACCTCTACCTCCACCCTTTCTCCTCTCCTCTGTCACTGAGCCGCCGATCAAACGCTGCCAGTCATGAACTTCGATTCGGGCACTGCTTACGCAGAGTCGGATGCCGACGACGAATACGAGCGCAGTCTGGGGCCCAACTCGCCTGTCGCCGACGATGAAGGCTCGCCAATCGACTCCGAACTCCCCTCTTCCAACGAGCATACCCCCACGACCTACGGTCACCGTAGCAGCGCCGACCGCCTACCCGAGACCATCATTTCCGAGTGGACCGCCGACGAGTGCGCCGATTTCATCAGCACAATCGGTTTGGCGCAATATGCCGACAGCTTTGTTGGTGCGTATCCCCATTGGTCTTCTTGTTGTTCTATGCATTGTGACACCTGACTGATTGCGTCTTCAACTAGAAAACGAGATTGTCGGCGAAGCCTTGGTTGCCCTACAACACGATGACCTGAAGTCTATGGGTATTGCCAGTGTTGGCCATCGCCTCACTATCCTGAAGAGCGTTTATGATGTAAAGAAGGCCCAGGACATACCAATAGAGAGCGACCATTATGTGCCGTTATGTAGGTGACGCCGCATTTCTTTTGCAGAGACTATCCACTGACATGTGCTCTCCCAGCTGCCGATGCGGAGGCCCAGTACGCGACAGCAACCCTCAAGGATATCAAGCACTTGGTCGAGCAGCTCCGTCTACGAGACGAGAGAATGAGCATGGTAGAGAAGGACCTGCGTCGACTCTCCGAAGACTTCAGACGGCTGAGGGAGGATATGCTGCCTGCGTTGCGCTTGGCAAAGGATTCATCACAACCACTGCCCAACGTCTCCAACAACAGCAACCAGGGCTATGGCTACGAGACCGTATCGCCACCCGCTCCAACACCCTCTTCCACTCAGTCGATGAGCCTGCAACGGCAGTACTCTACCAAGAGAATCATGCTAGGAACGACGCCAAAGAACAACTCGCCGTCACACCTGCAAACAACGCACGAAAGGTCGATGGAGCAAACGCTGGATCCCTCAAATGCTGCGGAACGAGCCGTGTTATCTTCATCGCATCTGGCAGCTACGAATGGCTCAGCTACGGCTACATCTCCCGGCTATCCTTCCCCGAACATGCCCTCGCCGACCTCCCCTCCGACACTTGGCGGCGCGACCTTGGGCTCTCGATCCTATCGCTCCGACCGCTCCGAAGCCCCGACGCCTTCTACACGATCCACCTTTGCCGAAAACGACCATAGTTACAAAGGCCGGGAACAGCAAACGGCGCCGAAACGCGGACCAACCCCAGCCCCCGATACACCAAGCACGAGTAACGCATCTGTCGAGATCTTCAAGTCATTCCGAGTCAGTATGGACGATCCGTGCTACAAGGTGCTGCCCGCCGCCCTCAAAAAATACCAAATCAATGCACCCTGGGATCAGTACGCCCTGTATATTGTCTACGGCGATCAGGAGCGGTGCTTGGGGCTGGAGGAGAAACCTCTGATCTTATTCAAGCAGCTGGATAAGGAGGGCAAGAAACCAATGTTCATGTTACGAAAGACGAACAACGCACAAGTCGATGCGTCGTCAGAACAACCAGGGAGTGCCGGGCTGGGAGCCAGAGGCGCGACAACGGGCTATGATCCGCCTGGTGGTATCATTTAGGGGGTGATACCACTACTGATCATACTCGAAGCTTATCCTTCCTCGATTTGACTTCTTTCCCGTCCGATTATTTGAGTGGACACCAGCCGCGTGTAGGATGCGGGGCTGGGAGCTCGACAGGACCAGAGCATACCGGAGTTGGGGTTCACCTGCATAGCGCTGCGCGGAAGAGAGACGACTGACTGCTTTGGAATACTGTCACGGAAACAATGTGTGGGTTCGATTGGGCGGGGGTTTTCTCCACGGTGTTTCGTCTCGCAACTGTTCCTGGGCTGTCCAAACTCGAAACGTGGATCTGAGCAAATATTGTTTTTTTTTTTGTGTACGAGCTCTCAAGCCTTGACCGGACGAGACATCGGGCCATCAAATGCCGTCATGGAGCACTTTTTTTGTTTTCTTCTCGAAGCTATCTGGAGTCTTGTGCTCTTGAAGATCTAGGGTCTATCCAACTGGGGCTTACGCTGGGTGTAAGCGGGGAGTAGAGCAAGGCGCTTGTTCGTCATGTTGTATTAGGACAGGGTGTGGTCTGATGAGACTTGGAGCGAACGTGTAACCAACACCTCAGGGAGTGGGTGGCAGGATATTTCTTGGGTTTGGGAGGGTGGCATCTGCTCTGTGCGACGCGAGAGGTCGCGGAAGCTATCAAAAAAAGGAGCTCTTTTTATTCTTGACATCAATTTATTCACCACTTGATTCAGATCATATTGTTGCACGTGGCCACCGTGATTCTCTCTTCTTTGTTTGCCCCCCCCAGCGCAGAAACCGTTCAGTGGCCACTGTCTGTCTACCCGGGCCTTGGACTTAGTAGGTAAGGCAGTGTGTGTTGACCTGATACACTGATGAGGACCGCACGATGAAAAGGTCTTTGCATGTTTTGCTGGGCGTCGTCCTTTTTGCCAAGAGAAGTGACGCACATGGACGATCTCATCAAGGATCAAAGCTACGGAGTAGGGTATGTTGCTGGTGTACGGGAATCACACGCACTCGCGCGGCCGCGCCCTTCTAGAAGCACGGAGGATCCGTCTCGCCTACCCCTCGGGTCCAGGATTTGTGAGGATGGGACGATTTCCGCGGTTTCCAAGGTCAGCCTAAGTCTGGTTCGGTGCCACGCTGTGTCGTAACTTTTGAATGAGAGGGAGTGATTTTTGGAAGGAATTGAGGTGGGACGGATGAAGATGGATACGCAGTAGATGTGGGTGAGGCTGTTCGTGGGGGTTTTTTTTTTCCCCCTTGGAGAATGGGAAGGGGAAGGAGTATCCGTACTCCGTACTCTAGAAAGCCCACTTCCACCCCGTTCGTTGGCTCGTTCCTCCCTGAGCTGGCGATGCAAGCTGGTTTACCGGCACTGGTTTTTTTTCCCCTTGTGGTGGGACGGACGGGCGAGGTTTGGGGGTTGGATGGGAGAACCGGGATGTTGTGTATGTGGGGTGGTATTCGGGTGAGGCGGAGGGCCGGGTTCTAGATGTCTCAGTCTGGTGGGGTGAGTGTTCTTTTGGCCTGTGGTGGGTTTTTGCTGTTCGTTTACTACACTTTCTTACACGGCTCTTTTGCTCGCGTTTTTGTGTCATTTGGAGTTATCAGTTTTCGGGGCCAGTGATGATGGAGAATTCGGCACCTATGTGTGATGTTTGAGTCGGTCAGAAGCAGGGGAGTTGGATTTTTGTGTCGCGTCTTGATGAGGCGAGACGCCGGGGGGGAGAGAGAACTTCGTGTGGATGAAATGGAAGGGTAGGATGAGCAAGAATACATTGAAAATCAATTCGGTAGAGGGCAGAATGGTACGGAGTGATGAGCAGGTTTCCATTCATTTGGACCCTGGAGTTCTCTCGGACAATGCATCCGTACTGGCGTAGAAGAGGGGGGAAGAAAGGGACCCTGTCTCCAGTTCCTTCAATTGCCCACTTTGGGACGACGGGATGTTGGGGGCGGTTTCGGCGAGGAGGTTCCGGTGTGACGCCGGGACGGAGCGGGGGTCGGTTGACGTTCTCCCCCCCCCGGCGGCGATTTATTCGTTTATACTGATGTCAACGACGGCTAGCCCTTGCGCAAGTCAGCCCCGAAGCTCAAGGGGGAAGAAGGGGGGTTGGAACGGTTTGTTTACCCTGGGATGTACAGGTGACATGTGTGTGTGGTGTGGCTTGTTTGCGGGCAATGGTGCGGGAGGAGACCTTACCACCTTATCTGGATACGAGGTTTTGGAGGGTGAAGAGGTTACAGGTGAGTCGAAGGGTGAAGGGGGTACGGTATCGTATACGTGAACAACAGACAAGCTTGCCCTAGTTTGACCTACCAGCTTTTCCCTGTCTATCCCTATCTCTCGTGACAAAAAGGTGGCTTTGGGCAGAGAATGAACCGGATTGACGGTAGTCCGAGGAAAGTTCACGTAGCGTCTGAATACTTTGACATTTTTTTTTCTTTCTTGCTTGAGAACCAAGCTTGACCAGATGGTGGGTCGGCTAGGCCGGGGGGTCTTACTGTGGCCGGCACGGTCGTCACAACGAGCCGCGGGTCCGTATGTAGGTCGGTACGGTGCCGTCCGCTTAGACTGGGCTGTCGCGGATAGACGGGACGTTGATTCTCATCATGGTAAGCGGACAGGTTTTTTTTTTTAAGAAGCTTGGTTCAAGCTACCTCACGGTTCCGACCCCGACGATTTTTGGGTTCGGCTTCCGGGTGACTATCTCTCGCGCACAAAGACTTTTTTCTTTTTGGACGCCGATACTTTTCTCTGGTCAACTCCTCACCCCACATGTTCGATTGATCTTCGCTTTTTGACGGGCGTTTGGTGTTTTGAATTGTGATTTTCTTGGTAGAATCGGGTCTGGGGAATGAGACGTCAAGTCGCAGGTTGAGTGGTTTCTGGGATGGGCAGGTACTTCTTTCTCACCGAAACTTGCTACCAAGGTGGAAAGTTTATGCTTTTGCTGCTCGCGAGTAAGGTGAGGTAAGTTGAGACTGAGATGTCCATATCAGCTCGCGAATCTGTCAAAAACTCGAATGATGAGCTGAATCGCGCGCATGAAGTTGGTTGATAAGCGGTCGTTATGAGTCTATAAGATCAGCATGAGATGTGCGTCCCCGATGTGACTCGTCTGATGAAGCCGGGTTTACGGATGGGATGGTTTAGTTGCCGACGTACTGGCTCACAGTCTTGGAGGGCCTGGTTTTGAACATTGATGAGTCGTTCAGCTTGGTACATGTTGTTTCCTGTGTCTATATGTCGGATAGGTGCCGTCTCATAATTGGGAGACCGGCGGGCGCCTTGCGATGTAGGGATCGCCGACAGGGCCGAATCTTCATATCGAAGTCTGCGTGAGAGATTTCTCTCACCTGTCACCCATGAAAATTTCTGCCCGGCTCGCCGTTAAAGTATGCCTCCATTCCAAACTCCTTGTCACCCAGCGAAACACCCCCTTGCACTCCCATCACCGACTTTCCTGTTTGGGCGAGTTCGTCCACTCCATATATGGCCGGCTAGGTCCCCACCTACGTCGTCAAAACTCCACGGTTTTTCTCGGATTCTTCGACGCGATTAGGGCTCCTCTTCCGCGAGAGAGGTCCACAGCAATATAAATCCATTCACCGATCGATGACTCCATCAACAGATACAAAATGCCCGAATGGCTCAGTGGTAAAGCGTCTCACTAGTACCTTGTTCTTCCTCCAGATTTCGCGATCCAGGGATGATATGTGAACGCGATGAGAAGATCGGCGGTTCGATTCCGCCTTTGGGCAATCTGTTCTTCTTTTGCTATGTCTGTATCTTTTGCTTCATAGTAGTTGTCGTGGGAGGTATAGATATACATGTAGACACCTTTCAGCTCAAATTGGACGATTGTGGTTGCGTCCCTTGTTCGGGATAACCCGTAATACCAGCTACATGCACTCTGATAGGAACTGGAAGCATTCAAGCTATCCGTCGTCATCCTTATCATCACTGTCTTGGTCTGTTCACCAGCGCGAAGAAAAAGTGTGCTCATCCTGTTTTGTTTTGAGAGAGGCATTGCAATTTGACCGACTCACTAGCATCCGGGACCAGTGAGATCGGTTCCACCATGGGAGGCAGCTTCCTGCCTGTTAGGGCTCCTCTACTGCCATGAGAAGTCTGCAATCTGCAGCAATTTTTTGGCCACAGACTACGCGCAAAAAGGGAAGTTTCATTCTTCATGTGGTCACCGGGAAGATTACGAGAAGGAAAGAGTACTTGCACTGACATCAGCTTACCTGGACAAATGCTCGAGGGGTGAGTTCCGCATTAACAATTGACACGCGAAGAGAAAGACCAAAGTACTATTTAGACTAGCGGTGCATGAGGTACTGGTGCTGAAGGAGGCATGCACGATCCACATGATCAAGATGCCGTCACTGAGAAAGAAGGAGCACCTCACTCAAACTACGAAGGAGCTGAGTTGAAGAAGGTGGCAGCACATGTATTGAATGTTGGAAGGAGGATCGATCGTGGTGATTCTCCTCCCTTCCTTTTTGGTACTTACTGAAGTTAACCAGCGTCGAGAGTTGCCACTTGCTCCCTCTCAACTTGACCCTGATGCTGCCTCTCGCCTTCGCCCACACCAGTTGTCCGCCTTTTGTTTCTACAAAACACCACCACCACCAGTCTCCCTCTCTATTTCTTTCAGTTGTGCAACGCGATCTACTCAGGTCCGTGGCGTCTCCCGTCGATCGAGTCGTTCGAAGCGTTGTACGCGAGATACTTGTCCCGAACCTCTCTCGACGAACACCGACCGAACTCCAAATATTGATCACTCTTGAATGCAAGAGGACCTACTCTGACACATTGCCTGTTCTTGACGAACTTGTATTGACATTTTGTAAGCTCTCCTTCTATTTCGTTCCGATGAAATTCCTCTGGAATTTCCTCTCGACCCATGCTGACAATTCGAACATTAGATGTCTCGCTGCCATATCGACTAGCCTTCTCACAAGTCACAATCAGGCAGAGCCACATCGAAGGATAGAATCTTTACACGATAAACCGAAGCGAAGCCTTACCTACCATGAGACAGCAAGATCAGGTCACCCCGCCAGGTCGGCCAGGCGGCCTACAATATTCCTTCGGAACCAGTGGCGCTGGCCATTCGCTCACATGGTGCCCTCCGGCCTTCTCTGGATCCCAGAATCAGCTGAACCATGCAGACTTTCCCTTTGAAAAGCGTCGAAGACTCAACGAGGTCCAGGTCAACGTTGAAGCGCATGGAGTCGCCAGGATCCGTCTGGGCGAGGACATGACATTTGACTTCACATCAAAGCACAGAGAAGCAAAGAAGCAGCTTTCGGATGTCGAAGCTGAGCGAGATCATCTTTTACGGCGGCTTGATGAGACTAGAAAGGACCACGAGAAGATTCTTTCGAAAGTCAAATCTGAGAGAGACGAGTCTATACGTGGTCACCGTGAAGCCACGACGACTTACGACAGGATTACTTTTGCCCTGAGAGCTGAGGTGAATGGACTTCAGCAAGAGCTCAAAGAGACCAAAAAAGATCTTGGAAATGCCAAACAGGAACTGGAGAATGCGGAGGTAGAGCTCGAACGGTCGTCCAACGCTTCCTTTGACTTGAGTAACGAATTGTCTCCTTTGATGAGGACCATCAGATATCTAAGGGGCGGCCATAAGGAGCAGCTCAGCACTCTCGAAAAGGATCTTGAGGACTCTGAAGACAATTGTCAGGCTGCCTCGGACTCATTGAAGATGCGCGAGAGGGAACTGAAGGCTTGTCACGACCTTAATGCTCAGACAATCAAAGAACTTCGAGAATCCAACATGAAGTGCATCAGTGAGAATGTTACTCTGCAGACCAAGGTATCACGGCTTCAGGATGCCTTGAAGAAGCAGGGACAACCCGAAGTCATCGAACTATAGCGATATTAACTTGAACTTGGAATCGAACAGAGCAATACGAAGGCCTCCAGAGGGTTTGGGCTTCTTAGACAAAATGCATTTATACTTCTGGGGGCTCGTGGTTCACAGATGGATGGACCGAGGTCAGGGTCGGGCACAGATACGCATCGTATTTTCAAATACTATAAGGAGGAGAGCCTTGTCCATATCTCGGCGCGACTTCATCTTCTAAGAGACGAAGGAGCTGTAGGATAATTTCGTGGAGAAGTAGTGATCATGCTAGAGAATCTTCATCATCATGCGAAGGCGGAGTTGGTGAGTAAACACTGTGAGGCGATGGCATGCAGCTGTGTGTGAAGCTGCTTGCACCGGTAAGGTCACGATGGAGAAATATTTTGCTGAGCACCAACCTGTACTTTAGTTTACAGCATCAGTCTCACTCTTCTACCACATCAATCATTCGAAAACCCCCTTTCCTTGAGACAAATGACACGCCTCAACTGCCTCACAGGATGACCCGACCTAGATCTTCCAAGCTACAGTGTTCCCGTGGCATCTTCAAGGCAGCCTGGCATATGAGACCATGGGAAACGTTTGCGAGCTTGGCTGAAATAGCCTCAGAGAAGAGTCAATACTTCTCAGAGTCCGCCCATCGATCATGCGCGAGTCGAACGCACGGCAAGGTCTCTTGGACCCAACCGAGCCTTGAGACCAAGTCCCCCCCCCCCAACTTGGTGTCTCGCCGGCATTCAAGATTATGTGACAGAACGCCTCGATGTAACAGACCTAATAGCCATCAGGATAATCAAATGGGAAAAGATGAAAAGGGGATACGCTTTGCCGATACAACGGGGCAGATCACCCTCTCTCCATTACCCTACTAAAGGACTCGCCTCTACCGCGGGGGAGTGCGAAGTGTTTCTGACTCCAAAGGGCGAGCGCTCTCAGACCTGGGAACCGCAATGATTCAACTGGTGAGCGGATGGGCCAAAGCAAACCCGTTCCGGAAGAGAATTCGGGATTGAAACAACCTAAGCTAAAGGCCCACGTTCTGCATTCGACTGTTGAAGACGGGGGGATATCTTTTACCCAGGTTGCGTAGAGACGTGATGCTGCAATACGCGAACCAACTTTAGCCGATATAATTCAAACAAAGAGTAAGTACACATGGTAGCAAAACCCATTGAACAATCACGCGAAACATGCCAGGGAACGGAATGGATATTAGAATTTGTCATGATTGCAAACGGCCATTCCTATCGCGGCCCTCATGAAAATCTTCCTATAGTACAAGCAAAACTTGGCAGGGAAAACCCCCATCCTGCCAAAGCCATCCATGACCGCAATGCATGCAAAGTTCCGTTGTCGTGGTGTGTGTGAGAGAGTTGTCTTGATATACAGTTTCCGAAGCGCAAAACGCAAAAATAAGATCTGCCCGAGGAGAAAGGGGGAAGAAGTAGGGGTTGGTTGGTGTGTGGTACAGTCGTTCAGCTTTTTTTTGGTGCGCGTAGATCGGGATTTCTTTCGATAAGCTAGCCTCGGTTTTTTCTTTCCGGCTTCGCTTTTGCATTGTCTTTTCTTCGCCTTTCTTGATTCTGTGTTGTGTTCGAGAAAGTTTGGTGATTTTACAGAGCGGGCTTGGCCTCGGAGCGGTCGAGAGCGATGCCGACCTGCTCAGCCGTGCTGCCCTCCTTGCCCTCGCCGGCGGCCAAGAGCGCGTCGCCGCCCATCTCGCGCATGCGGTACTCGCGCTCCATGCCCTCGATCTGCTGGTCCTCGGCCCAGCAGGTGGCCAGGGGGACACCAATCATGAGGGCGGTGGCGCAGACGACCCAGACGGTGCGGGAGCCGTAGTACCACGTGTTCTGGACGGCGCTGACGCCAAAGTCGACCTTGTTGCTGATCCAGCCGCGGGTGGTCGGGGGCACAATGTCCTTGAGGGCGTATAGGCGCTCGGCGAAGGACTCGTCGCGGGGGTTGTAGTCGCTGTCCTCAGAGATCTCGGAGTCTTGGGTGGGTTTTGATCAGCTTGGGGGGTTTCCTGTGACGGATGCGACAGAAGGGGGGGGCTTTGCGATAGTAGTAATCATCGAACGCTCATCCACGTGCTTGATGCCTCAAAGGGTAACAAGTGATACATACCAGTGTCGGAGTAATCGGCGTCGTCGTCGATGGGGCCGGCCTGGCCGGACTGGAAGTGCTCGTCCTCGACCTCGGTAAGTTGAACCATTGTGGCTGTAGTTTAAGAGCGGCGCTCCTTTCTTTTCGGTTGTGTATCGGCTACGCGGTGCGCGTTCGCAATGATCTCGATGAGACGGTTACGTAGGTAGCCCGGGGGCGTGTGAAGTCGAAGATTGAAGGCGACCGGGTAATCGACGTGGAATCCGAGCTTCTGGAGCTGTTGGAGGTTCGCGAGCAGTTGATGGCCGAAACGGAATGCTATTTTCCAGCCAAAGATGAAGAGATGACGCTGGAGCTTGCAGGCGAATTCGTTGGCGAGGAAGTGACCTTGGTCGTCGAAAAGGGAGGAGGAGAAGTCGTTGTTGGGATGGAGTCGAACTTGGTGTTAAGCTAGGGGAGGTCCAACAACAGCTGGGCCAGAGATAGCAGTTGCTGGACCCATCATGAGAATTTTTGGTGGCTAGCGTGATTGGTCCTGGCCCGAGCGTTGGAAGCTCGGAAAAGGGTTCTGCCGAAGAATGACGTTGGCTTTTGAAGGGTGACGGAGTGCACAGACCGGACAGCTGCTGCATCACCCCTTCCCTTCCATTTCTGTCTGCCATCATGGCTCTCGCCATGTGACTTCTTCAGGAACGAATACGTGCGAACGTGATAGGAGAGGAATATAGTAGCCGTCCGAGTAGATGAAATTGTTTTAAAACTCTTTTAAATCTTGGATCATCGTAAGAAGACTGGGAAGCAGGAAGGCTCATTTATGCCTCAGAAACATCCCCAGCACCCTGGCCATGAACAGTTGCGAACAGCCACGTTCGTACACGTTCAGTCATGTCTGAAGGCTTTCTTTGTACCTGAGTAAGGAGGAGGCATAATAATCATGTATGGGAATTGACCATCTAATTGCAACCTTCATGGCCGTCTGTCTGGAATGGGACGCAAGCAGGCAAGCTGATTGACGTTCCACTGCAGTGGAAACCCTTTCTCTTATTGGCACCCTTTTCAGGAAAGTAAAAGGTGTAAGTACAAAAAGAGAGAACGGGATGATGAATCAAACTTCTTTTAAGGAACATGTGCACGCATTCCTCTTTCTCTCAAGTTGAAGAAATGGCCGTGCAGGTGGGAAGCCAAAGAATCTTGAAGAGGTGGAGGACTAGAGGAGTTTCTACATGCCCTGCTTGATGCTCTGAGTGACTCGGTGATGGTCTTCTGGGCAGCGATGTCCGGAATTTCAAGGTATAGATGCATGATGATTTCATGGAGAAGCCGCGAACACTTCACGTCAATCTCCACAGCCTCAGGGATGATCATCTTCGCAGCTTTAGAACAATAGAGTACATCTCACTAGCTACCCATACGACACACGATTTTCAAAAGAAAGTTGAAATGCCTTGATCATAAAATTCGTGATTCTATATGCCCAAATACTGATACATGGTATATCCGTCCAGAGAAATCCCCTCCTGACGCCGATAAATGTGAAAAGACTTGCCATGCTAGCCCTGTAGGCCACCGGTACATGGCGGATGCTAACGAATGCTCGAATAATCCCTCCAAACGCCAAAAGAAGATGCCACCGACATCGGCAGAGTGAAGAAGGGGACTTGATACCCCTCCCCACATCCTATGAGACTACAGTACTCCTTCAGAAATGCACACTCCTCTTCTTAGCGACCTTTCGCTTCTTCTCCTCTTCCTCAGACCGGTCCCGATGGAAGAAGTTGCTGACGCTGGCAGCCGGGTTCGCGTAAGGTCCCTGAAGCAGTCCCGACATGAGGTTCGGAAGCTTCCCACGGCCGGCCTGCTGCGACTGCGACTGCGACCGTTGCTGTTGTTGCGGCTGAGACGACGCACCACCACTCATCGTCGGCGGCGGCTGCGCAAATCGCACCTGCGGACGATACGCGCTGGTCCCCGGGGGCCCGTTATACGGTCCCGCGCTGTTGGGCCGCGGTGGCTGCGCCGGCGCCACGTGCCACGAGCCCGGCGTGGTTCCGGGCGGCGGCTGATGGCGCGGTGGTAAATTCGGGTTCGACTGACTAGGCGGGACGCCATAGAGTCTGCGAAGTCGCTCCGTCTCGGCCTCGATCTCGGCCTCTTTGCGTCGGCGGTCGGCTTCCTCCTTATCGAGCATCTTCTTGATGCGCTTCGCTTCCTCAGCGTCCCGTCGCTCGCGCTCACGCGCCTGCCGCTCTTCCTGTGCTACCATGGCCTGTAAACGCTTGGTCTCGTTGTCAATCTCCCACTGTTGGCGAGCATTGGGCCTGGGAGGACCATTGTTCATGGATTGTGCAGGGGGCGAGGCGGGCTTGTTGCCGATGGCGCCGGACATGGCAGCTGCGGGTGGTGCCGGCGCCATGGACACCGGAGGTGGCTTGGAGTTCTTGCGCCGACCGGTCGTGGGGGGCGGCGTCGCCGTCAGGTTGAAGACGTTCTGTCTGGGGTTCAGGAACAGGTCGCGGAGAACCTCGGCGCCGAGCAGCAGGACAATGTCCAGTCCCTTGCGGTCTTCCACGTCCACACGCTGCAGGTTGGGCTCGTAGATGGTTACGGCGCTCTCGTGCTTTGTGTCCTTGAACATGGCGACCGTGATATCAGGCTCTTTGCTTTTCTTGCCAGCGACGCTCTTGCCGACCATGTAGCACGTCATATCCTTGCTTAATCTGCCGTCTCGTTTCCAGCGGAACACGACCTTGGGGACGGTATCGCTAATAGGTGGATCATCAGAAGATCGATCGAGCAGGCTGGCGCTCGGTGCGCGGAAGCTCTGCTCGGGCATCTCAAACTCCCAGCTGTCGGACTTGCCCCAGCTTCCGGATTTCATCTTGATGACGACCTGCGAGTCCGGGTTGTAGAGCTGGAGCGTGACTTGGTCGGGCAAGATGGGTTGTGGCGGGGCCGGGGTGCCATTTTGGACGCGGACCTCGGCGGCTGAGAGTGTCGGCTGCGTCCATTCCGGCTCGACGAGGACCTCGGCGTAGACGATTTGCTGGGAAGCGATGTCGGTGAGAGCAGCGGCGTACTTGTTGCGGGCGACCGGGTTGGCGGGGTCAGCACGCTTGAGAACGTAATTTGGCACTGGGTCGGAGCCTTGGTGAGTGAAGTAGAGAATGGTGTTCTGAGGGTTATCGGAGGAGGGGCGGAAGTGGAAGGTGGGCAGGTTCTCGTCGAGCATGTTGGCGGCGGCCGATGGCTGTATTAGCGATCGACGGGCTCGCTCGAGGAAAGAAGTTCAAGTTAAATTTGTTGGGTGTTTTGGTGTTGAGGTAGAGAAGTGACGTTTCCTGCGCCGCTTGTAGGTGTTTCGGAGGAGGGGGAGGGGACACAGCGTTGATAAAAAAGGGTCAGGCTGGCAAGGCAAGTGTGCTGGGCCTCAAGGGTGTGCGAGGTCAAGTGGGCTGAGTCTTGAATACGTCCGTCACCCGTCCGCCTTGGCTTTTTTTCTTATGTTGCGTGTTCTGGGATCCAAAGACAAGGGATAGGTCACTACTCCGTAGTATACCCAGTCCTATACGCAGACGTACGAATCTATCCGCGGGATCTAAGGTATGCAGTAAAGAGCCCCACTACCTTGCGTAGGGAAGCGAAAGACCCAAAAGGATTCTGTCGAAGAAGAGAGATGAAATGACAATAGAAGCTGTCGTAAGCTTGATCAGACGAGGTACAGGAAAGTCAAAATGATTGCAAGCCAAGTATGTACAAGAGCAGGGCACCCGGTTGTGGGAAAAGGTTGAAGCCTGGTTTGGCAAAAGTGACCGGTTCGTGTCGTGAAGAATAGAAGCGTGGAGTGGGAAAGAAGGTGTGGTACCGCACCGAACTTGCAGCAGGAGGGACTTGGGAGAAAGATGGAAGCCTGGCGCATGCACCCACTTAGAAGTCCCATTAGCTGAGAGCACCAACTAATACCTAGAGGCACGCATTGCATGGTGGCAGGTGCAGGTCACCGCAGCAGGAAAAGAATGTACTCCTGTACCTTTCGCAGTAGGTAGATACGTCAACAGCTGCCCCGCCAGCCCCTCGGATTGGACACAAGCCACGGGCTCAGTCCCCACATCAATCCCGCTCCGCCACACCACATTATTTCCCAGTCTCTAAACGCTCGAGGACGTTGACAAAAAAGTGTGCAAAGTCAGCCTGCCGATTCGTCAGCTCGCCAGGACGGGTACGTAGCGTGCGGCTGTGCAGGCGCTTTCCATTCCCACGCTCAAAGGCTTCAAGCGCATCCGAGGCCCGCAACGGTTTCTTTGCCATTGGAAACCGTGCCGTTTCCCTTCCGAAACGCGCGGCCAATGGTGGGGAACCTGTCAAAAGGGTTCTCTCTTTGGGCTTCTTATTTTGGCAACTTTTTGCAGTGCAAACTTGACGGAGACGCGAGTGATTCGCCCGTTCGCTTATTTGATCGACGGGCTCTAATTCTCTCCCATTTTCCTTGCAGCCAAAGCAACGCCGGGTCTCGCTTACACGGTATAAGGTATGCCAGAGTCGGGCTGCGGCCCAAATGTGCTTTCGTCAGCTTTGCTTCCCACTCGGGACTTGGTGTCTCGATTCGAGAGTGTAAGTCTGGTGAAGTGTGCCTCGGCGTCCCACAGAACCGCGACCTTTGTTGACTGTGCTCTTCTTGAGCGCATGGCGATTAAATACGTCTCAGACTTCGCACGATTGTCGACAAGGCGAGAGTGTATGTACAGCTCGAGAGAAAAAAAACATCCGGGAGGCCTGCGTACCTGCACATGATTAGGAACGCAGCCACGCACGATGGCGAAAAGGCCTCATCATCACCATGCCGGCCACCTCTTGGCTTTTTTCTTCCCCAGTAACTCACGCATTCACTGCAACGCTGTGGGAAACCCCCCCAAAGCCACTAGAGAGATCTCTTCTCCATCGACTTGCCAAGTACGCGACCGTGTTATACGCAGGGATATATCAAAGTCGCACACTCATACTCCACCAAAAGGCTTGCGGCTAGGTTTGGCGAACGCGTTCACCCGCCTATGCAACGGGGACGGGGTGCCTGACGATCTCAGAGTCTGGCGGAAAGAGTGTCTCCGCCCCATCCAAACCCTTTCCCAGAGAATCGACTTCTTGATGTCCTCACTTCCATGGGTGCTCCTCACGTATCAATAAACAGGTCAACAATATTAACAAGTCGTATGCATTGTTTTACTTTTGGATTACATCCTACCTCCCACTACCCACCACTCACTATACTACAACATACACCATCATCACCTTCCACATGTCTTAGCACTCCGGCCTCAACACTCCCCCAACAGCCACCCACATCTCTCCGTCAAAACATATCTGTACAATGGGGGAAAGAAAGAACACGCGCTATGTGAAAGATGTCTAACTCCGCAGAGCCACCCAAGCGCCAGGCTTGAAGAAGGAAGCATTTGCAGAAGTCGTATGGGTACATATTGTTCGGTCGTGTTTGTGTGTGTGAAAAAGTATTGTTTGTACAAAGCGATCGCCTCTCGGCTCCCGTCTCTTTCTCGCTCTCTCTCTTTGTGTCAAAGCGTGTGTATGTGATATGACCTTTGGTATTACAACCCGCTCCCAGCCTCCCACTGCCCTTCCTCCCTTCCACCTCGTTCGAATCCTGTTAATCCGCGCCATGCTTGGGTATGAAAACAAAGAAAAGTTGCCTCTTGTGTGTGTTGTGTCCGGGTCACGTCTGTTGGGCGAAGCTACTACGCATTCGGCCCCAAATCAGGCCGCCGGGGTACCTCCCCGTCCGGCATCATCATGGTAAACTGGGGTTCAGGCGGCATGCCGTTTTGGCCTGTCCCGGCCGGTAGACCCGGCACGGGCGGGATGTCTTCGTCCGTCTCCGGCCTGGCTTGTGCTCTTTTGACGCGGCCGGTCTGTTGGTTGACCCAGCTGTCGACCGTCCTGAACCTCGCTGGAAGGTCCTCGCTGGCCTCTGTGTATACTGTTTCACGGTTCGTCTTGCTCATCCATGAGAAGCGACCGACGCCGTTCTGACTGGCTCTCAGTGACTGTGACACTGGGGGAGGCGGCTGGAGCACCATGCCAGGCATTCCGGGTACAATAATGTCACCATCACCGAAGCCAGAAGAGATGGACGAAAGCTCGCTGGCCCGATTGACTTGACGCCTAGCCGGGTCATAGGCATCCGAGGGCTGGCGGGCGAGCTCAGACTGGTTAAAGTACGCACCGGCGCCCACGCCTGACCTTAATGTCAGGTTGGGATCTGTCGGGCTGCCGTACTGTCCGATAATGTGAGTAAGGGACCCACTAGGCGCGTGGCTGATGTATGTCCCGGTTTGGCTGTCATACGTGCCGACTTGGGTTGTGTAAGCGCTCTGTTGATTGCTGAACGGGTTTTGTTGACTGTTGTATGTGCCTTGCCCACTGACATTGTTCATCCTCATGGGGATGGTGCCTGTAGGACTCTGGTGAATGGGGCTGCCGTGATTATCAGCTGGCGACATTGTGTAGTTGGCAGGATATGTGCCGTTGGTAACGTAAGGAGCGGGTTTGCCGTCGGGGCCATAGAACCCCGTGTCCAGGCGTAGTGTTCCTCGCTGTCCCTTCTCGTACTGAGGTGGTTCGCTTCGTCGTCCATCGAGGTTTTCCCATCCGCTAGATCCCTTGAAGAAGGGAATCTTTGAGCCAATGCCACCCGGCCTGTCGCCTTGGTAGCCAGACTCCCTTTCCCTTCTCATACGCCCCGCCCTCTTCATTGTCCTCCACACAATCCACACAAGGAATGACGCGAAGATGAATGATCCTGCATCATGTCAGTGTCTGTGAGGGTATATTCCAGTCTCTGATGCTTACCTATTGAGCCAACAGCAATGAGGGCATGCTCTGTCTCGGGGTTCATTCTTGGCGGTCTGCCATCATCCTTGCTGGAACCACCACTGGCCAAGCCTGGCAACGCCGAAATGGTTTCGGCTGGAAGTACCGCTGAGGCGAGAGTGGCTGTGATGGTAGGCGTCGAGTGCTTCTCTCCATCGATACCCTTCCTCGGGGCTGAGGGATCAACCGATGGCAAAGGGGGCAGGGCAAGGGGCCCACTGGGCGCGATGACTGCAGGCGGGACTGTAGGAGTGGGAGTAATTACTGGAGGAGGCGGTGGTGACGGAGTGAACTTGGGCTTCTTGGGCTGTTCTATATCAGTCATGTTCAACGATACTTCCTGAACTCATATAACTCACCGAATCCGGTTGCTTCATGGTTGAGATGAGGGTGACGGTTCGAGGAGGCGCCGTAACAGTCATGGTAGCTGGCGGCGCTGCTGGGGGTTCGGGTTCAGGCGGAGGTGGTGGTGGTGGGTCAGGCTCAGCCGGAGCGAGAACTGGTGGTGGTGCGGGCTCTTCAGGTGGTGGTGGCGGCGGGGTGGGAGGACGCTCCGGTGCCTCGACGGGAATCTCGGGATGAGCGATGAAAGTCTCTTGCGGTTGTGCGTAAGTCTCTTGAGGTTGTTCAATATAGACTGGAACCTGTACAGCTGGGGGTTTCGATGTAGCAGCGGGTGTCGTTCTCACGGGAGTCGGTTGCACAGCCGGTGCGGCAACGACCGCCGGAGGAGGACGAATCGATGCGGGCGGCGGACGGAGGGTTGCCAAAGGCAACTTTCCTGATGCCACATTGTTGGACGGCCTCACAGCCCTTGGGGTGTCCGGGCTTGAAGGAGGCTGTTGTTGTTGTTGTTGGGGAGGAGGGTTCTTGAGCTGGTTTTTCCGCGCCTTATCGTCGCTGTCGCTGTCTGAGCGACGGTCTACTGCCGAATCCGCATACCTGCGTCCAGCATTGATGGCCCGTTTCCATACGCCTCCTGCGGCGTTTCTCACTTGGTTGGCGTACTCATCGTCAGACTCGGCATCGCGATCCCAAAGCAAAGGCGGTACGGCGATGTTGGCGGGTGGTGCACGTCTCTTGGAGGGCTTCTGGGCCCGTGGCACTGCGTGAGGAGCCATTCCCTCCTCTCCTGTCATCCTATCCTATCCTATCCGTTCCGGACCGATGATAGTCGCCAAGGTTTTCCTCTTGTCAATCACTTCCGGCCATGGCCCTTGGTTGATACTATTCGAGATCGAGTTGTGACCGGCTGAATCGGTGTTGGAAGGATACTCGATCGGTTTGCGAAGAGCGGATGAGAGAAGGCAGAAGAATACAAACACACGAATGAATAGACGTCAGTGCCAGCAAAGGGGTCTAAAGAAAAGAATTGAAATGAAAAATAAGGCCGGCCTTGGTATGGAAGAATGGAAAAAAGTGGTGAACACCAAACAACTGGCGGAGATGTCAGGCACTAGAGGGAGAAGAGGGAGAAGGGAGGGAAGAAGAGAAGCCAGCCGAGCGAGAGGCGACAGTATGTATCAGATTGGGTCGATCATCTATCCATCATTCGCGGGGAGACCCATGCTGCATGACAGATGCCCCCCCCGAGATGCTTCAGGGATAGATCCAGACACCCACGACACCCCATGCGGGCACCAGCACTGACTAGGACTGGCGCAGGAACTGGCACGCGAAAGCCGATGGGTGCGGCGCACCAGTGGGTGGTCCGTGGATCGAGCTGTCGTCGAGTATGTCAGCGGTCAGTCGCGCGGGTTTGACTTTTTTGTCATGCCAGTGCCACAGGGACAGACAAGACGACTTCAGACTCTTGTTAGGCTAGCACTACTAGGTGGTAGTAGAACGTCAGGCCGGCAGAATTGGTCATGGCCGCAGGTCCTATTGCGTACGTTGGCTGCGTATATTGGTGATGCCATCTTCTTCGTCCCTTTCTCTGAATATCCGAACGTCAAGCACAGGCGTTCTGCTTGGACTGACGTGCAGGGCCGAACACGATTGCGTCGCATCAGCAGCATCAGTGGCATCAGCAACAGGTTCCAGCCACCGCCGACTTTCCGAGTACAGATCACCTTGGACAAGTACCCGTACAGAGCAGAAGATTCGCATCGAGAGTCTGTCCAAAGACAGGTGCGGCAACCCGGCGAGGGCGAACGAGGTCGAGGAAGGTCCACCCCCCTCTACTACTCGTAGGCTCTCAGCGTACGGCTACGCAGAACGGAGCATGGTCTGGTCTCTTCTTCCCGTATCCATTCCCCTGGCGTCTGGTCCGTACGAATGCCCCGTACTGTAGACCAGACTCAGACACAGACGCGGTGGCCAGTCCAGTATCCATTCGTGTGCCTCTATACAACGTAGACAACAGGGACCCTGGCCGGCACAGGCAGGCAAGGCATGGATGGTGGAAGGTGTCTGGAATGGACTGTTCGCCCATCGAGTCGATCCAGTGGGCAGAGAGAGCAGACGAGATGCGCCGAAGCTTGTTAGGTGTCAATCATTGCCAGAGCAGGCCATTGATGCTCCGGCGGTAGGAGAAGTTGGGTCGGAGGGGGTTGAAGCCTGAAGGAGAACACGGACGCTCTTCCAGGGGACGGTAGGAGAAGTCTAGAGACGAGACTTGAGATGGGGGGGAGAGGGACCAGCTTCTTCATCGGTACGTCTCGTCGTCTCTGCTTCATCCTCAAGAGCTGTGGGTAATAAACTGGCCGTCGGCGAACGAGAGTCGAGAGAAGTTGGTCGAGGTGTGGGCATCAAGGGGAGAGAAGAACAGGGATGACACACACCTACAGTAGTGTCTGCAGCATGACCGTGGTGAAGATCGTAGCCGGGGTCTAGTGAAGGGCATCCAAGTTGGTAATGTACGATACGGAGCATGTACTGTGAGCCTGTGAGGTGCGTGTGAGGTGTTGTAGACGTGAGACAGCTGTAGAAAGGTCTGCCAGTCCGCTGTCGAAGCTGTAGTTTCGAAGAGCCGAATTGGGACGGTACTGGAATGTCGAGTCGCTACCATCCCACGGCGAGACACATGCGGGGGATCTGTTAGCGCGAGACGTATCCTCCAGTCGGGACCCGGCATTTGAGGGGTCTATTGGGACCTTTGGGGGGAGGACTCAAGGAGGAGGGGGACAACAGAGCGCGCTGAAGGTCTGCAAGTTCTACGAAAATCTGCGACGACACTTGCAGGGGACCATGCGTCTCAGCGTGGGAAAGAGCGGGTTTCAGGACAAGGGAGGGCCCGGTGCGGACCGGGAAAGCCTTCAGGGAGTCTTTCTCCCGAGTTTCCCCCCCTCCCTTTCCCCTTCCAGGCCCCCCCCCCCCTTCTCTAGACTCTTCCCCTTCCCATCTTCCCCGTTTTTGATCCAAGGCTGGGCAAGACTACCTACCTTGGGCATGAGCTAGTCGAACCTTTCAGGCCTAGCCCCTCTCACTGGGTCACTCAATCAAGATGGTGGCTGGCACTGGCTCGCGGGAGAGTGCCCGACGCACTGATGTGTAACATCCAAACGGCGTTGAAGCGGGATGGATCATTTTCATTCAATGACGGACGCCAGAATTTGCTTAGCCCACCGCGCCGGCCGACGAATGACAGCCTCTAGAGCGGGGAATCCGAACCAGCGACGGGCTTTGATTCTTCGAGCCCGGATTCCTCGCACTGCGCTGGTTGATCTATACGCCGCTGTTTTGGCGTCCTCCGGGCTCCGAGTCTGGAAGTACTGTATGACCATGCAATCTTGTATCCACATTCCACACACCAACGTCCCAGGAAAGCCCACTTACACTCGAGCTGACCAAGGCCCTCGGGGAGGATCACTGGTGAGGCCGGCCGGCGATGAGGATGTATAGGAAGAGGCAGAGGCAGAACGGAGTACGGACAAACACCACCTTGTTGTTGTCGTTCCATCATCATCATCATCAACACCCGTTCCTCGCCCAGGAAAGGAGCTCAGGAGCTCGAACTGGAAGTCTGAAATGGCCGTTGTTGCCGAATTTGCCGCCTTGCCGAAAGCTGTGTTCGACAGTTTGCATCATCGTCAAAAAGTCACGTTTGAAATACTTTACCTAATTCCCTCAACCCCTTCTTGAACCTATTCCCCATCCCTCCCCTTTCAGAGAAGAATGACGGAAGTCTACTGACCAAGAACCCTGTCCTCTGGAAAACCCTGAGACTCGGCCGTTGAACCGCGCGATCATCATCCGGAAGTGGCGTTCACCTCGCACAAGCTTCGCCCAGGATCATCGATGAGGCTCTACCTACCTACTTCGTGCCGTTGGTTCATGCTCTCCCTACCTGACCTAGCTGCATGGAAGAAAGGGACGCGAAAATGCCCCCAATAGTTAACTCTACTACTGCTATATCAGCTTGGGCCCCCTCCTCCCCTTGTCGTTCCCTCACCTGCCAGATCTGGCTAACGGAAACGCATTTCTCTGGGCAAAACGCCCAGCGAACTAGTCTCGGCTTCTTTACCAATGAAAGTCTGTAAGGGGGTGGAATAAACGAGAAAGCTATTGAACAAAAGCTAACTCTTTTCCAGGAACCAAAGAGCCTCATAAAACTATCCTATTGATAATTTCCCAACCCCGCTTCAATTTGTTGCTTTCAACATTCCTCCTCTCCTCTCCCCGTAAGGCTAATTCTCTACGAGTCAATTAACTACCTGCGTAAGGTTGCCCGCTCGCCTCGTTCCGTTCGTTCGTGCTGCCCCTGGGCAACAAGAGTAAGGTAATCAACTAGCGTGCAACTCTGTTAGTGACTCGTCGCTCTTTTTCTGCCCCAATTCAATATTTTCTCCAGGCCGGGCACTTTGCTATTGGCCCCGGAGCCATGCTATAGCCTCATCTCACGGCCGCACGGCCGAACCCTCGAAACCTGAACATCCCTTCCCCTCGTCACACACGCACACCTACACACCTACACACCATCACACACCTCTTCACATCCCGTCGTGCTGCGCCCTTTTTTTGCCGTGACGAGCCGGTTCCCACCTGTCTCCGGGACCCCTCGTCGCCCCGTGTTTGGCTGCTTCTTCGCCTCAAAAGTCTTTTCATCTCAACCTTTTTTGCCTCTGTCTCTTTCTTTCGTTACTTCGTACCTTGCCAACGCGCCCAAAACCTGCAACAACCTTCGCAAGACTTGTCACAGAAAAATCCAACAGGGCAATTAAGCTCCCATCTTGGCATCTGGAAACTTGTCGACCGGGGGGGGGGGGCGGATCTGAGCCAAAAAACCACACCTCCTCCGTCTGCCTTTTACCTTGCTAAGCCTGCTGATTGGATCTTGACGAGGAGGGAGGAAGGGTAACGAAAAGAAGCTTGATCGTGCTGGTTTCTTGGCCTTCGTTAGCCGCTGGTCGTTTTCGAAGATGAAGGTTCCGCTCTACGCGAGCTTCTCGGCTTGTATCAAAAGAGGCTTCTCTTCTCCTCACCCATAAACTACGTATTCCAAGAATCCAAAAAGCCAGCTCGCGTGACTCTACTACAAAGAGGTTGTACGATGTTCCCGAGGCGCTTGAGCCTCATAATTCGTATACCTGAAAAAGATGGCACCGCTCGCCAGAAAGGCCTACGCCGCATGCATACGAGAAGCCCAAGGCGGAGGCTTGGCAGAGATCTAATCATATTATCTAACAACCGTGCTCTGCCTCACAAGTCCAAAGCTGCGGGAAACCTTCTTCAACCAAGGCTACCAAGGCTCTCAAGGCTTCCCTCACAATAAATTGAAATTAATATACGCGGACTCTTTGCCCAGAGAATCTGTTGAAGGATCCAAACAGATTTCGTTCCTGGGTAGTGAGAAGGCATGCCATAGTTGCTGGGATCAACGCTCGCTTGACAAATCCTCCGCGGCTTGGCTACCCCGATGTCTCGCCTGCCAAGCTTCACGATCTTCTTACCAAGAGCTCGGGTGTGCAGCCGCCGCGCCTTGCGATGGATGCATGGATGGCACCCGCCCAAGGCTCTCAGCTTGGCTTCCTTCCTCTCTCCCCCTCTCCACCCTCTGTCTCTTATCACACTGGCACACGGCAAGATTGGCGAGGGAAGTGTGGCATGTATGTTGCGAGGCTACGTACTGCTCAACCTGCCGGCCGTTTCGACCCTATTCGTTTGGAGGTAGATGATGATCATGATGATGGGGCCCATTGACCTTTCAACTTGACGAGCTAGCTTCGCTACACCATCGACGAAACGAAAGTGGATTGCAAGATATGAGTCGAGAGTCCTCGGTCGACTCAGTCGAGACCTTTCAATGGTGCGAGTTTCTTGTGGTCCATCCTCAATGGGCGCCCTCTTTTTTCCCACATCTGCCGGCATAACGCAGCGGGTTCAGCTCGCTGCCGCCGCACTGGGTCCATGTCATGCGCTTAAGCGCCTATCAGATTGGATTCATGGAAGCAAGCTGGAGTGTGAGGGAGCTTTCGCGTCATGACGCTGTCCGACGGACATTGTTCGTGATCAAACGATGAGGGGGGGCCGCGGTTTGCGTAAGCTCGCGAGGATAAGACGGCACGCAAGCGAACACTCCGCGGTGTGAGGAATTGCATGATGTTGGAAACCGTGGGGTTTTGGCAGCCGCACCACGACTACATCCACAGCCTTGCCGCCCGTATCAAAATCCGATCACGGTTTTTGTGTCAAACCAGGCGGTTGCTGGTGCAATGGTGGTGCTCCGTCTGCGAGGCCTCTGGATTCGAGTTCCTCTCAGTCTCGGCTCTCTGGAGGTCTTGGCCCACATTCTCCTGTGTGAGCTTGTAAGTCAGACACGAACCCTGTTTCATCTTGGCCGTCGGCTTCAGTATCCACCACAAGGCACAGTGACCACCCCCATCCCATCCCATACCATCCCATCGGCGCCTCCTCTTTTTATCTTCCCTCTTCACCTGCTGTTGGCGGGTTGGGTTTGCGGCGTTTCAGCATCTCGGGCCCGGGCATCGAGAGGGAGAGAGAGAAGATACGCTGTGCCGAAATGGACACCCCGTTTCGTTTCCGCGCGCGCGCAATCACAAAACTGCCGACACACTAGCTTCCTACCCGCTCGATCCTATTTCCTCCCCGTCCCCTCCCCTTCCCCCCAAGGCTGCGGTTCGTACAGAGTGTGCTTGGCTCAGAGGCAGCAAAGGAAACTTTTCCTAATCTGCACATGTTGCCGATGAGCCGCTTGGGGACCCTTCTTCTCCTCGGCCATCAGCTTCGAGCATGTGCTGAGAGTGCAGTCCCATCTCTGGATGATAGCTGTGGAGACGACGCTAGCTGTGTAGTGTGAGGGAACTTTCAGTCTCACAACGTGCTTTGAGGAACAACGCACGAGTGTGTCTTGGGCCATGTGCGGTATGGAGGTGCCAGGTTGGAAGGTCAGGAGAGCAGATGAGCGACAGGACAAAGTAAGGGGAGTGGTTGACAGGAGCCGAGGCGATGGTTACTAGAAGGCCGTAATTGGCCGAGGCGGTTGTGGCATCCAACTTGTTAGCAGCCACCACATGTTTTGATGTAGGAAGGTTGATGGCGGAAATTCCCGGCAGCCTTCACGGGATGATGAGGAAGGAAGAAAAACATCGGAGAGCATACGCCCACGTGAAGATGTTCGGGGATTGATGCTTTTAAGGAAGGAGACTGGATGGGCTTCGTCGCGTGCCTCCCTGCCAGTCCCGTCCCATTCTCCAGAATTCCTAAGTCCGACGGTTTCGGCGATGGCCTCGGAGAGAAGGAGAATAGTGGAGACACCGGGCCGCACGGGCACCTTGATGGTTCCGGGGGACGGTGGGCGTTGACCTCGAGACGAGGGCCCGGACTGCCGGATTGGGGGCAAAGGGGGAGGAATTGACCGGGACGTTCGGCCGGATGGAGTGCAGATTCGGGGCTCGGGAAGTGGTCGGGTATGGGGAACAAGTTCGGGCAGAACGACTCCATGCCACATAGCAACGCTAAAAAGCAGACCTAGGAACTCCTCAAGTCCGAGATAAGACGTGCTCTAGCTCGGGGCCCTTCGGAGAAACGGCATTTGGAGCTTGCGGGTACTAGTGCGATGGTCATTTTTTCGGGGGTGATGAAATGGGCGTACGACTACCTTGGGTCGAGGTATCCCGAGGGATTGAGGTAAGTTTACGGAACATGATAGCTCACTCACGAGCTTTGGATTTCTCGGGTGAAAGGATGGTATGCCATTGAAAAGCATGTGCGCGAGAGGCTTCACAATATGGTACTACCGCTATAAACAAGTTGGAGATTTACATACTATGTAGTGGATGAGATCTGGCGCAGCGGAGCCTGGAGGTGGCTGGAGGCTGGTAAGGGTGGACGGGGAAGTGGAGTTTGGGGGGTCAAGCCCAGTTGGATTTTGCGAGATATTAGTGAGGGATGTGTGTAAGATAAAGGCATGATTGGGCACGATGCTCGACGGCGGATAAAAAAGTCACGAAAAAAAAAGCGCGATATGGAGACATTTCCTGAGTCATCCTGGTCTGGGTTGCTATCGCGACATCAGCCAGGCGCAGTTGGTAAAGGTGCGACGGACCGAAAGTGCCCAGGTGCGGAAGGAGAATTCAATGACAAAACGCCGGGATTCGGCCGGGGCGTGGCCGGGGCTTCTTCTTTGGACCAAGGCCGCCGGCGGACAAGGCGCCGCGCAAGGGTAAAAAAACAAAAAAAAAAACAGCAAGGCCAACCAAGATTGGCAAGGGAATAAAATAAAATAAAAAATACAGAGACAACCAGGGGAAAAGGGCAAGAGACACCCCGAGGCCCACTTACACCCACCTCGAAATGGCCCATACTGCGTATGTTCGTGACCCCCAAAGCTGAGGTGGAATATGACGGTGGACTTGCCACTGATAGGGCAAAAACAAGCGCTCCATTGGGAGCAGACTGCGGCTGCGCGGACCACGATACGGAGTTTAGTTGAATCCCCTGTATGCCTAGCACCAGGTAAGCATGTAAGCAGCTAAGCAGCTAACACTACACAGCAAGCGCAGCAAGGGACCTAAGGCAGCTGGGTCCCGGGACGGCCAAGACATTTTTTGGATCCAATGTCGGCAGCAGACACATTGCTTGCTCTTGGGAGATGGAGTCGGAGTCTCGCGGTCGGTTTACTGTATTGCCGCAAACATCCCACCCAATCACACACCGTCTCTCCCGTCCAAGCTTCCCATTCTTCCACCTCATCTTTTGGGCTGGCGGCGCCGCGGGCGGAGCGCGCTATCTCTGACCTCACGTCCTCACCCCCGTAGCACCTGAAATTTTCTGCAAGCTGCCAAAAAATACCGCCAGGTCGGGAGGGTCCAGCGGCCAGCCTGCAAATCTCTCTTCGTTGGCTGCGTCACACTTTTGCGATTCCCACCCCCAGTTCCTCTGTCCTGTCCTGTCCTGTCCTACCAGCTTGTGCTGCCCGCGCATCCTTATCGTCTCCGAATTTCCTCCCTCCTCCGAACTCCTTCGTGACTTCTTTTTTCCTTTTTCCCTCTTCCCCTCCCTTCAACCAAGTGTCGCATCCTCTTGCCTCGCCATCAAGAACCATCTTTGGTTACCGGGGACCTTCCTCTCCATCACCAATTGAAGCAATGGCTTCCTCCGTCAGAGCCATGAGCTCCATTCGCGCAGCCCAGCAGCTGCTCCCGAAAGCTCCGCGTGCTGCCAATGCCGGTCGCAGAACCCTCACAACCACCTCCAGACAATCTCTCAGAACCCTCACCGCGAGGCCGAGAGTCGCCGCCCTTCCCCAGGTCGGAACCGTTGCGCGCCAGCTTACCAGAAACTACGCCGATGTCGCTCCCAAGAAGGCTGGCAAGGTCCGCAAGACCTTCAGATGGGCCTGGCGCTTGACCTACCTCTCTGCCCTCGGTCTCTTCGGCTACATTGGATATGTTGTCTACGATGACAGGCACCCCGAGGATCAGGTAGAGCTGGACCCTACCAAGAAGACGCTGGTCATTCTCGGTGAGTTCCTCACTCGACGGCCTGCGCGCCATTCATACACCCACTGCACATATCGCGCATACTGACAACTTGTAACAGGCACTGGCTGGGGATCCGTCTCTCTCTTGAAGAAGCTTGACACGGAGAACTACAACGTCGTCGTCATCTCGCCCAGAAACTACTTCCTCTTCACCCCTCTTCTGCCTTCCTGCACCACCGGTACCATTGAGCACCGCTCCATCATGGAGCCCATCCGAACCATCCTCCGTCACAAGAAGGCCGCCGTCAAGTTCTACGAAGCCGAGGCCAGCTCCGTCGACCCCGAGAGAAAGGTTGTCAAGATCCTGGATACGTCGGAGATTAAGGGCACCACCTCCGAGACTGAGGTCGCCTACGACCTGCTGGTCGTCGGTGTCGGAGCTGAGAATGCCACCTTTGGCATTCCCGGCGTGCGCGAGAACTCGTGCTTCTTGAAGGAGATTAACGACGCCCAGGCGATTCGCAAGAAGATCATGGACTGCGTCGAGACCGCCGCCTTCAAGGATCAGTCTGCCGAGGATGTCAGCCGTCTCATGCACATGGTTGTCGTCGGTGGTGGCCCCACTGGTGTCGAGTTCGCCGGTGAGCTTCAGGACTTCTTCGAGCAGGACATCAAGCGTCTGGTCCCCGAGATTGCCGACCGCTTCAAGGTTACCCTGATCGAGGCTCTCCCCAACGTCTTGCCCTCCTTCTCCAAGCAGCTGATTGAGTACACCGAGAAGACCTTTGAGGAGGAGAAGATTGACATCTTGACCAAGACCATGGTCAAGAAGGTCACCGACACCTACGTCCAGGCCGAGGGTACCGGCCCCGACGGAAAGAAGCAGACCCTCACCATCCCCTACGGTCTTCTCGTCTGGGCTACCGGTAACGCTGTCCGCCCCATCATCCGCGACCTCATCACCAAGATCCCCGCCCAGAAGGACTCTCGCCGCGGTCTGGCCGTCAACGAGTACCTCGTTGTTCAGGGCACCCGTGACATCTGGGCCATTGGCGACTGCGCTGTCGCCGGATACGCCCCGACTGCTCAGGTCGCCGCACAGGAGGGTAACTTCCTTGCCAAGCTCTTCAACAACATGGCCAGAACCGAGACCCTCGAGGAGCGCGTCCAGGAGCTCAGCGCCAACCTGAACCTCAAGCCCGGCAACGCTGCCGAGGTCGCCAAGGAGATCGAGGCTCACGAGCGCCAGCTCCGCCGCATTAAAGACATCAAGCCCTTCCACTACTCTCACCAGGGCAGCTTGGCCTACATTGGCAGCGAGAAGGCTGTCGCCGATGTTGCCTGGTGGAACGGAAACATTGCCAGTGGTGGTACTATGACCTACTTCTTCTGGCGCAGTGCCTACCTTTCCATGTGCTTCAGCAGTAAGTTCTATATCCCCCTGACGTAATTCTGCCTACTGTAGTCACATGCTAACGCTCTTGACCTTTTAGCTCGCAACCGTCTCCTCGTCGTCAATGATTGGCTCAAGTCCAAGGTCTTTGGTCGCGACATCTCAAGAGAATAAGCTTGGGTGGCTTTATTCTAGGCGTTTATGAATCATTTTCCTTGCCTTTGGCGCTGGGATAATTCTACTTCTTTGTGTTTCTGTTTCTCTTTTGTGTCCTGTAACCTTTTCTTCCGTCAGACCTCTGTTTGTTTTATTGGTGTCTTGAGCGAAACGATAGAATCGATCGGCTTTTAATGGCTGGGCGGGGAAACGATAGACTGGGTAGAAACTGGGACACCCGATTCAAGTCCCTCCTTCGAAAAGGGGGGGAATGAAAAACCAACAAACGCACACACGACTACCTACCATTACACCTGTAGGAATTTGTCCGATGCTGCTTTTCTTTGCCAATAACACCTGTACAATGTTCAAAAAACAACTACCGAGGGTCCTCGGCTTATCCTGCGCTCGAACGCGTGAGAGTTGAATAATGAGGAAATGTTACGATGAAGACACATACAACATGACATGACGGACGCATGGTTCACCTAGCTTGCGACATGTGATGTGATGTAGGCAGATGGATATCTGTACGGATACTCGTGAGATAGGGTAATGTTTTGCGGGACTAAGCGGCTGGCAGCGGGACGAGCCGAAGCTGCGCAAAAAGTTTCCGAACTGCTGGGAACGAATGCATCGCCCTGCGGGTGATCTCGGAAGACGGGGCACAAGACTCCATATCTCACCTGCATGACCGGGCTTGTTCGGGCTTCACCCTGATGGCATCTGCCGTCTACGTATGGCCTTTTTGTCAGATGGGAGATGCCGAGGCTTAATGAAATTCTGCTTCTGAACATATCGTCGTGACGTTTTGGAGGGACCTAGTTGATTGAGGATGAGGGCTTGGCTGGGCGTATACGAAGGTTGAGATGCAGTGACACCTGGCAAGTTCGAACATCCCTTGTTAGCTGGTGTCCACGAGGCTGCGGGACTAGGTAGGTGAGCGACTTGAGATCAGATAGAAGAAGATCGGTTGGCATGTGGGATTGCGGCGGGCATGGAGAAGAGCTTGTGACGGTTGAGTTGTTTCTTCTCCTGTGTCGACCCTTTCATCTGCTCATGGATGAACTGTGTTGTCATTCGTCTTTTTACCGAGGAACAAGACTCTTGAGCTGGAACTTCTGCATCTCAAGACCGATAGAGTTGGCTTCTCAGCCAGGGTTTACGTTACTGTTGTTGGAGGCCCGCTCGAAGCAACAAAAATGGCGGACGTGTAATGAAGAACGATAATGAGTGAGATATTCATCTATATCCCGAGTTCCCGCGGTGAAATTGTCTCGTTGGGTGTGGCTATAGACGACAGGATGCTGGATATTCTTTTCGTCGCTGAACTAATTTGGGAATTCCATAATTCTCCTAGTAACCCCCTCAAAAAGTGATAGGGAAAGTCACACAAGAAACATGCTGACCCGAACGAGGAAGGGTAAGCACGGCAAGATGATTCATTCAAGCTAATGACATTGCGGAATTCATATTCAGACCTCTCTGGCACATGAGATTAGTCAATGGAATCCTATTACTGATCACCCCGTGACGCACTTATTCCTCCAACGCAGTCTAAATAGGCGTCGCGGAGTGTCGCCGCTACAGGTTGACAATCCTTCCCAATGAGGAAACACTTCAAATCCTTGAATCCACTTCTGACAATAAACCGGGGCCTGATGTCCGCTCCTCTCCGCCGTCTCCTCGGGTCTAACCATGGTGAACGAGTCTCGCGGGGGACAGAACGTTTAGCCGGCCACCGGTCTTCTAGGCACGTTCACCTTCAGATTCACCGAACTTTACCCAGATAGCCAATCAGCTCTCTGACGTGCGTTGCTCGCAGGCCCATCGAGTCTCCGGGCCTTCGGGCCGCCCGCCGTTTCGCAGTGTCCGAGTTTCCGGGGTTGGCGATTGTTCACCATGGCAGCGCTGGTGTTTGCTTCGTAACATTGCCAAAGTCACATAAAGTCGTACTAACTGAGTCTTGACTCTGGCTGCGAAATGTTCTCCGGGAAGGCCTACCATTCCACTACCAGTAAAGGTACTCGGTAGCTGCCGAGCCAGCCCTAATTAGGATACAGAGCTTAGTGACGCAAGGTAGGTATCCGTGAGTCTGGAGTAACCCGCTTCGAGCTCGAGATCGTCCCACATCGCCCATGCAAGGAATGGCGTATTACATATTCCGTCCAAGGTAGACTAGGATCCCCATTCGTCATTCTCAGCTTTCAAACAAATTCAAACTCCTTTGAAGTTGCTTCCCATAAAACCCCAAGCCCACCTGACATTTTGCCTACCTGGACTACGGCTGAAATACAATTAAAGAATTCTAATTGAAAGCTTTGATCAACTTCGAGTCGACAAACTGCTCAAGGGTCTGGGACAGGACATTGAGTTGTCACCATCAGATACGACATGTCTGCTGAGTCAACCACATTGACGGTCAGCCAGGAGATTCCCCTCCAGGAATTGACCTCGAAGGAAGGCAGCCTCCTGAATACCGAAGGTCATGTTCTAGGATCGAATACAGATGCGACGGGGGGCCTTCCGGCTCCGACGACAACAGCCGAAGTTGTGCAGAGATGGAATCACCCGAGGTCGAACCTCTTCAGAGTCCTATCTTGCTTCTTCAGTCTCCTCGTCTCCGGTGCGAATGATGCCGCCTACGGTGTAAGTCTCTCTCACCAATCCCATCAGAAACTCCAAAATTTCGTATAGCGACTGACCTCAGAAACAGGCTCTGATTCCCTACGTGCGTTTCCTCCCGTCCAAGCTAACTGTGATATCCCCAGTTACACGCTGACTGACACCCCTGACCAGCTCGAAACCTACTACGGCCTCTCCTACGTCGTCGTCTCCCTCGTCTTCCTCTCTCCCTTCGTCGGCTACGTCCTCTCGGCCGCCCTCAACAACTACGTCCACCTGAAGCTCGGCCAGCGCGGCATCGCCGTCATCGCCTCCACGTGCCACATCGTCGCCTACATCATCATCTCCCAGCACCCGCCCTACCCGGCGCTGGTGGCCGCCTTCGTCGTCGCCGGCTTCGGTAACGGCCTGAGCGACGCCGGGTGGAACGCGTACATTGGCAACATGGCGAGGGCCAACGAGGTCCTCGGCTTCTTGCACGCGTTTTATGGCGTCGGCGGCGTGATTGCCCCTTTGATTGCTACGACTATGATTAACAAGGCAAACTTGGGTTGGTGGAACTTTTACCACTTCATGGTGAGTACCAGACACCTCTCACCCTCTACCCATTCTCTGTAACGAAGAGAGTATCTGGGTGTTTCATATTTTCTAACCCTACGACAACCTCCCCAGCTCGGCCTGGCCTCCATCGAGCTCGTCTGGTGCACGGCGGCCTTCTGGACGCAAACCGGCGCAGTCTACCGCGAGCTGGTAAGCCACTCCCGCAGCGACAACGCCGGAGGCGGCCTCCGCACCGCTCTCCTCAAACGCCCCTACGCCCGCGTCACCTGGCTCTGCGCCCTCTTCCTCCTCGCCTACGTCGGCACCGAAGTCTCCCTCGGCGGCTGGATCGTGCAGTTCATGATCCAAGTCCGCAAAGCCAACAACTTCGACTCGGGCATGACCTCGGTCGGCTTCTGGCTGGGCATCACCCTCGGCCGCGCGGTCCTCGGCTTCGTGACCCCCAGGCTGGGCGTCAAGCTCGCCGTGTCGGTCTACATCCCCATCGCCATGGCGCTCGAGCTGGTGTTCTGGCTCGTGCCGCACTTTTACGTTTCTGCCGTGGCGGTCGCGCTTCAGGGGTTCTTCTTGGGTCCGTTTTTCCCGGCCGTTGTCGTCGCCGCGACGAAGCTGCTGCCGAGGCATCTTCATGTCAGCACCATTGGTTTTGCGGCGGCGTTTGGCGGCAGCGGAGCGGCGATCTTGCCATTTGCCGTCGGCGCGCTGGCGCAGGCGAAGGGTGTGCAGGTTTTGCAGCCGATCATCCTCGCCTTCTTGGGGATCATGCTCGTGTTGTGGCTGTGTCTGCCGAGGATTGGACATAAGCAGGAGTGAGGGGAGTGGGAAGAGATCAGGTGGAAAAGGATACCAGGTATATCGTATGTATATACGCAAAGTGTGGCCTTCTGAAAGAAACATTGCAACTCGAGTCTACCTCGGAATGAGGATGTCCAGATGTACTTTGCATCATATTTGGAGATTGAAGGTCTTCATACCACGAAAAACAAAAAATCGAATAGAATTCAAATCTGCTTGAGCGGTATTACTTGAGACTTTATTGGCGTAACAAGAAGAAGAGGTGGTTATAACATGGGCAGTATGGCAAACCAAAGCTGGACAGGTTGCCTTCACGATTAACAAGTACGAATCACACGGTGAACTAAAAAAGCAGCTTGCGTTTTCACTAACGGATAGTAAGAAGCACTTGACTACTAATCAAAATGCACTGCAAGACAGGCGGTTTATGTGAGTGGTTTGCCTGATTCGGTTTACTACAACCAAAGTTCATCTTCTTGGGATTTGCGTGCGCTGACTGAAGCCTGCTTGATTCTGGATGTGCAATGCCACCTTGGATCCATGTCCAGCCAAGAGAAACATTTCAGAATTGTCAGTTGGCCAGGATGCATGATTCACTTTGAAAGGAATATTGGCAATGCAGTATAAACGATTCAAGTGTGGTAGTATCATAAAGAACTTAAGGTCAATTGAAGTGTAAAAAGTAGCGGCAGAGACATAGGAACAAAGGGAAGGAAAAGAAAATCGCAGCATTGGCATACGGAAAGTTTCATGAGTGACCCGGACTCGAACAAAGCAAATAGGCCGGCGCCGGGAATGTCTCACTCCACCGGAAGCAAACGCATCCCAGAAAATTCGGGGCTCCTGCACTCCGGGATCGGCACCGTCGGCCCGCTCCGACTCGGAACCGTGTCGGGAAACCTGCACTGCATACTGCCAATCGCGAAACACCTCACAGTTTTTTCTTTTCCAAACACAGCAGTGTTGTCGCCTTGTCTCACACGCCCCTCTCTAGAAACTACATCAGTTGAGTTCAACGTCGCCCAGGAGACTTCCCCGCGATCTTCTTCCCAACCACCTCTTTTCCGGTCCGACGGTTCAATTCCGCCCACCCGCACAGACGGCAGGAATAAGAGGGGTGGGATATCGACGGTTCCCATTTGACAGCTGATAAGGAGGGAAAACCAAACCAACATCTACTCACAACTTTCTGAAAGGCACGGGATATCCTCAACAAGACAAAACGCAACAATTGGGACAAGATGGGTTCCCAACCAACAATAGATATGGATTTTGTAGCTCTTCCTAAAATCGAGGTATATTTTCAAGAGAACCCTTACGGATATGAGACCTATAGCTATGAACACCCTCATCTGACACCATCACAGCTCCACGCCCACTTGACGGGCAGCATAAGCCGTCGCACCCTCCACGACATCTGGGTCATTAAGCACGAGGCGGGAGAAATGGACCTCGAGGACCCCCTCATCGTGATGCCGGACGGCAAACACGACTACGACCTCACCACGTAAGACCTAACCTCACCTTTACCTCTCAAGAACCTCTGCTCCCTGGCTTGGATGACTAACAAACACACCGGCACACAGCTTCTTCCCCCTCTTCTCATCCTACATCTACAATCTCATCACCGACGTCGACACCCTCCGCAAAGCAACCCTCTCCGTCCTGCAAGACTTCCAAGCAGACGGCGTAACCTACCTCGAACTCCGCACCACCCCGCGCTCCCTCCCCTCGCCGACCCCCCAGCCGCCGTCCGCCTACGTCGCCGTCATTCTCTCCGCGATAGACGCTTTCGAGGCCTCTTCTAGGGATAACCCAAACGCCATGCGCACCCGCCTCATCCTCTCCGTCGACCGCCGCCACACCCCATCCCAAGCCCACGAAACGGTACGCCTCGCAGCCTCCTTCCGCGACAGGGGCGTCGTCGGCGTGGACCTCTGCGGCGACCCGGCGGCCCGCGTTCACACTGGCCAGGACGATGACTCTGAAAACATCTCCATCTTCCGCCACGCCTTCGCCGAAGCCCGGACCCTCGGCCTCGGCATCACGATCCACTTTGGCGAGGCAGAGTGCTCCGGCCACCCGGCGGAGCTCGCCGAGATCCTGTCGTGGTCGCCGCGCCGGCTGGGCCACGTGATCCATCTCGGCGAGGATGTGAAGCGGGAAATCGCCAAGCGTGGCATCGGGCTCGAGCTGTGTCTCAGCTGCAACGTTCACGCGGGTATGGTGACGGGCGGGTTCGAGGGCCATCACTTCGGGGAGTGGTGGGGTGTGGAGGGGAGCTTGATATCTCTGGGCGTACGTTCCTTTTTCTCATGGTTCTTCTTCCTCCCTCTGAGGCCTCCAACTCCGTTTTTGAGAATCTTTTCGCGACGCTCATCTGTTGTTCAAACGGCAAGGCATGTTAGCTAACTCTCAAAATCAAACCAGACCGACGACGTTGGCGTCTTCGGCAGCCCGTTGTCCAACGAGTACAGGCTGGTAGCGGAGCACTTCAAGCTCTCCCGCGACGAAATCTGCGCCCTCGCCCGACGGGGCATAGAGACCATCTTTGCCGACGAGACCGAGAAAGAACGTCTCCGGCAAGTAATGTGGAAACCTGCCGTCACCACTACTGTAGCTGCTGCTCAACAATAAACAAGTGCCGTATCGCATCGATGAACCGAGTAGACCGAGAAACGATCTAGCAAAGGGACCTGCAGACGTGTTAAAGGGCCATATCGAGATAGCGATTGTCGACAACTTCGTCAACAAACAATTTCCTGGGATGGAAATTTCGGTCCAACCCGGGGTCTATTAGAATACCCAAACTCAACTTGCTCTTGTACCGGTCCTTGCACCGGACCGGTACAAGACCCCGAGGGCCGGACGTTCGCTTTCAAATTTCCGGATCGGGGTCGAGCGAGAGCCTTCGTAATGCTGCCCGCTATGCCTGCCTGACCGTCTTGCCGTGTACGAGCACGAAGTTTTCCGTAGGCTCCCCCGTGAGATGGAGAATGATTGGGCAGTTCGGCAAAGCGTTGACTCGGTTGCTTCTCAATAGCAGAGAGGTAGATCTTGTGTTTAATGAAGTTTCCCTCGGCTCAACCCCCCTCTCGAGTACTTTGTCTGCCATACGGGCGGGCGGCCGGGTAGGCAGGCCAATCGACTGCCCACCATGAGTTAGAATCGATGTGGCCGATTCGCATCAAAAGCAGCAATCTACGGAGGCCCGTCTTGATTAGCTTTGCTTTCGGCACCTTGCAACTTACCGAGTAACACTGTTCGTGGGGTCCCGTTTTGATACTCGGTGAAATCTGGCCGGACCGGGCCTGGGCTAGCCTGAATCTGGGTTGGTCCGGCTTCCGTTCATTCAGATTTGTAATTCTCCCATTGTGACCAGAAGAAAGATTCTAGCGAGAGATTTCGATCGTGCTATTGTCTGCTGCTTCGTAACAGACGTTCAACGCCTTTAGAAACGTACTGCACTTCACCAGTACTAGGAATACGGCTGGCTATCCCAACAAGCTTTTGATGGTAGGAGATACGCTATGCTGAATTGAGGAATGACTCTACAAATAGCCTTACGAAACTCTAACAGTGGCTTCCGTTAAGTCTACCAATTCTACCGAGTCAATGCTTTCGAAGCACGATGCAGTAGTTCGCCATCGTGTTAAAGGCAGAGTCCGGAATCGTTGATACTGTATTACTGATAACCAGGTCTGTGCAGCAAGTAGGTGCTACAAGTAGGCAGACGCATGTAATGCCCAAGTCGAGACGGCGTCTTACATAATTGCCCAAGCGTGCAAGCTACGTTGGCATCCCTTGAACATGGAGGCGTGGGAGGCTGTCTTTGGGAAGCAAGATCTGTTAGATGGTTCCCGCTAGACCGCACGAGCGTTTGCCAGCAGCAAGGACGTGCCAAGCTGCCAGGAGGGTCCTCCTCCTCGCCCTGTGCTGTTGAGGAGAGGGAAGCAAGCATACCGCCCAAGTCGTAGGGCTAAGAAACGGCAAAATGTCTCGTCTGCTGCAGCCTCGAGGCTTGGTGGTGGTCCTGCTTGTCAGGTGTGCCACACTTTGGCTCTCACTGCCTCGGCCCTATGGAGAGTGGCAGAAGTATGGGTTGGCATTTTGTTGTCCAACATCGTCGTACTGGGCCCGCGCACTCCGCGGACTGCCTTACAGGAGTACACTCCGGAGGCAGATTTGCGAATTGTGAGTAATAAACCGTGGCACGATCTTTATTCGTCTTAACATTTCGTTGAGACGACACACAGACCTCGTCGATTTCCTGGATCATCGACGGGTGCCAGACGAGATCCGTCATGCCACCCGTAGGAAAGGTGATCCCGGCGTCGAAATGTGAAACGGCTAAACATGGAGCCAGAAGTACAAGAAAGCATCTTTCAAAAGGCTGCGACCTTCGGATAGGTAGCTCAGAGCATTGGGGTTATCACGGGGCGAGGATCCGTACCAACGTTCAATGCAAGTGTGAAAGAGACAAAGGGGGAATGGCAGTGACTAGAAGCGTGTAGCAAGCGGATTCTATCCGTGATCCCGGGTGGAATAGGAGCCCGTGCGTCTCCCGCCCAGCGGAGAAGACTGATCGGCGGCCGTCGAAGATATCAAAGGTGCCGATAAGGATACTTACGACGACATGTCCTGACTCTGGGCAATGTACCCCATTCTATAATCTCGTGTGTCTATCAATACCCAATGACCAACTGGTCCGTCATCAAGTAGGTTTGCGGAGATACACGAATTCCTGCGGAATCTATATTGAGCCCTCGCCGAGCTGGAACGGGAGCGAGGCAGTGAATCTGCTTGTCGGTGACGTTGACTGCGACACATCTGTCAAAGCTTCGACCTGGGCAAAATCGAACAATTGGCTGTCAGATTCGGTCTCTTTCGATCCATCTTGTAACATGCTTCGCGAATCAGATGAGCTGCCATCATGCGCCATTGTGCTTCGATGGAGGCCTTACCAACCCAAATTCGGTATGGGGTCGAACTTGGACTGCCGATGTACCGCACAGTGCGAGCGAGATTGAGGGTTGCTTTCTGATATTCGACATCGTCTGGCGTCAGCAGAGGTATGTAGTTGTATTTAGCGTGTAAGCTAGGTACGCCATACCTGTTATGCGCCTGGCCAGTCCTGTTCACCAGGAGAGCGTATCCGGGCGGCAAAATGACATCGCCGGCGGATATGACACTGCCGTAATTCGCCTAGTCAGACGATTTGTCGGTGGCACCATAAGAGGCTCTTTAGATGCCGGGGCTGACGGGCTCCAGTCTCTCAACATGAAGGAAATCTATAGCTGAAGCTTAAACCGCCTAAGGTGGCACAAAAACAACACGACATTCCACAAGGTTACTCTTAGGCTAGTGAGAGGTGGCGCAAGGTTGAAGCAGAACACGGGTACCAACAGCGATGGGCGCCCATACCAAACACAAGGATAGGAGCGTCGACTTGCAGAAGTCTCAAGGGATAGCTGTTGAACACCGAAAAAAAGGGGCGGCGTCGTTTCGTGCTCTCTACATCTCAAGCGACGATGTGTGATTGTCGAGTATATATGTAGGCTCATCGATTTGGTTTGATGCCTTTTTGCTCTTCAGAGGAGACATGAGACGCGATTTGGCACTGCCTGTACTTTCCAGAAAAGTACCGACAGTTGGCTATTCCGCGCCTGATATGGGGGCGCAGGATTCGGCAATGATGTTAGACGACGCAAGGGTAAAAGAAGTCAGAGTTGGATGTCCGTCTGGAATCGTACGTATACCGTCGCCGCGACTAAAGTGCAAACGGCATCATCTACTAATCATGTGTTCCGTCTGCAAAGTAAAAAAGTGGCAGTGGGGGCGGCATGCTTGGAGTGTTTATGTTGACATCGGTTTGATGGTTTTGATATCGGCATGCTTGCTTCGCTCATATACGATCATCGACATGGACCAATACAGTGAGTAAAGACGAGACATTCTCTTCCTCTGACCTCAAAAACAAGCAACACCGGAAGCTTGGGGCTAGTGATGGCACCGGCTGGCTTGAGAGCGAGAGCTTGGGCCGCCCACCCTACTGGAACCACCGGAAGATGACCCTGACGGGTGATGGGAAAGCTTCGTTGCGGATACATCCTCAAAGCTTCGACAACGAGAGGAAAGGGCCGTTGTAAATACAAGGCGGCACTGGGGTCGGCGATGCGGCGACAGATCTACCGAAGCGTCAGGCCGTGATCTGTAATGGTTACGACAAGGTCTGACTTGAGATGAGATCGAGCGATTGGGACGACGGCAAAACTGGTGATGTCGGAAAAGCAAAACAGCCAGAAGGGAGCGAGCTTAGCTTGCTGGGCTGCTGTGTAACAAGGGGAATAGATGGGTGGTTCGCCCAATCATCCGAGGGCCCCGGTTGACTGACGATGACGGCTCCCACCCGCGCAGCGACCCGGCAAGGAAGTGATTGGTCTTCTTGTCTAGGTATGCCTTTTGCCCAATTCGTGATTGTCGCCACCTGACATCTGGGGATTTCTCGAACAAACGTTTGAGTTAGATCTGCACTTGGACCAAGGGCTCGTCATCATCGTTGTTCTGGCCCTGATCCTCGTTCCAGCCCTAGGTAGTCCCTCCAACTGGAAAGGTATACCGGTAAAGAGTTGAAGACTGTGTTGATGGCTGTAGCTACCTTTCTGGAGGATAAGGTTTTCGGATGGTTCGCCGAAAACTTTGCCAACGTCCAGCAGACTCGGTGTGCTCAAGTCGCATGTTGCCCGTCCTATTTAGGTTTCGAGTTCTGCCATCGATTTCCTTGCTGAACCCTAATGCTGCTGGGCATTTCTGGCTACGTTGAGCTGGCAACCGCTGATCGCTTCCAGAGCGAGGCCTAAGCCTTTCGAGCAAGCATCGTGGATGGTGTCTGTCAGGTTCAAACGAAAGAGCAATACGGTTCAGCTACTAGCGATGAGAGGCGAGGGGTAGATGTTCGTAGTCGGAATGGTTCTATTTGGCAAGCGCTGCCGGTGCGGCTTGCGTATCCCCGCCTCCCAGAGGCTGTATTCTGGCATTGGCTGTGTCCTGGTCGTATGTGGTCCGCTGAAAGAAAAGGATAAAGAGTGCGTCAAGAGAAGACGCTCTCGGGAGCAATAAATATATCAGCGTCCAAAATGCCCTAACCACAGCGACTGAGTTCAGATCAGAACTGCAGGACTCCGTAGGGTAGCAGCGATTTACGAATATTCGTCTGCTTGGTGAGGTGATGTGGACGTGGATTAGGAAACGTAGTGCACAGGTCGCGGAACAGCCGGTGCAAAGAGTAGTAGTAGTATAAGTAGATATTCTAAGTACCTTATTATTAAAGAAAGTTAATTCTTTTTAAGTTATAAGTATAAGAATATAGTTTTAATAAAATAATATAGTACTTACTTAGTACTTAAATTAAGATATTTTTTAAGCTTATTATAAAAAAAAATTATATTACTAACTACTTATTATCGAAGTTCGTAACGCTATAGCTTTAACTATAATAACTTTACTTATAATAAGTAAAAAATCTAATTATAAATCCTTTAAAAGCCTCTCTTTAAGGGCTATAAGAGCTTCTAAGTATACTAAGTTAAAATACTTATTAAAATATTAATAACTAAACTAACCCTATAATAATAGCCTTAATAAAAAAACTAAGAAACGAATTAAAAAATAATATTAAAATCCTTATTAATATTAAATACAATTTATAAAAAGTAGTAACGTAGCCGTAAAGTATTAATAATATATTTTATATTAAAAAGATTATTATTAATTCTAGCACGTATAGCTTTAACGAGGTAATGCGGGATATTCTTATATAGAATATGAAAAGTGAATATTCATATAGAAGCAAGAATATATGAATATAGGGGAAATAAGCGTATATAAAAGAGGTTTTTGTAATAAAGAGAGTAATATAGTTGAATTACTATATGAGAAGTTGCTTGCTTAACGAAAGGTCTAGGTAGGCAAATACACGCCTACATATAGGCATAAAAACCTCCTACTAGAATATTCCATTGCTTATTAATTATGATATAATTAATAAGCATATACGTAAGTGAATGCGTAATCGTAGTACGTAATTCCGCCTCGAGTAAATTCCAGATTATTCAGTTATCTTCCAGTACTTTCCACTGCTCACGTAAGCTTATATAAGCAGTATTGCTTACATAATCAATACCTATAATAATCTACAGAAATCGTAGATTAATATGGTATATAGTTTGCTTACGTAATATTGATAATAAGGCGAATAATAAGGTAAACAAAGTTACCTTCGTAACACTCCCTCTTTTGCCTTATTAGCTATGTTGAAATAGCTAACCAAGTACCCTAGAGTAGATTTCTAGTACCCTAGAATAGTTTTTTGGTACCCTAGAACAATCTTTTGGTACCCTAGAGTATTTTCCTTAAAGTATTCATAAAAATATAAGGAAAATAAATACCTATATTAGGGGTATAATATAGGTTAAATAGGGTTATTAGGATTGTTTAAGCCTATTAGCTTAACGAATTCCTTATGTTTAACCCGAGGTAAGGGTTTTGTTAACCCATCGGCAGGCATTATAGTAGAAGGGAGATATTCTACTTTAATATTCCCTTTTTCTACTTCCTGTCGAGTATAATAATAATATAGGGCAGTATGCTTAGTCCTTTGGTGATATTCAGGATTATAAGCAAGAGATAATGCCCCATTATTATCGGTTTTAATAGTAATAGGTTTAACTTGATAACCTATTTCCGATAATAAATTCTGAAGCCAAATAGCTTCCCGAATAGCTTCCTGAAGTCCATTAAATTCAGCCTCTGTAGTAGAAAGTGCTATAGTAGACTGTTTTTTAGACTTCCAGCTAATCGGACCTCCATTTAGTGTAAATAAGTACCCAGAAGTTGATTTTCTAGTACTTTTACACCCGGCCCAGTTAGAATCAGTATAGCCTACTAATTCTACAGGCCCAATATTACCATTATAGGTAATATTATAGTGAATAGTGCCACTAAGGTATCTATAAATACCTTTTACTACCTTAAGTAGGTAAATAGTGGGCTTATGGAGGTATTGGGAGACGAAAGAGACTGAAAAAGCTAAATCAGCCCTAGTCACAACCATAGCGTACATTAAAGATCCTACTAGGTGCTGGTAGGTCTTTAATAGCTCTTTTGAAGGTAAATAGTCATCTTTTTCGTTCCCTAAATCACTATTTAATATACCCGGATTTATAGGTATATTAGTGATTTTAGCTTTGGAAAAATCATTATTATTAAGAATTTCCTTAATATAATGACTTTGAGAGAGAGAAATAGTCTTATTAGACCGATTTCTAGTAATTTTGACGCCTAGGAAATTCGAGGCTTCGCCTAGGTCTTTAATATCGATATATTTCGATATTTTACCCTTAATTTCCTCTATATATTTAATATTTTTATTAAATATAAGGAAATCATCGACGTGGGTAACAATAAAAGCAGGATTTTTGAAATCCTGGTTGAAATAGGTAGCCTCATCGGATTTTAGAGGTAAAAAGCCTATTTTATTAAAAATAGACTTCAGCTTTAGTTGCCATTGTCTAGGGCTTTGTTTGAGCCCATATAAGGCTTTTAAAAGCTGTAATAACTGATTTTTTGATTTATCCCAATTTATAGTATTTAAATTAGGGTATTTTTCAAAAAATTCAGTTAAAGGTATATTAGAAGGGTCTATATATACCTCTTCTAATAAATCCCCATTTAAAAAGGCACCAATAACGTCAATTTGGTGTATATGCCAGTTTAAAGGGGCAGATAGGGCTATAAGTACCCTATAGGTAGTAGGATTACTTCCAGAAGCAAAAGTTTGGAAATAATCGACTCCATACTGTTGTTCGAAGCCTCTAACTACTAATCGGGCCTTATATTTATCAATATTACCAGTATTAATATTGATTTTTCGTTTAAAGACCCATCTAGTAGATAGTGGATTTTTATTAGCTTTATAGACCTTATTTGGGTCTATAGCTAATAAAGTACCCTTTTTAATAATAACCTCTAGCTCAGAATATATAGCTTTTAACCATTCTGATTTTTCTGAGCTATTTAGAGCCTGTTTTAGTGTATTAGGCTCTGGAGGTAGGGTAATACTCTGAGTAAAATCTTTATATTTAGATTTTTCTTCCTCAGATAATTTGGGAATTAATACCTCTATTTTAGAAGGTATTTCCTGAATATCTTCGATTTTATCAAAAATTTTAGAATATAAAGGAGGATTTACGCTTTCTACCCCCTCTATTCTATTATTTTGAATAAATCGAATATGCGAAGTCCGTAATAATCGAGATCGAAAAGGATTAGAAGGGCAATATATAACATATTCTAGCACGTATAGCTTTAACGAGGTAATGCGGGATATTCTTATATAGAATATGAAAAGTGAATATTCATATAGAAGCAAGAATATATGAATATAGGGGAAATAAGCGTATATAAAAGAGGTTTTTGTAATAAAGAGAGTAATATAGTTGAATTACTATATGAGAAGTTGCTTGCTTAACGAAAGGTCTAGGTAGGCAAATACACGCCTACATATAGGCATAAAAACCTCCTACTAGAATATTCCATTGCTTATTAATTATGATATAATTAATAAGCATATACGTAAGTGAATGCGTAATCGTAGTACGTAATTCCGCCTCGAGTAAATTCCAGATTATTCAGTTATCTTCCAGTACTTTCCACTGCTCACGTAAGCTTATATAAGCAGTATTGCTTACATAATCAATACCTATAATAATCTACAGAAATCGTAGATTAATATGGTATATAGTTTGCTTACGTAATATTGATAATAAGGCGAATAATAAGGTAAACAAAGTTACCTTCGTAACACTCCCTCTTTTGCCTTATTAGCTATGTTGAAATAGCTAACCAAGTACCCTAGAGTAGATTTCTAGTACCCTAGAATAGTTTTTTGGTACCCTAGAACAATCTTTTGGTACCCTAGAGTATTTTCCTTAAAGTATTCATAAAAATATAAGGAAAATAAATACCTATATTAGGGGTATAATATAGGTTAAATAGGGTTATTAGGATTGTTTAAGCCTATTAGCTTAACGAATTCCTTATGTTTAACCCGAGGTAAGGGTTTTGTTAACCCATCGGCAGGCATTATAGTAGAAGGGAGATATTCTACTTTAATATTCCCTTTTTCTACTTCCTGTCGAGTATAATAATAATATAGGGCAGTATGCTTAGTCCTTTGGTGATATTCAGGATTATAAGCAAGAGATAATGCCCCATTATTATCGGTTTTAATAGTAATAGGTTTAACTTGATAACCTATTTCCGATAATAAATTCTGAAGCCAAATAGCTTCCCGAATAGCTTCCTGAAGTCCATTAAATTCAGCCTCTGTAGTAGAAAGTGCTATAGTAGACTGTTTTTTAGACTTCCAGCTAATCGGACCTCCATTTAGTGTAAATAAGTACCCAGAAGTTGATTTTCTAGTACTTTTACACCCGGCCCAGTTAGAATCAGTATAGCCTACTAATTCTACAGGCCCAATATTACCATTATAGGTAATATTATAGTGAATAGTGCCACTAAGGTATCTATAAATACCTTTTACTACCTTAAGTAGGTAAATAGTGGGCTTATGGAGGTATTGGGAGACGAAAGAGACTGAAAAAGCTAAATCAGCCCTAGTCACAACCATAGCGTACATTAAAGATCCTACTAGGTGCTGGTAGGTCTTTAATAGCTCTTTTGAAGGTAAATAGTCATCTTTTTCGTTCCCTAAATCACTATTTAATATACCCGGATTTATAGGTATATTAGTGATTTTAGCTTTGGAAAAATCATTATTATTAAGAATTTCCTTAATATAATGACTTTGAGAGAGAGAAATAGTCTTATTAGACCGATTTCTAGTAATTTTGACGCCTAGGAAATTCGAGGCTTCGCCTAGGTCTTTAATATCGATATATTTCGATATTTTACCCTTAATTTCCTCTATATATTTAATATTTTTATTAAATATAAGGAAATCATCGACGTGGGTAACAATAAAAGCAGGATTTTTGAAATCCTGGTTGAAATAGGTAGCCTCATCGGATTTTAGAGGTAAAAAGCCTATTTTATTAAAAATAGACTTCAGCTTTAGTTGCCATTGTCTAGGGCTTTGTTTGAGCCCATATAAGGCTTTTAAAAGCTGTAATAACTGATTTTTTGATTTATCCCAATTTATAGTATTTAAATTAGGGTATTTTTCAAAAAATTCAGTTAAAGGTATATTAGAAGGGTCTATATATACCTCTTCTAATAAATCCCCATTTAAAAAGGCACCAATAACGTCAATTTGGTGTATATGCCAGTTTAAAGGGGCAGATAGGGCTATAAGTACCCTATAGGTAGTAGGATTACTTCCAGAAGCAAAAGTTTGGAAATAATCGACTCCATACTGTTGTTCGAAGCCTCTAACTACTAATCGGGCCTTATATTTATCAATATTACCAGTATTAATATTGATTTTTCGTTTAAAGACCCATCTAGTAGATAGTGGATTTTTATTAGCTTTATAGACCTTATTTGGGTCTATAGCTAATAAAGTACCCTTTTTAATAATAACCTCTAGCTCAGAATATATAGCTTTTAACCATTCTGATTTTTCTGAGCTATTTAGAGCCTGTTTTAGTGTATTAGGCTCTGGAGGTAGGGTAATACTCTGAGTAAAATCTTTATATTTAGATTTTTCTTCCTCAGATAATTTGGGAATTAATACCTCTATTTTAGAAGGTATTTCCTGAATATCTTCGATTTTATCAAAAATTTTAGAATATAAAGGAGGATTTACGCTTTCTACCCCCTCTATTCTATTATTTTGAATAAATCGAATATGCGAAGTCCGTAATAATCGAGATCGAAAAGGATTAGAAGGGCAATATATAACATATATATTATTACCTTCTTTTCCTAAATATATACCATTTTGAGTATAGGTATACATTTTATTCGAAGTGACTCGCTTTTGAGTAGGGTAATAAATAAGTACCCTAGAGCCGATTTTTCTTAGATTAGATAAATCCGGCTTATTATTTCTTTTTGGGAAGAAATAATCGAGAAAAGCCTCGATAGGGGTCTTTTCAAGGCGTATATTAGCGGTAAAATTAACTAATTTAGTTAATTCTTTCAAAATTACGTCCCATAAATATAGGGGTAATTTCTCTGCTAATAAAATAGTTCTAGCCTTTTCGATAAGGGCCCTATTAGTCCTTTCGGCTATACCATTTTGCTCGGGCGTATAGGGCGTGGAAGGCTCTAAAATAATGCCTTTTTCGTTAATATAGGGTAATAATTCCCCTATATTGAATTCCGTACCATTATCTAAGCGTATATACTTAGGGTAGGAATTAAACTGGTTAAAATAAAATTCCAGTTTGTTTTTGAGAATATTAATTATATTCTCTTTGGTTTTTGAGAATTCAACATCTCGAAAACCAGTAAAATTAGCTTTAACGAGGTAATGCGGGATATTCTTATATAGAATATGAAAAGTGAATATTCATATAGAAGCAAGAATATATGAATATAGGGGAAATATGCGTATATAAAAGAGGTTTTTGTAGTAAAGAGAGTAATATAGTTGAATTACTATATGAGAAGTTGCTTGCTTAACGAAAGGTCTAGGTAGGCAAATACACGCCTATATATAGGCATAAAAACCTCCTACTAGAATATTCCATTGCTTATTAATTATGATATAATTAATAAGCGTATACGTAAGTGAATGCGTAATCGTAGTACGTAATTCCGCCTCGAGTAAATTCCTGATTATTCAGTTACCTTCTAGTACTTTCCATTGCTCACGTAAGCTTATATAAGCAGTATTGCTTACATAATCAATACCTATAATAATCTACAGAAATCGTAGATTAATATGGTATATAGTTTGCTTACGTAATATTGATAATAAGGCGAATAATAAGGTAAACAAAGTTACCTTCGTAACACTCCCTCTTTTGCCTTATTAGCTATGTTGAAATAGCTAACCAAGTACCCTAGAGTAGATTTCTAGTACCCTAGAATAGTTTTTTGGTACCCTAGAACAATCTTTTGGTACCCTAGAGTATTTTCCTTAAAGTATTCATAAAAATATAAGGAAAATAAATACCTATATTAGGGGTATAATATAGGTTAAATAGGGTTATTAGGATCGTTTAAGCCTATTAGCTTAACGAATTCCTTATGTTTAACCCGAGGTAAGGGTTTTGTTAACCCATCGGCAGGCATTATAGTAGAAGGGAGATATTCTACTTTAATATTCCCTTTTTCTACTTCCTGTCGAGTATAATAATAATATAGGGCAGTATGCTTAGTCCTTTGGTGATATTCAGGATTATAAGCAAGAGATAATGCCCCATTATTATCGGTTTTAATAGTAATAGGTTTAACTTGATAACCTATTTCCGATAATAAATTCTGAAGCCAAATAGCTTCCCGAATAGCTTCCTGAAGTCCATTAAATTCAGCCTCTGTAGTAGAAAGTGCTATAGTAGACTGTTTTTTAGACTTCCAGCTAATCGGACCTCCATTTAGTGTAAATAAGTACCCAGAAGTTGATTTTCTAGTACTTTTACACCCGGCCCAGTTAGAATCAGTATAGCCTACTAATTCTACAGGCCCAATATTACCATTATAGGTAATATTATAGTGAATAGTGCCACTAAGGTATCTATAAATACCTTTTACTACCTTAAGTAGGTAAATAGTGGGCTTATGGAGGTATTGGGAGACGAAAGAGACTGAAAAAGCTAAATCAGCCCTAGTTACAACCATAGCGTACATTAAAGATCCTACTAGGTGCTGGTAGGTCTTTAATAGCTCTTTTGGAGGTAAATAGTCGTCTTTTTCGTTCCCTAAATCACTATTTAATATACCCGGATTTATAGGTATATTAGTGATTTTAGCTTCGGAAAAATCATTATTATTAAGAATTTCCTTAATATAATGACTTTGAGAGAGAGAAATAGTCTTATTAGACCGATTTCTAGTAATTTTGACGCCTAGGAAATTCGAGGCTTCGCCTAGGTCTTTAATATCGATATATTTCGATATTTTACCCTTAATTTCCTCTATATATTTAATATTTTTATTAAATATAAGGAAATCATCGACGTGGGTAACAATAAAAGCAGGATTTTTGAAATCCTGGTTGGAATAGGTAGCCTCATCGGATTTTAGAGGTAAAAAGCCTATTTTATTAAAAATAGACTTCAGCTTTAGTTGCCATTGTCTAGGGCTTTGTTTGAGCCCATATAAGGCTTTTAAAAGCTGTAATAACTGATTTTTTGATTTATCCCAATTTATAGTATTTAAATGAGGGTATTTTTCAAAAAATTCAGTTAAAGGTATATTAGAAGGGTCTATATATACCTCTTCTAATAAATCCCCATTTAAAAAGGCACCAATAACGTCAATTTGGTGTATATGCCAGTTTAAAGGGGCAGATAAAGCTAATAAGAATCCACTATCTACTAGATGGGTCTTTAAACGAAAAATCAATATTAATACTGGTAATATTGATAAATATAAGGCCCGATTAGTAGTTAGAGGCTTCGAACAACAGTATGGAGTCGATTATTTCCAAACTTTTGCTTCTGGAAGTAATCCTACTACCTATAGGGTACTTATAGGTCGGAACCACTAACCATATAATTCCTTGATTGTAAGGGCTGAGGGTTCAAATCTCCATGTGGGCGTTGGTTTTTCGTAAAAAGATTGGGCTGGTTTGGTTGGTTTCGGGGCTGGTTTCGGGGTTGGTTTGGTTTGGGTTGATATGAGGGCTTATTTGAGGGCTTATTTGGGTAATTTGAGGGCTTATTTGGGTTGGTATTTGGGTTGGTATTTTGCTTATAATAAGTCTTAGACTTATTATACTTATTTCGAGAGTATTTATTACTCTTAATAGTATTACTAGACATAGGAGTATCGATTTCTCTCCTATTTTCGTCTAATATATCCGTAATAAGAGCCTCTAAAGTAGGGGGCTCTTTAAGTCTTAAATTAGACCTTTGACGATCAGCCCAAATCGGAAAGATATTAGTTAGGGCTGATATAAAGACCGTTTTTTGGTCTATATCCTCAATAATAGCTCCTACGCTTTTTAATTTGGAAATATAGCTTTTAAATGAGCTAATAAACTCATTTAAGCTATTAAAATGCTCCAATCTAATAGCGTGGAATTCGAGGTATAATTGTTGACGTAGAACTGGTCCTGTACCCTCATAGGATGCTTTAAGGGTATTAAGAGCCTCTTTTGGATCAATTTGATCAAAAATAAGTGAAAGAGGCTCAGGTTGAATATTTTGCCTTATTAATAATAAGGATTGGGTTTTTTGCTCTTCAGTAATATTTTCATATTCGTTTTCAACTTCGAAATAGGTATTTAATTTCAAAAGTCGAAGATAAATATGAAGAGTAGAAAGCCAAGTAGTCCAATTTTGACTACCTTTTAGGCGTTGATTTTCAGGCATAAGGCAGCCTGTAATTGCCTTGATAATATCCGCCATTATATATATTTTAGAATATATATAATATAAATATATACTAGTATTGTTCCTAGTATAAATAAGCTTACTTTAAGCTTAGAATTCAAGCTTGTTTTTAAGCTTGAAAATAGACTTATTTTAAGTCTAAAAATATATATAAGAAAAAGTCTATTTTGACTTCTTTTTCTTATAAATAGATATTTAATAAAAGTAAGTATATAGTATAAAAAGGACTTACACTTCGTCTGCCTTTTTATATATATAAATCCTTTATTAAATATAAAGGTCGATTTCGAATTTTCGAATTCGAAAAAGTGATTTTGGGCGGAGTAAGATATCTCAATATATGAATATGCATATACCGGATAAAGGCATATACCTAAATGATAATAGGTATGATATAGGTAAATAAAAATAGAAGAGCTCGGATAAGTGAATAATATTCACTTAAGTAAATAAAACCTCAGTTATATAATAACTGGGCTCATAACCTCTAGCACGTATAGCTTTAACGAGGTAATGCGGGATATTCTTATATAGAATATGAAAAGTGAATATTCATATAGAAGCAAGAATATATGAATATAGGGGAAATAAGCGTATATAAAAGAGGTTTTTGTAATAAAGAGAGTAATATAGTTGAATTACTATATGAGAAGTTGCTTGCTTAACGAAAGGTCTAGGTAGGCAAATACACGCCTACATATAGGCATAAAAACCTCCTACTAGAATATTCCATTGCTTATTAATTATGATATAATTAATAAGCATATACGTAAGTGAATGCGTAATCGTAGTACGTAATTCCGCCTCGAGTAAATTCCAGATTATTCAGTTATCTTCCAGTACTTTCCACTGCTCACGTAAGCTTATATAAGCAGTATTGCTTACATAATCAATACCTATAATAATCTACAGAAATCGTAGATTAATATGGTATATAGTTTGCTTACGTAATATTGATAATAAGGCGAATAATAAGGTAAACAAAGTTACCTTCGTAACACATATATATTATTACCTTCTTTTCCTAAATATATACCATTTTGAGTATAGGTATACATTTTATTCGAAGTGACTCGCTTTTGAGTAGGGTAATAAATAAGTACCCTAGAGCCGATTTTTCTTAGATTAGATAAATCCGGCTTATTATTTCTTTTTGGGAAGAAATAATCGAGAAAAGCCTCCATAGGGGTCTTTTCAAGGCGTATATTAGCGGTAAAATTAACTAATTTAGTTAATTCTTTCAAAATTACGTCCCATAAATATAGGGGTAATTTCTCTGCTAATAAAATAGTTCTAGCCTTTTCGATAAGGGCCCTATTAGTCCTTTCGGCTATACCATTTTGCTCGGGCGTATAGGGCGTGGAAGGCTCTAAAATAATGCCTTTTTCGTTAATATAGGGTAATAATTCCCCTATATTGAATTCCGTACCATTATCTAAGCGTATATACTTAGGGTAGGAATTAAACTGGTTAAAATAAAATTCCAGTTTGTTTTTGAGAATATTAATTATATTCTCTTTGGTTTTTGAGAATTCAACATCTCGAAAACCAGTAAAATCATCCGTAAACGGAATAGCGTAATTATTTCCACTAATAGTAGTAGGGGTAATTTTAACTGTATCAATACAGACCCTTTCTAGTGGAAATAATGCCCGATTATAGTTAATTTTAGGCTGTTGCCTAGTTAACTTAGCTGTAGTACAGCTCGGGCAATTTAGGTCTTTTTCCTTTAATTTGTCTAAAGGAATTCCCTTAGTTATTTTCGCAGTTTTTAATAAATAAGGGTAAGAAGGATGACCTAATTTTTCGTGCCATTCCTGGGTGATTGAATAGGCCTGATTATCTGAATTTTCAGATAAATAATCAGTATTTTTCTCTATATTACTATTATTAATAGTAATATTATGAAGAGAATTTTGAATGGATTCTAAAATATTTTTTAGATCCAAATACTGATTTTTAGGGTCCAAATCGTTTTGTTGGTACCCTGTAGTAGGCCTTCGATTTTTCCAAGCAATATTAAGGAAAAATCCATGCCTTTTGAAATCCAAATAAGCAAATACATTGCCCTCAGAATCCACTAAATAATTCTTTTCAATATATCCACCATTTTTGTAGTGTAATATACCTGAAAAGATATTAAGTGGGAATTCTGGAATATATAAGGTATTTTTTAACCTTATAGGTATAATTTTACCCCGTAAATAGATAGGTAAAATTAAGTCCCCAATACCCTGTGGGTAAACTGGGCCAGCTCCGGTTCGAATAGGGGGTAAATTGTCCCTATTATCGAAATTTTCGAATAAATCCATACTATTAGTAATATGGACTGTTGAACCCGTATCATACAACCACCTTTCAGTTGTATTTGTGCCCATATTAGCCGAATTATTGGTATTTTCTCCCGAAAGGCCCAAATTATCATTTGGAGTCGAGTTGGGTAATATATGAGGGAGAAAAGGTTGATAATTTTCATCAAGTGGGTCTATGGTATAGTGGTCGGAACCACTAACCATATAATTCCTTGATTGTAAGGGCTGAGGGTTCAAATCTCCATGTGGGCGTTGGTTTTTCGTAAAAAGATTGGGCTGGTTTGGTTGGTTTCGGGGCTGGTTTCGGGGTTGGTTTGGTTTGGGTTGATATGAGGGCTTATTTGAGGGCTTATTTGGGTAATTTGAGGGCTTATTTGGGTTGGTATTTGGGTTGGTATTTTGCTTATAATAAGTCTTAGACTTATTATACTTATTTCGAGAGTATTTATTACTCTTAATAGTATTACTAGACATAGGAGTATCGATTTCTCTCCTATTTTCGTCTAATATATCCGTAATAAGAGCCTCTAAAGTAGGGGGCTCTTTAAGTCTTAAATTAGACCTTTGACGATCAGCCCAAATCGGAAAGATATTAGTTAGGGCTGATATAAAGACCGTTTTTTGGTCTATATCCTCAATAATAGCTCCTACGCTTTTTAATTTGGAAATATAGCTTTTAAATGAGCTAATAAACTCATTTAAGCTATTAAAATGCTCCAATCTAATAGCGTGGAATTCGAGGTATAATTGTTGACGTAGAACTGGTCCTGTACCCTCATAGGATGCTTTAAGGGTATTAAGAGCCTCTTTTGGATCAATTTGATCAAAAATAAGTGAAAGAGGCTCAGGTTGAATATTTTGCCTTATTAATAATAAGGATTGGGTTTTTTGCTCTTCAGTAATATTTTCATATTCGTTTTCAACTTCGAAATAGGTATTTAATTTCAAAAGTCGAAGATAAATATGAAGAGTAGAAAGCCAAGTAGTCCAATTTTGACTACCTTTTAGGCGTTGATTTTCAGGCATAAGGCAGCCTGTAATTGCCTTGATAATATCCGCCATTATATATATTTTAGAATATATATAATATAAATATATACTAGTATTGTTCCTAGTATAAATAAGCTTACTTTAAGCTTAGAATTCAAGCTTGTTTTTAAGCTTGAAAATAGACTTATTTTAAGTCTAAAAATATATATAAGAAAAAGTCTATTTTGACTTCTTTTTCTTATAAATAGATATTTAATAAAAGTAAGTATATAGTATAAAAAGGACTTACACTTCGTCTGCCTTTTTATATATATAAATCCTTTATTAAATATAAAGGTCGATTTCGAATTTTCGAATTCGAAAAAGTGATTTTGGGCGGAGTAAGATATCTCAATATATGAATATGCATATACCGGATAAAGGCATATACCTAAATGATAATAGGTATGATATAGGTAAATAAAAATAGAAGAGCTCGGATAAGTGAATAATATTCACTTAAGTAAATAAAACCTCAGTTATATAATAACTGGGCTCATAACCTCTAGCACGTATAGCTTTAACGAGGTAATGCGGGATATTCTTATATAGAATATGAAAAGTGAATATTCATATAGAAGCAAGAATATATGAATATAGGGGAAATAAGCGTATATAAAAGAGGTTTTTGTAATAAAGAGAGTAATATAGTTGAATTACTATATGAGAAGTTGCTTGCTTAACGAAAGGTCTAGGTAGGCAAATACACGCCTACATATAGGCATAAAAACCTCCTACTAGAATATTCCATTGCTTATTAATTATGATATAATTAATAAGCATATACGTAAGTGAATGCGTAATCGTAGTACGTAATTCCGCCTCGAGTAAATTCCAGATTATTCAGTTATCTTCCAGTACTTTCCACTGCTCACGTAAGCTTATATAAGCAGTATTGCTTACATAATCAATACCTATAATAATCTACAGAAATCGTAGATTAATATGGTATATAGTTTGCTTACGTAATATTGATAATAAGGCGAATAATAAGGTAAACAAAGTTACCTTCGTAACATTAATATTAACGAGATAAATAGGGCCGTATTAATATAATACCTCGGTTTCTTTTTATAACTCGAGGATTATAATTTTAAATAGTATTAAAAGTTTATTAAAAAGCTTTTTTAAGTACTTTAATATATTTATTATTATTTTTATAATAATAAGACTCCTAGCGGTTATATATAAGTATAAGTTATTTATTTTTAAATAGTAATATTAGCTTATTAATAAGCTATTAAAACTATAATTCTAGCGATCCCTTAATAAGGGAGAGGGTAAAATAAAGGAAAGGATGGGTAAGAAAAGGGTTAAGGTTAAATAGTGCGGAATTCGAGGGTAGGGTAGCGTCTATATGTACTGCGGTAATCCTCTAGTAATGTAAAACGATGGAGTTAAACAGTGGTAAGTAGGTAGATATTCGTACGTCTGCTTCGTACGGATAGTTAGTTGCTCGATCAGCAGCCTATCAGGGATGTGCCAACATAACTGGACCCGACTGCATGCTGCAGTGCTGCACAGAATTAGATGGGAAGTCGGTACCTGAGACTCTAGATACGGCCTAGTGTCTGTATCCAATCTACTTTTTATGCAATGCATCTTAGCTAGAGCGACCCACATTGCAAGGCACCCTACAGGTGGAGTGCAGCTCACTGTGAGAGAAACAACGGGTCATCTGAGTGGTCTGTGACTCTTGCGATAGATAGTACGACTTCGCTTACTGATGGGATCGCTGGCTTTCGGGTTGGCTGGTCGTCTGCTGATTCTTTGTGTCCGAACTGGATACCGTGCGGTTAAGGTAGCCGAGAAGCGCAAGCGCAATGTCCGCAGCTTGCACTTGGAAAGCGAAAGGGGGGGGGGGGATGTTTGTGCGAATGCGCAATACCGGAGGATCAAATTCTTCTGTCAAATAATACATGGGTGTATCGAGCCGCAGTATTCCCCAAAGGAGATAAGACTGCCGAATATCTGGTCGTAGTTCATGATTGTCTCCATTGATCGAGCACAACGTTGTCAGAAAGGCAAGACGAGTATGAATTCTGTAGCAGATCAGCGTTGATACAGCACCAAGCAAAAGTATAGAGACCGACCGACCTACCCTTGTGCGTAATCGAGATGGCGTAGGCAATCACCGCCTCTGTGCATTCTGCGGCTGCCTGTGCATTCTGCGGCTGCGAAAGAATGATATGAGGGTGATTTGGGCAAATCCCGTTTTGCTCTGCCGTTCAGATGCAAGGTTGGCTGCTCAGGGCAGGAGAGAAACAAAAGTAGACCAAAGGCGTCGAGCATCCAGGCGTCAAGCGTCGTGGTTGCATGTCGCCAAGAAAGGTTGGAGGAGGAGAAGCCTTGGGAGGGAGGGTGCGCAGCCGGTGCGGCGGCTCCTTCTCCACTTTCTGACGCGGGAGGGGCGGTACGTACCGTGGGATGACTGACCAATGACAACCCCAGTCTGCCGCAGCTTCCCATCTGGAAACACTCCCGACAGGGGTTAAATGAGTAAATGAAGGTGCACTGTGCTTTTCTTCTTTTCAATGTCACTCAGATGGCAGGAGCCGATACGCCTTTTCCTGCTTCCGCAGCCAATCTTTTGCCCGGGAAGCAATTGTTGCCTTTTCTTACTTACTTCTGTCTGAACAGGATATACTTTCATCAGGAGAGATGCTTTTTGGGAAGAACCCATCTATGTATTCATACGGTTGCATAGGTATTCTCAGGTAATAACATCAATGGTAAGGCGGTACGATACTTGCCAGAGGTATGATGTTGCATCAAAAGACGAGGTAAAGGATTGAATGGCGCGATAGGGAACACTGCAAAAGTCAAAATCTTGACCGAGGTGCCCGTGCGCCATTCAAGGCGGGAAGAAAACGTCCAATAGTATTATCCGCACCTTTGTTTGGCCTTTTGCGTTGCCTGTCGACTGCGTGAGTGAATACCTGAAATCCAGGCATAATGATTTGCCCAAGAAAAGTTGAAAGCGAAAAGTGAGGCGGGAAGTATCAGTCTACCTACCTTACGCTGTGCCGGTCTGACCATTCGGTGTGGGGGATTGGGATTCCAAGAGAGCACAACAACTAAACGTAGATCCGTGATCCGTCCCTTCAGGTTGTTATTGTTGTGTGTAAGTAGATGATGGCGATGGCGAAAAGGTTGACGGGTCCTGTAACGCAGGTGTCATGAGTTCAGGTAGGGACCCCAAATCTACAACTCTAGATGCCTTAAGCTACCGCACTGAACCCTGCTTCTTCTGCTTGCTCGATCGGGACCTGGGTGTCTTAGTCTTGGGTCGCCCATGCACGCAAGCCGCAGGCGGCAGCACACGTAACTACTAGGGCATATCCAACAACAGGCCGGCATGCCATATGAGGCTTAACCAGTATTAAGTACGGTATGTATGGCATCGATCGCATCGCGCATCCGCATTGTATGGAGCCGGCGGAGGAAAAGCGGACAAGAGGTTTTTTCTCGGACTACGGACACAGTATATTCATACTTCTCCCTTCGCACCGGGTGCAACACTTCTCACGCTTCTTTCCGGCCAGGTAGATTTATTCTGAAATGCCCTGAAAACGGTAGGTAGAGACTACACCCTACCTTCGACTGGACGAATGTTGTTGCGCATATCTCAAAGGCAAGCCATTTTTGCTTCCCAAATCCCTCCTTTACACAGCAGTCGAGTGGCGGTCCGGGATGCACGGCTAAATGGTGTGGTTGAGGACTACAGGACGAGACGGGATGAGACGGACGACGGGAGTCTAAGTCATTAAGCTGTTTCGTCAACGCTGCTGTTCGGATTCGGTCCTGAGCGGGCACGATTGGCAAACCCCGAAGAGAGTATATCGTGGAGGGCAAAGTCTTCAACCGTCTGTCTTCGGTTGTCAACCTCTTAAACTCTAGAGTTGAAGAGTCAAGAATCAATCTATCCTTGAACGGAGGAAGTCGGTCATAAGGTAAGGTAGGTACCTGCAATAGGTACCCGATCAGATGTGCGGACATGGAGGGAAGGGACTGGACCGTTGGTTGATCACGAGCGTGCCTGCTGCAATGGTACACGATTTCGAGATTGACGGCAAGAGCTCAGGTTGAGGTGGGCTTTGGAGGAAAGGGCCTGTTTGGTTGGCACCTGCACCGGGGTGTTTCTTGCCTTCCGCTTGTCGTGCTTGCTTTCCCTTGGGCCCTTCCTTCCCCAACCCACATCTGCACGCTCGTCTGGTTCCAGAATCCCACTTGTCCTTGGGCCATTTCCATTCGTCTGCGGGATCAGAGTCTACGTACCTACCTAGGTATCCGTCGCGGACGGAGCAAGGAACCTTACGGAGTACGTCCCACCTGTCTAGGGCCCCAAGGGGGAAGAAATAAAATAACACAAGTTCGTACCCCACCTCTGTTGGATGCGTCAACAACCATGAACCATCAATCGTCAACCATCAACTATTAATTCTCGGGCCTCTCACAATTTGCTGTCTCCGGACAGTCAACAGCCAGCCATCTATGTATGGTCACTCGATTGCGCCTGCACCTGCACCTGGACATTGTTCTCATCGCACCACCTTGGACACATCGGATCAGCCCGACTAGCAACATTGTGATTGGTGCACCAGAGAGTCACTGGACCTAGCTTCGACGCATCCGATCAACGACTCCCCCGTGTCTCGACCCTCTCGGATTGTCCTTCTGGACGCAGGGCAGGGGCAGAGGGGCTTGTTGAACACACCGAGAGACACTTGCACCAGAGACGGACGGAGAAGACGAACGACTGCCACGTCCCCATCCAATCGATCACTGGTATTCCCAGTTTCCCGCACCTCTCCCAGACCTGAGACTGCCTCTTACGGACACCACACAGATCAACACTGGGTCTGGACTTCTTCTCTACCCGCGAGCCGTCCCCACCGATCCATCCTGTCTTCCCGCTACGCCCTTCATCGCTGCATTCCCGGTACCTGACACACACCCACACACGGATACCGGTACACAGCAGAGGTGACCTCGGTGGCCTAAGCCGAATCCACTACGAATTAGTATCGACCGAGTATCTGCTCACCAGCCGATTCCACTAACAACCTGTTTTCCGACCATTTCCCGGATACCTCACGTACACTCTGTATTCTCTCTGCCAGCTCTTCAGCCACGCGCTTCTCTGGCCTAACTCGACTTGGCTGTCGGAGTATCGCCTTTCAGTACCTAGCATCTCAGCCACCTTGGCTCACAACTTTTTCAAGTTCAGAGTACGGAGTACCTTCCTTGGTCCCCTACGGCTACAGTGTACCGTAAACGACCCGATCTAACTGTCTGCGGCTGTGACTTCCACTCTATTCCTGCTCCAGTCGGGCCTACCACACTGCCTTGCGTTACGGGGAACCCTGGTTGCCTGCTTGCTTAGGTTGTCTGTTCTTCTCTGCCGACCCTGTGGACGGTGTTGCTGGCCCCCTCCTGCCATTGTAACGGACCACGAGTGTCACCCGGCCGATAAAAGTCCGATTCGGCTCACCTTCTTCTTCTTCTTTCAGAAGTCGATGCAATACCACCGCCGCCTCCATACCAGTCTAGTCCAGCCCAATTCGGCCCAGTCTGCCTGGTGGCTAGTTTCCCAGTCTCTCTGCAGTGTCTGCACGAATACCTACACCATTGCGATAAGCTCGACAATCCCGACCTTGTCAGAGAGGGTTCGACCCAAGAAGGCGAGAAACGAATAAAGGACGAAGACAGCTTCTCGAGACTGGAGACTGGCGAGACTGGCCCAGATTCTCGTGTCTTTCAGAATTTGGACAACTGCTCTTCACCCTCTCCCTCTCTCTCTCTCACTCCAAAGTAGTAGTACTGTGTAAGTCATCCAGCGGCCTTTCCGCCTCCTTTCGCGTTGTTTCCCCGGTCTTCTTGCCGTACCTTGGCCATGTTCTTGTCACGTAGTAGGGACAAAGGACTTAGCCCTTGCTGTCATCTGCCGTGGCGCGTTCTTGTCCAGGTCAGTGTATGTGTACAGTCTCAATTTCGATTGGAAAACCCCAGTCCATAACACCAGCCTTCCTAGGGCCTCATTGAGGTGCCGCTATCAGCGTCACTGTCAGTGTCGCTGTCTTGGGCAGCTCTGCTGCTCCTATGGAAGATTTGGCCTACTGTCCATGGTTCTAGAGGTGGTGCAGTCTGGCGCCATCTTGACATTCGCTCCCTCGCATCATGCTCCCGTCGCGCCCTCATTTCGTACTCTGTACACTTTTCTGCCCGGGAAGTAATTACCGTCGGCGTTTTTTTGTGGCCGAGCGCAGTGTGTAAATGTTCACCAGCCATCGTTGGCTGATGTGTCTACCTCTTCTTTCCTTTGACCAATTCCATCTTTTCCCGCTGTATCTTACATGGCTTCTCTGGTCTTGAATTTGGTAGTAGCAGTAGTAGTTGCACACATGATTTCCATCTACTCTGCTAATATGCAGGCTGCGGCAACTTCATCTGACCTTGACGCAAGGACTTAGCTTCCGGTACTTCCAACTAGTACGCAGTAGGCCTCCTAGACGGCCAGCACTTGGTAGTGGTAGGTACCCTCTCTCTTGCTTTGTACCTGCTTCAAGGTTGAGAGGGTCGACCGATTCACTGTCCCAGGCCCCCACCAGACGGACGGTCGACCACTTTTCATTGTCCCTAGTAACCTGCACATACGAAATACCCCTGGCCACTGCCAGCCCCGAATCCTAGCTTGGTCCAGGTTCAGGCCCTAGGTTCCGCGGCGGCAGCAGCGCAGCGCAGCAGAGAAGACGTGCAGCGGTATCCGTACGGGCCATCAGCGACAATTGCGGGAGCTGTATGCATAGCGTAGGTGCGTGGGTACTCTGTACAGATAGGGAAATCAACAAGCAGGCTGGAGAAAACAGAAAGAGAGAGTGTGCGTGAGAAAGAAAGAAAGAAAGAAACAGCTGAAGTCTGGAGAGAGACAGAGAGAGCATCGGAAGAGGAAGAGAAGAAAAAAAGAGAGGCGAAAGAGGAGGACCCACTTCACCTCGCTCTATGTACTGCGCAGAGTCCAAGGTACCTCTACTCCGGACCTACCTTACGCAGTAGGTACCTTACACGGCGACGGCCCCGGCCCTTGATCCTCCTCTCGCTCCCCTTCACCTCACTCACCATCTCAGTGTTTGCCCCCCTCCGTCCAGTCACCAGTCCCTTCTCGTCCTGTTCCCCGTCCAGTCCTCTCCTCTTTTTTTTCTCCCATCTCTTCCTCCGTCCACTGCCAGCCAGCCATCCCAATCCACTTAGCATTTTGTGGCATTGTGCTCCATACCTTGCCTCTCCTCTCCCGCACCCGCTCATCTCTCACTCTTACTCTCTCCCTCTCCTGTTCCTGCTCCTGCCCTGTTCCTGCCTGTTCCTGCTCTTGCTCTTGCTGCTCCTGCTCCGGCTCCTGTCCACCCGACTACTGGGTTTTCTGCATAAGACTTCCCCCCAGTTGGCAGTGGCCCCCTCCCCCCCGGCAGGTACCGCTAAACAGACCGACGAATCGCAGTCAAGGCAGGTACCTGCGCTTCCTCTCTAGTAATTCAACCACCCCCCCAGGCCGACCATCATTTCCTTTCCACCCTGCTGTTTTACTGGTCCGCGCAAAGCAACCCCCCCCTGGAGCTTGCATTCCCCTTCCATCTGGAACTGGACAACCACCACACCTCTCTTTCCTCCCTCTCCACCGACTCCCGCTCAATTTCAATTCCAACCCTCAACCCTCATCCAACGACCGACGACCACCTCCTCCCGATCCGACCTCCTCGCCCGCTTCCACCACCACCACCCACCCCATCATCGCCGTTTCTATCGCTGCCGCCTCTTTTCATCAGCTGCCGCCTCTTTCGCTCCGCCACCCCATTGATCGAGGCCGAAACGACAGTCCACGACGATGAACTCTCAAGGCCAGAACGATGTGTCGCCCGAGGCGATGCAGGCGCGCATCCAGCAGGCGCGACGCGAGGCTGAGACACTCAAGGACAGGATCAAGCGGAAGAAGGATGAGCTCGCCGATACTACTCGTGAGTTTTTCCATCGTCAATTCATCGTCGATTGCCACCGCCTCTCTCTCAATTGAATTCCCCCATCTCTCCTCGTCACGCTAACCACACATGTTCGATCATCAGTCCGCACCGTCGCCCAGCAGGCCCACGAGCCGATCCCAAAGAACCAGCTGATGAAGGCTAAGCGCACGCTCAAGGGTCACTTGGCCAAGATTTACGCCATGCATTGGTCTACCGATAGAAGACATCTTGTCTCCGCCTCGCAGGATGGCAAGCTCATCATTTGGGATGCCTACACGACGAACAAGGTCCACGCCATTCCCCTCAGATCATCCTGGGTCATGACCTGTGCCTACGCCCCAAGCGGTAACTACGTCGCTTGCGGTGGTCTCGACAATATTTGCTCCATTTACAACCTCAACCAGCAGAGAGAGGGTCCCACCCGCGTCGCAAGGGAGTTGTCTGGCCATGCCGGTTATCTCTCATGCTGTCGCTTCATCAACGACCGCAGCATCCTCACCTCTTCTGGTGACATGACATGTATGAAGTGGGATATCGAGACAGGCCAAAAGGTTATCGAGTTCGCCGACCACTTGGGCGATGTAATGAGCATCAGTCTCAACCCCACCAACTCCAACACATTCATCTCGGGTGCCTGCGACGCTTTCGCCAAGCTGTGGGATATCCGTGCCGGAAAGGCCGTTCAGACGTTTGCCGGCCACGAGTCCGACATCAACGCCATCCAATTCTTCCCCGACGGCCACTCCTTCGTCACCGGCTCCGATGACGCTACCTGCCGCCTCTTTGATATTCGTGCTGACCGCGAATTGAACCTTTACGGCGTAAGTCGGCTGGCGCGACCTTTGAGGGAAATCGTTGGACCCCTGATTGCTAACTTGCTCTCTGATCCAGTCCGAATCTATTCTCTGCGGCATCACCTCCGTAGCGACCTCAGTCTCTGGACGCTTATTGTTTGCTGGCTATGACGACTTTGAATGCAAGGTATGTTGGGAATCTCGATGGCCTAATGGGGGTGAACTGATTACTAACCCTTCTTTCAGGTCTGGGATGTGACTCGCGGAGAAAAGGTCGGCTCTCTCGTCGGCCACGAGAACAGAGTTAGCTGCTTGGGCGTTAGCAACGACGGCATCAGCTTGTGCACAGGATCATGGGATTCACTTGTACGCAAATGCCTCCACCCAATATTCCTGGAATTTCCCATACTGACCGATGGTAACAGCTGAAAATCTGGGCATACTAAACCACCACCCCGACCCCGATAACGACGAAGTCCTGTCTGGATATACTGGTTCCAGTACGCGCGAAACCATTTTAATCTTCTGTCGAGTGGTTATTTGGCCAACTTAATTTTCGAAACCCTGGTGCTGCCCTTTTCTAATCCGCGAGTACTGGCACACACAGGACGAAGTCACGACATACCTGCTCATACCAAAGCTCACTTTTCTCATCGTCTACCACTCCAGCTGGAGCCGCTCTTTCGCCGGCACGGGCGGCTGTAGGAACTAAACAGGGTCCCCTTTTCTCTCTTGTTACGCCAGCCACCACCAATCATCCTCATCGTCAAAACGATTCTTTTGCACCATAGTACTCTTTTTTTTTTTGGGCCTCATTCTAGCACCTGGTTGTTAGATTAGGCGGTTTGTAACACATGGGTGGGTTTTCCACATGTGGCCTTTCCCGAGTCATGTCTGCTTCACATCTCCTGCAACGTCTGCCACCGGATCCGGATACGATAGGACCGCCAAGGAGGGAACGAAATCGAGGCATTTTGATACCCCAACGAAATCCAACCCTACAAACGCATAGACAAGCAAAGCACGCGATTCCGACATCGACCAAACTCTCGCGGCTCGGGAGGGGAAAGTGCTGCAATTCTCAACAAGGAGTTTTCTATACCATCGAAAAGAGTTTTTCCGTCGTCGTCCGATAATCCCCTTGTCGCTTAGTTGTCCGTTGAAAAAAAAAACGCGCCGCATCGTTCGATCCCGCATTTCCTTATTTCCTCGATTCCACCCGTGGGGGTCGGTTCGGTAGACGAAAGCACCGCATGTCGCCCCGCCATGTCGTCCGTGGCGATGCGAAGCCGAAGTATAGTAGAGACAAACGGATTGCCTCGTAGGAGGGCGGAAAGAAACAGGGCTAGTCGATCGGGAGGTCGGTTTGTTGTAGGCGGCGAGTTGTCATTTCCGTATACAAAGGGGGCGGCGAGTTGATGGCATACGGCAACAGTGGTCGAACCCTAGTTTTCCCGGGAGGGTTGTGTTTATTTGGATGACACGGGGGAGGGTTTGGGTTGAAGCCCAACGGGAAATCAGGGTGCGACAGAAAGCCGCCTACAGAACGAAGACATGTGTGCATGGGCGTGGGTGGAAGTGATGAAGATTTGTTTTTTCTTCCTTGCGTGGCCGCCTGCCTGAAGCCTTCCTTTCCTCCTATACCTACTTGTTGCCTGTACTATAGCTCGCGCTCAATGCTCGTTCATCCTCTGTTCAAGTGCCGATTGCCTTGGCAAGTGAGTAATATGCATGTCTTGACTACGCTAACCAGGAGCTGCTGCTTCATACGATGTTAGTAGGCAAGTGGCTCCCTTGCACAGCATTAGACGAGGTTCGCATACGACAGCGAGATGGCCAAAGCGCAGTTGCAAGTGCAGCGCGTGTGACTCTGTACTATTTACTGACTACAGGAAAGGACGAGGATTTCGAAATGTTCAGCTTCATCCCAAGGGACACTACGACATCACATCGACAGTGGCACGGCGCACGGAGTAGAAGCCTTGGCTTTGGTCACGGTCAGTTAGGCAAACGAATGATGAATGACGGGTCAAGGACGTTGGTGGGAGATGTTAACTTTTTTCCATGATCACAAAGAACATGGGACGTTTCCGAACCAGTTTCTCGGAAGTTCCGACGTCAAAGCCCTCGCTCGCGTGGAAGATGACATTGGCGGGGGGAGGGGGGGGCATACATATGATTTCTTCGATGTGTCCAGAGCTGAGGCTTTGGGGATTCGTTGGGCGGCGAAGAGGAGAGAGACGGAAGAAGGGGGATGCGATTAGAGGTGATGAGGCAGCGCAGGTCCGGTGTGGGTCTGTCTTTCATGGAAAAGGGGGAGAGGAGGGCCCCATAAGGAAGAACGATTCGGATCAACGAAGTCCAGTGGTGAGCTGGGTCTCTGGGGGAACGCAAAGGCCGAACGCTTGCCGTACGGTTCTCCTCGGAGCATCCGGAGATGATTTGAAAGGAGGGCCGGCGGCGTGACCCATGGAAGCGGCGGGAAGTGGAGAACGGGACCCCAGAAATCCCGGCGGCACTCGGTTCCGGCGTGGTGGGGCCATCTCGGAAGCTGATGAAAGGCTGAAGGACACCCACACTTTGCGCAGTAGGCAAGGAAGAAAGACTGCATGTGGAAGCCACTTGGTAGCATAATCAGTACGAATACTGAACCTTTCCCCTCCTGATACAATGATTTTGAGTTATCCGGATGGAGGGGAAGGAAAAAAGGAGGGCGGACGGACCAGGGCGTGAGGTTCGTCTGTTGATGGCCATCCCCTCCCCCAGCTCGTTGCCACGTGAAGGACAAGCCACGCGGAGTTTGGCTCTGCCGTTTGCCGTACTGCCGTACGGTTCGATAACCCAATCGCTCGCTGATTTTACCTAGCCTTTTCAGTTGGCGAATGGGGTGAAGAGATGCCAGAGGCTCTCAGACGAGACGACGGGATTGCCCGAGTCAGCTTCCCGCGTTGGAATTTGACCTCTTCAAATGTGAGCGGGCGTTCTTGCCGGGCGGTATTAGGGAAATGTGGTAGCTCGTTAGATGGTGGGGGAGAACGATGGGAACCGTTGCTGGTTTCTCTTGTTCTCGTGGGGGAAAGGAAGCCTGCGAGCTGCCTTCTATGCATGTGGCGTTCATTGCAGGAGCTTCGAGAAGCTCTGGCGATGGGTTTTGGAAACTTTGGAACCGAGATCATTTCCAGCACAGACGATGAGGATCGCAGGAGAAACGCCCAAAATGCAGAAGCATGCGGTGGGAAATATACCACCTAGATGGGTTGCATATGTCCGGCTGCGGGCGTTGAAGATCGTTGAGGCTACAATCTGTAGCGGCTCCCGGCTACTGCAAAAAGCAGTTAGTAAAAGAGCAGCTAGGGACGGACCCGGGGAAGGGAGGAAGAGAAGGGCGAGGAAGAAGGATTTGGTGGCTGAGGCCCTATGTTTGAGTTATACTTGGAAATCTCGATGCGCTTGCGGATGCAGAGATCCTGGTAGCCACGAGGTATGCGTAGATAGAGCACTTCGATGCCCACTGTGTATCCGTAGTGTGTATCGAGTGGCCACCGTCGGCCCGCACTGGTGTTTTGGATGATACCTTTCGGTGCCTCGGTCGATCTTCATTAAACCCGGTGGGATGCATACCGCATGAGCGGAGGAGGAGGCAACGTGTTTGACAGAACTATACGTGTCGCTGGCAGAATCTGATACAGTCAACGCTCATCCCTCGAGTTTTCCGCCCTTCTCGTGATCAGAGCATATGCAGATGTCAGGTCACTGTGATCGGATAACGACTAGAGCATGTGCAGCGGCATAGTGCCGGCAGCGTGCAGCTGGCGGTGTGGCGAGGCGCAAAAGCCAAGTTTGGAGTCTGAGAGTTATTGAGAAAGACACGAGTAAACGGACCGGCTGCAAGACGCTTCGCTTGATGTATGGACAACATGAGTATCGCATAACTTGTTGTGAGAACGCCCAGCTTCGATGCCGCACTGCCAGCAATGTTTGTTTGTGGCAACGAACTGAAGTGGACGAGACCAGCCCTGGACAAGGAATCTCCTTGGCTACAAGCCCAGGATGTTTAATTATTGAACATAGGTGTATTCTGTGGAACAAACGCATGAAACCCGCGCGTGTATCCAGAACGAATATGCATCTCGTTAGAATGCACATAGCCCCTGTCGGGTCTTGAGACGAGTGAAATCGCTTTCGGGGATTGTTTTGAATAGATTTCCGCTAAGGTCTACTACCAATGGTGAATGGTACGCTAAAAAGTTTAACTTGCGGAGTGAGCTGCCGTCATTGAGTCGTGTTCCGAGGTGGATGAATGGAGTCTTGGTCCCTTGGAGATAGAATCGGATGATAAGTCAGCAACGCACGAGCAGCATCGGGAGCCGTGGTTCTGGGTCGACCACGCGCGACATCGTGTCCACAAAATGTCTGTCGTAAGGCATGAAACGGCGTATCCGGGGCGGAGAAGGTGACTCATGTTTGAACACGTCGTGATGCCTCTTCATGCGAATCTGGGAAGCCATGCCATGCGTGGCATGAAGACCCATAGTTGTTACTTGAGACTGAACGTTGCCAGCTGCGGATTAGTCAATGATCATGACAACTTGAGTTAGCACGTCGTTGGTAATAGTAGTGCTATGAACCGAACGTCCTGGGAACATAGCAAAGTATACAGAGGACGCCGTCCATGACCATCAAAGACCATGGATGATGGCTAGTCCGTACGCTCAAGTCGAGATGAATCGGCCAATGTGCCGATCTAAGTGGAGTGAGAGACCTGTCATCGAGAAGTCGATAATCATGTGCAATGGACAAAAAATTCCGCTCGTCTCAAGCCTCCGTCCGCATTGACTGGGGAGCACCGACAAGTGCGGTCACACGACGCCGTGGCTAAGTCTCGACCAAAGATCTAAGCAGACCAGGCAGGGAAGGAGGGCAAACGGGGACTTTCGGACGACCAAACTGGGCAAAATATGACGATAAGCGCATGTCATTGTTAGAGATCTCTGGAGCTGATGGCGAGACTGCTGTGCGCTGTTTCGGGGTCCTTATGTTTTGGCAAAGGGGATGATGAAGGGTGAACAATGTCATCGCATAGTGGGATGATGGCGTCGTGATCTTTTACCGGGTCAGTTAGGCATCTTCCCCGGTGAAGTGGTTTCTGACCGTCTCAAGCAGTCCATGTTTGCTTCAGGCGCTAAAGGAGATGTGCGTGTATCTATACCCTCCTATGGGGAGCTTGATGAGGATCACGGTGTAACTATTAGGCAACCAATGGAGGGGCCTAGTCTGGCAAGGTCTTCTGCTGAGACTATCCGCGTATCTCTCTCAGCAACGCACAGCGAACTGCCATTGTCTCTTTGACGCAGTAAGCCTGGGCTCAGTCTTTGACGGCGGGTTTGCGATTCGGCTGGGCCGACGACGGATAGAGTCGGTGTCTTGGAGCCGCGGTGAAGAAGTTGGGCGTGAGACATTGTGTCTGGAATTTGAAGACGCACTTGATGCGAGACACTCGCGAATAGGCACCAGAGCAAGGAACGTCGCTGCCCTGCGGTATCAATCCCCTTCTCTACCACAAATAATTGCCAGTTGCAGCACCATCTCCGATGCAGGGTCCTCCCGCACTGGCCGGTAAGGCGCAACGACTCGTACTAGCCGGAATGAGACATGATGTCTGAGGCAGGAGGGTTAGAAATGCGAGCACAGGCGTAGTTGCAAATTGAAGCGCCTTGAGTAAGGTGGAGAGAGGAAAGCGAAAGAGACTGTTCCGAGGACCCTGAAGAAGCGGAAGCTGGTGACCAATGGTCCTAAGTCGAGGCAACCTTCTGGAGGACTTGTATAATGATTTGCGAGGTGGTACAAGGTCCTCGCCATTTCGAGAACACTGGAGAGAAGTCAATTGCGAAGCGTCTTCCCAATCACGGCTGGCACGTAGCGTGCGGTGAGCCAAATTTGGGGCCAACCAGTCAACCCACAGACGGCCCAACACGAGACATACGAGACATAATAGGTAGCCGTGTTTGTTTTCTTCATCGCGATCGCCAACTTTGGAAGTCTTGGCGTGGCTTCGGCGCCCTTTCTAAGTTCCTCGCCACCGGCCGGTCTATTGCTCGAGAGTCGGAGCAAAAGGTCAACTCCGTGATGTCTCCAACGGGCCGGCGGGGAGCGGGTGTAATTCACAGCAATAACAAATGAAGAAAGATTATAGTAGAAAGCGGCTCAGCCAACTCATCGACGTGCAGCGTGCATCCTATCTGCAAGGTCCCGAATTGTCCCCCACCTCTCGTAGTGGTTTGCATTGATTGGACAAGCGTGAAGTGACGACGTTGCAAAAAGGAGAGAAAATGGGCAGAGATGGAGTGGATGGGTCGAATGATGCTGACAAGCACCATGATCCCAGCAAAGCCACGCGGGCAGAGGAAAAGCAAGATGGTGTGGTGCTGCGATGGAGAACGGATGTTGCGGTTCTTGACCCCTTCTCTCTCTGCTCCGTAATAATGCTGTGTACGGAGCACCTTAGGTAGTACGTACACAGTAGTAAATAGTCTGATCGATCCGGCCCCTTTTCGACGGTAACAGGTCCGTACCTTGGGGTAAGGTAAGCAAAGTAGCCTGATTGACGGTTAGTTTGAGACGGCGGAAAAAGGAATGTTTTTTTTTCTTATCTTTTATTTTGGGCTGCAGCTTACTGAAGGTTTGCGCGTTGACCGTTGGTTTGTGAAAAGGGAAATGGAGGTAATTTGCCCAACTTTCCATTCTAGACTACCCTAACTTTATTCTTCAATGGAAGGGATATGCAGACGCCAGACAGACAGGAAGAGTCGCAGCTGCAGTTGCATTTGGATCAGGTACTTGCATTTATTTTCAATTACGGAGTGCCTTGAGGAAGGTTGCATTCGTACCTTGTGTGCTTGGTTCTCTTCCACAGCCGCCTCCCTTCTTTCCTTGCCCTGCCTGTCCTGCCTGCCCTGCCTGCCCTGCATTGGCAATTGGTGACTGACTGGCACCTTCCTCCATACAATTTACTGTGTTACAAAGTACTCCTGCGTAGGTAAGGTACTGTAAAATGTACACACATTCTCCACTTTTCCTTTCTGCCCCCTTCCCTCCACGTCGCCGGTATCCTCATGCGTGACGACACCATCGTGGCTGGCCTCTCTGTTCCGTCATCTGCACGTCCCAGTTCGGCATTCGTGTCCTTGCAAAAGGGCGAGGATATTCTGCCAGCAGCTCCCGCTATTCTGCCACCAAGTGTGGCTGCGGCAGGCCCTACCTCCGACCACGGAGCCCAGCTGCCTATACCCACCCACTTACCTACCTACCTACCCACCTACTTACTTACTTATAACTACTACTTCGTTAACCTCGCCGTCGCTACTACTATTAATTAAAGCTATTCCTAACGTTAATATACTATAAGAAGAGAATAATTACGAAGTTAATAATCCTTTTATTTATTAATATATTATTAATTATAATAATTACGGTTACGTAAAGTATAATTACTTATTTTATAACTAGTACTTTTTTAGCTTATTTAAAACTAAAATAATACTTAACGAGGTTATTTATAAGGCTAGTTTTATAGTCCGAATTATTTAATATAAGCCCTTTACTAAAGCACTAGTTATTATTATTTATTATTATATTTATAGCTTATATTATAATTAAAAATAATAAAGCTTTATAAAATTAACTTATTTAAATAAGTATTATAAATCCTCGACCTCGTTTATAAACTATTATTAATAAATCGCTACTAGTTTTTAAATAATAATTAGCTCTTTTATCCCGTTATTAATAACTTTTATAATTATTATAATTACTTATTTAATAATACTAACGCTTTTATATATTACTACTACGCGCTATTACGTAATAAGAAGGACTAAATTATTAATTAATAAAATAAGGGTATTTAACCTATTTAAATCCTTTTAAACTTATAGTTAAAAAGTAGTAATTATAGTAGTATCGTTGCCTATAATATACTTAATATATTAGTTACTTATTATTATAATAAATTAAGTAGTAGGACCCTTATTAAGTAGTTATTTAACTAATTATATAATTTAATAAAGTATTAGTACTATTTTTAACATAATAATGCGGGCTATATTACGAGCTTATTTATTATACTTATTACTACGATTTCCCTATTTTAATAATATCCGGATGTTTTATTAATAAATTCTATATATAAAACTAACCGATTTAATATACTATTATTTAATATTTATAAAGTAATTAATAATAATTATACTTTTTAAGTCGCAAGCTACTTTTTATTTAATAAAAAAAAAGCTAATTATAGTTAAGTTATTAACTAGTTATTAATATTACTCTAGGCCTACGAAATTCCCTTTTTATAAGTTACGTATACGGATTGTAAGATTATTTTACTTAATACTTTTAATAATAATACTTAATTTAAAATAGTACCGTACGTACTCTATTATTAATACGTTAATTTTAATATACTAGCCCGGACTTAGTATTATTTCGGCCTAGCTACAAGGGACGAGATTAACGTAATTATATATAACCTTTATTTCTAATAATTCCTTACGGATTAAAGTAATCTCTTTTATAACTAATTAATAATTATATATTATAACTAATTATTTAAATTTTAAATTACTAAGTACCCTATAATAGTAGTTAATTACGTTATTAATATTTAGCTTAAGCCGTAGTACGAGAAACTCGTACTTACTTAAGTTGACTAAATTAAGTACTTTAGTTATTTAACTACGCTAATTATTAAATCCTTATATATAAGTATTAAAGTATAAGTTTATTATTATATAAGTAACTTTAAAGTTATATTTAATAGATTAGTTATTTTCTAAGTAAGTTAAGTAGCTATAATTAACGCTTACTAAACTTATTACTAAACTAAAGTATTAAGTATTACTACGGAATTATTTTAAAAAAAGGTACGTTTATATATATATTATAATACCCTTAAGTAACTTTTATAAAAACTTAGTATACTAAGTAAATAACTAAATTTAAGTTTATTAAAAAAGTTATTAAAAAAGTGCGTATATTACTTAATTTAAACTACTTATAAGCTACTTTATTACTACGTCCTTTAATAATATATTAAAAATAGTACTTTAATATTATTAAAAAAGATCTATTTATATTAGTTTTAATAATACTTAGAGCCTATTATTAATAATAATACTTCTATCCCCTTACTTAATCCCCTATAAGTCCAAGGTAAGGGTTATTTATAAGGCTTTATAGTAGGTATTATAATAGTTATAATAAATAAGTTAAAAAAGCTAGCCGTTAATTAAAGTACCTCTTTTAAATAAGAGCCCTTTACGTTTAGGTACGAGGAAGTTACTAAATATATAAAAATAGTACTTATATTAGCGCTATTATTATTAATAATACTTTTAATACTAAGTAGGGCTACCTCTACTTAACGAGGCCTTAAGATTATATACGATTTTAATATATATAAGCTTAGTATAAAGATATAATAAAAGTATTAATAAGCTATTATTAACAAAGTAATTAATATAATTAATAATAATATAATTAATTTTATAAGAGCTCTTTAGTTATTAACGCTTATAAAATCGCGATCCTAATTAATTAGTAATCTTATATAATTAGATATATTATAAGATCTAATTAATAAGGATTATATTTATAATATTAATTTTATAATAAAAAGCGAGATAAATAGACTTATTAATAAGTACGAGGCTAAAGTAGAGTATAAGGCTAAAGTAGAGGAAATTACTAAACTACGGGCTATAAGCTATATAGAATAATTAATAATTAATTAAGTAGTTAATTAAGTAGTTAATTAAGCTATTTTATTAATTACGTCGAATTAGGTTAATTTATTAATTACTATACTTTTTATTAAAATAATTTAATTAATTATAAGTTAATTAACGGCCTCTAATTAGTTTAATCTATTTAAATGCTAATTATACAGAGCCTAGCTTACGTATGTGCCCGAGACTGGCGGTCGTGTGGCGGCCGCAGCTACACTTGGTGGCAGAATAGCGGGAGCTGCTGGCAGAATATCCTCGCCCTTGCAAAAAGTTGACTCGCCCACAATCATCGACATCGGAAATCGGGGACTGGACGGGGGTGGGCAGCTCAATCAAGCACAAGTTACAGGGCTGGAAAGAAATTGTCCGGTCTTGCCGTGCCAGCGTTCCAGCGTCTTTGCGCCCGCAAACGATCATCACCTCCCGCATCCTCGTCTTAACATCGCGGACTACATGCCTCTTACCGCAACCAGATCTCACCTGGACCCGTCACTAAACCCCCTATACCCCCGAACAAGTTAACAACCCACGAATGCCAGTAGCCAAAGGCCTCACCTTCTGCCATTCTAAGTACCTTGTTATCGAAGAAAGTTAATTCTTTCTGAGTCACAAGTACAAGAATACACACCTTCTGCCATTCATCCACACTTTGCCGTCCAGTCTCCCCTGTTCGCAACCACGCGCCTCCGCCGCTTCTGAAACAGCCTGACGCACCCCAGGGGCTTCCACCTCGACCCTCGACCCTCGACCCTCGACCCTCGAGCCCCCCCTTTTGCCCTTTTGCGCACATCTCGCACCACTCACGCATCGCGCCAGTCTGTTGACTCTTGACTATCCACTACTCCGTACACCACTGGGGCCCGGCTTTCACCGCATCGTGGTCCACGCAAGGGTTGACCCCTGGCTTCGACTCCACTGCTTCGAGAAAATCCCATCGAAGGGCCTCCATCCTTTCGATCCAACTCCCAGTCGTCTCTGCTTCGCCTCCCACCGTCCGCCCGTCCTCTCCTCTCCAGACTCTCCCACCACCACCATTTGCGCTACCCATCCTGTCCTTGTCCGAACAAGTCACTTTGCTTGCTCGACTACCAGACGCCCTGACAGAACAACCGGGCACACCCTTCCAAGCTCAACGTCGCACGATTGCCAACTCTTCACAACCTGCTTGTTTACTCCGTCTTAACAACACCCTGGACGACAACCTCCTCCTCTGACCACACGCCCACCCGCTCCTCCGCTCCTTGTCCTATACATAAATCAAGCTCCCCCTCCCCGGCCGCGCCACACGACCTTCAAGATGTCGAACCCTACACCAGCCCAGGAAGAATTCAATGCTCTGCTAGCAGCAAACTCCCGTGACACCAGCAAAGTACATCCCGAAGACCGAGACCACGACCGTCGCGAACAGGACAGCCTTGACCTCGACGAGGAAGAGAGATATCGCAATTCCCAAATCGACGCCGCCATGCGTATGCCATCTCTTGGTCAGACCGGCTCCGATCTGAAGCTGCCCCCAGCTAGCTTCGATGCCGGTCGTACCACTGGTGTTAAGGGCGTCATCGCCGATGCTCGCAACTACGAGAACGCTCGCAAGACTTCTTTCATGAGCCGCGCGCGCACTACAGTGAGGCGCTCCATCTTCGGCCTCGACAACATCAACTCCCAGCCGCCACCATCGAACAAAAGCGAAAGCGAGACGGATGAGGGCAACGGCAGCGACTCTGACGACAGTTTCATGCAGCAATGGCGCGAGAGCCGCCGAAGAGAACTCGAGAGCGACTCCAACAAGGTTATTCGGAACCGGAGAACAAGTCCTAGTGTGCGAATTTACGGACGTCTGGATGAGGTTGATGCCTTGGGCTACCTCGATGCCATCGAGAAGGTTGCGCGGGACACTGTCGTTGTCGTCTTCGTCTATGACCCAGAGGTGAGCTCCATTGAGACTATCATTCCCAAGTTTTGAGTCCTAACGAGGCTTCTAGTGTGACGTTTCTGCGACAATAGAGCATGCCATGATGCCTCTTGTATCGCAGCACTCAACAATACACTTTGTCAAGGTACACTATCTTGACATTGAGTTCGACAACGCCGCTGTGCCTGCGATTTTGGCGTACCGCAACCAGGGTGACATGATCGCCAACCTCACAGGCATCATTGAAATGATCCCCGACGACGAAATGTTTGGTACCGACACGCTGGCACGGCTTTTCCAGAAGCACGACATCCTATGATGCAAACACGGTCACAAACAGCACTCAACATGCGCAAAAAAATAACCTCATCTCCTCTGTTACGATACCCCCATTTTGCAGCGCGTCCTCTTCCGCGAGCATAACGGTTCCCTTTTTTTCTACACCATTTTCATTGCGCATTCGGTTCTCCTATCTCACCAGGACTTTTGGGTTGTGGAGCGGAGTTTTCTCTGGGATATTGTCGTCACTTTGGGGGAAGACGTTGATACACCATTGGTCTTTTCTTCGGGGTTTTCTTGTTTCTGTAATGATGAGGGGAGATTCATGCCCGAGATGTCGGTTGTCATGCAAGAAACGTACCGTCTGCGGGTTTGGGAAGATGAAAATGCAATATCACGCTGCAAAAGCATCTAAGGATTGTAGGCTGGGTTCCCAACTTTTACCGATTCCCTGTAGAATTCACAAGTCCACGCGGACTCTGTCCAACGATTTTACACAAATAATGTGGACGTATTGCTCATGATTGCATTGATGTCGGTAAATGAGAGGTTACATTGCATATACGTCGTTTTAAGGGTTGCGGTTGCCTTACCCTTAAATACACGTAGTCCCCCTCGACACCAAACCGTCAATGAAGGTAACGAATTCAATAATAACAGCCTCCTAGGGCTGGAGGAGGGGGTGACAAGTACAAGGACAAGGCTCTCGGTGGATTTTCTGCTTCGGGACTTTGCGAGATTTCGAGGCAGATTGCGGGAGGATTTGGATCCAGTACCGGATACGGATACAGAGACATGGGTCCAAATAGAGCGTTTCTAAGATTTGGTCAGCAAAGAAAACCAAGAAATGCAGCCTTTTGTTTTTCTCTCGACTCTGCGGTTCCCGTCGTCTGTGTGTCTTGCGTGATCTCCAGCAAAGGCAGGGGGTAAAGACAAGGAAGAATAGGAGTGAGGTTGCAATTTGTTACTAATCCTGGGGTTACAATAGGAATAGTAACAAATTCTTGATTCTCTCAAGTCTCAGTTCTCTGCTTCCTTCTCGTGTCGTCTTCTCCCGTTGATGGTTGACGTCCCCCTGTCCAGCTCCGTCGTTTCATAGGAACCAGAAACCACTGAGCCCAGGGAACGAAAATTCCGGCAACGTGTTCCGGCCCGGGGAAAGGGGTGGGCTGGGGCTGGAGCTGGAGCTGGGGTTGCTGAAGTGGCTGGTTTTCTGTTCCGAGAGAGAGGCCCTGTTTGCTCTTTTTTGCCTCAGGTGAAGAGTATTTTCGGGTTGTACAAGTTTCGAGTTCAAAACTGCTTGCTTCTTTTTGCATTCTCTGCATCTTGCCTTTGGACTTTTTCTACATCTATGAGTTGAGGAACATATTTCGAGCACCTACTGACCGTGTATAGATGTGTGTAATCGGGTGGGTGTATAAATCCCCTTGCGTGGCTGGTCGGGTTGGGACTGGCTTTCTTGAGGTGATTTGATACGATTTCTTGTCTGGCGCTGAAGTGTCGTCAAATTGGGTATCTGCAACGTCACGTCTGTGTTTTGTCTATCGCGAACTCCGGAGTGGCATTCTTGAAATGCCAGGCCACTTGGCTAGAGATAGCGCAAAGCCTCTGGTACAGCAATCTCCATCCCAGAGCTCTCCCAAGTCCATCGACTTGATAAGGAGCGCATTATTCATTCCTCAATGCGAGGTGTAGATGTTGGTATGCCGGCGAAGGACAGGCTTGAGTGATGCAATGATTGCAAGTTTATTTCCACAATGGGGGTTTGAATGTCCACGAGAGACGCTGCAATATTGAGCCGTCATAACGAGGGATGAAGGTTTAGGATTGTAAGAGAAGTGAAATAAGCGAGGTTCTCCGGGTAAGGTCTGTCTCTACGATACGGTGTTGGTCAAAATGACGATAAAGTCGAAAGCACATAATCTTTCTCGTTATTAACGTATATTGCCCTACTGATTGCCAACTCCAGCAAGTGACCTATCTTCAATATATCTTGGCTCAATTGTGTAATTTTTCGATGGGTACATTCCATAAACGGAAATCTCTTGCATTATCGCATGAAGATGTTCCAACGATATCTTGGCTGTTCGTTAACATGGAAGAGGTGTCAGTCCAGCTGAGGTGAGCTGAGAATGGAAGTTGCACCGCCACTTGACACATGAGCCACAATCAAATGGTATTGAAGCCACACACCCTTTTCTTCGGCTAAGACATGGGATTCTCAGAGACAGGAAAGACGGCAAAAAGGTGAAACATTCGGAAGACATGCGGGCCTCACACAACCTAGGGTCGAAATTGTACCTTTCTTCCCTCCCGCGCTGAGCCATGGTTGGATATACTTGCGCAGTCTTTTGTGAAATTCGTGGTGAGGCGTCGTGATCGTGGTGCGTGGCGAACCTGTTGGTCTTTTCCCATGCCGCAAGCGGGCGGTAGTCACTTGAGCTTTCCACATTGGATGACTTGGACATTTAGGTTGGTACCTTGCTTCAGCCTGTGCGAGGGGGCGATGAGTGGTTCACTTCCAGACTTTGCGCCTGAAGCGGCAGCTTGGAAGATGTGCCTACAACAAGTGCCCTGGGAAGGTCTTGAGGATAACGGGTGAATATTCCCATAGAAGAATGAAGGAGTTCGGCCCAAGTGAAGCCCAAATGGAACCCGATCCAAGTTGAAAAGGAAGCTAAGAGGTGATGTTGGGAGTGAGCGGATCTTCCTCCGTCGAGATGCCACTCGAGGCCCGTAGGGGTTGGAGCTAACCCAAGGCTGTTGGCACCAACAGCGGTTCACAGGCGGGGTGATGGTGGGCTAGTGGATAAGGAACCCCACCATGGCAGGTCGCAGCGGTGCGCGGTGCGTGGTGCAAGTTGCAGCTGGCACCGAAATCCCCCGGCCTGTTATCGATAAGGGGTACAATGATGCGGATCTGCTTGTGACGAGCTACAATCAAAGTGGGCGGGGGGCAGTTGCCAGTGACATTCCATTTGAACGCGAGGTATCCAGGCCCCGGAGCGAGTGACGCATACTCGGCTTTGAAAATGCCAGATGTGGCCCTTCAAGGTGAAATGAACGCCATATGTTGCGCCTTTACTCGGTCGCGAAATGGACCCCGCCCCCACCTCCAAAGAGCACATGAGATGCGTCTGACCGACGGCTGTTAAGATGATATGACTGCTAGGGTACTTTGCACGAGTACTAAGTAGGTAAGGTGCCTTAGGTATGGAATTGTGCACTTATCTCAGCTTTGGCGCTTGACAGTTCTTGCTATTTCGTGCTATTCTGACTTGGTGCCACCTGCCTGCTCCAAAACTGCGGATGGTGAGGCAGGATATGAGGTCCGGTAAAGGAAGGAAGGAAGGTAGGTAGGTACCTTCCTGGACCGCCTGGTCGTGTCTCGACTGCCGTCCGGTTGCCTTTTCAGCTGCCTTTCTGCCTTTTTGATGGTGCGCCCGACCTGAATGTCTCTCTCCTCTCCGCACCACCCACCACCCTTGAGGTGCATCCATCCATCCATCCATCCCGATACAAACTGTCATATTCCTCCACCACATCTCTCCTTCCTTCACTTCCCATCGTCTTCTATCCAGTATTCTTCGCAGGGCACTCAACTTCCCTTCCGGAACGACCAATATCGGAACGAAACCCCCAAATCCAAACCCTGGCCTGCTGGCGCTTTGACGGCTAGGACCAAACGTGAGCAACGCCATCAGGTTAGCAGACTGTACCCTTGTTCCTTATCTTTGTCGCAACTTCTCGATAGCGGCAGCCGCGTGACATCCCCAAGTCATACCCAAGGTAAGGTAGTCACCTCCGATAAACCGACCGCCTTCTCGTCCCATCTCATCCTGTCCCTTCCAGTCCCTTGCCATTTCCCCACCCCGCGTTGGCCATTTCGTTCCGCAAGGCAATACCAGCTGGCAAGCACGCAGCAGCGAGCACCTTCTCGGTAAGCTGGGCAAGGCAGGCCAGGCAGACAGGCAGGTACACCGTACAGGCAACACCTGCCGCCGACCGACCTTGACGACGCACCCTACCTTACCTACCTTTACCTGAGTACCCATCTACCTTACTTCACCTCCCGCCACCACCTCACAATCCTCCTACACATCCCAAAGGCCCGGCCAGAGTTAGTTGAATCTCTTTTTTCTCTCTCTACATCCCCGAATCGTCTTTGCTACCTAGATGTTCAACTTCTTGGATCAGGTCGTTTGTCCCGAAGAAAAAGCAACCCCTCCACGCCCCTCAACCGCCGTCCGTTGTGTCAGCTCACGAGCGTGACCTGCTTCATATCCCGCTTTACCCCTCCATCCTCCCACCACCGCCACAACCACCATAACCACTCCGTTGATTCCTTCCACCACATACAGCCGCCGACTGTCGAGCATATCCCATTTCTTCCAGCTCCCAGACTTCCCGAGGCATGACGGGATAACACAAAAGGCTAACCCTTGTTATCTCGGTATGGAAGAGCAGCACAGCGCCGATTCTACCACGGACGTCGACACATCTACCCACAGCCCGGCAGCGTCGACAACCTTGTCATCTTCCGAGCTGACTTTGAGGTTCCCCCGACCACAAGGAAACCGACAACTGGCTAGCTGGATTTCATCCAGCGAACCCGACATCATGACTCCATCAGAAGCACCCGAAGATGTCGTGGCACTGTCCGAGAGCACATACGAATTTATCAACACTGACGACGAGAGCCAGGACGGCCGTGGCACCGAAGCTGAGTCGTTGAGCTCTTTTGACTATGCCCGCCCCGACGACGTCCACAGCCTCGCTGGCACTGAACATACAGAGGATATGACCAACCAGTCCGATACGGACTCGCAAGACTCAGAGGACGCCGCGCAAGACAGGTCTCGAGCCTCGTCCATTCAATACGCTGAGCAGAGCCTCCTCAATCCGTCCTCCCGCGTCCCGACGCCGCCTTTGGGCATCGATAGCTCCATGGACATCAGCCAGCAAACCCCGCTGGTACAGTCCATCGAATTTGACGAGACGCAAGACCCAGTCTACTTCAAGCAGGTGTCAGTCAAACATACCATTCACACCTTTACCGAGGAGCAGTCGACCTCCATCGCCAAGACACTCCACTTCCCAGACCAGAACAAGCGTCTCATCGCAGCAGTCCGTCAAACAATGGCGTCACACTGTCTGGCGACGAAGGAACCTCTCCGGATCATGTACACGGGCAGCCATGCAGCCAGGCATGATATTATATACAAGATTTCCTCGGCCTTCACAGCATCTGCATCCGCAGATGGATGCGGCATCAGCGAAGATGCTGGTATCTATAACGTTGTGCCTATATCATCTCTGGGATCCCCCAAGGTCCCCGAAGTTGAGTTGATGAAGACTTCACAATACCAAATCAAGGTCGAAAATTGCACGGCAGCGAAGGAGGTTGTCTACCAAGGCGAGCGTTTCCTGGGTGAGACTGTCTATCACATCACTGTGGACGGTGATCGGACTTTCCAGTCTGCTTTTGCGCCCAGTGGATCTATCATTGAGCCTTCATGGACGCTGCCTCATGTCGCCATCTTCTACGTTACGGAGAATGACGATGAGGCTGCTAGAAGCACCCGGAATGCTGCATGGAACTTCATGCAAAGGCACGCCGTGCCTAGCATCTTCATTTCAAACGACGAGGTCCACCATCAACCTAATGCAGTATGGGACGATATGATCAACCAGCACGCTATCCACATCTGCGTGGAGTCTTCTGACCGGGCCATGCCTTCTATCAAGCTCCCAATCGACCTGACCTCATTCCTCAACATCGATGCTCGCCAGATGAATCGAAACCTGGCCTACCTTACCGGCCTTTACGATCACGCAGACTGGAAGAAGAGCAAGTGCGACTCTAACACCGTGAGCAAGACTGTTCGTCATACTTGGCGCCGCGCTGTCGAGACCGTGGAAGATATCGACCTATGGGTCGTGGGCCAGACCACGTTTCTTGTCCTTAGCGTCATCGCCACAGCACTGCTCTCCAACTACTTCTTGACAGGAGTTTCAAACACACCAGCACTTTCCACAGTCTCTTCTACCACAGCTAGTACACTGTCATCCTTGACCCCGACAGTACTGTCGACTTCGACTTCGACTTCGACGATCAATCTATCCACCACAACGATTCGGGTGGCTCAAAAAGCGTCTGCAACCAGCAACACGGCTGTTGCACCTTTCGCAGAGCTTGCCGACTTCATTGCAGACAAATTTCCTGACAAAGCCTACGTATGCTCGGCGGAGAAGGTCAGCCGCAATGAGATACTGATCAAAATCCCCTCTGGCACGAAAACATCATGGCTTGCCAAAGATTCGATCACTATCGATGTCCTCAAGGGCGAGAGGTCTATTAAGACCAGATTCTCTTCGACCGACGAGGGAATCTTGATTGAAATCCCCAAGTCGGAAGCGCATGGCATCCTCACTATTGCGGTCAATACAACTCGAAAGCCCAAGGTCAATGAGACCTTTGTGGTCGACCTTGGACAGACCGTCCTCGAGCGTTGTCTTGGATATGGCAAGGCGGTGGCTTCCCACGTCCTTGATACAGCAAACAGTGTCGCACATCAGGCAGAGGAGCGAGCCTTCGACCTCTCAAGCCTCAACCTCCTGAGCCTGGACTCCATCGTAGCGGATACCAGAGGGTTATCTACCCGCATCACCGCGAGGGCCGCGAACGCTGCGAATGCCATCGTCAAGGGATCTGCAGAGCTGTCTGAGAACCTGCAGAGCCTGAGAAATCCACAGCGATTGCAAGAGTTGAGAGACCGAGCGAATATTGTGTTCACGAAAGCCCAACTTCAATCTCGGCTTCTGGCGTTGAAGGTCTTGCAAAAGACGGAAGAGCATAAGGTCTACTTGGACAAGGCCAAGAAGCACATGGAAAAGCTGCGGTTGACAGCGACGGAGGCCCACAACCAACGCCTGGATAAGGAGAAGAAGGAGATGCGAGCTCGTCGGAAGAGAGAGCGCCTGGCGGCTAGATGCCAAACAGGCTCCGGCTTTTCTAGATGGACGCAGCAGTGCCGACAGCAAGGATGAGTCTGATTTTACACGCAAGTATGGAGATACCTTGGAGGTCGGTTAGGGACAAGGACTGAAGGAACTGGAGTTATCGGTATGGGTTTTGTAATGGCTGTCTCATCTTTTTTGCTTCATTCGCCCTTCAATGTTTAGTTATTCACATCGCTCTCCCACTCTTCCCACATATTATTCGCAGTTGCGACGGCGAAGTGAGGCAGGTCAGGGTAAGCTCCGCCGAGTTCCCGAGTTTCTAGTCGCTTTGAGGCGGCTACAGTATTTATGAATGGATGGACAGGAATGATAGACTATGAGCAGGCTTCTGCAATGATTCTCCGAGCAGCCTCGTAAAACTCCCTACTTTACATCTACAAGTTGTGCCTGGATATGCCGTGTGCTTGTGTCCGTTGTCCAAACTTGGTCCCAAGTTGAGTAGTTTCTGGAAAAGTTTCTTCCTACCTGTCTGACTGACAGAAGCACGACGGTCTGAGAGCTCACAACAGGGTCTTACAATGGTGAAGTCAGTCCGGTCATAGTTCGAGCTTGCGAGCAAAAGAGTCGCAGTTAATCATCTAGTAAGATTATTCAGTTCAATAGTGCGGATAGGGCCGGGCAATGACCAAGATAGCGTCAAAATCCTCATCCCCAAATCAGGGACTCCCGGTCCCCAGTGGCAAAGGCAGCAGGCTTGGTGATTGGCTGCGCGAATCCAGCTTGGGCTTTGGCTTAGGTGCATCCCCACAGAGCCAGGAGCGGCGACAGCATGTACAATTCCTCATTATTTGGGTGGAGGGGTACTTGCTGATGGCAGGATGACCACTGCCTGGGCACCTAACAGCAAGGGCCAGGGCCAGGCCCGCCCGACACCCCTCCTGCCCTCCTGTTGTTGACTTTTGAATGAGGGGCTGTTTCCTCATTTTGTCCAACCCACTCCCAACTTCACCTCGAGCGAAGAAACATAATCATCTTTTGCTTTCCACTCTCCGATCCCCCCCTTTACTGCAGAACATACCACTGCTAGCCCTGGTAAGTATCATTCTTCTTGAGTCTTTCTCCCCGCAGTCCGCTTCCTGTCGGCCTTGATGACGAGCAGGCCGTCGCGCCCGTCCGCTCGATGAGGGGCAGATTTGGTCGTAATGCAAAGTCCACGAGCTAACGTTTTTTCTCCTCGTTCCCACCCGCAGATCTAAACAGCGTCATACTTCACCCCAAAACCACTACTTCGCAAAACTCATCAATATGTCTTCTGCCGAAGCTACCGAGCCCAAGGTCGAGGAGACCAAGCCCGTCGAGGTACGATCACCCCTTTGTCGCACGCGCACTCGCTCCCCCGCCCTCGTCATGTTCTCATACGAAGATAATTTAAAGCTCACCGCATCTCACGGGTTCTCCGTGACGGGCGGGAGGCATGCGCACTCTCTGCTCGCTCGCATCGCGATCCAATTCTCCATATTGCCACGTTCGGATGGCTGACAGTATCGTCCACAGACTACCGGCGAGGCTGAGAAGCCTGTGACCTCCTCTTCCGTTTTCTCTATGTTCGGAGGTGGTGCCAAGAAGGAGAAGAAGGAGGACGAGGACCGCGGTGACAACTCTGGCAGCGCAAAGGCCCAGCGCGATGCCGCAAAGAAGGACGGCGAGGTACGTCATATCGCACGCTCTGTTTCGATGCAGGGGTAAGTTGCGTGTTCGATCTTGTGCTAACGTTGGAAATTCCAGGAGGATGAAGCCCCCGAGTCCGAAGATGTCCACTTCGAGCCCGTCATCAAGCTGACGGAGAAGGTCGACGTCGCCACCAACGAGGAGGCCGAGGAGCAGCTTTTCAAGATGCGCGCCAAGCTTTTCAAGTTCGTCAAGGAGACCACTGAGTGGAAGGAGCGCGGCACTGGTGATGTCCGCTTGCTCAAGCACAAGGAGAACGGCAAGACCCGTCTCGTCATGCGCCGTGACAAGACCCTCAAGGTCTGCGCCAACCACTACAGTACGTTGCGTCAGACTTCATTTCACAACCAATATTCTAACAATGACTAGTCGTTCCTGAGATGAAGCTGTCCCCCAACGTCGGTTCCGATCGCAGCTGGGTGTGGAACGCCGCCGCCGATGTTAGCGAGGGTGAGGCTGAGGCCGTTACCCTGGCCATCCGCTTCGCCAACTCTGAAAGTAAGTCCATGGCCGGTATTGAAAATAGTCGCATGGCAGTGGGCTAACGAGGATACAGACGCAAACCTCTTCAAGGACTCTTTCCTGAAGGCCCAGAAGGACAACGAGGAGCTTTTCAAGGCCGCTGAGGGCGAGCCCCCCGCCGCCCCCGCTGTCGAAGAGTCTTAGATTTACCACAACCTCCCGATTCCGTGAGAAGACGAAGATGGAAGGCCCAGCACGCCGGGCTGTCATCGAAACGGCCCGACTCCCCTGCAACAACACCGAAACTAGCACCATTGTCAAACTTGTTTTTACACCCCCCGATACGAGGCAGGCTGGATCACTTCGGTGAGGAGAAGCTGAAGAGTGCAAGAAAGACTTGCACCGAGTGGTGTTTGTTTTGAGCATTGATACGCGGATGGATAGCATCAAGGCTTAGGAGCAAGACACTCTACACAGCACAAATCAACAAGAATAAAGTCCCTTCTATATTGATCAGATGTTCCAGTAGGAGAGATAGACGCGCGGATGAATCATACCCCCTCACTTGAAAGCCGACCTGTCTTTCTGTGAATTTGTTGCAAAAATGCGTGTATAAATTTGATGAGCGCTATCGCTATGGCCAATCTAACATACGACGTTCTGCTGATAAGAAAGCCCTCCTTAAGGCTTTGTCTGCCACATTATTACGTCGAGCAAGCAAAAGGCATGTATAGGGGCAGGAGGGACGACCATTCAATTAAAGTCCTTGCTTCCTTCCCCGCAACACGCAACACGCTTGCACGCGGTAAGCTTTCCAGCCACACCCTGGGTGTCTGCATGGCCCGAGCGTCACCCTCAGCCTTCCAGTCCCAAACCTCCAAATCCCAACTGGTGAACTTCACACACTTGCTCAGTGCACATCCAGACCTCCCCCCTCTCCGAACCCGACACCCTGCTTGACCCCTATCCTGCGTTGATACAGCAGCTCATCATGATTGTCGAGGTAAGATACTGCGATCAATCCTTCCGCTCCTCCCAGCGCGCTTCGTCGCGTCGATTTGCGACATCACCATCACCAGCTCGCCCTATCCAAACGCCATGCTCGTTGACAGTTTGCGCTGTCGGCTAGCCCAGCATGATTGCTTCCTAGGCAGCCTGGAGGATGAATACTGCGTATTCTTCACCCAATCGACCTGATCTTGGCATACCATACCCTTTGTTCACCTTCCTCCTCCCCAACTTCAACGGGGACCCAGCTACACCGTAGTCCATCAACGTTACTACCACCATGGCCCGTCGTTCCAATGCTAACTTTGAGATCAAGAGGAAAGTAAGGCTCGTAACCGAGCAGAATGTCATGTAAGTTCACTTGTAAACACCCCTTCTACCATAGCGCCAGCGCCTAATCTTTATCTCCTCATCTCTAGCGACAAGCCGTCCCCCGTCGAGGATTTCCCCATGCGGAAATGGTCGATCAACGTCTACATCATCGGCGAGGATGGTGAGGAGCACCCGGCCGACTGCTTCCTCAAGGTCGTCTACAACCTCCATCCTTCCTTTGAGAACCCGACCCAAAGTTCGTATACTCTGCCTATGATTGCAACCTTGCCTGTTGCAGATCGCTGATCGCAGGCACTTCTAGCCTTCAACAAGCCTCCTTTCCGTTGTGAAAACGAGGGATGGGGTGAATTCGATATGACGATCGATTGCTACATTACCGAAAAGTCGAAGCAGTCCCTCAGCCACGACCTCAACTTCGCTAAGAACCGCTACGAGGCCGAGCATACCGTTTCCTTCAAGAACCCCTCGCAGGCCCTGCAGCTAATTTTGCGCGAAACCGGCCCCTTGCCATCAGACGATGACCGCCTCAAGAAGAAGGGTGGCGCTGGTAAGAAGGGTGCCCAGAAGTACGACTATGAAAAGATTGCCCAGGCGCTTGAGAAGCTGGATGAGGATGACCTGCTCCGCGTCATTCAGATCATCAACGATAACAAGACAGCGGAGACATACATCAAGAGTGATGTCGATGGTGAGCTTGCGCCTGCTTCCCCTGGTGTCGATCTCTTGGCCGGTCAGTTTTCCTTGTGTTGGGGATGCATGGGATCGACATTGGTAATTACAAACACCGAGTTGCGCTTTAGCTAACAGCTTTTTCTAGCGGGAGAGTTTTCCATTGATCTGTATACGATGTCGGATCAGATGACCAAGCTCCTGTGGGACTACTTGGTGAGTCAAAAATACGTTCGGGTTTAGGTTCCGCAGGCCCTTGGCTTGAATATCTTTGAACCACAAGCACTGGCCTTTGCGCGCAATATCTATGGGACTGCATGGGCTTCGGAAGTGGGCTGGGCTGGATATATATGACCGGCCGCTGACCTCACAAAAGAGCAAGAAGGGCCTTGTCAGTTAGGTTACCTACCTACCGCTCGCGGAAGATCACCTATCTCTGCACCACTCCCGACGCCAGCTTTCCCCGCGACCGAATCGAGCACGAGTCGGGCAGACGAATCGACATGAGGGACTCTCTTGTGAGGGGCGGCGCGGGGCATGGGGTGTGCTCAAGGATTTCTGCTTCGCTTTACCAATGGCATCTGGCTAGGCGTTACCGGCTTCCTGCTTTTCCTTGGCTTTAGTTACGGATTTTCTTTTTCTGGTCTGCCCCTCGTCTTTCTGTGGTATTGTGTGCTTGTGCGTATTGTGTCTTATTTTGTGTATGCTACCTGAATAAAAAGCACTCGCGGGGAAGGGAAATGGGACATACTGCATTCATGTGATGGGAGGTTGTGCGTCTCTGGGGGGTGGGGGGTCGTAGAGCGGGTGTTGGGCAGGAATGAAGCTACGAAACGACACTGGACGGGAGTGGCTAGACGGGAAGAGAGAGAGACTAGAGGCTTTCGTTGCGAGGTTACACCGGCTCTGAGTCTCCTCGTTGTAATCATATTGTTCACCGTGCTTTTTTACCATGTCGACGTGACGTGGGTATGCGAGAAGAGGCTGTGCACATCCCGAGCCGCAATGTCTGACTAGAGGTTTGTATGATTCGCATCTTTGATATTTTTGGTATAACTACTACCGCCCGCACTATGAATCGGAGACTATCTTTTGCTCGATGAGCATCCGACTTGAAGATGGCAAAGTATCGAAAAAGAAGAGAAAAAAAAAAGGGTATATCTGAAACCATATTCTCATAAGCCGTGCCAATTTCGATGAGAAAAAAGGTGATCCAGGTGCAATGCAATGGAGAACAGCCTTTGCCTTCGAATTTCATGGGCGTTGCTTGCGTAACCGCGTGACCTTGGCCACTTTGCCCGGGTCGTGTGTAATTGGTAAGAGATGAGAAAATCAAGAACAAAATCGCTACATTGGCCAGCCAGTCCATCATCTTTCTTTCGAGGCAGTATTGTCGCCCGTTTTCCTCATTTTGCAGTTTCCCCGCGCCTCATTGCTCCCAAATTTGTGTATAAATGACAGTCACACCTTGCGGATGCCCTTTTATCTTTTTTGGTCCCCTTTAGATCCCCTCCCTTTGGTTTTGAGAATGTACTTTTTGTTGAGTCCTCCTTCACTGCGTTTTGCTCCTGCCTGGTTCAGGGAAAGGATGAAGGACCATCGAGAACGGGAAAGCCAGTATCCATGGCCATGTACTCGAGGAGATCGAGACCGCCGACGTTGACGCCCTCGGCCGTCATGGCGACAGCCGTGTTGTCCATATTTTGGAAAAATGCCGGCCCGGGCGGCAGGTACCACATCTCGTTGCCTGGGTTGTTCCAGTCAGTTGAGTCAAAGAGGCCTTCCATGCCTCCTGTTGTAGATGACGGTGCGTTGTTGGTTGTGTTTGTGGCTCCGCCGTTCTCAGGCGCTGGTGCCGGCGTGGACGGGCCCAGGACTGAGGCCGAGCCTGAGGGATAGGGAAAGGTACCAGTGCTGAGGTCGAAGGGTGTAGCAGAAATGTTGGCAGGGTCGTCTGATTCTTACTGTTAGTTTCTGGTATTACGGTAGGTGGTGGATGACCAAAGGGAGGTGAAGCTTACCATGCGCGTTGAGCCCGTCACGTAACTTTGAGGCGTGGTTCGCCCATGATTGGCCATCGGGACCGCCGATTGCTTGGCCGTTGGCAGCGGTGCCGTTGGTAATCCCGTGGGGATCCGGGCTCCTTCCATCCGCAGACCCGAGTCCTAAAGCAGGAGCCTGAATGAAACGGTTACGGAGCCGGCTTGTCAGGGAGTCGAGAAGATCTGCAAATCGAATTCCCAGGTGAACGTCGTCAACGATGCAATTGCGGAGTGCCTTGACAGTCTCGTCCATCAGGTCAATGCTGAGCTTGACGTCTGATCGTGGGGCACCAAGAGCAAAAGTCTTGAGCAGGAACATGGCACCGCTGATGATGCGAAAGTATGTCCGCACGGGGGCATGCTTGAGATAATCGCCCGGCAAGAGACCTTCCACAACCGTCCGAAGCAAGTTGCGGCAGCCGCTGATGACCTCTTTGATGTACTCCTGATCACTGGCGCCGAAGCCACCCAGCTGTCCCAGAGGCAGCTTACCAAAGTAATTTTGCGTCTGGGGAGACAGTTGTGCCGCGCTCCCGGCGTTATGGTTGCCATGAGTGCCGTGTCCCGCATGCGCCGTGTGACCAGCGTTATTGGTACACCGTTCAACGACAGCTTGCAGAGAAAGTGAATTGACATAGATGCGTACATACTCGTACTCGATGGTCAGAATATGTCTGATATAAGGTGGTAACCTGAAGCGCTCAAATTCCTTCCACCAGTCCTGGAGCAGCGGATGGAAGTCTTTGAGCATCTCAGTGTACTTCCCGCTCTGGATGATATCGGTGGTGTGCTTGCGAGATTTGAAAAACTTTTCGTTCCCAATGTGCATTGCATTGCTTATGCCAGCCCAGCAATGTATTATTTGATCATCGAGCTCCAGGTCCGGGATGTAGTTGAAGGCATTTGACATGGACGACGGGTTAGTGCCAGGTGTTGTGCCCTCTGTGGATGTTGGGCGGCGACGGGTTACCGCCGGATCGCTCTTGCGCAAGGCCTCGGGTACCATGCTTGTCCAACCAAGACGACCGGCGAGCTGGGACAGATAGATCAACAGAAGACGCTTGATGCGGTACGCCCGTTGACGGTACACCTCTTCCTCGTACTCGGGGCGGGAGATGGCACCGTCGCGCAGCAGCTCATCGATGTCGTCAAACACACCAAGCTCGTATGCGAGACCCATGGCGGTGCTGAGAAGCATCCAGCACATTCTGTCACTTCTCCAGGCTGGTTCGAGCCAGCTGTCGAGGCGCTTACCGCCGATATTAGCGGACGGTCGCTGATTGCCGTGCTCGTCTGTGCTGATCAGATCACTGCCTTCGTATGACGGAAGCATGAGCTCGTCAATGGCTTCAGCTGGCGGGAAATGGAGGGCCCTCGGGTGCCACTCTGTGAGGATCATGAGTGACTCGATGGTCCCCAGAGTTCGCAGACTGCCTTTCCGCATTCCACGCCAGGGCGCTGTGCTGCTTGTTTGATCGTCAGGAACAGATGAGGCACCGGCCATAGCTGCGACCCCACCCCCGAATGCCTCTTGGCCCCACAGGCACCTCTCAATCATGCCCCGGAGATATGTCCAGAGCTGCTCGTGGATGGCGTTGGACCGACATTGGCCACCTGTACCGGGAATCTTGCGATACCTCGAGGAAATGGTGAGAAGTGTGATGGTGAGGATGGGCTCTTCCGTGAGCAAGGTGATGTGAGATGCAGGATTGCGGAAGGTCGGTGGAGAAATTGGTGTAAGTGGTGACAGGTATTCGTAGTAGCTAGGAAATGTTAGCCTAGGATCATTGAGAATTGGTCAATTGCAGATAAGCTTACTAGTCAATGTAGTCAATGGCTTCTTGTGCGGAAAACCAGCCGGCTCTGACAAACCTAAATCTCCCCCAGGCTTTGATGGCGTCCTGGTAGCCGGGCTCACCGGAGAGATCACGTCTCGTCAGAGCCGGGTCAATAGGTTGCGGCTCAAGGGCGACGGGAACCGAGGGCCGTCCGTTGCCATTGCCCACGGGCTTCATGGTCGCACCGGGCGTGACGATGACGGGCTGCTGAGGTATGGCGGGTATGGAAGCGACACTTTCGTGACGCTTGTGGTTGTTGGTCACAGGGCTGTGAGCCGGGGGGTGGTAAGCAGCCGCGTCTTGGGTATGGCTGAGCTGGACTGACCTATCCGTAGCCGCCTTGTACAGCAGATCCAAAGCATCGTGGGGTCCGTAGACACCGGGTCGCATGAGATCCTGAGCCTCGCGGTTCTCGAGCTGGGCGTTGGGCTCATCGTCGACGACGTAGTCACTCCGCTGACGGCTGTCGGCTTGGCTCGTGGTGCTCGGGGTATCACCGTCTGTAGGGCGGCGCAGAGGTTGGGCTCTGCCCATGGAGCCTCCTGGAGTCAAGGGCACCTCGCTGTAGAGGCGTTTGTCGATGGCGACGGGCGGGCTGCCGCTGACGTGAACGCGCTTACGGCCATTGCGGATTGTGTAGTCATCGACATCCTCGGGCTCGGGATCCTCGCCGTCCTCGGCCTTGCGCTTCCTCCTTGTTGCGCTGAAATAACATTCTTTGCTCTCGCGACGGCATCGTACGCAGGGGGGATCGTGGGGATTATCGACGCTGCCCAGATCGCAACGGACCTTTCTCCGACGGCACGGGATGCAGGCTTGATAAACGCGTTTGTGCTGGGGGGTGGAAGCCTGGCCAGCGGCGGCGGCGGCGGCAGCGTTTGCAGTCGCGGTAGCAGTGGAGGGATTGCTGGAGGTCGTCGGGCTCAGGTTGGATGCAGCCGTGTTGTGGTATTGGGCCATGATGGGCCGGCGAAGGGGGGCAGTCTCGCTGCAATCGTGGGGTGATGGATGGCTCGACTCGGTCGACGTTTCTTTGATGGATAGAATCGGTCAGGTCGGTTTGCAACGGGTTTATGGAGGGGGAAAAGACGGGTTTACAGCCACCACGGGCGGGGCGTGGGTGGTTTTTGTCGGTCCACGTTGGGTGCTGGGAGTCTGGGGCCTCTGGGACCTCTGGGACCTTTGGGACAGCTGGGCGGTCCTTTTGGGGGGTGGTGGTCAGTGCTTTTTTGTCCTCGCATCTTTTTTCGTTTTTTTGCAACGCTGCGGCTTGCAAGTTGCATTTGGGGCCATTGGGGTTGGATGGCACTTGCCTCGAGGTGGGCTGGGGCAGGGAGCTTACCTTTTTCTGGTGTCCACCTGGTGCGGGGTTGGGGGACGTGGATAAGGTGAGAAGGAGCTCTTCTGCGTAAGGTACCTTTGTACACCTCACTTACTGTACCTAAGGCACTTCAGGTAGGCAGGTGCAACACACCAACTGCAGATACGTACCCAAGTCTCTACGCAGTACGTGAGGTAAGTGCCTCTCTTGGCTGGGCAAGGGCGTTGCGCCTGCGTCCCTTACCAAACTGGAGTTCAAGCTGCGATTCCTTCGTCTGGATTTTCCAGAGACAATCCTCAGACACAGGGCGTATGGGTGCTCGTGCGTTTTGCTCTGCTTCGCACTCGGCTCTGGCTTCTGACGGGTGCCAATTGTTGCCAGAGGAGAGGTAGGGAGGTTATAGAATAGGTACCTTGGGTACTTGTTAGCCGTTGCTCTACCCAGACTTGTAAGTTGGCGAACCTCTTCAGTCAGACAAGGCCGACCAGGCGTGCTAGGCAACCCAGGCAAGTCTTGGTCAAAAATATCTCCAAAGAAGGAAAGAAAGGACGGACAGCCCGTCCTCTCTTCCTTATCGACAACGGGGATTGGCTCAAGGTACCCTGGGTTGCGTATGTCTCGCGTTCCACCTATGATTGGCGCGATTGCTACCTGGAGTGCAAGTGCAATACGGGATGGAAATGGCGTTGGAAAGAGGGAAAAAAAAGATTGTGTAACAATGGAAGGGACACACTACGGTCCGCGGAGACCATCATCAGAAGAATGTTTAGCATGTCACGAGATCGAATTGAGATGAAGGGATGAGAAGTGGGAAATCTAGCAGTAGAATATAGAGATTCTCATTCGCTCATGGCAATTCGTTCATCTGCCCTCAATTGAACAGCGAACACGAGACGGGCTGTCTCGACCGCGACTTCGACCTCTGGCCGTTTGAATCGAGTACATAATAAACCCAAACTAGCCATAGACTTTAGGTAAGAGAAAAGAAAGAAAGCAAAACCTCCTCTACTGTAGAAGTTAAGCAACAGTTCCTGCCTTCCCGATTTTGCCTGGTGTCCCCTCTCCAGGTCCTCCAAGAAGGATACCCAAAAGGACCACCAAAGCGGGCGCAACAACGGTACACCGCGCCAGAGACGCAGGCGAAAAAATAGCAAAACATGGATCCTCGGTGCCTTCGGTGTACTTCTTACGCACTGCACTGCAATGCCAAGGTGAGGTCACCTGGGGACGCCGGCGGTTCCTGTTGCGTGTCGCGTTTCCATTCCATCCATACGCAAGCAGGAGAAAAATAATCAACTTGTTGCATCCCGTGACCCCATCGTCCCACGCCGAGGGTCGAGACTTGAAGCAGAAAAGTCTGGGGAACCTACCCGAACCTGGGGTACCATGAATGTGATGGAATTCCAATGTCCAATGTCCTTCCCCATTCGAGGACTCACTCGGACCAACCGGTAGCGAAGTAACGACAAAACCATCGCCTTACCACCCGGCTCAGCTTCCTACTCGATAATCCTTCTTCTCCGCAAATCCCTGCAACCCAATCGCATAAGAGTCAATACCATACACCTACATACATTCTGTACAAATAGGTAGGCATGCCGTCACGGACAAACCAGTTCGTCATGCCTCACTGCAGGACATGGACCGTCAACCTCCCGTACTCTCCTCGTCAGCCTACCTTGCCTTCAAGCTACCTTAGGCCGCCGCCAACTCCAAACTCCAAGCTCCAAAACTCCCCCAGCCTACCGCCACCACTCGCGACAAAGCACACCCGCGTCCTCGTGGTCACGTTCCCCCCCCTCGAGGCGCAGCGAACCCAGGTCACGTTTTGCCCAACTCGCCTCTCACATTCGTCCAACACATCCGAGCTCTCTTTCCTGTCCACCGAGTCCGTGGTTCATGCCCGTCATCTCCGTCCGTTCACCAACCCCCGTGATCGCGCACTACGTGGCCGTTCAATCCTCCTCACCTTGTACCTCTTCACTTGCTTATCCGTAGTAAACCCGTAATTTCTGCCCATGCTATACAATTGAGATTCGCTGCCAAGAACCCCTAATCAACGAAAACCGAAAAAGGGACCCCCTCTTTCGGCCAAGGACTCCGGGAGAATGAAACTCTACGCAGGTACCACTCACAATGCCTTTCCCTAAGTGCCTAAATAGAGCGTGGGTTCCGTCCCTCTATCTTATCATCCCCGTCCACATATTGGCCATTGCTCTGAGGTGGGCGGCGGGGACAGCGTATCTGTACGCGGGGTAGCTCAAGGCTCGAAAAAAGCTGATGCGCGGAGAAGCTACTTGACTCAGGAGTCAGGACCAGGACGGGGGAGTCTACAACATAAATGGACGTCCCGCCTCAAAACTTTGGCTCAGAGCTCCAGCTTCCTTGACCGCACTCGGCGTGTTGTACTTGTATGCCTGTGTATGTCCTTGACTGTATTTCCAATTTTGTTTTGGTGCCCTGGATGGGAGTGGCTCACGTACATACTCTCGAATAATGATGTATTTGTTGAATTGATCCCTCCTAAGGAGTAATCTGACGAATTCGGGCCGTCCACTTGGATACACATGTACAAGTCCATAGGTTTCAGAGACAGTCAGCAGACAAAATGAGAATCGCGAGTCAAAGCCATGTGATAGCTAGGTGTACATATAGCCTACGACAGGTGCCCCTTTTCATCAATGGGCCGCCTCAATTGCCTTGTGCCAACTTGCACCCCCGCTCTAACACCAACTTGCCAACAGTGGATTCTTCCATCGAACATCTTGGAATGCCGGGTTGTGTATCAGCTGCCGTAACGTAGTACCTCATGCTTCGGTCATGATTGCTCTTCAACGGATACCGAAGCCAACGCCCAAAATCCCACTGCAACGATACTCCATGATTCAGTATGCTCCTTTCAACCAATTCTAAGAACTCTTCTTGGGTGCTGCGGCATCAGTCTGTTCAACCTCGGCCGGGAGAATAGCCGGAGTCGTGTCAGGGGCAACTTCCGGGGATTCGCCATCATCAATCGGTCCAGGCTCCTCTTCAAGGGTCCCATCTAGCGTCGTCGGCTTGAAGTCACCATTATCAATTGACGCGGGGTCATGCCCACGTCCACTGTTGCTCGCCGAGACGCCAATGGCCGGGGCACCTCCCTCAGCAATCTTTTGCTTCGTCTCCCGGATGATCTTTTCAGACTCGCTGACCTTGGCTGGATTGGGCGGAGGGCGCTCAATTCCAATGGCGTTCTCCTTGTCGTTCTGGCTCTCTAACAAGGCTTCCTTGTCGAGACGAACAATCATGCAGGACAGGTTGTCCGTGCTGAAGCGGTTCAGCGCATGATCAACGAGAAGCTTCGATGCCTCAACCGGGTCCTCAATGTTGCGAACAAGGTCGACAGCCTCTTGATCGGAACAGACATCCCAAAGCTAGAACACAAATTAGCCATGTTTCACTGCTTGGGTAGCACAGGACTTACTCCATCGCAAGCAATAATCATAAACTCGTCACTCTCGGGCTGAATGACGGTCTCGGTGGTATACGGGTGCCCAGTGACAAGATCCTTCATATAGGTGTCGCCCAGAGCTCTCGTTACGGCCAAAACACCATTAACGCGGTTGTTGAGTATCAAACCGCCAGCGTTCGCTATCCGTTTTCCTTCATTCTCGTCGCTGCCCTTGTGGTCATACGAAAGACGAAGCGCTTTACCGCCGCGGCAGAGTATAATACGGGCATCGCCAACGTTAGCCGTGTAGAGAACGCGCTGGCGGCTTGCTGCACTCTTCAGTTTGGCATGGGTAGCCTCGGGACCACTTGATGCCGCCTTGTCGTCTGCGGTCTCTTCTGAAGTCAGCTTAGCAGCCTTCGTGGCTGCCGCAGTAGCCGGCGCAATAGCCTGAGAACCGGTTGCCGAGCGGTCACTCGGGACCCGTTCCTCCCAACGCAGCACGGCGACGGCAGCTGTGCATCCACTATTCTTAAGAGGGAGCTTCTCCAACTGTGCGTCAACAGAAGTAAACGTTTGATCGAGGAGTTCGGGAATGGGGCCATTGGGATTCTTTCGGATTATTTCCTCCAGTATGATATGAAGTTTTTTGCCACACCAGTCGGCAGCAAAGGTGCCAGCGTGACCATCAAAGATGGCAAAGTATCCATTGTCCGTTTCAACCATCTCTTGCGAGGAGGCGTCCTTCTCGTCGGATACAGAGTCGCTCTTTTTACCATCGATGGCAGGGGCTGGGGTATGCAAAAAGTTATAGAGGAAGGCATGGGTGTCCTCCATGGTACGGCGGCACTTTTTGTTCCTATCTTCCCAGACACCGACGCGGAAAGTGGAACGCGGGCCGGGAATTGAGTCGCCGGCTGAGTTGTTGTGCTGGCCCTGAGGCACAGCGAGAGCAGGATCCTGCTTACCCAGCTTCTGGAGAGGGGTCTGCGAGCTCACATCCGAGTTGGATCGGCCGACCTGGGAAAAGTTCAGGGTGTTCTTGGCATGAGCCAGCAGGCCCGCGGCCTTACTTTGAACACCGCTGGCACGGCGCTTCTTATCCGCAGAGCCATCTTGCTGTCGTCCCGGGGGACTGCTGTTTCCGCTCCGTTTGTCGCCGCTGGCGGCCTGGTCGTTTGACTTAAGGGAGGCTGAGGCGCCCTTGTCGGATTCGGGCGAAGGCGACTTGCGGTCCTCTTTTGGGTCGCTCTCCGCCTTGGACGCAGCCGAGTTAGAGCCGCCGCCGAACATTCTAGTCAGCAGACCACTCCCCTGGTTGGAGAGGCTGCGACGCTTGCTTCCTGCCAGTTTAAAGAACCTCGAAAAGACGTCAGAGGGACCGGTCCACACGCAGGGTCAATCGAGTTCGATGGGGTCGCAGTGAAGCTGTCTTCGTTGGATGCGTTTTGGATTTCGGAGAAGGATTGTCGCGAAGATGGATGTCTGATAAAGGTATCGTCAGTATTAGGTGAAGAGGTTGGAGAGAACGGTCGTCGGGCCCATGGAGGGGCAGAATGGTCCGAGGCCGACCGGGGGCTAGGCAGAGGGTCGGGTCCGAGCTGAGGAGGATTGATGCATAGGTAAGACGAAAGGAGCCAAGAGAGGAAGAGACGCTGGTCTCTGAGCGGCAGGCGGTATGGCGACCAAGTGCGCCAGCTAGTGACTATGTGACTGACGTCTAATATCAAGATGGCGCAGGTAGGTATGTGCTCTGCGAGACTCGTAGCGCAACCAGATGCTCAAAAAGTGCTGCGCGCAGCCCGCAAAAAAAGGGTTTGATGAAGATACGGGAACAAGCAGATATCAACAGCGGGATGTATGATGTTTGTGTGTCCAGTTGGCCTGGGGTGACAAGTGACGTAGGCTGGCTGAATGATGGTGGAGGGGAAACCAGAAGGGTAGAAGCAGCAGTAACTCACCAGAGTGACGTACCCAGCGATTCGGAGTGCCGGGACGACGTGGTTGAAGCTGGATATTGATGGCGAGATAGAGACGCCGAGGGTGCAGTTTGAAGATTGCCGGGTGTGATGGCAAAGGCTGCAATATCGTCTAGGAGGGGAGGAGATGGCAGGGTGTTGGTGTTGCGTGAACAAGGTAATGTAATGATGGTGGGCGGCAGAGAGAAAGAGAGTTGAGGTTGTGGAAAGGCGATGCGAAATGCTGCCCGCTTGGTACTGGTAAGTGTCTCCGCAGCAGCCTACCTAGGAGGGGGAGGGGATGGGAGGGGCACGGGGAGGGCAGAGGCCAGAGTTGGACGGTTTGGAGGGACCGGGAAGGGGGGAAGGTGAAAAGCGAAAGCGGCGGGAACGATTCACAGGGTCCCGTCCTTCCATTCTTAGCGGCGCTTAATACCTGTTCTCCGCTCTCCGTTATGGGGGCCTTTCTTCCCTGGCCTGAGCTTCTCACTCTTGTTCTCACCACCCAAATCCCTATATAGGTATCGCAGCAGCTGAAGATAGTCTGAAACTTAATGCTGTCCAACACGTCAAATATTCACCGAGGATGAGGCAGATGCGCAGTTAGGTAAGTTGACAGTCACAGCCTTTAACATTGAAGAGGGGGAAATAGGTATAGAGTTGTGTGACCACACAGGCGACGCAAGTTGTGTACCTCAGCACCTCAGTGATGAACAACACCAACTGGGGGGCGGCGAGCTCCACTCGGGCCGTAGTGTACACAGTAGTGTACTGCCACCTGCGTTGTCAAGTCTCACTTGAGGCGGTGATGACCTGCGTCAGGTTGGGAGGTGAGGCGAGACGAAGCGAGGCGAGTGTCCGTGTGTGTAGCGTCCGACGGGAAACTGGATCTGAATCTGGATCCCTCCCCAAGCCAAGAAACAAAGGGCACGCCGGGAGTTTCGACTGTTCTTGTGAGATGTGTCCGATATTTGGATAGTAAGTCCTTGGCTAAACTGACGGGCATATGCTTCGGAGTATCTGCAGGGACAGAGAGGGGATGAAATAGAGCAATATGAGCACTAAGTTAGTATCATGCGCCCTGCGAAATACACTCTTCTCACTGATTCCAACTACCTACCTATTCCATCTATCTCTGTCCAAAGTGACGAGTGTGGTCTCGATCTCAAAGTGGACTACTGACCTCACTCCAACGCCCACCCAATGGGAATGCTAGGTCAAAATCGGCGTTTCTCTCGCCGATCACCAGCGCCAAAGTACCGAATCACTTTGCGTTCTCGTCATCCTGCTAGGTAAGCATCGACCGCATCATTTTTCAAACGTCTTTCGGTCTATCAGATGTAGAAACAATAATCATGTATCTAGGTTCGCATGGCTGGGCGTCCCATGTGACGCATAAACGAACAGGCTCAATCTAGGCTCTCACTCATGCCACACATGAGAAACACACTGCCATTGCGTTTCTCAATGCGCATATGCCATGCCAGAGATACGATGAATAGTATTGAACAGAACATGGCACGCTGGCTGGAGTGTAAGACGACCCTCGGCCGAAAGCCAATATGTGCGGCTAAGCCACTCCGTAACCCGACCCAATCTAGAATATGTTGGCTGCCCCAAGCGCAAGTTGCTATGGCAAGAGAAAGTCATGATCAAGCTTGTTTACACCACAGACAAGGACGGCATATGATAGTATTGCGTGGTCCACCTCGACATTATGGACCGAGGGCGGATGTGCCTTTGCTGGTCACGACGTGTTGGCGTGACAGCTCAACTGGCATATGAACCCTGCCGATCAAGCGGGGCGTGTAAGGGTACCCGCTTAAGCTATCGATCAAGCACCCATCTATATCCTGCTCCATGGAACCTCATAGGCACAAGCTCACAAACAACCTGTTGTTGTGAGAAATCAGGGTCCGTTGGGGGCCCATTTCGCTGGGTTGGGCTGGCCTGGAAAATGTAGATTACCTTGGAGATATCCGATGGCCCACATGTGCTTGCACAGCACTACACTAACAGAATCGCTGACTCGAGTCATCAGTGCCGCCGACATGGCATTCTGCGAGTGGTAGATTCGTGTGGTTGCTTGAATGCAACGATTTGCCTGGATCCTCACCTTCACCACGACAAGCGACTCTCATTTGTCTTGCATGCTAAGTTGATACTCGGGATAAACCTATGTGCATCAGATGAACCGTGGAGGCGACACCCAAGCATGAGGGATGACCATTTTCAGCACACAGGAGGGGCCGGCACTGGGTGCAGACGAATAACGCAATGTTCCGATGTCACCTCCCAAACAGCATTTCACGGCTCGTTCACGGCGACTCCCATTGAAGTAGACGTATTGTGAAGTAGACGTATTGCATATTTAGAGCCTTGCCCGAGAAAAAGTTCGCCTTCCCTTATCCTGGAACGCCGTTCCACATGTGACAAAACAAACTGGCTGCTCCATTGTTGTCATTACCGCCGAAGACTGTCCAGGCGGGCCTGAAGGTCGTCGTCGCCGGGATCCGCACCTCCACCTCCACCACCTCCAACTGCTTGGGCAATTCTGCCTTCGGGGACGGCTGCAGTTTGCATCCCGGACGGTGTTTCGCCCAGCTGCACAGTCCATCGTTAGCTGTTGAACCGCCAATGTCTGGATGGGGGTACTTACCGCTGATGTCAAGTCAACTCCAATCTCTTCCAGGACTTGCTCGACAACTTCCTCGCCTTCCTCCTCGGCACCAACATCCATAGCATCATCCATAACGTCGTCCATCATCTCTTGTCTCTGGTCCATAATGTCGTTCTCGCGCTCAAACTCCATTGCGATGCGCTGAAGAGCGGGGAGGTTCATCGATCGGTTCATGGTGCCAAGAGCTTGGGTTGCGCCCTTCATGGCCGTCATCATTTGTTCGTTGGTGCGGTATGTCTGTAAGATGAAGTGTCAGCTAAAGTTTACGAGCCCCAGTGACCGGTTGTGTAATACCTGAAGCCGGAGAGAGATCTTTTGCAGTTGACTGCGCATGCCGTAGAACTTCTCAATGTACCTGCAATGACAGTTAGCCGGTTTGTGCGCCGTATACCCATCGGCTTTGTGACTCCTTGCCTTCTTGTCCGGACCAAATCCTTGGCCTGGATCTTGCAGGCGCCCATCTGTCCCTTCTGAGCACTTTGCTTGATCTGGGTAATCAACTGCTTCTCCTGCTTCTCCAACTTGGTTCGGACCTGATCCAATTCTCGAATCGCCTTATCAAGCATGCGCTGATTCTTGCGCAGACGCTCCGCTGGCGTCATTCGCTTGCCGAACGCCCATTCCAGAATCTAGGCCACAGGGTTAGTGGTCGGTCGAGTCGCGGCGGGGAAAGGTGCGCGCAGCATACATTCATCGTGGCGGCTGGGAACAATCGTTTCCGAGCGGATGAAGCGTCGTGTATCGGAATGGCAACAGGAAGGCACTCAAGAGATCGATGGTAGCGATTGTGTAGCTATCGTGGAGAGGAGTTGATAGTGGAGGTTGATTAATATTCGGGTTCCCTGGCACTCACGTAACAGGCAAGGGTACGTACAACAGCTTGGCACAGCGTCAGGTAACTTCCAAGGAAACCACAGGTGAGTGGTGAGTGCTGCTCAGATCGGTTGCGCTGACCCGCTGAAAGGTCCGACCAGGTTCCAACTTCCCACCTGGGGGGAAATGATTAGATAAGGAATGGAAGCGTGGCAGCCCGGCCTCGGATGGCGGCGGCATTTTCCGACTCGAAGTTTTGAGCCAATGGGCGAAGCGCCGCGACAAAGGGTGGTGGGAAATTTGCCGCTCCGCCCAAAATCATGCGCTGGGAGTTCCATTCATGTACGGAGTACATGACGAGCTTCCCAAAAAAACATTCTCGACTTGCTACGCTAAAACCTCGTCGCCTCCCAAACAAATCCCCTTTCTTCCCGTCCTCTAACCCACCTGATTGTTTCTCGACCATGCTGCTTCAACCCTCGACCGACCGAAAATGAGCCAAGATTATTTTTCAAAGAAGGGCAAGGCCCCCATGGACCAGGAGATTGAGAAGGACGACAACGACGCGCCTTACCAACCAGTGCCGTCATCGAGCAGGCCACCGCAATTCATGACCGTTGGATCCGGCTCCACCTCTGCACATGCGGCGCATCTCCAGTCACTACTCGAAAACGATTCTGGCTACGGCGGCAGTATCGCGGACGGCGACGCCATGACTTCCTCCGGCGACCGACATATTCCGACTCCTGTCAATGGCCAGCTCTCCGAAGCTGACCGGCGCAGTCAGGCCGGCGCCATCCACCAGCTGTGGTACAATGCCCACAGGGTGACGCTGGGTCGCTCCATCAACAAGGTCATTGAGCTCCTCAAGGAGTTGCAAGAGATGAACGTGTCCTGGCCAGCCCACTATCCATCTGTCCAGCGAGCCGAGGGAGCCCGCCCTGCCCCTTCACACTCATATTCGACCATCGGCGAAGCCCCCGCGTCGACATCTGCCTCGTCCGTTCCGTCTTCTCCGACCGCTCCCCCATCCTTACGACGATCCTTCACATCGCTAGAAGCGCGCGAGAGTGCCGAGTCGAGCCGTGCACAGGAAAGACGGGCGCCAGAAGAGCCACGACTCGTCACACCTCAAATTGCCCAGGACTTCTCGGTCCTCAAACTGGATCTCAAGCTGGGCTCGCTTCACCAGGCAGAGCTTGTCCACTCTTTGGAGAAGGGGTCCATCGCCTCCCTTTTGGATGGCAAGATCAGTTCCAGCGTTCGACACCTGCTCAACCTCCGTGAACGGATCGAAGATACTTCCAGCAAAGTCTTGATCACTGGTGATCTGAATGCCGGCAAATCGACCTTCTGCAATGCTCTGCTTCGAAGAAAGGTCCTTCCCGAGGATCAACAACCCTGCACGGCAATCTTTTGCGAGGTTCTGGATGCAAGGGAGAATGGAGGCCTCGAGGAGGTGCATGCCGTTCACAAGGACGCCGACTATGACCGCCACAACGAGACCACATACGACGTTTACAAGCTGGCGCAGCTCGAGGAGCTCGTAGTGGACAACGAGAAATACACCCAATGCAAGGTCTACGTCAAGGATGTACGAACCATTGACGAGTCTCTGCTCAACAATGGTGTGGTTGATATCGCTTTGATCGATGCCCCGGGTCTCAACTCTGATACAACCAAAACGACGGCCGTCTTCGCCCGACAGGAGGAGATCGATGTCGTTGTCTTCGTGGTATCAGCTGCCAACCATTTCACTATGACGGCCAAGGAGTTCATCTGGGCAGCAGCTGCTGAGAAGGCTTACTTGTTCATTGTGGTGAACGGTTATGACAACATCAGAGACAAGAATAGGTGTCAGAAGATGATCCTCGACCAGGTCCACGGGCTGAGCCCGAGAACGCACAAGGAATCAAATGAGCTGGTTCACTTCGTCTCGAGTAATGCCGTTCCTACAGCTCCTGCGCCACCAGGCGGGCCGTCTGGTGGGGGCAGCGGCGGAGGCGGTGGTGACGACCCTAGTGACGATCCTAAGGGCAAAGGCAAGGACGTTGAGAAGATCCGAGACTTTGAGAACCTCGAGCAATCGTTGCGGAGATTCGTTCTCGAGAAGCGCGCCAGATCCAAGCTAGCACCGGCAAAGACTTACCTCCTCAATATTTTGAACGACGTTCACGTTCTTGCCAACGTCAACTCAGAGGTTGCAAACTCCGAACTTGATCGTGTCGTCAAGGAGCTCAAGGAGATTGAGCCCCAGCTCGAATCCAGCAGAAAGGCCACGGCGCAGGTTGGCGATGAGATTGACAAGATCACCGAAGGGACATGCAAGGAGGTCTATGACTACACGCGGACCACTCTCAGCACGGCTATCGATCATGCTGGGGACAACAACCACGGCGTTCCTTACCGGGGCATCTTCAATGCTTTCGATTACGCAGAGGAATTGAAGGAAGCCATGATGTCCTACATCCATGAGTCAGTTGTTGCCTGCGAGGAACACGCAAAGACCAAGACGGTCGGTGGCGTGAACGCCATTAAGCAGCTCGGCATTATGCATCTTGGCGACGACTACCAGAGCCTGGTGTTCCGGCCCGACGTCATGTTCAAGAGAAAGCGCGACTCCATGGCACGTAATGTCGACGTCCCCACTGAACTCTGGGATTTTGTCGACTGGCACACCATCGTCCAGAAGCAGGAGAAGGTGGCAGGCACGGGAATGGCTCTCACCGTTGCGGGAGCTCTCGTTCCTCGCATGATTGGTTCCAGCGGCTGGTTGGACCATGCGTTGAGCGCAGCGAAGATTATGGGCAACGACAACTTGCGTCGCCTCATTGTCCCCGCCATCGTTGCAGCTTGTAAGTTTTTGGAATCTCGTTCTTTGCTAGTAGCAGATGAAGCTAACGTCAAACCCCCTTTCAGCATTCGCAGCCGCCGCCTACATCCTCAACCAGATCCCCAACTCTCTGCCCCATCGGCTTTCCACCAAGATTGCGGCTCAACTGGAGGCAGTCGACTACGTGCACACCAACTCGACGCGCATCTCGGGCTCAGTCCGCAAGGTTCTCCGCTTCCCTGCCGACAACCTCCGCGTCGGCCTCGAGCAGTCCGTCAAGGACCTCGGCAAGCGCCGCGAGGAGACGCTCAAGGTCCGCCAGGAGAGCGAGGTCGCGCTAAAGTACTTTGGCAACCTCGTCCGCAACAGCGCGCAGCAGAGGACCGTCGTCGAGGGCGTCGACCTGGATGCCCCGCCGCCGGGCGCCGTCGGTGCCGGCCTTCACTGAAAAGAAAGAAAGAAAGAAAGAAATGGACAAGAGCAAGAAAAGAACAATACCCATCTCAATTCCTTGTTTAATGTGGCACAAACTATACCTTACGATAGCATGGAAAAAACGGCGTTTAATTATCCGGTGATTCGAACACTGGGCCTTCCCCCTCGATGTATACCTGAGTTTATATCCCTACCCCTTTTGCCCTCATGGACTTTTTTTCGTTTCCTTTCACAAAAGTGTGCTGTTGAGAGCACATGACGATAGGCATGTACGTAGACGCAAAGACAACCTAATTCTCGATACACTTATTGAAACCGTGACTACGTTTCTCAGAGACCCGTAGTTTAGTTGAGTTTCGATGGCGGCATGCTCATCAGATGCGACCATTTACAGTATGGAGGATGGAATTCCAGTCCGAATGGTGTATATCAGCTTCAGCTCGGGCCCCAAATCCGAATATGCATCGACGGGCTGATCGGCGGCGGCGGCGGCGGCAAACCTTTGCGCGGTCCAAGGTCAAATGTCACGGGGGAGAACATGAGGTGTGCTCCGGACGGGATATGTAATCTCCCTACTCCCTCCACTTGCTTACGTAGTCTATGGGCAGTTCAACGCTGCCGAGGCACCGTTCATGCCGGGAGCTGTGAACCGGAGCCAGCTAGCGCCGGGGTGCCGCTGGGCCGTTGGGTTATTGGGCCATATTGGATTCCGTTCTCCTGAGAGAGGGATTCCCTCAATGTTTCCTCACCCCATAATGCGGATAACGTTCTTTCGAAGAAGATCTGAGATTAAATTCTACAGCAGCGGTGGAGCCTGCAGGTATCTGTTACCTAAGGTATCTGTAGCTCCTGGGTGCTGGGATGACGTCTCCGCAGCTATCCGTACCCATGTTGATCCATTGAAGATTTTAGATGAACGCCTCGATTTACGAGATACTGAGGGGTTCGCCTACGGACACATGAATGAAATCTCGTTCATGTGACGAGGTTCATCCAACTTGCAATGAACGAAGACGGCATGCCGGGAAACTCGAGGACTCGCTCCGCTTTGACCGCGCTGCTTTCAAGTGATGAAATCGGGGGTTTTATGCATCACCGGACTTGGATGAGAGGGCGGGGGAATATGCACGCTGCATGTTGCACGCTTGCATTATGTACTTCGTACCTTGCCTTGTACTGCACGCTAGGAGCTGCAGGCACTTTATCTGAGATTTGAGAGGTCTGGCCCTTACACTATGTAGAACAGTAGCAAAGCTTCCCGGTGCTGCCGCTGGAGCTGGGACTCTGAGTGTTGAGGTCCGCAATACGGAGTACATTGGCCAGATTTGCGATGTGATGGGGCGAGAGAGATCGGAGGTTAATATGAGCTGCATCGTCCGAAACAATGACAAATGCTACTGAGGACGGATAACATGCACTTGCAGAGGAGGACCCCTACCGTTGCCCCTCTTTTTCGCTGAACAACGGAACTTCTAGAAAAATGCATAGCGAACTTAGTAGAGGTAGGAAACGAGTCCGAGAAGAGACGTTTGGTGAGAGACCCACGCGTTCGAACGGCTGGTACGGGACCAGTCTCTGGGTAGTGGGAGGAAACGGCAGCGAGAAATTGGGGTGAGAGATTATTCTCAAGCTTGGGGGGACGGCTCTCTATGGTGGTGATTCGGCGAACTTTTTTGATTTGACTCTCATTTCCGCACCTGGGCTTCTTTGGCAAGCAGCCCGTTGTGGGTTCGACGACGGTCATAGCGCATGGCCGAACCGCCGGTGGAGTTACGGTGTACACTGAGATTCGTTGACTGCTCATCCCATTGCGCCATGCGTGTGCTGAGAAACGTCAAACATTGTGGCTTTCGGAAGAATGATCTTGCTGGCACTGGCGATGGCCATTGTTGATGGTCAGTATTTCGCGCACGTGAGAGTGGTTGAACCAGATGTCGTTGGAGCAAGACTCGGAGAGCCTTTCTGCCACCTCCACTTGGCAGCCCATGGAGTCGGGAATCAGCCAGGGTGGCATCATTCAGTGTTCACGTCAAGCCGTGGGAATTTGGCTCAGAGTTTTGCTAAAGTCAGAAAGATAGGGTCGATCATGTGGTGGCGGGATACGGAGATCATTCCGACGGGACGAACTCTGCTCATCCCCCCCATGGTGCTATTCTTGAACCTGAGTCGTGGCGGGTGTAAGTGGTCGTTCGTCATTATTGTTCCTTTGGCCGTTGAGGTTGGAGGAATGTGAACGTTGCGTATGTCGAGTCCCAAAATATGACACTAACCACTTGTTTGACTTGAGTGAATGGATGGTTCAAAACAACAGCATCCCCCGGAACCTATTCGTCGCATGTCGTCCAACTTGCGACGCAGACATGTTGAAGCAGTTTCAATATCCCGTGTATATTGAGTTCTCCGATTCGTCGAGAGTCGATCCCGTAGCCAATGTCCAGTCAGCGTGGCGTGCAAGTGCAGCCTACTCAGGTTCCGGGACTCCGGCGGCAGCATTGGACGTTTCATTGCCCTTGCTCCCCCGGACCTGCCACGTTCTGCCCGCCCGCCTAGCTGGTGTCTTTCTTTCTTTCTCTCTCTCTTTTTGTGTCTTGTCACTTCGTGCCTTGACCGGTGTCTTGACCTGACTCTTTCTGACCTTTCTCGGCACGGTTGTCGCGTCCAAAATAGTGTCGAGAGGAACTTACGTGGGCTGACGGCGAATGACAAGATGGCGTCGCTTTGTTCCCCCTTAGCAAGTTTTCCAGTAGCGGCAAAGGGTGGCGTAACATGATGGTGGAGGATTAGGGGGCACTGGAATGGAGTGTTTTGTTTGGTCGTTCAACGGCGAAGAAGAAAGACAAAACGGTTCTCGTTGAATTCTTAGGTAAATCGTGACCGTAGCTTGGAAGCCCCTTCCTTTCAGTTCCACCGCTCTAATTCCTAGTAGGCATCAGTTCGTGGCTAATGAGATGCAGAGAAGGGTATCTGTTGGAGAGGCCAACATCAACAGAGTTTCTTTGGACCAGCGATCAGTCCGAATTAGAAGGCTTGGAAGGGACCGATTTGCTGCAGGACGCAGATGCCCCGTGCTCTGCCTCCGTGCCTCTCCACCGGGATGGATGGTGGTCTGTGTTGTACTACTCAAGCGGCAGTCCCAGCGATTCCAGGGTGCGTTGCAGACGATTGGAAGCAGAGGATTGGCTGAGGGGATTGTCATCATGGTTGTTGGAACTTGGTCGGTGGCCGTCCGCCTCCCTTGGTCTTGTTCTAAAGAATTCCCGTTCTTTTCCCCCTTATTAAGGACGTCTGCTGCGTAGACCAAAAGACGACTCCATTCTCGCCCTAAGCCCGCAGACGAGACCCCAAAAGGGAGAAGATCCAGGGGGGGCCCGAGAGCAGCCGGCGCGAGGTGCTTTAGCTTTAAGCTGTATCTGCAGGACCGGTGCGGGTGAGGGTAGGTGGTTTAAGGATGGTGGTTGGTTGGAAGTGGTGGGTTCGAGATGAAGTCCAGCGACGATGAGCAGAGGGGAGAAGTCAAAAGTCATCCCTTTGATGCTTAACTAAGCCAATTGGAGTTGGCGAGGAAGGAGACACTTTCTGTTTGGTCCCTTCCAAAATAATCCATTTATGATTTGGTGCCTTCCGTTGTCAAACCCGGTCTTTCAGGCAGGCATGGACCCGTTGCGGATACCTTCCTTTACTTTGTAGACGGTACGTAGTAGACCCCAATCGGCCCTCCCCTGCCAGTCAGAGACACAAAGTTGGGGTTCCCTTCCATTTCGACGAGACTTCCATGACAAGCAAAAGAAGTTCCCGACTGTCGCCTCTTTCTCTCCTATCCGCCCCCCCTTTTCTTCCCGCTCCGTAATACTTTTTCTGCTGTCAACTTATGCGTGTCTTCCAAGCGCAATACTGCGTATCTTCAGCTTGCGACCTTTGCGACTTGGATACATCTCTACACCTAAACTACTTTTTTCTTCTCTCTTCTTTATCCTTATCTCTCTTCCTGTGCCCACCCTACCTTACCTTACTTTCTTTTGGACCCCTTGTTGTCCTCGACCCTTCAGACCCTTAGCTCTTTAGTCGTACTAGTCCCATCCAATTCTTCATTTACGCCTCTCTTCACGGTACTCTATCCGTACTGCCCTTGCCACGGTCCAGCCGTAATTACACCTTCTCTCCATTCATTTCATCTGGCTGCCTTAGCAGTAGCTGCACGCTCATTTCGAGAGGTACCTTGACCTTTCGTCCCTACCTGTCTGTCTCTCAGTCGTTACTTCCATCGCCTACTTTGGTACAGGGTGCGTAGTCAACCCTGTCTGCTGCACTGCGTTCTCATCCCACGCGTCGACCACCACCTCACCTGCAGCAAACTGGTGCAACAATACGACTTCACCCACCCCCCGAGCCGGCAGACGCGACCTGGGCAGATCAGACTATCATTATCCGTACCTATCCAGAACCTCCCTACGCCCAAGACACCCCTCCGTCTCACTCGGCCTCCACCAAGAAGCTCCCCTCGTCGAGGTCCGTGGCTCAAACACGACCTTTTCCCACTTTCTCTTTCCTGTCGCATTTCCCATAGACGACTCAAATCTCCCTCCTCAACCCTCGTCTACCTACACAACAAAGGGCCGGACACACTTTCTTCTGCCTGTGTCTCTTTTGTGCTGCCCCTCTTTCTTCACGACACTTCTTGGTGCCCATGTGCAGCTCGCCCATGCCCCTTGGCCTGTTCTACATGTCGCCGCCTTTGCCGCTGCTGCTGTCGCCGCTGCACTCTTCAGCCTTACCCCTGAAAATCGCAATCGCCATCGGTCCGGCCTGCGCATACTAAGCGACGAAAAACCCCCCTTCCGAACCACTTTTTGGTTCTCCGTCTGAATCCACCCGATTTCGCTCTGCGGCCCCCCGGAGACCAGCCTCGCCAACAGCTACCTCCGTACAGCTCCGTACAGCTCCCGGCTCCCAGTCGCAGTCGCAGTAGCAGTCGTAGTCGCAGTCGCCGCGCGCTCGCTCTCCACGCCCGCCGACCACCAGCACTGACGTGGACAACGACGACGAAGACCGCAAACCCTCGTAGCTCGCCAAGTCGACAGGGAGGATGTCGCTCAATGGCCTGGACGACCCCAAGGTCAAGGAGGCCCATGAGGCTGCCGTTGCTGAACCAGGAGGATGGTATGAATCCCTCCCTTTTATCCCCACTGCGAAAGACCGAAACATCTTCTTCTCCGTGCCCGTCACCGCTTGCCAGCTCGAAGTAGCTCGCCGGCTGTACACCGCTTCCCTTACATCTCACTATGCAAATTTCCCTTGTCTCTTTGCTGGCCTTTGAGGCGCTGCTAGATTCACGTAGGCTGACCGACGTCATGAACCATTGCGTAATATAGGTTTCTCCTCAAGTATGCCAGTCGCGATGACGTTGAACTATTGGGTCGCGGGAATGGTGGCATTGTAGAGATCCGGAACAACATCGCTCAATTCGAAAATGACAACGAAGACCACTCGCCCTTATTTGGCTTTCTGAGGTACCGACGCCGGAACGTAATCATCAAATATCTTCCCGAAGATTGTTCTCGACTTGTCCAAGGTGGGTTTGTCTCTAGGCTGTGGCGCACTATTGTGGTCTTTCCCCCATTCCAGAGGGAGATGAAGCTGACTGGGCCTTCTGTCTGTCAATCGTAGCGCGAGTCACTGTCCACTTCAATGCCGTATGCGAGCGGTTTGCGCCGTACAATACCGATTTCTCGATAGCTTCCGCGAAGGAGCTCAAGGATACCAAGCTGTCTGCCGCCTGCTCCTTGCACGCTGCATCTGGATCAACCTCGTCCTCGACCAGCTCTTTGAGACGGAGACGGTTGATGGAGATTGCGGAAGAGGAAGAAGAAGAACAGAGAGCAAGCAAGCGGAAGTCCACCGGTGATAATCTGGTTGAAGACGCGACAGAGGATTTGACAGAAACCCCGAAATCGCCAATTGACGGTCCGCCCGTGACGTTGAACGCCGACCTTGCCAATTCGCCAGAAGAGAGCAAGTTTTCTACATCATTGGAGCCGCCCGAATTTGTTGGCGCCAGACCACCTTCACCTTCGAAATCAGTAGACGAAGGACGTCGCATGTCATCGCAGTCCCTGCGACCCGAGCTTTATTCTTCGTCATCTTATACCTACGGCAAACCCAGAGTCAAACTTGCCCCACGACCATCTCTCGACGTTGCCGGCCGTGCTCGCACCGGAACTGCTGCTGTGGGGGCTGCTTTCCGACCAATTTCGCAGATGCCCTCTGGCTTCAAGCTATTTTCCAAGGGTTCCAAAAAGGGAAAGTCCAAGGAAAATACTCTGGATCCTGCCGAACCAGCCCACCCCGACGAAACAACCGAAATCTCCTTGGCCGCCACTTCAATACCCCTACCCGACGGGGATCCCATTTCCCAGGTTGATGAACCCGTTAGGCCACACACGAGCTCAGGACGACCCACAACGAGCTCGGGCGCTTCAATTAAATCCGCGATGCCATCCTTCACCATCCTTTCCGCCAAACAGGTCATGACGCCTGAAAAGGCGCGTCTAATGAAGGCCATGCAACTGAGGGAGAAGAAGAAGAAAATGAACCAACAATCCGCCTCCGCCCCTGTTATCGATGCCCCTGCTGAGGAGGTCGCCTCGGAAAAGGCTCAGCCTGTTGAACACATTGAGGAGATAACCGAGGAGACCCTAGCTGCCGAAGCAGATGACGACGACGAACGTAAGAGACGACTTTCGGTCTCCAAGGCAGATTCAGGCATTGTCGTTGACACATCGTCAGTGTCTGTCCACACCGACGTGGCCTCTGAGTTCACTCAGAGTGACTCTCATCCTGCATCGCCCATCATAGCATCTTCCGAACCCGACCAGTCGACGAAGGCGTCATCACTTTCCGAATCCACCGAAGAGACAGTAAAGGAGCTCGAGGAAGAGAATCTTGATGCTGATATGGATATGGTTGAGGCACACGAGCAAGTCGAGCGGGAGGCGGAGGTTGAGCAAGCTCATGTTATTGAAGAGGCTACGGCCCCTGAATCGAACGAGCCCAAGGCCGATACCAGTGAGAAACAGGACGATGCCGAGCCGGTGGTTGAATCCACCCCCACGATTCAAGATGTAGTCACCGACCCCCCCGAAACCAACCCAGTCGATGTTTCCGCACCCAAGGAAGCTCTACCTGCCGCCGAGAACTCGATCGAGGACAAGGAGGAAACCCTCGCTGTCATACCACAAGGACTTGATGTCGAGCAAGCGGAAACCACTGGACTCGCCCAGCCCATAGAACCACAAATTGAGACTGAGAAGGTAGCAGTCGAGGCTCAACAACCCAAATCGCCCACCTTTAGCTTACCAATCTCCAAGTTTTCCACGAGCCCAACTCAGCCAAAGGCTCCCGTCGAATCGACGAAGCCGACTCCGCTGGATGTCAGCGACACCGTTTCTTTGCCGGCGGAAGTATCACCCAAATCGCCGCTATCTCCTCGCTCGCCTGGACTCAGAGTTCCTCGGTCCAAGTTCTCGACCCAGGATCTCAGGTCGGCTGCAACTGTCGAAGTTCCCACCATCGTGTCGCCTGAAGAACAGGCACCCACAGAGCCACTGCCCACTGCTGAAGAGGAAAACGACAGTGTTGCTGAGGAGACTCCGGTAGCCTCGGAGGCGTCCAAGCGAAGATCGCTCGTTGAACCGATCCGGACCGATCTGGAAGTACTCGAGAAGCGCGCAAACGACAACATCTCTGACGATGAGGACTTGTTAGATGAGCTGCATTCTGCTACAGTTGAGCAAGCACAGCATATAACTGTATCCAAATCGCCCATTACCCCAGTGTTTCCCAGCCCGACGATTCAGAACGCTAGCAGGCCGACGTCGCGCGGAGTTGTTCGCACCATTTCGAACCCAGTGCGGGGGCTCACGGCTGCAGATGTGGCTCAAGCCCAAAGCCAGAGATCAATCTCATCTGGCGCAGCCTTTCTGCACAAGATTACGCAGCAACAAGGCAACAATCACTTGAAGCCAAACCAGCCTAACAAGATTGGATCTAGCATCTCCCAACGTATCAAGGCTCTGGAAAAGCTGTCTGCCCATGCACCCGGTGTTGTCGAAGCGGACACAAGTAGTCTGAAGGCTCCGAGGCCATCCTCAGCATTCTTCGCCGTTAAGAGGGGAAGCGTCCGGGATCCGCCATCTCGTTCCCCTTCGGTTGTCGACAGGACGAGGCCTTCGACACGTGGCGCCAGTCCTGTCCCCCCTATTATGGCCGAGTCTGTAGAGTCATCTCCGGAGACTGCAGGCCGGGGTAGATCGGGGTCCATGGCAAACAGGCTCTCAATGTTTGAGATGCCTGGCAGCAATCCGCCCAGGGGCCGCCCAGAATCCATCTCCGTTACGGCGCGAATCATTCGCGACCCCAGCCAGGCTGGTAAGGCGCCGGAGCCGCCCAAAAACCCCTCCGAGTTCGAACGACTCGATCTTAAGGTGTCGCCTTTAGTTGTCGATCATCAGAAGGCTGAGCTCCCGCTCCCGCCAGCCAATCTGGCCACAGTGGAGCCCTCCAAGGAGACTATCCAAGAGCGAAGACTGTCAAAGGAGAAGCGCCGCTCTCAGTCCATTGACCCAAAGGAGGATGTCGAAGAAGCTCCGAGGCGCTCGTCTCTCAGCATCATGAAGGACTTCATCAAGGACCGCCGCAAGTCACTCACTTCTCCCTCCACAGAGGCGTTGACCGCTCCTCTCCCCATGTCTCCTGGCTCAAAGTCTCCCTCAAGACCCCCTTCTACTCACGCGAATTCTGGTGGTCATAGCCGCCGTCTATCGATCAGCAGTCGTCGATCTTCCATTAGCAAGGAGAACGATTTGAGCGGTGCCATGTCTCCGTCCATGTTTACTGAGGGCAGCGGCTCTGGCGACGATAGCAAATCCACTGCTAGCGACAAGAAGAAGGGTCGCGCGGGTCGGTTCATGCGTCGCCTCTCGTCATCCCTGAGCAGTGCTGGGCGTGGTAAGACCATGACCCCGACTGCCATCTCTCCTACAGTTCAGGAGGAGGACGCATCAGAGGTGGCCCGCCTCCAGCAGCCTACCATCGAAGCTTTCATGGGAGATGTCAATGTCCAATTTCCAGATAACTTGCTATGGAAGCGTCGCAGCATGTGCCTGGACTCCCAAGGGTTCTTGATCTTGAGCGCCGTCGCCGCTGGCAACGCCGCCAAGAACAAGCAGCCTACGGGTGCCGGTGTCAAGAGATACCATCTCTCGGACTTCCGGGTGCCCTACATCCCCGACATGGAAATTCAGGAGCTGCCTAACAGCATTTGCCTTGACTTGGTCGAAGGCTCCGGCTTGCAGGTTGCGTGCGAAGATCGCGCCGGCCAGATGAATGTGCTGCACAGTAAGTCAAGGCATGGTCGCCAGATTTTCCACATTCATGCTAATAGATATTTAGTTCTTCGAGACGCGCATCAAAGCCACAGTTCCTTCGGGCAGTAAACACAATGGCGATACCCACCTACATTACTTTATCAAACCTTGGGACATACTTTTGCCCACCCTTTTCTATTATACCCCAAACTCTTTTTGACTCTTCTCAAGTACCCGTTACCAACACGCCAACCGCCTTTCCTTTTTGTCAACATACCTTTTTACCATCGACCTCAACTCGCTCGCATGGTTCATTGCCTGCCTTCACAGCTCCAACATAACAACATACACCCAGTACCAAGCGAGAGCAATGAGCGTCCGAAACGGAAGTAACTCATTCGCTACCCACTTCACACGTACCCTCACGCCTTCTATTATCAACAGGCAATAATTTCATGGCCAAACGCCATTTACACACACACACACTTGTGATTTCCTAATTTTTGCACTTCGCTTCAGTCAGGAAATGATACCACCCCTCAACCGGGGATTGTTCAGTTTGGAGACGCGTCATTTTTGGAGGAAGGGCCGGCGTGTGCTTGAAAGAGAACTCACTCAACGACCGGCCCCGGAGAGACGGAAGAGAAAAAGTCGAAGAAGAGGATCGCTTTTCTTTTGCAGGATCCAATCTTTGAGTCGGCTGGCGCGTTTGACGCCTCCTGTGTGTAGGAAAACTTCTGGACTGTACATACTACCCACCATCTCGGCGAAGAACAGCTGGAAGGTTTTATCTTGAGATAGACTTGGCCGGTTCTCTGCGGAGGCGTCAAAATGAGATGCAGATATCTGACTTCACCCTGGTGCTCCTTCTTCGTTATAGTTTGACAGTGAGAGGTGTGGTGTTTCGGTCTTGTTTTGACAACACTCAGTTTCAAGGTAGGCTAAATGAACGAGTGCTTTGGGCTTGCATCGGCTGGCTAACCTTGTGGCACAGAAAGGGGACACGACAGAGTGAAAACTAGTCAAAGTCACAAGCAGGGTACAAATTGATCAATGCAAGAACGGGTCTTTTGGAGGTCGTAACTATCGCTCGGAATGCCAATGGTCCACTCATCTCGCTCGCAAGTCTCAGTAATGGGCATGCTTCCAGATCTCCAACGATCCCCAGTCATATCAGGAACCTGTCTGCCCCTATTCTCTCCTTCCACACTCTCTCGGATAGGATGTGGCAGCAGCCTGGCTCGTCGCCAATCGTATCGTTTCCAGCCTATGCGCGTATGCACTTAACCAAGCGCACCCAGCATCGCTCTGTCCTCCTAGTCAGATACCCTCCAGTTTCCGTGTCGCGGAATACAACTTTGTATGTGTCTTGTTCGTGGTCGTTTCAGGAGGAGCAGTGGCTACCTATGCTCGATATTAGTCAAGCTTTTTTTGGTCTCATCGTGAGATTGGCGAGAAGGAAGGAAGAGGAAGGAACGGCTGTCTTACCAAATTTGATGTTTTTCCCGCAAGTGCTGGACGTTTGGAACAGGATTCGAAACGGTAACTCGTGAAGTTCGACCAGGAGGGATTTGAGCATTGCTTAGTTGTTATTATTGGCCGTACGGTTCGCACGAGCCTGCTGACGCGCCATCTGGCGACGCATGTTGCGGTTCTGAGGGGGGAGGCCAGTCGTCATGGCAGGCTCCTGCTGGTATCCGACACGAACGACATGGCCGTCGCGGCCGCGAAGCTCTCCGACGACGCGATCAATGGCCTCCTGCGCCTCGCGGCGCTGGGCCTCGGCGCGCTCCTCGCGACCCATGAAGAACATTCTGACGCGGCGGCGGATGAAGGGGATCCAGCCACCGCGGGGGCCGTACTCGCCGCGGAGAAGGCGACCGGTCCAGACACTGATGTCGAGGAAGTCGTCGGTGAGGTGGTCGGTGTACCAAAGGCAAGGGATCCAGCAGCAGCACATGGCGGACATGAGGATTCCTAGGGGGATGGAGAGAGCGAGGGCCTTGGCGATGTTCAACAGCCAGTTGCCCGATGTGGAGAGGACCCAAGCGCGGAGAGCTTCGACTTCCTCGGTGGTAGTAGGCATTGCTGCGGTTGCGATGGATGTTGTTGACGATGAGAAGAGGCTTGTTGGAGTTGAGATTGTAGTCGTTGTGGGAGTGTTGAAGGAGGGAAGGTAAGGGCCTTCGCCCTGCCAGAGGTTAGGCATCGTTGGAGCAGAGGGTGGGAGGCGGACGGGCAGCCGGTAATTCGAGCAGTGGAAGGCGGGAGGAACCTGAGGTTGAACTTTGAAATTGTGAGAATCGTGAGAATCGTGAGCGCAGAGACGGTGCTGCCCGATGGTATCGAAGTTATCAATGGGAAGCGCAGACGTGGGTACCGCACATTGAATGCGTTGGAACCAAGGGTATTGTCTAGAGATATATGTCAGAGGATCGGTGTGATTAACTAGGAGGACTAGCACAACAACTCACAGCTTTTGATGAGAAGAACTCTGATTCTTTGAGCAAACACAGGAGGAGAGGGATTCGATGATTGGTGTTTAAGCAGAGTATTCGAACGGATTATATGGGTTTGTTGAAGCTAGAAGCCTCGCATGCAATCGATGGACGGATGTGAGCGTGTGGGTGGGTTTTGGTGACCATGAAAAGAACAACATCTGGGTGGAAGGGTATAAAGGCTCGAGGTGTTTTGGGTACTCAACTGTGAGGAAAGGATATGTATGTGATGGAAGAAAGCAGCCTTCAGATGACGAAGGAGTCAACAATGGAAGAACCGGAAAAGGGAGGCAGGTACGCTATAAGGTAAAGAGGCAAGAACGACCTTCCTACCTTTACCCTCATGTTGTATTGCGTATCTACGAAGAATAGAGCACCCAGCTGATGTACGATATATCTGTGTAGAAATATACACCATACCCCATGAGAAGAGAAGCACCTACATGGCCAGAAGACTTGGTACCCAAAGATCACAAATAACGCTTATTCTCCCCCAGAAACCCGGATATAGCCTCCCAAGCAACTCCCCTCCGCATCCCCGTCTCATCATCCCATGATGAATGAAGCCCGACGAGCGTCCCCGTCTTCCTGTCGACCAGCGGTGCGCCGCTGTGACCCCAGTACGTCCAGCAAGAATGCATTAGCGCCCCGATCTCCGAATTATCCTGCAGGTTCTGGCCCTCGGCGCAGCCCCTGAACGTGCCGGTGCTGAGGTGGAGGACGTTGTAGTCCGTCTTTGTTCCCGGGACAGCCGCCTCGAAGTCCTCGCTGCCCGGGTGGCCGACGCAGATGAGTCGGGCCTTCAAGGCGGGCGGTGAGGGGGAGAGGGTCACAAAGGGGAAACTCCCTGAGTGCGGTGATGATGATGATGATGATGATGTCGGTCCCGAAGGTGGCGGAGGTTGTTGGGCTGAGGTGATTTTCAACAGGGCCAGGTCTCTCTTGTCATCCCATGCTAGTGCTTTGGCTTCGACTACTTGGCCTGAAGCAAAGAGAAGCCAGTGGCTTTTGGAATCGTCAAAATCGTCAACGGTCTCGGCGATGCAGTGGGAGCAAGTGAGGAGAATGCCGTTGGGTGAGATACAGACTGCTGTACCTGCTTCTTCCTGGGCAAAGACCAGAGTTGCCATGACTGATGAGGCTAGTCCTTTTCTTTCCATGTCTTCTGGGATATCAAGTGGTGTGTCTCTTAGTAGTTGACGCTTCTTTAAGAGCAGCTGAATGCTTTTCTTCCCTAAGTCTTTGAGTTTGAGGCCGGCGTGGAGGACTTCTGGAAGGATATGCAGGCCTTCCACCGACAAGCCTGTCGTACTGTATTCAGGTTCTATGATGATAGAGTTAAGATTGTTGTTTGTAGTTTGGGATAGTCCCGAAGAGGCGGCCGCTGCTTCGTCCAATCTCGCTGTTTGTCTCGTCCTCCTGGTTGAGACTGCGGGTCTCCGTGTTTCCTCCATTATCACAATACCGGGGAGGGGGTTCAGTAATGATATCGATCAACTGTAAAGAATCACCGGAGGATAACACCGAGTCGATGCTGAAGTATTAATCCGATAAGGCATAGGGCCGCAGGATTTGGACATTTCGAGGGCGGTGAGGCTGCTGCCTAATTTTTCCGTGATTGGCTAGCCTCAACGGCACTTAGATCCGAAAGCGAAGTCAAAGTAGATATCAAACATTATTGGTTTGTTTTGCGGATCGAGAGCGTGGTTGGTATTTTATTAGCCATCAACCTGCTTCTCTGTCCATTCGCTAATGAGATTCTTGTAGTCCTCTGGGCCGTATGGTTCAGATGCCTCAGCAATCACGCCATTCTTCCTGTACACCTTTAACCCCAGATCGCCCACCAGCTGGTCGATATACGGCACAGCATCAAAAACAAAGTCTGGGAACTTATCCCCGTGCCCAGCAGGGTACCTCCATTTGCAGAACCGACTGTGAAGCGCAGTCTCGTACCGCAGCTTTTCCATCGTCTCAGCACTTATTATGGCCTCGGTCACTGAGGGCATCTGGTCATGGAAGTAGGCGTCGATCCATAGTGATTGCACGTGGGAGATCATCGCCACGGTGAAATTCATCAACACGCCCGCGAACGCAATGTCGCGGTGCACCAGCAGCTTGGCCGACGGCGGTACCATGAAGCGATGGAGCACGTATGGCGTGAGGGGTGTATACGGGTTGGTGGCGTCCTTTGTCGAGATGCCTTCATCCTCGACGAGTGCCTTAAGCTTCTTGTTCTGAACAGGCTGATCCTTGAGACGCGGCCATTTCTCGAAAATTTCCTTGTCGATAGTCTCAATCATCTCGGCGGGCGGGAAACTTTCTGCAGAAGGCTTGTGCGGGAGACCGAGCTCCTTGTCGATGCCTTCGGGCAGGAATTTTATAGGCTGGAATTGCTTCCACCCGGTTGCGCAACAAAGAACGTCTGATGCCAGGGAAGAGCCGTCGGAAAGGTGGACGGTGCCTGGCGATAGCTTCATCAGGTCGGCAATATGCACCTTTACTGTCCCGTTGCGGATGAGATCGAAGAAATCCGTCTCGTAGTTTAGGATAGAGAAGCTGGAAGCCGTAAACATGGCCTCGCTCCACGGTTTCAGCTTCTTCAGCTCCGGGTCCGAATCAAACCTGTTCAGGGTAATGACATCGTTGCCGAGGACGCTCCAGAAGTTATTGGTGATGCCGCGGCCGATCGCCGTGCCGTGATAAAAGTTCCTCGTCTTGACGTATCCATCGGCGTCGCCCCAAGAACAGGGACTGAACCATGTAAGGGCGCGTGTATGAACGAGCTTTTCTAGCCACTTCTTCAAGGGCGTGACATATGGGGGAGCCATCCATACTGGACCATGTCCGGATTCTACATTCTATTAGCATTGGTTGTAATGATTTGGCGGTGGTCATCTCGAGATACCTCTAATCACCCAATTCACCTTGATGCCCTTGATCGCGTAGGCGTATACGAGATCCCACGCTGATTTGGTACCACCAAATACCGTCACGGATTTTGCTGATTCCAGAGTGTCTGCATGCTGAAGAAAGTCTTTGCTGTGGAAAATAGGGGCACCAAACGTCTCTTGGCCTTTGAAATCGGGGAGGAAGGCTTCTGAAGTGAGACCAGTTGCAACAACTAGCTTCTTTGCGAGGACCTGAACCTCGCCACCGTCCTCGCCGTTCACAAGAGTCAGGACCCAGCCGCCGCTCTCTTGATGCTCCGCCGAGAGAAGCTGATGCTTGAAGCGGATCTTGTCAAATATGCCAAAGGTCTCGGCGTACTTTAACAGATAGTCATGCAGCACTTGGCCGGGAATGTGATCTCCGGGCAAGATCCCGAAGGTCTCCGGATCCATGGGGAAGTCGGGGTACTCGTAGGTTCCGAGCATGTTGTTGCTCTTCAGCCCCGGGTAGAGACGGTGCTCGGCCCATACTCCGCCGGCGGTCGAGGCTTGCTCGAAGAGTGCCAGCGAGTGTTGGGGATGGAGCTGGTGGTGAGTCTTGGCCGCTGCTAGACCGAACCATCCTGTAGACTCGGCTTCAGATTGTGACCTTCGTTGGTGGTTTAGGGGGATGTTACTCACCGGCTCCGATAACGACGAAGTCGAGAGTCTCCATTGTGTAGAGCGGGATCGGTTCCGAGCCCCCGAGGTCGATGCTTCTGAGACAATTGAACAAATATTTTTTCGAGGCGTTTATTTCGAGGCGAAGATCCCACCAGTGCGGGAAAAGGGTTGGGCATGCCTTCCTCGCATTCTGAATTGCGAATAAGCACTAGAATTCTGTCAGAACCCCTGGCCTGCAGACGAATATGGGAATATTGGGTCTTTCTTGGCCAGCTGCATTAATGATTGATTTGGCGTTGGTTGGTCTTCCGGCATCTGCATCCTTCGTGGATTTGGGTTCCATATCCGAATGGCCAACATTGAGTGCTGATTCGTCAATGGTCGGGAATTCTGCATGCCCCCCTTGCTGTTTCCATCTCCCACGGCATTTATCAATTCTTCAAGAAGTTGTCCATCAATTTGCCGGCCGGCGACTTGCAGTGGAGCAGCATTGTCCGAGTATGAGCATCCTGCTAGCTGAAAAATAGCGGCACAAGTAGTGATCAAGGCTCAAGCCTCAAAGAATCCCGTACCTATGAAGGATCTTGATGGGAACTGCGCTCAGGCGGAGTCAAGGATGCCCTGAAGTCTAGACGTAGCCGGAGGCGTTCCCCGGATGACAAGTTACTGTTAGCACAAAGATAAAGACCCACTGAACTAGATGGGATGGCAGCAGGGCCGTTGACTCGTGGTGGGCTCGTGGCGGAGGACTGCCTGTCACGTCCAATTCGCCGGTTGCGCAACACTGACAATTTGACAAGGAGGCTGTTTATGGCAGATCGAACTGCGTCGGTTTGGGAGGTTTGTGGTCATGACCAGCATAGAGGTGAGTAAGGATGCTTTTGACTGCAAGACGATGAAGTTTGCTGAAGCCAGATGCTCGTGCCGAAACAATTGTTTCTTCAGGATGAACCCCTTGGGGTACCGTCGCGGCGGTACGTAGTTTAACAACCTCAAGACGGTTTAAACCTATGGGACGGTAAAGTGCAACAAGTCATTCATTTTCGGGATACAAGCACGACCACTAAGCATCTCTGTCCGACTGTCGCTCTTCTATTGGAGACTTCTTCAACGCAGGTACCACTCGTCATTCTGAAGATATCCACAGTCGTTGACACGGCTCGCAAGGGTCCTATCCCCGGCGCCGCGCTTTCTGACCCCATGTGTTGGCCCACGGCCATGTAACCCTCGCGAGTCAAGGCCGTGCCCCTGGCCCATAACACTTCTAGCCAACGACAGACTAACAATTCGACAGGGCTGCTAGTTGATGTTCGGAACTTCCGTAATATCAGATATGGTGTAAATGGCCACTCTTCTGGGACACAAGACTCAAGTCAAGATATCTAGCAAACGATCACGAAAATATGACCAGTATTCAGGCCTGGAAAAGGGAAAGGGATAAATTAACTGAGATGTCACAGACAAGTTAAAGCCTGGTTCTAAGGCGATGGTCGCGCAGGATAGCTCCAGCGCTGAAGCATAAGCATGGATGTGCTTTCAAGAGGGTCGTGTTTGCCTTGCCATCACGCTGAGCTAATGATCTGCCGACATTGTCTACGTGCATTAGCATTGGGATTGGTCGTATTGGGCATCATTATGGTGGCAAAGGCCGACGCTTGACCATATCGGTAGTCTGAACCTTCAACGAGCCGCATCGATGTCGGCCAGAAGTCTGTTAGCTTTCGATCAAATGCCATCAAGATAACATATCCGTATCCGTAGAAGGGGGTGCTTCACCAAGCAAGCGGCGAGCGGGACTTGCAACCGCCGTTAGTGCTTTCTCCTGAACATAGTGGCGAGCCCATTTCGGCAACTTATCGTAATATGGAATAGTTCACATGCTGTCTCAGCCTCTCTGCCTGACAGCTGGTTGATTACCTATGTACTCCGTACAATTATGTATCCGTACAGCAGACAATTGACCGGCGCAAAATCTACTCTGGAATTGGCCGGGGATTCCAAGTCGCTGGCCCGGGCTTCTTATCGTCCGAACTCCTCGCGCTTGTTCGTCTCAATCATCACCTTCATCATCATCACCGGTTCCGTCAGCCGTGTGTAACCAAACCACCCACTAGCTATTCGCACGTACTTTGGGTTTGCTAGGGCATGTGGTTTGTGTTTCAGCGAGGGGAACGGATATGCACGTAAGCGCACCCTTTCCCAGCACTTCCCACGAGCCGCCCATGCCGCTTGTGTCCAAGTCAAAGTCTCCGCGGTGACGGGGGAATGCGACATAAGTATCGACATGCGTACGCCTCCCATCCAATTCCGGGACCCCGGTACCTTGCCCTTGCTGGGTTCATTCTGTAGTAGCTGCGATCTGCATAGCTGAAAGGCAGGGCCCTCGACGACCTATTCCCCAAAAGTCTTATCTGGGTTTCACTGCTATATACCTTGCCTGCTCTACGGAGTACTCCACCTGGCATTACTCTTGAAGACGACTTTTCCCCTTCTTCTCTACTCCATGCTATTAGACTCGTCGACTTCCTGCACCACGCGGGGTATCCGGTTGACATGATCCCAACGACATGTCCGAATTCTCGACAGAAGCTTTCGCGCTTCTTGGCGTAGCCATCGCCGTCATCTTCTTGAGGACCTATGCGCGAATTGCCGCTGTTGGCTTCAAGCGTCTGCAGGCAGATGACTATCTCATGCTATTTATCATTGTAAGTCTCTCGATAGCTGTTGACCGGTATGAGTACGAGATACTGACTGGAATGCATAGTTCACGTACTCCGCCGAGACTGCTTTGGCGTACAGCGTCGGAGCGCATTGGAAGGGACTCGCCAACAATGGCATGACGGATGAGGAGCGGAGAACTTTGGACCCAAACAGCGAAGAATATTCGACAAGGTAGGGCGATGAATAATGCTATGTTTTGAGGCAATGGTCTAATATCATACTCGCAGGGTCAACGGATCGAAGACACAAATCGCGGGATGGATTACTTACAGCTGTCTCGTCCTCTGGCCTGCAAAGGCTGCAATGTGCACGTTTTACCTGCGCCTAACAGTATGGAGCCCGTAAGAAATCAATCATGTGCTTTCAAGCTGACGAGTCGCTCAGGAGGGATTGCATAACTTTCGCAAGCGGATCATCGCGGGTTTCGTTCTGATCGCGACAACATGGCTGGCAGTATTGTTTTCCATCACCTTCAGCTGCTTTCCGATAAGCAAAAATTGGCAAATCTACCCAGACCCAGGCAGTAAGTACCGCATAACTCTCTCATATATCAATGACTAAAGGGCAGCCAGACTTTTGCCAGCCGGCCATTTCAAAAGTCAACATCATCGTCACCGTCTGTCTCAATGTCATCACGGATTTCTACCTGCTAAGCATACCGATACCGATGCTGTGGAGCGTCAGGCTACCCCTGAGACAGAAGCTCGGCCTCATTGTCCTGTTCTCGGGAGGTATCTTTGTAACTATGGCTGGTATCCTACGCTGTGTGCTCATCATCACGGTAGGCCGATCCTCATGTGAAACATACGAGACTCGATGGCTGACTTGTGCGCATCGCAGAACCCTGTCACAGGAGCGCAGCAGGCAGGTTCGTGGGCCGTCCGCGAGACCTTTGTCGCAATTGTCACCACCAACATCCCGATGATCTTCCCCCTACTTCGACGCTGGCTTACACCCATCTTCGGCTCCATATCGAGTACCCTATCACGAGGTGGCACCAACAACAAGTACGACAAGCCTAACCGTTCCGACCTACCGGCGCCCGGGAGCATCATGCTTGGAAGTGTGACTGAGGGCAGCAGTAATAAGAAGAAGAACCGGCCGCCATACACGCAGTATCCGATTACAGAGTTTACGATGTCCGGGAGCGAGGAGCACCTGAATAAGTCACCACCTTTGCCGGGAGGCATCAGCAAGAATGTGGAGATACATATCAAGGAATCGAAAAGGGCTAGTGAGAAGGATACATCGAGTACAGACAGCAATATCGAAGGCCGAGACGCATACTTTACGTTCGAGGTGAATGGAGTTGAGAGGCCAAAAGCAACGAGGAGTAAGAGCTATCGAGAAAGCATGCGATCTACGTTCTCAGCGGGCGGTAACAGGAAAGACGACGGCATTGTATAATATGCCTTAATATGGAATTAATCACATGATATCACCGCCGCACTTTTATAGTGATCATTCAAACGATTCAAACGCCAATAGTATGGAAGTGTTTGGTAAAAGGCGAAATGACTTGGGGTCGGCCACCCCTTTCGCTGAGCATTGCGTTGCTAATGATTGACAACGCCCTCGTGCACTGACTTGCCATAGGTTGAATATACCGGCGAGAGAGACTGGACAAGGGATCGTGACTTGAAGAGTTGAAAAAGTATGACTTTTGGCTCTTCTCTCCAAACGCAGTAGAAAACTTGCTTCACCTCCCTATCCAACATCATCCTCCTGGACTACAATCAACTTAACTTCCCTCAATTCCTAAATCATTTTGCTCTTCAGTCTATAGCAACTAGCATCGATCGCACCGTATCGGATCCATTCCACGATCTCAAACCCAGCAGTGGTTCTCGCGACAAAACGCACAAAACCTCCCCGCATCAACCACCACAACCCCGCCATTCCGATCCACCAGGTTCCTACAGAAACACTCCCCGCAACGACACCGCTGAGGCTTCCACGGGGTATCACACGTATCAACCCGCGAGGCCTGTAAAGCGGGAGGGGTCAGTATCCTGGCCCGAAGGTGCGGGTTGCCCGCCTGACGACTGAGGCGGAACGGCAAGGCGGGCAGATGAGCGTGTACTGAGGGCGGAGGTGGTGACGGAGACGGAGCGTGTTGTCGGCGCCGGGGTGGCGTCGGGGGTCGAGCTGTTGCGCTGCGGTCGTTCATGTCCTCTGAAGACGAGGATAGGAATGGAGAGGTGAGGGGGGATGATCCGGGTGTTGAGCGGACGTAGTCGGGGATGTGGTTCCGGGGGTGGCGGTGGTGATGGAGTTCCGGGGTTATGGAGTCGTCGCTGAAGGAAGGGGATTGTGATGTGAATGTTTCGGATGCGGGGGTCGGTAGGGACGTCCCGGACGAGTCACTTACCCACTGGGTTTCGGGGAAGACTGGCGAGGGCTGCTCGTCGTTCTCGATGCTTGGGATGATATCGAATGACGTCTCTGTTGGTTCTTCTCTCTCGGGGCGTAATCTGGACCTATGGGCGTCTCTCCATGGAGAGAGTAGATAATGGGCTGGGAGACGAGCGCGCTGTGTGGTCTCCCAGTACGAGGGGCCGGGAGGCCAGTGGATGTATGACTGCGTGCTGTGACGGTGTTCGTCATCGCTGTTGTCTCTGTCATATCTTGGCGCTGCGTAGCCCAGGTAATCGCATCGAGGATCTTCGAACGTCTCTTGTTCCTCATAGTGGGAGTTTGAAGGATGAGGTATGTTGCCAAAGAAGGGTGAGCCCTGCGACGGTGGGAATGGGCTGCGGGCCGGAGATGAGAGTTGAGGGTGACGGTTGCGGCGGTGGGTATACATCGTGCCTCTGTTTGGCCGGTTTGACGGAGGCGTGTAGAGAATTCGGTCTCGTTCAGTATTTTGGGAATCAGTCAGAACTGTAGTGCTTGATATACGGAGGCATGATCATTAGGTAGGTAGGCTAAAGATCCTCTTTTGTATCATGATATCTCAGGAAATCAATAGCCAGTGATTCACAACAAAGTAGGACTCCCATGAAACAACGCGGTTTAACAAGCAAGACCTCGTAGTGATTGGGATATAATTACGGTATGCCAGAAGATTGATTCATCGTTTCGGTCGGGGGCTCGGAAGTTTGGTTGCTGGTGTCACGTCAACCTGAGACTGCCTTGGTTTGCCGTATCGTCAGGCGTTAAGTATACTGTCATAGACCCAGGTTTGGAGGGTGTTTGCATCCTACAGTTAGTCATCATGCTGCTATTGCTTGGGAGGAAAGCCTAGGGATCATCGCCAAGTTCATCGGCATCGAAGCAACCGGACATCCATTCCAAGCTTGTACCAGATGCTGGTGAAGTTATGAGGTTTCAATTCGAGAAATAATGTTAGCTAAGATGCAAGCGAAACTTATTCTCCTCTGTAGCATCGACCGTACAACCATCAGCTCCTACCCAAACGTTGTTCTTTGGCCTGATATGTTCCTTGATATCTGATGAGTGAGGCTCAGCATCATTGTACCGAACCCAACTATACATAAAGCTCGAATCAATTCATGATGAAAAGCTAAACCAACAGGACAGAGAACCCCGATGGAGGCGGTGAAGGTTTCTGTGAGGGGCTTCCTTCCTTGTAAAAATTCACCGGGGAGCACATCTCCCTCGCCTCACATTGCCCGCTCAAAGAAACTAAGAAAAGCCCAACGAAGGTATAAACTATATACGCTATAGACCGATTTTCATTCTCGTTCCTCTGTCACGTATTCGTCCCCACAGTAACTCAGGACAATCAAAAGCAAACCAACCCAACGAACTCACCCCTAGCTAGCACATCCTCTACCACCTCAATCTCTACACTTCCAATGCCGAACGCCCCAATGGCCCCGATGAATCCTGATCCTGCCGACGACGAGAGCGACCCTGAGCTGCAGGACTTTGTGCCAGCACCGAACCTCGCGAAACCACGGATGTAAATACTGAGAGCTTCCCCCTTCCCGTCCACCCCACCTCCGCCACGGAGCGACCGCCTCGGGCCCCACCAGCCCCGCCACACCCCGGCTGCGCCTCCGCCCCACATCGGCAGACGACCACGGCCCCCCGAGACGAGGGAAATTTTCGGTCCTTACTCCGGGAACATGACGTCAGCGTCTACTCTTCGGATTTTGCGCTCTCGGGCTCTGGCCAAACGTCGGGCTGGGTTCATCGCAGTCTCGCAAGAAAAATTGCCATGGAGTTTCCGGCTGAAGTATCAGCCGATGTATCCGCAATGTTGTGCGTTTGTCACCAAATACAGCTTCTATACCTATAAGCCCCACCTCGTCACCTGTAATCGCTTCTTGCTCATCATTCACTTATCAAGCATACAATGTTCATCTAGAGATAAAATTGAAATCTACAGAAAGGCCATATTCATTCCCCTTCAAGTATGTGCACAGAATAGACAATACAATTACCACAAACCTCGGCCGTTCAGTAAGACGTCTCTTTTGCTCGTTTCCGTCCGAGCATGTCAAAACCCATGCAGGTATCGCTGTCATGATGCATATAACCACACCCAATGCAATGCTATGCTGCTTTCACAGTCTATGCCGTCCTCATCACTCTCTCGTCTACTTGCGTCCTCTCGGCACCGTGCTCTCTGCAAATCGGATGCCTCTCCTCGTCGGGGGAACTCTCTCTCCACCTTCGTCATCTGAATCATCATCCTGATTTGAGCCGAGCGCAGCCTCCCTACGGCGTCTCTCAGCAGGCGTCTCTCCGCTGTCCAAATCCTCCTCGCTCTGGTTCGACAGAACCGCCAGTCTGCGCTTCTTCTCAGCAGCCGTCTCCTCGTCACCCTCGGCGTCTGCTTGTTGCGCGGGTGCCGGTGGCAAGGCTGGCGCCGTGTTCACCCGCTGAGGCGTGAAAGAGCCAGAACGTTTCTCGTTGGAATCGCTTCCAATCTTGATGGTCGGAATGTTGGCATGTCTGTCAGCCGGCGAAGGAATATCTCCCTTTGCAATTGACTTTACGCGCTGAGAAGCAGTGGACTGGTCCACAACCTGTCGCCGGGTCTTGTCGTCGAGCTTTTGAACTTCACGAATGAAGTCCTCCTTTGTCATGCGCTGGCCAACTCCACCAATCGTAAATCTGATGTGTCGGTCATCCTCCTTTTGACCTTCTGCAGCGTTCTTCGCGTTGCCGGCACCTCCGCCCAGGTATTTCTGCCATCCTGACTTTGCAGGTGTCTTCGCCGTGCCGTCGGCGCTTGACTCTCCGTTGTTTTCGTCTTCAGCCGCAGGCTTCTCCGATGCTTTTAGAAGACCTCCCATGCCAAGGTACTTAAGACTTTGCTGGGTAAGGCCTGTTCCAGGTTCCTTGGGAGCCTTTGACGATGGCAATTCGTAAGTCTTGATAACTTCTCCATCCTCATCTTCGACAATAATCTATGTATTTGTTAGTATCTTTTCTCGCCCATCACCAATCTGGAGAAACTCACGGTATTGCCGAACTGGAAGGCTCGAGCTGGCTCATGCCGTCTATCGGCTTTGCTCTTCTCCTTGCGCTTCTCCACTTCTGACGTGTACACATCCCCGACCTTCTTTTTGAACGAATCCAGGGTCCAGTTGAACTTTTCACCTTGCTTTGAATGGGCAGCCGCAATAGCCGACATGTCGGTTTCGACTGGTACGCGATGATGAGCTTCAGCCTCCGCAACTGCCTCTGCTCTACTTTCAGAGCGCTCGACAGTCAGCACGTCTCCATCCTCATTCTCGACCACCAAGTTGTCTCCTTCCTCGTAGATGGAAATCTTGGGTGGCGTTTGCGTTCTGCTAGATCCCTCATCGGGGGATGGTGTGATCTCTTCGTCGTCCTTCTCCGGGTCTCTCGCGCGACCTCTTTCAGAGTCGCGCCTAGGGGTCGTAGTGCCTTCGGCGTCGGGTGATTGAGGGTCCTTCTCGTTGAGGAGCGGCTCGCGTTTAGTGGGGAAGATGGCGGATTGGGAAACAGGTCCGCCGGGCCCGATGCCATCGTCCCACTTGTTCTTCTTGCTGCTGCGTTTCCTTGAGGTTGATCGAGCGCGAGACTTCGTTCCGTCTTCGTCTTTTTGACGTCTCAAGAAAGCGCCAGGGAAGCCTACTGGGGGTAGAGTGCCGGGCGGGAACTCGGGCATCTTGAGCTCTTCTCCTTCGGTGTCGGACATGGTTCGGGCTTGCGATCGAGATTGCGACGAGATTCTCGGCAGGCGGTTCATCCAGGTAGGGCCGTCTTCGGGGGCGGTGGTGTAGGACATGGTGATTGTCAACGTGTTGATGCGCTTGCCGAGAGTAAACACGGCAACGGATGAGCCATGAACAATGATGGACGAAATGACTAGGAATGTCACGATGGGCCAGATGACCGCAACGAGTGTTCTGTGTTCGATATCTTCCGGCGGGGTGTCGGAAAGCGGCACGGGCGTCTCCCACTGCAACTCAGCGCGAGCTAGAATGGCGACGAAAATGGCACCGACGCCGATGGGACCAAAGTGACCAGCGAAAACTGCCTCACGCCAAGTTTTGATGTCCGGTATGAATGGCTTCAAGATAAGCATGGCGGGAATGCGTCGGAACAAGATGACGAAAATGGCGATTACAACCAAGCGCCAGGGGGTGATACCCTCAGCGACGTTGTTGTACTGTTCCCAGGGGATGATGGTTCCGAGGAAGACGAAATATGCCAAATTGATCAATAAATCGATGACGTTGGACACGTGAGATTCTTCCGTCTTTGAGGAGAACCAACCGTCGTTTGAGAAACCTACACCGGCAGCGAAGCCGACTAGTAGATCGTCCATACCGAGCAGACTACCAGCACCGGCACAGAACAAAGCGAGCACGAAGTAGAAGACCAGGAAACTCTCCCGATCAATCAGATCGCGCTCCTCTGCAAACTTGATGCCGTGACGTGCGATGTAGCCAACGAGGAAGCCGAAAATGGCGCCAAAGATGCACTCATAGAGAATCGTGTAGACAATCCAGTGAAATGTCGTTTTCCGGGCATCCATGTGCTCCTGGATCAGGTAGATTCCGAGGTAGACGAAAGGGAAGGCCATGCCGTCGTTGCAGCCGGACTCTGCCGACAAAAGATCTCGCAAATGCTTGGGAACTCGCTTGGCGAATTTGCCCTTACCGACGACGGAAGAGGCCAAGACAGGATCGGTAGCAGTGACACAGGCGGCAATGACCAAACTCTCGAGCCAGGATAACGGGTCAATGAGCCACCAGATGAAGAGACTGACAATGAGCCAGCCAAACATCATGACGGGGATCAGCAGAAGAGTGACGGATCTCCAGTGCTTCTCCATGTAGAACTTTGGCAATTCGACACCGACGGCGAAACATTGGACGACGAGAACAATGCGGGAGAATTCGATGGTAACCAAGTCGACATTTCCCCAACTTTTCGGGTCGATCAGATTGGCGGCGTGGGGGCCAAAGATAATACCACAGATGGTGGCAACGGTAGCTTCACCAATGTACATCTTCTCCTTGATGATAGAGGAGCACAGCATGAAAAGTGTGGTGAAGCCGCCCAAGATGATGTACACCAAGTGCGGCTTCGTGATTGAGAGGTGATCCCACGCCATGGTGGCGGAATTGGGAGGTTATCTCTATGTGTGGGTGTTTATTCGGTTGGCGTTGGTGGAATACTAGGAATTCGTCGCAAGCCGTGTTACTTGGGGTCGCTCAACCGCCGGCAGCAAAGGGAATGTAAGCTGGGCCTGGCGAAGGGCGCGAAACTCCCCAGTCAATGGATTGCGTCCCGAGAGCGAGGATGGCTCGATGCATTCGAGGGAAAAGTCGGCGTGCCAAGAGGCAGATGGGCCTAAGGTAAGGAAAGGATCGGGAGGTGTCGAATCGAGTCGAGTCGAGGAAAGTGAGAGAAGCGGATACAAAGTCTAGGAGCTATGAGGTCACCAAGCGGGTGTTGCCTCTTGGTGCGCGTTGATCGGCTTCTTGTGCGCCTCGTTCGGGATTGCGACTTCTGGGTGAAGATGTCGCGACAATGGACGTCCTGGTAACAATGTCGACGAAATCTCGGGTCAGTATCGATAGACCTCGAGGGTTTACATGAACAAAAAGAGCGACAGAAACTAGGAAAAGCTTCGGGGTTCATGGAACCTAAGTATGTCGCAGGGAAAAGACAGCCAAGATGTTGGCGTACTGATAGCAGAGGATGATCCATGCAAGAAAAAAAGCCAGGCCCCGCTTAGCGCCAGTTGGTGGGGGGTACCACTGGGGCGTGGACCTGGCAAGCCTGGGGGGCAATACCTAGGTACCTGGAAGGCAAGCCGCAAGTGGGAGAGAAAGAACCATTTTCTGCTCTTTTTTCCCGGGCTGCGTTCCCAGTGGTTCTTGCTGTCCGCCGTCGGTGGGAGGCGCATGGCGGCATGGCTTGGGGGGGGGGTTTGCTTACGTTGGTGTCTATTGTCTGGTACCTCGAAAGTACCGACGGGATAGTCGTCGTCCTTCCGTTGCAGCTTGCCGTACAGAGTAAACCTTGCCAATCCATCACTCGAACGGTGCCGGTGCCGTCTTCCGGCTGTATTCTGCCCGCACTTGACTTGCTACGTCTATAAAGTTCAAAGACAGACATTCATCAGCTTGTAGGGGATGCGAACCCGCGGAATAAGGTTGTCTCAGTGGTGGCTCACTGGCTCTACCGATATCGCGCCTCAGATTTGGGTTCGTCTGGCAGGGTTGATCAGGTTGCGTACTACGTAGGTTCTTGATGTCTGCTCATCTACACTAGACGCCCTGCGGATGAACCATGCCTGATTACGGGCTAGTCTTGTCCCGGCTTTTGAAGTAGCACGCACACGCCCTCGGATGCGATGCGATACGATAGGGACTAGGGAGCACGTCGTGTGAGACATGCTGCCCAGAGCCACGTTCCACTGCAACGGGCCAGATCCTTCTCTGTGTGCAAAGCACCTTGTTCTGAAATCCGCGTCTTCCATTGTTTTGGTGACCGGCACTCGGGACCGATGGGAATGCGACACGCATACTTCTCACACATTGCAGCGCCATGATGCGCTGGGGGCAACTGAGAGGAAGTTCGAAACTCCAAGAGGATAACAAAGGAGCCCAATGACGAGGGTACAGATGATAGTGTAGTGTCAGCGGTGCTCGGTTCCAGACGGTGAATGGCCCATGTATGCCAAGCGGCTCAAAACAAGGATGTACCCAAAGTGACCGACTTGTTGCCATGACTGGCCGCGTGGTGTCGTAATCACCCCCGGGAGGCGGTTAATCTCTTTTGTCGCACAGAAAAAAGTCGCATACGGAGAGACGGGGTTAGGATGGCATGAGATAAAGCGCCGTTGAGCGGAGTCGAAAACTTGAGCCTCTTTCTGCCGGGTTGAGCGACGGACGGTGTCGCTTGTTGATTGACTTGATATCAGTTCACCGATACGTCTTGCAGTAACCCCTCATTCGCAACGCATGTCGTTGAAAACCCCAGATTTCGGATCTGGTGTATGCACCGATTTGCCATGGACTATCTGTAAGGGTCCATTACTTGTGTCAATCCTACAGAGTCTTGTCCTTCTTGGAGTCTCTTGACGAACCGTTGGCAAAAGCTTGACCGGTGTCTTTTTGGTGCCATTTTGACAGTTCTTGGTGAGTTTGTGCGACTTGGATTGGGTCTCCCAAGGCTCCAAGCATTGGCGGCGTGATTTTGTGCCGCGAGGTTGCTGGCCAAGCCAGTTCGCGAGATCGCCAACTCCATTTGGAGGCTCGGCGCCCAGAGGAGGCGGCGTCACCGCCCACTTTTTTTCGGGTTGTCGTGGAGAGGCTGGCTCGAGTCATGACTGTGTTGTTGATATGTTGTATCAGTCGGCAGCTTGAATCCTGCACACATTACTGCTATAACGTCAAATGTAATCGGAATTTCTCGAAGCGTCTGGTCGTCAAGTGTGGTGATGATAGTGTGGTGCTTTCTTGGTGAGGTTGAAGAATGGTACGTAGTGACATCTGAGGTGAGGTGAGGTGAGGCGAGGCAAGAAATAATGGAAGGATGCCGAAGTTCCTCCACATTCGTCCCGTTCCTTCCCTCGTCTTTCAAAGTTTCTGTGTGAGGAAAGTGCAGTCGGCACAAGACTGAAGGTACTTCCGGGATACTTCCGCACGGTTCCCACTGCGACTGCCATTCCACACTTCCACTCCAGTCTCCAGGTCCTCAGCCAGCCAATCCACAGTATTGTTTTTTCCTTCAGGTTCCTTCCCACTGCCACTAGGAAGATTTGGACCCTGGTCTCGTCGCAATGTTTTTCTTCCTTTCTTTCTTTCTTTTTTTCTGCCCGTCCCTTGCTCCGCCGGAGAATGGCAAGGTGACAATCAACGCCCGTGTTATTGCAGTCGCTCTCGCTATCCATGACAATAACAACTGCTGGTATCCGGTCCAGGAAAACGAAAACTCTACTCCCTGACGGCACTCCAAGAATACCTTATCTCCTGACTAGCGACAATCAACCTGAATACAGCACATCAGCTGCGGCTGGCCTAGGATCTCTCAACAATTTGTGCCAAATTCAAATACATAACATCAACAATTCCAGTGAGACGTCGCACTCGCCGGGGCTGCCGGGCCTCTCTCGGAGTGGCCTGCACTCAATCGATTGCTCACTCGCGCTCTCTTCAAGCTACCTTACTGTGTTAGTAGGTACTTTGAGAGGTGGGCATGCCACGTTCCGCCTCGATTTCTCACTCTCCCACCACCCTCCGCCCTCCTCCTCCGCGGTCCGCCAGACTTTCGCGGCACTCCATCCCCCAGGCCCGTCCTCCTTTTCCCCCGTACCCGCCAATAGCCTTTTCGTCTCTTCATCTCTAGCCACGCCGTCTCACATTAGCCAACAGCCTCGCTTCGCATCGTTTGGTCCGAACATCCCATCCTCGCCCTCCCAACTCATCTTCTGGGTAATGTCTATTGTTCCCCAGGACAAGCACGTATTCAATCGCAAGGAGCCCGCACCAATCATGGCTTGACCTACTCAACTACTGCATGCCCATCCAACCCTCAGAAGACTGCCCTGCTGTAACCCCTCCTCTCTCTCTCTCCCCATCCCACCCCTCCAATTCGCTCACATGCGCCGCGACGTCACCAATCCCTTTACCTTCATTCGCCCATGATTCAGCAAGCCAAGAGTCTAAGTCAACGACCACCCGCGATCTACTCGTCACTCCGCATATTCGGTCTACGATGCGTCTTCTGAGTCTTGACATGCCAATCTTTTCCCTGACGAACTCCTTCTGCCCCGTTTTCCCACTCATACTAGTCGACAAACACCCTTGCCTCTCTCCATCACTCTATTTGCACTAGACCTGAAGAACCCCCGACTCGCTGCCAAAAGCTTGCGCGAATAGCGCACTACACTTCACCTTCCTGTTTGACCGTACTACGGATTGCTTGGCTGCAGGCAAAGAACACAGCAATGCTTGGTGTTGACGCAACACGAGTCGAAGAGCTGTTTCCACCCATCGTTTCCTCATGCCCGCACACATCGGTTGACGGAACTCTCTGTTTTGTCTGTTTACGCTTTGATGTTTGCTCATCCTTCTTTTGTAACGTGCATTTTGCTTGGGTTGTGTCACCGCGGATGACTGATTCTCCACAAGCTGAACCAGTCTCGGCACACGGATGGCGCCGTTTGGGCCAACTGATCAGCCCTGCATGGCCGTTCCGGTGCCGCCGTTCGGCCGTTGACCGTAGAGGCATTGTCGATCTCGGCCTTTTGCGTTTCGTGCAGCAACCATTCCCAGTCCCATCAACTGAAGTTATACCGGATCTCTCTCTCAACTCTCAACTCTCCCCGCAACAAGTCTGACTTTCAGACCAGACTCGGCTGTGCATTTCTTACGTTCCACTGCCTTTCCTGAACATTTTCCGCCTTCATCGGCCCGATGATGGGACCCCGCTTCGGGGACTCGGACCCGCTGAGGCCTGGAGATCTCATTCAGCCCTCACTCATCCCCACAACTAACCCACAACCATCAAATCATCGCAATAGAATCCCAGACTTCGCTGCAAGCCAGCAACTCACTTCGAGTCAGAATTCATCACTTAAGCGTCGATGGTTTAGTGGTAAAATTCTCCGTTGCCACCAAGCAGCGTCGGGGAGCCGGGGGTTCGATTCCCCCTCGACGCAACCTTTTGCTTTTGCATGATGTTTAGAAAGCCTTTTGCTCAAGGAAATATCTCATTCACTGCTGGTAGAGCTCTATCATTGTATCTGTGTACTTCGTTTGACTTGCATGAGCTTACTTCAGGTGCCAATGCCTTTGCAGAAATGTTTGCAACACATTGGTGACTTCTCCAGTGAAGGCAGTGAGTTGACGAGGGTTTCCACCTTCCACAGACATAAGAGTAGGCTCTCTGACTGAATCATTCATAACATGTTTGGGTCAGAGTGGTTGTAAGTCATGAAGAGAGACTCACGCAAACCTGCATTACCATCTTTATCGCAGCCTCCTCTAGGAGTGAGTTTGTTTGACTCTCTTGTAATGCTGCGGCAATGCCTCAAGTAATTCTGAAGCAAGGTATATAAGTATGAACACGGAACTCGGTTAGAACCAATAGGACTCTCATCATCGAAGCAAGACGTAACAGACAACAGACAGACACAACATCATCGCAAAGACAACCAAAATCAGGAAGTCAAGCAAGAGACAACCTCCACAATGGCCAAAGGCAAAATTTTCAAGAGCAGACGTCGCGTCGAATTGAAAAGGGAGATTGAAGAAGAACAGCACGGATACTATGACGCCGCCCCAAGCTCAAGCCAGCAAAGCCAAGGCAGCATCGGCGGCACCAACGAAGACAGCGGCGTCCCCGGCCCACACCAGCTCGTCTGGCCCTTCTCCTACGCGGTATTCCAAGCCCACGCGGCCAGCCAGAGCGACGGCGGCGCGAGGCTTCTCGAGGATGCCAGGTGGAAGTGCTGCAACTGCGGCTATTACAATGCGATGCCCGCCCACGGGTTGAGGCTGATGCACTGCCGGAACCCTGAGGGGTGCGTGGTGAACCCGGGGACTTTGCAGGTGCACGCTGGACCTGCTTCGTGTTGTGCGATTGTTGGGCCCGAGGGGGCTTGGACGCCGATGGACGTCTTGGATTTGAGGTTTCGTAGTGAGGAGGCGATGATGGGGGCGAGGGGAGATTGATGATATTGGCAGTGCTTGGAGCTATGATAGAGTTACGGTAGCCTAGGTAGTAGTTAGTTTGATACCCTATTTTGAACACACTCTTTTTTGGAAGGATCATGAAGTTTCTCAGTCTCAAGGTTCAACATGTCCCAATCTATGTCTAGGTAGATGTGACCATATGCTATGGTTCGGGTTCATGGTATAGTTGCACAGTACGCCCACGCTTGCGTAAGTATAGGAGTTATTAGTATCGACATGCTCATGCCTGTCCTCAATGAGACTTGGCTGATGAAGTTTGATTGAGCCAGATCTCACAGCCAGACCTTGTAGGTGAGTTACTCCGCCTGGGTCTCTCGACGTCTGGAGGCAATTGAGGCCTTGCGCACCTACTAGACGCTTATCGAGTTATTCTTGATGGTGCTTGCGCGAGTTTTCCTGATGTTTGGCTTAGAAGAACAGTCGTTGATCTAAGTGCTTGGCTGTGACGCGCGATGAGTGCGAAGTACTTACAACACGAGTCTCTGAGTCTTGGGGGAACCGGAGAAGATGCCAATAGCTAAAGAATTTTCCTGAATCACATTGATGTCTTCGCAAAAGTCGAACTACAAATATCGCGAGGATGAACGCCGACATGACAGACCTGGAACTCAGTCTTCCACCTACACGAAACCCAACTCAAACCATTGCTCAGCCGCAATACATAACCTGAATAATATTTCGCTTTCCCATCCACCAAGATGTCTCTCTGTATGGTCCCTCTAACACTACAAGAATTTGAATCTCTAGACCCGCCCGAAGTCTTCCGGGAATACTGCTTCTGGACATGCTGCCGGTGCTTCACGGACGGCAACCGTATGCCGGCCGAGCCCGCGACCCAGGTCTGTCGAAATGACGGCGACCGGCCCTGCTGTCGTGGTTATGGGCTACACGGTATCCATGTTGGGCCGTGTCAGTGGTGCGTGGTTTGGATGCCTAGGTTACTCTTGTTGGCTTGTATGAGGGCGGTTGAGATTGATGAGGTCAGGATGTGGTGAGGATGGGAGAGGACGTCTTGCGGTTACAAGGTTTGAGACCCGTACAGTAGAGAGGGTTATGACAGAGAAAATCCCGCATCTGATAGTATAGTCATATGAACACAGTCATCTTGACAATGGAATGAGATTGGCTTAGCCGATCATCGACTGAGTATCATTTGAGGAAACCCGCCTCCACCACCGGTCCATACTGCAAATACTCCATCAAAGCCTAGGGAGTGTCAGGTTCACCAACCGATAAGATGTGATAGAATGACCGCTTCGTCGCCAGTTGTCGTGCGCTCTCGTAGGTGCTGCTACATCTACTTATGTGATCACGTTCAACTTTCCCCAAGTAATCAGGAAGAAAACCCAGAAGGGCAGTGATGAGAAGCGAGACTCTGACTGTTGGTTGCCTCCCCTTGTCGTCTAAGCCTCCTCCACCTCATGAACTCATCGTCTGATGTCTTATTTGCTTGGGGCCAACATCACGTTGCAACCTGGTGGCCGAAGCTCATTCACCAGAACGCAATATGCTAGGATTAAATGCCTCTGAATCACTGCCTTTCTACCTCCTCATGTCAACATCATCTCCTTTGGGTTGGCTTGAAAATGAGATAAATACTGATCCGGATCCTGACTTTCAGTATTTGGACCCCTCTCACATAGTATCTTTCTCACTTACACAGCGAACCTCCTCTGATATCATCAGGTAATTTAAAACGTAAGAGCGACTTAATATCTTGAACACTAAATATCTCGAACTGCCACCATGGCGAAACTCCGGAAGATCAGGATGCCAGTCTTTTGGAACAGTAACCGCCCGTGGAATCTGAAAAGACGGTGCTGGTGGACTTGTTGCAAGTGCGGTACCAGGAACGAATTTGAAGAGGGCCGCACCTTGACACAATGCCGGAAAGCGGATTGCCCTGGAGGAGACGGTCCACATTGGGGGCCTTGTAGTTTCTGCTCGGCATGGGAGCCGGTGAACCTCTTGGGATGAGGAGTGATATGCTACTCTAGCCGTCTTCGTCATCGACGGCGACGGCGACGGCTATAATAGAATAATCTCTAGGGGTTGCCAGTGACAGGCAGTCCGTAGGTTAAATAAGTCTAAGTCTCAGGCACTTGAGTAGTGGAGTACTCATTCGGTACCTCAGAGATAGAACGTAGTCTGAAGTTAGCAAGTAGTTTGAAGTTAGTAGTTGGTCTGAAGAAACTCCAATAGCCTTGAATATTAACCGCATGATTCACATCTCGGAGCGTTTGTGAGACAACTTATCAATCGGCAGAATTCACCATGAGAAGTTGAAGAAAATAAGTCGAATTATCTGTCAAGTACCAAAAATCACAACCTCGGATCCCTCATGCACATAGTAACCATGTAGTAAGAGCCAGATCTTCACCATAAATTTCTTCCAGCCAGTCATGTACTCGAAAATTGAGTCCTCCTCCAACCCCTCGAGACATCCTAGCATCTCCCAACCCACCCGTCTATAAATGACGTTCTAAGGGCAAGAAATGCTACCGAACTGGTTCTTTGTGGCTTGCCACCAGCTAGACTCAACCATGCCGGCATTACATCCAACACCGGTGGTGAAACTCCAAGCGAGGTTGCCGTTGCTGCCGCCGCAGCTGGGACCGCTGACGGCACAGGCGCCGAAGCGCTTGAGGTTATCCCAGAGGCCGCCGCACTTTCCGGGGACGTCGTCGACACCGCTGGCGGTGATGGACCAGCGGTTTTGTGAGTGGCTGCAGGTGGCGGCCGAGGCTAGAGGAGCCATGGTGGCTAGGACGAAGACGGCGGTCGAGGTTGTGAACTTCATTTTGTGGTGGTATTGTGGTGGTATTGTGGTGGTATTGTCGGGGTGATGTGAAGATTGAGGGGGGGAGAGCTTGTGTAGATGCTTGGAGATTGGACCGGATGAGGTTCTTGTGGTGGACTGTGTGTTGAATGGATGGTGATGGCGATGAGGGAAGATCATACTGAGTGGCGGTCTGAGAGACTTATATGCGACTAGAGAAATCAACATCCGAGGTCACCACGGGCTGCATCTTCTTTCAATACAGCATCCATCTAGCTCAAGGAAGCTGCCTAGAATGGGTCTCGGAACAACCCTGCAACGGCGACAAAGCTGAGGAAAGAAGCAGGCATGAGCATCACGAGAATCCTCAACTATCACTCTGGAGCTGTGAGCTGAGTTGGCCCACTCCGGGACAAGGGGGCATCAACACTTAGTGGAGCTTAGCACGAGGGTTTTATCTTGAGAATCATGAGTTGTCAGCTCGAGTGAATGTGAAGAGCTTCCAAGCGGTGAAGCTGACGGCCCAGGCTCTAAGGATCCTTGAATTTTAGATTTGGTATGCCTCTCGGCAGGCACATTCGCAGAGTCCCGAGTCCTCACTGTCCTATTCGGCATTGAGGTTCGCGACTGAATGAGACGGAGACTTGCAAAAAGGACCGGAAATAACCAGGTTGCAGAAACTGATAGTTTGAAGAGTCCAACCATGGACATGCGAAAGCGTCCTGATCGGGACAAAATTACCAGTTACGCGAAGACCTTGATGGGATCCGTGGGGTTGAAGAGTGCTGCGATACGATGGGACATGGGTGTTAATATTCGGCTTACTGTGGGCCAAAGTAGACCCTCTTCGGACCTCTTCAGCAGCCCCGTTTCGGACAGTTCGGCGAGTCAGAAGTGGATTGTATGCCTATGTTCTCGCTGGGGTGAGAGGCCGATGCATCATCGCAGATATGAAGTCGGCAACTCGTAATGTTCCGAGCGTGTGCCTACGCCAAGCCCTCGAAGCCTATTTGCCTCAGAGAAGTGTTTGCAGTTGTAGCCTTAAGACACTTCCAACTGGCTGTTCAGCCTGACTTTCCGTAGTTCTAAGGAAACTTCTCGCTTCGGAGGAACTTGGGTGCTATTGACGATGATGAAGGAAGTCGACTTCATCGCCCGATCCGGTATCATAGATTGAAGGCCATCTGCCGCCTTTCCTCAGAAGGTAACTTTGGTCTTACGAGCTTTCCAAAGATTTAACTTCTCACTCTGTAGAGAAACCGTCTTCATAGACCTTGGTGTGCCTAGTCGACGACATCTGGGGACCCCTACATTAGGCGGCCGATCCCTTCTCTTAGTGAGTACGGAGTGCGGAGTGCCTCATAGGCATTCGTACTCCGTACGAACGCACAGCCAAAACGGGAGTCCGAGATACACAACTCGCTTACAAACGGAGTCTTGCAGGTGACTTGTGCGTTTGTGCTTGCTTACACGGATGTAAGTCCCGCGCGTATGACGATGGGAACAGTTCCAGCCTACTACCGCGCCATCCTCCTTTCCTATCGGGGATGACGAACTCCATGAACTTATGCGGCTGGATAGGTCTCTTTCCATACCAATGGCGGTCAGTTAATAGCCTTCGACCTGAAATAATGAACTTTGTTCTTTTGAAACTTGTCAAGGACTTCACCGATTGTTGGCAAGTCAGTCGTACAACACCATTCCCGTGTATGGAAAGTCCACAGCTTCTTGAAAATCATCGATGAACAGTGATAGTAACTAATGCGAACTACTTGGTGTAGTTCCATTCTCATGGATGGAGTAAGTGAGGCAAATTTCTATCGCCTATGATCAGAACAACATGCCCTCAGTGATTAGCCTCACGTGAGTGGGACTTGGGATGAGTTGCCTTGAAGAACATGCCAACTCAGTTGTGCGTAGGAGCAAACAGCTTTGGTGTAAGGGCTATGCCTTCCAAGACCCCTTGATGTATCACTTGTAATCTCGAAGGTGTAACTTCCAGTTTTAGCAGGACGTCGATTAAGCACATGGAATCGGAATTTCAGGCCAACTCAGCCTCATGTCATGTAGCACTGTCCGCCTTAATCGGCCTGCTGCGCTCATATGTGTGTACATAGTACTTTGATCAAGTAGTCCATATAAGACTGGACTATTTCAGTTGAATAAAAGGCTAAGGAGACAACTTTACATTCTCATCAACGTACACCCAGTGTGAATGATGCCCTGCAACAGCAAAGCGCAAAACTTGTCCAAGGATGGGGGGAGCTTTCAGGAATACGAGCCTATCACGGAAATAGACGAAGATCATGTCCGATACATGTATTCGACCGAGAACCAAGATGCCTTAGCAAACGAAAGGGAAACATTAAGGCTAGGCGACAGTCCAAATGATCCTGACCGGCGGCACTGGAGAGAAGGACTTTTGGAGCATGACGGACTTATGGAAGACCTCAGCATCTCCTCGCCTCAACAAACTCCTTCGGTTCTGTCTTCGCTGGAGTATCTCGGAAGGCCGGCTGCATTGGACATTTCAGTAGAGGAGAAGGCGCTTGTGCATGAAGACCCGACGTGGCGCCCGGCCTGGCTGCGTCCTTTCGTTCTCGCCACTTTTGCAGGGCTCTTCTCATGTGCTGCCGTCGCCCTCCTCATCATGTTATGCTATTCCCATAAGAACGATGGATTGTTCAGGACTGGGTCCACATTAACATTTTGGTGGAAATTTGGTCCGACCGCTGGTAAGCAACTTGTGCCATCGATTCCAACATGATTGACCCTTGAAGTCTGACGTCTTTGCCGTGTAGTGCTTACCCTTGTGGCGGGCCTTTGGACCAGAGTTGAGCTTCAGTCTCAAATATACATGCCCTGGATTGTTCTACGCCAGGAGGAGCACGACGGTGGTAATGGCTACGACCTTGACTATACGTCAATGATGACACCGGCTCTCCTCTATCACTCACTCCGTCGGAAGCATTTCCTAGTGTTTTCGACAGCACTAGTATCTCTCCTTCTCAAGATTCAGGTAGTCCTAATGCCAGGTTTGCTCCATCCTGGGCAGGCTCAGGTTTCAGGGTCAACTCCTGTGCAAGTTTTAGACGCTTTCAGGGCGGGCGTTCTCTGGGCGACCGGCGAAGACTTGGGAACTGAGGATGAGGCTCTATCGGAATATAGAAGCTTCAATACTTACTATACCGCTCGAGCCATCAAAGACTATAACTTGAGTTACCCATTCGGTCTGACGGGCGATGCAGCTTTTCAACTCTTTGTGCCGAGAGGCAGTCCGAATGCGCCCATTACGGTCCGCGTAGATGGCTTTTTCACAGATATGCACTGCCTGAAGCTCGAAACCTTTGAGGTACAACGAGCGACCGACCCCATGCGTCTTGGCTTTATCCTCAATTTTGAGGGGTGCCTTGACGTACCGATCGAGCTCCAGAAATATGAAGGGAGTATCTGGGGCCTCTGCACTCCGCTGAATGATGATCGGCCGTGTCGGAGTCTTCCTCAAGAAAATCTGCAATACGTATTCTCGACTGGCACGCTAGAATCGCCATCTATACAAAAATGGTCGCAGCAGAATGTTAAGGTTGTTGCATTTGCAGCTGTTATTTGCTCTCCAACTGCCTGGACTTCGGAGGTTGAAGTTGTGGACAACGGAATCAGCACTGAGCTTAAGAAATTGGAAGACCAGTCTCAGACGCCGCTTGACGTTGCCGTCTGGACTATGCTGGATATTTCCATGCCTATTACGTTTGAGCCTAATTTTGATTTTTCTCTTTACTCATCAGACGAGAAGGGTGATTTCGGGTACGGACCGGCTGGAGTATGGGCGCATCTTCAAAACGAAGCTACAGATGGCCGGACTGGTATTTTGAACACAACCGATGCGCTGTACGATTCCATGATTGGCCTGACCAGAAAGCTTGGTCCCATAGCTGGTCACTATTGTCTCCGTCACAATGAGAGCGCGGAGATCATGGGTGATGAACGCAGGCAAGTTGTGAAATTGAAGGTTGTAGGCTGGATTGGATACTCCATGGTGGTGGTCTTCGCTCTTATCGCGTCAATCAACATCTTCGTCTTCATTCGATATAATCAGTGCACAAAGGTATGGAACAGAGATCCCGCAACAGTTCTCGGGAGCATACTTTTCTTCCAGGCACACCAGCAACTCATCGACCAGAAGATACGCTTCGACGAAAAGCACACAGATTCCTGGCAGTATCAAAGCGGGTCTGTACCAGTCACGTTGAGAAAATTGGTGCAGACGGCTTTCAGTATTGTCGTTATCGTTATGATTGCAACTGTTCTGTACACCTCAAAGTTATCAAACGCGAACATTGGGCTGCTTCCCATAGAGAATGACAATCACCTGCTCTGGACTTCGTTACCGACGCTGATCGTGCTGGGTATTGCACTATATACGACATCATTCAACTCATCACTGAGAGGCTTATTCGTCCTTCACATCCTCTCCAAGGGACCTTGTTCTTCGCAACAACTGGACATCACGCTCTTAGACATGCTTGGGCCACAGGCTCTGTATTCAGCGACTCGGCGGAAGGCTTGGCTCATCTCGCTTTCACAATTCTTGGCAAGCCTCTGTGCTTTTCTAACAACCATCGCCTCGACCCTGTTCACAGCCGAGTATATTCAAGAACGCGTAGAATTCAAACTCAAACAGCAGAGCGTGTTCGGTAACAGACCGTTGAAGTCTGGAGAACAGCATTATTGGAACAATCGAGTATCTGTAGGAAGCCTGGTGTTACAGAAAGGAGAGAACCTCACATACCCGGAGAACACATTTGGTGATCTTGCGTTCCCTAGCATCGGCAATCTGCCACCTTCAATCGCTGGACTGGATCGAATGGCCGAAGGCACCCATATCGAAATGTACCTACCGGCAGCGACACTGATGGCAAGCTGTGAAAACCACAGCCAAGCGCTCAGCATCGCTAATACAACAGATGGCCGGGATGTAGAGTTCGAAGTGCGCATACCAGTCACCTGCTCTAATGGAACGTCCGATATCATGAGATGTAACGTGATCGGCTTGCGGCCTTCTCAATACCATGGAGAGCCACGCATTGTCTATGCCAAAAGTCTGGGGTTCGGGCTGGATGAGTATTCACTTTGTGGCGTTGAGTCCTCCAGTGACGACGACGCCTTAGTTTCTGCACCTTCGATAACTCAAGTCTATTTTTGGGGAGTTTTCGACACGCAGAAATCTGATTTCAGTTTGCTGCAAGCCTGGCAGTGCCAGTACTCATGGGCAAAGGTCATGGTATCTGTCGACATGATTTCTACTCAGGGCAAGCTCGTCATAAACCACAACAATCCTCCACGACCCAATCGCTCGACTTTAGTTCCATGGGAATCTTCGCTTCTTGTGCCCTTTCTTGAACCTGATGATGATGGAGCATCGCATGTGTACGGTAGCGCTTTCCCCAATGTGGAATCCACGCTTAAACCACTAGCTCCATCGTCCCAAGCCTTCAACATCCTGCTTCCGCCTTATGGAAAGGTTTCCTTCGAAGGTTTCAGTGATTTGAAGCAGAGTTGGGACATTGTAGAAGCATTGAACTACGATCGCGCTCTTCTAAGCGCACAGCTTCTCAACCTCGAAAATCGACTAGGTGTAGAGGAAATGCCATCCGAGGAATTGGAGCTACTGAACGCAGTCCTTATCAACAATAACGCTAAGCGACTCTTTCAAAACCCAACATCGACGTATCTTCTCGTGGGAATTCTGAGTATTGTTGGAACAGTCCATATTTTCATGCTGCTTTCATCGGTCTTACGACGATTCACGACTTGGCGGAGGGGACTGCTCGATATGGATGTCAAAGGCCTGGCCCCCGATGGGTTTAGCAGCATCGCGATGATGGCTGCTCTTCTGGACTCTTCGAAATTTGAGAAGCATGTCCCTGAAGACTCTCATAAGTTATCGAAGGAAGACCTTTACGACAGGCTGTCATCTATGCGCTTTCGCATGGGCTGGTTTCGAAGAGAGTCTGATCGAACGATGCACTTTACTGTCGGGGTTATGGACGATGATGACTTCAGATTCGTGGGCAATAAGGAGGACGTGGGCGATGAAGACATCAACAAGCAAGATGTGGACAGCTCAGACGTGGATCGCCAAGACATGGATAGCGAGGGCACTTTGGAAGGCGAGGAAAGATCAGAGATTGAGAGGACAGGCAGGCCTGTTTCCACAGCCTAGGGACCTTTGGTTTTCATCCACTCCTTTTGTCTTCTTTTACTTTCGCAATGATAGACTCACTTACATTTTCTGTCATTCTTCACGAGTTGCAAAACCAAATCAGTTCCTCCATTACGATAGTAGCTGCACCCGTGATACTCGGTCTCAGAGCCGGGCCTCAGAGCCGGCAGTCGTCCGTAACTCCCGGATACGACCCCACTCCGCTCCGATCTCAAGCCCGCCGACCAACGGCATCCTTCCATACCATACCCTCCGCCTGACTTCCAACCACAAAACAAACTAACCCGCCAAATATCGCATATGACAATCCCACGCAAACAACCCATCCAAAAGCACCCCACAACCAATCCCCAGAAGTAAACCAAAAAAAAAGCAAAAGAGTTCACCCCCCCGGTGGCGAACGGGGGCTACATCTCTTGGTGCACATGCTGGGACTCGAACCTTGACCCTCCTGGTGTAGGCTAAGCCAGCTGAACAGAAAGCTCGCCCGTAACCATCCCGCCAAACGGCAGCTTTGACCTGACCTCGCAAGCCTGTGAGGCGCCTGCTGCCGTTGGTGACGGGAATGGACTTGATGGGGTCTATATGGGCTTCCTTCCTGCGTGTATTCACTCACCAAGGTGACGGGGAAGAATCATCAGATGAATATTTGTAAGGCAGGTGCGGTTGACAACCCACACTGCCTGGCTCCTTCCTCCATGGTTCTAAGTCGGATCAACCAGAACCCCTTCGCCGCCGAAGACTAAACCAGGATCCCTCAGCCTCACAACCACCAAGGCCGGACCTTGATTGAACCCCTCCTCCGTCATCAATCAATCAATCAATCATCAGCCTTAACACGTTCTAGCCCCCCTCACCCTTCCCTGACTTGACAAACAACCCAACTCGAAAGGCCTACACCCAGTCTTTGGTACCGTCGAAACCCCGCCGCATGAACTCCTCTGTAGCGGCGCGAGAGGTGACTGGTCGCGAGACTCGAGCGGCCGTATCCGAAGAAGCTTGGTTCATGCGTGGCAGACCGGGGTGAGCCCGCTTGGGTCCTAGCCGGCTGCGCGGCGCCCCGAACCGGGGGTGTGCATTGGGGGCAGATCCTTACGTCGGGGGGCCTTGCATGACAGCTGCGTAATGGAGGCTCAAAGAGGCGGGGGAGAAAAGACAATATGATTGCGGATGCGGCGTCTGTCGGCCATCCAAGAGTCACTATAGGCACAATCCAAATTCCTGCAGATCCAGAGGGCTCTGACACTCAGTTGTAGACAATTCATCTTGCTTCTCCAATCTCGTCTCCAGGCTTGGCTATCTCTATCTGCTCAAGCCATGCTATGTGGTATCTAGTGTTACAATGTCCGTATCTTAATGAAGGTATCTTGATGCGCCGTGAAAGGTCATAATCCACGCAATCGTCATACTTGGCGTTCTTCGCCCTCTTTCCGCAACTCCAGCCACTTTCTGGGGGCACTTTGATGCGTCGGGCTGTCTCCTTCCTTACTTTTCCCAGCTGTAATCTCCCGACAAAAGAAATAATAATCTTACACATTAGTAGTTGGTCTCTTCAGGCGTTTCGCTCCAGCATTCGAAATCCAGATACTTCGAACCCAACACTCAAATAATTCCATGCATGACAACGGCAAGGACTGGTAGGCCCCACGCGATACGACCTCTTGGTTTGCTGACCATACCGCCGTTCATGAGCAAAGCATCGAGAGGGTTCACCGGGGCTGAAGAGGTGCTTTGCGGCGAGGCCTGGTTCTCAGTCGTTGTCGTTGAAGTGACAATAGTGGTGGGAGGTATGATAGGGGGCGCCTGACTAGATACTGGCGGTATCGCTGTGGTTGCCGGAGGCAGAGGCGCCTGGCTCGACGGCGGCAGTATAATAGGCGTTGATGTTGATAATGATGTTGTTGGTGGCGGCGGCGGTGGAGCGACAGACGTCGTAGCCGGCGGAGGCGGGGGTGGAGGAGGAGCAATGGCGGTTGTTGAAGGCAGAATGATTATCGTTGTGGTAGATATCGTCTGCACTGCCGATGACGTCTGTTGGTTGAGTGCGCCGCAGAGCAAGTTTACCAGGTTTCCGGACAGAGCTTGGCCAAGTATCGTGTTGACCTGTACTTGAACAGACTGACAAACGTCCTGGAGATTACTTTGCATGCGAGTCAGGCCATTTCTGCATTTCTGGGAGCACGTTCCCGTGCTACCAAAGTCGGTGGCTTCGCATCCTTCGATGGGGTTGTTATATGACAAAAGGCAACCCAGCGGAACGGAGAGCTCTGTAATCAACTGGAAATTAGACAGGCTGAGTGATGTGCTTCCGACGCTGATTGTTGCTGCTGTTGCTGCTGACGCCAAGACTAAGAGCTCGACCAAGCGCCGCTGAGGGCATTCGAATATCGGCCTCCTCATTTCGGGTGTTTTCGTCCGTCGGCTGTGAATGAGATCGCGTTCTGGCGTGGCGTAGCCGCCGTTGGGTGTGTTTGAGATGATTTCCCCACTCGGGCGTTGTTGATTGTGAGATTCTATTCGTATATTGGTTGTAAATGTTTCGTGGCAGATGGTCGAGTCGTCGTCGACAGGACAGTGACGAAGCGGCCAGAAAGACGGTGGCCAACTGAACTTGACAGACCAGGATTTGGCTGGGAGGCACTTGACTTTTGGGGATGGAATGACAGAAGCGTGGCAGTTCGGGCGGCGGGCAGTGAAGGCCAGAGGGTCGAAACGTCTTGCGTGTCAGACAGAGGCTGCTGGGGATGACGGCACAATCGGCTGGGAGAACCACGTCAATGCGGGTCGCAGGGCCGGCAGGGTCCAGAGCTTAGACGACCAAACGGTTGGGTTATCCTGGGGCGTTGATTTGAAGGTTTTGGTGTTGTCTGGCTGTGAAGCTGCTGCTGAGGAAGTGCTTACAGATGACGATGGTGTGAAGGTCGCGGGAGTGCGCTCTCTTTTGGGCGAGCTCGTCAATGCCAGCAGGCCGCTTTGGTGTATAGTCGAGATCTGGTGATTGGGGCGGCTTGAGACTAACAGAGTCGTTGGTGATGAAGCGTGTTTCTTGTCTTAGCCGGCATGGACCATGTGCTGGTCAGACAGGGTTTAGAGGAGCCTCTCTTTTCTACCACATGGGTAGAGGATGGGCGGAGAAATGGACTGTTTGAAGAGAAGAGACCCAAAGGGATGACTGGTCGGTGGGATTATTGACGGCGAGGTTGCCGATCGTGATTCACCGTAGCGAAGAAGGGTTGCACTAGCAGACTAGCAGACGAGCAGACTTTAGGTCGGACCAAGTCGGGCAAGATGAGAGGAAATAAAGAGGCAAAAAGGTTCAGGAGCCGCCTTTGCGCTGTTGGAGGGTGAAGCTTCGTTGGTCTGTCTATCCGTTTTCTCGCCTTCAAAGTGGCATGCCGTCCGGACGGATGGTGTTTGTCCGAATGTGAAGACGTCGCTAATTGGAAGGGTCGCAAGCTGTAAGTCAAGGAGTTGGTTGATGAAGCCACTTGGGCGTCGGTGACACCGGGCGACGGGCAGTTGCGTCTGTGTCGGCGTCGGTCCGGCTGGGACTGGGAATACGGCAAGGTAAGGTACCTTAAGGTAGGGAGAAAGGACGGAGCGAACAGAGGAAGGGAGAGTATCCGCAGGAGAAGGAGGGTGAGGGTGAGGGTGAAGGGTGAGGGCAAGGAGGTGCGATCAAACACTGCTGATCTTGAGGTTGGGCGATCCGAGGTTTTGTGAAACAGAGTTGCTGCCGTCCGCTGCTCAATGACACCCAAACACGCTGCTGTGGCTCTGGACTTTGAGTTCCCTGGTCAGACAGAAGAGAGACGCGGAGCCGAGTGTTCGGGGACGCAAGGAATGCAGGTGGCCTTGATGGAGAAGTGGGCGCAACAAGATAAGTAATCTGTAGACAACAGGTTGAAGAAGACTGGAGGAACAGATGAGCAGCTCGCTCAGATATGAGGACGGCGAGTGACGAGGTCGGAGAATAGTTGAGGGAACAGGAAGACACTAGTCGACTGCGTCCTTATGGCTCTATTCGTCAAGAAGACCCTTGTCTTTCTTGCAGTCTTCCCTTCTTCGGGAAAGACGTCAAGAAAAGTGTCCGTCATACTTGTTGATTTGCAGCCAACGAGCTGGACTGATGGCATGTCTCTGGATGGATCATGGGAGTTCTCCGTAGGTAAGGTATGTGGTGAACGGGGCAACCCCTGCGCAGCCGCAGTTCCGTGCAAAGGCACAAACGCCAGGGCGACATCTGACAGGTTGCAGCATTTGGGACGTCAACAGAGGCTGCGAAGTCTTGCATAGAAGCAGGGGCTCCTTGATGAATCCTTGAAGTCTGTGAACCAGTCAGTCTGCAGTTATGATGAGTAAGTGGTGAAGGAGTGGTGGATTGTTGGCGGGAGGGAGAAGAACGAAACACTTTTGGCGTTTGAAGTCAAGGTGCAGCTAACCCCTTGTGGGTCTGTGATTGGCCTGTGTTGCACCTGGGGGAGGCCCTTCCAGCTGTGGCCTGCCGCCTGCCCACCCAAAGCGCACAGGGCCGTTTGTGGCCAGGTACACAGTACACCGTACCTTACAGTGGAGGAAGAGCCACAGACTCGTCGGTTGTGCCCGCCCGGGGGCAACTTGGGGGAAGCCATTGGCGCCTGTGATTCGTCCAACAAAAGTCACTGGCTCACAGCTGAGAAGGAAGTCTGGGGTGTTCCCGGCCAACCATTTTCTCACTCTGCGCTCACTCTGCGCTCACTCACTCGCTGCTCCTCGTTCATCCAGTCACTGTAAGCTTTTCCTGCCTACGGGGACCTTATGAACTCTGTCCGACGTCGGTCTCATGAACTCTGAGATGATCTGATGTTCATTGGTTGGCTACTTAGTTGACATACTACCAGTGAGAGCAGTGATTTGAGAGGCCGACCAGCAACGGTCGCAGCTCAGTCAAAAAGACTCATCCTCAATCCATAGGCTTACTACTACAGGTCGATCGCACTCACTCATCCGCAAACATGTTCGTCCGAAAGCTGCCTTTCACTGCGTTTCTTATTGATGACTTCTTCGTCATCAACAAGACCTCTAGAAGTCTAGAGCAATATCGCGTCTTCGCTAGTACGGACCGCAAGTCTTGCTGACGACTGAATTCATTTACGCAGGTGGACCAATACTTATTCCGACACGCGACCACGTAACGGAAGCCCTTCACGGCTTCCCCCACAACGGATACCTCTTAAAATAGTACTGGGAGCATCGAAGCAAGAAACAAATGGCTTCCAGCCACGTTTAAATGCTGATAAAGCCCTCCCTACTTCGACTTCATACTTGTAATTCTCATGCTCTCCTGGCTCGCATGATGCTCCTCATGTACTGTCTCCTCCAAATGCTTCAGATGAACGAAATGATACGACGCCGCTTATTCTCTAGCTTTGGTCAGAGCACACACTGATCTAACGGCACCACGTAGCGAGTGAGATGTCGCAACCGGGGAAATACGTCTTCCTCTCGACTCATCTGTGAGTAGAAACAAAGACAAACTCACAGGAATACCTTGTATGTCGCTCTTGGTGAGACCTTACAATCATGAATAATGAGATTAGACGTCCTATGCTGCGCCACTCGTGGCTCATTCGGTTGAGATTAGCAAACCCGGGGAACTGGGCATCGTGGAGAGCGCACTGATGCATATCGCGGCCACATCTACTTCCTTGGTTATACCTTAAGTTACCGTGCCTCAACCTTATCGTTACCGCAGCGCGCCACCACCTCATCATTTCATTTTTCGTGTCGCCAGCCCGGGGAGGTGAGAGGCCTATGATATTGAGAGATTGGGATTCCCTAGGCATTTACGATGAGGCTTCATCGCGTCATGCAAGAGGCTTAGGCAGCAACATTCTGTGTCGACGCTCGAGCGGGGTGGGTGATACCCTGGTACCTACCCGGTTCAGCCATGTCGCATCACAGAGCCACAGGAACAAGACACCAACGTGTACTAGTGCTTTATCGCCAAATCTAACGGGCTCAAATGGAAAAGTAAGACGAGCTGCCTTTAATTAGATCGACCTCGACCTGCAATGATCACACTGGCGCGAGCTGCCATTGGTTCGGTGCCACATAAGCAATCCCCCTGTGGACATGGCTTGTCAAGCTCTCGACGGGAATGGCGCTAGCCCAAGCAGCAGCCCTGGCACTCCTCGACCGCCACCGTTGGACCAATCCAACTCTGATTGATGGTTTTTTGAGTTGGATCTCGTTGCCTACCCGAGCCCGACATCCTTGATCCTGGAGTTGCTGTCAGCCTCCTATTCCTACCCTACACTACCTTAATTCAATAAGTCAGACTACATGCCTCCTCCTTCTGCGGACTCACGTATTTCACCGTTCTTGAAGCTACCATGCCTTTGAACGCTGGCCAGCGTCGTCGCCCATCATGCCTGGTCCCATCGCGTCGACCCGCGACCTCTTTGTAGCCCAGCCGAGGAGCATCCACCGGAAACCCGTTGCTTCGGCGCAGTACGAAGTTGTTGGGGTGCAGGATGATGATGATGAGCAGGACAGAGGGCTCCGGGGTCACGATAACAGTGTGCGACACCGCGAACACCCGGCCTTGGACGAGAACAGAGCGTTTTTGGATGAGCCTGTCGATTTCAGCAGTCACCACAGACACGATGGCGATCACTACTTATCCCCGGAACATGGTCTGGCGTCTGTGATTTCGCAGAACAAGAAGAGCCCTCACGTATCCGAGTTTGGCTATAGCACGAGCCCAACGCCGTCGCAATGGTCCGAGGAGTCCCGGCCTCGCATGTGGAACCCTGTGTGGCTAAGGAAGACGGTTCTCGTCACGTTTGCTGTGTGTTTTGTCGCCATGCTTCTCACGACGGCTCTACTCTATCACTTCTCCGTACAGAATCATGGATTAAGCACACAGCAAGAAGTCAATCATTATGGCTGGAAGTATGGACCTACAGCTGGTTAGTATTGAGGTCTACAGACAATCAACTTGCATCAAACACTGACATGACATCGTTGCCAAGTTCTCGTCATCGTGGCTGCTTTGTGGCGACAGGTAGACTACGCCAACAAGATCCTGATGCCGTGGAAGGAACTACGTAGTGGTCCTTCTGATGTGCATAAGACACTTCTTCTAGACTACGTCTCACCACTGGTGACGACCAGTTTCTGGAAAGCAATCAAGAATCGCCATTGGGCTGTCGTTGGCAGCATCGCTGGCTGGGCCCTGATCCTCCTCACTGTAAGAAGCCAACTGGAGACAACGGGAAAGACGCAAGGGCGAGAACTAACGCTAATAGACCGTCTTCTCCACCGGTCTACTCATTCTCGAGCCAACGGAAGTTACAAGCGATAACGTCGATATTGTGATGACGACCAGCTTCGACGCTGGTGGATTCGATATTCTAGACATGGGACCGGGTCCTGCACAGGTGTACTACGCCATCAACTTCCAAAATTTGCCTTACCCGTCCGGTACATCAGAAGACATGGTCATTCCCCAGCTCAATGCGATGGGGAATGGTCGTCCCGATGCCAACTTTACCGCCACAACACCAGGTGCCAAGATTGGGTTCAGCTGCGAGACGCTGCCCATACAGAACGCGACCAAGACCTCGCTGCCTTGGTTCAGCATCAACGGGGCCTTCTGGGTCGCCAACATCACCACGCCGGAGTGCAACATTACCCGCGCCATCGTTGCCGCCGGCCCGGACCATAACATCTACGCAAAGCGAAACGCCACGCAGAACTACCAAGCATGGTACCAGGACTACACTTGCAATAACGGTGTGGACTGGAGCGCACCGCTGAACCCTCCTCTGACCAAGTACACCACCGAACAGCTAACCAATACCAGCCTTCCGCATCGCATGCTTTTTACCGTAGCGGACATGAGGTTCTCTCCCATGGACACGAGGCGGAACGGCCCCGCGTACATCTACATGGAAAAGATTGTGGCAGTCATGTGCAAGTATGATTACACCATGAGCAACTACGAAGTCAAATCGACTACCCTTGCCGGAGCCAAGTCAGAGGTTGCTCTGCAGAACGCCATTCAAAACACGAATGTCAATGGCAGTATCGCTGGCTTCCCGAACGGGTATTTGGGTCTCGCTGTCAGTAATTCTGCGGAACAGACCAAGATTGGCGATGGAGGCGTGGACTTTGTCTTATCGACATCCGTCCCGACCTTCTTCCTCATGATGAAAATGAAGCGTGGTTTGTCCACGATAGGATCTTTCATGGACACGGACCTTCTAATTTCCACGGCATCTGAGGTCTTCAAGGGAATAGGCGCTCAGGTTTTGTCTCAGATCTCCCTAAAGCCTTCCAATACGACGACACAGGGTTCCATTACATACCTGGAGAACCGCCTGCATGTCAAGGGCCTTTCGACAGCCTTGATGTGTTCCTTTTTGGGAATTCTGACTCTCATAAGCATTGCTATGATCTTCCTCCGGCCTCAAAACGTCGCACCGAGAGAGCCAGGATCGATCGCGGCGAGTGTCACAATACTGGCGGCGAGTCCGGACTTGAACAAGCTGTTAACTGGCCTGGGGTCATCACGCAGAAGCCTGATCCGAGAAACGCTATCTGGGTTTCTGTTCAAAGGGTCTCTCCGACCTGGGCCAGAGACCACATACACCATTGAGCCTAGCCATGGTCAAATGGAACCCTCACGTAGCGCCGTGCCGAGGGAACACCAGTCGATTTCTTGGCGGCGCCCTTTGGCTGGGGCTCCGTGGTTCCTGGTAGTCAGTGTCTTTTTACCTCTGGCGGCTATTGCAGCGTTAGAAATCATACAGCGCATTTCAGACAACCGAGATGGGTTCATGGAGGTGGGCACGAAGACTTCGACCGTCTTGGCGACATACATACCTGCCGCCGTGGCCATCTCCTTGGCTGGTATGTACTCGAGCTTCGAGGCTATGGCTGCCATATTTGCGCCATTTGCCGCGCTCAAGAAGCGGAACGCCATTGCCAGCCGCTCCGTATTTATGAATCTCGTCGGCAGGATGGCTCCTCACGCCATGTGGGACTCTATTCGCTCACGGCATTTCGGCGTCACTGTCATTCTTATGGCTAACATCATGGCTGGATTCCTCACCATTGTTGTTTCGGGTCTTTACAGCGTCTTGGCCGTGCAGCAGGTTGAAGGTGTTGCCCTGCAGCAGATGGACGCATTCCGGCTTGACCAGACTACTCTCTGGGCCGAAGATAACCAAGCGACCGCAATCACATCGTTGATAGAGTACGTCAACCTGCCAGATCCAAAATGGACGTCTGGTGATTTGGTTTTCAACGAGATCAAACCCATGGGTCTTAGCAATCAGGCCATCGCCAATGGCCAGGTTCCGCTGTCGGCCAAGATGACGGGAATCCGCGGCAACTTGAATTGCTCCGTCATACCTGCCGAGCAACGCGAAGTTCAGCCGGTACTGTTCGACAGAAGTACCATGGAGGTTCGTCTCGGCGGCATGGCGAGTTCGGTGAGCGTCAACAATCAGACTGCCCTACTTGCCATAAATACCACCCTTCCCTGGATGTGCGGACGCAGGCCATCAAACACGACCTCCAAAACGTGGATGCAATACTTTCAGATCCCAAGCTCGGGGTCTCCGGTATATCTTGGAAAAACTTCCATCATGATTTGGAGTTTGGGAAACTCGAGTCTTGTCTATGGTGACGGTGCAATTGATACGAGCCCATCAGCTGGAAATGGCTGGCCGACGACCGACTATGATATCGGAGGTATGGGCTGTCCTACGGTAGCCGTCACATTTGGCACCGCGAGGGCCACCCCCCGGAAGGAAAAGTATAGGAACACAACGAGGACCAACTTTGACGTTGAGAGCGACCTGGCGACAATCGTGTGCCATCAGAATATTCAGGAGGTCGAAGCCAACGTCACGTTCAACGCTCCGGATATGACACTCAGCAGGACGTCGCCGCCGGTGGTAGACGAGTCAACGATTGAGCTCCTACGTGCCCCAAAGTCAGACACGACGTCCTTTGAGTTCTCCCTCAACAAATTCTTTTTGGACTTTTCGACCTCGGCCCGGAACGTGACGATTCAAGGACCAAACGGCAGCAACATGACTGGTTTCGAGTCTCTCATCGATCCTTTCACGCGAGCGCTCGTCACGGGTAGGAACGGGCGGCCAATCGAGGAGCTAGCCGGCGAGAAGAACTCGCAAAATCTGATCGAAGCCTCGAACGGCCTATACAAGACGTACATTGCGCAAGCCATCGCGGCCAACATGCGCAACGCGACGAGCAGCACGGGATCAAACCGGCTGCCCACGTACCAAGGCCTCCTGGTATCTCACAGCGCGCGACGACTACACCAGAACGCCGGGCCCAAGATTGCTCTACAGGCGATGCTGGGCGTCATGGCGCTGTGTATCGTCGTGTCGAGGTTGCTGATCGACGTCAACGGGGTGCTGCCTCACGATCCATGCTCGATTGCTGGGACGGGGACGATGCTTGCCGGGAGCGAGATGGCGACGAGGAGGGTCGTTCCGGAGGGGGCGGAGTGGAGGGGCGACGGGGAGCTCGGTCGGGCTGGGGTGTTTGGTGGTGTTATGAGGTTTGGGATTGGGTGGTGGCGGGATGGAGGTGTTGATAGGTTCGGAATTGATGTTGAGGAGGAGAAGGCGTGATCATGATTCTCATCCGTGGATGGATGCAAGAAAGCGGATTTGTCTTCGAACATATATACCCGTGCTCTATGAAGCAATGAACGAAACGATAATCGATCGTATAACACTTTGACCACCCCTATAATGAAAAGAATTGGATCCATCAAACCACTTCAATTAATGGCAATATCTTGAGATTCAGAGTTGTCGAAGACTTCCCAACGATGAACACCAAGCTCGAAGCAACGCATTCCATCATCACCACACTGCCTCCGCGAGCATTCTCCCTTTTCGCGGATTTCGATCCAGTCAAACATACCTTGAACGATAGCTGGACTCAGGCTCTGTGATACTGAGCTCCTTAAAGTAAACATCAAGTTGTATACTTTTCAATAAGTACACTCTGTTCCGACTTCCACGTCCATCATCCTTCTGATGCGGGGACTTCTCTCGGTACGACACGAGGTTAGCGCAGTCTTCCCCAAATACGAGCAGAGGTTAGACTCATTCTTGGAACCCACCTGTGTCGGAGATTATCCAATCAGATACACTCAAGACAGCATATGCCTGTGGATCCTGTCCGGAGGCGACCGGGGTAGCTCGACGTCGATCGCGGGTTGAATGAGCGCCTCATGACCGGAGGGGGTTTCCGGAGGAGTGGGCCTCGTAAACTCCGGGAGGACCAAAAAGGGCGCGCTCTTGCTGACGCATGTTTTGTTTTCGTTCCTGCGGCTCTGTTTCCTCCTTTCGTATCTGCTGTCAGCCGAGCATCGCCACCTATCTCCATGGTGAACCTGCCTCGACCTCGTTAGACCATCTAAGCCGTGTCCGGTCCCTTGAGTATCGTGGACCTGCAGGGCGCCGATCGAGCCAGTCCAATCCGTGTACAGGATCAGATCATTGCAAGTCACCTCAGCTAGGCTTGCCGGGCTATCGATATGTCTGCCTTGGAAACATCTCCGGGCGATGACGTGCGCAAGCGCAGGGCTCATAAGAAGTCCAGAAAGGGGTGCGGAAACTGCAAGTTGCGGCGGGTGAAAGTACGTATCATATCTAAGGATTGAGTCCATCTTGAGCATTCATCTTGCGCACTCCTGTTCATGTCAGCGAGTCTACCCCTATCATTATTCGTGCAACCACCCCTCATAGGGACCCTGGAGATAGGTCTTTACAAGGGACTCTAATTGGGATGACTATCCATCTTTGGCTTTCTGTTTCCTGTTTATAGTGTCTAACAATAGACATAGTGCGACGAGACTAAACCCCGATGCGTGAAATGCGTCTCGTACGGCGTGATATGCTCCTACGCCCCCGCGTCCGCAGCGACGGCCCTCTCTGTGGAAGTGGCGTTTAGTGTTGATCTCTCGTCTGCTTCAACTACTCCCACACCTCCTCGAACGGGAGCTGGTCCCGCTCCTCCATCTATGGGAGCCGCTCCGCCTGCTCAGGCCCCCTTCCCGCCCCGTTACGTCCCTCCGCCGTTACCACAAACCGGATCCATGGAAAGCCCAGACGCGGCGTACCTGTTGACCTCCACAGACGTCCGCCTTCTCGAACGCTTCCAGAAGAGGACGGTCCTGAGTCTCGGCTCAGCAAAGAGTAGAACAATCTATGAGAAAAAGACCCTCCCCATCGCATTCTGCGTAAGCCCCTGAACCCTCCCTTCACCCAACACTCTTCCGAGTACATCGTAGACTAACAAACACCCAAGCACCCCGTCGTAATGCACACAGTGATAGCAATGACCCACCTCCACGACCTAACGCTCCTCACCCCCTCCAACACCCCGCCCTCCCAGGCAACCCAAACAGCCCTAGCCTACCACTGGTACCGCGGCGTCTCCCTCCTCCACCGCAAGCTCTCCAACCCCATCCTTCCCAGCGAGCGCGACGCCCTCTGGCTCGCGGCGGCCTTCATCAGCGTCGCCGCCTTTGCAAACGTCGCCTCCCTCGCCGCGCCCCGCGACGCCTGGCCGCTGAGGCAGGGGTGCCCCTCGGACCTTGACTGGCTCAAGCTGGGCGACGGGAAGAAGCAGGTGTGGAAGATGACAGATACGATACGCGCGCCGAGGGGTGTGTTTGCGGATGCGGCGAGCGAGTTGTATGCTCACCTGATGAAGCCCGTCGAGGCACCGTGTCGCAGCGTCAACGGTGGACCCGAGGAAAAAGGGAAGACGACGGATGCATGGAGTCCTCCCCTCCCAGAAGGTTTCGCAGACCTCTTCGACCTCATCCAGGACCCGACCCACGCGAACCCGTACTTCACGGCCGCCGCCTCCCTCGTCGCCTGCTGGCGCGTGCCCCCGGCGGCGACAGCGGACCCGGACTCGATCGAGCTGATCAAGCCTTTCATGGGCTTCATCAGCAAGCTGGACCCGCGGTTCCGGCGGCTGCTCGAGGAGAAAGACGAGCGGGCGATGCTGCTGCTGGCGTACTGGTTCGCGCGGGTGTGTGATCGAAAGCACTGGTGGATGTGGAAGCGCGCCGTGCTGGAGACGAGGGCAATTTGCGAGTATCTGGAGGCGAGATGGCGGGGGAGGTGGGAGGTGAGGCTTGTTGCCTTTCCGAGGATGATGGCGGATCAGTGCGGGTTGTTGTGATGTCCCGTCATGTTGGTGAAGCATCTTGGGCTGTGAGCTGAGATGAGTGAGGATGGTCATTTCACTAGAGCGGTGAACTAAAACTTGGAAACACTGAGAGTTGAGGCTGGTTGGAAAAGTAAATATAAATGATGATTGAATGAATGAACAAGACACGCGCAAAAGCGTGCCTCCTGGGAAGTGTACATCTTGGTATCGCTCAAACCCAATGCTAATTGACCAAAAAGACCATATCGCCGCTCAACGCCCAATTACACAAATACCAAGTGCAAGTTCCTTACGCGCCGACCTTGACTTCCTGGCTGTTAGCGGTCTTCTCGCCGTTCTCCTCATCTTTGGCTTTCGCTGCGCCGTCTTCGCCCGCAGCAGAGTCGCCGTGCGGATATAGCGGCTTGCTGGGGTCGTAGCCAACAGACTTGACTATCCCCAAGCCTTTGGTCCTGCCCTCTCGGAACAATAACCGATCACCAGGGGCGAGGTACTCGGGTCGCTGGACGAACCGGAACGCCACCGTTGCTCTGTCGCCAGTTCGAATGTACGGGCGGTCAACATCAATTATCGCGCACGTCTGCGAGACTGGTCCAACATGGAGCATGGCCTGATACTTTGTCTTGATGGTGGTTGCGTGAGAGAGAATCAAGACTAAAGACATATCAGCTTGAGCATCGGATTGTATACTTGTTCGGTGTGACTCACCTTCTGCTATGAATTCTCTGTGAACCTTGGGAGCTGGCTGTCCCTCGAGCTTGGGCAAAACAACCATGCCTTTCCTGACATCCTTACGCCGGACTTTCTTCAAGGCGAAGGACGCCGACTGCCCCGCAGAAGCAGCCGGAACCCCCAATCGCTTGCGTTCGATGGAACGAATACTGGTGGACGTGAACTGCCCCAAGGAGTCGGGACCGATGAGCACGTTGTCACCGGCGTGGATCACACCGGCCTTAATGATTCCGGAGACAACTGTGCCGACGAATGGAACCGAAAATGTGTCGTTGATGTGGAATTCAAAGGGCGCCTCGGAATCATAGCGTCCGTGATGCGGCAAGATGTTGAGGAATGTTCGGACCAAGTCGAGGTTCTCACCCGTGACATTGGAAACCTGGAAGACGGGGCATATCCTCTGGCTGATGAACTGGGTGGCCGTGTTTATGCACTCCTCACGGTCCTTGATGAAGATGGGAATCTTTCGCGCTCCTGGACTCTTCAGAATCTTGGTAATCTGGCTGATGGTCTGCTCGAGAATCTGAGGTGGGCAAATATCAATCTTGGTAATTACGACCATCACCGGGACGTTGAGTGCCAGAGCAATGCCCAAGTGCTCTTTGCTCATGCCAATCAGGCCGTTGTTGGCCGCAACCATCAGCAAGCAGTAGTTGGGGCTGCTCGACAACAGACCAAACACGGTCGTTCGCAGGTACTTTTCGTGACCTGCCAAGTCAGTGAAGGTAATGACCTTGGCGCTGCGTTTTCCAATCTCTTCCCACGACAGTTTTCCTGGTGATCGTTAGTGAGTCATTCTGACGACAGAAGATAGAGAGGTGCCTACTCCCAGGAGTATCAGAGACGACAACCTCTCCAACAGTGTCGAAGCCTAGGATCTCCATGCCGACGGAGCTGGTTCTGCCCGTCTCAATCTCGTGCTTATGGCGGAAGAGGTTCACTCGTGCGCGTCCTCTGCCATCGTCGAGGTCGCCCTTGACCAGGACTCCCAGAAGAGAACTCTTTCCAGCGTCGACTATGGTGTACGGGTTAGCCTGTTTTCACTGCTGTTCTGATGCTGCGAAGAGACCAGCTCGCCCACCAAGTAGATCATGGGCAGACGCAGAGGGCACATACCGTTGCCAACCACGGCTATTCGGGTCTCAATAACATCCTCTACTGTTGCTGGCGTCTGGCGAATCATGATCTTGCCGCTGCAATGGCTGTCTTTGCCAGACTGAGCACTCGGGGCCTCGACATCGCCACCGACGTTCTTGGTAATGAGCGTCTGGCAGTCGGCTCGTATCCTCTTGGCCGCCTCCTTTAATCTGGTGTATGCAGCGTTCCATTGCTCTATTGACAATGCCATCGACTCGCCGTTGTTCTCGAAACCAAGCTCGAACACGGCCTCCCCGTGGCCCTCAGCTATCCTTTCCTGGAGCACTCCCTCCAACTTCTGAAGTGTGTCGTCATCGGTGCCCAGAAGGAGGTCTTTCAGCCGGGCGCTAGGAGTAGGCTCGGCTAGGTCGAGGTTGTCAAAGAGCTCGTCGAGTTCGGCATGCTGATGTTCAGGGACTTCAGTAACCTTGGAAGTGTCGGTTGATTTGGCGCTTGGGTATCGTAATGCCTGCTGCTTCTCAACGTACTCGGCAAAGTCGCTAAGAGCCTAGAGTAGAGTGGTTAGCGACGATTAGGGCGAAGAGGCATTCGAACTCTTTGGGGTTTCCATACAGCTTCGCCCTTACGCTTCTCATGCGGTAACGACTTTATGTTCTTGCTCGTCATGGTGGGGTGATGGGAGCAGTTATATTCGTATCCTAAGGATCATTGATACGTGTCAAAAGCAGTACAATGGGGTTGTGAAAGATATCTGATGGAATTGATCGACGGGAGTGCAATGCAGCGTGTCGAGGCTATATAGAGGGAGGGGCGAATTTTAGTTCCGACAAAGTTGGCGTCGCGACGGGACAGTGAAAGGAGTCATCGATTGACTCGGAGCGGCGAAGTCTAACGGCAGGCAGTGCCGCAGTGACAGTCGAGGCCACTTCCACCTCCACACCACGCCCGGGTGACAGAATGCCCCGCTGCTTTACTTCTAGGCCGCTTATTCTGGGGCCAATTATCCCCTGCCGGTTTCCTGAAATGTATCTATGTTATATGCAACAGCCCTCGCAACTAGCGCCTTTCAAACGAGGATCCCGAATCAGGACAAGTTCTGACCTGCTGAGCATTGAGCTGAATCACTTGGTTTGGCCTCGCCCAGAATACAGTAAGGTATCGTGCCCATATTTTTACAGATACACAGAGCATTAAGGCATGGTAGGCGTGGTTGGAATTCAGAGATGGGCGAGTCTAAAGCAGCGTTGACATCATGAGTAACTCGGCGGGGCTTATCGATAAGAGCTTTGGCACGGGCCAGCATCAACCTACCTTATGCTGTGGTGACGCCTGGATGGTGGTGGATTTACCTACTAAGGCAAGGTCATTGCAGAATGCGGAGCCCCGGATTGTGTCTTGACTGAAGTATCCGTAAGATACCTAATCACAGAATGGCGGTTCTATCAATCTTCAGCCATGGCGACCCGCATGGCTGGATACACTCACCACAAAGGTCGCGGCAAACGGAAGCGGAAGTTTGTGTGACTCAGGCACTCAATTGCTTGCTTGTGAGTTGATTTGCGGCTGTACCCTGTTTGCTGCGCCTCTTGCCGGACCTGATCAACTGCTGCCAACCAGGAGCAAGAAAGAGTCATCAAAGTGTTCGGAATAGTAGAGCTTTCGAAGATCCAATTGAATGGAATAGAGAAACATAAAGCAGGGTGCGCTAAAGCGTGCTCCATTGCTAGGAATGTCTATTTGAACTGCAAACGACGATATTGAGTGTATGGTTATAATGGGTCAGTCTGCCCAGCTGTTCCTCAGCCATGATAATGAAGCGTCCTAGTGGCCCTGGCTGCACCATCGTACCAATACGCAAGTTGTCCCAGGCTGTAGTGGAGTAGATTCTGCAACAGGCCCAGGGGTGCTAATGTGGTCTCGGGATGAGGGTATATGGAGAGAGACCGCATTGATGATATTCGTATGAAGAGTTACATCTTTTCCTCTCCGGTGTCGCGACAAGAGACATCAAAACGCGTTGTGAGCAGTGAGATGTTGTCGTCGGCTCGGGCGTACTTGGTGTTGACTCAAAACCAAAGCCCCTTCGCGGCGATGGTTGATGCGTGATCCCCCAATGGTTATGAGGACGTTTGAGGCGAGATGAGAACCACGCTATCACCTGCGAACTTGTTAGACTTTTGACTAGTTCCTCAGATGTGCTGGAACTTACCACGAACAAAGAGCATTTCCGATTTTCTGCTGATGGTCTGCGGCATACTGTCAGCATTTGAAGAGACATCAAACTCATCGAGCCTTCTCACCTTCACTTCCTCATCTTCTTCATCCTCATCTACCACATAGATGGTCTCCTCGACCTCACCCAGAACAAGGTTGCAATGACTGTCGTATGCCTGCGATACGAGTTAGTATGCCTCATACAGCTCCAAGACACCCATCCCAACTCACATGAAGTCTGCCCTTAAGCTCACGGTCACCTCTCAGCTTGACGAATACCATTTCGTCGAGCAGGAGCTTGACGAGGTCAAGAGGCTCCTGGACGTGCGTGGTGTCTTCGCCGGCGTCCGCCATGGTGATCTGAAGAGTGAAGTTTGGGTCGAAGAGAAGGGAGCAGGGGGCTCTGTGATGAGATGGATCGGTGCGGTTCCTTGATATGAAGACACAGCGATTCAACTGGGATGGCCGAGAGGCGATGGGTGGGGCCAGCTACAGGAGGAATTGTGCATTTTGCGCGGGCAAAGCTCAGCTGCACATCATTGGTCAAACCCTCTCGGAGTCGGCAGAGAGATAGTCCGGCTGCTCAGCCCACAATGAGATTGAACCGTGCCACGGCACACCGGAAGGTGGGCCAGGAATGGGTCTTGCCCCAGGTCTGCGTGGAGCTTCCCGTCCCTTGTCCGGGATGGCACGGTTAGAGGGGAAGGGAGCAGGGCACTAAAGCAGGCACTTGCAGCACTTCTATTGCAACTTGGAGCGGGCAAACAGGCACTGGCGGGCCACAAAGACAAGGAGGATGGCCGATGGATGAGGAGGAGGAGGCGGCGGCGGCAAGCAACGGCGGCGGCGGCAGCGGAAGAAGCAAAGTTGGGGAAGCTGGGCTGTCGGGGAAAACGCCTCGACCTGCGTAAGCTGTGCTTGGGGGAGCTGTGCCTTCCTCCATGGCTTGCCGATGTGGTACGGTACGTCCCCCTTCGCAGTGAGGGGACAGCTTTTTGTTTGTCCTTTTCACTCAGCAAACTCCCCTCACGCGAGCAAAACGGTCGTTCAGCCACATCTTTGAAGAAACACAACTTCCGCTTGGCCGTGCCATTGGCTTCGAAGCATAAGACATGATTCGATACAGACCTCGCAGCCTTCCATTATGATACCAACTATTGAGACCAAAGGCCTTCGACAGCTGCTGCGGCATCAAGGTCCCCCTCGCGGCACGCCCTCGAAAATCTTGGCTGCCCGATTACGAAGATGCTACGGGCATCTGCCCCCTTTTCCCATATCAACAGCTCCCGCCAGAATCCTAATTCCACGAAATGGCCTGGACATATCCACGAGATGCATGTCCCAGTCGCATAAGCTCAGCTTCGACGCCTCGGCCCCTGCGATCGAGTCGCGCTCAGATCAATCTGCCGACGCGCATCTCGCAGATTTGCTACGAGCGGTTCAATCACAGGATACAACCCAAATAGTGAAGAGCGTCAAAGGCCTAGCATGTCACCCACGGGCCATTGAGGCGGCAGACGCGTTGCAAAGGCTGCCGCCAACTACATTTTCGGAAATCGTGCGCTCCCTAGACCCCTCTCGCGTCGGCCCTCGCAGCAATGCAACCCACGGCTTGCGTATCGAGAATGGACTTGGCCAGTACAGCTCTCTTGCCTCGGTCGCTGATCGGTTTGGTGTTCCCAAAATCTACAAAAGCACCTTTCAGTCATTGCGTACGCTATTCGGTCTACGATCCTACCATGGCGACGAGCCTTCTCGACTCGACTACGTCGTTCTCTTAAGATGCGCCGGTGCCGCATCTGATGTCCAGGCTGCCAAGGAAATTTGGGATGTGACGAAGGGGGAGGAAGATAGCCACCACAGGAATGGCCAGGACTATACCGAATACTTCAAGACTCGATTTCTCACAGACCCAGCCTACTCGCACAACGATAAGGCCAGGCTGCGAGTGCGACTCCGTGATTTACATGGCCGTAGGAAGAACATTAAAGACACCCGGATCTTGTGGCCCCTCGAGAGACTGAGACTTAGCCTTGTTGCCAACAGGAGGTTCACCTACGGCCGTGCTAGTTGGGAACCGACTCACGACTTACATCGCCTCCTCAGCTTGCCCGCCCCTGTCGGACGACTGAATGCATTTATCCGCAAAAAGCACAAAGTGGTGGACGAAGAGTACTACTGCGCGTACCTAGTAGCCTGCGCACGCGCTGGCTCAGTCAGGGAGATGACTCGAATTCTCTATAAAGTATGGGGCATCCTCATCACCGACAGAGATCATCGAGCAGCAACGATTGTCAAGGCCAACAGGGCGGACAATATCAGGCGAACACCGACGCCGACACAGCCTTTGATCAACGCCATCGTGCAGTCTTTCGGTTGCACTGGTCATGTCATTCTAGCCAAAAAACTAATCGAGTATATCTCTGCAGAATGGGGCATCCCTATACCGTCAGATACCTGGTCGTCGCTCCTGGAGTGGACCTACCTAATATCTTCTAAACCGGTCACCCGAGAGTACAAGACTATGAGCGACAAAAACAGGGTCGTTCGGTCCAACGACGTGTTGGCTGTATGGGACGCCATGACGGCCAATCCCAATCCGGGAAAGCCCGGCTTCCGTGACCTTGACATTTACACTAGGTCGCTGGTTGCTTCTGGTAAGCTGGATGAGGCTTGGGACTCCATCAGACATACATGCGCCGAGTACGACTCACTTTGCAAGGATGTCGAGGCAGCTCTGTTTGAGACCCTTTTCCCATCGCCACCGCCAGCTTCAATATCTCGTCACCATCGACTAAAAGCACAGCAGCACATGTCATGGTACTCCATCCAACGCTCGTGCCAGCAATGGTTGCGACAGGCCAGCGTACGCTTACGCCGCGAGCCCGCGCTGGGATCCCAGATTATCCCTGACTTTGTCAACGATTTTCGCCGTTTTCTCCCTGATCCGATTACGTACTCGACGTATGGAGGCACTGTTAGGATCCTGAACCAAGACATCGCCGCACCCAAAACCAAATGGGTAAAGCAGATTGTTCGCTCTGAGCCAACTCGGAGGCTGGCTCCCGATCCAAGCCGGCCAAAGGTTTCCAAACCAGACGGGGCTGCGGAGGATGCGGAAGCTGTACCCATTGTCACCGAGGCGGGCGACCCAGTGTATGAGAGCATGACGATTACCCTCAGACGATCAACCCGAAGAATGGTCCGCCAACGAAGGGAGGTCAGATTTGGAGAGCAAGAGAATCGTCTACGATTTGAGCTTGGCAAGTCGGCAAGTCAGGGGGTTGTGAATGAAGGTGAGGCGATCAGCACGGTTGAAGCTCTGAGTTCGCAACGGTTACCACAGACCGGTCCCCTGTTCCGAAAGGAGGTCTTAAAGGCCTTGGTGTGGTAGATGGCAGAAGGCGATCCATTTGGCAAGAGGAATCTGGAAGACATGTCGAGAGGACCCTGTCTGGTGGATGGACTCCGATAGATGATTCAATGAATTGAATTTCAATGTCATGGAAAAGATTTGTGTTCTGATGCGTTGCTACTGCAATACTTCTATCAATTGGGTACCGATGAATAATTGGAGATGTAATCTGTTCCCATCATCTGGTGTACCTCGTCTTCATTCTGTAACTGCAACGCTGATGATTTTTGTACCTCCGGCGATATATGTTGGTATCTACCCAAAACACGTCGAGTCCATGCAAAAACGCCTGCTCATGATCAAGGAGGTGGTGGATGGGGGAATATGAGATACTAGGTAGGAAGGATATGCCTTGTTTTCTTTTTCAATCCATGCTTTACCATCAACTTCTCTTTGCTCCTCCCCCTCTCTTTCTTCTCACTCTCGTGACTAAGGTATCCCATACTTTTGCGCAGCTTACTTACGCCTTGGTCTCCTCTTCGGCCTCGACCTTTTCCAGCCGCAAGTCGTTGAGGACCATGTACCTGCTCAATGAGATCCATCCATAGCGGAACCAGACCATCTGGCTCTTGTGCGCCGTGGTCATTGCGCTCCACGCCGTGGCCCAACCGCCCTTTGCGCCCAGCTCGCTGAGGAACACGAGCGCCGTCGGGTGGTAGTTGTCGTCTTCCTCGTCCTCGTCCTCGCTTTCGTCGTCCTCCTTCTTTGGCTTCTTGGGCGGTTTCGGGGGGTTGCTGCCGGCCGTGGTTGCCCAGGAGAAGAGCGTGGGGATGGCGTCGAGGAAGTTGGTGTACTTGCGCGCAAAGGGGACCGAGGTCAGGGTGTAGAGATCGACGGGGGAGGGCCAGCGCGGGTTGGTAGAAAGGGCGGCGATAAAGGCGCGGGCACCGTGGTATAGTGAGATGTGGTTCGGGTGGGAAGAGACGCCGGTCGAGTCAAAGGTGATGAGGACGTCAATGTTGGCGTCGGGTTCCTCGCCAGCGGCTCGCTGGCGGGCGAGCTGCGGCGCAAAGGCGCGGCCGAGGAGGGTAGAGATCTTGGTCTTGTCCCAAACGTTTGTCATGGAGTCTTGAAAGTCGCTGGAGGTGCCGGGAGGCGGTCAGATTAGCTCGTCCAGGGTCTGGAGTGGAGTTGAGGGGCAGTGGGTTAGGAGGGGGAATTGCTCACGGGCTGTCAATGACGAAGACGTCGTGTTCCTGCTGCAGACCGAGCTTCATGCCGCTCTTGATCAGCTCCTTCTTGCGAGTCTCGCCCAAGCCGTCGGCGTTGCCTGTATTGTTGCCCCTCTTGTCAGCCACGGCGTCCTTCTGCCCTTTCGGCAGTATCCCCAGGAAGTTTGCTGACCTGAACTCAAACACAGAATCTTGACGTGATTGCCTGTATCCGGTTTGGTGAGTGCCAAAACTGTTGGCGCAAAGAACATGGCTTCATCATCCGGGTGTGCAATCAAGAGACAGATGCGTTTGTTCTCCAGGGTTGGGAGTCTCGGCGTGATCAACGGGACCAGGTATATATACAATGCAGGCGCAACAGCCACCAGCAAGGCGCCGAAGAGCATTATCCAACCCATTGTCAACTACAATTGTCGCAAATTCCAACACCGGGCCGCTCTGGTATACGATATCGTTTCGTCGGTGAGGAGGTTTCGAGTTCCCCAAGGTGGGGTTATTTTCGGGAGGAGTATTTCGAGGATGCGGTGTGGCGTGTGTCGGCGAGTCGCAGCCTCGCGCAGAAAGATGACGGGTCCGAAGAGGTCGCAAAAGGTGTATGCTGAGAAGGAAGAGTTCTCAGAGAAACCCAAGAGAGTCGCAAAGCAGCACTAGATACTCGATGGAGGTCACGAGGCAAGCAGCATCGCGCGGGAAAGAAGAGCAGAAGCGTGAGATGCCACCTTGCGATTTTGGGGGACCCTGGTCTAATCTCGGAGGAGCTTCTTAGCGACAACGGGTGGTGGTGGCTGTCAATGGTGGTGTGGGTGGTCGCAAATAGCGGGAGACGATCGGCTGGGAAATTGGATGAGCTGGGGCCCGGACGATTCGGTGCCTCGCTCACTCACGCTGCCTCCCGTCACCACCTCAGTTCGGTCATTCTGTCGCAACTGGCGCGCCATCTGCGCCGTCGGTGTGTGGTCGCACCCGTTCCCTTCCCGAAAATGCAGGCGGTGACAGATCCTCGCGGAACGGGGCCCTGACAACACTAAATCCGCCCTGAGGGGCGAGCGACGCCTGGCAATTGGCCCTCCGGAGCAATGTGTCAGGCGACAGGGCATGGCCGCATGGGTTCGTTTGGTCACTGGACCGATGTCCTGCAGCAGGGGCCAGGGGAGCTTTCTACCTTTTATTTTCCAGGTGCAGGACTTCCCTGACAGCTGGTGAGCTCCAGCTACTATACCTTATGGGCTGACGGCGGGACAAGGAACTGTCAAACTGTAAACTTTGTCTTTGTCAGCCAACCTAAGCAGCTCAGCACGCGACCAGACGAAGACATCCGACGACAACATACCTTGCAGCTGCCACTTGGCTGCATCTCACAGACGGAGAGACCTCTGTATTGGCATCGCCGAAGCTTGAGGTGTCCCTGAGCGGATTGGCAAAGGACGGCGAGGGAAAAGTCTCAACCACGGCTCATCGAGTGTTCACTCGCAACCTCAAACATGGCCAAAAAGGGGACCAAGGAAAAGAGGGTGAAGGATCCTAAAGGCATCCCCCTTGCCCAGCCTGATCGGTCAGCTCCCAGCGAAGCCACTTTGCTGCAGATGGCCCAAGACCGTGGTCTTTTCAAGCAGGCCGACAAGGACCCGCGGAATAAGAATTTGCCCAAGGGTGCTGTCCGAATTGACAGGCCGGGTAGCGAGGATAGTGACGATGATGAGGACGACGAAGAGGCCTTGTTGTCTCCCTTGATGGAGCGCATCATGGACACACTGCTCTGGACTGTAAGTCTTGCCATGGTACACGGCACCCTCGACGTGCTCGTCCAGAATCAGTATGCCAAGGAGATCGAATGGCCCAATGTCTTCAGCCGTACCCTCGTTGCGTTGATGGGTGAGTTTCAAGTCAGTCCCCTTCATTCTGCTCCTTTGCTGATGACGACGGTGGGCGGTAGTGCTCTTCTTTCTTTTCTATAATCTCCATGCTTTCCCATCCAGCCCAAACCTTATCCCGGGACTGCCGGCTCGTTACCAGCATGCCATTCGACAGGCCATCTTCTTCGTGGCCGGTGTGTGGGCTGGATGCCATCTGATTTACATCACCAACAAGTTCAGTTATCTGTATATCATGAAACAGGCCCCAACTCTGGGATGTGTATGGATTTGGTCAATCTTGGAGCTTGACCTTCCCGTGGCGGTGGCCAGCCTGGCGGTGGCAGGTGCTTATTTGCTGCAAGGAGGGTATTCCATTAAATAGGCGGTTCACGACTCGTTATTTGGACCTCGACCGCTGGGTAGACTGCGAACTGGCCCGCCGGTGGTGCCTTCGATTCTTCAACTCGCTTGGAAGCTGTTGCGAGGGACTGGATAATCGGCGCGACCTAACGGGATCGGCCAACGGTGAATCTGGACCGTGGCTGAGTCGACTCCGATGCATCAGACGATAGACGAGGTCCTCCAGCTGATGGATCTGGGCTCTCTGCTCAGATATTTGTTTCTCCATACGAATAAAGCTCTCTTCAGCCTTGGCTTCCGTCCACGTCGTCCTCGATTCTAAATCTCGAATCCGACTGCGACAAACGATCAGTAATAGCGACCAACAACTCGTCAGCAAAAGTATCTTACGAAGAAATCATGCTCATTTGCGTGAACTGCACTCTTGCCGTCAATGCTTCTCTCTGGCGGACCAGCTCCAAAGTTTTGGTCCGGACCGGCAGCCAAGCCATGGCAACATTGGTCGTGAAGCTCCAACTCTTGGGCACGAGAGTCCATTTACCCTGGTTCTCGGCGTCTTGGCCCGCAGCCTTGGTCTCGGCCTCGGCTAGCAGTTCCAGGATCCGTTTCTCCAGCTTAATCAAATCGTCCATCACAAAGGCGTACATCTGATATTCAGGTTGGCGAGAATGGGGACCTCCCGATCTTTCACCAGCTGTGCGAACAAGATCTGATAGCCACGTGGATTCCGTTTTGAACCATGACAGCGAGGCCTTGACCCGGAAATACTCGTCGTCGCTGTTGCGCAGATATGTGATTCTGACGTACACTGCTGCGACAATAGCGACAACAAATGTGAGGATTCCGGCGACATTGGCCGCGATGGACAGAGGGCTGTCCTGCTGCGACGTCTGGTCCATCGGGATGGTCCAGAGAATGACGTTTGCGGCTCTGTTTCGGTGACGCCAAGTTTGCGAGAGAGAATTGTAACGAGGCTCGCACGCAGTCAATGTTTGACTTGCTCCCACGGGCCCGACAGCAAAGGTCCGAAGGGAGCTTGGGAAGGAGCTTCCATTTGAAGAGAAGTTTCTAGGTTCCAGGTGAAAGGTACCTACCCCTGTGCCCTGGGGCACCCGTCGCTAAGATTTAAGCGCCGTTCTTGGCTTCTCGTAGTGGGGCCGTAATTCACCTCGCTCCGGCCCCGCGTAATCTCGAATTGTCGACGACAGACTCCCGATGTTGCAGTTGATGTCCTCCGAGTTTCCGAAATGACGAGAATTCTCTATATCACTGCAGTTATATGTGCGGTCTTTATATGCTCTCTTCCGGTTGTTGTCTCTAGATTTGACGATGCCAGTCACCTCATACACCGACGAATGTCTGGGCCAGATCTTAAGACTGGAATTCTTCATCTTTTGGTGTTGGTAAGGTAGGAGCAAACAACGGCGGAACACAATTCCAAACATGAGGATCAGGTGAATCGTCTAGTAAAACGGTTCGTCTATTTGACTTGTTTCCAGAGCGCAGAACCTGTGGTGCTCTCGGGGTGTTGAACGTTGCTCACCGGAACAATGATCCTGTCGATTATCGGAGAAAGCCCTCGCGGAAAGAGCCCTCTTCATATTAATGAGTCGCTGCTTCCTCAGGATCACTTGTGAAATACCAGAAATATTCTGACCGCCCTCGGTTGACCTATTATGGACGAAGGGACACTCTGATTTCCCTCCCCTCCTACCCGGATTTCTTCCATCCTTCTTCTACTTTTTCTCTTCCCCATCCAACCAACCTTTCCAGCCTCCAATCCCAGCTATATCAACCAAACAAGCCCACCAACGAAGGTATTCCCAACTCTTCCCTAGTTACCGATCAAAGCTTCATTCTAACTAGGAATTCCAGCATCATCATCCACAATGTCTTCGCCCTACACCATCCCGTACAAGGCCACCGCCTCGACCTTTGTGCCGGGCGCCGCCGCCCACCCCCCAGCGCCCCAAGATCATGCCGCAGCGAATATGCGGACGGTCCGGCAGCCGGCGGTCGCCGGACAGCCTCTTGCTGCTGACACTAGTCACAGCAATGCCCCGGTGGCCGTGGGTGGCGCCCCTCGGGATGCCATCCCGGCGAAGTTCTCGTCGGCGGTTGAGGCCGCTGCTGGCGGTGGCATTGCCATCGCCGCCCCGGGTGGCCTCCGGGGTGTTAGTGGCCCAGCTTCGGCTGGTGCTGCTAACAGCAGCGGCCAGAGTGGCCATTGTGGTGAAGCTGTGCCCACCACCAGCACTGTGAGTCTCCTCCCTTTTATATCCTTCTTGCTATCCCCCAATCAGTAACTGGACGTGAGAGAACAACCACAATGGCTCTTTCTTCATGTCCTCATTTCATCTCATGTTGAGTTACTGATTCTGCTTTACTGATCTGGCGCTGCCTGGGAGCTCTCCAATATCTATATAAAGCCCCCTTCTCTCCCCTTTGATTCTGACTTGTTTCTTCCTCCAGACCACCACCACCACTCCCTTGGGCACTGACGGCTGTGAAGAAATGGAGCAGCAGCTCCAGACTACTCAGGCTGAGATTGCTCGGCTGAAGGCTGAGAATGCTCAGCTCAAGGCAGACAGTGCAAGAACCAAGGCCGAGAATGAGAAGTTGAGGGAGGCTATTGGCACCGCTGGTCTTGCCTTTGACGAGAACGAGGGGCTCCGGGCTGTGATTCTGCGACTTGAGAAGGTGGCATCGCACAAAGTCATTCAGAACGAGAACTTGTTCCAGCAGATGGCAGACATCCAAGGCCAGGCTCTGGCTCTGAACCAAGATCGAGACAGGCTTCGGACTAAGAACCGCCTTCTTCGAGCTGAGCTTCGCCAGGCCATCAGGACACTTCTTAGTCTCCATAGCGAGAACATGGAGCTGAAGGACAAGGAACAGGACGCCACTATGGGTATCCAGATCCTCACCGACATGCTTGCTGCCTTATATAACAAGATCGTTGATGACGCCCCGGATATCATGCCTACTCTTTCAGAGCGTGTGCAGAAGACTCTGGACCATGTATACGAGAATTGGAAGGAAGAGCAGTTCTTGCAGGTCTTTCACCCTGAGCAAGCGATGCAAACGACCTCGCCCTATGATCTGGTCCCTCGGCACACCCCGGTTCCTTCTCGTGGCGGTATCGAGTTCATCCCTCTTGAAGGCAACGAGGAAGATGAAGATACCCTGAACGCCAGATCTGGTACTTCGACAGTCGTGCCTCCTGCACCGCAGCCGCAACAACCAGTGCAGCATCAGCCCCCTCCCCATATTCCCAATCACAACATTGCCAATCCGCACGCCACTGGCTTTATACCCGGTCAGACCAACATCTTCAGGCTGATCATCGACTCCCCTGGTCAACAGTTGTATGAGAACAACATGCCCCATGTCGACAGTCCTCACACGCCTACCACCGGTGGCCCTGCCCCTCCTAATGGCGGTACTGTCAGCCTCTCTGACAACCTTTACGATCCTGATACTCCCACCCTTCATGGCGCTTCTAACGCCGTTGACGGTCGCGAGGATCCCCGCAATGGCATTACCATGACCAACGACGAACCCGAAGGTCACGAGGATCTTCAGACTCCCCAGACTCCACAAACTCCCACTCCTATTCGGCACCATGGAGCGAATGTTCTTGGAACACCGGATGCTTGAGTGTGTCCACTGAGCTGAGTTTTCTCGATATCTTCCGATCAGGTAAGTCCTTGATGCCAATGTCTTTGATGCTTGACTTCTTTTACTGACTGATTGTTCAGGCAAGAGCAGCCACGATTCCCATGAGCGCATTGATTATGTCCACTCGCACTTATGCATGCTTGGCAGCAAGGCGTTACGACGAGTCAAAAGAGCTTTCCTACCTTAGCGCATTGAGCTTCGCGACAGTTCTTCTGGGTGTCTTGGAGGTTCCGATTGCTTTCAAAAGCTTCTATCTAGGCTTCAAAGTACCCTCTAGATTTCCTTGGAGTCTTGGTCCCGGCTCATTTTGGCCTTTCCGCAATCACTGCTCTTTGGTCACGACTTGGCAACAACGATCAAGTTGGCATACGAACTCTCCTTTTCTGTGGTACGACATTCGACTTATGCCATTAAGCATTCATAATTCTTTCTTCATCGGTTACAGCACTTCTTCTTCTCTCTTTTCTTTCGCAAGACCTGCACTTTAATACACATGGCTAGCATGTGGCAGTCGTACATCGGCTTCTTGCATGGGAATCTAGGTTTTCTTTTCACCCCCGCCTTTAATAGACAGCATAGTTTGTCTACCGTTGGCATCGCGGGATTGGTTTCGGAACGGTTTGGTATTCAGGGCTCAGAATGGGATCATGAGGGAAAGGGATATGGCGATTGCGGCAACTAGATGGACATGCGAGGCTCACAATAGCAAGCAGGGTTAGCATACAGCAATCAGACACCCATATCTCGTCAATCAAGTCGCTGGCATCGAGTGAATGTGTGACATGTGGTGGTCGTTGCCATTAGGCTAAGCTCTGGGCAGTGAATCTCTTGACGATAGTGTTGCTATAAAAGCTGGCCTCTCCTTCTTGAAGACTGGAGTAGCCCGCCCAAACCAACTTCCGAGAGCACCACAAACCCATTGCTAGAATTAACTTACTTGATTACATCTCACATGGACGAACCACCACTACCCCCACAGCCCACAGAGCGAGAGGGCAACCCCTCGTGGGGCAGACTACGAACAGTCAGGCGAGCCCGCAACTCACCCCACGACATCCCCTGCGGCGAAGAATGCCTAGTATACCCAAAAGGTAAGACCAACCACACGCCGACCGGAATCATGGGTAGTATCGCTCGATATCTAGAACTAGACCTCGAGAGCCGACGCTCAAAGGACGACGTCTGGATGGAGAGCAAGGGGAGAAAGAGGCGTCGTGGCGGGAGACATCGGCGCTGCCCACGACCGAACCAGTTTCATCCAGGTGAGGAAGGAGGTTTGGAGGTTGCGGAGGAGACTATGGATGGGGAGCTGGTTGAGCCTGTTGCGCGGGAGGTAGGTGGCGCCGGCGGTTGTGGTGATGGTCGTGGTGAGGTTGGGAGAGTGTATCCTCCTGCTGCTGTGCGCGGCCAGGAGGAGAGACCTGCTGATCGGGTGGCTGCCGTTTGGGGAGGTTGCGAGAATCCGGCTGCTGGGTCTGCTATCGAAGAGGCTACTTCGGTGCTTCTGTGTCCTGGACAGGCGAGGGAGGGGGAGGTGAGGCTACCTGGCGCTGTCGAGGTTCCTCGAGGTGAAGGCGCTGATCCATCTCAGAGATGGGAAGGAGGTTCCGGTCGAATTGCAACTAGTGGTCAGTGGCGGTGGTGAAGCATCTTTCAATTAGATAGAGATGATATAGTTACATTATGGTTTGAGCATAATGAGGAACTCGTCTTTTTGGGGACCTTTCACGAGCCCGTGGTTCTCGGAATACCTCAGGTTGGCGAAGTAGAGTGATAGACACCACTGTGAGAGCAGTTCATGGTTTAGAGTGAGCGATAGAAGAATCAACGGCAAGGCTTGAGTTTCCTGGGGCTACGACTGGAAACACAGGGTAATATTCAGGCAGGCTTTTAGTCAAGGAAGATATGATAAACAGATTGACACATGATCTAAGGAGTAAGATGATCAAGATACGTAAATTTCAAGCAAGGCGCAGCTAACAACACTACCATTGCGGTGCACTTGCCTTCCTCTATGTATGATGTGCCTCCTATGAACTTCTGGTGTAGTTGTCTGTCTGCCTCAAGGCGTTTTCGTTGGTCGCTCGCATATCTGATGCTGTGCTCTAGGCAAGGAAGTCTTGCGAAGCAACAAACTTCAATTAGCCCTTCAAGTACATAGCGTCTGGTACTGTTCAAATAAGAACATCATAATGCCAAGTGTTTCTTTTAGAAGGAGACCACACTAAAACGTCGAGCATTCAGGACCATTGAGGTAGAATTCCAGCATCGCGACACGTAAAAGACTTGAAGAGGAATTGACTCAATGCAGTTTCGACTCTGACGCCTGCCCAACACCTACCCTTAACTCGACATTCTCAAATGTTCTGAACGATTGGAATTTGAAACTCGGAAGTTTCGTTCCACGTCCGAGGCACCAGCGGCGAGTCCGCCCTCAAGTCAGCCCGCAAGGCGGCCATCGTCAGCCGCAAAACTGGGACCGCTCCGGGGAAGAACACCAAAAATCCCCCACAAAACAAGCTCCGTTCCGCACCCGCACAACGTTGCACAACCTCACTCGACTTCACTCAACGTCACCCCATTTGGCTCGGAAAAGAATAGAAGCAACATCACGTCACCAGAATTTCGCCTCAATCCTCAGCAAAGACAGCCTTGCAAATAAAAGTTACCAAAGGACACCATCATCGCCATGGCATCCAACCCCGGAACCGCTCAACCTCCACCACGAACCCAACCTCAGCCGCGTCCACCACCACCCGCGTTCAACCTCACCTACCCCCCCTCCCTAGAACCCTACAACGTCCCCGCGGCAACTTGGCTCACCGCAAACTCCAAATCATGGGACGGCCTCGCAACAGGCGCCCTCGTCTTCTCCCCCTCGACTAACAAAATCCTCCTCCTCCAGCGCGCCGCCCACGACAGCATGCCCCTACGCTGGGAGACGCCCGGCGGTGCAGCGGACCCAGAGGACGTGAGCCTGTTTGCAGCGTGCGCGCGCGAGCTGTGGGAGGAGGCTGGGCTCGAGGCCGTGGAGATTGTGAGAATCGTAAGCGAGGGGGAGGGGAAGGACCCAGGGAGCGTGTTTACGAATCGGACTGGGACGAGGGTGTTTTGTCGGTTTGCGTTTGAGGTTACGGTGAGGGGTGATGGTGATGGGGGGAGAGGGGTGGAGGAGATGGTGAGAATCGATCCGGAGGAGCATTGTGATTTTGTGTGGGCTTCTGAGGAGGAGGTGAGGAGGGAGAGGGTTGGGGAGAGGGAGATCCCGATTACGAATGGGCAGATGGCGAGGTTGATTCTTGATGGGTTCCGGAGGAGGAGAGAGGAGGTCTAGAGGGTTCATGGTTGGTGAGGAGTTGTCGAGCACAGAATGGTCTGTTGTCCTTTATGTCAACGAGGATGAGGAACTATAGAGATAGATGAGGCTCTTGGAGCAAGATCAGAAAGAATCGACACCATTACGAAGTTAGTATTGCTCCGGCATAGAGGACAGGATATCATTGCGTGAGACGAAGGAGACAACCATAATGAGGATTTCATCAATGAAAGACACTCGAGTGTGCATACCGTTTGGATACTCAAATGCATTCCCATAAGCCAATATGGCGTTCTTGCCTTCGTGATGGATTACTCGCTCTCATGTACTCTGCCAATCATCGCCTTGATACATCCGTAATCCCTAGGGATCTAATAATCAAGACATAACACCAAAGCCGAACCCACCCATACATCCTTCATGCTCACAACACCATGACTCTTAGTTCAGAGTACCGCTCAGTAGCCCGCCCCTGCCGGAGTCCAAGGCCCTTCACGATAGATATGGTGCCGACGGCCACTGTCGCCATGAGAAACAACAACCTTGTGCTTCATAGCCCCGATGAGTGTCAGCCGCTGGTCAACATGGAATACTTTATAGAGGGCACTCAGAAAGAGAAAAGAGAAGTTCTCCAAAGAAGCGCAGCGTACTGAAAGTTTCCTTCATCGGCGTTCAACCATTCCATAAGGCTGAGTAGAGATAGCTTCACCATGGCTGCCAGACCGCGCATCTGGCGCACTTCAGCCTGGCAAGGGGACAAATAGCTTCTGGGTGTAAGATAGCTTTACTTGGATGGACTGTGAAGAGCCCAGAGGTATGAAGTGGCAGCTGGTATACTCGATATCTCGATAAACAGTGTCGGCTGACATACGAGGATATGATAGTGAAAGGCGGGGGTTCAGAAGTCATCACGGCCTTCTTCATGTCAAACATGGATACATGAGCGTCAGCTGACGCCCCAACGACACCCTTATGTTTACGAAAGGTCGCAACGTGGCGGCTGAATCCTTTCTGGGTCTTGCGAGCAATCAGAGCTTTTGCCATAATTGCCAGGCCAATCAGCGCAAACCGCTCCCAAGATGATGGGTTGAGGAATTCAGTAAGCAATTACAGGAGCGATCGCCAATAAGCTGCTGCCTACCTTGAGTGCTAAGAATTGCTCTCGCCATCTTGCAAAGTTGACTCTGATCCTACCCGTAAGATCATCAACTTTTGAAATATCAAAAGAAGCCCGCGATGCTCCCAAACCTGGGCATGATCGTCGGCCCAAGGTGTTTCTATGAAGTGCTGATCTTCGGGCGAGAGATGCCGGCGCCAGGGCGGAGCCGAAGCGAGACAGCGTTTTGCTGCGTGCAATGGGCCGAGGGATCACTACTGCGGCCCGACGCCGGCGGTAGATTGAGGCGCAGAATTCGCAACATCGGCGATTCAGGTACCAAAGTGCATGCATCTGCAAGCCTGCACGTTCGAGAGGAAGGACTTGACAAACTTGGCAGATGCCCTGTTCGACTCAGGGGTAGTTCGTGGGCTGGGTGCACTCCAGGGTCAAAGCGAGCAAGGTAAAGCGAAGCAAAGGCTTTGGGGCTTTGAGGCCTCTGCCGATCTAATGAATGCATCTTGTTTGAACGTGGAGCAACAATAGTTTGGCGGCAATTTGAATTCCCTAGTAGGGCGTTCCGCTGGAGGCGATGACTTGTCAATATCATGCCGAACGCGATAGCGGCTTGGTTGCTCGACTTGATTCAAGGTGCTTAGGACCGTAGCCTGGTAGCAGCGTACCGCGTCAAACGAGCTTCAGACATGACTTGATGGAGCTCAGAAGCCTCAAAGTGCGAACACCAAGCGGGCACACCGGTCATGCCGGAGCTCCGGGAGCACGGGTCTAGACCTCTGCAGACAGCCCACTAAGAGCCTTACACGGCCCGGACAGCGACCGTGGCGGATTTACTTCGTCATTTGCGGCTCAGGCTCGGTGGTGCAGAACTGTCGTGATAGCGTGGAGCGTAGTGTACAGGTAGTAGTGTCGTCGTTGTTGAGGCCAGCTCCATAGCTCCTGAGCTTCAGAGGTGGAAATGGCGCTACTACGATGATCGGCAATGCCCGACGCATACCATCATCAGGGCTGCCCAAGCCGTTGTCCTCCTCCACCCTGTAGCAGCGTAGGGGAAAATTAGCACAGTTAGTCAGGTTCCTAGCGCAGGGTCCCAATGATTGAGGCGGAATCATTGCCAAGGGAGGTCTCGAAGAGATGGAATCTATTGCTGACAGAGGTTGATTCCAAGGCGTAGATCTGACAGAAACGAGCAACGGATGACACGAATGAGGCGAGCGCAAAAGTGAGTGGCCTTTGGCGTTGCCGTTTTGGGGAAGCCGGCAAGGAAACAGAGCTGAGTCTCGAACTTGAGCAATGAGGGGTCGTTGGGCGGTGAGTCCCAACATCCCCAGTCGGAGGCAGAACCGGAGAGGAAAGATGATCCGTGGAGTGGAAATAGTCTGGATTATTCGTCTGTAGGTTTTCGTAGACTGTACTCCGTATCTGTACCTGCAATGTGGATGTGGTGGGATGGTTGGTGAGGCTGCTCATTGGGCTCCGCTGAAGTTGGTTATTGGCATGCCGGGGTTTGAAAAGCCATGATCGGCGCGCCTACATCCAAGACACCCCGCGAAGGAGAAGGAGAGCGAACTACTGAAGAACGACGTGGGGTCTGCAAAGCTTTGATGGCTCATGATGCCGAAAAAAAAACCAAAAAAAAACCAGGGACTTTGTGGATCTATGAGGCACAGTAGTGAGTATCCACGATCTCTTGATGCTGGTCTCAGTTTCGTCCAAGGACTGGACTCCATCACAATACCTATCTCAGGCTCCAGTCCTTTCGTGATGAGGCTTGATAAGTTTGACAGGCGGCTTGGTACCTAAGCTGTGGCGAGTTGCTTCGTGGAGGCGGATGGATATCCATTCTACTAGTTCGCCTTGTGCTGGGTGACACTGACGGGAGGTGAGGCTATGGGTGATGGGATTCGCTGTTGTTGTCGTGAAGATTTGCGGTGAGCTAGTTCGGGTAGGTCGTCAGTCCCAACATTTGGATACGACTCTGCGTGCGCCTTGATTGATAGCTGGTGACCCATGGCAATAATACCAGCTGGATTTGTTTGTTGTTTTTGGCGACTCAGACTGTACATACTCTGTAGTCTGTACGGACCGTAACCGTACTCCATGCCCAGTAGGTAGTCTCTTACGCCCGCCCGATGGCAATATGGGACGACTCGAGCTTGACCGCCGCAATTGGACGTGGGTTGACATTGACAATGCATCGTTGCCAATTGGGGAGAAGTGAGAAATCTGATGGTGCGTTATCATCGCGGATGACAATGAATGGCAGATGACAGCAGCAGCGTCACATTGCGGCGAGCTTTCCGCGGAGTCCAATGCAGCAGGCGTCACGGATGCGGAAGTGCCAAAGTGCTTGTGGCTGCGTGGCAGGAACATCGATTGTGCCTACCTCACCTAGGTGGCCCAGATTGCGAAGGTACCTTGCTTTACTGAAGGACCCCGGACTGCAGTACGCCTGAAAGTGGCAGTGACGATGCGGAAATGTGTTGCCGTGCTTCTTACCTGCTTTGCGAAGATAGGTACAGCCGTACTGCTGCTTCTTTCCTGTTGCAACTTGAAGCTGTGGCTGATTGCTTCCTGCCTCTTTCTTGATGAAATCAATTGCGGCTGGCCGGCACTCTCGCGGGGCAGGAGCAAGATGCCGTGCAACCTACACTACAACTGCCTGCATCTACACGGTACACTGCTGCAGGCGCATAGGTACCCACGTACCTTCCTCAAAGGTGCAGGAAGTTACGAATCCGCGACTCACGCGGCCCCACTCCCCAGCTGCTGATGACCTCAGTGGCGTCGATCCTCGATCTTGCATTCGTGGCATTGGCTGCAGCCAGCTGGACTATGGATGCCGACTTCCCCACACCTTCCCAGTCGAGTTTTCCAATCCCCATGTGCTTCTTTCCCTTTTCGCTCATGATTCCTCGGTCATCAGTCATCAGTCAGCATTTTGTTGCTCTGCCGTTTGTCCCCCCCTCCCATCGTCACTCTATTGTGTGTGTTTGGTTCCATTTAGTCCCGAAAGGCATCTGTCAGCTCACTTTTTTCTTCTGTTCTTTCACCGGCTTCGGAAGACGACCGACCGGTAATGTGGATCTTCCGGCCCTACCGAGCCCTCTGAAGTCCGTTCTCGAGGAGACGAGGGATATGGATAGACTCTACCTACCTACTACTTCACGTGGGGAGCTGAGAAAACGAACTCGAACCATGCGATGACTTCGAGTCAATTCCAAGAAGCCTCGCTCGGATCCGCGTCTGGATTCTGCTTCGGTTCACTCGCGAACCCTCAGACCCCTTGCCCGAACTCTGCTCAGCATCCTCCGCGAATGCAGTGACGCACTTTGCGTCGGCTTGTCCTTGATTTCCTCCCCGGCTTGCACAGCACGACGGCACGGCGTGGACGTCGCCCAGCCCAGCTCAACCTAGGCGGAGGCACTGGAGTGGAACACAGCTCACAATATGATCTATTCGACTCTTGCTAGCTCAACCTCGACCTTGCAGACTCATCCCCTCACACGGTTACACATGCACTTACAAGACACAAGACACCACATGCTATGCTACTTGCGGTACTCCCAACCAACTCACAACCAACTGCATGCCGCATAACCGCGCTACTGTTTCTTGTCGACCTCCAAATCTCGCGCTAGAGCCTTGTTTCGTCCATGGTCACCCAACCTGCCGCAGGCCTGCTCGCACTCACCCGCCCACCACCTCTCTAGGAAGGCTCTTGAGGCTGCTCTGTGCCTTGATCTGATGGCCTCGCCAGACTGACCCGGACACGAGACCTGCCTTACACGCGCATCTTTGGTTGACTCGCACTCTGTTGCAATGATGCGTCTGCGGTCTGTTAGGTCATAGCCAACCACTCCCTTGCGAATTCGCAAAGGTCTGTCAACCAAGTTGCGCGCAAAATACCTGTCTCGGGCGCTCTCAGGATGCTGTGGCTCTCAAGACTCTGGCCCTTGACTGGCTGCCATGTCAGACAGCTGCACCCAGCAAAAAAGGTGCCGTCATCATCTCCCTTTTTAGGGTCGTCTACCAGGCACCGGCTCGTCCTGGCGCGCTGACAAGCTTACTGTCCCTATCTCCGCCTCCCCACACTGCCGGGTGCGAATCTTCCGCTGCCTCCAACCCGGAACTACGCAAGTGTTCTCTTGGCATTTTCGTTCAACGGCCGCCGTGGTAGCTGCTGTAAGGGACTCACAGTTTTCGAGCGAGCCAGCAACTCTTGATAATACGTGGGTTCGAAAGTATTGCGAGAGTACGCAGAACAAAGACTGTAGCATAGCAATCCGAGCTCAATAAGGAGCTCCATCGAGGCCTCGTCGTTGGGCCCCAATCGAAGAGCCTACAGATCGCGGAGGATCGCACTTAAGCCCGCCAGGATATCCTCGATGCCCTTTTCCAACAGTCATCGTCAGCCCTGCAATTTTCGCCGCCCGCAACTCACTGGCCAGTTCGTGGCATACTGTTGCCCTGGGGTTTCCCATGTCGAGAAGCCAAAAGACCCTCCTTCCGCCATACGTACTCCTCTTTTCCGATTAGGCCTGCTTTGGAACAGCTTTCTTCCAAGGAACAGCGCCAGTCAAGACCTTGGACTGCACTTTCTGTGCTGCGTGGCCCCCTGTTGACACCCCAGCCACTAGGCTCAATGCAATGAGCCCTAGGTTAGCCTGGCCAGCCCGAATTCTACAGTTTGGAACACCAAAGTTGAGATGGCAGAGATTGCGTCTTAATGCGAGAGAATAGGAGATGGAGAAGGCCATGATGCAAACGGGCGTGCGAGTGAAACATGGCCGTTTGGCGCCACACGGTTGGGAACTGGTGCACAGGCAAACAATCAAAGTTCCAGAGTCACAACTACTTACCTACCCTGCCTTCAACCTCTGAGCATGCGGTAATGTGTTGCGTTGCCCTTCGCCGCATCCCATCATTTCACACACACTCTTCGAACTGTCAAGTGTCAAACCTTCAGACCATCAAGCATCTCAGTGGGACGACACCCATTATTCTCGCAAGATGACTCGGACATGGCGATTTCCAAGAGAGTGTAGCGCATGACTCTCTAAAGGACCAGTGAGGGTGGCGTGGGGATCTCACAGGACAGCCAGGGCACGCAGGGTTTACGGCGGTTTGGTCTTGTACTTCTTGGAAGTCTCGGCGCCGCGGCGGCCATCCATTGAAAGTCAGAGACATTTGATACTCATGCCAGGCCTCCAAGAGTCCAGCCATCCCATCAAGTCGCGTGTTTTGGCATTGCCCTACCTACAATGGCAAAGGATTCGTACCTGCGAAAACACCACACAGCGTCTCCGTGGCTCCGCAGCTGTGAATTGCGGGCCGAGTCTTGGGATATGGAATCATTGAATTTCAGCGTACGCGATATACACGGAAAAAGGGATTGCTCTGGCAATTGTCGTTCGCCGTTCGTTGGTGCCTCAGTTCTACATCTGCGAAATGGCCAGGGCAATGTTGCTCAGTAACCAACATTTGATCATTTGTCAATTGGCGGGCAAAAAGTCCGGCACGTATGCCGAAGCTCGGCAGACGGGGGGATCTGCTCATCGCCTAACTGATTTGGTGCCAGATCACGTTGATCTGTCAAAAGAGGCAGAACAGAGTTGAGACTACAACGGCACTAGGACGCAATAGACGCGCTGACACGGCACATTGAGACTTTTGGTGGCCGCGGCACGATACGTCGTGACGACTGTGCTCGAGCTTGACCCACCGTAGTGATTACCGAAGCATTTCTTCTCATCTTCCAGAAGGATATCAACAATAACGGCCGGGGGAAAAGAGGATCGCTCTATTTTTCGACATTGAGAAGTATGTACTCGCCAACGGATGATACGGCGCATCATTGCCCGATATTGCTTGCGGCTACGCCCTTGGATCGCGGCTCATCGCATAGACCTGCCAAGGTCTTGCTTGCCAATGAGTCCCGATAGACAGCAGGCGGCAAGGCATGGTTCGACAACATCCCAGGTGTGCCCTGGGGAGCGACCAAACGGATTCGAGACTGTCACACTTGTCTGTACCGAATACGTCGTGCTTCATGTCAAATATGAGAAAGAGCCAAAGAGCTATGGGTGAAGCGGCAGACTGGAGGTAAAGATGGTATGTACATGCAAGTTGCCGATAGTTGGCATGTGTACGGAGTAGAACGCAGGCTGCTCACACATTTGTTTGTCGAATATTCGGTAGAGTCTCTCTCTCTTATCAAGCACCAGCCACACTGCCACGAATACAAACTCCACCAACGCCGACCACTCGCCACGCTGATCTGCATTTCTCTCTCGCATTTGGCTGGATTCCCAGTCTTCCCCGGCTATGCGCAGCCACTGCTTACTCACACAACGTAGAGGAGAAAGACATTCACTTTGACACCGTCATCACTCTCTGTTTCGCACCACTCCCTGCATCTCCAGCAAGACATGGGCAGATGCAACTCTGCAAGTGCAGGACGCCAGACAATTGGTATCCGCCCAGGCGCCAGGAAAGCCGAGCCCGGCCCAGCGCGGAGCCACAATTCAGAAGTCCCTTGCCCTTCTATTGGAAACGAGCAGCTGCGTACACTGGAAATTTGAAGAGAAAGAAAAAAAAACAAAAAACCCCAATTTCAGAGGCAGCAACCAGGGTCATACCAAGGCCTTGAATACATCATAGGTTGATCATCCGTTCACGCAAGCTCTGAGCAAGGACTTCCTGAACATCCGGCCGGCCTGCAGATGCTTGGAAGAAGACGAAGAAAGTCTGCTCCCAATTGCCCACACACTCACTGGATTGGACTGGATCGGATCGGGCTCTGCCTACTTACGGATGGATACCTTACCTAGTTGATTCAAACCACCATACGTACCGAGGAAGGTCTGGCAGGCAATAGTTGCGCATGCCGCCAACTTTCATGGTTGCCAATGCCGTCTCTTCCATCGGTTCCGCGCTACGAATACCTCAGCTCATCCTGCGTGCCGTCCTTTTCCTGGTGTCTGTAAATAATATTCTTCTTCCTCTTACAACTACCTACACACACACGCGAGCTACCAGAGCCATCTATCGCATTGGAATTCCGCAAGCGTCCCGTCTTATCCTTCGTCTCCCGTTATACCCGAGGGCAATAGTCCACAAACCTCGACATACCTTCAGTTAGAACCTACGTAGACATTCGCTACTAATCGCCCACGCCACTCAGACGTTCAATTCCATCTCGTCCCGCCTCGTCCGCCATTGTAAGCTATGCCTATTGCCTACGTCCCCCTGCCCTGCTCTTTTACCTTATTCACTATTTTCCTTCTTCCCCTCTTCCCAAACGTCCCATCTCATTTCAACCCATAATATACCCCCCGTCGCTTCGTCTTTTCTTGCGAAGGCCAGAGCCAAACAGAAGAAGGAAAAGAAGTCCATCCGTCCTTCTTTGGCCCCCTCGTCCTGCTCCTCCCGCCCCAAATCAAGCTCGCAAGTTACCCATCCTTGGAAGAGGGGACACACAGGGCGCACACCGCACACACCGCACACCACTCACCGTGGCCGCGTCGCAGAGTCTCTTCCCCCGCCAGACAGCATCCTTGCATGCTGCTTGAGTCTACCGTCACAACCAATCCCACTATTTCGTTGGATACGCTGCGCGACAAAGCCAATTCCCACTGTTTCCATTCGGCATACAGAACTTTGAGGTTGGGATACCGTCGCAGCAGTGAACCATCGCGACCGCTTTACCCTGCCGTACCTGGTCTTCCGGCTTGCCTGCCCACGCCTCTCCGCCTCTCACTCTCTCACTCTCACTCTCACTCTCATATTCACACACTTCTCTTCACCGTACGTGCGCTCCGCTCAACTGTACCTCTCTTGCTGTTCGCTCGCCTTGCTGGTACTCTCTAGCTCTCGCCTACCATTTCACATCTCCATATTCCCCCCGCCTGAACAGGGGCAGTTCCCGGGTCATCGACTCTAACCGCTTCGCCTCGCCCTCGCTTGCCTCTCCCTTCTTCCCCCATCCTACACCCCTCATCGTTGTCGACATCTTCCCTGTCGTCAACATCTCACTCGTCGATTATCGATTCTCTGGCCCATCTCATCGCTCTTTCCCCCACCAGTCACTGCAATCACGGAATCCTCACTCACCCCCCTCCCTTCTGTACCTTCACAGGTCTCTCAGGCTTCAACAGTTCGAGTGGCGTTGCGCGCGGGGCTCCCCATCTTCACTCTACTGAGGCAGTCAGAAGGTAAAACGTGAGACATCCATTCAACACGGACGGAGCCTGACTGGTCCGGACTTGTGAGAGTGTCCTGCGGTATCTTTGCCGACTTGACCTGGCCGCCCCGGGACTGGATGAGAATTGAATTTCGATTGGAGACTTTCGATGCTTGTTCCCACCTTGCTCTCGTCTATCCCACACTTTCTCCCCTCCTTCTGATCTCTCTTCCCTCCCTCCTCCCACCACGGCTGCTACTTGTTCCTGTACAAACACACACACTCACTCACTCACTCACACTCACACTCACGCACTCACACGCACCTTATCCCGCACCCGCACCCGCATGCCGTACTGATCTTCCCGTTGTACCTAGCAACTAGACTTTCTTCTCCCGCCAAACAAGACGCAGAGATCTTGCTTTTCCTTCAGGAGGTCCGAGGGTGGAATGTGACTAAGCCTCCACCCGGCTCTTGTCACTGACTGATCGCATGCACGCCTGACTCTGACGCTGCTCAACCGGTACGTCTTGCATTTTCCTTCTAGTACCTTTCCCTCACATTCTGAGGCTGCCCGTCCCGCCTAGCGCCATCTCCATCTCGTTGTACCTTTCCATACTCCATACGCCTTTCTTTACCTTGCCTTACCGGCCGTTAGTCTTGTCTCCCAAGACCAAGACGACGCATTTCTCATGCCCCATGCCTGTCTCTCCATGTGCAGCAAGTGCTCGCACCGCGCCGTGTCCCATCACCGCTGCACATTATCACGGGCAACCCTGCATCCCACCTCAAACCCCCATCATCCCTAACTCGCCTCGATGCCCGACACTCCTTGACCCGACCTACACATCCTCGTCTCCTCTTCCTATGGATACCCTCACTTGCTTTTTGCCAGCGCATAGAACCATCTCATGCACCTAATCTGGCCAGTACCCCAGACCACTCTCCTATTGTCTCTGACCGTAGGAAACTTCCCTTGCACACGCCCTCTCTAAAACTCCATACCTTAAACTTCAACCTCTCTCTTCTATTTCTTATACATACTCTGCATACCGCGCCCACTTTCTGGCTGAGTGATTCCGGACTCTTTGTCACTCGGCCACACGCTACATGTTTTTTCCTACCAGTGGTGTCTAAGAATGCCGGCCACCATGACAGATTCGGAGCGATCTCGGCGTACGGAAAACTGGATTCCCACATCCACCCGAGGCGGCGTCTACTACTGCCCCAGATATCTTCTCGATCCTCCCGCTACACAACAAAATCGCCTACCAACGCCGCCCATCCGTGCTCGCCAAGTAAGACCGCGATCAATACACATCACTTCGTGGCCCTCGGGCTTTGTACCCCACGAATTACGGCCACAACCAGAACGTCCTGTCAAGAGGAGGAAACCGTCAAAAGCAGTATCCCCAACTACAACAGCGCTGGGCAAGACGTCATTGAAGTTCAGCATCAAGCAGTTCTTCTCCCTCTCTCAAAAACAAGTGCCGAGTCGTTCTACGTCGCGCGCATCCACACTCTCCAGGCCCACGCTTTCGAGACCCCCCAGCAGAGCCGCGAGCATTCTCAATCGACTCTCTACCTATCGTGAGGTAGATTTGGTGGTTCCGGACGAAGACACAATGGCGCTACGATCTGCCGCCATGAGCGAGGCCCTGCGGCCGCCTCTGATGAGCTCTACTTACAACACACCCGGGCAGCGAAACAGCTTGATGTCGGTACGGAGCGCAAAGAGCAACGTAACATCAATGGTTACCGAGATCCCCAAGCCAATCGCCCATGGCAGCGGCGTCAGCTGCTCGATCTTGATGGCGGAACCGAACATTTTCTTGACTGGGTTCGACCACGACGGCCACAGACAACATTCACAAGGCGGCACAGCTCTCCTTCGCGGAAAGCTGCAATTGAAGGTCACGAAAAACATCAAGATCAAGGGTGTGAGCTTGAAGTTGGTGGGAAAGGCTCGCACTGAATGGCCCGAAGGAATTCCTCCCTTGAAAGTCGACCTCTATGAGGAGGAGTCGCTGCGCACGCAAGTTTTGACATTTTTCAACGCCGTAAACGACGGGTGGGAGACCGAGTACGGGAATCAGTGTGTCTACACATTGAAGAACAGCTCCACGAATTCTTCCTCAACCAACCTCGCCTCCAGCTCTCCCCGCAACTCGATGTCGCCCTCGCTACTCTCAATACCGCCTAACCGACAGGGTCTTACCGCCAAGGAGCTGAAGCGCCTGTCTCTACAGTCAAACCAGTCGAGGAGCTTTGGCAAGGGCGACAACCCCAGCGGCAACCAGGCAAAGGGTTACAAGGTGTTTTACCCAGGTACTTATGAGTACACCTTTGAGCTGCCCATCGACCACCATCAGTTGGAGACAACTAAGCTTCAGTATGGCTCGGTGAAGTGGGAGCTGCAGGCAACCGTTGAGCGAGCTGGCGCTTTCAAGCCCAATCTTCACGGTTCCAAGGAAGTCGCCATCGTCCGCGTGCCAGACCAGCTCTCGCTTGAAATGACGGAACCCATCTCAATTAGCAGGCAATGGGAGGATCAACTCCACTACGACATTATCATTTCGGGCAAATCATTTCCCTTGGGCACCAAAATCCCGATTGCCTTCAAGCTCACGCCGCTTGCCAAGGTTCAGGTTCACAAACTCAAGGTTTTCGTCACCGAATCGATTGAATACTGGACCAACGACCGCAGAGTTACCCGTAAAGATCCGGGTAGGAAGATTCTCCTGCTCGAGAAGACTGCTGGCAAGCCATTAGACCCTGCCTATGCGTCGTCGGATGTTCGCGTACTCAATGGTGGTGAGCTCACGCCCCGCCAGCGCCGGGAGGCCCGAGAATCTGCAGCCATGCGGCGCGCAGCCGATGCCTCTCGACACGGCGTCATGCCCGAGCCTCTCCCCGAACCAGTAGACAACATCTTGGGTGACTTGGATCTTGGACTGGAGAGTTACTGGGGGTCCACCGAAATTGAAATGAACGTTCAATTGCCGACTTGTGAGACCATGGCAAAGAGCAAGGAGATGCGCTTGCACCCCGATTGCAGTTGGAAGAATGTCAATGTGTACCACTGGATCAAGGTAAGTCTTTTTTTTATCCACTTGATTACTCGCAACGACTAACAGCCATCCTAAGATCGTCATGCGGATTTCCCGCCTCGACCCTGAGGATCCCACCGGTACCAAACGCCGTCACTTTGAGATCAGCATCGACTCACCGTTCACGGTACTCAACTGCCGCGCTACCCAAGCCAACACCTCTCTTCCCGAGTACTCAGGCCCCGATGTTGGCCTGAATCAAAGCCGTCACACGTCTTGCGGCTGCCCCGATGCTGTCACTATCTCTGGTCCATCCGAGGGCTCACCCAACAATCTTTCAACCGGCGCCCTCACCGTAATGGAGGCGCCTGGTAACCTTCCCGCGCCCCCACAAGCCGCCCACCTTCCCTCCTCACCGCAACCTACAACCGGCGGTACCGGCCGGTCGTCGCCGCCGAACTCCCAAACGTCGGTTGACCCTCTCGCCGACGTACATCCCCGACCCATTCACCTACTTCGCGTGCCGTCCTACAACCCGCCTGCGTTTGATGCTGAGACGCCCCCGCCGCCCGCCGAGAACGATCAGCTTCCGCTGCAGACGCCCCCACCTCAGTACGATGTCATTGTCGGCACGCCGAGCGTCGACGGCATGGCAGATTACTTTGCTCGTCTCGCTGACTACGGCTACGACGAACCCGAGGAAGACTCTGACTCGGATGAGGGCCCGGCTCGCATCACTGAGCGTGGAGGGCGCGTCAACGTGGCGCACCCTCGCACACCCGGCGGCAGGCGCGCTCCCAGCCGCAGTATGGAGATCCAGCGCCCTCCCGTCGAACTAAGAATGGACGCTCTACCCAACTTGAACTTGCGGAGGGATGGTGTCCACCCGCAAATCAACTGAAAATAATGCTGTAATATCACAGAAAAAGAACTGTCACAAATTGGAGGAGATGAGATGATCAGACGAGAAACTTGGACGATGAAGACTTGGAGAGGACACATTCGAATTACTTTTGCATCATGACTATGGATCATCGAGACGACATCTAAAAAACTACTTACCAATGCATCCTCATCAGGATTGGTCGGCGCATTCACGAAGGGGAATGGGTTTCGGTTGGGGAATGTATGTTCGTTAGATGCGAGCAGTACCAGGAGGAACACAGTCTGGCGTTCTTGTTGTCTTTTTTTTTCTTTTGGGATATATACCTGGACTCTACGTCTACTGCTCTGTGTGAATATTGATTCCCTGGATATGTACTGGACTTGAAGACAAACACCTTACATCATGCACACGATTCTCTTAAGTAATGGTGATGCTTCATGATCTCGCCCGATGGCACTCGGTTATTATCATGTTGTTTTCAGCGGACTTCACATTGAACGTAGCTTGATCACTTGCATATAACATCAACCACCCGCTGAAGGGTGCTCTACATTGAACCCAGCTTGGCATGGCACCTATCAGACCAGTTCAGCAGGACCAGCTATTGAATTACTTGGCTTTTCTCCTAATCGAGGTGCTTCTCGCCACACCAAGAACTCTATAAGCTATGTGAAATCGGCCCAGTCCCGACCCATCGGTGCATGTAATTTCTCACCGACGGCTATTGGTATTAGAGATTGCGGCGGGACCCCCGTAGGAGACAGGGTAAACGATTGAAAAGGGGGCGCTGAGGACTGCCGTGGTTTGGGTTTCTTCAAGGGGTCGGGGGTTGCGAAAAAAGGGGGCGAGGGACGAAGATCGATTGGTGGTCTTTTCCTCGGGGCACGTGGAGGAAAGTCAAGTCGATTGGCATTTAGGAGGTTACCGGAAAGCGCCGTCCATCAATCGAGAGTCTGACAATGGGGGATCGAAGGGGGAACAAGGGGATTCCGGTAATCACTTTAAAAGCCTACGTTCGAATTCGTTTGGCTGCGAATCCTATGAGCCATGAGTGAGATGTCGTCATGGACGGGGGATTATTTGGGAAGGGGTCCCTTGAGAGCCATAGGATCCTGGTCCCGTGTTTGGAGGGTAGAGGGCATGTATATGAACGAAGTTACCAGCGTGACGACTATCTTTATTGACCAGCGGCAAGCGAAACCGTAGCCGGAACTTTAACGTTATCCTGCCCATGTTGGAGGAGAGGCAAACGTCTTTTTCAGCTGATGGGGGGGGGGTGGCGTTTGTTTCATGAGCGGGTGGGAGTGTGACCTCACCGCGGACACGGAGTTTTGAGAATTCAGGAAATATTGAAAGGATCGATTTGCGAAAAGCTGAAGGATATTTGGTTTGACAAGGTTCATGTTTGGAAAAAGTATCTGTCGTAGCAGGTACGCATTTCCGAGTGAAAGTAGCGAAGGTTGCTTTTGGAATTATCATTGTGGTAGGAAGAAGGGCCCTCTGAGTTTGGGGAGAGGAAGGGAGAGACAAATGTTGTTAATGGCATTGACGGGAACGCTCGTGCGGACGGCGGGATCGGAATTCGGGGGTTCTTACTTTTGGATTGGGGATTGGGGATTGGCTTTCCCGATGGTGGTGAGAAAGGGGGATTGGGATACCGTGCGGTGTGAGTGGAGGGTATTCTGCTTGAGTTGGTCTAGGCTTTTCTGGAAGAGAGTTTGAGCAGGATGAAGTGAGTTTGCGTCGTTCAGAGCTGAAATGCCGGGATAAGATTTGGACATGTTGGAGTTGGATGGAGAAAAACAGAGAGGGAGAAGGTCGAGGCTCGGAGCCGGCTGTGGGTTTGGTAAGTAGCGTATCGTCCTGCAAATAACTTCAATCTCGATGGCGGAAGAATGAGGTTGACTGCCATGTACTTTGCGGAGTGATTTCTTTCTCGAAGAAGAGACTTCGACGCTAGAAACGTGGTCACCACTTGGTCCCGAGCCGAGGCTTTGAGGGAAGGAGAAGGGAAAACCAAAGCGACAGTTTCGTCTGATGATTACAACCAACCCACGACGATCTTTCAAGGCTGCTTACTCAGATCTTTAAAGAGCCTGGGCTCATGGTTGGACAGGAATCCTGGAAGCTGCACGTGTTGTGGTCTAGAATTGAGGCAATTATACTGACAAGGGGTAGTGTTGTTCCTTGACAGGCTATGCAACCCTGGCGTCTAACGTGACCGGAGATCTTTCAAATTTGACATTATTGGAGGAATAAGTTATACTTGTCGAGTTCGTGACTAGACGTGTATCTGGTGACCGATTCCAGGCTGGGAGAACGGTGTCGTCTAGGGTTTCGAGGGTTACATGTAGACTTGGAGTGAGGACTAGGGAGATTTGATGGTGGAATACGGGGATGTGGACGACATTTTGGCACCTGGTAACTCGCTGCCAGTGCGCGTATCATGAGGTGCTGGTTGAATGCTTTGATTTTTCCAAAGTATGAATGTGGAATACTTTTCCCTAGTTAGGGGAGGGCGATCGGCGCACGATTTCCTTACACGTAATGTCTTCCTTAACATGACGTCGAGGTTGAAAGATTACTTATCAATTTTCAAAACTCAAGAGTCCTCGTCTAGTGACTGGAACCCAGAAGTCGATGTCAAACCCTACGAACCTTGGCTATACCATTCCAAGAACATGACTAATACTTGGCACCGTTGGAGGTACAAGGCGAACGTTTCTTTACGCAGGGATCTCACTTACAGAGCTGTTTGCTAGGTTGATGATATTTCTATCTAAATCTATACTTTCTACATAAGGTACGTGTTGCAAGAGAGCAGTACATTAGTTGTTAAAAAGCATTGATAGGTTCAACTGGTCCAACAATTTGCAGCAGATTGTGCGCGGTGGTGTGTTCATGTTCCTCTGAATTCGACAAAGGCAAAAAGATCTGCCAAGGGACCCATGCAGAAATCCATGGACCCTGCCTCAAGCTCATAAAGACTGAGGGGCACAACTTCATCGAGCTGTGAGATGAGCAGAAGCTATGGTAGGACTACCTCCCTGAAGCAAATCATGACGTCTGTTTTCCCAGGATCTCAGGATCTGAGAAATATCATACCAGAACTCGTGCGTTTCAAAATTTCATTCTTCGATACAGAGTCCGCATCTACAATACCGAGGGCAAGGAAAGTTGATGATATTTATGTCGACCCAGCTAGTGATCGACAGGCCTCAGTGGCCGTAGTCCTCATATTTCAGTGGAATTCAGCTCAAAGTCTTGCATTTCGCGGCAAAACCATACTCATATCGTGTTTGACATCACCTCTAGAAGAGGCTATCCGTTTGGGAAGGCTTCACAAACAAGGGGTCAAACATCTTGCGTCCTGATGTGGATCGCACCGGAACTGACTTGAGATGGCAACCTCGGAGCTGGTTAATTGGGAACCATTGCTAGCCTCGGAGTAGGTCTGGTTCTCTGATTGTAGATCGTCTGCTTACTCGTAGAGTATTTTGTATCAAGAAGCCCCAAGTCATCGAGTGATTATATCATGTGAGTATCGTCGAAGGAGAAGTCTGCAGACCAATATGCGGTTCTGCCCGCGACCCCACATCCATGCATATCGATGACTAGTTCCGCCTTAAGGGTTCTTATGAGCGGGGAATGGGACGAACTTCTGCCCTCACAACCAGCCTTATCATGACTGAGTCATTCTTGGTTTCTTAAATAATGCCTTGCATCCCCTCTCACGAGTCGTCCTCTCTCTTTTGATCAGTAGACTTTCTTCACTGCGCTTGCAATTTCGGCTTCATAATGAGTCACGGCCTTTCAACTCGCGGCAGCATCGCAGCCAAGCCGGACGATGGCATGCTTCTATGGAAGATCGTCCAGGATCTCTGGGACTCGGAAACGAATCCCAAAGGCTACGTGAGCTTGGGCATCGCGGAAAATACTCTCATGCACGATAGACTGTCGAAGCATATTCACGAGAACCTAGCAGTTCCGAACCACTCGTTCACGTACGGCGATGGCATGACCGGCTCGAAGCGTCTGAAGGCGTCACTCGCGCGCTTTCTCACTGAGCGACTACATCCAGTAACGGCCATCGAAGCGCAACACATCTCCGTCACCAATGGCTGCAGTTCGGCAATAGAACATCTTTGCTGGGCATTGGGCAACCCTGGCGAAGGCTTCCTTCTCGGCCAACCCCACTACGGAGCTTTCCTTCCGGATGTTGAGTATCGAACGGGCTGCAAGCTCGTGCAGGTTCCTTTCCACGAAGTTGACCCTTTTGGTTTGGATGCGGTCCGGGAGTATGAGGAAGCGTTGCTGTCCGCTAGGGAAAAGGGGATCAAGATTGCCGCCCTCATCTTATGTCACCCTCACAACCCTCTCGGACGTTGCTATCCGCGGGAGACCATTGTCGATTTGATGCGACTGTGCCAGCAGTACGATATGCATCTCATCAGTGACGAGATATACGCGCTCTCCGTCTGGAAGAACACAATCGATACGCAACCAGCGCCGGTTCCTTTCGAATCTTGCCTCTCCATCAGTACGACAGACATCATGGAGGCCCATCGACTGCACGTTCTCTGGGGCATGTCCAAAGACTTCGGCGCCAACGGTATCAGACTTGGCGCCATCATTTCACAGCACAATTCGTCGTTCCATAGCTCCTTGACCCCGGTCGGTATCTACAGCTCACCTTCCAGCCTTACTGACCACGCAACGGCCAACATTCTCGATGATCGCGAATGGGTGGATGGCTACATCGACGAGAATCAGCACAAGCTCCAAGAAAACTTTGAGCTGGTGGCCAACTGGGTTACAGAGAACGGGATCAAGTACGCACCTGGGGCAAACGCTGCATTTTTTCTGTGGGTTGATCTGGGCAAAGCCTACCGTGAACGACGGCCGGGTGCAGAATTTGAGGATATCAGCACAGAGGTGATGAGGGCGTTGCTCGACAAGAAGGTGTTTTTGGCATCAGGAAAACAGTTTGGCGCCGAGCAGCCGGGGTGGTTCCGCATCGTGTTTTCCAACAAGAAGGAATTGCTACTTGAAGGCCTCAAACGAGTTGCTGCTGCCTTAGACCACTGAGCTTGATGTGATATCATTTGCTTGGGTTCTAACTTCACTTTGCAAAAGCGCACAGAGACGGCAATGGGCCTCAGATGCTTGGTTTTTCCTCGGACAAATACTGCTTCCGATAACTGATGTTAGCTGCTTATCATAAAGAGAAGGTTTGCGCAAGATTACTCTCGTAGAATTTCTCCTACCAAAACACCAAGCTTAAATAATCCTTGCGTTGATCGTCAAAAGCCCCTGCACGATGATAAGATCATGCAGCACGCAGCATGAGTACGACCAGATAAAGCTGTGAACGATATTTCGCCTTACCTCATCATTCAGTTGCTTTGGCTCCATCGTGCCGTTCCAGTTATCATGGGCGAGGCTTCTTATGTAGCACAGCCCTGTGGTGTTGCTAAGGGAAATCATCCTGCGATTGGTTTTCTGTTACGTAGTGTCATTCTTGACTCGCTTAGCGTTCCTGCTGTCGTGGTAGAATGGTACTGACGACTGACGCGTGGTGCGGAATGCGCGGGGGCCGTTGAGTACTGTGATTTGAAATGAAGCTCTCTACATCTAAGCATTGGACATTGAACAAGAAGTATCGCCTGCCTTATCGAACTCCCATTTGCAATGATGAACGGATTCAAGACTTCGATTACCACAGTCGGCGTGGGCGACAACTTACATAAGAGATGGGTCAGTTTAGTTGCTTATTCTTCGGATGAAGGTAGCCCTTGAGATGTCACAGTGAGACATTGAACGTTCACGGATGTATTTTGACTATTTCTTCTTCAGAGATGACCAATACCCAGACTGATTCGTTAAGTAATGAGAATAAGAAAATGGCACAGTTACCAACTTTGAAGACACGCAAATGCCCAGATTGCACGGTGCTCGAGGCCGGCAGTGTCTGGATAGTTTTGCCAATTGCGGTAAGGCCTCGTTCATCTGGCTGGGCTGCAGGGATCCTCGATCGCCATCAACCCACATCTGCTTAATGCCTCCAGACATTAGCACAAGATCCCTGCGAACCCGCGCGGTTCCCACCGGTGTGCTAGTAATGCCCAGTCCTGCGTCAAGATCATGTGTTGATGTGATCTTGAATTTTGATTTCGGGTGTTCTCGGCGTACGCGCTTCATAGCAGACTTAGATTGTTAGTATCCCTATTACAGGGTAGTTAGTTCGAACCGTAGTTAACGAAGAGATTAATTAAACTATATAAATATCTATATAATAAGTATAAAAAGGAGGTTCTAACCGTAAGTTAAGCTAGTTATAATAATTATAAATAGGGCCCCTAATTAGCCCCTACGTAGTCGGCTATATACCGTAGTTAAATTAAATTTCTAATCTAATACTAACTTTTTTTTTTTATCGATTTAACTACTACGGTTAGAGGTATAATTCGACCTTAGGCCTATTTACTAAGTTATCTCTTTTTCCCTCTTTTTTTTACTCTTTTTATATAACCTATTCCTCTATTTATATAATAACTTTTCTATTACTTATAAATTATTCTAATCCCTTATTTAGTACTACTTTTATAAAAGCGTTTGCAAGGTTATTTTTATTATTAATTTAACAAATCTTAAGTATTTTATACCTTTCGTACGATTACCTAAGGGCTATAATATTAATTATAAACCTCTTTTCCTTCGTCGTTCTTAATTTAACGAGGCATTCGTATAGTAAGTAAGAATTAGTATAAATAATTATTAAAATATGTAAAAAGCTAATTCGATCGGTAATCTTTTTTAGCGTTATTAAAATTATATAAAAGAGGTTAATGCTATTAATTATATTATAAACTTCCGATACTAATATACTTCTTATTACCTATTTACTTTTAGTTAATAAGTAGTAAATTATATTACTATATATAGTAAATTCGTTCTTACTTATACTCTTATTAGCTACGATAATAATATATTTTAATTGCGAAGTAAAGTTATTATTATTCGTAAATAACTTATTAATAAAGACGTAAAGCTTACTAATTATAAAGTCGATTAAGTAGTAAACGAGACCTCGATCGAGATTTGTTTATTACTATTTAAGCTGCTTATTAAGTACTTTAACGTTTTATTTAGTTAAATTTATAACTTATACTACCCTAGTATAGTTAAAAGTCGCTTTAGGCTAATAAATACTTATAATATATACCCCTCGCGCGAGCTTAGCCTTATACCGTTTTTTAACGTTAGTTACGTTCGGATTAACGAGGTTAATTTTTTCGCTTTACCCCTTTTACTAAAAAATAACGGTTTCTTTTTTAATTATAAAAATCCTATTATTAAATACTAAGGAGGTATTTATTATAAGGACCTTTTTTAGCTTTATTATAAAGCCCGTTTTTTAGAGCTCTTTATCCTCTTTTTTTATAAAATTAATATTAAATAGGCTTAATATATTATTAGTTTATATTCTAACGATTTTAAATTAGTTACTTTCGTACTCCGCGATTAGTAGGTACGGGTCGTACGTAGAGGTAACTATTAATAGTTAATTAATATAAAAATCGTAGTAGGTAGCTTACTAATAAGTACCCGATTCTACGAGCTTATATAGTGGCTTAAGTACTTTAATAATCGTGCTTTTTAAGTACTTACTAACTATTTCTTTTAGTAAATAGGCTAGGATTTTCCTTATAAGCCCTATGGCCGATTAAGTATAGGCCTAGGTAATATTATAGCTCTAAATCTCGTATCCTTTTTTTTATAATAATACTATTAATACTATTATTAATCGTTAGCTATAGCGCTATATAGTAGGCGATTATATAAGTAGCGTCGCCTTTTTAACGTCGCCGTACCCCTAAATTACGTATTTAAACTTCTTATATAGCTAGGGTATTCTTTTCTTTTTAATCTTACGAACTATTTATAATTTAAATATATAGAGGTTTATATATTTTTTTAAGTTATATAAGATAAATCAATAGACCCCTCGATTACGAAGAGTGTTTATTTTAATAAGATCTAATCCCTTATATAGCTTTTTAGTAATTATAATTATACCTTCTTTACGTAGTTTAACTACTAGCTCGAAATCGGCTTTTTCTTTTACTATATAAAAAGTATTAATTACCTCGTTATTAATAATAAATTACCGCGTTAGGGCTTACCGTCGTAGTCTTTTATAACGTCTTATTAGTAGTATTAGTACCCTTTTGGTAATTTCCTTTTCCTCGTTATTTATTAGTACTATTATAACGATTTTATTAAGGATAATTTCCTATACCTCTACTACGGGTTATATAGTTTCCTCTAGCTCTTTTTCTTTTTATAAGTTAAAAATTACTTTATTAAGATCTATATAGTACGGTCTAACTACTATAATTAATATTTCGAATAGCTAGTTACGATCTCTTATACCTATATAAGAGCGCTCGTTAATAGAAATTAATTTATATAGCCTAGCTTATTATTAAGTTATTTTACGTTATACTCGTATATCTAAATTTAGTAATATATTTAAATTACCCCCTATATCGGGCCTATTATATATAGTAATTACCTCGTTAATTTACTTTTTTATACTTACCTCGCGCAGTACTTATATTACTTTTTTAACTACTTAGGTTCGTTAGTTTATACTTAGTAATAGTAGCGAGGCTAAGGTCGTTCTTAAATATGCTCTAAATATTAATAGCGTTAATATAAGTCCGTTAGGCCCTATAGTATTATTATAGTATTTAAGTACTATTTAAAAGTATTCGTTATTAGTAAAATCCGGATTTTCCTTTTTAATAATTCTAAACGCCCTTTTTAATTACTAGTGTACCCTTTTTACTTTTTTAATACTATAGTGCGCTTTAATAAATATGATTTTTAGCTATATACCGTAGGCCGTCGTATTATCCCTAAATTTTATTAACTTAAAACTAATACTAGCGTCGGTTCTAATACTATCTAGCGGTCCTTAATATATATCGATCTAGCTTTTTTATAGGGCTACTTATATTATCTTTATTTATAAATCCCAGAGGAATTGCCCTATTTAAAAAGATATAACTACGTTAATTATATATAGTACTAGCCGACTATTTAAGTAAAAAATATTAATAACGATTTCCTAGTTAAAGTTAAACTTATTACGTAATTTAAACTTAAATTTACGTAGGCTTTGCGTATTTATTTAGTATTAGTAATATATTTTTATTAACTACTCTAGCGCCCCTATTTTAATAATATTATTATTTAATTATTTTAAGAGGTTATATAGCCTCGTAACTAACGGGTACCCGAATTTCTAATATAGTCTTTTAAGCTTACTTTCCGTTAGATAATTAATTAACTTCGTATTATTAATAAGCTTTATAAACGTATACCCCTATTATTATTTAACTATTTTAAAATACTTACCGCTAGAGATTTTATTCCTCGTATTATTAAATATAATACTTAGTCGATCTATGTTTTTTAAATATAGGAGAAATAGTATATTAACAGGTAAAATATAGAAAGTTATCGTTCTAAAGTACGTCTCTATTTCTATTATACTTAGGGCGACGATTTCTTTACCTAGGCCAAAACTAATCCTTATAATACCCACTATTAACGTATTAAGTATTATTAATATAATCTTCTATAGCGCCTAAAATTACCCTTTTCCTTTAGTTAATTATTATAATACCCTAGTATTTAAAATAATTCTATAAAAATTATTTAGGCCGTACTTTTTGCTTATATAGAATACTTATACGAGCTTAGTATTCGAGGGATCTAAGTAGTATAAAAAGGACCCCTCTAGCTGCCCCTAAATTTGCTTAGTACTATATTCTTTTTTTTAAAATATTAAGAGAGATAGTGTCTTCTCTTTAATTATTAAGAAAATAGGCTTCGGCCCTATTAGATTCGCCCTTTTAGCTACTTTTATATTCGTTATCTAAGGGACTTTCCCTTATTATTTATAAATAAAAGCCTACTTATTAAGAGCTTCTACTATTTTTTATTTATTTAGCCTCGTATATTTTTTAAAAGCTAACGGGGCGAAAAAAGAGTAGTTAATATTATTAATTTTATTATAATCTAATTCGTTAGTATAGGGGGTAAGATCTTCTTTATTTTCTAAATCTCTTATAGGGAGTATATATTTTAGGCCGCTATTTTAGCTACTATTACTAGGTTCTATACCCTTAGATCTGCCCTTATATATAATAAAGAATTAATTAAACTAACGAGGGCTAGTTTTACTATTTATTACCCTCGACTTTTTATATTATTTATACGATTTAATACGCTCTTCCTTAGAGTAGTTACTTAACTAATATCTATTTTCTTTATAAATATAATATTACCTCTTTTATTACCCTATTTATAAGTTAGATCTCTACTTATTTAACGAATCTAGGCCTTTTTACTAATAATTACTATATTTAGCTTCTTTTTTTTTTATTATACGTTCGATCGACTTAATATTACTAATAAGGGCCGTCGTACGCCTAGAAGTAGGTTTAGTACGGTATTTTTATTTTAATATTAAAATTAGATCTTAGCTTTAAATAAAGCATTTCGTAGTTTTCGGGTACTTAGTATAGGGTTATTTTTATTTTTAAGATACGCTAGACTACGGTATAAAAATATCCGACTTTTCGTTTATTTATCCCCTTATTTAACTAGGTTTTTATTAGTTTATTAATTCGATCGATAAGCTCTTTAAAAATCTCTACTCGCAATTTACCCTCTATTATCCTAGCTATAAATATAAAAAAAATCGCTCGTAACTTAAATAGGAGCTTTAGGTTTTTATTATAGGTCTCGAAGTAGCTTCGGATTGCGTTAATTATACTAAGAAAGTCATTTTAATTAAAATTACGTACCGCTTTATAATAGTAATTAGAGGTTTTATTTATAAGTATAATATTAATTACCGAATAGTACTAGTATTCCTTAATTCCGACTTTTTTATAGTAATTATAAAATATCGTTAGGGTTTTTTATAAAACCTTATACTTCCCCTTAGAATATAATTTCTCTTTTAAGAAGATTTTTTTAAAGTTTATAAATTGCCTCGTATTTACCGCTAGATTTTTAATATTTATATACGATCTTTGCGTCGCTACGTATTATTAATAACTTTAGGTCGTCTATTTCTTTTTTTATTAGCTAATTAGTACCGAATTTTATATTAGTAATAGTAACGAGTTATAGATCGAAATAAGTAGAATTATTAATTATCGTATTTTTAGTATTATATTTTACCCCGGTATATCCTTTTATAACGATAGATTTCCGTTAGTAATTATAGGGAGGAAATCTAAGTCGTTTACTTTTTTTTTTAAATTTATTAAAGCGATTATACGCTTTATTAACTTATATTTAGTTTTATAATACGAATTCCTTTTTTATAATTATTACTATTAATATTTCGTATAGCTCTTGCGATTATAATTACGTTAGTAATACCCCTCGCTTATAAAGGAATTTATTAATTACTTTTATAATTTTTAAGCTTATGCTTACGAACTATTCGTTTAGCTAGTAGCTAAGGTCGTCTACGATCTTATAAAATAGGGGTTACCCCTATAGCCCCTTTTTTTTATAAACCTTAGTTAAATAGATTAATACTACGTTAATTTACTTACCGTTAGGCTAATTTATAATTTTATATATTTATATCCCTTAATAGTCTAAGTTAATATTTACTTATTTATAAGGGATTAGGATTCTATTTAGGATCGGGTTTTATCCTCTTTTTTTTTACTTTAACTTATTAAGAATTATGCTCTAGCTTATGCTTATATTAGTAGTTATTAGCGTGTTTAATCTTAATAAGGATATATCTAATCCGCGCGCTAATTATAATAAATCCGTGCTTTTATTACCTAACGAATTTATTAAGGTCTTAGAGATTCTCGCTTCCTCTTACTATCTCGCTACTACTCTTATTTTTATTATTTTTAATAATTATTACTACCTTTCTAAATTGCTAGCTATTATATTTACTAAGATCCTCTTTTTTATTTAATAGAAAAAGGTAAGTTTTAGTAATTCTTTTTTATAATAGTAGCGGTAGACGTTTATATTACTATAAAAAGATATAGTAATTAGTCTTGGGATCTTTATTAATTATTAATTTTTACTATCTTATATATTTTTAACTTCTTAAGCCTCGTACTCTCTATAATTTCTAAATAGCTTCCTTTTTTAACTTACCTCTTTTAGGGCGGTATTTTATAAAAATAGTTAAAAATAGATATCGGGCGGCTTATAAAAGAGCTATATAAGCTATTAAGAACTATATAGGCCGTTAAGTACGGTTAACGAAATTAAGCCCTCTTTTTTATAAAATCGTATATTTTAAGAACTTATTAAAAATACTTACTTATTACTTATATACGGTAGGGTTAAATACCTTAGAAATTTTATTTTTTATAGCCTCTCGGTACCCTATTTTATATTTTTTAAGTAGTCTTTTTCGTAACTTAATTATAATTAAGTAATTATCGCTTATTAGCGATCCCTTTTATTACTTAGTTAATTTTTTAAAATTAATAATCTCGCGCTAGGAGCTAGTATAAAAAAAAGCCCTTTAGTAACTTTTTAAAAGATTCTTTTCTTTTCCCTTTAAATCCTCGTTTTTTTAACCTTTTCTTAGGCTAATAATAACTCTAGCGGGAGGTCGTAGGACTATTTTAAAGTAGCTACTTTCTTTTTAAGTTAATCTCTAAGATCCGTAATACTCTTAACTTAATACTATTAGGACTTTTAAATCCCCTCCTCTTTTATTAAACCGTCCCTTATACTATATTCTTAAGTAATACCCGGGGGGTAGTTAAAAGAGCTACGAAGAGGTTATTTAAATCGTAAGCTTAAAGTCGTACTTATAAAGTCCTCGTAATAATAAACTTTTTTATATACTATAAATCTCTTAGTTTAATAACTTTTATAAGGTTATTTTTATTATTAAGTAAGAATATTTACGTTTAAAAATCCCCTTTTTTAATTGCGTAGTACTTTTTTATATTATATTATTAAGCTCGTTCGTCGCGCTAATTAATTAAGTAAGTAGTCGTTATATAAGTATTTTTTTTACTAATTTAATTAGTTAATTTTAATTACGGGCCGGTTATAAAAGAGTTATTTAGTAAAAAAGCTACTCGGGGCGATAATAAAAAGCTAGTTACTTAAGTAGTTCTATTAATTAACGTAATTTAATATAGTAAACGTTAACCTCTCGTAAATAATAAAGGGCTATAATTATTTAATTCCGTATGGTATTTAAAAATCGCCCCCTTTTTTATTTACTTTTATAAAGTTAATTAATACGAATCTCTTATTCTATATAGTATTAAGAGGTCGTCTCTTTTATATAATAAGATACCTTACTAATTTATAATAATAAAATTTAATTATTAATTAGTATTAATATCCTTATTATAAAGTAGTTAGTTCGAACCGTAGTTAATAAAAAGATTAATTAAACTATATAAATATCTACGTAGTAAGTATAAAAAAGAGGTTTTAACTATAAGTTAGGCTAGCTATAATAATCGTAAATAGGGCCCCTAATTAGCCCCTGCGCAGTTAGTTATATACCGCGGTCGAATTAGACTTCTAATCCGATATAGATATTTAACTTTATTACCGATGAGGGTAATAGCTTTAGCCTTAACTCTAGTTTATATACTAGTATTACTTAGTTCCCGTTATTACGAGTCGGAACTATATAGTCTAGGTATATAGAAGAATTAATTATATACTAAAAAGAGAGGGCTTACCGCTACGGTATAGCCGATATCTTTCTTACTTCGCTCATACCGATAATATAGTACACCGTTACAACGGCACACTAGGAGAGTATGGCTATATATTAGGGGGCGATGTGACCTAAAGCTATAAGGACCCCACGTCTGAACAATGGTTATAATAAGCGTAACCGAGAAAGCACATATTATGAATCCACGCTAAAGAGGGCTGAGTGGTTACCTTCATCCGAACGCTGGGGATTAGCTTGGCCCGGGGTGCAGTGACGTTGGGAAGGGGTAGGCAATCTGACCGGGATACCAACGATCTGGATCGCGTCATGTACATTCAACTTACCAAACTTGGATGAAAACAGCCAACATCAGTCTACACGAGTCGTCTATTGTGGAGTTCGGAACGTGAGGCCTGCTCGGCTTTCGGAACGCAGTGCACCTTGAGCCCCTGATGCCAATACGTACAGTCTCATGGACTGAAAATATAAGTAAGTAGTGTTTGCCGGATGGAAAACACACCTAAACACCATCTCAAAATCACCGTCACTCTTTTTTACACAAAGCCAACTGAAGTCCCAACTCAAAATGGTTCTGCCCACATTCGTTCTTTCGGCTGCTCTGGCCACATCTGTTGCAGCCTACGATACCCTCCTCAACTTTCACGGCGCCCCCGAAGTCGAAACCCGCACGATTGACGACATTCACAAGGCTGCTGTCGCTGAAGGTGGTGTCGTTACTCTTTGGCACGGGGGTGATGAGAAGACTCAACAGGACGCTCTGAAGGAAGCTTTCGAGAAGCGCTTCCCCGGAATGACCCTTAACCTCACCGTCGACATCTCCAAATATATCGACGGCGACATCGACCGCCAGCTGTCGCAAGGCAACGTTTACGTTGACAGCGTCATTCTTCAGACCCTTCAAGACTATCCCAGATGGGACCAGGAAGGTGCTTTGCTGCGGTACAAACCGTTGGACTTTGACAAGATCCACCCTGGCTTCCGTGATGTATGGGCTTCGTGGTATGCGGTTGTTGTGTTTGGTTGGACCAACATCTGGAACACCGAAAAGGTTTCCGAAGGCCCCGTCGAGTACTCGGATTTCTTGAAGCCTGAGTACAAGGACAAGTTGGTCTTTACCTACCCGAATGACGATGATGCCGTTCTTTATGCGTTCGACCTGGCGTAAGCAACAACCTCTGATAAATACTTCTTTATGTGTGAATACTAATTGGAAGCAGTATGCAGCAGAACGGATACAGCTGGTTCGAGAATCTCCTCGCCCAAAACCCTCGTTGGGTCCGCGGCACTGCTACCCCGACCACCGTCATGGGTCAGGCCAACAACTCATACGCCGTCACCTTCACCGGCGCTCTCGGACTAGCACCCACTGCTCCTTTCAATGTTTCCATTCCTAAGAATGGTTTCTTCGTCACTTGGGGCCAGCGCGCCGCGATTCTCAAGGACGCCCCCCACAAGGAGGGAGCAAAGCTTCTCCACAACTTCTTGCTCAGCGAGGAGTATCAGAGCCCCAACAACACCGGCATGTGGAGCGTCCGCAAGGACATTCCTGCCCCCGCTGGCTTCCCGGAACTGATGGACGTCAACTCTACGAACCCTATTGACTTTGAGCGTTTCATGGCGGATCGGGAGCGTGTTGAGAGACTAAAGCTTTTCTTCGAGAGCAAGATTGGCTCCGCCCAAGGACTCAGCCCCTTGGTTGACGACTTGTAAACATGCGACCGAATACATAGAAATATAGCATAGAATGTTGCTTTTTCTAGATAGATCAAGTGAACGAAGAGATCCTAGCTCGTTACAAGTTGTTGTTCTCACGTGGTCATCACGAGGATGTCGTGTTAATCTATCCCACCTCCTTCAACCACCACATACGACCATACCCATTGGAAAATTCGGGATCCCGTCCGCTCTCCCGTAGACAAGCCAATGAGGGCCGGATTAGTAGTTGGGTCGGTGACGACCAGCGAATACCTGGTGTTGTATGTTTTTTGCTGAATTTGTGATGATATCTCGACATCGTGAAGTTTTGGTGTTGTGGTGGGCCACGCCCAAAACGTGACCCCACATAGAGTTGATAAACCCATAATTCTAGTCAAATACGACCTGTTGAATCTACTACTCCCTCTTTCCAATATTAACGTATTTTTTAAACTACTAAAAAGTATATTATAAACCTAGCGCAAAAGCATTCCTAGAGACTTTATCATAATCTCAAACAAGGGCCGATTCTTTAGCTCGAAATATATTACCTAGCTTTTTTATAAGTCGACCTACCCCCTTTTAGCCACCCCCCCCTTTTAGCTACCCTATTTCTCTATCCTAGCTACCGTATTAAAACCCTACTTACGATTTTTAAACTACTATAATAATTATAAAAATTGTCTAAATATAATTCTTTTTTATATACTTATTTATTAATGTATAATAGTCTTATATATTAAAAATAAAGTTATTTAGGCTCTTAAGGCTATTAAAAGAGGTCTCTTAGTTAATCGGGCTTTAATTAAGTTCGGAGTTCTAAAATTAACTCTTTATAATTATAAAAGAGGTTATTAAATAAGGATAATAGTATTTATAAACTTTTAAAGGCTTTTTTTATAATAAAAAGACTAGCTAGTTTAATAAGTTCGTATTTAATATAATCTAAGTATTATATTAACTTATAAATAGCTTAAAAAATTCGCTAAATAAGTTTTAAAATCTTAGGGAGATATAAATCTTTTTAAAAAGAAATAAATAGACGCTTTTTTAAAAAAAAAACTTATTAATTAAGGTTTAAAAAAGTTGTATTATTAATTCGAAACGTCTAAATAGGGCTATTATTAATATAATTAAATTATAGTTTAGATTACTTAATATACTAAAAATTAGCGATATTAAATAAGTTAATAAGTATAATATAAATAAGACTAATATCTTAGAGAGTAAGGGATTTAATAGCTTAGTTTTAAATAAAGTAAAGATTATAATAATATTAAAAAAAGAGCCTAGTTCGCATACTTAGGTATTTATAATTAAATATATTTTTATTAATAATCGAGCTATTAAACTACTAGTTATATATAAAGGAAAGTCGGTATAATAATAATAATTTCTACTTAAACTTAACTTTTATACTAATTAGGAGTTTATAATAATAAATATATAAGAGATTAGGCTATGAGTACTTAACTAGCGAGGCTATAATATAAGTATGGGTATATTATAAGACTAAAGCTTATAGAGTCTTTTATAAGGGCTTTACTTTTTAAAAAGTTCTTTTATAATACGATCCGTATACTAATTACTAAGTTATTAGCGTCCTATTACTAGCCGCATCCCGAATTTATTATAATTACTCCCCCCTTATATAACTTTAGTCTCTAAAGTTATTACGTAATATCTTTTTTTAATACTAATAATAAAGCTATTAATGTTATTATTTATAATAAATTCCGTAAGGCGTTAATAATATCCTTTTTTATTTAAGAATAAGGTATTGCTTTTATTTTTTTATTTAACGGATATTTTGTTATTATTATTTAGTAATAGCGCGCTAACTAGTTATTAAGTTAGTAGTATATATTCGTAGTAAAGTATTTTAATTATTATAATATATAAGAGCCTACTTAACCTCGTAGTTATTATTATTACTAGGCTATTAAGTATAGTAAAAGATTTTTTTTTATTATTAGTTACGTATTTACTTTTTTTTTTTTTTTTTTTTTTTTTTTTTTTTTTTTTTTTTTTTTTTTTTTTTTTTTTTTTTTTTTTTTTTTTTTTTTTTTTTTTTTTTTTTTTTTTTTTTTTTTTTTTTTTTTTTTTAGTAACCGTTTTGCGAATTTTTTTTATATAACTATACTTTTTTTTATATAATATTTTAATTCCGTATTATTTCTTAATTACGACTTTCTTATTATATTATTGCTAAGTATTTGCTAAAATATTTGCTATTTTACGTATTTAGGATATATTTAATATAGAGTATAATTTTAAAAAGGGCTTTTATAGTTTCCGTAGCGGTACTCTTTATATACGCTACTTAGCTAGCCTATATTATAATATTAATAAGCTTATTTATATTACTAACGTTTACGTTACTAAGTATATTATTTATTAGATTAATAAGAAGAAGTATTTTATTATAAGTTATTAAGTCCTTATTAATTTATTACCGAAATATTAGTTAACGATGTTTTTTAGGTTTTTAAAGAGCTATATAGCGCCGCTTACTTTATTTAAAATACCTTTATAAAGTTCTACGATACTAAGGAGTAGGGTAGCTTTAATTTTTATAAACGCGGCCGCGTTCTTTATATTTTTAATTATATTATTAGCGCATAAGAAAAGGTCGCTACTTATATTACTAACCCGTTAGTAAATAGTAAGGTAAAAAAGGTTTATTTTAAATAGGCTACTCTCTAAAAGCTTATTATTAACTACGAGTATTTAAACTTATTAATTTTGATTATAATAAGTTATCGGCAATCGTTTAGCGAATTTTCTTCTTATTAATTTAGATTTCTTTTTTTAGGCTAGTATTTTTAATATTAATAATAAGACTAAGATTGTTTTTTATTTTAGTTACCTCTAGCTAGCTTATTTTTATAATAATAGCCGTGCGACCGCTTTATAAAGTAACCTCGACGCTCTAGCTTAATATTATAAAAAGACTCCTAAGGGCGTTATTATTATATATATTTAGGAGTTTTTTACTTTCCCTATTTTTTATAAATACGTTACTAAGTTCTTAGTAAATAAGGTACTTATTTATATTATTATTATATATAGCACTGCCCCTATTTCCCATAGTTTTAAAACTCGGATTCTCATTAAAAAGCGTACTCTTATTACTAACTATATTCTTAATAATAATAACGAGCGGGACGATTTTAAATTTAAATTTAATAAGTCCTAGCGCGAGGATACTAAATTTAAAAAGCTTAGTAATAATTTAAAAAATTCTTTTTTTTAGCGTTATAATAAGCGCCGCTATTTTAATATTAATAACTTACTAACCCCTACCCGTAACGCTCTTTTTAATATAAATAAAGGTACCCTAGCCCTTAGTTATATTATTTTAAATTTTAATAAGGCTAGTATTACGCTCTTTCCGCTCTAAGTAAAAGCTCTATAATAGCTTAATAAGGCTATTACTTATATTAAAGTTAAAACTACGGGTTATAATAAGTAGTTTAATATTAATAAGTTCTTTACGAATATTAATATTACTAAGGTCCCTTAGCTCGACTAGGATTATAAGAGCGTTACTTTAAATAACGTCCCCCGTCCCCGACTTATTATTAATAATAATAATATTACGGCCCCTATTTTACCTCTTACTTTACCTCTTATTATAGCTCCTATTATGCCTCTTATTATAGCTCTTATTATGCCTCTTATTATAGCTCCCGTTATGCCTCTTATTATACCTCTTATTATACCTCTTATTATAGCTCTTATTATACTTCTTATTATAGCTTTTAATAGCGATTAAGTAACGAACGCTTTATAAATTACTATTATTAATATATATAATACTCTATATAACTTTAACCGCTTCTCTCTTACCTATCGTAGTATTAATAAGGTTAATAACTTTACTCCGAATAATTAACTAAGTATACGTACAAAGCCTTCCCGCTTCTCGCTTACTAAGCGGACTACTATTACTAATTATTAAGCTTTAGAAGTATATACTAAAGCTATTACTATTACTATTAATATTACGTAAGTTACTCCCCCTACGTAGTTAAATCTTAGCGATCTTTTAGTAACGTATTACTAAGGGTTATAATATTATATTTTTTTTAAAAAGTTATACTAGGCTAAATAAAAAGGGTTTTATAGTATATTATTAATTAACTTATTTTTAATAACTTTTTATTACGAACTTAATGTTTATTATTTTATTTTATATATACCCTTTTTTTATAGCGTTCGAATTTATTAATTATTTTTACTACCCCTTTAAAATGCTTAATAAGCTTTTACGTATTATATTTAGTAAGCTATTTAGTTTATTTAACGAGATATTATAAGTTTCTTCCCTCGCTTTATATTATAACGATTCTTTTAACTTTTTAAACGTTTTACTCGTTTTTTAACTCTAAGAGATTTACTATTTAGTTACTAACTATTTAGTAATTTCCCTATAGCTTAAGCTAAGAAACTAGGAAAATATTATATATTCTCTAATACTACTTTAGTAAATATACTTAGTAAGCCTATTTCTTTACTTTTTTAGCTATTATTATTTTAATATATCTTAGCGCTAGTTTATTATTTTTAAATTATATATTCTTTATTAATAGGCCGATAACCTCTTTATAATTAAACTCCTTTAGGGTATATTTTTTATTATAATAAGCTACTTAGTTCTTAAAAGCTTATACTTATATTTGCGTAGCCTAGGCCCTAATCTCTTTAATTTTTTAAACCCTTTCCTAAACTCCTTAGACTATAGCCTTATAATTAAGTATATATTTAACGTACTTAGGGTAGTAACTATATAGTATTATATATAAGCATACTTTTATAGTAAAGTATTAGCTATTATTATATATAAACTCGGCCTCTTTTAACTACGCTACTTACCTATTTAGCGAGCCCTTGGCATAAATCTTTAAATACTTTTTTAATATTTAATAAGTTCGCTCTATTTAGCTATTTATTTATAAATAATACGTAGTAAATAGTTAGTAACGTATTACCCGTTTTTTAATAAACTCTTTTTAAAATATATTTATAAAGAGCTTATTTTTATCTATAATAATACTTTTAAGCATACCGAACTTATATTTAACCTCTTAGTATAGAATATTTACTATTTATACTACGTTAAGTATTTTAATAATAGGTAAGAACTTTATAAACTTTATTATATAATAAATAATAACTAAGATATTATTATATTTTATATTATTATTACGAGCGCTCGGCAATAGCCCTATAATAAAGTTTATAAATATTTTTTAAAATAGATATAAGGGTAATAGTAATAATTATAACTACCCGTACGGCTTATATCTTAGGGTTATAACTCTTAAATAATACTTATAGTTCTTAACGTATTTTTAAATATCTCGTTAAATATTCTTTTAATAGAACTTCTTTTAAATTAGCTCGAGAGTTTTTATAGCTCTTATATAACTTACCCTATAGTTATTATAATATTAGCAAAAGATCTCTATTTAAAAAGACTTTATTTAAAAAATAACGAGTCTTTTTTTAAAAAAATAGTATACCCTATTTATTAAGTAAATATACTCTTAGCTCGCTAGCCGTAGCGCGAACTCTTACTAATTATAATATATAAAACTCGTTTTTAATTTATAATCCTTTAACGAGCTCTTTAATTTTTAATAAGAGACGGGAAGTAAATGCCGTTTTACTTTTTATAAGCTTTTTTATAATAAGGCGTAGGATATACTATTTTAATATAATAACCCTAGCTCTATCTAACTCCTTTTTATTTTTATTAAACTATTAACGAGCGTTTATTAATAACTCTTTTACTTTTTTACCTCGAGTTATTATAATAATAATTATTATTATTTTATTAATGCGCTTTATAATATATTATTAATATAGGAGAAAGGATTCCCTATCTCTAGAGCTAGTTAATATTTAGCTAGGATTATAAAGGGAGGCCTTAATTACTTAAATATATACCTTAGTAATATTATTTTATCCTTTTAAGCTAATTATTTTTTACTAAACGTCGGGCAGTAGTTTATTAATAAGACGTAGTTTTTAAGCTAGCGTAGGGAGGACGTTTTTATAAAGTACTTTTCTTTTTATATAGTCTAGCTTTTTAAATAGACCGTCCGCTAGGTTCGTTTTTCCTAGCTAATATTTTAAGTTAAAGTTAAATACTAATAGTTTATATACTTATTTTACGAGCCTTTCTTAAAGGTCCCGTGCTAGTGCGCTAATTATTTTTTTAAGTACCTAGTAGTCCGTTAGAACTATAAACTTTTATAAAAGGCCCTAAAAATAATAAGCCTAATATTCTAGCCCTTTTATTATAATAAATAGTTCTTATTAGCCCGTAGCCTATTACTACTTTATATCCGTAAGCTTTTATAATTAATAAGTAACGGGTTATTATTTTTTATTAGTTTATTATAATAAGATTATTATAATAGCTTTAACTAAAGCATCGGTTTTTATTTATATAATATATTATAGGTTTTAGTATATAAGTATAATTACTAAAGTAAAAGCGATTTTTAGTTAATTAAATACCTCGTTTATTCTTTTAGTTTATTAGAAGTCCTTTGTTTACCCCTTTTTTGTTTTTAGTAATACTATTATTAGTATAACGATACCTAAGTATTTAGTAATAAACTTCTAATAGAAGTTATAGAACTTTAGGAATACTTAGATATTCTTAATAAACTCTGGCGCTTTTTAGTTAGCGATCGTTTATACTCGTAACGAGTTAATCTCGATTCTTTTTAGTATAATAATATAACTTAGGAACTCGACCCTTTTTTAATAAAACGAGTACTTTAATAGTTTAGTAAAAAGCTTATATAAACGTAAATATTAAAGGACCTTTTTAATATTTTTTATATACTACTCTTTTATTATTAGGTAGATTATTAGATCGTTTATATATACTATATAATAAGTATTTAGTAAGTTAGCGAGTACTTAATAAATATACGCTTAAAACGTTACGGGTACGTTCGTTAGTCCAAAAAGTATAATAGTATATTTAAAGTGACTATATTAGTTCTAAAACGCTATTTTTTATTAGTTTTTTTTTAATTTAGATATAGTAGTAGGTATCCCTAATATTTATTTTTAAGATTTATTTTACTTTACGAAGCCTATTTAAGAGCTCGCTAATAAGTAGTAGTAAATATTAATTTTTATAGTTATTTTATTTAGCTCGCAGTAGTTTATATAGAGGCGTAGCGTGCCGTCCTTTTTTAATATAAAAAAGATCGGTGCCCTAGCCTTATTAACTAAAAATATAATACAACTATTCGCTAAGTTCTTAATAATATACGTACGAAGCTTATTAAGTTGTTTTTTATTTAATAAATAAATAAGATTATATAGTGGTTTAGTATTTAGAACTAAGTTAATAAAGTGTTTTACCCCGTTATATAACTACGGTCCTTTTACTAATTACTTATTAAACGTCTTTATTTTTAATTAAAGTTTTAGTAATAGACCCCCTTATAGTTTAGTTTCCGTTACCCCTACGATACTTTTTATAATAGTAATATATAATATATACGCCCTCTTATAATTTTTAATAATATTACGAGCTATTACTTCTAGTTTAGTAACCGAGATAGGCTTATATAACTATGTATTTGTTATTATGTTAATATAAATGCTTTTTTAGCTTATTAATAATTACGATAATAAGAGGTTTACTATTTTTTTATTTTTATTAACTATAGTAAATAGTTACTAAATTTTCCTTAGCTATTTATAGTAATTAATAAGGAAGAGCGTTAATTAGTAAGCTTTCCCTTAGCCTACGGCTTTATTTTAAAAGTCCCTTAACGAGAGAGCTATAGTAGTAGCTAGGGTTAACCCTAAGTAGGTTACGAGCCTAGTATTAATAATATCTATCTCGGAGTATATATTTATATTAACTTCTACTAGCTTTTTAATAATATTTTATAGAACTATTACCCTTACCTTTATAGTTATTCTTATTAGTACCTTTTTAATATTTAGTATAAGCGTATTAAGTATATTACTTATATTTACTCGTTTTCTAACGAGTTAACCTCTATAACTCTTAGCTCGGTAATAACCCGTTAAATAGTTATTAACGTTAGCTTTAATTAGGGGTACGTCGGCTTATCGTTACCCCTATTTCCTAACTTATTTTTTTAGTACTTATTAAATATATAGCCTATTTTATTATATATAAAGTACTTAATATTATTATTATAACGCTTTTATAATAGCTTAGTACGAGTACTTTTATTATATAGCTTTTATAATATTACTCTTAGCGAGTCCCTAGAGCCTAGCCCCTTAGAGCTCTCCTTACTCTTTTTTTTATAAAAGGGGGATATTTAATATAGTTATTTTAATAATAAATATAGCCTCTTTTTATTATCTTTTTATAACTAGTTACTACCCTTTTATTAATTTAATAACTATAGTTTATTAGCCTCGTAAGCTATATTACGTACTCTTTTAATTAAGACTTTATAACGAATTAAATCGTCTTATAATTAAGATAGTAGTTTAAAAAAGAACTAGTATACTTTTACTTTTAAATTCTTTATATTTTTTATACTTAGGTTATAATAGATTACTAACTACTTAGTAAGGAACTAAGTAGGGGTCTAGCCCTCTTTTAGCCTCTTCGTCCTTAGCTTTTTATAGTATTTTCGTTTTTAAGTCTCGGGGCTTACGTACTATTAGCAAATAAACGTTAAGAAGTTATTTTAAAAGAGGGGATCCTAAAGGCTCTTTTTATAATTATACTATTATATTTATAGCAATAGGGATATCTTAAATAGGGCTTATTTAATATACTATTTTATAGTACTTTTTATACAAAGCTTATTACTTATTTCTATAATAATAATCTAGTTTACTATTTAGGTACTCGTAGACTTTTTTTCGATCGGTTTATAATTATAAAAAAGAGGCTTTTTATATTTTTATTAATTTAAATACGTTACTAACCGCTCGGTAAGCTATTAAACAAGCTCCTCGTATTAATACCGTTCTTAGTTTTAATTTTTAATTATTATTTCTATTATTTTATAAAAATAGGTTATTATTAGGCCTATAGGGTTTACTAAACTAGCTATCCTAGTACTACCCACGCCTTTATATACGCCTTAACCTCGTATATTTAGTAATCGGTTATTAATAAACGCCCCGTTTATAATAAATAAGGTCTTTAGGGTATTAATAAGGTAACTAGCCTATAAGGGTAATTTACCCCCCCGATAGAGCAATCCGCCGGGGCCGTACCGTGTATTACGTATTAGGGAAAACTAGGTATATTGCGCTCTATACCTAACTACTAATCAAAACTCCTAACCTTCCGCCGCCCGCCTATAGGGCGAGCTTTACCCACTCTAACGCGCATAGGACCTCCTAGTGCTAGCCCGCGTGGGCAACTAGGTCTAGCATAATCTATTCTTTTATATAAGTATTATTATTACCTAGGGGGTCCCGTAGGAGCTATTTAAGGCGCCGGCTTATTACCCTAACCCTATATACCTCCGGCCCGTTTATCGTAATTATTATAGCTAGGTTAGCGTTAATATACTAGATCTTAATATCTATACTAGCCCGGCTATTTATAGCGCTTATAATATCGCTTAGCTAAATTCCGCACTACTAGAAGGTACTTTACTACTTCTTAAGCGTACTTATGTTAACCACGATAGCTATAGCGTCGAGCTAGCCGAGGGCGCCCAGCCCGAGAGGGGCAGACTTATTAACGGGCATCTTTAGCCCACTAATTACTAACTATATACTAGGAGTAGAGTGGTGGTTTATATATTAATAAGTTTGTTTAGTAGATTTGTTTAGTGGATTTGTTTAGTGGATTTGTTTAGTAAATTTGTTTGGTTTAAATAGAGAGCAGCTTTGGGCGATGTTAGAAACGATAAGGATAAAAAGAATCTTTACGAGCTCTAAAGAGTAGTAGATATTAGCCTATTTAGCCCTTTTTCTAAAAACCTCTACGTCGCTATTAAAGTTTAGAACCTCTACGGTTAAGGGCCGCTTTTAACTATTATAGCTAACTATAGCGGCCGACTATTGCGGCTAATTATTACGGCCGACCTCTATTATTAACCTTTCTAACTAGCGCCGCTACTAAAGAAGGTAGCTTACTTATCCCAAATTAAATAGCGGTTTTCGTATTAAAATTATTATATTACGTTAAGCGCGTACTTAGGATATATTGCGCGTATTATATAATTAAAAAGTATATTATATTATATAATTTCTTTTAAAAGCGTAATCCCGTTAAGGTCGATCTTTTGTACTTATAAAGCTAAAAAAAAAAAACCACTACATAAGGGTAATTTACCCTAATTATCTTCTTTATTTAGCTCTTTTATAAATATTAGTATTTAAATAGGACTTACCTTATAATAAGCTCGTTCTCCCGGACGGAATAGGGTCGAGTAATCGACTCTAAATAACTATAGCTCGTTAGTACTAACGGCTCTTTATTAATAACTAGGCGTCGTTTTATTAATATTCTATTCGTTTCCGTAATTTATTATTACTTATACTAATTACTCCGTAAAAATAAAAGCTTTAAAATTATAAAAAATTAGGCTATAAGTACTTAACTAGCGAGGTTATAATATAAATATAAGTATATTATAAAACTAAAGCTTATAGAGTCCTTTATAAGAGCTTTACTTTTTAAAAAGTTCTTTTATAATACGATCCGTATACTAGTTACTAAGTTATCGGCATCCTGTCGCCGGCCGCATCCCGAATTTATTATAAAATAATAGTTAAATAACTAATAAAACTACCCTTAAGTAGTTAAAATAGTATTCTTATTATAATCTAAAACCCCCCCCCTTAGGGAGCTTAATATACTTAATAAACCTTAATTATTAGTTTTAAATAGTTATAAAAGTTATATAATAATAGAATTTATATAGAAATAGTATAAAAATCACGTCTATTTACTATTCTTATTACTATATACTTCCTATATCCTTTAGTTATTAAATATAGTTATTTTTAGACTTATTAAGTCTAAGTATAAAAAGGAGCTTAGTAAGGAGGATATAATAAATAATTCTATTATTATTAAAAAGTAGTACTTCTTAAATTATTATTAAAAGGCTTGTTTAACTAGTCTAATATTATTAAATATACGAAGTAAATAAAAAGTAACTATACTATATCCCCCTAATATAACTAGACTACTTATTAATTTAATAATCCTACTTAACCTAGTTATACTAACTAAAAAGACTATAAATACTAAGTAAATAATTAGTAATATTAAAAAAGCTATTAATTAAGTATTAATAGCGTTTATTATTAACTAATTAATACTTAAAAAAACTAGCGAGCTCTATAATTAGTTTAAGGTTATTTATAAAGCTTAATCTTAATTATAATACTTAATAACTACTATTTAAAAAAATAAAAAAAGTATTTAGTAAATAAGCTTACTATTTAGTAATATCTTAGTACTATATTTAAGTTTTAAAAGCTAAAATTAATTAATTAAGGTTATAGAAAAAGAAAAGTATATTAATAAACTTAAATATTAAGTTCGTAAATATTTAAGATATATAGAGAGTTTAAGAAGACTTTAGTAACTATTTAATTAGTCCTAGTTAACTTATAGGGGTTAAATTACTTAGGGAGAATAATAACTATATTACTATAATAATAAAAAATAGTTAATTAATTAAGTATAGTTAGTAACGATGTTTTAATACTATATTTTAATAGGGTGGCTAAAAGGGGGGGTGGCTAAAAGGGGGGGGGGTGGCCAAAAGGGGGTGGGTCGACTTACATACCGCATGCGATGACGCAATAGATCGGCCGAACTGTCAGAAGTGGGAAAGGAGGCAGGTACATAATATCTCAAGTTGGGATCTGGATTTCTTTCGAATGGTTGTTATGATCAGGGGACTCTTAGAAGAAAAAAGTTAAACACTATAACGTCGCATCATCGTATGGAGAATACGTATGACGAAGTTAACATTATACCAATCCATCAAATCGGTGTTCAAACGGCTCCATAAACTCTAGTACCCATAAGCTGTGCCTTCTCTATTGCATATCATTACTACCTTACCATCAGACCTCGGCAGGACCACGACCGACAAAATCTGCTTAGCCGCTGAGCTTCTACGGCATTTCCCTGATAGGCCAATGTCTTCAAATGCTTTTCTAATACAATATTGTATAGAGGGATACAGTGTGGTTATTCTCTCCGTGACAAGAGTCTCTACTTGACCAAGACATTCAACAGCAACCAACTAATCCTCCCTTGCGTCTAAGGCTGGCTGGACTGACTCCGCTTCGGGTGATGTGAAGCCGAAGGACGAGCGGTCTGTATAACCTCAACTAGAGTTTGTGTAACCTGAACCATTGTCTTTGGTATGAGACAGTCTGGACCTTTCATTCTCGTTACCTCACTGCGAGCGGCCAAAGAAGGCATGTCGCCACTGAAAGAGTCTTGGCGACACACAGCTCCGTGGTTCTCAAAGCCATGGTGTATGTGCTGCCGAGAGCTATGTACCGCCCAGACACCATCGATGGAATGGAAAGGTTGGAAGAAGTTCCACATGCTCGGCGACTTGTTGTGTACATAGGCTTGGAGTCCGGGACTGGGCCATGCTCGGCACTTCAAAGAAGGTATGCGTCTAACCAGACTGCCGAGCTGATCAGTCGATCCCCTCGGCCCGGCTGGTCGGATGACTTCACGCGACTCTATCACACGCCGGAAGCAATGTTTACCCCTTACAGCACCCCTCTCATCCGTTGAACACATTGTCTGGGCTCCATGTTGTGGATGCAAGGAATAGATCCTGTGGCTTGCTGAAAGATCAACCTTTCTCAATATGATACGCCATGAAGCATGCTCAACGCATCTAGGGAAAGGATGATCCAACGTCATTTGTGTGCCTATGAAATCAAAATGACCAATCATCCTGTGGTTCGCCATGACACTTAGGCCGGAAGCATGCAAAGGGAACCGGGGAAGTGTCTCACAGACCGGCGGGAGACAACATCCAGCACCACGGAGATGGAAGGTGCTCCGTCTTTGAGAACTATTGATCTTCGTTTTGCACTTTCATCCTCTTGAGACTGTCTCACAGGTTGAACAAGCAGTGTGATCTTACTTCTCGAGGCAAAAGAATCGGACAGAGGGGAAGGCAGTCGGATTTCTTGGGAATGACATCACAGTATGAGCACTGGAACATGAATCATTGCATAAGCAGAGTAGTCGGTTTTGTGCACACATACTTGGAGCTCGAACACATGGCTACGCTATTGCGCATTAGCGGTAGAGAAGCCGGAGAGATGCGCTGCACGCGCGCCAAGACTGCGTTGTTAAGGCCGTGAAGCTTAGTCCCAGGCAGTTTCTTGGTGGCTTGAAGCACATCATGAGCAATGAAAATAGCAACGAGGCGTCCAAAAAACCACAGGTCCCACATCAAGATGGTGAGAGATGAGAACTTCCGGCGCCATGTCACATAGCTAACGTCTCTAGTGAGAGTGCTTCTGCAATGAGGTCTCTTAATTTGAATTATCCTCAGTAAATCGACCTGAGTCTAGACAAAACACTACGGGCTTTGCATTGAAAACGTTATTCTACAGCTTGGACTTGCCGACTGAAGATGAACACCAAGTCGAGAAACGTCCACAGATCGGGCCGCATTTTGGCACTACGATCGGAATGCAATCTCTAGGGTGGTTGAGTCATCTCGTTCAGTTCCCTAGCAAGCCCATGACATGGACTTTTCTCTCCGCAATGTACGGCCGCAAACGTTGTCTCGGACAGTGCCATTGACGGAATCTCCCTTAGGTAATTGCTCAAGACTCGTCGTCCCGCTACGGAACAAGCTCAGTCCGATGATCGAAGCCGGCTTGACCACCCCGCTGTCGATGAATGCGGCCCGCTGGGAACTATCCGCTGACATATTTCCCGTGAGCCTAGCCTGTCCGCCAAGCCACGGCTAGGCTAGATCTAGCTCTTGTCACTATTGCCTAATAGCCAGCTCCCATAACGTCTATGTGGGCTCGAGCTTCATGAAAGGGTTGCTCCCGTTGAATGTGGGGTTAGAGGCTGTTTTGAACAGCACTGATTCGTGGATACTAAATGGTCTTAGACAACGACCATCGTCCACGGGAAACTCCAGTAGACCCTGAGACATCTCAGACCCAACCACATCCACTCCCGCCACATGCGGTGACAAGTTGAAAGAGGAGTCAACAAACTGTCCGTTCCCAGCTCCCTGCAAGGGGATTGAGGTCTTCTTGGGGAGGAAACTGGAAATGGGGCCCTCCGGGAATGACAGCAGAGGAGACGCCTCACCCGCTCAGCATTCTTGTGAGGAAGATTCCGTGCAACTCGTGTGTCTTACTGGGCTTTCAGACTCCTTTGACTCTCTTCAGCTGGCGCCCGGGCGGGAGTGTCTTGCCGCCCAGAGGCGTTTCCAAAGAGATTCTGTGTAGGTTTTCTTTGGCTATGCGGGAGCGTTGCCGTGTCGTCATCTCACACCGATGAACACTACCATCACTGCGAGCCTTGCCCCGTTACACAGAATATCGGACAGTGAAAACTTCTCATCTTAACACAGGAATGATTTACAAGATGACGGGGCAGATCATCACCTCATCTCAGACAGGCACAAGCATCGGACCCGGCGCCCGGTGCATCTCAAGAAGATGATGGAAGGCTCCGTTACCATGGTAAGAGTTCAAAGATGTATGCCGAATCCACCATCTCGATGCCGCGCGGTAGTTCAGCCCGGGAAAGCCAAGATGACTCGACGTTCTTGGGGTTTAGCTCGACGCCTTGGCAGCGCCTGACATCAAATTGAGACAAGCGGTAATTATTTCGAAGACATTGTCTGCTGACTGAAGCTATTGGAGGAGATGGAGAAGGATAGTGGGATGCCGAGGAACGCGGCCCCTTCTAGATCAGCCCAGGCCTCCGACATCAAGATCGGGACCCATCCCTTAGCGTGCCTCCACCAGTTCGTCCGTCCGCCTCGAGTCTTACGGAGGGGTTTTGTTGTCTCGTCATTCCTCTGCAGACGGAAAAGAGACAATCCCTTGCAGTTGATGCTCGGCAATGACATCTTGTTGGCTCACAAAGATGAGGAGCGTTGTGCAACTCGAATTAGCCGGAGCTTCGGATGGAACTCCTAGTTCGCGGAAAGAGCCATGCCCAGCAAGCCACCCTACGCTTACCCACCGCCTCTGGTAGAGTGATGCTCGTTTTCAGACATTTTGAGAACTTCTCAGCATCGAATCTCCAAAACGTTGATATTGTGGGTATCGTGGGCTTGAAGACAGCATCTCAATTTACTATAAGAGGTGTCAACGTCTCCCTTCTTATCATAACTCCTTCTCTCCTCATCAGCCTACAAAGCATCTCAACACTCAACACTCAGACACAACCATCTGAACAGTTCTCCTCACCAATACCATCTTCATAACACATCAACCTCACACCAACCGCCAACATGCAGTCCAAGATCTTCACCGCCGCGCTCGCCGCCTTCTCCTTCGCTTCAGTTCAGGGAGCCGTTCTTCCTCGTGCTACCATCACTCCTGGAACCATTGTTACTCCTGGCATCTCTTTCAACCCTGCCGAGCTTGGAGCCAACGAGTTGGCCTTCCGCACTCTTCAGGTCCTTACTGGCCAGATTGCCCAGACCACCGCTCTCGCCAACGGCCTTGCCCTTCAGGCTACCGGCACTGCGACAGCTGTAAGGCCATCACTATTCAAAGTTGATAGAACATACATGAAACTAATCCCGACATCTAGGCCGCTGATCAGGTCCAAGCCGTTGTTGCTCAGCTGAGCTCCAACGCCGCTGCCATCGCTGCCAACGTCGCCAGCATTGTCGCCGCTGCTCCCACCGCGATCCCTCCTGTTCCCAGCCCTACTGCCCCTGCTACTCCCGATGTTGGTGGTCAGGCTGAAGCTGTAAGATCAAACATCCACTTCTACATTGTTCATCACTAACACGTCTATCATAGCTCGTCCGCCAAGCTCAGGCACTCGCCAGAGCCCTGACTGCTCAGATCGCCGCTCTCCAGGCTCAAGTCACCGCCAACGCTGGAACTGTCGCCGGAGTTGCCCAGAACGCGATCCTCATTCCTGCTTTGGTTCAGGCCCAGGCTGCCGCCGCCACTACACTCGCCACCATCGGAACCGCCAGCAACCTTGCTCTCACTACTGCTGCTACCCTGACTGCCAACGCCCAGGCTATTGTCGACCGCGTCCGCAACGCCCAGGTCAAGCTCAACCCCGTCCTCGTCATCGGCGCTACTCCCGATGTCCAGTTCTAAAGGGCCCAATGACTCTCTACAATACTCCATTGGCCGGTCTTTTGATGATAACTCATCTTAATCGGTCAACAGCTTGAGCAAGACTCGCAGAACTTTCAACAATCGCAGCCGAGTATGGAACTTGGAGAATGATAATATGACAAGGAGGAATTGAACTTACCATTATTATGGGATAATAACGAACGCAAAGTCTTTAAACAAGACCTACTACGCTCCTTGATGGATGGCTTCTGAATAATTAGTAATATTTTATCCAGCGATAGGACTATCTTTAATATGCAATAATCAAGATGGTTCTCAAAATCCTCCTTATTTACAATGCTATAGTGATAACTGGGTTGTCTTGGTCAAGACTTAAATTATTCCTTTAACTCTGACTTTTTTTGTGGACCAATCTTGAGTTGAGTTTATCAGTCCTTATAGCAAGAAAGACGCAGTCAGCCACTGACGTCGTTAAAGTACTAGGTATGCCATGCGTTTTGCACCTCCGGCAAGACCTATTCATTCACACCAAAAGAATCACCTTAGCAAATCTGGCCGTTGTCAAGACGTCTCCTTATTTTATGGAACGGTGTCGTGAATAAGGTGATATGCTTGAAAGCGTAAAGATGGCGTGTTTCGTGTAAACAAATTGCTTGCCGGCGTAAGGCCCGAAATGGTCGCAAGTGGACCCCCCGAAGCACCGGAAATTCAGGGGCGGAGCGGGGCAAGCTCCGTTTTAACCGCTTTTGTCCGGATGGCACAATGAGCTGGTTCGTTTGGCCTGTTTCTGTCCTGCTCAAGAGTGGAAAGCTTTCTGTCGCCTTCAGGTGAAGACCACTAGGCCACAGGACGGTCCATGTTCAGCTCTTTTGCACCCGCGCGCCAGCATCATCCCTGATGCGACCGGTGGGATCACCAGAACACATCGGGAGATCCTCTCCTGGCCCTACAGTTCTGAACCCCTTTCATCTTTTGGCTGAAGGAAGCGACATCTTTCAGCCAATACGCTGAATCTCCGTTGCAGGGGATGGAGCCTCCCGGATCGTCGGCTACTATGGTTCAAGCCTCCAGCATTAGGTAGATTGGGGCGGGATGGAAGCGACTAAGGGCGTAAGGAAAGGGTCAAGAGGACGAACATTGAAAAACGACTCGATTCCCGCCATGATGCACAGTGGCCTATCTTTGGTCTCTCTTTCGTCGTCTTTTGCCATCCACTTCCATTCTTTTCTTGTTACCTTGACGTAACAGTTTACGTTCTTTCTACCAGTCTCTCTCTATAAGTCTCTCTTTTCCAATATCCTTGCCAACATGCGTTTCTCAACCATCACAGCAGCCGGCCTGCTCGCCTCCGGTGTCAGCGCCAACCTGCACGAGCTCGCCGTTGCGGCCGGCAAGAAGTACTTTGGCACGGCCACGGATAACTCTGAGCTCACCGACACGGCCTACGTCGAGATCCTGAAGGATGCAAAGATGTTCGGCCAGATCACTCCTGGTAACGGCTAGAAGTGGCAGTTCACCGAGAAGAGCCAGGGAGTCTTCAGCTACACCTCTGGCGACGAGATCGCCGACTTCGCCAAGACCAACAGCAAGCTTCTCCGCTGCCACACCCTCGTCTGGCACTCTCAGCTCCCTACCTGGGTGTCTTCCGGCACCTGGACCAAGGAGCAGCTGACCTCTATCATCGACACTCACATCTCCAACGTCGCTGGCCACTACAAGGGCCAGTGCTATGCGTGGGACGTTGTTAACGAAGCCCTCAACGAGGACGGTACCTACCGCGACAGTGTCTTTTACAAGGTTCTCGGAACAGACTTCATTCCCATCGCCTTCAAGGCCGCCGCTGCTGCCGATGCCGATGCCAAGCTTTACTATAACGACTACAACATCGAGCTGGCCGGTAACAAGCAGAAGGAGGTCCTCAACATCATCAAGAACATCAAGGACTCTGGTGCCCGCATTGACGGTCTCGGCCTCCAGGCCCATCTCATTGTCGGTAGCGCCGGTTCCCGCTCTGCCCTGAGCGCCGTCCTCCAGTCCTACGTCGACGCTGGTGTTACCGAGGTCGCCTATACCGAGCTTGACATCCGCCACAAGGCCATCCCCGCCGACACTGCTGCCCAGGAACAGCAAGCCACTGACTATGTCAGCGTTGTCGGCGCCTGTTTGGACATCGCCGAGTGTGTTGGCGTCACCATCTGGGACTACACCGACAAGTACTCTTGGATTCCCTCAGTCTTCCCCGGCACCGGCGAGGCCCTCCCCTGGGACAAGGACCTTAAGCCTAAGCCCGCCTACACCAGCATCTCCAGCCTTCTCGCCGCCGCCGGCAAAGGCGGTGCTGCTCCTGCCACCTCTGCTCCCGCAGTTGCCACCAGCGCCGCTGCTGCCGTCACCACTTCCGCTGCCGCCGCTGCCCCTACCTCAGAGTCTGCTGCCGCCGAGCCCTCCGTCCCTGCTGCTGAGCCTTCCGTCCCCGAGAGCTCTGCCCCTGCTGCGCCTGTCACCACCCCCAAGGCTAGCATTCCTGCTGCGACTCCCGCGCCCGCCACTACACTTAGCACTGTCGTGAAGAGCAAGTGCGGTGGTGGTGCTACTGCTGAGGCAGCTTCCAGCGCTCCTGCGGCTGCTGCCACTGGCGGTGCCGCTCGCTGGGCTCAGTGCGGCGGCAACGGGTTCACCGGCTCTACTACCTGCCAGTCGGGCCTCACCTGCCAGAAGCAGAATGACTACTACAGTCAGTGCGTCTAGACGAGGGTCTTCATGCAGCTATGAAGGAAGAAGGATGAGATATGAAGGGTATCCCTCATGATAGCATCCCATTGAGACGGTAGAGGATTCGTGTACATATCTTTGAAGCCATCAGGTACATATAATTTGCATGCCTTCGTCCAAAGATTACTGCTCCGTGATGTGCGATCTTGTCTTATCGGGGAGGCTATAGTCCACGCCCAGAGTAGGCAGGCTCTCGCTCTAGTGTACTTTATTCAAGGTAAGCGGGGACTGAAAAAGAGAAGACTCCATACCGACCAAGTTGGACATGTTCTGTGTTACGGAGATCGTTGGCCAAGAAAAAGACACAGAAGTCCTTATCGGATGACTCACTCCAAGAGTCTGATAGTTTGTGTAGAACTCCCGCCGAATGCGTCATCTTCAAAAAGAGGACTGAAATGAATAATATATCAAGTGAAGTCCATGTCAAAAAGTCCATGCACAAAATTATCTTTCACCTTCCTCGGTCACTTTGAAGCATTCTTGATTCTTTCGTCCACTCCGCCCGGCATCCCCTGTTGCTTGATTGCTACGTACGTAGCATACTTCAAATCTTAGCACAAGCGGCACGGCCACTTTCGCTACCAGACATTTAGAAACTTCGACCATCTATTGGAGCACATAATATGTCAGATTCCCTGACAATTTCTAGCTATGGCCTCAAATATCCACCTCCCAGAACCCAAGGTCGAAGCGGCGCAACCTGAAGCAGCAATGTGTCACGTCGACGCGGCAAAACTCAAGGAAGAACAAACTCACTCGACAGGCCCGCCAGTCCGGACTTTTCCTTTCGGACAGCTCTCTTATGACCTTCAATACGAAGTGCTCCGCTTCTGCGACTACCCTACTGCAACTCTTCTAACATCCACAAACCGACATTTCTACGAGGCACTTCATCCAAAGATAGAATATGCGATTCCCGCATCCGAACGACTGGAAGTAATTCAAAGAGTTGACCGAGATCATCGAAACGAGTTTTGGGCTTGTTATAAATGCCTGAAAGTCTTTCCGAGGTCCAAATTCGGGGATAGCCTCACGGCTGCGAAGAAAAGCAGACAGCAGCGGGCACACACGCAAACGTTCCGGAAATCGCGCCGCTGTTGGACCTGCGCCATCGAGAACAACTACTATGCCGACCTAGAGCCTGTCAAAAAGGATAGAGTCTCGTATTTCCCTTGTCATGGCTGTGGATTTCTTGGTACAGAGTTCAATAGGTGTCGGGGCAATCGCGCATCAGGCATTATCGTCAACAGACAGTGCCACAAAGACAAGGAATTCTCGCCTTTGGAACTTCTTTCTGGGGAGATTCTCCGGCTAATTATCGGCCAATTGGATTATCTCGACGCCATCCACCTACGCATCGCCAGCTGCTCGATGATGCATCAAGTCAAGCTTGACTGGGTAGCCATTCACAGACGCTTTACCTTTGTCTTCGCGAGAGAAGCGCCTCTGGTTGAGCTGGTATACAGAGAAATATTCGAAGGTGTAGATGAAAGTCTCGGCCCGGAGTCGAGAGAGATGCTAGGGAAGACATACACGTACCCATGTTACAGCTGTTTCAAGGTCAAACCTGCTGCCAAGTTCCTTGACAAGACTCTACAGTTCATAGGGGAAGAGCCAGATCGTTTCTGGCGGCGCCGGTGTCGCCATTGTTGCACGATTGCGGCTGGTGAGCCCGGGATTTTGGATGAGTGGTACAGGCGTCATCTCTGCTCCGACTGCGGGTTGATGAAAGCCAAGGGGGAAGCTTGCCTCGGTTGCTTGAAGACCTCCGGTGCTCGCGAAAGCATGCACGCAATCACCAAGATGAGTCGGAGTTCGAATGACAAACGCTAGATAATGGTTATATCAGAGACTAAAAAAGTTCGATTGTCAGAGAGAACGAAGCTCTCGAGTAATTCACATGACTCAATCCGTATCTACTTTATTTAACACAGTCCCCGAGAAAACACATCTCGTCTGGCCCAGACGTGAGATGATGCAACATTCAATGCCAAATCAACCTCAACCTAATGTCGTTCCACCTACTATCGTCCCGCCTATGATTGAGGCAGATTCGGTGAGTGCATTGGGCTCCCGTAACTCTCATGCCGGTGCCCATGTCCGTGTTGGTGACTAGGAGCCGGCGAGTCCCCGCCCTGCTGATGTTGTTGTTGGTCATATGGAGAAGGCGATCCCATCTCGCTCCTCGCCACAGCTGCTGATGCATCCAATTCAGAGTATCGATGAATGTTGCTTGAATGATACTCTGAGCCTGGCGACATGGTTGGGGGCGGTGATGTGCTGTACGGAGGCTTATACCCTGTTGGTGGCGAGGTTGCAGCATACGAACTCGTTGCGCCGGTGTATTGCGGTTCCATCGGTTGGCTCGGAGCTTCCGCCTTTTCGGCCAATTCCTTCTTTAGTTTCTTGTTTTGGTTCCAGAGCCAAAAGGTTGATACCAGACCGGCCAAGAGGCAAACACCGGCGACGACAGCGAGACCAATAGTGGCGCCTTTGAACGCGGACCCATCATCTGTAGTTCCATCGGTGTTGGTCGTGTTCGCTGTGCATACCGCCTCCTGAGTAGCGATTGTAAACGCTTCACTGGTACCGCAGCACGTGGTGTTTGATTGTCCACAGCAATACTTGGCTGTGCCGTCGTTACATGCGGTCATGAAGCTGATGTTGCTCGGGTTCCCGCCGGTCTGAGACACAAGGTTCACTGTCATTCTTTGTTGCTCATGGAAATAAACAATGCCAGTAGTTCGGGACGTACCTGGATATCAGTGCAGACATGGTTGCAAGCCTTGCTCTTCCACGTCTTGTCGGTGCAGAAGCCGCGTTGCGGCTGTTGCTGACGATTGATACAGAGACCGGAAGAGGAGCAGATATCGCGTTGTTCTGGAGGACCATCAAGAGCACAGCAGCTCGAGAAGACTCCAGCCTGGTTGATACCGAGTTTGTTGCACGGAACGTACGTTTCGTTATCCGCGAGGGTGCCGTCCGGTGCGTAACACGACGCTTCTTGTGACAAGACACCGAGAGAGTAAAGTGAGAGGCTCAAGACCACTCCTAGCATTGAAGCTAACATTGTGAAAACGTTAGTGGGCGGAACTTGAGTCGCTCAATAATATCGAGTCGCGAACGGCATTGGTCGGGTGTTGTGGAATGAGAAGAAAGTCGGAAGAAGCAGAACCGAAACCCCCAGGGGAAGGGAAAAGAAAAGGCTCCCGCAGATTGAGGGGGACTTCTCAGCTCTATGAAGACAGGCCCTACCCGCGTGTAACATAACAGATGGATTTTCTGTGCAACCTTTTCCTCCTCATCTCAAGCCTCCCCGGTGTCTGACTGGCAGAATCCAGGACAAAGGGAGGGGGGCGCAGTCTCACGCACATACGATATGCCCTGTACTGTGATGTTCAACACCAACATGCAGACAACGCAGCCCCCAAGCTATCTGAAATAGGCAGGCCAACCGAGAATATTCAGCAATCGAACCCCGTCCAGTCTTCGCCAGTCAGACGAACTGTTGGAAGCAGAATGCAGGATCCCGGTCGAATTGGATGCCTGGCCCACTCACCGTGCAGAGCTGACCGGCCAGAGACCACACCAACAGACGGACGAAATGCAAAACTTTTACGATGCAGCGGTCGGCTGTGGCCGAAGAGGGGGTAAGCAGCTTACTATGCGGTGCGGGAGAGGGCGGGATGACACGCTCTTCTTGCATTCTCGGGTCGACCCATCTCCGGGCAACCAACGATGCTCGGTCGGAAAATCGCCCGCTCAAGTTTTTGGTACTCGAAGTGCCTTCATGGAGTGAATCAACAGTCGAAATTGTCGACTATCGGCCATGGCTTTGTTCGGCGAGGATGTGCAGTCGCAGATTCAAGCAAACAAAAGGATCTCAATCCCAGTGTCGAATCATGAGGCGATGCGACCGAGATTGCTCTAGTGCTGATTGTTGAAGGGATCAGGCTCGCCCCAAAGCCACAGGGCTTGGCAGGCCACACGAGTTGCTCTACTATGCATGGCAAAGTTTGCCCAGATTGTACAGCTTGTCTGTCAGCTTACACATCTGACAGGAGATCAACCCTCCTACAGGACGTTAGCCCTCCTACTTCTCCCACCTGGAGCCAAATAAAACCCACCTACCAGAGCTTGGGAGATCTCATACAAATAGCACTTCGATCGTTCTAAGTCACAAAAAGCTGGACAGGGAAAGTTGAAAACGCTGAGCTGGGGGTCTAAGTAATTGTCGTAGACTCTGACCAAGGCAATGTCGGCTTTGATAAATTCTCACTGAAGTGTTTGCAGGCCGGAACTGTCTGCCAGTTCTTGCCAGGCGCTCAGACTGTTCATTACTTTGGATCGAGATCTAGGAATTGATTAGGATACCTGGCAATGGTATGGTAGCGTGTGGTCTTTGTGCTTGAAAAGGCTGGTCTCTTGCCTCCTTATACGAGCGGAGATATGTTGTTAACAGTTCAAGACTTTTCGATCATATCATACCTCTGGCTCACAAGTCCGGGAGAAGCTGACTAGGTAAATTCGAACATAACATTGACACACAAAAAAAGGAGACTAGAAGCAGATGTACACGTACTCTAGTATGCATGCCAGGCCCAGATGGCTCTAGAGCTGCAACAAAGGCTCAGACCATTTGAGAATGACAGAAACACTCACACGCAGAAGTAAGGCCTGAATTGTCATATCTAAAACCTATTGAAGTATGTGTACCAGATCTCCCGTCCGCGCACCTCTTCCAGGAGACTTCAGAAGCGAGTTCCCAAGGCAAACTCGCGTTGTTAGACCAGCTCGGTGATGCTCATCAAGGTAAACAACAATTACTTCGAAATTTGGGGAGTTTCCAAGGTGCCTTTTGAATGGAAGTAGGGTCACAAAATGAGCCCAACTAAGACGGACCTTTCTATGTCTCTAATGCCCGGCTCAGCGCTCCAGAGTCAAGAGTAGTAATTCATCGCAGCAGTTAAAACGTCTCAATGTCATGCTTGCGATTCTGCTACCTACGTTGAGCTTAAGCATGTAATCTGTCTTACCTTACTTCATGTCAACACTACCATCTTAAGAAAAATATGTGCAAACTTCTGACGAGAACATCAGATTCAAGCTCAACAAATGGTAGATAGTAACAGAGAGATCGATTAGTTCCATTCTCACAAGTCAACAAGTCGAGTTTCCAAGAAGATCGAACATAGATAACGATACTAGACATTAGGTACTCTGCATCAGGTACCTACCAATCGACGTGGTGCCTGCGCTGGTCCACAGGTCGATAGTTAAATGATGGAGCACCGGGTGTATGCATCCGCTCGGCCCCTCCCCCGCATTTTGAGCTTGAATACCGTCCTAGCCCCGGCATAGCCGTGAACCGATCGGCTATGTGATGACGACACTCTTCATAAGTACATGTAGGCGGTCTCATATCTACATGTCTGTATAGCTGGGATTTGGGGCTGGTTTATGGCAATAACATCTTACCCGGCTACAAACAAATTCGACGTAAATCGCATGTTTCTTCTCAACACGCACCAGAACATAAAATGGCACAAAATCACAACGTAAGTTTCTATGCGAGTAGTTTCTGTTTCTCCTTGCCACACAAGATTAAAATTAAATAGTATCACTGCTTCCCAGGCGCAGAAGATGCGACAGAGAGATTTTGCGATTTCATAGTCCGGACTCAGTTCGAGGATATCCCAGACCAGGCCCTCGCAAAACTCTTCGATCTCGTCATTGATCATATCGGAGTGGGGGCCGGCGGAGGTGCCCATTCGGAGTCGAGTGAGCACATCATCAAGGGCGTCGAGGCTTTCGCCATGGGCTCGATTGGAAAGAGTAAAGTCTACGGCAAAGAAAAGACTTATCCCATCCAAATCGCAGCTTTGCTGAACGGAGCGTTTGCGCATTCTTTCGACTACGATGATACGCTCGCTATTGGTATCATTCACACTGGCGCCAGTGTCATTCCCGCTGCCTTAGCGCAGGCCGAGGTGTCAGATGCCCCTGGAACCTTACTGCTCACGGCGTTGTCCGTTGGGTACGAGGTCGCTTCTCGTCTCGGTCGTGCTTTGTCAAATGGTGGATACCCTCGAGGCTTCCACAACACCAGCACGGCTGGTATCTTCGGAGCGGTTGCTGCCATCAGCAAGATCAAGGGCCTGACGTCTGCACAAGTTTACAATGCGTTCGGCCTAGCGGGCTCCAAGACCGCTGGTTCGATGCAGTTTCTCGACAATGGATCTTGGAACAAGCGATTACATCCTGGCTTCGCCGCTCACGATGCCTTCCTCTGTGTTGCTCTCGCGGAGGCTGGCGTGACTGGGGCCTCTCACATCGTTGAGGGCAAATGGGGCTTCTTGCAAGCTCATTCTGCAAACGTCAACGCCGTTGGATTGACCGAAAGCCTTGGGATGGAATGGATATACCCAGCGACAGCACTGAAGCCTTTCCCCGCATGTCGGTTTACTCATACCGCCATCGAAATCACAGCAAGACTTGCCGCAAAGTCCGACTCACAGAAGCTGCCGGACAGAATAGTCCTAGGGTTGACTCGAGCTGGATATGGCATCGTTGGTGAGCCCAGTCCTAACAAGAAGCACCCCAAAACCATCGTCGATGCTCAGTTCAGCATTTACTACCAAGTCGCTGTTGCGTGGCTTTTCGGTAGCGACATCGGCTGGGGTGCATACGATACCGACAAGATGGAGAGCAAGCAAGTTGCACAGCTGTGCGATAGGATTGAGGTCCAGATCGACCACACACTCGGAAAAGAATTCGAGGTGCGGATGGCATTTTCAGGCATAGGTGGCGTAGGCGATATCGAAGAAGCGATGGTGTATCCCCTGGGAGAGGATGAGCATCCCTTTTCGCACGAGCGAGTTGAGAAGAAATTCAGAGGCTTGACCGCGTCTATCTATGATAGCGATCGTGCGGGAAGGCTACTACAAGCTGTGCAGGGGCTTCCAGAGAGACAGGCAAAGGACTTGATCGATTTATTGTGAGTGATTCGTTGTGACGTGGGATTACTATCGAGCGGACTTGGCTTTTTTTTCTCTCCTCGGATGATCGTACACGAAACCAGCCGATGGCGGAACAGATTGAAACTTCTCAGATAGCCCATGAGGTGCTGCTTCCTATTTCAGCGACTTGGTGTGCTGGAGTTGGGAAATGCCTCCAATTCAGTTCAGGCCGAGAGCACGGAAGCCCTCTTCCGAGCTGAAGGGGGAATCTCTCCGAAATCATGGAAGCAATCGAGACCAATACCAAGCCGACCGAGGAATGGCCTGCTTCCCGGGATGTCCGGGTGAAGTTGCTGTTTGCGGTTCTTTCTGGTGGTCTAGAACCGGAAATAAACTCACGCAGGCGGCATGCCCGCTGGAGAGGGTCCATAGGCACAGGCGAAAGGGCTGAACAAACCTGACTGCAAATGGGCGCAAGAGTCTTGCAGGAGGTGAAAACGCGGATGCAGGATGTAACTGTCTGCGGTTAAAGTGAGTAAATGGTCGTAAATACTGAGGTTAAGCCCGGGTCCGACTGGCAGCCTGAAAATGTAGATTAGAGTATCTCATTTGGTTTTCATCTGGCCCCTTCACGCTGGGTCCTGGTGCAGAGCACCAACATTTGAGTCAATCACAGCTTCAGATTTTGTGAGAGGTAGTTGTAGAGCTCATCATGAGGCCTGCATGAGTGATCTTGCACTACCGCGCCCTCAAATAGAAGGATACTCCGACGAACTCTGGGAGGGTGAGTTGAAAGGAGTTGAGGAGTTCAAACAGTCGCTAAGCTGTCCTACAGAGATCGGTCGGGGCATTGAGTCGAAAGACTCCACTCCGGTGAACTTGAATCCTCAAAGTTCACACAGTAAGGCAACATGACTAGGGTATTGCTCTCGAGTCAGACGACTCGTACGCCTTATGTCTTGGGTAGACTGGTCTATGAATCTCCTTCATATATCGGACTCTGGAGGTCGTGTTCATGATACTCGTGGCCATGCCAAGCTGTAATCCGGGATTCGATGAGACAGAACCATGGGCAAGCCCCTTGTCCAGGCCCGAGCGTACATACGTGGTGGTATGAGAGCACTTTTTACTCCGTAGAGCTTTCCTCTCTCGAAGGGCCTTGTTGGGAAATCCACAGCCATGCATGCGAAGCTCGCCACGATGAATTGATTCATCTTTCGTGCCGCCAGTTCCATCGGCTGTCACCCTGCGGGAGAGCCCGATCCGTCCGTGCTCTGACTTTTCGGCCGGGCGAGAGTGCGGGGGATGATACTGTTCGCTGCTACTTCATCTCGCTTCCGGGTCTGACACTCAGGGGCACCCCTTCTTCTCCAATTGCTAGACAGCGGGTGAGCCGACGAGTGATGTCGCACTGCAACCCTTGAAGGATCGACTACCTTGGAACCATAAAACTGTCGTGGTAGCGTTTGGTCTACCGGCTGAACTCCTTTTTTCGGGTGATGTGCGGAGGGCAAGGGGCGGGAAGGCCACTTGACCAGTTCTTTTATAGCCATGCATCGCCTTTCAGACGCAACCAAGGTCCCTGTTCGGGGATCTCTTCGATCTTTGGGACCATTTTATACCACCTTGCCCCTTGGCAGCTGGGGCGGCATAGAAGAGTTCTGCATGCGGTGGTTATCGACACCACGTCGTGATTGAGCACATCTCGTGGTTATGGACGATACCCCTTGGGACGAACTCCCACACGACGACTATAGCCCAGGGTTGCTCGCCACAGTATGGACTCTTATTAGTATTGCTAGTGCACTTATAGGCCTACGGATATACTGCAAGTTCTCGCGTGGAAGAGGACTGTGGTTAGACGACCATGTGCTGGTTGCATCGTGGGTAAGTGTCGGATTGGAAGTCCAATTCGACCGCGGCATACAGCCGACTGCGCAGGGGCCAATTAGGGGCCCTATTTACGATTATCGTAGCTAGCCTAACCTACGGTTAGAACCTCCTTTTTATACCTACTACGTAGATATTTATATAGTTTAATTAATCTCTTTATTAACTACGGTTCGAACTAACTATTTTATAATAAGGATACTAATACTAATTAGTAATTAAATTCTATTATTATAGATCGGTAAGGTATCTCGCTACGTAAAAAAGACGACCTCTTAATACTATACGGGATAGGAGATTCGTACTAATTAACCTTATAAAAATAAATAAAAAAGGGGGCAATTCTTAAATACTATACGGAATTAAGTAATCGTAGCCCTTTATTACTTACGAGAGGTCGACGTTTACTATATTAAACTACGTTAATTAATAAAACTACTTAAATAACTAGCCTTTTACCGTCGCCCTAAGTAGCTTTTTTACTAAACGACTTTTCTATAGCCGGCCCGTAATTAGAAATTAACTAGTTAAATTAATAAAAAAAAATACTTACGTAATAACTACTTACTTAATTAATTAATATAATAAACGAGCTTAATAATATAATATAAAAAAGCACCGTGCGATTAAAAAAGGGGATCTCTAAATATAAATATTCTTATTTAGCGGCGAAAATAACCCTATAGGAATTATTAAGCTAAGAGATTTATAGTATATAAAAAAGTCTATTATTACGAGGATTTTATAAGTACGACCTTAAGCCCGCGATCTAAACGACCTCTTTATAGCTCCCTTAACTACTCCCTAAATATTACTTAAAAATATAATATAAAAGACGGTTTAATAAGGGAAAAAGGGATTTAGAGGTCCTAATAGTATTGAGTTAAGAGTATTACAGATCTCGGATATTAACTTAAGAAAAAGGCGGCTACCCTAAAGTAGGCCTACGACCTCCCGCTAAAGTTATTATTAACTTAAAAAAAGGTTAAAAAGATAAAGATCTAAAAGGAAAAGAAAAGAATCCTTTAAAAAGCTACTAAAGGGCTTCTTTTTTTATACTAGCTCTTAGCGCGAGATTATTAATTTTAAAAAATTAACTAAAGAAGCTATTTAGAGATTATAAAGAGTACGAGGCTAAGGAGGCTAGAAATATACGGGATAGTAGAAATTAGTAATTAATAAAAATCCCGAGACTAATTACTATATCTTCTTATGGTAATATAAATATTTACTATTACTATTATTAAAAGGAATTACTAAAACCTACCTTTTTATATTAAATAAAAAAGAGGATCTTAGTAAGTACGATAGCTAGCGATTTAAAAAAGTAATAATAATCGCTAAAAATAATAAAAACGAGAGTAGTAATAAGATAGTAAGAGGAAGTAAGAATCTCTTAAACCTTAATAAATTCGTTAAGTAGTAAAAGTATAGATTTATTACGACTAGTGCGCGGATTAAATATATCCTTATTAAAATTAAATATATTAATAATTACTAATACGGGTATAAGCTAGAGCACGACCCTTAGTAAGTTAAGGTAAAAAAAAAGAGGACGAAACCCGATTTTAAATAGAATCCTAATCCTTTATAAGTAAGTAAATATTAACCCGGATTATTAGGGGACGTAAATATATAGAATTGCGGATTAGCCTAACGGTAAGTAAATTAACGTAATATTAATTTATTTAACTAAGGTTTATAAAAAAAAGGGGTTATAGGGGTAACCCCTATTTTATAAGATCGTAGACGACTTTAACTACTAGCTAGATAAATAGTTTATAAGCGCAAGCCTAAGAATTATAAAAGTAATTAATAAATTCTTTTACGGGCGAGGGGTATTATTAGCGTAATTATAATTATAAGAGCTATACGAAATACTAATAGCGATAATTATAAAGGAGGAATTCGTATTATAGAACTAAGTATAGGTCGATAGAGCGTATAATCGCTTTAATAAATTTAGAAAAAGGATAAACGACCTAGATTTCCTCCCTATAATTACTAACAAAAATCTATCGTTATAAAAGGATATACCGGGGTAAAATATAGTATTAGAAGTACGATAATTAATAATTCTGCTTATTTTAATTTATAACTCGTTACCGCTACTAATACGAAATTTAGTACTAATTAGCTAATAAAAAAGGAGGTAGACGACTTAAAGTTATTAATAGTACGTAGCGACGTAGGGATCGTATATAGATACTAAAAATCTAATAATAAATACGAGGCAATTTATAGACTTTAAAAAGATCTTCTTAAAAGAGAAATTATACTCTAGGGGGAAGTATAAGGTCTTATAAAAAACCCTAACGATGTTTTATAATTATTATAAAAAAGTCAGAATTAGGGAATATTAGTACTATTTAGTAATTAATATCGTACTTATAGGCAAAGCCTCTAATTATTATTATAAAGCGGTACGTAATCTCGATTAAAACGACTTTTTTAATATAATTAACGTAATCTAAAGCCGCTTTAAGACCTATAATAAGAACTTAGAGCTCCTATTTAAGCTACGAGCGATTTCTTTTATATTTATAACTAGGATAATAGAAAGTAAATTGCGAGTAAAGATCCTTAAAGAGCTTATTAATCGAATTAATAAGCTAGCGAAAACCTAGCTAAATAAGGGGATAAACGAGCGGAAAGTCGGATATTTTTATATTATAATCTAGCGTATACTAGAGGTAAAAATAATACTTTACTAAGTACTTAAAAACTACGAGACGCTCTACTCGAGGCTAAGATCTAGCTTTAATATTAAAATAAGAATACTATACTAAACCTACTTTTAGGTATATAACGGCCCTTATTAGTAATATTAGGTTAATCGAACGTATAATAAGAAAAGAAAAGAGGTTAGATATAGTAATTATTAATAAAGAGGCCTAGATTCGTTAAATAAGTAGAGATTTAACTTATAGGTAGGGTAATAAAAAAAGTAATATTATATTTATAAAAAAGATAGATATTAGTTAAATAACTACTCCGAGGAGGAGCGTACTAAATTATATAAATAGTATAAAAAGTTAAGGGTAGTAAATAGTAAAACTAGCCCTCGTTAGTTTAACTAATTCCTTATTATATATAAGGGCAGATCCGGGGGTACGGAACCTAGCGACGGTAGCTAAAGTAATAGCTTAAAGTATATACCCCCTATAAGAAATTTAGAAAATAAAGAAGATCTTACCCCCTATACTAACGAATTAAATTATAACGAAATTAACGATATTAACTACTCTTTTTTTATCCCGTTAGCTTTTAGAGGATATACGAGGCTAAACGAATAGAGAGTAGTAAAAGCTCTTAATAAATAGGCTTTTATTTATAAATAGTAAGGGAAGGTCTTTTAAACGACGGATATAGAGGCGGTTAAAAGGGCGAATTTAATAGGGCCGAAGCTTATTTTCTTAACGATTAAGGAGAAGACGTTATTTCTCTTAATATTTAAAAAAAAGGAATATAGTACTAAGTAAATTTAGAGGTAGCTAGAGGGGTCCTTTTTATACTACTTAGATCCCTCGAATACTAAGCTCATATAGGTATTTTATATAAACAAAAGGTACGGCCTAGATAATTTTTATAAAATTATCCTAAATATTAGGGTATTATAATAGTTAACTAAAGGAAAAGGGTAATTCTAGGCGCTATAAAAGATCGCGTTAGTAATACTTAATACGTCGACGGCGGGTATTATAAAAATTAGTTTCGGCCTAGGTAAAGAAATCGTCGCCCTAGGTATAGCGGAAGTAGAGATATACTTCGGAATAATAACTTTCTATATTTTGCCCGTTAATACCCTATTTCTCTTATATTTAAAAGATATAAATTAACTAAGTATTATATTTAATAATATAAGGAATAGAATCTCTAGCGGTAAGCACTTCGAAATAGTTAAATAACGATAGGGGTATGCGTTTATAAAGCTTATTAATAATACGAAGTCGATTAATTACTTAACGGAAAGTAAGCTTAGAAAACTATACTAAAGATTCGGGTACCCGTTAGTTACGAAGCTATATAACCTCTTAAAGTAATTAAGTAATAATAATATCGAAATAGGGGCGCTAGAGTAGTTAATAAAAGTATATTACTAATACTAAATAAATGCGCAGAGCCTACGCAAATTTAAGTTTAAATTACGTAATAAGCTCAACTTTAATTAGGAAATCGTCGTCGATATCTTCTACTTAAATAGTTAACTAGTACTATATATAATCGACGTAGCTATATTTTTTTAAATAGGGTAATTCCTCCGGGATCTATAAGTAAAGATAGTATAGGCAGCCCTATAAAAAAGCTAGATCGATATATACTAAGGACCGCTAAACGGTATTAAAACCGACGCTAATACTAGCTTTAAGTTAGTAGAATTTAGGGATAATACGACGGCTTATAATATATAGCTAAAAGTCGTACTTATTAAAGCGTACTATAATATTAAAAAGGTAGAAAGGGCATATTAGTAATTAAAAAGGGCGTTTAGAATTATTAAAAAGGAAAATCCGGATTTTATTAACGACGAATGCCTCTAGATAGTACTTAAATACTATAACGATACTATAAGGCCTAACGGACTTATACTAATACTATTAGTATTTAGAGTATATTTAAAAACGACTTTAGCCTCGCTATTGTTACTAAGTATAAGCTAACGAGCCCGAGTAATTAAAAAAATAATACGGGCATTGCGCGAGGTAAGTATAAAAAAATAAGTTAACGAGGTAATTACTACGTATAATAGGCCTAATATAAGGGATAATTTAAATATATTACTAAATTTGGATATATAAGTATAGCGCGAAATTACTTAATAATAGGCTAGGCTATATAAGTTAATTTCCGTCGACGAGCGCTTTTATATAGTTATAAAAGATCGCGACTAGCCTCTCGAAGTATTAATTATAGTAGTTAGACCGTACTATATAGATCTTAACGAGGTAATTTCTAACTTATAAAAAGAAGAAGAGCTAGGGGAAACTATATAACCCGTAATAGAGGCATAAGAAATTATCCTTAATAAAATCGTCGTAGTAGTACTAACAAACGACGAAGAAGAGGAAATTGCTAAAAGGGTATTAATATTACTAATAAGACGTTATAAAAGACTACGACGGTAAGCCCTAACGCAGCAATTTATTATTAATAACGAGGTAATTAATACTTTTTATATAGTAAAAGAGAAAGCCGATTTTAAGCTAGTGGTTAAACTATATAAAGAAGGCGTAATTATAACTATTAAAAAGCTATATAAGGGATTAAATCTTATCGAAGTAAACACTCTTTATAATCGAGGGGTCTATTAATTTATCCTATATAACTTAAAAAAATATATAAACCTTTATATATTTAAATTATAAATAGTTTATAAGATTAAAAAGAAAGGAACACCCCAGCCGTACGAGAAGTCTAAATACGTAATTTAGGGGTATAGTAATGTTAAAAAGGCGACGCTATTTATATAATTACTTACTATATAGCGCTATAGCTAACGATTAATAATAGTACTAATAGTATCGCTATAAAAGAAGGGATACGAGATTTAGAGCCGTAATATTACCTAGGTATATACTTAATCGGCCATAGGGCTTATAAAGAAAATCCTAGCCTATTTACTAAAAGAAATAGCTAGTAAGTACCTAGAAAGTACGATTATTAAAGTACTTAAGCTATTATATAAGCTCGTAGAATCGGGCACTTATTAATAAGCTACCTATTACGATTTTTATATTAATTAATTATTAATAATTATTTTTATATACGACCCGTGCCTACTAGTTACGGAGTACGAAAGCGACTAATTTAAAATCGTCGGAATATAAACTAATAATATATTAAGCCTATTCAATATTAACTTTATAAAAAAGGAGGATAAGGAGCTTTAAAAAGCGGGCTTCGTAATAAAGCTAAAAGAGGTCCTTATAATAAACACCCCCCTAGTATTTAATAATAAGATTCTTATAATTAAAAAAAAAACCGTCGTTTTTTAATAAAAGGGGTAGGGCGAGAAGATTAACCTCGTTAATCCGAATATAATTAACGTTAAGAAGTAATATAAAGCTAAGCTCGCGCGAGGGGTATATATTACGAATATTTATTAGCTTAAAGTAATTTTTAATTACGCTAAGGTAGTATAGGCTATAAATCTAACTAAATAAGACGTCGAGGTACTTAATAAGCGGCTTAAGTAGTAGTAAACGAATCTTAATTAAGGTCTCGTTTACTACTTAATTAACTTTATAACTAGTAAGCTCTACGTTTTTATTAATAAGTTATTTACGAATAATAACGACCTTACTTCGTAATTAAAGTATATTATTATCCTAGTTAACGAGAGTATAAGTAAGAGCGAATTTATTATATATAATAATATAATCTACTACTCGTTAACTAAAAGTAAATAGGTAATAAGAAGTATATTAGCGTCGGAGGTTTATAATATAGTTAACGGCGTTAACCTCTCTTATATAATTTTAACGATACTAAAGAAAATTACTAATTAAATTAGCCTTCTACTTATTTTAACGGTTATTTATACTAATTCCTACTTACTATATAAATACTTCGTTAAATTAAGAACGACGAAAAAAAAGAGGCTTATAATTAATATTATAGCCCTTAAGTAATTATATAAAAAGCGCGAGATACTTAAGATCCGTTAAATTAATAATAAAAATAACTTCGTAAATACTTTTATAAAAGTAGTACTAAATAAGGGATTAGAGTAATTCGTAAGTAGCGGAAAAGTTATTATATAAATAGAGGGATAGGTTATATAAAAAGAGTAGAGAAAAGAAGGAAAAAGAGACGACTTAGTAAACGGGCCTGAGGTCGAATTATACCTCTAACTATAGTAGTTAAATCGATAAAAAAAAGAGAAAGTTAGTATTAAATTAAAAGTTTAATTCGACTGCGGTATATAGCCGACTGCATAGGGGCTAATTAAGGGCCCTATTTACGATTATCGTAGCTAGCCTAACCTATAGTTAGAACCTCCTTTTTATACTTACTACGCAGATATTTATATAGTTTAATTAATCTCTTTGTTAACTACGGTTCGAACTAACTACCCTGTAATAGGGATACCAACAATATCACTTACTCTCAAATCTAAATCACCTTGCTAAGTTAAAGGAGGAGCTGAGAGCCGCGATGCCAGACTCCAATATGGATGTGCCGCTGAGTAAGCTCGAAAACTTGCCGTGGACCGTGAGTGCATCAACCTGATGCGAGTTATCTATCTTTGATCCAAGGTCAACTTACTAATGTCGACGTGCTGATAAGACCGCTGTCATCAAAGAGTCACTTCGGATCTCCGCGCTTATTACCATGAGAGTTGTGCTGCAAGCACCTACGGAATGTCTCAAATACCGAGATTGGGTCATCCCAATAAACGTAAGATCAATCATCAATTGTTCAAGTGATTTGGTTTCAAGTCGCCCTGGCAGAGTTGGTTGAGTGTTTACTGACCTACCTGGTTCGGAAGACGCCAATCGGCATGACATTCGCCGATCTGATGATGGACTCGAAGGCCTTTCCAGACCCTAGAATGTTTGATCCCGAGAGATGGCTCGATTCTCACCCTCTTTACGCCCAGAGCACGAAATGCTTCTTCCCTTTTGGGCGCGGACACCGCAATTGCATTGGACTCAAGTGCGTCAATTCCTCACTGCAACAGCAAATTCAAGCAGGCATCTACTAACTATCATGCGCCGCCAAGTCTTGCTTGGGCAGAGATGTACGTTGCGCTTGCAAAAGTTCTGCGTCGATTTGATCTGGAGTTATACGATGTAATCAGAGAAAGGGATATTGACCACTACCGTGACTGCTTCCTGGGCGAGCCTCGGGATGACAAGAAAGGCGTTCGGGTCAAGATTCTTCGTCTTTTGGACTAAACATGACAGGGTACCTAGTAATGATCGGCGCAAGGCGGGTGCAACTCGGGTCGAATGTGCATGGATAGCCAGGAGAGTCAAGATCAGCCGTGGTGGATGGGGTCTGTTCAGACTTTTTTGTTGCATGTCCTTCTCCAATTCAAGTGTCACTGTCTCATATAAGGCTCAATGCTATGCTAATTAGTGTCAAAGTTTTGTCATGGTGTCTCGGGTCTCGAGCAGTCAATAGAACTGTAGCCGTTTGTTTCATCGTTTTCGTTGCTTGAACTGAGTTGAAAGCACTACGGCCACTTCTTCCGTGATGTTTATCTCCCGATCAGTCTTCAATCTTCAGGTGCGCCTTCGCACAGCCATCGTCTTCTGAGAGTGCAATACAGTATCCCAACTCATGATAAACACCACCAAGTCGGTCGTGAAAGTAAGAATACTGGTTTAAGCCCCCAAAGGACAGTAAGTGAACGACAGAATATTTTACGGTTCAACGCTTCCCGAGATTTCTTGTCGTCGCCATAATCTCTGTCATTGGTACTCCTCGAGGCCAACGTTTGCCTCAGTGTATTCTTACTATAATATCGAAGTCTTCATTGAAGAAGCATAGGGGATTCTAGATGTATTGCCGACGACTTATTGTGTCATCCACTTCAATTGTGGGAGTAGTTATTTCGAAGTTGTTAGCTGAACCCCGATGGAACCTTCCTTGACATCAAGGTCCTTAGAACTGAGGGAAAATAGCAAAGAGTAGAGACCATGAAACGGCCAGTACTTCTCTCTAAAACACAAGAAAAAAACCATTTTCCACTTCATTCAATCTTTCGCACAGCTTTCATGAGAATTCCACGTCAAAATTGTCATCAATCTGGGTGTTAACCACGGTGGACTTCGGACGCATCGCATTACACCTGCCTGGCATGGCTCGAAATCTCAAACATACACCTTTATTACCACCGCGACCGCTGGGGCTCCAACTGCAGTACGACTCCGCTTGATCATGGAAACAGTCCCAAGACCTGTGTTCCTCTATGGTACCTTATGCGCCCTACCACTACTCGCTTGGGTTCTGACTGGTGACGCTACTCAAGTTAAGGAGATATCGGCCCTCATTCGGACCGCGAAAGTGGAAAACGTCGCACGTTACTCATTACACGGCTGTGATTATCCATGCGCCTTTAGGGAGCACGGTTCATACATAAATGGATATCTCCTACAGCCTCAAACGCTCTCACAGCGGAAGAAGCTTGACGACTTTGAAGGCGAAGTTTACCAAGTCAATCCAATACAAGCCATGGTGTTAAGTCACGGTGGCGAAACGGTCGAGAGCTTAATCGAAGCGAATATATACCTATGGAATGGCGATGAGGATTTGGTTGCTTACCAGTCTTGGGACTTGGAATGGTTTCTACAAGAAAGACTGAAGGACTGGGTCGAGCTTTTTGCGGGAATGGAGATGGTGGGGGGTGGTGACGCTTGTAGCGTAGGCATCTTGAAAGCACTATGGCCCCGAACACAACTCCAAACTCAAAAAGCTGTACGCAGTATTTAGCATTTGCTTCGAGGAGCATCGAGTTGATGGCTTGATCGAAGGGACAATACAACGAAGACCAACCTCCAGATCTCTCATGTATTCCCGCCAATGAAAGCCAGCAACTAGATTGAACATCACTGTGAGTAAAACTTGCGTCCGTTAAAGTGTGGAAGTCCTTGCCGGAATCCGGGGGACGCCGCTCGGCACGGACGACGCAAAGCACGGGCGCGGAGCCCATAAATAGTCATAGGGTCTAGTCCGTCAGGCGCTGCACAGGGGATCTAACCTTACTCGGTTCATCTCAGGTGGGCGCTGACTGAAATGTCTTACTTTTGCATTCTTCAGCAGACTTTGAAGAATTACATCGATGGATTCTTCGACTTCTTCGACTTTCCGCTCAGTGTTTGACTTCTCTGGTGATGGGCTGAGAATTATATGCATATGGTCTGATTCTTCATGGCATCTGAGCGATTTCTATGCTCTCTTGCTTCAGGCCAGGCTCCAAGAGTCCGGGGGATCTCGCAGAATGTAACCCAGGATTGGCCAGCGGCAGGTTAAGCCTATCGAGCAAGCACTGTCGTGGTCCTTGGATCATCGATATTGTCGCTTTCGGGTTATAAACTGTGGCGCAATTGGTCCGGATTACATCGGCTATGATCTCTCCCGCACTCCCAGGTCGCAAATACTCGACCCGCTGAACTCCTGGAGCTCCTTTTTGACCCGTCGACAGCTCGGTGAGGGCTCTTGAAGAGATCTGAGGTAACCTGTTCAGGCATAGTGGCCGTGGCTCTCACACCAAATCGCGTCCACTTTCGTCTCAGGGGTTTGTCTGATCTACGATGTCCCACCGCTAGCTCGCCTGCGGCCCCTAGTCAACTCTGCGACGCCAGGCCCTGGAGTCATTGTTTGAAGTGTTCGTCGCGACCACTCACAGGTCCGTCTTGGACGTTCGAAGGTGCCAAGGCCGAACTGCCAAGTCTTGCGAACTACCAAGCTACCAAGTCTGGCATCCCTCCGCTAGGGCGAGACGAGTAGGAAAAAGCAGGGACCTCTTCGAGCCTACTGCGTACTGCAGAGGAAGGTTGTCGTTCGTCCATCAGCTGGACAATTAATTGGGTGTGTCTGCAAGCCAGCACCACCCCCGAGAGCGAAAAGTATCCGTAGGAATGCCAATGCCGCGTGAGTTGTGTGTCGCCTGTGCCAAATTTGGATTTTGGCTCAGCAGCCGCACCAGGCGGGAGGATGCTCGACAGGGTCTTCCTAAGACACTGCACTGACAAGGGATGTCAAAATGGGGTTCTCTTAGGGAAGAAAACGTGCGAACCATGCTACTTTCGAGACACCCAGACACCGTGGTTCCTCATCGTCGTTGGCCGGTCCCCCTCCCTTGGCGCGGTGACAGCTGGGACAGGCCATCGGCTAGTTCGTCTTCTCTCACTCTTGGTCTTGGTCGATCTATTCCCATTTTCGTTTCCAATCTCTATTCTTGTCACAGCAATTCTCTTCTTTCGTTGCCTCTTCTTTCCTTTACGCTAATTCTTCCTCTTTGTCCTCAATCATTGTCTGCCTCGACGGTGGAGTTTGCTTCAATTCTACTCTTCCCACCTCTTGGAAGCTCTTGGTAGCCAAGACGTGTTTTGCATTGCGTTGCGTCTGCCGTTTGAAAGGCAACCTTTCCCTCACGACCTCCCGGTGGGATCTTCAATACCATTCAACCATTGACAGCTTGCTGGATCAGCTTTACTTTTCAACTCCTTTTCGTTTTTTTCTCATCATTGTCTTTTCAAATCAGTTGGTTCCTGGTCTGTACGCTCCTTATCAACAACCGATTAGCTCTCACCAAAAGACACCTGAGACCGGCTTCCAGATCCACTCACGAGACGTCCGCCACCCTTCATCAACTCGATCAAGCGCCATTCCATCCAAATAGTTCCCATGTGGCGACGACCGCGATAGCACGCATCATCTTCCCCGACGCCAGAAATGGCGCTCCTCTCATCCGCTCTTTTGGCTCTATCACTAGTCACTGGAGCACACGGATGGCCTCAGTTACCAACCGACGATGGCGATTTCAGAACGCTCATGACACTCCCCGTCATCCCATATACCGCCACCCAACAGCACGATGTCGAAGTCGTCTCGCGCGGGCTCTCCCTCCCCGCAGATGAGGGCGATGAAGTCAGTATGATGATGACGCTACCAGTGACTTCAAAGTCAAAGAGGAAGAGACGGATACGAGCCCCTCGAAAGGTTCTACTCGATAATCTTCTGGGCGATGGTTTGGAGGCTCTTCCTGCCGCCCCGGTGGTTAAGCCTCCAACAGTGCGTGGCCTGCCTGTTGATGACAGTGTCGATGTCGACAGCGCCTTTGTCACGCTGCCCGTCATCCACTCTACCAAGCGTGGTGTATTTAGTAGACAGGTCGAGGCGAAGCTTGCCAATCGTTCGGATGTGGCTTACTATGCCCAACGTGAGCAGCACCTCTATTTGTCTCGACGGATGAGTACTTGGAATACACACTAACTCCAGCATAGTCAACATTGGCACACCCCCTCAGCCAGTCTACGCTCAGCTAGACACTGGTTCATTTGAGCTATGGGTGAACCCAGAGTGCGGGGCCCTCGCCGCTTCTGACCAACGCTTCTGCGAAGCCGTCGGCTTCTATGACACAGCTCGATCTTCAACCGCTGTCTCTCTGCAGACCACCAAAACTCTCCGCTACGGTATCGGCGCAGCGAATATCACCTATGTCCGCGACAGTCTCGCCCTCGCCGGCTCTCGAACAACAATGCAGCAGGTCCAATTTGGCGTCGCTACCAGCTCTGAAGACCAGTTCGCAGGAATTCTTGGTATTGGCTACGGAAATGGCGTCAACACCCGTTATAAGAACCTCGTCGACGAGCTCGCTACCCAAGGTGTCACCCGCACCAAAGCGTTTAGCCTCGGACTGGGCTCCAAAGACGAACAGGAAGGGGCAATAGTCTTTGGCGGCATTGACACCTCGAAATTCTCCGGGCCACTGGCACGCCTTCCGATTCTCCCGGCAGATCAGGCCCCTGACGGTGTTGCTCGGTACTGGGTAAACATGAACTCACTTAGTCTCACTCCGCCAAGTCGCCGCGTTCGCATGTACCAAAACAGCTCAATGCCAGTCTTTCTAGACAGTGGCGCTACTCTCACACTGCTGCCTGAAGAGCTTGCCGTGCAGGTTGCTACCGACTTTGGCTCACCTGGTCTGGACGCCAACGGGTTTTACCCTGTCTCTTGTTCTCTTGTTGATCTCAACGGGACCGTCGACTTCGACTTTGATGGGATGAAGATCAAGGTTCCTTACAAGGAGATGATTCGTGAGCTGCGTACCACCCCGCCGACATGCTACCTGGGTATTGTCCCCAACGCGGACTTCACGCTGCTGGGCGATACCTTCTTACGCTCAGCTTACGGTAAGTCGAACCTATGAAATCTTCAATAACGAGCTGCCGGACTAACTGATATCCACAGCCGTCTTCGACTTAGACACCAACGCCGCTTACTTGGCGCAGTACGTCAACTGTGGCACCAGGACAATGCCCATTAGCAGGCCAGAAGACATTGCGGCTATCCGAGGATTATGCCCTGCTCCCGCCGGTTCTATCGCTGTTCCCGCCCCGCCAGCGAGTAACGGCACGACCACCTCACCAGGAACGGGGATGGGTTCCGGCTCAGGATCTGGCTCGGGAACCGGATCGACCCTGCCCACCAGTCCTGCTCCTGAAATGTCTGGCGTTCCGGCGTCTGAGACGATCTCGTCAACTTCGACATCAGCACCAAGTACTCTCGCAATTGTCTTGGGTATCGGCTTAGCGGTCATTATGATGTGAACAGTGGATAGTCGAATGAGTTATTGTTATGTACATATGTACATGCGGAACCCCTATTATGAGCATCTTGAGCGGACATTGTGTGACTTAATGGCGTTTGGAACAGCGGAACAGTCAAACTTTGGATATAAGCATTATTGGGAAGGACTTTTCTTCACCCGGCGCATTGGATAAGCAGCGAGCATTGTTGAAAGTCGAGGTTTGAGACAGACGTTAATGCGATATGCCACATAGGGTGGCTTTTCGAGCTAACAGCTAGTCCTGATGCGTGACGTGAACCGAATCAGCACCTCGCCAGTGGGATCTCTACTTCAGCGTTACGACCTTGTCCTTTGCACTTTTTAAGATTGCCTCATCAGTGAATGTTGCCAGCCCAACTCGACGGTATACTCCGCCGCATGCGTCATCTTCAACCACCATGAGCGCGATGAGCAGCTCAAGGTCTCCCAACATCGTTTTCCCTAGGATAAGATATTCGGTTTCTCTATCACCGATCTCAAGCGAGATGTCGGCTAAATCAGGGTATTCTGTTATCCACTCTTCGTCTTCATCAAGCCTTGACTGGTCCATATCGTCAAGTGTGATGATGGGACACGACAAGATAACGTTATGCGGTGAGATGCGTTCCTCTAAGAGAGTCATGCCCCGGACCTCGGCATACTCCGTCGTGAATAAGCCAGTGTAACGGATCCGCCCGTTCAGAGAAGCCCACGACCAGCTGGGTGCCCGGGCTGACCTCACAACTTCCGTATTGCCGTCTTTCTCACAATCTTTCTTCGACCAGGTCAGCTGCTCGATAAACCATTTTCTCCACAACCCAAAGGTATTGGTGTCCCGCCACAGGCTCTGAAGCTCTAGAGTGATACCCTTCAAGGCATCCAGCCTATCGCCAGGGTCACTCAACAATCGACGCGAGTACTGTTCGACTACTGTCATCCAGATGTACCTCTTCTCCTCCTCTTGGCCCCCAAAATTCGATCCAGCCTCATCATTAAACGCCAACCAGGGCAGACTTTCCAGCGGTTGCAAGTACTCTAAGCCTTCGCCCGTGACTCCCCGTAACTCAGTCTCTTGACACTGCCATAAGAGCTCATATTCCGAGAAGAAGAGTATCCTAGACGATAGCATAAACTCTTGAAGAACCCACCCACACGTGTCAATAGCATGCCTAGGCATATGTGTACCAGTTCGAAGATAGACAGTTCCTAGTCCGCCGCTAGACATGGGAATACGAAACTCTTCTTCGGGTATGTATGTTCTGCGAGTGGCAAGAAACCCATCTCGGGCTCGGGCCGCAGTCCCCGCCGCGATCATGACAGCCGCGTTCTTGTAGATTAGAGCCATGTCGCCAATCTCCTTCGCCTTGTCTTGGGCACAATCCTGAATAATGCAGTATGCATCAACCCAAAGGTACCTGAAACCTAGCTTTCGAGTGGCCACTACCGCGTCTCTAACTGTCTGCTCCAACTCTTCCATTCGTATCCCTTCAGTCATGCGTTCTAAGGTGGTTGCTAGAAGATTTCCGGGCTGTTCGCCGCCCCAGCAGTAACTCAGGGCGACATACGTGCCTTCCTGTTCGACATCGTTGATGAATAACTTCAGCGTGGGTGACTCGACAGTACCAACGTCAATGACCCTGGTCGGTAAAAGAGCGTCTCGGCCGTAACGGCATCGATGATGATTTTTTCTGCACTCATTGTAAAGTCTCACCGCAGCTGAGAAAACCTTTTGGCTTTTAACATCTCTAAGAAGTGGTCTCCGGTAAACAAAATTGGCCATGGGATCTCCTAAAGACAACGTCAGCTGCTACAATGCGTAATTTTCGTCATCAATAATCTAGTTCCTCTAGCCGCGTACCATGCTTGGCGTATGGATATATAGTAGTGACGACTTTCCTGGAGGAAATACTACCGTCCAATATATCGATCCATGGGGGTAAGACTTTGGTGTCTTTCATCGAAGAGCGATTGTGAAAGATGAGGGTTTCATCGTCAGGCCAGTCGTTCTCTTGATCCCTTTTAACCGTTGCCAAGATGAAGTGACACAGTGGGCAGCCACGAATGGCTTGAGAGCGGCACCGCACAAACGTCGAGTGCCGCAGGCCAGCAGTCGAGTTGAGCGCCTCCAGGCCATCTTTAGAGAAAAGTAGCAGACAGCTAGAGCAGTACGCGTCGATAGTGTTCCGCCCCCGAGTTCTCTTTGAGCTCGAGTGTGGGTCACCCAGGTCAGTTTCGGACCGGCCTCGAGTGCGTACTGGCCTATGCGGGAGTGGTGCTGACATGCTGCCCTCATGAACGATCCGTGACGACTAGCGATTGTTCAACATGCCAGGACCATACTATGCAATCTTGAACTTACCTTATGTAAAGGTGAATGGGATAACGAATACTGTGTCAGCACGATACGGGAAGGGGGGACGCGCGAAAAAGAAGCTAGGCGTCCATGGGCGGCCTGCCACACACATGGCTGGGCCTGCATGAAGGCAACGAGGCGGAATATGCAGGCCATTAGTTTTAGCAACTGGGTGGCTCATCGCTTCGTTAGGCGTACTACCTGACCTATCACCCATCGAAAAAGTACCACGCATGAATGCACGGGTGAAGTACTAAGAAATGCCCCAACAACTTGGTGGTTGGCAAAGGCAACTACATGCGTTTGCACATGATACAATTCCTGTGCAGAAAGAACTGCTGCGGCTGGCTTCTATCCAATAGAACCAGCATTTGGGTAATCAGTCAAGTGTGTTGAAATTAAATATCAAATTGAAGATCAAAAAAACGCCGAAGGCCTATGGATATGTCCATCCAGTCGCACAGCCTTCTCCAAGGTTTCGTGAACACCCAACGCCCAAGCCGAAATATTGAGGCCATAGTCGTCTGGCTATGCCCCTCTCCTGGTATGGATACGCTCATGTCGCTTACAATCATTCAGCCTAGCAAATGCCTTTCCGCAATTCGGGCAGGCAAAAGGCCTCTCGCCAAAGTGACTCCTCATGTGCCCCTTCAAGTTGATATTCCGCGTAAAACACTTCCCGCACATCTTGCACGGAAACTTGGCCGTTTCGACTCTCCTGCTCATTTGTATGAAGGGCGTCTGTCCGTCAATCTCTTCTGGGTGGTACGTCCTGACGTGCCTCTCCTTGTCCTTATTGGACGAGAACCCAACGGGCGCCGAGTTGCATGTCTTGATGGGGCACGGGTACGGTCTATCGTGGCGATTGTGGTGTGCATCCCGATCTTTCTCGGTCTTGAAGCCCTCATAGAAAAACTTGCACAGTGTTTTCTTGCATTTGAAAAGGTTGGGCCCGTAGTAGGTCTCCATGGTGTCGCTCCCAAACATGACCGTGTCTGGCTGGTACTCACTTGCCAGGACCTCGCGGTGCGAAGTGAGGGCGTCTTGTAAGCGGCTAATGCCGACTTCGTTGCGTTCGTCGGCGGAAGCTTTCTGATGGGTAAAGATATGATTCCATAAGCGAGCGAGATCGGGGTAGAATGGCAAGCTGATGTACTTTGACAAGTCATCCTCAGGGAACTCTGGGTGCGTCTCCCTCTTGATATCGGTATCATAAGCAGAGATGAACCTGGCCAAAGCCGACCCGAATTCTCCGACGAAGTTGCGTCCTGGTTCTACTGCTGCATCGTGGTAGAAGGTGGGTGAGAATAGTTCATGGCATTCTCTAATGACGGTCTTGATGTGTTTGTTCCATTGAGGGATGGCATAGTCTTGGAATGAAAAGTAGCCTTTACGTATATGACTGTGCAACTCGACTACGCTGTAGTCTTCGGCTGCAAAGCAGCGAAGAGAGAGGTAGCGCAGACAGAGAATGGCGAGATCGCACTGAACTGATTTCGCGTGGATAAGTCTGCTAGAAACGAGATGGCTATAGAGCCTGGGTTAGTCTCATGGTTCATCCTAGGACTAATAGACTTAGGCGAGTAAAGCAAGAAGTCGGAGTCTACTTACTCCTTAGCCGTTGAGTGCATGAGACGAATCTCATCGCCCGGCAAGACTTCGACCAGCGACCCTAGAAAGTTATTGATGTTTTCTCTTCGAATCATGCGAAGGTCAAAGTCTATTTCATCCATCTCAAGGTCATAAGCGATGATGGCTTGTATCTCGTGCCACTTGAGCGGGCGATGGGCGCAGGCAAGCCAGCCGAGGAGAAGCTTAGTCTTGTCCCAATGAGTTGAAGACAAATCCAGCATCTTCTCCTTGAGGCTCTCTAACACCATGTCGTACATCTTTGTAATGCCGTCAGGAAGCATGCGCGATGAAACCTTTCGGAGAAGTTCACCTTTACTCCATTGGTTCAAGAGGTAGTCCACAGCGAGGACTGCGTAGAGGAAAAGGCCTGGTAGCATTGTTAGCGTAAGCTCAACACTCGTTTCGTCACCTGCGTGAAATGAATACCTTCGCTCTGTAACGAAACCTCTTCTTCGATGCGTTGTATATCTTGCTCTAGGAGGTTGAAGTTGTTCCCAGAAGCTTCTAGTAATGAAGCTTCGGTAGGGTTGATCCTCCCCCTCACCTGCCTTCTTGACTTGACCAACTCCGCTGGATCCAGCCGGCTCTTCACATATGTCCGTATATCTTGTGTGTTATCGGTGGCCTGTAGTTCGACTTCGCCGATAATCGGACTGACGGTAGGCTTTGACATGGCTGCTTTGACCTCGGGATTCGGTTGACTCATGAACAGCACCCGCAACTGTCCTTGACTAATCTCGTCTAGACGCGAAACTTGAGCCACCAAGAAGGACACTATCTGCTGGATTTCCACGCGGCCTGCGCACTCATCCAGTCCGTCCACAACAATGTATAATCGAGGGTTAATCTCAAAAAATGCCTCGATGAGTGAAAGGCATCCCTCCGATGTTGATAGAGTCGAGCCACCACTGTTCGTGATTTTGTCGTCGCAAAGAGGAAGAATGAACCCATTGTACTTGTTACAACACGCCGAAATGTCATACTCATCTTCGTTTGACTCATCAAGGTTCGATACGTCAACTGCGGAGACGAGTTGATGGACGATGCCCCTGAGTATGCCAAAGTACGTGTTCAGTTCCGGGTCTGCGTCCTGGCAGTAGAAGTAACACGTTTGTACTTTCGGGATGTCTTGGGTCCTGACGAGTTCCTGCAACCGGTTGACCACCAGTGACGACAAAATTGACTTGCCCATGCCTTTCTTGCCGTAGACCCAAAGAGCGGAGTCCTGAGGTATGTCCTCACGCATCCAATTTGATACTGCGTCGTACCTGGTGTAAAGCCAGCGTCCGGTTTCTGGATACGGTTCTCTCTTCTTGACGAAGCTCTTGTGCAATTCCTGTGTCTTCATGGGAGCGGCGATCCATTTCAGAACCTTCTGCTTCTGCTTCTGCTTCCTGTGGGCTTCGTCCTTTCTGAAATTTTGTCGCAGTGATGCGTAATCCAACATGTATTGGTGGGATTTGCGGCGGAAATCGTCATTATCGAACAAGATGCTGTTTTGGGGTGCCGCGAAGCCGGAGTCTACGCTACGGAAGGCATGTCGGTCTTGGAGAGGAGCCCCGTGGGTTTGGATGAATTCTGCGTGTAGCCGAAGGCTAGCGGCTAAGTATTTGAATGTCGACTCCAAATCTTTCCATGTCGCTTTATGTAATTTACCCCATACTAAGAGCGCGAATGATCAGGTTTAGTATCTTACCTAGCAAGGCTGCAAATGGGTTATCGTGGAGAATGTTTCGGCTTACATGAGCTGCGGAGAGAGAACAACCTGTATGCGGTTGTGTGAAATTCGGCGATGTCGTTGTAAATGTTAAGAAGGCAGGCTCTGCCGTTGACGGATCCTGCAAAGAATTGTTTGTACTCTGAAAGAGGAAGGATCTGGATCCCAAGTCGTTGGTAAACTTCGAGTACGTGATCAAACGCTCTCTCGTTGACGTTGGTTGTCTAAGAGAGGGAAAGATGTGTCAGTCAGGGGTGTTTTGAGATGATCGGGGTTGTTCATGGCTGCGCCCGTACCTCAAGCAGAAACCTCATAGGGCCCCAAACGAAAGCCATGATACCGTCAACATCTTCCATGCCCCTATCGTCCAGGACTTCTTGAAATGAGTGCATGCCACTGAGAAACAACTCAATCCTGTTGAGGTTCATCAAGGTCTTCTGCTCCTGTTGCTGGAACTGAATGTCCCTGAGACTTCGGTAAACATCGTCAAGAGTAGTCTTTCCGAACTTGTCGACATGAATATCATTCAACTGTTCCTTGAACTTATCGGCGCTCATCCTGAGAGCAACTTCGACATCGACATCGAGGTCTGGGACCCGGTAGAGACCGAGACCTTGGGCCATGGTTGTGGACTTGGCGAACTCGGCGCTGGCTCCGGGACAAGTGTCGAATTGCTCACGGCCGCTACGGGGGCTCGGGCTCCCACGAGCTAGGTGCGTGTACTAAACCCGGTTCGTTGTGGATCGTGTTGCGACGTAAACCACAACGATACATGAACAAACTCGCGGGGAAATGGAGTCGGAAAGAGACCCAAGTGGAGAGAATTGTTCAAGAAGGAAAGAAAGTCTTTGGAGAAAGGAAGATGAGAATGGGGTTGATGTTCGAGTCCACAGCTCGCACTGAGAAAGCGATTGACATGAATTGAGGCTGATGCTCTTCATAGCAAAAGAGGCAGCCAGACGTATATCAAAAATACTACCCCGTCCGAGCAACCCCTGCCCAAGGCCAACGTCTTTGGCAGGGGGATCCAATAGTTTCTTGTGGTCGTTAGGCCCGCACAGCAAACATAACGGGGGCACCAGGGATGTGCGAGGCGCTAGGCAGTGAGCACTGCCACTGCCACAGTCTTCATCTGCAGTTCTACTGTCTGTTGCTGTGTGCGTCACTGCGGATTCGTAGAGAGAGCGATTGTGTTCCGGCGCGCTGTCAGGCTGTCTGCATGTGTCTCTGTCTCTGTGCTGCCACAAGCCACTCGACGACCTGCATTGGTGCACTGCATCTAACCCCTGACGACCGACCTACCAGCACGAGTTCCCGCGTGTTTTCCAACACGTAGTCTACAGCCTAGTTCAAGATTGTCGTGCCCCGCGGACGCCTTGTGAGGGGCAGAGTCGCCCTTCCGCCCCGTTGGCTGCTGCAGTGTCCCTTTTGTTTCGTAGGGCTGTTGAGCATTGTCAACATAACTCTTGTGACTTGCTTTGGTTGGTTCATATGCAGCGACTTACCGTTGGAACCGACTTAGCCGGCTATGAATTGCCTTCTTCTTTCTCTACGCCGTACGGTATACCTCCACTGTATAATGCTAAGTGGTCCACATCGTCAGTTGAGAAATCCCGCGTCACAAGACTCAGTCCGCGACATGGGAATCCCGCGAACATCGTCAATATACGTCATCCTCAACCCTACCGGAGCCTTCTCCGGTGTCTATTCTCGAGAACAAGCATCGGCAGGTGGGCATTTCCCCATCATTTGACCTCATTCCGGGCTAGTGAGGCTCTTGAAAATGCCCCGGTCGGGGGACTCCGAGCAGTTGGGGCGGAGCAACCGTCGGTGAACCGGGGTGCCGGGGGTCTTCAGGGGCGGTGCAAAGCGGGTGCGAGAATGACCCTAAGGGCAGTTAGAACAATTAGGGCCCCCCAAATCGCTCAAGGGGACCCTCACAAGGACCCCAACGGCACTAAGAAAGTGGAAAAAGCACGCGGTGTGGGTTGTGCGCGTCCGGAGCGCAGCTACGAGCCTTCGGCGAAGTGCGAACCACCAACGGGAAGCACGATCGCCTTCATCATCGTCCGCGCACTGCGCCTCAAGGAGGGAGACTGCACAGCAAACGGTAGCCTCTTCGATTGCCTCACGTCACCGGCCATCATGTGGTCAAAAATGGTTCGCCCGGCGCCTTTTGCTATGCCGCAGAGAGCCTCATCATGTTCCTCAAGGCACTGGCTGCATGAGAAGAAGCACTTGACAGTGGGAAAATCCATTGATTGACCCATTTGCGCGATAGACTCGACAACCGTTCGTTCATTCAACCGAAGTTATTCGAAGCTTTCACTAGCTTTGAAGACACTAACTTCTAACTTCGGAATCAAATCCGAGAAGGACTCTTAGTCTCAATCACTCATCGACAGGCTAACTTAGTCAACTACCCTGAGTCTCCGATAACCCCCTAGCAACTATGTCGCTAAAGAGACTTCTCAACGAAGAAGATGAAGATCTCCACTATCCCGACCCGTCGTCCGTCTCCTCGTACGGCTCCATTACGCCAACCTACCAGGGCGGCGTTCAAGATTACTCGTACCCCGGATATCATCCACGCCATACTCCCTTCCAAAGCTCGGACAGCACCCTTCAGGGCGGCCAAGATGGTTTTCCCGTCATCGAGGATCACCCTCCCATCGAAGACGTGCAGATATATGACCTTTTTCTTGACCAAGGCGTCGATGGTCAACTAGGAAGTCTCAACATCAGCAACGAACCCGAGCTCGCATCCTTCGACTTTGGCGACCTAGAAACATGGGGACGTTTAACTGCTGCACAGGCGCCCGACTTAGGAACGTACAGCTCACCTCAGAACTCCGAATCTTCACAAGATTCTTTGACCGTGACACAGTCGCCCTCACTTTCCCCGATTCCAGCATCACTGGTTCGGACTCGTGTTCATCGACGGCGGGCGAGGATGATGCCGACAAGGTCTGCTACGGCATGGTAAGACACAACTCATTTCATCAAGTTTCTTGGTCATCTGGACATCCTGCCTTTCTCCTATCTCTTTTCTGTCAAGATGGTGTAAAGAACAACCCCGACTCATCAATTATAGCTCTACAATGTAGACATCAAATTGATAGGTGACATGGGCGTCATCGACACCAAGTTGCGCGAGTCTTGCCGAGCCTCCGCCCCTGGCAGGATAGCTTTCCAGCGCTTCACCCTCTGCGATTCACAAGAACACATCTGCCTCTCTTTCAAGGACGACAACACAGAATTCGGCTACCTCCGCTCTGGGCCCGGCAAGGCCCTCGCCCGACTGCTAACCCCAGACTCCCGTGTCGAATTCGAGCCCATCGCCCCGACCAATGCGCTCCGCGAGACCATCGGCCGCGCCAAGAAGCCCGTCGAGGCCATGGTGAAAGTCGACATCAACGTCTACGGCCCGCGTGCTATGGCAAAGGTCGTTGGGGACAAGCTGACCGAGGGGAAGCTCTGGTTGCAAAAATCGGATCATGCGCGCCGGGAGCTCTGCTATGAGAACCCACACGTCCTCAAGATTCAAGGCAGTGAGATGATGCCCGAGAATTTCATCAAAGATGTCAATAGTGGGCAATCAACTGGGCGACAACGGCGGGAACAGAAGCTGGAGCGGATGATGATTGAAGTGTACGACTCGATCGAAAACAAGCGGGAGTTTAATCGTGAGCTCGGAGACAAGCGGTTGAAGAATGATCTATTAGGGTAACGTCGGCCTCTTGTCAATCACTAGCCACCACCATCCCTTGGTGCGCGTGTTATACTAAGTAGTCCGCAGGCACCAACAGGAGGCGCTCGCGTTCATGCTAGAGCGGGAATCTGGTGACATTAACGAAGGCTACAGACTCTGGCGTCGGGTGACGGTAGAAGGACAAGAATGGTACGTTGCTTGAGATTCGCGTGCTGATAGACACCACTCTGATTCTGAAAACCTAGGTATCGTCATAAGATCACCAACGTGAAACAAAAGCTTCAGCCGGATGAGAAGGGCGGCGGTATTCTCGCCGACGAGATGGGCATGGGCAAATCTCTGTCTATTCTCTCGCTCATCGTCAAGACCCTCGACGACGCCCGTAACTGGGCCGTCGAGGAAGAGAAGAACAGCGAGAAGAGCAAGGACCTGCGTTACTCAGGATCGACCCTCGTGGTCGTATCGTCTGCTCGTGAGTCCCCAGGCAATCACCTGTTTCCCCTTTTCACTAATCAGAGAACTCACGATCACCAGTTCTCATCTACAACTGGACAAATGAGATTAAAAAGTAAGTGATAATTGCCGCGACCAGTATTATACTCTCTCATCTCTAACAACGCGATAGGCACGTGGACGGAAGCCTGACACACATCAAGTACCACGGCCCAAATCGAGAAAAGGACCTTGACATAATCAAAGGCTCCGACATCGTCGTGACAACCTACAATACTTTGTCTGCAGAGTTCGAGAAGAAGTCGTCCATCTTGCACAAGATTGGCTGGTACCGAGTTGTTCTCGACGAAGGCAAGCTTCTTCTCTAAACCTCTGACTTTCCCACTGCCTCCAGTCGAATCCATACTCCCTCCAACCTTCAATTCCTCAAAAGTGTCGATGAACTGACCGACTATAACACAGCACATATCATCCGCCGCCCGGCAACGACATTCTACCAAGCCTGCCGATCGCTCCACGCAAACTCACGATGGTGCCTCACAGGCACGCCTATCCAGAACAAGCTCGCCGACATTGGCGCCCTCTTCGCATTCATCCGCGCAACGCCCTTTGACAACCCAGCCACATTCCGCCGCTACATCGAGGTGCCCTTTGAGCAACACTCAGAAAACCGAGAAAAGGTCAAGGAGCGCCTCATCGCCCTCATGGAATCACTGTGCCTGCGCCGAACCAAAGAAGTGCTCGACCTTCCTCCCCTCGAGGAACGCGTCGTCCCACTCGAGTTCAGCCCCGAGGAGCGCGACCAGTACGACAAGACCAAGAAGATCCTCATGCGCACCATCAAGCAAAAGGTAGGCGAGGTCGAAAAGAGCAGCAAGTTCGGCCTCTTCCAGGCCAACCTCCAGATGCGTATCCTCTGCAACCACGGCACCTTCCAGAAGCCCTTTTCCTGGCACCGGCGGAGCTACCGCCTCGATCTCGACGAGCGCGAGGCCGCCGTCTCGGCGTTGGGGCAGAACGCAGAGTTGACGTGCAACGGATGTCACCAGCCCATGCCCATCCTTGGCTTCAACAGGCTGCGCAACGCGTCCGAGAAGCAGTGCCCGCACGTGTTTTGCTCAGAGTGTCTCGACGACTCGGATCTGTCGTCGTCGGCGAACCCAGTCTCTGCCTCTCGGGAGCGGCATTGCCCCGTGTGCGATAACTGGAAAAAGTCGGCCAAGATTTCTTCTACTGGTCTCGGTACGATTCCGCAAGTGAGAGTAGATGGGCCTGCATTGGATGCCAGGGGTCTTCCTGACGCTTCCGCACAAACGACGTCAGGCGCGGATGATGCGGATTACTTTAACACGGTGGGATACTCCACCAAGATGGGGGCCTTGATCCGTGACGTCCAAGTCGACGTCTCGACAACCAAGAGGTAAGTCACTTGTGAAGGGTCCGACCTGTGAAGAGCCTAGCCTGTCACTCTTGTTTCGAACATCACTAAATCCCTTCGAAAACAGCATCATCTTCTCTTGCTGGACAAGAACGCTCCGCCTTGTCGCGAAACACCTCGAAAAGGTCGGTGTCAAGTACCACAGAATCGACGGCGACTGTCCCTTGTCACAGAGACAGGAAATTCTCGGACAGTTTGCAGAGGACGAGGAGAAGCGGGTTCTCATCATGACAACCGGCACCGGTGCCTTTGGGTTAGTTCACCGCCATCCGTTCTCTCGCATCTTAAAACAAACAATACATACTAACGAGACACACTTCACCAGTCTCAACCTTACTTGCGCCAACCGCGTCTTCATCGTCGAACTCCAATGGAACCCTAGTGTCGAAAACCAAGCTATCGCCCGCGCGATCCGCTTCGGCCAGGGTAAAACAGTGCTCGTCACGAGATACGTGATCAAGAACACGGTAGAAGAGGTAAGTAAAGATGTCCAAACCTCCTCTCGGCACAAGTCATTATATTGCACGTCGATGGCTTCACTTTTGCTCATCACTGTCCCATTACGTAGGAAATGAGATCGCAACAGAACGTCAAAAAGAAACTGGCGGCCATTGGCTTCGACGAATCCGCTGCTGCCGATGTTGATGAAATGGATATTGATCAGTCGTAAGACCGCTGATAATATCGAGGGGGATGATTCACGATGGGGGGATGTGCGGATTGATGTCTTGATGAATTGGTGGCGGTATCTTTGGACGGTTCGTTTCTACGGTTCCTCGAGAGGATTTTACGATGCCAGCATCTCATGGTAGTAGTATGCTTTCAGGAGCCTGGCATCATCATGTTTAGAAGCTGAGCTCCGTCTTGATGATTGTTCATAATAATACCCAATTGATTCTCTTCTTCATCACATCGACAGATACTCGTACCTTCGAAAGAACGTAATAATGCATGAGTTGGGCCTCGCATCATCATGATTCACGCGTTAATCTACAGCAAGGCATACGGGAAAGACTCGAGCAGTACCGGTGAACTTCAATGGATTTCGATGCTTAGTCTTCAGATATCTTATGCTCTCAGAAGATGCTTCGTCTTCGGCAGTGGCTCTTCCCCATGTAGTCTCGAAATAATACACTTGTGCTACCGACCACCTCTGAACGTGCAATTGGGAATTGAATCTCACCATGTCGAGAGGGCCGTGGCAAATGCGAAGCCATCCTTCGATCATTCAAGAAACTCTCGGAATGGCAATGCCGTAATAATGTTATATCAATCAGAACAAAGTCCCTCCAGAAACGTTGATGACGTTGCGGCGTCACAGCACTCGCCATGGCAGCGCGACCACCAACGACCGTTGAACCATCTCTGAGCGCGGACAAACGGACGATCGCGATAGCGATCAGCGGGTGGCCAGGCCATTCCAACAGATTGTCGAACCCTTCCGTGTCCCTCCAACTGCCGATAACCTCCGAAGATCACCTTGCAACCCCCAAAAGATGCAGAGATCAACCCGAGAGAACACAAGGACCCTAGCTTGGAAGACACCAGAAGGAATCAAATGCCAACCCGCTCTCGCTTCTCGCTTGCGCCACACGCTGGTGGATTTCGACCATGCCGCAAACTGTCAGGACTGCATACAGGAAATAACAGGTGCTGCACGTCGTCTGAAGAGCCTGATATTGCACGTAGCCACCCACCGCACCCGAGTTAACGCCGTGCCGCCGAACGTACTCGTTTTTTCTTTCCTTCCAAGAAACTACTCCGTGATGCAGAATGATCGGCGCCGATCGACAGACCGAAGGGCGGCCGGTGAACACACTCACGGGCTGGTAGCGTGGCCCGGCATCGCCACATCCCTCCCGTAGTGCGGCCGTCAACTCGGTTCAAAGCATAGCGAATGTTCTGCAAAGAGCCACACCAGCCCCCGAACCTGAAGATGAGGGACGGCCGTTGTGGTTTTTGGAGGCTGGTGAACAGGGAGCGTGACGACTCAGGCTTGGGACTAAGTAAATAGCTCCACGCAAAGCTGAGGCGCCTGTTCGTCTATCGTTAAAGCTGAAGAACGGTACTGCGAGTGTGTGACTGGGTAAATTGGCGACGGGCGCTTGCTAGTCTACGGGATATCGTCAGTCCCCTGAAAGAAAGCGTTTCCCGTAGGAACCTTAAGGGACCAGAACAAAGACCGCCCACCGTGAGCCAAGGTGGCGTGGTCCAAGCCGACGTTGAGAGCCGACCGAGTCCAGGAACGGCAGTTTGCATCTGCTCAAGGCCACCAATGACGATGACCTTGGACCAAAGGCAAATGGCGCGGGAATTTTGGACCAGTGGCGACTCCCAAGCAGTTCCATACGCCCGACCTTGGCCAGCGACGTTCGAGAGACTCAAAATTCATTTCCCTTCTCTGCACGACACAGGCCCATTCTCTGTCTAGCGAAGCTGACTAGCAGCAGCAAAGAAGAATTATCCGCGACATGGAACGATGGATTGGCGTAGTTCCAGAGTCTGCATGTTATTTGTGAGTGGGTGTGTGGGCCAACAATAGGCACAACGCAACGGAGCCACGAACGGGTTTGGCCCAAGTAAAAGCGAAGTGGCAGCAGAGACCCAATCAACGTAGCCGTGGCAAAAAAGCGAAGACTGGTTTACGAACTGCTTTTCTGTAACCGAAGTACTTTGGTGTGGCAATGACAGCTCAGCGGGGATCCGTATTAAACTGCAAATATTCACAGAGTTTCCGCTCTTGCTGATTGTAGACGATCCTACAGAAAGCTGTGACGAAGGTAGCATCAAGCTCAATCGAGGTTTCCAGCGTCACTTCATTATACGCGCAGTGACGCAAGCACAGCCGGATAGGCGACAGGCTGCCATGTGGTTGGTGACGCCTACGATGAGACCAAATTGCTGGGTATGTTAATGTACCTAGAAGAAGCTAGCAGCAGAAGGTGGTGTGGTGGTATGTATATGTGCGTGTTCGGATAGTGTGCATGAAGTTGTGACGATGAGCCAAGTCGATTCCTCCATCGGATAAGCAACGGTCATCGGATGCCAGACTTATTCCCGAGAGCATCGACAACTTTCCTCCTATTTGTTGAGGCCAGCCCTGAGCTCCCAGTAATGCCAGCCGTCTGTTGCAGCTAATTAGATCATGGACGGCCGCCCGCCCAGTGTAGTACGGATTGTGACAGACGCGGCATACAGATACCTCGGCGACTGCATCTCACCTCCTGTGGATTTCGGAAAGGACGGCAAGCCAACTCAACAGAGCTCCATCAACGTCCGCCAGCAGAGGTCCCCCAGCTCCAGATTTCGGATTTATAATACCAATCACACAGGTCTAAGAACGGAATATCCCATAGATTCTTTCCTTACATGAGAGCTTATGGTGGCAGGCAGTCTGGCACGGCGTTGGTGCGACACCTCGTCTTGATCATTCGCGGCGAAGCAGGCTAAATCGATTGATTGAACGCTTCAAGTGCGCATGGCAATCTTCACTTGGCGTACCGATGAATCAGAAAAAGAGTTGTTTAGCCCTGACGAAACGCGTGTCTTGGTTTCGTTAATTCCCCGTCGCCTAGCTCCATGATTAGATGGATAAGCCCTGACAAACCTCAATGGCGAAACAGAACTGCGACCTTCAAATCGATGCTAGAGCCATGGGTCCGGGGCGAACCCGGAGCACCTACGTCACGAATATGCCCAGCGAATGCCGCCGGCATACACCTTTGGGCCTCTGGTGTCTGGGCTCTAGCAGGTGCATCTCGAATAGTACCTTATGCAGACGAGCGGCGTCGACTTCACGTAGAGTCGTTGTCTTCAGGGTTTAGACAGGACCAACTAGTCCAATACGACATCCAAAAGTTTACGGAGCCAAAAAAAAAAAAAAAAAAAAAAAGGAACAACGGACGTCTGCCGGATGGCTAGCACTATCAGGATGTATTTCTACATAGTCCCAGCGTCGTTCCGAGGTGACATATCCTCAGATCCGAGTGATAATCATATCAATTGGCTCATATGACTGGAGCAATAATTGCAAGGGAAAGGAACTGACCGGCAAATTGAAGACAAGATTGAACCTGCTCCCTGACCAACTTCCCGAAGATGCCTGTTAAGCCTGGGTGGTCCATGAACAGGAAAATACAACCGGAAAAATCTGGGGTAGACAGGGGTGACACGCTGCCGGGGCTAATACCAGGGGTGTCAGGTGCTCATAATCGGGGGAGGTGGCCGGCTAATACCTCACGACGGGAGGAATGTCGAAGGAGCTATTTGGTCCCTCATAGTTGGATGGTGTTGATGCGAATTGCTGCGCCAGCCGTTGACTTAGGGTTTGATTTGGAGAACGCCATGCGTGTGCTAGGGTAGCTGGATGCTTGCGTAGCTGGGCGGGCTGGCTCGGGTTGGAGAACCACATTGGCCTGGATCCTCTGTTGCTTGACGCTTGCCGTGCCGTGTGAGTCTCCGATGGCTGGATTGGCCCGGGACAACCTTGGATCAGCTTGGGGCTTGATGCTTCTCGCTCTTCCCTTCCTTCTACCCACCAACTCACTGGCCCATCCATCCCGTCCTGAAAAGTGTGAGCGGATTTGGAGTAAGTATGCGTGGCCTAAGCTGCCCTGGAGGGTTCGTCGAACGCGGAAGATGGTGGGAGGCTGCTTGTGGTCCAGGAACGCTGGTCCTCCTCTCAGATTTGTCACCGGCTCTCGAGAAACGTTCAACACTTGAGACAGCCGGCGAGGGCAACATGATAGGCTGACGGAAATAAGGGCACACAAGCGCAACGGAAGCGGTTGAAGCTGCAGAAAGTCAGTCTCCATATCGGCTGCCATTCAACCAGGGAAAAGCCGACAGGCCCAGCTGCTCAAGGATGGATGCCCGATGGATGGACGGATGCTCTTTTGCACAGCCTCAAAAAGACGGTACTGATTTTGAAAGACAGGCCAATCCGAGTGGCCCAACATCAGTGTGGAACGGCAGAGGACGCCAGTCGAGAGTGAGACGAATGAGAAGGCTGCTCATGTTTCAACAACTGTGATCTGTCGTTGTCCATGTGTGGGCCCTGAATCTCGGCGCACCTGGTGCATTGCATTTTGCAATTGCCTGAACGCCTTGGGTCCAAGACTGCCAACCCAGAGTTGACTGGAGATACGCACCCTTACTGTAGTAGTAGCCGTAGCTTACTTGCTTCTCATGTTCCGGCGAGTTATCAATCCTAACAATGGTTCACAGTGGACTGTTCTGCAACTCCCAACGCAAGTGTTCTCGTTGACTCAGGGGGAGGGGGCCATCCTTCGTCGCCGAGGATGGGTTGCACTCTGACCTGCGGCTAGGGTAGAGCCCGATACCCCCTTCGATGATTAGAGTAATTTGGGGAAAAGTTGGAGAATCTGCAGTCGAGGGAAGGGTGACAGTGCCGAGCCGCGAAGCTATGTCGTACAGATGGTTGATTCGATGCGGCCTTGTCTACGGATACAGGAGCAACCTGTCTTTAATTGCCTGTCTCTGTCATTGAACCTGGGCCCAAGTAGCAAGCAGCAGAAGCAGACTTCGGTTGACCTTCGCCTACGCTCATGTCACCTTTGTTTGGTACCGAGATCGATTGAGATATGGCCATGGTTCAATTGCCTTGCATTGTAACTGTACCGCTGGGGTATCCAGTATTCTTTTGTTGCTCTGATAGTGGCAGGACAAACGTAGCCTAAGCTTTGAAAGCTTGCAAAGTTGTATGTAGAAACATCTTCTGTTGAGCAAGCTTTCGTGCTTACGCCGGCGGAAGCTCCGCAAGCACGTTCTGAGGATTCGTCGAGAGCTTGTGTGAGTACCAACCAGGCTACCACCACACCATTGAATCCTTGCAGTCGTTCCACCGTGCTGAGCAGAGCTAATCCCCATTCCCCACACTCTGCCGAAAATACTAAGCGCATGGTACGTGCTGAAATATACGATGCTTCTCTCTCGATGAATACCAAGTCGGCGAGCGTGGGCCGCGGAAACGCGCGAGATTTTGTATTGATGCGAAGACGCGGTTCATAGGCCCTGAGATCGGAGCACAAGGGGCAAGTGCGCGGGCTGAGCTACTCGCAGCAATCGATGTTGGACAGGGAGCAAGGACGGGTGATGGACAGCCCAGCATGCAATCAGGAAATTTATTTAGACTGTAATGGATGGATCCGTTGGCACTTCGATCGTCGTCAGCCAGCCGTAAAGTGTGCCATCTGAAATAAGACACCCAGGCCGCTGGTATTCGTTCCTGACGCAGACCGTAAGGGACGTCACTTATTTGCGCCGTCGGTGAGAAATCGTGACCGCGCTGATCCTCGTTGCTATTGCGGGCCACGCTCACCGTCTTCCAACAAGAAGCCCTGGACCTGGCGCTGGAGGGGAGCTCGTGTCTGAGATAGAATGCCGGCAACGATATCCCGTGACGGAAGCCAACGCTATCAGAATGCCTGAAGCAAATGGGACTTGGAACCGTCGATGGACTGGCACTGGGTAGCTAAAACAATTTCTTCTCAAGTCAAGCGTGCTACAGCTGCACGTATCACCACAGCCAAGGATGAGATGGCATTGCTGGCTGCGTCCAAGGATAAAATGTCCGTCTCCCTAAGCAGGTAAGCCGGCGTTGAACCTCATATCCCTGAGCTGACAAAGTATCGGAAGAGGTCACAAGGACAACGGACGAGGGTGTGGGACAGGGGTGGCTTGTTAAGCCGTTGATACCCCAAATCGCTAGGCTCTCTGCTGTGCCCTGACCGGTCCGGGCGTCGCCGTGAACAGAGGCGGTAGCGGTAGCGTATCCGTAGCGTGGGCGCTGTCAAGATGTTGGCGGCATCGCCGGCGTCTACTGCTCAGCCGTTTTCTCTCATCGTCGCAGCAAGATTCGTTTCAACAGTGTGGGCTGTACAACGCAGAGCGACGGGGTCCTTCAATCTCGTATCCTGTGTCGGGCGAGTCGAGTGGTAAGCGAGCTTGCGACAAAGTTTCGACAGCTCTAGATTCTGAATAATATGTTCAATGTCGAGTTCCATCGGAAAGCGCGCGAGAGGGCCCTGCCCAAGTCTGGATACCAGTCACCGACGGGCTCCCCCAGCATGACATGTCGTTAACAGGAGGTTATTGCGAGGGTTCCTTGGAGGAGGGCAAAGAAGCCCACCCAAGCGATTCGCCGTTGGACAATGAGGGCGGGTAGCCAAGCCCCTCCATCTATTGACTTGCAGATAGGAATCATTGCGTTTTCCCGTCGTCCAATTCCAGTCTGCGACCCTGGAGCTCCACCGACGTAACAGCAACGTGTGAAGGTGTGCGGGCTAAGACCCCGGCCCATGTCGAGGAAGCACAGTGAGCTCCGGTCTCAGCCAACACTGTCGGAGGTACATGGAGGACCGAATGGTTGCAAGTACCTGCTTGATAATGTCTCTTTTTTGTGCGTCTCCGGGACCAAGGCGGCTGGATAAGATCGACGGGCCTCTATGGGTCTCGACTTTGTGCCTCTAGTGTAGGCACCGTTATTAATAGAGTACAGATCGGAGGTTTTTGTGCTTTGCTATGAGTTGTACTGTAACAGGTAGGAAACTGGAAGCTCTTTGTCGAGCAGATGATATTCGTATGTTGGTGAGAGCACCATTGCCACTTCGCGTCCTGGCGTGAGATTCAACATGATAGATCTTGATATAGGTTGATAAACACGGACCCAACGAGTCTCGGCAGATGCTTAGTGCGCGAACAATGATTATACACAGAAAGCCTGGCCAGTCAGCTAACACATCTAGGACGGTGATATGTCCCCCAGGGCCTTCTTGATGTAAGATGTATGCGTGGGCGATGTGGCGAAAGTCATCTTCTTTACGCAGGACACACTGGCATCTATGTTGAATGATATCATTTTTGTCGCCAGCGCAGCTCAAATATCGGTGGCCCGAAGCTGGAAACCATTTCAAGCTATGCAGAAAGTGAGTGACCCGGCCTGTTCTTCTAAGAGAAACTCTTCAGTCTGTCAGCCCGTGTCTCGGCCGCCTATATGCTCGCCCGCTCTCTCTCTTTCTCTTCTTCCATACTCGGTGGACGCTGCATGCAAGGAAATGCTTTTGTGCAGAGATCTGAAGCTGTGACGCAGTTTTGGCAGAGTGGAGGGATCTGGATCGCGGGTACTACCAGGCAAGCCCTGCTAGCTCCGTGTGACTCTTACTCTGACGATTGAGGTGCCATGGGGTTTTCAGCGAGTTGGACCCTCTTGTGCTTCTGTCTAAGTGTTTCGGTCTGTGTCATTGGCGGACAACAACGGGCGGCGGGCATATATGGACATCTGCAGTCGAGCGGAGACTAGTGGCATCAGTGTCTCGCGTTTCTGGACTGCCCATTGATAGCGAGGCAAAGCCGTCATTGTGTGCGCAGGAAGTAAATAATACGATTGTAGTAAGAGGCCGCCGCCGGCCTCGGAACCTAAGAGGACGGCGCAGGCTGCTGACAACTTTGATCGGGTACAGCGGCCGATCCAGTGGGCATTGAGCCTACAGAGCGCCGTCACCCAAGTCAATGAGTCAATATGACAGAGATGGAGAGATATAGAGCAGACGGCGATAGTGGGAAAAGGTTACGGTGCAGCCGTATCATTTCTTGTCTCATCTTTGTATCCGTACGCTACTACGATGTGCGAGTGTCGCTTTGGTTCTGAGGAGTTGCCCTGGAACTACCGCTGTTGTTTGCACTTCGGAGCATGCTGACCATAGCTTGCACAGGCGTTCATGCATTATGAACCCCCAGTGGCGGCGGCGGCCGCGGCGAGATATGAAGTCGGGTCGGCTGCCTGGCAGGGTTGGAAGTCAGAGAAACCCACTCGTCGTAGCCGAGACGGGTCCATAGTTGGGATCCGTGTGTATCTGGGCTTCCCGTTTCCCGTAGTGTACCGATAGCCGTATCGGAGATATTGCTGTCAAAGTCGATGGCTGGGCCGAGCTATGGCCTTCCAGTGGACTGAGCAGGAGGTTGGGCCATGTCAGGATGTGCTCATCTGGCGGATGGAGGGGCAAAACCGCTTGTGCTGAAGAACTGGTGGTGGTTGTGACGGAGAGTGTGACAGTGGCGACGAGTGGTGGTGGTGGAGTCTGGCGTGGAGAAGTTTGATGCTTGGGTTTGTGGGTGATTCGGTGAGGGAACGAATCTCCACCTCAGATTGGAGTCTTGGAGTGTGACAAGGTGGAGTCTGTGCCCAGGGCTCGAAACGAGGAAACGGGCTTAGGATGGAGTGACATGACAGCTGGCCGTGATTCGATCACGAGCTTTGGGAATGCGGCGACGGCGTGGGTGGATGCGATGCGAAAGGATGGTCGTCAATGTTGCGGCCGCCGGTGAGCGTTGATTCTTGAAAAAGAAGAGACGACCCTCTCGGACATCTGAGCCACCGAAGACATGCGAACAAGGCAAGAAGTTTGGCCCGAGAACCAAGGCAACAGGGGTCTTGCCGTTGCAGGCCACGCTTCAAAGGCAAGTAGGTACCTTAGGCAAGGAACCTAGGCATAGAGCACGGAGTACATGGTATACTTGTCCAGCGCCGAATAAACGTCAGGCTTGGGTCCTGGACCTGAATTGCTTTCGAGTCTTGACATTTCTATTGATACTGTACCTTACCTCATTATGTGAGTGGACCTAAGATAAGGATGTCGGGCGTTCATCGTGCCTTCCATTCTCTCGGGTATTGTCCGTGGAGGTGAATGGAAATAAAGTGATAGGTAATAGGAAGGCAGCATGTGCCATTATGAAGGAAGCCACGAACATGAGAAGCAGGTGGTCGATACTCCTTGCTCCGTACCTTCCTGCGACTGCACCACGGAACGACAGAGTGGGGCCCGCCGCACTGTGCTTGGTGGGATCTAATATGCTGGCACGGTCACCCAATCATCGATGGTAGGTGTCTCCACCATGTGAGGTACGTGCCTTTCCACAGCCCGAGGACGGGGAACTCAACCTCACGTTGCTTCTTGTCTCAAACACTAAACACCAAATCATACACCAGATCACATAGCACCTTAGCAGACAACAAGCAGGGTGCACCACTTACACCACTGCGTAGAGGTGTGATAATGTGCTTCTTCTGAGTCGTGCCTTACGAATACCTTAGCACACGATCCACGACACAACTACGAACTGCCTTGCATCCGCTCATGCACTCGGCCCTGTCCTGCTGCACCTCGACCTCCAGGCCCCAGATAGGCCCTCCCGAGTTCCCTTGGAATTGGATAGCTACCTAGCTGCACCTGCACATTTCCAAGCAGCTACTCCGTCGCTATCCATTCGCAGTTGCCCTTGCACTTGCACTTCCACTTGCGTTGCAGCTTGACGCAGCAGCGCTAGCGTGCAAGAGGCAGGGTGCCGCCATTTTCGCCAGCCACTCACGGCGTCTCTCGCGACAACGCCCTTGCTCCCCCAGCTTCCAATCCACCAGCACCGCCAGACCACCAGCATCCGCGGGCTCGCAAATCGATCGACTGATTCTGCTTACCTGACGACATGTTCTCTCAATACAACTCCCCGTCTACCATTTCAGTTCTGCTGGTCGGCGCCTCTCGACCTGTCGGGCTTCAGCCGCTGCTGTACTTGCACCATCCCAGGCACTATATCGAACAACAATGAACACCTTGTTCCCATGGCTGTCGACATACTTTGAGTCTCTTATTCCAGGATCCTTCGCCCTAGGTTTCAACGCTGGACGAGAAACGTATGTTGGACAATAAACCGCTGCCGCATGTCGAATCAGAGATGAGCAACAATTGAGCACGGAAGCCCACCATTGAGCGTCGGCTGGCCCATCAGATACCCGACGCGCTGATGCTGATGCAGAGTCGTCTGCAACCTGCAACATGCGAACAGAAACGGGCCTCATGCAGCAGAAACAAGAAGAAGATGCATGCCATTCGGCCATGGCTCCATCGGCCACCGACGCAGCAATGATTGGAATGAGCGGGTGCTTCAGCCTCCAGAACCCTTCATTTTACCTAGCCTTAGCTTTCACGACGGCCTCCATACCTATCCCGACTTGTGGCCTGTCTTCCGATTCTCAATGGCACAGCGAGGGAACTCCGTTCATCACCAGGCCACACGTACATTCTCACCATGCGCCAGCCGATCCAAGCAACTCAAGCAACCCAAGCATCAAGGTCTCGTCAATTTCCAAGGCGGTTTACTCCAGAGTCTAGTTAGATATACGAACCGCAGACTGACGATGAACAACAGCTGGACTGACCTCATCTTGCCGCTTCGATGATACCTCGTTCATCATTTCCATTGCACTACGGGCTGCTTACCTTGCGCTGGATTGGCTACGATGTGGAAACCCCTACCTCCCACATATGCAAGTACACGCACTGGAGTCTGGACGCCTTGCTGTCTTGGTGCCACCTACAGATCAATACAACTCATCTGCATCCACAAAAGACGAGAAACTTCGGTACCTGCTCTTCCCGGCTTTCTTCGAGTGGCCCGAGGTACAGAATAGTCCCGCCATGGGCTACGGCGGACGATGTACCTACCAAACCCGGCTGACCACGAGGCACCGTGTTGGATACGGAGAACCCTGATCAGCGTCTTTTGGTACCGATGTATCCAAGTGTCTCCCATCTCTCTTCTGCTCTACTGTCGTACATCAATACCTACCTAGCTCCCTTCCAGACATGTGTCAATTGCAGCCACTAGCATTGGACTGTTTTCTTCCTTTTTCCTGCCATGGACTGGTGAGGGTGCTGCGTTCTTCAATGCACCCAGAGGCTAGAGGCTAGAGCTGCCCCTCCAAAAAGGGTACGGGGCCTATCAGCAGCACGGCCACTTCGTTCTCCGGCTATCGGTCTCGATCATCCTCGGAGTTCTTTGCCATTGGCTGGAGCTGACGGCCTCAACTGTCAGCACGTCGATTTGAGTGAGCGACAGCGGCCTGACCTGTTCGCGTATGTTTCGCATTTCATCGCAATGGCTCTTGTCAGGCAGGGCAGAAACAGGATGAATACGGTCAATCCCTATACGCACCAAGCTACCGCAGCAGCTTGTTTTCTAGCTAAATCCCTTTGATTGTCAATGCCGCACAAACCGGATCAGCCAGGCACAGAAGGAAAATACACCAGAAACGTCGAGAGAACAGAACAAAAAAAGGGTGTGTTGCTTTGGTTGTACGTATCCGCCGTGCCATGCCAGGCCGGTGTATGCGTAGGTGTGCGACACCACTCAACTAGTCAACCTAACTTAGCACTCACACCTCACCGGGCGTCACACACCGTCTTTGCTTCGGATCATATCCTAGCTGAGCACCAGTGGGAAACTCAATTTCGCAGCGGACACTCGCCCGGGCCAGGCTTGGCCTGCCTCTGGAACAACCCCGGGCCATGAAATATCCAGCGCGGGATCCTCCATCCAATCCACTTTGCCGCTGAGCCAGCCAACGACAGGCCTGGCATGTCGAGTGATGCGACTGGACGCGGACTGCCCTGCCTCGACGAGACCTTTAGATACCGATACTTTGCGCTCCGTGCGAAGAAAAGCCATGGAGCCCGAGGCTTTGAGGTACTGGGCAGTTGCTCTATTTCCGAACATCTGCCCTGGCTTCCCTGTACCTTATGCAGATGAAATGTGAGAGAAAGCCATGGCACACCACGGCAGCTGGCAGAGGCGCGCGGACGACTAACCACGACAGCGGCGGCGGGCGATGGACAACATGACAACGTACCGAGAGAGCCCCCCCCCCCCGTCGGTGAATGGCCGGCAACGAATGCCCCGGATCACGACGCGGCGATACAGCATCGCGGAGCCGCAGGGTATTGTTCAGCATTGAGGCAAGCTCTGTACGCGAGAGCCCGGGATGGGCTGGTTGAATACCAGCGGTAACGGCTTCGTGCCGATTCCCCTTGCACATCGACAATGGGCAAAACTCAGTCTGGCCGTCTGATTATTTCTGCCACGACCAGCCCTTCCTTTTACCTCTGGCGCTGTCGTTGGCATCAGTCGAATAAGCTCACAGAGGCTCACGCGTCGGGCCCAAGTCTCGTCGCCTTGCCGAGCTGTCCGACCCTCCGATACAGGTGTCGCATGTCTGTTTCGCCATCGGACAGTGTCCCGTGCGATAAGCATGGGCATTCACACACTTAGTATTCTTACGGCACAGACAGAGGAGCCTTGTTTGCTGAAGGATAGGATGGTCCTGTTGTTAAATCGGTATCGCATCTTGAAATCGCCCAGTCCACCACCACCACGCACGTCAAACCCCGGCATTAAGCAGGCTGGCCAAGGAAAGAGAACAGACCGTTTGGCGCACGGGACGTGGTCTCCAGACCCGATTACGTAGGAAACACGGCCGAGCCCATGTCCATGTCCATATTTACAGCCCTGCCCCCTTTTATCCAAAGTGATTCAGGCTTCAGGCTTCGGGCTCAAGACTCCAGGCTCAAGGTTCCCGACTCCGCGGTGGATCGAGTCATCTTTTTTGGCGAGGTGGTCCAAGGTCTACACAGTAGTACGGAGTACTCCGTCCGTACTTTGTGCATTGGAGGGCACGGCGGCCTGCTGCTTTCAGCCTGCAACGGTTCCCCCATACCAGCCTCCCCTTGTTCACCCTCAACTGGTGTCCCCCTGACCAGTCTGTTCTGGGGGCTAGCTCTGGGCGGGAGTGTAGCCATGTAACCTGAAAGCGGGAATGAAGCTGTTGGCGGAAAGTTGAAAAGCAGTCAATTAGCGGTTCAGGCTTTGTAGGCTACAGGTAGCAAGGAAACCGCAGCGTAAGCAGACGCTAATTCTTTTGGCAGGGGAATGCAGGACAGCGAGCAGAAAGTATATATGGAATTTCCAGACAAGATGGAACGCAAGACCATTATTGCCTTTTCGCGTTCACTTTGTACGGATGGACAGCTAGCACTAAAGGGCCCGCGGAAGTCGAGTGACTTGCGGATCTTGTGGAAACTGGATATGAATACTGCTTTGAAGTTCCGTGCTTTACTCTTCTCCGTCGAGTGAGGTGCGTACCTATCTTGACCAAGTCTATCCGGAAGCCGTACACAGGTAGGCACAGCCTGATCGTACGGAGACTTCCCTAAGCAGGTCAAGTCATGTGCTCGCGCCAAGTCATCTATTCTAGACCCTAATTCCGTCCGCCCATTCGTCCGTGGTGAGGCTTCCGTCTTTTGGTAGCATAACTCGGCTCGGTGTGGGAAGTATCCGTACGAACATGAAATGTGTCAAAGTGCCTCAGCCTCACTCAGTCTGTCCATCGCTTTTCCGCACGAGGTCTAAATACATCATCTTACCTCACTGCCTTATGTACCACTTGTCATTTTTCTAACAAGTAACGAGAAGTTGGTAATCAGAGGAGGACGGATGGAATTCAGTATCCGTTAGTCCAGCAAGTTTCATGGAGCCTCTTGGACTCCATGGAAGAAGGCAAGGTGATGCCCCCGTCCCCCACTACAGCCCGGACGGGATATTCAAGAGACTGTAGTGATTGGTGACGGACTGGAGCTCTTGAGAGGCATGTACCTAATTAAGGTAGCCATTGGATGAAGAGCAAGGAGGAGAGAAAGGAAACAGGAAGGAATGGTGGACTACCTCAGACCAGCAGAGAGAGTGAGGTACGACCCCTGGAGGTACTTTGTTCCTATTCGGTCAAGTGATGCCGCCGCACTGTGCCCGGGCCATGTTTGCCATGTAAAACTGGCCTTGCCATCTCAGGCTGCTGTGTACGTACCCGGGAATTATTGGATCGAGGAAAGTTCGGGTACGTATCTCAGCAAGGTACCTAGGTACCCAGGTAAGGTGACCCGTAAGGTGAGGTGCCTTAGTGAAAGGTAATGAAGAACCAGGTGCCCACAGCTGCCTGGAAGACAAGAACCATATAGTTTTAGTTGTGCGGAATAATACCAGATTTCTTCTTATGGTCACGAGGAGAGCAGGTTCCGAAGCCTTCTTCTCCAAATGTATTTCGCAGGTGATTGTATTGAGCCAGCGCATGGGAATAAAAGATTCTTTGGGATAGGTGCCTTAGGTTCCATACTCAAGTACCTTAAGTAATGGGGAAGGCTGCGACGGGACTAAGGGACCTAAATTGCTAAGGTATAGTGAGTCGTGACTGCGGCGGTCGCTCTCTTTCCCATCCATCAAATCTCCCATCCCACCGACGGACCCTGCTTTCGCGTTTTGTGGGGCATCTGCAACCTTGTACCAGTCCCATCCCCGGTCAGCACACAGTATCTCCAGACTGGCCGAGGTACTTTGCCGGACGCTCGATGGTAAGGCACCTACCTACCTGTACCCTTCACGTCCCATCGCCAAAGGGACAGTACCTCACACTAGGTACCCGCCCACACACCCACAACGCACACACACACACACGCACACATTCGCTCTTGCTTGACTTGACGGGCATCTCTCTTGCTCTTTCCCTCTCTCTCTCTCTCTCTCTCTCTCGCTGGTCTCTGCTTTTTGGTGGCAGGCAGTCCACACCAACTCCCGTGGTCCTCGCTCCTTCCACTCTTCTCATTTTGCCCACAGATGCACACCAGGCTGGGCTGCAACGAGCGTTTTCCCTAACAAGTACCTCAACCCCCCCTTCCCACCATTGACCACTTGCTTCCTCTTCCTTTCCCTCCTTCCTTTCTTTCTCCAAGCAACTGCTTCGACCGGTGGGAATTGTTCGTTCGACAAAAGCTTCAATAGCTCTCCCCTCCAGCCATACGAGGAACCAAGACTCGAGAGTACCTAACAAAGGACACTAGCAAGACAAGACCGAGGAAACCATTTGCTGGCCTGTTTCCTCTCTCTCTCTTCTTCTTCCTTGCCCACTATCTACCTGCTTTCCGACTCTTACTCTTTGGCCTATCCTCTTTCTCTGCGGATACTCTGGGTTGGAATTAGCATGCCAACTTCAGCTTCCAACAGCGACTTCTCCCTCTTGTCTACCTCTCCCTCCAACTAAACGCCGCACCCCGAAACAACCTGGGCACTTTCCATCACCCCCCGTCTCCAATCCACCCCGCCATCCCTCTTCCTCAATCCAAGTCTCTCTCACTCACACACACACACACACACACACACACCACACACACACCACAACATCCAATAACTCGATCGCACACAATCAATCTTTCTCTCTTTCACTTCCTCTCGTACACTTTCTTCTTATCTAAACCCACCTCTTTCCCTCGCTTGTTGCTATTGCGCACTCTCCCGACCGCCGAGCTGCGTCCAAGCAACCACCCCAAAAAGCAATCCGACCCTTCTTCAACCCAACCAACCTCCCCTTCCACCTCCTTGCCTTTACGATCACGACGAACGACGATTACGAACTCCAAAAGTATGGCCATGAACGATAGCGAGGTCAAGGTCGAAAAGAACTCCAGCATGACTACTCCCGCTTCAGCTCCGGCCCCAGCTGCCGCCAACACCGCTGCCGCTGCCGCCGCAACCACCGAAGACAGTGGTATGAGTCGCACCTCACCTTGCTCACCCCTCCAAAAACTGCCCCTCCTGTTCCCAACCGCTTGTCCCGCCTTCCAATTCAATCCCACCACCACCCGTCCACCGCCCATGGCTTTCCGAGGAATGCAATGCAATGCAATCGACCCTTCCAATTTTGTTTGAATGATCCTGATCGTAGCTGACAATGTCCTCGCAATCATTTTAGTAGCTTCTACCATTACTGTCAACACGAAGACACCTGCCAATTTCCCGCCTCCCAAGACCGATAAACCCCGCCCTCATGTGTGCGCGACTTGTCAGCGCTCTTTCGCCCGATTGGAGCATCTGAAACGTCACGAGCGTTCCCACACAAAAGAGAAGCCCTTCGAGTGTCCCGAGTGCACAAGATGCTTTGCCCGTCGCGATCTGCTGCTGAGACACCAGCAGAAGCTTCATCAGACCACCACACCCTCGTCACGTCCTCGCAATCGTCGTGAGAGTGCCAGCAGTGCTGCACCTGGAGCCCGCGCACGTAAGAACAGTGTCGCTGGTCCCAATGCTGCCGCCGCCGCAAATGCCGCTGCTGCCTCGATGCGGCCCAGGGCAAACACCATCAGCCATGTCGACGGCAACGCTATGCAGATGATTGCCGCGGCCAACGCACAGGTAGCGCGGGGCATGCCTCCTGGCACACACAGCCGTCACCCCAGCCTCGCGGGGTTGCCCGTGCATAACATGGACTTTGCCGGCATGTCGGCTGCAATGGGTCACAGAGGCATGTCTCACGGCTTGCCAAAGCTCGAGACGCACGGCATCAACAATATGGACTTTAGCGGCTTGCGGACCGCGCCTCCCATGGCCGTCTTTAATCCCGACTTTGACTTCGAGGGTCTGCTGTTCGGCCCGGGCTCCACCATCAACCCTAACGCGCTCCACTACAATGATTCGCCGCAATCCATGGCCATGGACCAAGCTTCGCCGTTTCCCCACGGCCTGGCCGGCGATATGTCGGCGACGCAATTGGACGACAGCTTCGACTGGCTGACCGGCTTCGAGCACCAGATGTCTTTTCAGGGCGCCGATAACGCCGTAGACGGCTCGAGTCCCTCGGCAATTAGCACCACCAGCCAAAGTGGCATTAGCGATGTAATGGTGGACGGCTCCAATCATCATCCTGCTCCGGCAGGAACAAGTTCAATGTGGCAACCGGCCGTTATGGGTCCTCCCCAGGTCCCGAACCCGTTTGCCATGGATCTCAATGGTTCGGTCTTCCCAGATCTCTTAAACGGAGCACCCGTCTCACCACAACCTGCTGCGCAGAAAATGAACGATGCCTATTTCTCGACGCCGCCTCCCTCTCTTAGCTCCCTCAGTCCGTCGATGGTTTCCGGACTCAACACGCAAAACCTCAACCAAGCGCTCAACTTCAACGGAGGGCCAGAGACCCCCTCGTCCTTGAACGGCGGTAACCACGGTGTGTCGCCCGTCTCCACCATTACGGAAACGACCCGAGGTGCCATCGTTGGTGCTCTTTCGCAGTGCTCTCCCTTTGGTGGACGGAGATACTCATTTGCGACTCCAAGCTCGCCAATGTCGCCGGGCTTTCAGAACACAGCCAACAGTGTTCCAGACCATGTAAAGAATTTACCTAGCACTCAAGACTTACAACGATATGTTGGCGCTTACCTTCGTTACTTCCACCCTCATCTGCCATTTTTGCACATTCCCACTTTGACTTTTGAGATGCCACCCACCGCTGCCAACCGATCCAACACTGTTGGTGGAAGCGGGTGTCTCATTCTTTCCATGTCTGCCATTGGCGCCTTGTACGAAATGGACCACATCCAGTCTCGAGAACTCTTCGAGATGGCCAAGAAAATGATTCAACTGTACCTTGAGGAAAGGCGGAAAGCCGACGTGAGAAAGGCCGACTTACGGAGAGCTCCAGCATCTGACCCGACGTCTCACAACCAGGAATCTTCTGTTCACACCCCGGTATGGTTGGTGCAAGCCATGCTCCTGAATGTCGTCTACGGCCACAACTGCGGAGACAAGACGGCCAGCGATATCGCCTCCACCCACTGTGCTGCTCTTGTCAGCTTGGCCCAAGCTGCCGACTTGCTCCGCCCCATTCGCGTGGAATCCACAGAAGCTCATGATACCCACATGCATGACGATACGTGGAGCGGCCTTCGGTCGGACTCCGAGGAGCATGCGGAGTGGCTCCAATGGAAGGTGATGGAGGAACGCAAGCGTACCCTTTACGTCGTCTTCATCCTCTCAAGCCTTCTGGTTGCGGCATACAACCACACTCCCGCTTTGACTAACTCGGAGATCCTACTCGACTTGCCTTGCGATGAGGACTTCTTCGCTGCCGAGAGTGCCACGGCCTTCGCGGCCAAGGGTGGTGTCCGTGCCGCGAACCACAACCAGATGACATTCCACGAAGCCTTGGGCGACCTACTCAGGTCTAACGAGAAGCAGCAGAAGCAGCTTGCCTTCCAGAATGGCCAACAAATAATCGGGCAAGGTGGTGTGAACGACTTCAAGAGCGATCTCAAGCCGTCGACGTTTGGTTGTCTCATCTTGATCAACGCACTTCACAACTACATCTGGGAGACCCGTCAGCGCCATCACAACAAGGTATGGACCAACGAGGAAACCGAAAAGATGCATCGCCACATTGAGCCAGCCCTGAAGGCCTGGCAGGCAGCCTGGGCAAGCAATCCGAACCATAGCCTTGAGAGACCGAACCCTTTCGGGCTTGGACCGCTGTCTGCCGATGCCATTCCGCTTCTCGACTTGGCCTATGTACGACTTTTCGTGAACCTCGCCCGCTCGAAGGAGAAGTTTTGGCAACGTGATTGGGATGCCATGGCTGACGAGCTATCCCGGGGCAGCGAAATTGTCCAGCACGCCGAGCATTCACCTGCCTCTAACCCGGAATCGACAGGCACAGATCACTCTGATAATTCGGTCTCAAGCTCCGTATTCGTCGAGTCCCCGGCGACCCAGTCATCGTCATCTCCAGAGTTTTCTGCCGTCAAATTCCCGCAGGCCCAGGCTGCCCCAAATCGGTCCACTTCTCGTAGAGAGAAGCATCTTCGCAAGGCCGCCTTTTACGCAGCAGACTCGCTCGCTATGTCCGACAAGCTAGGTGTCACATTTGCGGACTTTTCCAGCAGAGAGTTGCCTTTACAGTCAGCCATGTGCGCATTTGATTGTGCTCAGGTTCTGGCTGAATGGGTCGCAACTTTGCAAGATCGAGTAGGCCGGTACCTGGGAATTCTCGGTCAGGATGAGGTCGACCTATCGCAAGTCCCTGCAATTATGCTGCTGGAGGAGGAAGATGTTAAGTTGCTCGGCAAGGTTCAGGAGGTGTTGGCCTCTGCTGAGATGAAGATGAACCTTGAGCTTGTACAAGGAAACATCGCAGGCGTCGATACAAGAATGCAAATGGACGATCACGCAGGCCACGCCGCCAAAATTCTCAGAGTCACGGCCTACATGCTCGATAAAGCTGCTGTCTGGCCAGTCACTCACTTGATGGCCCGATGCTTCGAGACTCACGCTACTCACATGCGAGCCAGGGCCGAGAAGTCTGTTATTCCTTGCGATTAGGGTGTTGATGTACGAGGTTTTGTGGGATGCCAATAACGGTCAACTGATCTCATTGGACGAGAGAGGGAGAGATAAGCTGGAAGTTACCGGCGACTACGTTCTGTTGCTAGAGGGCACACTGATGGACGAGGTTGCAGATATCGACGGGACGCAAAAAGGGGCTGGAGGCCGAAGAACGAGAAAATTACGATACATGGAACCGACAACCAAAATACCCGACGCTTTTGTGGGAAAAGCCAAAAGTTTCTAAATGACGTTACGACGTGTTCCCGGCTGGGAAGCATATTTCAAAGCACGGCATTCTACAACGCCGCCATTGTTTACGTTGACGCTGTCAAGCGACCCGATCATTCTTTCATCAGAATACGACGCAGCGACGAATACTGTACATCAAAAAGTTTGCCTGTTTCCCAAGCTACATCGAGTGAACACGAAAGGTCATCCACCCCGCACCCGGGCTGGTCATTCTGCATCGAACAAGTCCCTCAGAGACTTGGTGCCTGTCACGTCTCAGGGAGTCTTCATCGCAGGAAGAAGCCTGTTTGGATCGGAGTTGTGTGATCTTGGATTGGATTGGGATGGGGGGCGGCGTTTGTTCTTTTTTCTTTCCACTTCTTTTGCGGATGCGATGTGCCAGCTCGAACCTGAAAGTCAAGTATTGGCTCCCGGTCAACCTCCTCCGGCTTGAATGGCACATTGGCAATTCGCTTCACTAGTCCCTACCGCGGCACTGCCACGTCTCAGGTATGCTGAAGCATTGTTGGGCGGTTGAGGCTAGTGTTCCCAGCACAGCCTTATTAATCATGTCATCGTCGATCGACTTAAGGGTTGACATAGTTGGAGGGCTTTTCTGGTAATTTTCGTGTAGCAAAATACCGGGGTAGGACATCGAACGAGGTTGGTCACGTGGTCCATCAGCTTTCCCTGCGCAGGAAACCCGGTATCTTGGATAGGGTGGACGGATGGGGGATTGTATGGATGAAGATACCGAGTTGATATTGAGGTTCGCGCCATGCCATCTTATTCCGCTTCTCAATTGGATATGCGACGGAAAAGCAGGGTGGCGCAGGATCTAGATATACCGGCAGGGTCAGGCTTGAAAACGAACCCATCAAGATGGGATTAGTAGGGGAAAAAAATACAATCAAAAGGACTGAGATGCGAGACGAAGCCCACCCTGATTTCTTTTCCAATGTGAACTCGATTGCTTGCTTGTGTACTTCCACCTACCTAGTACCTAAATACTTGGCGTGCGAGGATTTGCCCGTCAAGGGTAACAAGATGTGGTTTTGGCGGTGCTAGTATTCTTGATTCAACCACCTCCGCTCACGAGTTGGCTGTAGGCGTGATACCGTCCACGGCCTGCTGGTCGAAATTATGGGCGTAGGGTATAGTCTAGGACTTTTCGGCTCCACGATTGCAGAAACCATGGCTCTCATGTAACATGTAGACGTGTGCGTCCTGGAGGAAGTACGAATAGCTGTCGACATCCAACCTCAAAGGCAAGCACCAAACTCGAGTATCCACGGGGTTCCCAGCTGCAATGAAAGCAACACAATGCTGATTTCTTATCCCTTATCCGACTCTTTGAATACATAATTCGCTTCGCTATCATAAAACACAAAATTCCTTGCCCAAACCAACCTCCCACGCAACCCAAAAAACCGACTAGACAATATCGCTCAGCAAGGCTGGAACGTAGCCTTGAACCCAGTCTTGAACTGGGTCGGGAAGACGGCCTTGCCACACGCCGACCCGAACGCTGCCTTATCGTTGGAGATGCAGCACTTTTGGTTGCCCTTTAGCGCGCCGTCAATGGTGCCGCTCTTGCAGGCGACCTGGGTGAGGTTGGCGGTCAGGGAGCCGGAGGGCTCGTAGCGGCCTTTGTTGGGGGCCGTGTCGACTGTGCCGGCGCATTGGACGCGGTCTGCTGCGTTGCTGTGGAGGGAGAGAGTGATGTCAGTTGTGAGGGTTCAGGGTGATATGTTGTTTGGTGGGTGGGTGCGTAGTCTGGCTTACACTGAGAGAGCGATTGCGGCGATGGCTGCGAGGGTGGTTGTGAACTTCATGATGAAGGATGCGGGAGTTGTTCTTGAAAGTAGGTTGATTTTTAGAGCGAGAGTGGTGATCAGTGAGTGAGTGAGTGGCTTTAGCCTACCAGGACTGTATACAATGATTGATGCGATTGATGAAGAAAAGAGCACTTCATACATGGACTCTTGTCGTGCTTAAGTAGTCTTCTCGCTCTCACGATCTCAAGCAATAGACCAGCTGTTGGTTTAGCTCGTTTCTACGCATGTTTCTACTGTTTCTGTGTAAAACGGCACCGCCGACGGCAGTGCTCAGGGTACATGAAACAGCCTCGTCAGCATTTTCGCGCAATGTGAAGCTGTCGATAGCGTGTTCCACCTCTTAGAAACATGACTCCCCCTTTGGTGGTTGTTCGTATGGTGGTCCCGGTCGTTTGGGTCGAGGGACCAGAATTTCCCAATGCGGGCGTGCTAAGCTTTCGCTGCCCGCGTTTTGGGCCCAAAAGGGTGAGAAGGGTGAGGATCGTCCCCCTTTGAGATCCCCAATATTTAAGCTTCGCGCCTGGGTTTGAGGGATCTTTGATCCAAGCGCGTGGGTGAGAGATGTTCTAGAAACGGGCTCTGCGGGTCTCCTAGTTGTGTGCTAACGTGCTTGAGTGACGTGACTTGACTCAGTTGCTGGCTGGAGACACGCATGGCTTCCCCGACTGCTTGCGTCTGTGAAATTGGTGAACTAACTGTTTCCTCTAAAACCGAATGATACTAGATTAACTTGACATTTGGAGGGAAGGAAGGCTTGATGTCGTACAGCCTGGGCTAAGACCTCGATTCAGTTGAAAGTAATTAATTTCACTTAATTGATTAAATTTTGTTCATCCCATGGAGACCACGTTTCCAGCTCTTGGACAGATAACCTTGCTAAAGACTTTGTTCCCTTCGAATAATGCCGCACTTGAAAATGGCATCCCTCTCCGGCATTACTGAGTCATGGTTAGAATAGTTGTTGCGAACCTTACTGATCTCAAGTGAGATGCGAGCTACTCGTAAGGGGAGAGCAGTGGATCCATGTTCACTTCAGATGAATCTGGAAGCATCGAACTGATTTCGCTCAGAGTTTCCTTGAGACGGTTGATTCCGCCTCGATAACTCTCCTTCAGGTGAGATGGGACCCATCGACAGGATGAACATAATCGACCGACACGTCGATCCTATGCATCACATAAGGTGTTATTGCATGTAGCCACCTACACAGAGACTTTAAGAATCCGAAGAACAACACATAGCTAATACTGAGGCCAGGCAGGAAGTCCAGAGACAACATCTCGATCAACATTATGAGTTACTGCATATAAGCCTCGCTGCAGCACAACTCCAACTTCCACTTCGGGTCGCAACATGTACACCGAAAAGTCACATAATAGCGTCGCATGGCTTACGCAGCCCGGATGATCATGGATCTATGCCTCTTCTCCGGAGAGGGACTCGTACCATCTGTCTGGGGCGGGGGCCTGAGTCGGGAGCGGAGCTTACGCTAGGTAATCGGCCCGGTGGGATGGTCTTGCGGGTGAATAGCCTCCGGTCCGTTGCTAACTTACCTTGAAGTGTCGGATTGGAAGTCCAATTCGACCGCGGCATACAGCCGACTGCGCAGGGGCCAATTAGGGGCCCTATTTACGATTATCGTAGCCAGCCTAACCTACGGTTAGAACCTCTTTTTTATACCTACTACGCAAATATTTATATAGTTTAATTAATCTCTTCGTTAACTACGGTTCGAACTAATTACTTTATAATAAGGATACTAATACTAATTAGTAATTAAATTCTATTATTATAAATTAGTAAGGTATTTTATTATATAAAAGAGACGACTTCTTAATACCGCACGGGATAAGAGATTCGTACTAATTAACTTTATAAAAATAAATAAAAAAAGAGGCGATTCTTAAATACCGTACGGGATTAAGTAATCGTAGCTTTTTATTATTTATAAGAGGTCGACGTTTATTATATTAAACTATGTTAATTAATAGAACTGCTTAAGTAATTAGCCTTTTACTATCGCCCTAAGTAGCTTTTTTATTAAACGACTTTTTTATAGCCGGCCTACGATTAGAAATTAACTAGTTAAATTAATAAAAGTATAGTATAAAAAAGCACTATGCGATTAAAAAAAGAGATTTTTAAACGTAAATATTTTTATTTAGTAATAAAAGTAACTTTATAAAAGTTATTAAGCTAAGAGATTTATAGTATATAAGAAAGTTTATTATTATAAAGATCTTATAAGTACGACCTTAAGTTTATAATTTAAATAACCTCTTCGTAGTTCCCTTAACTACCCCCTAGGTATTACTTAAGAATATAATATAGGGGACGGTTTAATAAGAGAAGAGGGGATTTAGAGGTCTTAATAATATTAAGCTAAGAGTATTACGGATCTTAGAGATTAATTTAAAAAAAAAGTAGCTACCCTAAAGTAGTCCTATAACCTCTTATTAAAATTATTATTAGCTTAAAAAAAGGCTAAAAAGATAAGGATTTAAAAAAAAAAAAAAAAGAATCCTCTAGAGGGCCGCTAAAAGGCTTTTTTTATATACTAGCTCCTGGTACGAGATTATTAATTTTAAAAAATTAATTAAAAAAGCTATTTAAAAATTATAAAGAGTACGAGGCTTAAAAAGCTAGAAATATACGGGATAATAAAAATTAGTAATTAATAAAGATCCCGAGACTAATTATTATATTTTTTTATAGTAATATAAACGTTTATTACTATTATTATTAAAAAGAACTACTAAAACCTACCTTTTTTTACTAAATAAAAAGGAGGATCTTAGTAAGTACGATAACTAGCGATTTAAAAGGGTAGTAGTAATTATTAAAAATAGTAAAAACGAGAGTAGTAACGAGATAGCGAGAGGAAGTGGGAATTTCCTAAACCTTAATAAATTCGTTAGGTAATAAAAGTACGGATTTATTATAATTAGTGCGTAGATTAAATATATCCTTATTAAAATTAAATACGCTAGCGACTACTAATACGGGTATAAGCTAGAGCACGACCCTTAGTAAGTTAGGGTAAAGAAAAAGAGGATAAAACCCGATCCTAAATAGAATCCTAATCCTTTATAAGTAAGTAAATATTAACCCGGACTATTAAGGGACGTAAATATATAAAATTGCAGATTAGCTTAATAATAAGTAAATTAACGCGGTATTAATCTATTTAACTAAGGTTTATAAAAAAAAGGGGCTATAGGGGTAACCCCTATTTTACGAAATTATAGACGACTTTAGTTACTAACTAAACGAATAGTTCGCGAGTATAAGCCTAGGAATTATAAAAATAGTTAATAAATTCCTTTATAAGCGAGGGGTATTACTAACGTAATTATAATCGTAAGAGCTATACGAAATATTAATAATAATTATTATAAAAGAGGAATTCGTACTATAGAACTAAGTATAGGTCGATAGAGTATATAATCGCTTTAACGAATTTAGAAAAAGGGTAAACGACTTAGATTTCCTCTTTATAATTACTAACAGAAATCTATTATCGTAAAAAGATATACCGGGGCAAAATATAGTACTAAAAGTACGATAATTAATAATTTTACTTATTTTAATCTATAACTCGTTACTATTATTAATATGAAATTCGGTACCGATTAGCTAATAAAAAAAGAGGTAAACGACCTAAAGTTATTAGTAATACGTAGCGACGTAGGGATCGTATATAAATATTAAAAATCTAGTAGCGAATATAAGGTAATTTATAAACCTTAAAAAGATCTTTCTAAAAAAGAAATTATACTCTAGGGGGAAGTATAAGGTCTTATAAAAAACCCTAACGATATTTTATAATTACTATAAAAAAATTAGAATTAGGGAATACTAATACTATTTAGTAATTAATATCGTATTTATAAGTAAAGCCTCTAATTATTATTACGAAGCGGTGCGTAATCTTAATTAAAACGACTTTCTTAGTATAATTAACGTAATCCGAAGCTGCTTTAAGACTTATAACAAGAACCTAGAGCTCTTATTTAAGCTACGAGCGATTTTTTTTATATTTATAGCTAGGATAATAGAAGGTAAATTACGAATAGAGATCCTTAAAGAGCTTATTAATCGAATTAATAAGCTAATAAAAACCTAGCTAAATAAGGGGATAAACGAGTAGAAAGTTAGATATTTTTATACCGCAATCTAGCATATACTAAAAATAAAAATAACCCTATACTAAGTACCTAAAAACTATAAAACGCTCTACTCGAGGCTAAGATCTAGTTTTAATATTAAAATAAGAATACTATACTAAACCTACTTTTAAGTATATAACGGCCCTTATTAATAATATTAAGTCGATCGAACGTATAATAAAAAAAGAAAAGAGGCTAAATATAATAATTATTAATAAAGAGGCTTAGATTTATTAAATAGGCCGAGATTTAACTCACGGGCAGGGTAATAAAAAAAATAATACTATATTTATAAAAAGGATAGATATTAATTAAGTAACTATTCTAAGAAAGAGCGTACTAAATCGTATGAATAATATAAAAAGTCGAGGGTAGTAAATAGTAAAACTAGCCCTTATCAGTTTAACTAATTCCTCGTTATATATAAGGGTAAATCCGGGGGTATAGAACCTAGTGACGGTAGCTAAAATAGCGGCCTAAAGTATATACTCTTTATAAGAGATTTAGAAAATAAAAAAGATCTTACCCCCTATATTAACAAATTAAATTATAACGAAATTAATAATATTAACTACTCTTTTTTTACTCCGTTAGCCTCCGGAGAATATACGAGGCTAAATAAATAAAAAGTAATAAAAGTTCTTAATAAGTAGGCTTTTATTTACGGATAATAAGAGAAGGTCCTTTAAATAACGGATATAAAGGTAGCTAAAAGGGTAAATTTAATAAGGCCGAAGTCTATTTTCTTAACGATTAAGGAGAAGACGCTATCTCTTTTAATATTTAAAAAAAAGGAATATAGTACTAAGCAAATCTAGGGGTAGCTAGAGGGGTCCTTTTTATATTACTTAGATCCCTTAAATACTAAGCTTATATAGGCATTCTATATAAGTAAAAGGTACGGCCTAGACGATTTTTATAGGATTATCCTAAATACTAAGGTATTATAATAGTTAACTAAAAGAAAAGGGCAATTCTAAGCGCTATAAAAGATCGCGCTAGTAATATTTAATATATTAATAATAGGTATTATAAGGATTAGTTTCGGCCTAAGTAAGGAAATCGTTACCCTAAGTATAGTAAAAGTAAAGATATACTTCGGAACGATAACTTTTTATATTTTACCCGTTAATACCCTATTTCTCTTATATTTAAAAAATATAAATTAACTAAGTATTATATTTAATAATACGAGGAATAGAATTTTTAGCGATAAGTACTTTAAGATAGTCGAACGATAATAGGGGTATACGTTTATAAAGCTTATTAATAATACGAAGTTAATTAATTACTTAACGGAAAGTGAGCTTAGAAGATTATACTAAAGATTTAGGTACCCGTTAGTTACGAGGCTATATAACCTCTTAAAGTAATTAAGTAATAATAATATTAAAATAGGGGCGCTAGAGTAGTTAACGAAAGTATATTATTAATATTAAATAAATACGCAGAGCCTACGCAGATTTAAGTTTAAATTGCGTAATAAGCTTAATTTTAATTAAGAAATCGTTATTAATATCTTCTATTTAAATAGTTAGCTAGTACTATATATAATTAACGTAGCTATATCTTTTTAAGTAGGGTAATTCTTTTAGGATTTATAAATAAAGATAGTATGGGTAGCCTTGCGAAAAAGCTAGATCGATATATACTAGGGACCGCTAGACGGTATTAGAACCGACGCTAGTACTAGCTTTAAATTAGTAGAATTTAGGGATAATGCGACGGCCTATAGTATATAGCTAAAAGTCGTACCCGTTAAAGCGTACTATAGTATTAAAAAAGTAAAAAGGGTATATTAATAATTAAAAAGGGCGTTTAGAATTATTAAAAAAGAAAATCCGGATTTTACCGACGACGAATACCTCTAAATAGTACTCAAATACTATAATAATACTATAAGGCCTAACGGACTTATATTAATACTATTAGTATTTAGAGTATATCTAAGAACGACTTTAGCCTCGCTACTATTACTAAGTATAAGCTAACGAGCCTAAATAATTAAAAAAGTAATGTAAGCACTGCGCAAAGTAAATATAAAAAAGTAAGTTAACGAGGTAATTACTATATATAATAGGCCTAACATAGGGGATAATTTAAATATATCGCTAAATTTAGATATATAAGTATAGCACAAAATTACCTAATAGTAGGCTAGGTTATATAAGTTAATTTCCGTTAACGAGCGCTCTTATATAGTCATAAGAGATCGTAATTAGTTACTCGAAGTATTAATTATAGTAGTTAAACCGTACTATATAGATCCTAACGAGGTAATTTCTAACTTATAAAAAAAAGAAGAGCTAGGGGAAACTATATAACCCGCGGTAGAGGCATAGGAAATTATCCTTAATAAAATCGTCGTAGTAGTATTAATAAATAACGAGGAAGAGGAAATTACTAAAAGGGCACTAATATTATTAATAAGACGTCGTAAAAAACTATAATAATAAGCCTTAACGTAGTAATTTATTACTAGCGACGAGGTAATTAATACTTTTTATATAGTAAAAGAGAAAGCTAATTTCGAGCTAGTAATTAAACTATATAAAGAAGGCGTAATTATAACTATTAAAAAGCCGTATAAGGGATTAGATCTTATTAAAGTAAATACTCTTCGTAATCGAGGGGTCTATCGATTTATCCTATATAACTTAAAAAAACATATAAACCTCCGTATATTTAAATTACGAATAGTTCGTGAGATTAAAAGGAAAAGAATACCCTAGCCGTACGAGAAGTCTAAATACGTAATTTAGGAGTATAGCGACGTCGAAAAGGTAACGCTACTTATATAATTGCCTACTATATAGCGTTATAACTAACGATTAATAATAGTATTAATAGTATTACTATAGAAAAAGGGATACGAGATTTAGAGCCGTGATATTACTTAGGCCTATACCTAATCGGCCATAGGGCTTATAAAAAAAATCCTAGCCTATTTACTAAAGGAAATAGCTAGTAAGTACTTAGAAAGTACGATTATTAAAGTACTTAAGCCACTATATAGGCTCATAAAATCGGGCACCTATTAGTAAGCTACTTATTACGATTTTTATATTAATTAATTATTAATAATTACCTCTACGTACGACCCGTACTTACTAGTTATAGAGTATAAAAGCGACTAATTTAAAATTGTTAGAATATAGACCGACGATATATTAAGCCTATTTAATATTAACTTTATAAAAAAAGAGAATAAAGAGCTCTAAAAAGCGGGCTTTATAATAAAGCTAAAAGAGGTCCTTATAATAAATACCCCCCTAATATTTAATAATAGGATTTTTATAATTAAAAAGGAAAACGTCGTCTTTTAATAAAAGGGGTAAGGTAAGAAGATTAACCTTATCGATCCGAACGTAATTAATATTAAAAAGTAGTATAAAGCTAAGCTTGCGCGAGGGGTATATATTATAAGTATTTATTAGCCTAAAGCGACTTTTAACTATACTAAAGTAGTATAAGCTATAGATCTAACTAAATAAAACGTCGAAGTACTTAATAAGCGGCTTAAGTAGTAATAAATAAATCTCGATCGAGGTCTCGTTTACTACCTAATTAACTTTATGACTAATAAGCTCTACGTCTTTATTAATAAGTTATTTATAAATAATAACGACCTTATTTCGTAATTAGGGTATATTATTATCCTAGTTAATAAGAATATAGGCGAGAGCGAATTTATTATATATAGTAATATAATTTATTACTTGTTAATTAAAAGTAAATAAGTAACGAGAAGTATATTAGTATTAGAGGTCTATAGTATAGTTAACGGCGTTAACCTCTCTTATGCGATTTTAATAACGCTAAGGAAAATTACTAATCGAATTAGCCTTTTACTTATTGTAACGGTTATTTATATTAATTCCTACTTATTATATAAATACTTCGTTAAATTAAGAACGATAAAAGAAAAGAGGCTTATAATTAATATTATAGCCCTTAGGTAATCGTATAAAAAGCGCGAGATACTTAAGATCCGTTAGATTAATAATAAAAATAACTTCGTAAACGCTTTTATAAAAGTAGTACTAAATAAGGGATTAGAGTAATTCGTAAGTAACGGAAAAGTTATTATATAAATAGAGGGATAAATTATATAAAAAAAGTAAAAGAAAGGGGGAAAAAGAAACGACTTAGTAAACGGGCCCGAGGTTAAATTATACCTCTAACTATAGCGGTTAAATTAATAAAAAAAAGAGAAAGTTAGTATTAAATTAGAAGTTTAATTTAACCGCGGCATATAGCCGACTACGTAGGGGCTAATTAGGGGCCCTATTTACGATTATTATAGCCAGCCTAACCTACGGTTAGAACCTCTTTTTTATACCTACTACGTAGATATTTATATAGTTTAATTAATCTCTTCGTTAACTACGGTTCGAACCAACTACCCTGTAATAGGGATACCAACATGAAGTTACTAACAGATTGCATTATGACGATCATCACGGCTTGCCGGCGGTGATTGACATGTGGGAGAAGGGATATTTCTCAAGGGTATAGAGTCTTGGGTAGAAGGGCTCGATAAACATGCAGTCAAGGGTTCAACTTTCAATTAAAACCTGTAATGGCCAAGCCAGGACATCTTGCCAGAAGGACCCGACACTATTCGATATCAAATGGACTATGGGTGCGCCAGAACCACCGAATGCCCAGAACCGCCGGTACCTATGTATTATCGCAGCGTAATAGGCTCAGACGACGAAAGCCTCCGGTTGATGCTGGTGCAGTGCTTCGATATACTCGTCCGGGATGCATAGGGGCCAGGCCATAACCGCGTGAACACCGACTTCGAACTTTGACGGTTGCCCTCCAGCTAGGTCGACAACCCATTGAAGCTTCTCTAGGGCCGTGATACAAACATTTGTCGACGCAGAAGGTGTTGAGACACTTGCCAAGAATTCTTTCAGCTGCTTCGTTTCCGGACCTGGAGTCTTGACTGGCTCCTTATTCATGACGTCCACGATGAACAAGAGCGGCTTCAAGTCAGATTGCAGTATCTCTTCCCAGTATTTCCCGGTAACGGATCGTACCCCTCGATGATGACGCGAGTAATTGACAAAGGCATCGATGAAGTCTGCGAGAGAGCCACAGTGCCATTGGAGCGTTTCGTAAAGAACATGTATGCCCAAAAGAGACGCAAATACGAAAGTCGGGATGTATGTCGTGTCCGATATGTGCTCTTTTGTTTGGTTGAAGAAACCCAAAGCTCGTGTCTGTAACTCTGTGGCTTGGTGGAAGTACGTGGACGCCTTGGGCCCATTCTGCGTTGACAGATGAAGTGATGATAGCCCGAGGAGTTGGTCCAGAAGATACGGGGCCGTCAGGGAGTGTTCAATCGCAGTGTCGATAAGAGGCCGTATGTTCCCGGTCAGGGCCATGAACTCTAACATGTTTGACTGGGCATAGTGAAGGAAAGCCATGTGGCTCGCTGTAAAAGTCTGCCCGGTACGTGAGTACACTTCTCCGGGGTCTTTGGGAATAGCCAAACACCGGTCAGCGCTGATTCCTCTGGGTGTTGCAATGCCGGTGCAGACGATAGCTGCTGTGGAGGATCCGGCTGAGGAGCTGTCGTTTGGCTCCGTTTTCAAGTAGGAGCATACTCGCTCCGCCATGATGCAGTTCCGGCATTCCGGTCGAGTCTCGTCACATTTGATGTGGCGTTTCTTACAGCCGCTGCAGCCGTTTCTCGACTTGCGGTGTGTTCGGCGGCCTGCGAGCCGGTCGAGCAGCTGCTTTGACATGGTGATAATTATGTGTGCGCCGCGGAAGATGATGTAAGGGAAGGCCAAATGCGCGGGTTGTCAGGGGGTCTATCAAAGACACAACAGTGGGAACGGTCTGTTGTGATGTGCTAGGTTTGATTTATTTGATCTTCTCAAGTTCCCATGGATCCAGAGGCTTACTCAGAGGCCGAGGCTGTGTTTCGAGCGTTGGGACTTGGCTTGATCAGTGTCTTTTCAAATTTTGCCTTGCACGCGTATTCCGAACAGCGCCCCGCTTCCCTCGAGCGAAACGGCATCTAGTACGGAAGATGCGTTCCTATGATATACTGTTGTCTCCATGGAATGGCCAGAATCGACGAGAGCTCCGAGCTAATTTATTCACGAGTCGACGGTTGGTTTAAGGGATTTACCTTTACAAAGACTCTAACAATATTTCGGACTATCGGGCTCTTTCTATAAACCCCGTCGCCGTCGGAGCCCTATTTTTACCCACTTCTCACTACTTCCTAACTCGGGGTTACCCAGGAGACAAAGACAATGGAAATCTTGGGACTAAGACAGCTAAAGTTTCACCCGCCATGGGCTCCGTCATGTCAGTTGTCGACGAAGAAGTAAGACAGTAAGAGGCAGGAAAGGACGTGATTCTGACGATCACCTGATTCATCGATAGTGTCGTCACTAGCTTTGGCGGTTCTAGAAAGCAGATCGCGAAAGAAGCCAACTTTCCTGCTATCTGAACTCCTGAGCACTTGGTTGCTTAAAAAAAAAAAAAAAAAAAAAGAACCCGTCCGCGGTCCGCGATTGAGCCCTCGTCGCAGCTCCAGCCGCCTCATTGGTAGGTGCCGGCAAACGGAACTCAACTCCCCCAGAAGCCCCACTCAACCCCCCCCCCCCACAAGCTCCGCCGCAACAAGACCTCCGGATCTTGGCCGCATCCCGGAAGAGGGTCTGCCGTCCGCTCGGAAAGCAAGCCCCAATCGCGTTCTGGCAGGCAGATCGCAAAACATTCAGTTTCGGGCTAGCAAATATCCCCTATATCTACCACGTGGGCATAGGGTAATCCCTGGAGCCGTTGATATAACAGACCCAGCAGAGTCTCCTCGCAGACAAACAGTGCCCGGAGGAGTGCTTGAGCGCATGTAACATGGTGACCTCTAGAAAACAGCTCATGCATATACGTTGATTGCACAATTTTGGCTAGTTTTGCCGTGCACCAAGCAAGAAGTAGCGCGATTTTGGGCATTGCTGGAACAGCCAGTTTGTAGAAACCTCCGTCTTTCGAGTCACTGATCCAATTTCCTGTCTGAACATCCCTCTACAGAGACCAAGCACCTACTTGAGCTCTTAGACTATTCGCACTCTAGTAGTCCGTCTTCCAGGAGAACTTGCCTATGTCCCCCAGGACGAAATCCGTGCCCAGCTTCAGAGTCCACTCGACCGTCTTGCCGGCCTCCACCGCTACGGCCATAATGTCTCCGCCCTGGGTGACTTCTGAAATGTAGGCAGAAATGTCCTGAGTCAGGGTGTTGTGCATGGTGACAAAGAGGCTCCCCGCTCTGTAGACCATAGACAAGATGACGCCGTTGACCGGGTGCTTGGCACCTCTGAATGTGCTTGCAAAGTTGAAGTCGTAATACCCTTCGATACGTCTGATGCGAAAGTCAGCTGGAAGCCTGGGACATAACGTATACAGTGGGGGATTCTTACTTTACGAGCCCAGTGACGTCCTCTGCAGCTGACGAAAGGTCCTGCAAATTCCTAGATAAATTCATTTAGTAAAGCCCGGTTTGCTCGGAATCCCTCAGGGCCTGTACCTCTCTTGGACGTCGACGTCGACTTGATCGATGGAGGCTTTGGAGGAGCTAAGCGGTGCTGCGATACCGGTGGTGACCGCTAGAATAGCGAAAGCAGCAGCGGGCTGGAAACGCATGTTTACTGAGTGACTGGTGATATGTGACAGTGGTAGAAATGTGAGTCTAACGGTAGGGTTGCTGTTAGATTCTATCGACGTGGGCTCTCAGGCTTCTTAAATAGTTCCAGGACGCGGTCTGCTCGTGAGCTAGACTTCCCCAACGCCAAAAAAAAAAAAAAAAAAAAAAAAAGGATCTCGAGGAAGCTCTGCTCATGACCGGACACATTTGAAAACTCTCCTCGCGTTAATTCCGGTCGAGTTGTTAGTTCATCAATTAATGCTTTCCTCGTTCATAATAGAGGTAGAAAATTTGAGTCCGTCGATCTGGGAAATGACGTCCACGAATGCAGACAGAACACTTGTCCGCGAACATCAATCACGAGAGCCATCCTCGCTTTGGGTCGGACATGGATCATTCTATATTATTCTCCTTCTAGCACGAAGGAAGCTTTGCCGGCATCGAGGTTACAATAGCCCTAGAAAAAGGTAGTTCTTAGTGCGATCAATGCTCACTTACCCCTTTCCCTTAGCGCATCCGCAACTTCATCCTGAGTAGGTATCCAGCGTCATTCCGATCTTGCCAATCGATGAAGAATAGGTGATTTTGGACTCATAAGCAATGATACGGAGATGAGATGAACCGCGGCTCTCGAGCGACAGCAAGATATGACCAGCATAGTGTAGAGTTTCTTATGCACCAAGGGCGGACGCCGAAATGACACTGGACATTCGGGTCAGTCACCGAAAGTAAGTTACCTACCTAAGTGAGGGCACGCCTCACTTAGGTAAACCTAACCACATACAGCCATTACCCTTGTAAGGCACTTAATTAGTATCAGAGTCGAATCGGACAGAGATACGCGTGTCAATTGTTTAAGAGTTTTGCTATTGGGGCAGTACCATTTGGCTATTGGGGCAGTAACCCACCTTTTGGACCAATTAGAGCCTGTCGTCTAAACTCTAAACCTTTTGGCCCCGCTGCACCTACCCACGGGCTACCCGGCGGATGTGCGTCGTAATTACATAAGGCAGCTACGGGCACGTACTATCGTAATTACCTACGGTCGCAATTACCTACGGTCGCAATTGCCTACGGTCGCAATTACCTACTTAATTACCTATTTAACTATCTTTTTTAATAAGTAATCATAACCGTGGGTAACTGCGACCGTACGTGCCCGCAGCTGCCTTATGTAATTACGATGCGCAATTGCGACCGTCGGCAATTGTAACCGTAGGTAATTACGCCAGGTGGCCCGTGGGCAGGTATAGCGGGTACGGGTGTGGGGTAGTGGTCCGGGCTCTATAGCTATAAGCCCTTATTGGTCCAAAAAGTGGGTTACTGCCCCAATAGCCAAATGGTACTGCCCCAATAGCAAAACTCTCGTTTAAACAGATCCGCTGCAGCACCAGCAGACTTCTCGAAGAAATAGAACAACACCTATGCCACATTTATTATGCTGCTAGCCGCCATACTGATAATCTGTCAAAAAGCTTGTTTTGCTTTTTTCAATCGAGATATAGCCGACTTCTCTGAAATTGTCCATGAGATATGGCACAAATGAACATGAAAATGTGCCACACACCACACGCCGCAATCGAGCGGTTTCGATCAATCGTGCATGCATTGTCGGCGCGCACTCGCAGCTATTTCGAGAGTAGCTGGCACACCCATAGACGGGACGCTGTCGGGCTAATGAGGTAGTCTTCAGCACGTTCATAGGTTCTACAACATCACTGAAGGATGGAAAGTGACGGGAGATCCGAGGCCACTAAACGTTGTAGCTGCATTGCGTGTTAAACATCACGTTTTCCGGGCGGGCCTGAACTCTATCTACTGATGTGTCTCTAGGTGACAAAAATCTATCATCATCTTTTCTACGGCAACTAGTTCCGATCTACCTCCTCGAATAGAACTCCAAAGTAGCCCAGCTTCCTCGACGTAGTACTACTATCAAGAATAAGCAAGATTCTATGATATTAACGGAAGGCTCTAATGGTCAAATGTTTCGCCAAGTTTTCCAGCGGCGTCGTTCAAGGAATCGGAGTAAAGCTTTTTTCTTTTCGGGCACAATACCACGGCGAATGATTTAACTTCCCTTCTAAACCCGGTTTGAGTACGCATGTTGCAGAGTAGAAACGGCACTCTCTCAATAGTTACCACGGAGCCGAGCGTTCTCTCCATGTAAGTCTCGCTTGTCGAAAATCTCAACGACCCCGCCACTCCCAAGTCCCGTTGGACCGATCAGTCTCATCTCCAGCCGCCTGCTCGGCCGCAGCGGGCTGACTGAGATTCCACTGTGTGGGCGCCGGGGGCGAGCGCTTACGTCAATGAAGCCAATCCATTCAACAGCAACTTCCAAGAGGACTTTTATGGTGGCAACTATGACCGCTTGCTTGAGATCAAAGACAAGTACGGTCCCACAGCCAGCCTCTATGTTCGGTCGGGAGTCGGAAGTCACAAGTGGGACTACAATTTGACGGCTGGCAAACTTTGTCGCAAATAGCCTGGATGCCATGATTACATGAAAAATAGCACAGATCGCATATATGGATCTTACTCATCGAGTCTCTAGAGGTCTCGATGTGTATATAGATTACTTTCTTCTTCATCTGAAAGCATTGTTGAACAGGGCTGCTCTTGTAGTACCAGGCCCTCAAGACTGCAAGTTCGCAACCTTTTCAAGATAGAATTTCAACTCAAAGCTGATGTTCCTCTGGGTTAAAGCTGATCTAACTGTATACGAGAGGCAAATAATCTTTCTTTGGCCGACTTTTCATCTGTGATGGCTTTCCGTAAGGTTCTCTACTTTACTTGACCCCAAATCAATAAAGATTCTGGACACTTGCTAGTACGCCCACTTGTAACATCTTAGATACGACAAGAACATCAGAAATAATCAGCTGAGCCAGGCTTGCTGCTTCATGTATCTGTTCAAGTCAGTGAGATAAAGTCAAGCTGGATTGAACTTCCATTGAGCAGTGCCGGTGACGAGGTACGTACCCTAGGTATGATCGGATAAGGTAAGGTAGGTAGTGGGGAGACAGGTCCGGTCTTCCCCACAGAGCGACCTGCACCTGCCACCCGCAGCCAGTGAACTGTTTGCCCCCACTTGGCAAGAACCCCGCCGCTTCCCGCGTCCCGCACTGCAGGACCGGACTTTGCTCCTGCCTCCAGGTCTGACCTCAAGCTCGAGCGTAACCTGCCATCCTTGTCGCTCTCAGCCTCCTCAACTTCTCCATGTCATCTTCTCATCTTCAACCTCGTCAGCATCTTTATCGCCAACAGTTCTCGAACCGACTCGGAGCGAGCTACATGCAAAGACAACAATTTTCACCATGTCTTCCCAACCCAACCCGCTCCGCAACATCCAGACGTCAACCGTCTTCCTCAATACAACCCTCGCTGGCCTGAACTTGGGCCTCTCCTTCTTTGTCGTACCCCGCCTCCTTGAATCGCCCACTCCCCTCATGCTACGACAGTGGTCCAACATGTTCAAGCGGACCAGTCGGGTCTTCCCGCTACCGACCCTCTTCTGCGCATTGAGCTACTGGTACATGGCCTATGCCGTGCGCCACCTCCCCAGCAAGTCGAAGCTACTGGCCGCTGCCGGTGCTCTTTGCTTTTCGATGGTCCCTTGGACCGGCTTATTCATGGTCAGCATCAACAAGAAGCTATTCAAGAAAGCCGAGGAAGCCAAGGACATGGGCATCATGGCCATTGGCCTGACTCAGGAAGAGGAGGAGGGGGCCAAATCTCTCGTGGATCAATGGGGCTTGTATAATCTGGGAAGAGGCGTTGCCATCGGCCTTGGTGGTGCTGTTGGTCTGTACAGCATCGTTTCTTGATCTAGCTGGGGTCCTCCAAGTCAAACCGGCATCCTCTTGGCTGGTGATTTTCTGGGAACGAAGCTTCTCATCAGTCACTTGGAATTGTCTTTAGGCTGCATTTGTTGAACTCATGGGTATCATCATTACAACTATTCTACTAATGTTACATCAGATTACTTTTTGATCTCCGTCCTTGCTCATTCATATCGTTCTCCGTCATTTTCATGATTGCGATCGCAGAGTGCCACTCGTAACATCGGCATCGATGGCCTTCAGGGGCATCGTGCGGTTAAAGATCTTGTGACCGACCAAGAGGACGATAAACAGGAGGACACTGACGTACGCAGTGAAGAAGTCACTGGTGCTCCATTCGATGAAGACGGCGAATCCGTTTGTCAGAATGATGAGGACGTTAAAGAACAGACCGTACCAAGAAAGGTAAGGTTGCAGTGGCGCAAGGTAAGGCAGGCTGCTACGTGGGATGTTCTGGGCCTTGAGGGCGGCCATGAAGCGCAGATGGCAGATGTTGATGCACGACCAGCTGATGAAGCCAGCGACGGCAGTGACGTTCAAAAGCCAGTCGAAGACAACACCGCCGTTGGACGACAGGTTCATGTACGCGAGCAAACCGACGGCAGATGTAGTGGCAACTGCGAAGTAGGGACTTCCGAATCTGTTGGTGTAGGTCATGAACTGAGGAGCGCACCTCTCGTTGGCGAGCGAGACGAGAATGCGGGAGCCAGAGTAGACATTGGAGTTGGCGGCGGAGAGAACGGCGGTCAGGAGCACAGCGTTGATGATGTCGGGGAGAACCTTAACACCAGCCAAGTTGGCAGCAATGACCAAGGGAGACGCCGACGCATCCTGAGAATCGAGCAGAAGCGATGGGTTGTCGGACGGCACAATGATGCCAACGAAGAAGATGGTCGCCACGAACAAGCTGAAGATGCCCCAGAAGGTCCAGCGGACGGCACTGGGGACGCTCTTCTCGGGGTTCTTGGTCTCACCAGCACCAATACCGACCAACTCGGAGCCCTGGAAACTGAAACCGGCGGTGATCAGGACGGACCAGAAACCGATGAACTTGCCAACGGAACCCTCAACAATGGACTCGTTGAACGCACCCGGGCTCACCCAGTACTTGAAGCCCAGGTACCCCTGCTGGCCGACGCCGGCGTTGATGCAAATGGCAAAGATGATGAAACCGACAATGGTAACGACCTTGATGCTAGCAAACCACATCTCAACTTCACCAAAGATGCGAATGGGCATGAAGTTGAGGGCAGTGAAGACGACCCAGAAGACACTGATGAAGATGGCAATACTCAAGCTGTCGTTCCAGTATTGGATAATGACACCAGCAGCAGTCAACTCGAGAGCGAAGGTGATGGACCAGCTGAACCAGTACATCCAGCCCATGGCGAAGCCGAGAGTGGGGTCGATGAACCGGGAGGCATAGGAGGTGAAGGCTCCGGGGACGGGAATGTAGGTGGCCATCTCGCAAAGCGCCGTCATGACGGAGTAGACGATGGAGCCGATGAAGATGAAGGCGATCAGGCAACCGACAGGGCCGGATGTCGCGATGGCCTTACCGCTACCGAGGAAGAGACCAGTACCGATAGTACCGCCTGCGACGATGTGTCAGAACAACTGCGGCCCCTGCACAAGGCGAAGCTCGATCAAAGTGACATACCGATGGCAATGAACTGCAGGTGACGACTGTTGAGGTCTCGCTGAAGACCACCCGTCTCGCCATTCTCCAAATCGGTCTTGGAGGCATTGGTGGGCGTAACCTCGCCCTCACTCGTCTGAGGAGTCTTTTCCTTGGAGCCGAACATGGTGATGGCTATGTTTGGCTTGGTAAATCGAAGTCGGCACGGGGTACGCTTCGTTCACGGACTAGAGCGACAAGTCTCGTCGACCGCGGCCAGAAGCAATGAGCACACTCGAAAGGATTGAGGGGACGAAGGAAGCCTGTTGATTCGCTTCTCCAGAAATCACCGGACGCATGTGCAAACGAAAACCTGGGGGGACAACGGGAGAAGTGCCGCTCCGAACGAAAAGCTCATGACATGATTAAATACAATACGGGCCTTCTCTTACCCAACAGGTTCCACTCCGCGTCGACTCATCGCGACCGGTAACGGTGGTCATGGTTGGAAAAATCTCGAGCAGTGGACCGCGCTGGCGGCTGGACAGACTCGCACGTACACACAGTCACACACACACAAAGGCCTCGCTCGAGACCCTCTCCTTGGCTTCGCTCGTTGCGGGTTGGCCGATGGAGACGCGATGGTCTCACGCTGAAAGGCTCCATCACGCCCTGGTAGTGCGATTCGGGAGTCGGCCGGCCACGGGTAACAACGGCGTTGTCCAGGGGGTTTGCCTGTCGACCAAGAGCGATGTGGGAAATGGAGCGTGGGGATCAGCAGCTGTAGCAAGCAAGCAGGCAATGACATGCCATTCCGCTGCACGGCACGTCGACGCCCTCGCCGCCGCCTGCAGTTCGTCCGATCGGCCGGCATAAGCGTGTCTATTCCCATGGCTGGCTGCCCCGTCACCAAAGAGATCAAAGTCTGCGAGTCCTCCCACGCCGCCGCCCTCGCGCCACCCGATTCCCACCGAGCTTGGACCGAGCCCTTTTCGTCCTCCTCTCTTTTTTTCCCTGGAAAATCTCCGATTTTTCTCTCCGCATGGCCAATCATGATGGTCCAATTCCTGCAGAGTCACGGCACCCGCAAGCTCTGCCCAGCTGCTGGGCGGGTAGAATTTTTCTCGAACATTTTTCTCACCACCATTGTCCATTTTCAGCTAGAGATAACAAGCTTCTTCCAACCGATCCTATTGATGAGCTTGTCGGTCTTTGCCAAGTTTGTCTCGACTCTGGGCAGTCTGACTCTCTCGTTCCTCCAGCTCGGACATGTCCCCCCAAACGATCGGTGTACCCCGGCCGCCGGTGGGTGATACGTTGCAGCACCGCGGTCTCCCGCAGCCGACCGCCATTGTTGTCACCAAGAGGGCCTTGTACTATTTGCTGTCGTTGTCAGCCCTATGACGCCCAAGAAGCCTTGTACGCCGCGCCTTGGTGTGACAATACAGCAGACCAGACCGCGCTAAGTCGAGCAACAAAAGGTGACTCGCAGGATTTCGTTCCTTGGTCTACCTCATTTGGCGTTTCCGCCCGGCTCCAACAAGTCTGATGATGGACCGCGGGCGCGGCGTTCTAGCGACTAGCGAGGCGAGAGGATATTTGCCCCAAGCTCCCATCCCAACTCATCCCATCCCCAAGCTCGAAAATTTCTTCTCCCTAGTTTTCATTACGTCTTTTTGTGGAAACATTTGCAGAATTTTTCTCACGATCGGAGCGGGCCGTCGAGACACTCGAGATTTGATGCTGAGAGCTCAGAGATAATGCGTTTTCCTGTGTCAATTCAGTGAGCAAACTGCATGTCACTGCTTTCTGATTCGAGCTTTGATGGCTTGCTCTTCTCTGCTCGACTTGCGACCATCGTCGTTCGGGGGTCCCCATCCCATGCCTACATGCCATCCGGGAAGTGGTGCCGGCTTGCCGTTCAATGCTCGGAGATGAGACTTCGTAGACAGCAGTTCCGGTTCCGTGTCGGCTTACGATCAGTTCTATTTACCCGGCGCTCGCTTTTCCCTCTTTGGCTGTTGCAGACTGCTCGACTCATCTGGATTCGAAGGTTGCTTCCGCTGCCGGCACTCGATGCCGGATAGAACATACGAGAGCCGGATCCGAAGCCGGCTTTGATCTTCCGACCCGTCTGATCAACCGATATGCCTTGCACGTCGGGATGTGTACAGATGTTGTTGCTCAACATTACTGCCTCATATTCGCAAACGAAGAATCTTAATCACTCTCTTGACTTGACCGAGCTGTGCGATCTTTCCAGTTTGCACTTTTGATTGATGCATGTATCAGTAGTTGCCTCAGTGGTGGTTAAAACTGCTGTGCAATCAACTCTACAAGGTTTTGCTGGACTCGTAGGCCATAGGACACCCTCTGGGTGGGTTAAAAATGCAGTGTTGCGGTTTATACCTACTTACGGACATGGAGCCAACAGATGCATGAGTCCTATGTCGTTCGTTCTAGACGTGATAGGACATTGACATTATTGTTGTATGATTCCATCTGCCCTCAATGGTATCATGTCACTGGGCAGAATCAACATAGAAGCTGGCCGACAATCTATATTTCCACGTGCTTTCCACGCCGTGTCAAATGACAGATCGCGGGCAGAGTCGGCCGAGGCGGGATACAACCCGAGCGCTATCGACCACCAACCGCGCAGTGTGGATTTGGCGATAGTGGCAGCGACCAAAATTCATGTGTAGATGTCTAAACTTGGTCGCTCAACATTTGGATGTCACGGCTTTCAGGGCGGTTTTATTTGCAGTGAAGACGAGGGTGGGCTGAGTAATGCTATCATTGGCCCTCAGTAAGACCGTGGCGTCGGCGTCGGTGTCGACGTCCCCTCTGGAGGAGTTAAAGTTGCAGTGAAAATTAAAGAATTTTATCCTAAAGCAAGACTGTGATTGGTACTGATCAACTCAAGCGTCTGACATTGAACCGCGTCCGTTGGTGTAAATATTGCAGTGAAAGTGTAGGACTGCGATAGTCCTGTCCAAAGCCTGTCATTTTCATGGCTTGGTGATCTCAAAGCAATTACGGGGTCGGCGGCCAGCTTGGGGCCGCGCCGGGTCAGAAACTACCACATTGAAGCTAGGTCTCAAAGTTGGCGTGCTTGCTCGGCAATTACACTTTCGTCCCATAAGCTGGCCTGCTCTCCGTACACTCCACGCTCTGCATTGAGTTCGATCTACGTCGGCTACGGCAGAGGCTCTTCAAAAACGGCTGGAGTACCTAGTCCACAGCTAACACCGAGCGCTTTGTTGCGTTTCGACATTTCTCCTCTCGTGAAGACGTCACTAGGACCGGGTGTGTAGCACATGTACGAAATGGCGTGGAGCCTAGCAGCATCAGTAGACTTGCAGTAACTTTTACGACCACACACCCAGACACATCGGGGGTACACGTACTGTAATCTTCAAACATTGATCAACATGGCAAACCTCATCGCGCTCGAAGAACATTACGTTTCTCCCCTCCTCGACGCCAAGAAAGGCGGGGCCCCAAGTCCCGACACATTCGGGCCCGTCATAGTGGAAAAGCTGGGGGACATTGGCCCGGCACGTCTCCGTGATATGGCCGACAACTCCGTTGCCATGACGGTCCTCTCTCACTCACCGATTCATCCCGATTCCGAAACCTGCAAAGCCATTAATAATGATCTACATTCCAAGATCATTCACCATCCGGCTGAGTACGCCGCCTTTGCAGTCTTGCCGATGCACGAACCTGCCGCGGCCGCCGCTAAGCTCCGGCGCTGCGTCCGGAATCTAGGCTTCGTAGGCACACTCACGGGAAACCACCTCGACGACGGCAGCTTCTTCGATACACCCGACTTCTACTCTCTCTGGCAGACCGCACAGGATTTAGACGTACCCTTTTACCTCCATCCAACATTCCCATCCGATGAGGAATCCAAAGTCAACTTCCACGGCCCCTACGACCCCGAGATTGTAAAGGCGTTGGGGAGCTGGGGGTGGGGCTGGCACTCCCGAACAGGTCTCCACTTCCTCCGCCTCTTCGCTGCCGGCGTATTCGACAAATTCCCGAAGCTCAAAATCGTTCTCGGCCACATGGGCGAGATGCTCCCCTTCGTGCTGGATCGCATCATCGGTATGTCTGCGAGGTGGCCAGCACCCGGGGGTCGGGAGCGAGAGCGTGGGCTGAGAGAGGTATGGGACGAGAATGTGTGGATTACGACGAGTGGCATGTTTTCGCTGGCGCCGATGGCGTGTCTTTTGCAGGAGACAAAGGTTGAGAGAATCATGTTTAGTGTTGATTATCCGTTTGCTGGTAATGATGCGGGAAAGGGATTTATGAATAAGCTGAAGGGGAGCGGGCTTGTGAGTGAGGATGAGTGGGAGGGGATTGCGTGGAGGAATGCCAAGGGGCTTTTGAGGTTGAAGTTTGAGCCAAAGAATTGATTGTGGTGAGTCCGAGATGCGATCCTGGCATTTTGGGCATTCGTTGCTGGACGAACTGGAGATCGGTTATTCAACTTAGTTAGGACTATGTGCAAGTTGAAGTTGCTTGACTAAAGGATGTTGATCTTGGAATATAGACGACAATCACTCAATGCACCCTGTTGTAGCACCGTAAGATGAATGGGATTGCTAGGGCAATTCCACAAGGAGATACTCCATTCATAAGCAGAAATGAGAAATAAGCGCGAGAAAGCTCACATTGAGGTGCCATATGTGGCTGAAGATTCGCATCAGAGGCGATTGCTAAGCTGGGTGGCTCGGTAACTATTCCCGAGCCACCAGGCTTAGCAATCGCCTCTGATACGATCGGCGAGAGTTGGCGGGGTGCCCGCCTCGCAACACTGCTCATTCATCATCATCACCAAACTCGCGAGTGCCCACCAGCTTGGCATAATCCGCAATCATCCTTGAGGGCGTCACTATCAATCAATCATCGACTTCGATACATTGTAGGGCTTCGGTGCCGCTTTTCACCATGACGCTCTCACTCCCAAAGATTGGGATCCTTTCCGTCGGAGACATGGGGATGGGCATCGCCAAACTGCTTGTCTCCAAAGGCTTCTCAGTCGCCACAAATGGTCAAGGTAGGAGGTGAGAATGAAATCGAACTTACTCTGAGAAGGGCCTTCTTATGTTAGCTAGGGGCTTACATCATGATAGCCCGGCAACAATCGCCAGAGCCCGCAGCGCCAACGTTGAGGTCCTAAGCTCCGACGTTCACCTTGTTGAGTCGCGACCGTTCATCCTCTCCGTCGCACCACCGCGAGACGCGCTCAGCATCGCTCGACGCATCATCGACGCGGCAGCAACAACAAAACTAGAAAAGCCGCTCTACTTCATCGACCTCAATGCCGTCTCGCCAGCCACCTGCAAGCAAATGAGCCAGATGTTCAAAGAAGCCAAGAGTCCCGTCCGTTTTGTCGATGGCTGCATCATCGGCGGGCCGCCAAATCTCAAGCTCAATAGCGCAGCGGAGCAATGGTACGTCCCAAGCATGCCGGCATCCGGACGGTATCCCATCAGCGAAGTATGCGCAGAGCTCGCAGAGGCATTGAACATGCGCCACATCTCAACCGAGGTCGGCGCAGCGAGCGGGTTGAAGATGTGCTTCGCGACGACGACCAAGGGCTTCATGGGTTTGGCGATTCAGGCATTCACCACAGCGTCCAAGCTCGGTGTCGTGGATGAGCTGCGCAACGAGATGAGTGAGGCGGCGCCGGGCTTGCTCGATTTTGCTGAAAAGTCTGTCCCGCTTGTGCCGCCAAAGTCGTACCGGTGGGTGCGGGAGATGGAGGAGATCTCCGATACCCACCGCGCCGAGGGCGGCTTTGAGGCTGAGAATGATGTGTTCCGCGGCATGGCGGAGTTGTATCAGGCCATGGCGGATGATCCCGTCCTAGGTACCGAGAAGGTTGGGGAGAGGAAACGAGGGACGACGATCGACGATCTGGCTGCTGCGCTTGGGGACGGCTTGGCCACCAGAAAGCAAGACAAGTCTGATTGAAGCTTAGTGTAGAGATACGTTGGACGATCATCCAAGCCAAACCCCGTAGAGAGACATAATTGATGTTCTTGTGCGCTTCATCTTGGGTCTACGGGCTGCTGGTTCCGGTCTCATAGGTTGATTACCCCGCGATGCAGTCATGGCGCTAAATCGGTAGGTCTCAGTTATTGCCAGCTTGAAATGCTCATCAATGTCAGCGCCCGCACTTTCGGATTCTTCCCTCTTCCCCAATATCCTCCGACCAGTCCTGCTATTCACGAAGCTGCTCGCACAGAATCTTTCTTGCGTGACCACAGGCAACACCAACGATGAGACTCGACCTGGGGGACTCGGCAAGCAATGGCTTCACAGCGGGGCCAGGATCGTCCTCAAGGGCATGGGATCGCGACGTGAAGCTCCCGCCCGAGGAACCCAGCTTGCATCTCTGCTCAAGACACCGCGTCATGGACCTCACGCAGTCCGATTTTGCAGCTAGGCCTCAGAAACACGCCCTGCCGCCCGACTGGCACTTTGGTACTTTATCAGACGTTATCAAACGGAGTGATTACTGCAGGTTCTGCAAGATGATCGCCTCATCCGTCTCTACGAACAACTACAAAGACGACGTCGAGGTTCTAGGCTGTTGGGTCCCGGATGTGACCTTTGAGGGGACCGACAGTAAGGACACAGAGAAGCCTACAATGAACACACTGAGGTTACGGATTGCTCCGGAGATGGTGGGATGGGAGGACGCTTTCGCCCCGTTTGATATTGTTCCTCTGGCGACTAAATCCGAGAACGATATGTTCAAGGGAAGATCCATCGACGAGAGGTCTATCGACGGCGATCTTCTAAAGACATGGTTACGGACTTGCGAAGAGAAACACCACATCCTTTGCTGGCGCAAAGATGAGCACGCGGTCGGCCTCATTGAGCCATTCATTCGACTTTTAGATCTCAAGGACAATTGCCTCGTACAGAAGTCTGATCTTCCTAAATTTGTCGCACTCAGTTACGTCTGGGGTAGAGGGGCAGTGAACTACAAACTCACAACTGATAATATTGACGAACTCTTCAAGCCTGGCGGACTAAGCAACAATTTCGACAAGCTGCCCAAGACGATTCAAGACTCCATCAAGCTGACTGCCCTTCTCGGTCACCAATATCTGTGGATCGACTCACTCTGCATCATTCAGAAGGGCAACGATGACGACAATAAGGTACAGCTTGCACTCATGGACGTTATCTATAGCAGAGCCTCTTTCACGATTGTTTCCGCCAATGGCGAAGATGCGAATGCTCGACTATACGGCAGTCCTGGAATCGACAGGAGTAAGAAGCAGTATACCGCCGAGTACTCATCCGACCTCACACTTCTCTCTCTCGTCCCCGACTTCGAGGACGGGGTTCAGCAAATTTACTGGAACACGCGAGGTTGGACGTACCAGGAACGACTACTCTCACGTAGGCTCGTCTTCTTCACCGACAACACGGTCTACTTCCAGTGCGGCCAGATGACTTGCAGCGAAGACTTCAACATGCTTCGCGACGATGTCACCCAGAGCGCCTCCCAGCAGAATATCACCTTGTCTCGCGGGGAGGCGCCGCCGACTCTGACCCGGCGGCACCAGTATCGCCTAGGCATCTCGCCCGAATTCTACTATCGCATGGTCACGGAGTACACATCACGCGAGATGAGTCACACAGATGACCGCGCCAATGGTTTCAAGGGTATCTTGAACGTCATCGAAAAAGTGCCCGAGTACAAAGGGGTCTTTGTATGGGGTACCTGGGCGAAAGATTTGCTTGCTTTTTCTCTGTTGTGGCAGCCGCGACAGGAACTCAGCAGGGTGGTCAAGTACAAGTCCGATCCTCCACTTATTCTCTACCCGTCATGGTCGTGGGCAGGCTGGACGGGGGCCGTTCGCTTTGACGACCTTGACGACTGGAACGGCTTGCCTGCCCTCGAGAGTCCGTTCGATCGGGTTCGTCCAGCAGGCTGGGGCGTCTCTCTTGAGCTGAACAAAAAAGAGACGTTAGAAAAACCCGACTTTTACTTACGACTACGAACCAGGGTCGGGAAATTCAGGCTCACTCTTCACGATAGGAGCGGAGCCCTGAAGCCACCCTCGCTGCCGGATGTCAAGGAACCACACCCTGTGCGCTTTGGTATCACGCACTCTGCCGCCCGGAAGGAAGGAGGCGAGGACGAATGGCTTGGGTCTATCCTGATGCCCAAAAGCTATAGGCAGAAGCTGGGAGGTCCCTATGAGTTTGTTGTTCTCTCAGACGCGTACGGCTTCTCGGGAGAGGAGCTCTCGAGCCATGCCAGCCAAAAGCCTTGGGAGGCTGTCAACGTGATGTTGATATATCGCAGTGGCACGAAGGGACAAGATTCAAAGGCTGTTCCGGTTGTTCAACGGGCTGGCGTGGGCAGGATGTTGAAGTCTACATGGGACGAGATCTCAACGGAGTTGGAGGAGATTTTGGTCGAGTAAGTTCTACAACTTGCTTTCGGGGAACAAGCAACGCAACTTTCGACAGTCCCAACATGCTGCGGATCCAAACCCGAGAAGCAGGGCATTAGGTCTAACCTTTAGTTGTTACTGACCTAAGGAATGAATGATGTCTAGAGACTATGAGCAAAGGTGGCATTTGATATGAGTGAAATTCAAGTGAACTGAGATTTGTTAAAGTATATACACTGAATATAATCTGATAGAAGCTTTTCTGGCAGCCAAATTTCCTCCAACCCAGACCATCGTGATCAGGAATAGTAAAACCGAGTGTTTGTAAAGCCGATGCCCAAGCATTCTCGACAAAGGGATTCCAAAGGAGCTTCGATGATGAACCTCAGCCATCGTCTGGACCCCTCTCATTTCCCTATTAGTGACCGTGGCCACCATAGCCACCACCGTATCCGCCTCCCTTTCCACCGCCGTACCCGCCGCCGCCGTACCCTCCACCACCGTACCCTCCGCCGCATTTGTATCCACCCTTGCAGTTGCCGTACCCGCCGTTGCCGTAGCCACCGCCCCCGTAGCCGCCGCCCCCATGACCATACCCACCTCCACCGTACCCGCCGCCACCGTATCCTCCACCCTTTCCGCCGCCGTATCCTCCGTAGCCACCACCGCCGCCCTTATTGTTTAGGATATCAACTCCACCCTCCTTGTTCTTATCTTCACCGGGAAGACCGGCCCCGTCTCGCTTGCCGAGGTCGTTGTCCTTCTGATCGCTCTTTGCCTCGTCGGAGCCCTGAAGACCGTGGCCGCCTTTGCCGTGGCCGTAGCCACCGCCATTGCCGTAGCCGCCTCCGTTGCCGTATCCACCACCACCGTACCCACCACCTCCGTAGCCGCCACCGCCGTATCCACCGCCTCCCTTGCCACCGCCGTAGCCTCCGTAGTCGCCGTAGTCGCAACCCTCGTCTCTGCCGCCTCCCTTACCGCGCTTGCATTTGCTGTTATTATGGTATTGATCTTGATTGTTTTGTTTCTTGTCGTCGCGTGCTTCGAGTTGGGATCCTTCGCTTGGTTCATCGCGAGCGACGATGGCGTCGCGTAGGGTCTGAGGGTTACGATATCAGCACGGCAGTCCTTTGATTCTTGAGAAGGAGTCATACCGGTAAATCAACATCAGGCTATCATTGTTGCAAATAGTCAGTGAGTGACTTATGAGGGAAAATGATGCCCGGAAGGGATAGCAATCAAGATATAAGGCGAGTGGGACGATGTGCTCTCCTAGAAATTACATGTACTTACAGCTGCCTCAGGAGAACGCTATCTAAATGTCAGAATCTTTCCGAACACGAGTCAATAGGATAGCTTCAGACTTACTTCGATAAGGTCACCTGTCTCGAACCTAGGCTCGGCGATTGGCTGAGCTACTGGTGCAGCTACAGCAGCGATGGCATAGAAAGCCATGCCAATAGTGGCAGTTTGGCTGAAAGACGGGATATGCATAGTTGCAGATTTGAAAAATGAAATAAAAGGTTCGAAGTTGAGTTATTGAAGTGATGCTTGAGTCAATCCACTAAAGGTGAGGATGCGATGAAGAATAAACAATCAAGGTGAACCGAGAACAACGTACTTATACTCGAGATGAATGAGAATTGCCGTTGGCGTAAAATAAGAACGATGTCTCCAAGTTACTTCCTGTCCATAGTAATCCGCGGCTGAGTTGCGCCCAGCTGAACTCGGCTTCGGGAATAACTTGCACCTTGTGAGTTGCAAATACGGCAACGCGAGATGCGGACGACAACGCGAGGTGTGGTGATAGTCTAGTCAGCCGCTCAGTACCAAAAGTCAATCCCTTCCCAAGGCTATCCATGGAAGGAAACTATGATCTGCAAAGGCTTAAATCACGCAAAGAAAAAGTCTCTGAGTAAGAGATCCGAAGATTAGAGTTATCTGCGTGCATAGCTAAGCAGAGCCGACCACCAACTTCAGCCATCCGATCTAAGGTAGGGGGAACATTCGGATGTGAGGGGAAGACAAGTTATCGTCCACGGTTTGCAGCCGCTGATAAACTTGGCGTGAGACACCCGCGGAATCAGCTTTCATCCAGATGAACAGTGGTGCAAGAACCAAGTGTAGGATTTGCATCAGTGCTTTTTGACAGTTTGGTTGACAGCGCTTCATAAAGCAAACGTCCGAGAGACAATCAGGGGGATTTAGTATCCGAAGCTTCCTTTGTGCCTTTCATAGAACCGCCCAAGAGCAGCGAACACCTCGTACGTTCAAAGCTCTGTAAAAGCTAGCAAGTCTTCAAATCCATGGTATGGCCCTCTCTAGGTATCTACAGTAAAGCATCCAGTGCTCAAATGATCTTTCGGTAGGCTAGGCCCCTCGCAATGGGTCGCTTGCAATCCAATTTTCAGGATCCGAAAGCTAGAGCTCGGTTTCATGCCGATTAATCAGGTCTAGATGCGGAGTAGGCCGCTTACTATCGTCAAGAGAGGCTGAAGCAGGCCAATTGAGGGGACCAAATTTTGCCGCAGGTTCGCCCTCCGGCAGCTTCGTAAGTCGATGATCATTTCGATAGGTCTTAGTCACACCATGAGGTAGGTAGGCGGCATAAACCACATGAACTTTCTTGATTCGCAGTAGTTGAATGGCTCTCCACTCAACATACATCGTGATTCCTACCCGCTTGTTTCATGTCCCGAAGCTCAACTGGTGGCCGCGTAAACTGTTCACAGTCTAATTGAGTTGGCTCGGACCTCCGAACTGCTCTGCAAAATGTCACCGAGCCCCTCCACACCTATAAACAAAGGCAAGAATGTCAACTTTGAGTTGACTTGGCAGACGTCAACACCATGATCTGCATTACCCGAAAGACTCTTTCTATCAACCGGCAACTTCGGTTGTCAGCAAGCGCTACCAGCACTCCAGAATCCATTTCCGTATGAGAGATTACACTCGACACCGAGATTGAGGTTCATGTAGGACTCATCATCCGAGGCAGTGCAGTAGAGGAAGGAAGCGAGACCGAGCAGCATGAGGCGGCAATGTGGGAAGAATGAGGTCGTGACCAACTATGCCAGCCCAGCCCCGTTGCGGCTGGATGGCATCCTACGAGCTGGGCACATGTCGGTGAATACCACGGGAGGCCCTGTTGCTCAACCTCACCATGTGAGTTTTCCAGCCCTCGTCCTCGTACAGCATCAGAAACCCACACGAGATCCAGGCCTCGATAGTTCACGCTGAGGTCATGGTCCTTTGGTCATCGCGTTCGGCTGGTGTGGAGTCTGCAGCTTAGGATTTAAGCACGTGAGCACGCCACCGGCCCAAACTTTCGCGATCCCATCGGAGAAAGTTTGCCAGATATTTCATGCGGGACCTCATCTGTTGAGAAATTCGTCCATTCATCAGATAAAGTCTCGTTGTGCTGAGTGTCGATGTGTCAGCAGAGCTACTTGAAGCTAGACTCCGCCTTGCAATGCGGCGGGCATGGATATGACTGAACAACTAAGCACGGACCGAATGCAGAATCCCGTAGGTTGATGATTCACCCAACTTGTCTCCGAGTATGGCAGTGTGAGATCATCCGACGACATCACTTACACGTCGTCCAAGATGTACACGCCAGCCATTGGTAGCTGACCTGAGTGAGGAATCCCGACGTATGATCATCAATCTCCTTTAGAGCCCCTGAATGCGCCAACTGTCTCATTAAATGCTCCGTATTAGTTTGGTTACACTCTAGGTTACATTTGCAGCTTTCCGACACGGGGATTGAGTAGTGACTTTGGGTTGGATATGCAATGCTGTTTTTTTTTTGCCCCTGGCCTGAACCACAGTTCGCCCACGCTGAACTTAATGGTATGAAATTCAGGCAGTGTGGTGTTGATTAAAGCTTGAAATTACATTATGTGAAGTCCAGCCCATCGAGAACAAGCTTGATTTGGGTTCAAGGCCTGGACCCTGACTTCGCATTCGGGGCTTATTAGTTGATCAGTCAGGGCCCTCAAGACCCTCACACCATCACTTGTAGACTCGATCTGGGCCTTTCTCTGGGAGCTTGACCGTGTTGACCGCCGCTGTAGTGAAAGCACACTTCCCAACGCCCCCAGTCATACTGAGAACTCCCCACTGAATAGGTAGCAGATAGCCGCCATCCTGATCTTCCCGCAGGACGTGACAAGCAGCACTTATTGCCAGACTATTGGTCGACACCATTGGCATTGTGCCATCATAGCGTCGCAGCCCCATACCGATGATAATGATGACGAGAAGGAGCCCCGCAAGCAATGCTAAGCCTCTAGGTCAGAAACCACAGGCACATTCGAGAGTAATGAATGGCAATGGAGGTCGACTTACTGACAAACACAGCTATAGGACTATAGCCACATGTCGAGAAAGAGTTGACATCATCGTCACTCCCGTCTGTGGTTATGGCTCGAATTCGTGCCAAGAAAAGGCTCTGTGACACCAGCCAATGCATGATGCCCGAGCTAGCATAAAGCGGAATCCCATATCTCAAGGGCAGGGAAATGAAGTAACTTGATCGTTGGATCCCTATTGGTTCGGAAACTCTCAACGGCTTCCTATTGCCCGGATCCCACATGCGACTGAACTCCCTTTGGACTAAAAAGGTGCTCAGCATAGTATTGTAGACGATGTACAAGATCGACAGGACGAGTTGAGGCAAGTTGGCCAATAGCACATTAGCTATCAACCCTCCTGGGTCTGTACGAGGCATATTAATCACCAAGTAGGTGTAAGGCGTCAAGGCTCCAAAGCCTAGCTTCCACAGCTGTGGTATCTTTACACCGAAACCTCTTTGTCTTAGGCTTACGAATGACATTGTCAAAAGTACAGCTGCGATTATGATTACAAGAAGACACCTGAGGAAAAGCAAGTCAGTGAATTCAGTATCAGAAAGCAAAAATTCAGTGTTCCTACATGGCCAGCATGATGACCCAACGTCTTAGGCTTGCAGAGGATCTCCACTGCTTTGGGTTCTTTTCAAAAGCCCGCGGCTGAGGTCTTTTTTGGAATATCGTTGGGGAAGATCTAATAAAACGGTTGCGCAAAGTTCGTGTAGTCAAGAAGTCGTACTTTGTCGCAAGTCCCATATCGACAGTTTGCTTGCATGGTTCCCGCATGAAAGAGGCTATGGCATCGCCCAAGGTGTATAAGACCTCCTTCGCCTGATTTTCCTTTCTGGGATTCTGCCATCTCCTCAGAGCCCATATTGATAGCATGATGGCCGCTTTAATCATGTTCATGATGCAAATAGTGAACATGATGGGAGGCGAATATTCGAATCGACAGTTTGCGCTGAGCCCTTCTGGCGGCTGAACGATACATCGTGACACCTCGTAATATGGAGGCCCAAGGAACCATTTAGTCACGGGTTTTGGTGGTGACAAAGCTGCAAAGTGACCAGTGCCATTACCTAGAGCCCACATGTTCTTGGACCAGTCGTCTGAACGAGGGACGATGGAAACATACATGAGCAGACTGTCCTCTGGCGGGCTCTGTAAAGTTTCATTCTTGACTAGAATGATCGCGTTTCCTTGGGGATTGAAGTAGTCGTCATACAAGTCGAAACATGCTGAAATGTTGCGTTCTTCATAGATGGATGCATTCCTCTGTATGGCTCTTACTACTTCTTCGTAGTCTAGGTTTGAGGGGTTGACTCGGGTGTCTTCCCAGCCGTAGTCGCCGGCTCGATTGTCCTCTGCTGTTTCCAAGGTCCATGAAGCATTGTTCAAAAAGGAATCTTTGACAACGACAACGGTGTAATTGTGAGATGAAAGTGACTGGAACACAGCCGAGTTGTATCTTCACGTTGCAGGTGTGAGCGGATGACTGAATGTCTCGAAAAGCAAAGGCACTGGAGCTTTCTTACATGAGATGAATAGGAATAGAGGTCAAGGCCAACAATGCCCACGAACATCGCCTCCACATGCTGAGATATTTTAGATTTCGAAGGCTAGGAATGCCAATGTCCAGCCACTTGTGTTTCGCATGAGCAGCATTCACGTTCTCGCGTGTTGGCGCAGCCTGCAGTTGCATGCAATAATTTGAAGCCGACAGCATGCCTGTTCCCAACAAATTGATGCGCAAATGCAACCATTGGTCAAGCCTTTTCACGGTTGAGCAGTCGCCTTCGTATATCAACCCGACACCATTGCGGCTTCCGTAGCTTTTGACAGCAAAAATAGTCACACCGAGATTTGTCATCAGGATGAAGCCGATAATCCCAATCTGGACCATGAGAGCACGACTTCTTCGTGAAAACCATATGCGCCAACTGCTATTTTCGTCACTTCTTATTTGGGGAAACCACCCTGACAAGGTGGTTTTGTCTGCAAACTGCTGGGCTTGAAAACTTTCGGCTCTTTGCTCTGGGACTACAGGGTCCGCATCGCGGCGGTCAATCTCATGTGCGGTCTGGTTCGGAGCTATCTCAGGCAATGTTGCGGTCGTCGTAGATGACTCGATCGGTGTTTCATTTTGATCGTCGAGCACAGCGGCTGGTCGCACAACTGGTGCGATTCTAGAAAGAATTAGTTCAGTGGAAAATACGGTAATCAGCAAGTAGTGGAATGATTGCGCACCCCTCTGGGTCTGCATCGAATACAGCCATGTTCGTTGATTTGAAGGAGTGCTCATCCCTTCCATACCGTTTCGAGATCTACATGACAGCAAAATCGACAAAATGATGAAGGGAAAAGAGGGACAGAAGCAGATCGTTGGGGAGAGCAGGGAATAAGGCTCTCGTCGAATTTTGATCAGGCTCTCTCTTTAGACACCATGCTCTCAGCTGCCAAATTAAGCTGCAAGCCCATGGGTCGTGTCTTACCTATGTCGCACTCCGAGGCCTGCATTTGCGGCTTCACTTCATTGGTTGAGTTGTTGGCCTGTGGGCTGCATTGCATCACGGATAAATGGTTGGTAGCCTGATCCCGAATCGATGCCGCGATGCCTTGAGAAATCGGAGCAACAGCGCTTGGCGCTAGTCTGACTTGCATATCCGACCGGGTTCAAATTGCACTTTCAATTTGAATTATAGGTGTTCGATGATTTAGCGCCTTCTTTCTGGTTCATGTCAAATGAAAACTTGGTCCTGACGGTGATATACGGCAACTAATACACCATTCACGAAGTCTTGTAGGGATCGAGCACGAAACCACTATCAATTGTGATTGTTCATACGTACTTTGAAAGAACAGCCCTAGATCTGAAATGAAATCCCGACAGCATTTTCAATCCCTAAGCCTTTTACAATGGCTTTTTGCCATAAATCACCCATCTGTTCGATGTTAACATCATACACTTGCATATGGACCAAGTTGGAGTTCAGATCTGCAGGGAAAAGATGGCGAAAAGACCCCTGAGTCTAGAAAGATGAAGAAGAGGATATGACTTACAAAGGACAGTAGTGGTGGATGCTTCGGTCTTTCAGGTCCTTCCTGACTTGAGCCAGAAAAGTTTGCACCTCTGCATTGCTCCAGTCGAGCGCCCTAGTCAGTGCTGCCATTGTCCAAGCTTCGAGGCCCTCGGAGGCATTCTCAAGAGCCCACACCCCAAGTTCTTTGTAATATGGATCTTTTGCCCACGGGCCGATGGGCCACTTGAACGGAACGATGGTCACATCGACAAAACCCGCTTGCTCAAGGATAGGAACAAGACTCGGAACGTGGACAAATGGACGGCCGAGGATCTTGCAGCACTCGTCCAGCTTGTCTGCCCACTGCCAGAATGCGTGATTAGGAGTCAACGACCCATCGTCCGACTGTGTGCGCGCATGACCTTCGAATAGTTCGATATAACCACCGGGAGTAAGGCCGCTGCAGAGGATTAGTTAGGTAATTGTAACGAGGAAACAGGAAAACGCATACTTGTATGCTTGCTTGAAGAATGCGTGCCAGTCAGAGACACTAGAGGTCATGCCACGAATGTGTATGTAGTCGAAAGGCTGGCTGAATGTCCAGGGTTGTTCAATGTCGTCAACTTCAAATTTTAGATTCGGCGGAACACTGTAAACCAATTAGTGAATGAAATAATCTAAGAAAACAGCAGACCCATACAATTGAGTCTGTACCGGAGTAAGATCGACCCCTAGAACCTGCGAACACTTGAGTTTAAGATCATCTCGCCAGGGGAAGAAGCTGAGCCCACCTCAGCTTCAGGATGTTCATCGGCGAATTCGATAGCCCAGAGTCCCGTGCCTGTCCCGATGTCCAGGACGCGCTTAACGCCTGAATTTTCGTTGTTCGGGGGAGCAAGACCCAGCTTATATTCCAGCGTCAACAGATAAAGGTCATGCTGCAAATCTACGAATATCTTTAGTATCTAGACTGCCAATTGTTCCTCGGGCTACGAACCAAGCCTGTCGTTCTCTCTTTCGTCGTTGGGGAAAAGATATTCTAGGTTTGTAAGTAAATTCCATTGCAATTGGATTCGATGCCTGGCAGATTCAATTTGAAGATGGTTGCTCACTTCCGTCTTTGTATTTGTGGTAAGTTCTTCCATTCTCCAAGCGATGCTGAAGAATCGAGCTGGACAAGCTTGTGCTTGAAGATGCCACACTCTACAGCAAGTCAGGAGATCACTTTTATATGAGAACGTTTCAGCGAGAAATCTTGCTTACTGTCGCTCTGTCCGAGGCATCGTCGTCTATTAACTATGAAGCAGGGTCAGCGACTTCATTCTAAGAAATTTCATGGTATTTCTCACGTCACTGTTCTCTGCTTCGGCCTCTAGAATGGGGCCGTGATTGATTGCAATGTCGTGGCCGGTGCTACGAGTAGGCTCCAGGTTGTTGGCAGATGGTGAAGGAACACTGCCCACAGCGCTCTCTTCAGCTCCAGTGGTTCTCTGAGAGTCAACCATGATGTATGAAGATTGAACCATAAGCTGGCAAAAGATTCTCTCAGAGAGGAACAACAATCTGTGCTCATTTATGTCTCCAGGTGTCCAAGTGAACTTACCCCTCATCTTGGCCAAGCAGGATAATGCAGGTCTGCGGCACTGTGACAGTGGAGTATCGTGCTTGCTGATGATGTTTGTTCCAACCAACATGAGTTATGACGGGCACTAGTATGGGCAGCAGCAAGTCCACCATAACACCAACACAGGAAGGGCATTCTTGTCTGCACTGAAGTGCATCAAAGCCGGATATAATCCGGTCGAACGTACGCCAATCTCATTGACTTGCAGCACAGGCTAAGAGGCCGTTTTGTTGGAGCAGGCAGATGTGAGCTGATGACAGCGTGACACAAGATGGAACGTCCGGAAGCTGACTGGATCTCGTTGTTCGAGACTCACTGATAATAATTGCCAGCAGATTCACAGTTTCACCTTGGACGACGTATCGATACCGAATCATGATGCAGCTTCATGCAGCCATACTTCGTGCAAAAATTTATCTTTGATGAGATCTAAGTCTTTTCATTCTCATATGTGTTACAGATGTCGTAGGGTATACATGGCGTTGGTTGCTGCCACGATTAACACCGTGGATTTTGCGACCACAAGACCTTCAAACACCTTTGGACTTTCGCCCTCGAATCGCCCTGTCGAGCCATATTTCACACAACGAAGCACAGCCATCCCCAATGTGAGATGGTTTCTGATTCTCGTAAAATAATGAGTCGAGACGATTGAGCCAAAAACGTGAGAGACGCGATTTGCCTGGGTGGCAGCTCAAGATATGGTGAGTTGCATATGTCATTCGACCTCAACCATCGATGCCATTTCTTTCGTTGACACTAAGCCATTTGAGGCATTGGGGGCACCTTAATTTTAGGGTTAAATAAGCGCTGTCTTTCTCCACTGTCAGCGCTCCGATTAAGTTGGGCCTGAGTTGAACAATGACAGAAAGCCATCCGGAGCGGGCCGGATTCTAGGTCTCAGTCATATTGCGCCTCATTTCCATGGGTGGCTGAACGCCTGTCGCACACAGACCAGACATGGCTGAGAACCATGAATCCTTCGATTTTCAACAGAGTATTGTTGCCTGGCTGTCAGTCGCGCGTCATCCCATCATTGCTTCTCTCAGCCCCGGTCAAGACGCTTGAGACCTGGCCAAGAGCCCCCAGCGTGCTCGTGTTCATTTCAGAGCGTCTAAAATGAGGGCTGTGCACAACTAGTGCTTTGAATGGCGCTGCAGGACTCCGTGGATCACGTGGAGACCAAAGCGCGACTCGTTGCTCACGATTCCCTGCCCCGACCCGAGCATCCCGTCTCACCTCATCCATTTCTCTTCAGGCTCATCGGCGGCCATCATTAAAGTCATCATGGTCTCATTAGGCGGCGTCTTCCTTCTTTTCATGTTTCTAGCAACACAAGCGTTGACACGCGATATTCCGAGCAATGTGAAAGACTTCTATGGGTTCGTCCGCGGGCGTAACAAGTGCCACCATACGTTAGCAAGCGGGTTTCACAGCAGTGAGGGTGGCAGCGGAGGTACGTGCTTCATCCTCTCACCGGCTAATGCTCCGAAGATGCTCACAAAATGCATCCACTAGACTTCAGCTACTGCGGAGATTACCTGGATGATTATAAAATCATATATCTCCAAGGAAAAAATGGCGAGTTGGCCAACATGGACGTGGACTGCGATGGCGAGCGAGCCGGAGGCGACGGACGTTGCGGCAGCTCCACCGACACTCAATCTGAGACGACATTCCGCGACCAGCTGAGGAGTTATGGGACTGGGCGACGAGACCTCAACGCCTCGGTACACACCTATGTTGTATTCGGGAATGAAGGTACTAAAAGCGGCTGGCCTACGTTCAGCCCAGAAAAGCATGGCGTCAAACCACTCAGCGTAATCGCTGTCGTGTGCAATGACAAATTGGTAGGGCTACTTCTATTTTGCTTAAGATCCTAGTCTAACCCATTTTATGTAGCTGTACGGAATCTGGGGAGATACAAATGGTGACGATGGCCCTCAAGCCATGGTAGGTGAGGCTTCCATATCACTCGCCACTGCGTGCTACGGCAATAGTATCAATGGCAACTCAGGACATGATGACAATGATGTCCTATATATTGCCTTCACGGGTGATGACGCTGTCCCTGGAGCAAGCGGGGCAAACTGGACTGCGTCAAATTACGAGGACTTCCAAAGCAGCATCTCAGATCTTGGGAATAAGCTCATTGAGCGTGTTGGGAGTGGGGGGAATGGCAGACCTCTTGGAGATCAATGGATGCTCTTTTCTGCGATTTCCTTTGCAATCATTGTACTACTATTGTAGCATTATCAGGAAAATGAACCGAGAATTCAAAATCAATTACCAGGCACACTCAAGACATTTCAGCAAGATTCACAGTGGGCGTTGATATTCTGACCAGTTAGGAAATAGAAAAATATAATGACTTGCCTGATGTTCAACTCCTTTCTCTGAGCCCTATGTGGATATATGTCCTCTTTGCCCATGAGAAGCCCCTCACAAAAACTACATGTGCCTTACTAGGGACTTCTCGGTGAAACTTTGCATAACATATCGACCTGTTTAACCAACCAGTAGTTCTCATGCCGGATTCTTTCCGGCTCCACGGGTGTGAAGTCAAAGGTCTTGACCAAGATGGGCACAAGCTTGTTGATTTCCAGCAAGCTGATGTTTTTCCCAATGCAGGTACGAGAACCTACCCCGAACTAGAGACGATCGATCAGTAATGACCCGGGGAAATTCAGCGAAAATTCGACTCACCGGTATCCAATTCGATTCCATGAGAGAAATGTGTTCTTTGTCCTGACTAAACCACCTGTCAGGGCGGTATTCATCGGCATCAGCACCGAAAACATCCTTATTCCGGTGCAAGACCCAAGTATTCACGCCTACAACGCACTACAGTCATTTCGGTCAGTTATATCTACCAACTTGGCCCATCAAGGCTGTGGTAATGGGACTTACACCCTCGTTGAAGTCTCTGCCAAGAAGATTCACGCCACCTTTAGGGACAACACGGGCTAGCGGAAGACCTGTTGCTGGATGTAGTCTGAGTGACTCCTTGATGCAAGCCTGGAGATAGCTCATAGCTTGGGCGTCTTTGAAAGGGATGAACTCAGGGTTGTCTAGCTCTGCGAATTTGGCGTCGATATCTTCCCGAAGCTGTGATGATTATTAGAAAGATCATTCAAGCTAGGCGGAGAGTATCTCTCCGCTCATAAAGAGTCGGTCAGGTACCCTCTGAAGCACCCTGGGGTGGGACGCAAGGTCATAGATAACAGCGCACAGTGATATCGAAGTTGTGTCAGAGCCAGCTCCAATGTTGGTCATACAGGTCGTAAAGACCGCGCTTTCTGGGAACTTTCCGGGATTTTCGTGGTGTAGACGGAAGAGCTTGGACATGAAGTCTTGCCTGTCTGGGCTCCCCTTTTCCATGTCAAACCGGACTCTGCCCTTTTTCAGCTGCTCGGCAGTGAAGTTGACCCCATTCATCAGCTGTCCTGGTGGGAGTTTGGACAGTATCCAGTCGAGGGTTCCATGTAGCTCGTGTTCTATTCCCACCATAGCGCAGTACTTGAGGTAAACGTGTTGACTAGCGAAGATTCCCAGTCAATCGCTTCCTGTATCAAGGCATCCAAATCTTTGTCCAAGCTATATGGAGTGGGTGAGTATGTGTGACAGGACTACGAATGAGACAAGTTTACGGAGAGACTTACTGTGATTTGACTGACAACATCGAATGCATAACACTGCATCCAAAACTGAAGGTCGATGGGATTTTGAGTCTGACTCAAGTCTCCAAGTTGCTTTACAAAGACTCTCAAACAGTCTTCGACATCGGGCTCCATTGCTCTAAGAGAGGTGACAGAGTAAAGGTTCGCCACGAGACGCCGATTTGCAGCATGACGTGCACCATCTCGATCCGTGAAGAGGTCTTGCCAGGGAAGACCGACTGGACTTGAGGCCTCGTACTATGCGGACTAAGAAGCGAATTATGTTAGTAAGTGTCGGATTAGAAGTCTAATTCGACCGCGGCATATAGCCGACTACACAGGGGCCAATTAGGGGCCCTATTTATAATTATCGTAGCTAGCCTAACCTACGGTTAGAACCTCCTTTTTATACTTACTACGTAAATATTTATATAGTTTAATTAATCTCTTTATTAATTACGGTTCGAACTAACTACTCTATAATAAGGATACTAATACTAATTAGTAATTAAATTTTATTATTATAGATCGGTAAGGTATCTTATTACGTAAAAAAAACGACTTTTTAATATTATATAAAATAGGAGATTTGTACTAATTAACTTTATAAAAATAAATAAAAAAAGAGGTAATTTTTAAATACCGCACGGAATTAAGTAATTATAGCCCTTTATTACTTATAAGAGGTTAACGTTTACTACGTTAAACTACGTTAATTAACGGAACTACTTAAGTAACTAGCCTTTTACTATTACCCTAAGTAGCTTTTTTACTAAACGACTTTTCTATAGCCGGCCTATAATTAAAAATTAACTAATTAAATTAGTAAAAAGAAATACTTATATAATAACTACTTACTTAATTAATTAGCGTAATAAACGAGTTTAATAATATAATATAAAAAAGTACCGCGCGATTAAAAAAAGGGATTTTTAAATATAAATATTTTTACTTAGTAACAAAAGTAACCTTATAAAAGTTATTAAGCTAAGAGATTTATAGTATATAAAAAAGTCTATTATTACGAGGATCTTATAAGTACGACTTTAAGCTCGTAATTTAAATAACCTCTTTATAGCTCTTTTAATTACCCCCCGGGTATTACTTAAGAATATAATATAGGGGACGGTTTAAAAAAAAAAAGGGGATTTAGAGGTCTTAATAATATTAAGTTAAGAGTATTATAGATTTTAGAAATTAACTTAAGAAGAAAGTAGCTACTTTAAAGTAGTCTTACGACCTCTCGCTAGAGTTATTATTAATTTAAAAAAAGGCTAAAAAGACGAGGATTTAAGAAGAAAAGAAAAGAATCTTCTAAAGGGCTATTAAAAGGCTTTTTTTATATTAGCTCCTAGTACGAGATTACTAATTTTAAAAAATTAACTAAGTAATAAAAGGGATTACTAATAAACTATAATTACTTAACTATAATTAAGCTATAAAAAAAACTATTTAAAAGATATAAAATAAGGTATTAAAAGGCTATAAAAAATAAGATTTCTAAGGTATTTAACTTTATTATATACGAGCGATAAGTAAGTATTTTTAGTAAGTCCTTAAAATTTATAATTTTATAAAAAGGAGGGCTTAACTTCGTTAACTATACTTAATAGCTTATATAGTTCTTAATAGCTTATATAGCTCTTTTACGAGCTACTTAGCGTTTATTTTTAACTATTTTTATAAAATATTACCCTAAAAGAGGTAAGTTAAAAAAAGAAGCTATTTAGAGATTATAAAGAATACGAGGCTTAAGAAGCTAGAAGTATACGGGATAATAAAAATTAGTAATTAGTAAAGATCCCGAGACTAATTACTATATTTTTTTATAATAATATAAACGTTTATTATTACTATTATAAAAAAGAACTACTAAAACCTACCCTTTTATATTAAATAAAAAAGAGGATTTTAATAAGTATAATAGTTAGTAATTTAAAAAGGTAGTAGTAATTATTAAAAATAATAAAAACGAGAGTAGTAATAAGATAGTAAGAGGAAGCGGGAATCTCTTAGACCTTAATAAATTCGTTAGGTAATAAAAGTACGGATTTATTATAATTAGCGCGCGGATTAAATATATCTTTATTAAAATTAAATATATTAATAATTATTAATATAAATATAAGCTAGAGTACGACCCTTAGTAAGTTAGGGTAAGGAAGAAGAGGATAAAACCCGATCCTAAATAGAATCCTAATCCTTTATAAGTAAGTAAATATTAACTTAAATTATTAAGGGACGTAGATATATAAAATTACGGATTAGTTTAATAATAAGTAAATTAACGCGGTATTAATTTATTTAACTAAGGTTTATAAAAGAAAGGGGCTATAGGGGTAACCCCTATTTTATAAGATCGTAAATAACCTTAACTATTAGCTAAATAAATAGTTCGCGAGCATAAGCCTAGGAATTACGAAAGTAGTTAATAAATTCTTTTATGGGCGAGGGGTATTATTAGCGTAATTATAATTACGAGAGCTATATAAAATATTAATAACGATAATTATAAAGGAGGAATTCGTACTATGGAACTAAGCATAGGTTAATAGAGCGTATAATCGCTTTAACGAATTTAAAAAAAGGGTAAACGACTTAGATTTCCTCCTTATAATTACTAACGGAAATCTATCGTCGTAAAAGGATATACCGGGGTAAAATATAGTACTAAAAATATAATAATTAATAATTTTACCTATTTCGATTTACAACTTATTACTACTATTAATACGAAATTTAGCGCCGATTAGCTAAAAAAAAAAAAGGTAAACGACCCGAAGTTATTAATAATACGTAATAATATAAGAATCGTATATAAATACTAAAAATCTAATAGTAAATACGAAGTAATTTATAGACCTTAGAAAGATCTTTTTAAAAAAGAAATTATATTCTAGGGGGAAGTATAAGGTCTTATAAAAAACCCTAACGATATTTTATAATTATTAAGAAAAAGTCGGAATTAGGGAATATTAGTACTATTTAATAATTAATATCGTACTTATAAGTAAAGCCTTTAATTATTATTATAAAGCGGTACGTAATTTCGATCGAAACGACTTTTTTAATATAATTAACGTAATCCGAAGCTACTTTAAAACCTACGATAAGAACCTAGAGCTCCTATCTAAACTACGAGCGATTTTTTTTATATTTATAGCTAGGATAATAGAGGGTAAATTATAAATAGAGATCTTTAAAAAGCTTATTAATTAAATTAATAAGCTAGCGAAAACTTAGCTAAATAAGGGGATAAATAAGCGGAAAATTAGATATTTTTATATTATAGTTTAGCGTATATTATAGTTTAGCGTATATTAAAGGTAAAAATAACCCTATACTAAGTACCTAAAGATTACGAAACGCTCTATTTAAGGCTAAGATTTAGTTTTAATATTAAAGTAAGAATACCGTACTAAACCTACCTTTAGGTATATAACGGCCCTTATTAATAATATTAAGTTAATCGAACATATAATAAAAAAAGAAAAGAGGCTAAATACGGTAATCGTTAATAAAGAGGCCTAGATTCATTAAATAAATAAAAATTTAATTTACGGGTAGGGTAATAAAAAAAGTAATATTATATTTATAAAAAGGATAAATATTAATTAAGTAACTACTCTAAGGAAGAGCGTATTAAATTATATAAATAATATAAAAAGTCGAGGGTAATAAATAGTAAAACTAGCCCTCGTTAGTTTAACTAATTCCTTATTATATATAAGGGTAGATCCGGGGGTACGGAACTTAGTAATAGTAGCTAAAATAATAGCCTAAAGTATATACCCCCTATAAAAGATTTAGAAAATAAAGAAGATCTTACCCCCTATACTAACGAATTAGATTATAACGAAATCGATAATATTAACTACTCTTTTTTTACCCCGTTAGCTTTTAAAAAATATATAAAGCTAAATAAATAGAGAATAATAAAAGCTCTTAATAAGTAGGCTTTTATTTATAAATAATAAGGGAAGGTCCCTTAGATAATAAATACGGAGGTAGCTAAAAGGGCGAATTTAATAGGGCTAAAGCCTATTTTTTTAATAATTAAAGAAAAGACGCTATCTCTCTTAATATCTAAAGAAAAAGAATATAGTACTAAGTAAATTTAGAGGTAGTTAAAGGGGTCCTTTTTATACTACCTAAATCTTTTAAATACTAAGCTCGTATAAGTATTTTATATAAGTAAAAAGTACGGCCTAGATAATTTTTATAAAATTATCCTAAATACTAGGGTATTATAATAGTTAACTAAAAAAAAGGGTAATTCTAAGTACTATAAAACATCGCGTTAGTAATACTTAATACGTTAATAGCGGGTATTATAAGGATTAGTTTCGGCCTAAATAAAGAAATCGTCGCCCTAAGTATAATAAAAATAGAGACGTATTTCGGAATAATAACTTTTTATATTTTACTTATTAATACCCTATTCTTTTTATATTTTAAAAATATAGATTGACTAGGTATTATATTTAATAATATAAAGAATAAACTCTTTAGTAATAAGTACTTCGAGATAGTCGAACGACAATAGGGGCATGCGTTTATAAAGCTTATTAATAATACGAAGTTAATTAATTATGTAATAAAAAGTAAGCTTAGAAAACTATATTAGAGATTTAGGTACTTATTAGTTACGAGGCTATATAACTTCCTAAAGTAATTAAATAATAATATTATTAAAATAGGGGCACTAAAGTAGTTAATAAAGGTATATTATTAATACTAAATAAATACATAGAGCCTACGCAGATTTAAGTTTAAATTACGTAATAAGCTTAACTTTAACTAGGAAATCGTTATTAATATTTTTTATTTAAATAGTCGGCTAGTATTATATATAATCGATATAGCTATATCTTTTTGAATAGGGTAATTCCTTCGGGATTTATAAGTAAAGATAATATAAGTAGCCCTGCGAAAAAGCTAAATTAATATATACTAAGGACCGCTAGATAGTATTAGAACCGACGCTAGTACTAGCTTTAAATTAATAGAATTTAGGGATAATACGACGGCCTATAGTATATAACTAAAAGTCGTACTTATTAAAGCGTACTATAGTATTAAAAAGATAAAAAGGGTATATTAGTAATTAAAAAGGGTATTTAGAATTATTGAAAAGGAAAATCCGGATTCTACTAATAACGAATACTTCTAAATAGTACTTAAATACTATAATAATACTATAGGGCCTAACGGACTTATATTAATACTATTAGTATTTAGAGTATATTTAAAAACGACCTTAGCCTTACTACCGTTACTAAGCATAAGCTAACGAGCCTAAGTAATTAAAAAAGTAATATAAGTATTACGTAAAATAAGTATAAAAAAATAAGTTAATAAAGTAATTACTACGCGTAATAGGCCCGATATAGGGGGTAATTTAAATATATTACTAAATTCGGATATATAAGTATAGCGCGAAATTACTTAATAATAAGCTAGGCTATATAAGTTAATTTTTATTAACGAGCGCTTTTATATAGTTATAAGAGATTATAACTAGCTATTTAAAGTATTAATTATAGTAATTAGACCGTATTATATAGATCTTAACGAGGTAATTTCTAATTTATAAAAAGAAGAAGAGCTAGGGGAAACTATATAACCCGTAGTAAAGGTATAAGAAATTATTTTTAACGAAATCGTTATAGTAGTACTAATAAACGACGAGGAAGAGGAAATTACTAAAAGGGTACTAATACTACTAATAAGACGTTATAAAAGACTATAATAATAAGCCCTAACGCGGTAATTTATTATTAGTAACGAGGTATTTAATACTTTTTATATAATAAAAGAAAAAGCCGATTTTAAGCTAGTAATTAAACTACGTAAAGAAGGCGTAATTATAATTATTAAAAAGCTATATAAAGGATTAGATCTTATTAAAATAGATACTCTTTATAATCGAGGGGTTTATTAATTTATCCTATATAACTTAGAAAAATATATAAACCTCTATATATTTAAATTACGAATAGTTCGTAAGATTAAAAAAAAAGAAATACCCTAGCTATACGAGAAGTTTAAATACGTAATTTAGGGGTATAATAATATCGGAAAAGTAACGCTACTTATATAATTACCTACTATATAGCGCTATAGTTAATAATTAATAATAGTACTAATAGTATTACTATAAAAGAAGGGATATAAGATTTAAAGCCGTAATATTACCTAGGCCTATACTTAATTAGCTATAGGGCTTATAAAGAAAATCCTAGCCTATTTACTGAAGGAAATAGCTAGTAAGTACTTAAAAAGTATAATTATTAAAGTACTTAAGCTACTATATAGGCTTATAAAATCGGGTACTTATTAATAAGCTACTTACTACGATTTTTATATTAATTAATTATTAATAGTTATTTTTATATACGACCCGTACTTATTAATTATAAAGTACGAAAGCGACTAATTTAGGATTATTAGAATATAAACTAACTATTAGTATCCCTATTATAGGGTAGTTAGTTCGAACCGTAGTTAACGAAGAGATTAATTAAACTATATAAATATTTGCGTAATAGGTATAAAAAGGAGGTTCTAACCGTAAGTTAAGCTAGTTACGATAATCGTAAATAGGGCCCCTAATTAGCCCCTGCGCAGTAAGTAGAATGCCGCAGTCGAATTAGATTTCTAATCCGATACTAACTTTCTCTTTTTTTTATTAATTTAACCGCTATAATTAAAAGTATAATTTAACCTCGGGCCCGTTTACTAAGTCGTCTCTTTTTCCCCCCTTTCTCTATTCTTTTTATATAACCTATCCTTTTATTCGTATAGTAACTTTTCTACTACCCACGAATTACTCTAATCCCTTATTTAGTATTACTTTTATAAAAGCGTTTATAAGGTTATTTTTATTATTAATCTAACGGATCTTAAGTATCTCGCGCTTTTTATATAATTACCTAAGGGTTATAATATTAATTATAAGCCTCTTTTCCTTCGTCGTTCCTAATTTAACGAGGTATTTATATAGTAAATAAGAATTAGTATAAATAACCGTTAGAATAGGTAAAAGGCTAATTCGATCGGTAATTTTCTTTAGCGTCGTTAAAATTATATAAAAGAGGTTAACGCCGTTAACTATACTATAAACCTCTATGTTACGAAAGGGAACTCGAGGCAGGTCGGAACGCTACTATATTAACCTAATAGACGTAACTTAACGTAAAGAGGGAAAAAGTAAACTAGTGGGCGGAATCTAGGGCGCTGGGCTTTTGGGCCTAGCGGTCTAGTAGTTACGTAACTTATAGGGGGTCCGTTAGGTACCTAAGGCCTAGGTACTAAGGGGCCTAGTGCCCAGCGCCGTAATATTACCCCCCCCTCTAGCATAAAAGGCGCTATTTATAACGCTTAATTCCCCATTTTAACCCTCTATAATTACCTCTTATAAGCTTATAATAAGGGCGGCTACTACGTTATCGTCGGCCTATAGTAAGGCCGGGCTATTACTAGCCGCTACCTCTATTTATAATACGAGGTTCTTTAGTAATTCCGTAGCCGTTAGGTATTACTTATAGAACGCTTATAGGGCCGCTAGTGCATAATAAAAGCTCTTTACGTTATACTACGTAAGGTCCTTATTATACCCTTTTTAATTAGCTTAGTATTATAGCTTGCCGTATTATACTCGTAATTTAACTACTTACGAGACTTTATACTCAGGCTTATTAGAGCTATAAAGGATCGGTAGCGGGGGGTCTTAGTATTATTTAAGTAGGGGGTCCTTTATAGCCTTTCTTAGCTTATTTAAGTAGAAAATTAGGTAAGTTTTACTCCCTACGGGTAGTTCTATAATTTATATACTACCTAGGCCAGCGCTAACAATAGGCCAGGGGCTAGCCTAGGGCTATTATAGTTTATTAGCGTCTTAGGTCTTTTAGTAAAATATATTTATAAATACCCTATTACTAATCTTTAGGTCGTTAGGCCGTTAGTAATAGTTAGCGTACTTTTAATATCTTATTTAAGTAACTTTTATATTATTTCTAGCGATCTCCTAGGCCTTATAAATACCTTAGGCTATCCTCTAAGCCTTAGTATAATTAAGCTTCTCTTTAGTTAAGTTAAAGCGTCGGGTTTTAGCGGCCTAGTTAAAAAATAGTCGAGGCTAGTGGCTAAATTCGACCTCGTAAAGTAATAGTCCCGTAGTTTTATTAAGTTAGGCTACGTAAGTAAAGTTTATTATAAGTAGTATATCGCTCTAATTATTTTAGTAATAATTAACTAGGGGTTATAGCTACTAGAGGATATACTAGTTTAAGATCTCTATTTAACTATCTATTTACGAGTAGTTTATTATTAATAATTATAACTTAACGCTACAAAGCCTACACAGCTCCCTTTAAAAGTTTAATATAAACTAAGGACCGCAGTTAGAAATAATAATCTTAGGTAGCCTAAAAATTAGTAATACTCGTTTATAAAATATCTTACTTATATCCCGCGCGGTAGTAGTTTTATAATAAAGTATTAATATAGCTCTTTTACCTAGTTTATTAACTATAATATATATCGTATTATAGCCCTTTTAGTTAAGGAGTACTATTATAAAGTTTATTAAAATATGCTACTACGGGTAGTTAGGTATAAGTAGAGGCCTTAGCTCCCCCGGGGGCCTATCGTAGGGTTTTTAAGAGCGACGGTACGTATAATAGTTTTTAACGTGTTAATAAATATTTACTATAAGGCTAGGCTAGTAATACTATTACTTAATTATTTTAACTACTTTATTATGCCCTAGGTACGCCAGGAGCCTCTATTTATATACCTCTCGGATAATTATAATACGTAAATTATCCTCTTCGGGCACGACGAGCTTACTATTTATTATAAGTAACTTATTATCCTAAATTTTCTAGCGCTCGTAGCCCTCGGTTACTAGCGCTCATATTAGGGTAAGCGATATTATTATCGGGTTATAGTTAAGCTTTAGTACTTTTTTAATTAGTAAGTACCCCTAAAGCTCGTCCTTTAGTATAAGGGCCCTAATTACGAGCTTAGGCTATTATACTACGTTCTTTGATAGCGCTCGTAGCTCGGTAACAATATTTAGTAATAGTAGCTCTAGTAATAATAAGACCTAGGTTCGGTTAGCCTCTTTTAGTACCTATTAGGTCCTAATATCCTCGTTTTTTTTAATAAAGCGTTAATAAGTACATTTTCCTACCCTAGGTAATATTAGATCTAAAAGTTAAAGTTAGCTAGGGCGCTAGCCTAGCGGGCCTATTATAAGTTAAGGAGACGCTTTGTTATAAAAAATAAGAGCGGCTAATAGTCTATAATAATATTAAACTTTTAGTAATAACTAACTAGTTCTGCGCACTACTCCTCTAAATAAACTATTATTATTAATATCTCTTTATTATATATAATATAATTAAGCTCTGCGCTGTTTATAGTTTTTAAATAGAACGCTACGGGGTACTATAGGCCATTATTTATTTACCGTTAAACTAGGGCTTTAGCGCATACCGAGTTTAACGCATTAGTCTTTAAGTATATAAATAGCTCGGGCCTAAAGTAACGGAGTATAGGCGCTATCGTAAGGGCTAGTTTTAGCGCTTTAAACGCGGTATTATAATTAGCGTCGAATTAAAAAGGTACGCCTTTACTAGTTAGCTTTATTAGTAGTCTAGCTAGGCACCTATAGTCCTTTATAAACCTCTTATAGAAATTATAAAAGCTAAGGAACGATTAGATACCCTTAAGCGATATAGGCGGCTTTTAGTTCTTTATAATAAAGACCTTATTTTCGTCGGGTTATATACTATTAGTACTAAAGATAAAACCTAGGTACTTCGTAGTAGTAACGCTAAATTCGCACTTTTTAATATTAGCCTATAATCTAGCTTTTCGTAAGCGATTTAGTACTTTCGTAACGTACTTATAGTACTATAGGAGGTCGTTTAAGAAGATTAGGATATTATTTATATACGTAATATAGAAATCGTCTAGGTACTCTATTAGTACGTCGTTTATATATCGCTAGTACGTAGCTAGCCTATTATAAAGGCCGAAGGGTAGTATTTTATATTTATATACCCCGTAGCGGGTGCGGAAGGTTATAAGGTTTTTTAAAATAAGGTTAAGGCGGATGCGGTAAAAGGCTTATTTAATATTGAGTTTAGTAAATACCTTAGCTCGGCTTAGCTACGTTAGCGTCTCGTTAATTAGAAATAGAAGGTACCGATCCTTTTTTATAATCTTATTTAGCTTCTTAAAGTCGATATAGAATTATAAGCTATTATTATATTTCTTAACGAATAGTATAAGTAATATAAAGGGCGCGTTACTAGGCTTAATAAATCCCTTATAGAAGTACTCTAAAAGGTAGGCTCTAGTTACCTCTAGCTCGGGTACCGATTACTTATAAAGGGGGTAGTAAGTAAGCTTCTCTTAGCCTCCCTTTACGAGCTCTATTTTATAATTATAGCTATAGTATAGCGCTAGTATATCGCTCGCTATTTTATTAAAAACGTCGGTCTAAGGCTTTAGTACCTCTAAAAGCTTCGTAATAATAAGGTCTTAGGTCTTTTAATTATCGCCTTTTAGGGGGTCCTCTTATCCCGCCTACTTATTTTTAATTATATAGTTTAGCTTATATAACGATATAGAGCCTAGCTTAACGTCCTTGCGCTTTAAGTTAGTCTCGAACGCTAAGGTATTAATAAAAGCGATATTAAGGGCGGTATTAGCTCCTTTATACTAAGTAAAAGTCTATATAGGTTTAGTCTTTTTTAAAAGGGTCGATAGCGTATTAGTAAGTGCGCGATTTATTTTCTAAGTATTTTTAGTATTATTAAACCGCTATATATATCGGTCTCGCGAGCCCTATAGTTAATAGAGTATTTTAATAAGTTTAGGTAGTGCCCGCTTTTCTTATAATTATTCGTCGTACCGTACTATATTTATTTTAAATATTTCCTACTGTCGCTTAGTATTAATTTAGTATTATACGTTAATAACCTTAGGGGTATATAGGTCCTCTATATCCCTAACGATAGTAAAGGGGGTGTTTTATAATAGTAAATCCTCGGGCTATATTAAGTACCTACGGCGCATATTTAAATTAACTTTATAGTACTTAAACTACTTCCGCCCTAGGATTAGGTCGTAGCGCCCTATATTAAGTTAAAGTAGGAGTATTTTTAAAAAGACCTAGCGGTTAATATATAAGTTAGTAATTTATACTATACTAGCGTCTTTTAATTACTCGCTATTAAATCCGGTAGTAGGGATAGGGCATAGTAATTTATTAAATAGGGCTATATAGAATTTTTATAATAATAGGGTTACGCGGTTATTTATAAATCCGTATTTATTAGCTCCCGTATTAAATAAGGCTTTTAAATAAATTCTATATTTATTAAATATTATTATAAGCTCGATCTCGAGAGGTTACCCCCTTATAAAATCTTATAAGTTTATTAAATAAATTACTAATTTTCTATTTTTATACTTATCCTCTAGCTAGGAGGTTACTTATACTAAGGGGCTTAGTTTTCTAAGTCCGAGACGTACTACTCGCTAGTAGCGTCTATAGTTATTATAGTAATATTTAACTTCTTAAAATAATCCTAAGAAACGTAGCTAGGCTTATTATAAACGAAGTAAGTACTACTATCCTTAAGTTTTTAATATAGAGCCTTAGGAATAGTCTCGTAGCTTATAGTTTAGCTATAAGTATTCTACTTAGTGGTATTATTATTTCTATCTCCTCTTTTAATAGGGGCGGTGTGGGTAAGTATAATACTCTTAGGGGCCCTATTACTAATTAACGGGGGCTATATTATATTAACGAGCTAAGTAACGTACTTAGTATATTTTTAAAAAGTCGCGTCCTTATTTAAATATTTTAAAATAGCCTAGTTCTAAAGGTAAATCGGGAGCTTATTATAGAAGCGGCGCTTTTATTAGGACTTAGGGAGCTTATTAACGCAGACGAGCTCTATAAAAATAGAGCGCTTTTAGTAAACGTCCTTAAGGGTAATAGAGAGGGTATTTAACTTCTAACTAGTATTATTTATTATAATAAGGCTAGTATAAGCTAATTTAAGCTTATATAGTAGCTAGTTTATTATAATAATCTCGTTAAAAGCTAGTATAGGGTAAATAAACTTTATTATAATACCGCTAACCTTATTAATAACGTACTCTAAGTAGTATCCGTTAGTACTAAAGTTTACGTTCTTAAGGCGCTTTATAATACGCTAAAGCTAATAAGGGAACTTTAGCCCCTTATTATCGTCGTCGCTTATAAAAATAGGGACGTTAAGTATCTTAGATCTATAAGAGGGCTAGTATACCGAGGCCGGTATATTCTCGTAACTACCCTATACTTTAAGTTTAGTAAGGTACTACTCTAGTGTATAGTAAGTATTATCTCTACGCTCGTTATTATTAATATTAGCTATAGAGCCGTTTTTTAATTACTTAACGCGCTCGCTAAGCGCGGTATTAATATAAAAAGCGCAGTCTAATTACTTTTTAATATTCTAAAGCTCTATAATAATAGTGCGTATAACTTTAATATTTTCTTTAGTTATTTTATAGAGCCGCTCGGTACTATTACTTAGCTAGCTAATTATAAAGATAAGTACTTATTTAAAATAGTACTAGGTAATGCGCATCTTTAGCTAGCTCTTAACCTAGGCCTAAAGGGCGACGCCCTTATTTTAATTATATAGGTCCTAAATAAACTTAAGGTTAGTATTATACTACTTAGTATTACTAAAAAGACCCTCGTTACGAATCTAAAGAGGGGATGCGAGCTTGTTATTAATATAATAAAAGTACTTAAGTCGATCGGCCTACGTAATAAAAAATAAGAGTTATTTTATAAACTAGTTAAAGAGGTTAACCTCGGGGTCGAATATAAGGAGTTCGGTGTTCTTATTAGTGCTTATAACGCTTTAGTACTACTTATATAAGTAGCGATTTTATTAAAAATCATTAGTATAAAAAGATATTTGCTCTCCTCGGCTCTTATTTCGGACTATAGTATTTAGTAAAGGGGGTATATGTTTAGAGAGTATCGATTATTTTACGTAGTTAATTAGTTAGTTATTACTTGGCGTTGCGCTTTTTTTTAATAAAAGTAGCTATTTATTATAGCGGATTAAATAGGTTAAGATATTATCGTTCCGTTTTTAGAGAAGGAATTATAATAGACGTTAAGTAGTATTACGAAAGGGAACTTAAGGTAGGTCGGAACGCTACTATATTAACCTAATAAATATAACTTAACGTAAAGAGGGAAAAAGTAGACTAGTGGGCGGAATCTAGGGCGCTAGGCTTTTAGGCCCAGCGGTCTAGTAGTTACGTAACCCATAGGGGGTCCGTTAGGTGCCTAAGGCCTAGGCGCTAAGGGGCCCAGCGCCAGCGCCGTAACATCTAACGCTAGTATATTTCTCGTTACTTATTTATATTTAGTTAACGAGTAGTAAATTATATTACTATATATAATAAATTCGCTCTTACCTATACTCTCGTTAGCTAGGATAATAATATACCCTAATTACGAAATAAGGTCGTTATTATTTATAAATAACCTATTAATAAAGACGTAAAGCTTATTAGTCGCAAGGTTAATTAGGTAATAAACGAGACCTCGATCGAGATTCGTTTATTACTACTTAAGCTGCTTATTAAGTACTTCGACGTCTCGTTTAGTTAAATTTATAGCCTATGCTACTTTAATATAGTTAAATATTACCTCGGGTTAATAAATACTTATAATATATACCCCTTATATAAGCTTAGTTTTATACCGCTTCTTAATATTAATTATATTTAAATTAACGAGGTTAATCTTCTCGCCCTACCCTTTTTATTAAAAAACGACGGTTTCCTTTTTAATTATAAGAATCCCGCTATTAAATACTAAGGGGGTATTTATTATAAAGACCTTTTTTAGCTTCGCTACGAAGCCCGCTTTTTAAAGCTCCTTATCCTCTTTTTTTATAAAGTTAATATCGAATAGGCCTAATATATTATTAGTTTATATTCTAACGATCCTAAATTAATTACTTTCGTACTCTACGACTAGTAGGCACGGGTCGTACGTAGAGGTAACTATTAATAGTTAATTAATATAAAAATCGTAGTAAGTAGCTTATTAATAAGTACCCGATTTTACGAGCCTATATAGTAGCTTAAGTACTTTAATAATCGTGCTTTCTAAGTACTTACTAGCTATTTCTTTTAGTAAATAGGCTAGGATTTTCTTTATAAGCCCTGTAGCCGATTAGGTATAGGCCTAAGTAATATTACGGCTCTAAATCTTATATCCCTTTTTTTATAGTAATACTATTAGTACTATTATTAATCGTTAGCTATAGTACTATATAATAAGCGATTATATAAGTAGCGTCGCTTTTTTAACGTTACCGTATCCCTAAATTACGTATCTAAACTTCTTATATAGCTAGGGTATTCCTTTTTTTTTAATCTTACGAACTATTCGTAATTTAAATATATAGAGGTTTATATATTTTTTTAGGTCGTATAGGATAAATTAATAGACCCCTTAATCGTAAAGAGTATTTATTTTAATAAGATCTAATCCTTTATATGGCTTTTTAGTAGTTATAATTACGCCTTTTTTACGTAGTTTAATTACTAGCTTAAAATCGGCTTTCTCTTTTACTATATAAAAGGTATTAATTACCTCGTCGTTAGTAATAAATTGCCGCGTTAGGGCTTACCGTCGTGGTCTTTTATAACATCTCGCTAGTAGTATTAGTACCCTTTTAGTAATTTCCTTTTCCTCGTCGTTTATTAGTACTACTACGACGATTTCGTTAAAGATAATTTCCTATATTTCTACCGCGGGTTATATAGTTTCCCCTAGCTCTTTTTCTTTTTATAAGTTAAAAATTACCTTATTAGGATCTATATAGTACGGTTTAACTACTATAATTAATACTTTAAGTAGCTAGTTATAATCTCTCGTAACTATATAAAAGCGCTCGTTAATAAAAATTAACTTATATAGCCTAGTCTACTATTAAGTAATTTCGCACTATACTTATATATCCGAATTTAGTAATATATTTAAATTATCCCCTATATTAAGCCTATTATGCATAGTAATTACCTCGTTAACTTACCTTTTTATACTTACTTCGCGCAGTACCTATATTACTTTTTTAATTACTTAGGTTCGTTAGCTTATACTTAGTAATAATAGTAAGGCTAAGGTCGTTCTTAAATATGCTCTAAATACTAATAGCGTTAGTATAAGTCCGTTAGGCCCTATAGTATTATTATAGTATTTAAGTACTATCTAGAGGCATTCGTCGTTAGTAAAATCCGGATTTTCCTTTTTAATAATTCTAAACGCCCTTTTTAATTATTAATATGCCCTTTTTACCTTTCTAATACTATAGTACGCTTTAATAAGTACGACTTTTAGCTATATATTATAAGCCGTTATATTATCCCTAAATTTTACTAACTTAAAGCTAATACTAGCGTTAGTTTTAATACTATTTAGCGGTCCCTAGTATATATCGATCTAGCTTTTTCATAGGGCTACTTATACTATTTTTATTTATAAATCCTAAAAGAATTACCCTACTTAGAAAGATATAGCTATATTAATTATATATAATACTAGCCGACTATTTAAGTAAGAAATATTAACGACGATTTCTTAGTTAAAGTTAAGCTTATTACGTAATTTAAATTTAAATCTACGTAGGCTCTACGTATTTATTTAGTATTAATAATATACTTTCGTTAACTACTCTAGCGCCCCTATTTCGATATTATTATTACTTAATTACTTTAGGAAGTTATATAGCCTCGTAACTAACGGGTACTTAAATCTCTAGTATAGTTTTCTAAGCTTACTTTTTATTAAGTAATTAATTAACTTCGTATCGTTAATAAGCTTTATAAACGTATACCCCTATTATCGTTCGACTATTTTAAAGTACTTACTACTAGAGATTCTATTCCTCGTATTATGAAATATAATACTTAGTCGATTTATATTTTTTAAATATAGGAAAAATGGGGTATTAATAGGTAAAATATAAAAAGTTATCGTTCCGAAATATATCTCTATTTTTATTATACTTAGGGCAACGATTTCCTTACTTAGGCCGAAACTAATCCTTATAATACCCGCTATTAACGTATTAAGTATTATTAGCGCGATTTTTTATAGCGCTTAGAATTACCCTTTTCCTTTAGTTAATTATTACGATACCTTAGTATCTAGGATAATCCTATAAAAATCGTTTAGGCCGTACCTTTTACTTATATAAAATACTTATACGAGCTTAGTATTCGAGGGATCTAGGTAGTATAAAAAGGACCCCTCTAGCTACCCCTAGATTTACTTAGTACTATATTCCTTTTCTTTAGATATTAAAAAAGATAGCGTCTTTTTTTTAATTATTAAGAAAATAGGCTTTAGCCTTATTAAATTCGCCCTTTTAGCCACCTCCGTATCTATCGTCTTAGAGACCTTCCCTTACTATTTATAAATAAAAGCTTATTTATTAAGAGCTTCTACTACTTTTTATTTATTTAGCTTTATATATCCTCTAGAGGCTAATGGGGTAAAAAAAGAGTAGTTAATATTATTAATTTTATTATAATCTAATTCGTTAGTATAAGGGGTAAGATCTTTTTTATTTTCTAATTCTCCTATAGGGGGTATATACTTTAGGCTACTACTTGAATTACTATTACTAAGTTTCGTACCCCCGGATCTACCCTTATATATAATAAAAAATTAGTTAAACCGACGAGGGCTAGTTTTACTATTTACCACCCTCGACTTTCTATACTATTTATATAATTTAATACGCTCCTCTTTAAAGTAGTTACTTAACTCATATCTATTCTTTTTATAAATATAGTATTATTTTTTTTATTACTCTGCCCGTAAGTTAAATCTCTACCTATTTAACGAATCTAGGCCTCCTTACTAACGATTACCGTATTTAGCCTCTTTTCTTTTCTTATTATACGTTTAATCGACTTAATATTATTAATAAGGGCCGTTATATACCTAGAAGTAGGTTTAGCGCGGTATTCTTATTTTAATATTAAAGCTAGATCTTAGCTTTAAATAGAGCGTTTCGTAGTTTTTAGGTACTTAGTATAGGGTTATTTTTATTTTTAGTATATATTAAATTACGGTATAAAAATATTTAACTTTCCGCTCGTTTATCCCCTTATTTAGTTAGGTTTTCGCTAGCTTATTAATTCGATCGATAAGCTCTTTAAGGATCTCTATTCGTAATTTACCCTCTATTATCTTAGCTATAAATATAAAAAAAATTACTTATAGCTTAGATAGGAGCTCTAAGTTCTTATTATAAGTCTCAAAGCGGCTTCGGATTACGTTAATTATATTAAGAAAGTCGTTTCGATCGAGATTACGTACCGCTTCGTAATAATAATTAGAGGCTTTACTTATAAGTACAATATTAATTACTAAATAGTATTAATATTCCCTAATTCCGACTTTTTTATAATAATCGTAAAATATCGTTAGGGTTTCTTATAAGACCTTATACTTCCCCCTGGAGTATAATTTCTTTTTTAAAAAGATCTTTTTAAAGTTTATAAATTACCTCGTATTTATTACTAGATTTTTAGTATCTATATACGATCCCTACGTCGCTACGTACTATTAGTAACTTCGGGTTATTTACCTTTTTCTTTATTAGCCAATCGGCGCCGAATTTCGTATTAGTAATAATAATAAGTTATAAATCGAAATAAGTAGAATTATTAATTATCGTACTTTTAGTACTATATTTTACCCCGGTATATCCTTTTATAACGATAGATTTCCGTTAGTAATTATAAGGAGGAAATTTAGGTTATTTACCCTTTTTTTAAATTCGTTAAAGCGATTATACGCTCTATCGATTTATACTTAGTTTTATAGTACGAATTCCTCCTCTATAACTATCGCTACTAGTATTTTATATAGCTCTTATAATTATAATTACGCTAATAATACTCCTCGCCCATAAAGGAATCTATTAACTACTTTTATAATTCTTAAGCTTACGCTCGCGAACTATTTATTTAGTTAGTAACTAAAGTCGTCTATAATTTCGTAAAATAGGGGTTACCCCTATAGCCCCTTTTTCTTATAAACCTTAGTTAAATAGATTAATACCGCGTTAATTTATTTATTATTAAGCTAATCCGCAATTTTATATATTTACGTCCCTTAATAGTCTAAGTTAATATTTACTTACTTATAAGGGATTAGGATTCTATTTAGGATCGGGTTTCGTCCTCTTCTTTTTTACCCTAACTCGCTAAGGGTCGTGCTCTAACTTATACCCATATTAGCGGTTATTAGCGTATTTAATTTTAATAAGGATATATTTAATCTACGTACTAGTTATAGCAAATCCGTACTTTTATTACTTAACGAATTTATTAAGGTCTAAGAGATTCCTACTTCTTTTTACTATCTCGCTACTACTCTCGTTTTTATTATTTTTAATAATTATTACTACCCTTCTAAATTACTAGCTATCGTACTTATTAAGATCCTCCTTTTCGTTTAGTAAAAAAGGGTAGGTTTTAGTAATTCTTTTTAATAATAATAATAATAAACGTTTATATTACTATAAGAAAATATAGCAATTAGTCTTAGGATCTTTATTAATTATTAATTTCCGCTATCCCGTATACTTCTAGCTTCCTAAGCCTCGTACTCTTTATAATTTCTAAATAGCTTTTTTAATTAATTTTTTAAAATTAGTAATCTCGCGCCGGGAGCTAGTATAAAAAGAAAGCCCTTTAGTAGCCCTTTAAAAAATCCTTTTTTTTTCCCTTTAGATCTTTATCTTTTTAACTTTTTTTTAAACTAATAGTAATTCTAGCGGGAGGTCGTAGGACTACTTTAGGGTAGCTACTTTTTTTTTAAGTTAATTTCTAAGATCCGTAATACTCTTAACTTAATACTATTAGGACTTCTAAATACCCTTTTCCCTCGTTAAACCGTCCCTTATATTATATTTTTAAATAATACCCGGGGGGTAGTTAGGGGAGCTATAAAGAGGTTATTTAGATCGCGGGCTTAAAGTCGTATTTATAAGATCCTTATAGTAATAAACTTTTCTATATACTATAAATCTCTTAGCTTAATAACTCTTATAAAGTTACTTTCGTTATTAAGTAAGAATATTTACGTTTAGAGATCCCTTTTTTTAATCGCGCGGTACTTTTTTATACTATATTTTTATTAATTTAATTAGTTAATTTCTAATTGCGGGCCGGCCGTAAAAAAGTCGTTTAATAAAAAAGCTGCTCAGGGCGACGGTAAAAGGCTAGTTACTTAAGCAGTTCTATTAATTAACATAGTTTAATATAATAAACGTCGACCTCTCGTAAGTAATAAAGGGCTATAATTACTTAATTCCGTGCGGTATTCGAGAATCGCCTCCTTTTTCGTTTATTTTTATAAAGTTAATTAATATAAATCTCTTATTCCGTACGGTATTAAGAGGTCGTTTTTTTTACGTAGCGAAATACCTTACTAATCTATAATAATAGAATTTAATTACTAATTAGTATTAGTATCCTTATTATAAAGTAGTTAGTTCGAACCGTAGTTAATAAAGAGATTAATTAAACTATATAAATATTTACGTAGTAAGCATAAAAAGGAGGTTCTAACTATAGGTTAGGCTAGCTACGATAATTATAAATAGGGCCCCTAATTGGCCCCTGCGCAGTCGGCAGAATGCCGCAGTCGAATTGGACTTCTAATCCGATACTAACGATATATTAAGCCTATTTAATATTAACTTTATAAAAAAGGAGGATAAGGAGCTTTAAAAAGCGGGCTTCGTAGTAAAGCTAAAAGAGGTCTTTATAATAAATACCCCCTTAGTATTTAACGGCGGGATTTTTATAATTAAAAAGAAAACCGTTGTTTTTTAGTAAAAGGGATAGGGCGAGAAGATTAACCTTATTAATCTAAATATAATTAATATTAAAAAGTAGTATAAGGCTAAGCTCGTACGAGGGGTATATATTATAAGTATTTATTAACCTAAGGTAATTTTTAATTATACTAAAGTAGTATAAGCTATAGATCTAATTAAATAAGACGTTAAGGTACTTAATAAGCGGCTTAAGTAATAATAAATAAATCTCGATTAAGGTCTCGTTTATTACTTAATTAACTTTATAATTAATAAGCTCTACGTTTTTATTAATAAGTTATTTATAAATAATAATAACCTTATTTCGTAATTAGGGTATATTATTATTTTAATTAATAAGAGTATAAGCGAGAGCGAATTTATTATATATAATAATATAATTTATTACTCGTTAACTAAAAGTAAATAAGTAATAAGAAGTATACTAGCGTTAGAGGTTTATAATATAATTAACGGCGTTAACCTCTCTTATGCAATTTTAACGATACTAAAGAAAATTACTAATTAAATTAGCCTTCTACTTATTTTAATAGTTATTTATACTAATTCCTATTCGCTATATAAATACCTCGTTAAATTAAGAATAACAAAGGAAAAGAGGCTTATAATTAATATTATAGCCCTTAGGTAATTATATAAAAAGCGCGAGATATTTATCATTTATTAAATTAATAATGAAAATAACCTCGTAAACGCTTTTATAAAAGTAGTATTAAATAAGGAATTAGAGCGATTCGTAAGTAATAGAAAAGTTATTATATAAATAAAAAGATAGGTTATATAAAAAAAATAAAGAAAAGAGGGAAAAGGAGACGACTTAGTAAACGGGCCCGAGGTTAAATTATACCCCCAACTATAGTAGTTAAATTAATAAAAAAAAGAGAAAGTTAGTATTAAATTAGAAGTCTAATTCGACCGTAGTATATAGCTAACTACGTAGGGGCTAATTAGGGGCCTTATTTATAATTATCGTAGCTAGCCTAACTTATAGTTAGAACCTCCTTTTTATACTTACTACGTAGATATTTATATAGTTTAATTAATCTCTTCGTTAACTACGGTTCGAACTAACTACCCTGTAATAGGGATACTAATAGTAAGGCAAAATCACTCCATGGTCTCGATGATACGTGCCTTGATAAAGCCCTTTCCAATACCATAAATCGTCTTGATTACGGCCGGGTCATTAATACTATACTGCTTAGGAGCAATCCGCACTATGGCTCCTGTCAGACGAATCATCTTGTAAGCAAAAGGCTCTAATAGTCACACCCGGGAATAAAGATCACATACCGTATTTCTCATGGAGCTGAATATTGCGATGATGAAAGTTTCCGTCTCTCACATGTCGAAAATACCAGAGTCTTGAGAAGCGAGCCTCGAATGGACCAGGCAGCTTCCGAAGAGACGAGAATGTCTCTTTGATAACATCTACTGAGGCCCAAATGAGGATGACGAGGAAGAGGAGGAGAACAGAGATCCATGGTGTGAGAGTGGAAGCCGAGTTACTTCGATCCATTGTGATTTGCGAATGCCTGATCCGCGTCTCGGACAGCTTGAAGTAGGCAAAGAAATGATGGTGAATGGTGTTGCGTAATAGCTGTCCAAAGTAGCTGCCAAGGCTACGTATAAGGTTAAAGCTCCTATTCTCCATGGGAAATTGTTCGAATGGGCAGTACCAAAGACACTAACACTTGAGTTTTCAGTGGCGGCTGGAGTTTAGTACCTAAGTCTTTGGCCGGCAAAGTCAACACATTTGAAAAGGTACAGATGACCTAGGCTCTATACTGAAACACTTACCTGGAAGAACTTCCGAAAGAAAGCCACATGAGATGTAACAATTCTTGCTGGATCGAGGTTCAGGTTGATCTTTTTTGCAAATAGCTGCAGGCAGGTAAATTTATGTCGTCTTCGCACCCCACAACCCATTTGCTAGTATAAATCCAGGCCGGTCACGCACTCGAGAGTGACTTCACTCATTGTGTGTATGCTCGACCTCTAAGTTCTGTGTCCGGAGTCCGTAACGCATCCGCTAGCTAAGCCATGCTGCCCAGCTTCGACCATGCTCCCCAAAACCTTACCCCGCAAGATCTCAACAACGCATCGCTAGGAGACCATTTGATCTGCCCGTTACCCCACATGGTACTACTACCAGGCATACGGGGTATGCCATATGGCTAAGCCATGGCAGTAAGATAACAAGGGCTGTCATTATCACTTGCTTTTGGGATACCTTATTGATGCCTCTCTGCTCATGGCAGGCACTCTCTTGGTCTTTGTCCCCTGTACGTGGAACAGCGTAGTTTAGAGCCGTGCCACTACCTGACTCTTTCGAAACCCACTCTTAGTTCTCGCACATCAATCATGGACACTGGCAATCGGAAAATTATTCGTCACTCGAATGGACAAACAACTGCATACATTCTCGACTCTTTTGTTGATCCTTGGAAACCAGCTGAGACCATACTACTTCAACATGGTTTCGGTCGAACCTTAGACCACTTCTATCATTGGGTTCCAGCCCTAGCTAGAAAGTACAATGTCTTGCGTCGCGATCTTCGAGGCCATGGCGGCTCAAGCTACCCAGGCCCCGATGACGACGAGGTCTACCAATACACAACCACCACGATTGTGGATGAAATCAAAGACACCTTGGATCAGTTGAACATTGAGAAGATACACTTTGTTGGAGAGTCGACGAGTGGTATGCTCGCAGAAATATTTGCGGCAACATACCCAGAACGCGTAGGCTCTGTCATTGTGTGTTCATCACCAACCCATTTGCCGGCCTCGGCACAGGAGTTTCTTGCTTTTGGTCTGGAGTCTTGGCCCCAGGCATGCCGCCAACTGGGATCAAGAGGTTGGGCAGAACGACTTCTTGGTGCGAGTGGCACTGTGGCGAGCAGTGATCCCAACTATCTCGCATGGTGGAAGGACAAGGTTGCTGTCAGTGACGGAGAGGGGCTGGCAGGATATGCTGAGTTCTTGAGCCAGCTGGACGCTCAGCCATACTTGGGGGACATCAAAGCTCCTATGTTGATTTTATCGCCTACAAACAGTGCTCTTGTAAGCGTTGAGTCCACGAAGAAGCTGACTGCAGAGGTCGCCTCATCGAAACTAGCAATCATCGAGTCTCAAGGGCACGAAATATACGCTGAGGCTGCAGAGGATTGTATTTCAAAGATTAGGGACTTTCTAGAAGAACTTTAGATTTGAGATGCTAGTCATTCGCTTATAAAAGAGCTTGGTAAATACGCCTATTTCTCAACTATTAATAGATGCTCCACATATGATCTTGTGCTGGATGGTTATCATATCCTAGAACGATGATTACGATAGAAGTCATGGATATTTCTCTAGGCTCAAAAAGGTTTGAATCCTGAGCTCAGGTTGTCAAACGTACGTTTCCTCGGAGATAACATAGGCTCAATATTTAGGTACACTACATGTATTTAGCTAAGAGCCTGAAGTCCCCATTTTCTGATATTTTCTATCCACAATCCAAGTTAAGTCTTTGAGTCTGTGACGTAAAGGTAGACCGAGGAGCCGTCACGATCCTGGAGAGAACGTTAGTTGGCTCACTTCTAGTATATGCGTCACATTTTACTTACGATACAGCGGGGGTCCTTGGAGGCTTTTTCAAATACTCCATAAGCCGCTTCTGCCATCGTCGGCTGGATATTCTCCTGTTTTGCAGCATCGATGCCCAGAGACAGATCCTTGAGAAACATCTGAGTCTTGAATCCCAGCCTCCAGTTATTACTACTAGGGGCATGTGGGATGACGCCAGGGACTGGACAGACATTATCTCCCATGAATGTTTGACCGGTAGAGTTGTGAATAATTTTCTGAAGCATCTTTGGATCCACTCCAGACTTTACTCCGATTGCCATAGCTTCAGATATCAGAAGTAGAATAGAGCAGGAGATGTAGTTGTTGCTGATCTTAGCAGCAAGTCCCGAACCAACGTCACCGCACCAGAAGAGCTTTTCAGGGTCGCCCATCATTGAAACTACCTGACGTAGTCTTTGAGATAAGTGATCCTCCTTATCATCAGGTTTGCGTCCGATCATGAATGAGAGAGTCGCCTTTTCCGCTGCTGGTACGCCTCCCTGGGGTAAGTTGGAGTCAGAAAGCGTCGTTGCCATTGATGGCTCAAATGTACTTTATGGAGTCACACATGTTGTGAAGGAATACTCACGGAAACAGGGGCATCAACATATGTCCCTTGAGAAGCCTTTCGTATCTGATCTGCCACGTGCCTTGCGGTGGTAGTATCAATAGTACTACACTCAATCAACAGTCTTTGTGGGTTTTTGGGAGCGGAAATGATGCCATCTCCAACGTCGAGATAGACCTTCGATACTTCTGGTGCTCCGGGCACCATGGAAATCACCACATCTACTGCGGCAGCAACTTCGCGTGGACTTGCTGCGACTTCTACCTGTCCAAAGCTTGAAAATTGCTGAACAAACTTCTCACAGGCTGATTTGTTGACGTCAAAAACATGAACGGTAGATTGGCGCTTCAAATTTCGACGAATCGATGCAGCCATGGGATAGCCGATGGCACCGAGGCCTATGGGAGTCAGTGGTCATTCCGCGATATCCAAGACTGAGCCTTACCTATGAAGCCAATGTTGAAGTCCATCATTCCGGTATCGCATAGATTTAGTGTATCTAAAATCTGTAGAACCGATCGTATTGCTCAGAAAGACGAGAACGATCATGGGCATAAGGGTTCGGGCATACAATCCCAGATGTCAGCAATTGAATAGTCCTCAGAGTGGTCCCCGCACCGCACCTCTGACAGGCAGTTCACAGTTGGTTGCCATAGGCCAAATCAGCCCAACCATCTTTTCCCCCACATCACCCCGCATCCGCCTAACGAGCAGTGATCAGTCAACTGTACCTACACAATAGCAGCGACATGAAATCGTTCTTGCGGGAAGAGCCCGTATTGATAGCGGCTATAGATGCTCAGAAGCATCGGAGGTCAAAGCCGCCTTCTTGCTCGTTTGGCACGCACATCCAACAACAACTACGTACACTCTGATCACCAACTGAACCACCATGGTCAAGACTGACGAGAAGCTGAAGGTCGGAGTCATCGGACCGGCCGGTTTCGGGGGCTCTTACTTGGTTGTCGAACTCATTAACCGCGGGCATCGTGTTGTCGGACTGTCTCGCAACCCACAGAAACTGGGTACTCATGAGCTCTACGAGCCGCGGCCCATCAACCTTGAAACATCCACTGAAGGAGAACTGGCTGAGGCTATCAGTGATCTTGCGGTTGTGGTGTGCGAATACGGGCCTCATACAGCAGGTCACGAAGCCTTGCAGTACAGTGAGTTCAATGCTGCTCAAATTGGCCCGTAGCAATGGTTTGTCTGACCAGGTAATATGGCAGTGCCGTTCATCGAGATGATCAGAAAAATCATACTGGCTGTCAAGCGCGCCAAAACAGGATACTTCGTGATGGTCGGTGGAACTGGCAGCTTGCATGTGCCTCATGAAGACGGCGTTTGCGTGGCGGACAGCAAGGACTTTTTCTTGGCCTACCGCCGTGGGATTGCGGATAGTCACGCCCATGTCACATACATGGAAGAGAGGCTTGGGCCGATAGGAAAGGCCTTGAGAGTATACCGCGACGCTCGTCTTCTCCTCAAAGAGGACAGAGGAAGTACCGATGAGAAAGAGGCAGCGCGTGAAACGATAAATGCCTACGAAGCTCAACTGAAAGCGCAACAAGACGCATCGAGCAGCTTCATCAAAGCTGCGCGAGCTAGTCTCATGTTTTTCGAAGGCAATACATCCTTCGACTGGACGTATGTATCCCCGAGCGCACTATATCGTCCCGGCAGGCGTACAGGAAGATACGAGATCACGATAAGCAATTTGCCGCTGAGGGATGGCCCTGATGGCGATAGTCCTCTGGATGGGAAGTTGCTGGGGATTTCGGCAGCGGATCTTGCCATAGCCATTTCCGACGAAATCGAGTCATGAAAGCACAAGCAGCAGCATTGGACAGCTACCGGGGACTTGACAGATGACACCCCCGCTCCATCGTATTTGACATTGAATTGAATGGGATCACTTTTTCCTTGCATGAAACATACTGTACCAATACACCCAGTGATATGTGAATGCGGAGATCTAATGTGCCTACTTTATCCATGTTGCTCTTTTGCTGTGTTTGGGGCTCGACCGCTATACCCCGAGTTGGAGACAGCCCGCACCGATGTGGAGTACGCTGAAGTTCAGGCAGTTGGTGTACCGTGGCTTCGTGATAACAGAGGCAGCCCCGGCCGCTGTGGTTCCCCCAAGGACCTGATCAATCTAGACTTGTACAACAAACGCGACAACGCAACGCAAAAATGTCTGCCTACACTGTTAGCGATTCAGAATTCCAGCAGTTGGAGGGCAAAATCATTTTGGTCACTGGAGGTGCAGCCGGCATTGGAAGAGCCATTGTCGACCTTGCCCATCGTAAGCAACACAGTATGAGCTTTTAGCGCTGTGCTGACTGTTCCGTGATAGGGTATGGGGCAAAAGTAGCATTCTGTGATGTTGACGAGACTCGAGGAAAGCAAGTTCAGAAAGAGCTCGGCAAGTAAGTCGCATTATTGTCTATGGTCTTCTTATGAAGCTCCCCATGCAAGGCACGATGTTTGGCTCATGCTCAAGCGTCGACAGCGTCTTCTTCAAAAAATGTGACATCTCGGACTGGAACGACCTTGTCAGCTTCTTTCAAGATGTTCATTCAGAGCTTGGTCCCATTGATACCGTCATTTCGAATGCAGCAATCAACAAAATTGAGACACTTGACGAGCCGGGCTCTGGGGCAGACTGGTATCTTCAAAAGCCAGATGTTTCGGTTCTCAATGTCAACATGGCTGGCACTTGGTACGTGACCAAATGTGCCATTGGTTTCTTTCGTAAGAACCCGGAAACGAGATCTCAACTGGTTCTATTCGGGTCCGCTGCTAGCTTCTTCGATACACCACCCTGCTACACCTACTGTGCCAGCAAGGCGGCTGTTCTGGGTCTTATGCGCGCTATGCGGACTCAATTGCCGAAGATGAACATTACTGTCAATATGATCGCACCTTGGATGACAGGTGAGTACGCCCTTACCCCTTGAGGATTGCTCGAGCAGTTCCCGAACGCATTGACACGAAGCTGAACCTTGTAGATACGGAGATGGTCACCGATCATATCAGAAGTATTTGGAAGGAGTTACCTGCAAATACGCCAAAGGATGTTGCCACAGCAAGCCTGCTACCTGCTATGCGACCTGAAGTAAATGGAAAGTCTTTCTTCATTCACGGCGGGAACATCAGTGACCTGGAGGACAAGCTTGACGAGACTCAACCTCTATGGTTAGGAACCGACCTCGATAAGCAGATGAGAGAAGGGCAGCGTAGACTAATTCCCTAGTTAGATTACGAAGTGAGGGCAAGGACATGGCTGTTAGTTATTGTTAGTATTCCTTCAATCTTATGTTTGCGGAACGGAATCTATGTCTACTCTTGGTACGAATAGAAAGCTGCAAAGTATGTTTCCCTCAATGTTGCGATCTCTCAAGAGTTACATCCGTATTCCCACTCAATGTTCTGACAAAGGGATGCGATGTAAAATGCAACCACTCCAAAAAACGAGACGCTATTTGCTAGTAGGGAGACATTCATATTCGTAACGGGCTTGACGTCTAAGCAGTTCGCCAGACTCTTGTACAAATAAGGTCATGAGTTGATCAATGACCTTCTTCGAAGTTCTTTTCCCTCAACGCGCTATACTCCCTCCGAATAATTTCTTCATGTGCGACAGAGCGGCATGAAATGGAGCATTCGAAAGGCTCAGGAACACTCAGAAAGCCTGGCATCATTCGAGTTGTGGGGACCTTCTTCCCCCCGTGGGAATCTTCTTTCCGCTCAATATTGAAGCCCCACATGATGCGAGAAATAGCAATAAAGAGTGACTTCTCAGCTAGATGGACTCCAGGACATGCACGTCTGTCTACATGTTAGTCATGTGCATGTACCGTCATTCCAAGACAATCAGGTTCGGGATGAAGCTACGTACCGGCCAGCACCATAGGAAAAGTGATCGCGCTCATAGGGATCCTGCGAGTTCATGTACTCCGCTGCAGAGAGTGGACTGTTGAAAAACCGAGATGGATCGTATTCATCGGCATTATCGTAGCGACTTGGATCACGCTGGATAGCCCTGGAAATTTGGCACTAAGTGTTAGCCGAATTTCTCGGGAACATGTGGATTGCATGTAGTTACTCACCACCAATTCAGGACGACTACAGAGTCCTTCGGGATGAAGTGTCCTTCGTACCAATCGTCCTCGGTGGAAGCGTGATACATCCCAAATTTGTTGACCGGGCGCCATCGCAAGGTTTCTTTGATCATCGCCCGAACGTAAGGAAGATCTTTCTCATCTTCCCATGTGGGCATCCGGTCGCTTCCGACGACATGATCGATCTCTTCTTGACCCTTCCGCATTGCTTCGGGGAAAAGAGTCATGGCCAGGGTCCAGTTGTTGATAGTCGTAGCTGTTGTCTCGGAACCCGCCTCTACCAGACCACCGCAGGTATACGCCGCGAGCAAGTCGTCGATGCCGTTCTTTTTGGGGTCACCGAGGTAAAAGTCCTTGCAGAAGCAGTCCTTGGCAGTGCCGTCGTCCGTTGTCTTCTTCAAAGCCTCCCAAAGCTCAAGCCAAATCTTGCTGTCGTGAGCGAAGGCTTTCTTGCCCCAGGTGCGCCAGTTTCCCAAGAGGAACTCGGGAAGATTAGCGAGGCCGGGTAAACTCTCGACGGCGAAGGCGCCAGGAGCCATCATGATGGAAAGATTTTCCAGAACGCTGAAGATCTTGGAGATGATCGGGTCTTGGAAGGAAGGAATGCGGTACCCATAGGTAGCTAGCATGATAACAGAGGTAGAATAGCGCCGATTGATGTTGTAAAACTCATCGGGCTGATCTAATAGATCATGAAGGACCACTTTTGACTCTAGGTCTTGCGATGGCATGTATCTCTTTGAAGCATTCAAGTTGAGAAGTGCGTGGCTGTGTTTTCTCAGGTTCCTCCAGTCTTGCCCGTATGCCATGAACAATTGTCGGGACTTGCCACTTGCAACATCCTGCGCTAGCGGGAGATGCGGCCGTGAGGAGTATATTGCCGACTTCTTGTCCATGAGATCTTTGACAGCTCTTGGCGATGAAAGCCAGATGTAGTCAGTCGCCCCGACCTTCGTGTAGAAGATATCGCCGTAGGTGCGATGCCATTCGCGGACTTTTTGGCGCACAAGTTCTGAGTCTGCGAGGTCGTAGAGATTTCCAAGGATTGGGAGCCCTCGAGGTCCGGGTGGTAATTTCTTCCTTCGTGGATCCTGTCAAAGAGACTCTTGGTCAGCATGTTTAAGTTCGAAGGAGAAACATGTACTCACTGTCAACTGATTTGGAACATAGCGAAGATAACAACCAAGCAGAATCAGAACGATTGTCAGGCCAATGCCCCCGATATGGATTGAGCCTTCTTTCGGAAGAATAGGCATATTTGGTAAATGAATGTTCACGAACTTCATTTTGTGGAAGGGAATCTGAGCTGTGAAACTTGGCTGGATGGATATCTAGTATGATGTAGATAATCGACGAGTGATGAACAATTCCATCTATGGAATCTTTGAGTAGCACTAGCCAGTCTCAGAAGAACTGAGCTAGACTTTGATTCACACAAGACCGCCCATCCGTATGGGCCTACATAATGTGGGGAGCAGGGGTAGTGTCTGGGGAGCTACAACAAGCCCTGGTAGATGCGGGGAGCTTCGAAACTCTGCTGCTTCGTGTTAGAATCCATGGCACTGGGAAATGCAAACCTCATCCTGAGTGAGTGGAATTTTGAGGAAGGAAAACAAGGAATAGTCGGAGTGATGTTGAGACGACTCGAGTTGATCTTACGCAACCATTACGTGCTGTCACCATTCTGTCGGTCCTGACCAACTTACGTCGGCAGTCACCAATTCATCACGATCATAGGCCAATTTCACAGAATAATACATGATAAAACCCAAAGAAAATATCAATCTTCGACACGTCTATTGGCGTTTATTGCATGTATCGAAAACTGTCTTACTATCCGACTCCGTGGATGCATAACACCCCGCAACCGACTTGACCACATCCTCCTTACTTCTTCATTTCTTCGTTCCAGGCAACAATGACCTTTTCGGCAACTTTGAACCCCTCGATACCAGCTGGCATTCCACAGTAAATAGCCGCTTGCAGCAGTGTCTCCCGAATTTCTACTTCACTCGCTCCGTTGTTCAGTGCTCCACGGACATGAGCTGCAAGCCCGGGGGCTCTGTTCAGAGCGCATAACATGGCAATGTTTAAGAGAGATCGCTGCTTTCTCTCCAAGCCTGGCCTAGCCCAGACCGAACCCCAGCAAGCTTCTGTGACGAGCTCTTGCATCGGCCTGGCAAAGTCGGACGAACCACCAGCCAGAGCTGCGTCGACGTAAGAAGTCCCTGCGACCTCATATCGGAGCTTCAGTCCTTTGTCGTAAAGTGTCTTGTGGGCTTCCGCCTCTTTCGCAGTGTTTGCTGCAAGCTTGTCGGCCATGTTGGTGTTTTCAGTGCTAAAGGGCCGACGTGTGGGTTGTTTGAGAATTGATACGCTGTGAGAATGGTCCGGAATCTGGAAACGTGCTGGTGAGATTTGGGACCAGCTTGCTAGCACGTATCGTACGACTGCTGCTACCTTAGTTGGGTTTACATGCAGGTCTCATTTCAACTACCAAATTGCCACAGGGAGGCTGCTTACATGACGGTTGTGATTTTCCGGATCCCTTCCATATTCTTACCCCATATCAGAGCGAACACTCTCTCCACATAACCCCACATCACCACGGAACGGAGACCCGAATGCACCCCGCATTATGGTGGCGGGGTCCTGCTTCCGTGCCGTCACTTCGTAAACCGGAGTGGGGAATCGGCATTGTAGGTCTGAACTAGCCATGTCCTTGCTTGACTCGGGCTTTGGCTGTAGCAAAGTAGCTCGCAGGGAGGAAGGTGCAACGGTTTCACTGGGAGTCTGCTGGGCATGTTCAATTAGAGAGACGGTTGAGGCAATTGAGCCCCCATGAAATTGGAACATCTACTGAGTTGGACCAATGAGGACAGGGCCTTCTCTCACAGAGCAAGTCTGGTTGTAGAGAGTTGTTTGCATTGATTGGAAGCCAGGAAATATATCATAAAATTCGGAACGAGTCAACATGAATATTCTAGAAGGCTGCTCTGTGTTTACCCAGATTCAATCAACTTGCCAGTCCTCGTTGCCTCCAATGTATCTGTAAAGCACGCGAGAGTCAAGATCGCGACATTTGGAATCTTGACTCGCCTCATTGTAGGCTCTGAGGCCAACAGCACCAAGAATCAACTTTGCGTCAACCTTATCCGCCATAGACACAGCTAAGCCAAAGTCTTTTGCCATCAACTGAATCTTGAAGCCGCCTCGATATCCGTGACTTGCTGGGGCATTTGGACAGATGCCAGGCACAGGATTCCACTTGTCGCAGATCGTGCTTTGTGCAGTACTGTTGGAGAACACGCGCGCGAGGAGTCGAGGATCAATGCCCGCTCTCATCCCGATGTTCATGGCTTCGGATGTTGCAAGTGAAATGAGCGCCGAGCAGTAGTTGTTGCAAAGCTTTGCCGTAAGACCCAAGCCTGGGCCGCCACATGCAATGATATTCTTGCCCATGAGACCCAGTAAGTCGCGAATTTCTGGCCAGTTCGGATTCTTTTCGGAGCAACCAGTCATCAGAGTCAATGTAGCCGCTTCCGCACCGAGGGTGCCGCCAGATACAGGTGCATCGCAGAAGAATGTGGATGGAAAGTGGGATTTGATAGTGTTTGATACCAGCTGGGACATCTCCGTGTCGATAGTTGAGCAATCGATGAGCAAGCGGGACTTCAGCTCAGGACCCAATATCCCGGTGTCTGGGTCCAAGTAGACGGTTTTCACATGGCTGCCCTCTGGAAGCATTGTGAAAACTATGTCCTATATTCCAATGTTAGTCACACGAGGTGGAGTTAGTGAAATATGATTGACCCGGTGTCAACTTACAGCCTTTTGTGAAACTTCTCTCGGAGACTTGCACCCTGTGATATCCGCATTCTTTGCCTGATCGATGAGTCTCTTCATGGAGGTCTCTGAGATATCGTAGACGTATGTTTGAGAACCATTCGCCACCTTGGCGACGAGATTGGAGGCCATGGGCAAACCCATAGCCCCAAGGCCAATAAATCCTAGGCTTAGTGGCTGATCCATGACAAAAAAGAAGAGCGTGCAATGAGGGGAAGGAGAAGTTCTTGGGTGCGCATGAGTGTAGGTATTTCTCTTCTTGTTGATATCTCTAGAAGATATATGGATCCAGTCCAAGGTGTGAAGGCTTGCTCAAGTAATCAAGCGAGTCTGAGGTAGGTAGGTCGTTGGGGCGGGGTAAGGAAATAGGTAGCTACTATGGTCAGACCGTCAGCGGGCAGATTCGCAGAGCACATCTCACAGAACGAGAGGGCACGTGAAACAAGCGTAAATTTGGAGAGTCGGAGACACATTTGATTCTTCAGAAATCTGACTGACGCGGTGAATCCTTTAATAATTGCTATGCGGTTTGTGTCTTGGAGCTCAGTTTATCTTGCCAGGGAAAAAGGCTCCTTGGTGATCTTGTGCCCAGACTGCGTCATGAGAAAAAACTACCTGCAATACGAGATTGCTTTGCTTTGAGGCTTCTCGCAACGTCGAAATGCTGTTGAGTGTGTCCGTGGCCTCTCTTTTGTTCATATGGATACAACAAGCTCGACCCTCACCGTCTTCCCACTCAGCTATCTGCATCTCGCCTGTCAACAACCGAGCGTCGTGACAAGCATCGCCGATAAGCATCACCCAGGATTGAGAGCCTACTCTTGCAAGAAGTCCAAGATGTCCAGGCAAGTGGCCTGGCAAATCGACAGCAAACAAGGAACCATCGTCGCTTCCCCCAATATCCAGTATTCTCAATCCCTCCAAATTCTTCTAACCATTTGTGAATCCTGCTGCGTCTACGTGTTCCCTGGGGCCCGTGATCTCTTCAACCCTGAGGCCGTCGAAAAGATCAGACTGGAAATTGGAATGAGACTGTTAGTATCCCTATTACAGGGTAGTTAGTTCGAACCGTAGTTGACGAAGAGATTAATTGAACTATTTGAATATTTGCGTCGTAAGTATAAAAAAGAGGTTCTAACCGTAGGTTAAGCTAGCTACGATAATTATAAATAAGGCCCCTAATTAGCCCCTACGTAGTTAGCTATATGCCGTAGTTAAATTAAACTTCTAATCTAATACTAACTTTTTTTTTCTTTTATCGATTTAACTACTACGGTTAGAGGTATAATTCGACCTTAGGCCCGTTTACTAAGTTATTTCCTTTTTCCCCTTTTCTTTACTCTTTTTATATAACCTATCCCTCTATTTATATAATAACTTTTCTATTACTTACGAATTACTTTAATCCCTTATTTAGTATTACTTTTATATAAGCGTTTACGAGGTTATTTTTATTATTAATCTAATAAATCTCGAGTATCTCGCGCCTTTCGTACGATTACCTAAGGGCTATAATATTAATTATAAGCATCTTTTCCTTCGTTATTCCTAATTTAACGAGGTATTTATATAATAAGTAAGAATTAGTATATATAACTATTAAAATAGGTAAAAAGCTAATTCGATTAATAATCTTCCTTAGTGTTATTAAAATCGCGTAGGAGAGGTTAATACTATTAACTATATTATAAACCTCCGATACTAATATACTTCTCGTTACCTACTTATTTTTAATTAATAAGTAATAGATTATATTACTATATATAATAAATTCGCTCTTATTTATACTCTCGTTAGCTAGGATAATAATATACCTTAATTACGAAATAAAGTCGTTATTATTTATAAATAACTTATTAATAAAGACGTAGAGCTTACTAGTCGTAAGGTCGATTAGGTAATAAACGAGACTTTAATCGAGATTCGTTTATTACTACTTAAGCTATTTATTAAGTACTTTAATATCTTATTTAGTTAGATCTATAGCTTACGCTACCCTAGCGTAGTTAAAAGTTATTTTAAGTTAATAAATACTTATAATATATACCCCTCGCGCGAGCTTAGCTTTATACCGCTTTTTAATATTAATTACGTTTAGATTTATAAAGTTAATCTTCTCGCCCTACCCCTTTTATTAAAAAACGACGGTTTCCCTTTTAATTATAAAAATCCTATTATTAAATACTAAGGGGGTATTTATTATAAAGACCTTTTTTAGCTTTGTTATAAAGCCCGCTTTTTAAAGCTCCTTATCCTCTCTTTTTATAAGGTTAATATTAAATAAGCTTAATATATCGTCGGTCTATATTCCGATAATCCTAAATTAGTTACCTTTATATTTTATAATTAGTAAGTACGGGTCGTATATAAAGGTAATTATTAATAGTTAATTAATATAAAAATCGTAATAAGTAGCTTATTAATAAGTACCTAATTCTGCGAGCTTATATAGTAGCTTAAGTACTTTAATAATCGTGCCTTTTAGGTACTTATTAGCTATTTCCTTTAGTAAATAGGCTAGGATTTTCTTTATAAGCCCTATAGCCGATTAGGTATAAGCCTAGGTAATATTATAGCTCTAAATCTCGTATCCCTTTTTTTATAATAATACTATTAGTACTATTATTAATCGTTAGTTATAGCGCTATATAATAAGCGATTATATAAGTAGCGTCGCTTTTTTAACGTTATTATACCCTTAAATTACGTATCTAGACTTCTTATATAGCTAGGGTATTTCTTTTTTCTTTAATTTTATAAACTATTTATAATTTAAATATATAGAGGTTTATATATTTTTCTAGGTCGTATAAGATAAATTAATAAACCCCTTAATTACGAAGAGTATTTACTTTGATAAGATCTAATCCCTTATACGGCTTTTTAATAATTATAATTACGCTTTCTTTACGTAGTTTAACCGCTAGCTCGAAATCGGCTTTTTTTATTATTATATAAAAGGTATTAATTACCTCGTTACTAGTAATAAATTACCGCGTTAGGGCTTACTATTGTTATTTTCTATAACGTCTCGCTAGTAATATTAGTGCCCTTTTAGTAATTTCCTTTTCCTCGTCGTTTATTAGTATTATTACGACGATTTCGTTAAGGATAATTTCTTATACCTCTACTACGGGTTATATAGTTTCCCCTAGCTCTTTTTCTTTTTATAAGTTAGAAATTACCTCGTTAGGATCTATATAGTACGGTTTAATTACTATAATTAATACTTTAAGTAGCTAGTTATAATTTCTCGTAACTATATAAGAGCGCTCGTTAATAAAAATTAACTTATATAGCCCAGCCTATTATTAAGTAATTTTGCGCTATACTCGTATATTCGAATTTAGTAATATATCTAAATTATCCCCTATATTGGGCCTATTATGTATAGTAATTACCTCGTTAATTTACCTTTTTATACTTACCTCGCGCAGTGCTTATATTATTTTTTTAATTACTTAGGCTTATTAGCTTATACTTAGTAATATTAGCGAGGCTAAGGTCGTTTTTAAATATACTCTAAATACTAATAGCGTTAGTATAAGTCTATTAGGCCTTATAGTATCGTTATAATATTTAAGTACTAACTAGAGGTATTCGTTATTAGTAAAATCCGGATTTTCCTTTTTAATAATTCTAAACGCCCTTTTTAACTATTAGTATGCCCTTTTTACCTTTTTAATATTATAGTACGCTTTAATAAGTACGACTTTTAGCTATATACCGTAGGCCGTCGTATTATCCCTAAATTCTATTAATTTAAAGCTAGTACTAGCGTTAGTTCTAATACTATCTAGCAGTCTTTAGTATATATCGATCCAGCTTTTTTATAGGGCTACTTATACTATGTTTACTTATAAATCCTAGAGGAATTGCCCTATTCAAAAGGATATAGCTACGTCGATTATATATAATACTAGCTAACTATTTAAGTAGAAAATATCGACGACGATTTCTTAGTTAAAACTAAGCTTATTACGCAATTTAAACTTAAATCTGCGTAGGCTCTATATATTTATTTAGTATTAATAATATACTTTCGTTAACTACTCTAGCGCCCCTATTTCGATATTATTATTATTTAATTATTTTAAAAAGTTATATAGCCTCGTAACTAACGGGTGCCCGAATCTTTAATATAGTTTTCTAAGCTCACTTTTCGTTAAATAATTAATTAACTTCGTGTTATTAGTGAGCTTTATAAACGTATACCCCTATTATTATTTAACTATTTTAAAGTACTTATTATTAGAGATTCTATTCTTCGTATTATTAAATATAATACTTAGTCGATTTATATTTTTTAAATATAAGAGAAATAGGGTATTAACGGGTAAAATATAGAAAGTTATCGTTCCGAAGTACGTTTCTATTTTTATTATACTTAGGGCGATAATTTCCTTACCTAGGCCGAAACTAATCCTCGTAATACTTATTATTAACGTATTAAGTATTACTAACGTAATTTTTTATAGCGCTTAGAATTACCCTTTTTCTTTAGTTAATTATTACGATACCTTAGTATTTAGGATAATCTTATAGAAATTATTTAGGCCGTACCTTTTACTTATATAAAATATTTATACGAGCTTAGTATTCGAGGGATCTAAGTAGTATAAAAAGGACCCCTTTAGCTACCCCTAGATTTACTTAGTACTATATTCTTTTTTTTTAAATATTAAAAAGGATAGCGTCTTCTTTTTAATCGTTAAGAGAATAAGCTTTAGCCCTATTAAATTCGCCCTTTTAACTACCTCTATATTCGTTATTTAAAAGACCTTCCCTTACTATTTATAAATAAAAGCCTACTTATTAAAAGCTTTTATTACTTCTTATTCGTTTAGCTTTATATATTTTCTAAAAGCTAACGGGGTAAAAAAAGAGTAGTTAATATTATTAATTTCGTCGTAATTTAATTTATTAATATAGGGGGTAAGATCTTCTTTATTTTCCGAATTTCTTATAGGGGGTATATACTTTAAGCCGCTACTTTAGCTACCGTCGCTAAGTTCTATACCCCCGGATCTACTTTTATATATAATAAAGAATTAGTTAAACTAACGAGGGCTAGTTTTTTACCATTTACTACCCTTAACTTTTTATACTATTTATATAATTTAATACGCTCTTTTTCGGAGTAGTTATTTAATTAATATTTATCCTTTTTATAAACATAATATTACCTCTTTTATTACCCTACCTATAAGTTAAATTTCTACCTATTTAATAAATCTAGGCCTCTTTATTAATAATTACCGTATCTAGCCTCTTTTCCTTTTTTATTATACGTTCGATTAACTTAATATTATTAATAAGGGCCGTTATATACTTAGAAGTAGGTTTAGTATGGTATTCTTATTTTAATATTAAAATTAAATCTTAGCCTCGAGTAGAGCGTTTCGTAATCTTTAGGTACTTAGTATAAGGTTATTTTTACCTCTAGTATACGCTAAATTATAGTATAAAAATATCCGACTTTTTACTTATTTATCCCCTTATTTAGCTAGGTTTTTACTAGCTTATTAATTCGATCGATAAGCTCTTTAAAGATCTCTATTTACGATTTACCCTCTATTATCCTAGTTATAAATATAAAAAAAATTGCTCGTAGCTTAGATAGGAGCTCTAGGTTCTTATTATAAGTCTTAAAGCGGCTTTAGATTATATTAATTATATTAAAAAAGTCGTTTCGATCGAGATTACGTACCGCTTTATAATAATAATTAGAGGCTTTACTTATGAGTACGATATTAATTACTAAATAGTACTAATATTCCCTAATTCCGATTTTTTTATAATAATTATAAAATATCGTTAGGGTTTTTTATAAGACCTTATACTTCCCCCTAGAGTATAATTTCTTTTTTAAAAAGATCTTTCTAAGGTTTATAAATTACCTCGTATTTATTGTTAAATTTTTAGTATTTATATATAATCCCTACGTTACTACGTATTATTAATAACTTCGGGTCGTCTACTTCCTTTCTTATTAACTAATTAGTACTGAATTTTATATTAATAATAATAACGAGTTATAAATCGAAATAAGTAAAATTATTAATTATCGTACTTTTAATATTATATTTTACCCTAGTATATCCTTTTATAATAATAAATTTCCGTTAGTAATTATAGGGAGGAAATCTAGGTCGTTTACTCTTTTTCTAAATTTATTAAAGTAATTATACGCTCTATTAACCTATACCTAGTTCTATAATACAAATTCCTCTTCTATAATTATCGCTATTAGTATTTTATATAGCTTTTATAATTATAATTACGCTAATAATACCCCTCGCTTATAAAAGAATTTATTAATTACTTTTATAATTCCTAGGCTTGCGCTCGCGAACTATTCGTTTAGCTAATAACTAAGGTCGTTTATAATTTCGTAAAATAGGGGTTACCCTTATAGCCCCTTTTTTTTATAAACCTTAGTTAAATAGATTAATACTACGTTAATTTACTTATTATTAACCTAATTTACGATTCTATATATTTATATCCCTTAATAATCCGGGTTAATATTTACTTATTTATAAGGGATTAAGATTTTATTTAAAATCGGGTTTTATTCTCTTCTTTTTTACCCTAACTTACTAAGAGTCGTACTCTAGCTTATACCCGTATTAGTAATTATTAGCGTATTTAATTTTAATAAGGATATATTTCATCCGCGCGCTAGTTATAATAAATCCGTACTTTTACTACTTAACGAATTTATTAAAGTCTAAGAGATTCCCGCTTCTTTTTATTATCTCGCTACTACTCTCGTTTTTATTATTTTTAATAATTACTACTACCTTTTTAAATCGCTAGTTATTATACTTATTAAAATCCTCTTTTTTATTTAATATAAAAAGGTAAGTTTTAATAGTTCCTTTTTATAATAGTAATAGTAAACGTTTATATTACTATAAAAAGATATAGTAATTAATCTCGGGATCTTTATTAGTTACCGATTTCCGCTATCCCGTATACTTCTAACCTCCTAAGCCTCGTACTTTTTATAATCTCTAAATAGCTTCTTTTTTTAACTTACCTTTTTTAGGGTAGTATTTTATAAAAATAGTTAAAAAATAGACGCCGGGCGGCTCGTAAAAAAGCTATATAGGCTATTAAGAACTATATAGGCTATTAAGTACGGTTAATAAAGTTAAGCCCTCTTTTTTATAAAATCGTAGATTTTAAAAACTTACTAAAAATACTTACTTATAACTTATATATAATAGGGTTAAATACTTTAAAAATCTTATCTTTTATAGCTTTTTAGTACCCTATTTTATATTTTTTAAGTAGTCTTTTTCGTAACTTAATTATAGTTAGGTAATTATTACGTATTAGTAATCCCTTTTATTACTTAGTTAATTTTTTAAAATTAATAATCTCGCGCTAAGAGCTAGTATAAAAAGAAGCCCTTTAGTAGCCCTCTAGAGGATTCTTTTTTTTTTCTCTTAGATCCTCGTCTTTTTAGCTTTTTTTTAAGTTAATAATAACTTTAATAAGAGGTTATAAGACTACTTTAGGGTAGCCGCTTTTTTCTTAAGTTAATCTCCGAGATTTATAATATTTCTAATTTAATATTATTAGGATTTTTAAATCCCCTCTTCCCTTATTAAACCGTCTTTTATATTATATTCTTAAGTAATACTTAGGGAGTAGTTAAGGAAGCTATAAAGAGGTTATTTAAATCGCGGGCTTAAGGTCGTACTTATAAGATCCTCGTAATAATAAACTTTTTTATATATTATAAATCTCTTAGCTTAATAACTCCTATAAGGTTACCTTTATTACTAAATAAAAATATTTATATTTAAAAATCCCCTTTTTTAATTACGTAGTGCTCTTTTATATTATATTATTAAGCTCGTTTATTATACCAATTAATTAAGTAAATAGTCGTTACGTAAGTATTTTTTTTTATTAATTTAACTAATCAATTTTTAATTACGGGCTAGCTATAAAAAAGTCGTTTAGTAAAAAAGCTACTCGGGGCGATAGTAAAAAGCTAGTTACTTAAGCGATTCCGTTAATTAACGTAATTTAACGTAGTAAACGTTAACTTCTCGTAAGTAATAAAGGGCTATAATTACTTAATTCCGTACAGTATTTAAGAATTACCTCCTTTTTTATTTATTTTTATAAAATTAATTAATACGAATCTCCTATCTTATACGGTATTAAGAGGTCGTCTTTTTTACATAGCGAGATACTTTACTAATTTATAATAATAGAATTTAATTATTAATTAATATTAATATTTTTATTATAAAGTAGTTAGTTCGAACCGTAGTTAATAAAGAGATTAATTAAACTATATAAATATTTATATAATAAGTATAAAAAAGAGGTTCTAACCGTAGGTTAGGCTAGCTATAATAATTATAAATAGGGCCCCTAATTGGCCCCTGCGCAGTCGGCTGTATGCCGCGGTTAAATTGGACTTCTAATCCGATACCACCCTTCTCTTTGTTAACATACCAGTATCCCCCTCTGTGCGGCGTAAAAGTTAGTCTCGTAAGACGCACCGAACTCATGAGGGAGGGAGATGTATAATTCCTGGAATAGAGCTTACCGGCCACGGCCAGACTTGCAGGTCCTTTAATAGCCTTGATTTCGTCGTCGCCAAGTGCGCTTGGATGTGCAGCAAACCCAACCTGCACTCCCTTGTTGTCGGGAAGCCCGAGTGCTCGGAAGACATATCGCCCACCGAAACAATACCCGGCCGATGCAATATGACGGACGCCCATTTGCTCTCGCATGTAGGTGATGGCTTTCTCGACTTTGGGGTTTGTGACGCTAGGTCCATGTGACTTGAAAAACTCGCTCGCGTTGAACCCTGACATAGACCCTTCGGTTCTTGGCTTGCCGTCCATCAAGTCTGGGGCAACAGTGATGTAGCCAGCGCGGGCAAAGCTGTCGGCGAGACTTTGAGATGGTCAGTCATCACTAGAAAGTATAAAGCTAGGCTGAAGAAGAATCATGCATCCTCGGTCTACTCACAGCATGTTCTCCGTCGACTGGATCCCAAAAACGTCAGGCAGCATGAGAACTCCAAATTGTCGCATCGGATCTGGCCCTTTTTCGCTCTTATTGCGCGGCATCGAGACGTAGAGGTCAACTGTTTTTGTCAATATACGATACTTAAGCACGATGTTCAGTCATAGAATAGTCACTTACGGCCATTAAAAGGCACAACTTTCCCAACCGGGGTGCCGGCAAATGCCAAGATGGACAAGTCAGCGACGTATGAGCTCCTACTTTCCGCCAGGCACATCAACCCCAGGAATGCAGAGACAGCACAGAGGTATCGCATCGTGGCAAGCTATTTGAACCAAATAACTGCTCTAAGAGAGGCAAATATGTTGGAGTGTGTCCTGGGGAAGGTTGAGTATTTTAACGTGCCAAAACATGCGTACCATGGGATGTAGACTCTCCCTCGAGGCACCGTACCTGCATCGAGACTGCCTCATAAAGGAAGCTTAACTCCAAATTGGCTCGGGATCCGAAGAACATCATGCCGAGAGTGTTGAACTTGGAGGGTGTGGCAAGCTGCCGACACGCAGCAAACTTCCGCCAATCTAGTATCTAGCGCCAACTACGAGGTGCTCGCTCCCACCAATTTTTTGTTTTATCTGATCAAAAGACAAGACGACCGGAGATCAAGTAAGGTGAGCCAATCAGCTTCTCAGATGTCCATCTCGTACATGGCCGGTGCTGTGCTCTCTGGAGCGTTTCGGGGTCGTCTCAGTCAAAGCTTGATGAGATGAAACGAACATTTCCTCTATCGGCGGCGGAGAGAAACTATCGAAAGAATCATTTTGTCTTCCTCTTTTTAAACAAGCAATAGATTATATGAAATGATCATAAGAGACTATTCTATGCTATTGTCTTTGATGCTTTCGATCTCATAGAATTGCAAACTTCCGTCGCATGCCCCCTTCAACCACATCGGTGTTGATGTTCAAGTCAATTCGTGTCTGTTGGCCCACCTCGACAACTTCGAAGCTTGTAGGCCTTCCCGGAAGAATCGATTGGAAAATCTACGAGGTCTTGGTGGACAATTCTGCATTTCTCTCAATGTCCACCGCTGTTTGCCGCTTATCGGTCTTCGAAATGAAGAACGATTTGGCCCGACAATACAAGTGTGAGATGAGATTGAGGTTGCGGGCTCTTGACCCAAACCCTATGGCACCGCCCCTGATGCTTAACTACGAGGCTCTTCTAAACGAATTATCTAATGAGAAGGCGATCAAAATGACCTAGCATAAGCACCCGCGGCGCCATGGGGTAGGAATACGTGTAGGCTCAAGCGGTTGATCCATCCCCGCCCCCACATCCGCTGGGTTCTGACATAGGTTGTCCGCCAACGAGGGCCCAATGTGGGGTATTTACGAGTCTTGAACTCGAGCAGCGACTAATTTTGAACCATATTGAAAAGATATTACTTGAATCTATGTCTCCTGCCCGATGAATACACGTAGATCATAGCAGCATCACGAGCAATATTATTTACAACATGTCATCCTCCAATCCTGACGAAGGCCACGCTCTTAAACGTGGAACTGCACAATACGAAGAAGCACGGAATTTCTACTTCAATAGAGAAGAGACTGACAGATATCCGACTGAGATACATGTGGCAAAGACCTCTCAGGATGTCGTCGAAGCACTTCGCAGGGCCAGAGAGCTAAAGGTCTCAGTCGGCATTCGATCTGGAGGACACCTCCCTTCCAAACCCTCCTTAGTCCATAACGGAGTTCTTATCGACGTCAGCAACATCAATCACCACGTCAAATATGATGAAGTCACTGAGGAGGTCGAGGTGGGCCCCGGCATTCGCGTTTATGAAGCCTGGAAGGCTACAGACGCAGTCGGCAGATTCTTTCCTTTTGGGCATGCGCCTGACGTAGCACTAGGAGGTTTCTGTCTAGCAGGCGGGCAAGGTCTCTTCATGAGAGCATGGGGAGCTACTATTACAGAATGGATTGTTCGACTGGAGATTGTTGTTCCGGATGGTAGAGTATTGATAGCAAGCCGGACGGAAAACGCAGACCTCTTCTGGGCTGCTCGAGGCGGCGGGCAAGCGTTCTTTGGAGTTGTGACCCGAATCTGGAGTCGGACTATACCAAAGAAACGACTATTCTGGCGATCTACAACATTCACTATTGACGATAAGTTCGAAAACTTAATCACATTTGCTTTCGAACGAAATGACGCTATGCCAAGAAAGTTTACCGAGTCGGCCATCTGCGTACTTCACCCGGAGTTGTTTGACAGTGAAGCGGCGGAAGTTGTTCCCGAATCATCACCTTTAGTAATGGCTATCAATGTTTGCGCTTACGCCGATACTTTGGCCGAGGCTGCTGCAATGTTAGAAGTCTGGGACGTAGTCCCTGAGAACATCAAAGGCTGCCTTACTGAGGAAAAGGTCACGGTAGAAGCGAGCGGGGAGGAGTTTTTAGAGCTTCAGCGACAGATCAATCCCGAATCACCGGGCCAGAAATGGGGAATCAACAGTATCTGTTGGTATCCCTATTACAGGGTAGTTAGTTCGAGCCGTAGTTGACGAAGAGATTAATTGAACTATATAAATATTTACGTAGTAGGTGTAAAAAGGAGGTTCTAACTATAAGTTAGGCTAGCTATAATAATTATAAATAGGGCCCTTAATTAGCCCCTGCGCAGTCGGCTATATACCGTAGTTAAATTAGATTTTTAATTTAATACTAACTTTTTCTTTCTTTTATTAATTTAACCACTATAGTTAGAAATATAATTTAACCTAGGGCCCGTCTACTAAGTCGTCTCCTTTTCCCCCTTTTCTTTACTCTTTTTATATAACCTATCCTTTTATTTATATAATAACTTTTCCGCTACTTACGAATTACTCTAATCCCTTATTTAGTACTACTTTTATAAAAGCGTTTACGAGGTTATCTTTATTATTAATCTAACGGATCTTAAGTATCTCGCGCTTTTTATATAATTACCTAAGGGTTATAATATTAATTATAAGCCTCTTTTCCTTCGTCGTTCTTAATTTAACGAGGTATTTATATAGTAAGTAGGAATTAGTATAGATAACCGTTAGAATAAGTAGAAGGCTAATTCGATCGGTAATCTTCCTTAGCGTTATTAAAATTGCATAAGAAAAGTTAATACTATTAACTATACTATAAACCTCTAACGCTAATATACTTCTCATTACCCGCTTATTTTTAGTTAATAAGTAATAGATTATATTACTATATATAGTAAATTCGCTCTTACCTATACTCTTATTAACTAAGATAATAATATACCCTAATTATAAAGTAAGGTCGTTATTATTTATAAATAACTTATTAACGAAGACGTAGAGCTTACTAATTATAAGGTCGATTAAGTAATAAACGAGACCTTAATCGAGATTTATTTATTATTATTTAAGCCGCTTATTAAGTACTTTAATATCTCATTGAGTTAGATTTATAGCTTATACTACCCTAGTATAATTAAAAGTTATTTTAAGCTAATAAATACTTATAATATATACCCCTCGCATAAGCTTAACTTTATATTACTTCTTAACGTTAATTACGTTTAAATTAACGAGGTTAATCTTCTCGCCCTACCCCTTTTATTAAAAAACGACGGTTTCCCCTTCGATTATAAAAATCCTATTATTAAATACTAAGGGGGTATTTATTATAAAGACCTCTTTTAGCTTTACTACGAAGCCTACTTTTTAAAGCTCTTTATTCTCTTTCTTTATAAAGTTAATATTAAATAAGCTTAATATATTATTAGTTTATATTCTAACGATCCTAAATTAGTTATTTTTATATTCCGTAACTAGTGAGCACGGGTCGTATATAGAGGTAATTATTAATAGTTAATTAATATAAAAATTATAATAAGTAGCCTATTAATAAGTACCCGATTCTACGAGCCTATATAGTAACTTAAGTACTTTAATAATCGTGCTTTCTAAGTACTTACTAACTATTTCCTTTAGTAAATAGGCTAGGATTTTCCTTATAAGCCCTGTGGCCGATTAGGTATATACCTAGGTAATATCACGGCTCTAAATCTTATATCCCTTCTTCTATAGCGATATTATTAGTACTATTATTAATCGTTAGCTATAGCGCTATATAATAGGTAATTATATAAGTAGCGTCGCCTTTTTAACGTCGCCGTACCCCTAGATTACGTATTTAGACTTCTCATATAGCTAGGGTATTCCTTTCTTTTTAATTTTACGAACTATTCGTAATTTAAATATGCGGAGGTTTATATATTTTTCTAAGTCGTATAGGATAAATTAATAAACCCCTCGATCGTAAAGAGTATCTATTTCGATAAGATCTAATTCCTTATACAGCTTTTTAATAGTTATAATTATGCCTTTTTTACGTAGTTTAACTATTAGCTCGAAATCGGCTTTCTTTTTTACTATATAAAAGGTGTTAATTACCTCGTTGCTAATAATAAATTACCGCGTTAGGGCTTGCTATCGTAGTTTTTTATAACGTCTTACCGGTAGTATTAGTGCCCTTTTAGTAATTTCCTCTTCCTCGTTATTTATTAATACTACTACGACGATTTTATTAAGGATAATTTCCTATACCTCTACCGCAGGTTATATAGTTTCCCCTAGCTCTTCTTTTTTTTATAAGTTAGAAATTACCTCGTTAAGATCTATATAGTACGGTCTAACTACTATAATTAATACTTTAAGAGGCTAGTTACGATCTCTCGTAACTATATAAGAGCGCTCGTTAACGGAAATTAACTTATATAGCCCAGCCTATTATTAAGTAATTTCGCGCTATACTTATATATCCGAATTTAGTAGTATATTTAAATTATCCTTTATATTAGGCCTATTGCGCGTAGTAATTACTTTATTAACTTACTTTTTTATACTTACTTCGCGCAATACCTATATTACTTTTTTAACTACTTAAGCTCGTCAGCTTACGCTTAGTAATAGGAGCGAGGCTAAGGTCGTTTTTAAATATGCTCTAAATACTAATAGCGTTAGTATAAGTCCGTTAGGCCTTATAGTATCGTTATAGTATTTAAGTACTATCTAGAGGCATTTATTATTAATAAAATCCGGATTTTCCTCTTTAATAATTCTAAACGCCCTTTTTAACTACTAATATACCCTTTTTACCTTTCTAATACTATAATACGCTTTAATAAGTACGACTTTTAGCTATATACCGTGGGCCGTCGTATTATCCCTAAATTCTACTAACTTAAAGCTAGTACTAGCGTTAGTTTTAATACTATCTAGCGGTCCTTAGTATATATTAATCTAGCTTTTTTATAAGGCTACCTATACTATTTTATTTATAAATCCTAAAGGAATTGCCCTACTTAGAAAGATATAGTTACGTTAATTATATATAGTACTAGTCGACTATTTAAATAGAAAATATTAACGACGATTTCTTAATTAAAGTTAAGCTTATTATATAATTTAAACTTAAATTTACGTAGGCTCTGCGCATTTATTTAGTATTAGTAATATACTTTCGTTAACTACTCTAGCGCCCCTATTTCGATATTATTATTACTTAATTACTTTAGGAGGTTATATAGCCTCGTAACTAACGGGTACCCGAATCTCTAGTATAGTTTTCTAAGCTCACTTTCCGTTAAGTAATTAATTAACTTCGTATTATTAATAAGCTTTATAAATATATACCCCTATCGTCGTTTAATTATTTCGAAGTACTTGCTACTAAAGATTCTATTCCTCGTATTATTAAATATAATACCTAGTTAATCTATATCTTTTAAATATAAGAGAAATAGGGTATTAATAAGTAAAATATAAAAGGTTATCGTTCCGAAGTGTGTTTTTACTTCCGCTATACCTAGGGCGATAATTTCCTTACTTAGGCTAAAACTAATCCTTATAATACCCGCTATTAATATATTAAGCATTACTAGCGCGATCTTTTATAGTGCTTAGAATTACCCTTTTCCTTTAGTTAATTATTATAATACCTTAATATTTAGGATAATTTTATAAAAATCGTCTAGGCCGTACTTTTTACTTATATAAAATACCTATACGAGCTTAGTATTCGAGGGATCTAAGTAGTATAAAAAGGACCCCTCTAGTTACCCTTAGATTTACTTAGTACTATATTCCTTTTTTTTAAATATCGAGAGAAATAGCGTCTTCTCTTTAATCGTTGAGAAAATAGGCTTCGGCCCTATTAGATTCGCCCTTTTAACTACCTCCGTATCCGTCGTCTAAGGGACCTTCTCTTATTATTTATAAATAAAAGCCTACTTATTAAGAGCTTTTATTACTCTCTATTTATTTAGCCTCGTATATCCTTTAGAGGCTAACGGGGCAAAAAAAGAGTAGTTAATATTATTAATTTCGTTATAATCTAATTCGTTAATATAGGGGGTAAGATCTTCCTTATCTTCCGAATCTTTTATAGGAAGTATATACTTTAGGCCACTACTTTAGCTACTATTACTAAGTTCCGTACCCCCGGATCTGCCCTTATATATAACGAGGAATTAGTTAAACTAACGAGGGCTAGTTTTACTATCTATTACCCTTAACCTTTTATACTATTTATATAATTTAATACGCTCCTCCTTAAAGTAGTTACTTAATTAATATCTATCCTTTTTATAAATATAATATTACTTTTTTTATTACCTTACTCGTAAGTTAAATCTCTACCTATTTAATAAATTTAGGCCTCTTTATTAATAATTACCGTATCTAGCCTCTTTTCTTTTTTTATTATACGTTCAATTAACTTAATATTATTAATAAGGGCCGTCGTATACTTAAAAATAGGTTTAGCGCAGTATTCTTATCTTAATATTAAAACTAGATCTTAGCCTTAAGTAGAGCGTCTCGTAATCTTTAAGTACTTAGTAAAGTATTATTTTTACCTCTAGTATACGCTAAATTATAATATAAAAATATCTAACTTTCCGCTTATTTATCCCCTTATTTAACTAGGTTTTCGCTAACTTATTAATTCGATCGATAAGCTCTTCGAGGATCTCTATTCGCAATTTACCCTCTATTATCCTAGCTATAAATATAAAAAAATCGCTCGTAGCTTAGATAGGAGCTCTAGGTTCCTATCGTAGGTCTCGAAGCGGCTTTAAATTACGTTAATTATATTAAAAAAGTCGTTTTAATTAAAATTACGTATTGCTTTATAGTAATAATTAGAGGCTTTGCTTACGAGTACGATATTAATTACCGAATAGTACTAGTGTTCCCTAATTCCGACTTTTTTATAATAATCGTAAAATATTATTAGGGTTTTTTATAAAACCTCATACTTCCCCCTAGAGTATAATTTCTCTTTTAAGAAGATCTTTTTAAGGTTTATAAATTACCTCGTATTCGCCGCTAGATTTTTAATATTTATATACGATCCCTACGTCGCTACGTACTATTAATAACTTCGGGTCGTCTACCTCTTTTTTTATTAACTAATTAGCGCCGAATTTCGTATTAATAATAATAATAAGTTATAAATCGAAATAAGTAGAATTATTAATTATCGTACTTTTAGTACTATATTTTACCCTAGTATATCCTTTTATAATAATAAATTTCCCTTAGTAATTATAAAGAGGAAATCTAAGTTATTTACCCTTTTTTTAAATTTATTAAAGCGATTATACGCTCTATTAACCTATACTTAGTTCTATAGCACGAATTCCTTTTCTATAATTATTACTATTAATATTTCGTATAGCTCTCGTAATTATAATTACGTTAGTAATACTCCTCGCTTATAAAGGAATTTATTAACTATTTTTATAATTCTTAGGCTTATGCTTATAAACTATTCGTTTAGTTAGTAACTAAGGTCGTTTACGATTTCGTAAAATAGGGGTTACCCTTATAGCCCCTTTTTCTTATAAACCTTAGTTAAATAAATTAATACTGCGTTAATTTGCTTACCGTTAGGATAATCTACGATTTTATATATTTACGTCCCTTAATAATCCAGGTTAATATTTACTTATTTATAAGGGATTAGGATTCTATTTAGGATCGGGTTTCGTCCTCTTCTTTTTTACCCTAACTTACTAAGGGTCGTGCTCTAGCTTATACCCGTATTAGTAATTACTAGCGTATTTAATTTTAACGGGGATATATTTAATCTACATACTAGTTATAATAAATCCGTATTTTCGCTATTTAACGAATTTATTAAGGTCTAGGAGATTCCTACTTCCTCTTACCGTCTCGCTATTACTCTCGTTTTTATTATTTTTAATAATTCCTATTACCTTTCTAAATCGCTAGCTATTATACTTATTAAGATCCTCTTTTTTATTTAGTATAAAAAAGTAGGTTTTAGTAGTTCCTTTTAATAATAATAATAATAGACGTTTATATTACTATAAGAAGATATAATAATTATCCTAAGATCTTTATTAATTATTATTATCCTATATATTTCTAGCTTCCTAAGCCTCGTACTCTCTATAATTTCTAAATAGCTTCTTTAATTAATTTCTTAAAATTAATAATCTCGCGCCGGGAGCTAATATAAAAAAGAAGCCCTTTAGCGGCCTTTTAGAGGATGTTTTTCTTTTTTTTTTTAGATCCTCGTCTTTTTAGCCTTTTTTTAGGTTAATAATAACTTTAATAAGAGGTCGTAGGACTACTTTAAAGTAGCCGCCTTTTTTTTAGGTTAATATCCGAGATCCGTAATACTCTTAACTTAATACTATTAGGACCTCTAAATCCCTTCTTCCCTCGTTAAACTGTCCCCTATATTATATTCTTAAATAATACTTAGGGAGTAGTTAAGGGAGCTACGAGGAGGTTATTTAAATTACGGGCTTAAGGTTATACTTATAAGATCCTCGTAATAATAGACTTTTCCGTATATTATAAATCTCTTAGCTTAATAACTCCTATAAGGTTACTTTTATTACTAAATAAGAATATTTATATTTAGAAATTCCCTTTTTTAATCGCGCGGTGCTTTTTTATATTATATTATTAAGCTCGTTCGTCGCGCTAATTAATTAGGTAAGTAGTCGTTATATAAGTATTTCTTTTTACTAATTTAACTAGTTAATTTTTAATTACGGGCCGGGTATAGAAAAGTTATTTAACAAAAAAGCTATTCGGGGCGACGATAAAAGGCTAGTTACTTAAGTAATTTTATTAATTAACGTAGTTTAATATAGTAAACGTCGACCTCTTATAAGTAGTAAAGGGCTATAATTGCTCGATTCCGTACAGTATTTAAAAATCGCTTCCTTTTTTATTTACTTTTATAAAGTTAATTAATACGAATTTCCTATCCCGTACGGTATTAAGAGGTCGTCTTTTTTACATAGCGAGATACCTTACCGATTTATAATAATAAAATTTAATTACTAATTAGTATTAGTATCCCTATTATAAAGTAATTAGTTCGAACCGTAGTTAATAAAGAGATTAATTAAACTATATAAATATCTACGTAATAAGTATAAAAAGGAGGTTCTAACCGTAAGTTAGGCTAGCTACGATAATCGTAAATAGGGCCCCTAATTGGCCCCTGCGCAGTCGGCTATATGCCGCGGTCGAATTAGACTTCCAATCCGATAGTATCCTTAACTATCCTTCGGTGTCCCTTCTAAAGGTACGGAAAACCACCCTAAATTTCAAATGACAAACGCGATCCGATTCTAATTCACTACTAATTTGCGGTTTAGTTGATTGAGACTATCAAGCCCGCTATGTGCGAGTTGCTAACGAAGTCATCTTTTGGCTATATATATATCTGCGATACTATTAAACCAGATGAGAGAGATGCTGTCTTCAGTATTTGTTGGTATCCCTATTACAGGGTAATTGGTTCGAACCGTAGTTGACGAAGAGATCAATTGAACTATATGAATATCTGCGTAGGTGTAAAAAGGAGGTTCCAACCGTAGGTTGGGCTGGCTACGATAATCGTAAATAGGGCCCCCAATTGGCCCCTGCGCAGTCGGCTGTATGCCGCGGTCGAATTGGACTTCCAATCCGACAGTATTCCTCAGCAGTACTATATATCAACATTCAGTGGCTGGAAGGACCCTGCCCTTGTGTCCCGAGTACGAGAAACCATGCGGGCCTCGTACAAAAAGGCTGAAGCAGTTGCCTGTGGGATCTACAGTGCCGATTTTGACCAATCCAAGAACTCCTTGCATTCACCTGAGGTATGTGTTCTCTCCTTACTGAACCTAGCCGACAACACTGTTGACATCAAGGTGATTCCAGATCAAAGTATGGACGGATTCAGCTCGTGCTCGCTTCATGGAGATCCGAAGGCGGTGGGATCCTGATAGTCTGTTTACGGGATACAAGGGTTTCGATATCGACGCACAGGCGAAACCAGCTCTCTGAATATTCAGCTTCACATTTATCGGAATAGAATTCTGCAGTATGAAGATAAGTGAGACTAGATATTTATGTTCAAGAGGATTGAGAGTGTCTCATATCGCTCTCTGCTGAGGAAATATCTTCCCCGTGAGCCAGATGCTATCATAGGTCCAAGTACCTAGGACACGGCTGGGATTTATCTACCGACATGGACGCCTTTTACCACGCGGTAAAGCCGAAACGGCGGTGAGCAAACCGAAAGTCGAGAGGTAAGGGGTTGGAACATGGAACTATTGAGCAAACAAAGAGTGTGGCGGCAATAACCAATGTTTCACAAACAACCAGCTTAAGAAAATTAAAGCAACAAGCAATCAAGTAAGTGGATGATAATCCATGCAAATTCTTTCTTCGCCATGCAACAACATTGGCCATCCTGTGCTGCACCTCGCCATCCCAACGAGAGTGTTGAAATGAGGGCCTCAAATTGAGGAACAAGTGCCCTGGTGGCTATGTTTACATGCAAAATGTCACGCAAGACAATGCGGGGGAGCTTTGACGTGGAGGTAGCTTGATGCATTATTATATGAAGACAGGTCGCATCCGTTCTGGTCGCCTGATGGCTTGGGGTAACTACCAAGGAAATTTCGCGGCAAGACATACTCTCATCGAAACAACATGAAGGGCATCAAAACTCTTCCATTCTCGGGTAGTGCTGTCGAATTGACCTTACTTGATGGCGGAGGTCTCACTACAACAGACGACACAAAGATCCACGCAGATGGGCATGACAGGCCATATTTCCTCTACAACTGGTGTTTTTACATCCATCATAGAGCGTCAGGCCGCAAGATCCTTTGGGATCTTGGTATTAGTGATGTAAGTCGAGAGAATTAGACTGATATACAATACTCACGCTTTGACGTCCAACAGAACCGGCAAATGTATACCCCGTTCGTGTTGAATTACCACTGGACGAGCTGCAATCCAGTTGGACCACGTCGACGGCTTACAGAACAGTTGCAAGACATTGGTGTGAAGACTTCGGACATTGACACAGTGCTCTTCAGGTATTTCTATGGGCAAATCCAAGGACGTTTATTCGAATGCCAGGAGAATTAACCGGCCCGCAGTCACGCACATTGGGACCACTGTCGTCCGATCAAAGACGAATTCCCCAACGCCAAGGTCATCTTTGGCCGCGGGACAGCTTTACACTGCTCTCCAGGGCATATCCAGAATGACGAAATCCAGCCGATGGTTCAATGGGACTCTCGGATTTTCGGCGATGACAAATTTCGGACGGAAAATTTTCAAGAGCTCGAAGGCTCGTGGCAGTCCTGGGGACCATTCGAATCAGCACTGGATTATTTCGGAGATGGCAGTCTTTGGATCATCGAAGCCCCTGGACATATGGCAGGAAATCTCGCAGCATGCGCCTATTTAGAATCAGGCGAACGCATTGTCATGGCAAGTGACTGCTGTCATTCAAGGTCAGTGCATATCCGTCAACTATCGTCATCCTGAGGGATTCCACGCCGTCCTTCAAAGAGCCTCTTGCAATGGACTCATCTTCCGACCGTCACTGAACAACAGGCTTACTTCCGAGCAGGGATATTTTTCTTGGTCGCCGAGAAATCGCCAACGTCAAAATGGACGACGGATCCCGATTCTGCTTGCATGAAGATCTAGACAAAGCACTTGATACGATTTCCAGACTCAGAAAAGCAGCCGAGGAGTATGGGATGCACATTGCGATGGCCCATGATGCCGAGTTCATCAAGGATGGCAGCGATGCTGTGTTGATGTCAATCTTACACCCCATGTTTGATGACACTGTTCTGAACAGAATCAAAGCACATGGAAGGCCATAGAGCGTCGGGAACTAATTCTTCCTGGGCAGATAAGTAGTAGCTAAGAAACGATCCCTCACATCATGCTATTTGAGTAGTCGCTTGTGAAGTTGTGAGCTTTGGCCCCTGCCACTTCCCCGCAGTCTTCCCCAGCCTTTGCCAATATCAACCTCACTTAGCGGCTTCTGGGGTGCAGAAGGCGCCGTAAAGCTTGCTGGGTTCGCCCTCCCATCACTGCCGAATGTTTAGTGCATGAGATGTGACGCTAGGATGGGGCCTACGGCAGACTGCAAGAGGCACTCCGCCAAAACCGTTCTTTCTAATAGACCTACGGCCACCGTAAATTTTAGGCATTAATAGCGCGACTTTCTTATATATATAAATAAATATTATAATAAATCCCGTATATTATTACAAGGAATTACTTACGACTATAGGCAGTAGTAGTTATATAAGGGCGGTTATGCCGCCTAGCGAAAGTAGGGTAACTAGGGGGCATATCCTCCCTACTAATTTCCACTACTAATTAATTTCCTTTTCCTCTTAACTAACCTAATATTCCTTAAGTAAGGTAAGTAATCCGCTTACGCCCCTATAGTTACTTATTAGCGATTATATTTTACCTTATTATACTTTATACCCTTTTTTACTTTATTTTTATTATTATTACCTAATTATATACGCAATTATAAGTATAATATTCGCGATTTGCTAATTAGAAATATTAATTAAGTATAATTAGGCAATTTTATGCGCAATTACTAGTACAATTTTTATTAATTAGTAATTATACTTCTTTTTGGGCTAATGTACGCGCAATTATAAGTATAATTACGCGTATATACCTATTTATAATTTAATTCTTTTTATTTACTTTTTTCTTCAGTATTAACTATTTACGTATATATATTAATAATTTCGTATAAGATACTCCTTTTCTTAATAATTGCGTACGCTATATAATACTTATAATAAGCGCTTAATATAGCGTTCTAGCCCGTATTAAGGGTATATAGCTCCTAACGGTCCCCGTATACTAACCTACGTAGTACCCTAACGACTTTATATCTTATAAAATAACCTCTTACCTCCTTACTAATACGTATACCTCTATATAACAGCTTCCTTATTATATAGATTTTTATATTATTTATAAACTCTTTATCTTCCCTTTTAAAGACTTTCTACTAAATCTATAACCTTAGTATTATATAGGTTAGTATATACTACCCTATACTATTTAATATTATTATATTAACTTATATAATCTAGCCCTAGCGTTAGATTAAGCTTAATTTTAAAATTATTAAGAATAGCCGTTATATACCCCCGGATATTACTATAACTTATACTTAAGCTACCGATACTATTTAAATAACTATATATAGCGACGCTAAAACTAATACTAAGTTGTGCGCCCGTTATAAGGCCGGTAAAAGCATTTTTACTAATTACGTTACCTTTATAAGTAAGGGCTACTCTAGTTATAACTATATATTTACTATATACGAGTATATACTTATTATACCTCCCGTTATTACTTATACGTTACCCTATACTACTTTATATTTATTTATAGTTTACTAATAGTTCGTATTAGCTCGTAATACGCTTACTAAAGTCGTTAAGCGCGGTTATAATTATAAGGGCCGTAATAAAGTCCGTATTAGCGCTCTATTTAAGTCTCTAGGTATTATCCCTACTATATACCTCTGTATAATAATAAAAGCCCTTAAATAAGTAGCTAAATAGGCTAAAAATAATAAAGAGGGTATATATAATAGTATATAGGATTATAAGGAGCGTTACTAACTTATATAAACTCTAAGTAAAGAGTAATTAATTTAATATTTTTATATAGTATAGTATAGGAGTTTATATAAGTATATATTAGGATATAGTACGGTTAGGCTTAATACTCGGGTAGTAAGGCCCCTACGGAGTCGTAGGGTACTTACTAACTATAAGCTAGAGTATATATACTTAGTTTAGCCTATAAAAGGCCGTAATTAACCGTATAAAGGCTCCCCCTAAAGTTTAACGTTTTTAATAAAATTATAGAACTTTTATTTATTATATATTATTATTATATACTTTTCTATCCTTTTTAGCGTTATAGATCCCCATAAGCGTCTATATTTCTATATATATACTTATAAGACTTTATAAATAAAAGGATACCCCTATATATCGCTATAATTATATATAAACATTTACCCCTTACTTAAAATTTCTTTTTTAGTTTCTTATTTTATATATTACTACTTTCTTAAAATAGTACGACTATATATTAATCTTTTATTATATTGAACGATAATTATTATAAAGTTAGAGAGTAATTAGACTTATAATATAATTATTATATATATTTTTATAGTTTTTAGTATTAAAATTATAAAGCGAACTTTCGAACGTTAACTTACGAAATAGGACTTATAACGAGAAGAGTATACGGTCTTTTTTAAGGATTTATTAATTCGTATTTAAGAATTATTCTTTTAATAATACTTAAATAATAAAGATATCCTTTTTTAACTCTAGTCTAAAGGATTTATAATTATAGCTATAGGATTATTAATACTTCGTTAATAGAATTAGCTTTAGTAATAATAAATACTAAAATAGCTCGTAATTATATAATAATAATTAGAAAAGTTTTTTTTTAGTATATTAGAGGTTATTTGCCGTATTAAAGGGTACGGTAAAGAGTATTTTTATATATAAGTTTACTAATAAGCTTATACTATTAGCTAAGATAAACTATACTTTATATATCGTAAAACCTTTTTATAATAAGTTTAAGATCGGTTAAGTAAGATGAGGTACTATCGTAAAAGGTTTACGACTCCTAAACTAAATTATATTTAGTCTTTAAATACGTACGATAAGCTTCTACTATTTAGATTTAAGATCTATATTAGTATTAATACTTATTCGCAGTTTATTATATAGTTTTATATAGGGGTTTCTACTTATACGTCCTAGAATATACTTATATAATATTTTATTATTATTTAATAACGGGGATTTATATTATTACGAGTTCGTTTAGACTAAGGGAAAGAAACCGTTCTTACGTCTAGTATTTATTATTACCTTTTATAATACCGTTTAATAACAAAAAGTCTAATTATATTCTATAATTACTAAATCTTTAGTAAAAGTATTTATAACGTTAAGATTAAGAGTTAGTAGAATCGTTTTTATTAAAATAGATTAGCATATTAGTAAGTAAGTAATATATATCTTAGTATATATAAGTATATTTACGTTTATAAGAATACTTCTAACTACTTAAGTTCTAAGGGCTATTTTATATAAATATAGTCTCTAACTAGATTATACTTCTATTTACGTATATATTACTAATTCGTTCTGATTTTATTAATTTCGTATAAATTTGGAACTCTTATCGAATTCGTTATTAAAAAGGTCGCCCTTACGTTATTTTTAGTTAGCTATAGTAACTATATTATTAACCTACGTTACGAACTATATAAGACTTTATATAGCTAATTAACTAAAACTAAGTTTAATAACTATTAAATACTATTTAGAATAGTAATAATCTAGACGCATATCTTCCTTAAGCTACTTTATAGATTTATACCTTAATTATTAAGGGCTCCCTAACTATGTTAGCTAAAAGTACGAAGTTTAGTGAGGCTAATTATCCTTATTTTAAAGCGTATTAATATCTTCGTATTTATTTAAAGTAATATATATATAATAAGCTCTAACTAGAAATTACTTTACTTAGTAAACTATAGGGTAGTATTATATAGGTTAAGTAGAGATTAGAAGACTTTAGAATTAATCTTAGAATATTAAATAGCTTCGTAATTACGAGTAATACTAAGGACAAAAAGGAATTATAAATATAATTATAGTTTACTTTAAACTATTTACTAACGAGAATACTCGTTTCTATTTTTATAATATACTAGGTTATTTATTATTATAAACTTTATCTTCTTATCGAACTACTATAATCTCGTCTTTTCTATCGTTTTTATCTTTTTTAACCTTTTTCTTAGCCTTTACCTCCTTTTTAACGATCTTCTTTTCTTACTTAACTAATAATTCCTCCTTAATTTTTATTGTTAGTTTAATACTAATACTTATTAAAAGCCGTATTTTTAGAACATTTCTATACGTCGTTTTGCCTAAAGTTTTAGTTATAATTAGCTTTATACGACCTTTTCCCTTTTTTACTAACTAAGGTTTAATAACTAGCGACTTAATTCTAATTTAAAAAATAATAAAAAGTTAATAATTATCTTTTTTATATAAAATCGCAGCTTTAAAAAGGAATCTCTCTAAACTTATAGCTTTATACGCTACTTTATAATATTCTAAGATATTATAAGGATTCTTTATATTAATTAAAAATACTATCTACTTTATTAAAAGAATTTACTAGTTTATTATAAAATATAAAATAATAGATCGTATTATATCTTAATATAGAATAAACGTCGAGAAGTAATTAAACTAAACTTTCCTAATGAACTTCTTAATAACTTAAATATTAATATAAGTCGTTACTTAGAAACTATTAAGTTCGTTCTTAAAAAAAGGATACGTTATATAATATAATAAAGATATTAATTATTAATAATTACTTTAGCTCCTTTTTTATTTATTAAATACTTCGTTCCCGCTCCTTTAAGCCTATAAAAAGAGATTTTATTAATATCGAAGCTTATACGTTTATACGTTCTTATTATACGAAAAGGGTAGAGCTTATATAAGTATTATTATTAATCGGTCGTTTTAAAATAGCTTTATAAAGAGGTATCGTAAGGTTAATTAGTTTAGTAACGTCTTATATAAAGACTAGAAGTTATTATAAATCTATATTATAATATTTATAAGCGAGCTATTAGTTTAATAACTTAAGTAAAAAGTGATTTTTACTTATAAAAGGGTAAAAAGCAGTAGTTATTTCTATAATAAAGTTATAAAAAGAAGAAAAACTTTTATATTAAGGTATAATATTACGCAATTTTATATACTACTATATAATCTAATATATTACGAAATTAAAGTATCTCTTAAGCCGTAAATCTCTATAACCCCTATTTATAAGTTACTACACTAGTCTAGACCCTATCCTAGGTAGTGGGGTGACCGTAAAATACGATTTCTGCTTTAACATATGAAAAAAGTGTTTTGGCAGAGTGCCTCTTGCAGTCTGCCGTAGGGCCCATCGCTGCGGAAGAAGCTGACACAGCCCTGATTCATCAGCCATCAGCGAGTCGCACGCCGTGGATTTCAGACTTCCCAGGACACTAACGGGTCAATACGCATCAGGTGCGGAGAAGAATGTAGGGGATGTCCTGGTCCCCCCGCAAGTCAAGCCCGGCCTCTGTCGGCATCTCAGGAATCCGATCTGCCCGCACTGTTCCTTGCCAACACCACATCATGGCAATTGAGGCTACCAATCCACTGCTTGAAGCTATTCGAATCGACGGAAGTAAACAATCGAGGCGAGATCACCGCGTTCAGAGAAAGGGAGCATAGAATCAAAACGTCCATGTCTTCAGGGCCCGAAGGAAGTCCCTCCAGCGCCGCGCGAAGAGGTCGACCACGACGCCAGTACAAGTGCGCGCACTGCTCGAAAGCCTTCAAGCGCAGCGAGCACTGCATTCGTCACGAGAGAACCCACACGCACGAGAAGCCTTACGTGTGTCGATACTGTCACAAGTCATACGCGAGGAAGTACGCATTGGCAGAAGCTTTCCGATCTCGGACAAACCACAAGACTTTCTGCTAATTGAGAGCTTCTAGGGACCTTGTTACGAGACACGAGCGCACTCTGCATGCGAAGGAGCAAGCAAAAGAAAAGATTGGAGATGTGGTGACAGTAGCATGCGCGCCACTGGCGCAAGCAACAGTGTTCTCCCCGTCGAAAGGCGATGACTACATGAACATAGACCAAGAGGAAGACGAAAGATCCGGCCAGGAATCTCCAGACTCGCAGTCGCCAGTCGATGGCGTCGCTTCTTCCACAACATCACCATGTTCCAGTCAACGGCGCCGAGCCAACTCACGACGGAAGTCATACTCTCGGCAAGCAGCCGATCCCGACATCGAACTTGAACGAATGTTGATGTCGTTTCAGCCATTAACTGACCAATCCTTCGAGACGCGCAGGGATCCAAGTACTCTTAACCGAGCCACCGAAAGTCGTCCCGCAGACATATTCCAGCATGATGCTCAACAGGAAGGAAACTTGCTGCAGCTTCAGTACTTCCACGACGTCGATCCAGTTGAAGAGTTGCCACCGCTAGACCCAGCGTTATTCATGAACATGGATCTTCCCTTTGAAAGTATTGCAATGGAGATGCCAAGTGAATATCCAACAGAAAACGGGCTTGAGACTGGCGCTTTACGAGAACAACCCCCTCGTCAACCACAAAATCCACCGGAGAAGAGCGGTGCTGCTGATCCATCCACGGAAAACGACGAGCTCTTTTCACCGAGAACACTGGCCCATCTCGGCATGGGCGCATTTGACCTCTCGCCCATACCAGGTGACACTGCGGAGCAGAGAGATGATCGAAGACGAATTCCACGCCATCCCAATACTGAAGACCCTTCAAGCGGAGCCCCCCCTGGATGGGCTAGCTGCCAAATACCCTCGGCTAGCAGCGATCTCCCTTCTCTACTCGAAGACGGGCGTCAACAATATCCGACCGTGACCTTTGACGAAGAGACGTGTGCGTATCTTCGCAAAGACATGTCTTCGCGGCTGAGAATAGCAGCTGGAGACTTCCAACTGCCCACCGCCAAAACGTTGCAGGGCTTCCTATCTGCTTACATGACGAGTTTTCATAGCCACTTTCCGATCATTCATATGCAAACTTTTGATTTGGCACACACTCCGGGCCCCTTGGTGCTTTCCATCTGTTCCATCGGCGCTCTCTATCGCCTAGACCGACGTCGGGCGCGTCATCTTTATGACTTGTCAATCCGCAGTGTGGAACAGGTGCCTCAACCAACCAAGGACGATTCCAAATCCATGGTAAAGGACTACTTCCTTTGGTTTGTGCAAGCGAAAATTCTTCTTAGCTTTTACGCAGTCATGAGCGGGGAGAAGGATCTCGTTGACGCAACGATGAAGGACAATGGCTTCTACACCTTGGTGAGTCAATCTGCACCTTCATGAGCGATAGAAGACTACTTCGAGACAATGATACTTACTAGCGTCTTTCAAAATCTCAAAGGTTTATAACAAAGCTCGAACTGCGGTAGAAAACACTGAAACAGAACCATCCGAGATGACGTGGCACACGTGGATAGAGCTAGAGTCGTGGAAGCGCGCGCTGGGGGGCATCTTCATAGAGAGTACCCTCACTATGGTGATCTACGACGTCAATCCTGGATTTCATGCGACCCAAGATCTGGATATCGAAGCGTATCAAGATGAAAAGATGTGGAACGCGAGGTCACCTGCAGAGTGGCGAGAGCTTCGGACAGCTGCCTCGAAAAGCTCGCCATACAGTCGACGACACACAATCAAAGATGTACTTGTTGACATTCTACTTGAAGGAAGGTATCATGCCGACACGGTACCGTACCGCGTGTCGACCTTTACTGCCCTCGTCTTGACCCATGCGGTCGTCGTTCACATGTGGCAGAGATTACAAGTCTGCCAGGCCCTCGCTTCAACATGTCCGATTGCAAGGAATGATATTGGTGATGAACAAGACCCTCTGAGAGCTTCGCTCCTCAACGGTGCTATGCAGTCGTTGGCTCGGTGCGATGCTTTTCTCCAAGGCGTCAGGAGCGAGTTACGACAACCACGTCCAGAAGAAGACGAGAAGGACAAAGAAATCTCGCTTGTATTCAACTGCCAGGCAGTCTTGCGCATAGCCTACACAAAGCTGTCGAAAATATCCACCACTCCCTGTCGAATCAGCTTGTTGAGCCTTGAGGATAGGGACGTAGGGTCATGCGTGTCATCATTCATTATGGGCAGGATGGAACGAAGCTCCCACATTCTCAAGATGGTTTCGAAGGCCTTCGAAGGCATGGTTGTTCCAGTCAAGATAGGGCATCTTCTGGTCCGGAAGACTGCCGCTTTTCGATGGAGTGTTGAGCATGCTGTGGCAGGGTGGACGGGTGGTAAGTGAATTCGAGATAACCCTTACAGCTGATTGGGAGGGTCCGTTCATGATGCTGATCTCCGTGCTGCAAACAGCTCTTCTAGTATCAAAATGGGCTCAGTCCATAGAACAGGACAAGATAGCCGGGATGCAGCCAATTCAGAGCGAGCTGGAGCTATTAGCCTTGATCAGAGAGACTCTAGATGAGGCCGAGTGCGATATCGGGGAGGGCACGACTCTTGCTGCCGGAATCGCCAGGATGTGGGGCTGGTTTCTGTCAGACGTAGGTGATACTATTTTGTTTTCATGCATCGTTGCAAACTGATATACTGATAACTTCCTAGGTCTGGGTGTGGGGCATTACGCCACGGATGGGAGGAATACTGAGCCAACTGGCCGATGCGTATCAAGACGCGTATGATGCCAGCTGCCGTAAACCTACCGGCGTGACGTACAACGCGGAAAAGACGGGTGGAAGTTTACAACAAATCTCTTTGTTGCAAAACGTGTATTGCTAGTGGTCAACTACCTCAAGCGCTGTAATGATGGCTTGGGAACCATACATTAAACTCATCTCACTCCCTCCACCAAGGGATCTAGATGCAGAGATTCTCCACATGTTGCGATGTACATTGTCATGACTCCAAGGGGTTTGAAGGGGAAAACAAATTCAGTCGTAGGTCAATCGCATTCTGCCAAATGAACTTCAAGCACGGTGGCATCAGGAAGTGTGGCGTCTGAGTTGACCATCCTCGTGTGGAGATTCGATGGGTCGAGGATGGGCAGGATATGACATGCTAGTCGGATCGTGAAAGGGCGGATCGAAGGGAATACATTTGTATCTAGATGCGTTCTCAGAAGCTTCGATACAGATCAGTCGCGGAGGTCCTGAATCCCAGCTAAGTCCTGAAGTTTGGCACGGAGACGCAGGATTGGGCCATACAGCTACCCCGCAAGTACCGGTCTATCGCCGCCTGAATTGTTGGCACCCACACGTCTTACCTATACTCTTCACCCACCGGCCTCATCTCGAAATACGCAAGAAATTCGAATCAACATGTCCAGATCCGATGGAATGGCAGTTGCCCTTAAAGATCTGGAGTCGAAAGCACGGGGGGAGGTCCAAGTCTCCGCTCTCAGAGGCGGCGAGTTCACCCTCCCCAAGCGGTTCTTCGTCGCGGGGGTGTCTGAGGACGAGACCTCGCTTGTGCCATCACTCTCTTTCCTCATCTCGCAGAATTCATTCGAAGGGGGTCATCGACGCATTCTTTACGATCTGGGCTTGAGACGGGATATTGGTCGCTATTCTACGCCGATACAAAACCACACAAAGAATCGTCAGCCGATGACCTTATTACCGGACGTCCGACAGAGCCTGATCGATGGAGGTCTTGATGTGGCAGCTATCGACGAAGTTATACTCAGCCACGTCCACTGGGACCATATTGGAACTCCTTCCGACTTTCCCAATGCTCGCTTTCGAGTTGGTCAAGGATCGCTTGAATTGCTTAGCCAGGGGATGAATGGGCATATGTCTCTGTCGGATTGGAAGTCCAATTCGACCGCGGCATACAGCCGACTGCGCAGGGGCCAATTGGGGGCCCTATTTACGATTATCGTAGCTAGCCCAACCTACGGTTAGAACCTCCTTTTTATACCTACGACGCAGATATTTAGATAGTTTAATTAATCTCTTTATTAACTATAGTTTAAACTAACTACCCTATAAGAAGGATATTAATACTAATTAGTAATTAAATTCTATTATTATAGATTAGTAAGGTATCTCGCTACGTAAAAGAGATAACTTTTTAATACTATATAGGATAAGAGATTCGTATTAATTAACCTTACGGAAGTAAACGAAAAAAGAGGCGATTCTTAAATACTATATAAAATTAAATAATCGTAGCCCTTTATTACTTATGAGAGGTCGATATTTATTATATTAAACTATATTAATTAATAGAACTACTTAACTAACTAGCCTTTTATTATTACCCTAAGTAGCTTTTTTACTAAACGACTTTTCTATAGCCGGCCTGCGATTAAAAATTAACTAGTTAAATTAGGAAAAAGGAAATACCTATATGACGACTACCTACTTAATTAATTAGCGCAACGAACGAGCTTAATAATATAATATAAAAAAGTACTACGCAATTAAAAAAGGGGATCTCTAAACGTAAATATTCTTATTTAGTAATAAAAATAATTTTATAAGAGTTATTAAGCTAAGAGATTTATAATATAAAAAAGTTTATTATTATAAGGATTTTATAAATACGATTTTAAGCCCGCGATCTAAACGACCTTTTTATAACTCCCTTAACTACCCCCTAAGTATTATTTAAGAATATAGTATAAGGGACGGTTTAATAAGAAAAGAGGGGATTTAAAGGTCTTAATAGTATTAAACTAAGAGTATTACGGATCTCGGAGATTAACTTAAAAAAAAAGTAGCTACTTTAAAATAGTCTTATAACCTCTTGCTAGAGTTATTATTAGCTTAAAAAAAAGCTAAAAAGACGAGGATTTAAGGGGAAAAGAAAAGAATCCTCTAAAGGGCTACTAAAGGGCTTCTTTTTTATACTAGCTCCCAGTACGAAATTACTAATTTTAAAAAATTAACTAAAGAAGCTATTTAGAAATTATAGAGAGTACGAGGCTTAAAAAGCTAAAAGTATACGGAATAATAAAAATTAATAACTAATAAAAATCCCGAGACTAATTATTATATTTTCTTACGGTAATATAAACGTCTACCGCTACTATTATTAAAAAGAACTACTAAAACCTACCCTTTTATATTAAATAAAAAGGAGGATCTTAGTAAGTATAATAGCTAGCGATTTAGAAGGGTAGTAATAATTACTAAAAATAATAAAAACGAGAGTAGTAGCGAGATAGTAAGAGGAAGCGGGAATTTCTTAAACCCTAATAAATTCGTTAAGTAGCGAAAGTATAGATTTATTACGACTAATACGCGGATTAAATATATCCCTATTAAAATTAAATATATTAGTAATTATTAATATAGGTATAAGCTAGAGCACGACCCTTAGCGAGTTAGGGTAAAAAAAAAGAGGATAAAACCCGATCTTAAATAAAATCCTAATCTCTTATAAATAAGTAAATATTAACCCGGACTATTAGGGGACGTAGATATATAGAATCGCAGATTAGCCTAATGGTAAGTAAATTAACGCGGTATTAATCTATTTAACTAAGGTTTATAAAAAAAAGGGGCTATAGGGGTAACCCCTATTCTACGAGGTCGCAGACGACCTTAACTACTAGCTAAACGAATAGTTCGTAAATATAAGCCTAGGAATTATAAAAGTAGTTAATAAATTCCTCTACGGGCGAGGGGTATTACTAGCGTAATTATAATTATAAGAGCTATACGAAATACTAATAGCGATAATTATAAAAGAGGAATTCGTATTATAGAACTAAGTATAGGTTAATAGAGCGTATAATCGCTTTAACGAATTTAAAAAAAAGGTAAATAACTTAGATTTCCTCCCTATAATTACTAACGAAAATCTATTATCGCAAAAAGATATACCGGAGTAAAATATAATACTAAAAGTACGATAATTAATAATTCTACCTATTTCGATCTATAACTCGTTACTGCTATTAATACGAAATTCGGCGCCGATTAGCTAATAAAAAAAGAAGTAAACGACTTAAAGTTATTAATAATACGTAATAACGCAAAGATCGTATATAAATACTAAAAATCTAGTAATAAATACGAAGTAATTTATAGACCTTAAAAAGATCTTCTTAAAAAAAAGATTATACTCTAGGGGGAAGTATAAGGTCTTATAAAAAGCCCTAACGATATTTTACGATTATTATAAAAAAGTCGGAATTAGGGAATATTAATACTATTTAGTAATTAATATCGTACTCGTAAATAAAGTTTTTAATTATTATTATAAAGCGGTACGTAATCTTAATTAAAACGACTTTCTTAGTATAATTAACGTAATCTAAAGCTATTTTAAGACTTATAATAAGAACCTAGAGCTCCTATTTAAACTATAAGCGATTTCTTTCGTATTTATAGCTAAGATAATAGAGGGTAAATCGCGAGTAGAGATCCTTAAAGAGCTTATTAATCGAATTAATAAGCTAATAAAAACCTAGCTAAATAAGGGGATAAACGAGTAAAAAGTTAAATATCTTTATACCGTAGTTTAATATATATTAAAAATAAAAATAACCCTATACTAAGTACCTAAAAACTACGAGACGCTCTACTCGAGGCTAAGATTTAGTTTTAATATTAAAACGAAAATACCGCGCTAAACCTATTTCTAAATATATAACGGCCCTTATTAATAATATTAAGTCGATCGAACGTATAATAAAAAAAAAAAAAAGGCTAGATATAGTAATTACTAATAAGGAGGCCTAGATTTATTAAATAAGTAGAGATTTAACTTACGGGTAGGGTAATAAAAAAAGTAATACTATATTTATAAAAAAAATAGATATTAATTAAGTAACTACTCTAAGGAAGAGCGTATTAAATTATATAAATAGTATAGAAAGTCGAGGGTAGTAGATAGTAAAACTAGCCCTCGTCGGTTTAACTAATTCCTCGTTATATATAAGGGCAGATCCGGGGGTACGGAACTTAGTAATAGTAGCTAAAGTAGTAGCTTAAAGTATATACCCCCCATAAGAGATTTAAAAAATAAAAAAGATCTTACTCCCTATACTAATAAATTAAATTACGACGAAATCGACGATATTAACTACTTTTTTTTTACCCCGTTAATATCTAGAGAATATATAAGGCTAAACGAATAAAGGGTAGTAAAAGCTCTTAATAAATAAGCTTTTATTTATAGATAGTAAGGGAAGGTCCCTTAAATAACGAATACGGAGGCGGCTAAAAAGGTAAATCTAATTGGGCAAAAGCCTATTTTCTTAACGATTAAAGAGAAGACGCTATTTTTCTTAATATTTAAAAAAAAAGAATATAATACTAAGCAAATCTAGGGGTAGCTAGAGGGGTCCTTTTTATACTACTTAGATCTTTTAAATACTAAGCTCGTATAGGCATTTTATATAAGTAAAAAGTACGGCTTAAATAATTTCTATAGGATTATCCTAAACACTAGGGTATCGTAATAATTAATTAAAAAAAAAAGGTAATTCTAAGCGCTATAAAAGATCGCACTAATAATACTTAATACGTCGATAGTAGGTATTACGAGGATTAGTTTTAGCCTAAGTAAGGAAATCGTCGCCCTAGGTATAATAAAAATAGAGATATATTTTAGAACGATAACTTTTTATATTTTACTTATTAATACCCTATTTCTCTTATATTTAAAAAATATAAATCGACTAGGTATTATATTCGATAATACGAAGAATGGAATCTTTAGTAATAAGCACTTCGAGATAGTTAAATAATAATAGGGGTATACGTTTATAAAGCTCACTAACGACACGAAGTTAATTAATTATTTAACGAAAAGTAAGCTTAGTAAACTATATTAGAGATTTAGGTACCCGTCGGTTATGAGGCTATATAACTTCTTAAAGTAATTAGGTAATAATAATATCGAAATAGGGGTGCTAAAGTAGTTAATAAAAATATACTACTAATATTAGATAAATACGCAGAGCCCACGCAGATTTAAGTTTAAATTACGTAATAAGCTTAACTTTAACTAAGAAATCGTCGTCGATATTTTCTACTTAAATAGTTAGTTAGTATTATATATAATTAACGTAGCTATATCCTTTTAAATAGGGCAATTCCTCTAGGATTTATAAATAAAAATAGTATGGGTAGCCCTATAAAAAAGCTAGATCGATATATACTAAAGACTACTAGATAGTATTAGAACTAACGCTAGTACTAGCTTTAAATTAATAGAATTTAGGGATAATACGACGGCCTACGGTATATAGCTAAAAGTCGTACTTATTAAAGCGTACTATAATATTAAAAAGGTAAAAAGGGCATACTAATAGTTAAAAAGGGCGTTTAGAATTATTAAAAAGGAAAATCCGGATTTTACTAATAACGAATACCTCTAGTTAGTACTTAAATATTATAACGATACTATAAGGCCTAATAGACTTATACTAACGCTATTAGTATTTAGAGTATATTTAAAAACGACCTTAGCCTCGCTACTATTACTAAGTATAAGCTAATAAGCCTAAGTAATTAAAAAAATAATATAAGTATTACGCGAGGTAAGTATAAAAAGGTAAATTAACGAGGTAATTACTATACGTAATAGGCCCGATATAAAGGGTAATTTAAATATACTATTAAATTTAGATATACGAGTATAGTATAAAATTACTTAATAATAAGCTAGGCTATATAAGTTAATTTCCGTTAATAAGCGCTCTTATATAATTATAAGAAATCGTAACTAGCTACTCGAAGTATTAATTACAGTAGTTAGACCGTATTATATAGATCTTAACGAGGTAATTTTTAATTTATAAAAAGAAAAAGAGCTAAGGGAAACTATATAACCCGTAGTAGAGGCATAGGAAATTATCCTTAACGAAATCGTTATAGTAGTACTAATAAACGACGAGAAAGAGGAAATTACTAAAAGAGTACTAATATTACTAATAAGACGTTATAAAAGACTACGACGGTAAGCCTTAACGCGGTAATTTATTATTAATAATAAAGTAATTAACACTTTTTATATAGTAAAAGAGAAAGCCGATTTCGAGCTAATAGTTAAACTACGTAAAGAAAGCGTAATTATAACTATTAAAAAGCCGTATAAGGGATTAGATCTAATTAAAATAAATACTTTTCGCAATCGAGGGGTCTATCGATTTATCCTATATAACTTAGAAAAATATATAAACCTCCGCATATTTAAATTAAAAATAGTTCGTAAAATTTAAAAAAAAAGAACACCCTAGCTATATAAGAAATTTAGATACGTAATTTAGGGGTACGGTAATATTAAAAAAGCAACGCTACTTATATAATCGCCTACTATATAGCACTATAACTAACGATTAATAATAGTACTAATAGTATTACTATAAAAAAAGGGATACGAGATTTAGAGCCGTAATATTACCTAGGCCTATACTCAATCGGCTATAGGACTTATAAGGAAAATCCTAGCCTATTTACTAAAAGAAATAGCTAATAAGTACTTAGAAAGTACGATTATTAAAATACTTAAGCCACTATATAGGCTCGCAAAATTAGGCACCTATTAATAAGCTATATATTACGATTTTTATATTAATTAACTATTAATAATTACTTCTACGTATAACCCGTACTTATTAATTATAAAATACGAAAGTAATTAATTTAGGATCGTTAGAATATAGACTAACGATATATTAGGCCTATTTAATATTAACTTTATAAAAAAAGAGGATAAGGAGCTTTAAAAAGCGGGCTTTATAATAAAATTAAAAGAGGTCTTTATAATAAATACCCCCCTAGTATTTAATAGCGGGATTCTTATAATTAAAAAAGAAACTATCGTTTTTTAATAAAAAAAGTAGGGCGAGAAGATTAACCTCGTTAATCCGAATATAACTAATATTAAAAAGCGGTATAAAACTAAGCTCGCGCGAGGGGTATATATTATAAATATTTATTAACTTAAGGCGATTTTAACTACGTTAGGGTAGTATAAGCTATAAATCTAACTAAATAAAACGTCGAGGTACTTAATAAGCGGCTTAAGTAATAATAAACGAATCTCGATTGAGGTCTTATTTACTACCTAATCGACTTTATAATTAATAAGCTTTATATCTTTATTAATAAGTTATTTATAAATAATAACGACCTTACTTCGTAATTAGGGTATATTATTATTTTAGTTAATAAGAGTATAAGTAAGAGCGAATTTACTATATATAATAATATAATCTACTACTTATTAATTAAAAATAAGTAAGTAATAAGAAATATATTAATATTAGAGGTTTATAATATAGTTAACGGTATTAACCTCTCTTACGTAATTTTAATAACGCTAAAAAAAATTACCGATCGAATTAGCCTTTTACTTATTCTAACGGTTATTTATACCGATTCTTATTTACTATACGAATACCTTATTAAATTAAGAACGACGAAAGAAAAGAGGCTTATAATTAATATTATAGCCCTTAAATAATTATATAAAAAGCGCGAGATACTCGAGATTTATTAAATTAATAATAAAAATAACTTTATAAACGCTTTTATAAAAGTAGTACTAAATAAGGGATTAGAGTAATTCGTAAGTAATAAAAAAGTTATTATATAAATAGAGGGATAGGTTATATAAAAAGAGTAAAGAAAAGGGGGAAAAAGAGACGACTTAATAAACGGGCCCGAGGTCGAATTATATTTCTAACTATAATAATTAAATTAATAAAAAAAAGACAAAGTTAGTATCGAATTAAAAGTTTAATTTAACCGTAGTATATAACCGACTATATAGGGGCTAATTAGGAGCCCTATTTATAATTATTATAGCTAGCCTAACTTATAGTTAGAACCTCCTTTTTATACTTACTATATAGATATTTATATAGTTTAATTAATCTCTTCGTTAACTACGGTTCGAACTAACTACCCTATAATAGGGATACTAATAGGTGGAGATTGAAACAGCCATGGGAACCACTGGTCAACCGTTCACGATGGCACTTTATGGCGGAACACCTCACGGCTTTGCTACACATCCTGATCTCAACAATCCTGTGCAAAAGGCTGCGAAAGAAGATGCTTTTCTCCAAGCGGTTCGCTTCTTCGAGACATGGTTATGAGAACATCGGTTCACTCAAGTAAATGAACATGCTTGCATACAGCTATTGGCAAGTACCCATTTGCTCAGGGGTCCTGAACAGCTAGAGAAAGGGCATGAGTCATCGCTATGGCACTACTTAATCATTCAATCAACTGTGTTACACTACCACCCCTTCGAGTGGCTACGAGACGTGCGAGACTGGAGCCATGTTTTGCAAAAGAAGTTAGAACAACATATATCTATCTTAAATGTATATTCGGAATCGCCCAGCAACATCATTTTCGTTAATATGGGACATGTTGAACCAATATCCCGGTACGTAAGTTTCGGTTGTCAGCGGGCTGCATTAGCGTGCATTGGGGGCGAACGGTGGCTGACAGTGGAGCTGTTCATATTCTCGAGTTTGGCAGTAGAGATCGTGAGATCTAGTGAGAAGCATCAAAGCAATGACGTGACACAGAGAAGGTCTCGATTATTTATAGAAGGTCTCGTCTACCATCGCGTTCACCTCATACTATGCTCACGTGTTCCTCACTGTTGTGTTCTTCTGCTACTCTTTGCTTTCCTCACCTCTAGGCCCATTGAAGCCATATCTTGAACCCGATAGTCTACATTACCGAAATGTCTCTCACATTCAGCGAGAAAGTCATCATTGTGATTGGCGCTGCATCTGGAATGGGCTTAGCTACCGCAAAGACTCTACTTGATGAAGGTGCCAAGGTTGGAATGTCTGACGTCAACAGCGCGGCTCTTGAAAATGCAGTCAAGGGACTTGGCTCAGAGCAACAAGAGAGAGTCTTCTCTAGAGCCTCAGATGTCACAAACCGTGCATCAATCCGCAGCTTCCTAAGACAAACAAAGTCGCATTTTGGCAAGGTCGATGGTGTCGCCAACTTTGCCGGTTGTGGTGGCCATGAATTGGGCACCCAGTCGGTCTGGGAAACCAGCGACGCCGAATTCGACTTCATCACCAATCTCAATATCAAGGGAGCATTTCATGTACTCGCTGAAGCTCTTATGCCCGACTTCCTATCTCACGGCGGGAGTTTTGTTCATGTTGGAAGCATGTTCTCACTCCAAGGCTTCCTGAAGGGTGCGGTATTTGCCGCTTCCAAGCATGCGTCCCTGGGTATGGTTCGCAGTGCGGCTAAAGAAGTCGGCGACAGAGCCAGAGTCAATTGTGTGTTACCGTAAGTCATTCGCACTCTTCCATTTGGTTGAATGATGCTGATGAAGCGGCAGTGGTGCTATTGACACGCCGATGCACCAAGCCAATTTGGCTAGAGTTCCTAAGGACTTTCCTGCCCCAACACTCGTAGGGAAGGCCCAAGAAGTAGCCGATGTGACCGTTTTCATGCTCAGCGACAAGAGCACTTTTGTCAATGGAGCCGCTTGGAGTGTTGACGGGGGTGCCGGTCTGTGATCAAGCCCATGCTCGCATCTCGCAATTGCAATTGGTTCGTGTTGCTTAGGTTGAGGCATTGGTCTTCAGACAACTCCCTTGCAACAGCACTTTACACCGTCTCCTACTTCAGACCTGAACTCAATGTAAGCTGAAAATAATCATGCAAGTCAAGACCTTAGCACTTTCATTTTCATAGTGAATGAATCTTGACTCTGTTCACTTGATTTGAGACAAATCAATGACTCTCTCTTTTGGTCCTTTGTGAACATCTGTTTCATATGTCACAAGGATTTTTTCATTACTGCTACTATTTCAATAGAGCTCCAGTCCGAACTGAGGTAGTTTTCACTTCATTCCTCCGTCCATGGCTGTTGGATGAAGTCGCTCCTTCCGTTCGAAGATGTCATGCCCTAAACAGCCACTCAAAGAGTAGCCTCCTTCGCGTCCTCGCCGATCAAGAAAACAGGCTCCTTGTTGCTGTAGTTGGGGACGTCCTGCATGACCTTGGCCGTGTCGGGTGAAGCGAGCGCCTTGTGAATGCTCTCAACGCTGTCGAAGGTGAGAATGCCGGCGAAGGCGTACTTGGGCTGCTTTCCGTCGGGGGACGCCGAGTACTTGGTGACCTTCCAGGACTTGACGCCGGCGGACTTCCATGTGGCAGCGGCCATGGGCATGTGGCTCTCGACGTAGTAATCGATGTTGTACTTGGCATCGGCCTCGTTGGGGTAAAGGACAGAGACAGTGGCTGGCATTTTGTCGAGTTTTTTGTTTTTTGTTCAGTTGCCTGGACGAATAACGCGTTTGGGTTGTTGGCGGGTGAGTGATTGGAGCTAAGTCTGTTGATAGGTATTTCGAATTGAATTAATCGTCGTGACTCAAGTCTAGACCGCCGGGATCCGAAAGGGATAAATACCTCCGCCCGCCATCCCCTCACTGACGTAAGACACAACTACGTATTTCCATTGGGCGGAGACACGGCTTACCAATTCTCCCTTCTGTCGCAGTCTTTTAGGTTTCCACTCCGTGGATTCCGGTGCGAATGGTGGCCCTTGACAGCGTGCCAGGTGGAGCGGATTCGGGCGCTCCGTGCTCCGTCTCTCGAATCTCGACTTGATCTCCCGTGCCTCGGCATGCCTCGGACACACGGAGTTCTGAGCGGGGAAGCTTGTTTTGCTAAACCCCGCTTCTCAATCAGTCGGACCATCATAGTAATCAATGATAGTTGATTGACATGGAGCTTATCGGTATGGCTTCCAGCTAACTACGCTGCCACATGGTACAGGATTGATTGAAGTTCCGGTAGGCGGTCTGATGTGGCAATATGTCAAGAGCGTCACTTGTATACACCCTAAAAGAAATATTACATCAAGAACTAAAGTAGATATTTTAGTAAGTGGTTGCAGTTTCATCGTTCGAATTGAATCATCCACAGAATACTAATAATCCGTTGATGGCCCAGCGTAAATATCTGAGTCCACATGCGGGTTCATTCTTTTGACGGTTCATACCAACGTACTCGATTATTGTCCCATTTACTGCGGGTGTGCAACAGAAAGGTTATCATAGAGAGCCCCGGTCCGGAACACTCGCACTCCCGTGGTACCCTTTGTACTCTTCGAAACGACGTGTGTCAGCTTAGGGGCGCTCATATCATCAACAAAGACTTTGACCTCCTTGTTGATGACAGTCACCCTTAGATGGTAGTCAGTTCCAGTCTGGATCGGCGTCTGGACAGATGCTAGTTGAGTCCAACCCTGGTCCATTTGACCTAGAACGACCTCGCCTGATGCGTCAATTGCAGCGTAGAACCCAGTCAAGCTGTCGATTCCTGCTGAAGCACTCGTAACGCCGAAAAGAACTCCCGCATCACCGGAATCTTGAGCGTTTGACCCAACATCTGGATCAACGAGGGCGATGTCGATGTCAAACACCAAATCCTCGAATCCTGTGTTCTGAAGGGCCTTTCCACTTGTGGCCTTTTCCGCCTTAAGCTTCCCGTCCTTGACTGAGAAGGACCCTTCAAAAGAGGTGTTCCAGCCAATCAGGTTCCCGTCCTCAAAGTTGTCCTTGACCAGCATCGTGACTGGCTTGATTGTCCCATCCTCATTGAAGTACATCCTATCATAGGCAAGATGACGATGGTTGCAATCACTATCGCCTAATGGCCTGCGGTGATAGAAGATGTACCGGATGTCCGTTCCGGGGACTTTGATGACCCCGTTATGGCCAGAACCAGTTGCTACAGCGGTATCCTGCTGGAGAATCTTGGCTTCCCGGTTAAAAGGGCCAATGGGTGAATCCGAAATGGCGTATGAGACTGAGTAATCCGGGCCCGTCCATCCCCCTTCAGACCACATGAGGTAGTACTTCCCATTGCGCTTGAACATCAGGGAACCCTCAACATAGTTCTCGGGTGTGATTTCTTTGAACTGGCTCCCGTCTGAGAAGGTGCCGATGCTAACCATATCGCTGTTCAGCTTGGCAACATTGGCATGCGCGTGGCCACCATAGTAGATATACGCCTGACCATCATCGTCGATGAAGACATCTTGATCGATGGGTTGTGCCCCATTATGGTACTCGCCAATGAGCGGCTTCCCGATCGCATCTTTGTAAGGGCCCTCGGGCTGGTCTGCTACGGCAACACCAATACCGCCAACCTGCTTTTCTCCCTCTTGGATATCATTGGCTGCAAAGTACAGGTAGTATTTTCCGTCGCGTTCAATATGGGCGGGCGCCCACATGGCTCTGTTTGCCCAAGATACCTGGGCTTTGGTAATGATGTCCGCATGTTTGGTCCAGTGCACTAAGTCGGTCGAAGAGAAAGCATCTAGATAGGTCTGCTCGTCATAGGCGTAGGATGAGGTCGGGAATACCCAATACTGGCCCTTGTAGACGCATGTGTCGGGATCGGCGTACCACCCGTCCACGAAAGGGTTGCCGGCTTCCGAAGTGGTGAAATCTGGGAGCGCTCGCCTCATGATTGCGGCGTATGAACCACTGGAGAAGAGAATGGCTGTCGTGTAGAATGGTAATTTCATTTTCGGCGAGTCTGAGTGTCAGATGTTGAGATGGTGGCGTTATTGAGGGGTAGCTGCTGTGCATTTGGAACAAAGACTGCCTTTTGTACGTACAAATGCTACCTTGACCTTGAAGTTGCACCCAATATTATAGAAGAAAGCTTGCCTTGCTGCGTCACGTTGCTGCAAGAGGGCACATCGCACGTTTAAATGACATTTTTGGATTCCCAAAGTCCAGCTTACCCAAGTCCCCTAATAACGTGCAGGAGGATTTTAGCGCTCATCTGTAATTCTGCTGCCTGGCGGCCATGACACTCTAGGGGAACTTTGGAAGCAATTATTTTTATGCTAATCCACCATGACGATCACTCTCGAGTACTAGACATGGGATTGAACGTGTTCTTCTGACGAATTGGGACCGAGGAACCTTCCACTGAAACGCTGTATACTCAAGCTACTCTTTCAAGCCTTCTAGAGAAGGATTGGCAATTGCAACATTGTCTGAGTAATTATTGGAAGAAACTTTGGACAACTGCTGTGCAAAGAGAACAACGAGAACTTTTGTACTTAAAATGCTTGGAACTACTCCGGTCTTCTGGATAACTTCATAGAACCACTGTACTCCGTCTCATCGTGTCCACGGTTGAAAACGCCAGGTGGTATCGTTGCATTCCCTCTCTTTGGGTCAAACCTCACATCACCTACTTTCCACGGCCTTGGGACCTGGTTATGTTGACCCGCCCGAGTCTCGGTCAATGGGTCCTTCCACTCCGCTAACTCCAGATCAGATCTTGACCTCCTCAAACCTGGGCTCGCTACGGTAGCTGTTGCAATCGAGGCTGCTCCTAGACGGCGCATCATGGACTCTTCGTCACTAGCGAATCGAGCCGGTGGTGCTTTGTGGTCCCGTACCAATGCTCTCAGTATTGGCATGGTTGCAGCGATGATGGTGACAACACTTTCTGCTGCACCCCAGATCACCAACTCGACAGTATCGATAATGTCGAAAGCTCCTATCGCAGCAATCGTTCGGATCTTGATAAAAGATACAGCACCGGCGCTGGTAGAAGTATTCGTCAGCCACGTGGATCCCAACTTCCAAGCGGATCGTTGAAGCACAACTCACAATACGCCCATGCTCATAGCAATTAAAACACCAAATTTCTCTTTTTTGGTCATAGTAAGTCCCCATATAATCTTCCAAGGCAAGATGGCCAGTACGATATCCATCCCTCCAGAGTACGATGCCGTGAAGACGTTGTAGTTCATCATGATGCTCTTCGGCCAGCAGGTGCCAGGTGTTGAGGCTGTCCTCCAAGTCTTCTCAACAGGCCAACATTGTATCCAGGTGAAGAGCACGTTGACGCCGAGGAAAGTGTTGATTGAGATGATGATGAACCACACAAGCAACTTCATCCATCGTTCGGATGATTCTCGTGTGATTCGAAGCAGGGTCAGCGCGAAAGATGTCTTGCTCCAAGCTGCTGCGATGATTGAAAACGACCCAGAAAGGTTGGCGTAGAGTAATAGCCATGACCAATTTCCCGGTGTGATATCCCAGTTATGCTTGCCAAAGTCGTATGACACGTCGATAGAGATGAACGATCCCAGAGCTAGCAGAGCGCACTAATCAAGGCGTCGTTAGGTACTAGCAACTTCGTTATTAGTCGCAATCGAGGTAGTCTTACTGTTGGTATCCCTATTATAGGGTAGTTAGTTCGAACCGTAGTTGACAAAGAGATTAATTAAACTATATAAATATCTACGTAGTAGGTATAAAAAGGAGGTTTTAACCGTAAGTTAGGCTAGTTACGATAATCGTAAATAGGGCCCCTAATTAGCCCCTATATAGTTAGCTATATACCGCGGTCGAATTAGATTTTTAATTTAATACTAACTTTCTCTTTTTTTTATCGATTTAACTACTGTAGTTAGAAGTATAATTCGACCTCGGGCCCGTTTACTAAGTCGTCTCTTTTTCCCCCTTTTTTTTATTCTTTTTATATAACTTATCCCTTTGTTCGTATAGTAACTTTTTTATTATTTATAAATTATTCTAATCCCTTATTTAGTATTATTTTTATAAAAGCGTTTATAAGGTTATTTTTATTATTAATCTAATAGATCTCGAATATCTTGCGCTTTTTATATAATTACTTAAGGGCTATAATATTGATTATAAGCCTCTTTTCTTTTATCGTTCCTAATTTAACAAGGCATTCGTATAGCGAGTAGGAATTAGTATAAATAATTATTAGAATAGATAGAAAGCTAATTTAATTAGTAATTTTCTTTAGCGTTATTAAAATTGCGTAAGAAAAGTTAATACCGTTAACTATATTATAAACCTCTAACGCTAGTATACTTCTTATTACCCGCTTATTTTTAATTAATAAGTAATAAATTATATTATTATATATAATAAATTCGCTCTTACTTATATTCTCGTTAACTAGGATAATAATATACCCTAATTACGAAATAAGGTCGTTATTATTTATAAATAACTTATTAACGAAAACGTAGAGCTTATTAATCGCAAGGTCGATTAGGTAATAAATAAAACCTCGATCGAGATTCGTTTATTATTACTTAAGCTACTTATTAAGTACTTCGACGTCTCGTTTAGTTAGATTTATAGCTTATATTATTTTAGTATAGTTAAAAGTCGCTTTAAGTTAATAAATATTTATAATATATACCCCTTGCGCGAGCTTAGCTTTATACCGCTTTTTAATATTAATTACGTTTAGATTAATAAAGTTAATCTTCTTACCCTACCCCTTTTATTAAAAAATAACGGTTTCCTTTTTAATTATAAAAATCCTACTATTAAATACTAGGGGGGTATTTATTATAAAGACCTCTTTTAGCTTCGCTACGAAGCCCGCTTTTTAAAGGTCCTTATCCTCTTTCTTTATAAAATTAATATTAAATAGGCCTAATATATTATCGGTCTATATTCCGACGATCCTAAATTAGTTACTTTTATACTCCGCGATTAGTAAGTACGGGTCGTACGTAGAGGTAATTATTAATAGTTAATTAATATAAAAATCGTAATAGGTAGCCTATTAATAAGTACCCAATTCTATGAGCCTATATAGTAGCTTAAGTACTTTAATAATCGTACTTTTTAGGTACTTACTAGCTATTTCCTTCGGTAAATAGGCTAGGATTTTCTTTATAAGCCCTGTGGCCGATTAGGTATATACCTAGGTAATATTACGGCTCTAAATCTCATATCCCTTCTTCCGCAACGATGCTATTAGTACTATTATTAATCGTTAGCTATAGCGCTATATAATAAGTAATTATATAAGTAGCGTTGCTTTTTTAACGTTCTTATACCCCTAAATTACGTATTTAGACTTTTTATATAGCTAGGGTATTCTTTTCCCTTTAATCTTACGAACTATTCGTAATTTAAATATATAGAGGTTTATATATTTTTCTAAGTCGTATAGGATAAATCGATAGACCCCTCGATCGTAAAGAGTATTTACTTCGATAAGATCTAATCCCTTATACGGCTTTTTAATAATTATAATTATGCCTTTTTTACGTAGTTTAACTATTAGCTCGAAATTAGCTTTCTCTTTTATTATATAAAAAGTATTAATTACCTCGTTACTAGTGATAAATTACTGCGTTAGGGCTTACTGTTATAATTTTCTACGACGTTTTGCTAGTAGTATTAGTACCCTTTTAGTAATTTCCTCTTCTTCGTTATTTATTAATACTACTACGACGATTTTATTAAGGATGATTTTTTATACCTTTACTACGGGTTATATAGTTTCCCCTAGCTCTTTTTCTTTTTATAAATTAGAAATTACCTTATTAAGATTTATATAGTATAGTTTAATTATTATAATTAAAACTTTAAGAGGCTAGTCGTAATCTCTCGTAACTATATAAGAGCCCTCGTTAACGGAAATTAACTTATATAGCCTAGCCTATTATTAAGTAATTTCGCGCTATACTTATATATCTAAATTTAGTAATATATCTAGATTATCCCCTATATTAGGCCTATTGTGCATAGTAATTACTTCGTTAACTTATTTTTTTATATTTACCTCGCGCAGTACTTATATTACTTTTTTAACTACTTAGGCTCGTTAGCTTATACTTAGCGACGGTAGTAAGGCTAAGGTTATTCTTAAATATATTCTAAATACTAATAACATTAGTATAAGTCCGTTAGGCCCTATAATATTATTATAGTATTTAAGTACTATCTAGAGGCATTCGTCGTTAGTAGAATCCGGATTTTCCTCTTTAATAATTCTAAACGCCCTTTTTAATTACTAGTGTGCCCTTTTTATTTTTTCAATACTATAGTGCGCTTTAACGGGTACGACTTTTAGTTATATACCGTAGGCCGTTATATTATCCTTAAATTTTACTAATTTAAAGCTAGTATTAGCGTCGGTTCTAATACTATTTAGCGGTCCCTAGTATATATTAATCTAGCTTTTTTATAGAGCTATTTATACTATTTTTACTTATAAATCCCAGAAGAATTACCCTACTTAAAAAGATATAACTACGTCGATTATATATAGTACTAGCTAATTATTTAAGTAGAAGATATCAACGACGATTTCCTAGTTAAAATTAAGCTTATTACGTAATTTAAACTTAAATCTATATAGGCTCTATATATTTATTTAGTATTAGTAATATACTTTCGTTAACTACTCTAGCGCCCCTATTTCGATATTATTATTATTTAATTACTTTAAGAGGTTATATAGCCTCGTAACCGACGGGTACCCGAATCTCTAGTATAATCTTCTAAGCTTACTTTCCGTTAAGTAATTAATTAACTTCGTATTATTAATAAGCTTTATAAACGTATACCCTTATTATTATTTAATTATCTCGAAGTGCTTATTACTAGAGATTCTGTTCCTCGTATTATCGAATATAATACCTAGTCGATCTATATTTTTTAGATATAAGAGAAATAGGGTATTAACGGGCAAAATATAGAAAGTTATCGTTCCGAAGTATATTTCTATTTTTATTATACCCCGGGCGACGATTTCCTTACTTAGGCCGAAACTAATCCTTATAATACTTACCGTTAACATATTAAGCGTTATTAGCGCGATCTTTTATAATACTTAGAATTACCCTTTTCCTCTAGTTAATTATTATAATACCCTAATATTTAAGATAATCTTATAAAAATCGTTTAGGCCGTACTTTTTATTTATATAAAATACTTATACGAGCTTAGTATTCGAGGGATCTAGGTAGTATAAAAAGGACCCCTATAGCTACCCTTAGATTTGCTTAGTATTATATTCTTTTTTTTTAAATATCGAGAGAAATAGCGTTTTTTTTTTAATCGTTAAGAGAATAGGCTTCGGCCCTATTAGATTCGCCCTTTTAGCCGCTTCCGTATCCGTTATTTAAAGGACCTTCCCTTATTATTTATAAATAAAAGCCTACTTATTAAGAGCTTTTACTACCCTTTATTCGTTTAGCCTCGTATATCCTCTAGAGGCTAACGGGGCAAAAAAAGAGTAGTTAATATCGTCGATTTCGTTATAATCTAATTTATTAGTATAGGGGGTAAGATCTTTTTTATTTTTTAAATTTTTTATAAGGGGTATATACTTTAAGCTACTACTTTAGCTACTATTACTAAGTTCCGTACCCCTAGATCTACCCTTATATATAATAAAGAATTAATTAAACCGACGAGGGCTAGTTTTATTATCTACTATTCTTAACTTTTTATACTATTTATATAATTTAGTACGCTCCTCCTCAGAGTAATTACTTAACTAATATCTATCCTTTTTATAAATATAATATTACTTTTTTTATTACCCTACCCGTAAGTTAAATTTTTACTTATTTAACGAGTCTGGGCCTCTTTACTAGCGATTACTATATCTAGCCTCTTTTCTTTTTTTATTATACGTTCGATTAACTTAATATTATTAATAAGGGCTATTATATACTTAGAGGTAGGTTTAGCGCGGCATTTTCGTTTTAATATTAAAGCTAGATCTTAGCCTCGAGTAGAGCGTCTCGTAGTTTTTAAGTACTTAGTATAGTATTATTTTTATTTTTAATATATACTAAACTGCGGTATAGAGATATCCGACTTTCCGCTCGTTTATCCCCTTATTTAACTAGGTTTTCGCTAGCTTATTAATTTAATTAATAAGCTTTTCGAGGATCTTTACTTACGATTTACCCTCTATTATCCTAGTTATAAATATATAAAAAATCGCTCGTAACTTAGATAGGAGCTCTAGGTTCTTATTATAAGTCTTAAAGCGGCTTCGGATTACGTTAATTATATTAAAAAAGTCGTTTTAATCGAGATTACGTACCGCTTTATAATAATAATTAGAGGCTTTGCCTATAAGTACGATATTAATTACCGAATAGTACTAGTGTTCCCTAATTCCGACTTTTTTATAATAATTATCAAATATCGTTAGGGTTTTTTATAAGACCTTATACTTCCCCCTAAAGTATAATTTCTCTTTTAAGAAGATCTTTTTAAAGTCTATAAATTACCTCGTATTTATTACTAGATTTTTAGTATTTATATATAATCCCTGCGTCGCTACGTATTATTAATAACTTTAGGTCGTTTACTTCTTTTTTTATTAGCTAATTGGCGCTAAATTTCGTATTAATAGCGGTAATAAGTTATAAATCGAAATAAGTAGAATTGTTAATTATCGTACTTCTAATACTATATTTTACCCCGGTATATCCTTTTATAACGATAGATTTCTGTTAGTAATTATAGGGAGGAAATCTAGGTCGTTTATCCTTTTTCTAAATTTATTAAAGCGATTATACGCTCTATCGACCTATACTTAGTTCTATAATACGAATTCCTCCTTTATAATTATCGCTATTGGTATTTCGTATAGCTCTTATAATTATAATTACGCTAATAATACCCCTCGCCCGTAAAAGAATTTATTAATTACTTTTATAATTCTTAGGCTTGCGCTTATAAACTATTTATCTAGCTAGTAGTTAAAGTCGTCTACGATCTTATAAAATAGGGGTTACCCTTATAGCCCCTTTTTTTTATAAACCTTAGTTAAATAGATTAATACTACGTTAATTTACTCGCTATTAAGATAATTTATAATTCTATATATCCACGTCCCCTAATAGTCCGGGTTAATATTTACTTACTCATAAGGGATTAGGATTCTATTTAAGATTAGGTTTTATTCTCTTTTTCTTTACCTTAACTTACTAAGGGTCGTGCTTTAACTTATACTTATATTAATAGTTACTAGCGTATTTAATTTTAATAAAGATATATTTAATTTGCGCACTAGTTATAGTAAATCCGTACTTTTATTACTTAACGAATTTATTAAGGTCTAAGAGATTCTTACTTCCTCTTACCGTCTCGCTACTACTCTCGTTTTTATTATTTCTAGCGATTATTATTACTTTTTTAAATTACTAGCTATCGTACTTACTAGGATCCTCCTTTTCGTTTAGTATAAAAGGGTAGGTTTTAATAATTCTTTTTAATAATAATAGCGGTAAACGTTTATATTACTATAAAAAAATATAGTAATTATCCTAAGATCTTTATTAATTATTACTATCCCGTATACTTCTAACTTCCTAAGCCTCGTACTCTCTATAATCTCTAAATAGCTTTTTTAATTAATTTTTTAAAATTAGTAATCTCGCGCTAGGAGTTAGTATAAAAAAAAAGCCCTTTAGCGGCTTTTTAAAGGATTCTTTTCTTTTCCTCTTAGATCCTCGTTTTTTTAGCCTTTTTTTAAACTAATAATAACTCTAGCGAGAGGTCGTAGGACTACTTTAAGGTAGCCGCCTTCTTTTTAAGTTAATATCTAAGATCCGTAATACTCTTAATTTAATACTATTAGGACCTCTAAATCCCTTTTTCCCTTATTAAACCGTCCCTTATATTATATTCTTAAGTAATACCCGGGGGGTAGTTAAGGGAGCTATAAAGAGATTATTTAAATTATAAGCTTAAAATCGTACCTATAAGATCTTTATAACAATAAACTTTTTTATATACTATAGATCTCTTAGCTTAATAACTCCTATAAGGTTATTTTCGTTATTAAATAAGAATATTTACGTTTAGAGATCCCCTTTTTTAATCGCACAATACTTTTTTATATTATATTATTAAGCTCGTTTATTACGCTAATTAATTAGGTAAGTAGTCGTTACGTAAGTATTTCCTTTTACTAATTTAATTAGTTAATTTCTAATTATAAGCCGGTTATAGAAAAGTCGTTTAGTAAAAAAGCTACTCAGGGCGACGGTAAAAAGCTAGTTACTTAAGTAGTTCTATTAATTAACGTAGTTTAATATAATAAACGTCGACCTCTCGTAAGTAATAAAGGGCTACGATTACTTAATTCCGTATAATATTTAAAAATCGCCTCCTTTTTCGTTTACTTTTATAAGGTTAATTAGTATAAATCTCTTATCCCGTATAGTATTAAGAAGTCGTCTCTTTTACGTAGCGAGATACCTTACCGATCTATAATAATAGAATTTAATTACTAATTAGTATTAGTATCCTTATTATAAAGTAGTTAGTTCGAACCGTAGTTAACGAAGAGATTAATTAAATTATATAAATATTTACGTAGTAAGTGTAAAAAGGAGGTTCTAACCATAGGTTAAGCTGGCTATAATAATCGTAAATAGGGCCCCTAATTGGCCCCTGCGCAGTCGGCTGTATGCCGCGGTCGAATTAGACTTCCAATCTGACAGATATATAGCAGTGGTCAGAATTCTACCGATTATATCTCCCGAAGCTGTTAAGACACTGAAGCCTTCTTGGGCCATTCGCTTGGAGCCCTTCTCGCTCTGAGGCAAGTTCGATCTAAGAATCGCTTGAAATAGGCTGCCGTTGTCCTCTTTAATACCGATAGATGCCGACGAGTCTTTAATGGCCTCTTTTGCTTGACCTTCCATGTTCTAACAAAATATTAGACTTGTTCAAATTTATTTAGTGGATGCACAATTTATCGACTTACCAGCAAAATCTGGGTCACTAAAGTCAGATCTGACGATACTCGTCGGATGAGCCACATTGGGAGTTCAAACGCGAATGATAGAAACCATGGGAACTGTCTGACAATAGGGGTGAAGTGAAGTAGACCGATGATACTTGCTCTCCACTTTTGGGCCTTTGCCTGGTCTTTTAATAAGTGCATGTCGCCTGTCTTGCCAAGCGCATGGGCGCAGTAGAAGTCGGTGGTATAAGCCAACAGCGGGACACGAATGTTGAACGGATTGCCCTCCCTGGCGTAATTCTTGAAAACTTCGCAGAGTTGTTCAACCTTCTCGTGGATGAGTCCTTCGTGGACAACCACAGACTGCTTGGAGAAGAAGCCAGAGATGGCAGACCGGCGCATTCGATGAGTATCGTGGTTCAAGGTCCCAAAGATGCCACCAGGAGCGCCCTGGACACTGGCACTTGGCGAGTACTTGTCACGGCGAGCGCTCCCTCCAGCGAACAGGACATCGAAAAAGTGGTGGTCACTGACGTGAAGTTCGTGAGGGTTTATGCGTACGATAGGGCCATAGTCGTCGTGCATCTGTTGAATCTTGTAGGCGAAAGTCTTGCCAGGTGCACCAAAGAGTTCGTGGTAGGTCTCATACCAGCCAGTGAATGCTGTCAGTTTGGGACCAGGGAAATTTGCGAGAGGATGGAACGAGATGTTGTAGATCCCTACACATATGAGATAAAGAAAAAGGAGTCCTGGGAAGATCGTGACAAGGTTGCCCAAGAAGAGTCTGAAGGTAGTGTCGTTCACTAAGATACCCATGGTCAATAGATTTTTCTTATTACATGTAGAAGGACAACTTTAATGCCTGGCTGGCGAAGGAGAGCAGCTTTGAAGTATTTCAATGCTGCCGCTAATGGGATATCGAATTTTCCTAGGTTTTCCCTCCTGACACCTCAGCGAAAGAAAATGAAGTGCCCGATGCCAGCTTTCTAGAACATTTATCAGACCAAGGTAGACGTAGATGCGAGAGACCTGACTATTGCCAGCGGCGAGCTATATGATCACCGCCTTGTCTCTCATGACGCCCTGGCATGATTCTAGACAACCCCCAACCATCCGCACCGCTTGGCCACTCCACCGTTGATTAGCTACTTCTAGATGTTTTGCTGCATATTTCATGCAGATCCCCTGCACTTGAGGGGCCAGCTCAACATCAGTACATTGCGGCACGGCTACCAAACTATCCCGGATGAGCAACATTTCATCTTGGGGATTATGGACTCCGAGGTGCTGCCCAGCGAATTCCAAGAATAAGATTTGTTTGATTGGTACCGACTGGCTAAGAGGAACAAATGAACCCAGCAAGACGTCAATGAAGGTTACAATGTGTGCGTGCTTACCCCCAACCCAATCAAGCATGGTTGGGGCAATGCCAGGAATGGCAACGCTTCGGCCTTCGATCTTGCCCCATGACGACTTCAGCGTAATCGAGCATTTACCTCTTTCGTCCATAGTACAAGGACCCCAAATGCGATGCCAAGGCGAACATAACACAAGGATTCGGATACACCAGTTTAGCGTAGGCCTTGCCGGTACGCCGACGACACCATCCGCAGGGTAATGAGTCTCCAACAAATCCGGAGCTCGGAGTTACACTGATTACGGCCTTTATGCAGTCAACATGCACAGTAAGAGTTGCATCACAAGCCAACAGCATGTGAGGTTTCATCGGCTTGGCATGTAGGTACTTCGAAGTTCAGGCAGGTTATACGTGTTGGAACCTCTAGTCCGAGGAGTGTATTTTACAGCGAATTGGATTGCTTCATTGCGCCAGGTGGCTGCTGATAAAGATAGAAAAACATCGACATCAGGTTTTTCTAGATTGACGGCATCAAAAGTGAACAGGTGAGGGCCTTCTCAGTTTGGATAGTACCCTGTCTGTCTCATGGAATCACCGAGCTCCAGGGGCAATGGCCCCGAAATGCAGTAATAACGCCTTTCCCACCTTGGCTTCATTCACAAATCAAGTTTTCTCTTTCAACTGCGAGATATTCGATAAGTGAGACATAAAAAAAAACAGGAGGTATGATCTCCGCAATCCAATCAGGTGAATATTCATGAGCGTCTTAGTCGTGTTTGGACAAGTATTTATAAACGGCTGCCTCATATGTACACTTCATCAATAGTAAGGACCACAATCTCACGTTGCTCATTTCCAGAACCTACCATTGTGTATTAATGAACGAGAGCATCGGCGATGGCTTGCCTCGGCGTCCGTCAGACCCTCATCCAACAGCTCAGGGGTAAAGATCTTCGTATTCCGGATCTCAGCCTGCTTTTCAGAGAATGGCCAAAAGACGCAAGCCCTTGCCTGGAAGGCCTTCGAACTCTTTCTGGAGAGCGGATCGCAAGGTACGGCACCGGATAAAGCCTCCTGTCAGTCTTTAGCAGTATGGTTAGCTGACTAGGCTTTGTTTAGCTTCACTGAGTTGCCCAAGAGCCGAATTTCAATGTCAAGAATCGATGTAGGACTGTTCATATCAACTTGGTACCCTGGAGTGAACCTGGAACGGGGAGATATCCTGTGTTGTGTAGTCCTCTGGGTGCGTTCACTTTCTTGTCAAGTTGTATGCAATTAACTCCGGCTAAACATTTCAGCTATTCACATGGGATGACCGTAAGTGTACGAGATGACTGCTACAGGTTTTTCGACTGACTCTAGCAGAAATCGATGAAAAGGGGGGGCATCTGTACGACAATCTTCAAGCCGCACACGTTTTCCGGCGAGAAACCCTCGAATACGTGCGACACTGCCTTCGTCTTTCCGACAATGAGGCCTCCCATGAAGTCCGGACGAATTATATCATCGCTTTCTTCAAAGTGATTGGCGATGCGGTGTGCGAGGCTTATGACTACGGTGAGTCTTTGGCCGAACCTCTGATCGCACCGGGTTCTCTCAGGTCAATTCGTTGCTATCTCTGACTTATTATGCATCAATCAGATCACCGAGAGATTCTTTTCGATGAGATCAAGTTCTTCATAGAGACCTCCGAAACAGAACAGCAGCGTCGGCTTGGCCCTGAGCTCCCGTCTACGCGAGAATACATTGCAACCAGGATGGGAACAGGCGCAGTTAACGTCTGCTTGTTCTTCATTGAGTATGCATATTCGAATACATCTACTTCGGGAGGTTATTGGATGCGCTGACCTTACTAGCTATGCCTGCGGGGTCTCTGTCCCGATCGAAGTCCTCAGAGAGGTGGAGATGAGGACATTATGGGACCAGGCGAACATTCTCGTATGGGCGTATGTTGACTAAGTACTCATACCAATGCGTGTGTATCAGAGCACTAACGGAGACAACCAGCGTCAATGACCTCCTTTCTCTTAAGAAAGAGATAGTAAGCCATCCTCAACGTGGTCTTTCTTTTCTTCTAATAGTAGCGTGTTTGCTGACTCTCAGCCCGAAGGCACAGCAAACGGTCGAGAGCATTGTCCCCTTGCTCTTCAGAGAAACGGAAAGTCTTGATGTTGCAGTCTCCATGGTCACTGAAATGATCCACAAGGCTATCACTGAATTCAACCATGCCGCCGAGTGCCTGATGGCTAAGTTTTCCGATGATGAAACATTAGCGGCTAACCTCAAGACTTACATTGATGGTTGTAAATACATCTGCACTGGCAACCTGACTTGGAGTCTTCAAACAGGCCGGTATGGCCTTTCGCAGCATTCAATTTCCGGGGGCTTGGCTATGCGCTTGTAAAGGGAAAGACTGCAACATCCACAACAGCTTCAGTTAGCTAGTCCTGCAGTAGTTTATGAACAGAAGTAATGGTGACGATTCCTTCGAAACGGCAAGCGCGCAATAAAATACTTCGGACTAAGTCAACTCTCTCAATACCGTGCTACAAGATTACGCAATTGACTATAACGTTATCTGGTCATGTCACGATTGTAATTACCAAAGCCGCGGCGCCCAAGGCCCTTAGCGCTTATGAATCAGGTAAGGTAGCTAGCTCATCGTATGAACTTCATTTGTAATGGCCATACCTGCTGACTATAATTGCCGTGATCTGGCCGTTTCCCCATCGACTGCGGCATGATGCCGGCATACAAGTCTCTAGTTTTCTCTAATGCTGATTCTTTTTCAATCTTCGACTAAGTCCGCCGGATTGAAGTACCTAAGACGGGGCATCTTGGAATGATACGTAATTTGATATTACCCCTCATCCGTACTACGTATCTATGCACCAACGCCATGCCACAGTCGATGGGATATGAGCTGACTAGATCAGTAGTCAAGTTAGACGCGTTGGTATTTCAGAGATAAATCCAACAGAAAGCGTTGGTGAAAGAGCACTTACGTGCAATCTTCACCTCTCGATAGTGCAGTTACATCGATCCACCGAAGAGACCCAAATACCATGGTGCAAGCGATCCCCGAAATAAGCAGGCAATGGAAGGTTGTCGGTGAAAATGGATTAGATCCTCTACAGTTTTCGGATGAGAAGTCTCCAGAGGTCGGTGATAGCCAGGTTCTAGTCAAAAGTTGGTGCAACACGTTATCCCTGATCGCCCCTTTGTACGTATTATAATCACTAACACCTGCTCCTAGTACAAGGCGCCACCTTGAACGTTAGTACTCAGTCCCGTTTGATTTGTATTCCAGTTGACTGAGCTTGCCGATAGTACCGAGATGTCACAATTACTGAGGGCACATACCCTTGGGACGTCAAACCGGACGTTGTCCCAGGGTCTGACGGCGCAGGCACAGTACTAGCTGTCGGAAAGCATGTTACCCGATTCAAACCAGGCGATGAAGTGGTTACGGCGCTAGCTCAGAGATACGTCGCAGGTCCACTCAGCGACGACCTTCCACAGTCTGGACTTGGTGCCGTACTCGATGGCACTTTTCGCACCATCGGGGTCTTCGGCGAGCAGGGTCTCGTCCCGCTGCCTCGAGGCTTGAGCTTCATTGAGGGCGCAGCCCTGACTTGTGCTGGTGTTACTGCTTGGAACGCCCTCTTTGGACTACCCGGCAGGCAAGTCTCGGCCGGGCAATGGGTTCTCACGCAGGGTACGGGCGGAGTAAGCATCTTTGCCATTCAATTCGCCAAAGCCGTCGGAGCGAGGGTCATTGCCACCACTAGCTCTGCCGAGAAGGCCAAACTTCTTGAGAGGCTCGGTGTTGACCATATCATCAACTTTCGTGAGACGGTCGATTGGGGAAAAGAGGCCAAAAGGTTGACCGGAGGCGTTGGCGTGGATTTGGTCGTCGAAGTTGCGGGACCAAAGACTCTGAGACAAAGTCTTGTCAGCTGCAGACTAGACGGAACTATCATCACCACGGGGTTTGCTGGCGGTAACCCGTCTGAGCACGACATGCCAACGTTTTTGGATTCGTGGCTGAGCCTAGTTACGGTTCGAGGAGTTTGGTGTGGCAGTCGGCTACAGCTTGAAGAGATGTCTCGAGCCATCGAGGCCGACGTAGACAGGTTGCGCCCTGTCATTGATCCCAAGGTCTTCAATCTGGAACAACTAAAGGAGGCGTACGAGTATCTGCAGTCAGGAAAACACCAAGGAAAAGTTGGCATTGAGATCAATTGAAGCGGCTGAGCATTGCTCAGATAAAAAATGTCTTTAATTCGTAATTCCTCCACGAAGGATGTCTCTTCGATGCAAAAACAAGGTTTCTTATGCATTCTTCGCTGGGCATCACTTGTGGACATGAACCAGGTCTTGATCTTTCTCTGTAACTCATCATCGTTGTTCAGTAGACACCAATAATTCATAGTTCATTGGGTAGGAAAGCTCCATCAGTATCCCAAGAGATATGTCTCTGGAAGCAGGCATTAGTAAGGCTCAAGGCAACCTTTCTGACGAGTTTGCACTTGGTCAGAACGATGTACTCAGGGTGTTTTAAACCTTGACTTTGCGGCACAAAATACCAAACACCATGAATGAAGCATGAAGAGCAAATTGGCAGGACATTTGCTATTCGTATAGGTAGACGCATCGATGAACGAGGATAGTCTAAGAGACCCAGCAACTGATCATAGACCAAGGCACAACACCAACTTCGTCAAATGACTTATAAACTGTGCCGACAACCAACTTGCTGCTTTCTGTTGAGTCATGGCTAACTTATCTCATACTCACCAATGCAGCTCAAGATTGAGAGATGCAAGAAGCAAAAGTCTAAGCTCCTAGTATTTGGCCAAAGCTTCCCGAAAGGAGCTTCTCCGCAATGGGTAGACAAAGTCAATTATACTACACTCACTATAGGCACATGGCCTGTGTTATGCCCTTTGTTTTCAATAAGAGTAGAGTTCATGCAAACTTCGTGCCCCTAACTCTAAAGTCAAAATTTTCTGCCGGCAGATTATACCCTCAATCCGAAGCAATTCTGCCTCAGAGTGTCAACATTCTTCTACCTGCGGGGCAGAGATTTGTCACTGAGATCAATTTACGTCATTCATCCTTTTCATCTGCTCTCATCTCCAACACTCATGCTCATCTGCACATGTTTCGGATGATTGCTGACTGATATTTCGCTCGCGACCAATTCGTCTGGTCTTAAGAAGGAAACTTCCAAACTCTCCTCACTCAATTGCCAGGTGCATGTTGAGCAAATCGTTCGGCTGAGTATTCGGCAAAATATTCCCTCGCTTAGCAATTGTCCACCAGCGAGAAGAACGGATCGTTAAACTTCCCGGAGAAACGAAACGAAAAGAGCGTTGCCCCAAAACGCAGAGACCATGACGGGACGAAGCTGAGGTGGTGCGCGTGTCCAGCTGGGAAGCAAATGCTTGATTCAGGCCAATCGTCTTGCAAGATGTCGGACGTTAAACGTCCCGATACCTCACAAGTGCCATGCGTCTAAAACCTTCCGACTTTGGCGCAAACTTCATTAGATGACCAGAGCTCATCATTGTAAACATGACTTGCTGAGACTGCGCTTATTGATGAATTACAACATCTCAACTGGCTTTTGAGGCTTCAACAACGCCTGTCCCACATCCCGGCTCCAACCTCTGTAGCGAGTGTCAGGTTAATTGCAGATTCGTGGAATCCGATGGGGGTCCCTGCTTTCGGGCCCTAGGCCGGTTGGTTCGACGCGACTCTAACTCAAAGAGATTAGTCGGTGGAGACGGGAGCGAATAAGGGGTGGTGCGCCTCAACTGGGCAGAAGATAGCAACTTCACCCGCATATCAACTCGCACTCTGACAACGCTTGTTGGTCGATGTCATGTTCCTGATTGACATGAAACGCTGTCATTAGAAAGATGCACGTCTTGATCCCCGCAAAATCCTTCTTGCTCAAGAATAAGCGCCTGATCGGTGCAACGGCCGACGCACTAAACAAACCTAGACAGATGATGTTGGCCATTTCAAGTCATATCGACAGAGCCCGTTGATTCCGAATGGATCCAACCTAACAAAGCCCTGCAATATCCACCGAGCCGCGTTGCCAGGCATGCCAGTCATTCCCAAAATGTGTTGTTCACCCGTTCGGACGGATGAGGGTCTACAAATGTCCTCCAATCAGTGAGGCCATATTCTTCTTCTGTTGCGGTCGCCAAGAATGGATCTGGAAGATATATAACACATTACCTTGGCACCCTACTTGGCGTTTGTTTCCCCAGCCAGTCTCCGATTCTCACCACCACTCACTTTCTTGTTCGATTCACTATTACCGTCGTTCTCTTTTCTCCACGCCAAGATGGCCAAGTTTTTCGCCCCTGCTGCGGCTCTGCTGAACGTCGTTCTGGTAGCGGCGTCTCCTCGTGGCCACCACGGATCTCACATTCGTTACACAAACACCATTCCTCGCGCAAGCAACGCAGTAAGTCAGCCCTATGCGATCCACGATCCATCTGATGCGCGCCAAGACCCGGCAATCTGACTGACCCGTTTCTCGCCCACTTTAGACCGGCTGCGTTGTCACCAAGTACGACGACATTGCGAACGCCGTCAAGACATGCACCGATATCACGCTCTCTAACATTGCTGCGCCCTCCAACGGTGCTATCGATCTCTCCAAGCTTCAGACAGGTACCAAGGTCACCTTTGACGGCACAACCGTATGTTTTTTCTCGACTTGCCACTGGAAGAAAGATCTGGTGCTAACTCCGCGCTCAGACTTTTGCCGATACCGTCGACAGCAGCTTCGACCCCATCATCATCTCCGGAACCAACATTGTTGTTACTGGCGCTCCCGGACATGTGATTGAGGGCAATGGTGCGGCTTACTGGGACGGTCTTGGATCCAACGGTGGTGGCGACAAGTGAGTGACTACTTCCTTAAGGCAGACGAAGATTTAGAGCTAACCATTGAAATCAGGCCTAACCACTTCGTTGTCGTCAAGAAGACCACCAACGCCAAGATCACCAACCTGAACATCAAGAACTGGCCCGTCCACTGCTTCTCCATGACCGGCAACCAGGGTCTCACTGTCTCCGGCCTCGTGCTCGATAACTCTGCCGGTGACGCGCCCAACTCCAAGAGCGGCAGCAAGGCCGCCGCCCACAACAGTGACGGTTTCGACATCTCCTCCAGCGACAACGTCCTTCTCGAGAACATCAAGGTACACAACCAGGACGACTGCGTCGCCGTCACCAGTGGAACCAAGATCACTGTCAACAATCTCTACTGCTACGGAGGTCACGGCCTCAGCATCGGCTCCATCGGCGGCAAGAGCAACAACACCGTTGACGGCGTTGTCTTTTCCAACTCCCAGGTCGTCAAGAGCTCCAACGGCTGCCGTATCAAGTCCAACTCCAACACCACTGGCGAGGTCAGCAACGTCACGTACAAGAACATCACCCTCACCGATATCGACACCTACGGCATTGATGTCCAGCAGGATTACCTCAACGGTGGCCCAACTGGCTCGCCCACCAACGGAGTCAAGATTTCTGGCATTCACTTCATCGATGTGACTGGAACTGCCACTAGCGACGCCTACAACTACTACATCCTCTGCGGTGACGGCAGCTGCTCCGACATCACCTTTGAGAACACCAAGATCACGGGAGGCGGCAAGACCAGCAGCTGCAACTTCCCCGCCAGCGGATGCCCGGCATAATCGAAAAGACCGTTCTCTGTAAATATTCAAACAATGTGAATAAGGATACAATGCATATATTACGATCTCGTTTTCGCCGACGGCTTCGGCAATCCGGCACGGGGCATGTGGGACTTCCGGCGCCGGGTGGGTCCTGGAACAGCTTAGCTAATTGAATCATCTTTCATCATCAGATGCCCTAGCTCGATCAGTGAACAGTGAACTGACATGTCTGCTAATCAAGTATGAATGATCTTCATGACGGTTATCGAGACTTTCGATAGATCCCCGGATATTGGTGACCGTATTGTAGCTTTTGTTGGCTCCTCATTGTCACGTCTTCTGTTAGAGCCGATGTGTTCCGTCCACGTCTTTTAAGGGCTTGACCAGCGCCCTCCGTGGCGCCTTGGCAGACCCCTCAGACTGCATTTAAGCAGCAACGACCCCTAACCCCCCAAGCCTGCACTACCTTACCGTCCTTCCTATGAACATTGCAGCGACCGGACATGGACTCTGAAAATACACGAAATCAGCCTTCGAGCAGCGCACCACGTCGACAAGCGCTCAATGTGAGCATTGAGGTCAAAAAAGGCTGGGCGTTGCTAACAATCTCGCAAGGTCTGCGCGCCATGTCGTGAGAGGAAGACGAAATGTGATGAAGCGAAACCTTTTTGCGGGCGATGTAGAAGGTTGGGGCTGCAATGTGGATATATCGAGACCGTCACATCGAAGTAATGTAGTATGCTTGCCCTCGTGAAGAGTTACAGTCGACTGACTTTCATCAAGGAAGAACCTCTCTGTCACGGAGTTGAATGACACACTGAAGCGGATGGAAGCTAAGCTGGATGCTCTCATGGAGAGTACTCACGACTTTCGAATCACTTCAGATGGGCAGTCACGGCTACAGAACCATCACGAACCGACAGTTGAGAACCCTGACCCGATGGAAGCAGTCAGTCCGATGAGCGTATTCTCGCCTTCCAAGCTGGGATCGGTCCAGATACGCCAGGAACTCGCCATCCCGGAGAAGCACTACACGGCACCACAGCATCTTCTCTCCTGGCCTTGTTCTCCGGTCACTCTGACGGAGCTTGATCTACGATACCCAGTCGCGTTGGAGATTCAACGACCCAAGATACGCAGAAGTAGAGCACCCCCACGATGCCTTGTTGAAAGTTCCTCGCGAGATGATGGCTGGCTGTCCAACCTGTCGCTGGCGCAATTGCGTGACCTAGCCGACTCTTACTTCAGTCACTTCCACCCGCAGTATCTTGTATTAGACGAAGACCGATTCTATAGCCATCATCTCAATCAAGCTCTCAGAGTGGGGTTTGCTCGCAATCTTGATAGCTGCTTGGTGGCACTCGTCCTCTCGCTCGGCTCTGTAGCTGCCTGCCAGACTGGTAAAACAGAATGGGCCCAGTCCGACTCAACGGATGCCATGTTAGATCACGAGGCTGGTCTCGGGTTCTACACCATTGCGTGCGATATGTTCCGAGATGTTGAAGAAACCGACTGGGTGAGCGTCCAGTGTCTTTTGCTCATGGCGTAAGTAAAGCTTGGATCTCCTGTAGGGAGGCATTTTGAACGCTAATGGCGCTTGACAGTCTTTACAACTCATCAGTCTTGAGAATTCATGACTCTTGGAGTTTCATTCACAAAGCGTGCTCTCTGATCATGATCTTGCTGCCGCTGTAGGTCCGGTGATTTGTAGGTTGTTGGCCAGGATGCGAAATTCACTAACAGGTTGGCATCAGGCAGGCGAAACTTGAAGCGCACCACTGCCAGCTGTACTGGATTGCGTATCTGCAAGAAAGGTACCAACACTTTCGGCTTTGGCCCTCAAAGTCTTGCGTGCTAATCAAGTCACAGCCAAATTCTTGTCGAGTATGACTTCCCGCCTAGCGGCTTGAGTAGTCTCGAAAGTGCAGTGCCCTTGCCGCTACTGCCCGACTCTGGCGCAGACTCTCAGGGCAAAGACACGCAATTCTACTTCTTGGCACTTGTTGCTATGAGGAGACTCCTAAACCGAATACACCTTCATCTGTATAACAAAGGTCAAAGAACCTCCGTTGTGCACGAGATTTGTTGCGAATGCTGATTCAACTATAGAAAGAGTTCAGCCCCCATCCCATTCTATTCTGGGCGAATTGAGCCGTCAAATCGAGGAGTGGAAAGCGTGTCTCCCAGTCGCGCTCCAATTCGAGACCTTCTCGCTTGTCGAAGAGGTCAGGCTCCTTTCCTCGCATCCAGTCAGACCAATGCAACAAAGGTTGAGAGGACACCTGAAGGCACGCTATTGCGCTGCAAAGACGATCCTCTACCGTTCTCACGTGCACCGCTGTCTGCATGCCTCGGCAATCTCTGCTCTATCCGACGAAGACATGTTAGGCGCCAAGGTAGCGGTTTCCTCTGCCATCATTGGGGTATTGCATGGTGGGATTCTCCAGGAGCCATTCGGGCTCCTTCTCTTCCCCATCAACTCTTGGAGAACGTAAGCATCCAGTCACTCTTGATGACCGACGACCGTCTAGCTGATGTACCTCATAGTCTTTTCGGAATCGAAATTCAGATCAAGTTCATCCTACGCAATGAAGAGCTGTCTAAAATCCTATTGCCGGAAGGCTGGGAAATCACACACCAGGCTCGAGAAATGGCAGCCGGAGCGGCGTCTCGGTTTTCGCCAACGATTGCGAAGGATTGTGAGATTCTTCGCATGCTGTCTTGATCAAAGGAGATATACGAATCATCCAGAAGAGAGATAACCGCAACCAGCGTGTCATAGTTACCAACAGCTACTCTATATCCGGTTCGTGACCTCAACTCAATGAATCCACTGGAAAGCATTCGCCGACCGGAATCCGGCGCCCAGCCCTTCCTCCCTAGAATCCCTTGCCGCACTCACCCTGAACTCCGCGTTGGGTTCCACCACCCACTTCTGAATGCTATCATCCCAGTATGATATGCTCACCTTGTCGAGAGTCGTCCGAGCGGTCACTGTCTCTCCGGGCCGTACGAGAACCTTGTCCCAGCCCTTAAGCTCCTTGAGCGGGCGGCCCAGCCGAGGCTTCGACACAGGAGCGACGTAGAACTGCACAATCTCTCTGCCTTCGCGCTTGCCCGTGTTCGTCACGTCAACTTCGACTTCAATCCTTCCGGTCTCCTCTAGTACGTCGGCACTCAGTCTTAGGTTGGAGTACTCAAAGGTGGTGTACGAGAGACCAGCCCCGAAAGGGAACAGTGGTTCGATCTTGCGGTGATCGTAGTACTTGTACCCAAGATAGATGCCCTCTCCATAGTGAACCACGTCGTTCTCACCGGGATAATTGTCGAATGATGGCGTGTCCTCAATGCGGCGCGGGAATGTGATTGGAAGCTTCCCGCACGGGTTCGCCGCCCCAAGGAGAACATCCGCCAAGCTGTTACCCAGCTCTTGACCTTGGTACCAAGCTTGAATGACAGCCGGGACCTCTTCAATCCAGGGCATCGTGATGGGGCTTCCCGTTTGGTTTACCACGATAACGTTGGGATTCGCCTTGGCCACGGCAGAGATCAGCTCGTTGGACCGGCCAGGCAAATCCATGGACACCATGTCGCTCGTCTCCGTCTCCCAGTCCTGGTCCTTTCCTACAACGACGACGGCAACATCACTCGTCCTGGCAAGCTCGATGGCGTTTTGAAACATTGCGTCAAGATCTCCGGGGTTTTCTAGAAACCCGATACGACCGCCGTCTTGGACCTCCTCACGCTCCAACATGCCCATGTATGTCAAATCATACGGCTTCGGTTCGCGGCTGAGCGATTCAAGCACAAGTTCATATGATCTACCAGCTTCGAGGGCGACATCGACTCGCTCCTCAGGTGAGCCGTAGCTCATGAAGAGAGATGACTTGGGCGACCACCACCTCCGCTCGATATCAATAACGACCTTTCCGTCGAGGATCAGCTTGCCAGGGCCACAGCTTGAGAGGGATAGCTGATGAACCCCACTCGTCTTGGGCGTGAGTATCGTCCTGGCACGGTAGGAATATCGCTCTCCCGTCGTCAGCTCAGGGGGGAGCCCATCGTAGCAAACCAGGTTCGAACTCGGCCGGTGCTCTACCATGAACCGGTCGCCTTCGTGCTTCATGTTTCTCCAAAGAGACAAAACAAATCCAGCACTCTTGGTTTCGGGGTTTTGCATGACAGTAGGGTCCATGAGAGGTAGGTATCGATGCGTAAGGATTCCGGGTTCAGTTGCAACCTTGGCTGTCGGGAACGCCTCAGAGAGCTCCCTTTTGAAAGATCCAAAAGGTGTGGTACGGTAGTGAGGCGCGAGGTTGGAGCTACCACCTCCCGTGGCCACCGATCTGGCGGCGTTGGGGCCGATGAAAGCAATGGTCTTACCACTGATATCTAAGAGGGGTAAGGTCGACATATCGTTCTTCAGGAGAACAATGCCTGCATGTTTCGTTAGTTGACTTCACTTGAGCATCTCTCTTGAATGGGCACAAACCTTCTGCACCTGCGCGACGCAGAATCTTCCGATGCTCGGGGAGATCAACGGCTCGCTCCGGCTCTTCCTTCCAATCTGGTATCTGGCTTTTGCCGGTCTTGTGTAGTAGTTCCAGGACTCTTGCGGCAGATGCATCAATGAAAGAGGTGTCAACCAGGCCTTTGCTATGTGCCTCGAGAAGGTGTTTGCCCCTTCGCCTGACTGGTCCAGGCATCTCCAGATCCAATCTGATTCTTCGTTAGTCAAACATTCGCCAAAGGCGGTGGCTTCTGATTCAAGGCTTACCCTGCTGTCAACGAAGGTACGATGCTATTCGTCCCAAACCAGTCACTCATCACCAATCCATCCCAGCCCCATTCACCACGGAGGATGTCTCTGATGAGGTAGTGATGTGCCGAGCAGAAGTCGCCATTGATCCTGTTGTAAGCTGTCATGATGGACCAGGGGTTACTATCGCGGACTGCAATTTGAAAAGGTTGCAGGTGAATTTCGCGTAGAGCACGCTCGGGGATCTTCTCGTCTATGAAGAAGCGGCGATTCTCCTGGTCGTTTGCGGCGTAGTGCTTGACGCAGGCTCCGATACCAGCAGCTTGGATCGTGTTGATGTACTCGGCGGCCAGTTTGCCCGTTAGGAAAGGGTCTTCGCTGTAGGCTTCGAAGTTACGCCCGCCTAGTGGAGTACGAGGGATGCATACTATGCAGGTGTCAGACTAATACCAGAATTCGAGGCTTCTACTTGCAGCAGTCAAGACCTTACCTGTTGGGCCTAGAAGAACATCTACCCCTTTGCTCTTAGCTTCCGCTATCAAAATCTGTGAGACATCGTTGATGACTTGCTTATCCCACGTAGCAGCCAGCGACACCCTTTCGTATTTGTCAGATATGGCTGTATTCAGGCGGGAGCTGCTACAGTTACTCACCCAGACGGCAACGAGGCTGCAGTGACCCCATCAACAAAAATACCACCGCGAACTCCGGTAGGCCCATCAGAGGTCTTGATTCGGGAGATGCCCAACCTCGGGATGGGATTCGTCCGCCAGAGGTCTTCGCCTGTCAGTAGCAACACCTTCTCCTCGAGAGTCATATGCTTCAATTTTTCTTGAGAGAACGATTTCGGGTTTTGGGGTGCTTGAGGCACATTGATGCGCGATGCATCATGGTCTCGGCCTCGTTTCTCAGTGTCAAACATGTTGCTAGTGAGTGATGGGGTTAAGGTAGGAATTGAGTGTGAGCACTAAAGAAACTGAAGTCAGAGATGACCTCTTTGCGTGCCTCCAAGAAACCAGTGAGTTTAACAGACCCTCGCCCAGGTTCAGAGTAGGGGCTCATTTATAAGCAGCTAAGATTGACTTCCTTATGAGTATAAGCCAATGCAGGAGACTTAGGAACAACGCGTGCTAGGCTGGGTTTTGTACCGCCCATGATCGGACCGAGTCCGTTTCTCCCCGACGGGATTAGCCGTAAAGAGCCAAGCAGCATTGGTACAGCTCCCGACGTGTCGGGATGGGAAACTATGCGGGACACACTCACGACCCCCCACCAAAGACGAGGGGCACGGAGTCAGTCCGTCTCTCCCCGCGCCTACGTGACATCCTTGCCGTTTTGGGGAATAGCCTCGTTCCTCGAGAACAATGCCAAGACCTGGGGAACCCTCCCCCGCAGAGCCGATCCGGGGTCGGACTCGAACGGAACCAGATCATGGGGTCAGGTTCGACGCCATGTCGTATGTTACCAGGTAGAGCTTATCGAGCCTAGATTCTACTTGCTCGAGAAAAACATTCCTCCTTGGATATGTCTGTTGTTTGGCGACTATCTTAAATCATGGCTGTCATACAGCATAAATAGACCCGCGAAGCCCGGGTGAACAAGTCGTCATTCTCACAGCCATCTTCATCTATACTGGCCTTCGAATGTCCAACAAGATGGACTCCGAGTCTCTGCCCCCGCGGGCCCGGACCGTGGAAGAGATCCTGGCCTCAGACAACCGCTCCGCCCTCTCCTCCCTCACTCCATCCCTCATCCGCCTCTACAGTATCCTCGCCCCAGCCTGCCTCGTCGTCTGCGCAACAAACGGCTACGACGGCTCCGTCCTGACGGGCCTCCAAGGCGTCGCCGCCTGGAACCGCGAATTCGGAAGTCCCAAAGGCGCCCTTCTCGGCTTCACCAGCGCGGCCTACCCCCTCGGCGCAATCATTTCCACCCCCTTTTCCGCCTTCGTCTCGGACCGCTTCGGACGGAAATGGTCCATCCTCACGGGGAGCAGCATCATGATTATCGGCGTGCTGATCCAGTGCCTAAGCCACTCCATCGGACAATTCATCGGCGGCCGCATCGTCGTCGGCTTCGGCATCACCATGGCCCTCGCCGCGGCGCCGGTGCTCATCTCGGAGCTCGCGCACCCAAGGCACCGCGTGTTATTCGGCTCGCTCTATAATACCAGCTTCTACCTCGGCGCTCTCACGGCGGGGTGGGTGACGTTTGGGAGCTACCGCATCGCGGGTTCGTGGGCGTGGCGGCTTCCTACAATGTTGCAGGCGCTCCCGGCGGTCATCCAGATGGTTTTCGTCTGGTTCCTAGACGAGTCTCCTCGTTGGCTTTGTTACAAGGACCGAGATGACGAGGCATTCAGCATCCTTGTGAAGCATCACGGGGGTGGGGACCCGTCCGACCCGCTGGTTGTCGCAGAATTTCACGAGATGAAGGTGGCTTTGCAGCTGGAGAAGCAGGTCAAGGATGTAGGACCAAAGCTGTTCTTCAAGACACCGGCCAACAGGAAGAGACTCTTAATCCTCCTTACTCTCGCCGTGTTCGGCCAGTGGAGTGGTAACGGTTTGGTGTCATACTACTTGACAAAGATATTCACCAGCATCGGCATCACTAGCCAACGCGAGCAGACCATGCTCAACGGAGTCATCAGCACCGTGAACTACGCCACGGCCCTGTTCGCGGCAGCGCTTTCAACTAAGATAGGCCGCCGGTGGATGTTTGTCGGAGGCGGCATTGCCATGTGGCTCACCTTTTCGTCGCTGACGGCCAGTATCGCGGTGTACAACACAACGGGCACTACAGCTGCTAGCCAGGCTGCGCTTGCCTTCATCTTTATCTTCTACGCCGCCTTCGTTATTTGTCTCAACCCCTTGCTCTTCCTCTACCCCACGGAGATTCTTCCGTTTAGGCTTCGGGCTATGGGTCTTAGTGTCCTCGTCTTTGCTAACAAGGCCGCGTCGTTCTTCAACCAGTTTGTCAATCCAATCGGTATGGACTCTCTGGGTTGGAAGTACTACTTGGTATATGTGGTGTGGCTTGTGATTGAAGTGGCCGTCTTTTACTTCTTGTACCCTGAGACCAGAGGCCACAGCCTAGAACGCATGCAGGAGGTATTTGGGGAAGAGGTGAAGGATGATGGGCTGGACGAGAAGGGCTCGGTAGCCAAGGATATGAGGGTCATAGAACACAGGGAATGAATGAAGTCGTGGCAGCCAACGACAACCCGACAAACATTATGCCGGTTTCTATACATGTATACTCGCGATGATATGTGATATTCAATTCTCAGTATTTCAGGTAATTTACTTAGTTCTCTGTACTATAGCACACTTCATCCAGGCCGGGCACTGAAGCTGAACAAACTGAAGGGGATGAAGGGCGATGACAGGTCTCGAAGGGGTGATTGGGAATGATGACTATCTCTGAAAGGCAGTCACTCCTCTCATACCTGCGGGTATCAAGGTCAAGGTTGATCATTATCGTCTTGGAGTTGCCGGCGCTGAGGCGCAAAACCTGGTCAAATATTTTGCCATCATAACGGCCAGTCAACCGCAAGACAAAACGCGAAGTCACATGCCACTCGAGCACCCATCTCAAAATAAGCCCAGAGCAAACCTAACCATGTAATAATCAATGCCAAAAAACGCAAAATGAAAGGGACGAGACTCGAACTCGCGCGGGTTGCCCCACCAGGAAACAGATGTTAAGCTGACCTTAACCTGGCGCCATAACCAACTCGGCCACCCTTCCGTGACGATGCTCGCTCCGAGGAAGGTCCTCGATGCGATTGCGGATGCCGGTGAGAGCCGGGGAAGCTATTCATATTCCGGGTTGTGATTGAGTGGGAGTTTTGTGTGCGGGTGGGCGGGCTCCGTCAGGGCTATGGAGCCGGGTTGAGAAGTGATCCACCGGCGGGCGGAGGGGACCATGTGAACATGCAATGCGAAAAGTGTGTACCGTAGCCTTTCCGTAGGAGATGACACTGCCGAGACGATGGCGTTGACGCGGCGGCTCCGGAAGCGCGCGGGAAGAAGCTTCGGCATCCCGTCGAGGCCCGCGGCCGTCCTGGGAAGAACCTGGGCGCGACGTCGCGGTGCCAAAGGGCTACGTTCATGCCAGCGGGCGGCCTCTGTAGTACATTCTGTGTATCGCGAACGCAGCAGGCTGCGTGAGAATGCGCCACCATCACCTGTTGGATATCGCGATATCCTCACGTACATGTTGAACTGTTGGCTCATCTAGAGATGCAGTCAATGACGTCGAATAAAGTTCCCAACAGCGTTTGGTTGACGAACAAAGCCGTTGGTCCGTTGCGGCTGAGACCCGACGGATGGGGGATACTTTCCGCCAATGTGCCCGCCAAACCGCAGCCGGTTCACAACGTGCCAAATGCACAAATTAGGGGAAATGTCTTGGCATAAAACATGCAAAAGTCGAAACGCTGTTGGTATGCATGCGCAAGTGAGGCATTGGAGGAATGCACACACGACGCAAAGCCCTTATTCATCAGCTGGTCATCACAACTCCAGGAAGCACCTTACGTGGTATAATGTTCATCGTGCCGCTGTCCGGCATAAACAATGCAAAGGAGTGCAATTGCATCACGAGCACAAGGCCCGCAGAAACGTCAAAAGTCTCGTCCCGCCGCGCCCCGAAATACAGAGTTGCCAAAAATACCCGAACGAGATTGACTATTTAAGAGTCTGGGAGGAAACCAATATTGGCTGGCAGAGACCAAGTTAGCAACTGGCAAATCGTACAGTATGCACTAGGCACGCAAACCCGGCCCTGCATCTTGAATTCTTGGATGATCACCAACAAGGTCAGGTCAGGCCTGTGGCCGCCGCAATTGCACTGCCACTCGCCTTTCCAACACTATTGAGTATTGACTCTTTTAGCGAGAAAAGCCAAGTTTTTCTCTCTTCTTTATCGAACCGGTCATTCGTCTCTTTCTTTATTGTTTCCTTTCGTCTGGTCTCATTTGATCTGATCTGACCAATGCCAAAGTAAACAAATCAGACTTTTCTCTGAACGAATGGGATGAACATGCATAAACCAGAATAAACAACGGACGCGCGTTCTCCACTCTCAGCTCACCCCCTTCCAAGATTTTTTTCCTCGCCGTCTTCCTGATCCGGTCGGTGACCTGTGCCGTTGAACTCTGTTTGCCCGTCTTACGTCTAGCGCCAGGTACAGCAACCTCATGATTCGTCGCGTACCTGGATTCGCTCCGCTGATGAGTCTGCATTGGAGAGATCGTTTGTGTCCAGACGGAGGTAACACGATCGGGGTTTCCAGAAGTCTTTGCCTCCGTATGAAATCGCGCACAACTACTCCGTACCAGTGAGCGAATGAGTTCACACACATCCCAAGCCTGCCGAACAACGGCGTCCGACGGCGCGACACCGAACACGAAGCCGTCTGTTCCCGTCACCAGTTTCCAGATCATGTTGCGAGTTCTCTTACTCGGGTCCAAGCTCTAAATTTAGCTCGCCGCTGCGCCTGGATATGTGGGAATGCGTTTCCTATTTCGTCCACTCTCCCAATACCCACTCTCTACCGTGCATCAGTGTGAGCCCGTATGAATACACAGTCCTCTTTCTCTCGAGTCTCGAATCTCTCTCTCTTCCAGAGTTTCTAACTTCTCCAGTCTCCTCTCGCTTCTTCAGCGGGGACGTGACATCCCCTGACCAGGAGAAGGAAATATGAACCAAAGAGAGAAACGGAGCCCGTTCGACGGTCCAGACCTCGTATGCCTGCCAACAACCCAGGTGCCTATACCAAGTGCGGCCTCCTCGAGGGTGGGGATTGATCAGCACCATCTCATTTCCCGACGTCTGGGGGGTGGGATGCCAAATGGGTGGTGGTGGTGGTGGTGACCATGGGGGTGGATGGGAGGGAGGCTCCTCTTGGCCGGCTTGGCTGCCACCGCGCTTGGCCCAATTACATCGTAAATCGAGGCCGGGCAATGGGTGTGCGGCCCGCAGCACACCTCTACCTTGAGGCTAACCGAACCGATTCGTTCATTTGCTCGGGAGGAACAGCTCGAGCCCTGTATGACGCGATTAGACTGCTAAACACTCACTGCTATGAATCTTCACACACTGAACAGTGGGGAGGACTTTGAGTATGTCACATAGAAAGATATTCAAGTATCACAGAGTCACCGGGCATTTGAAATGATAATGAGTGTATGGATCAATCACATTTTTTCTCCATCAGTCTATCCTCGATCTATCCATGATTATGATACCGAAAAAAACACATGTCCAGAAGGGGGAATCAAAAGACACCTTGCCAATGCGCTAGAAAAATTTGACCACAAGACGAGTGAGTGCACTACTCTCCTCGCGCCTCTTAGTAGAGGAGGGCGAAAGCGCCGGCAACGACGGCCAGAGCACCGGTGGTGAAGGCCTGGAGGCCGGCGGCGCCAGAGCCAGCAACCGCGGAGGGCGTGCTGCTGGCGCTGGATCCAGAGCCGGATCCGCTGCCGGAGGAGCCGGAACCGGAGGTGGCAGAGGGAGCGGCAGTGGAGACGGTCGAGTTAGAACCGCTGCCAGAGCCGCTTCCAGAGCCGGAGCCGCCGCTGGTGCTGTTGCCGGAGCCAGAGCTGGCGCCAGAGGAAGCGCTGGGCTTAGCGGTGGCAGTACCGGAGGCAGAGGCGGTCTTGGTGCTGGAGGGAGTGTCGAAGGTGGTGGGGCAGGTGAGGTTGAACAGAGGGGTGGTGGACAGGTCCTTGGTGATGGCGAACTTCATAGAGTTGTCGGGGTTGGAGTCGCGAAGGTTGTACCAGAAGGTGGGGACCTTGTTGAAGAGCTTGCGGCAACCGACCTCCTGCCAGTACTTCTGAGCGTTCTTGGCGCTGGGAACGGCCTGGTCCCAAGTCTCGCCGGTGACGGGCCAGCCGGTCTCGGTGACCCAGACGGGCTTGCCGCCAGCGGTGGCGACGGTGGCATCGTAGGCCTTGTCGAAGAGGGAACCAGCGTTATCGATGGTGTTGCCCTTGTCGTTCTCGTAGTAGGGGTACTCGTCAACACCAACCCAGTCAACGGCGTCGAGGACGGGCTTGTTGGTGGAGTTTCCCCAGACATCCCAGGTGTCGACGTGGCCGATGGAGACCTTGGACAGAGGGGTGTCCTTGAAGGCGATCTTGAAGTCGTTGATGAAGCCGACGAGGGTCTTGGGGTCCGCACCGACACCAGACTTGTTCTTGACACCGGTGACGGAGTTGCGGTACAAGTCCTCGGAACCGATGGAGGCACCGATGATGAGGTCGGTGAGCTTGGTGCCGTACTTGGTGACGGCGGTCTTCAGGGCATTGATCTCCTTGTCAATGTTGTCGGTGCCGGAGGTCCAGATACCGAGAAGGATGTAGGTCTTGGTCTCGATGGCAGCCTCGAAAGCCTCAATGGGGTCCTGGGTGGAGTAGGCCTGGATGTTGGTGTAGAGGCGGACGGCGTTGAAGTCGCCGGGAGCACCCTCGAGGCCCTGGGCAGTCTTGAACTCGGCCTCGAAGTCGGCCTTGAACTTGGCGGAGCGGTCGGCCTTGGTGGCACCAGAGTTGAAGCCGAGGTAGTTCTGAGCCTCGACGGTGGCCGCCAGGGCAGTGAGGGCAGCGAGAGAGATGGAGGCCTTCATTTTGATTGGATTAATGTGTTAAGAAACGGTCGAAATAATAAAATCGTCGAGCAGAGGAAAAGAAAAGGGTCCCAGGGTGGTAATTAAGGGCGGACTGGGAAAGACCTTTTTTTTGGCGTTGTTCCGAGACTCTTTGGCTGTGACTATAATAAACAAAAGAGTGTAGTGAGTTGGTGGTTGTCGTGGACCAAAAAGAATGACTGGGAAGAGTGAAAGAGTGAACAGGTCCAAAGGAGGAATCGACAACGGGTGGGACAAAGATGTCTATAAAACACAAAAGGAGGGAAGACGGGGGTCACAGTCAAAAGAGGAGTGGAGTGAAGGAGGAGAGAGAAGAAAAGAGTGGAGGAAAACAATGACGGTCGTATTGGCACGTCACGAAATTGAGGAGAGCCCGGGGGTACGGGGTACTTGGGTACCTCACTTGCATATGTACATCACGTGAGGGCACACCACACCGCACACCTACGCAGTAAGTCCCAGGGGAGACTCGAAGACCTGACCTTCAGGGCGGTGGCTCCACCGAGGTGTCCAAGTTTGTTTTCCGGGGCTGAATCGATACGTGGATACCTGGCAATCGAGGCCTGGCAAAGTTGGAACCTGAGGTGGCAGTGGATGGGGGGGAAAAACCAGGCACCACCAGGCATGAGTAGGTACATCGGGTAGGTACCTGGCATTAGCAGCCAGCCCGCTGGGGCCGCCTCCACTTGTGCTGCCACTTGCGCTGCCACTTGCGCTGCCACTTGTGCTGGAAGGCACCTGAACTTCCTCAATCCTCAAGGACCTGAAGATCTCTCAGCCAATGCATGCACCTGAAGCGTCCCCATTGGACGAACCAACGCTTTGGCTGACGCAGGGGGAACTTGGTGGAAAAGAACGGACCATGCATTGACACGGGATTGCTCCTTCCCCAATGTCGTCCCATCATCTCTGCATCTCTGCATCTTTCGCTGTCCATCAGCCCGTATAACGTACCTCCACTGACGGATATTCAATATTCATTCTGTGCGCTGTGCCTGGACTCCTGCCCATTGTCACACCTGCATGCATGACGCTGTTCACTCAACATTCTCTCTTGACTATTCTCATATCTACACTGGTAACTGCATCGATCCCTTAGTGACGCCAGACAGCCGAAGCCTGGACCGCCAATGGACACGGCCACGCAGTAGATACGCACAAATAGAACACAACCCAACGCCACTACGCGATCGCCAACATTCCTTTCTCGTGTGAGCTGCGTCAGTCTTTGCCAGGACCCTACCCGCTTGCCCGCTTGCCCGATCGTGGGTGAGACATTCGGAATCAAACCAGCTCATGTCTTGGGTCGGTGCAATGTTCCAAGAAGAAACAAATCTAACAGCTGAATCCGCCACCCCGTCCGCCATGGCGCCATGCGCGCTTAGCTAATCGCCATATCATGCACGCCTTAGGGAGAGATATGCAAGGATATGCAAGCATCCTGCACTACTTCAACGACCATGTTGAATGATGTGTACGTAGTGATAGCATGTGAATGTTCTCTATAACGGCTGTTTCCTATACGCTAAGTCGAGCATACCCAGGGTCTATACATGATGGCTTCTTTCAGGTCGAACTCCAGAGGCCAAGCTCCCGGCCCAAGACATGGTCGCAGGCCTCAAGCATCTACTTGCATCTTGAAGTCGAGGATTCTTCAAGTCTCGAAAAGGCCAACCGGACCATCTTCCCCCTCCAACCACCTCTCCATACTCTGGTACATCTTGCTGCAAGCCCTCTCGTCCTCTCCCGTGATAAGCTTGGCATCAATCTCGTACCCCAAAGTACACTGCGCAGCTCCGAGGTATCTGTATCCCGCAGGATACCTAGCCAGCACCTCGTCCGCGAAGACTGGTGCCCTGGCCCCATCCACGGGTACAATCTTGTCCTTTTCATATATAAGTTTGACGTACGCAGCTTTCCAGTGTTCCTCATCCCTCTCGATGCCATCACCTCTCTCTTCCTTCGTCTTCTCATAGAAAAAGAGGAACCGACAGTCACAGTCGACGTCGTACTCGTAGCCGTCGTGGTGCTTGAAGCGTTGGGTAATGGTGGCCTTCATCTTGCCCACGGCGCGGCCCGTATCTGGTTTCAGCTCAACAAGAGTGCCGCATTCACGGTGCATGATGGAGGCCCCTGCCGACTTGCCCGCGATGGACATGCGAATGAAGTCGTCAATGGGCTGTGCGCCGCTCCAAGCTGTGACATGCCATATGGCGTTAGCTTCAGGGGCAAGCAAGATACTTCTGAGAGTAGAAGCATCGTGGGAAGGGCCTTGGTGATTCAACGCACTGGTCCAAACGTAGGTATCCTTGGTGAAGAGGGAGCGGTAGTTGGCCCATTCGCTTGCATCGCGGTAGACAGGCCAGCCTTTGCAGAGCTCAGAAACGGCGAGACGGTCGAGGAGTTCGGTGGAGTTACCTCCGATGTGGGAGAAATGGCGGGTATGTAGGTCTGTCATTGTTTGAGAGCTGATGTAATGAAATGATGCTTCAATAGGGGTCTGAATCTCTGCAAAGCCGTGGTGAAGTCGTGGCTGAGGTCGGGGTGACTATCGTAGTATGGCAAAATGCGAGTGTCATGATTGAGACGAGGAGAATTAACATGTCCGCTCTAGGTACGTAGGCAGGTAGATGTAACAGACCTTCCCAATTCAAATGCTAGTCCCTGCTTCAATGTAACAGCTTTGCTTCCCCTATTCCTCCAGGCAAATCAGAGCATCGTCACACTTCCGAGGTCCGTACCTCCACCAGCAGAGCAGCTACAAACGTGAAACCACGTGGAAACGAATCGTCAGAACCAGCAAAATTCTCTGAATCAAAGAAGTCAACAGAAGTATATACAAAATGTTGAGAAAACAAAAAAACGAACAGACCGGGGGGTCTGTTCAACGCTCTTTGCCTGCAAGGGGCTTCGAACAAGAGCGCTCGCCAGGTTTCACGGAGGACCTGCTAGCACGAGTATATTTTTACCCTGTCCGCCACCCAATTGAGCCACGCACTCAATGACGTGTGGGTGTCCGCTGATGGGAGGATCAGTGGCTCTTTCGAATAAGTAAGGTAGGAGGTGTCGGCTTGCGGGAAGGAGAGGACGGGAAGGAGAGGACCTTGGTGCCTTCCTCGTAGATGTCTAACCTTGCCGGGACGGGAAAGCACCTTGGGCAGTCCCGGGCACAAATTCACGAGAGCTTCGCGGAGAAAGAAGCAAGACCTTGAGGGCCAGGGAAGGTTCCAGAGACGGCAACGGTCTTTGATTCTACTCCATCTACCTCGCCAAGACAGTCCTTCCTGTTATCTATCCCACATCAATTACCTTTGATATGCAGCAACTCCAAGCTCTCTCAGACAAATGCAAGAATGAGATTACTGGCAACGCTCTCAAGTCCACTTCTTCCATGGAACATACAGACAGATGAGGACCACCAGCAGAACAACCAGCAGAACCAGGGGATACTTACACCACTGGACAGATGCCGCAGGACCACCCCCATGACAAACACACGTCTTCACATCCAGTGTGCCCTTCCGCTGGAGTCTCACGCGCTTTAACCCACGACTCACACTACCATCACTACCGCTCCCACTCTCACTCTCATCCTCCCCATCAGCCCCACGAACCGGCCTATATCCCTCACCCTTCCACCATCGCAGCGGCGGCGAAACAGGCAACCCAGGAGAATACATAATCCTCCTCAACTTTGACACCCCTCCTCTTCTACCAACAGCAATCGCAGACCCAGCCCGCCCAGCAACGGGTGTACTGGCAGGCGTCCTCGGAATGCCCACAGTACGAGGACTAACACTGGCACCAGGCGTCACTTCGCCGGGGCTATCTTTCGTTCGCTCCAGTTCGGCAACCCCCCAATATGTTGATGCCGGCGAGTCCTCCGTCGAGGGGTACGGCGACTTGTTTCCCCAATCCTGATCCGTTCCACAACCCCGATCCGCTGTTTCCGAGAACGATTCATCGGGAGTACGCTCTAGAACGGTATCCCATAACGTTTTACATGTCGACACTGTCGCGGATGGAGGGCTCACGGGAAACGTCGGGGTATCGGCGGAGTCCGGGGACGCTATTGTCGAAGGGGTCGGGGGAACCGGGTGGTCTGGCGTCCAGGGCGCGGGGCTGCGGCCGGCGAGGAGAGGACTGTTTGCGTGGCGGCGGATGCGAATTGGGTTTGGGGCGCGGCGGCGGCGGGGGGAGGAGACGTACATGACTGTGGTTGTGAGAGATCTGAAGGACTGGTGAAGAGGTCTGTAGAGATTTAGGCTGGATTAGGGGCTGGGAATTGAGAGAAGAATCTGACTGGAATGAATGAAGAGAAGAAATGTGACTGATTTGTAGATGCTCAAGATGAGTAGAAAGACTCTTCATGGGACATGACTTATATAATATGCCACATCACAAAAGTCGACTGCGGAGGAGCGCACGAGGAGTAAGGGACACTTACAATGATTGTTTGTAGCTCCCTCATCCGGCACGGTACCATCATCAGTCAAAGAAGCTTGGCCGGGTCGTTTGTCTCAGGTGCTAATTCTGTAGAAGTGAGGGGCTTGGTTGTTGCTCAAGGTCTTGGGGCATGAAACGAAAGTCTTCCATCAACCATGCCCCAACCGAACATGGAAACTGACAGTTGCTGGATATTAATTCATGCTTCGCAATTATGTGCTACCGCCGTCAGTCTCGAACTCCTGACTGGGCTGGGCTGGGCTACGACATATGTCGTGAAGAGACGTATTGCCTTCCAAGTATTGATGAAATAGTAGTGCAGTATACGAGTGACCTATGAGGTCTACCAAGCTTCCCGAATGTTATTATACATACGTCTTATTTACATCAACATGCTGCTGCAACATGTCCGAACCAAAACCAAACATGACAAACACCATAAAGCACTACTCATATTGCATTCTAAAGCTCAGCATAACCTGAAGGACCCATCTCTTCGAGCAGCTGCGGCACGGTCTTCCGAACCAGATCCCAAGCCCAAAGCTCCGTGTTATTGAACGGCATCTTCCACTCACCCAGCACGAAGTCCGAGCACAAGGGGCACTTCAGCTCCCGCGGGTCGAATTTCGATCTGCGGCGATGGGATTTCATCCAGCAATTCTTCCCCACCACGTGGTTCTCCGAGGGGCATTTAACGCGCACAGCTGCGTGCGGATCTCGCCCTGTACCGAGAGGCTCCATACAGATAAAACAATCTGTGTCGTCCAGTTTCCGAAGCTCCGCCTCCCTGAGCGGTGCGACCGCACTCTCGAGGAGGCTCTGTCTGGAGAACTCGTCTTTAAACCTCAAAGATGCGTTGCGTAGGAGGATATACTCGGTATGCTTGTAGTGGCCAGGGCTAGTGAGCATGCCACCTGCGTACGCACCACTCCGGAATCCCATAGAGCCCCTTTGGGTAATGGACACTACACTCCACTTGAACAGGCTGACAAATAGTGTGCCTAGGTCTTGGGGGAGGTTGGCCCTCATGACGTCTGTGTCGACGTGCCAGAATTCTAGGAATATTCGGCTGATGGAAGCGATTCGTGCCCTGGTCAGTCCTGGATCGTGGGCCAGGAGATGCGCAACAAGGTTGGAAACTTGCATGCGCGTATCAAAGTTGGCGGCGGCAAAGTCAGCGAACAATGGTGCACGAAAAGAGTTGATTAGAGAGCGTTCCCACTGGTCTCTCCCGCCGAACGAATCGATTTTTTCCGTCAGTTGAGCCGTAAGAACTCTTACTCGGTCCATGATATCAGGGGCGCTTTTCAGAACAGGCACAACCGTGACTTGCTCGCTTTCGTGAGGCTTACGGTCGCCAAGGTTGATTAAAAAAGTGAAGTCGGGCTGTTGGCGGTGGAATTCAGTGTGCTGTTCGACAGATGGAAAATCTGGATCGAGCTCTCCATCGTTGGCCGGCCTCCGGGTGTGGGCTAACAATCGATAATTGAATTCATCCGCGAGTCGATTGCCGGTGTTGGCACCGGACCAGAACCCTCGCCAAGGGAAGAAATATGATTGGGAGACAATCCGCCGCATAGCCGCAGCGTTGTTGTGAAGCTCAGTGACCCTGTTTGTATCGAACTCCTTGGTGGCATCGTCTGTTTCCAAGCATTCGCAGTAGGGACCATTTTCAACATGGTCTTTGTTGAAGCGGCAGGCTGTCTCGATTTTGCTGACTCGATTGACAAATTGATCATCCGCATTTCCTTCAAACCTAGTCGGAAGTCGCTGTCCCGCATCCATCAATGCCATATTGAGGAATTCGACCATGGATTTGACATATTGCTCCGTAGCTGCTTGTGCTTCTATGCAATTCTCATCAACCATGCTCTCGGTAAGTCGTTTCGGTTTGGTGAAGGGCTGAAGGAATTTGCCGGTGCATTCGTGACAGGCGATATCATATACCTCGGATTGCTTGGCCAGAGCCTTCGGGTCTAGACACTCGGCGTATCTCGGGCTGGCGCATCGAACAATGTACTGGAAGGTATGCCGCGAAAACCTCCCCCCTGGAAAACATCTAAAGTTTCTCGTGAGAAGGATACACATGGTAAACGTGAGAGTGGCGACAGTGTCGAGCAGTCCGTCAGCAAGACTCAAAGATTAGCATAAAAAGGACAAAAGTGTCAAGCCAAGGGTAGTCTGGTTGTTTTGTCTCTTTAAGAAGGATAACGGTGATGACATGGTATAGCCATAAGTTGCTGGGCTGAGCATCCGGCCCATGGTCTGAGGGTCGAGAGAACCTCGAGTCATATTCAGGCATTGCTACTACCTTAAGGGAAGTCAACAAAGGCCAACGACAACCCCTTTCTTTGACACTTTGAAAAGTAGTAGGTGATACCAAGCATCCCGGTTGGGAAGATCTAGAGCCGTCTACATTGGCGGTCGGTTGCGGAAGCAGAACTATTCGAACTCGTCAAAGACAATGCGAGTCCAAAGGAAAAAGTCACGACTTTTGCGTATTAGTGGAAAATGACAATAGCAATGGCTCTTTCTGCCAAGTCACAGCACAATGCCCCCGGCGTAAGGAGAAGGTGCCCCTTGGGTTCTGGTCCAAGCTGCAAGACATTGTGCATGGAAGACACATGGCACTTGCTCAGAATCTCTTTCATGGTATCCAGGTGACGATACCACAGTTCCAAATGTCGTTTGGCGGCAGAGTGTGATGCCCAATTGGGCCAAAGACGAGAGATTGTAGACGACTGCAGGATGCAGCTGCACGGCGGCTCGTGGTGTAGGCCGACTGGCTGGGAGACCGCTGCCAGTTCGCCCTGTCTGTTCGGCCCAGGACGGCCATTTTGATTGGTTTACTTCCTGATGAGGGGATCCTAGACGATTCAGGCCCAAGAAGCGAGAGGCTTGGCTGGAAGAACCAGAGTGATGTTTTCGTTCCGTACCTTAGTCGCAATGAAGAGGGTGCGATGGAATGGGTTGGAAAGGTGTACTTGAGGAAGAAGAGGCAGGAGGTGGAGGAGCAGCTGAGTCATCGGTCCAATTAAGTAAGCCAGCCCCTCAAGGTCCCCAGGTCTTCTAGCTGAGCAACCGAGGCAGTTCTTGAGCTGTACGTACTTCGCAACTCACTGCTGGCAACAGAAGACGAGGTGGACAGGATCCATCGTGAGATCCATCCGTTGACATTCCCCCGTCACCGACTCGCCTTTTTCCCACGATGGAACACCCGCAAGCCCCGCTGCCTACTCCGGACAGGCCTCAATTAGCCTTTGGCACTTGTCGACGTGTTCGATCGCGAGCTCACCAGGGCGGCGGGTACCAAATGACCCCTTGGTGGTCTTGATGCCCAACCAGCCAACTGCGATCTCCGTGTTTGCCTCCAACCGCACCGCCCTTTGCTCACTTATCACGTCCGGTAACGCACAAGAACGCTCTGGAGGGGCGACTACCAAACCTCCAAGAAGAAGAAGAAGAAGAAGAAGAAGACCATCCAGCCAGACCAAGACCAACCAGTGCAGTCGCCGCCATCAGCAGGAGGCCATCAGCCCATTGCAGGAGAGTGGGAGACGAAAGCCTCACCTAATGTGACTGGCGGAAAGTGACCCCCCACGACACCATCAGCAATAGCTTCGAGAGACTACTTTTGGGCTACGAGCGGCCCGACGAGTGCGGGAACTGCTGCGGTAGGGGATCATCGCCACGCCTACCACCGGTTCATTGGTTTGGCAGCTGCATGGACCGCGCATAATCGCGCCCAGCCTGCTCCTGAGTCTGCTGCATCCGGAGAATGCCTTCGTTTTTCGGCTGCTCCTTCGATGCGGATATACAGTCTTACACTCCCTTCTTCTTCTATTTCTCCTCCGCATTCGCTGCACGATGCCACTCTTGCATATGCGGCCCCTTGTGTGATCCTCTCGGATTCACCACGGAACCTCCTTCAACCCAGGCGAGCTGCCAGCTACCTTACACCGTCAGTGACCCCCGTCCATCTTGCCCATCATCTCATCCATAGCAGCCCAAGGGATGTTGAGGTTAAATATGTCTCGTGGACCTTTGACACCCTATCTGCTACGCAGGTTGTTCTTCTTTCTCTGCTTCCACGTTCACCATGTCACAAACTGTTCTTTTCGTACGATTCCGGTCTCCCTCTATTGTGATACTTTGATCATTACTGTACCATTCATATCTTCTGTCATTCGACTCAACAACATCACCGGCTATCTTTCCCCGGATACTGAATGTATATCCCCCAACCCCTCAATGGCCGAGTGCCGAGAAGCTTCGGTCTTGAGAGAGAGCCTCGCTCCCCCGATTTCGAGGTGGCAGCGCGTGCAGTCAAACACTACAATACCGTCACAAAGAGACAGGTCTCGATATCAGGTGGACAGACCACCAACCTGACCGTTGGTGTCACGGTGGGGGTGGCCATCCTCGTATTCATCCTGGGCGCTGGAGCCTTTCTCTACTATTACCGAGTGTCTCTCAAAAAGATCAGTCGCCGTCGACATCGTCGTCGCCGACGCCATCACTCCCACAAGTCTTACAGCTCAAGGAGCTCAAAGAGCTCGGCCGACGACGGCCCCGCCTCTCATCCACCTCCTCGAGGGCCGCCCTCCGCGCCACGCTCTACCGCCCCATCTGCCACGCCTGCTGATCCCCCTGCCGACGCGCCGGCCGACCCTCCCGCAGACCCTCCAGCTGATGCCCCAGCTGATGCCCCAGCTGAGAAGTAGTCTTGGGTGGGCGTTACACCCTCACCCCGGGCGAGATTCAATACTAGGGAGAGGGCTTGTAAAAGAAAGTCTCAGGTACATTGTGTCCTTCACTATAAAGCTTCAACAAACTGACATGAAAGAAGGATTCCATGACCTGACGTGAGTTGTATTATGCAGAATTTGACATTTGTCCGGAGCGGGAGTTGGCGAATGAAATTTCCAAGGCGAACCCAGGCGCCACTATCTTTCCTATCGAACCCAGCAGTGTTGTACGTTTGCGGTGTGTATAATCTTGAATCGATGATTGTTGTTTTGGTCTGTGTCTAAAGCAGCTCGACTTATGTATCTCTTGGTTCTATATGAACATTGGTCGTGCCTTTGAACCTCCAACCAGTATTTGGAACACTCGCCTTCTTGCTCAGAAGGGTCGAACCTCCCAACACGCCTCCCTCGGGAGACCGGCTTCATCACTATACAATTACACAGCCTCCATCTCATTGTCATTCACAATCGCAGCTCCATTACCAGCGGCCTCCCTTCTCAGATCTCGAGCTTCCGGCGGGATACCGCACAAAGAATCAAAGAACGAGTAGCAGCACTCGTTACAAGTCACCTCCCTGTCACCATGTATATCGTCTTCCATAGCGAACTGCTCCAGCCGGAAGTTGGGGTCTACGCCCCATCCCATTTCTAATCCCATGTCCTGGCCAGGCGCCGGCCCGTAGTCGATGAAGCCGTCGCCCAGCGGCAAGTCCATACCGGGAACCATGCCCATTCCCATTCCCATTCCCATACCAGCTACCGGAGCTGGATGCATGGGCATAGCCGTCATGGGAGGCGTAGGCATGAATCGTATCGTAGGCTCTCGAGGCTGCGAAGAATGTTTACTCCTGCGGTTAGACTTGACCTTGACCTTCCGCTTTGCTTTCTTGCAAGTCTTCTTGGGCTTCGCCTTTCGTTTGGCATGGTGATGCTGATGGCCGTGTTTATGATGGTGGTGGTGATGACGATGCGTCCACCCATGGACGTGCGGGTGACGGGCAGAATGTACGTGGGCATCCATTTTAGGCTTCGAATGTACGTGATGGATATGAGATTTATGTATAGGAGGCTTGTGAGGGTGGATATGCTGTACTTGATGGTCCATCTTTTTCCGCGGCTTGGGAGAGAAAACGCAGTTGAAGCAGAAGTATATGAGGCTCACGGCAGCCAGGCCTCCGACGAGACAGCCGATGAGCATTCCTGCTATTCTGCCTTCCTCGCCACGACGCACCAAATGACTTGCCGGGACTGGGGATATTGGTATTGGCGCCATGTTAGGGGCGGCCGAGGTCTGGCCTCAGCTGGTTTGTGCCGTTTCTCGTGTTCTAGTCATCGGCTTGTTCGCTGTTCTAGCATCGCCATGACTATTTCGTTTTCCCCATTCATCTCAGAGGGAGAGGTGACGATAGTTGTATGAATCATTTTTGACCTCTTCCAAGGTTGTTAGCATCGTTGATCTACAAAAGCCAGTTTGCTCCAAGCTATATCTTCAGGAGGAACAATGAGACACTTGGAAATAGCGAAGCAAGCGGTAAACCCACGACAACCGGTCGCGACAATCTATCTCTTCACGCAGTCTCGAAAAGTGGTTGTTTCAGGCACATCTTCACGATCCCCAGAAAGTATATTCCAAACAATCGAATGAGGCAGTACAACGTAGCACTCTCATCAAGCCACCGCACGCTCGGTACCCAGCCATGTTTGCGTTTGCGTCTACGATACAAGCTCGTCATTGCTGACTCTGCGACCTCTGCATCCCAAACACGTGCTTGCGGCAGCTCAGGTAGCAAATAAGACGGGACGGGAGGGAGGGTGCAACTATTCTAGATTCTACATTATCCTACAAACCACACATTTAGCCGTCCATCCACCCCTTCGACCACACCGCTGCCGAAAATTCAAAGTCAAGAGAAATCCGGGTATTGCCTCCGTGCTACTGAGTATTGCCATTCCAAGCCGTCGTCGAAATCATCGCTCATCAATCTATGTACGGAAAAGAGAAACTGGGTATCTCATATACGCACTTGCTCTGAGGAAAACACAACATACAAACCTCCCCCTCAACCCCTCCGCCGACCGCGCCTTTCCTCCCTCCTCTCCTCCCTCTCCCGAATCTGCACCAAAACAGACCCTATAGCCTCTTGCACCTTGCCCGAGCGCTCCATAAACGCATCGTAAAACTCGCAGTCGGCGTGTCCGGGCTGTCGCTCGTTCAAAGAGATGAGCGTGTTGGATAACGTCTCCATCTCCTCTTTCAGCGGCGCATAGTCGGTCCCGTATCCGCGTCGGCGGCGGCGGTGGGTATCGTCATCGCCGCGATGGTGTCTTGACGGCGAGGAGGGCGAGCCGGGTGCGTGTGAAGGGTACCCGTCGTCGCGGCTGTGGCGTCTTCTCCGGTCACGGTCATCGTCTTTGCCACCACTGCCGTGTCGTCTCCCGTGAGAGCGATCTTGCGAATGTCCACGAGAGTATGAACCGCGGTCTCGGCTGCCTCTTCGTCCCTTGCCATGTCTCCGTCTCGCGTCTTCCTCTTCATCGTCCTCCCCTCCACCGCCACCGAAGCGCTCCATAGCTTTGGAAAGGATGTTCTTGCCCAGGTGCTCCAGCATCTCCATGTCCATGTTCGGAACGCCGCCTCTAGCGCGCTCGTCTTCGTCGTGGCCATGGGTGTTGCGTGTGCTAAGGCGCCGGTCGTTTCTGTGTCCTCCTCCATTCTTGTCTTCGTCGCCGCCGCCGCTCAGCTTCTTCATGTACTTTTGTACTGCATATTCGACGAGTCCTCGAGCGAGAGTTTCGATAATGATTTCGATTTGGCCGTGATTATTGCCGCCTCCGCCTCCGCCCCCGCCGCTGTGTCGGTTGCGATTGCGGCTGCCGCGGTTCGGGGACGGCGCGGTGTTGCGGGAGCGTGTTAGTGTGCGTAGTAAGCCATCCATGACCACGGGGGGTCGGGATGCATTGGGTTTCCTTGTGCTGGTTGTGCGAATGTGGTAAAATGTGAGTTGAACGAATGTGAAAGGTGTAAAGAGTGAGCGCTCAGTGGTGTAAGTGAATCACTCTCGGATAGTAAGGGTGCAAAAGAATGAAAAGGAAAAAGTGAGAAAAGAGGAAATGAATCGCTCTTCTTCTTCTTTTCTGAGGCCCTCTTCGACTTTATTTTTCCAATTCAGTAGCTTGCGGGTTAAAGCTTCTTAGCTTGGTCGTTGGTGGCACGGCGAGTCGTGCGGGTGGTTATTGGTCATGTGGTGATGGTGTTTTCTCATGTGATTGAGTGTCCGTCTGCCTGTGTGCAAGTGAGACAGTAGCACTCAGGCGCTGAAGAGAGCTGGTGAGTATTAAGTAGTCAGTCGGTCGCTCTTTCCAACTCTGCACAGGCAGAGAGTAAAATGACTTTTTCTGTTTTCGAAATGACCCGCGGTCTGGTGCGGATTCAGCGTGGCTCAGTTGTCTTTTGTTTTTGGGCAGTGTGATTGATTGTTTTGTTGGTGGTGACTAAATGAGCGAGTGAGGTGACAGCGACAGAGTCACAGACTAGGCGCAGCGTGTGAGGCAACCCGGGGAAAAGCGGGTTATCGTCGGAAAAGTTGTTTCGCTGCCTGAGAGAAATTGCATGTGAACTTTTGGATGATCCTGTGTTTATTCGTGGTTTGCTTCCAAAGTCCAAGAGGTCTTTGGTGGATATTGAAGCTCCGAATATTTGTGCTTTCGGCCTTACCGCGTAGGTATGTGAAGGAACAGCCATACGCGATGGTCAGCTGGAGGTGAAACTGCGTACGCTTCTTCAATTTGGAAACGACTATCATGAATAATTAACTTCATATCGCGTTGTCCAAAATCTCCATCATCATCAAGACCTCATCCTCAAGACCTCATCCTCTGGGCAAGTGCTTCGGTGCTACACTGAGAGTAATGTCATGCTCGCTCATAGGCCGTTCTGAGACGTCAAACCTAGCATAATACTTGACACTTCTGCATACCCTTCATTCACCGATACATGAGAGTGGTTTGAATGTGTCCATTTGAAAATAATTGCGCCGTGTTACCGGCAAGTTCGGGCTGGACCGCCTCTTCCACCGGTGCCTAGCACTAGGGACACTATGTTTATCATTGATCATGCCATCCCAGGCACTTTCCCCCAGCGACGCCTTGTAAATGCACATATGCCAGCCATGAGAACCATTACGTGAGGCTTTCCCCTTAGCTGAGCAGCTCCTTGATGTCCTCGATCCGCGCAAGCTTCTTCTCCTCGTCGCTCATCATTCCTAAAGAAGTAGCACTAAGGGTATCAAGTCAGCAAATACTCGGTCATCCAGCACACCGGATTGGTCAACTCACATAAACTTCTTCCGGTCCTGTACCCGAAGCATCCTTTCCTCCACGCTCCCCTTGACGATGAAGCGGTAGACCTTAACCTCCTCGTCTTGGCCCATGCGATGCACACGATCAATCGCCTGAGCCTCAACCGCGAAACTCCACCAAGGATCCATCATATACACTCTCTTCGCAGACGTCAAGTTCAGCCCCACGCCACCAGCACGAAGACTGATGAGCAGCACGGTGAATGTCTTTGACTCTTGGAACTCAGTCAGGACCGCCGCGCGAGCCTTCTGCGCCATGGATCCGTCGAGGCGAAGGAACTTGATATTCGCCCGTGCCAAAGCCGGCTCAATCAGTGTCAAGAACGATGTAAATTGGCTGAAGACAACAGACTTGACCCGCGGCTGCTCCCTTCTCAGGTCACGCAGGGCCTTAATCAAAGTCACGACCTTGGCCGAGGAGTTATTCACACCCAAGCGCTGTAGACTAATCTTGGATTTCTTGAACACGTCCGGGTCGTCGTCGTGGCGAACAACCTCGAATAGGTCGCGATAGTTGATCTCGGCTCGACAGTTGGGGCAGGTCGGCACCTTATGCCGATCTGTTTGGTGCTTCATGTAGTCCAGAAGGCACTTCTTACAAGCAGAGTGCCAACATCCAGTTACCGTCTGCTCGACCATGGGCTCTTCGGCGCAGATCGGACACTCGCTCTCGGCTTCGTCGCGGATCTGGCCGAGGATATGGGCTCCAAAAGCAGCTGTGTTAGACTCCGTTTCGGATATAGCTGCTGTGAAATGTTCAATCAGGGAACCTAGGTCCATGTCGTCCGCAAGACCGGCAGCCATGTCAGCTGCAGCTCCAGCTTCTACCTCGTCCGCGACGAGCTCCTTGTTTCGTACCAGAACCGGGTGGCAACAAGACTGTCGTAGGCGCAAAATGTGGGCAAAAATGCTAGTAAACGCTTTCATCACCGTGCCTGCTTCAACATTCTCTCTGAACGATTGCTTGGCTCTCGTAAAGATGTAGTCGTAAATCTCTCGTTCGGTCTGACTGAGCTCGACATCAATGATTTCAACATGTTTCGGTGGAAGGGGTACCAGTCTTCCAAGGGTTAGCTAAGGTGTGACAATCCAGGGTGCATTCACTTACGGCTCGCCCTCAGGCGTCTTCATGTCTTTGGTACGCCTGAGAACTAGAGGCTCCAACACAGTCTGCACCACGTCAAGTGCCCTCATAAAGTCCTTGGACTCGAAAGGGACAGTGATGAAAGTCTTCCAGAACGAAAAGTTGTTCCAAGGCTCCACACGAAGGAAGCGAACCAGACTGAACAGATCCTCCAGCTTGTTGACGATTGGCGTTCCAGTCAACACCCATCTGTGTTCGGCAGATATTTCGTAACACGCTTTGGCAGTTTTTGACTGTCGGTTCTTGATGTGATGGCCCTCATCCAGAATGACGCGGAAAAAGTTGAGCGAGAACAGTCCGGTATGAGACGACTTGTCACCCTTTTTAGCCGCAACTTGGTTGAACTCTGACAACACCACACCGTAGCTGGTAATAACCACATCAGGCGCAGACGCTGCGCTCGCGGCACAACATAAGGCCTGAAGATTATTGGCCTTTTCGTTGCCATAGTACACGATGGCCTTGAGAGTGCCTTCTTTTGAGGCCTTCTCAGCTTCACTATGCCACTGCGCCAACAATGACATTGGTGCCACGACGAGTGTTGTACAAGGCGCATCTAGCATGCTAGATGAGTTGGAGGCAAGCCTTGGAAGCTCATTGACGGACGTAGGAACACTACCCATCGCCTTGGCTTGCCGCGCGACGTCAGAGCGGTGGGTGTGGACTAGACTGAGCATCTGGATGGTCTTGCCGAGACCCATCTCATCGGCTAGGATACCACCGAGGCAGTTTTGCTCTTGAACAGGAAAATCGAGAGAAAGGTCTCCCGAGTATGGGTTGACGTAGAAATGCTGCTGGTCGTGAACCTGAGGAAGCTCCTTTTCGTCCGTATCCTTGAGTGGCCATGTGTATTCCTCCCACAGAGGGTGCATGCTTGGCTCCCTGTTGCTCTTCTGGTCCTTTTCCTTGGTCATCATCCAGTGCAACGCTTGCTTCTGGTAGGGTCTCAGGTTCATAGCAAAGGTATCGGCAGGTTCCGCTTCGGGTGTGTTAAAGTCAAATGATTGGGCCTTGCGGTAAAGGGCATCAAGCTGGTCTTGCTCCAGCTCTTCACCCTCCTCTTGCTCGTCTGAAGGGGGCGAAGACCCGGGTGCTCGATCGGTTGTCTTGGCAGTGTCTTTCTCCTTTTTCTCATCCATCTCTGCAGCCTGCAGCAAGCCTTGCCGTTGGTGTTTGGACGCTGTGGCATTGGCTCGCGTAGGTTCAAGATTGATCTCGGAGAAGAGCTTCACTAACGCCACTTGCCTAAGACGCAGCTCCTTCTCCTCGGTCGATTCTTTCTCCTCGAAGAAATTGGTCGCCCTGTTTTCTGATACCTTGAACCCAGGCCGATGGAATGCTGAGGCAAGCAAATGACACTTCAGCTGGATGAAAACGGTGTCGTTCGTTCGGAGACGCTCAGGGGCATATACGCAGGTACCCTCAAACTTGCATATCTGCTGGTCCATCAACGTTGAGACCCATTCGGCTGTTTCTTTCTCCAACCTGCCAATCTCGGACCCGCTGCTGCTTGTGAACCGCACTAGGACGTCGTTTCGCTTTGAACCTGCAGCTGGGCCACGCGGCGGAGCGTTTGCGACGCCGAACTTCGTATGTAACTTGGACTTTGGCGGTTGGATTTTTTGCCGCTCAATCCTGACTACATCGCCGTGGTTAAGCAGATTTGCCCCGCTCCGTGTCGCCCAGCCCTCAACACCGAGGGAGCCTATATATCTTGCCTCGGGCATGGTTCGTCTGATCGCGGGCTTTGGTGCATCCTCCATGGGAATATCTTGCTTTATGGTGTTGGCCGCGGCTGGTGGCGGTCGAGAAATGGCATTCAGAGCCGGAGATTTCTTCTTGAGGTTCTTCCACGTGCCATCAAAGTACATATTGACGGCTCGCTCGAGGTTATTGTCGCAGCTATCCCGAATTATATCCAGCACCTCCGCCGTAACCTTGTCTCCTATGAAGCTCTCAAAGGTTTCCTGGTCGAAGGTCATGGCGGACTCTTCGCGCTGCATATTTGAAGACGGGCCGGATCGGTTGGAGGCATCGTCGACTGGCTGTTCTACAAGCGGTCCGCGTGGTTTCGAGGGCGAAGACGGGGGCTCAGCATCCTCGCTCTTGATCTGGGGCGATTGATCGTCGACATCTTGGAAAAATCGCTGCTTCGGTTGCGTTGGTGGGGTAGGTAACACCGGGCTGGACTGATGGCTCAACACATCGTCGTCCGAGGCGGCAAAGAAGCGTCTCCTCTTCGCCGGGGGTTCAGGAGACTGTGGGTATTCCATAGCTGTTCAGGCTGCCGCCATGAAGGTTTCCACGATGGCGGGTCGTATTGGGTGGTGTGCCACTGACACTGAACGAGACGAACCGCCACAAAAAGTTACCTGGGCAAGGGACCTGGGTACGGAAGACGCGAGGCGAATCAGTCAGCGCGACGGGGCGCGTCGGGTCGTCATGTGACTGCGTGTCTACTGAGGTAAGTCAATTAAGAGACACCCCGGCAAAGACGTCATTACCCGCAACCACAAAGTTCGACCTCGGAGTTTTAGTGCACTTGCACAGTGTAGCAGCAGCAGTGGACAAAGAAGACGGCCCCACAGCTTTCCATCCAGCTGCAACTCGCGAATTTCAGAAGCAGCACCGACATGGCGCATCACACCAGCGTCTTTTCCTGAATGAATCGCACAACACGGATCGCCGGCCATGGCCTGAGAAGGCTCGTCCAGACCCCTCCACAGGGCACAAGGGGCATTGTCACAGACGCAGACGTCGTCAAGGCGAGGAAATACTGCCAATCGCAGCTGCAGTACGACCGCATCCCATCCCCCGAACCAAGAGGTGGATCTTGACCGTTCCAAAAGATTCTGACTTTCCCAAAAAGACACAGCGACTACGATGCGCATATAATAAGCCGCCTCGTCCCGGCGCGCGCAACAGACACCTACCTCGCCCTCCGCAGCCTCAACCTCGAACTAGTCCGCCTCCCCGAGCTCGTCTCCAACCCGACCATCGGTCAGATGCGCATGCAGTTCTGGCGCGATTCCATCGACAAGACCTTTGCCGGCGCCCCCCCGGCCGAACCGATATGCGTGCTCCTCCACCAGGCGCTGCAGGACCTGCGCGCGCGCTCGCCAGGCAACGCCACAGCGAGCTCCATCAAGTTCTGGGTGCAGCGGCTCGTCAAGACACGGGCGAAACACATGGACAATAGACCGTATGCGTCGCTGGCCGCGCTGGAGGAGTACGCCGAGAACACGTACTCGACGCTCATGTACGCCACGCTAGCATCGATGCCGCTCCGCTCCATGCAGGTGGATCACCTGGCGAGTCACATTGGCAAGGCGTGCGGCATCGTGGCCGCCTTGCGCGGGATCCCCGTGCTGGCGGCGCCGCAGCAGCAGCCCGCGAAATCCCATGCCGGACCGGGCGGCGGACGACAGGATCCCGCGCTTCTCCTCCCGCTAGATGTCATGGCGGAGGTCAACCTGCGGGAGGAGGATGTCTTCCGATACGGCCCGCAGGTAGAGGGCTTCCAGGACGCCGTGTTCAAGGTGGCTACGCGGGCAAACGACCACCTCATTACGGCGCGGGAGATGCTCAAGAACCTCAAGGCTGGGCAGGACGCCGGTCACGAGTTTGAGCACCAGGGAGAGGCGGAGCACGTGTACGAGCCGGAAGAGGATGACACGCAGCGGGACCTTCGACGAGGGTTCGGAGTGCTGCTTGAGGCTGTGCCGGCGCAAGAGTACCTCACGAATCTCGAGGGGACCAACTTTGACCCTTGGACGGTGAAGGCGAGCTGGAAACTGCCTTGGCGTCTCTGGCGTGCGACGAGCAAGAGCCAGATCTAAGTGGCCACAATGAAAATGGTTCTGTACAATCACGTATCTGACGGTGTTACAACATCAGTGGGTTGGCTGTGTAAGAGTGCAGTGTAAGACTAGCTTGGCTTCTGGTTGAAGAGGACGTGTTAAAAAGTAATCATGCTCCCAACGAGGCCTAGGTAATCATTTCTCAATCATAGCTGAGTTGAAGCGTAAACCCCATCGAGAGACCCAGTGCTGACATTTCCGTCACCTGGATTGGCCGGCCCGTCCGCGGGGACAGTGCTAATGACCAACCTAATCACCCGCCACACGGCCGTGGCTGGAGCTTCCTTTGCACCCCCACATTTCCTTGAGATCCCAGCGCCAGCCACATTTCGGAAAATTCCACTTTGTGGCGCATGAACTCCCGAAATAATTTGGCAATCGTCAATTGGAGCTTCTTCCGAACCTCGAATCATCCCCAGTATAGCGTCAATGTCGATATCAAGATGTTGTACGAACTCATAGGAATTGTAAGTCGCTCCTCTTATTCTGCTGCCGACATCTTGTCTCTGAAATAAGTAACTAACATCATCACAGGTGCGACCGGGCTCCCTCGCCGAGGTGAAAGAGTACGCGATCCCTCCATCTCTACCCATAACCCCCTTCGATCCCAGGACCTCAATACCTCCCGCCATCTACCATCGCAAACCCTCTCCATCATACAAGACCTCAAGTCCAAGCCTCATCTAACCAATTACTCTCTACAGAATCGCCCTCACCGCCGGTCAAATCGTCCTCCGCAACGGCGGCGTCATCCGCGGCATCTCCAACTGGGGCGTCTTCACCCTCCCGCGCCCCGTCGCAAAGGCCCAGATGAAGCACAAGGCGGGCCACTACTTTGTCATGCGCTACGACGCCTCATCTGCCACCCACAACGACATGCGCACCACCATCAACCTCGACCCCCGCGTCATCCGCACTGCCCACGTCAAGCTCGGCGACGGCAAGCTCGAGACCATGGCCCGCTTCGGAGACGTCAAGTGGGATCAATGAGCGCGTTTTCAGGGGAAGGAAGAGGAAGACGGCCCCCAGACGTGAGAGGGGCATGGAATGACACAAGGGAGTTCGTGGATCATCACCGCCGCGGATGAAGAGTGGGAGACCGCACAGCATGGGGTGTACAATTCTCCTTCGCGTGGGAGTCGGGAATCGTGGCTCGCGGGCCTTAAAATGACAGTTGTTGTATGATACGGGATTCACCCCCGAGCCGGCGCCGGGGACGTTTGATTGCGCATGAATAGAGCCGACGATAGTTCGGAGTGTATAAATATGTGGCACGCCACTGATATAACTTGGACGTAATGATTTACTAAACCACTGCGTATAAAAAGTTATGCACTTTTTTTTGCACTCAGGCTTTTGTCAATCTGATATTCGCAGTTCACAACTGCATGCGCTAGGCTAATGCTGAAAATCTCTACCTTTGGCCATGGTATCTGGTCTCCCGACGTAGCCTATCTCTGTGGTTTCAGCGGCCTCGCTGTCAATAGACGTCCCGCTGCTATGTACCAAGTGTGTGTGGAAGGCGTGCCGATTTGCACTCCTCCTACCGTCGTCGGATCCGTCCCAGTCATTATCTCAATGACCTTTCGTCGTGAGTTTCGGCCTCATGTGGTGATGCCGATCCGTGGTCTGTTGCAATATTTTTAGGCGTCCAAGTCCATTGTCTCGGACTTGCCAATCCCTCTCTCTTTGCACCAAGCCACGAAGTCATCAATTACACTAGGCCATGCCCCATCCTCGTTCCAGAAAGACAATGACTCATCGGCCATGGACTTGGTCGCGAATTCGAGGATCTGGTTCCACATGTCGCGGTTAACAGATCTGGTCCACTTCTCTTCGAGAAACTTCAACCACAGCTGCAGCCAGTCCTGGTTCTTCGTCTTCCACTCCCAACCTGGTGGCGAAAAGAGGACGTTCCAGTAGACTGTAGCAATCTCAAGGTTGAGTGCCTTTTGGGTCGGCTCCTTGCTGGCAACGAAGGTGTGCCGATACACCTTTCTGAAGTAGGCAGGGTCAGTTGAAAGACTGCTAACCAGTGACTTGATGTGAGAGACGTGCGCTTGACGCGTCGCAGCACTATAATCATGTTAGTATACTGGAGGCTGACGCTGGAAAAGTTGTTCATACCCAGACACCTTCCAGCCATCGACGAAGCCTTTTCTGGTGATTTCTCCAACAGACGGTGCCTGAAGGAGTTCCATCACGACTAGCAGCTCAGCGTTCTCGATGTTGACGCCCAAGTCGCCGAGGTACGCCATGGTAGTGTCAAGACCCAGTGTGTTCTTCTCGTCTTTCGAGTCATCTGCCTACTGTTAGTCATGGAATCAAGGGGCTAGGCTGTGAGAGTATACCTCGTAGCTTGTCAAACATTTGATTCAACGAAGTATCAAGCGCCGAAGTCGTGGGGGTGGAAGTTCCGCTGGCGCCAGAGAAGTATCTTTAGGAATTGTCAGTCAATGCTTTTCTGCAACACAAGAGGCAACAACTCCATAAGAACGTAAACATATTTGAGTTATTGAAGCTTCAAAAGACGCAAGTCGGCTGGCAACTTTGCGCAGGACATGGCACACTGAATGGGTGGAATACCCAGACTGATTCTTCTCCTCAGCAACGAGGTTATTTCTTGATGCCTTGCGTCTCGAAGACCACAAACTCAAGCCTTTGGTAGGCAAGGCATTCTTCACTCCTTTCCACCCCATCGTCTTGGTGCTCCTGCCTTGTCTCGGCGTCAATCAGTCCCAACGTGCTTCGGGGTTCTGGCGCATCCAAGAATGAAGCACGCCGGCTGGTGCGGAATCGACACAACTGATAGAGGCTCGAAAAGGCAAAGGTGTGCTGAATGCCTGTAGCCGTTTGTGACGAGATGCTTAGGAAGATGAAGAGTGCTAGCCAATTTCTCCATACAAAGGACCGTGACCTTCGTGGTGGTCGGATATGAGTGGCACCGGGGTGACAGCCGGCCCAGTCCGGAAAAGCGAGGCACTTGCGTCAACTAGATCGACCAATGGACGGGAGACGGCCGATCAAAGCAACGACGGTGGCGGCTTGCCATGGCAGTTCGTTGCTTTAAGAGCTATTTCGTCCGCGTGAATGTTTCAGGAGCAATTGTCGATCGGCGTCGGCTCGGCCTTTCTCCTACGGTGTGGGCAACAATGTATCCCCAAAGAGTGAACTGTGACCTCGTAGCTGCAGAGGTGCCTCTCTCCGACGGGTGCATTGGAGCAGCGCAACGCTGAGTAGCGCTCCGAGGGGGGTTCGACGGCGTTTCCCCCACAAAGGGCATCTCAGACCGGGCCAACAACCGAGCAAGTCAAGTATGAACTAACGCGGTATCCTTGCGTGCGCTGCAGGTCAAATTGCCCGAGAAGGGCCGGCGCATGATGAGATGAGTGGTTCGGATAACATTATACGGGCGGTAAAAGGCGATGGCAGAAACGGCCATGTCCAGCAAACAACTGGGGGCGAGCGAGACCGAACGAAACGACACAAAACCGCGGCATAGACTATAGGAAACCCCGTGTAGTATATCGGGTGAGTTGCACTTACGCATCAACGGCTTCATTGAGCTTGTATCCGGCGTTCTTCAGGTACTATTCGGAAGCTTGTAGTCAGCACTCCATTCCGCCTTCAAGATCCAACGGCCCGGTGGGCGGTCTCGTCTTCCACCAGCTGCCCCCCTTCCCCGCCAAGGCAGTATCGCGTCGAAGCCCAGTAATGCTCCAGCTACGAGACAGCACAACGCAAAGCAGCGCAACGTAGAGTAGCGGCGCATGACAGGCTTCGACGTTTCGCCGATAGTTCAATAACGAGGTCCACGTCTTGCGAACCGACGAGGACGATGAGGGGTTGGGAAAGCGCATGCGTCGCATGGTAGACGAGAAACCGAGGCACCAACAGCGATAGGGTATTCTTCTCTGGGCTTGGACTCACCCTTTGTGCAGTTCTGTCACTTGCACCCGTCAACTGAACGAACTGGGTGGTCATCGCCTTCTGGGAGGTCGATGTCGGCGCCATTGTGCTCGCAGCAGCTCTACCTCCGTCTGTGTGTGGCCGTATTGCCCAAAACTATCTTCCTGGTTCGGATGTGGGTTGAGCGAGTCGCGTGACGCAATTCGACCGCTTTCAAGAGTCGGTGACGATGCGACGACTGAGGGTGTCGGCAAGAGGGCAGTACGCTTCGTGGTAGAGAGGAAGAGGTCGAGTGTCAGCCGCTTTTTGAGGAGACGAGGCGAAGTTCGTGCAGGTCAGACGTGACGGGGTGCGTGAGATTGAAGGTCGTTATTGCAGTGGTGTGGTCAGTTGGGAAGGGAGGAGAGTAAGGTGGTGGAAAAGAGCTTCGGAGGGGTGGGAGCAAGCAAGGCTGAAGCCGAGATGGTGGGGTAAGAGCCAACGAGCGATGCCTTCCAGTTTGGTTGCTGAAGGTCTTCCTGCCTATGGCGGGGCAGTCTGTGATTTTTGGGCGGTAAGGCTCTCGCTCCTCAGTGATCACCTCACTCCAAAATGACCTGCCTTGAGGTGCTGTACTCCGTACTTTTGGTGCAATGGCGGACCGTGGACGGCGGGAAGTGGGACCTTCCGACCGCAAGAGCCCGCATCTTTGACCCCGCCTTCCTCATTGGGCCTCATCTTGGAAGGAACATTCTCCCGCGTTTCTATGCGTGCATCTCATACTCACTGGCCTCGTTAAACTCACTGCAAAGACTCTCAGACCTTCTTCTGCTAATCATTCCCAGTTGCTCTGTCAATCACCTCTATCCTCGTTTGAACTTATCACTATAAGGTACGAAGGCTCTCCCTTCAGATCTCATGCGTGTAAGGTAGACGATATCATTCGGCAACTCCTCTCATATCCGACGACATAGACACCAGAATTCAATATTGTCTCTTTGAATGAGACTGATAAAGGCCTACTTACTTCCTGCTTCCCAATGAAACAGCTCGAGGCTATCTTTTTCATAAACATACAAGGCTTCATTTCATGTCATGAGGATCACGATGATGAGCCAAGACCAACACTAAGACTAAGACTAAAACAGCTATTCTTGAGGGGCAAGATCGATTGATATGTGCCCTACAAAATAAAGTTATATTGACTGAGCCAATCAATAAAAAGCTTCCGGTCGAACATTCTCGCAAATCAATGATTAAACGCACTTCCATTTGAGTGAGGTTAGGTGAGGAAGCTGGGGTGAGAGTTCAAGCCTGAGACTCGTCTCGTTGTCTAAGGCATTTTGCTGGTCTGATAATTGCACTGTGTTCTTCCCCAGAAAAGCAACCTCTTCACGGCCTTCATCGTCCAAGTACACAGTGTGAACACACCATGATAAGCCCCACCACGAATGACGTCTACCAATGGCACTTGTTGCGCTTGGCAACTGTTTTAATTGATTGGGCAGGCAGCAGACGCGACTTTTTTCTCGACGCGCCGTCCCGCTGTTGCATGAGGTACCGTACCTTACACCACAGCGATAAAGACCACCTTCTTTGAGAACACCCAACCGTCGACAGGATAGTCAGTCTTGAATGCTGCCTCGAGGACCACATAGCTACCGACATGCCATAGGATGGACTCCCCTCGCAGTCGGGACTCGAGCGAGCCGGCCATCGACCCTGCGCATCCCTTCAAGGGCGTGGTTGTGTGCTGCACAAGCATCCCGCCAGACCAGCGAGTAAGTTGTGGTGATGCACACATTCATTCGCCCCTCTGTCTACCCTGATCCGACCTCCATGCTGCTTCCCATAACCTCGCCATGAACCATCTTCTCACCTTCATATAGACACAAATAGCAACAAAGACTGAAGAACTCGGAGGCATCCACAAGTACGATCTAACTCCCGACGTGACACATCTTGTCGTAGGAGACTACGACACACCCAAATACCGACATGTCGCCAAAGAACGAACCGATATCAAGGTCATGGATGCCAAATGGATCGATACAGTAGGAGATCTATGGATGAAGGATGCCGATATTGACTTTGCCGCTCTCGAACGAGAGTGGCAGCTCAAGCCGCTGGAGACGTGCGGCCATGTGGTCGATGCAGCCGATTCTACTGAAGCTAAGCGCGGGAGTCTGTTGCTTTGTATGACTGGCTTCGACGATCGTAAGCAAAGTTGACTGGCGTTCTTTCCATTCTCAACCTGACCTTTCATAGCCGATCAACGCAACAGCATCATCGAGAAAATCACTTCCAACGGCGGCGCATATACGGGCGATCTAACAAAACGAGTCTCTCACTTGATCGTCCGAAAACCGGAAGGAAAGAAGTATAAGGCCGCCAGAGCATGGAATATCCGCACAGTATCGCTGGCCTGGCTCGAGCAGAGCATCGAACGCGGCCTGATCCTCGACGAGCAGTGTTTCGATCCCGTCCTGCCGGCCGAGGAGCAAGGCCAGGGCGCCTGGAACAGAGTAACACCAAGGAAGGCGTCCGCAGGGAAAAGATCGAGATCAGGCGCGGGCGAGATTGGGCAGAGAAAGCTCAGGAAAACGGCCAGCATGAAGCTCGGCAGCCAGCGAGACATGCTTTGGGGAGATATCCTCGGTAACAAGCCTTCCGCCGAGTCCGCCGGGCTTGGTGATACGGCGGACAGGATTGAAGTTCAAGACTCTGGCGTCCACGATCGAATGGTCCAGCCTGCTCCTGACGCAGGTATATTCTCTGCATGCTCTTTCTTCATGTCTGGGTTTGAGCCATGGAAATCCAAAATTCTCGCAGACACCATAGTTTCCCTGGGGGGACAAGTTTGCGACTCCTTCCAAGAACTTTGCACCAAAGGCTATGAAGCGAGATCGACCCGCAGGCTTCTTATTGTCCCACAAGAATCCCAGCCGACAACGCACCTTCGGGTTCCGCCTGAGCACATCGACAAGATCCAAATAGTGACCGAGTTCTTCATCGAGCGATGCCTGCATAACAAAGCTTTTCGCGACCCAGACAACCATATTCTAGGTCGCCCGCTACCAGTATTCCCAATTCACGGCTTCAAGGATATCTCCATCTGCACGGCGGGGTTTAGTGGAATCGACCTGCTGCATGTGGAAAAGGCAATCACACAGATTGGTGCTCGGTTCGCATCACGGCTCAACGACACAACCTCGGTGCTGGTGTGTAGGGCGCTCGCGGAAACGAGGAAGGAGAAGCTGAAATTGGCCCTCGACAATAACATCCCGGCTGTCAGCTCGGAGTGGCTTTGGGAGTGCATGACAACAGGCTTCAATGTGCCAATCAAGGAGTTCATGTTTCCTGAACTGGGCCAGCCTTCTAGTCTCCAGCCCAAGCCAAAGCCCAAGGAGACAACTAGGGAGGATATGAAGCAGGCTTTCCAAAGGACAAGGTCTGAGCCTGTGCCTCAAGCTTCGAGAAAGCCAGCGGCAAGGCACTCTACAGTCGTGGGTGGAATCGACACAACAGCCTTCCTAGACGATGAAGGTCGGCAGAAACCTGCTACATTAACTGCGAAGGTTCCAGCCGTGAGAGAGACTTCGTCGGCAGCCTTTGCGCATCGCGAGACAACGATTGCAAAGGCTGAGTCGACCGCCTCCCTTCAGTTCCAGACAGCCAAGACGCACCAGGCAGACAGTTTTGGTGCTGGGACAGTGCTACCGTCATTGACAGACGCAACGCCCAGCGACTTGAAGGCGGAGCAGCCAGTGAGGCAACCTGTGGGACTGGCCAGAACCACGAGCGTAGCCGACAGCCTGGATGCGACCCCTATTTCTCTAGCTGAAGCGCAAGCTCCCGTCGAGCCCGAGGCTGTTACCGATGCAGCCAGCGAGCAAAACCAAGTCAAGACGAAACCAATAGATTGCGACGAAGAGGAAACGGAGGCGGAGCGCAAACGTCAACGGGACGCAATGAAGAATGCGGAGAAAGAAGACCTAACTTCCAAGCTCGCATCTCTGATCGAGTCGAAACCCAGCAGCGAGAATGCCCACGATGTGGAAGGCTCAGGCCCGTTGCAGCAACCGACAAGACGTGCCAAACGAATATTTGGGCGTGCTATCAGCAACGCGTCGGCAGCATCTAGCGGAAGCGCCGAGTCGCGCATGGACTCGATGGGCCGGACCGCGGAGGAGAAGCCTCAGCAGGAGAAGGAGCCGGAACCACCATCGACGCAAATACAGTACCAGGATCCCGGCGCCCAGCAGCATCGGGCCAAGATGATGAGCAAAATTGCCAGCGTTGGCAGCGAGGGTGCCGGCAAAGCGGTGGCTCCGTCTCCTCCCGTCGTCAGTCAGCCTGCCAGGAAGAAGATTTCTACCATTGGAGGATTTGACTTTAGTGACGAGGCAAGGCCCAATACCAGGCAACTCAGACGCAAGTAGAAAGAAACTGTGCCGGGTTACTTGACCATCGGTATTTGCTTGAAACAATCGAGTTACTTTTGCGGATCTCGTTTGGATTATATCATCATGAGAGGACAAGGGGGAACGGCTCGCACGTTTGCGAGAAGCGTGCGTGAAGAGGATGAGTGGGGAAGGGGTTATAGCATTGCATAGCATGATAACAAAGGAACATGGAATTGATGACGCCAAGACAGGGTTTACGGAGTAGGCATAGGAAATTATGAATTTTTGAGAGGAAACGAGATCATAGAAGCATCAATCTTTGGGGGTATCTCTCATTTCGTGAAGGTATAGTGTACATCTACAAACTCATAAGGGCTTCTCCCATGCGCTCTCGTACAACTCTCCATCCGCCCCTACTTGTTTCTCCCCCTTTCTTAATACAGGTATCATGAGTTTGCTGTTCAACTTGGAAACAAGTTTGGACAAAAGGAAAGAAAGGTACAAGTCTGTTGTTCGGAGTTTTTTATGATTGCAAAAGATTTCCTTTCCCATCTCCCTAAATGTCCTGTATTCCTAATTGCTGTTCTCGTCGGATCAAAATGTGTATTGGGCACAGCCCCAATGGTAAACGCTAGAAGAATATGTAGAAAGGAAAACAAGGGCGCCAGCTCCTAAGAACGGTACGTTGTTTGATACCGGGGGTCCAAGTCTCCAATCAACTAGCCATCGTACAACTAAAAGACTAGAAAAGACGGTATGTAGGTGTAATAGACAGGTAGGTAGTTGTGTTGGAGGATCACAACACAGAAGCTGCCTCAGTGAGGACGCTGAGCAGACTGGCCGCGGCACCACCGATGCCCACGGCACCCAGCGTCTCGCCCCAGGCCTTCTTCTTGTCTCGCCTGTCGCGGTCAGATCGCTCGCGATGGTGACGGCTGGGATAATGGTCCCGGTCACGGTGGCGGTCTCTGTGGCCGTCGCGGTCCCTCTCACGATCACCGCGGTCTCGGTCACGTTCCCGCTCGCGATCTCTGTAGTGGCCGTCACGGTCCCTGCTCTCGTAGTCCCTGGGCTCGCGGCGCGAGGGCCTTCTCCTCCGATCGCGGTCGTCGCGATGGGAGCGGGGAGACGAGGCGTGGGGGTCGAGCTCATGAGGTTGTGGGTCGAAGCGGACGTGGTTCTCGTTCTTGTTCTTGAGGATGGGCTTTGGCTGAACGGTTGCGGCGGGTGACGTGCCCTTTTCCTTGTCTGAGGGAGGGGGAACAATGTAGTATGTCTTGTTTCCTTTCTCCTCGTCGGGGTAGCTGGCTTCTGACGAGTTGTCGGACGAGTCCCACAGGGGTTCCTCTGATGATGAGGTATGTGAATCACCGCGCCGGCGAGGTGAGCCTTGCGTTGCACCACCTGCTGGCGGGGGGCCGCCGTTGTGACGTCTTGAAGAGCGTGCAGCGCGGGCCTCGGCAGAGAGGCGAGCGTAGTTGGTGATCTCTTCACGGCTGAGGACACCGAGGACTGCGACGTAATCTGGGCGAGCCTCATAGCGGACGCCAGCACGCTCAAGGATCTCGGGGGAGATGAGGGCACGGCGAATGCGCGTCCACTTGGCTTCCAGAGGAATATCCATGCCGTAGCGATCCGGTGCAAGACGGCTTTGGGACGTACGTGGGGATGCACCATATGCGGAAGGAGGGCCACCGTGGCTGTTGGGATAAGGGATTGGAGGTACGAAGCGTGGTGATACGCCTAGGTTGGAGGGCGAGGAGGAGAAGTCTGCTGCAGCGCGGGCAGCTGCAACATCTGGTGGTAAATAGCGGTTTGCCGGTGAAGTAGATGAAGGGGAAGTACTGTAATTTTGAGCGGCAGTGAGGCGAAGGTTATCCATGCCGTGGTTGATGGTATCCAAAGCCATGAGATCGCGAGTTGAGATGAGGGCGAGAGAGTCGTTGTGCTTATCGTCCGCGCCATGTTCCCGTCCATAAGTGGAAAGAGTACTGAGCTCGTTTGGCATGTTGGGAGCGGAGCGCTGCTCAGCCATACGGCGGTCACCCCTTACAGCCGGAGCATACTTGTCGTCATATGAACCGTACGTCTCTCCAGGACCATAATTGTCGCGGCCCTGGTAGGATGCAGGTGTAACCGCCATGGCTGGATGGGGGTATGCGCGCTCCTGGGCGAGGAGACCGCGAACCGAGGGTGGTGCCGTGGCATCATTTCCAGTTGAATGTTCCAGTTCGCGAATATAGGCACGCAGAACCTCCTATTCAGGTGAGTTAGCAACAGCTTTGTTCCCGTCTCGGTGTTCAAGATCATCATACCTTGTTCTTGCGCAACACTTCCTTTGAGAAGCCCTCCTTCTCCAGCTCGGCCCGGAACTGTTGCCAAAGGTCTTCTTCGTCATCGCCAATACCGCTGTCTCTCCGAGCAAATAACCTTGCTGCAATGGCATCCACCTTGTCCTTGATGTTGTCCAAGTTTCCGCCTTGTTCGTCCACTACGCGTTGGGCTTTGCTGGGGTTGTGCAGCTGTACTGTGTCGAGAAACATATCGATGGCGGTTTCTTGGTTGGCAAGTTTCGTGCGAACCATGGCCAACATGTCACGCTCGCGCTCTTCAAGCTGTGTACTCTCGCCATATTTTTCGATCATGGTTTCGAGCTGCTTGAGGGCAAAGTCGCAGTCCTCAACAAGGGGAGCAAGCTGGCGGTTATAAACGGATGAGGCATCTGAGTTGAGGAGAGAATCTTGGTCTTCGGACTCGACCTTGAGGTGCTTGAGGACCGTGTGCAGGCGACGGACGACGTTGGCAACGTCGTCGAAATCTGGTCCCGATGCCTTGGCGCGACGGTATAAGGCGCGCGCAAAGGCATCAACAGCTCTGAGACTGGGGGGTGAGTTGCCGTTACTCATCACGAGAGAGTGATGGGGTCGTTATGGTTGTGGTCAGGATTGGTGAGGTTTCCTGCTCGGTCGACGAGCAGTAACTATTGTGCGGGTGTGATTTTTTCTTGGTGGTTGTTGGTGTCGATGCGATGGAGAGGGAGAGAGACGGGAGGAATCAACGTCCGTCTAAGATAGTGCGCTCTTGCGGGTAGGCGATAGATGTATTGGGACGCTGTGTCGGGTGTGATCGACAGCCATACGCAATAGGGAGGGCGGGTTAAGACCAGGGAAAAGTGATGCAAGTCAGGCACAGCAATAAAGATGTGGCATCAGAGGAGAGGCTGCGAGGTTCTAGATGTAGCAGGGGTCCCGGGAACGAGAACGTGGGTGACGGACGGAGGATGAGGGTTGAAAAGGGAAAGGTTGGTCCGCAGGGGAAGATATGAAGAGAAGAAGGGGTCTGTCTCAAGAGGAAGAGAAGTGAGAAAGGGCGAGAGAGTGTTGATTTGTGATGTGCAACGTGAGGTCCGAGAATAACAACTTCCCCAAATCCTGTCCTGATCTGCTTCACCGAAAAGCTGGAGTCCAAGAGTCGGCAGGAAGTAGAGTTACTCAGCCCTCTGAGTATCAGTATCAGGTATACCGTACAGAGTTAGGAGAAGAGATAGAGAGGCGATGAGGTACACTACGGATACAGATAGACAGGCGGGTAAATCATGAACCAAGGCCTTGCTTGTGTGCTTGTCAAGGTGTATCCAGGCGAGGCCAGCAGAAAACCAAGCGAGGAGCAAAGGAGGTAGGTGGTGGTGACCCGAAACGGGGCCTCATGGCGATATTGTCATGGAACGTACTCGTACGTACAGTAAACCGGATGGCTGACAATGACTTCAACTGTCACTTGTGCCTTTTTGGGAGAGGGAAGAAAAGGCAAGGGAAACGCAGACAGGGGGGGTCAGGTTGTACCTCACCGGTGTACTCTACTTGAGTCCATGGCCTTGGGTGTGGCAGCTAATCATGTGGTCGCAACCCGAGGGCGACTCCAGCTCGGCCCCGCGTCGCTTGGGAGAAACAGTCGACTTTGGGATGTACCGTGGGATGGAGGGGGAGCACAGCTTTGACGAGTGCCCTTCTTCATTACACAGCACATAGTAGTAAAGAAGGTGGAGGGGGGCAGACTTGATTGGTGATGGGTTCGCGTGTACCGGTATCCGTTAAGGCAGCGGATCTGCGCCGTGCCCAATAGGTCGATCCCGTCTTGTAAACGATGGTGTAGAGGGAGTAGAGGCCCGAGGGTTTGAGCAAAGTGCTGGACTTGCCAGCTGGCTGAGGGAGACGCGAGTGATGATGTAGAGGTTCTCGTCGATTATCAAGCGCAGAAGGCCAGAGCAAAGTTGCGCGGATGACTCAACTCACTCGAGAGCTAATACTGCAGAGACAGAGAAAATAGAGTGACTTCTGACTTGCATCGGCAGAAGGGGGATCAAAGAGGCACACCAGGCATCAGCTGGATGTCGAGGCAGACCGAAGCCGGCAAGTACTCTTTCCCTGGTGCTGCTGCTGGCAACTACAAAGTAGGTAGCAGAAAGAAAGAGAGGGAGGGGCTGAGATGAGCTTGTGATGTGGTGCTTGCTGCTTGCTGTCGGTGGTGGTTGGCTGGTGGGATGTGGGAGGTGCCATACGCAGACGAGGAGCGCGCAGCAAACTGGCAACGCGACAAGCAGAAGCAAGCTCCACGCTCCTGCTCCACGCTCCATCTTCCTGCAGTGACGTATTCGCTCCAGATCCATGAAATCATACCGTCCGGGGGCACGCAGAAGACGAGACAGGGGGGCCGTCAGTGGCAGGGGGTCAGTGACGGACTGACGGTTGGATCTGCACCATCTGCTGCCCGCCTGGGACTAGCTGCACGGCCGGAGCAGAAGACCCTTTCTCTCCAGCCCTTTCCTTTGGGTCAGTGGCCTACTTACTGTGGTAGGTATGTATTGTAACTGGTAAGTGGTCAGAGGTCACTCTTGCTGTATCAGACTGCTTATGTGTCTCTCAGGGCAGTGACATCCGGAGTCAGGGTGGTGTCTCTTGCGATGTATATGTCTCTGTGAGAGCCTGGATATCTCTTGCATGTACCTCTCTACCTTCACTCTGCCGAGAAGATACATTGCAGAGACCCCCGTAGATCGTGGGTGTGGTGGTAAGGTAGGCAACCACCGGACTCGATCTTGTGAAGCTATCATTCATGATTCATCCCTTCCTCAAATCTCTCTGTTCCTCACTGTTCACAAGCTCATCAATGAACTTGAGACTCAGTCGCGGCATTTGTTTGCCAACCCTAGCTGCCAGGGTAATCTTGCATTACGCCCTTTCAACTGCCGGAAATAGCGTCTACCAATCTTCAGAGCGACCATGATATCGCCGAGCTGATTGAACATGAAAAGTTTCGTAAACAATCACCCTGAAATAGCCCCGGCGTGTTTTGGAGAGATTTTGTTTCTCCATAGGGCTGTAATGCCTATCCTCGACCCTTCACCTCAACTCATCACGGGCGTCATGCTAACGACAGGGCTTGGCCTTGGATTGACACTGAGCAGCACATGTACCGGCAATCCGTAACGTTGTACCTGAACTGAACCCTTTCGGATTCACCCATCCTCGCCAACCATGTGGTCCGAGTTCTCTTTCTCTTGGAACAGCAGCATCGTCACCATACGCAGTTTCTCCGGGGGAGAAAGGAACGCGCCACCCTTGGCTACTGGGGTGTCCCTGTTGCCGCCTGCGCCACCCGTCTGGATGAATCGAGGGGCGAGCAGCAGTCCAGGAAGCGCCGTGCAGCTCCCCTCCATCCTGTATGCCCTGTACGCTCTAAGCTCTTCCCTTCGGACTCTCCCAGAGAGCCACTTTGGAGGGCTGCCCCTCGCCAAGCCTCAAACAGGAACGCAGCCCCGCGTGAGCAGTAACAATTCAATTCTACCTCACAGGCAGGGCGAGCACAGAATGCCCAGCGGCCCCGGGAAAGGCATGCTGTGGTCGGCGAGCTACTCCTGTAAGCACCAAACGTCAAGCAATGGGGACGACGCCAAGGCAGACATCCAGACAGATAGCGACGAACAAGAGGACGGCGGAGAGGGGCCACGACGGAGATCAGAAGCCTTTCGATTTAGAACCTTGCTTGGCCCTGGCCCTGGTGCTACGCGCTTCAACTCGACACACAGTGACAGCGAAGGGGACTCTGTAGCGCTCGGCAGGTTGCAGCGGGGCAAACGTCGGGCACACGAGCGAGCTCTGACAAGTGACAAGTTTGTTGCGCTCTGGCAGGTATCCCACGGTAGCGTCGTAGTTGGTTTTCTTGCCTCTCGGCGGACCCCGAGAGATCCTATTTCCAGCAGCACCAGCAGCGCAGCGCGCTCAAGTTTCTTCGTCCTTGTCTCTATTAGGGCCTCGTTCGTGCTGTCCTGCATACCCGGCGTTCCAGTCGATGTGGGTATCCTCGCTGCTGCACAGAATACGGAACAGCACTTGCAGCTCCCCTCTGAGAACACCGATTGAAATACGGGCAGGGGGGGCAAAAGAACGGTTTTCTTTTTGGGTTCGATTCTTGAAAATGTCGGTTCGTCTTGGCCCTGGGGGAAGAGGAACTCCGGAACCCAAGGCCCCAAAGGCGTCTCCGGTATCCGTATCATCGAGTCGAACACGAGAAGACGCTAAAAACGGCTTCTAGAAGCTCTGTCCCATTCGGCCCATCCGTCAGGGTCCTGGAAGGGATTTGAACATGTCATTGGTAAGAAACAGGGTTCGTGTAAGAGTCAGAGCTGTCTGTAGAAGACGGTCCGTTTCGAAACCCACTCCAAAGTTCAGCCAGCTCGTTTGCATCTCCATCGATATTACAACCCGTGTAGAATAGAGTCGAGACTTGAGAGCGGGCAACTGGAAACACCGGAGACCCGGGACAAGAAGTCACTTGCTGACGAATGCCACTGCGGCAACAACACGGCTCTCGTCGCTGCGGGACCTTGGATGCAAGGCATCCCTCGTACATCGAGAAGCCGATATTTCCGGTGTGAGAACCGCGCTTTTTGTCTCTTCGCTGTGATGCTCGCCGACAAACTCTCGTCTATGACTCCTTTTCCCAAGTTGGTCTGATCTCGTGGTTCCTTTTTCTCACTTTGTGACTTGGACACTGTACAACCTTGAGCTCCTTGCCTTGTCCATGCATCTTTCCGCCCTTCATCACGGGAGGTTGTCTAAATGTGCTTGATTCCGATGCTGTCCACATTCCCTCAATCCCTCCAAAGATTTTCGGACGCAAAGCATACCTGTCACGGCGGTGCCATCCAAGTAGCTGACCAGCAGGCAACCCATTCTTCTTACGTCTTCGCTGGACATGCAGCAAGAGGGCGCAGGAAAAGCTAACCATTTGAGAAAGGACTCTTTGCATCGGTTGCATCGTCAGCATCCAATCAGATCTGCCATGAGATCGGCCATGAACTGCCAACGATTACCCACGATGCAACTTCAAGGGCCTCATTCGCTTCCCCCGCACAATCCCTCAGCAGAGCCCCGAATGTGCAAAGCCACCTTTCTCCATCGATCTAGTGAAATCGATAGTCTGTTGTTCTCTTCACCTGCAGCTCGTGAGGGTCGTACCGTACAGTTTCTGCATTCAAGACTTTTGTGGACCGGCTTGTAAGACGGCAGAGAGCGAGGCTTGCCAGATTCTCGTCTGCTTCTTTCTCTCGGCATCTCATCTTGTCCAAAGTACCGGACAGCAACACGGAGACTCAACCCGCCCAATGCCGTGAAGTCACTTGAGACGGGAGCATGCGCCCTGAAGCATTTCGAGATATGGAGCTTGGGCCTCTGTGCATATGGCCCCCCCTCCTCTCTGCTTCTGTCAGCAGTATCACGTATTAGTCTGTCTCTGCCTACTGCCACATGTCTATTGACGAGCCGAGGATTGAGGTATCGCTGAAGCAGCTCAGCAATAGATGTTGAAACCGTATTCTTGATTATTCAGAAGCTAGATTTTGCTTCACCGCCTGACTTGCTCTAACAGATCGCTTGCCGACAAAGTCAAAATGCTCAGGGCCTAAGCGCCATAGAAGTAGAGATTCATCAGCAAACAGAATCTCTCCGAAGCAACCAACCAATCAACCTGGGAGACTATCGTGCTCTGAATCGTGTACATCCAATTTAATCAGTCCTCGAAAAACACCTCTTGCCTTCTCTCGAAATGCCTCAGCTGTAAGTGGTCTGTCACACCGACGGGTAAGTTTCAGCGTTCCGATTCGTCTGGTCAAGGAAGGGTGCATCTCAAGTCAGCCCTGCCGTACCTAGCCCAATTCCTCATGCCAGCTGGCGCTAGAATTCGGTCGATGATTTCCATTGTTCGATCAATCGATCAATGCAAAGTCTATTATGCTAGGTAGAAAGTCCATTGGGAGGGGACACATGGGAGTTGTTCAATGTTTGAAGGTGGCTCATAAATGACCACATGATTGGCCTTCACCGAATGTAACCGATGTCGCGGTCGACGAGAGGGGAAAGATGTACGCTTCGGTATCCGTTCATGGTATCTTTTTGAGCACTTCACTTTCTGGCTTGTCCTCGTTCTCTACGCTTTTCCCTCTCTTCCTATCCCTTACTCGCAGGCTACACTGTCACAGGGCGGGTTCTATTGCCCCAAACCATCAGCCCGTGCAGAGCCTCCTCCGATTTTTGTTTGTCTTCAGCCTTGAACTTTTTACTTCAAAGCCCGATAATCTCACACGCTCGTCTGGTGGAGCCTCAGATCCCCTCGATACATTACGTTTTTCCACCTGACATGCAGCTCAAATGGAGATCCTTTCCAGTGAGTACGCCTTGACCTTCTGACTCAGCAGGTGTCCTCTCTCACGCGAGCTCCTCTCGAGCACCTCGCCGCCCGAAACGATCTTTTGATTAGACACATGCTGCTTGGACACGAGGCCCAGAGGCAAGCGAGTCGAGAGTTCCACGTCAAGGGAGACCGGCTTAGCGAGGGCCCCAGCGCGCGCGGAAGCAGCCGCGTTGGCTGATGATCCCGTCTTTGCTGTTCGGCCGTACTGAACCGCTTCGCCAACGTAGCCGTCCAGAAGGACTGTCTCGTGCAAACCGGTCAGGGCCGCGCTGACTTCGTTGCTCAGGTTGGTAATGAATTCAAGCGCGTCCGCACGGCCGCCAACGGAGGACGCTCCATTTGTAAGCCATCCACTGAGGCCGATGGAATCAATGCAGCGGGAAATGAGTTCTGCAATGAGAGAAATGGTGCCATCCGGTGGTGTTCCCGCGGCCTCGTCCTTGTCCATGTCTGTCATGTCAAAGTACCGTGATGTCCAGGCGCCGCGGTAGAGTTGTGTGCGTAGAGTGTCGATGAGTGACAGAATCTCCGTCGGGCTGAGGGTCTCGCGGAGGGCGAGCACCGTCGCGATGGACGAGTAGCTTGCGAGCTTCTCGAATGCTGTTGTGAGAGCTCGTTCGCGGAGGTTGCGGTCGTCGTCCATGTGATACACGGCCACCTCGGCCATTTCCAGCGTTTGTTCCGTCTTTTCAATCTCCATCGCCACGTCCTCTTCTTGCTCGGTTTCCGTCAGCGCAAGCAGCTCTTGCGGCGGCTTCATGTTGAGGGTCTGCATGATAGCGCGAACCACCACCAGCAAATCCTTCTCGCCGAGCTTGGTTGCCGTGACATAGCTGAGGAGCAGCTCCATGGCAGGGTTCATTGCGACGAGATTCTGAACCAGCTTGTCAATGACCGAATCCTTGGGTGCCACCTCGGCAAGCTCACTCTTGAAGGCCGCACACATGTTGGCATTCGTGAGGTGGCCAGCAGCAACGAGGTAGATCAAGACGTTGCTTGCGGGCAGGTTGCATCGAAGGATGGCCGATTCGGGGCTCTGAATTTCCATCGAGAAGACTCTGCTGATGGCATAGAGCACCCACCTGCGGTCAACGGCAGGGTACGCTTCTGATTCAGCCAGCCACTTCCAGGTTGGCGTCTGGAGTTCATTAGAGACCACCTCCTGTTGCACTGCGACCCCGAATCTTTGCGCAAGCAGGGCTTCGAATGACTTCCAGTCTTGTGCCTGCATAAACCCATCCGCTCTCACGACATCAGCCAGAGACTCCTTGACATATTCGTCAGACAGTGTTCCTGGGAGGTAGTTTTCAAAGGTTTCGTTGCCAGCCTTGGGAAGGCTTGCTGGCACACGGTCAGACCTCGGCAGACCTCTGCCGATGGAATCGATGAGAAGGCCTTCCTTGTTATGAGACTTGGGGCGCTCAATCTGTATGGAGACCAGAGTGTTGCCGACAACCGCTACCGCCATGTCGAGCTTTGACAGGAAAGTCACGAGCGTTGGCTTCTGCTGCTCCGTGGCCTCGGGGAACTCGACTGCTGTCGAAGCCTGGATCGAGTGGAAGGTAGGGTTCATCATGCTAGCGGAGGTTTTTGATAGGCACAGAACCGAGTGCTCTGAAAGTTGAAGGAAAGAAGTCAAATCCGGCAGAGGCAGACTGCCTTGCAACTTGGGCACGGCGCTCGTCAGATCGTACGTTCGGAGGACCGAACCGTAAAGCTGAAGCAGCTTTCCTGACTGGGTATGGAGCTGATATGTGGCCGATTCGGCGCCGACTTCGTCTTGCGAAGGCAAGGGCGTGACGTGGAGTTGAACCAGCGGCTGCGAAGGCGCCGTAGGAATGATACCGAAGATGATGAGGAATCTTGAGGTGATTCCTTCGCCGGTGGTGCGTGCGACAAAGGCAAGGACGTCGGGGTTGAAGGTCTTGGAGTCGATCTGGCGTCCGAAAGAGCCAAAGGCGTCCTGTCTGCCCTGAAACAGTCCATTCAAGACATCCGATGCCGCAGCGTGTAGAGAGAACTCCACCTCGTAGTTCGAGACGGTTGCAGGAAGCAGATCTTTGCAGAGGCTGTATGACGATGTGCTCCATTTTTGCTCCAATGCCTCGCCGTCCAGGCACAAGACCTGGCCGTCCTTGCACAGAGCAACAACATGGCCCTTGTCAGACTGGTTTTCGCTGAGAATGGTGGTATCGACGGCGGCGGAGGTAAACAGATGCATGATTGGGGACTTATGGCGCACTCGCTGAGACGTGCTAGCAGAGTTTGTCTTGCCAGTCGTGTCGATCACATCGCGGCAGAGGGTAACCTTTGCGCCGGTAGTGTCTCTTGTGGAGAGGTATGTGTAGTTGTTGCGACCGCTTGAGCCTTCTCCCTGGAATCGGATCGAGTGCGGCGCGCAAGTGAAGGACTCTTGAGGCGGAATCGGGTACGATGTTCGCAGACCGGACGAGGGCACCTAAGCAACTGTTAGACGCTGTATTGAGGAGGTCCCCCGATACAGCTACTTACATGGTAAATGTTGGCTGCTTCTCCGTCCACGCCAACAACAACTTCCAGTCTCTTCCTCTTCTTGGATCCGGGCTTTTGTGTGTAAACTTCGCCAATGTGGTACTGGCCCTTGGTATGGTCGAGGGGACGCGGCAGCGATGCCAAAACGTCTGGCCGGTGGATGCGGAAAGTGGGAGCCATCTTGTATCTTCTCAAAGCCTTAGCCTACGGAGACACTGTTATTTGAGATTTGGCTGGTCTCAGGTCGGGGTGCGACGGCAATGGCTCTTCCCAACCTCGAAAACCTGGCTGTGTAAGTGAAGGTCGCGATACCGAAAGAAAAAAAAAAAGTCGGAGGACTCTGCTGTAGTGGGGTGCAAAAGTCGACCTGACAATGGCTTCGCACTGTCCTTAGGTGCGAGGATACACCAAGGAAGGCCGTGCGCTCGATTCCCAAAACCAACATCGTCGGATAATCTGCGGACCGCACTTTTCTATCGATTAGATAAGATATGAGATAAGAGACGATAAGGAATGCTGGTGGGTCCGGGATCTTGAGTGTGTAATGGACGTCGCGCTACACGCCCACTGCTGCCCCCGGCGATTCGAAGACGCGACTCACGCGACTGGTGCACTCGATCCTTAGACAACCCACCCACCTCGACTTCTCGCACCCATCGATTTGCGCTACCATATTGAACTTCGGAGGAAGTCTCTGTCATGTCCTGTTTTATATAATAGACGGTGCCAAACTTCTGGGCATTGGTACTTCATCCAATCTGGATCGCAAACATCTTTCGTCACTCATCAATTCCTGATCAGTTGCATGCCCGCTGACGTAGTCTAAAGGCGCGACGGCTCTGGCGTAAGTTCTCAAGTCTCCTGTGCATATAACAAATACGCCTCCATTGCTCTACTGATGTTGCCATAACTGCATGCTAAAACGTACTTCCATAATAGCATCGCACGATCTCATGGGAACTCTCCTTGTAGCCAACATGGCCCCAGATGGGCTGGACGCCTCCCACGCCTCGAAGCTTCACCCATTCTTCGTCCCTGGGAAGACCGCCGACGCACCGAGAACCGATTCGAGTACCGACGACCAACCTCAGTCTGTCAACAGCACACCTTTGAAAAGCAAGCCCGTTCGATCTCGAAAGCAAGCACGTGCATCTCAGCAACCATCCAGCGACGTTGAGCCAGCGTCATCGGACATAGGCGAGGATGAACAAGGTCGCAAGAGGCAAAAGACCGGTGCCGGCAACCCTCCAAGTTCTGGGAAGAAAAGAGGGCGGCCCAGAAAGAAGCCAAACATCCCATCTGTTGATATTACGAGCCACTTCTCCCAGGTCAACAGCGTGCCGACGACCTCGCTTGCCAACGAAGTCCCACAAACGCCCGATCCCGCACCGATACAGCCCGATGTAGCTGCCCTTCCACTAAACCAGGCTCCTGTTTCTCTTTTGAACATCATTGATAACCCTTCAGATACGACTTTGAACGCGACGAATGCAGCTCCTGTTGCTGGAGAGGAACCCAAAAAACCTACCAAAGTGCTCAAATTCAATCCAAAGACCGGCACAATTGGCTCGCCTCCGAAGCCCAAAATAAGCCCTGCAGAAACATTCAAAGGCGCAAAGGCATCCAAGTCACTGGCCAAACCCACCCGTATCGTAACCATCAAGTATGGAATTGATGTGGCGTCCCGCGAACGCATAGGCTCAAAGATTGAGCAGATCCTCACGACTCCAACGAAAACGACCCCCCGAGGGCCTCGTGCGAGGGTCTCCAAGCAGGACCAGGACAAATCAAAAACGAAGGACACTCATCCTCTGTTTCTGGGCAATGCCAAGAAGGCTGTAAAGTTGGTGGACGCGCCTTCCGCCGCTCCCAAACCGCCTAGAGCCACCATATTCTCATCCACCCCATGCTCTCCCAGAAAGCAGCGGCTAGCCCCAATAGCTGGCAAGATTCAGCTTCCACAATTCGGTGTCCGATCTATGGGCCTCAAAGTTCCAGGCGCCTGCCAACCCGCATGGCCGACCCAGGGGATGGCACACGTACGGGGGCTTCTTCCCGAAGAAGAGCGTCTCCCAGTTGCAAAAGACGCCCCGGTTTCGTCCCGGAAATCTAAGGGGCAAACTACACACATCTACCCTGGTGAATCTGTCATAGATCAGCTTGCCAAATCGCTAAACACTCTGAGCATCAAGAAGTCAGTCCAGGAGGCCGCAGAGGACTATGAGCCGCCACCCGCGGAGCTCCGCCTTCCCGAGAAGCACTTTGAAAGCGGTCGCAAGCTTCGGCAAAGGATCAAGCGAGAGCTTAAATCTGTTCTGCCAGTGACTTCGAGTGCAGACAGTGATGATGAGCTACTTACTGCGTCCAACCGGAAACCCCATCCTTCAGTGGCCCGCCTTTACAACATGCTCGAAACCAATCTCTCAGCCTATGACAGGTCGCAATGCGAGGACCTTCCGTGGGCACATAAATACGCACCAATCAGCGGAGAAGAAGTCCTTCAATTCGAAGAGGGCGTGTTGCTGAAGGAGTGGTTGCAGACCTTAACCGTTCAATCAGTCAACACAGGTGCTTCCACTTCCGCCTCCGGTACAAAAATGGGTTCGGCGGCAAAGAAGAAGCGGAAGCGCGCCAAGATGGATGGATTCATCGTTTCAGATGGTGATGAAGTAGATTTCCTACCTTCGGTCTCTGACGACGAGGATGAATGGCTACCGACACCTGTTCATGGTGGCCCGAAGAAGACTGTAGTTCGCCGCGATGTTGCGAAAGATGCGAGCCGCCTGACCAATGCAATTGTCCTTAGCGGACCTCATGGCAGTGGCAAGACGGCTGCAGTCTACGCTGTAGCAAAGGAGCTCGGCTTCGAGATATTCGAGATCAATGCCAGCAGTCGCCGCAACGGCAAAGACGTCATGGAGAAGATTGGAGACATGACGCAGAATCACCTTGTTCAACATAACCGTCAAGGCGGCAAGGTTGATGCCGGGGACAACGCCGATGACGAGACAGCAAAGGACATCAAATCTGGCAAGCAAGGCACTATGACATCGTTCTTCAAGGCAAAGGCGGTTCTCAAACCAGAAGCGGTACCACAGCCTGCCGACCAGCCGTCCGAGGCATCCAAGTCCGCAAAGGCAAAGACTCAGAGCCAAAAGCAATCGTTAATCCTCCTTGAAGAGGTCGACCTTCTCTACGAAGAGGACAAGCAATTTTGGGCTACCATCATCAACTTAGTCTCGCAGTCCAAAAGGCCATTCGTCATGACTTGCAACGACGAGACTCTGGTTCCATTTCACAGCTTCATGCTTTATGGAATCCTCCGCTTCACACCCCCTCCAGCGCTCTTGGCGGTCGATGTACTCCTACTCATTGCAGCCAATGAGGGTCATGCTCTTAGCCGGCCAGCCGTGAGCGCCCTCTACGAATCAAAGGGTAACGATCTTCGCGCGTCTCTCATGGAGCTCAACTACTGGTGTCAGCTGGGAGTTGGCGATCGTCGAGGCGGCTTTGACTGGTTCTATCCGCGATGGCCGAAAGGCTGCGACAAAGATGAGAATGGCGATGTCGTGCGTGTAGTCAGCGAGGGAACGTACTTGGAGGGCATGGGATGGATCAGCCGTGACCGAGCAGTGGTTCCCAGCGTGCGTGCTGCTGAAGAAGAATTGGTGAGCCAATGCTGGCAGGGCCTCGGAATGGATTTAAGCAACTGGCATGATTCACTTGACATGGCCTCGTGGGCAGACAGCGTGATGACTTCTTCGCCCAGCGAGAGGGCTATCGCGCTAGACGTGTTCTCCGAGTTCTCTGATCTCATGAGCGCGGCTGATGTCTGCTCTGATGGGGACTTTGGCCTCAAGTTCCAGGTGAGTAGTCTGAATGACGCTCAACATCGCGCGACTATGGCTAACAGATACGCAGGAACCTCTCGATCCCACACAACCAGATCTCCCTATCAAAACCCGTGATGACTTCATTTTAGGCCGGCGCCTACTTGAGGCCCCATTCCAAACTGACTACACTCACACGGCCACCACTATCGCCACCGGTCTCAAATGCGCCGCTCGACAGCTTCTCCAATCCGCACCCCTACGACACGGCAGTACAGTCAATATGGATTGTTTCCAAGAGCACAGCGCAATCCGCCAAATGAAAAAGTTCTTTGTCGCTCCTTCCCGAGAAGAAGCAGTGATCAACCGCTATGATATGGCCATGGCTTTCGATCCCATCGCTATCTCTGAGAAAGCAGCGGCTATGATGGCCACCAGTCTCGAGCCGTCAGTTTTTGACCGTACTATGCGTATGATCACTCTTGAGGTGGCACCCTATGTGCGCAGTATCATACACTACGATTATCGTCTCATGCAGAATCGCATGCAACGGAGTGGTCTATTCAGTGAAGGCGGCAGGCAAGGGAAGAGAATGCGTAGTACTCGTGCCGCCTATTCGGCATTGGAGGGTGTCGCGCGCGGCAACATGCGCAAGGAGAACTATTTTGCCGCAGAAATCAGCACTCCTCTGGTCATGAGAACTGCAGGAGAAGGCTGGCAAGCTGCCGTGGATGAGGCCATGAGCTTGATGGAGCAACCGCCAAGTCCAGCCGCCGAAAGTGAACCTTCTGTGGAACCTCCCGTGGAAGCAAACAACGCTGTTGTATCGACCGCCGAGGAATAGATGAACATAATGAGTGCATTGCATTTGGGAGAAGCGAGAGTATAAAGGAAGAAAGGGCGATTTGGCGCAGGTGAAGGAGTACAACGGAATGGTGTGGAAACTGGCAGGAAATCCGGCTTAAATAGTATGGCCAAATAGCATGTCATCGTAGCCATTCATCTTACTTGGCTTTATTTCACCGGCTGCTCCAAAGGTTGCGACTGTGATGCCGTCGACTCACATCCGCATGAATTCAAACGGCTAATAGTAATCAGACCTCCGCCGGGACCTTCGATCCACGTACTCTGGCTGGCGGGGTGGTGAAGGAAATCGTTGATCACCGCGCCGGCTCCAATCCTCCACGGCTTCATTGTATCGCGGCCTTGGTAGACGCTCCTCCACGAATCGACTCCCGGCAGCTTCTGACCTGTTTGACTGCTTCTCATATCTCACCATCTCATTCTCCCCCTCCGCGCCGACTCCACGCGATCGCCCTCGGCTATCCCCTTCGATTCTACCTCGTCTTTCGAAGCGCTCGCTCGGAGACGGGAGGTAGTCATCAGAGTAATACGAGTCCCCTTCGCTCTCACTTCCATAGCCGCGCGACCGTCTGCCGCCGCGGCTACGGGGAGGGTGGTACTCCCTCTCGGACAGCCTCCGTCCGTCGCGGGGGTAGTCGTTGCGGTCCCAGACGTTGTGGTCGTCGTAGTCGATATACCCATTGTGGCGGTCCCGTATGGCGTTGCGCCTGCGGGACCGGCGGCCACCTGGTGGTGGCGAGTGTTCCCAGTGCTCCTTTTCTGAGTGAATTATGCCGCGCGGCCAGAGCTTGTGGACGGCGAGGGAGGCGACGGCAATGGCGGCGATGAAGACGGCTGCGGTTTTTATGCCGGGTTTCTTGTGGTGATCGCGGGGTCCCGCGGAGGAGGAGCGCGAGCGGGAGGATGGGGAGTAGGAGCGCCGCGTCCGGGCCATGGTTGTGTTTCTCGACCGGGTTGTGTTTATGAGGGCGCGACTGCGGTGGCTGCTGTTAGACTGAGACATGCGCGGTGATATGTGAACAGCAGTGTGTGCGTCGTTTAGAGATGAGAGCTAGGTAGGTATTCGTGTTGTTGTGAGATGTCTCGGGTGTGTTGACGCCGTCAACGAGACCGGCCTATCCAAGTGAGACAGGTTCTTTGGTGGTTTGAAGAGAAAGCTCGGTGACAGGAAACCTGTAACAGAAGATTACTTGGACCGGAGGTCGAGGTAAAAGGGGAAATGAGACCACTAAGAGGAGAATGAGGGCGAGGATTAATGAATGTAAATGACAATGAGCCCGTATCTAGAGGCTAGTAGGCGGTGCGAAAAGCAAATGAAACTTTGGGAGACGGCTCGTTGGGCTTCTTCCCCCGGTATCAGAGCCCGAACTCTGAGGAGTTGGGATCGTCCGAGCGAGGGTCAACCCGGCACGTCGGTCTTGAGTGGGAACCTGGCGCGAGCCTTTGGGTTTCTTAGTGGGTTGATCACGCAGAGGGAGAGAGAGAAGCGCAGCGAGTTTTTCCGACTGTATGCGTAGTAAAAGCCTACTGCAAGGACAGCGCCGACGGCGGCTGTGCGTAATTCTCTTTCTGCGGCAGACGTACGGCTTGGGTAACTTGCGCAGCGTGTGGGAGGAGGAGCAGCAGATAGGTTAGAAACAAGTCCGGTCTACGGCTGGCTCGGGACGATGCCGTCAACACAGGGATCTTTCTTGTGGGATGGAGGGGAGGGGAAGAGAGACGGGCGAGTCAAGAACTTTGGGGGGGAGAAAGGCAGAAGACGAACGGAGGGACGGGTTAGGTATTGACTTGTTGATAGGGTCGGATGGAAATAGACGTGGTTTGATGGGTGATGGGTGAGATTTATGGGAGGACGGAGCGCAAAGGATTTGGGTGAGAGGGAGGTTTTATCGGATGGTCTGAGAGTCGGTGAGGGCTTGGAGGATGACCGAGAGGCGCATTCGATGAAAGTAAGCAAGTTAGTTCACTCGATACCGCGCGATAAATGTGAGTTGTATGACAAGAGGGCAGATGGTCAAACGTTCGCAATCTTGCGGGGGAAAGGATCCGATAACAATGTGAGGAGAAGATATGGAAGACTTCTTGTCAGACCGGGAACCCGTGGTGTGGTTGTGATATTACTTGGACGTTGTGTGGTTGTGTGCAGACAGACAGGGAAGAGCGTGACAAGCTTTCCTTGGCTCGGGTTCGATCCCCGGAACTCTGATGCACAGAGGACCACGCGGGTGGTTTGGAAGAGAGTGGCATAGGGATTCCCTTTGCTCTTCGCCCTCACCCTTTTGACGGTTCCCTCGGCCAATCGTTTGCCTGCTTGTCGAGAGGAGGCTCTGTTTCTGTGGCTCTCTTTTGCCTCCGATCAAGCGATTGATCGATTGAGTTATTGCCTCGGATAAAGAGCCGTACGTTACTTCTGGTAGGTGGCAATCTGGGGATTCGATGGACATCTGCATTACGACTTGAGTCGGGAGAGGAACGTCCCGACAGGTGGACAATGGAGTCTTGGGATTTTGGAAAGTGAGTGAAGGCAAGGCCTGGAACCTCATTGCCGTCTATTGGAGGGTGTGTTGGCCGTTTAGATTGTGTTAGATCTGTGTGAGACAGAACAGGAGATGGGCGAATGACGAAGTGGGTGAGGTTTTAGAGGCGGGCTAGTCTACGCGTGCTTGCGACGTGATGTTCAGCGATTGGCCAATGCGTATTGAGGCCTACGGGTGTGACGACACGCAGGTATGGTCTAAAGCGACGGGTTTCTTATGGGGGAAGACTTGAGGTTCGGTAATACGAGTTTGATGGTGATGGTTGTAGCATGCCTCAAAGTAGAATGTGCCGATGAATACGTTTGGTTGTTAGGTCCTCGATATCTAATAGGGTACGTCATGAGATCAGCTAGCAAAGAATCCAGTAGAGAACTGGTTCCGGTATAATCATGGTCTCTTGCAAATGACTTTCATCTTGCATCTTTAGAGATTTGTGTTGACAAGCAGGCCGGCTTGGCAACAGAGTTTGAGCCTAGCCTGTCATCCTCCTCACGAAGCCGAGACTGAAGTCATCTCCCTCTCAGCGGCCCTCCAATCCCGTGAACAGCTTCGGGGTGTTGTACAGGATGACTTCACTGACGAGCGCAAGGAAGGCTTTTTTATTCTGTTTTCTTACACAACCCGTGGCTACCGTGGCTCGTATGCGCGACCTAGGGTATATGAGAGCTTTTGACTTTCTTTGTAATGAGATAGCTTAGAGCATCTACTCATGCGAGACTCGTGATATATTATTTCATCTTATTGATACTGAGATGTTGTTAGAACCTTCATCACCAAAGACTAACCATACTATCTCAGTAATGACCTTGTGAGAGTCTGCCATCATAAGGCAGCATGAAACCAGACGTGATCATGTTTGTGACTGGCGCTCGGCGCAGGAAGTCTCGGCTCATCTGTCGTGGACAGCTAAGCAGCCAGTTGTTCATTTATCATAGCTGGATTCTGGCGACGCAGATACTTGACCAATATGCCATGCATCTGGCTGGCCCTTTGTTCAAGTGATAAAATACACACTACGACTGAGAGATGTGGCTGGTCATGGACGTCTGAAAAGGAATAATATCATAACAGCTTAGCGAGAGAGTTTTATTCGTCTCTTCTAATATCCCGTACGCCAAAAATTCCAAGCAAGTTTAGAGCACAATACAGAGTCACTCTAAAGTCCTGAGTACTAGCAAGGAAACATCTATCTTCCTGAAAGTACCCCCTCACAGGATTACCAAGAAGAAAGCGAGCAAGAACATCCATCCTCCCAACCTCGTCCAAGATCTGCGCGAAGCCTCTCTCAACGTGGCCGCCATCCTTCTAAACGTGTCATATTTCTCACCTTTCAGAGCGGCCTGAAGATCGGCCAGGTCCCGCTTCATATCACCTTCCGCGGGCGTGTAATTCTTCTGCATCTTCATCTGCTCCAGCAAGTCCGCAGCAGTCCATCGCCGCTTAGGATCTGGAGTGAGCATCTTATGAAGCAGGTCCTCGACGAATCGGTGAGGCGAAGGCTCACAGCCACGGCCCCGGGGAGCCAGTGGGTGAATGCCCAATTTTGCGCCATCGGTCAGGTCAGGCTGGATCAGCCTATCCGATTCCCACCGTTCCCTCGCGGATCCGCGGCCGTCGTAGTAAACGCCGAATCGGTGACAGTGCCAGAGGGCCATGCCCAGCATCCAAATGTCGGATTCGAACGTCGGCTTTGTGTTGGCGCTGAAGCCGTAATACTTGCCTGGACAGCGTAGCTCAGGGGCCGTGTAGCAGTCGTTGCGTAAGTTGTGGCTCAGGACTTCTGGAACGAGGCCGTGTCCGGAGAGCTTGAAGCGAACGCGCGACGAGTCTTCTGAGGGGAAGGGGAATACGTTATGGAGGCGAACGTCTCCGTGTGCAGTCCCTGTTGCGTGGAGGTAGGCGAGGGCAAGGAGGAGGTCCCAAGCTACGTTGAGGACTATATGGTCTTGTGTAGTACCTCTCGCGGATCGCCATAATCCCTGCATGGAAAGTCTCTCGACGATGAAGACCTTGTCTTTTGGGAGGAAGTCGAGATACCTTACAATCGTTTTCTATACCCACCGTGTGTCAGCATCTCATTCATGAACTCGGGGAGGACGGGTAGGTTGAACTTACAGGAGAAGCCTCTTTGGTGGGCTTTACCAAGTCCGCTGCGAGAATCGCAAGCTTCTCTTCCCGGGTAGCATCGAGTTGAGGAAAGCCAACAAGTGTCACGTCTCTAATGCCGTCAGCATCTCTCGCAGTGATATACCTACGGCCGTCTCGCAGAGATCGGAAGTTGGGTTCGTCGCCGACGGGACCTTCGTCCGAGTGTAGGATGCCCTTGAGGCTCAGGAGGTTCCGATTTGCTTCTCTGTGCGACATGATGATGATTTTGCAACTGAGCTGCTTTTTCGAACTGATATCTGAATCAAGGAGACGTCTACCATCGTGTATGCTGGGTAAGATATATACAGATAGGCCCTGTCCATCTCTGTCGCTGGGTTTTTTTCGTCTCCTTGTCTATTGTTTCTTCGCATCGCCTACCTGGTTCCTGTTTGTTCCTGAAAGAGGATAGACCAACCGTGCTCAAATTTTTCGCAATAGATCATTCTTTCAAACTTGAGAGCCCTGTTGGCAAGGAAAAAGTGAAGTCAAAGGCAGCCGTAGGTTGTTGTTCGGGAGTAGAAAACAAGGTCGACGTCTAAAAGATACTCAAAGCATTGTTCCGGAGACAATTGGTTTGGCGTATCTCGAAACATCCACCACCCAAATCTTCTCTTTGATTTGATTTGAGATCGTTTCGGGGGAGACGATCTTCATCTCGAGTTTCTTTCCTCTCGGCGGATTAGCAAATTAAGTTACTTCATGCCATTCAGTATTAAATGTATAGTCGCATTATCTCTGTCAAGGAACCAAGGTACTGATTAACAAACATCTTTCAAGCATTTAAAGATGCTATCACGCTTCAAATACCCATAAGAGAACCCAAACAGAGTTTCAGTAGACATAGTACCGGCGACCCTTCGTTCAAGGATGGCATATGTGCATCTGGTCTCCCTTCCAACATTTCCAAGAACATCGTCGTCTATTCCCATCAGTCGCAGCCACATGCTAGACATAATTGGTGAACAATAGAGTTCTGCAAGGTAACCTCCCCTTTCGAGGGACTCATTAAAATCTCCATGTAACACCCACAGAAGGTTACATAGGCCCATCTTCTCCTTGCCGCCCATATACTTGTGCCTCGAATGCCCAATCAAGTCAAATCGAGAAGCCAGCCTAGGTCAGGCATAGGCTGTGTTCTTGAAGGCTTTCATATGTACGGGCTTAAATACCCGTTTCTAGTTACTGGGAAGAAACCAGAAACATCATAACTGGCCGTGTTCCTTGGAGACCGACCCTTTTCATTGAATGTGACTGGAGATGCCAGTTTTCACAAGCCCAGTTGACAGGGTATGAATCAAGATAGCAGTCAAAGACCATTGGAAAGAACACGACTAGTGAATGTGAGATGACCAGACAAGACTGCCGAGCATTGATACGTAGCATGAGTATGATTGACCGCAACCAGCCTTCATGTAGATGTATCTAGCAAGTGAGCAGCATCGCTCTGAAGATGGACCATGGATTTGATCACCATTTATGCATCTTTACATGAACGATTTTGGTTCATAAGGGGCACTCGTACTTTTCGGACAACCGATCTAGAGCACAAGGGCGTTACCTCCTAGGATTCAGTACATCGTGGGTAGTTCCAACAGCCAAGTCGAGAATCAGTTAGACTTCGGACTATAGGTGGTCTTGCCGACAGTCAGCCGGAAAATTTCCGTAGATGACTGGTACGCTGAATGGCATGCCTGCATCGAGATTCACCTGCATCACCCAAGAGTAAGTATAAAGTCGGCGGGTATGGTCGACCAGCGCTCATAACTACCGTCACCAAAGAAGATCCTCATTTCAAGTCCCGAGGGTCAGGTCCCTTCACAGTACCACCAAAGGAGACTGACGTCGGTTCCGGGTGGATGGTCGACGATCCAATTGTTTATATACAAGTGTAGGAAACGAGAATGAGTACGTGGTGTCTATGCCACCTTGCGCGGGAAGGGCCCAATGCTGCAGTCTGTCACTTGGCAGATGATAGATCGGGCTCAGTCAATCGAATCAGAATCGATATCGTAAAGTGAACGTCCACAGCACTCCGCGGCCCCGGGACGGCCGGCCGGAGGTAAGTTCGTGGTGTTACGCCAGCGTCGGCGACGGGCAGGGGGGACTAATGTGGAGGCGCGAAGCCCAAAAGAAACCACCATGACCACCACCAGAGGTATCCATACTCGAAGGTGTGCCAATAGTCGGATCAGCGCGGGGCAGGCTCCGGGGACGCCAAATTACAGACGGTCTTTCTCAGCAAAAGTGATTGGAGCCTTGGCCTTGGAGGCTCGCTACTGCCAATGGAGACAGAGGCTTTTGTGTGCCAGTGGGGAGTCGTCATCACTCAGCATGATCTGCCTGAGTCGCTGCGATGGGCCTGACACCCCATCGTGATTTGTCCATGGACGAAAACAGGATCGAGACTAAACCGGGAATAGGGGGTGAATTCGTGAAAACGGGGATTCATCTTTCGGTGGGCGGTGTCCATTTGTGATGGCCAAATGTATCGCTGTAGCCTGTCCCGTACACCGGAATGAATGGAGTGAAGACTGAACGGCAAGCAGGGAAGCAAGGAAGTGGGAGAGAGAAACAACGTGCCTGCAAATCTTTTCGTCATTTAGCCACCGTCTCCATTGATATCGGCTGTCCTTGCAGATGCAACAAAGTGAGGGCTGCTGGGGTAAAGGAAGGCAAAGTGAGATGGATTTTCCAGACTTGCATGTCACGCCGGGTCCAGGAAGGGACCAAAACAATTTGACAATTCGGCTCGAAGGGTTTGAGGGATTGCTTGCCTTGCCATGCTCCGCTGGCTTCAGTCACGTCCAGCTCCATAGCGAGCAGGTGGTCGACTGATGAATGTCAAGGTATCATTGGGTACATAGCCATTCCCAGGATTCCAGCGGCTGGGGATTGTTGCTGCTGCGAGTTATCTGAGTAAACAGCGCCATTTCCTAATGACAATGCTGGCGACGAAGCAATCAGTACTGGAAGGTCTTGTTCCGCAGTGGAGATATTGTCCGACTGCGACTTGTTCGCCAAACTAGGTTTGGCCATGCCATGAAGAGGGAAGTAACAGAAGAACACAGCCGTCCCCACAACCTGGCGCCGAGGACTGTTAGTTCCTCTGATACCGGTCCGACCGGCTTATCAACGTGCTAAGCATTCAATGTGACTGGGCAGCTGAGACTTGTCGAACCCATTCCTCCAGTGTCCTGGAGTAGGAAGAGTAAGGAGGACAACCAAGACCATGTTTAGGCGAAGTCAAGCCGAAGGTCAGATGGAGTCGTGAATGCAGGACTGACACCATGCCAATGTCGGATATGTGGCACCAGACTGGCCGGACTAGGCTTTGGTTGGCGAAATGCAATGGAAGCCGAAACTTGAGTTGGTGATCTGCCAAAGGAGGTGCCGTGGACAAATACCTACTCCGTATGCACTTAGTGACCCAAGGGTAGCACCAGATGGGCCCGGCCGGTGCTCCGGTGCGGCAGACTCTCCGAAGCCAACCTGGAGTGCCGCGACGAAGGTTACCAGGGATAGGATCGGACGAGAAAGCCAGTATCTGTACTCCGTACAAAATACCTAGACCCCAGAACTTAGCTGACCTCGATCACTCCAAGCACGGTGTGACAGACAATCAAGTACGAGGTGCGCCGGTGAGTCGTTTTGATGGAGCTTGCATGGGACGTAGCAAGAGTACAATTAGGAGCAAGAGATGATGACGGTTTCGTGAATACCGATATCGCTCTTGACCAGTCAGTTTTCACCTGGACACCAACCGAGGCCGAGATCGAGCAGCATTCAGAAGGGGCTGATGTGATTATGACTGAGGGAGAAAAAAGCAAGCGAGCAGCCGACTGACTCTGTCATGCAGCTACTGAGGCCCAGGGGCGTAGTGACTAAGATGGTTTGTACCCGAATTCGTAGTCGAAGGCGACATGCCCCCCGGGGGGGGGGGGGGGGGTCGTTGGTTGGGCGACTGCAGATGTGGTGTCCGAGCTCGAGGTGAAAGGGGGTGGTGGCTCTGTGAGCGATATTATCCGCAGTGAGGACTTCGGACTGAGGAGTCTGAGAATATGCCATTGAAATAGCGGCGGTCCAGTCCAGATGAGACTGGCTAGACACGGCATGGAGCAGGGTAGCTCAATCATACAACAATAAGCCACAAAGAGGCCAGGTAGTAGCCGTATCCACGGAGTACTACGTAGACTGCGAAGACCAAAGGTACCTGTGTTGGAAGAGTCTGAAGTCGAGCCAAGGGGGCAATCAAAGACGAAGAGGATTGTTGGGGCCGGGCTGCCAGAATCGGGACAATCAGTGTTAGCGATTCTTGGACTTGAGGCGCTGGACGCGAGACAAAAGCGTGCGATTTGTGTACGACTCTATGTCCGACATACGGTATGTTGTGGCTGATATCGACAAGTGTTGGTAACGGCTGCGGTGGCATGAGTATCTAGCTGCTCCCGCGGGTGTACCATGGCCCGGAGTATCCGTACATCATGTCCGTCAATATCGCTTGGTCTGGACAGGCCGGTGTGGCAAACGAAACGGAGACAGGCTTGGACTTTGAGAATGCATTTTCGCATGGGACAGAGAGAAGCAGGTTTTGAGGAGAGATGGTGATGATGGTGATGGTGGAAGTGACAGACAGGCGGTTTTTGCTTGGTGCAATTATCTAAGCATTCGAGATGACTGGGTTGTAAATTATGTAAGCGAAGCTTGCTTAGGCCGAAGGGACGTCCCTACCTTACCTTGTGGACGTGGTGCCTATGGTAGGTAGGTACCTTAGGCCCGGAACGTGGCACTTCCCATTGGATGTCCGTCTGGCAGGCCCTTTCATGCATCTTTCCTTGTGCTACCTACCTACTTGTAGGTTTTTTGCGCACCTGCCAGATGCATGCCTGCTTGCCTGCCTGCCTCAAGTCCCTGCCCCAAATGACATTGATTGTAAGGTATCCACAAGGTACCTTATGTGCGAAGTCACGTACGTATGTACTATTCGTAAGTACCTACTTGGAGATGGGAGAAGGAAGGTCCGAAGGTGACCAGCATCGCCTGCACCACCCAAACTGGACTTAATTTTCGTTCATAGCGAGGATGCTGTAGAAGGTGCAAGGAACGGAGCACTTGCAATTACAGATGGGAAAGAACGACGTTCCTCTTGCTTCCCATCTTAACAGTGGAGATGATGCTGCGGGTGGAGCCGAGGCAGCAACTTCATTTGTCTTCCCTTGACCACATTCTTCCTACACCACTTGAATTACGGCGACGACCTCGACATCAATATCAGCATCAGCGCCCCATCCTCCCAACCTACCTTACCTTTGTTGATTGCCATGCCCTGATGGTCTGATAGGTATTATATCCAGCATGCAATGTGGGCATCGCCAAAGATTCAGCCACCTGCAAAGAAGAATCCAAAATCAAATACCTACATGTCCTCCACCACCATCATAACCAGCATCTAAACCAGCATCTAAACCAGCACCACCAAACCAACATTACCCCTCGGCGACCATCAAAGCCACTAGGTATACCCTGTCGTGCCTATTCCCCCTCAAAAGACATGGAACAAGTCACCAGGCCATCGAGTCAGCAGGGACCGACGTCGTTTGCCTGTGCCGCGTTGCGTTATCCAGACCACGCACCAAGCTACTCCCAGCCGCCGCGGTTGACGGGCTCACTGGCCTTAGTCCCGTGCACATCGAGCCCCGCCAGCTCCAGCGTTCAAGCACTTTCAAGCAGCCAGGGGCTGGCTTCATGCCATCGCCCCTGTACGGCTACGTCGTGTGTGAGACAGACAGCATGGCGCCGCTCCTCCACCTCCGAGCCAGGCGGACGTCACCAGAAGGAGCCATGCCATCAAAGGGATCCTCCTGTCCATCGATTCACCCTCGCTTTACAGTTACATTGCCTCTTCACCACATGCTCAGTATCTGTGTGTTTTATCACACACACACACATACACACACAAACCAGAGACACTGCAGCTGATGATTGCCAAACCACCGCCAACATAGTGCATAAGGAAGCGGGCTAGACGAGGTTTTGGGCAAATCGTTGTTCAGGGTCGGTTTCAACTCTCGTCGAGACTCTAGATACGGCTTATCGTAAGCGCGCCCGCCTATCAAACACACCCTCCTACTCCCTGCAAGTCCATCGAATGGCTACACAGTACGGTAGACTGGCCGTGGGTTCAATTTGCATTTCACGGCCTGTCTGTCTCACCTCCACTACCAGCTAGTCTCCGTGAAAGATCTGGTTGCTGAGAGGCCTTCTGAAGCTCGGCCTACATAGTATTTAGTCAGTATACTATGTACGGGGCACCAACTCGTTATGCCTGCCGTAACTCAATCATTCAGGACCCTTGACACAGTCAGCCCTCGAGCTATGAAGCACCTGTCTCGGCCGCAGATAACATACACTTGTAACCTCGAAGATCGGTACGCGCAGGAGCACTGGGCTGCTAGCATTCCAGCATTCACGTTATCGACATCGACTACACGCACTGTACGACTGCCCTACGGATAACTGATGCCTTGGAACGGATCGTTGTTTGGATTGTAGGCATAGCATTGTGCCATGCGGATGACTTTTTGGCATTTCGCGAGGTTGTCTAGAGGTACCTCGAAGTAACAGCTAAGAGTCCCACTCGATGCAATTGCTAATCCCAGATGCATAGGAAAGCACGAGTCTCATGTTGCCGCAACACACACTCCCATACTTTCCTTCCCACACGCTCAACTAGGTATTCACGAATCTGCCACACAGCGCCACAGGCGTCGCCCTTGGCGGCAGAACGGCGGGACAAACAGTCCATATTCTGGGCTAACTTCGCACTATGTCAGCAAAGAGTTCGCACCCAAATCTACGGATACGCGAGAATTGCTAGGCACACCCCGGTCGCCTTCGCTCGACAATGTGTGCCATAAACGCAACGCTAATTCGCTCTGGCACCCGAGGCACAAGTCACTAGCCTTTCCAGACCATCATTGCCTATACTGGCACGGCTGGCTCTGCGAGGTTCTGAGATGTTTTGAGCGTGGCTGATGGCCAGATCACGGCCTGCCCAGCAAACCATCCACCTAGCCGCTCTATCCCCGCCGGCCGGTTCGGTGACTTCGACATGGCCAAAAGCCCCGACGTCCAATACCAAAACATGACGATGCCAGCCAGTTTGAACGGCAAGGGCTGTATCACAGCCTTGCGATTACAATCATGAGAACCGACTGGTTCTGCTTCGGGGATACCTCTGGACAGCGCTATCAAGGTTCCAGATGCCTCAAAATGCCCCGGTCATTGGCAAAAACTGCCAACGGCAAATCGGCCATCTCAGCGGTCGTCAATTACGGACACTTCGGCCTGGACGGCGGGAAACACGGAGGCCCGAGGCCAGTCCCTGATCCCTGGCTGACCCTTCTTGTTGGCGACAACTGGCAAATCCTTTTCTTGTGCTGAGTACGGAGTACATCCTCTCACCGTTGAAGTACATGGTCAAATATGCGACCGATTACAATATTTAATTGGCTGCCGCCCTGCGGTCCAGACACCTGCACAGTTAAGATCGGATATGGAGTATGGGGCACTTCGGGTTGCGAGACTGAACACTCCGTACAGTGTTCTGGATCTTTCAGACACGCCCCTCCCACCCTAGAAGGCTCTATAGCCCGCTCAACACCGCGATATTGACCAATTGTGGTCAAATTTTCAACCCCCTTCGCACTGACTCCCAAGCGTTATTATAGGTATGCTCTTGCTTCGCAAGGAAGCAGCAATCCTGCGACTCCGGCTCAAGCAAGATTGGCGCACATTCATTCGGAAACGATACGGATATGGGCGCAACTAAGGACTGCAATCCACACACGCCGCCAGTCTTCCGCCGCTTGATCGCATGGCCCAGGCGAAGAGGCCGACTCTTGCATGATTTCAGAGAGCCAAGACTGGGAAGAGTATCCGTATGTTCGCAGAAACAGCTTCTCGAAACACCGACCAGCGACGATTATTACAGAAGTCTACAAATCTCAAGCCCGGTTGGGGTAGCATGTCGAGATGCTGCTCTGAGGACAGACGGATGCTTCATTACCGAAAGAACCTTTGAAGTGTGCACAATAGCACGAGATCTTGCTCGTCGAACTTGATACACTGTCCCGAATGCGACTGCTCAAAGTCTCGTATCCGTCCCACGCCACTAAATTGAGGTTGATAACCTGATACCCATCGAGCCCGGCATGTAAAATGAAAGGAAAGGATAGGTTGTTGCGCATCACACTGACGTTCCGCATGCTAGACGACGGTGTACGCAATATGGAGTCAGTGGTCAGACTGCAGAACCCAGTTCCGTGTCGTGATCCCAGCTAAGATAGTGGGCGAGGCGACATGTGGTCTGCAACCTTTTCACCTGGGAAAGCTTCTATTGACACACTCAAGGCGTCCATCAAACAGTCAGGTTTGTTTCCACCGATCGACCGGCCGAGCACCACACCAACAGTCTGCGCTAGCCGAATGACAAGCCACATAGGCGACCGCACCGCCGCGGGCAGCGTTACGCTGTACTTACCTTCTTCAATATTTGGCGCCAGTAATGAGAGTGCCCGTTGGACGAAGACAGCACAAATTTGATGCTGACTCCCTCATTAGGCTTTGAAGTCCTGAACACCGTCTCTATGGACCAGTAAAGGCGGCGTTATAGCCCTGAGTTTGGCTGCGACTCACTACGAAACCGGTGCGGCGATGGCAAATTCGCGATTCGATTCAAAAGTAAGTAGTCCGTCATACCCCTGTCTGTGACATGCTTTCGAAGTTGTCCTGAAAGCCGCCTACAGGAGATGTGGCTTAGGCCACCTCTTTCCATTCTGTGGGGAGGTTCGCAACGCCAAAGAAGTATTGCGCAGTGGTAGTTCCTAAGTGACAAAACGGAAGACGAAGCATACGGGCACCCCCTTGGATTACAGTCATACACGCAGTCAATGGGAAGATTGCATGATTGGCCTGCGCGTTGGTTCGTTTGTGTGGTGCGATGAATGTTGGCTGGCCAAGGCTCACAGTCTTTGACCTTACTCTTACCACCATCGTGCGTTTCCCTAGGATAGGAGTGTGCATTCCAGAAGGGGAACATCATCATTTTCCGCTACTCCGAGAGGAAGTTTCTCACCAAGTAATCCTGCTTGACAATAACGAGGCTGAGATCGGGTCACACAGGATAGTACTCTGTTCCCAGTTCTTCTTTCACGATACGTACTTCGTACACAGAATGGCCTTTAGCCACCCAGAGCGAACCATTTTTCAACAGCAACATGAGTGTGTGGAGTGGTTTAACACGGCCTGTTCACGATCTCGGTCCCATGTCGCAGCCGGCAAGGGAACGATGTGTTGGGCCGAGCAAGGAATGCTGAGCACCTGTCGACGAAGCCCGATTGACGAATGAGATTTTGCTCCTCCTCCCTGCCGTTTCTCAGTTCACACTCACGGAGGCTACAGCCGATGCCCGAATTTCCGGACGAGCCATGCTGAGTGTGTCTACGAACCAGGCTCTAGTAAGAAGGAAGACTGCCGCACCGGGCTTACTCCTCCGTCGCAGACCGGCACCGGCGCCATTGGATTTGGGTGGGACAAGCCTGGGTCGAGATCTCATACCTAGTCTTTTGACAATTGCACGTTGCTAAAGTCGGATTCAACACGAATGAGGTAGACACATGCAGTACCAAGCAAAACCCCTCGAAACCCTGTCGGTAGGCCTCGCGGAGTCGCTGAGGATCAGACTCGAACTATGCATTCTCTTTGGGGAAACATCTCAACATGCAACGCAACAGACATGCCACAGGGGCGTTTGGGGAGGGCGCATCCTCATTATTCGCCGCCCACCGACGCGCATGCAATCCGTCAGCAGAGGTATGTCCAGTTTTCTCGGTTGAAGGCTGAGATATTACGACGCCTACACCCCTCTCGTCCCATTACCGCTGTTCTCTGACCCTGACCGAACGATAGGATTGCGAGGAGCCAGTCTTGGTTGGCCCTTCACCAGTCATGATGCTTGTCGCTATTTTCACGTACTTCCCGATGACAGGACGACGCCCAACACCACCTCAGTGGTGGCAGAGTCTTTGTGGAGGACCCTCCCGTGCTAATTGACCGTGTCTCTTACAGCACATGTCTGGGGGCCGGTACCTCAAATCTTTGCTGTATCCGCAAATGCAACCACTTTGGCCCGCTCCATCCATTCGGTTGTCTGGCAGCCTGGCAGGGGAAACGCGGGCAAGACAACCCCCTTCGCGTGTCGCTCACGGGGTATACTGCGTACACAGTAGTGTCTATGGCGAACAGGGTCTTTGATGTTGCAGGGATCTTAATGACCTGGCCTAACTCATGAATTCGGGCACAGTGGACGGAGCAGCATTGCCCCTGCGCGCAGCGTCGCCCAGCTATTCGGCCGGCACGATCGGCGTGGCCCATGACGCTGCTGTATTACAGATGTTTTGTCATTTGAAGTGTCTCGTTGCTGCCACAGCCGAAGACTTTGTCGAAACGGGCGTGCCACTCACCCACCATCATCATCATCAGTCAGAGGTGCATCCATTCCTTCAAGCGCCGTGCCCACTCCTTAACCGAACCAGCTCGTGACGCCAGACAACGATCCAGTCAAGCAGCCCACAGAGTCCAAGCTGACAATACTACAAAGGCTGGTTTGTGCATGACGTGCCTCGACGGAGTGTGTAACATTTTGGAACCTCGAGAACAGCCGACTCTTTGTCTACACTGTTTCCCCTAAGAAATTGCAGTCCATCTCGCTTGCAATGGTTGCTCACGAAATGCATCCGCGCGACAGCAAGTTCTCTGACGCATAGAAATGGCGAACCCCAAGCCGCGGTTTCATTAGGGTGAGGACGAAAACGCAAAGGGCGTGGGCCAGACGGAGCCACGGAAGCATCCAAGTTCCTTTGCTCAAGGATCGGCCGTGGACTATTTGCATGCTCTACCCTAGCACTGGTTCAACCATGGGTATTCGTACGGATACGATCCCTTGATTCTGTGCTCGATTTCTACCTATAGGTGAGCAGAGGGCCTGCGCCTGGGCCATGCATCAGTCGTCAATTTGACAGCCTCGTCTTGCAGCAGCAGGCTGGCAAGCAATCAATGCTCAATGGTCTCGGCTTTGGCGATACGCTACAATCATCCATCGCTTCCTCTTGGTTCCTGCAAGTTCTTCATTAACCAACACCATTACTGGGTATACATCCAATGTGGCTTTGGTGTTGACCCTTGAAGGTCTTTCGAGGAAGATGAAAGATGTTGGGGGCGCTGCTCACCATATTGGCAGACTTCGCGGCAAAACATGGCAAGAACAGTATGTTATTTGATTTGCTCGCCGAGCTAACCACCTAGCTCTATCAATTTTGGCCATCCTCAGGGCTCGGCATCTCTGCTGCGTTCTATTTTGGGGTAAAAGACCAGATTAAGTAACTAGGGCCGTTGCGTTGGCGAAGAGTCTGGCAGACTCCTTAATCCTCCAAGCTTGATCTCATTTGGGATCACTTTATTGTCGCTTTATTTCTTTGATCGCTTTGCACGACAAGGGGCTGGCCGGACAGAGGGCCAAAGACAGCAATGGTGTCCTGGCAACCCTGGTCCGGCTACAACCACGAATGAAGGAAGCGGCATTGCACAAGACAACCTAGACAAGAACAGACGCAGCAGCAATATCGATTCGGCCGTCCAGGGGACGATCCTCTCCCGCGCATCTGAGAATGAGACCCAGTCGGTGCCGCCGTCCACACGACCTTGGAAGTTGGATCACCACTCCTTTCTCAGCAGTGGGTGTTGTCTCAATGCCTGGGAAGAGTCCAGGATGAGGGGGGGAGGGGCTTTGAGGTTCTTGGACTGACCGCAGTTCGCAATGCTACGCAGCGCCCACTGCCCAAGGCATATGATTAATGTCGACGCAGGACTAGAGGGGTGAATGGGGATTTCTTAGTGGAGGTACCAGCGTCGACAGCAGCGAGCATACCTACATACATTGGCTTGCTCCATCACACCTAGCGTTCTGGAAGCCGTGGACGTACCTACGCGACATAAGACAGGACCCTGCAAACGGACTTTTGACGGCGTACGCACGGCAATACGTGTGCCATCCGGACGGAGCGAGGCAAGGGACAAGATGCCTCCCCGCACTACCACGGCCACGATACCAAGACTCCAGTGACCAGATTACCTTCCTAGCATCGACATCCACCTAGATCACAATTCACACCGAGTCAACGCCAGCAAACAGGCGAAAAGACGGTGCGCTGCCGTCAGCGGCCGTGTTTCTGTTGCGGGACGCAAGGTGACACAAGGGATCGTGCCTCACGTCGGTCTTGTGTTGCTTTCTTTGCCCTGGGCTGGAAAGTTGACTCGCCTGCAAGCAGCTGGACTAAATTGGATCGGCCATTTCTCACCCATCGAAATGCCAATGCCAGCCTCTTTTGTGCGTCGAGCCACGACAGTGTGGGCACGGATATGGAACTTCTACTGCGGTGCAGCACCAATGCCTGGGTTAATTCAACATGCTGGGTCGTCTGGGATTTGCCGACCTCTGAAGATCTGAGCTGTTGGGCACGCCGCACGAATCAGAGCGACGGAGACTAGACGTCTTGCAAAGTAAGGTGTTCCTTGCCAGATTTCTTCCCTACCGTTGTTGACTTTGGTCAATTTGAGAAGCGCTGATGTGCGGAGGCGAAATAAGGTCTCGAATGTACGGTGCCCTCATTCCGTCTGGCCTACCGCGAACCTGCGGCATCTATTCGATACGCAAATGATCGTGGAGCTATCAGAGTATTTGATGGGATGGATTGCAAGCAGGCGTTCGAAAGTTTCGCACTTTGATGAGACAGTACGGGCTAGGCATGTGAGGTATCTATACGCAGTACATGTTGTCAGGGACTTGGGCAATATCGAAACAAGGCTATGCCCGGAACAATACCACACACCACAATTCGTACGCGCACCGGAAGCTAAGACGAATTTTCTGGAGTGTTGTCAAGAGGGTTAGGTGTGCTTGAGTCACTGTTGCTTGAGCTCCGTGGAGGTTGGAGGGGACGGAAAGTCCCGTCCGACAACCGTACGTTGTTCGAGTTGCAAGTCTGCGTCACTTTTTGGGAAATTTGAATGCTGAGCATAACTTAGCAAAGTGAACGCAGACGCGCGAGTCACGGTCTGTTTAGGATGTTTCTCTGGCGAGGCCGTCATGTTGCTGAACGTACTCCGTTCACGAGGGCGCAAGCAAATTCTGCTTGGAAACGGACGCTGGAATCTCGTCCCGAAAACTATCCTGCAGCATGCGGCACGATGGCAGCCGAGGGCGGGCGTAATATGCCCCAAAGACGGCGGCCGAGGAAAATGACGCCCGCGTTACCGAAAGGGTTTGAGACGAGAGGAATCTATGTAATGGGCCGGGGACCATTACAACCGGGAGGAAAGCATGTTGCGGAAGCAGGTGTTACGAATGGGAACTCAGCCGTGGACGAACCGACCATCCAGAGGCGCTGCAGCGGCTAGTGACTCAAGACAACGAATGGAAACCAAGGCCACTTGGGTTCGAGGCATCGAAGACGGCCAAGCCCTGATACGGCGTGGTCTAAGGTTATCTCAAGGCTCAAAGACAGTCAGGCGAAAAAAGCATTGCATGGCCCATGTAAGGTGCTTCGCCCACTGTGCGGTGCAGTTCAGCCAAGGTTTTAGCAGGATGCAGGTGCTCTACGGATACAGGGCAGACGTACCTTGTATGAGCAGAGCCCAAAACGAACGAGGGCCGAAAGAGTTTGGTGTGGGGTTGGTGCCGCATTGCGCGGAGTGGGCGTGAGTGTGGGTTATGAGCCTGTGGATGGGATGGGACGAGATGCTCAAGATTATCCGTAAGTACCACCGAAATGTGCCAGTGATGGACATGCTGACGATGGCTGACGATGGATGGGGCTCGCTGTTGCGCTAGGGAGCCTACTGATACTGTACGGATACACAGCGCAGCGCAACGCAACGCAACGCAACGCCCCCTCGCCGGTCCTGTTCCGTTTGTGGTACGAGGATGCACAAGCCGAGCACTTCACACACCCAGCGATCCATCATACAGCGACGCAGGCAAGCCAGGTCAAGCCTACATAGTACTCCATACAGAGATGTGCTGTATTATCCGACCCCTGTTGGACTGCTCTGGAACAGTTTATATCTGACGGTGCCTGAGGCGTTTGAGACGGTTTCTTGCCGTCAAGGTGGGCGATGGCTGAAGCTATCGCTGACGGGCAAAGCCTGTGGGCCGAAACACTTGTTGGTTGGTGTACACTAAGTAGGCTGATGCTCATTTGCTGACGATATCGAACTGGCTAACTGCGACTATCACTAGGACATCACAATGTCGGTATTCGCAAGAAGCGACCTGTTCGCGACGAAAGGGGAGAGTCTCTGTAGTCGGCACCCACGCCTGGATTCCGGTGGCCTCTGCTATCGACCGACAAACACGTCTCTAGCATTCTCTAGTCACCGTTGTGGACTGGTAGTGCAGCGAGCGGAGGTGCAGCTCTCGTCTTCCATGCCGGCCTCTTCCCTGTCCTGCCCGTCTGGCTAGCCACTGGTCAGTGGTATCTGGATGGGAAGACTGCAAAGCTATGTGCGGGCTCAACTGGTCTCTACCCGCCGCCATGTCGTGGTAGCATAGGTAATTAGCGGTCTTCTGCTTCCTCCCTGTACGCGGCGTGCCCCCCCCTTGTCAGTCATTTACGGCTACTTCGTACTCCGTTCAGCAGAGTCGGAGTCGTAGTCGTAGTCGCACCCGCACCCAGGACCGAAGAAAGGGCCACTTGACAACCCCACCCGACCCCAAGACCAAACCACGCCCGAGACCCAGGCCCTAGTGTGGCTCAATCAGCGCAGCAGATGGAAAAAGAGGGTGAGCAGTGCTGGCAGGGCGGTGGTGCAGGAGAAAGGGGGGCATGAGAGGGGGAGATGGGTGTGAGAAGCCGAAGCTCCAGGAGAAGAGCAGAGAAGTGAGATGGGGGGGGGGGCGTCTGAATATCAAGTTCTGTTGCCTTCTCCTCGAGGCTTGGAGGAATGCGAAGTAGCATGACCCGGCCCATAATTGGCTGGAAGGTTAAAGATGGAAGGCAATGAGGCGCCCGGCGGATAGGCGCACGGAGACGGGAAAAGCATCAAGCATGCCTTCCCCTCCCTCTGGTTCTAGGATTGCTTATTAGACCATGAGAGCTGCGTGAGAGAAGTTGAGTCTTGACATTTGACGTCTTGCAGTAACTCATTCGGCTTTGCTGACTGGGCGAAACAGTGGACGAGGGCATACTGGGCGCTGTCGTTGATTCGACTCGATTGTATCGGTACAGACACACGGATAGATACAAATACAGGAACACTTGAGATGGTGGAATTCGGAGTACCTTGATCTTCAGTATGAATGATAGCGGAGGGTAGGTAGCTTTTCCTCGTCACCTTGTTTCCTCCTCGCGCCCTTGTCGAGCTGGGCTCTACGTGCCTTAGTGAGGTACCGCGTACTGCGTACCTACTGCGGTAGGTGCCAGTAGCACGTGAGTGGATACAGAGTACTTGTACGTACTACAAGGTGTCTGGTCCTTTCTTTTCCTTTTCTTGCAGCTCCACGACTCCTCTTTGGCGTTTCTTTCAGCCCTCCACCCACACAAGGTATCAGATATTCCTTGCCTGTGCTCGCGAGCAGCTCATCAAGGACGTTCAAAGTCTCTTCTCGGTACGAATTGACACCCGCACCCGACTTCAGAAAATTGGTGGTGGTGGCCTGGCCTGCAACATTGGAAGCCTGAGGTGTGGTCGGTGCAGCATGCCCTGCACCTGGCACCTGCTCTCCCCCTCTGCTGGGGCTGCATCCAGACCAAAAGTAGCCTGATTGGCTGAATCGACCTGATTGGCTCGGAAGTGGAGACCAACCCTCAAGACCGATGGAGAATCTGAAAGAAGGGGAAAAAAAACGACCACTCAGGTGCCACTCCACCATCACGGAAAGAAAGGACAGAAAACTTGCATCTTCCTTTCCGCCAGTGGCAGTTCCATCCGTCCACTCGCAACCTTGGAAGGTCTGAGTCCACAACTTCTTCCTCTGGTCTAGCCGGCAGCCTTTTGCAACTTTGCACATTTGATTCAGACACGACTCTTCTTTTTTCACCTTGACTTAGAATCTCGGCTTGTTTTCACCTCCACGCCCTCGCCCTCGGTCAGTAGTACGGATACAATCTACACACCCTTCCGATACACCACCTACCTACACTCTTGTGTAGGAACCACGCCCCCATACCCCACGCCCGCGCCCACGACTACACTACGAAAGTGCGAATGCCCAGGATTCAACCCTGAGCAGAAGTGTATTTGTACACCTCATGCGGCATGCTCACTTCCCACACCAAATCTCAGGCTCGGGGACTTGCTGCTTCATCGCCGCCGCTCTCACACGGCCTGCTATTTACCGCACCTGAGCTGAAGGTGGGCCCGTCGCGCTAGGTAGAATTCGGATCGGTACCAGGGCCTAGGCAAGAGTCTGGCGGAAACCTCAGACGGGGGCAGGCGGACGAAGGCACTTGGACGCCGACGGACCATCACCGACCAGGCTAGGCTTGTAGTACGTCTGCCCGATACGCTGTGCTGGATCATATTCAAGGATGGGATTGAACGTTGACGACGGAGCAGAGCATCCATCTGTCGTGGTCGGGGTCACAGTTACAGTCACGGTCATGACAGGGGGTGTCCTCACAATCATTGTCGAATGGCTACCAAGCCACCTGGGAACGGGACTGCGACTTTGGACGGGGACTGGCCGGTCAGAGCCTTGGACTGTTGGAGGACAATCGGTCTGGCAGATTCCAGGTTGTCTGTCACTCACTCTGCGTCTAATAACGGGACCATGCTCTGCGGATGCCTCCAGGCTTTGTCAATCACGATACCCCAAATGTCTCGTTGATCCGCGCTCTGTACGGATACGGAGTATCGATCTGTGAGGTGTGATCTGTGAGTGCCAGGGACGAGGAGAGGAAGACACTGACGACTAATGAACTCTGGAGCTGCGTAGGCTTGCTTGGCTCGGCTGGGCTTTCTTTCGCGTGCCTCGACTGTGCCTCGCCTTGCCATCTGGCTGCCTGTGTATCGAAAGATGCACATACGCGGCGCCTCCTCATGGCTGACGCTGGTTGAGGTTGGGATTGGTGTTGGATCAATCACCATGGATGGTGTTGGTGCCGGTGCGAGATGCAAGTGCATTGCCGCAAGGCAAAGCGAGGTACGTATCGATATACCGTGTATCGTGTTCCGCATCGAAAATGGCCAACCACTGGAGACTGGAACCCCCGAGGCATGTGTCTTTTTGGTGGCGCAACACGAGAAAAGGTACATACCACCATGCCCCAGGTGGTGGACGGGAGAGAAAAAAGGTACCTCAAGCCAAGTACCTCTGCTCTTTCCGTCTAAGGTATCCTCGTGCATTCTGCTTCTTTCCCCCCTTCCTTCCTCCCTCTCACCCTCTGGGTTCAAGACCCACTTTAAGATTGCCTCGCGACATGGTTGGCCCAAAGTTCTTTGCGTACCTGAGCCAAATTGTCTCTTAGTCTCCTTGAATCCTTCCTGACTTTTGCATTTTTTGCGGCTTGTTTCCATAATCGGCTTGGTTACGTGGTTGCTTGTTGAGGGGCGGGCGGGCGGGCTAGCTGAGAGGGACGGCTACGGGGAAAGTCTGGCTTCAGGTTTGTTTGCCTGCCTTGTTCCTAACTCCCTCCAGGCTCCGAAGAGGTACACATATTGCTGCTCTTGCTGGTATTGTGTGGCTGCAAAGAAGCGTACGGACACTTTGTGGAAAGCAAGGTACTTTGTGCACTGAGTGGTTGTCCTCAAGGCGGCACTTCCCAGTACGGATACCTTACGGTCCTTATTACCACAACCTACCTGACTTGGAGGGGCACCCAGTCAACGGGAATACACGCAGTAGGGATAGAGACGGACTTAGCTGCAATGGAAGTTGCAGAGCAAAGCAAGTATCTAATTCTGGGGTCATGTTCCTTGCTAAAGTTGCCTTCTTCCCTGGACTCTGGAGCCCCTGCTCCTCTCCGCCGACCGACCATGTTGGTGCTTTTTTGCCAGTTGGTGTGGTGTGGTGTGGTGTGGTGTGGTGTGGTGTGGTGTGGTGTGGTGTGGTGTGGTGTGGTGTGGCAGGTTGGTGCTGCCGGTGCTGGAGCTTCCCGGTTGAGGTGAGGTGCGGCGTCGCCCTTTTCTTTCTTTGCTCCTCCGACCTCCACAGCTGAATCAAACCTGCGCTTGCGGATGGGTTGTTTTATTTGCTGGAGACCCGTACCCCCCGTCAGGCAGGTAGGAATCGAACAAGCTGGATGGTAAGTATCTTCTTTTTCTTGCCCACCTCACCTGCCCCCCCTTCCCCTCCAAGTCAAAGACTAAGGACAGGGCACGCCGCACCGTAGGCCGCACATGGAACAAGGTACCTTGGTCCCCTCCCCTCCCACGTCCCTTCCTCAATCCTCATCCTCATCCCCATACTTGAGGGTACGGAGATACACGGTACATCCCATCCATCCCTCCATGTCCCATGTTGTCTGTCCCGGGTCCCGTCCCTTTCCTGCCACAGTGCCACCTGCCTGCCCTTGCCCAAAACCCCCAATCCCAATCCCATGCCTTCCCTCATCCACTGCGACCACAGACCTGACCCAGACGAGGACCCATAACCAGGGCGCGCGGAGACGGATACTTCTCCTCTCACACAGCGCTCGCACAAGACATCCGTATCTAGTGACTTTGCCTACAATCTGTGGATGACCGGTACATGCGCTACTGGGCCTAGGCTGGGAACTAGGTACTTGACTTTCCTTGGTAGTGAGGTGTGTTCCTTATTTTTTTTTAACCTTGCCTTACTCACTCATGTCTCTCTGGCTGCGGGTGTTGCTGCAAGTTTTCTCCAAATAATAATAATAATTAAAATAAAAATAAAGACGAAAAACGGGGAAGCAGAGAAAGAGAGAGAGAGAGAGAGAGAGAGAGAGGTCCCAGGGTCCAGACAACGAACGACGCAACCATATCACTAGACCTCCGTTTTTTTTGTGGTTTTACTGCTTCGGCTTCCAATCTATCACTTCGTACCTCACCTTACCTTTCTACCTGGACCCCCGGCCCCGACCTTCTTGCCGTGTGAGAGGTGCCTTACCTTGCCTTTACCTTGCTTCTTTCTCTCTGCTTCGTCCAGCTTGCCTTGCCTCGTCTCTTTTTTTATTTTATATTCTCTCAAAAGGTGCTAATCTTGTTTTTGTTGACGGGGACCCTCTTGCTACTGCTTCTGGTCTTTAGCCTCTTCTTACTTGTTATTATCATCCTTCTTCTTCCATCACTCTGGACTAGTGGTGTTGCTGTTGTTGTATGTGTACATGTATGCGTGCGTGTGCCAAATACCCAAGCAACATCCCGTACAATACAATACAATTCCAACACCGCCGGCCACACTCTTCTTTCTCGCACCCATCCATCCTTCCCACCACGGCCATCCCACCGAATCACGGAGCCCCATTGACCTCACCACCCACGAGCCCTTCATTTACACGGACAATCTGAAGTACACGTCGGCCCAGGGTCACCTCTTCCACCTTACCTTATACCTACCTCCCATTTCCACCGAATTTAATCCACCGACCCATTCACCCCTCCGACTTATTCGTACCTTGTCGACCTGACATCAACGTCGAACCCATCTCCGATTCCCATACCTTGGTCACTGTGCCCACCAATCCACCCCTCCAAAGGTGTTCTCCTGCTCCTACTTCTTTCTACTTTGCTCCTGCAATCGAATCAGCACCTCAACGGTCGACGAACACGATTCACGCCCTCCTCGATTCTTGGATCACGAGCACGAACATCTTGGATCGAGACTGCGGCTGGACCAAATTCTTGCACGATTCACCCTGCCATGGCCAGCTCGTGACGGAGACAAGACACCCCTCAACAAGAATCACCAATCCTCAAGAGAACTGCGATTTCGAGCTTGCGAGTACAGACGAAAACCACCCGACGGGAGCATTCATATAATCTCAGGTTGACCTTTTCTGCCCGACTCAAACTGCCCACAGCATTCTGCCGAGGTGCACACAAATCTCTCTCTAGGAAAGGAAGCTTCTACAAGTGAATCATATTCGGAACTCTGTCGCCTGCTTCAACCACAAATGTAGTAGCCGACCTTGATTTCTCTCGACTGATACCTCTCGACCCGCCACTCTCTCTTCCACCATTTTCCGACCTCTATTCGACCTCTCGAAAAAATACTTCTCCTGCAGCCGAAGCATCGCTCAAGAGATTGTCGACCTTCGAACGACGAACCTCGAGCCCCCCCTCCGCGAGCCAACGATCAACTTCCCCCGCTCCGATGTGTTCGACTGCCGCACCTTTGCCCTTCTACAGCCTCCCTCTGTCTCCTGCACACCCCTTGTCGTGTAGACAGAGCTACTCTCAGCAAACCTCCTTCACAGCCACTCACTCGCAAAAAGTTTCCAGGTTCGATCTCGGGGCAGGAGCTTCTCTGTACCGGGGCGGGCTTCGCACGCCGCCAACCGACGCCATGAGTGCTACCTACCACGCCCCTCACCTTGTCTCCTACGACAGCCATGTTCTTCCCTCATACCCTTCCTCAGTTGCTCAGGCAAGAGGACCTAAGGCTGTCATGGCCGAGGCTGCGAGAGGCCCTCAATATTCTCGGTATCAACAACCCGCCAACACGTATTCCCAACCCCCGCAACCGGTAACGAATCCGGCCTCGGGCACTAGCCAATACTCAACCACCTCTCGACACTCGACTCGCCCGTCAACACCGACTTCAGGTGCCATTGGCAAGCCAGATGACACTTCGTCACGTAAGGGCTCTTCGGCTCTCGTTCTGCACAGTCTGTCGATACCGAGCTGCATTAATCCCAAGGGTGGTAACTTGGCCGACTTTGCCGCACAGGTAAGCTGGACTTGGCCCGCAAAGAAGAAGAATAGTAGTAGCTGACCTCTCTCAGATTACGTGCCTCTTTTGGTTCGAGTCTATGGACACCCTGCGAATCGCTGAGAACATCCGTTCTCGTCCATCGACCGCCACCGTACCTCGCCTCACCGAGTATGCGACCCCCTTCCCCCAGTTCAAGAAGTGGGCCTACAGCGTGCTCTCGACGACCCAAGTCACGCAAAACGTGATTCTGTTGGCCCTGCTTTTCGTCTATCGATTGAAGACGACAAATCCTTCCGTCAAAGGTCGGTCCGGTAGTGAGTATCGTCTTTTGACGGTTGCCCTCATGCTGGGCAATAAGTGTAAGTGATGATTGCAATAGGGGGGAGGGTTGAGTCTTTTGCTGACACCTCGTAGTTTTGGATGATAACACCTACACGAACAAAACCTGGGCCGAAGTCTCCGGCATTACCGTTCAAGAGATCCATGTGATGGAGGTCGAGTTCCTCAGCAACATGCGCTACAGCCTGCTGGCCACCAAAGAGGAGTGGGAGGAATGGCTCGTAAAGCTATCTTGCTTCTCGGAATACTACGAGCGGGCGCAGAAGCAACCGACTTCACCTTTGAACAAGTCCTTCACCTCGCCGGTCCCATCGCCCATCGCCGCCGCACAGCCCGCAGTCTCTTTCCCGCCCCTCACGCCTTCTGCCGCAAACGTCTACTCACCGAGCACGAACGCGCAGAGCAACACGCAGGCTTGGCCCTCGACATATCATCACAACCCTCAGGTGTCACCACTTTCTGGCAAGCACGTCCCGGGCATGAACATGAATGCTCGTAAGAGAAGCTCAGAGGAAGATGTGGCAGAGCCCCCGGCGAAGCGACTTAGCAGGCAGCCCAATGCGATGCCCCCTGTCGGTAGACCTATGGCGGTCAACGAGCAGCCGATGCGTCTGCCCGTACCGAACCTGACGCTGAATACCAACCCCACACCATCACAGGCACAAATGTACCCGGCCCCGACGACCTACCCGGCGCAGCAACACGTCTCCTTGCCGCCCTTGAGCAACGGCGTTCGTGCCATGGCAACAGTGTTCAACCCTGCCACGACAGTCTCGATGCCGCAGCTGCCCATGCCAGCCACGACCTCGATACCGCAGGCCTCGCTTACGCCCTCGAATGTACCGATGCATCCCAACATGGGATACGGCACTCCGACCAAGAGACACAGTCCAGGAAGTCTCTCTGTGTATGCGTCTTCGCCTCTCGGGGAACAGTTCCCGACATCTGTCATGCACACCCCGATCTCACATACGCCCATGTCACACTCGCCCAGCGTTTATCTTCAACAGCGACCCAGCCCGTACAAGCCTATTCGTCATGTCAACACACTACTTTACCCTCCGCCGTCGGCTTCTCTCAACGAGTATCATCTGCCTACGACACAGATGCACTACCAACCTCTCGGGCGGCGCAACGACCTGCGAACCGGCGTAGTTCCTGAATTCATGCATGCGCCCTACAGAATGAGCGCTCACATGCCGCATATGCCCCATGGTCTGCCGCAGGGACCTTTCCCGAACTAGAGGCTTGGGAATCGAATGAACCAGCCACCATTTCCACCATACATTCCTCGGGGACAATACCCCGAGGATAGATCTTTCAACTCATTTTATTAAGCATTGCATTGTCCAAGGCGTCGGGTCAGGATCATTATTTTTTTACTTCATCAGCGGGCAAGGAGGATTGGGGAAATTTGGGGGATCTTGGCAAGGAAAGGGACGATTCTCATGGATCAACTGTGAAAATTGCATCAGGCGGAGTTGTCTTTTTCTCTCTTTCCCTACTTTTGGGCTTTCGGGGCAACAAGGAGGTTAACAAGGCAAGAAAGAGCAATGGTCCTTCGAGCTTACGCATCATCTGGTAGATGATGCACCACGCAAGCTCGGCTTCCCCAACAAGCCGAAGCGTTTGATTTTTTCTTGGCTTCTTCCGAAGAGGCAAAGGAGCCTTTTTTCGGCGTAGATAGAAATCAAGCGTCAGCGATGACAGCTAGATCACGAAAGATCAAGCGAATCAAATCAAAAAAGTAAAAGTAAGCATATATTTCTAGTTCCATATGGTGATGGTCAAAAGCCTGTCGCTGGATTATGGGCAGATTGAGTTTGTAGGTTTGAACCAATCAGAGGGGGACAGTGACATTGCAGTTTTGGTGACATTTGGTTGATTGAAATTCACTGTGTGAAAATGAATGCAATATCGTGCTTGGCACGGTACGGTGTCAGAATATTCGCCCAGGTAATTGTCAATTGATAATTGCGTGGGAGGAAAATTCAAACACTTGTAGACTGGACAGCCACGAACCATTTGAAAAGTAGTGTACCACATCTTGTTTTGGAACGCTCTGGGCGACGGAAATGTCTCGCAAATAGGTCGCAAGCGCGCTGCAGATAATGGGGTCCGTCATGGACAGTCAAACACCTTGAACAGGCCAATGAGATTAGGTGTCTCTGATCTATTCAGATGAGCGGACTCCAGAGATCCTCGCCTAGCTTATCTACTCTTTACTTGGGTACATGTGAAAGGCTCGTGTTGGCACCTTGAGCATCACTTGTTTCCAGAAGGGTATCAAGGAGGTGATTCCTTCTGAGGATGATTTGATCGCCTGGGAAAAGCATTGCGATGTGCTTCATCGGAGATGGATTTCAGAACCAGCCCGGATCGCTCGTGAAATCGCCCATCATGAACGTGGACCCTGATCAACCACTAGAACTTTATCATGCAATATGCAATCGGAGATGGATCCGGGGCTGGGAAGATATGGCACGATGCCTACCTTTCAAGAGCAGTGAAAATCTCCCACCTGTTGATCATTTGTCTTGAGAGGCACATATCAGCCAAGAGTTGTCAGTCAGCCTATCACCTCTTACGTATTCCTCCTAAAATACCGACAAAGAACGAGCTATAGACGAAGAGTGTCAGTGAACGCTTGCCTGGGAACTGGAAGCACGCGACAGCAACTTATCCCGAAGACTTGGACGGCAAGATGACGTTCGGCATATCCAAGAGATTAAAGAGGTCAAAGAGCGCAGACGACGCAAAGAACGAGTCTGCCAACGATCTCGTCCCTATACGCCGTCTGACATCTTCGAGCTTCGCCATGGCCCCACGCCTGGCGCCGGCGTATATCGATATGGCCACGACATGGACGTCCGTCGAGGCCCCGCGAGGAACATTCACAGTAGACAAGTCCAAATTCTACCAGCCATCGGGCCCCCTGGCCGACGACGTCTTTTGGATGCCGCTGTCCTCTGGCGACGTCGGTCACTTTTCCCGGGACGGATTCCGGGTCGACAACGATTCTTGCTCTTCCCGGGTGCTATACCGCGTCAAGGAGAAGAAGCACCTGTCCAAGGGCCTGCTGATGCACTACGGCACCCTCACCATCGATTACCACCCATCCGAGTCTGTCAGTCGATGCTTCGTAGGCTTCGGGCCAAACGCCGAGCACCGTCTCATCATGATGCTGAGGGCGGATTGCCAGCGGGCTGCGATCAAGGTCACCGCTTGCATGGCCAGCTTGCTGCATAGCAAGCTGCAGCGGGAGGGTAGCTTGTTGTGGCTGAAGCCGAGCGCGGTCGCCGATACGTTGGAGAAAGCCGCGGAGTCGCTGATTGATATTGCTGCGTTGGTCGATCGCTTCATCCAGACGATGAGGAAGCTCTACCAAGGCAATGATCGGGAGGCCGATATGCCTGTAACGTTCAAGAAGGCTCTGTTCCTACTCGGCCTGACCAAATGGCATCGCATCCACCGCGCCATCAACGCTATCCAGTGCCTCAAGGAGGCTTTTCGAATTGTGGCGGATACGGACGGACATGAGAATAGGAGCAGCTTCGGCAGCAAGGCTCGTTGGTGTATTGCGGCCAACGTGTATGGCATGTTGGGTTGGAGGCGAGCACCAGCCAGCCTCGCTCACCAACGAAACGTGCTACCCAATGTATTGACGTCGCTGGAGATTCTGAGCGAGGTGGACTGGACCGACTTTCAGGCCAGGGATGCGGAGGAGAGAATGGAACAAGCTGGCGTGACGGTCAGCATCACCAAAGAAGCCAACTTTACTCCTGCAACGTTCCGAACTCTGATGCGGTTTCTGCAACACCGGTCACTACAGTCATTGGAATACGATGACGAGTTCGGTGACGCGGATGTCAGAGGGCCAAAGCAGGAGGAGCCACAGAGCTGGACGGGAGAAATCCTGCCCGCTCACTTCCAGATGTTGAAGGCCATGCCTTGGGTGAGGCATTGCTGGGCCGCAGACAGCACTTTCTTGACGGTGCTGGCACTACCAACGTTGGAGGTGTAGGGAGGTTTCGAGATCCGTCAGATGAGGCTGATCTGAAAACGAGGTGAAGTTGCGCCAAGACCCAGGCTGAAAACTTGTGGTAATTCAGGGCAATTTTGTTGTGCTGGGTGACGTTTCAACAGATCAGGCTGAGACGTTGGTTCGGCTGGGCCAATAAGCTGGGACGACGACGTATTGCACGGGTTGTGGGCTACACCGAGACGGTTGCCGCGGTGGTTGATCAACATTGATTCGCCGCTGAGACTGTCAGGTCAACAAATTGTGACATGAAGACATGACCGTCAGTAGGCACATCTTGGTCATTGGCTCTTTTGATAACCGGTTTGCAAGTGATTATCGCAGAGGCAAAGAGTTTGGGGCAAGATGGGACGAAAACTATGCGACGGTTGACTGGACGACGGAGAGAGAGTGCGTGCCCGCGTGAGTGACAGCGGGAGTTTGCTGTTCTTTGCAAGGTTTGTCTTGTTTCGATGTCAGATTTTTTTGCTAGTCCTGACGCAGGGACGAGCAACGCATCGCACACCCGACTCAATGTCTTTGTTTGACGATGGTGGAATTTGGAAATGGATACGAAGCAATCAAGGCCAGACGAATGCACAGAACGCGCCTCGTCTCAGAGAGAAGAGGGCATTGAATTGAGGAGATGCAGCAATGAAGGGGAGGAATTACATAAGCACTCTACTACATACGCAATATGAAAGCTCCAAAAAGTGGCTGGGCAACTGGCAACAACGGGGATCTCTCCTGCTTACACTTCTTGCCAGACGGGGCGACAGGGCCTCGTGTTCGAGCTAGCGGGGAAGAATGGACGTCGCTTCAGTGGACTGGGCAGGGGTGATGCTGCTAAACTAGGATAATTTGCCGAGAATACACATTTCAACGCTCCAAGGGGGGAAGGAAGAACACGAGATAGCTAGTCAGAGGCCGGAAAGAATGGCATTCTGCTGTATTTAATTGGGGAACATCGAAAGCCACCAGCCACCTTTTGACCTGCAAAGATTGCCATTCGCCCCACTCCGTCCCGTTCCTGGACCGGGAAGGCGCCTCTTACGAGAGAGCGTTCTACCTTCCCAGTGGTCCCCTCGACCCTTCTCCTTCCAGCTGTGTGCTTCCTTCCTTGCTGTGCTACCCGCCTTGCCCGCTTGCCCGCCCCTTCCTGGCACTTGTGCACTTTGATTCCTGCACTTGCTGCGCTTGTTCTGCACCTGCAGGGCCTCAGAGTGTCCCAGAGTGGGCTCCTTTTCTCCCTTTTCCACAGCAACGCTGCTCCAACGTTCCCCCCGTTCAGCTTCAGCTTGTCGTCGGACAGCAACCGTTCACTGTCACTCGCTCCCAACCACCAGCCCGTTCATCAGAATCAGGTTCCTGTTCAGTCATTCGTTGTCGCACCCTCGCTCCGTTCCATCTTCACAGTTAGGTTGTCGTCGCTGCCTCCGTAATATCGTCATCGTCGTCGACAAAAACTCTCTCCAAGAAAAAAAAAACCTCTCTCCGTCGCTCTTGAACTCGGACTCCTGATTATTGCCATCTCCCGTCACGGACCCCCGACGCCTCGTCTCCACGATCAGCCCGCCCGCCCTCCATCCGAGTGACCTCCCTTGACGTCCATCGAAACATCCATTCCTCGTCCATTCGCACCATCGTCCCCTTCGTTCGCGACGATACGACCAGGCTTCGCCGGACCTCTCGCTCACTCTTGACGAAACGCCATCCACATCACGTTGAATCCGTCGCTTGGCCTCGACTCTGTCCATCGCTCGAGTACCCTTTCGCCATTACCCCTGTCGAGAACTTCAAACGACCCTCGACGGAAACTTGAACTGCATACCTCGCACCCCGTTCCAACCATTCGACGCTTCCATTTCGCCATTTGCCCTTCCGAAAGACTCATCGCCGTAGGTCGGCCGTAGCCCATCATGTCAGGCTTCGGCGACTTCACCAACATCTGCCATATGGCGCCGCTGCCATTGTGCGCATCCATCGGCCCCATTACGGAGGTGACGAGCGGCGTTGGTATTGAGCCGGACTGCTATGCGAGGAATATCGAGCTGGCAAACACCATCATTTTCGAGGGTGCCGCCAGCGCCATGCATATTGTGTCTTTGCTCATGACCGTCGTCATGATCTTGCACATTCGCGGCAAGTTCACTGCTGTCGGTACGTCAGCCTTCACGAACCCTCATTTCTGATAGAAGTACTGACAAAACATGAATAGGTCGCAAGGAAATCCTCATGTTCTTCTACATCTACATGCTTCTGAGTTTCATCTCACTTTGCGTCGACGCAGGTGTCGTTCCCCCTGGATCCGCCCCCTACCCGTACTTCGTGTCAGTTCAAAACGGCTTGTCATCGGCTCTGATTACTTGCCTGTTGATCAACGGATTTGTCGGCTTCCAGTTGTACGAGGACGGCACTTTCCTCTCAGTCTGGCTCTTGCGCGTCTGCTCTCTGGTGGCCTTTGCGATATGCTTCCTCGTCTCCCTTGCGACCTTCAAGTCATGGGCTGGCCTGGGTCCCACCAACACCGTCGGCCTGTTCGTCGTCCTGTACTTGCTCAACGCCATCGAGCTCTTCGTCTACGTTGCCCTGCAAATCCTCCTCGTCGTTAGGACTCTCCAGGACCGCTGGCCGCTGGGTGACATCGCCTTTGGCATATTCTTCTTCGTCGTTGGCCAAGTGATCCTGTACGCCGTGAGCACTCAGATTTGCACCGCCGTCAGCCACTACCTCGACGGCCTTTTCTTCGCCACTATCTGCAACCTGCTGGGTGTCATGATGGTGTACAAGGTATGCAAACTTGAGAATCTTGAAATGACGGCATTTACTGATCCGCTACTGCAGTACTGGGACTCAATTACCCGCGAGGATCTCGAGTTCTCAGTTGGAACTAGGATGAACAACTGGGAAGTCAAGGAGCTGCTGCCAGAGGAGGATCGTCGAGCGACTGTTTATGACAACGACCCCTACAACCACGCTGGTGGATACGATCACTCCTACTCGCCCTCTCCAGCACCGGCACGCTACTCCGCAAGGTACTAATGCGGCATCGAGGTTGGCGGCGAGGATGTGCATGACAACGTCTAGACATTGAATGGGCGTTTTCCACGGCAAAATTTCACGACAGGAGTCCGGATCTTGCCGATCTGCAGCAAATATTTTTCGGACATCTGTGTTACTTTGGGAATGACGACGACTTGGGCATTGAATCAGAATGGCGTTTGGGGGTAAAAACTGTCTTTACAGGTCGGGCTGCATCCCGAGACACGGCCGATTTTGAGTTTTTGGGTTGAGGCGGGCGGCCGAGGCGGCGGGGTCGGTTGGTTGTAGGATCAACCAGCAATCAGCAACAGCGAATAGGTTAATAACGTTAGCACGTATAGGTATCGATGCCCACGGGTGTCAGTAGTACATAGTTTAATTCAATCAAGATAGAGCAATTTCAGCGCGCCTGGTAGGAGATTACGAGTCGTCAGCTAGGGGAGACGAACAAGGGGAGGGGTCGAAAGGGAATGCAAGCCGCGTGGTCCTTCACCGGGGAGGCCAGTATAAGCGCAAGATGAGACGGAGGAAGTCTTGTCCCGGTAAACGTATCATTCTACGGTTCTACCTAGCTCGTTCCGAGTTTGTACGGATATACAAGTTGAGGCGGCGATGTCTTGGCATGTGTAGACACTATGTGACTCTGCAATAAGGGTATATGTGGCAGCTTGACTCGAAGGTTATATTGAGTTTGGCCTGCCATCCACGTTATAGGTAGTAACAGGAAAGGGGGACAAATTTGGCATGAGCTTAGATCAAGCTTTGAAAAGACTTCAATGGTCAATCAAGGTGAAGCATAACAGATGGTCCGCCGTTGGTGGGCTAATTAGATGCGTATGTAGTCCGCGAGACCCCCGGGCAAAACCTTGAAGGCAAGGAGCAACAAGCGAGCAATGTCCCAGCCCGCAAGATAAAGTCGCATCCACTGCCCGAGCAGCGCGAGAGGCTCGGGCTTGGAGGCTCGGGAAGGGGGGGGGGGGGGGGGTATGGAAGGGGGAAAAGGGAAAGAAAAGGGTGGAGGGGCGAGAAAAAAAAATAAAAAAAAAAAACAACGCCGCCCGGGTTTCACGGGCGGGGGGGGGGGGGGGGGGGGGGGGGGGGGGGGGGGGGGGGGGGGGGGGGGGGGGGGATATAGATACGGATACACGGACAGACAAGCGTTGACAGGCTTGAATAAAAAAGTTAACAAAAAAGAAGGTTTTTACGATCTGCGTCCGTGTCTTCAAGGTAGGATTTGGATTGGAAGGGGTGGGAAGTGGAGGTGGAGTCCCCAGCCTGAGATGCACGGAGACCGGAACACGGAAACGAGGCCGAGTGAAGTTTTTAGCTAATGTGCAAGAAGTGAGAAAGGTATCCGTACTGGCACACCGGATGTAACTCGTACAGATGGTAATCAATCGCAGCAGATGACTCTGCCGGTCAGTGTCGGGAGTCCAGACCTCATGGCATCAGTTCAGGCGGTTAAACGGTTGAGCAGGTAGGCTAAGCTGGAACTTGGAGGTTTTGATATTGGAGGAGGGGACGAGGGCGGTAAGTATCTTAAGAGGTGGAGGGGACCCAGGCACCCAGGTCATGGTGCCTTATCGGGTACATCGGATCTGTTATCGGCGTGCGCTAGCCTGAAGCTAGGCGGCTTTCCTGAGTTTCCTCGCACTTGCATCCAATCACGTGGTCTAGGTGTGACGATGTAAAATAGGGTTGAATACCTACCTAGGTAATTAGATTTCAATTGTCATGAGACACGGTTCCTTGGAGCGATCCAAAGCAGAGCTATCAACATGATTGAGGGAATGAGTTGGTGTTGCCCATAGGATGGCTAAGGAGCTCTGTCTGCATCCATGCGTACCTAGGTAAGTACCTACCTTGAGCATTCTGCCGATTGCGCAGTACTTGTCCGGATTTCCATGTCGAACAATGTCTGCTAGGGAGGCACGAGGGACTGGGGAAAATACTTTGAAAAGGTACATGCACAATGCATGGGCCAACACAGCACCTTACGTTACCTACCTTAAGGTGCTCCGTACTCCGTACTTTGTAGCGCTACCTTAAGTGCCTAAGTACTCCATACTAGGTAAGTGACAAGGTATTCGTATCAGCTTAGGTTACCTCAACTATTGATACCATCTAGCAGGGTATTGCACCCGAAGATAGAACAAGGGAAGGACGCAGTGAACGTCGATTGGCCTCCTCTTCAATATTGTGCATGTGCCGGTGGGGGCAACTGGCAGTCCGTTCCTGCCATTTTGCCAACATTGAGGCAAGTGTGTGCCTATGTACGGAGTACGTTCATACGAATAGTGCTTGAGCTGGCCGACTATTTCGGTATGCATCTGAGGTACCTTTACCTTATTGTGTCTATGTGCGGATTCTATCCGTCCATCGGCATCGATTACCTTTTGTGAAGGTGGCCATCTGTTTGATTATCTACTTAGCTCCTCCGCAAGGTAAGGTACTTAGGTAGGTGTGATGCATGATAGGAATAGGTGCCTCAGGGACTAGAAAAGCAGGGGAAGCAAGCAAATTGAAGCTGCTTTTCCTAGCCCATGGACCAAGGTGCCAGCTATTGTCCATTGTCCCGGCGTTTTCTTTCATTTTGTTGAAATTTTCCTTCTCCCTCACACAAGGCCCCCTTTCTCCCCCCCGGGTACGGAGTACATCTTTCTAGGTTCTAAACAAGGCCACCACGCATTCGATCTGATTCAAACCCGGGTCCTGTTTGCTTGGCTTTCCCCTCCCCAGACAAAACATTTACCGCAACCGACTCAGTCCATCAGGGGATTGTCGATAATCGGACAGCGCGTAACAGCCGACGACCGACCAACGCGCAACTTCTCTAAGACCCGGTCTGCAGTCTGCCCCATCATCCATCGCACAATAAGGTACCTTACCTCACACACACACCCACCTCCCTCCAGTCCAACTCCCTATCTATTCGTACTCTACGTATACATACACGAATGACTATCTTGCCCACCCCTCCCTCATCCCTTCCATTGCGTCGGCCCAGGGGAGTAAGCGTCTACTTTCTTGCGCCAGATCACGTGCAAATACGCGATACTCATTCCCTGACGACTAATCAATCGTCTTCCAACAGCGGCTGAGGTTCAATTTGGTGCAGTCGACTACCTACTCACCTAGGTATTCTCCCAAGCAACCATCCAATCTCATTCGCACCCGCATCGCATCACGTCTTTCTGTCCGCATCTACAACAGCAAATCATCACTGGGCAGCAACCCCGGACCTTTTCTACCCTCGAGAATCCGGCCCATCACTTCCCGGCCTGTCTCGCTCACCCATCTCACCCATTGTCATTTTCCGACCGCGTGCTTGAAGGTATCCGCCTATCGCCAAATTCCACCGGGCCTATAATCCGCCTATCCTCAACGACATCGACGCACCTCAGCCAACTAAGTGCATTAGTCCATTTCTCGTCCCCTGCTCACCCGCGCTACCTTTCTATTGCTCGGAATTTCGATTTCGATACGGCCACCTAGGGACTTGGGACTGTCGTACAGCACACTAGCAGCCACCGTCCTGCAAATCTGCGTCGCTTGACGTCTCACTCACCCACATCCCGCTACCCGTTGCAGTCAAGTTCCTATCCGTATCTTTTGACGCTATCGCCTCATCTCCCGTCTTCACCCTCACTTCCAACCAAACTTCCAACTGTCGCCTTACGTTTTCATCTCCCGTCGGCTATTTCCTTCCGACCCTTTACGTGGATTACACTTCCCGCTACGGATACCTACCTAACTTACCTCACCTAACTTTACCATCCCCGGTCTGACTTTCAGAACCCCTCTCCCGTTGCATCGCATCCCACACAGGCACACACAAATCTCGACAGCACCTCACCTCACAGGCTCACAGGCCATAGCGCCGGCATAACACACCCAAGGTCGCCGCGGATTGATCGACGCTCGCGACATCTTCGGCTTATCCACACAGTTCACACCCCTGGTCGGACTGTCGCCGCATTTCATTTCCATTCAAGATTCTCCATCTCCTTCAATGCGAAAACCCAGTCTTGCTTGGAACGGTCGCACCCTCGTGCTCAAGTAATCTCGATTTTCTGCCCGACCGATCTCGAGAGCTCGCGCCCCGTGTCTCCAACTTTGGATGAACCGCACTGCTGCGTTTATCGACGCATTTCACTCACACCTCCCCTCAAAACCCGCCCTTTTCATCTGCTCACCATCACCACCACCGCTACCCTGCCAATTGGGGCGCCTTCACCATGCCTTTCGATCCTGGAGATGACAGGAGGCCTGTCACCCAGGAGGAGGAGCAATACTGGGAGTCTATGCGCCAGCTGCAAGAGCAAGACGATGAAAACCTCGACAAAGAGTATCTCAACAATGCCAAGTACTACATGGCACGCTTAACCGAGCTAAACTTGGAGAAGAATGAGCTCGAGCGACGTGCCCTCGAAGTTCACCGCGCCATTACCCGGGAACACAAGCACTTTGAAGAGCTCAACGACAGGTTCCAAAACACCAGGAAGGATATGAAGATTCAGCGCGAACATCACCAGAGGCAGTTGGCTGTCTGGTTCGACGAGCAACGCCGGAAAGACAATGATGAACGTGTTAGCATTGCAGCTGCAGCCCTCGCCGGCGCTGCCCCGCGGCGCGATTCGGCGCACATTGAAGCGTCACATCTAAGCAAGGTCGCCAGTGCTGGACTCAATGGCATGAACACCAACGGAGAGCATCGGAATGGCGCCGCCGTAACGATCCCCAGTCATGTCAGACCTAACCAACCTCCCTTGACCATGATCATTGACGCATCGGGTCGTACTGTTGGACCAGTGAACCGCCTCGTATCGAGCAATAGAATCGTCATATATCTGTCCAGCTTACCTCAGAAACGACCTGTCCAGCTCCGCGATGGCATCATATTCAGCCAGGACGACATGAAGGCCTTCGGAGAGGCGGAAGACAAGTGGAAAGGCGCCATCATCCAAGCCACAGGCCTCGTCCGGAAACAATCGCAGCAGTGCGCTCAATGTGCTAGTGGCAGAGGCCCCTTTGTGCAATGCATTGGCCTCGACATGCCTGAATTTCAAGCATGTGGTAACTGCGTTTGGCAGAGCACAAACTGTTGCGACGTCCCGCCGTCTATAAATCAAGCGCCGCCCACGAGGGGGTTCAAGGCACTCAACGCCCAAGATGTATATAATGAACGAGCCGCTAACGGCAGCTTTACCAACGGCACTGCGACTCCCGTCGGCCATAGCCGGCCTGGCTCCCGAGATAAGAGCTTTGCCGAGGGCTCAACAGCTACCGACGAGACAGAGGAGGACATGACTCCAATTACCAAAGCGAACCTCTTGTTGAAACACGATGGGAAAGTCTTTACGCATCCCGAGTGCATGGCTGGTGTACCCGTCAACAAGATTGATCGGACACACGAATACTGGGACCCAGCCTGGCCGGATATCGTGCCCACGATCGAGCCGACATTGCAGTCATGGCGAGACAAGCTACAAACTGCTTTAGAAAAGGGGCAGACCAGCATGAAGTTCCAACTGGGAAGACAGGTAAACCGAGGAGAGACTATTCTGAAGTTTTTGAGCGACGCCGACTTTTGCCCCTACCAACTAGTGGGAAAGAAGTATATGATGACTCGTCTGGTTTCCTACGACACCATTTTCCGTCTAGCCGACACTCTGCGAACTCTGGAAGGCTTCAAGACTCTTGACATCACCCCTCTGGAGTGGCTACGTCAACGCCTGCAGGAAATCATTATCTTGGATGGACCGGACTTCAATCTGGCCAAGACGATCCATGACTTTTACCACGATGCAAAATACGTGGCTCTGAGACTCGCCAACGGTAAAAAGAGCATCGGAAGACCGTCGGGCATGAAGATGGCGCCAAAAGACTCGCCCAACTCGGCCAGAGGCACCCCAAACAACAAAAAGCGCAAGCTTTTCATCAACGAAGAGTATCCCCTCGCATCCCAGCGTCCGCTTGCCCCAACACCGACACCTCAATTCCAGTCCCAGCCTCAAGTCCATCAGATGCAGCCTCAGATGCAAACCCAGGTACAGCCTCAGGTTCATCCACCTGTCCAGCCTCAACCTCAACCCCAGCCTCCGCCTCCGCCTCAGTCACAAAGTCAATTGCCACCAAGCCAACTTCAATCTCGGCTAAGCGAGACACCTTTGAGTGCGCCGCCGACTCCCGAACTTGCCAGGCAATCCAAGAAGCTTAGGACAGCGAGGATCCCTGGAAAGCTCAAAGATGAAGATTTACACTATGACGGCTTCACCGACGTTGATGACTACAGCGGCGATCATATCGGGCCACATGACTGGGCATTGAACCGGATCAAGTCCCGACTGAACAGCGTTAGCACCGGTGTGACACAGTACTGGCACTGGATTCCGGACAATGGAGAGCAGATCTTTGAGCACCAAGTGCTTGCGGAAAGCGATACTTTGACCTGGGGCATTTACGCCAAGCCAGTAAATTTCCACTTGGAGTTGGAACACATCCAGGAGATGAAATGGGCCACCGACACTTCCAAGGTCATCGTGGTTTGCAAGGACGGTGTTGTGATTTCGCCTGATGGCAAGCCTAGAGGCGACCTCTTGGCTGAGTTTAAGAGGGACCGCACCAAGAGGCGTTTCTTGGTCTTTTGCCGCAAGAAGGGGGTGGAACTGATCAAGGTTGAGGCGTGAGTATTCCACGTCTTTACGATGACAAGGAAAGGCAGCTAACACAATGTCATAGGGACGTCATACAAAAAGCATGGGACGAATACGAATCGCCAGATGTCCCGGCGATGCCAGACTCGGAGATTGAGTAGGACGGTGACGAGGAATTTCAGTGGCTGTGAAGGCACAAGCAGAAGAAAGGAATTGGAGGTCTTTCACGTTTTAAGGAAGGAGAATGGCGGAGATACCCCTGGTTTCTGATTTCATTGGGTGTCATTTCCTGCGGCTTCAGTGGAACTTGAGCCTGCAATGGCGTTGGGTTGCGTACCATCGCAGCCATTTTGGTCATCAAGCCATGTCGCCATAAGACATGGTCCTTTGAGTCTCAGGCAGCATATGATGGCACGGGATGCCGAAGCTTGGCTGCTTGCCATAATTGTAATTGGGTGGACGATGCTGCCTGGGACACTGTAGACATGGTGGAGTTTTTGGCTTTCTTGTGGGAGAAGAGGTGTCTTTGAGCACGTCTTGCATTTTGCAGTTGTTCGTCTAGAGTCTTTGCATGGCTCTGAATTTGAGCCCATCTCTCGTGGAATGGACGGGATAGATAGAAGCGTTGAGAGCGGAGGAAACAATGAACCGTATTTCTCAAAGGCCTAGAGGCCTCTCACTCTCGACCCACGACTTTCACTGTAAGCCCCAATGGCTCCACCGCATTGCAGGTCGTCAAAGCCATGTTTGTCTTTGGGGAGAAGTGCGTCATGCGGCTCAGAGGCGTCTGTTTGACAGCCCCTTCTCCTTTTCGCGGATGCGACGTCCCGGTCCATGGCACCGGGCTGGCATCTCGTATTCCGGCATTTCAACCTCGGCTATGAATCCGATTGGCAGGGACGACTGCGCCGCGGGACTGTATTGCGACGTTCCCAACCGCTTTGGTCGCCAAGAGTCATCACATATCAGATTGGCCTAGCCGATGCTGGCATGCGGTCGGAGCTGGCGCCTGAGGAGCCGGATACTGTGTTGTCGCGGACGGAGTCGGGGGCCGGCAGATTGGTGCCCCGTCTATTTCCACCGGATGACGGTCATCACTTGGGCATCCTTGGTCCCCAATCTGCTCACACCCGCCCACTGACCTTTCGATCGTGGTCAAACCAGGCATCTTGATTGAGATGACTGCTCGGACGGCTAGCAGCCATGGCCCACTGACTTTCTCAGTGGACCGTGTGTGCCCTGACACTCTCGTCAGTTGCGCTTATCCGTTTGTTTGATGTATCTCTTGTGGTGGAGATTGGTATGCGACATGGGCAACAACATGAGGTGAGCCAGTCAGTCAGTCTTGTTTGTCGAAGACGGCATCTAGGCGAGCTGCATGTCTCCTACGCGGAAGTCTGAGATTCCAACCACTCCTACAATCCCATGTCTTGCATCCTGGAAACATGGGGCAAGCTTTGGTGAGGCAGATCAGATTGCCTTTGGTACCGTCCACTACAAACCCTTGCAAACTACGAGTGCCAACTTTCAAACGTCGGGCCGCGGCATGTCTAGCTCAAAGATCACCAAGGAGATCTTGGTTCTCCTGGACTGGCGCTTTCGGGCGATGGAAACGCTGCCTACCGATGTCTTGCACTCTACGGATGTTAAGCGGTGAAGGTTGTCAGGTTTTGATTCTTCTCCGTGGAGGAATCATCTGAGCTCTTAATAACGAATCCCCCGCGACTCCTCGTTCCGCTGGTCTCTCCCTTCTTCACCTCCTATCCTTACTCTTATTCTCAGCCCTCATCAGACTGTTCTGCGTGGCCCCGGGGCCCAGGCCCAACTACCTTACTCAGTTCGGGCCTTGTTATCGCTCAGCAACTATAGTCGGCAGACATCGCCTCGAACGTCAGCAGGGATATCGTCCTCTCATGTTGCCTCCTTCCCTTCCTACCGGTCACCTTATAATCGGCCTTTCTTTCTCCCCCCTTCTTTATATCAGAATCCCCCGGGCCCACATCTATATCGCACCCACATGAGACACAACTCCACTGAGTATCCTGGCCGACTACGTGTTTTACGACATCATAACACGACGCGAGATGGAGATCCGGAGCGGGCGTCTCCCCTCTTCTGGGAATACAGAGCCTTCGGACTACGATCTGATCTGGATTCCAGTATATATTCGCTCCCATTCCTGTCAGCTTACTTTGTCCGCGCGCCTGCCTCGCTGTTTCATCCTGTTGCCATATTCCGTGATCCGGCCTGGGTGACATCTACAGCTTTTTGTTGCTGCCCTGTCGACTAAAACTCGGTACATCTAGTTGGGCGCCCTATTTTGCGGAGTCGAGGGAAGACTCCGGGCCCTCGCGAGAAAACACCAACGACTGAGGCGGCAGTGGCACCGATCGGACGACACTGGAGGGACTTGAAGCGGCATGCTACAAGCATATCACCCTCCTCGATTGGTAGAGTCTCCGCGTATGCCTCCCCCCCCCCCCCCCCCCCTAGAATCTTGAGGTCCATCGTACTCTTTCTAACCTTCCTCATCCCACAGATGTGGTCTGGTTTCTGGGATCTCATTTTTCTTGACGTTCTTGGTCGGCACTATACCCCGAGCCCTTTTACAGGTAGCAGACGCGGTATATCGCCTATGTGGTCAGCGCCTTCCTTCGTCCGGACAAAGTCCTCGTTCACGCGCGTTCAAGCAGATGTGTGCACTGCCTCTTGATCTGTCCAAGAGTCGAGATATTTTCGGTGCATACCTATCTCTATGACGTGCTATAACGTCTCCTTTGCTGAAGGATCGAGCTGACAGATGAAGTAGTGTTTCCGAGCCCTCATTATTCCGGCATATAGCTGTTTCCCACGGTCTTTGAGGCCGTTTAGTCTGGTGTCACGCACGATTTCGCCGAGTACGACATGATCGCGCCCCGTTCAACTAACCCGAAATGGAACGACTGTTGAACAGATGTTTCTATACTGGGCCTGTTGTTGACGTCTATTATTCATCAGCGAACGCGCAACACCAGTACTTTGACACGAAGGAGCGACGTGCGATCTCATGTGTCAGCTGGTTCCTCAAACGCAGACCTATATGTTCACGATCTCGTCGGGTTTAACGGAAGTGGTGGGATGGCCGCTCTTCATCTGGGAACAGAACATCAGGCCACCTCAGCCAAAGGCATCCGCCAATGCTCTGGGTATCACCATATTCTTCGCCTTGCCTGACTGATCCGTGTCCGGCTGCCGTATCGTTCCATCTTCTGGCGCCGCCCTAACTAATGACAGCGGCGACCCGCTACCGGAGGAGTTCCATGATCTGGTCAAGCTGGTTAGCATGGCTGTCAAGAAGGATGCGAAGGCCGGCACTGTGGTGGCGAGGTTCTACGAGCTGCTCCTCCTGGTTAAGATCTTCAGGGCCGAGTCGGAGGTTGAGAAGCTAGCCAAGACCGAATTGCGAGGCGCTGGTGAAGGAGTTCCTCAAGAAGGGTAACATCACCAGAGGCCAGAGCGACACCAGCGCGAAGCTACTAAAGACGGCCATGCAAAACAGCTTGAACCTTGACCTGAAACAGTCCTATGGACTGAAATCTCGGGCAAATCGGGTAATAATGTAAAACTGTTCGAACGGCACAGTCTCATGCTGATCGGCCCTTGCTGCTGTGGTTTCCTCTTCGGCCACTTCTCTCTGTATCTATTGCGTACCTTTTGATCAGTTCGTCGACAGAAGCGGCAGTTGAATAGTGAGTCTACACGTCTTGAGAGCAGTGCCATGAGCTAACGTTGTTGTCAGGACGCAAGCCCACCGTTCCGATTGCGATGGGCCACGCTTGGCTTCGCCTAGACTACCGCCTGCTGTTGAAGGAATTGTGCAGGCTCAGCCAGACGCTCTTCGTTGTTGCCTGGGACACAGGCGACGGGATACACCAATTGCTGCCGACGGAGTTGACGCGACACCATCTCCCGCCCTTATATTCCACACAGCTACGAGCATCATCGTGGATGCTATTTTCCGTTTGCGCTTCTTCGGGAGACGTATCCAGGGTGCTAGGAATGATTGGCATCTGTCGATACTGCCTCGACCATCATTGAGGGCAAATTTGAGGTCAGCGCAAATGGTGGTTTCCTTTCTTGGAACTCGCTCGGCATGTTTGAGGCCGTATACGAAATCTTTGACAATCACTTGAAGGATCGCTTCGAGGGATTGGCCTTTGTGGATCGGGCAGCTCATTCTGTTCTAGCTATCTCAGCTCTAGGCCATGGGCCCTGGAGCCCGAGATGGAGTTGGCCTCAACAAGCCAGAGGTCTGCCAGGAGGGCTACCTGTTCTCGGCGGTGGCCCAGTGGCTGATCGCGCACCCCAAGGACTTCGCCGACGTCGACACCATGAGCTCCATTGCCAAGCGTTGGAACCCAACTATGGAGATGACGAGGGATATCCTCGTGGGCAGGGCTCCGGAGCTCGATCCCGTGGTGGCGGTACGAACACTTGGAAAGACTTCTCACACCTCCGTGCTCCGTTCTGCCCAGCTGGGTTGCGGGCTACCGCAACGCAATCCTGATCGACGATGAGCACGACGTCGTCGAGATAGCAGACGACATGGATGTCGACGTCGTTTCCATCCCGTCCACCGATAACGAGGCCCCCGAGGAGAATCGACGCGAGAGCCCTGGAGAACGAGATGCCGTTGACGGGGGCTTGTATAAAGCAAGCAAGAGCCACTTCGTCGGTTTTTTTCTCTGCCGCAGAGTATAAAGACATGCGTCGTTGCTGGGGGGAGACTACCAGTTTGAAGCAAAGCTAGCGAATCAGTAGCATGCTGTCAATTTTGGAGACTATCGAGGAGAAGCCCTTGGCACGAAGTTCAACACAGATCACCACGATCACACACACCTTTTCTCTCCCACACTCCCAACTATTGTTATTGTTCCAGCGGTGAGATGACTTTCATCTACTTACTCGACCTGCCGGTTATCTACCTTATGCGGCCACTCCGACTACGGAATATCCCTTTGACTATTGTTCATTGTCGTGCCGCTGCTTCTCAGCCCTTATACCTCGGCCATGGGCCCCACGGAACGAAGTGCTTTCCGCATGGCGTCGATCATCAATCTTGGATCGTTTCAACATTCTGGCCTCCCGCGTCAACTCGAGTGAGAACGTCCAACGCCACGAGCTCTTTCGGGCGGGTCACTGCTTGTGTCACTGCCTGTGTCTGCCGTCCATAGCAAGGTTGTCGCGCGTGTTGAACGTCGCCCCTGCGCTTTCGCCAACCCACCACATCGATATTGCCACTTGGATCTTTTGACGATTCCCAAACATCATCTGCACGGGCACCGTCTCCCACTGTACATGGCTGCTCCCGTAACAAGAGCCCCGTCTTCAACTAATCACTTTGCACGAACACGCCGGAAACCCACGTAGCCGTGGTAGAATTTTATCACCAAATACGTCGATATTGGTCGGAAGTACACGAACCAAGCAACCAACAATCAGGACCTCATGATTTCCTCGGAGCGCCTCGGGCCCTGCTGCTGGACGTGCTCGTCCTCAGCTGCCAGCCCAGCCGGCTGAAGAGGTCGATGAAGACGATATCGTCGGCGCCACGAGTGCCTCTGGTACCCCCCATCGGCCCTGACCTGACCGAGGACCCGAACGAGGGCCATTTCGAGCTTCTCGTCGATGTCTCTGAGGAGATCGACCGTAACGTCCCTACGGGAATGGCGGTCTCTCACGCGAAGGAGCTTCGCAACACCCAGGTCCGCATTATCTATAACCGTCGGAAGACCGTGGTTAGCCTCGCCTCCCCCGCCCCTGCCTATACCGGTGTCCCCACAAAGGACGACTTTGATCTCCCTGTTGCGGTGTCGCAGGAGGTCGATCGCGAGGCACTCACCAGCATGGCCGTCTCCTTGGCCAAGACCCTCCGCGGGATGAACGTTCGCATTATCTCCAACCGCAAGGTGATCGTTAGCATGGCCGACAAGGCTATCAAGTTGTCGGACGTGATCTTTGGTACCCTGTTGTACTGTCTGAAGAAGAACTTGATGGCTATGGTGAAGGGAGCTCGAAACCTGGACAGTATTATGTCCGGCTTCGAGTACTACGGGGACTCCTAGAACCCCCGCGTCCTTAGAAACCTGATCTGGGGCATCAGCGTCATCCAGTCATATACCGACTGCAGCGGTGCGGCCGTTATCCGCCTTAACCTTACCCAGGTTGAGGTATACGACAATTACTAGTGCCTTCTGAAGACTCTAGATTCCGACCGGGAGTCCGCCCTCAAGGCGAACCTCCTCGAGGCGTTTAAGATCCTCAACGGCGGGCCCCGTCGCCCCGGGCAGAAAAACGAGACCGTTGCCTTGAAGATGCTCGAGAAGCACTTAGGCATCTCGGCAGACGATGTTCGCAGGATCATCGAGGCAGCCAAGCTTTCGTGGATCCTCGCCTCCGTCTGGGGCCGTGACAGTGTCATGCCCCCCCCCCCGAACAAGAGCGGGTATGTTTACATCGTCTCCTACGTCCAAACCTCATACCTAGCAATACACCAGATAATTGACTTCCCCGTCGAAGCTTTCACCGACGATACCATCAACCTTACGAAACCAATACCATTCGTTCTCACTATAGGCCATACCAGGGGCCCGCGGAGGCAATCGGCTACGAGTTCATCCATTGCTGTCACACACCTGAGCGCCCCTCAGACTAGTGAAGCGCCCACAGCCGTCGTAGCGAGTCAGAAATACTGACCTGGGCCCGTTTCGAGTTGCGAGACACACGAAAGAGCGGGCCGGGTTGAGTGCTCAGCGCTGTCGCTGCTCCGTCGCTTCTCCCGCGCGTCATACTAATAGTGCCTTAGGTCCCCAAGTCTACGGAATCTGCGGTGCGCACCCTCTGGAGCACCGCTCTCGCCTCGAACAATGACATCTACGATCTTGAGGTTTGTCGCTCTGTTATCGCTGCTACTCGGGTCGCTAACATTGCTCTATAGCTCTAGCAAACCTACAGAACCGCCGCTAACAATGCGCAGAGGGCGCTCAAGCGCGCCGGCAAGGAGGCCCGTTCTACCCCCGTTATCGACAGCGATAACGACGAGGCAGCTATAAGCTCCTCCCGCGCTACGTCTTTATCCCGTAACGACGCTATAATCGCGCTTCTGCGCACCATCCGCGACGAAGTACGCCGTTCGAACAACATTCTAGCCGCGGTATGGTCGCCCCGCCTGCGCTCCGTGTTCGTAGCTAATTATTTGCAGATCCGTCAACAGCAGGGTGACCACTCACAGCCAGACAACTTTTGACGGCTTCTGTTTTGCTCGACCCTCTTAAGCTTGCTTACGGTGGACTTCAGCTGCCATAGGCTGCTCCGCGTCTGCACCTTCTTCCCCCGCTTCGAAGGCGCCAAAACCGTGTTCCGCGTCACCTAATCAAGATGGAAGCGGGCAATGTAAGTGCCCGTCTCGTCGTTGAACCTGGCCAAGCCGGTCTACGGACCCTCGGTGTCTGGACTTCCGTTTATCTCGGGATGTCGCGGATCGTCGGATCATCTGGGAGCTACAACGAGAACGTATACCAGCGGTCCTCAAGCGACTGCCTATGCGCGTCTGTGGTGTGACCGACCGGGTCAACAACAAGGATGATAGTCCCGCTTATTGTTGCGTTCCTCTTGAGTATATACCACCCCTGGCAAGATTCCTCACATCACACCTGCTGTCGCTCCTACGGGATTTCGACAATGTCCTTGGTGCTCTTTAGCACTTATGAGCAGTGCAGTGCGGGCCTCCACGGCTTCCCCGGGACCAGGTACATGGTTCACTTCTGCGGGCGATTCCAAGGAAAAACGCAAAACATCAAGTTAGTGGACATATCCAAATGTGTTGGGCTTATTCGAGGAGACGGCCGAAGTGATCGCGGGGGTTAGCGAGCACCACATCATCCAAGTCAGGAAGACATGAGAAGAGCCGATGTTGGCTTGCTCTTCTTTCTTTCCTCCATACATGGAAGTCATCTTTCGCGCTATTAGCGTCGACTTAGCAAGATATTATCATGGAGGACCACGTCACCCACTTTCTCCTCGACCTCAAAGACATTGATTTCACGTTGAGCGTGACACCGGCGCAACTGTGGCAAGCAGGAGGTGGACAGCATGTGAAGATCTCCGTGATCGAAACCCACGGGTCAGAGCTCGCCGGCAGCGATCTTGGGATTTCTTGCGAAGCTAGTCATGTATGGGTGCTTTGCCAATCAATGGTCGGGTAGGTAGCGGATCGATATCTATCAGAGACTCTTTGCTAGACGCTCACATGAGCCTCCAGACGTGGAAGATTTGGACATGTTTGGCCACTGTATATCCGCTCATGCCCATGAAGGCTATTGGCGATGTAGTCACACTAGCAGCTGCTGATGCTACTGTCCGTCTCCATCATCCAGTTACTGCAGCTGGGTAGACAGCATGGAACTGTGCCGTACAATTGGCCCCTCCGTTTACTTTTACTTCTGAGGGATCGTTGGCTTTGGCCAATTCTTCACCAGCCAATTGGCTGCCCTGCTGACGCGTATACCAACACTGTGTCTCTGGTTTCGAGCATGCCGTCTTGAATCATCAACCCAAGCCGGGCCAGCGGGTTGCCCGATACCAGCGGCCTCGCCAAGGCTAGGGAGCGAGACTCCTCTGACAAGGCCATGAACACGGTGTCTGTAGAGGACCTGTTGGGTATGGAGTGGGCCGACGAAATCCAGGTGGCTTGCTTTGCTCAGCAGGTCCACTCGGAAAATCACCTTCCTTCGGTATCATCGTATGTCTCGAACCCTGTCACTAGCCACGGACTGACAGCTAGGTTCTCAACTACGATTATAATAGGCTGTGTGGCTCTTTGTGCTGCGGCTTCTTCGAGTTGGGTTGGGAACTGTCCCGAGTCGACTACACTATCGGGCGACAGCGGAGGTACTCCGCGCAAGCCAGGTCTGAGCAGCGCGAGAAGAAGGACGATGAACACTGATACTATTCTCATCGACAAGTTTGGGACGAACAAACGCGACAACAGAGAAGGCGATTCACCTTCTTACGACGCGCACACGCAATCAGTCGGGGTGCGGGTGTGGTCAGTATCTGGAATCAATCGTTCGCAGACCAGTCCCATCCGTCATGTCGTCGTTCTCGAAATCGAGAACATCGATCGCATCTGTCAAGAACACGATCTCAAGACTGCTAGCACTGGTATGGGTGGTAGTGGAGCTCTATCGGAATGTCAACCTGGAGCCCTCAACATCGACCACAACAGGGCTACAAGCCAAGAAGATCACCATAGGCTCGGATTTCATACCATCCATCGCAGGGCAAATCCGAAGAACTGAAGACTCAAGAGGTATAACAGAAGATGCTGGAACGATTGACTAAACGCCGTCAATACACATGTAATTTCTAAAGAACCAACAGACCAACGCTACAAGATCATGATTCTAGATAGTCTCAGAATGAACACTACCGTACTACACCCCCAATTTCGTAGTCAACCAGCGTGCAAGTCGAACGCACTTCTGATCAATAAATCTCCAGTGCAAATCTCCGAACCACAAGGTGAGCACAATTACCACGATGAAACTGCAAGTCCAAGCCACACCGAGAGAATACCCGGCGTTCTGCATCGAGAACTTGAGACCCAAGCCGAGGAAAGACCTCTCAACAGCCCAGTGAACCAGGTACATGCCGAAGCTGACCTCGCCCAGGTATAGCACCCAGCGCGCGTTCAACAAGCGCTGCAAAGGCGGCAGGTTCTCTAGGGATGTTACCAGTATCATGGCACCGACGGCCGGGAAAGTGCGCGCCGGGTCCTGGCCGAACGTGGGGAACATTTCGAGCCACCCGTATCCCACGGCATTGAAGGTGTGGCCATTGATGGGGTAGCCTCCTAGCCAGAGTGAGAACACAAAGACCAGCCACCAGCTGTACGAAGCCGTTCTCTCAAGTGAACCCTCCAGGCTCGGTAGCTTGTTCCGCAAATGGCGGATGTCAGCGAGAGCCATGCCCCAGAGAAAGAGGCAAGGCTGCCACATGTCTCCATCCGCGCCGAGGGTCCAGAAGAAAACGAAAATGATCGCCACCACAGATAGCCGGGCTAGGGGAGATACCCGTGCCAGGGCCAAGCAGCACAGGAACACGAGAATTGATCCCCTGAACTCGACTGACAGTGTCCAGGCCTGAGGCAAGAAGCTGGCGGTGGTGGTCTGAGTTGTGATGATGATGAGATTTTGCCATACCAAGACGAGAAGCGCCAAGATGCCGGTGGCTGGGGCTGCCTCAGGATCCCTGCTTCCGCTATTGTAGTACAATCCGTATGTTTTCAAGACGAGGACAATGAAAAGGAGGGGAATAGTCGGGAAGAATAGCCGCATTCCGCGGCGGAAAACGCTTGATGGAAGGGACCCAATGCAGGCTTCAACTTGTCCACTGTGAGCCTTCTTCAACGGGCTATATGTGAGCACAAAGCCGCTGAGGACAAAGAAGATCATGACGCTCAAGACTCCGCAGTGGATAAGTCGGATGAATGGGAGTTGCAAAAAGTAGTGATTGTTTTCATCCTCTCCCCAACCATGGTTGATGAAAACGAACTAAACACCAGATTATCAGCCATCTTCTCATAATGGTACATCCCGTTCAATGAATGCTCACATCATCAGTGTAGTGGAGGATAATGACGACCATTGCCGCGATGCCACGGAGGCCGTTCAGGTACGACGTTGAGTGGGAATCAGGGACCACGGAATTTTCGTCCCCATGACCGTATGCGTGGGCCACGAACGATGGCACCAAGGTCCAGAAGATGCGTCGTGCATGGGAGCAGCGGAACCGAAACCAGCTCCTTCTGGTGTACTCAATTGGCTTTTCTTCTTCGTACGATAGTTCAGACAGATCTGCCGAAAGATCTGCTTCCTCGTCTTCAAGGAGTGGCTCGTAGGACTCGCCCGCCTGCTCTCCCGAGAACCAGCCACGTACGGTATCGGCAGACTCCTTGGAGAGGACCTTCATGGCCGTGCCGAGCTCGCCTTGGTTCAGCATCTCGAGCTGTGTTATACAAAAGGGATTGAGAGAAGCAAGGCAAAGAGGTCGCGGCGAGGAGGCGGTCTGGTTTGAAAAGAACTGTTCGAGAGGTGGTATTGTTGTGAGTCTCCCGGATTTCTGCAGTGAATAGGCTTCGCGATTTATAACTCAAGACTTGAGGCTGCGATGTATGAACCCTAGCGAACAAGCTGTGCCGATAAGAAACCGAGGCAATCAGGAATGGGAATGCCAAGGGAGGAGGGCGAACAGGGCCGGATGAGGAATCGCATCCGAATCGGAACGCCGCTCACCAGCGAGTGGTCTGCCCGAGACTCGAGGCAATGCAATGAGAGGCCACAAGATACATCAGCATTCCCAATCATATATAGCTGTGTCTCAGTCAATCCCAAAGATATTCAAGCTTCTACACTAACAAAGGGGGCTTCCAGATGGCACTCATCGCAGCCAGGATCGTAACCCGATATGTTCAAGCCTGGGCATATCAATTGTCGGACTTTGCCCAGGGAAGAAGAATGAAAACAACGACCCGGCATCATCGCAATGTTTACTTTCGAATGTATGAGTTCGACCTTTCTGGGCAACTAAGTTGTTGAGCCTGCACTAGTGTATTCGTGAGGCTAATCGTTCCGCCCGCGCCACCATGCTTTTGGGTTGTGAGACATGGGCGGTTAAGTCAGGGGACAGGGAGATCTCGGCACTGATGGGGTTAGTCGCCGTTACACACATTTGGGAGAATCCATTGCGAGACATTCCATGCAAAACGTGTTTGTTACACGATTTCGACCCCCTACCAAGCTTGCGCGAGGAGATTCGCTGCCACGCTAGAGGGAGTGTCGTGATCTCATGAACAACCCCACACCCGCATTCCACGCTCCTCTGTGCCTGCCAATAAGCTACGGGAGTTGCTTACCGAGTGGCGAGGACCATAGTCTCGGCCCGCGACAAGCAAACATTCCGATCATAGGAGGACAAGGTTGAGAACGCAATGCTCAGCTCGATGCCGATGGGATGCATCACAAGCATCAAGACAACGACAGAAAGATGGCTACTGTTTTCAAGTCCTGCTATTCTCATTGCATGGTACCATTATCTCAGCCGCAAGTCACAGAGTTGGAATCCGCAGTTCCTTGGGCTTGGCGTGAAGAATTTCAGCCGCAAGCCATGGTACCACTCTCAAGCCGGAGCTTCGGAAGCACCGTCGCAAGTAACCCGATGAATCTAGCCTCTGTCCACATGCACGATAGACTTAAAGTTTAAACAAGGGCCAATGTCTCCATACCAATCATGATATGAAGAGGTCGGTTTATAATCTTTGGTATGCAGTGTTATCATATCGCCCCTGAGAGACATCCCTTAGATGGAGGTGGAAAGTCCCCTTTTTTGATTATAGGTAATCCTCGGGCCCTTTCCTTTGCCACAGCTATTGAACATGGAAAGAAATGATCTGATAGTAGGTAGACATGTGTTCTGGGGAAACAGTGGCTTCCCTGGATGGAAAAGTACATGCAAGAATCTGACGGCTATAGCTTCGATGCTGCAGCAGGGCCGTCGCAACCACAGCCGTCAGCATCCTTTACCGCCTTGCTAGTTTCAATCAGAGTGCTTTTGTTGAAACTTTGCTCGCTAGGAGGCACATCCAACGCGGGGTTCTTGTCAAAGAAGTTGACAGGCTTCAGATGTACCTTGAGAATTTCGACCGGCATGACGGGGAAGTCTTCGATTCTTGGCACATGGTTGATGCCGAACTGCACCCAGACGACAATGTCAGACTCGGCAGTCAATGTCTCATTTCGCTCAGACCAGCCCCTAACACCGGTGCCTCCACGAGACTGATTGGTATACCAACCGCCGGCGTAAAGCTCCCGGTCTCGATGTGTTGTGACATAAATGTTGTGGTCCGCGAACTCGGCGCGCTTGTAGTTAAAGCTGTCTTTATCGCTCATCAGCTTCTGGAAAGGCGGCGCCATGATCTTGTAGGCCACTGGTTTCCCGTTGATGGGGTTGAGGGAATTGGGGTTGGTGATCTTGAACGTGCGGTTCACGTCAAAGTCAAGGTCAAGACCCGATGTTTTCTCCACGACCTTGTCGATGACTTCGTAGCCTGTGCCGTGGGGGTTCCAGTTGGGATCTCGCGGCATTTTGTGCGCTTCCGAGTACACCAGCTGGTTGGTGTGTCCATCGATCATGGGGTCGACACGCAGGGAGAAGATGTGTTGATGGTGTCCCGCGAGGACACCAGGGTGGACAACGGTGCCGAAAGACGTGCCGACCTTGTCCAACTCATGGTCAATGGGCTGTGTTGATAGAATGCCGGTAGCTCGGACTTCGTAAGTCACCTCACCCGCCTGATTAAACAAGAACATCAGGATGTACTCATAGTTGGAGACCGTAATGATGCTCTGAAGCACTAATTCGCGAGATCGGACGAGCGCGGCACGTCCTGTACGGTAGTTGGTGTGCTTCCAGCCAATGCCTGCATCTTGCTCGTGGATGCAGATGCAGTTATCTCTGGACTCCGGCTGACCGCGGTCATCGGAAATTACACCACTGAGGTACTGAATGCTTCCCAGGCAGTCACAGCCCAGTTGCAGGTTGTTGGCAGTGGCTCCCGCGCCCGCATCACCGAGATCGAAAGCGGCTTTCTTATGGAAGGGATGGCGCGGGTCACCATAGGGCACACTCATCTCTGAGAGCGACAGTCTGTAGAATAGCGGACGACCGTCATACTTGACGTTGTACAACACCATACCTTCGCGCTGGTTAAAGCCTGGAAAACCCCGTGTTAGCCACTATTCCCGGCCATTTTATTCTCCCTCAAGTACGCTTTACACACCGATGAAGAAACTCCACTTCTGCCACTCGAGCACATTTCCGGTCTCTCCCACGGGCGTGACGGTGAAACTCGGTCCCTCAGGTTGAACAACCTGCAGAGGCTTGAGGTCTTTCCGGAGGTTCTGGGCTTCAGGGATGTACTCGTTTCCTGGCTTAGGCGTGTATGGGCTAAGGGGCTTGATGGTGTTGTCCGCACCAGTGGGAAGAATGTCAATGCGGATGATCTTGTACTCGTTGCATTCAACCACAGGCAGAATTGGTAACGGGAAAGCATAGTGATTAGAGTCGGGTTCCGATGAGTTGTTGGGGTCTCTCATATAGAGAAAAACTTGATATAGACGGGCATCATCGTTGACACCATCAGATCCTGGTGGAACTTAGTTGTGAGAAACACGAGCACTTAGTTTAGACACCCACCGTAGATCCACGGATCAGCGCAGACGACTGTGCCTTCAGGTAGCTCGAGTTTTTTGATCTCGGCAAGGACCTTGGGGTCCTCGAGTGCAATCTTCTCGACCAACTGAGCCTCATCATAGTCGACGTTGCCGTGGACATTAGCACCAAGCTTGAGGTTGCTCTCAACCTTTCCGCTTGTCAGATTGACCACCGCTTCGTGGAAGAGATCCCATGATGGGTCTTGTCAGCGTTCTTGTCGGAGCTCAAATAAGCGAAGCCTGGATGTCGTACCGTTCCCCGGATGTAGTACGCAAGGAAAGCCCTGCGGTCAGGTTGAGTCGCAGACAGTCCCTTGTCCTTTGCGTCCAGGTAAGGTGCCAGTTCTCCCTTGGCGGGTTCACTGAGAGTCACCACCTTGAACCGAAGAGAAACAGATGTTGGCCAAGCAGTCTGGATCACTTGAGCTGCGGCTTTGATCTCCGCACCCGAGAGGGGGCAGAGGGGGTGTGGTGCTGACATGCTAGAGATAGGCCTTGTAATTGAGGGGTTGTAAATGAAGAAACTCGAGATGATTTCAAGCACAGATGAGGGAACAGAAAGGTTTTATAAACGCAGTCCGGTAATGTGTGGATGTGTGGATGTGTGGATGTTGGCGGCACCGTTGTTGCTGGCCTCAAACCGGGGCGGGAACTCTCCTCCTTATCGGACCCCGTTGCAGCGACGTAAGTTCGGCGCAGGTGATCCACATTTTAGGAGTGGCGCTTGACCCGCATGTCCCATCCGGGTATAAGCGTCCTGCAGTTTCGTTCCATGCTGTCACGGCATCTTGGCATCGCTGCTTATCACCAAGTACATGTATCATCCTTGTCCGAAGCTCTGTCCCTGGGCTCCGGTTTGTTGCCTTGACTTTCGTAGATGTCTTTTGGTCTGGGCTAAAGGAATAGCCAACTATCTTCCAGTGACCAGAGATAGTTGAGCCAAGACTTTGCCATCTTCTCATCATCGTCTCGGGCCCAGATCCTTTCCAGCATCTCAATGGCATTTCTAACATTGTAGCAACACGACGATATCCAGATATTCCTGAAGATTTCCCGTACCATAATCTTAAGATCGGCCGCTTGGATCTCTGCCCCAACGACAAAGGCCGGCCACACCAGGCTCTTCACATGGAAGTCCTGGGCTGAAATGGAGAGCATATGGAGTATGCCGGATCGAGTTACCCCTTCGAGATACAGGTCAGAGAGATTATGCCCTTGATCGAGCAGCGGCCCTACAATGTGAGAGGCGTATACTTCAACCGCCGCCTTGTAAGCGTGCGCAAGGTGCGATCGCGACTGATAGTGCTCCGGATCTGGGAAATTCTCTGCCCAACCAGACGGCGAGAAGTTGTCGAGACCTTTGCACAGCTCATCGACCTTCAACTGCTCTGCCTCAAACATGTCGAGAGTGATCGCATAGAGTTGATGACGGAAACTAGGTACAGCAGCTCGGCAGGACAGCCAACCCAAGTTTGATCTTCCGACTGGCGCAAGATCCTTAGAAGAGACGGATCAAGGGATGCTAGTTGCTGAGCGAAAGAGCCCTTTGCTGGCGCCAGTGTTGCGCCGATGATCCCAAATCTACAAGAATAGTTAGGGGTGAATCCACGCAAGAGCTTTCAGGAAGTGCCCTTACGTCGTGTAGGCTGTGTCAAAATATTCCAGCCAATGATCGGTTCCAATACTGCGATTCTGAAGGGTAGCTTTCCGCTGTTGGAGTATTTCACCAGCACCTCCCAGGTGATGCTCCCATCCACGGCTGCCAAACTCAACCACGTCCATGCAGATAAATAGAACGATAGCTGCCACTGCGGCATCGTTGTTTGTCACATCGTCGTCCTGGATTTCTATCTTGAGATATTGCAAGGCTCTTTGCTTATGAGCTAGAGCTACACGCAGTGAGGGCGAGAAGTTTGGCTGGCTCAGCTGCCAGTCGCGTCCCTGTGACTTATGCCACAGTGAAGTATTCTCAACTTCAAGAAGCCTTCTTTCCGCACAGGAAATTTGCATCTGGCTGATGACCAGCCGATGAGAGTAGTGAAAGGCCGAGATTGCGATCATCGCATGGGACAAGGCATGACTTCTGGACATAAGCGGCATAAGGGACAAGAAAGGATTGCTGGATGTCTGGTAAACGACACATTCCTTGGACATTTCCATGTCAACTAACACAGCATTGTCAGCGCCTTCACCGTGGGATGGTTTCGTCCTGGGTTACAGCTTACAATAGCGTATGTACTTCCGGCAATCAACTGACAAGTCTTGCAGGTCAGGGTCGATGAGAGACCATGACACGTCAAGTGATGCCGGCAGTGCTTCGCGCAAAGTGTCCCGAGAGTGTCCCACTGCGAGACGGCCAGACTTACAAGGCCTTGCGGCGATAAGATCATCATTCGGTCCTTGATCTGCGCCGTATGTGGCTTTTCCCATCATCTTGCCTCGGCTGGCCACACTGTTGGTCCACACCAACTTCTTCGGCCGATCATATCCTTGACACCGAAGCTTCAAGGAGGTACAGCGGAGGCAAGTCGGAAGGAGTCTGTCACACTTGGCCCGCTTCTGCCGACAGGTCCAGCACGAATTGGAAGCGTGGGACGCGTCTGGCATGATGGATGGAACATCGTTGGTTGACTGCCGAATGTCTTTAATGTTGGATGTTTGCGTGAAGTTGGGTCCGGGCGAGGTGTGGAGGCCGCGGTGGTGAAGGTTGAGGGGCGGGGTGTTTTTCTTATCAAATGGCAGACCCGGCGGATCGGGAGGCCGGCAGGATATGCGATCGGCGCTAGGCCTCATCAGGAAGCCAAGACGCGGCCCTGGTCACAACCCCAGATTCGTCCCTCACAGGCTCACCCTGATCTCGCTGGGGCTTCAGAGTTTGGGGCCTGAGACTCTTCCCGATACCAAATGTGAGCGATTTCTGTGTCTTTTGGTCAACGGAAAACTTTACAATTCATGCATTGGCAGTTTTCTTGAGGGTACGGTGGATCATTGTGAGTCTTTCATGGACCTCCATCGTGGAAGGCCTCAATCAGGTACAACCCGCCCTCGACTTTGCACTTGTCCCAAAAGCCTTATCATTGAGGATAGAGGAAACTTGTTCTGTTCATTCTGATACCAGCGTAGCAGTTACTATCAAGTCTGCTGGTTCATTCAATTGACCAAGTACATCCTTGTGCAGAGGCCGGATCCGCTTCCCCCGACTTCCGCCGCATTCGGCTCCGTCCTACCAAAGCCACTCGCAGTCAACTTCCAGTCCAGCTCATATGAGCATTATTCAATCCGCAAAAGTTCTCAAAATCTAACAAACCATTGGAGTTTCCTACCATGTGGAAGATGAAATACCGTGGTTTTTCGGCATCTCGCTTCGCAAAGGTAATCGCCAATTCCCCGCATTTACAAAGATTCTTGAAGGGCTCATTGGTTAATACGAAAATCCTCAGTATTTCTCGTATTCTCGGGACCCTCTTCCGGGCCCTATCTTGACCGGACCGGGTCGGCCTTCCGATGCGGGGCATTGCCGTTGTCCAGCCTGCGCCGGGTGACATTCTGCGGACGCCTATATCGGAGGGTACTGGCACCGAAATTCGGCTACTCATTTCAGACGTATCCTGCCAAAAAAAACTGATTCACCGAGGAACCTAGACTGACGTTTAGTCTTTGCCTTTTCGAAAGCACCAGAACAATCTATTTGCCCAAGGTCGCCATCCGCTCTGGCATCCACGATGTCTACTAGTGAGAAGAGCCCTTTTTGGGTCGAGTCCGAGGACTGGCATACTGCCGGCGAACCTTTCCGTATCGTGGACAGGCTGCCAAACGGTTATCTACCCGAGGCCCAAACCGTAGCCGATCGTCGTTTCGCAGTCATCAAAACTCCTGGCCACCCGTTAGATGAGCTTCGCCAATCACTATGCCACGAGCCCCGCGGCCACGCAGACATGTACGGAGGTTTTGTCACGCCGCCTGATGACTCTGGGGCTCACTTTGGGGTCATGTTCTGGCATAAAGACGGATTTTCGACTGCATGCGGGCATGGAACCATCGCCTTGGGATACTGGGCTGTTACAAAGGGACTCGTCGAAGCACCCAAAGATGACGGAGTTGTCGACGTCATTATCGATGTTCCTTCTGGGCGCGTGGTTGCCAGCGTCGGCGTCAAGCAGGGCATACCTGTCTATGCCGACTTTGTCAACGTGTTGAGTTACCAACTCGTCAAGGACCTGGAGGTCCAGATCCCGTCTCATCATGCAACTATCAAAGTCGACCTTGCCTTTGCTGGTGCAGTCTACGCTACGCTTGATGCATCTCAGATCGGACTAAAGGTGGAGCCTGGCAGCCATCAAGACCATATCAAACTTGGTAGAGAGATCAAAGCATTCATTGGTGACACGGCCAACTATGGCACCTACGATCTCTATGGCGTGATCTTCTACAACGAAGAAGGGGATGTCAATAACGAGCGAGACGAGGTGAAACAACGAAACGTCACCGTCTTTGCTGATGGACAGATTGATCGTTCTCCGTGCGGTTCGGGTACCTGTGCAAGGCTTGCTGTGCTGCTTGCGCAGGGCAGGATAGCACCGGGTCGCTCCAAGCTTATGCACCGGTCCATCGTCTCTACTCGCTTCCAAGCCGACATCGTATCCGAAGAGACAAGTCCCGTGGAAGGCTTTCCTGCCTGTATCCCACGCGTCCGGGGTCATGCCAATCTAGTTGGGCGGATGAACTTCTACATCGATCCTTCTGACCCGGTTTACCCCGGCTTTCTTCTCCGCTAAACATCGGGCTTTCCAGACCCCTTCGACGGCTTCGGACCCATTTTATGAAGCTATCGCCGCGCCGGATTCTGTCTAGCAGTTGAGCAAGTTGCGCGAGGCGAAGACTTTTTCATGGCGCTGTCGAATCAAATGCGGACGCTACCGACAGCCATGTGACTTAAAGCAATTCTGTAGCCTAACCTATCGACGCCGCGGTAGAAATTTTGCTTATCTGCACATTACTCGAGCTAAATGACGCTGCGCTGGAAGTAAGTTTCATAGCAACCGGAATGACCGGCGATCGTCGATTGTATTAGTTCAACTGAATATTGATTAGGCATGATCATTTTGACCATGTTCTACGATGTTGAATGTCCCTTACGAGTCATCGCATCCTGTTTCGTCCTCTGCTCAAGTCATCAAGAGTTATTGCCAGTCGCAACTCCCCAGAAGTATCCACACCAACTTCCCAAGATAAGCACGATCAATGCTACGAAGCAGCTCTTGGAGATGAGTCTGTTCTTCTCGCCATTCTGCCCGTAGAACCTCTCCTTCCTGACGTTGAGGATCTCGCCACGCGCAATGCGCAGTTTGCGTGTCCACTGAAGGTGTCCCAGGTCGACGGACTTCCAGGAAGCAAACGTCAGGAGGAAAGAAACGACCACCGAGATTCCAGCAAGAATGACGTAGACAATAGTCACCTTGTCGTAAGAGTTATTGTCGTTGTCTTGGATGACGCCAGTAATGACGCGGACGACAATGTTCATCCTGAAGAAGAAGCATCATGTTAGCTTGGACCGGGCATCAGGGAAAGTTTTGAGCAGGAAATCTTACGCGTTGTTCATCGTGATCTTCAGAGCATATGCTGAACCAAAGACGGTTGAGTCCCACATTGATGTGCGGATACTGTCAATAATGGTGGCTGGTCCAAAGCAGTAGGCGAAAGCGAAGACTCCGAAACTCGCAGCAGTGCCCTGGGTGGTATTGGCGAAGCACACGAGCAACATGGAGGTAAACATTCCAATGCCACAGAAGACCACTAGAGGGCTATGTAAGTTACAAGACCTCATTTTTGTGGAATCGATCAACACTTACAGACTGAGATACGGTTACCGTAGAGGTCAAGGAAGACTCCCAGTAGGGGAACAACGAAGAATCCTACTTATGTTAGCTGACTGAAGGGCACGGGGAAAGCTGAAGAGCAAATACTTACCGGCATATTGCAACGTAGCGCTATACCAACCGGCAGTGATGGAGCTTGTGCCGAAGCGCTGCTCGGCGAGCTCGGTGGCGTTCTGCAGGAAGACAATGGCGGTACTCGTTTCGAATAACGAGAAGCCCATGACTGCCCAGAAGGCCCACGGTAACTCGAGGACCTTACGCAACTCGAACTTCTTTGTCTTTTCCTTCAATCTCTCGCCGGTAGCAGGGTCGCTGACGCCGTGGAATTTGCTATTGGCAACCTTTGTAAACCAGTAAAACACGCCCGTCATGACGTTCGTGAAGAGATTCATGAAAACGGCAACCCAAAATACCCAAGCGAAATCTCCCGTCTTCTTGGCGATGATATTGGCAGACGATTTTCCAGCAAATGCACCAATCTTGCCGATGCCGAGCTCGAAGCCCAAAGTCGAGGCAAAGCCGTTGCCGGGGGCAAACCAGGATGAGAAGACTTTGTATTGCGCCACTTGAGTCGCAATATCTCCGAGGGAGCGGATAACTCTGCCCGCAATCATAAACTTGTAAGAGCGGGTCTGAGCTGCCGCTGCCACAAGAATCGAGCCGGCTGAGTAGAGGAAATTGCCGTATAACATGGCACCTAGCTGTCTGTCAGTAATGCTCGTGTCAAGATTTCTGATTATTCGGACCTGCGCCGCCAATCCTGTCCGTAACAACACCGCTGAGAAGCATCAGAGCTGTAACCATAAAATCCTCGCTAGCTTCCAAAAGGGAGAACTGCGTGTTGTTGATCTTCATCTCCTTCTTCATCGTTGTCTTCATGGCACCGCTGAGGCCGGAACTCCACTGAGAACCAAAACCAATAGCAGTCACCAACACAACAGAGGCCAGCTTCCATGTCAAAGGAACTGGTCTGAGGCTGCTGTTGACCGAGACTTCGTCGCTATCCGGGGACGCGGAGACAGCGGTTGCAAAGCCCTGCTTCTCGTTTTGACTTGTCTCAGAGACATGGTCTGCGGGAGCTTGCTCGGCATCCCGAGGGGGTGGCACTGCTTCGGCAGCCATTGCTTAGGTGTTGAGGAGGAGAAGAGGTTCAGCTGAGACCGTCCGACTGTGGAAAAACGTAAAGTGTCGACTGTAGAGCGAGAGACGATGTCAATATTTGACGAAGTTTGGTTCTTATAGCATGGTTTACATGAATGTCACTCCGAAATTGACCGATGGACAGCAACGGAGGGTCCTAACCCCGACTACGCGTCTAGGGTCGCAAGCCGTGGATGGCCCTGCGTCCGTCAGGCGCTCCCGCTTGGTAACTGGGTGGCACCACGTGCGGATGAGCAGGCGATGAACTTGTCTAGTCCGACGAAGGCGCATCTAATCAATCAGATTAGATCCACAGTTCGCCGAAATCAAGGTTGCAGAGACCCTTCGATTCATGAATCTGCAGGAGCTAGACCCGGTGATGACAAGGTTGGACCACCAAACTGGGAATATGATGAGTCTCCTTGGGGCCGACAAAGGAGGCAAAGCAAGCCAAAGCGCTGTCACTGAAAAAATCTGTCCCGGGGATTGCCCAAAGTGAGTAGCGGCGGCGCAAGAAGTGGAGGTCCATCTTCTCCAAGACGCCAATAAGCATTGTTCTACTGTTTGTGCAGAATTTCTCACAGTGATATTTTATGCAGATCCAAAATCCCTGCCGTTGCAAGGGAAGTCTTGAAGTCTAAATCGCGGTAGTGTGGTGTTGGATGACATTCTGGAGCAACTGGACTTTATCAGATCCTAACACAGAGTACTGGGTTCCCTGAATAAAACCTCGCTGATTCCCGAGAAAAATAGGTCGCAAGCCGGAGGGAAACAGCAGCTTTCATATACTCACTGACTGAACCTAACTTGCATGAGCTAGATACGCATAGTTTCCTCTTGTTCTTCTTCATCTTCGACAATAGGTCGAACGAGGTGACGTTGAAGAACGGACGAATCACAGCTTGGAAACAGGTTTCATGGTTCCTCGGTGATACGACGTTATCCCGCTCGGCTCGAGCGAGCGAGCCTGCCAAGACTGCTACGCGGCCAACATCCGTCAAACAACCACGCTTTGAACGTCTTTTTCGCGCCCATCTGGACCACTTCGGAATCAACAAAAGTCGATCTATCGAGTGAGTGGGAGCCGACCTAAAAGTGCATGCATCTTGCGGGACTTTTGATCCCTGCACGCGTTCCTTGGTGTGGGCGCGCTGGGGTTGGAGCTAACGTGGATTGATACGACAGAAGGCACATTTGATCTAGAAGCTCACCTTGCAGCTTGCAGCTTGCATTTCTTTGCTGCCATTGGAACCTTCTCCGTTGTTCATTGTGGTTTTATCTTACCAATAGAAAAATGGCGAGGCCGGACGATTCCTCGGCCCCAAAACGCCCTCGCTCGAAGGCAAGTTCGCAAGGGAGACGCAACAGTCGAGACCAACATCAAGATGACGACGTAGTTGTCAATGATGAGACACCACTTCTCAAAGCCAGTCATTCCAATATGGCCGTTCCCTCGTATCAGACTCCCGACTTGAGTCTCGTGGCTGAGACAGAAGCCCCCCAACAACCAGTGTCTTGGATGTCAATGCCCAAGAAGTGGCAGCTGGGCATGGTCGTCTTTGCCCGCCTAGCCGAACCGCTGGCTGAGCGGTCACTTACATCGTACCTCTTCTATCAGTTGAAGTTTCTCAGTCCATCTCTACCTGTTGGATTACGAGGCAGAAAAGGGGCCCTATTAAGTAGTTAGGTAGGGGTGGTAGGTAGGCAGTCTGGGCCCGTGCAGACGGACCCTTCCACCTACCTATACCCACTAAGGGACCGCGGGCTCTGCCTACGATCTTCCCCTCCTATATACACGCAATAGACCTATACTAACTTATTAACCTAGTCATAACTAAAAGGTCTAACTTACTTATGTATATATTAATACTAATTAGTAATTAAATTATATATATATTTCTACTATAAGTTAGTAAGGATATAATTATAAAAAAAATAGCTTCGACTTACTTTACTAACTATTCTAACTTATTAACTTAGTTCTATTTATTTAATTAATAATAAGTAGCCTAGTTTATATTACCTTAGCTCTTTTTTATTATTACTAGTTAATAACTAATTAACTAATTACGGGCCGTTAAAAGTACGCTTTATTACGTATAATCTCTTTTATTAAAACTACTACTACGAAAGGATTAACTACTTTATTACTATTATTAACCTCGCTTTTATTATTAATATTATTTTTATTAGCTTTATTATTATTACTAACTTCCCTTTAATCGAACTACTCGTAAAAAAATCTATTTTAAATATATTATAGCTAAGTATTATTTTAAATTAATAATAAATAAAAAGAGATTAATTACTAAGAAATTAATCTAACGATTACTAGCGTACTAACGCTTAGTAATAATAAAACCTTTAGAATTATAAATACGTTAATAATAAATCTCTTATTAATAGTAAAGTATTCTGAAATACTAAGGAAAGAAAAAGATCTTAATAATAATAATAGGGATTTATTTTATATTATTAATAAATTTACCTCTTTTTAACTTAATAAAAGCTCCGAGACTAGACTAATAAAATAAGGTATAAGAAGTATTAAAAAGAATTGCTAATTAGTAGCTAATAAAATCCTTTATTTATTACTAAAAGTACGGTTATAAAAGGCCTTTCTTCCTTTTTTATAACTTTTTATTAACCTTAATAACTTTCTATTTATATACCTTATTAAAAGAATAGAATTTTCTAATTAGTAATAGTAGCCCGCTTATTATTATTAAAACGATTATTATAACTAACTTACTACTCCTTCTAACTTAACTAACGTTATATTATAATTATAATACGACGATTATATTTTATAATAATCTTTTACTATATAACTTACTTCGTAAATATATTATAATAACTATTAGCCCTAATAATAAGTAAAAAGGGTCTAATAATTAATTAATATTACCTCTAGCCTACCTATATTCTTAAATTATAAAACTATACCTAATTCTAATTCGCTAATAGGACTACGTTAACTTAACTTAATAGGGCTTATTTAATATTATACTTACCCTTATAAATAATAAAAAGCTTAATATTTTTTATTTTTTATATAATAAAATATTATTATTAAAACGGCCTAACGGGCGAGGAGCTATAAAAAGACTTTAAAACCGACTTTTAAAGCTAAGAAGTAGGGGACTTTTTAAGAATAAAAAGTACGATTCTTAAGAAGCTAAAAAACTTTTTTATAAATAATAATATTAATTTAATAATTAAAAATCGTAATTAAATAGTAAAAAAAATTACTAATACCCTTAATACTTAATACTTCCTTACTTAAACTTTTAAAAAGATTATAACTTATTATAATTATATTAAATACTTTAATATATTATATTATAATCTTTCTTTCTTTTACTTATTACTTTTATAATTAATAAATACTAACGATTTTATTTAATAAGCTAGAGAAATAGTAAGGGAATCTATATAACCCTAACTTATTTAATTTTAATAATTAAGATTCCGACCTTAGCCTCGCTATTAACTAACTAACTTATTACTTTTTTAAGAAGAAGAGAAAAAAGAACTAAAAAATAAAGTTATTATTACTTAATAATAAAATCTACCCTGTTAAATACCATACTTCGATATAAAAACTAAAAACGATATTATACTTAATACTTACTAATTAATTAACTTTACTAAGCTTTATAATAATAAAAATAAGTATAATAATAAGAAGTGTTACGAAAGGGAACTCGAGGTAGGTCGGAACGCTGCTATATTAACCTAATTAACTAAAGACTTAACGTAAAGAGGGAAAAAATAGAATAGTAGGTAGAAGCTAGTAGGCTGGCCCTTTAGACCTAGCGGTCTAGCTCGTTACGTAACTACTAAGAGCTTAGCCTCGTAGCTTAAGGCTAAGCCATAGGGCCTATAGGGCCCTAGTACCCACTACTATAATATTACCCCCCTTTTTATATTAAAGGGCGCTATCCGTAGTACTAAGAAAATAAACCTTTAAATTACCCCTTATTCTAGCGAATCTATAGCCGTAATTACTACTATCGTATTATTATCCTCCCTTAGTAATAATAAATTACTAGCCGCGGCGGCTTTTATTTATATATTTAGGTTTTATAGCGGGCCCTTAGTAATTAGGTATTAATAATAGAACGCCTAGAGCGCCGCCGGCGCATATTTAAAGCTCTTTGCGTCGTACTAAGTTAGATCCGTATTATACCCTTTTTAGTCTACTTAGTACTATAGTTTTCCTTTATATAAATATAATTTAACGACCTCTAAGACCTTATACTCTAGTTTACCGTCGTTATTAATAATTAGTAGTAATAGGTCTTAGTTCTATTTAAGTAGTAAGTCGTTGGCGGCCTTTTTTAGCTTATTTAGGTAAAAAACTAAGTATACCTAGCTACTTACTAGTAGTTTTATAATCTATATGCCCCCCTATCCGGTATTAATAATAGGCTATAGCCTAGCCTATAGCTATTATAATTTATTTACGTTAGCGGACTTCTAGTACGAGGTATTAATAAAGACCCGGTCTTTTAGTTTTAAGTTATTTAGGCGCTAGTAGTAGTTAATATACTTCTTATATCGTGCCTAAGTAATTTTTATATTACTCCTAGCGGTCTTCTAGGCCTCGTATATTCCCTAGGCTATATGCTACGTATTAGTACAGTTTAGCTTTTCTTTTATAGAGCCGAATTAGCGGGTTTGTTTAAATTAGTTAAAAAAGAGCCGTAGCTAACGACCGAATTCTACTTCGTATAATAATAGCCCTATAGTTTTACTAAACTAGGTAATATAAGTAAAGTTAACCGTAAGTAGTATATTGCTCTAATTATCTTAGTATTAGTTAACTAGTAGTCTTAATTATTATAAAATATACTAGTTTAGTACCTCTATTTAGCCGTCTATCTAGGGGTAGTTAGCCGTTAATAACTATAGCTTAACCTTATAAATCTTATAAAGTTCTCTCTAAAAGTTAGAAATAAATTAGGGGCCTCGGTTTAATATAATAACTTTTAGTAAGCTAAAGATAGGTAGTACCAGTTTATAAAATATTCGGCTTATATTTTTTATTATAATAGTTTTATAATAAGGAATAAACATTGCCCTCTTATTTAGGTAGTTTATTACTACTTAAATATTATTAAATCCTTTTTAATTAATAAAGATAATTATAAAGTCGGTAGAAATATATTACTACGGGTAGTTAGGTATTAGAAATAGCCTTAGCTCTTCCGGGGGCTTATTACGTAGCTTTTATAATTAGTAGTAAGTATAGTAGTTCTATACGTACTAATAAGTATCCGCTATTAGGCCCGGCTAGTAGTATTACTATTTAATTATTTTTATAACCTTATTACGCCCTAGGTAGGCGAGGAGCTTTTGCTTATAAACTTCGTAAATAACTATAATATAAAGGTTCTTTTCCTCGAGTACTACGAGCTTCCTATTTATTATTAATAATCCGTCGTTTTAAATAAACTAGCGCTCGCACCCTTTAGCCGCTAGCGCTTATATTAGTATAAAGGATACTATAATAAAGTCTTTATTAAGCTTTAGAATCTTTTTTATTAATAAATACCCCTAGAGCTCGTCTTTTAATAAGAGCGAGCTAATTATAAGCTATAGTTAACTAATTATAGTACTTAATAACGCCCATAGCTCTACCGTAATATTAAGGGATAGTAGTCCTAGTAGTAAGAGGATTTAGGTCCTATTAGCCTCTTTTAGTACTTACTAAGTACAGATATCCTTTATTTTCTATAACAGGGCGTTAGTTAGCACGTTCTCTTTCCCTAGGTAATAATAAATTTAAAAATTAAAGTTTATTAGCGTACTAGCCTAGCGGGCTTGTTATAAGTTAAGTAGGTGCTTAGTTATAAAGAATAGTAGTAATTAATAGTCTATAATAACGTCGAACTTATACTTATAGCTTATAAGCTCCGCGCACTATTCCTCTAAGTATAGTACTATTATTAATATTTTCTTATTATAAATAGCATAATTAAGCTCTACGCCGCTTATTATTTTTAAATAAAAAGCTACTAGGTATTATAACTTATTATCTTCTTATTATTATAATAGCGCTCCGGCGCATACTAAGTTAAAAGCGTTAGTTTCTAGCTGCGTTAGTAGTTTTAATTTAAAATAGTAAAGGATTAGCGCTAACGTTAATACTAGCTTTATAGCCTTAAAGGCCGTCTCGTAATTAGTACTAAAGTTAAAAAGAACTCCCTTGCCTATTAGTTTTATAAGGGGCCTAGTTAGGTAGCCGTAATCCTTTATAAATTTCTTATAAAAGTTATAAAACCTAAGGAAAGACTAGATACCCTTAAGTAATATAGGTAGCTTTTAGTCTCTAATTATAAAGACTTTCTCTTTATTAGGCTATATACTTTTTATAAAAACCACGAAGCCTAAGTACTTTATAAAAGTAACGCTAAATTTATACTTTTTAATATCCGCTTATAAGCTTACTTTTTGTAAGCGGTCTAATACTTTAATAACGTACTCTTAGTACTAAAGGGGGTTATTTAAAAAGATTAGGATATTATTTATATACGCCGTATAGAAGTTATTTAAATATTTTATTAATATCTTATTTATATATCGTTAGTACGTAGTAGGCCCGTTATAAAGCCTAAAGGGTACTACTTTATATTTATATACTCTATAGCGGGTTCTAAACGTCGTTAAGTCCTTAAAGGCTAGGTTAAAGTAAATACGGTAGAAGGCTTACTTAATATCTAATTTAGTAAATACTTTTACCCTACTTAGCCGCGCGAGGGTCTTGTTAATAAGTAGTAGTAAGTAGTAGTCTTTTTTTATAACCTTATTTAGTTTATAAAAGTTAACGCAAAAGCGTAGACTATTATTATACTTTTTTATAAATAGTATTAGTAACGTAAAAGGAGTATTACCTAGCTCGATAAATCCCTTTTATAAATACTTTAATAAATAAGCTCTTATAGCCTCTAGCTCTAGTACCGACTACTTATATAGAGGGTAGTAAGTTAGCTTCTTTTTATTACTATTTAAGAGCTTAATTTTATAGTTATACGGCTTATAAAGTATAAGTATATTACTAGCTACTTTATTAAAAACGTCGGTCTAGGGCCGTAAGTACTTTAGTAAGTTAGTTATTATAAGGTTATGAGTAACTTAGTCGTTGTTATATAAGGGGTCTACCTCTTTCTTCTTATTTTTTATAATACGGTCTAGCTTATAAAGTAATATAGAGCTTATTTTAACGTCGTTCTACTTTAGGTTCTTTTTAAATACGGGAGTACTAATAAAGGTAATATCTATTTATAACGTTACTAAGTATAGTTTTTACTATCTAACCCTCTTTATAGGGGCGATAGTAGTGCTTTTAAGGGCACGTTCTATCTTTTTTATATCCTTAGCCTCGTTTAATTACTATATTTAATAAGCTATTGTCTTTAGCGGGCATAGTAATATCTTAATTAACATACCCTTTGCTCGCTATTACTAGAGCTTTTAGTTATAGCGGGCTATATTTATTTTAAATAGGTCTTATTAGCGGTTAGCGTCGATTTAGTATTATATATTAATAACTTCTAGAGTATATAGGTCCTCGATATCCTTAATAATAGTAATAAGTATCTTTTATAATAGTAGGTCCTTAGGCTATATTAGCCGTTAGCGGCGAATATTAAGGTTTACCCTATAATATTCGAACTACTTCCGCCCTAGGATTAAGTCGTAGCGGCCCGTATTAAGCTAAAAAAGGGGTACTTTTAGAAAGACCCGTTAATTAATATATAAGTTAGTAATCTATATTATATTAATATCGTTTAATTACTCTCTATTAAACCTAGTAATAGGGATTAGGCATAGTAATTTATAAAATAAGGCCGTATAGAACCGCTATAATAAAGGGGTTACGTAGTTATTTATAAATCCGTACCTATTAGCTCCCGTATTAAATAAGGCTCTTAAGCAAATTCTATATTTATTAAATATTAATATAAGCTCTATTTTAAGGGGCTAACCCCCTACGAGATCTTATAAGTTTACTAAATTAATTACTAATCTTCCGTCCTTTTTATACGTATCCCTTAGCTAGGAGTTTACTTTTACTAAGGGGTCTAGTTTTCTAAACCCGACTCTATTTTAATAAGGCCCGCGGTAGTATTAATAATAGCTATAATAATCTTCGGCTTTTTAAAATAGTCTTTAGAAATATATTTAGTATTATTATAAATAAAATAAGCGCTACTATCCTTAAGTTTTTAATATAAGGCTTTAAAAATCGTCTTGCGGGTAGAAGTATAACCTCGGTCTTATTTAGTACCTCTAATACTTTTATTATTTCTACTACTTCTATTACTTCTACCCGAGGTTTAGTAAGTCTAGTTAGAAACCTTAACCGCGCGGTTTTTTATAAAAGGGGGCTATATTACGTTAGCTAGCTAAATAATATACTTAGTATACTTTTAAAAAGTAGTTATATCGTTTAGGTACTTTAATATAGCCTAGTTACGAAAATATATAAGTAGCTTATTATAAAAACGGCGCTTTTACTAGGACTTTAAAAACTTATTAATATGCGCGAGCTTAGTAAATATAAAGCGCTTTTAATAAATATTTTTAAGTATAATTATAAGTACGTCTAGCTTATAACTAGCGTTATTTATAGTAGTTAGGCTAGTATAAGCTAACTTAAGCTCGTAGAGTAGCTACTCGGCCGTAGTAATCTTATTAAAAATTAGTAATAAGTATATAAACTCTATAGCGCTATTTTTAATTTTATTAATAATATACTCTAAGTAGTACTTATTTATACTATAGTTAGCGTTTTTTAAGCGCTTTATAATACGCTAGAGCTAGTAGTTAAACTTAAGGCTAGTATTATTACTTATAAAAGTAAGTACGTTAGGCATTTTCTAAGAGCCGTAGGTAACGGAATAGGACGAGGCTAAAGTAGTCTTATAACTACCCTACGTTTTTAAGTATATTAGCTACTACTCTAGCGCGCTAAGGGTAGTAGTATCCTAAATAGAGCTAGCTTAGGAGCCGTTCTTTAATTACTCTAGCCTTTTAGCTATAGTTATATTACTAATATAGGCTTAGGTAAGGGCTTCTTTTATAATATAAAGCTTTATAATAGTAATATATATAAAGTCGAGGTTCTTATAAGTTATTATATATAAATACTTAATATTATTACTTAGCTAGCCGATAGCGGACGCTAGGACCTGTTCTAATTAATACTAAGTAATACGCATTTTTAACTACTATTTAATCTATTTAAGTAAGGTCTTTTCGTTATTTTTAAAGTATAGCTCTTAGATAAGGTCAAGGTCGATATATTACTTAGTATTCTTTTTAAAAAGGATATTATTACGGATATAAATAGGTAAGGTAAGCTAGTTAGCTACGTTACTAAGGTACGCTAGGTAATCGGCTTAAGTAGTAAAGGGTAAAAAGCGCTCTATTAGCTAGTTAAATAGCGCGATTTCTAAGTTAATAACCGGGAGCTTAGCGCCTTTATTAGGGCCTACGACGCTTTATTAGGACTTATAAAAGCGGTAACTTTATTAAAAGCCGTTAGTACGAAGGGAGACCTAGCTTCCTTAGCTATATCCTCTAACTATTATATTTAATAAAGGGGGTATATATTTAGGGGGTATTAATTATATTACTTATATATAATTAATTTAACTAACTATCGCTCGGCTCTTTTATACGCTTTTTTAGTAAGGGTAGCTAGTAGTTAATTAATTAAGATATTATCGTTCTGTTTTTAAAGAATAATTAATTAAGTAACGTTAAGTAGTATTATAAAAGGGAACTTAAGGTAGGTTAGAACGCTACTATATTAACTTAATTAACTAAAAACTTAACGTAAAAAGGGAAAAAATAAAATAGTAAGTAGAAGCTAGTAGGCTGGCCCTTTAGACCTAGCGGTCTAGCTCGTTACGTAACTACTAGGAGCTTAGCCTCGCAGCCTGAGGCTAAGCTACAGGGCCCACAGGGCCCTAGTGCCCACTGCCGTAACAGAAGGATAATATCTTTAATAAGAAGCTTTAGATTTTTAAAATATTATATTAATAAATAAGAATTAGTAAACGATATTATTCTAATACTTTCCTAAATATACTTAAGGGGAGGGTATTAACCTTCTATTTTAACTAACTTAGTAATACTTCTAACCCGCTTAGTTTTAATATAATATATTAAAGGACTTAAGAATATTTTAAGCTACTTACGAGCTATTAAAACTACTTCGCTAAGCTCTATAACTTTTATTAATATTCTATAGTTTATAAGAACTTAAATAAGTTAAACTAATAAATTTTATAAGTACTAATTAATTGTATTATAATCCTTTATAAAATACTAGCTACCTAGGGATCTATTTTTAATATAAGTAACTAACTTTTTTATTATATAAATAATATATTAAAATATAGACTTATTATACTTAACTTAGTACTTATATTTATTAATATTTATTACTAGCTTGGTATTTCAATTAATACTATAAAAAGAGAGCGTAACTATAATAAGTAGTAATAATATCTCTAAAATAGTACTTATAATAAAGAAGTCCCCGCTACTTACTAAACTAACCGCACTTATAGTAGCTCTAATAAAGAGACCTAATTTAATAAGCAGAATTAACGTAGCTACGGTATTATTAATAAAAAGTATTTTATTTATTATAAAACTAGCTATTAGTTAACTAAGTACTTAGAAAAAGAGCAACGTTAAGTATATAAGAAGTATAAAAATAATAAAAAAAGAAATAAGAGATTTATACCGAGCTTATACTTATAGTTCCTCGCTTTTTATAAGGGAACTACCCTTATTAACGACGATAACGATAATAATATTATAATTTAATACTTTAATAGCCTCGACTTTAATTATAAAAATAACTACGAGAATAAAGTCTAGATCTTAATAATATACCTTACGACTACCGCTAGTAATAAAACCCTTATAAATATCCTCGCTACTTAGGTAATAAAGTATAGCTTTATTAATACTACTTTTATTAACGAGTTAACTAAGCCTATAGAACTAGCGACCTTTTTTTTATTAAATAAGAAGTATTTATTAAAGGACTTTTAAAATATTATACTTAATATTAATACTACGGAATTCTTAACTACGGGCTACCCTTAACTCCTCGTATTATAATAATAACGATTTAAAGTTATTTTTAATATTTCTAAAGCCGGTAAGGTAAGTATTTAATTTAATAATAATAAACCCGCAAAGTTATTAAAATTTATAGTTATTAATACCCTATTTAGTAATATTACTTTTTACGTCTTATTAATTAATACTCCTTTTTTATATTACTTAAGGGATATAAATAAGCTAAGAGTATATTTTAATAATATTAATAACCTATTAGTTAAAGGAGATATTATAGTACTTATTATTCGTAAATAGGGACACCCTTAGCTTCTGCTCTTCAACGATAAAAAAGCTATTACTAATTACTTAATAAAGGGCGAATTATACTACTTATATTAGCGCTTTAGCTACCCTTTAGTTCCTCGTTTCTTAAAGCTACTTTAATAATTTAATAATAATATAGAGATCGTAGCCCTCAAAAAGCTTACGAAGATTTATTAATAATACTAACTTAACGCTACTACCCCTAGCTAATTTAAATTTATTTTATAAAATAATTACGATTTTAATTATAAAATCGTAATTAATATAATATACTTAATAAATTATAAGAGTACTAACTAACTAGTACTTTATATTATTAATATTACTACTTCTTTTTAAATAGTAAAGTTCTTTGCGGATATAACTACGAAGTATATATAGGAGGCTCTTTAGCTATATTAAATTAACGTTTACTTTAGTCCGCTAGACTAGATTATTATAAATATTAATAAGAACTTTAATATTATAAAGTTTAAATTTTTTATTAAATCTATATCTATTAAGGTTAAGGAAGTACTTATTAAAGCTTATAATAGTATTAATAAGGCTAAGAGATATTACGTAGTATTTAAAAAAGTATATAATATTATTTAAAATAAGTACTTATTAATAAGCGCAGGGGCTATACTTTAGGCTATAATTAAGGTAGTTAATAATATAGTTAGCCTAAATAGCCTCGTTCTTATACTCCTCGTTTTTAGAGCTTTTTTACGCACTTCTAACGAATCTTTACTATTACTAAATTTTACTTAATATATAAAAGTGATTAAGAAAATAATAAGGGAAGTCCGTAGACTTTATGTTAATAAGTAAGTAAATAAGGCACTAGCTACTTAAAACGGACTAAACGTCGCTTATACTATCTTAACTACCCTAGACCTTATTACTAAATAACTCGACGTTCTAAAGATCCTTACTATAGTCTATATAAATTTATACTTATTATATAAATACCTCGTTAAGCTAGGTATTATAAAAGAAAAGCGCCTTATAATAAATATTATAATACTTAGGTAATTATATAAACGCCGCGAGCTTTATAAAATTTATTAAATTAATAGTAACGATAACCTAGTTAATAAGTTTATAAAAAGTATATTAAATAAGTCCCTTAAATAATTCGTTAATAAAGGAATTATTATAGTTAAGATAAAAGGATAGGTAATATATAGTTAAAATAGTAATATATTATAAATAGTAAGTTATTTAGTAAATATATACGCCTTTTAGGCTTTAGCTTAGAGAGAAATGTATATATTCGGGGTATAATTAGATTAATAAAAAGCTCTTTTTTAACTACGCTAGATTTAACGATTTCCGAGGAGTTTAAGTATATAAATTATATATATTAGAGGATTAGGAAGTAATTAAAAAGAGGGGATACTAAAATTTTTATATAAATAATTATAATAGAAACTATATTAAAATTTTAGTATACGGCTTTAGGTACTTCTAAATAGGGGATTAATTATAGATTTTATTATTAGTTTTTATTAGCGGGGGACCTAGCCCCTATTCTAGCCTTTTTTATTATAAAAGTAAAAGATTATTAATATTAGATTACGAAGTAGAAAAGGGGCCCTATTAGGTAGTTAGGTAGGGGTAGTAGGTAGGTAGTCTAGGCCCGTGTAGACGGACCTTTCTACCTACCTATACCTACTAAGGGACCGCGGGCTCTGCCCACGATCTTCCCCTCCTATACACACGCAATAGACCTATACTGACCTATTAACCTAGTCGCGACCAAAAGGTCTGACCTGCCTACGTGTATACCAACACTACCAGACTCGGCAATTGCAAGACAGGCCGGTCTTCTCACTGCCGCATTCGCCGCTGCCCAGTGTGTAACTGGCATGTTATGGGGACATGTGGCTGACAGTCCTCTTTTTGGTCGAAAGCGAGTCCTTCTCGTGGGGCTGCTGGGAACTTGTATCTCAGCGATCGGGATGGGTCTATCTACTTCCTATGCCTCTGTGGTGTTCTTCCGTGTTCTAGCTGGAGCACTGAACGGAAACGTAGGTGTTCTCAGGACCATGATTTCGGAAATTGTTGAAGACAAAAGGTATGCGTGACCTGATACCCCTTTCAGTTGTGGTCGCGTGATCAGTGCTAAAAGGTGAACAGGTACCGATCTCGAGCTTTTCTTCTACTTCCAATGTGCTTCAACGTTGGCGTCATCATTGGACCTCTTCTAGGTGGATTTCTTGCCGACCCTATCGAATCTCTACCCGCAATCTTCGGGCCGGGATCCTTCCTCGGTGGTGAAGATGGAGTCGAGTGGATGATACGATTCCCATACGCTCTGACAAATTTTGTTTGCTCAAGCATCTTGATGATTGCGGCTTTGGGAGTCGTCCTCGGGCTGGACGAAACGCATCCACTCCGGCGCCATCGCCGAGACCGAGGCCGGGACCTTGGACGTTTCCTTCTCAGAAAGGTCTTTAGAATGGAAAGCCCGCCCAATGACTATCATCTCGTTGGCAATGCAAACGAGCCGGCCGAAGCCGGAGACGTTGAGGACCAAACTTCGTCCAGCAAGCCCGTGGAAGACAAGGGCCGGGCGCCTCTGCGTGCTATCTGCACCCGCAACGTTATCTTGACGCTGGTTCAGAACTTTTCCTCGGCTCTCCACGTTTCTGCCTTCAACTCCATACTGTTCGTTATGCTACCAGCACCCCAAGCAGACAACACCAATGCTCAACTTCCATTCCGATTCACAGGTGGTCTGGGTCTGTCATCCCAGAAGGTCGGCTTTGCTAACACAGTCATTGGAGCTGTCGGTCTTCCCCTCCAAATCCTCTTGTTTCCCTGGATCAGCAGTAGGCTCGGTGTCCTACAGTCCTACCGCACATTCCTCCCCTTCAGTGCGCTGGCGTACTGCTCGCTGCCCTATCTCGCCCTGTTGTCGAATAAGAGCCCGCTCTTGTGGCCCTTTTTGCCTGTCATCTTGAGTGCACAAGTCATGTCGAGAACGTTTGTAGGGCCGGCAACGATCATGCTGGTCAACGACTCTGCTCCGCACCCTGCCCTACTAGCCACCGTGCATGGTGTTGCATCGAGCACTTCAGCCGCAGCTCGCATGCTTGGACCTACTATCGGAGGAACTGTCCTCGGCTGGGGACTTAGCAACAACTTTGTTGGTGCGCCGTTCTGGGGCATTACGCTTGTTGCTCTTATCAACTGGTCTTTACTCTATGTAGTGAGGGAAGGAAACCCCATATAGAGTCAATAGATGTGGTATTGGCAGAACTACTAGCACTAGAGGCGGTGTAGAAACCTCTGCCCATACCTTCACTAGACATACACGTCCCCAATAGATGCAGTACTGCCCATCTCTGACTCAAACCGATCAGGGTCATGTTACAGTGTCATCGCTCCAACCATGTGCTCCTTTCGCTGGCCATCATTCTTGACCTAGACCGTATTGCTGACGCTAAACGCTTGCATAGCCGACTCCATCCTGTTCTCCGAACATGAATGGTATGGTATCAGATCTCATCTCATAACGTCTCTCTATCAACAACTTGAAAAGAACGTTGACCGACAATGCATCTCATTCGCTTAGATTAAACATCACTCAAAAAAGATTGCGTGGAAGCCTGTAAACTATCGCCTATCCCAAAACTACTAAACTCAACTCGCGATGATAGTGAACACCGTTTTCCCAAGGCCACCTTTCCCGTTGTACACCGTTGTACACGCCTCTCTCACGCCATCGATATCCCTAAAGTTGACTTTACAACCAACAACAGGCAGGACGTCTCCTTTTTCTGCATAGAGAGCCAGTGTTTCCAAGTCTTTGGCATTGGGATCGAGGAATAGGTACTCATATTTGACACCCCAGCGTTTTGCACGTGCCTTCCGATACGAATCAACCATGTTCAACACCATGCGTGCAAACCACGGGAGACGTGGGCCATCTGGCCTCTTCATCACGCTAGATTGTTGGAGCTGAGTACCGGAGGGCTGCGTAGCGATAGAGACAATGACACCTGTAGACGGAGTCATGAGATGAAGAAAAGACATAGAATCTCCAGTTGTGTCTAAGATGAAGTCAACGGATCCACGAGGAATGACCTGGGTTACGTCTTCCTTAGTGTAGTCGATTACTGGATTCTGGTTAGGTATCACTCTCTGTTCAAGTAGCTAGGCAGTTTGATTGAGGCTCACTTTGGTCAACCGTGCCTTTACCAAGCATCTCTGGTACTTTGTCTACCTTTGATGTTGAGACGGTGGTGATCACTTTGCCGGCATTGAAGACGTTCTTGGCGATCTGACACGCATATGCGCCAGTGCCGCTCACTTGTCAGAGTATCATTAGCAATTTATCTATGTAGAGTTCGATGAATCTCACTCACAGCCAGCTGGTACGAAGACCGTCTTGCCTGACAATGATCCCTCGTATCGTCGCAAAGTTTGCAGTGCGGTCATGCCTGCCAATGGTAACGAGGCTGCATCATCGAAAGACAAATTCTTGGGTTTGAGAGTAACGTAATGTTGTGAACATTTGGCGTATTCACTCCATGCCCCTGCAAGTATAGTATCTTAGCATCTACACCATTAGTCTATCGCAGTTTTTGGGCGTATACATACCTCGACTTGCCTCCGGTAACCGCGAGTACACCTCGTCGCCAACTTTGATGCCTTTGACATCCTGACCCACTTCTGTTACGGTTCCTGAGCAATCATAGCCAATTTGATATGGGAATCTGGTTTATTGATATCAGATGACGAGATCATCGCTTGACCAGGGTTCTCAACGAACTTCTCTTTGACCGCAAGCTTGAAGACTCCTGCTGCCTTCTTGACATCTACGGGATTGATACTCGCTGCGTGAACACGGAATACCACATCGGTAGGCTCTATTACAACTGGCTGAGGGATCGTGGAAAGCTCATATGCGGACGGTTCGCAAAAGCTTGGTGCCGTAACTGCCAACATTGAGGACGGTATTGTGCCAACAGCCGGATAAATAGTGTCTTTACAATAAAATCAAGTCGCAATAAAGCTTGTTTGTTTATATACAATTAGCAATGCAGGGACGAATTGTGGGATACCCGAATCCCGTTCGACATCCTGCCCACGACGTTGAAGTTGGCCGGAGCAATAAATGAGCCGGGCAGGAGGCGGAGAGATGAGTATCTGTTAGGGGACGTTTCTGGTTGCCCTTAGTCTAAAAGCGGAAGCCGCCTGCTTTCAGTTGGGGCCAAAAAGTTCTGCTCCACTCCGTAGACCTGGACCGTTGCCAGTGGGCGAACCGATCACATAAGCGAAAAACTGGATGATAGGTTCTTCGATGGGAGACCACGATATCAACGGATTAAATATTCCGTTATATTAGAGCCTGAATCCCGAAAAACTCGGAGTGTGCACTACCTCAACACTGTCGTGAATCTTAATTAGGTGCAAATCCGTAAACGCACTTCGCATGCGCTTCTCATCGAAGCACTCGACATCGCCTCTCTTTCGTATTTGCTTGGAGAAGAACAACTACTTCTGTTAAGTAATTTACTAGATGGAGAAGACCTACGCCCTCAAGTCAAAATTACCCTTATTCAAACCCGAAACAGTGGAAAGCTATAAAACGATGCTTGTATCCACAGCATGCGGTACGGAGTATCAGCTGCGGGTGATGCGTGCATGCAGTCTGGTGCGGCTGCGACTAAGTTTATCGATTGTGTATGCCTGACCCAGCATCCGTGTCATTTGAACACATGAACTGGTGGGTCGCGTAGCTAAAATTTTGGTTCATAGGGCCTCTCTTGAAACCAATGATAGGGAGATGGCCTTTGTAACAACCCCGATGCTCTAGGCAATCACCCTTATTTATTGTCACAACTACTTCTTCTCTGTCGTCACTAAGTCGGGCTCTCGAGCCTCATTGCTCGCCGATCCCAAATGACAGCCCGGTACAAGATTTTTGAAGATACATCTAGCCCAAAAGCTTCGACACATCGCGAAATTTGAAGCGGTAAAGTTCGAGACCATACCAGTTCTGGCGAATAACATGATGATAGTGAAGGTCTAGGCAAACACAGAGGGTACGGGTAAGCATATCTGTCTCCCGTTCACTTCTCTACTCGCTCAATAAACTTCGCGCGAAAACTTCCGCTGATCTGTAGCGAGACGCAACTTGGTAGATCGAGAGCCGGGTAGACGCCACGTGGAGGTCTCTAACAGTAACCAAACCCCGATTTTGAAGAGGCGCCTTGAAAAAGATGACCCATCTCTGGCCGGGGGGGGGGGGGGGGGTAAGACCAAGCCCGCCTTCTAAACCCGAGATGCAGGAACCAAGATCGGAGAAATTTTCGCGCCATGGCCAAAGCGGGTTAAAGCCTGTAGCCGTTGCCCTTCAACACGATCATACGAATGGGAGGTGAAGAGATATGCGCAAGGGTCAAGACATCAGACATGAATTCGCATGTTGATGTTGTGCCTCGGGAGCAGCTCAGCGGGATTCTACGTTGTAGCTGTCGTTTAACAGCTCTTTACCATAACAAATCACAAGTCCTTATCTCTGTTGACTGGTGAGCAAATTTGTATGTCACTTGGCACATCGTAAAGGCGACAATGTCCACTTTTTAACAAGTCCAGCCCTTGAATAAAAACGTACAAACCGACGAGTACGCCCAATAGAGAGATTTCATGGACGTAATACGGCCCCGTTTGGACCTCCGGACAGGCTCCGTGGCAGGCAAAAGACTCGACGGCGAAGTCATGTTGACGCGGTGGTTAGCGACGGTTTTTACTCGGCTTTGCTGTAGGAAAATTCTTGCACTCATCTGAATCTCGCGGGAGCCGCAACTGTCTCCATCTTTTACCTAAAAGCTCCTCGCTTGTGTTTCTGAATCGAGAAAGGCTCCATCGAGAACCGCCGAGCGGGTCTCTTAGCGCGGCTCCAACATGCCATGGAAAGCTTCTTTTACGACATCAAAACTTCTTCGTTGCGCCCTCCGCAATGTCAGTGTCAAGAACAGGCCGAAGAACGCCCACTCAGGGACTTCATAATCCAGAGTTTCCGGGGCAATTCGACAGCAGTGACACAAAACAATTAGATCTTATCAACTCAGAAGTGCATTCCCCGTATTGCAGGGCGATCTGTTATCTTTCCCGCCCATGGGGGCGAGATCATTTTGTGGAGGTGGCCCGGCTTTCACCGGGCTACCGAACTGACGACAACCTCTGTCAAGGATGAGTCCAGTCCGTCTACCGCCATGTGGACCCTGAATCCATCTGACTCGCGCCTGTACGTTGATCTTTAAAAGCCAGGAACGTCAGACGCGTCGTGCCCTTCTTGCCCCTCGAGCCCTCCTTTCTCCGTTGGCTTCTTCCATCCCATCACTTCAACGACCTCCCCTCGGACTGCCTCTTGTCGTCCACCAATCGTCTTCAACTTCGCCGCGGTTGAAACACGTCTTCTCCCATCATGACGGACGCCATCTCCCACACGGCCGACCACGGCAACAACAAGTCCCCCAAGCACAAGGAGGACGGACCTGATGTCGAGATGGTTCAGCCCCCTAACCCTTGGCCCGAGATGAACGACAACACCATGCTCGGCGAGACGAGCGACGAGATGAACAACGATCGCCTCAAGCAGATCGCTGCCCAGGGTAGCGCTCACTTCCACCGTCTGGGCTGGAAGCGCTTGGCAATCGTCACCATTGTCGAGGCCGTGGCCCTTGGTGCTCTCAGCTTGCCTTCCGCCTACCACACCCTCGGAATGTTCCCCGGCGTTTTCCTTACCATTACCATTGGCATGCTCTCGATTTTCACCAGCTACATCGTTGGCCAGGTCAAGCTGGCCCACCCGCACGTCGCCAACTACGCGGAAGCCGGAAGACTTCTCTTTGGTCGCTACGGACGCATCGGATACGAGATCTTCGGAGCTGCGCTTGTCCTTGAACTCGTCATGGTTGTTGGTTCTCACGCCTTGACTGGCAGCATTGCACTCGTCGATATCAACGGCGGTCACGTCTGCTCCATCGTCTTCTCGGCCGTGTCAGCCATCATTCTCCTGATTCTTGCTATCCCGCCCTCATTCACCGAGGTCGCTATCCTCGGTTACATCGACTTCGTCTCCATTCTGGCTGCCATCGGAATCACAGTCATCGCCACCGGCATTCAGGCCAACAGCGGCCCCGGCGGCCTTTCCGGCATCGAGTGGTCTGCTTGGCCCAGGGAGGGTGTGACCTTCTCTGAGGCCTTTGTTGCCGTGAGCAACATCATTTTCGCCTTCAGTTTCGCCATCGGTCAATTCTCTTTCATGGACGAGATGCATACGCCTACCGACTACATGAAGTCTATCTGGGCCTCTGGCTTCATTCAGATCGCCATTTATACCCTTACTGGCGCTCTTTGCTACGCCTTCATTGGTCCTTCGGTTCAATCCCCTGCCCTCCTCTCTGCCGGGCCTCTTATCTCGAAGATCGCCTTTGGAGTCGCTATTCCAGTCATTTTCATCTCCGGTTCTATTAACTCGACTGTCGCCCTGCGATACATTCACGGCCGCATGTATAAGAACTCTCACTTGAAGTACATTAACACTCCCATGGGTTGGGCCAGCTGGATCATCCTTGTTGTCGTGTTCACCATTATTGCGTGGGTGATTGCTGAGGCTATTCCCATCTTCTCCGACCTGCTCTCGTTGGCTTCGGCGCTGTTTGTTTCCGGATTCTCCTTTTACATTCCTGCCATCATGTGGTTCACCCTTCTCTGCAAGGGCAAGTGGTTCGCGCGCGAGAACATCCTCATCAGTCTCGGCAGCATCTTGGCGTTCATCGTCGGAGCTGTCACATTGGTTGCCGGCACCTACTCAACTATCGTTGATATTGTAAGTTCAACAACTTCACTGTACCGTACGTCCAATGTACTAACACCAAAAAGATCGACGAGACAAGCTCTGGAAGCGCTCACAAGCCCTTTGCCTGCCGTTCGTCTTAGATTATGAAACCACCCTGTAAATAATTAATAGTTACACAAAGTCTGCAATGACTAAAATACGAGATACCCACGGCTGAGAACATTACATAAATGCACCAGAACTACTAAACTTGATTTGATGTCCGGTTACATTTATAAGTTTCAACTCGAAGCGTGACGTTGTTTCGCAGGCCGGCTGCCACGCAATCACACTTAAATCAAGGAACGAGATCAAAATTTTGTAGAAAGCTTGCGTTCTCTGCCTTTCAAAGAGCTTGAATAAACAATTTATTCTAGAATTAAAGACCTCATAAGTTCCTGACTCTACACTTTAACCCCTAGCATTCGGACGGGTGTACAAACTGTAGTTACGTCTGTTGATTCCTTAGAATTGAAAACAACTCTGCTCTAGAGTAATTGACAGTGTTTCGGAGTTTGCTGCACACAAATAATGCTTTCTCTCAGTAGACTCTCATAGCTCACACTATTCCGACGTGTTTTAGGCCGGGGTCTTTACACAACCTGACGGCTGATCACCTGGTGCACTTCCGTCCCAAGATATTGGTCATGTCGTTGGTGCCTGTGAAGAAGAAAAGATGCCATTGATATATACTAAGAGGGTGCTCTTGCCATGGGTCTACGTGCCTTCGTTCGACGGAAACAAGCTATGGCTTCTAACCCTCAGACGAGGTTATAGACGAGGTTATCGCAGAGCGAAGGATCAGGTGGAAGACATCGATAGTATAATGTGGCTTGTTCCTGGAAAAGAAAGACCCAATGATGGGTCATACACATATGCCCGAAGAGTCGAGCTCTCGCATTGCAGTACGATACAGTCACATTGGGCAGCGCCAAGTGTAGCGCTGCGACAGGAACATGCTATCTGGAGAACTGAAATCTATCACGATAGGTAATGCTCGTTACCCCCGAATATAATACACGAGAACCGTAAGCTTTTATACCCTCTCATCCTCATTCTTGTCACTAGCAACAATAGGTGCCCCAACTGAGGTTGCACCACACAAAATGAATGGTCGCGGATTGATCGTATGTGGCCCTTTTTTCCCGGCTTTACAGGCGCAAAAGATCGACGTCAGGCTTCCAAGGAAAATATAGTACATGCAATTAGACATATCAAATAACAAAAATCCAGCCACAAAATGTTGAAGGTAATTCAAAGTCCGAGGTCACGGACACAACCTCCTCGGCCCCACTTACAGCCGAGGTGTAGACAAGCTCCCGGCCCATGCAATTGCATCACAAACCTTCCTAGGACCAACCAAAACCAAATCGGAAATCAGTTTGGAGACCAACACGTGTAGCACCAAGCTCCAAGGTTCTAGGTGGTGAGTTCAATTATTGTATTGGCATGAGGACAGGGTCTCCAGGGGAAGTAAGTATATTCACAAAAGAGACAACAAGGGTTCGAATCTTGACAGCCTACATGCATATTATGTGCTGATTGTATCAACTCTTCTGGAATCCATGTTCATAAAGGCAACATGGCAATGACTGCTAATTCACCTGTTAGCGCAAGCATGGCCGGCCTGCCCCACCTTCACATTCCTCAAACGCCAACCTCGGTTGTGAGCGGCCCCCCAATTCTCCAACCCGTTGGAGGCGCCGAGGCGGCGCGCCAACGCGACTAGGCGGCAACGATCTAGACAACGAAAGGACATAAACTCAGAGCCGACATCGCTTGATTACTGAACGTCTTATCAACAAAACCAGCGTCGTATTTCCGTCCGAACTTTGTGTGAACCACAGCAAGGATCTACCATACCTTATGACAGCTCAGGCCGAATTACTCAACATGTCACACGGTTCTATGGCCAGCACAATGCAGGAGCAAGTTGCGGTAGACGACCTGGGATCAGACCATTTCACCAGTCGCGTCGATCCCGCCCGCATGGGAAACAAGGCAAATATTGCCTACGGGGGTTGTACCATCAGTATCGGCGTTCAAGCGGCATGCAGCACTGTATCGCCCAAGTACCTGCTCTATTCGGCGACGGGCAACTACCTAGGCCCGGCGTTGACAGACCGCAAGCTCAAATGTGCCGTCCGACGAGTCCGCGATACGAGAACATTCGCTACGAGATTGGTCGAGATCAGCCAAGACCAGGACGATGGCAAATCCAGGCTCTGCATGATCATGCTAGCCGATTTCCAAGTGAAAGAAGAGGCTTCTCTTCTCGTGTACTCTGCGCCGCCATCAATGAGCTACTCACCGCCTGAGAAGTGTCTTACAACGCAGGAGGCCACTGAAGATAAGGTGCGGAGGGGCGTCGTGACAGAAAAGCTGGGGAATCTGTACCTGGCTACCTTTGGTTTCAACAACCGCTTCTTTGAGACCCGCGGCTGTCCGGAGACAGTTGCACCGAACAACCTCTACGGCATGGCCAAGACCGTCAAGACGCCCCAGGAAAGTCTCGACTTGACATCCAAGACATCAGCTGATTGGTTCCGCTGCCGCCATTCCCTGGAGCGACTCCAAGATCGATTCTCTGCACTGGGGTTCATTCTGGACGCAGCTCTGTCCTTCATCCCCCTGACCCACAGCAGCAAGTTCCTGGATGACGCCGGCCCTTGCTCCTCACTAGACTTTGCGTTGAGGTTCTTCACTGGAGAAATCAACCTGGACAACTGGCACCTTAGAGAGATGAAGACTATCACTGGCAACGACGGCCGAACTTACACTGAAGCCCGACTTTGGGATCAACAAGGAAACATGGTCGCCACCATGAATCAGCAATCTATTATGCGGCCTCTGAAGAAGGACATTCAAGCCGCTCTCTAAAGGCTTCCAAGGCTTTAGCATGTTAGACGATACAGGAGTGCGGAGTTTGATGGATTTGTTGGTATCCCTATTACAGGGTAGTTAGTTCGAACCGTAGTTGACGAAGAGATTAATTAAACTATATAAATATCTGCGTAGGTATAAAAAGGAGGTTCTAACTATAAGTTAGGCTAGCTACGATAATTATAAATAGGGCCCCTAATTAGCCCCTGCGCAGTTAGCTATATGCCGTAGTTAAATTAGATTTTTAATTTAATATTAACTTTCTCTTTTTTTTATTAATTTAACTACTACGGTTAGAGGTATAATTCGACCTCGGGCCCGTTTATTAAGTCGTCTCCTTTTCCCCCTTTTTTCTTCTCTTTTTATATAACTTATTTTTTTATTTATATAATGACTTTTTTACTACTTACGAATTACTTTAATCCCTTATTTAGTACTACTTTTATAAAAGCGTTTACGAGGTTATTTTTATTATTAATTTAATAGATCTTAAGTATCTTATGCCTTTTATATAATTACTTAAGGGTTATAATATTAATTATAAGCCTCTTTTTTTTCGTCGTTCTTAATTTAATAAGGTATTTATATAGCGAGTAGGAATTAGTATAAATAACTATTAGAATAGGTAAAAGGCTAATTCGATTAGTAATTTTCTTTAGCGTTATTAAAATTGCATAGGAGAAGTTAATACCGTTAATTATACTATATACCTCTAACGCTAATATACTTCTTATTACCCGCTTATTTTTAGTTAATAAGTAATAAATTATATTACTATATATAGTAAATTCGCTCTCGCTTATACTCTCGTTAGTTAAGATAATAATATACCCTAATTACGAAATAAGGTTATTATTATTCGTAAATAACTTATTAATAAAGACGTAGAGCTTATTAGTTATAAGGTCGATTAGGTAGTAAACGAGACCTCGATCGAGATTCGTTTACTACTACTTAAGCTACTTATTAAGTACCTCGACGTTTTATTTAGTTAGATTTATAGCTTACGCTACCTTAATATAATTAAAAGTTGTTTTAAATTAATAAATACTTATAATATATACCCCTCGCGCGAGCTTAGTTTTATATTACTTCTTAACGTTAGTTACGTTCGGATTAACGAGGTTAATTTTCTTACCCTACCCCTTTTATTAAAAAACGATAGTTTCCCTTTTAATTATAAAAATCCCGCTATTAAATACTAGGGGGGTATTTATTATAAGGACCTCTTTTAGCTTTACTACGAAGCCCGCTTTTTAGAGCTCCTTATCCTCCTTTTTTATAAAGTTAATATTAAATAGGCCTAATATATTATCGGTTTATATTTTAATAATCCTAAATTAGTTACCTTCGTACTCCGTAATTAATAAGTACGGGTCGTACGTAAAGGTAATTATTAATAATTAATTAATATGAAAATCGTAGTAGGTAGCTTACTAATAGGTGCCCGATTTTACGAGCCTATATAGTAGCTTAAGTACTTTAATAATCGTGCTTTTTAGGTACTTACTAGCTATTTCTTTTAGTAAATGGGCTAGGATTTTCCTTATAAGCCCTGTGGCCGATTAGGTATAGGCCTAAGTAATATTACGGCTCTAAATCTCGTATCCCTTTTTCTATAATAATACTATTAATACTATTATTAATTATTAGCTATAGCGCTATATAATAAGTAATTATATAAGTAGCGTCGCTTTTTTGACGTTATTATATTTCTAAATTATGTATTTAGACTTTTCGTACGGCTAGGGTATTCCTTTCCCTTTAATCTTACGAACTATTTATAATTTAAATATATAGAGGTTTATATATTTTTCGGGGTTATATAGGATAAATCGATAGACCCCTTAATTACGAAGAGTATTTACTTTATTAAGATCTAATCCCTTATACGGCTTTTTAGTAGTTATAATTACGCCTTCCTTATATAGTTTAACTACTAGCTTAAAATCGGCTTTCTCTTTTACTATATAAAAAGTGTTAATTACCTCGTCACTAATAATAAATTACTACGTTAGGGCTTACTATCGTAGTCTTTTATAACGTCTTACCGGTAGTATTAGTGCCCTTTTAGTAATTTCCTCTTCCTCGTTATCTATTAGTACTATTACGACGATTTTATTAAGGATAATTTCCTATACCTCTACTATAAGTTATATAGTTTCCCCTAGCTCTTTTTCTTTTTATAAGTTAGAAATTACCTCGTTAGGATTTATATAGTACGGTTTAATTACTATAATTAATATTTTAAATAGCTAGTTACGATTTCTCGCGATTATATAAGAGCGCTCGTTAATAAAAATTAACTTATATAGCCTAGCCTACTATTAAGTAATTTCGTACTATACTCATATATCCGAATTTAATAGCATATTTAGATTATTTCCCATATTAGGCCTATTGTGCGTAGTAATTACCTTATTAACTTACTTTTTTATACTTACCTCGCGCAGTGCCTATATTACTTTTTTAATTACTTAGGCTCGTTAGCTTATACTTAGTAATAGTAGCGAGGCTAAGGTTATTTTTAAATATACTCTAAATACTAATAGCGTTAGTATAAGTCTATTAGGCCCTATAGTATCGTTATAGTATTTAAGTACTATCTAAATATATTCGTTATTAATAAAATCCGGATTTTCCTTTTTAATAATTCTAAACGCCCTTTTTAATTACTAGTATGCTCTCTTTACTTTTCTAATACTATAGTGCGCTTTAATAAGTACGACTTTTAGCTATATACCGTAGGCCGTCGTATTATCCTTAAATTTTACTAACTTAAAGCTAGTACTAGCGTCGGTTTTAATACCATTTAGCGGTCCTTAGTATATATCGATCTAGCTTTTTTATAAGGCTACCCATACTATTTTTATTTATAAATCTTAGAGGAATTACCCTATTTAGAAGGATATAGTTACGTTAATTATATATAGTACTAGCTAACTATTTAAATAGAAAATATTAACGACGATTTCCTAGTTAAAGTTAAGCTTATTACGTAATTTAAACTTAAATCTACGTGGGCTCTACGTATTTATTTAATATTAGTAGTACACTTTCGTTAACTACTCTAGCGCCCCTATTTTAATATTATTATTACTTAATTACTTTAGGAAGTTATATAGCTTCGTAATTAACGGGTACCCAAATCTCCGGTATAGTTTTCTAAGCTCACTTTTCGTTAAGTAATTAATTAACTTTATATTATTAATAAGCTTTATAAACGCATACCCCTATCGTCGTTCAACTATTTTAAAGTACTTATTACTAGAGATTCTATTCCTCGTATTATTAAATATAATACTTAGTCGATTTATATCTTTTAGATATAGGAGAAATAGGGTATTAATAAGTAAAATATAGAAAGCTATTATTCCGAAGTACGTCTCTATTTTTATTATACTTAGGGTAACGATTTCCTTATCTAAACTAAAACTAATCCTTATAATACCCGCCGTTAATATATTAAGCGTTACTAATACAATCTTTTATAGTACTTAGAATTACCCTTTTTTTTTAATTAACTATTATAATACCTTAGTATTTAGGATAATCTTATAGAAATTATCTAAGCTATACCTTTTGCTCGCGTAAAATACTTATACGAGCTTAGTATTTAAAGGATCTAAGTAGTATAAAAAGGACCCCTCTAGCTACCCCTAAATATACTTAGTACTATATTCTTTTTCTTTAGATATTGATAAAGAGAGCGTCTTCTTTTTAATTATTAAGAAAATAGGCTTCGGCCTTATTAAATTTGCCCTTTTAGCTACCTTTATATCCGTTATTTAAGGGACCTTTTTTTACTATTTATAGATAAAAGCCTACTTATTAAAAGCTTCTACTACTTTTTATTCGTTTAGTCTTATATATCCTCTAGAGACTAACGGGGCAAAAAAAGAGTAGTTAATATTATTAATTTCGTCGTAATTTAATTCGTTAGTATAAGGGGTAAGATCTTCCTTATTTTTTAAATTTCCTATAGGGGGTATATACTTTAGGCCGCTACTTTAACTACCGTTACTAAGTTTTATACCCCCGGATTTACCCTTATATATAACGAGGAATTAGTTAAACTAACGAGGGTTAGTTTTACTATTTACTACCCTTAACTTTTTATACTATTCGTATAATTTAGTACGCTCTTCCTTAAAGTAGTTACTTAACTAATATCTATCTTTTTTATAAATATAATATTACTTTTTTTATTACCCTATTTATAAGTTAAATCTCTACTTATTTAATAAATCTAGGCCTTTTTACTAACGATTATCGTATCTAGCCTCTTTTCTTTTTTTATTATACGTTTAATTAACTTAATATTATTAATAAGGGCCGTCGTACGCTTAAAAATAGGTTTAGCGCGGCATTTTTACTTTAATATTAAAACTAGATCTTAGCCTTAAGTAAAGCGTCTCGTAGTCTTTAAGTACTTAGTATAGGGTTATTTTTATTTTTAATATATGCTAAACTGCGGTATAAAAATATCCGACTTTTCGCTCGTTTATCCTCTTATTTAGCTAGGTTTTTACTAGCTTATTAATTCAATTAATAAGCTCTTTAAGGATCTTTACTTATAATTTACCCTTTATTATCCTAGTTATAAATATAAAAGAAATCGCTCGTAGTTTAAATAGAAGCTCTAGGTTCTTATTATAAGTCTTAAAGCGGCTTCGGATTATATTAATTATATTAAAAAAGTCGTTTCGATCGAGATTACGTACTACTTCGTAATAGTAATTAAAGGCTTTGCTTATGAGTATAATATTAATTACTAAATAGTACTAGTGTTCCTTAATTTTAACTTTTTTATAATAATTATAAAATATCGTTAGGGTTTCTTATAAGACCTTATACTTCCCCCTAGAGTATAATTTCTTTTTTAGGAAGATCTTTTTAAGGTTTGTGAATTACCTCGTATTTACTATTAGATTTTTAATATTTATATACGATCCCTACGTTGCTATATACTATTAGTAACTTCGGGTCGTTTACCTCTTTTTTTATTAGCTAATCGGCGCCGAATTTTATATTAATAGCGGTAACGAGTTATAGATTAAAATAGGCGGAATTATCGATTATCGTACTTCTAGTACTATATTTTACCCCGGTATATCTTTTTATAATAATAAATTTCTATTAGTAATTATAGGGAGGAAATCTGGGTCGTTTACTTTTTTTTTAAATTCGTTAAAGCGATTATATGCTTTATTAACTTATACTTAGTTCTATAGTACGAATTCCTTTTTTATAATTATTATTATTAGTATTTTATATAGCTTTTGCGATTATAATTACGTTAGTAATACCCCTCGCTCGTAGAGGAATTTATTAACTACTTTTATAATTCCTAGGCTTACGCTCGCAAACTATTCGTTTAGCTAGTAGCTAAGGTTATTTATAATCTCGTAAAATAGGGGTTGCCCCTATAGCCCCTTTTTTTTATAAACCTTAGTTAAATAAATTAATACTACGTTAATTTACTTACTATTAGGCTAATCCGCAATTTTATATATTTACGTTTCCTAATAATCCGGGTTAATATTTACTTACTTATAAAGGATTAGGATTTTATTTAGGATCGGGTTTTGTCCTCTTTTTTTTTACCCTAACTCGTTAAGGGTCGTGCTCTAGCTTATACCCGTATTAGTAGTCGCTAGTATATTTAATTTTAACGAGGATATATTTAATTTACGCGCTAGTTATAGTAAATCCGTGCTTTTACTACCCAACGAATTTATTAGGGTTTAGGAAATTCCCGCTTCCTCTCGCCGTTTTACTACTACTTTTATTTTTACTATTTCTAGCGATTACTATTACCTTTTTAAATCGCTAGCTATTATACTTACTAAGATCCTCTTCTTTATTTAATATAAAAAGGTAAGTTTTAGTAGTTCTTTTTAATAATAGTAGCGGTAAACGTTTGTGTTATTATAAAAAAATGTAGTAATTAGTCTTAGGATTTTTGCTAGTTGATTTTTAATTACGGGCCGGCTATAGAAAAGTCGTTTAGTAAAAAAGCTACTCGGGGCGATAGTAAAAAGCTAGTTACTTAAGCAGTTGTATTAATTAACGTAGTTTAATATAATAAATATCGACCTCTTATAAGTAGTAAAGGGCTACGATTACTTAATTCTATATAGTATTTAAGAATCGCCTCTTTTTTTATTTACTTTTATAAGGTTAATTAGTACGAATCTCTTATCCTATATAGTATTAAGAAGTCGTCTTTTTTATATAGTAAAATACCTTACCGATTTACGATAATAGAATTTAATTACTAATTAGTATTAGTATCCCTATTATAGGGTAGTTAATTCGAACCGTAGTTAATAAAGAGATTAATTAAACTATATAAATATCTGCGTAGGTATAAAAAGGAGGTTCTAACCGTAGGTTAGGCTGGCTACGATAATTGTAAATAGGGCCCCTAATTAGCCCCTGCGCAGTCGGCTGTATGCCGCGGTCGAATTGGACTTCCAATCCGACAGGATTTCATTTCTTGTGGCGAAGCTTACTGCTAAATGGGATTGAATTTAGAATACTACTTATTACAATTTACCCAAGAGAAGAGAGGCTTATGTAGCGTGAGCATATATTGTATCTAGAGACATTGCGTTGATCTAACCCTACACAATCTTTCAGGGGCCACAAAACTTTTGATTCTTTCGATGCATTCTAGATGACTTAAAGGCTGCAGAATACCTACCTCGCCGTGTATGCCAATGGCGACTGGATGCTTAAAATTCCCACGTGCCTACCTATCTCATGAAGAGTAGCCCTCATGACCCTACTTTAGACATCGAAGTGCCACTGTCAACCACTATTGTCCCCCAAAATACTAGCTTGATAATTGCCAAACAATCGAGATTTCTTTCGAGCGCTTTTCTGTCACGGATTCAATTTCGTAAGTGCTGCTCTCATCACTTGAGAATAACAACATGGACTTCGGAACCGTCATCGAATTTAGATCCATGACCTTGTCTCCAGAATTGCGTGATTCGAATCCAGAACTAGCATCTAATTACGTGGAAGTAGCTCCTCGATTACTGACTGGCCTGAATTACACTAGCTTAGGGAATCGATTAGGACAATGGACTGTATCCATGTCAGGTCAACTTACGTCATTGTCTCGTCTATTTCCCCGCTTCTGCTACGAATACTGCCGGTCTGAGGTCTCTGATGGGAACAGTCCATGGAAACAGCTTTCTAGCCGCACGGAAACGGTGCGATACGACACGGGTGGTCACTTTGCTATATGTGCGCGCAACTCCGGCATGTTTGTGAACGTGATATTCGAATTACCATTGAACCAAATCGATGCTGATCCTTACTTTTTGTTTCTAATCAACTTCGATGATAGATCAGAAGCCTGTGACTTTGAGACAGTAGCGACGTACTAAGGTAGTTGGAGATGCTGATATTCTCTTCGCGACTTTGTTGAATGAAGCTCAAGTACCTGCCGCAGTGGCCTCGGCATATTATATCGATAGCGGGGTCGATCCGTGGCGATCTTCTGTTCGTCGAATCAGTCTGCCATTCCGAGACTCGGCTTACATCGTCAAGTTTGTTCCAGTCGCGTTCAATTCTTGCTTCCTGGCAGAGATATTGATGTGCGAACTACGAGGGCCGGATCTAAAGGGTGTGATCGGCATCATACACGAGACCATACTTTCTGCATTCTTCCTACCTGTAGTAACCGGCCGGTTCTCTTTGGTAACAGTTCACGTTGCACTCGACGCCCCTGGACCGGAAGCTTGCATCTGTGGACCGTAACTGATCGACACACCATCACATGTAAAGAGTCGTTGTGATAGTTTCAACTTCGCTCAAGAAAAATAAGACTTCTTCTGGCGTAAGTCGTTTTAATCTTATGGCTCAGTAATCTGAGCAAAGTGAGACAAGAGTGCGCATTCAACCACCTGGACGATCACTAGCGTTTCAATATGCCGCATCGAGGATCTCATTGGCGGCTACGTAATCTGGCATGTCTCTATTCGTGAGGTTCATCGAGATCTAGTCCCCGTATTGGAGCCTAGAGAATGAAAAAAGGTGCGGCTACTATTACATCTCTCGTCTTTTGGAGACAGCGATATCGATCTTGACGCAACTTCAGCGGTATAAAGTCGCCGAGGTTCCCTTGATACTAGCTTCACTGCTATCAGAGCACGCAGTATCATCCACAAATAACCCTGACCATCTCTATTAGATCACCGATTTCGTATCTCACAATGTCCAGAGTCCGTCCTTCTCTCCAAGATGTGTGCGAACAGTACATGTCTGGCGAGGATCGCAATACCCTAGAGAACATCGTCAGAGCCTTCCGTAGGCTTCAGCAACTTGATCCGAGTAACGAAGACTCCTTCTTCACTATCGCTGGATATCATGGAGAGCCATAGATAAAGGAAAATCCTTATCCCGGCGGATCGACTTACGACGATTGGCAGAGAGGTTACTGCCAACATCAGACAGTATTGTTCCCCACCCGACATCGAGCATACCTCCTTCGGCATAAGACGCCATGCGTCGGGCTGTTCCCGATGCTCCAAGTCTAGCCCTGCTGTTGGTATACACGTAGGCAGGTCAGACCTTTTGGGTCGCGACTAGGTCAATAGGTTAGTATAGGTCTATTGCGTGTGTGTATGTAGGAGGGGAAGATCGTGGGCAGAGCCCGCGGTCCCTTAGTGGGTATAGGTAGGTAGAAGGGTCCGTCTGCACGGGCCCAGACTGCCTACCTACTACCCCTACCTAACTACCTAATAGGGCCCCTTTTCTACCTCGTAATCTAATATTAGCAGTCTTTTACTTTTATAATAGAAAAGGCTAGAATAGGGGCTAGGTCCCCCGCTAGCGAGAACTAATAATAAAATTTATAATTAATCCCCTATTTAAAAATACTTAAAGCCGTATACTAAAATTTTAGTATAGCTTTTATTATAATTATTTATATAGAAATTTTAGTATCCCCTCTTTTTAATTACTTCTTAATTTTCTAATATATATAATTTATATACCTAAACTCCTCGGAAATTATTAAATCTAGCGTAGTTAAAAAAGAGCTTTTTATTAGTTTAATTACGTCCTAAATACGTACGTTTTTCTTTAAGCCGAAGCCCGAGAGGTATATACGTTTACTAAACGACTTACTACTTATAATATATTACTATTTTAATTACGTATTACTTATTTTTTTATTTTAATTATAATAATTTTTTATTAACGAATTATTTAAGGGACTTCTTTAGTATACTCTTTATAAACCCGTTAGCTAGGTTATTATTATTATTAATTTAACGGATCTTATAAAGCTCGTAGCGTTTATATAATTACCTAAGTACTATAATATTTATTATAAAGCGCTTTTTCTTTATAATACCTAGCTTAATAAAGTATTTATATAATAAATATAAATCTATATAGATTATAATAGGGATCTTCGGAACGTTAAGTTATTTAGTAATAAGGTTTAGGGTAGTTAAGATAGTATAAGTAACGTTAATATTTATAACTATTCTATAAACTTCTAATACTAATACGCTCTAGGTAATCCTTTTACTTTTTATAAAGCTATAGTAATTAATATTATTATTAATTATAAAGCTCTCGTTAGTCTATTTTTTATTTATAAAGATAATAATATAACTTAATTATAAGGTATAATTAGCGTTATTTATAAATAACTTATTTATAAAGACGAAGAGTTTAGCTATAGTTAGATTTAATAATACGAATATAAGCCCTCGGTTTAAATAATTTATTTACTATTTAATATAACGGTTTAGTATAGCGTAGTTAATAAATAATAGATTTATTTAGTATTAAGTAGTAAACGATATATTAAAAGCTACTTTTAGTTAGTAAATTAATATAATATAAGTATTTCGAGCTTGCTACTTAACGAATTATTATTTAGTATTTAATACCGAGGGGTTAACTTACTTAAGCTTTTTTTTTTAATTCTTTTATTTAAGTACTATATTAATACTTTTTAATAAGATAATCTTATTATTAAAAATAAGCGGCTCGTTAGTTAATAGTTATTGTTTTAGTTTAGTTAGTAGCTTAGTATATTTAAGCTCGGTTTTTTTTTTAGTTAAAAGTCTTATTTAATAGTTTAATAGTATTATTAGTCTATATATTAATAATACTAAATAATCCGCTTTTTTTTATTAAGATTAGTAAGTATAAATTAAACGTAGATATTATTATTTAGAGTATTTTTAAATAATGCTTATTATATATTACTTATTAATAAGTATTAGATTTTACGAGATTATATAGTAGCTATATAACGTATAGAATAGTACCCTTAGGGTATAAATAACGGATCTAAGCTAGTAATTAAGTAAAAACCTTGCGGTAAAGAGGTTAGCTCGATTATATATATATTTAAGTAATATTTCGTAACTAAACGACGTAGCCTTTTTAAATTAGGGTCGGGGCTAGGGCGAGGATTAGATATTAACTAGTTTTTTAAATTATTAGTAATTATATAAGGATCTCTTTTTTCCCCTCGTTATTATACCTTTATATAACTAAATAAGACTTTTTAATAAGGTTAAGTCCTAGGTTCTTAATTTTATTAATAAATTAAGATTTAAATATCTTTATATCCCTATATTTAGGGCTAAGTTAAATAAATTTAATTACCCTTCTCTTTACTAGTCCTAAAAGCTCTTTACTAATAGATTTTATAAAAAGTGCTCTTAGGGTAGTAATAATACCCTTATTACGGAGCTTAGTAACTAGCTTAAGATTTACTTTTTTTTTAAATATAAAGTAAGTCGTAGTTATAAAAGTATTACTACGGCCGCGCTATATTAATATTTTTTTAGTCTTTTTATTTTATAATAGAGGGTCGTTATTAATTATAATAACGATCTTATTAAGGACTTTATTTATAGCGGCGCTATTATTAGTTAGCTAGTTAATTATAGGGATTAGTAAGCGGTTAATATACTTTATTATTATAGTTAGTAGCTCGGGGTCGACCTTTTCTAAGTACTAGGGTTTAATTATAGTAGCCCGGAAGCTTATTAAGCCGTAAAGTAATTTTACTACGTAAGTAGTACTATTTATTAAAACGAGCTTAAATAGGCCTTTTTATCCCTTACTTTCTCGCTAAACTTTGATATTTAATTATAGTAGTAAATTAATAATATAAGAGATATTTAGTCCGTTTTAAGTAGCTAGTGCCTCGCTTATTTACTTATTAATATAAAGTTTACGGACTTCCCTTATTACTTTTTTAATTATTTTTATACGTTAAGTAATATTTAATAATAATAGAGATTTATTAAAAGTACGCGGAAAAGCTTTAAAAACGAGGAGTATAAAAACGAGGCTATTTATGCTAACTATATTATTAACTATTTTAATTACGGCTTAAAGTATAGCCTCTGCGCTTATTAATAAGTATTTATTTTAAATAATATTATATACCCTTTTAAGTACTACGTAGTATTTCTTAGCCTTACTAATACTATTATAAGCTTTAATAAGTACTTCCTTAACTTTAATAAATATAGATTTAGTAAAAGATTTAAACTTTACGGTACTAAAGTTCTTATTAGTATTTATAATAATTTAGTCCGGTAGACCGAGGTAAACGTCGATTTAATATAGCTAAAGAGCCTCTTATATATACTTCGTAATTATATTTATAAAGAACTTTGCTATTTAGAAAGAAGTAGTAGTATTAACGACGTAAAGTACTAGTTAGTTAGTACTCTTATAATTTATTAAGTATATTACGTTAATTACGACTTTATAATTAAAATCGTAATTATTTTATAAAGTAAATTTAAATTAGCTAGGGGTAGTAGTATTAAGTTAATATCATTAGTAGATCTTCGTAAGCTTCTCGAGGGCTACGATTTTTATATTATTACTAAACTACTAAAATAGTTTTAAAAAACGAGGAACCGAAGGGTAGTTAAAGCGCCGATATAGGCGGCGTGATTCGCCCTCCGTTAAGTAATTAATAATAGCTTTTTTATTATTAAGGAATAAAAGCTAAGAGTATCCCTATTTATAAATAATAAGTATTATAATATCTCCTTTAATTAGTAGGTTATTAATATTATTAAAGTATACTCCTAGCTTATTTATATCCTTTAGGTAGTATAAAAAAGGAGTATTAGTTAGTAAGATATAAAAAGTAATATTACTAAATAGGGTATTAATAACTATAAATCTTAATAACCTTATTAGTTTACTATTATTAAATTAAATACTTACTTTACTAGCTCTAGAGGTATTAAGAGTAACTTCGGGTCGTTATTATTATAATATAAGGAGTTAAAAGTAACCCGTAGTTAAGAATTCTATAATATCGGTATTAGGTATAATACTTTAGAAGCCCCTTAATAAGTACTTCTTATTTAATAAAAAGGAGGTTACTAGTTTTATAGGCTTAGTTAACTCGTTAATAGAGGTAGTATTAGTAAGGCTATGCTTTATTACTTAAGTAGCGAGGATATTTATAAGGATTTTATTATTAGTAATAGTCGTAAGGTATATTATTAAGATCTAGACTTCGTCCTCGTAGTTATTTTTATAGTTAAAGTCGAGGCTATTAAAGTATTAAATTATAGTATTATTATTATCGTCGTTATTAATAAGGGCGGTTTTTTTATAAAAAGTAAGGAACTATAAGTATAAGCTTAGTATAAATCTCTTATTTCTTTTTTTATTATTTTTATACTTTTTATATACTTAACGTCGCTCTTTTTCTAAGTATTTAGTTAATTAATAGTTAGTTTTATAATAAATAAAATACTTTTTGTTAGTAGTGCCGCGGCTGCGTTAATTTTGTTTATTAAATCGGGTCTCTTTATTAGAGCTATTATAAGTGCGGTCGGTTTAGTAAGTAGCGGGGACCTTTTTATTATAAATATTATTTTAGAAATACTATTACTACTTATTACGGTCGCGCTCTTTTTTTATAATATTAATTAAAGTACTAAACTAGTAGTAAATATTAGTAAATATAAGTATTAAGTTAAGTATAGTAAGTTTATATTTTAATATATTACTTATGTAGTAAAGGAGTTAGTTACTTATATTAAAAATAGATCTTTAAGTAGCTAGTACCTCGTAGAAGATTATAATACGGTTAATTAGTACTTATAAAATTTATTAGTTTAATTTACTTAAGTTCTTACGAACTATAGAGTATTAATAAAGGTTATAAAGCTTAGCGAAGTAGTTTTAATAGCTCATAAGTAGCTTAAAGTATTCTTAGGTCCTTTAGTATATTATATTAAAGCTAAGCGGGTTAGAAATATTACTAAGTTAGTCGAAGTAGAAGGTTAACGCCCTTCCCTTAAGTATATTTAAGAAAGTATTAGAATAGTATTATTTATTAATTTTCACCCGTTAGTATAGTACTTTAAAAATCCGAAGCTCTTTATTAAAGATATTATACTTCTTATTATTATACTTATTTTTATTATTATAAAGCTTAATAAGGTTAATTAATTAGTAAGTATTAGGTATAATATTGTTTTTAGTTTTTATATTAAAGTATAATATCTAACGGGGTAGATTTTGTGATTAAGTAATAATAACTTTATTTTTTAGTTCTTTTTTCTCTTTTTTTTAAAGAGGTAGTAGGTTAGTTAGTTAATAATAAGGCTAAGGTTAAAATTTTAATTACTAAGATTAAGTAAGTTAGGGTTATACGGATTCCCTTATTATTTCTCTAGCTTATTAAATAAGATCGTTAGTATTTATTAGTTATAAAAGTAATAAGTAGAGGAAGTAAAGATTATAATATAATATATTAAAGTATTTAGTATAGCTATAGTAAGCTATAATTTTTTTAAAAGTTTAAGTAAAGAAGTATTAAGTATTAAGGGCGCTAGCGATCTTTTTTATTATTTAATTACGATTTTTAATTATTAAATTAATACTATTATTTATAAAAAAGTCTCTTAGCTTTTTAAGAATCGTACTTTTTATTTTTAAAAAGTCCCTTATTTCTTAGCTTTAGAAATCGGTTTTAAAGTCCTTTTATAATTCCTTACTCGTTAGGCCGTTTTAATAATAGTATCCTATTATATAAAAAATAAAAGTATTAAGCTTTTTATTATTTATAAGGGCGGGTATAATATTAAATAAGCCTTATTAAGTTAAGTTAACGTAGTCCTATTAGCGAATTAGAATTAAGTATAGTTTTATAATTTAAGAGTATAAGTAAGTTAAAAATAATATTAACTAATTATTAAACCCTTCTTACTTATTACTAGGGCTAGTGGTTATTATAATATATTTATAAAGTAAGTTATATAATAGAAGATTATTATAAAATATAATTATTATATTATAATTATAATATAACGTTAGTTAAGTTAAAAAGAGTAGTAAGTTAGTTATAGTAATCGTTTTAATAGCGGTAAGCGGGCTATTATTATTAGTTAGAAAATTCTACTCTTTTAACGAGGTATATAAATAGAAGGTTACTAAGGTTAGTAAAAAGTCGTAAAAAGGGAAGAAAGGCCTTTTATCACCGTATTTTTAATAGTAAATAAAGGATTTTATTAGTTACTAATTAGCGATTTTTTTTAGTACTTCTCGTACTTTATTTTATTAATCTAGTTTTAGAGCTTTTGTTAAGTTAAAAAGAGGTAAATTTATTAATAATATAAAATAGATCCTTACTATTACTATTATTAAGATCTTTTCTTTTCCTTGGTATTTTAGAATACTTCGCTATTAGCGAGAGATTTGTTATTAACGTATTTATAATTCTAAAAGTCTTATTATTACTAAGCGCTAGTACGCTAGCGATCGTTAGATTAATCTCTTAGTAATTAATCTCTTTTTATTTATTATTAGTTTAAAATAGCGCTTAGCTATAATATATTTAAAATAGATTCCTTTATAAATAGTTTAATTAAAAAGAAGTTAATAATAATAATAAGGCTAGCGGAGATAATATTAATAATAAAAGCGAGGTTAATAATAATAATAAAATAGTTAATCTTTTTATAGTAGTAATCTTAGTAAAAGAGATCGTATATAATAAAGCGCGCTCTTAATAACCTACGATTAGTTAATTAATTATCGGCTAGTAATAATAAAAAAGAGCTAAGGTAATATAAACTAGGCCGCTTATTATTAATTAAATAAATAAAACTAAGTTAATAAGTTAAAATAGCTAGTAAAGTAAGTCGAAGCTATCTTTTTTATAATTATATCCTTACTAACTTATAATAGAAATATATATATAATTTAACTACTAATTAGTATTAATATATACGTAAATAAGTTAGACCTTTTAGTTACGACTAGGTTAATAAGTTAGTATAGGTCTATTGCGTATATATAGGAGGGGAAGATCGTGGGCAGAGCCCGCGGTCCCTTAGTGGGTATAGGTAGGTGGAAGGGTCCGTCTGCACGGGCCCAGACTGCCTACCTACCACCCCTACCTAACTACCTAATAGGGCCCCTTTTCTGCCTCGTAATCCAACACCTGCCATTCCTGGACGAGTGCCGGCCCTTCGACCAGAACACTCCCCTCCTTTGGATCTTGACCACCCCGACTTTCGACCTTGATGGGGATAATACGGACCCACTCTACTCCTACAAGTTTCAGAAGGGAGTTGCAGACAACCACGGGAAGCCATCAGATGCCCAGAGTTACAGCAAATCAACGGGATCGCAGACGGCTCGCAGTAGTGTGATTGAGATTGACCGCGACGCAATCCTCAGTCGATGGACTCTCGCAAATTGCAAGAACTGTCAGAAAAACAAGCTTGAGACGTATACTTACATCCCTTTTGGCGCGGATCTGATGAGGGCAATTGGAGCTGAGACTAAGGAGGACATCCATAGCAAGCTCACTGTCTCCGTCCAGACGCGCGGACAGAATGCACCAGTCAAGGACTCATTCAGTGCTCTGCAGCCTTTGATCGAAATCTTTTAAGCGTCTGCTGACTGGAAATTGTAATTTGGAATAAGTAGCACCGAGAATATACGGAGTTTTTCTTGATAGGTCACTCTCAATAGTCCACCTATGACCAAATCTAAGAAGCGCAAATCTGAATTTCTCGACATATATACTGTAGTATTCTCATACAAGTACCAAGCTGAGTTGCCTTGCACTTCGGAGTCTGAGAGAGAACAGTCTTCACACTAGCAGCAAAGTACTTATAGATCAAATTTGAGGGTATCAACCAATACATTCTTCCAAGAAACACTATGCTAATACAGAGACTACGGAGACCCTAAACATCCAATCCAAGTCCCTCACACGTTGTGATGATGCCCTCCCTCGCACCTGGTGGTGAGGTACAAACCTGCAAGTTGAAAATGCATTTTGTGGTGCTGTCAACAGGCAGGATGTCTCCAAAGGGATACGTCAACTGCTTCCCTCCAGCAGCATCAACGCATTCAGCCACTTCCTTGGTGACAGTCTCTTTTTTCAACTGATACTTCTCAGTCAAGAGTTTCATAAGATCCTTGCGCCCAATAGAGTTCTTGTGATCCGAGCGCTGGATGAGAATGTACTGACGCCAGCGGCCATCGGGATCTTGCGAACAGAGCTCAGCTTCGGTATACTCTGTGCACTTTTCGGCAAATGGCTGCGAGCGCAGGACAAAGACCTTCTGGGCTTGCAGGGCAAGGCCAATCGTGTAGAGTTCCAAACTGCGCGTCATCTCCTTCTGCATGTCACCCTGGGTGATATTGCGGCTGGTTCCAAGGAACTTTCCGTCGCGGATGATCTGGAAAATACCTTCCGTGACGTTGACTTGTGCGTCAATGGTGGTCTGGAAGCTGGACGAAACGGCAGACTGCCAGTTTTGAACGACCTTGCCTAGGGAAGTGGCAACATTGCTCCAAGAGAGAAAGAGGTTGGTGGGCTCAGGGGCTTTGAGATTGGTGGAGATGAAGCTGGAGGTGCTGCCGACGGCGCCGGCAACGGTGCTGAGGGGACCCGTGAAGGGTATAATGGATAGCACGCCAGCAAAGACGCGGGTCATGGTCTTGAGGTCTGTGATATCGTCCTTGGGGTTTGGGTAGAAGTCTTGGACGATGCCCGGGAGGGTGAGGCTCAAGATGCTCGAGGCGAAGGTGATGGCAGTGTTGAGAGAGTTCATGTAGCTATTCCAGTTCTGAACGGCAACGAGAGCGTACCATCCGGGCAATTTGACCGGAGAACAGGGTTGGCCGGCATTGCAGAAGCTATCGAGGCCGCTATCCTGGGTATTAGTGTCCATATTTTGCAGACATCGTCATGGGTTGAGACTCACCAGAAGAAGTTGGGTGCGCCGAAGGAATTGGCAAAGTTTTGGACAGCGTTATGTTCTACCTTGCTGACGTTGAAGGTCGTCCATTCAGCAAGGAACTTCTCGATTTCCAGCTTCTTCCATGTGTCCTGGTTGAGAGCCTCAGTCTTGCAGTCTGCAGAACCGGTATCTTGTGGAACGGGGGTAGCGATAGCGCCAGTGTAGGCCAAGGCCAGAAGGAGTTGATTTGCTCTCATTATGAGAACTTCTTCGAGAAGCACTCGTAGTGACACACAGAGAAGATGTAGATTTGATAGAAAAAATAAAGAATGTAAAGGGCAAAGGAATGAGCCCTGGTAAGCTAGAGCGAGTCGAGAGAGTGTATAGATGAGTTTGATGAGTGTAGCAAACCTGTTCTTCTCACTACAGCTGACCCTGAGATCTTATACACTCGAAAAGGCATCTTTCTGATACCTGAGAACAAGACCGACCTGCTCCTGAGCTGAAGACTGATCAGTCATCTTCCAGTCATGCATGAATTGGGTTGTAAGTTGGTGTGGTTCTCCACGTGCCGCCCGACTCGTGCTCAGTGGACCCTTAACCTGGAACTACCCACCGGCTGCTATATCGATGCGCTTCTTAAGACGTCGAGGCATTAACGACAATGGGCAACAGGTACGTTTTGAAACAAGGGCTGCCCACTGTGTTTTCTTGTACACCGCTTAACAGCCCTACGGATCTTTTCTGCATCCCAGGAAAGCGAATTAGTTTATTTGAGTCTCCTTGTAAGGCCGGTGCGGATACGGTCTCGCCAAGTCTTTAGCCGGTTCGTTCCAACTTCCATCAACACAGCCCTGCAAGTGGCATGAAATGGAGTCGTCCAGTCTAAAGATAGGATTGGTTTGGCTTTGATTGAAGGAGGATGCTTCTTTTCGCCCAGCTCGCTTACAGTCTAAGGAGCTTTGAGTTCTCATGAACCCAGATGTAACGTACGATGGATTCGAATATGAATGAATGCCACTCAAGGAAGTGTCAATGGCGCCTGACACGGCGTTCAATCACTTTTTCTGTCAGCGACAAGGGGGAAATAGCGATGTCTTTCCTGCTCCTTCTTGACGCTGACGATACCTAGTATTTAGCTAATCTTTGGTATTAGAAGCCGTATGCAGTATGGTCGGGAAGCATATATCGAAACTAACCGCTGACAAACCTCAGCTACACTCTGAATAGGATATGATACTTCTCAGCCATGATCACAGTCAGGCATTACCTTCCAAGAAGGACCCATATTCTGTCAGCTCAAAGTTCAGGCTATAATCTTTAATCATGCCAAAACCAGGGCCAAGAGGGGATCATAGAATGCCAAGTAAGCACCCAGTTCTAACGGCTGTGCATGCCCCTCTGACCGCCCAATTCCCAGGTCTTAGGGGCACTGTCGATAGAGATCGAAATGAAGTGGTCCCAACAGGGCAGCCTTCGGCCTGGCGACATCTAGTCGGTGCCATCGGTTCGCTTCGCGGTTGCTTGAAAATCTTGGGTGCGAGCCGACCTGCCCTACTTTGTCAGCTCTGATATGCAACTACTGACTCGTGAAAGATAGTTCAAATTGAATGAAGGTGTTCGCCGCCGGCTGTTTCATCCGCTTGTCAACTGAACGTTAGTAAGTGTACCTGCCAAGGTGTAGCACCCGCTGCTCGCAGGTTCATCTCCTAGTTGGATCGAAAGAGAGTTGAATACGAGAATAACCAACATCTTTTAGTTCCGTCGAATGTGGGTGAGAGAACACGATGCCGCCGGCTCTTGTAGCCGAGAGGCACGCCAAGGCCACCAGCGGAGGTCTCGGCTATCACATGAAACGTGGCCAAGCTGCCGTAGACCCTACGAAGTTTTCTATTCTTTTCTGAGCTATTACTAAATTCAGATGAACTCACTATTTAGAACAAAGACTCCCAGAAACTTCGAAAATCCATCTGGCTTGTCTGCGTGGCATTTCCGACTACTGCCTTCTATGTAGCCTTTCAGTACTCTCTCTCCGGGCAACCGGGCAACGCGGTACTCCGAAGGATCCGCGGTGGACCCACACCGGCCCGGCCTCCATCTTTCGGAGGTTTTTGCCGCGGGCAGCAGAAGTTTGTGGACGGTCCAGACCCCAGATTCTGAGTCAAGACTCGTGCACTGAGCAGTTGATCTCTACTCATGATGTCACGCTCGAGAATAGTAAGCCCGCCAGCGCAGCGGTCAGAGTCCACAAAAAGCTTTCGCATCGATGCAATCGACTGCGGAGAACAGTCGAGAGGCATGCTAGAAGAAGGAGAGTCGTTTGGCTTTGTGTTAGACTCCATGGAAAAGCAGAAGTTTACGATGTAATCTCGTATTAGCACACTACACGGTTTCAAGGCCTAAGATAGGTGGTCACAACTGGGAGAAATGCTGCCTCGAACATGCAAGCCGCCATACTCCCGAGTAGATCACGAACACAGGGTGCTTGAGTCAGACGGCGAGGTTGCCTTTGTTTCATTCAACTGGCACAGGATCCTGCTCATTACAATTATATTATCAAGCGCCCATAATACCCTTTTGATTTCCACCTAAGCCTAAACGCCAATAAGTACGCGGAGAGTTCGCTGATAGCTCAGCGGTCTCATTATCAGATTACACACTAAAGATTGTTTTCTCTGCTCAAAGAGCAGAGGTGACTCGAGAAGTCGAAAGTTTCAAGATCAACGGACGAATCAGGAGGCCTCCACGCATACTTGACTATCATCAGTTCGATGTACCGCAAGTACCGAAACCAGCCTGACAACCACTACCACAGTGGTCTGTCGTGGCACCGCACCATCCATACTGCGAACAGCACGTCGCGCCAGGTTCGCTGATGCAAGTGGTGCCGCCCTGCATGGTACCACAACGCCCATTGGTACTGAGAGGCGGAGATGTCGCGGTACCAGTGGCCGCGGGCGCGGAGCTGGTTACGGACGGCGAGGGTACGGCTGCAGACGATGACGCGGAACTGACAGGGGCGGGAGAGCTCGATGCCCCGGAGATCTGGCAGTTGCCGTATAGAGGTTGGCATGCTGCGCCGCAGTGGTCGGCCGTGTTGCCACACCAGCCGGCGGATGAGCAGCAGGTTGCACCGGGCTCGGTGAAGCAGGTTGTGCTGCCAAAGTTGGCTCCACAGCGGCCGTTGGTGGAAGCTGGAAGAGTGCCGGTAGGGGCGGCGACGCTGGAAGATGTGGCAGTCCCTGTGGCTACGCGAGTGGCGGTGCCGGTGGATGGCGGGGCATCGCCGACGGAGCGGTACCAATTCTCTTGGGGGTCGTCGAGACATTCACCGACGGTGACAGACTTGAATCCGTTGCGGAAGAGGGACTCGAGCATATGGTCTGTGAGGTTATAGACGCTCTGATAGACGGGATCGTGCTCGATTTGAAGCCACTTGGTGGTGGCGACGTCCTTGCCCTCCACGTTTTCATCCCAGATGTCTTTGGAATCTTGGATGAGGTCGGCGCTGTCATGAAGATAGCCCTCGGTATCGAGGTTGAAGTAGGTGATGTGGTAACCCAAGTCATTGAGATAGCCCTCGCATGTAGCATCACAGGCTGAATAGGGAGGCCTATATTTGGTTAGACACAGACGCTTTTCACACTTGACCATGATCACAGTGAGCATACCTCATGTATGTTGGGAAGTAACCGAGAAGATCAGCAAAGGCGATCTCATTGTAGATCATTTGGTTACGGAACTTTTCGGCGCTGATAGTCGTAAGTCTCTGATGAGACCAGGTGTGGCTAGCAATCTGGTGGCCCTCGGCAATCATGCGCTGTAGGAGGTCAGTCATTGATCAAAGCTGCAGGAGAAATGCAGACAAACCCTGATGAGAGCAGGCCAGTTGGTGGTTGGATCGTTTATCTTGCCCTTGCCCAGGTTGTTACCGGTAATGAAGAAGGTTGCCTTGGCATTGTATGCCTGCATGTACGTCAGCACGGCTCATTGATAGTCACATGTTGAGACATCGACATACCTTTAGCTTGTTCAGCAGATCCTCGGTGTAGATATAAGGACCATCGTCAAAGGTCAAGGCGATGTCACCATAGTGCTCGCAGTGGTAGATGGCCTGACCATAAGGGACAGAGCCGAGTCTGGTCCGGGGAACATTCGTCGTGTCTGGTCCATCGGGGCGGATATTGGCATCGCACGACGGACCATACTCGATCATGCACGAGGGAGCTGAGCAGTAAAGGTAGCCTTGACCGCACCACCTGTCGCACGGTTAGACTTCCCGAAGACCTAGCTGTCGTGCGCAAATAATAACTTACCCAGCACTAGAACAACAGTCACTTTGGTCGCAGACCTGATTGTTATGATCGGGACCGCAGCGACCGTCAGGAGACTGGCGCTTTTCCAACCCTGAGGCCGCAGGCTCTGGCCCGGCATGGGCAGCGCGGCGCTGGACTGTCCGACGAGCTGCAGTAAAATCTTGCAAAGCCCTCCTCCCAGCCATGATGTTTGGGACAGGCTGCTCATCGCTGCCATGGGCACTGTGGGCAGCAGCCAAGCCCAAGCTGGCGGCAAAAGCGAGAGTTGTGAAACGCATTCTAATGGAGGGTCAACTAGCCAGTCGACACGGCGAGAGGATATGCGTGGTAACGAATGGGCTTCCCCGAAGGTTAAAGCAAAAGAAAATGGCGCTTAGCGAATGGAATTGGCAGAGCAGAGTTCAATAAAGAAGAAGCTGAGCCAGATTGGGACAATGTACACGATGCAGCACTGCACTCGACAACTTAATTACACCGTAGTCCGGAAGAATAGCAAAGCGGACTGGACGGCTCGGGGCCGGCCATTGTTATATAACACGGAAGCAGATGCGTCTTCGCGTCAGTAAACTAAGCAATAAGCAGCCTGAGGATGGGCTGAAAATGCAACCTTGACCTGGCGTGTGAGCGATCGGCTACTGCAAGCTGCGCCAGTAGACGGCCGCCCAGCTCCAAGCAGAGCAAATTAAACAGGGCAGATCAGCCCGGGCAGTCAACAGCGCAGAGACATAGTGGCCGGCTGATATTTCGCGCGTGGTGCTGGTATTGTCCAGACAGGCGCGTGTGGGATAGGTAACCAGGAGCAAGGGTGCCTTGCAGCGAGTCACTTCTTGGTTCATGGTACTCTCTACCGGCACATGGGGCTATTTTAGTCACCTGCTTGCTTGTATCGACTAATACGAGCTGGGAGAGGTCCATTCTGAAGGGAAAAGCAACCACGTCGCTGCGCCGAGAGCACATATGGGGATGGCTCAAGTGCAGATGGCTGAATCAGAATCCCGAGCCATGGGCATTCAACCCGACGGCAGAGAAACGTATTTGCTATCCATCTTCAACACGAAAGTCTGCCGGGACGCCACTTGGCTGTCCTCGCCTTCAGTTTCGGACCACGCTGGCAACCTGGTGTATGTTCTAGCGACTTGGCACTTCGGGTTCATGAGGCTGTATGGTGCGTTGAGAGAGCCCAGCGCTGACAATATTGGAATAATACATGGTGCTATCGCGTGCCTGACTGATGAAGTGGTGTACAAAGAAGACTTGTTTTCGAGGCTCAAAACTGTGCCGGAGGTCAGCCGGTATGAACGCCGAGGCCGATCAAGGGTCAGCTGTTGTGGGGTACTGAACAACATGAACGAACCGTTGAACAGCGAAAAGCAAAGAAAGCATCGGACAGAATGAGAGAACGAGATGCAAAGACTTTCATCCTCTCGCTCGTACGGACACTGCAACGTGCCTTTGCTTGCCCAGCCTTGCCTTGCAGATCGACTGAGCAACCAACGTTGCGATAGATAATAGCATGATAATTTCCGACTTTCGGAGTCCTTCGTTGGATGCATCGCCCTATTACCTGTACGACTGACGCGTGGAATCGTTGGTCCGTGGCTGTTCAACGAGGAAGGCTCCGTCACCGTTCACGAAGTCTCGCGCATCTTCTCATGTAGGTGAGATGGGCAGGATGAACTGTGGATGATGAGATGCAGTCACATTTCTCTAGCTGGTTAGTACCTTATTTGGGAGTTAATAAGGTGCCAGCTAGCACTAGAGGCGTGAGGAGAAGCCAGCCATACGCGCGACGCGAGGGGGAAGAAATGGGATGAGTGGATGAGATGATAAAAGTGGATGAGAGGTGGATGAGAGACGCGGGAGAGAGTGGATGAATGAGTGAAAGTGCAATGAACCGGGGGCGGAAGGCGGGGCAGAAAGTGGAAAAGTGGAGCGAGACCGAGGGGGGTGTTCTTTTTAGCCTTAAGAGAAAGCGAATATTTGGAGGTATCGCCATGCGATAACCGGGTGAGACGCCCCGTACCCCCTTTCGGCGTTGAACCCCGCTAGATGCAGCTTTACCCCGCGGTGAGCCAAGGTCTACCAAACGGTGCAAAGGTAAGCAGAAGCCAAAGCAACACGTTCTCTCAGCGTCTGCCACGTCCCACAAGCGCCCCTGGCCTGCCGAATTATTGGCTTGGCAACACTTTGGTGGGCTGTCATTGTCTTTACTCCTTTGTAAGTTGCGAGTTGTAAGCCTATGGTGACATTTCCCTCCTGTTGAAGATGCCTGGCTGCCCTGAAAGTCGGAACCAAAATGCTCTTTGCGCCCCCGGTAATGGAGACGGGACTTATGGTGCTTCAAGAGCATCTCTGCCGGGCGATGACAGCAGCCAGGGGTCTGGTGAGGCAAGCATTATGGGTTGAGTTCTCGACACCCTCTTGCCTTTCTTGAAGCTTTCTTGTCTTCTTTTGGCTTTGCTCGGCCGTCTGCGTCCACCATCACCACCTGCGTGGCCATGGTCGTCACTGGAGCCTCCTGTGCGTATCAGGTTTGATCTAGTTCTGATGTGACTCTTACGGTGGCAGGCAAACAAGAGACTGGCAAACACCCACGGCATCCCAGCCATGATGCTTCCCAAGAATCCCAACTCAGTGTCCTTCATGTCGGCAGAGGATCCGATGCCGGGTTGACAGCAACATCGGCCGCCATTGAGGCGCCTTTTAGGCAGTTGACTGCTCCAGTTTCGTGCAGACACGGGTTTGCCCAGACTTTAGAGACAACCAACCATGTTCCTGTTTCACCAACTCCTTTTTCACTTCTCCAGCCTTCGTCTTCCCTGTCATCATCGGGCACAGCAAAGGTTCCATAGTCTCAAGAGAGGAAGGGGAAAGGCCTGACATTTGGTCAAATTTTTCACGGCTCACGTATTCCATCACGGCACCGCTGACAACGGGTAATAACAAGCTCAACTTCCGAGCTTGATACCGCCCGTCGGATTGCGTGTTGTGCAGGATGTCTCCTCCCCCCTCCCCGGTCTCCCAACTTGCTCAGAAGGATTCCTCGCTTCGCCCAATTCTGCACACACACCACGCACGATGCAATGCTGCATCACGGCACAGCTGAAGCTTCGTGCAGTTTTTGGCTCGCAATCCACCGCATCGGGTTGTACTCGCACACAGTCGGGTAAAATAAAATAAAAAAAGGTACCAGAATCGCACATGCTTACGTGAAGGAGGAAGAAAGGTTTGTGTCACCTTGTAAAGTCCGGTTGTTCCCGACCATTACCTACTGCCGCACGCCCGGCAGTCTTCGGATTCGACCTTGAGGCTGATGCCAAGAAGCTGAGGGGGTTGCGATGCCACTGACGATGGTGGCGTGGAACGAGGTCGACCCGTCGAAGTGGCAAGTATTCCGGGATGGTTCTACTTCCCCTCTGTCTAGCCCGTATTTTCAAAGCCATGTCGGGCCTGACCGTTGTGATACGCCAACCACTTTGTGTAAGACATTCCTATGCCTTGCCAGGAACGACCAAGACACCCTACCGGCCATCGGGTGTTTGGTGGTTGGAATACGATGTGGTTCAAATGAGATGAGGGGTAAAACAGGCGAGTCTCAGGCTTTTCCGAATAGCACTTAGTTGCTAGAAGCTCGCTGTTCTCTACAGATGTAGTAAGCTCGACTGTTTGTCAGACTTTGACGAGAACTGTCGGGATAATGCGCAAATTACTATCTGCGGTTGAGTGGGAAGTCTTGAAAATCACTCAAGGATTGATGCCATTTAGCGGGGTCCGGACACGGGGAACATTGGTTGGCCTACGTACGTATGATGTTTACCCGGCCTCAATGGCCTGGGCCCACGTTTCCCTCTGCTGAGTAGAGTCTGTTGTGAGCAGCAGTGAGGGGAGCAAGATCGACATTTCGGGGCATTATGCGTTAATCGTGGGAGAAATGGATGGGTAGGTTGCGGGCCGGATCACTTCCACAGGTGAATCTCCCATGGCCTTCTCAGCTTGTGTCCGTACTAAGCAGCCACACAACCTGGCAGGCAGGCACTCCTACACAGGCCCAATGTAATCGATGCAATGGGGAAGCGTTTGGATGAGTGACTAAGTATGTGCAAGACACTACCGTTGTCGCTCTGTTTCTCGACTTAAATCTACAATCTCCCCGCGACAGCAACTGTTTGCTGAGTCAGAGGCCATAATGTAGAGAGTGTCTTAACAGGCGGACGGACATCACCTCCGTTGCCCTCCCGGACACGAGGCACTGTGGATCGATGCCGGGCTCGGATGGCGAAGTGTCACCCGGGCGCTGCCCCAGTGTTCTAGTGCCGTCGTTTCTTACGAGCTAGAATCGTGGGCATGAAGCTGTCACGATCTTCTATGATCTACCGCTATATCGAAACACAAAAGCCCACGCCCCCCTTGGCTGGGACTACGTCCAGGCTACGAGCATGCCTACCGATGCTCGTCATGGGCCATGGCTACCTCAATACCAGTCCAAAACACTAGTTACTGCTAGATCCCGTGGTTAATGCGATCTTGGACGGCGCCAGCGCTACCCCCAGAGGTCTCCACAGTGGCCCGGACTCGGGGCCTTGGTGTTACTCCCGCCCTTTACACCACGGACATCGCAAGCCCCGTGGTTGGGCCTGAGAAGCACGGTCCAGAACGAACTGTGGTAGGGCAGAGCGAATAGCGGAGGGGATCATCACTGTCCAGTGTGTTTCGCCCAGGAGGACTTGAGATGAAATGTAGTGGCTTCCGAAGTTCAAGTGGTTCATCTCAAAGATATGTTTCTGTTATTGAAAACAATCCACGCCAATGAAAGTGTGAGGACTCAAATCGCCGAACTGCGATGGCAATTGTTGATTCTCATATACCTACTTGAGTCGCCTCGATTGGACTTTTGGCGCTGTCTTCAGCTGGCAGTCCTCGACGCCTCACTCCCCACCGCGATCGATCTTGAACTCAATTCGCCATAGTTTGGCATTATTCTAGCCCAAATGCCTTAGCGCGCATTGCCGACGAAAGAAATACCATCAGCTCAATGACACATGGCAAGCCACAAAGGCCCGCCGTCCTGACTAGACTTCGATATGGTCCATCGAAGAAGGTTGGATGAACGCACAAACGATCCCGTCAAGAATGGATCAATTGAGATGCACACGAGGATTGACATGTCAAGCCAAATTTCAGATAGTCAATTGTTATTCTGGATACTCATGGGAAAGGTATCTATGCTTCATAAGTCATTTCATGTAGCCACCAGACCTAAAAATTACATTAAGAATAAAGAAATAGAATCATTGCCAAAAACAAATGTCGTTCAGGGAATCCCCCGGCGACGAAAGTATAGCGAGTTGTGAAGAGTCGAAACGATCAAGGCCCGGTCGGAGCTCAGCCCCTCACCATCATCCCCTCTCTTCTTCCACCCGCGCCCATCTGTACAACAAGGTTTTCGATATGTACGAACTTTCCAGCTCTTTTCGGGATATGTGATGATGATGGTGGCGGTACCGTGTGTGCTGTGCATGTGTGCAAAGATTAAGTGAACCAATCCCCGAATTCCTTCGCTTCCTCCCAATATCCAGCTCGCCTCAATTGTGTGTCCTTTTCCCAAAAGAGTGTAGATGCTATGTAGATATGATGATGCGATATCAACTTTTTCTCCGATTTCCCTCCAATCATGGTCCTTCCCATATTCTTCACGCTTTCCCATTCGTCTGACTTGGACAAGTCTAATGTTCCCATATTTTTCAGCCTCAAGCAAGGTAAAAACGCCACATGAATGATTCAACAGTAAGAAATGTGTGTGAAGAGAGAGAAAAAAAAAACAAGCAAAAAGTAGTCAGCTGAGAAACGCCCGATTCGGTCTTGGTGTGTGGGATGCCGCGACGCCAGGACAATAGTGACTCCCCTAGTGCCAGCGCGCATCATCCAGCAATGTGGATTGTTTTGCGCGAGGCTCTTAAAGAGTGCCACGACCGCCCTCAGCGTCCATCTTCTCGTCGTCACCGCCCTTGATGACCTCGCGGGTCTTGCCCCATTTGAAATCGTCCGAGTAGACGAGGGAGTACCCCAAGATGATCATGTTGAGGAAGGGCGACGTGCACAGGTGGAAGAAGTAGCCGACAAAGTATTGCATGCGCTCGAGCATGTTTCTCGGTAGCCAGAATCCGATACAGAAGGAGTAGATCTGTGTAACCACGAAGTCAGAATTTTGTCTCAAGTTTCGTCGGTCGGACAGGGTAAGCGAAAGAACTTTGGAGGGAGGAGACTTACGTATCGGAACAAGAGCAGGGCGAACAGCGACATGAAGACCGGATCCCTCACCAACTCATCACCACGACGGCAGAGGATGATGATCAAAGCGATGACGGCGGCCATGATGAAGGGTGTGATAAACCATGTCATGACGGCAATGATGGATTGAAGACGCTCGATGGGGATGATGCCGGGGCGGAAGATCATGACGAACTCGTTGGAGATTGAACCGAGAGCCCAACGCTTGCGCTGGGACAGGAAGACCTTCCAGTCTTGCGGCACAATGGTGAAGGCCTTGGCGCGTAGGGCCTGGGCGGTCTGGCGCTGGGGGAAGAGCGAGAAGATGATGCTGGCGTGAATCGAGTCCTCCGAGTAGTTGCCCATGATGTGCTGCGTCATGAGATCGTTGGGCTTGGGGCAGTATCCGAACCGCTGGCGGAGGACCTCGTCGCCGAAAGTGGCCTCGTCAATCTTGATCAGCTGACAGCAACCGGGGAGGCAGTTGACCTTTCCGGTGATGCGGGATTGGAACATGCGACGGAGACCTTGGGTTTGGGAGTACTCGACCGACTGGTACAGCGACCAGAGACCCCAGTTCTTGCCGTCATAGTCGACACAGACGTGGCCACAGACACCAACGAGCTTGGGGTTCTTGCGGATTTCTCTCAACATTTCCCAGATACAGAACTCATCGAACACAGTATCGGCGTCCATACCAACGAGGTATTCGACATTTTCGAGGCCCTGGGAGACGAACGCGTTGCCCAGATGCTCAAACAGCTCATTGCTGAACATGGTCATGATGTTGGTGGAGCGCTTGTGGAAATGGTACAAGAACGAACGGGCAAAGCACAAGCTGTCACGCTTGCCTTGGTTGTAACGCTTGCCGACAAAGACATACGGAATGCCCTTGTAGTAACCAGTTTGGATCTTGGTCGGCATGAAAAGACCGTCTCGAGCGCGGTACCCGTTCTCGAAGAAGCGCGTTGGGCCGGGCTCTAAGATGTCCTCGAGAAGGTACTCCTGCGTGGTCTTCTCCATACCAGCGCCCTTGACGTTGCCGTCGACCACGATGAAGATCATGCGCGGGTGGTCGTCAATGTTCTTCTGCGCAACCAAAGAGTCCAGAGATCGAGTAAGCTCCTGAAACGTCTCGTTGTAGCATGGCAGAAGCATGACCATTCTCTCAGGGGTCTCTGGCACCTTCTCTTTGCGGCGGAAGCAGAAGAAGATACCCTTGAAGATGAAGTGGCCCAGAATAAAGACGATCATTATGAATTGGAGGACGGTGTTGGAGCTGAGAAGCACCATGAAGAAGTAGTGGGCGACGTGGTACGTGAATGACACGTAGATGAGGGCAGCATTGATACACAGCAAGCCGATGAGCAGACACCATTTCTGGAACCGCAAGAGCGACTTGGACACAAGCTTCAGCTCCGAGTCAGAGTCCCATCTCAGCTTCGCCTCTTCAGTCTGGACGGAAGATACGAAGGAGGCAGCAGACTCGCCGCCACGAGATTGCCATGAGCGGTGACCGAAGGAGCCGGGTGTACGGACGCCGAAGGGGAGGTCTTCTGTGGTGAAGCCAACGACAGACTAGCCAGTCAGTATTATGGCACTCTTTCAGAAAGGAGGTGTATCTCGACTTACAGAGCCCTGTGACTGGATTCGAGATCCAAATGGCCTCGGAATAGAGAGGCTTCGCTGGCTACGAGCCGGTGTTGTAGCTCCTGAGAGAGGAGACAGGGGAGGGCGGCTGCTCTCCGCCATGGGAGGAGGTGGCGGTGCGGGACGGTGAGCCATGGTGGCTGGCTTGAGATTGTGTAAATTGGAAGTGAAGCTTGAAAGACTCCAACCAAAGACCTCGACAACGACAAGAGAAGGAGGATCAAGCGCACACAATGAGGAGCGAGAGACTGGATGTTTGAAGGGGCGGAGGGTCAGGGATCTAATCAAGATCCTGGGAGGGAGTCGGGCCAACAACAAAACGAATGTGATGACTGCCGGAGGCAACAGAGCAAAGTTTCCTACCGATGAGGAGGAAAGAGAGTGAAAAGTGAGAAGTGGAGGATGAATCTTTATTCCTGCGAGAGAAGACGGTCAAAAGAGAAAAAGAGGGCCGGCATGGGGTAAAAGAGGGTAACATCAGCACGCCGGACCTGGACTCGACATTCGGGGCTAGCCTCACGAGGCGGTTGATCCGACCAGCTGTCTGGGTCGGAATCAAAGGTCTCTTCTCAGGCTCGAATAGAGTGGCGGCAGCTTGGCTGGGGTAAGGCATGGGCCGCCATGCTGCCCATCAACTGACTGGACTTGCTTTCTGGCGGGAACGACGTGCGATCATGTCTCGCAAATACGGACTATTGACTGGTTGCAGTTCCTAGGCTTGGCCGAACGATATCCATACACACATCTGGCATGGCGACAGCAACATGACTTCTAGCGTCAGCTGAGCAAGCAAAAGAACACTGTACTCGGACCAGATTCGAAGATTTCCCACCCGACCGGCCACGGGAGTACATCAAACGCCATCTGGTGTCATCACGAAGAAAAATGTTGCAAGGGGAGGCAAGGCAGCAAGGGGAACAAGCCAGTCCCGTTGCTGCCAAACGTGTGTGTGGTTGGTGGTGGAGATGAGACAACCAGGCCCATGTTCTTGAAAAAGGTTCAGCAGCACACGTCGGCGGCTGCAGGTCAACGGACCGTGGACGAACAGACAGCGGTATGCCTAGTCGACGGTCGTTCACACGCCCCCGAGTTGACGCCGGCCACTTGACATAGGGCTTTGCCAGCTCTTCTGTGACTGTGTATTGCTGGTGCTGCCGCTAATCTCTTGCTGTTCAGCAGGTACGCCTGAACCCGAGAACGCCATGATCGACAGAATACGGATTGGGATGCAAAGAAGGAGACCAGCGATATGCATCGGTCGATGTGTTGTGTGTACCAATTCACCCCAAGCAGAGGATCCCAACACCCAAAAGGGCATCGGCTTCGTCCGAGGAAAGCTGTGGCGTTCAACGACAACATGTGGCATGGCGTGGAAATGGCAGAAAACAGCAACATCCACCTTCGGAACAAAAAGAAATACAGCCCGCAAGCACACACCAAAAGAGAGAGAGCCGCTCAAGAGATGGCGCAGCGCGCAGCGAAAGACGCATGGTCAGTGCTACACCCCAAGGCGGGAGCCGCTCGTTAAGCAAGACATGGGCAACGGCGACGTTGACCGGGGTTGGTGGTCGATGGTGGTGATCGGTCCTCAACTTAGCGCGGTGATGCTCCGCTGACCCCTGTCCAATATACACGTCAGTTTCAACTTCAGGACACCGCTGCTTGAGAGTGCGAGTTGCAACGTGCAGCTACGAGAGATATTTTGAGCTCGGGCTCAGGGCGAATGAATCTCTTCCGGTAGTGTTCGCGACTGATCTTCGCTTCTGAGTAACAACTAGCACGGAGAGGCGAAAGGAGGGGGAGGAGAGCATGAGAGAAGAGCCGCAGATGCAGAACGCTGGCTGGGTTGGGCTGGACTTTGCTCGGCTCCCTGGGTAGGGCCAGCATCGTCTCCATTTAGACGACATCCTTCTACCTATCGCACTCTTTCCCTTTGCAGAGACGACCTGTAAGAAAGGATTTGAAGAGGCGAGAAAGCTGGGTCAACAACATCTCATGGTTGCTGGCTGCTGCAGCAGTGAGCTGTAAATCGAATCAAGTCAGATCAACCCCGGCGTGCCAAGCCCGTGTTTATGGATTCGCAGGCTGCACGAGTGGGCAGGAAAGTTGTACAGTGCCTGTCCTTGCATATGGATGCCTCCACACACAAGTAAGCTTGAATTCTGGGCACCAAGTGAAAGACGCCGAACAGGGCTGCCGCGTTCAGTCAGGCACACAATCGTGAGTTTGCGTGAGCGTGTGAGCTAAAGTCTCATTTCCTCCATACGCGGACGCTGGCCGACAACTCCTAGTGGACGAACTGGGCATGCACCCACTGGACGCAGAGGAGCAAAGCAGCCTAATGTGTGTAGGATCGAGCCAATGCTGCGCCTGTGGTTCCCTACGTCTGTCAGGAACTTCGGATGACTGGAAAGACGGGACGAATGGCTGATGTTTGACTCAGCTCGACAACCTTGGCTCAACCCCCAAGCCTGCCTGCCATCTGCAATATCTGGGTCATTAACGGTTTGTCTGAGAGTCGCACGGGCACAACCGGCCCAGCTTAGAGAAGAGAAGAAAAAAAATCAGGATTGAGTTCGAAGCAGACGAGGGTCAAACACGGCCAAGAGGACCCTTCTTTTCGTTCCTGTCCCTTTCTGTCCATCTTCGTATCTGTTTTGGGAATGAGCAGCTGAGAAACGCTTGCTTCTTTGTTTTGTTAGAGACCCTGGGTAATAGAATCAGGACACTCGCTTTCGAGAAGTCTGCTGCCAGCCGGCTGGGCATAGGTTTGACGGTACGAAAAGAGGCACCAAAAACCTCATGGGGTTTGCGTGGTGCGTGCGTACGTGCGTGTGCGTGTAGTGGTGGCCAGGCAGTATGGCAAATCTGGCGGCGAGCCAGCGGCACAAGAAGAAAGCGTGGCGTTGATGCAACATCACACCATCGTATGGGTGCGCCTATAGTCCGTGGTTGAGGTTGCGAATGGCCGGTACGTGATTCCCAGCCCCAGCTCATCCATGATCCATCAGCCCCCTCGCCAATATGACTGGACGGATGGGGTTGAGGCGGATCGTGAGAGTGTGGGAGATGGAAAGCGGGGCGCCTAGCGATGCGGAAGCGGCTTGCATGTCGTTACAATGCGGAATTCTATTCAGGTGGTGGGTGAGGGGAGGGACCTAGGTATTGTGAAGGGAGACGGGGAGGCGGGAGGGGTGGGTGTGGATGTGTGTGGTCGTCGTCGTCTTTCGTGAAGGTTGTGAGAGGGTGAGGTTGACCGAGGTGGAAATGGAACGCAGGGGACGGGAACGGGGAAAGATGCACACGCCCCCTCCATTAACCGGAGTAATTACCGGCGGATAGAATATTCCATTATGCATATATCCGTTTACCCCGATATTGCGTGGTCGGTGCCCCGGGAGGGTTGAGTGGGTCCATCAGCGGCGGAAGCGGCCCCACTTAAGCCCCCCGGTGAGAGTTGAGCGCGGCGCTAGAAGCGCGGGATCCCAGGACCTGCAGTAGCCTCTTCCTTGTTTTCCAAGGTTACGCGCTCTTGGCACCTCGGGGAACTAGGGTGAAATTGCTAAAATCTGACCAGGGGAGAAATGTGCGGGAGAAATATGGGGAAGTTGGTAAGTCGTTTCTGAGGTAAAATAAGGTGAGAAACAGCGCTAGAGGCCGGCAGGGCAGGACGAAGAGAACAGGCTTAACACAGGCACACACAGACACACACTAGACACATCAACCAGGGCGGTGGTCAATGGGGGCACGAATGACATTGCAAAGGATAGACCTGATCCTCACACCAGAACTAACCCAAGCCCTTACAACGACACGGGGCAACACAAATGGCACACATGGCTTTCGTGTATGCACCCATACATCACCCATACGGGACCTGACGGCCATCCCCCTTCTCCTTGGCTTTTCTACGAATGCAATCAAAAGTTTGCCTCAGTACTGCCCGACCTTGGATATCACTGGGTGAACACACGCTGCAGCATGGCGCTATCGATTTCCCCCACGAAATGCTACGGTACCGTCTTCCCCCTCTCCTCCACGTAGTCTTTCGCCCCCGACCACCCCTCCTCGTCGCCTCCATCAAATTCGAGGCCGGTTTAACTCCGGCCACGCATCTTCATCCTATAACCACTTCATTCAAACATCGAATGACAGATTCACGCAGATCAGGCTGTTTTCTAGGCGACCCGAACACCAAAAGCAGTGAAATATAGCGGAGCTGAGATGAAGGACTCGCTTAGACTTGTCGATCCGTCAGGCTGGGCGATGAAGCATACTCTGAAGTAATGATTAGGCCTCACTACGTGCTCTGTCAGTGTGGCTAGTGGGGGCTGAAAGACACACTCGTCAGCCATCGAGTAGGTCGATGCGCTCAAACTGCTTCGATTCAACATATTTCTGATGGACGGGTAAATAATCAAGCCGTAGGCTGACTCTGTCTTCCCTCCCCTCGCAATCCACGCTCCGCACCAAGTCTCTTCCTGTCCCATTCAAGCAATCACATCGTCAACAAGTGTGCTAAGCTCAATGGCACCTAGAACAGGTAAAGTTCAAGTTATTTGCTTACCTGCATCTTTTTTGCCTTCATCTCTTCTCCCCACGTAAGCTCGGGTAAAGTCTTGGTAGTTATTGCTCCCCTTGGCAGCTCGGAGACAGGTGCCGCGCGGGTGAGCTAAGGGGGTAGTGGAACTAACTGACATCTAATCAGGTTCTCGCTTCAGCTCTCTAGTTTACATTACCCTTGAAGAGCCGGTCCCACCACATGGTATTCCCGAACCCATCGCCCGAGGGCTCGGCCAAGCTCGTCATACGTCGTAGTGCAGCAAACAATTTTTGGAGTTGCTTTGGCGAAAGGTGTTTTCTCCGGTATTCGGGACACGTTTCCCCGTTTCTTGCTGCCAGGTGTCCAAGTAAAGTATCGCAATGTCTGATAGTTTCAGCTGACTTGACCACGATAATTGCGTGCGTTTCTTCGATGTTACATATGGAATGGTGTGTCGTTCGGAGGCTCCTCGTATATGGAAGGTGAACACAAAGAAAACCGTTGTAATCGCGCTCCAAGACATGCATCGTCCGGAGAAACAATTCAAATTGCAAAAAACAAGCACGACACTGGCCGTTGAGATGTCGCAAACGCACGATGTAGGTCGAGACATGCCCTCTCGCCTGCTCGATTAGGTGTTATCATTAAAACTATTTGCCTCCTCCAAATGTTCCAAGCCCTCTCTGCGTCCACATGCCAATGCGTTCTAACTGTATTCCAACGCTTCTGCTGCAATGCAAATGATTCCAATCCCTCTCCAGCTGTATCCCAGCTTCTCGGCCGTAGAGATCGTAAAGGTAGGTGGTAGCTGGTAGCCAGGTAGCAGTGCGTCCGCGCCGACAGCCTTGGCGTCTCTCGATAGACTGCGTGACGGTCGTTTCTACCGGTTCCATAGCCCGACCGACCGAAAAAAACAATAATATGTGAATCAAGGTTTGCAAAGTTTGCCCCTCATGTTCGTTGTCATCTTCTGCGCGATATATTGCAGAAAGATGATCTGTACGGGGACTCCCCCGGGCTGGAGGGGGAGGTCCCCGAGGATCGACCATGCTGTGCGAGTATGGCGACCAGCCTCAAGCTTAGATGCAGGCTGGCAATATATGCTGCACTAAACAACACAGCCCGATCAATTGCATGTTCCGAAAAGCGACTGGCAGCCTGTTCCGCAGTGCGTCGCAGAGTTGCCACTGTAATATTCTCATCAGCATGCCGACTTATTGCGACTAATTGTTGCGGATGGGCCAGGCCCGAAGGCCAGGGTCAACAGGGAGGAAGAGAAAAAGTGTAAAAAAGCATACCAGTAACCATACTGAGAACAGCAAGTTTTCGTGCCGTAGTTCTTGCAAGTGGCATTCCATTGGCTTCCGCAGAGACCATTGGAAGATTCGGCCACAGCCGATGACTGGGGGGAGCAAGATCCAAAGCCTGATTGGCAGCCTGTTCCGCAGTATGTAAGGCTTGAGCCGCTGTGTTAAGGGGAGCATGTCAGCCGTATCATTCATGGCGTCAAAGGCGTCCAGAGGCTTACCAGAATCCATAGTAGGAGCAGCAGTTGCCAAACGCTGAGTTGAGGCACGTGTAACCCGTGGTACCACCACAGGTCTGGTCCGGTGATACGTTGGTCGAAGCAGGGACGCTTGACGACGATGTGCGAGTTGCGACGCTGGTTGATGTTGTGCTAGACGTAGCTCTGGTCTGTAGCGATGATACAGGCGTCGAGACCGCGGAAGTGGGCACCGAGGTTGTTGTCGTCGTCCTCGTCGTGCCGACTGCGACGCCGGAGCTAATGGCGCCACCCGCTGACCGGTACCAGTTTTCTCTGGGGTCATTGAGACACTCTCCTACGGTCACAAGGCGATAACCACGCGCCTTGGCAGTATCAATCATGAACTGGGTCAAGTTGACCACGGTCTGATAGTGCACATCATGGGACAGCTCGATGTACTTGTTTGCTGCCGCATTTGTTGAGACACCATTGGAGAAGCGGTCCTTGGCGGTCTGGATCTCTTCAGGCGAATCATACATGTAGTCCTTGGTGTCGATATTCACGTTGATGATGTGGTAGCCGAGCGTCTTGAGCAGGTTCTGACATCCTGACCCGGCGTCACATTCAAGGAATGGCGGGCGTATGTAAGTGGGAATCCAGCCGAATAGGTTTCGGAATGCCATTTCGTTGTAGATGATCTCAGTTCTCTGGATGGTGCTATTGACCTCGTTCAGGTTGCGGTGGGTCCATGTATGGCTTGCAATATGGTGGCCGGCGGCGTACATTCTTTGCATTACGGCCGGCCAAGGCGTATCGGGGTTGTCCATCCGGTTCTTGCCAATGTTGTTGCCGGCGACAAAGAAGGTGGCGGTGATGTTCTGGGCCTCCAGGATGTCGAGCAGGTTGGAGGTGTAGATGTAAGGGCCATCATCATAGGTCAATGCCAAGGTTCCTGGGTTGGCGCAAGTGGTGATGATTGAGCCTAGACGGATATGCAAGTTAGGTCCGTCCCACGATGCATAGGCAGATGAACACACCATAAGGCACGGAGCCCACGAGGGGCCGCGCGATACTCTCTGTGCTAGCACCAGGTGGCGGGAAGCTTTCGAGGCTTGGTTAGCAACTGTGCGGCACAGTGGAAACTTCGACCGACGTGAACTTACAAGGTATAGCAAGAGTCGCTGTAATCAAGTTGGCATTGCGAGCCGCCGCAATAATCTGCCGTCGTTCCACACCAGCCGGCTTCTGAGCAACACTGGCCCGGATCACAGGACCCGATTCCGGGCCCGCACTCGGCGCGCTTTCTCAGGGGAGCGTTTATAGTGGCGGCCATGGCCGCCCCTGAAAGGAGAATAGGCAGAAGCGCATGCATAGCTAGAGAATGTGAGGCAGTCTGCAAGGCAAAGAGGGTATGATTCCGACCGATCGACGCTGCGGGCAAGATGGAGAATAGGTTCCGGAATGATTCAAAGAAGGCGAAGGGCGGTATTTACGAGAGATTCCTCGACGATAATGACTGGTCTTCGGCTTTACACTACGAAGATGGATATTGCTCCTACAGACCTGCCAAGGACGCCGTGTTGAGTCCAGTCCCTCGGGTTGTATTGACAGAGAGGGCAAGAGTAGGCTGGCTGAGAGCGTGTGACTTGGCAGCTGGATCAATGGCGCTGGCCAAGCGCATATAATGGCATTCCTCAGGTCAAAGATGGATGGAGTCAGACGGGAGAAACGGCACTTGCAAAGGTAGGCTGGCACCTTCAACCCTCTCGATACGAGGCGGCGCTTCGTCAGATCGTGGGCTAAGACTCCAATATTCAGCATGACATTGCGTCCTACGATCCTTTAGATGGCTGAATCCATGGCTTCGGACCCAACTATTCGTACGCGACCCCAGCATGACTACATGCCAGACATTGACGCATAGGCTGTCGACAGGTGGCATACGAGTTGCGGAGCCGTGAGAGCCGGGTTAGGTGCGCCGTACGGGAAGCTCGCGGGGTCGAAGAGATGAACCCATATGAGCTTTCACCCGATCACGGCCCCGTTGTGCCCGACTAAAGGCTGGGATCGGCAGATATTGCTCGTGTACGAGGCCAGCCGTCCAACAGCCGGACGGTGAATGGTAGACAAGGTGTGCGTTGGCAGGCTAACGGTGAAAAGGAAAATTTTTCTCCCAATCGAGTATGAAATGGGCTGAGTGAGACCAGACTTATTGAGCCCTTGCAGACTTGGAGCTGCAGAAGCTGGGCAATAACGTATCCAGTCAGGCCAGCATGCCAACCTCCAGCCAGACAGACCGAAGATCCACTGCAGGTGCCCTGATGATAGATTGATGATGTGCTTTGTGAAAGTAACAGGGGCATACCTAGAGGAAGATCAAAGACCAGGGCTGGGATGCAACCGGGGGGCTGCCCGTGGGCGACGAGATGCCCCCGAACAGTCCAGAATCCCTGGATATGGGTGTATTCCCCGAGTCAATTATCCACATTGGATTATCCGAGGAAAACTTTGCTCTGTGTAAAGATGCGCATGACGAGATGAGAGGCGGGGAGTCATCATGGTGAAGTACCTAGACACCCGTCTTTGTCTCTTCTCAAATAAATTCGCTCGTCCAGGTTCCGTGTCCTGCGGCATCGATGTTCGAAATGAAACTTGACCGCGAGAATGGTCTCGCCGCATGACTTCGAAGACCAAGTTGAGAACAAGGATACGTTGTCTTTCGTCTGCTTCTCTTCACCGTCGTATGTCGACCCCGAAAAGCTGGTGCGAAGATCGGAATCTTTCAGCAGACAACCCGAATGGACGGGCTTGTGTTTCCCCAGGCTGGTCAGGCTTGTCCTCCTACGGACGCGCCGGTCCTTGGCTGTCTCCGAGGTTTTGGTAATGAACCCGAGAGGTGCAGTCGCCGATACCCGGCGACACACTACTACGCTTGTTGCTGCGTCCTCGTCAGCGAGGTTCTGGTCGGCATTTCCTGCCTCCTAGACTCCAACAAACGGGCACAGAACTTTTGGTTCTTGGCAGTAAACAAAAAAATGTCGCTTTGCTCCAATCTTTTAGTGCCGTCAGCATCCTCCTCTCCGCAAACCAACTCTTTCAGTAATCAGGCAGACACTACGTTGAGAGTTTCTCGTCCCCGTGAGTATTGGTCAGCCTACGCTTGTTGGGTTCTTGATGTCATCAGGTCGGACAAGGTCGTAAGGTGCGAAAGATTGAGTAAAGACGGCAGCCTCATCGATTAGACCTCCTCGTATAACCGAAAGCCTAAGGACGTACAAGTCACCAGACTGAAGCGGTGCGATCATGACTGGGGCCAATGACATCCCTAACCTCACACAAAGATTGAGATGCACCTCGTCTTCTTTGCATTGTTGGCAGAACTTGGCGCCGACCTGGCAGGGCTGTGAGCTGCGGCTCCAATATCCATCCCCGATCCGTTGGGGGTGCCTCTGTATTTCTATAATTGTATTGCATCTTGCATTTGCAGTGCAGATGGCACCAGCGCAGACGCATTTTGCCATCCCATCTTTTGGTTCGTCAGCTTGAGAAGAGGGCACAAAGTCCCACCAATCATGCTAGTGTTGAGGGCACCCACCGAGCACGATGGCAAGTCCCATGGTCAGAACATTGAAAAAGTCTTTTGAACTACAGAGAACTAGTATGAGAAGCGCGCAGTGGCGGTGCACCTTCGTCCGTGGACGCTGCAGTGGGCTTCTGGTGATCGGGAGACAGGTCGGCAAGTGTTGCGAGATCGTGGTGAGGAGACGGCATTACAGTCGAAGCCGTCGTCAACGGCCACATAGGAGTGCAGAGGCAGATTCCCGCTTTTGGCTCCCTTTCGAGAAGAGCTGCCCTCGTGGTATGAAACGAGCCGAATGCTTGATGATGCCGTCCCGGTCGACGGTGTGCGACTTGGCTGTCGATCAAAACTTCTCAGCGCCCCGTTTCGGACAGAGGTTTTGCTTGTTTGAATAAAGCATCATGCTACAACCCGTCGGCTCGAGCCATATGTTGGCCCCAGGCGGCGGGACTGCAAATAGCATCGTTCAGTAGGAATACCAGAGGCCGCTTGTTTGCTGGCTGACAGAAGTCCGCTGTGGCTTGAGAGGTCCCGAAAATGAAATCCAGCTGGTAGGTCCGCCACATGTGCTACACAAGCGCATCCCCCCAAGGCGCCGCGCCGGTCCCGAGCCGAGAATGACGAGATGAAGGGAGGTTCTTGGCGTTGATGTTTTCTTCTTCTCTTCCTGAACGAGGGTCAGAGAGAGCGGACAGCACAAAAAGAGGCGTCTCTGAGGGAAACAGTTGTCCGTTGGCGGGTTTCTCCACCACGTGTATGCCGCCCAGTGCAAGGGCCGTTTGTGGCTTGGAAGCTTGGATCGGTGTCGAACGGGGCGGTTGATGGGATGGAATCGTGGAGGACGGACCGGAAAGCCATTGAAGGGCTCGTGCCCCACAAAGCTGGGAGCCCACCATGTACAACGGAGTACGTAGCTCACGAAGGAGGAGCGGACGGGGGGGATGGAGGAGGGTGGGTGGGTGATGTGGTGATGATGGAGGGGGCGTGTGGAAATGATAAGATGGCGATGCAGTAACGGAGAAGATGAAGAAAGAAGAAAGTCGAGCGGGGATGAGAGACACCCCGCCCCTTGTGGACTTCGCACTCATGCAATACCACCCAGCATTTTCCCGAGATGCAATAAAGCATTGGCGGGGGCGGATCCCTCGCCATCATGCTGCCGTAATGCATATTGCATGACACTTGCATATGCATCTCCCATATGCATATGCATATGCGTATGCATATCCATGGGGAGCTGACCGAACGTTCCTTGTCTCGTTCCTCACACCAATCATCTCCTCCACAACCGTACACTTACTTGTCTATTGTTGTGCTTCGACACATAACGTCGTCTCAATCGACTCTCGACTCGATATCAAGCTGCCAAGACAGTGGCTTCCGTCGACCTCGATATGGGCATACGGAATACGGAGACCGAAGGAGCTTTCTGTACGCCGCCTTCAGTCCGTACTCTGCAAGCAAGCCTCATCCTGGCTCTTTTCCAGCTTGCCCATACACCCTTCTTCTCGTCTTGGAGACCCCCTGTCGATATTCTCGCAAGGTTTCTGTCGAAGATGACCTCCAGGCCTTTTTTTGGGACACTCCCGGAAAAGAGAGGTTGAGAAATCTCTTCCGTGAAAAGAATCCAGCCATGCGTGATCGACGCGCCCAAGGCCGGTGGCCAAGCAAGCACCCCCTTCGGCCGTGAGATGCGAAGGTGACCCCAGCGTAACCTCCGGCCCTTTTCGATTCATCTCGATCCAGCAGTACCCTGGACCACCGCTTACGAACCTCGAATATGACCATGCAACAAAGATTGTCATGGTCGAATTCCGCGTCCAAGTTCCAAGAAAGCATACTTACTCCCAGGCCAGCCGAGCAGGCCGCAGCAACCTCCTCACAAAAAATTGGCCCTCAGCAACTGTTGACGGGGGGCGTTCTGCATGACATCAAGCGTCGGAGTACATCTCGGCGAGCCGTGAGAGTGCCATGGGCAGACAGGGGAGATGAGTGTCTTTGCCTGCCTCATGCATCCGGGCTTGCCAGCTTGGCGATTCCACGCTGGATGATCTTGCTGGTGAGTAACGAGAGTCTGGACACACCCGGCCTGAGCAGTATTCTGCCATTGTCGTTGTGCTGATGCCATATTGCGCTATTGTAATCTTCTCCGTGCAGCGTCGTCTTGCCGAAGCGCGCCTGTGGTTGTGGTTGCGGTTGCGCTCTGAGGGGGTGGAACCTTCAGCCACCTTCAGGCCGCTTTGCCATGGACTGCTTTTGGACAAACTATTGCTCATGGTCGCCTGTTTGACCCCAAGTTCTGGCCTGCTCGGGAGCTAGCCTCGACCTGAAACTAACATGTCGTTCTGCTTTTCGACTTTGATCTGTCCACGGCCCCGTCGCTGTTCTCCAGCCGCGTGCCGCCGGGCTGGCTTGAGGGAGCCTCACCACTACCATGGCGTTTATGCCGTATGCTGCAAACCAGACGTGGATCCCGATTAGGCCCGGCAACACCCAGTTCGATGCCATGTCTCAATCATTGCTTTGCTCTGGTGCTGCCATGGAGGACGGCGGCCGCAACGGTCTGGTCTGGGCAACCTCGAGAAAGCTGACGCCAGGGGCAGGGTCAACTTGAGTGGGCTGTCTCCTCTTCTTCCTTCCTCCTTGTGCCTGACCATCATGTCAGTGCCTCAGTTGGCAAGTCTTTTTAACTCCCGCTTCCTTTCCTCTGACAAGGGCTTTCTTCCTTCCATTCCGTGCGCCCCTCTCTTCCACTCTTACGCCCTTTTCAAGAGCTATAGACACTTGGCAGTGTAGTTGACTTTTTCCCAAAGGCAGATATCAGAAAAGATATTCTCCTTCATCTTCACAGGCCTACCCCGCCACTCGTTTTGTAGAAGCCCTCATCGTTCGTTCACACCCTCGTTCCATTGCAATGGATACCCAGATGCTCACTCCCGACACCCCGGAGCGTTCTCCGACTTGCCACAACGGATATCCTTTCGACTCCCCGGAGACGAAGCCTCAAGTATGGGACTTCCCTCATGATGGCTACTACCCCATCACACCTCCCACGGAGGAGTGCGAATCGGATGAGGAGCTTGCCACGGTTGCAAGCTCCATTGACCTAGAGGCGGAACCTCTGGTGGCCGTCATCGGTGTCGGATACGTTGGAGAACACCTTGTGGGCAACTTTGCTCGCAAGTTCAACGTTCTCGGTTTTGATGTCTCTGAGGCGCGTGTCCAGAGTCTTGGCGAGGAATTTGGCCCAGACAGCAAGGCCAAGTTCACTTGCAAGCCTAGCGACATGGCAGCTGCCACGCACTTCCTCATCTCGGTTCCGACACTGTTGCGCCCAGACCAGACCATTGACGCTTCCTTTCTGAAATCTGCTCTCAAGAACGTCGCCACATACGCTCGCCCCGGTTCGGTGGTTGTCGTCGAATCGTCCGTCGCAGTCGGTATGACGAGAGAGCTGCTCGGGCCTCTGGCGAAGGAGCGTCACCTCTTTGCCGGCATGTCACCCGAACGAGTCGACCCTGGCCGAGTTGAGCCGCCTGCATTCGCCATTCCCAAAATCGTTTCCGGCTTGGATGATGTGGTTCCAGGCTCGCTCAATGCCATTGTTCGCCTGTACTCGCAGGTGTTTGACAATGTCGTCCCTGTGTCTCGGCCCGAAGTCGCAGAGATGACCAAGTTGTACGAGAATTGCCAGCGTATGATGTGTATCGCGTTCGCAAACGAGATGGCCGATGCTTGTTTGGGCCACGGCGTTGACCCATACGAGGTGTCCGGTGCCGCGGCGACCAAGCCCTTTGGATATATGCCGTTTATGCCCAGCCTCGGCGTTGGCGGTCACTGTATTCCAGTCAACCCGTATTACCTTCTCTCGAACAGTCAGTTTCCTCTCCTGCAACACGCAACGGAGAAGATGCGAGCTCGCCCCATGGCTATCGCTCAGCGCGCGGTTGACACACTGTGCGCCGAGAAGCTGAGACCTAGCGTCCTTGTCGTGGGCATGGGCTTCAAGAAGGGCCAGTCGCACCTGGCCAACTCTCCCGGTCTCGAACTCGCAAAAAGCCTCGTGCTGACGGAAAAGGTCGATGTTTGCTGGGCCGATCCTCTCGTCAAGCAGGAGGCTGTACCGCAAATCGCGCGCCTGGACGTCGAGGACTGGAACGCGCGGTCGCTGGAGCAGCGTTTCGACATGATCATTGTCGCTTTCCGACAAACAGGACTTGACTTTGACGTCCTGGACCAGCTCGACAAGACTCGTGTTGAGATGTGGTGCAACTAAGACTTTCGGCCAAGGTTTGCGGCTGTCTTGGGCTGACGGTGGCGTATTCTTCAGTCATCACTCTCCCACATCCCTCATGCTTCTCACGATTTTTGCTTTTTCCTCCAATCAGTGGAATTTTCGTTACTCACTTGGGCTTTTCTGGCGCATACATGTAGCGACACTGTTGTTTGCGGTTGGTGTACATTGGAGCAAACGGCAGTTTGAAACGCGCAGATGATATGCAGGACGGATGTAATACCTCGGGTTTCCTTGTGCTTTGTCTTCGTTTCCTTTTCGTTGAATGGTGTCCCGGATATTTTGGTTCCTCTTTCCTGGTAGATAAAACGGTCGCGTTCGACGAGATCGGAATTGAGCGCATTAACGGCCGTCGAAGATAGATGCGAGATACATATTCCAGGAATTCGTTCCTCTTCCTTAATGTCGACTCCTATTTGCAATACCCATAGCAGTCCCTCTTCGCCTGATCGTGATTATCGTTTGCTGTTCATGAATCGCGCCGTAGTCTGTGAGAGCGAGAGAAGTGCCGTCGTTGTCATCGTTGGACGTGTCGCACCACCAGTATTAATCCCTTACAGCAACCGGTCCCCGTAAGATCCGTCGGGAAACACGGCACAGCCTACTCCATCCATCGTCTAAGTGTGTGCTTTACGCAACTCTCAATCGGGATACGAACCCATCGTTGGCGGTGCCGAGCTGCCGAGAAAGTTCCCCATCCGCAATGGTACGGTGAAGTCAGGAAAAGGTTGCCCCGCGATGGCGCGCCCGTCCTGCAAGACTAGCGACCCGGGGCGACTGATATATCTGATATCCCATGCTGTGGTCTAGGTTTCCCATGGGCCATTAGTCTCAGCGATCTGCTCTGCTGGCATTTTCCCGCATCCCACATCCCACATACCCATATCGCGGTGCATTATCTATTGATATGCGCGACGCCGGCAACTAGCCGGGGGTCTCGACGTTCTGGTTGGCAGCCTCGCCCACATCCCAGCCGTCCATTATCTCTGTGATGAGATAAGAGGGTTGCTTTTTGGGTCTCTTTGGGATGATACCGCCATGATAATCTGGGTGCAAGAGACGCAGGACGGGCGTGAAATACGAGAATAATGAGAAAATCGATGAGCAGGAGTTGGGCGAAGATGGTGTGAAGCAGCGGTGAGCCAAAAACGGTGGGATGTCGAGTGGTCATAGAAGAATGAGGTTAGGCGAGGGTTGCTCATGTGCGATTTCGGGAAAGGCGCCGATGCTCCCCCTCCCTTTTAGTACCTGACTTCTCTTCCACAAGAAGAATCCAAGAAAGCACGTTAGTCGAGGTGAGATGGTTAAATGTGCATGAGTCTCGCCAGTTCAAGTAGCTGTTCAGCTTCCGCAATCCGTGTGCCGGTGGGAGTCGGCGCCCGGAAGGCGTCGGCCATGCGGCGTCGCGGACCGCGGGCTCCATCTTCTCGTATTGCTTCTCAAAGATGACAGCCATGCCACGCGAAGATCCAGCCAGCATTTGACAGCTTGTAGAGTCAATGTATTGAATTGACGTGGCTTAGCTTAAGCTCATTGATCACCACATTGACTCCTGGAATGGTCTCATCGCAAGGTAATTGTGAGCTCTTCGATCCACGCTGCCTCGATGCAGCCAATCCTTGAGGTAGTTATGTAGTATCTCTCCAAGATGAGGTCTTAAGAGTAGCTGACTCATGAAAGAATCTGTGCATGTCCTAGTTTGTTTCCACCTTTTTAGTCAATGTTGAAAATTTCACATCATAGGTGCGCAAGGCATCTCCAAGGGAAATGTATGTATTTGACGATGAATCCGGGGGCGATCTAAGCTCCCGAGTACCGAGTCTCGAATTCCCCCGCCTTCCCTTCTGGGAGACCTAAGCTTCCCATATCATCGGCCTCTCACTCTCCCCAGCTCTAATCTACACGTTCCCAGCTGCTCTCAAGCTTAACTTTTCGTCAGCTGTCCCAGTACTCTCCTAGAGACTAGTTAGTTCGTGGGCAGGTTGGTTGAAGTGAAGGAAATGAGCTTACCTTGCGGATGCAGAACCACCACCCATCCCTCTTTCCAACCTTCGTAGGAGTAGAGAGACACTGTGAAGATCTAGAGCGTGAACCAAGATCCTGGCTTTGGGTCTACATGCCCCATTTGTAAAGTTGTTCGTCATAAGTGGGAATGTCGATGTCTCCAGCAAGGCGAAGAATCCGCTGAAGATGTCAAGTCTCAGAGCAATAAGACCAGCCCCCTTCCCCAAGTTACCAGCCTCACGCGTCTCCAGGACCCAGTTTCCTTGCCCTCCAAAGCCAAAGTCATTCCCCCGGGGGTTGACTCCTCGCTGAAGTAAAGCCTCAATCTAGGCACAGTCTTCACGCTCACTTTCCCTCAATGGTGTAAGAAATGAGAGCCACTAGCCATGTCGTGCCTGTCATGCCGAAAAAGAAAACGAGCCGCCTTGTATGTATGTATGTTTGTTCGAATCGATCCAGTGGTGATGTCGATAGGTCGTAATGTGCAAGCTGCCGGTACAGGTAGGGGACCAAGTCGTAAATGAAGTTGGATGTATGACCTCTGTAGCGTTCCGGCACAAGGATAGAGACTTCCTCAATGGGCAATCACAGGGATCGCACCGTTGCCTCCACCAACTCCCGAAAAGCCGCCCTTTCCGTTGGCGCCGTAGTTGTCGTCGTCATCGTCAGACTCATCCTTGCGGCGACGCTTTCTCAAGCCAGGACGCTCGTCAGGTAGGTCCACGTGGCCCAGGAATTCCTCCTCCGACTCGACATCGGACTCAGTCTCGCCTGCAGCAGCCCCGCGGCCGGACTTGACAGTGGCCTTACCCTTGCGGGCAGAGTAGTTCTTCTTGCCGAGGCGACGCTTCTTGCCTTTGGCGTTACGACCAGCACCGGAACCGCGTTTGAATGGAACGGCCTTGAATTCGGAGGCCAGCTGGCGTCTCTTGGCTTCTCGCTCGCCCTTGTCCTCGATCTTGGCGGTACGTGTTTCGGCGCGGCAGCTTGCGCAGTTCTTGAGGTTGATACGTCCGTCCTTGTCCTTGAAGTTGGACTTGTGTAGGCATCTTCTTTCGCGAGAGCAGTAGAGCATGTTCTTGCAGTCGGAGTTTCCGGGATAGCCCTTGCAACGGTATACGTTGCGGTACTTGGACCGGCTTTGCCTGCGCTGGTAGTACTTGAACTTGCAGCGGCGGTGGTCCTTCTTGCTGCCTGTCTGCGCCCGAATCCTTCCTTGGGGGTCCTCGTCGTCGAAGAAGGAGCCGACAGAGGCCGAGCTCCCCGACCCGATCGAGCTGCTGGCCGAGCTGGAGGTTGTCGAGGCCGCCGAGGCCGCCGGGCTGGCGCGGGCGTTGGCCGCACGGGAGGTAGGAGGGCGGGCGGAGGCGGGCGGGCGGGCAGAGGCGGGCGGGCGGGCAGAGACCGGGGCCGGGGCCGGAGGAAGGGCAGGGGCCAGGCCGAACTCGGCGGGGGTGGGAGGACCACGACCGTCCCACCAGCCCTCGGGGCCTTCGGCGAGAAGGCGGGCAACCCGAAGGTGGCCGGCGGCCGCGGCGGTCCGGGGGGTGAGGGGGGGAGTCACACCCTCGTCGCTCGAGACGATGATGGGCTTATCCTTCTTGCCCTTTTCCTGCTGGCAATCGATTATTAGTAAGTAACACTCGCGAGAATCAGGGGGATATGGGGGAGGGGAGACTTACATCCATATTGGTTCTAGGTATCGCGAATGAGGAGATAGTTGGCTGTCGAGATGTGTCCAGACAAGGCTGGAAGAATGGGGTGATGTCTGGGTGGAAAGAAAGAAGAGAAAGTCCAAAAGGTCTCGTCAACTGAAAGGATTTTCTAGACGTGAATTCCTATCGTGGAGGGATCCGCTTGTTAACGGGATTCTAGGGCTTATGTTATGACGGAGCTTGTGAGATTTTCACGATAGCTTGGTCTCGTCCCGTGGCTGTCGAGCTACCTGTGCTATGCCTGAGGACGTGGACACAAGCTCTTGTTACGAAGCGATGATGGGGGATCGTGGAGGGCATGTGCTATGTCTGACCCAGAGACACAATCTGAGCACATTAGCGTTCCTTTGAGGGATGAAGCAAAGAAGAGGAGGAACTAGAAGTTCCGAGGATTAGCTAGATGAGACGTCGTTATAAGGCTTTCGCCATATCCAATTGTCTGACTCGTTTATGATGATGTCTCATCGATAGATCTGATAGCTTAGTGAAGACAGAAAGCTTGCTGGAGCACTGATTAGGGAGAAGCCTCGATGGATGAAAAGCCCTGTACTGTAGAAGGTGCCTCGTCTTCTTCGTTGATGCTAACTACAGACCGCCAAGAAGCCTATGGTTTGGCTCGGGACCAGACATCTTCTGCGATATAAGAGCCAGGTCCGTCGCCATGTGGCATTTATGGGCACTTAAGGTGAAGCTATCGGATACTGGCTTATTCTGTTTTGAGTAAGCCATTTTAATGATTGAAGTGCTTCGAACGATGAGTGAAAGCCATCTGGCAGACGGCATGTGATCTTATAGATGGAGAACCTATCGTTTGGATTACGAGATCAGATATCTCATCTGACATTCGAGCACTGATCTAGGTATATGGAGAAATGCATGAGCACCTAGCCTAAAGAACTTGTATGCTTGCTCAGCATGGTTTCCGAACGGATCCTTTGACACAGAGACTCTAAATGATGTGCTTTGTCAACTTCATCGAATCCATAGAAACGGATAAAGTATGGTGGTTCATGAAGTCGAGGTCTCGTTCGCCATGAGAACTGTAATTGAGATGATATCAGGAATGTGGATTGAAGTCTAACCTGAGCTCTGAGACACTTACTTAATCTAATGGTAACGTAGATTGACGAATAATTCGACCTGGACGACGACGACGACGATGATGACGGCATGTTCATCAAGTCGAGGCCTTGAGAGCTACCGGGTAAAAGTCAAAGGATGCAAGAGCAGATGATGAGATCAAGATTAAGAACAATGTATTAAAAGCAACTTGCGTAACCAAAGGGTATTCGGCAACGGGTCCCTGCTCTAAGATGTACATTCTGACTTGAGAGATATCGCGCTCAGAAAAAAAAAAACAAGAACCAACGGACACAGATTCGTACAAGACTTGAGGTAGACTGTCGCTGACACAGTCCAACGCAAGAGTCGAAATAATCCCGGCGGATGAAGAGGAAAGACCGGAACGCCAGTAGTGAAGAGACGCTCATATGCAAAGCCGATGCGTTCATAGAAAGGGTAAAGTACGGAGGAAAGGTAATTAGTCGCCGAGGGGCATGCCGTCAAGCTCATCGAGAAGACGGCGCCAATTGTCGGCCAGCATTTCGGAGTACTTGACGCGCTCCTGAGCCCAGTCTTGGTTCCAACGCGAGACGTGGAACTGGGTGGTCTGGAAGTAGATGAGCTCGTCACGGATGCACTCCTTGACAAAGATGGATCGGTTGTGTTGGTTGACGATGGACTCCTTGTCCTGTAACTATCATCAGTACTGCAGCAAGCGAGCGGGATACGTCCAACTTACCTTGAGAATAGACTCAACCACCTTCTCAATCTCACCAGGCTTGACCATGCCATCGGGTTTGCTGCGGAGACTGGCCAACTTGGTCTCATTTGTCTGGATCCTTCGCTCAAGGTAGGGAATATTGTCCTTGTCCAGACGTTCCCTGCGATCGAACAAGTCACGGATGCTCACGAGAGCATCTCGTTGGCGCTTGAGATCCTCCAACACGCCCTCTTCCCAGGCCTTGCTCTCATCTTCCAAAAGCGTCTGGCACGTTCTCAAGTGTCTGCTCATGGACGTCAGACCATCATTGAGCAGAGGCACATCGTTGGTGTCGCTGGCGTATGTGTCGGCACTCGTTTCGGTGAGTGAGGTCAGAGACATGGCAATACGAGCATGGTCCGCCGCAACTCCCTCGCTGCGCTTCACCAAACGATCCATGACGTTGCAGATGTTAATGTACAGCTCGGCTGACCGTCTGATACCGGAGCGCGTCTTATCAAACATGGCCTCGAGGGTGGGCGGCAGCGAGTCTTCCAGGTTAGGCGGCAAGGCACGTCCGGAGAATTCATCTTGAACGGAGATGGTGGCCTGCTTGCGCCATACAGCCAGTTCCTGATACTAACAATTAGCGAAATGCAGTGGACTGAGAAGACTAGAAGTGGCCTACAGTCGGGACAGTAAGGAACATGATGATGAGCTGTTCCTGGCTCAGAATGGGATGCCGGACAAGTGCATTGAGGAATCTCCCAAGGCCTCTGCGGCGCTTCTCGATAAATGCGCCGTCATTAGAGAAGTGGTTACCGTTGACTAACGCGTGGATGTCAGTAGGGGCCATGTGAACATTGTGAACAAGAAGCAGTATGAGACCTACCAGCAACACGCTTAGGCGGCAGCAGAGGGAGAGCTCTGAACGGATACCGCTTGTGTAGGCAGTCCAGAAGCCAGACGAAGTCGCTGTACCGCCTGATGACCTTGCTACCCCGTCGGACGCTCGCAACCTCGTAGTTGTGATGTTGGAACATGAAGAGTCCTTCCTTCTCCGGCATCAACGTGATGACGACGTTCTCCTCGACAGAACTTCCCGAACGACCGCTCACGGCAGGCCGCAGAGAGGGCACGGTCGCAGGGTTAAGATTCGCGTCGCGTCCACCGCTTGCACCGCCAAAAGGACTTGTGACCTGGTTGTTTTGGGGTGGTTCGCTGAAGCCGCCTCCCGTGGTGTTGCCATCAAAGTAGCCGCCCCATCCACCACCCGGCGATGTGCCGGTGTTTACATCCTGCCTCCCAGAACTCCTCTCTGAGCCGATGGCCGCAGATGTGTAGGAAGAGATGGTTCGACCGGCGATGGCGGTGCTGGGAGACGTGCTATAGTGGCCATTGCCGTTGCCATTGCCATTTGCTGCAGGGCGCTGGGGGCTGGCGCCGTTGGTTCTACTGGGGGACTCGGCGATGGCGTGGGCGTGGCCCTTGTGTACATCGGGAGAGTTCCATGGGTCCTCTGGCTCTGGGAAGTCCATCGGAGGTCGGCGCAGAGTGGTGGGCTGCGGCGGCGGCGGTGAGGGCGGCGATGGGGTATCTTGGACGGGGGTTGCAGGGGCTTGAGGAGGTTTGGCAGCCAGCTCGGAGACGGGAGGCATCACGGGAGCAGCAGTCAAGCCGGCGAGCTTGGGGAGTGGGAGATCTGGATTAGTGTATTGGCAATTAGCAGAGAACCCCACACAGATTGCGCGCACTGATAAGTGGTAGCAAGGTACGAAGGAGGGATAGTTGCGAGGGTCGGGTAGCTCAGCTCGGCGAACAGGGTGCCGAGGTCATGACATAACAAGGTGGGCAAGACAAAAGTGGGTGTTTGCTGGTGCTGGGAAATGGTGGTGATGATGGCGATGGTGACGGAGGGAAAAGAGGTGGAAGAAAATGGACTCACTTCTGCGTCGCTCGTCGACGGTGTCGAGGCTGATGTGGTCGCCCTCCTGTGACAGGGCAATAAGAGCCAGCAGGACGTTGAACTCGCCGCGTCCGACAGCAATGTCGCCACCTGCAGCTGGCACAACCATGGACATGATCTGCGCCTGCTGGTCGGCTCCCAGGCGCGCAGCAGCGAATAGCTTGGCTATGCCACCTGCGTTGACGCGCCCTCCGCTGCCATCTTCGCGCACGACTGTGTCAAAGGTCTCAATGTAGGGCTCGGGGACGTCGGAGGCGGACAAGAGGTTGCGGACGACATCGGCGCGCGACTGCTTCTTCCTCGGAGTGGGCATGTCCCAGGGTGAGCTCTCGGCTCCGGCGAGATCGTCGTCGGTGAAGAGCGAATTGGAGCCGGACTTTGACATGGAGCCTTCGTCGAACAGCGACCGCGAGGGCGCAGCAGAGGTGTTTGAGGGCGAATCCGCCGGTGGTGATGATCCGAAGAGGGACATTGTAGGCGATTATGTATGTACTGGACGGCCAATTGCGATTAGGAGGGGTGGGAGAGAAGGGCGGTAACGAATTCCAAGGTTATCGAGGTAGTACTGGCGTTTGGCTGGTGGTATCTGTACTCTAGAGGCCGATTGACGTCCCTTGGATGGATTGGAAGAGCTACTGGTCGGAGGAGTGCGCTATCCAACGCAGGACGCAGAGCAGAGAGGCCTCGTAATTGATGCGTAACGGGGGACTTTGTAGAATACGGGCGGTTGCAGTGTGACGAGATAAGGTACGAGAGCAGAGAGGTCGACGGGCGAGTCGTGGTGACCAAAGGTCCGGACGGAGTAAGCTTGCCGCGTAGGTACTGGCGCCAACGTCAAGGTATCGCAGTAACAGCGAGCCGAGAGAGCTCGAGGTCGGTTCCAGCAGAGGTGTGGGAGAGCTGAGCTGCGTCCAGTCGAGTCGAGTATCCGTACCTTGCAAACATCAACAGCGCAAGGAGCCTAAGAAGAAGACGATGATGAAAGGAAGACCAGGGGGTCCAGTGGGTGGATGATGCGACAGGCCGCGACAATGACAAGGTATGGAACCTAGGTGAGGTACCTAAGTATATATGTACACGCAGCACCGAGATGGTTGACGATGATGCGTACGTACACGTACACAACAAACTGTACAGAAACAGAGAGCGATCTCACGATTGGAAGCTGGAAAAGAAAAAAGATTAATCAAGACAAAAAGCTTGAACCTTTTTTTTTTTGGACTCCCAAAGTCACAACCCAACCTGGAGGCAGAGCTGGGGCCAAGGATTGGAAGCTTGAGACAAGTCGAGACGGGCGTGGGCTGCGAGGGAAGGGACCTGGTCAGGTACTCCCTTCCTCTGGAACTTGGACGAGGATACGCTGTTTCTGGCGACACTGACAGTGCTGAGTGAGGTGAGCCCAAATTCCAATTGTCCGTCTGTGCCTCACTCAGTGCCTGAACCAGGAACGGGGCTGGGACAACTACGGAGTAGGTAGTGGACTGAACCAGGAGACCACGCTGTTGCGGAGCAAACAGTCCCTGTCGCAGGTCGACGTGCTCCGTACCTTAAGGTACCTTCTCCGTAGAGGGGCACTGGGCTGCTGCCAGGGAAGCTTCAGGTGCCTAACGCAAGTCATGTCTCTCAAGTGGGCCTTAGGTAAGCACGCAAGGTGCTTCGTACCTGATATCCACCAGCCACACCTTGATGAGCTTCAGCCACTCTTATCGAGTGTGGCTTGGTCGGCTCTTCTTCGCGTGAACCTGCCGAACCGCGACCGGGCCACCTGCAGCAGCTTCCCGGGAGAGTGAGGCTCCATTGGAAATTTTGGAGGACCGGACCTGGAATCTCGGCCGTGTCGCTGTTCATCGTCACCCAACGCCCACGACCGCCACCACATCCACCCTCACAATGCCGCCACGGATAGTATCGCCGCTGCATGCTGCGACATGCTGTAGCCGCGCCCTCCGCCCCTCCACGAACCCAACGAGCCTCGTCTCCCTCTTCGCTGGCCTGTCTATCAGCACCCGCAATGCCTCCATCCTCGCCAGCCTGAGCGACAACAAGGGAGCTTACAACAAGCGCATCAGACTCGGTCGTGGTCCTTCTGCCGGCAAGGGCAAGACGTCTGGAAGAGGTCACAAGGGTCAGGGACAGCATGGCCACGTCAAGCCGTGGTTCCAAGGTGGTCAGACACCGTTGATCGTGCAAAGGGGAACGAAGGGTTTCGACAACAAGTAGGTGCATTTATGAACATCATTCGCCAATGGCTTGTCCAGAGCCTTGTCTGCACAATCGATCTTCAGTCACTGACTTTCAAACGCAGGCGCGCTCCCGTCATGTCCAAATTGAACCTCGACAAGCTCCAACAATGGATCGACGCCGGCCGCCTGGATCCTACGAAGCAAATCACCGTCAAGGAAATCATCGAGTCGGGCCTCATCGGCAGCGTCAAGGACGGCATCAAGCTCCTCGGCCGCGGCAAGACCGACCTCCGCCAGCCCATCGACATCATGGTCTCGCGCGCCTCCGCCTCCGCCATTGACGCCGTCGAGGGCAACGGCGGCAAGATCCTCACCAGGTTCTATACCAAGCAGTCCATCAAGCGCCTCCTCCGAGGCGAGTCCCAGAACACGGATAAGCCCCTGCCCGTCGGCAAGGAGTACGTCGAGAGCATCCTCTCCGAGGCTCGCAAGAAGACGTTCCTCTACAGATTGCCCGACCCCACGAGCCGTGAGGATATTGAGTACTACCGCGACCCCGCCCACCGCGGTTACTTGAGCCACTTGCTCAAGGAGGGCGAGTCGCCGTCTTTGTACTTCAAGGTGCCGCTTGCGAGAAAGCGCATCGAGCACGCCGACAAGGAGTCGCGCAAGGAGACTAAGAAGGTTACCCGCGACAACACCCTTTGGTAGACACGGGAGAGCGGTGGTTGGTGTGGAGGAAGAGCCCAAAAAACAGGATGAGAAAATGTACCATTACTTCCCGGCGATTTGTATGTACAGACATTGTATCAATACTACTACTACCCCCCAAGCTCAAACAGCTGGGCCTTATTTCCGCACTCTCTATTCTCCGTCCGATGTTGAGCGGAAACGAACGGCCTAGGCTCTGATTTGTGAAGATAGGCTTACTAGAGGCACAGGGCCAAGAAAGGGAAGCAGAGTTCGGCCCAACTCTTGCATTGCTGACATGCTGAGGATATCTTGCCTACGCTGCGGATAGATCCTGCTCGTCTAGCCGCTCATCGGGGAATGAGTTGGCTCCGAGATGGCATGGTAGAGCGTATCCGTATTAACGGGTTTTGGTGGCCGGCCGCCCTCCTCGGATGCCCAAGTCCTTCGTGGGGAGCATGAAGAACTGGCGTTTGGTGTTGTTGAACCATCCCTGTTCGCCAGAGTCAATTCGACAACCTCTTGGACTGGATGACGTCTGGTCCGACCATTCACATGCGTGTTTCGTTTCTTTCAAGCGTACAAGTAGCTGAGCGTGGAACGGGACAAGGTGAGTAATAGAGGCAGCTTGAGCTCTTTTCATTCACATTCGTGCTTTCTGCTAGCTAGCTAGTAACTGATCAGCACCACCTTTTAATCACCTTACTATGGACTCTCTCAGCTTCCTTCAAATAGTCGGGCTCATCGCCCTCGTCAGCGCGGCATACAACCTCGCATGGCCCTTCTTCCCCTTCCTCCGCAAATCCAAACTCGACCGCTACCTCGTCCCCGTCCACGGCAAACCAGCCTGGGCCCTTGTCACCGGCGCAAGCGACGGCATAGGCAAAGGTCTTGCCAACGAGCTGGCCCGGCGGGGCTTCAACGTCGTCCTCCACGGCCGCAACGACGTCAAGCTGGAAGAGGTGCGGCACAACCTCGCGCTCGCGAATCCGGACAGGGAGTTTCGCATCATGGTTGGCGATGCCGGGGTTCTCGGAGCCGGGCAGCAGCCGTGGGATGTTATGCTTGCGCCGCTGGAGAATTTGAACCTGCGCGTGCTTGTCAACAATGTCGGCGGCGGACCGGCGGAGCCGATCATGAGGAGGCTAGATGAGTCGTCGATGGAGGAGATTGCGGCCAACGTGCACATGAATGCTCTGTTTCCAACGCTGCTCAACGCTATACTGATTCCGCGGTTCACTGCGTCGTCGGAACCCGCGCTGATTATCAATGTCGGGTCACTATCGGATAACGGATTACCGCTGCTGTCTTTTTATAGCGGGAGCAAGGCGTATCTCGGCGCCATGTCGACGTCCATGGCAAGGGAGCTGTCGATGGACGGATTCGATGTCGAGGTCATGGGCGTGCGGATTGGGGCGGTGGCGACGAAGCCGGAGCTGATGACGCCGCGGGTATTCTGGCCTTCGGTTGAAGTTATTGCGAATGCCATCTTGGACCGGGTCGGGTGCGGGAGGGCGGTGCTGATTCCGTACTGGGGCCACGCGGTACAGATGGCGTTTTTGGACCTGGTGCCTGCGACCTTGCAGGATCCGTTGTATAAGAGGATTATGGTGAAGATGAGGTCTACGGAGAAGAAGATGTTCAGCAAGGCGAAGTGAGGGCCCTCAATGACCAGGAACGAACCTCAGATGGAGAATGAGATTGGTGTCAGGTAGTCATTGATGAAGTACGGGTCCTTGGGATGGCATTTCCCAGCAGTGTACTGTCAACTTTCTCCAGGGAGTCTCCAGTATCAGACTGGTAAGGAAAGGGGTATTCATCGGTTCATCTTTCTCATGCGAGAGGTGAGATGTTGAGACATTATGAAGTTCCATATGCTAATTTGGGGAAGGGTGTTCTGAATCAGAGAAAGGAATCGTTGTCAAATCTGTTGATCGAGATACAAATAAGGCTCAACAGTCCATATAGGCTTAGAGTTTACTATTTCATACGTCAGTCAGAGCATGGGAGATTTGTGTTGTCTCAGCCATTTCAGCATTTGATAACTCGATAAGGGCGTGAAGAATGTAGGAGGATGATATAAGGTAATTATATGGCAAAAATGAGACAGGGCATACCACCGGTAGGTAGTTCTTCACCTCGTGTCAATACTCAGTGGCATCAAAATAAGCAATCGGCAAAGCCGTGGAGTGAGATGGATGCCGTGCACCAGTCATGTACAACAGGTGAGTAACCCACAGGACGATTAGAGTTGAAGTCATGGTTATCTGGTGATCCACACCGATAGATGGCCTTCATCAATCTCATCAATGATCAACGGGGCTAGCCAAGCTGTATCTGTATTATTTCCGGCTTGCGCTTACTGTGTAGGTTTTTAAATACAACCTCATGAGTAAGGTATTGCGGCTGGTGCCACTCGTGGGCAGTCGATGACGACAAGAGGCGTTAGAAGTACAGACTGGCTGCCATTGGGTGCGAAATGCCACCATCGGAACAGGATCGGGTTGGGGGCTTGTCCTTGGGGACCACACGCTTGTCCGTTCGTGACAGGATGGAAGTTGGAAGTTGGTATGTGCGATTTGTCTGCTTGGCGATTGGGCAGACGGGAGGTGGGAAGTGTGGCGCAGGCGACAGGAGCTGACAAGCTCCAGGGCAGCAGCTGCCAGATTGCCAGATTACAGGAAATGGCATCCAATGCAAGCCAATGCAACATGTCAAGGAAAGGTCTGAGTCTCTGGGCCAAACGCTGCTGACAGGATGCAGGATCATTACCTAAGCCCTTGGGACACCGGAATTGCAAGTTCATAAGGTATTCGTATTTTTGCACTTTGTTAACGTGGACAGGACGTGCAGATAGATGCTGATCATGGAAGGAAACAGAGAGTGATTAGTGGATGAAAACGGAAAGAGTCCAGATTGCACGATGGAATAACGCTGGTACGTACCCCAGAGTACCGATAGATATCCAGACGAAAAGGAGGGGGTCCACTTTCTCCTTTCCGCGGTTCTTGGCGGGACGATCTATCCAATGACGCGAGGTTCCCTGAGCTGCTCGCATCCACCTTGAGCCCCCCTCTACCCCACTCTGCCCTCCCTTTCCGTGCTCTGGTTGGCTGTGTCGAGTTGCAGTCGTTGCAGTTCTCATCCAGATTCAGTCCAGTCCGGTCTGGTCTCTGGCATCCCCGTCAACTTTCAAGTCCTAGACCACGGGCAGCCCAGCATACTGCGTAAGGTGAGCAGCCATGCAGTGAACTGTGAAGAAAGATGGCATTGTTGTGATTAGGGGACCGCGACTCTGATTGAGGCTATGAGGAACCCGCTAAGGTGCATGACAGGAGACGGCGTCCCTATCTCGCTACTGGATTGCGTGGTCGTGGTGGCAGGTGCCGTGAGCATGGTGCCTGCCGTCACATTGAGGTGTAAAATGGAAGATGGAACTTGGAACTTGGAAGGCGCCTACGGTGTCCCCTTCCGTCCCCCGGCTCCCCTATCGCCATGAAAAAATGCCAACCTCCTTAGGTAGGTATCCCGTCCGTAACTCTCCCACCTCTCCTCATCCGTAGCCATCCACGGGTGACATCTGTCAGCTTTTCCCCCCCTTCCCACCACCCCGAAAAAAAAAAGTTGGTTCCTTAAGGTACTTGTTCCCGACGGATTCCAACTCCCTTTCTTCTCCCACTCACGAACCCACCCCCTTCATCCCGCCGAACGACCTTTCCCTTTCTCCAACTTAACACCCTCCCTCCCCTCCGACCTGACGAGCGAAGACGACGGCGACAACCCACGATAGCGTCCGCAAGCGCCCGCCCGCGCCTCTTTTTTTTTTTTTTTTTTTTTTTTCGCAAACGCCACTGACCTATGTCGCCTGCCGAGACGAGACCCTTTGCTCGACGCAATTGATCACATCCCAAACCGGCTCAACCCGTCAGGCCCTTTGTGTGTGTGTGTGACCCTGGGGAGAGAAGAACCAACCTTCTTCTGCTTCTTTTGAACCTTTGGGCTCAATCTCACAAGCACAATCGACCACATACCACGAGGGTAGTAGTCTCACCGTCAACTCCGCCCATCGACTGCAACAGCAAGGCCTAGCAAAGCAACCGCGCTCTCCGCTTCCGCTTCCGCTACCGCATCCACATCACACCCTCTCCATCAGCGAGTGCCGTGTCTTTCCTCCGCCTTCGACGCGAAGCCTGAAAACTGTTCAGTCTCAGCTTCTCACCCCCCGTCTTCGGTCAGCACTCCACTACCACCACAAACCCGACGCCTTGCTCGAGGGAAATCTCGTCCCTGCCGCTCGTTCACGTACCGCACCCCTTGGCAATTCGCATCGCCCACGCAAACCACGTGTCAATCAGCCTTTTTCGTTTTTCGCCTGCGTATGCTGCTTCGATAGCACACGGCTTTGCATTTGTTCGTGGTTCGCGTGTTCATCCAAGGAAGAAAAAAAGGGAATCAGGTCCATTAATCGACGCATCGCACCGCAATCGCCTTCCACACACCCCTTATCCAACCAGCCCTACTAATCTTTGACGACACATCCTTCAACGCCACCCTTGGAGCCATCCCATCTCTCATCCGACATCTCTCTACCACAACACCGCCAAACACAACCTCCCTCCTTCACACAACTGCCGGCCACGGTGCGCCGCAGCCGTAGCCATGGATCTTTTTAGACGAGCCGCAAAGGCGACCTCGACGTCGCCGCAACTGCCCACCGCCGACGAGAAGCCTGCCACAAAGGCCGCTCGCCAGAACAGATTGACCTCGCGACTTGCCTTCTTCAGAAGACCGCTGCGACTTCGCGGTAACTCGAGCATCTCGGTGCCCCTCGGCGTCGTCATCCTCTTCCCCTTGATCGTCGTTATCCTCATCCTCGTGCTCTTCGTTAGACACCCGAGCTCGCCTGGAAGGATATTGATGCCCGCAGGCGCCCCCCCTGCTATCAGGTATGCACCTGATCTCATTCTCAATTGATCAAGCCTAACGATATTGTGCACAGAAAAATCAGCGAAGAGCACGACAAGGTCTTCGTCACTGGATGCCTCGAACCCGATACGAGCAGACCCAAGGCTAACGGTGCATTCGTCGTTCTGGCCCGCAACCAGGAGTTGGAAGGCGTCATTCAATCCATCAAGTCCATTGAGCGTCACTTCAACCGCTGGTACCACTACCCCTACGTCTTCCTGAACGATGGCGACTTCAATGAGACCTTCAAGGAGGTTGTCACCAACTACACCTCCGCTCCCGTTGAGTTTGGCAAGGTCGGTCCTGAGATGTGGGGTTACCCTGACTGGATCGACCACAAGGTCGCCAAGGAAGGCATCGCGAAGCAGGGTGACGCCGCTGTCATGTACGGTGGCTTGGAGAGCTACCACGCCATGTGCCGATTCTACTCTGGGTACGGTTCAGAGACACAACCGTTCTCTTATCTCTATGCTAACGCCGGCACAGTTTCTTCTACAAGCACGAGCTCCTCGCCAAGTACAACTGGTACTGGCGTCTCGAGCCCGAGATCAAGTACTTCTGCGACATTACCTAGTATGTTTGGTTACTTTAATCGATCAACAACTCAGTCGCTAACCATCACACAGTGATCCTTTCTGGGCCATGATCGATGCCAACAAGACCTACGGCTTCACCATCGCTGTCAAGGAACTCCGCGAGACTGTCCCCAACATCTTCAGATACGCTTCCGCCTACAAGCGCCTGAAAGGCCTCAAGTCCAAGGGCTTGTGGGAGATGTTCGTCGATCCCGTCGAGAAGAAGGAAGAGCCGGTCACCGACCAGTCTCCCCTGCCCGAAGAAGTTCTCCGTGCCGACCCCAACCGCAACAACCTGCCCGATATCGATCCCGAGGCTATGGAAGGCGAGTCGTACAACATGTGTCATTTCTGGTCCAATTTCGAAATTGCTAGCCTTGACTGGTTCCGCGGCAAGGAGTACGAAGAGTTCTTCGAGATGATGGACCGCAGTGGAGGCTTCTGGATGGAACGCGTAAGTCCGCAGGATGCAGAACTATGAGAAACTAAGCTAACACTGGACAGTGGGGTGATGCCCCCATCCACTCCTTGGCAGCCGGCGCCCTCCTCTCCCCTCGCGACATCCACTACTTCCGTGACTTTGGATACCGACACACCACTATCCAGCACTGCCCCGCCAATGCGCCGGCCCGACAGCTGCCTAGACAGCCCTACCTCGAGACGACAACTCTTGACGAAAAGAAGCGCATCGAGGAAGACAAGTACTGGGAAAACTGGGACGCTGAGAAGGAGAACGGTGTCGGATGCAGATGCCGATGCGACACAGACATTGTAGACGTCGAGGGCAAGGAGGGATCGTGCCTTGCTGAATGGGTCGATGTTGCCGGTGGATGGGCCAGCCCGTAAATGCAACGACAATGCATCGCATACGTATACGATGTCACGAGCCATAGCCAGCATACGAGCGCTGGCACCAGTCACGGAGGAAACGACATAAAAAGGAATTGTATATTGATGAAGCGGAGACGTCAGACTCTTTGTCTTCACAGAAGGGTGTCTCATTAATGTTGGCACGCATGGGTGTAATGGCATTGCCATTACAGGTCTTGCTCGAGTTCTTTGGGAGTTAAGGGTTTCAAAGCTTTCGGCCACTGTCCATAATCGTTTTCTCTTTTTTTTTTCCTTTTCATCAAACACCACAAGGAATCGCGACGCATGAAATAGAGAGGTGGAAAGCTACAGAAACGGTTGGCTCAGGTTATTCCCAGAGCTGCGCAAGTCTTTTTTCAAGTTGTCGAAAGTAGAGGAGAGCAGGAGAAGTGGCAAGCTCGATAGTGAGCGAGAAGGGGAGACATAGTGCAGGAAGAACAAGGGTGCTGGATAAGCCCCTTTCACCGCGCGCGCGCAAGGATACCAAGCTGTATAAGACGCATAAACAACGAAATATCGACGTCTGTTCTCGGGAGAGCTTTCAAAGTTAGAAGCGCATGCTGGAAAGCCCCAGCCTTTCCTGTGCCAATGGTATACGTGTGATTTACCAAACATGAGTGGCCCCATGCTGCGATGCCTACCTTGTGACAGAGAAGTTTGTAGATACTAGAGATTCCAGGTAGGTTGGTTCAAGGTCGTAGTTGAAACTTGCTACTGGCGACTTATTGAAAGAATAATGATATGAAGCCAGGTTCAGGAGATTCTTGCTAGTCTAGCATAACCAGGTACAAAACAAACATTATCAGTGCCCTCAATGAGAAAGCCGGGTTGCTAGCGGCGGTATCCTAGGACTTCTACGTCCGGGTAAGGACTGTCCACTGACCGAACACTGAAGAAGTGGTTCCCAAATTATACTGAATTACAAGTCTATATCAAGACATGTCTACACGTATCTACCACGACGGATCCGCCGCGTCCGTGACGGCTCCATGACTGGCATCACCCACCAACCTCGCATACTTGCCCAAAGCACCTCTCCTCACATGCGGCAAGGGAGCCTTCCACTCCTTCTTCCGCCTCTCCATCTCAGCCTCGTCAACATCAACAGCGTCGATGCGATTCGTCTCACCGTTGATGGTAACCGTATCTCCGTTCTTCACAAGCGCAAGCGGCCCGCCGACCGCCGCCTCGGGACAGACGTGGCCGATGATGAAGCCGTGGGACGCACCGCTGTACCTTCCATCCGTCACGAGCGCCACGTTATCCAGCCCGGCACCCATGATCGCCGCGCTGGCGCGGAGCTGCTCCGGCATGCCTGGTCCGCCTTTGGGACCCTCGTACCGGACAATGAGAACGAGGTTGCCGTCCTCTCGGCGGATAGAGCCCGCCGACAGCGCAACGTCGAGCTCGTGCTCCTTGTCGAAGACGCGGGCCTTGCCCGTGAAGGTGAGGCCTTCCTTGCCGGTGATTTTGGCGACAGCGCCTTCGGGAGCGAGGTTTCCGCGGAGGATGCGGATGTGGCCCGTCGCTTTGATCGGATTCGAGAGCGGACGAATGATCTTCTGGTTCGGGTCGAGGGAGGGCCAGTCTGCGACGTTTTCGGCGAGGGTGCGGCCCGTCACCGTCATGATGGAGCCATCGATGAGGTTGGCTGCGACGAGCATCTTTAGAACGGAGGGCGTGCCGCCTACTTTGTAGAGATCCTCCATGTAGTACTTTCCTGACGGGGCAAGGTCGGCGAGGAAGGGAATACGGTTGCTGGTGCGGTCGATGTCGTCGATCGTCAGGGGCACATCGGCCGTGTTGGCCATGGCGAGGAAGTGAAGGACGCCGTTGGTGGAACCGCCGAGGATCATGGTGAGCACTAGAGCGTTCTCAAAGGCGGCTCGGGTCATAAGCTTGCGAGGGCGGAGGTCCTTCTCCATGGTGATCTTGATAGTGGTAGCGGCGCGCTCGCACTCGCGGGCCTTTTCCGGGGACAGAGCCGGGTATGATGAAGATCCAGGGAGAGACAGACCCATTGCCTCAATCGCAGTCGCCATGGTGTTTGCCGTGTACATACCTCCGCAAGCACCGGCGCCGGGGCAAGCGTGCTGCTCAATATCGTCGAGGACGTCGGACGGGGTGCGGCCTTCCGAGCCGGGGTTGGTCTTTGCGTGGAGGCGGTCGTATGTGAAAGCACCGCGAGCCTCGTAGCAAGTGCTGATGTTGATGGGCTTCTCCAGAAGGTCCGAGTGACCCTTCATGATGGTACCGCCGTAAATCATGATAAAGGGACGGTTGTGACGCGCGGCGGCCATGATCGTACCCGGCATGTTCTTATCGCAACCCGGAATAGAGATGTTGGCGTCGTGGTGCTGTGCGCAAGTCACCGATTCGATACTATCGGCAATGATTTCGCGAGTCTGGAGGGAGAAGCGCATGCCTGAAAGCGTCAAGTCAGTGCTTGTCGTATACAAACTGCAGTCAAGGATAGGATAACTTACCTTCTCCTCCCATGGTGATGGCGTCTGACACGCCGACGGTGTTGAACTGCCAGCCGAGCATGCCCTGCTTCTCAACAGCCTTTTTCACAATCTTGCCGAAATCGAGCACTGGTCCCCTGTCAGCGTTCATATTCATCTCTATGAGTCGTTCTCTGAGCTAGGGGTCTTCTTACGATGCGTGCTGTAGTACCATGTTAGTCGAAGCCACTCCCAACAAACGCTTTAAATTTTAAAGGAGGAGACATACTTGCAAGGATTGCCCTCCCACCACACTGTTGCAATACCAACATGCGGCGCCTTCTTCATCATCTCCTTGTTCGGCACGCCAGCGCCGTACAGCATGGCCTACAACATCGTGAGCTTCCAGGTTCTGAATAGTTTCGTCAACCCCGCGGTGACACCCCGCATCTCCGGCCACAACCCCGCATTCCCCAACTTTGCTGTGACACAAGTGACGGCGGTGCTGAATTCGCCGAATGTTTTGCGTACCTGTGCGCCGGGAAAGTCATGTTCCCTCGTGATTGTGTGCGACCAACGGTTGAGTTGTCCTTCAATGGGGTGCTCCTTGAACTGGATGTAATCGTGGCTGTCCTTGTAGCTGGTCTCTTCAGCGTCGCCTGGGACGCGGCCTGCTTGGTCTGCGCTCATTATGAAGGCTTTTGGGTAGCGTAAATAGGTGTCCGGTTCGGTGGAAGAAGATAACTGCGTCAATTCGCGTTGGCCCGTTTGAGTTCGAGGGTCGGGAGAGCCAAGGTTTTCCAATGTACCGAGTTGGTGACAGAGCAAGAAGAGAAGTGTCAACGAAATATCATGAAAAGGAGAAAATAGTTCAACGAGCAGCAGTAGACGCGGGGAAGGAAAAAGGGCGACTGGGGGGCGGCAACATCTTTTTGAACTTTGTTTCACCCACCACACAACTTGTGTTCTGTGTACATACTACTAGTAGGTAGCTCAAGCGCGAGAGCAAAGCTACTGGCAGCGACAACGGCAGCCAAGGTTCACAATGCGGGCAGAGTGGGAAGGGCGCGGGGAAAGCCAACAGAGCTCGTTGCTTTCTTCCTGTTCCTCAATAGGCTACCGGCAGGGACGTCGTGAAGCACTCCACTAGAAACCTCGGGGACGGATCCGCTCGGGACACCATTGAATCCATTGCTGCTTAATGCGAGCGATCTTATTGGGAGGGCTGCCGACGGAGACGAAGCGGCTCGCAGCTTTCGGTCGGGTGATCCCAGCCGCGCCGGAGGGGAATCGGGGCATAGTCCGCGGTAGGAGTGGAGCAACACTCAATTGACTTTGCGGGTGAATAAGACGGGATGGGACCTGTTGAAGAGGGGTAAATGCGATGGAATTGACCCATTGACGAATGACGGGATTGTCGGAAAATGAATTGCGATGGAGTTGAACGATGCCGGACCAGCTTTCCAAGAGCTAGCTAATTCCAGGAGCCAACTGAGAAGTGAGAAGGGGAGACGTCAATAAGTTCCAGTTCCAAGAAGAAGCATCGTCACCAACGGCATTCTCTCCGATGAAAGGCATGTCCCCCACGCCTCACAACTGGCTATTGCTGCAGCTGAGTGAAGGTGCGTACAAAGCGTCAAAGTATGATGAGTGAGAGGTCGGCCAGTTGGGCGTTTGGATGGCGCCAGTCCGTGGGACACGCAGGAGCTTCTGGCTGCTCCCGGATTTGTCCACGCTTTCTCGTGAATCTCATCACAGTCCTGTGTCGTTAGCTCCATTAGCGTTGATGGGATGCCCAATGCATTTATCTTGACTGGTTATTGGACTTGGTCTGTAGGTGGTGGTGTCCAAGTGAGGCATGGTGCCACCTTTTGATGGCGGCGTACAGTCTGCATGTTCTCACTCGTGGTATGGGAAATCGGGCTGTCCCCCACCTAACGTACTTTCCAATCAAAGTAGTCGTATTTGTCGTACAAGACGGGATTCAATGGGTGGAGTCTCAATGCCGGTGCCGGTGCCGGCGCCGGCGAGATGAGCTCAAGCCGATCCGCAGCGTGGACGGACAGTACAGTCAGAATCGGATCTGTCCATATGTCCATAGCATACAGAACAGGCTTGAGAATTGTCGGTCTATCCCCACGCTGGTCACCCGTGTGACATGCTGCTCAAAGGAGATGTTGCTATAACAATAATCCTATCTTGGCTCAAGACGTCGAACGATCTTCAGGGCGAGAGATCTGCTGAGACTTGGACTAGGCCGACTCCCGGAGGCGGGGCTCAGCCGGCTCGCGGTTCGGAGATCGAGGCATTCGGGACATCTTAGCACGAGAACATTTGAAGATGATCGTGGTTGACGTAGTCTCCGCCAGTGGGGGTCCTCCGGCAAACCCTCCCCGCATCCCAGGCTTGAGCGGTCGATTGTTTGTCTGTCTGAGCGTGGAGAGCGCTGCAACGTCTTGAATCTTTTCCCCCGCCCGTTGCTACACTTGCTGTATGTAGTGTGCATGTAAATCGTAAGTGTGCGTGTATGAACGAGTGTGTGTGCTCATATGCATGCAATACCGACCATTACACCACCACCAGCCAGCCACCAGCCGCGAGTCTCGAAATCAATCGAGAGGGACGTGGTCGTCTGCTCTAGTAGGGTTTCGATTAGAGAAACAGCAATCGTGCCAAGGCCCTGTCGTGTTGCGAAAGTTCGGACACTGGACGGTGAGAGGGGGGCATCTCCCTGGCGCCTCTCACCAGTGGGATGGGATGACACTCTGTTTGACTCTGCGTTTGGATCGGCGAGGGTGAGGGAACGCTGGCGATGCACTTATGAAGTCATGCTTTTACTCTGGCTCGTTTCAATGCGTGCCCCAGTGTTGGAAGGCAGAGAGAACAGCAATGGAAGGGCGTTCGTCGAGACTCAAGAGGAGGGGCCAACCTTTCTCTCTTTTTCGTCCGAGCTATCCGCTCACCTCTGCTTGTTTCGAAATCCAGACGGATGGCGCAGCTCATTACGAAGCCTTCTCCTTCTTCACCCCCTCTCCCCTCATCCGCACCGTCCTTCTTCGTCCGTCCGGTCTCTCTCTTGAGCCAAGCCATGCCGTGCTCTGCGTTGCTCGCTTCTGCTGGGGGTGTGAGAAACATGTCCAGGGACCATGCTTGGCTGGCGTCTGTTCCAACAAGGCCAAAACCATTTATGCTTCAAGAGTTGGGAGGAAAGAAGGTTTCGGAGGGTGTCAAAAAAGCAGAGCTTTGCTGATCAAGGCGGACCGACGAAACCTTGGGATCTTTGGACGTTTGGGCTGAGTGGTGATAAGGTAACAAGGTAGGTGGGTGGTCGAAGCGAAGTAGTCACGTATTGGTGTACCAAAGACAAGGAGGAGGTGGAGGAGGATGAGGGTTGGGAGGATCGGGAGGGTGTGAAGGGAAACTCCGACCGCGCCAATACGTACCTCAATCTCAACCTCAACTTCAACTTCAGAAAAGAATGTGCGGAAGGCAAGGCCAGCCATGTGTACGTACCCGTGACAATTCGCGGCCCTGTTGCTATTTCCAACTCTTACGCAACGTGAGAAAGGTAAGTAATTTTCGTCCAAGGTACGGATAGAGAGTGCCGTAAATTATCTACCTTACTGTCAACAACACCTACGGGGACGGGACACTTCACCTTGCCGTGAGGGAACAATTGCCGATGGTAGCTCCTCTTCTGCATCTTGCATCGCTCTTACATGACGCTAGCGACGGTTTGATCACGTATGTATGGGCGTTATCTTCGAAGCGCTGGTCTGGAATCGGTAATTGGAAACTGTAGCTTGGATCGTCAAAGCACTTGTCAGACAAACGTCAATAACTTTCCATCAATCGACGACTTGTTACCCTAATCTGGACAAGGATTGAGAGAGACATCGTATCAGTATTGAAGTGATTCCCACAATGTCCAAACACATCACGCTTGGACAGATGCATCCGCGGTCCTCTCATCGTATTGCTTCTTTGTCTCCCTTGCAGCTGTCATGACACCACTACTCAGAACCAAAGGACGAGGTCACTAAGAATCACTGCAGGAAAAACAAGATTTCTCAAAACTCTGATTTCTCGATTCGCCGTTTTGAAGAAGAAAAAAAAAGCAAAATAAAGCCAGCGCAATCATCGTCTGCATGAATCCCGCAGGACCCCAAGGGCCGCTCTAGTGTACAAAAAACTGCCGTAACAAGTTGTTTCGGAATAACCCCACGGTTGGGATGTGTTTGTGGTTCGTAGTCATCGCTTCATTTCTGCAAAGGGTGGAAAAGATGCCTTCCCAAGAAGATGAAAGAAATGTTGTAAATGTCCTCCTCTGCACTGCCAGTCGTGCCCAACCACCCTATTTCAGGGATCTAGCATCCAATCCCCTTCGCATGCCTCGGTGATGGCGTCGTTTTTTCCCTCAAAAAGATAGAAGATGAAATGAAGAAATGGAAGAAAGGGCACCTTTCCCCTCCCGAGCAAAACCCCCGCCCCTGCCTGCGCCGGATTTCGCCCCAACAGTTCGCAGCCACCTTAGTCGTATTTGTTCGTGTACGATGAAGATGGGACACACGGTTTGCCGAAAAGCCCTAACCAAAAAAGACAATGAAACCAAATTTCCCATAAGGGAGAAGCCAACGGAAGCGAAGAACAAAACTGCGGCTTGATGCTGTAGTCTTCTTGTTGCACGGCGGAAGACGCAAAAACTCAAGCAAGAATCAGACACTCCAAAGTTGTAAAGTAATACACTGGTAGAATCAAAGTGTTGTCTTGTTCGGTGCCGAGTTTCTTAGGCGCCGACTCTTGATTCCTCCATGCGTCTCACCAACTCACGCTCACGGGGAGAGCGAGGGTTGGCGTCAATGCCAAGAATGGCAGAGATGCGAGTCTTGTCTTGGGGTCTTTCGTAGCTATCGCGATCCAGATTGTCGGGGCTGGAAGTGGGTGTGATGGGTGTGCTGGCCTGCTGCTGGTTGCAGCATGCACCATTCTGCCATGCCTGCTCCAAAGCAACGGGGCTTGCGCCCGGGCCGTAGTCGTTAGCCACAGCGGCCCAGAAAGAGGCGCGGTGTGCAGTGTAGACGGATTGAAGGCGGTTCATGTCAACGTGTTGATGGCTGACGATGGACTGGGCAGAAGGAAGAGGGCACTCCAGACGCAGGGGTGGCGTAATGGGGAGGCTGCCGGAGATGGACTGGAAGGTGGCGGAGGGGAGAGCCGCGCTGCGAGGCTCAGGGAGAGGTGTGGGATACCCGCGGGTGGGGGAGGCGGTGGGAGGTGGCAGTGTCATGCAGACCGGCTTAGGGAGGATGGCGGGGAGCCTGGGAGAAGCCTCGTGGCCCATGATGCTGGGAAGTTGCATGGGGGCCGGCGAGTGAGGGGCGTAGCTGGTTGAGCTGCCTGGGGGGGAAACCGAACGAGGAGTCGACTCTCGGATCGAAGAAGGCATCGTCGGTTGCATGACAGGTGAGTGGGTGGTGGAAGAGCCAGAAGAGACCGAGGTGGCACGCTGCTTGCGTCGGTTGCTACCGTGGCTAAGCTGATGGTAGTGAAGGCGACATGCCAGCTCAGTCTTCTTCAGGTGAGCGGCGATGTGCTTGTAAGGCATCTTCTGAAGACGAGTCTGGAGGAGATAGACTTCCTGTGGTACGGTTAGACATTGTGGTCTCACATGTGACTCTGGATCGCAGCAGTCCTAGACTATCCGAGTGAAACATACCTCATCCTCGCTCCATGCTCTGCCTCCTCCGGTTGAAGCCGCCTTGCGGTTCTTGGTGATTCCATATTCATGACGATCCATGGCGTCGGAAGTGGGAGTGTAGGTGGCCGTGTGAGGCGCCAATTGCATCGTGGGAGACATTTTTGCTCGTTAAATCGTTTCGGAACAGTCGATGTTGCGTCGTTGTACCTCTCAGAAGTAGGGTAAACTCTTGTGTCTCTCGGTGGAGAATCTTCACGCGTTATGATGTTCGCGGTGTCCTGGAAGCTGGGTTTGATAAGAAGAGGCAGAAACTTGCTGCCAACGAATCGAAGGTTTGAAAAAGTTGATGGTTGAAGAAAGGTGGTGTCCCAGCCGGAAGCTCGCAACAACGAAGTCGGCCTTTTGCAGATCCGTCAAGGAGAGAGGAAACGGATAGGCGAGTGGGGGAAGGTCCCAAAGAAGTCAAGTGAAGTTCGTTTGTTTGAATAAACCGGATAGGTCAAGATATATTGACAAAAAAGGTGGTGTTCAAGAAGCGTAGTCAAATGAGTGTGTGCAGCCAAGCCAGTTGGACAATGAAGGAAAGTAAAACCCTAGCTGCGGGAGAAGAAAAGAAGGACACGCAACTGCGCTTCAAGAAGACGAAGAAAAGGGATGTTGATGATAAACCCAAGTTAGGTAGAGAAGGTAAACAGAGAGACAAAACCTGCTCGAGATGGGGGGAGAGAGGGAGGATAAAGTAATATTGCAGCCTCAGCCAAAGTTGGACCTGGGCCCCAGTCTCTTCTCAGTTTCTATCTGGCAACTGGCAAGACGAGACAAGACGGGACCAGCTCTACCAGCATTAGACCGTATCTGTCCCCGTACCAGACAAGGCACCACTCACACACACGCCCAAAGAAGAAGAGCGGGTGGGCAGGCATAGCAAACATTGCCTCATCATGTTCGGGCGCTGGTACATGCAGGACAGGGGGTTCGCACACCGTCAAGTCTAGCCCTGTTGCAGATATTCAGCAGTGAAGCCAGCCAGACCCTGGAGAAGATGGGGTGGATGTGACAGAATTAGCAGAGCATAACGTTTGGTCTGATCCGCCTGGCCTGCTGCCATCCCCATTTACTGAAGGGGGAAAAGGAAAGAAAATCTGTGTGTGTGTGTGTGTGTGTGTGTGAGAGAGACCCAGCAGACAACAGAGACAGAGAGAGAAACCAAGACCAGGGCCGGCAACGCTTGTGCAAGCCACACCCTGTTTGACCACACCCCTGTACGTAACTTGTTCGAGGGCAGGGCCAGAAAGAGGAGACGGACGAGGAACAGGCATGGGTGCGAGATTATGGATCCGGTGAGAGACGAACGTGCGTCTCAACCGGCCGCCATGATGGATCGAGAAAGAGAGCAGCCAAACTCAAGTGGCGCCCGCCAATAGACAAGCCAAAGTAAAATGGATGATTGCCCGCAACGAGCTGTAGCCTCGGAGGCTCGGATGCAGGATGAGCATAGACCAAGCCTAGGGCCCCCCCAGAGATGGAGCTTTCATTGAAGACTCGGGGAGCAAAACAGAACAAGAGAGATTGGGAAGAAGAGGAGAGAGAGGCTCTTGCAAACCTGGAACATGGTAAAGGAAAGCCACCAAATGCGTGCAGCGTAGCGTCTCCATTGCCGAAAAGAGCGGTGTCGTGCCTCCGATTTGTTTCTTCCCCTTCTTCGTCAAGGGGAGTGACTGCCTGGGCTCCATGCAGATTCAGTATAGAGCCTCAACTTGGCTAGTTTGTTGCAAGCATCTTGATGACCCGCCAGCTGGTTTTGGTTTCGGCCACGGCACATGGTCGGTGGATCTTGTTCATGACTGATGAGGAGGAGGAACTTTAGAGAATTCGGTCCTCTTTCTCTCTACGGAGTATGCTATTACTGCTGAAGGTAAGGATGGATACCCGTGTTGCGCGCGTGGCAGAGCGCGGCATAGTATGGGGCTTGGGATGGCGTGGCATGGCATCGCCGAAGGCTGTTTTGAAAAGTAATGTAACTTGACTCAGAAAACAAACCATTGATCCCTCCCGAGACCTCGACAATGTTGACACCGTCACGCTGGGTCGGGTGGCTCGCAACAAGGAAGAGGGTGTTACTATTTGCGGTCGACATCTGGTCTCAAGTCGCGATAAGCATACGTTTGCTCGCCGTCGATCTCGCGGAGGCTTTGGCGAGGATGAGGGAGGGGAACCATAGGAAGGGGAATGGCTGTAGCGTTTTGGGGCTCTGCGTAAGGTTGCAGTCTCGCACTTGCAGAGAGGATTCTTGGAACAACGATAGCGAGGGATTCGTGGGATCCGAACAGGTATCTGTAGGCTGGACAAGGCAGAGGGGGAGAAGCAGGGGCTCTGCGGGTACGCGAGGCATACATTCGCGGCATATGCCCAATTGAGCGGGAAACGGGGTATTGAGCAGGTTGTTTTTCCTCGTCTCGGTCTCGTATGGTATAGCGCGCGTGTACGAAGTATTGTACGTGCGGTGCAGTGCGGTGAGGTGAGGTGCGGACGGTGCGGTGTGCGGTACAGGACGCTTAACTGTGTATTGCGTATCCGTACGGTAGGTTACGATGTGTAGAAGGATGAGGAGAGGACGCGCAGGCTGCATTGCGGCATGGTCGTCGCAACCGCCGGCCGTCGTGGCATGGCCGGTGTACTCGGGATGGTACCTCGAGACTCAAGTGCCGTTTTGGTGAGGAGCGGGAACTGGTACACTAGTAACGGGCGGCGAGCATTGGTGTTGATGCTGCCGCTGATGTTGTTCAGATCGTTGCAACTTGCGGGCAGTGGTCGTCGTCGTCGTCGTGACGGGATCGTGACCCTGTGTCTGAAGGTTGTGTGAGGATGTCTGTCTGTCGTTTGACGGCGGGGTCAAGCGATGGACGGTACGTGTTACAGAGGCGCGCCTGTGACTGCCATTGGCCCGTTTTCGCGGCAGCCCCTGAGCCTTCCTTGCGAGTTGCGCGCACAGAAGGGCAAGGCACGCTAAGCGTCTACTAGTCTGTATTGGGTCAAGTCAGGAACAGAAGCCACCATCACCCCGGCCAGCCTCGCAACCGTGACGGGTACGTAGCTACGTACTGGTAGCGTCGATACGTATCGGTTCCCGAGGCAAGTGAGCCCCACCTCACGACCCATCCGCAGTTTCCACCTCATTGCGAACCACCGGTGCGGCGGGGCCGAACACCCCTGTCTACTGTAACCGTCCTTTTGTTCACAGTGAGTGAATCTCTCCTCTGCCTACGTACTTGTAGTGTGGTGTCTCCGTACGCAGTTATGGATACACCATTATCACAGTCAGTCAGTCAATTCTCGAGGCTTGAGGCTTGAGGCTCGAGCCTCCTTGACTTCGTCCCACGTCGTCGTCTCCCACTAGGCCCCGTTGCGGCTTGCCGTGTAAGAGCCTCCTCAATGGGAACAATTGCGCCAGAGCCGCTACTACCATAAGGTAGGGAGGGTATCGACGATTCGACAGGCCCAGATGCCAACCCGGCTGTTTGGTTTGATGTCAGGGCTCTCCCCTTCAAGGCTTCAACAGTAGCGCCGTCCTGTCTGGGACACCGAGTATCCTAACGGATATTTACTACCAGTTAAGAAACTTTGCGTAAGAGACATATTCTTGGCTTCGTCGCCCTGGACCATGACACGGCTGACGACTGTATTTGCACGAATAGACTCTTCCCGTGGTCCCATCTGATGATCAACAATTTTGGCACCCCTACCCCGCGCGACCTTGTCGAAGCGATGTGATGTGATGGCGTGTCCAGCCCAGGTTTCTGGTTTCTGGTGTCCGGTCTCCTTGTAAGATGCGAAGTAGAAGCATAGGCGTTGGCATCTGCATCGAAACATGAGGCTGTTTCTTGTGCGTCCCTCTCTGACGCCGCCTCGGCATCTGCGCTCAGAGACTAACAATTCTCACGGCGTGGTGGCCCATGGATGGTGCACTGCGTACTTGGTGCAAAGTGCTCGCTCATCAGAAACCAACAGTAGAGTGCCTGTCCATCTATTCTCCATATGCGACATTGCTATGGCAGTCATTGGATCAACCGGCATAGCGGCATGTTTGTCTAAATTGACTGCCCTACACTACGATGCCATCCAGGACTGGGATGCAGTCACCGCATTGCAAGTTGAATTGCCCGCACCCATCCATCCGCAGCCAAACTTAGCACACCCCTCATTCGGGTGTCATTGAAAGTCTCCGTACCTTATATGAGGGAAACTTACGGATAAACACGGACAGATGCTATTCATAAGACTTGACATTGGATAATTATCCTTTCCAGACACGCACTTCGTCATCGGCATCTCAACGTGGCCTCTCACACACATACTTTTCTCTTTTGGTTGGTCCACGGACCACTCAGTCAGTCGCTTTCTCTCCGGCAGTCACAAGTGACAAGTTGACAAAATAAATGAATTTGTTCTACCGCAACTCACCTGTAGGGCAGGCACTGGCAGGTTTGTCGACATTCCCTTCCTTGAGATTCGAAAGTATCCTCCCCCGCCTTCCGTGGGTGCCGAGCCGCACCAAAAACATTGAAACTCACACCACTTTCCTGCCAAGATGTGGAGAGAGTAATAAAAACGCTTCACCTGTTTTCGTAACGACAGCACAATTAAAGGGAGAGGGCAGGTTTTGTTCGTACAGAAAAAAATCTCCAGAGAGCCAGGGGGTTAGTACAGAAGGGGGGTCTAGTTTCCAGAGGAGGGGGACTTTGCTCTTTTTTGCTCGTCAAGCCGTGATCATTTGGGAATCCCAGGCCGTTGTTGCCTCTTGGTGAATTTCCATGTCCTGGGCCCACGTCCCTTGAAACTCGCTAGTAAGCAGGCGCAATTTCACCCACGTCTCAGCCCTTTCCCTCTTGGTCGCCCTTTCCCCCTGACGGCATACTATGTACGATACGTACCGAAAAGGTGTGGCCCTCCAGCTATACGTACCCTTCCATCCGCTTTAATCGTGGGCTTGAGCCACTCACACAGCACACATGCCGCCCACCCCGTGACTGAAACCAATCAAAAGTGTGGCTGTCGGCTTCACCTTACTGTACACGATACGTACCTTCAAACCTCTTTTTTCGTCCTTCTTTCTTCCCACACCCGGGACTTCGTCACCCCTCCATTTTCCTCCTCCATTTTCCACCACTCACCTCTCTTCCCGACGACATCTCTCAAAAACTCAGACAGACGCACGCTGCGAACAGACAGCCGACCATCCACACCCTCCCCTTCCCTTCCTCTGACCGACGGGACGAACATGGATTGCAAGAAATAACAGAGGGGCCCTAATGCAGGAAACCTTATTTGTTTCTTAACAGATCTCTGCTGAAACTGAATCTGGCTTGCACCATGCCACCATGCCACCATCTCCAACGGGGCGTTTCCGCTTCCAGGCACTCCCCTCCAAACGGTCTCTACTACCTACTCCCGAGTCTCTACGGAGTGCCTTACAGAATATGGATACACTACCGTACCGTCTGGCGTTAACCCCGCTCATCACGCGCGCTCTTTCAGGTCCATGGCCCTTTAATCGTCGTCCATTGAGCTTCCCTCACCCCATTCTGCTACTGTCGCCCGCCAAAAGTTATGGCCGAGAGTCTGGGCGGCTGGGCCACACCACACAGAGTTCGACATGTCTGAGCCAAAACTCGGTCTCGGGCCCCCTCCAGCGTCTACCCTTATCAGGAATAGGATTCGTCTGACCTTTTCGCCCTACCAGCCTGTCAAACCAGACTACTGGCATGCTGCCTAACCTGACGGACGGGTCCACCGAGTCATATACCGTCCTCTACTAGCCACCACGATTCACAGATCGTAATTTACATCCTACAGGAGCAGAAACATTCTCGCCGCCGCAGCACTAACAGAAACAGGCTGTTCCTTGGGCAGCTTCACTGAAATTGAGAAAGCCGAGCCACCATCGGCGCCATGGAGATCGAAACACAGCCCGCCGCCGCCGCGGGCTGCTCGTGGCCCCCAGTTCTCCGTGGCAAAACCATGAGTTGCGGCCGTCCGCTCCGGGACTTTTCATTCTCCTTGCGCGTTGCGCACAATGAACATCGTCCGGCCGCCCGTTTGGCCCCCGTCCCGCAAGCTCTAGCAAAGCCACGATACTGAGCGGAGATAAACCATGATTGATTACCCTCTCGAGCGTCAAACCCGGCACCAATTAAGTTCCGCCATCCAGGCTCCAGCGTGTAACCTGGCGGCCCTACCAATCGATGTCCCTGATCGCCCAAAATCCCCCCCGGCATGTAAGAGCCTCCATCCAGCCAAGAAGGCTCAGAAACAAAGGGACTTGCCCCTCCATACGACCAAGAAGTGGAAGCAACATATCACGGGGCGGATGCTCATCATCCGGTTCAACAACGGCCAGGAAACTTTTGGCCGGCATTGTGGGAAAAGAGCAGGAAGACTCAATATCGGGATACCTGGGGTATTGAAGGGATCGCCCGCATCCCGCGAGTCCAGAAGCGCCCGCACCCAGACCTAACCGGTGGGAAATGCAGACCAAGAAGGTCTCCGATTCTTCCAGGAGGAATCGCCAAACGTCACGCCCCCTGTCTGCCACTCTGCCATCTCATCTCCAATCTGGTGATGGCGGTGATGATCTTCGGGAAGGCCATCAACCGAAGGCAAATGTTGACGGGCGCAAGTGTGGTTGGTGGAGTTAAGATGTCATAGAGGAGGCACAAACGGCCGCATTAATCGAACCCGTGGTTGGTTCGGATTCGCGTCAAGATCCGCCTACCATGCCTGGTGCTGGGACCGCACCGGACTCGACTAGATGAACAGTAACGCCCGGTTCCCTGACAGAAGCTTGGCGATACTCTTTTCGTCTGATCTCTCGACCGATGGATTGGGGCGGCCCCACACTCAACGGTCCTGCAACAGTACACTACGAATACAAGTGATCCACGGAGGACGGAGGCTAAGAAGAGCGAGATTACAGGTCCCGGCTTTGACACTGTCCGCTGCATACACCGTTCAAGTCAAATCCCTAGTGTAATAGGCCAGTTCATCTGTCGGACAGCCGGATACTACAAATGCTTGTCGACGAATAAATTCGGGAAAGCATACTAATCACCATTCGGAGGGTTACACAGATCCCGCAATTATTCAAGGAATTGCCCGACATGGTGCAGAAAAGATGCCTAGGAAATGGAACGTCGCCATACCCAGCTTGTTCCGCGTGTCTCGCATTACTCGGCCGAGTAAATACGTGGAGGTTGGCCGGCCCAGCCTTGTGGGCCAGTGCTCCTGCTTTCCATCAGGGCGTCCCATGCGACGTTCTCTCCCTTTTGCTTCAAACCAAGAGCCCCGAAATACATAGGGGGTGAGCCTCTGCCCTTTGAAGCAGGTGGAATTGCAACAGAGATTTCGAGCAGCGGCCCCAATTGTTCATGACGCCACGGATCATCGTTGGATCGTCTGGTCGTCGGCCGTCTCAGCAACTCGCATGAATCCTCATCGTCCAATGTCTTGGAAGCGGCACTTTGAGAGAAAACATCGACAGAATCGACAAACTTGCTCGCGACGGGCACTAGCCAGCGTTCCGATTCACGGCTTGGCCGAGCCCAGGGCCACCCTGTGCGAAGACGTTGGGGTGAACGTGTCTTCAGTCATATGTTGCTCAAGAGCCGCGAGTCTCAAACAATTGGTGCCGGAACCCTGTGACCAACATCGTTTCATAGCTGGGGTCTCTCAACCCGACCTGCCAAGGAGGCATAAAGTCTGTCCATGTTCGGAACGAACATGCACGTCCTGGCAAGGAATGGATGGCTTCACGGAGTCTGATTGCCCTACGCGCATGAAAGCGAGAGACCGGATGGCAGTAGACGTGGCCGGGTCAGGGCTCATGAGGCCGTTTTAGGTTACCTGTCGACAACATGAAGCTAAACGACAGCATCCAACATGAGCTTGGCATGAACTTGGGGCTCATCTTTTTTGGTGGTCATGGGGCTCATCCTCACGCCTGGTGCGATCTGGGGTCATTGCCAGGGTCGGGCGAGCCACCTTGTTTCGTCGCCTTTTTTCGGTGTTTGAAACAATTCTTGTCTTGGGAGAATAGCAGCATCGCTTTTGTTTTGGCGGTCAAGCTGCCCAGGTACCGCTTACGTGGGTGCGCGGAATACGCGGCCAATTGCACAGAATATGCCGGCGGTCAGCCTCATCAGCCTATCTATATCTCTCTTTCGTTATCGTGACGAGCACTCACGGGTTCATTCACGATGCGACTCTCGTGGAGCAGCAAGTGGAGAGTGGTGATAGCGATGGACCGCGGCATCTCGGTCATCCTTGTCTCCCCGTCCCGATCTGGCCACGGCCAAGTGGAACCCTAAGCGCCCGGAACCGATGACAACCGTGCACTTCTGAGGCAGCTCGGTCTCCAGGATCCCGGTACCCCGGCACCGACCCTCTCCCGATGTGACCTGGGAAAAGTCGGGCCTTCGGTCCGCTGCCGTGAAGTTACTGGCTCCCGTTCCCCGTCCCGGATGATTACGAAAGCTGGCCAGGCCGCAGGCTCCGCACCTCGGCATCATCGGAGGGCCACCGCCGCGCGGAAACTTCGGCGTGCTAAGCAAAACATTTCCGCTGAGTCGTCCGTTGCATCATTTCCAATTGAACACCATGGTATCTCGACCGTATGTTCTAGCGTAAAGCGTTTTCGATCTCAACCAGACCGAGTTCTTCATAGAACAAAACATCAAAACTCGAATGGACGCCCAGGTGTCTTTTCAGACAGAGCCTCGAGCGCAAGCTGACTCTCCAATTCTGACGTGAAGGCTGAGACAACGGGCCAGCATCGCGCACTGTTGGACCACGAACACGTCTGTGAGCGGTCCGACGCACAGAGAGGGAGGCGTCATCACAAGTTGAAGATGGAGTAGAAGCTACCGGTCTGGATGAACTCGCCATGGTAGAGCGGCCGCTGAGGGGTAGAGACATGGTGTTATCACAAGGACTGGAGACAATGACTAAGCCACGAAATACTATGGATGGATTTTGCGCAGCCGGCATCTAGTCAGGCAAAGCGATTTAGATGCATTCCGCATTGCTATAACCATGTCATCTGGTTTCCAAATGCCAACCTAATCGACTCGAGATTCAAGACTCAAGACGGGCGGAAAGGTACATGCATCGTTGAGGTACTGTACGTACCGCGCAGAGTCCCATGTTGTAGTAGGTGTCCACCAGCGGTACCACTAACAGGAGGTACATAAAGCGAGGATCAAGTACTTGGACCATGCAGGCGGTACATGGAGTACATGTAAGGTAGTTCAGAAAAACTGCCAAGAGAACAATTGCGACGAGTACCTACGCACTTTTGATTTTACCTTTGACCATGAACGCAGCACAGGTCGCATTTAATAACACTGCCAGAACAAGAAGCTCAAGTGAAGATGGAGGTTGGTGGAGGGGACGAGGCTGAGAGATTATGCGATAAACTTTTCAACTTGTGTTTCCCGTCCTCTCGTGTTTCCCCTCCAGCTCCCGTCAATGGTCAACCAGTCGTTGGAGCACCTTACTTGCTGCCTCGCCAGTTGGCCATTCAGTCAGGCAAACAAGATGAAATAAAAGTGGCTCAGAGGGGTTGCCATTTGCCTGGCACACCTGGTTGAAGGTTGGATGAGGGAAGTGGCTGAGATGAGGTGCGGTGAGGTGATGTGGGTTTCCCCGCAAGAAGAAACGCTTGTGTCCAGTGACCTCAGTCATCAACTTCAGGCAAAGCGCAGCAGCGAGCGACACGACACACGGCAGGAGCGCATGGCCGAAGGGTCCGAGGCGAGCGAGCTGTCAGATCTGACCGACAAACTCGGTGTGTCCAACGCGTACATAGTAAGGAAGCTGTCTTTCTGGCTAATAACCTATCTGGGTACAACGAGATACGAGCAGCGGCAGCACACGGGCGTGGTTCACAATCGCATCGGATCGTATCGCTGGCAAAGGAAAGTAGAAAGTACTTCTCTGTCGTACGTACCTGCTTGGAACTTGCCTCTGGATGGGATGACCTGATAGATTGAGGTGAGGTGAACAACTGGCAGCTGCCCGGATGGACGAGGAAAAGTGGAACAGGGACAAGGCACGGAGCAGCCACTGAGCATTGAGCCATGACGAAGTGTCGAGTGACAAGTAAAAGTGATCCGTGCAGAGCGAGGGGAAGACGGTCTGTGCCGGTGGTTGAATGTCGATGACCGAGGCAAAAAGATAGAAAATTGGAAGGTGCCTTCCTGCCAAACAGTGCTGTTTTGGCTGCAAAGGTGGAAGCAGCGCAGCTTGCCGGTTAATAGTCGGAGTGTTATCGTCACTTTCTGCCTGACCGAGGACCCGCTGAAATGGCGTCGAGTGGCCCCTCCTTTCCCCCCGCCTGCCTCCCTCGTTTCTTTTCCATGTTCCCTCGCCCTCCCCCTCCCCCTTAGCAATTTTCTCTCCTGACCCCTTCCACCACCCACTTTCTCCCAGCAGAAAAAAAAAAGAGGGCGACCAGAAACATCACCGTGAACTGGGAAGTTACTTCCATCAGAGGTACATACTTGGGTCATCGCGAGCCATAGCATCCCAACTCCCATTTTTCAAGTCCCAAGTTCCCAAACCAACCTGCACTACACTACGGATACCCAACCCGACATCATCAGCTCAAGGTGTGCACCAGCTTAAGCTCCACCTCCACACTTTTGCTTCAGGTCCTTGCCGCTACAGCAAACCAAAGTATCCATACAGCTACATACAAAGCTACAGCTGCGAATACACGGTACCCGACTACGCACCCAGCCAGGTACCTCGCAACTCTGACGGATACATCACCTCACGCGCTTCACCTCAACCTCACCTCAAAGAATACCTACCTACCCAGACCGAAAAGTTCTGAGAGCTTCAAGGTCAACGAAAATCCCAAGGTGAGCAGACACCAAAGCTACAGACGCGCTGCCGCCGCCCACACTATTGTCGCGCATCTATCCACACCTACACCACTTTGACGTTGCCGCAACCGCAAGGGAACGGACATCTCCACCATCGTCGCCCGTCATTGTTAATCGCCTCACCTCACCTCATCTCACCTCACACCTCATCATCGCTCACAGAGCTTTCCATCTGGCATTGTCGCTGTCGCTGTCGCCATAGCTGCGGTCGTCACCACATTTGCCTCACTTGCGCGCCGCCAATCCCACGCACCTCCATCTCTTTCCGCCTTTGCCACCAAGTATTACACACGCATCACTCACTGGGCCTATCTCATCAACGTCCACCACTTTTCTAATTCTTTGCCTTTCCTGCAGACGTTGGCTACGTCTTACCTCATTGTACACGCATACACACCGAATCGCGTCGCAATAAGGTACTCCGTATCCGAAGCTTCCTATCTATCTTTGCTCCATCTCTCACTTTCTCTCCCTCTCTCTCTCGCGCGCGCCATCGCCTCTCCAGAAACTGGTTTGAGACAGCTGTCATTGCTCTTCTCGCTCTCTATTACCTATTCCTAGCTGTCTCCGCCCGTACGGATAAACGCACCCAATTTAGGATCGCCGTCCATTGTTGATTGACCCTTGATCCGAGGAACCGCCACCGACCACCAGCTGGACCCAACTCATACGCGCGAACCAACAAGCAACGCACGGCACATCTCGCGCACTGCCTCCAGCTGCCTGTCTACTCGTGTCTACTTGCGCCTGTCTATCTGAACCTCGACGTCCTTCACGAATACATCACGCTACCTCGTTCTGGCTCCGCCGCTACTTGTCACTACCTGCCTGCCAGACCTTATCTCGCGATATACCACACACACCTCACTTTACCTACCTGGTCTGCTTTATTTGGACTCCTTCACCTCATTACCTTGTACCAGGAAAGAGCAAGGGCACCGCAACTTTCGGTACTTTCCGTATATTTTTTTTATTTTTTTGAGCCTTCCACCGCTTCCTGCCTTCCGGGGTGCCGTCATTCGCACTTTGTTCCCCACACCGAAAGGGAAATCACCCATTCCTTCCCGCCAACGAATACCGCGCGCCGCGTCGCTCTATGCCGCAGCAGCGCACCTTCCTTCACCTGACGTCCAATTACCTGACGATTACACCTTTCACCTGCTTGCACACCTGAGCCTTCCGGGTTTTGCCAGCCTCTCCTCTCCAGTCTCCAGCTCCGGCCGTTCCCTGCCGTCCATTACGAAGATCCACCTGGTTTTCGCCGTTATCGTTGCTCACCTCACTGATTGCTGCACTGCCGCTTGAGGTGCTCATTTTTGTTTTTATTTTGTTTCCTCTTACTTTCCGTGTCGCGTCCCGTACGTCGCTTTCGGTCGCCCGCACCACACGTGTTGGCACCGCCCGCGCGCACACACACTGAACGAGAGTCCTGGACCAAGACCAAGACCAAGACCAACACAGTACCTGCCTTCCTTACCTTACCTTACGCAACGCACCTGCCACCCGACCCCAACCAGCCAGCCAACCAGCCCAGCCAGGTCAATTGGAACCACAAGGCAGGCACGCCGCACCGCCGCACCACACAACCCGGCAGTAACCACCCCCAGAAAAAAGAGTACTTGAAGCAAACACGTCCTCGGCCTCGCGCGCCTTGTATCTTTGTCCCCTTTATTCTCGCCTCTACCTCGCACCATCCCTCCCTCCCCCCCTTCCACCTTCCCCCCTCCCACTGCCACTCCCACTCCCACTCCTTCCCATCCTTTTCTACCTCGTCACTTCGTCACCTCACCTCATCCCTCCCATCCATCCGTCATCCCCCCCCCCCCCAAACACCCCCACAAAACCCCCCCCCCCCCCCCCCCCCCCCCCCCCCCCCCCCCCCCCCCCCCCCTCCCCCCCCCCCCCCCCCCCCCCCTCCCCTCCCCCCCCCCCCCCCCCCCCCCCCCCCCCCCCCCCCCCCCCCCCCCCCCCAAAAAGCCCAAAAAAAGCCCTTCCCAACCCCGGGCGTGTGCGTGACCCGCTTCCTGTCTTTTGCGACTCAGGCTTGGTCCAAGTCTCTCTTCCACCCCCCGAGAGAGCAGAGACCAAATATTCCCCATCCATCAACCCGTCGGTTTATGCATCGTTGTTGAGTTAATACTACCACTACATTGCCCGTAAGTACCTGCACCCTATTTCCTATGTTCCTTTTCACCCGTTGTCCCGATTGAGGATCAAATCACCACTTGTACCTCAATCATGGAATCGTCGCGCGCATACAGATACACTTGGCTTCATCCGCGTTGATGCTGTCGCGCGCGTCTCTTTCTCATCGAGGCTCGTTCGTGTTGTCGACGCCCTCTCGTCAAAGTTTTTCTGCCTCACCGCGTCTTCGCAAGCACGTCGGTGAATCCTCCCCCAATAAGCAACGCCTTGCTCTGCGCGCGCACTCGACTGCTTCACTCTTCCTGTCTGTACCTTCAATCATGTTCCATCTCATACCTTCGTCTTCATCGCGCATTTTGAGGATTCTACCGGACGCTGGGTTCTATCATCACTGTTATCTTCGCCACACACAATGGCAATCATGTACCCTTTTTTTCTTCTCGTCGGAAAGCGCCCGTGTCGCGTTCGCGCCTTACCTCCGGGCGCAGCGCGGGCCCCGCCCATGACTCTTGCGCGACAGCTTTTTTTTTTATCTTTTGTTTCTTCGGGTCGCGAATCAATTGACCACGGTACACACGGTACTAACCTTTGGACCTCTTGTTAGATCATGCAGCAGTGGCAAGTCGGCCCCGTGCCGGAGTACATCTACTCCAACTCCACCCATCAGCCTAGCGACATGCAGTAAGTACCTCATCCACCTTGTACCCCTCGATCTCTACTTTCGTCCCTGTGCCCAAAGTCACTCTTGCTCTCCCCCGTCCCGTTCGTTCGTTCGTTCGGTCGCTCCCCTTCCCTTTCCATCCTCCTCCGCCCCGCGAGGCTGCGTACGGTGTACCGACACCTACCCGTGATCCAGGGGTACATGAACATGTACCTCTGGAATACCTTTTCCTTTTGAGCAACCCCGGCCATGCTGGGCCTGCTCCGCGGCGCAAAAGAGGGTGTAACGGACAACAACAACAATAACATGACCCTTTTCCTTCCGCCGTCGATGCATGCACGCACGCCTGGGCAACACGACCTCTCGCGAGGGGCCGTTAGTCCTCAGGAGTCTCGTCTCCAGTCGCGACGTTGATCCCGTCGGAATGAAACTTTACTAACACTCCATCCTAGTCCTCAACACCCCTATCAGCAGGACATGTCTCGTCGGGATCAGCACCCACAGTTCCAGTACGGAGCGCCGCCTCACCAGAGCCCGGCACCGCAGCATCACCAGCCCACTCCGGTCCAGCCTCCGATGAGTGTGCCTCAGCCGCCTCAGCCGCCCCAGGCCCAGCCCCATCCTCAGCAGCAACAGCACCACCACCAGCAGCAGCATCACCAGCAGCAACAGCAACAGCAGCAGCAGCAACAACAGCAGCATGCTGTTCAGCCCCCGCCTCAGCCGCAGCCGGCACCCAGAAACCGCAAGCGTCCGGCCCCGGCCCCAGCTCAACAGGCCCCGCCGGTCACTAGCGCCCCTCCCATGCCGCCTGCTCCCGTTGCGCCCACCGCTACCCCCATCCCGCCGCCTCAGATCAACCCTCCCGTTGCCGCTCCTCCTCCCCAGGCTCAGCCCGCCGCCACGGAAGATGCCAACGCTCAGGCTCCTCAGCCTCCCCCGGCCAAGAAGAGCCGCACAAACACCCCCTGGACTCCGGCCGAGGAGCTTCGCCTGAAGCAGATGAGAGATGCCGGCAGCAGCTGGGCTGAGATTGCCAAGGTTCGTTTCATCTATGCTACCCCATTCTCCCATCACTAGCAGCCTACTAACATGAGCGTGTAGACGTTCCCTACTCGCACTGAGGGTAGTGTCAAGAAGCATTGGTACAAGGACATGCACTACGCAGAGTTCGCGGAAGACGAGGTTCGTGGCAGATGCTTCTAGTACTCGTTTTCTCCCTCAAGCTTGCTAACAAGTCACAGAGCCAAGCACTCCTCAATGCCATCAAGGAGTACGAAAACAACAAGTGGAAGGTCATCGGGCAAAAGGTCGGCAAGCCCGCCAAGGCTTGCGAACAGTACGCCAAGGAGCACTTTCCCGGTATGCCCTCTCTCAACATCACGTCGGTACGGCCGCATCCACATCAACGATACTAAATGATTCGTAGACCTCTACGCCAAGCCGACCAACCGGTAGAGGAACCTCAGCTCCATCGGCGGTTCTGAGGATACTCGGGAGATGGGCAACACTGCGAAACGGCGCTGGGAGTGTCTCGATGCGCTGGGATATACCAAATGTGTTTCTTCTTTCTCGTTCTGACGATCACAACGACCCGGACTCGAAAAAAAGACGATTCCCCCTTTGCACTTGTTAATTTTTTTTCTTCGTTCTTTCATTTGGAGGCTGGACTTTAATTACTTTTTACCCCCGACGTCTCAGCTCTACGTCTCCGGCACGGTCACGTCTGGTCGAAAACCTCTAGCTGCGGCGGATGTGGGGGAGATGGGTCTAGAAGGAGTGTTGGCCCTCATGTACGACGGTTTTGCCCTTGCGGGGCTTGCCTGTTATCAGTGTGCTCGGAGTTTCATAGCACAACACGAAAAGGAAGTTGAGTGATGGCGGGTGATTGCCATACCCGTTTGAGAGATGGTCTGCGCGTGCGCACGTATGCGGGAGGACCTTCTATATGGTGTTGATATGTGCGGAGGGTTTTCCAACACAAGTCATCGGAAACCCGCCTTTTATGCCATGTCTTAATTGCCAGAGGGGAAGAGGATATAATGATGCGTGGACAAGACTGATTGAAGAGGTCAGTCGACGAAGTCCAAGGACAAATCACACAGAAAAATAAGTTGCTTGCTTGGGAAAGGTGTCATGGCAGGAAGGAAGAAGGAATCGGTTACCGGGATTGTGAAATTGTTTCGATTCATGACGAGTCTATACCCTTTTAGTGTGAGAGAATTTGTGTTTTTGTTGTCGTCGTCGTCGGGTCTGCGAGAGGACTTGGTGAAGATGTAATCTGTATGATGAGTGAGTAATTGAGGTTATGGACTATTGAAATCTGTTTGATGTGACTTTGCAGAGACCACATGCCGTCTCAGATTTCTGAGTGAGGCATTGTAAGTCCAGTGACGATGAATGGGAGCTGGACTGAGATCAAGATTAGAAAACGCGAAGTTCCGGACTGGTGTTAAAAGGATCATGCCATGGTCTTCATGGTCAAAGTAGAATCAGGCCGAGGTTGCGTGTTGTGACAAGGATCATTGATCTCGACCATGAACGTATGAGCAATCTGCCGGATATACTGAGCTCTGTAGACATGTATGTATACGTCGTAATTGTGGTCGAGGTGGTGGAGAACAGGCATAGTCCCATGAGGTTGTATGGCATTAGGATGACTGGCGATACTACTGAAGTCTTGCTATTATTCTGCTGGTTTGATTGACAACCGTAGCCCCCCCCCCCCCCCCCCCTCGAAATATCAATCGTTCATTTGTAGCAATGCCGAAGACTTGAAACTACGAACATATCCCGTTATCGCGATTCGTGAGTGTTTGTATAGGTAGCGTGGCAAGTTATTCATATTATTCATATTTGGCTAAAGGTATTTGAAAGAGTAGTAAATCGCCGTGGAATAACTACACATCAGTCGCATCCGTCAGCACACGTGACCAGATGTACGAAATTGCATTCAATGACAAAATACTCATATAAGCCGATGCAACAAGCCGGAGTTGATTGTGGCTGCGCTTAGTATCATTCCTACATCAGTTATATGGGCATGTGCTGCCCATCTTCCTCTGGGCCAATATCCTTGGCTTCTCTTGACGTTCTGAACATACGCTTTGTTGACCTGCCAATCCTGGTTACTCCATGAGCCCGCGATATGGGCATCTTCTGCCATGCCTTCAGTTGAAATAGGTAGCGTGGATATGATCCAAGAAGAAGGAGTAGGAAGAGCAATATTGGAGTCTCACCAAACGCGCACCCCGAGAGACCATCGTTTGTAGATAGATCCATTTTCAGCACAAGCGAACATGTAGAAAATAATTTGGATCAAAACCCTTCACTGGCGAGACTGGACGGTTGTCAGCTCCATCTGACTGCATGAGGCTGCTGCCGAGGACGAACTTTCTATCAATCATGCCCGCAGGATTTCGGCGGCTGAGCGAACCTCCGGTCAGCCTCGTGCGCTACTCACCGTCTCCAGTAAGGCTCTAGTGTCGCTTGAAACTTGTAAGTCCCCGGTGGTAGAATTGCTGGATACAATGTACGCTGTTTCTGTGAGTGACGACAATACAAGCAAGACATAAGTTTAGGATATTATGAATGGCATGTACACGCGGCTTTTGTGACCGCCATTCTTCAAGATACAATTTTGACGATTTTACGTGGTGGCCCTGTAGCAATCTCAAGACTAAACATCATCTCCGGTTTAACCGGGGAGCAAAGCTCTTCGTATTACGCGTTTTCACAATTGTTGTTCTTTTCGTTCTAAATACGGAAGTATGTAAGAAAGGGCTCATCTTCTTAAATATCTCTGTACGTGATTACCCGGCACTAGTATATGCCAGCATTACCGTATCTCTTTGAGTTCATCCTTTCTCAGGACCCTTAGACGCGTTCTCACATGATGCAAAGGAGACGAACGCCTGGGGCAACCCTGACCGAAGGTAGGTACGCGATCTTGCGGCTATCGGGCACTTTCGTGTCACATGAGCACAACAGGCCAGGGTCTCGCTGCCGGTGTTCGTCTGTCAACGGCGCTGCATGCATGCGTGTGCGTCGTGCGTAAAGGACATACCGTGGGAAAGGCGTATCACAAAAGGAGATGATTGGCAAACACGCAATCCACTGTTGGAAGTTGCAAGACTCGAGGACCTGGCTCTCTGTCTTTTTAGCTTCTATGATACTGTTGTTTCTCATGTGTTTTTGTTTTTGGCGACCGTTGCTGAGCTAGTCTACGGATAAAACGGCGGAAAGAAGATGAGACTTTGATGTTGTTTTTTGTGCTGGTGGCATGTGACGGCGCTTGACCGGTTCCGAGGAATGTGGTAAATAAACAATGGGAGACGGGACAATGAAATGCGCCAACGGTGGGAGAAACGGCGTCATGCACCAAAGTCTGCTGATCTGGTTGACGGGACATTTCAGTCTGGCGTCTCGACGGGTTGGAAGCCAATTGTTTACTACTTGATATGTCAATGGCAAGAAAATTGTCCTCAGCCATGTGCGATCTTGACATTTGATGGGTGGTTGGCTTGTTGGTGCTTCGATCCTTGGCTGCCGCAACGCAGCACCTGTCAATGAAGCGTCAAGGCTGTGTGTGCAACGAAGGATGCAAGCCCTCTAGGAGCTACATGCAGCCACAGAGCCACAGGGGGTGCAGTGACACACGGCCAGCATGCTACCTACCCGACGTGCCAACTGAGTTGCTGAGGTATGCTGCGATGGCTGCATTGATGGCCTGACAGATCATGTTCATCCAGCAATTACAGGCGATCAACAGGCGACAGGCGACGTCGAGAGAAAAGGAGTGTTTCCCGCGGTCCCCATGCCGCTATGCCGCTCTTGCCCCGTGCACCGGGGGCGCACAGAGCACCTGGGGCGAAAATCACTGCAGAGCAAGACTTAATCGAATTGAAAAAGTGGACGGCCGAGGGAAAAGCCAGGGGTGGCAAGACACGGGGGAGTTGATCAGTGATGCCGTGATCTTCCAATTTTGGTGGGCAAAGTGAGGAAAGTATTGGTAAGATCATGCGGAGCTAAGCCTGAATGAGGACAAGTGGCTTTGAAGAGTGGCCTATGAGTGGACAGAAAATCATGATCTTGGGGATCCACAGAGAAGAAAAGATGAGCAGGTGGCGATTGGACCAATACGAGGACACCATTCTCCGAACGAAGAGGTACCAATGGAAGGAGAGAAGCTGCACTCCAGTTCTTGTTTCCCCCGTATTTCCTTTTTCCAGGTTTCCCTCAAGAAAGGCACATGGCCAGGGCCAGGGTCAGGCTCTAACCGGCTTTGCCTACCCAAATGATGCCACGCTTGTCCCAATGGGGGCATGAGGAGCGGCTTTGATGCCCCACCTAGGTCCATTGGTCTGTAGCGGATAGGTTGAAGGAGACGAGGGAAGACGAGGAGAAGCCTGGAGAATTCATCAATACTCCCTTGCGTGCCACTGAAAGACCCTGAGAAGAACTGGAGACGATGTCTGATGACTATCAGTAGTACGGAGTAGATTGGAGGGCATTTCAGAAAGGGGGAGTAGCACAGCCTGTGAAGCTTGTCGGCCTGTCTGGCGATGGAAGAGATGGATTGAAGGTGGTGAGATGCTGATGGACGTTGTAGCTGCCTTCCATTGGGTACCTGACCATTTACACCCAAATACAGACACACACACACAGCAAGGCAAGAGGCGCAGCATCCGTGTTAAGCGTAAATCAGGTAAGCGTAACTGTAACTGCCCCTTCGTACCTACCTACCTCCCAAGCGTGCTAAGGCGTAGCAAGGCACGCTAAATGGTAGTCGAGGCAAGGTAGGAGCAACAGTGAACCCAACAGTCAACACGGGCAGTCACCACCTACCTTAGGTACGGTAAGGTACCTACCTCAATGAGCGCCGTGAGCGCTTGCCTCCTGGTGTCCTGTCCTGGTTTGACTTCCCGTGCATTCCCACTGCTCCCGCCCTACCCATCCCTTCCCGCAAATTAATTCTCGCGGCCTGGGCTTTCAACCTACTCTTCCCTTCCATACGCACTCATCTCGTCCGCTACGGTCTTCACTCGTTCTTGACCTACGCTTCTCGTTGTAATTACTACATACTACCATCGCTTAATACTCTCTCCTACACCTTCCTCCTGTTGAAGCAAACTTTCGTTGCGCCCCCCAAGACAAACCTTTTCCCATTCTCTATCGTCCGAACGCCATCGTTCCGTCCCGAACCCACGCCGACTCGAGTCAATCACGAAGCCGGGATCCCCAGATTATCAGCCAAACTCTGTTTTTAATCTTCCGAACATCAGCAACTTCCATATCGATTTCGATCTCGACCCGGTCATTCGGACGAGCCTTGTACGACCACTTTCCGCCCTTGTCACAGACGGATACACAAGTCATCAGACACCCGAATTCCTCCCCGCCGCGGCAGTAAACACGCCGGCATCATCCCACCGTCACCCGCGGGCGGCGAAAGTCCAATAGATCACCATCGAACCTCGAACTTGATTCGTAAAACCAATATCGACATCTTCTCGCATACTTGCCTGCGGGTCGCCAGCAATTCTTTGTTCGATTCCTCCGTTGTAACTCCGTAATACACACCCAGCACCACACACATTCACTCCAACATGTTGTCGGTTCTTCCCATGGGCCTTGCCCTCCTCGGTGCTTCTACCGTCCTCGCCCAGACGCCTCCCTCATGCTCCCTCACCCAGAAGTGCCCCGAGAGCGCACCATGCTGCTCCCGTAAGTTGTCATCATCATCCATAATGCCCAAAAACTCGAGTCTCTGACCATCGCAGAATATGGCCAATGCGGTACCGGTGCCTTCTGCCTCGGCGGTTGTGATCCCCGAATGTCCTTTTCTCTCGACGCCTGCGTTCCCGCCCCCGTCTGCCAGGACAAGAAGATGTCCATGAACTCGCTAGACAAGATCGTTGATATCAGCAAGTACTACGGTGATCCGAGCAAGGCCGACTGGGTTTCCCAAGGTGAGCCCGCGCTGTACAACAAGGAGGCCGTTCTCCTCACGATGCCCGCTAAGAGCGTCGGAACTGTCCTTGCCTCCTCTACCTACCTTTGGTACGGTAGTGTCTCCGCAAAGATCAGGACATCGCGTGGTCCTGGTGTCGTGACAGCTTTCATCTTGTATGGCGACGTGAAGGACGAGATCGACTACGAATGGGTCGGCGCCGACCTGGAGATGTCCCAGACCAACTACTACTTCCAGGGTATTCCCAAGTGTAAGTCGACTTGCCATGGCCCCTGACCCGAGCTCGATGCTGACAATCATTACAGACGACCAGTCTGGCAATATCTCCCTCTCTGACACGTTCAACAACTGGCACACGTACGAGATTGAGTGGACCCCCGATGAAATCAAGTGGATGGTAGACGGTCAGGTTGGCCGAACCAAGAAGCGCTCCGACACATGGAACGCGACTGCCCAGCAGTGGGACTTCCCTCAAACGCCCGCCCGTGTCCAGCTGTCCATCTGGCCCGGTGGTGCCGACACCAACGCCAAGGGTACCATCGACTGGGCCGGAGGTCCCATCAACTGGGAGCACGAGGATATCAAGAAGAACGGATACTTCTATGCCATGGTCAAGGATGTCGAGATCAACTGCTACAATGCCAAGAGCTCTCCCGGCACCAACAGCAAGAAGAGTTACTACTACAACAGCATGAAGGCTACCAACGACACTGTGGTGGACAGCGACAAGGACACCATTCTGAAGAGCTTTCTCGGCACCGGTCTCGACATGAACGCAGGTGCCTCATCGGCTTCCGGCACCGGCACCGGCACCGCGGCGCAGCCTACCGCCTCAGCAGCCACGATTCCGGGTGGAAGCAGCTCTGGCACGGGCAACGACCACAGCGACAGTGGTAGCAGCTCCTCCGGCTCCGGGTCTTCTGGCTCAGGCTCCGGTGATTCATCTGGCTCCGGTTCCGGCAGCAGCAGCGGTTGCGGCAACAGTGGCTTCTCGCAAGACTGCAACAGTGGCTCCAGTGGCAGCTCTGGCTCAACAAGTGAGGGCTTCCGCCGTGAATCCTCTTTCGGCGCCAGCGCCTTTGCCGCACTTGTGGCTGCCACTGCTCTCTTCTGGCTATGAAGTACAGACTAGAGTGTGGCCTTTGGGTTTCAAAAAAAAAAAATGGTATAATGGATAACGTGATGCGCTTGCTTGGTTTCGATTCGGGCTACTTTTATGTAATGAGAGCATTCCTTTCTTTGAAGCATTGTTATGAAGGCATTTTGGGTAATGGCGCTTGCCGTCCATTCATTTGGTAAGGGGATTGGGGCAACCAAATTGCATATGCAGTCGGCCGTTTGCGAGCTTTGAATTCAAAGCCGGTGTCTGTACATATGGTAGAGCTGCGCAATCAACAGAGGTTGAAGACTTGAAGTCATCCATGGGTTTGTTTGGATTTGCTTCTCACATCGCGACTTGAGTGAGGTCCAGCGTTCGGAAAAGCAGTGGTTAGCCTCCGTTGAAAAATGGATGATGACTGCAGGCAAACTCAATGCTGACATTGTAGTATCCAGTAAGAGAGGGGTTACTGGAGACATTACACGGCTGGTGCCGTAGCATCCGAGAGGAGGCCGAACGGCGGCCGGGGGTGTATCGGCGATCAGCAAGGCCGGAATGAGACGGCTAAGCGGTGATGGGCCGCCGAAGAGATAGATGCCCGGAAGGTTGTTGGGCATCGCGTTCTAGGCAGCCGAGGCGGTGTGAGGTTTCACCTTGATGCATCTAAGATGTTTGTTGGAAAGTTGATGCGGCGTAGGTTGTCAGAGAGGTATGTATTGATGCGGCGCGGGACAGGAAAGTCGGGTGACGGGGACGAGATTTTGTTGTTGGTTGCACTTTGTTGTTCTCGATGATGATGTGTCGAATCTCCCAGGGCCGAATGGTGACAGTCAACTTACGGAGCACTTCAGGCGACGAATAGTGATGAGCGAGACGCGGGATGAATGGGGGCCATGTGAAGGACGAAAGAGTGGTGTTTCGCGAGGCGAGGAGTCTGGCGAGTTGGAGCGAAAGGCGCGAGCTGAGCCACAGGCTTGGCTGTTGGTTGGGCCGTCGGGGGAATTCCAGGCTGAAGTGGGCCGTTAGTGAAAGATGCTGCTGAGCGCTTAACCAGGCGCAAGATAACATCGGGTGCTAACACTTGTAGATGACAGTCACATTCAGACAGGGATGAGGGCGATGCAGAACGGGCGGGGATGCGGATCCTGTAAGCCACAAAGTAGGGGTAATCGTGCCGATCATATGGTGGTTGCAATGGCCGTTCCCGCCTTTTCGATTTACTGTGTACACCTACGGGCCCTACGGACCAACGTCGTGCCTTTTCGTTGTTGGTTCGATATTTCGCTTCAACGCGCCCGTTTGAGCGAGATTTGGAAAGGACGAAGAACGAAGAGTCGCGGCGGGCTAGGTGAGGTTCTGGGGTTCACACATGCTGCGGCTTACAGCTTACAGCATGGATGCCGTGTTTGTTTCTTTTTGCTATTGTACCCAGTGAGTGTTTTCCAAATGTGATGGCCTGCATACCTGCCCGGCCTGAGACGGAGGTTGGATGCATATAAGGCTGGGCAAGTTCGCCGTCGAGGAGAGGAAGGAAGAGAACATCACCAGCATCATCACTACCATCCTACTCCTTGGCGACATCAAGCTTTCACTTGACTTTTAGTACATCCTACTCGCACAATCAAGCACAATTCTATTCATTGATACCACTCATCATCATCCTTTGCAGGAGCATCATCGCACTTGGCACGCTATCAAAGCATACCCCACTACAACCTTATCCGGACCTTACACCACAAACACCCCGACTTCATAACAAATCATGTCCGGCATCAAGACCATCGCCTTCTTCGGCGCCTCAGGTGGCTGCGGCATGGCAGCGCTGAAGCACAGTCTCGAGGCCGGCTATGTCTGCATCGCCCTCTGCCGCAACCCAACAAAGATGACCGACGTCCTCCCCGAAGCCCAGAACCCGAACCTGGTCGTGAAGAAGGGCAACGCACACAGCGTCGACGACGTGGCCGCCTGCCTCGTCAACCCAACCGACCCGACCCGCCTGGTCGACATCGTGAGCTTCAGCATCGGAAGCCCGCTCAACCTGGCCAAGATGACGGTCGAGGACCCGGACGTGTGCAAGAACGGCGCCGCGGCGCTCCTCGGCGCGCTTGAGAAGCTCCGCGCCCAGGGTGTCAACGGCAAGCCGAGGCTGGCGATTATTTCGACGACGGGTATCTCGGACCATGCGCGTGACGTGCCGCTAATGCAGGTGCCCATGTACCACGTCCTCCTCAAGCAGCCGCACGCCGACAAGAGGGTCATGGAGCAGAGGATTGTGGCGAGCGACGAGATTTTTACCTTTATCCGCCCCGCGTTCTTGTCTGATGGTGCGCAGCCTGAGAAGCGGATCCGGACGGGTATTGAAGATCCCAAGACGGGCGTCCAGACCAAGGCTATCGGGTACGGTATCTCGAGGGAGGACGTTGGACGGTGGATCTTTGAGGAGATTTTCAAGTCGGGTGGCCCGAATTACCTGAGGAAGGCTGTCACCATCACCTGGTAAGGTGAAGCTAAGCGATTGTACACATGGGACGAGAGAGTGTGAAGTATGTGAATTGGTACAGCGGGGGATCCGGGCGTTTATCTATTTGCTTTGAATACCTGATGGGCCTTGGAGTCAAGATACCCATGACTGCTAGGCTTTCTGTAATACCTCGATAGAATATCAACAGAGATTGAATCCTGGAACTACTTCTATTCTCCTGTGTTAAGCGCTCAATCCTTCTTCTCTCCCGAGACCATGACAGTCTCATTATTTGTAGTAACTACCTGTTCCAGATGTAAGTTTGATCCGCCAGAAACGCCTTCCGAGTTGATTTGGCCGACAGCCTCGCAAGACTTGCAGTGTACGAAATGGCCTAGGCTGACGGAGATGTGCAACTTGCAGGAAGATCCAAGGCCCATGTATATAAACTGTAAACTACTCTTTGAAAGGCAAACCAACAACCCGCCTTTGGGAATCCATTTACTTAGGCAGAGCACAGATCGTACCGCGATGGCGCCAGCCAAGCAACCCCTGGCCAGCGGTCTCAGCATAACAACCAACAAGCTACAAAGAATGGACGTTTTCAGCCAATGTCAGTACCTAAAGCACGCAACTGCCAAGGGGGTATTCACGTAGAAGCAAGCTCGACAAGCTCTGGCACAAGAAATGCGATGATGACTGGATCAGCATTCACCCCGCGCTCCCCTGCAGTGTTAGTGCTGAGGTTGGCTGTCCCCATGCACCTCGAGCTGTTTTACCATTCCATCTCACGTTTGGTTGGCTGATTGGATGTAGATGCGCATGTCGTCTTCAGCAGTCCTCGTCACCGCGGCTTTTGGTTAGTTCTCGAAGCGCAAGCCACGCCGAGAATAGTCGCACGTCAACGGCGTTTGAAGGGTACGTACCGGGGAACCGCTGGATGGGAAGACCCCACTTCGGTACGTATCGTAACGGCGGACCACCGGCCGGCATGCTGATGAAGATCTTCCGTGCTTCTTCCCTCTCTCCCGTCCTTGCTAGGTATTGCCGCCTGATGAAATGTGACGGGCGAGAAACGAGAATACTTACTCACGCCTCAAGTTTCTCATAAACAGGTGAACAAGGTACGACGAAACTTTGATTTAGAGAAGCTGAAATAAAAAGGGGGTCGAACACAGTGACCCTCCCGCTCGAAAGTATGGGAAATGTCCGGAATGTTTCTCGTCCAATCCTTTGCGGCCAAGGATGGGTGAACATGTTTCGAAACACCGCCCTCACTCAGCCCCTCCAACCAGGCGACCAACCGCAGCGCCTAAAGGACGTTGCTGTTGGTACCGTGGTACCTCACTTAGCATCACTTCTGATATTATTCCGTGGCCATTTGGCCCCTGTTTCATCGGTAGTGAGTAGCACACAGCAGGGCAGACGAGCCAGAGTTGGACCGTCGACTCACGCTGAACAGCCGAATATGCTCCAACCTGATGAACATGAGGCTCCTTGAACATGGACAGACAACTGCCTGTTTACGCAGGGAGTCCGCCTTGAGACTGTTTGTTCTGCTGTGGCTGCCCGCCCAAAGGAGCGGCTGATGGCTGGGCGGGATGACAGGATCCAATCCCCGTTGACTGTCGGACGACAACTCGGACTCGAAGCCAGACCTGACTGGACTTGACTGACGCTGGATCCCCACGCTTACCTGCATCCATGTGGTTTGAGGAGATGTCGGCAAACATGCAGCAGCTCGCGTTACCATCAAATTTGGCGGCTGGAAGTTGGAAATCCAGTCAAACGTTGACTGCAAATCATTCCATGAGTATCAAGAAAAAGGGAAGAATAGCCAGGGGCCGGGGGATCCTGCGGCTCTTTGGGGGCTCTTTAGGCCTGGCGAGTAAGCAATGCAACAGACCCAACCAACAACTGGTAAGCTTGCCATCTTACATCCCCCACCAATCGTTCGCCCGTTGTAAGCCGTGACCCTGACCCCAAGCCCTCCCTTGCTTTTGGCACTTTGCATCTTTGCTCTCTTGAACAAGACTCTTTACAAAAAGGATTCGATGATGTGGGGTCTGAGACCAATGACCACGGTGGCACAAACACACGCAGACAACCATGTATGCAGAGAAAGGGGGGCTCTTTGTGTGTTACTATTTGGTGGCCGTGGAGGCGGTTCGATGCCGGGCTTTTTGGCTCCAGGCTGAGCAGACTGAGGTGGGCTTGTCATGCCATCTCACCCTATCCCTTCCCTTCATTCAACTCAGCCATGGCTGGGGATTTGGGTCTGCCAGGGTGGTAGATCTGGCCGGCTAAGGTAAGGTAGAGTCAGACGCATGGGAATTAGAGTCAAAGACTACCTTATTATGCATGTTCTGATGTGAGCATGTCTGCATGGCCATGCACACACGCAGCCTTTTCGGAGTTCTCTTGCCTGTTCAACCATCTTATAAGGTTGCAGCTTCCTGCCTCCACCGTCCCAGGCCATCCTCTTATTATTCGGACGAAATATCAGACTTGTGTATTCACTTCAGCACCAGCAAATCACTAATCTTTTCAGCTCTGCTTGGACTGAACTGAATCAGCCCTGTTCCCTCATCTGCTGCGAAAATCCGTGGAAAAATTTCGTACCTGCCTGCCTTACCTCGACCGGCTGCTCCTTCCTTCCACCAACTTCTGAATCACCACTTTTGCCTCACACATTTCCCACACCCACCCTCACACTCACTCACTTTTCTCCCCATCACTCACCACTCACCAGTCTCTACTCTTTTTCTGCTTCTTCCATCGCACACTTCACACTTTACTCTTTACACTTTCTTTTACTGACTGCTCAATACCGATCACTCAATACACTCATTCTTTCTCTTCAACTTCACACAAATCATCACGATGCGCTTTACTTCGGTCATCGTTGCTGCTGCGGCTGCTTCTGCTGCGGTCATCGGCCGCCAGGACGCTCCCGCCGCCTCATCCAAGGTCATCATTGGTTCTACCAACACCATCTCCGTTGCCGACTACGATGGCAAGTCGTTCAACATCGTGGGCAGTAACACCACCGAGGGCACTGGTCCCAGCTGGATGGCTTTCAAGGAGCCCAACCTTCTCTACGCTGTCAACGAGAATGCCTTTAACCTCCGTCTGTTCACTGTAAGTCACCTCTCTTTCTAATTTTCAGCAGTCTTTGAACTCACCTGCTTATTGGGATTTTTTATTGATTCTTTCCAGCTCGATACCACCAACAACGACCTCAAGCTCACTGCGGAGGCTACGGGCTCTGCGGGTGTCGTCTCTATTGCGTTCAACAAGGACAAGACTCGCCTTGTTGGCGCTGCCTAGTACGTTCCACTTTCTTCTGTTATTTTATTTTGATCCTGGCCCCTTGGAAAGTGTCATTGACTAATATCATTCAGCACTGGTGGAAACGTTGACGTCTGGGATATCTCTGACGCCAGCGCCCTCAAGTACATGAAGAACATCACTCTCGGTGGCGAGCTTGGTCCCAACAAGGAGCGTCAGACCAAGTCTTTCGCTCACCAGGCAGTTCTTGATCCCTCTGGTCGCTACTTCGCCGTCTGCGACCTCGGCCCCGACTCCATTTCCATCATCGACTCCCAGGATGACAAGTTCGAGGTTGTGTCTCGCAACAGCGTCTCTAGAGCTGGCTGTGGCCCTCGCCATGGCGCCTGGTACCCTCAGAACGGAGGCACGCCTACTGCCTTCGTTGTCGCCTGTGAGCTCACCAACACCCTCGAGGTTTTTTCTGTCTCTACCACCAACGGCTCTTCCCTCTCCCTGACTCATACCTCGGAGCTGAGTACCTACGGCGCTGCTTTCCCTCCCGCCAACGCTACCACCGCTGCCGCTGGCGAGATTATCATCTCGGCTGACGGAAAGCACGCCTACGTCTCCAACCGCAACAGCGGTAATGCGACCGACTCCATCTCCCACTTCAAAATCGCTCAGCAGGCCGCCCCCGGCGGCTCCAAGTGTAAGCCCAAGGCCGGTGGCATCACTCTCGAGTTCGTCGATCAAATTTCCTCTGGCGGCATCAGCCCCCGCATGTTCAGCTTCTCCAAGGATGAGAAGACGCTCTTCTCTACCAATGTGCTTAACACTACGGACGGTACTGGAGAGGGTGTGTTGGCGCTCAGCCGTGCTGAGGACACTGGCACTCTGACTGCTGTGCCCATCACGTCCCTCCCGGTTACGAAGTTTCTTTCGGCCGGCGTGACAATGGGTCCTACCTTTATCCAGCAGATCGTCTAAGATCTCAATGGCGTTACGTGTGCCTTATCACAGTCTTTCTTTGCGTATCAAGGGGATAGTTCCCTTTGGCAGGGTCTCTACGGCATTGGCTCTGGCGTTACACGGCCCGGCGTTGGAGAGCGGCAACCATGAGTTGGCTGGTACAGACATGAGACCGCTTGATATTAGGGAGGTTCTTTTCGTTGCATTAGATACCAAAGTCATTAGGGTTAGTGACCCCGTTCTTCAAAAGTTTCAGCAATACAGATTCTTGATCTGAGAGTGTAACCCCTTCTTGCTTGCATACGTGATGTGAATGTGCTGGGTTTGGTGGAGTGGTAGTTGAGAAGGGGAGAAGTCGTGTAGTCAGTCGAGTCTTTCCGTGGTAACCTGGACGGTTCCCGTCTGCTGTTTGGCGGAGTAGCGTGTTTTCACTGTAGATTAGCGAGGCTCAGAGGCGCTATCCGCTAAAGATGCTGATTGAGCACTGAAGAACACTGTCTCCACCCCCTCAAGGACTAAAGGTGCGAATGACCGCGAGGACTGGCATTTGACAATAGCTGCTTCACCACCATTATCGCACACTCTCCGCCCACGACGGTCCAGTCACGGCTGCATTCCCCGCCGAGAAAACAGCGACTGATTTAATTTTTAATCGGCGCCCTCAACTATCTCAAGAACTAGACGAAACCTAAGTAAAGGCGCCTCACTGGCTTCGCGCCCGCCGCCGCAATGTCGGACAAAATCACCGGCAAAAACCTGTCCTACGACACAAACATCCCGCCATTTCTGCGCGCTCTCCAAGCACAAGCAGCAGGGAACGGAGGCCCAGATGAGATCCTCTCGAAAAGGCGACGGGCGGGCAAGAAGCGCTCCGACAGCGAAGAGGCAGAAGACGCGCCGCTGGTCGTGGATGACGACGGCAATGTTGTCGATGTACGGGTGGACAAGGATGGCGGCGTCGAGACGGATACTTTGAAGAAGGATGGAGTAGAGGAGGAGGGGATAGGGAAGGATACCAAGGAGGAGAAGAGGGAGACGGAGAAGATTGCTGGGATTGGGGCGAGCAAGAAGAGGAAGGCTGGCAAGGTTGTTGGCGGTGATGCAGACGACGATACTGTCGCCGATAGGATCGTGACGAAGGGTGAGAAGAACGATGACGACGACGAAGGCGCCAAGAAGAAGCCTGCTAAGAAGAAGGGGAAGAAGATTAAGCTTAGCTTCGATCCAGAATGAGGCGTGCTACGATCAGGGCGGACATCATCGTCACCATCAAATACAACGTAGACACGCGGGAAGAGTAGGGCACTTATCCGCAAGGGAGCAAGTCAAGCCACGAGAGCTGCGGCTCTTCCTCTTGTCCTGGCCGCCATGCGAAACAACGACGACCTGACTGGCGTCACACACCACTCGCGAGGAGTCATCAAACAGGAGTCGGGAGAAAAAGGTTCTATACAGCCACAACTTAAGGTAATCTACACATCTGCCATGCTCACTCTAGAGCAACTCCGATGCCGTCTCTCCTCCAGTCTCCTTGCTACGTGCTCGCCATCTGCGAAAGCATCTATTGGTATCGGTACTCGGGCTTGACGAAGTCGGCGAAGGTCTTGGGCTCCTCGTAGCCGTGGTGGTGGTCGTGACCGTGGTGGTGGTCATCAGTGGGACCGACGTACTCCATCTTGTAGACGGAGCCGCACTCGGGGCAGCGCTCGATAGGACGGTCGCGGGAGATCTATGCATGTTTGGTCAGGTTACGGAGCTCTTTGGGCAGCTCAATCGGGTCCATGGGCACGTACGGTCAGCCAGATGGTGACGTGGGAATCGACGGGGACACCGGTGCAGCCAAGGTACTGCTCCTCACCGGCGGAACGGACGGGGATGGGGTTCTCGACGGTGCCTGAATGATCAAGTTAGATTTCGTGCTCGCGCATGAATTTCGAAGAGGGGTCAATCGCGTACCCTTGCGGGAGGCATCGAGGGGGCGCATGTCGAAGATGTCGACGCCCTCCATCTTTCCGAGAATCTCGAGACGCTCGAGACCGGTGGACTGCTCGAGATCGGTGGGGATGCTGCCGGGCTTGGCACCAGGTCCGTGAAGGTCGTCCTCGCCCTTGATCTCTGTATTGTTGCAATGAAAATGGTTAGCCTCTTGTCCTCATCTTCCAAGTCGTTCGAAATTGGTGCGTCGCTTCGATCGTACGACGCGGTCCGAAGGGATGCATGTGGTCGGGCTTTAGGCATTCCGGGGAACCGCGCCGGGACGGAAACGACGATAATTTCGGATCAATTGGCTCGATAGACCTTACCGGTGATGGTCTTGTAAGGCTTGGCGGGAGTAGAGGAGTTGGCGTCGCCTATTTGTGGCCGCGGATGGCCGTAGAGTCAGCGATAAGGGAATTTTCGGAATGGCTTCGCTGCAAGGCTTATTTTTTTCTTCTCGGGATTTGGGGGGGGGCCTTCAATTGGGGTTCGTACGGCGGATCATGGAGGTCGCGAAGGTGCGTCTGGCGAGGGGAGCGACGGCCGCCCGACGGGCAGCCATGATGGCGGAGCGCTGCAAAAACATGGCGACGGCAATTGGGGTGGTAGAGAGGAGAGGTTCGTTGTTGTGACGTCGGGTTTGGGTGAAGAGAGAGGGATTTGTCGATGGCCTGATTTGATGGTTTGATGTTGCGGCTGTCGGGTAAGCTACGGGGAACCACCAGTCAGAGAGACCGCAGAGAGAGCACTGGCCAAGGTACTTGCCATAACCGGGATCATAAGCGACAGAGCATCACGTGATGAACAGATTACCAAATGAGAGCTGGAGCATTACAGAGCCGTGACAGCTTCGTCTCCTTTCCGCGCCGCTTTCAGATGCAGGCTACAAAGGATGCGATTGGCACGATTTTTGAGGTTTTTCTATTTCAGAGGTATTCTGCTAAACTGAAGCTGCTCACCAGCTATTTTTGTTATGGAACTAGATGGCCCAGAACTGTGACGAGGTTGTTCTCCAGAAACCCAGCCACTTCTCTGAGAGCCTATCCGAGTTGGTCACCATCTCAATCTGCCATCCACTCTCAGTACCCAGATGGTCCAAGACCGCGACGGAGGTTTTCTCAAAGGCAAAGAAAAAAAGCAAAGAAAAAGAGCAAAAAGGGAAAAGCCACTCCTCCGACCTGAATGCCTATCCGAGTCCGTTACCATCCATCCATCCAACTCTCATGCCAATTATGTCCTCCCAAAAAGATGCCTGTTCCCATAGAGATAGATACCCGAATCAGTCGCGTCTAGAAAGGGAATCCCAACTCGTCCAGCTTCTGAGCTTCCTCGCTGTGGTACCAGGGGAAGACAAATCCGTGAGAAACTCTTCTTCCAGTATCCTTTGGGAAAGGACTTTCTCCGACTGAAGCTCTGATGGCCTCCATGTTTGTGGGCTGGATCTGTCTTCTGATCTCTTCCGAGCCGACAAACATGTCAATCCATTCGCGATTGTCGACTGGGGTTTCGACGCTGGTAGTTTGGGGAATCGGAGCCGTTGCCTCGGTTGCCAAATCATCATCGTCGGCCATGCTCTTCTCGAAGCTGTCCAGCTGAAGTTCATCCTCCATTGGGGCATCCACAACCCCGAATGTAGATGTCCGAGTGTGAGCTCCATGTCCAATCTCCGCTTCAAGATCCATAGAAGGCTCGGTCTCCATAATGGTCCGGTCAAGGAATGGCCCGAGACCATGCTCTCAGCAGATGGTCTGCTTCGAACTGCAAGACGATCCTCTGTGAACAGTGGTAACTGACGCAGCCTCTTGGCAGGGCGCGAGTAGCTACCGTCGTGATCAGAGGTCGATGTATCAAAGGCCTCTAAAGAGTGGTGCGTCTTGCGTCGATCACTGACATGTCGTCTCTCTTCTTGTGTGAAAGATGTCTGCATCTGCATTTGCAACCTCAACGCCTCTGTTGGGTTCAAGGTAAGGTTAGAATCAGGCTCACGCAGATTCTGCTGCTGCTGTTGCTGCTGGAAAAAGGCCTCATGGAAACCTGCTCGAGGCTGTGCAATTCCTGCGTCAGGGGCGGCTGATCTGCTACCCGTCAATGCGGACGAATGGGTCTGCTCTCTGGCAGAAGATGCCTGCTTCCATCGACCTAAGTAGAAGTTGTAGTCACCGGTATGCTGTGCACCTCTGATCTCAGCTTGCCGAAGAATGCTGTCGTAAGCACCGTGGTTCTTGTCAACCATGACGCGCCAGAATGACTTCATGGGGTCGTGTGGAAAGCGCTCCAGGGAGACACTCATCCTCCACATGAGGAAGTGAATAGGCGGCATTCCCAGCTCTCCGCGCTCATACATAGCATTGACCCGGCTGAGGATGTTGCAGATCTTGTAGAGAACATAGTTGTCGCAGATCCCAGTCTCAGGCAAGTGTTCCTTTGCCATGAGTTGATTAGGATGGATTGTGTGTCCTGGATTGAACCACTGCGTTGTGACCTTGGCTTGCCGCAAGCTGCGCTGGTATCTCTTGAAGACATGCTCTGGGTCATCCTCTGATGCTGGGAGGGGTCCTTGGAGCATTCGCTGATGTCTGATCAAGAGATATTCTTGATAATCCCTTTCCACCTTCTCTTCGTTGACTGCCTCTGCAAACTTTTTCCACAAGGGGTTCCAGTATGAGCCGGTTTCGCTGATGGGTGCGACTGGGACACCCCGAAGCATGGGCGGGTTAAGGTAGGTCTTGCCGTCTTCACTGATTGTGAAGATGGCATTCATGGGGGTGGCTGTGACTTCAAGCAGTGCTGCCGCATCTTCGTTGTCTTTGGGGTTGGGCGCACTGGATGACTCGATTTGTGGGATCGCTGCAAGCTTTGTCTCCTTCTTCTTCAGCTTGCTTTTCAGGCGTGCTATCTCATCTGTCTTCGCAATGAGGGTCTCTTCGATCTCTTTGATGAGTGCTTGTGTCTGCTTAATGGCCTTGTCAATTGCCGGTTTAGGGATATCAGCGGCGATGCGTTCAGATTTAAGCTCTTTGAGCCAGTCCTCTTTGTATGAGATCCGGTTCTCAATGCGATCAATCTCGGCCTCAGCAGATTGGATTCCTTGTCTCAATTCTGAGATAGACGTGAGCAATTGCGATCGCCGGACAGGCGCACTGTTGTACGAGGGCGAAGTCGGGTCCATCGTGGCTTCTGAGTCCTGTCTCCCGATTACGAGTTAGCAGTTGCGAGCCATTTTTAGCATGAACAATTTACTTACCCAAATGACCTCAGCGAATGACGGTAATTTCAAACAAATGAAGAATGGTCGGGACGTGGCAAAAAGGAAACCCAATCTGTGTGTCGGAGAGTTCAAAGTACCTAGGTGCAAACGGTATGAGATGCTAGGTGAATAACGTATGCCAAACCACCTAAGCTCATAAAGATGCTTAGAAATGTCATCAATGAGAATACCAGTCGTTAGCTTGGAGGGGGGGGGGGGGGGGGGGTTTGTGGGGGGGGGGAAAGGGGAAAAGCCGGGGGGGGGGGGGGGGGGAAAAAAAAAAGGGGGGGGGGGGGGGTTGGGGGGGGGAGGGGGGGGGGGGGGGGGGGGGGGGGGGGCTGATTGTTGTGGAGTGCTAAAGGGAAAAGACCTGATGCGGTGTGCTGAGGAAGAATCAATCAGAGTGGTGCACCGAGGCTAGAGGATTCTGGTGGTGAATGGGAGAAGAAGCGGAAAGGTAGCGTGGGTTTTATAAAGGCCCCGGGAGAGGCTGTGAGAGAAGGAACGTAGATGCGAATGAGAGGAGACATCGGTACGGAAGTCACGAGTAGTGAGGGTAGGAACGACGGGATAACTTAGGGAATCATACCCTCAAACGGTAGGAGGCAAAGGAGACATAGCAAGAACGTCTACAAACCAGAGCGATCCTTCCGTTAAACGATCTATAGAGAGAGACAGCAAGAACGATCTTGTATAAATACGGTCCTTCCGTTCAGCGATCTATAGAAGGAGATGGCAGGAACGTTTGTAAATCAGTGCGATCCTTCTTTTTAGTGATCTATAGACTGGGAGACAGTGAGAACGATCTTAAAGCAGTGCGATCCTTCCTCTGAGCGATCTGAAAAGGAGATGGTAGGAACGATCTTAAAACTCATGCGATCTTTCCTTTCAGTGATCTATGAATGAATACAAATGCGATCTTTCCTCCTAAGCGATCTGTAAGGTAGACACGCAGGAACCCTTCGACTGATTATGACCCTTCCTTTGAGCGACCTCTAAGAAGGAAGATGACAAGGTGCCTACGGTGAGATGATCTCTACTTAGTAAAAACAAATCTACTGAAGTAACAAAGGGAACAGGAAGCTACGCATCTCCAATCTGCATCTCATTTCTGTTCATCTATGTCAGATCTATTTAAGCTTACACTGGTCTAACCGAACCCTTCATAAGTCTACGCTGTAGCATCTCATTATAGCTTCTGGCTTATTTTGTCCCCATCTGTTCTCCGCTCTCGAAGAATGCCGTCTTGATATCCGGTGGCGACATGTACGCCTTCAGGACTCCACATCTTACAGACCAATGCCCCTCGACCCTGGCCGGTCCGGGGAAATGATGCCTCCTGAATCCACCAGCCATCGTCTTTCATCACGGCTTGATCGACGTTGACATGAACGACAAACTTGTACGTTAAGCTGGCTGCGGTGCCTAGACTCCATCCGAGGCCAACATGGTTGCCTATCATCAATAATCCGTTGCGATCGGACTCGAACGCATGGACAGCCACATGCGAATTGGGATCGTCCGCCGGAAGAGGGCCTTTAAGACGATATAGGAGAAGCTCCTTCCTCTCCGAAACCGGCTTTCCCTCATTGTAAGCCGTCAAGTCGACTTTGTGCATGTCAACGATGGGAAACGTCGTCTGGCCAACATCCGGAAACATGGCTTTGATTTCTTCCACATCGACCGCCGGTGCGAACGGCCAATCCTGCGGTGACTTGGTGGACAGAATTTCGGCAAAGCGTTTCTGCGGTGGCTCTTCTTGAGAAACGATTCTGGCTTCCTCTGGCCGTTTGAAGGTGCATATGCAACTGAAGCAGATATCACCCAAAAGCCCTTCGGCATCCTCCAATAAGAAGTTGTCTTCATAGTGGCCGCGTTTGCTCGTCTCTTTTGGTTGGCGCACAGTCACCAGGCGGGAGCAGAATGTCCTGCTAGTCGATAGAACAGTGACCTCATATATGAATGGCCTGTCTGACTTGGCGGCAGCCGAGAAGACTCCTTGTATGGCCTTGCTACAATGTCAGCGACGGTTCCATCTTCCACTCAAGGCAGCAGATTCCAGTCTCACGTGAAGCCCAAAACCCCCGGACTGCGTTCCGGATCCTTCAGGTTCCTCTTCTTTCACGGCGCGGCTTGCAGCTAGCGGCGCCTGACAGTAAACATGCCCTCCGTATGCAGCTCGAGGATCTGCCTTGGACCCGCGGCCTTTGCCGCCGACAAGTTCTGACCCTGGTACCCAAGCTGGGTAGAGACTCATGTAACGCTTGACGATGCTACCTGTCGTTGTCGTATGGTTCGATGTAGTTGGCAGCAGGGCCAGTGCCATGACATCGTCGAACAAGACTTTGGACATAGCAAGTGGTGGGGCTGCCGAACGAAGACAACAAGGGAACGAGTAACGTCGATCTGGGTGGATTGGCGAAATCACGGAATACGACGCGACGAGCGATGCTTGAACGGTTTCTGAAATAAATTCTGCCTGCCAAAAAAAATGACGAAACTTTGGAGCTCGGAGAAGGGAATGACTGGTTTGAAGTTCAGCTTCGGGAGTTCAGCTTAGCTTTCCCCAACAACGCTCTGAGACCTGGACGAGATTGTACCTCGGGACGAGGAGCTCTATGGCGGGGACCGTGGCCGTGCGGAGCTGCCCTTCTTCCTTCTCCAGAACTTCAGCACGCCAGAGTCTCGGTGCGGAGCCGAGGCACCCCATGTGAGGGGAATCCCCCAGATGATTCTTAGGGGGTTCGGCTAGTCTCTTGCGCCGAGTCCACCGCTCCATTCCAAGGATCGCCGCGGCACTTTGTGGGGATGCCGGCTTTGGTCTCCGGGGGATACCCATAATTCCTCGGCCTTGAATACAACATGAAAACGACGGGTGCCGGTGATTTTGGGCCGGTCACAACGGCGTACAAGCGGCGGGCGAAATCCACAACATGTGGCTGATGTAAGACGACCTTGAATGCTTACTGCGTACAAGTACCTTAGGTGTGACTGGGACAAGACGCTGTCCCACCCAGCGCTGCACACAGCTGACTGAAAATGGGCCCTGCTACTACCATACTACCATACCTCACATACCATGGCCTCTGGAGGTCAAAGCCGCTGGTACCCTCCTCTCAGACCCTGCAGGAGAATGGACATGTCCCACCTGTTTGCCCGAACTTCTGCTGACATGTTGACCCTTGGGGCCGTCGGCGACCCGTCTTCTCAACTGACCGAGAACGAACTTCAGCTGATTTCTAGTCGGGTTGCCTGTCTGTCACCTTACACATGCAGTGTGGCGCCGCTTTGGCCCCAGTATCCCCTGCGAAAGCGGAAAATTTTGACAGGTGATGGGAATTGTGGCCGCTTGGCCCTGAAGGGTAGTTGAATAAGGGACTGAGTCCATCTTGGGCATCGCTGACTCGAAAAAACTGGGATTGTCATGCAACATGTCGCAGCTTGCGGGCGTTCCATCCTTTCAAGCCCTAAGCGATGAGTTAATTTTTCCTAGCAAGTCAAAGTCATGGAAATATTGGAGTGTTGTAAAGGCAAGCCAGCAGCGCAGAGAGAATTAATCTAAGAAGATCGATCACGAAAAGAGTACCTAGTAAAGAAGCATTGGTTCGGAAACCATCCATCCACAACTATTTAACTTACTCGGAGTCAAGTTGCCTCTTGCTGACACCCATAGCATTAGTTCTGTTCCCAAGATGGGTAACCCGAGATGGGGTATACCCTGGCACCTCTCTGATGTCTTTGCCGCAACTAACAGGCGCCTAGCACGACTAGTTTTGTTGCTCTCACCAAGCCTTGAATGTTCATTCGTCACGAAGCCCATTGGCTAACAAATACTCCCTCAACCCAAGAACCTTTAGCTCACAATCACTCTCAGCGAAAAATATATATATATATATATTCTGGGCCACGCGTGACCCTCCCACTTCAAACTTAGCGGCTCAATACCACCAGCTTTGCAAGCAAGCGACAAGCAGCCATCCGCGGGTGAGCAGGCTTAGGGAAGGGGGGGGGGGGGGTACGCATTACCGTACGAAGCCATTCCGGGCATCCTGCATTCGAAGTCTCGCCTCGCCCCCCTCTCAGCTGTGCTGGCAGCCGATGAGCGGCCTCGGAACAATTCTCGTTGGATACGCAGCGGCGAGCGCTGCATTATGCACCCCGTGGTGATTGACAACAGGCGTAAACGGTGAACGCACGTACACGATAGGAGAGCCAAAACCCGGGGCATGGTTGGACGAGGCTGGTTTCCCCGCAAAGTGTGGTAACAAATGGGAGTTTGCTGGCGTCACATCGGTATTGTGCTTGGCTGCTCCTTTTGTGGTGTTGCATCCCGTGTCGCTTTGACCGTTCGAGGCTCTCGGTACTCGAGAAACTACAGGGAGGCGAGCAAGGAGACTGATGTTTTTGACGGGGAGGCAAAGGAGCAGATCATCTGTCTCAAGGTATCCTTTCCTGACATGCTAAGGTAGTCATCACATCCAGCTCGGGTATTGTAGACCTATCACTGGAGACTTAACTCTCGCAAAAAGGACCTGACGACCTATGACGGATCTGGCAACATGAAGGGTGTGGGCTCAATTCGACAGCGGCACAAGTGAAGAATGAGGCCCTCGAGCTAACAATCACCTTGAATGCTGCGATATCGCAAGCGCAAGCGTGGTCAAAAGGGGCGGCGAAAATCCAGCAGAGCGGGTGACCCAAGCCACTTGCGCGAGAAAAAGAAACGTTGGGCTCTTGGTGCCAGGTCCATGAAACTTGACCGGAAATTCAGGAATTGCACTTGCTTGCAACATCGGAGATATTGAACTAAACAAATTCGGATAGTAATCACTCAGAAGCACTGGAATGTGAGAAACAAGGCCAAAACCTGCCGAGTGGCGAACGATTTGGTGGTAAGCATCCAGACTGTAGAAACTAAGTACCTGGCTGGATTATGGATGTGTCTGCAGAAACATAGCCTGTATCTTGTCTTGAATCTTCGGTGAGATCCTCCCACGACTCCCAGCTTCCACTGTTGACGCGTGCCTTTGCCCAGCTTCCGAGCGTCCATTCAATAGGCAAACGGAGAAGAGGTCAGCAAGCCAGTCGGTCAAGAAAGTGGTCTAGGTGTTCTCTTATGCAGCTTGCCACATCGCCTCTGGGCCGGACATGACCACCCGGTCCGGGGTGCAGGAAATATGTCTCTGCCTCCCTGTTTGTCCGTACCGTAGCATCTATCCGTCCGGGCTTGGCCTCTAACTCCAGGTCGGGATTGTTTTTTCCAACGCACAGCAAGTGCGTAAAATAGTAGCTCGATTCCTGATCCATTCTTAATAGTTGAACATAGTCTTCTTAGTGTCCAGAGTACCCTGGTTGTGATAAACCTTGACGCGCTTCAAACACGAATGCAATAAAGCCACGGAAGAACCACAAGCACATCTCCACATAGTCCGACTTCTTTTTGCTCCTGTATACCACGCTGCATAGCATGCTTACTTTACTCAAACATACACAACTACTCTTACTCCGTACCCAACGCATGTCCGTCCATTTGCCTGAAGGCTGAAAACGCCCCAAATTTCCCGCCCATGTCACTCGCATCTCCGCCCCCCCCCCCCCCCCCCCCTCGACCCCAGACCGGGGTTGGTGCAGGACCGGGGGTGACCGGCGCATCCCGACCCTCTCATTCGCCCCTTGCCAGCTTTCCCCAGGTCTCTGCCCATTCCTACCTCCGCGACCCCTGTCGACTCTCCCTCACACGCCCACACATCAGTCAAACCACGACTTTTTGTTTTTCTTAGCCCGTCCTGTCAATGGGTAGCACGGTTCCCGGGCTCTCGAAAAGAGAGGAGAAGGGGGGTGGAACACCAGCTGGTCACGTTCAAAGTTCGAATGGGCGGTTCCGCCCCGTCGGTTTGTGCTGATCTCCCTTCTCACGCTGTGCCTCTCTCCCCGCTTTCTATGCACTCGCCTGAGGACCCGTCTGACGGGCAACGTGTATGGAGTACGTACGGAGCAGAGCAATAAATAGAAGACGGGGTCTCGTGCTTGTCTTGCAGCTGCGGACGGCATCAGCCTTTTCGCCTTTCCCGCTCTCCCCACTCTCTGTCACGCATCCTGCTAGGAAGGTCGCTCGCACTTAGCGTAAGGGCCCTTTTCTCGTCATCTACCTTGGCTGCTCCACTCCAGCATCATCTTCTTTTCTTATGCCGCTTTAACCTTTCGACGGACTTTGTTGATTCTCTGTAGGGTCACGTCACCCGGCCCCCATGTTGGTAGCGGACGGTAGTTAGATCGGGCGTGGGAGTGGCCGTGGGATATGAACAGGCTCTCCGAGCATTGTTTTCTACCAACGCGACTCAGTCACCCGGAAGAAGCGAGTGGTCGTCTCCTTCCATCTGAACGAGAGGCATCAGCAGAGACAACAAGATAACGATGGTGGTTGAAGTCGGTTCGTTGAACCGCAATGCGTTGGAACCCTTCAAGACATGGCGCCTCGGAACTTCAGCTTGCGAAGACGATGGCGGTATCAACATCGACCCCCATCTCTTCTCGCCACAGGCTTTGAGACGATGTGCCAAGCATGAGTCCAACTGCCCTTCAGCTTCAATCCTCAGAACCACCTTGGTTACCACCAGTGCCCATGGCCCAGAGCATGGATCAAAGATATTCGCAACAACATCCGCTGAAACTACCCAGACGAACTCAATCACCTCTTCACCCACAAATCCGCCGACAGTACCACCTTTCGTCTTCCCTCCCAGCCAGGAGAAGGCCAACTTCGTCTTCTCGAGCCAGCCCTCATCTTTCAACAGAGTAAAGCGTGCTAGAGCCGAGTCCGATGTTGACGGCCCATACACAGCCGGGCTGAGTTGTAAAAAGCGACGCTTGAGGCTTCATCTCATAACAAGTCGACTTTCTCAGCCCTACTCATTACCCGCGACACATATCATCAACCGTGAAGCCGGTCCCTTGGGCGACAAGCGTTTCGTGAAGCTGGCTGCTGTAGCCACCTCGCCCGAGGTCGGCAAACAGGGCCTACTTCGAGAGAGCTCCATCATGTTGAGAGCGGCAGTACTCAATAGGATTCGGCTACGTGTCCGAAATGAGGCGACACAGCGCGGTGATATCGGTATCGCCGTGACAGCTGCCAATGCGGCTGTACTTCACCACGGCCAGCAACTAGCCACAGGAGCTAGGTTTGTTGCACAATCGCCAGCACACCTAGAACACCGACAGCAGCCACTGCCAGCAAGGGTTGTTCTGATGCGACCCGGAATCTCTCCAAGCACTCCTCATCCAACGAATGCCCTGTCCGCCCAGGCGCAAAGAAAGCCATCGCCTCCATGGACGCCTCAATCAACTCGGATACAACCTGTATCGCCGAGGTTAAACCCAACCCGGTCACCAGTTCTAGCTCCTTCAAGCACGATGCTGGACGAAATGGAGGATGACGGACTGCTGGCGTTTCCCATATCAACACACGAGTGTTCCTACGCGTGGGCCGACGACGACGATTTGGAAGATGTGTACTCTGACTTTGGTGCCATCTTCGGAGGATCTGCACAGGCTGGTGAGACTGACGACGATGGCAGCTCCTACGAAGAGTATCTCGATGAGCTGGATGGCATTTCTTGGGTCGGCGGCAGGTAGTGCCGTTGGATGACGGGTAAAGGAGAACCAATTTGGTTGAATTTCGAATCCAAGACAAAAGTAAAGCGGCTAGTAGCGCCGGAATGGGTGGGCTGGGTTGGAAAAGAAAGAAAAAAAGCAGCATGAATCAGATTTGGCCTATCAATGCGTAGGCGACATTCGAGGAGCATATTTTCGACCAAGTTTGAGGTCACGGGATGGCCAGTTGGCTCTGTCTAAGGACATATGAGATGAGCGCCGTAAGCAGGTCACTCACTGTCATTGTTGGCCTGGCAGGAAAAGAGAGGATTGGCCATCATGCGCTATTGGATACGGCGCCATAAAGCAGGCGTTGAGTTACAGACTCAGCCTTCATATAGATGAAAGTGAATAAGAAGAGAAATAAAAGACTCACTCAAAGGCAATACTTGCCTGCCGGAGGCCTATGCCTCAACTTGCCTTCGATTCCGTCCATGATTCCGCCTGGAATTCCGATGTCCGAAAGTCCGGAGAGTAAGAAGAAGTCACATTGGAATCAGGCTGAAAGATGTGATTCGTGTCGAGGGTTCTTCGTATCGAGGGATTTTGTATTGATAGCGGGGTGCTACAGAGAATGAGAACAATTCTCGGTGTTACAACGGAATCGACGCAGAAGGAACCCCCACCAGTTCCGATGGTCGGCCCGGTCGGACATCTTCCCGGGCCCCGCCGTGACGTTGGGCCTGGGGACGATGGCGGGGACACTGGGGCGGGGTGATTTAACCCGGGAAGCTGAAGCACGACATTGTCAGGCCCATTGCCCAACATTTTGTTCAACATTCAGGATTCAGACACATGTTCAAACGCAGAATTGTAGCAATGAGCAATCAACTTTTGGACACAATTGTGATCGGAGCCGGCTGGTCCGGCGCCGTTGCCGCCCGGGAGCTTGCTAGCAAGGGTCGCAAAGTGTTGGTACTTGAGGCTAGAGACAGAACTGGAGGACGTGCGAGTACGTGGGTGAAGGGAGATGCCAAGATTGATGTTGGATGCAGCTGGATTCACGGCTACAAAGAAGGAAACCCCGCGAGATATATCGCCCAAGACTTTGGCGTTGTGAGTTTGACATGGACGCGATTGAGTAATAGAGATCAGAAGCTAATGAGATGGAGTAGGCCGCTCACTTACCCAAGGCTGCTGAGGGTGTGATCTACGGCCCAACTGGTGCGTGAGACTCTGGCCCATACCGCGATATTCTGTATTGATAAAGAACAGGCCGTCTCTCAAGTTCCAACGCCGACAACCTGCGGGCGTCCCTTGGTGCTGCTCAGGCATCATTGAAGCTCCCGCACCCAGCGCCCTCTCCATCTACATCGCTCGCATCCGCCCTTCTGGCTGATAACTCGGCTCTTTTCTCAGCTTCTGCATCCCCTGATCCTTCCTCAGACGTCAACCAAACCAGCCCTGCTGACCCGACGCAGGTAGCGACGCAGCCCGCATCAGGTTCATCTCAGAAGGATCTGGCAGCCGGCCTTGCCCGCTCCCTCGAGATTCCCCTGGGACTCAAGCTCGAAAAAGCTTCTCTGAAGTGGGCTGGATGGGAGACTACCACCTCATTTGGAGGTTCTGATGCCGCCCCTGAGGGAGGCTATGAGGCCTTGGTCAAAAAGGTCCTTGATGACGCCAAGGCCAACGGCACTGAGGTGAAGCTGAGCACAATTATTACTGAAATCTCGCAAAGTCAAGACGGAGTTATAATTGTCGACGCCAAGGGCAACAAATTCACGGCAAAGACGGCCATTTCTACCATCCCGCTCGGTACCCTCAAGACTCTACCTGAAAGCACCTTCAACCCTGCGCTGCCGCCGCGCCTACAGGAGGTAATCAAGGGCACCCACGTCGGTGTCCTGGAGAAGTTGCTGCTCCAGTACCAGACAGCTTGGTGGCCCGAGGCCGACAAAGCAGGATCCTACACTTTCTTGCCCACATCTACGAAGCCCGTGACCGAAAGCTCTACCCCCGCCGAAATCTTCGAGGCGTCGACTCTGGTCTGCGCCAACTTCGCTGGGCCGTCTCTCCCTGGCCCTAGTCCGACTTTGCTGACGTACCTTTCCGAAACTCCTGCTACCGCATTGCTCCGCTTCGATCAGAAGGAAGTTGCGACTGCCTACCACAAGTTCCTTGTCTCTCGCTTCAAGCCATCATCTGAGCCTGCGGAGCCGATCGAGACCAATTTGACCAACTGGTTGACAGACGAGTTCTCCCGCGGTGCCACGACCACGCCGTCAATTATTTCAGAAAATGGGGAGCGAAGCCCACTTGACTTCAAGGAGCTAAGCAGGCCCGTATGGGATGGAAGACTCGGATTTGCCGGTGAGCACACAGAGATGGAAAACCGTGGAAGCGTGGCTGGTGCAGTCGTCAGCGGCTACCGTGAGGCAGAGCGTGTTGGCAGACTTTTGAGACTGCTGGACGAGAACGCCAAGTTGTGATTGGACCGAGGAAGGCGTCGGACAGTTTCTCATAGGCAAGCTACCTTAGATTTGGGATGTGCTATAGGCTTAGACGGGGGCTGGGAATTCTTTTCTAGGAAATGAATCAGACGATTGAACCCGACAAATGTCTTCGAGGACGCTCTATGCCGTTCATCCTGAAGCGGCCAGCAGCCTCGCTGCACGATCTTTGGCAATATCACACATTGCCTACTATCTCGTTAGAAGAATGTCTCGAGGATCCAAGTTCAAGGATGCAACTTGCCTGGATGGCGGCGATTTCCTCGAGAGCCAAGTCACCACGCGAGATACGAGCACGCATGTTTTCCATGATTTCCGGCCGACCTCGACCGTTGACGAACACCACGTAACGTAGGCCTGGAAACTTTTCCTCGTACTCGGCGTTCAGCGCAGCCAGCTCTGTGGCGTCTCCACTCTGAAGCTGGGCTTGCTCTGCGGCGGACTGAGCACTCTCAACCTTCTTGGCCCCGAGACGCGGGTGTGAACCGATGATTGAGTGTAGCTGCGCCTTTTGTGTAGGGTCCGCCGTAAGAGCCTCGAAGATCTTTTGAGCTTGATTGATGAACTCGTCGTAAGACTGGAAAGATGTTGTGGAAATAGAGGGCAGAAGACAGGCGTGAATCGCGGGGCTCGGCTCGAAGAGCGCATCTAGGACCTTGGCCTGCTGCTCCATGGGGAGGGAGTTGAGACTCTTGACGTCAGGTAGAGAAGCCATAGTGAACTGCAAATTGCACTTCGCTGTTTTGGATTATGATGAAGCAATGAGTAAATGACCGTTCATGACCTGCTTATTCTTTAACATCGCTTTCGAGGCAGTGGAAGGTGCTTGATGAGGTACCTTAGGTATTACCTTACCTAGGTAAGGTAGACCTCATGTCAGCGATACTTCACGGTGCGATAAGATAGAGATAAGATAAGTCAGGACGGGAGGCGCCGATGACGGGACATTCCATCAAAACTAGCCACACGTGATGGAGTGGCTCGTGCTCACCAGCTGCGAAGCAAGACCCACACTGCCTTGGAACAGCAGGTGCGGCAAGGCTGAAGTTTTGTTTTGGAAGGGAAAAGTTGACGCGGACGAACTTTGTGACGGCTCATATCGCTACATTCGAGACAATGCTGTGCGCCAGTAGGTTCAAATACTCGGGAGTATCTTGCGCAACTGCTGACTGCTTTCTCAGTTTCTGGAGAAGCTCCTCAGGAGCCCGTTGCCTCAAAGAAGTCTGGTACGTGTTTGCGCCTGGTCGCGTCAATCCCCAAAATGCTGACTGTAATTAGGCACCGTCTTCGAGAAGCGATTGATCGAGAAATACATCGAGGAGAATGGTACCGAACCTGTTACTGGCGAAGCCCTGACGATCGAGGACCTTCTTCCTTTGACACAGTCTCACGTTGTCCGACCCCGACCCCCGACGCTCACTTCGATTCCGGCCTTGCTTGCGACATTCCAGAATGAGTGGGATGCGCTCGCTCTCGAGACGTTCAACCTGAAAGAACAGCTTGCGAGGACACGAGAGGAGCTTGCCACAGCATTGTACCAACACGATGCCGCGGTCAGAGTAATTGCGCGTCTGTCCAAGGAGCGAGATGAGGCTAGAGAGGCGCTTTCCAAGGTCAGCGTCAGCGCTGGAGCCACAAATGGGAATGCCATGGCTATTGATTCGGCCGAAGGTCTTCCGGAGGAATGGGTTGACAAGGTCAACGCAAAGCATCAAGAGTCAGTCTTCCAGAAGGCACAGGCATGGGTAACTCTAGAACGGTTCACTAACAAGCCACAGACTCTCCAAGAGCCGCAAGAAGCGTCCGGTCCCTGAGGGCTGGGCTACGTCCGAAGAGGTCACCCTGTTGACCACTGTGGCATCCACTTCAACACCGGTTTCGAATGCCTCGTCGCTGGCCACCGAAGGAAGTTATGCGGCCATCAGTGGTCGTTCAGGAGATGCTGCGATATACTGTATTGAGGCAGACCAGGTCGAACGCCAAGTTGCGGTCAACGAGCCGGTCATCGACTCTGTGTGGACTGGTAGCAAGCTCATCTTTGCCACGAGCAAGGGATCAGTGAAGGTCTTCGAGAGTGGTAGCGAAGTTGCGTCAATCTCTGAACATGCAGGTCCTGCAACATCCTTGAGCCTTCACCCTACCGGCGACCTCCTCGCATCCGTTGGCTCGGACAAGAGCATTGTCTTGTACGATCTCAACACCCTCAAGAAGATCAGCCGTGCCTACGCCGACTCTGGTAAGCGACTAAAGCCCCCAGTACTCCTATGCCAGCCTGCTAACCTGCGCAGCCCTCACATCATCTGCTTTCCACCCCGATGGACACCTCTTCGCGGCTGGAACCGTTACAGGCGAGATTAAGCTCTTCATGACAACGACGTTGGAGATTGCGGCTGCATTCGACCTCGGCGCAGCTGTCGAGGCGCTGACCTTCTCAGAAAACGGCTTCTGGCTTGCAGCCACAGCCAAGGGTCAGAGCTCTGTAACCATCTTCGATCTGCGCAAGGAGGGAGATGCTGCAAAGGTCAAGACACTAGAGACCGGGGGCCCAGTGCAGTCACTTGCTTGGGACTACAGTGGGCAGTTCCTGGCAACCGCGGGTGCCGGCGGCATTACTGTCCAACAGTACACCAAGAGCTCCAAGAAATGGTCAGAGCCCCTCAGAACGTCGGTGGCTGCATTGTCGGTCCAGTGGGGTGCTGGGGCCAAGCAGTTGGTTTCCGTCAACGAGGAGGGCGTTGTTTCAGTGTTTGGAGTCAAGCAAGAATAAGCAGACATGCATGTCTCGCGATCTGTATTATAAGTAATGGGGACAGGAGAGTCGCATCTAAAATGATATCCGAAGTCTTGGGCTCACAAGGTATGAAGTATGAAGTACTCTGGTCTTGCAAGAAAACCGCGAAGGAACAAATAAAAACCATCGGGATCCCCATATCAGTCAAGTGAAAGGCTTGCTGACTCTGCTTAAAGATGTCTCGAGACACCTTGAGGCAGTTGCTTATTCACAAGGTAGTGTGCTGGGGCGAACGTGCATCCTGACATTTCTGTCCCTTTTCGGGACTATGACATAATCGTTTTAGGGACATATTACCGTCTCTACCTTACCTGGTGAGCTTGCATGGAGACAATGGGGAATGCAGGGCACCGTCGCTTAGCAAATATCCCGCCGCAATTACCTCACCTTACAGGCTTACCCTGAAAGTCCAGAGGTGCTCCTGCCTTATCGGCGGTGTTGCCCCCCTGCAGCGCCTGCACTGTGCGAGCTTATCTAAGGCTGAAGCGCCAAACCATCCGTCGCTCTTTCCGCTGAATGGCCTAGACCCGCACTTGACCTTTAACCGCCACCAACCTAACAACACCACAACCACGACGGGCAAGTCCAAGGACCTCGCCTCTTCCTTGTGCTCCGAAGCGCCCTCGGATTTTCTTCCTTCTTCCACATCTCGATCACACCAACAGCTTCCACGGGATGGTCGCTTCACCATTGTGCCCGTCGTAGGAGGTTCACTTCTACTTTACGTCTCCCGATACGACCCGACCTTCACGACTACGACTCTCCTCCCGCACGCAAGACACCTACCCGAGGAACAGACGGTTTGTGCGTAGCCACATGCTGACTGGAGCTGCCGGACTTAAGCTAATTATTTCTCCAGCGCCAACCCATATTGGCTCGATAGACATAATATGAGCTCTGTTTCTCCACCATCTTCTCCATCGACGACGTCTTCTTCGGCTCGGCTCTCTACGATTCCACTTTCTCCCTCAATATCAGCTTCTCCATCGACTGCGTCCTCTCCGTCTCGGCTCTCTACGATTCCGCTTTCTCCCTCGGTAGCATCTCTTTTGCCTGAGCAAGAACTTTACGACGATAGCGACATCGAGGCCGCCTACCAAGGCTACATTCCCGAATCCTCCTCCGACGTGGTCGATCACCGCTCAAGCATATTCGACTCCGAAGCCGATGCGCAGGTGGATTGGGACCCTGAGTCTGATTCACAATCACAGGCACAGCCTTCAGAGTCCGATTCAGAGTCCTTGATGTCACTCGAGATTGACCCTCACGATCCGCTATTTAACGACTCGGACCCTTTCTCTCCCGATCTTGCCGACGAGCTTGAGCTTGCGCTTCTTGCCGAGATGGATCAGTTGCCACAGCTCCGCGAACAAAGGATGCCACCTCCAGGTGGCCGAGATGAAAGCATGCGAGGGCAACGTGGAGGCGGTGCCGCCCTTCATAATGGCTCAGGCGATGTTCTTGTGGATCTGGAGCTGTACTTCGAACAGGATAGAAACGAGAGGAGACCTCAAAACAACCAAAACGGCCCTGCCGATGTCATCGACCTGACCAACGAACCCGACAGCCCTATCCAGAGACATGCTCCTCGACCTCCCACGAATCCCAGAAGACAACATTCCCAAGGCAGGAACCCGCCATCTTTCTCGCGGAGTGACAGTAGCATTCTCGCGGGCAATGCACCACCCGTCATCGACCTCACCGACGACTCACCCGAAGTTCCGAGAAGACGTACGCATGTACCGCCGCCTCCACAGCCACCTCGTCAGCGCGATCGCAGTCGACAGCCGGTCGGATTCATGCTGAACCCGAACGGAAGTGCATTCAGTGGGCTAGCAGCCGGGTTAAGGCGCCACCTGTATCCTTTCAGGCTCTACCCTGGTCCTGAGGACGAGGTACAGCTACTCGGCATGTTGCACAATCGTATTAATCAAGGAGGAGACCTGAACAACCCCCTTGGCAATATCCAACTTCAATACGAGCACGGCGCTTTCGATCAACGCGCCGAATCACCTAAACCAGTCCACCAAGCTCCGCCTCCCCCTAGACCTGGATATACGAGGGACACCGCCTCCGATTTAGTTGTGATTTGTCCAGCATGCAACGAGGAACTGGCTTACGACCCTGACGTGCCTGTCAACGGGAAGCAATCTGCGCGGAAGGGCAACAAGCGCCAGCGCAGTGAACATCACTTTTGGGCCTTGAAGGGTTGCGGACATGTAAGGATCAACATTACACGCGTCCCACTTACTTTACTGATGCTGTACCAGGTTTACTGCGAAGACTGCTACGAGAATCGCAAGCCGGTAGCTAAGCGCCCGAATACCGGATTTGGGCGCGACGATGAAAGCAAACTCACCTGTGCAGTCGATGGTTGCGAGACACAGGCTACGAACAAGACAGCCTGGGTTGGAATCTATCTTTGAGCTGCGGCATAGAGTGACGCAAAGTCAGTTTTTCAAAGAGACGAATGAGAATTGGCGTCATCCGGTTGCATGGGTGGCATTAGCTCGGCGTTTGGGGGTGGGATGGCATCACATGATCGGTCAGAGATTCCCATGGTCACGGTATAGGCTTGCTTCCTCCCTTCAATTGAGGGGTTTGATATTTGAGGAGTCCAGTGAGAGGGACAAGGTCTCTCAGCGGATGATTTTCCTTGTAGCGGCACGCGCTGTACATGATCAAGGACACGAGCACATAGTTCTAGCGGCAGGGAGCGCAAACAATCCCCTGTATAGAGTCTTCTCGTGAATAATTCTATTCAGTTACTCCGTCTTATCATCGTTCGGAACCTCTCCCTTGGGTCTGGCATCTGCTACTAACGAAAAAGAGGAAAAATCTTTCGTCTCCTAATGAAGCAACCGGCATGCTCATGCTCTTGCGTCTTTGTGGGTATAGAATTCCAGAAGTGCCTTCCTATTGCTAATCATTAACGCGCTGTGATGCTCAGGTCTGGACCTCATGCCCGTTTGTTCCATCCTTTCCGTGTATGCATGTATCGAATCAAAAATCATCCAAGTCATCATCCCAATCTATAGACCCCAAATCCATCTCAATGAGTGACGAGGCAGAATTTGTTACCGGTCCACCTGAAGATGACTGTGTCATTGCTTTGGCCGGGGATTCTATATCCAGCACCTCCTGAGAGGACATCATCAGGTCCTGAGTGCAGATCAAGGGGAAAAAGTCGTCAAAAACATGCAAAGCCTTTGCAACTGTAGGTTTTGGTGCAGGCCGGTGGTTGCTACTGATTTCCTGAAGAATGCCACGATTTGGAAACCGGTTGGGTGCAATGAGTGGCGGAGCACCCTGCCGCTTGACTAGAGGCGTACTGTGTGCTGCTGCAATCACACCATGTGTGATCAATTTTGGGCCAGAAACCGCTCGAGGCATCATGTATTTTTGCTGCTGTTGTTTCTGAATCTGCTCCTTTTGAGCCAGCCCATGTCGGGTCTGGAGTTTGTTGGTAATAGAGGTTGGTGGTTGTGTTGCACGGACATGTGTCCCTAGGTTGGCTATCTGTTTATGCCGCGAACTCAAGTTGCTTTCATGGTTTTGTATGGCCGAGAAGTTGCTCTTTGCTGGTGGTAAGTTTCTTTCGTTCGCCAGGCTCCCTGTCTCCTTTGGTCGACTGAGAGGTCCGGTAGACCCCTGAGCAGGAGCTTTGCTTGGTATGGGAGCACTCAGACGTGAAGGCAGTGCAGTTTGAGCTCCATCGAAATCCTCTTCAAGCTCTACAGCGAGTTGTGAGGCTGTGGGGAAGAAGTCATCGAAACAATTTTGCACGATTGCTTGTGTGCTTGGTAGAGGCATCTGCGGTATTGATGGCCTTGGTGGCGGTAGAATTTGTTTCGATCGGACTCCTGGTGACGGTGCAATTATTGGTATGGGAACGTCCGTCGGCGCTTTGTCTTCTGCAGCCTCTACTCTGGGCTTCTGTGATGGTACTGGAGGCGGAGGCATCGCCGTTGATGACTTTGGCGGTGCAGACTTTGGGGATGGCAACTCTTTTGGCAGTGAGACCTCTGTTTTGATGTGGATAGAAGGCTGGAGAGACGGCTTTTGCTTGAAAATTTTGTGCCGAGGTGGCTGATGGGTTGGTAATGTCGCCTTCGGCATCATGAAAGGCCTTGATTTGGCCTTCACAGCAGGTCGTGGAGGAGGTCCAATGGAAGCCATTACAGCTGGGGCCTTTTCTGGTGCCGTGAATAGCGGCTTCAGGGGCTGTCGTGTGAGAGCATCTTTGTCTATTGGCTTCGGCACGACTCCTTCAGCCGAAGATTGTCTTTCACAAGTAGTTGCGCCTTGAACAGATGACATGGCCGACTTTGATATCTGTGAGGGATGAGGAGGTGGTGCCATGGAGCCAATTGAGGGTTTTCTCTCTTCTGATGACTCAATTTGAAGAGGAGGCTTGGAAGCCGCGGTTGACGCCAAGTTATTCGGCTTGATATCGGCCAAGGCGGCAGAGGCAGTCTCGGGCTTTGGTATCGGTTCTCCAGATGAATCTCTCTTCTTGTGCGAACCATTTCCTCGTACGAAACGCGCGATCGTGTCTTGACTTGGTCGACAGTCAAACAGAGGCTGCCCAGCCCTTCGCCTGTTCTCTCGGGCCTCCTCTTCCTTGGCCTTTTTTCGTTCTCTCGCTGCCTTGGCCTTGACTGCCGCGCGCTCCTTTTCGAGCTCCTTGCGAATCTCCTCTTGTTTCTCCTTCTCCCATTTCCGTTGTTCAGCCTTGGATCGTCTCGGTTCCTTGTTCGCCTGCTTGTATAGCTTCTGAGCCTGCTTCGATGTCATCGGCGGCCTGTTCGCGGGGCCACTGACGCGCCCGGGGGCGTCTGGAATGATGGCGAAGGTGTTCTGCTGCGGCGCCATTGTGCCGGCAATCCTCTAGATACCATCTTCGAGGGGAACGGCGTTGGCATAGATCCCCAGGTCGGAGTGCGAGCGACAATTAAGCCTGAATTCGTCTGGTGTTCAAGGTCTCATTCGACCTGGCGGGGCAATCAACACCGACAGGACGGGGGTGCGCCTGGAAGCTGTGGAATGGCGGGTGACGCGACGGACGTACGAGGTCACGTGCTCTCGATTTCAAGTCAAGCCACACTTAAACGGCCCCTGCAAGTGATCCATTCTAGAGCACCGCCACGCGGGGTACTGTCGCCGCCACAAATCGCGGGGCCTCAATTTTTTTTCTGCGGCACTAGGATTTTGCAGGTCGCAGTCCGGCTTCGAGAAGAGCAGAATCCCGATTACCACTTCCCATTTCTTTTTTCTAAAGACGGCCCAAAATCATGTCGAAACGCTCTGCTGATGTCGAAATGGGGGATGCCCCCCTCAAGGGAGGTGATCGCCCTGAGGGTATGGAGATTGACGAGAAGGCCCCCGACATGGGCGAGTTCGAGGACGAATTCGAGGATGAGTTCGAGGAGGACGAAATTATGGAGGCCGGTGTTGACGGACGCCCTGACGCAGAGAGGGAGGCTGAGGAGAGGGAAGGTACGATATCAACGGCCTCGCGACATAGAACTTAGCTGACCAGTTTAGCTGCCGTCGACCAGGGCACTTTCATCGTCGGACGAAACAAGCTTGAGGCGGGACAGACACTCGCGCCCGATGTTTCTACCTACGAGATGCTGCACAACCTGAGCACGCCATGGCCCTGTCTGTCTTTCGATATTCTCCGCGACAGTCTTGGTGACAACCGTAAGGTCTATCCCGCCACCATGTACACCGTGGCTGGTACACAAGCAGAGAACGCCAGGGCTGGCGAGAACCAGCTGATGGTTATGAAGTTCAGCGGTCTGAGCCGTACGGAGAAGGACGACGAGGAATCTGATGACGACGACGAAGATGGCGATGAGGACGCCGAGCCCATCCTTGAGCACAAGGCGATCCCCTTGAACTCGACTACGAACCGAATCCGCGCCCATCAGATCCCCTCGCAAGATGCTTCCAGACCTCCTACGACCCTCACAGCCACCATGACCGAGTCATCCAACGTCTTCATTCACGATATTACGCCTCACATCTACTCCTTCGATAACCCGGGCACCGTCATCTCCGCGCAGCAGAACAAGCCAGTGTCGACTATTCGCGCCCACAAAGCAGAGGGTTATGCTCTTGACTGGTCCCCCCTTGTTCCCAGTGGAAAGCTCCTCACCGGTGACAACGATGGTCTCATTTACGTCACAACCCGCACCGACGGCGGCGGGTTCGTCACCGACACCCGGCCATTCCAGGGTCACACCAGCAGCGTTGAGGAAATTCAATGGAGTCCCTCGGAACAGTCTGTCTTCTCATCCGCCTCAAGCGACGGCACAATACGCGTTTGGGATGTCCGTAGCAAGAGCAGAAAGCCCGCGCTTTCAATGCATGTCAGCAACCACGATGTAAACGTCATGTCGTGGTCACCCCTCACGACGCATCTGCTTGCGTCTGGCGCCGACGACGGCGAATTCGCCGTCTGGGATCTGCGCCAGTGGAAGCAGAGCTCTACCTCTGCTGCCGACAAGCCCTCGCCGATTGCCAGCTTCAACTACCACAAGGAGCAGGTCACGAGCATCGAGTGGCACCCCACAGACGATAGTATCATTGCTGTTGCGGCGGGCGACAACACCGTTACTCTGTGGGATTTGGCTGTCGAGCTGGACGACGAGGAGAGCAAGGATACCGGCGGTGTCAAGGACGTGCCGCCTCAGCTTCTGTTCGTCCACTACTTGTCCAACGTCAAGGAGCTCCACTGGCATCCCCAGATCACTGGCAGCTTGATGGCTACTGGTGATGAGTTCAGTGTTTTCCGTACGATTAGCGTTTAGACGGATGGTTAGTCAAAAGTTAATGGGATACCAACTTTGTTTGTTCATGATGGATGCCTTTTTGCGTGTTCATGTTGTTGCTACACTTGGATCTGAAGAACTCTGCATGGCTTGGGCGCTCACACAGATGAGGAGCCCATTGGTAGGAATTAAAAGTCGTATGCTTTGTTACACAAAGCCCTGGGTACTCTCGTATAACGCAGGATGGTCGATGTTTGCTTCTCTAGGTATGACCCGTTTGTCACAAGGAAGTTCTATTTCAGGTATCATATTGGATTCTGGGTACGAGATTGAGGGCCTTTTTGGCGACCCTCATTCGACCATTGAAAAGCGGTTGAATATTCGGGTAATCCTTTGAGGTTATCGGGATTGTCGAATTCTGCTCAGTGTGACCAGAGTTAAGGGAGCGAGGCCGAGTGTCTCCGGCATAAATAAAGACGGTGCGTCACTATTTCAACTAACATCCCCGAGAGAGATGAGTCGTATATGAATTCACACCACTAGATCATTTCGTTCTCTTCAACATGCGGTATCTTGCAAGTCTGGCTCTTCTCTGCCATTTGGCACATGGTGCCCCTTCTACTCCGGCTGAACACTCCGCACGTACTGCAGCAGTCTTCGAGGTGGACAGGTTCTTCGCGGGAAGTCTTCCACCAAGCACAAGAAACTTGTAAGCTAGACTACGAGACGGCGAGGGACAAGTCGTTACAAAACTCTTTGCTAACGCGAACCGAACCAGTGTCATATTCTCCGTCCAGCCCACCCCTGGCGCCGACTTTGCTAACTGTACCATCAACACGGACACTGGTCCTAAAGTACCAACGGTCGACAAGGTGGTCTGCACTGACGTTAACTCTATCACATGGAGTCTGGAGCCGATGGGGACAGGGATGCATTTCAGTGTCTGGTGGGCTTTTACTAGTCATGCTTCGTTGCTGGGCGGAATACACCTCGACGAGTCGTACTTCAAGGACACAACACTCGCAGATGGGAGCAAGTCACAAAGCTATGTGGGGCCGCACAAGTTCACCTTGGAGACTACCATGGTGATGAACAATCCCGGGGGCAAGAGAAAGATGGAAGAGAGCGTGGAGTAGTTGTGGTGTGGCTTGTTGAAGCACTACATGGAGGACAATGCATTTGAATGTCGAGCTTTCTACTTAGTAGACATATCTTGGTAATACTAAAGGTCTGCGGTCGAACCTCCGTAGGAATGAATCTAATTTTGATCAGTTTCCTGGCACTACCTTGCAAGAGTCGAGGGTTTCACTCACAGTCTGATCAAAACAACCAACGGGCGTCTGATACAGATATGCCCCCGTGTTAATGAACACCTCCTGGTTCTCACAAACAAGCCATGCAGCCACGTTGGGCCGGCTAATGTCGGGTGTGCTCCAAGTAAGCGTATCGCCCTGGAAGGCAAAAGTTCCATATGTGCCTTTGCTTGCACTAAACCACGTCTCTAGCTTTCTCTGCGTCTTGTCTGTCGGGTTCTCGACATTGAGGTAAAGTGGCGATGATCCAGTCAGATGCACAAGTTGGCCGTCCTCAACTTTGAACTGACCCGCGCTGCTAGGTGAATCGAGGTAGGCTTTGCTGGGCGTGCCGGTGGGCTTGGCCTGGAGGTAGCTGTGGAAGTTGGGCGAGGCCACGGCGCGAATCCAGGACCATCCAGAGACGAGAGTTGTAGGAACAGAGCCGCTGCCAACTGCATCCGTGGTGGTCACGGTCATAAGAGTGGTAGTTGCGCGAGAAGTCGTACGGGTGTTAGTGCCTGTTGCGATAGGGGTAGTGGACGTTGAAACAGGTCTGGTAGATGAGGTTGTGGGAGTGCTGGATCCTGGAATACATTGAGAGTAATAGGGGCTGTCTCAACGGTCAGCGGATGGTTTGGATTGATGTGATGACAGACCTACTTGAGAACTGAGCAGGTATAGCCGCTACTGCAGCTTGTAGCTCCAGTCCAGCCACTGCCGCCACCTTTGACCGTGTTAGATACTGACTATAGCATGATCAGGTGAGGCTATCATGACTTACATTGCCCCCAAGCTGGTGCTGTGGTCTGCGCTGCAACGGGACCAACGAGCAAGACTGCTGATAGCCCGGTAGCCAAGACACGTATCAAGCTCATTTGAAAAGAGTTGAAACGAACGCGAACTGAGTCTTTGGTGGCTGCAACACGACTTTTTGACAGCTTGGCGACTGGAACGACTGAAGTGGATGCCAAGTGTGGATGGTTATATACTCGAGGAGGATCAAAGAGGCTTTTATTCACGTTGCATTCAGTCCCAAAAATCTGTCAGCTGAAGTCCAATGACGGAACTAACTTCTCCTCTCCTTATGGTCCATCTTTGGCTCCTGTACTTAGAGCTCCGGGAGTCATGCAATGTCTTCTGTAGGTGGTGGTGGTAAAGGCTGTTTTCAACCAAACTTGTCGAGGGAACGGCGTCCCGAATAGATTAATTAGTGAACATGAGGTTGCAATACAATTGACTTTCGGAACCCAGATGAGAATAGCGCCTGGAATACATCAAGTTGTACGGTGTACTGCCCTGAAGGAGAGCATTACCGGAGGGAACTCTTCCGGACCGGAAGTGGCTGCCGGAATGCCGGAACAAATGCTACGTGCATTTGGCAACGGTTGAAACTCCCATCATCACAATTAGAATTTGAGATGATTGAGAGCCAGGCCGCTGAAAAATATAAGATACTCAGTGGCTAATAATGGTCTTCCAAGAACCAAACGACCAAGCGGGAGGTGAAAGAAGCCAACTTGAGGGGCAATAAGGAAGAGAGAGCTCTTATGTGATTGACGGCGTACACTCTATTAAGCTGCTGCACGACCAATGAACCCGCTCAAGACATCAAGTAGAAAGGGATCAAGTCCAAGAACCCCAGCTCCATGACACAAAAGCTGCCAAAATTCCAACCGGTCATCACCGCCACTCTCCAACGAGCCGATGCAGTTGCCGCCTCCAGTTGCACCAGCAACGAACGTTAGTGTCAACAGAACCCAGCCGATGGCATCTTCCATGCAAGTACTGCCCGAAGGCTGTCGAAATTCAATAGTGCGGCTGTGGTCGTGCCCTAGCAAGCGGGCAAAGTTCCACTTGTAGACTTTGCCGTGAACGAAATCTCTCTTTCTCCCATGTGCTCTTCCATACGCACTGGATGCCGGAAAGAGGCACATCGCTTCAACGACGGCGGTAGTCCCTCGTTGAGCCGCGACGTCGAGAGCGTCGAGACAGTCTTCAAGGGTCTGGTAACGAGATAGCACCGGGTTCCGGCGGTTGCTCTGGCACCAGTAGGCGGCAGCTCTGTCCTTCGGTACGAGGGCATCGAAGCAAGCTTCATATGACAGGATGGCCTTGCCCAAAGAGGCCAGTTGGAATGACGAGAACTCCTGATCTGCCTGGCTGACGTGTACGTGAGTGCTGCACTGGGGAAGAATCTGAACGGACGAGTGCTTCTGGACAGCAGAAAAGATGTTGTCTGCATCGGACAGCCACTGAGACTCGAGGCTGAAGACGGGGGAAACTAGCTCAAGGGCCCCTGAGCCGACTCAGCATCAGGATTCAGCATTTATTGCGTGGCTTGATATACTGACAGTTGTTCTTGGCAGGATTCTGAGGGATTGTGATCTCCTGGACAATGGACCATTTGCGGTAGTTCCCATCCACCTTTTCCTTAACATGATTGCTGACTCCTTTCTTGGCCAAGCGACTGCTGGTGTCTTGGGCCATGGATAGCCAGTTTTTGTGCTTCTTGCTGCTATTGAGAGATAGCTCAAGCTCGAAGCCAAAGTTGAGGGCCTGGTAACTAGACATTTTGGAAGAGATTGTATATGACGACTCTGTTGGAGCTTGAATTTTGGTTCAAGAAAAAGGAAATGCTTGCTATCTACGAGCCCTCACTCGAGAAACACGGGAAGGTATCTTATATTCTATGTCTCAAGTGAATACTAGATGAGATTCACCCGGTCTTGAGCAAGTTTGAACATGTCCATCGCATATTGAGCTTGCGAATGGGCTCGTTACGACTTATCAGCGCCTACTTCATCGAGACCGCGGCCTTTCCAACAGCCTTCTTCTGAACATCGCCACCTGGGCGACCCTTCCACTCGACATGAGACATGCTGCTCCCGAGATTTGAGATACAACACCCTGTAGTTGCTTCGAAGGTGAGCCAAGGGAAACCAGCCACAGGCTAACATCAGTCGATGCCACTTCGTCGTCCAGCGAGACGCTCATAGCTAGCGCTCAGTGCTATGCAAGAATGGTTCCTGACGATCCCAAAATACCAGGACAAGGAGAGAGCTCATACCCCTGAGGCTCGACTCAACGTCGAACCGTGGAGGGTGGGGGCCATACCAGGCTAGAATATACACATCTCACTTGTTCCTGAATGAGGGTTGGCTGTCAGCTCAAGGCGCTTCGAGCCTTCTGGAGGCAGCCTGGTCTTCTAGGGGCAAGATCAACTCGATAAGGTCAGAGAGCGGCAGGGTCAGTACAAGACTAGACCCAAGACGGCCGACACCACATGAGATATCCCCGACATCCCTGGAGAGAAACATGGTACATGTCCTCCGAGCCTTTCGCGCTGAACTAGGCGCCGGTCACGGCCATGAAGGTGCGAAAGACCAACTTGGAGGGGCGGTGAGAGCCGTGGATCAAGTTGGGAGAAAGGGGGCGACGGGCGCTTTGAGGTTTGGGGGGATTGCGACTTTGCAAGACACCTGATGGGGTCATCTGACGCAATGTCAAAGGGTGAAAGAGGGGTTGTTGGTTAATGGACTGGATGATCCTAGACACTTTGTCCAAAAAAGCCGCCGAGGGCAGACAAACATTCTATTCTGAGAGCCGAGGGTGTTAGTAGTCCTTTAGGGACCGTGTGTTGCCGTCACTCGACGATGGCCGGCCGGCGTTTCGCGAGATCGTGAGTTTCCCTCACATATAGACAGTGTGCTAAAAAGCGACTCTCAACTTGACCGGATACTGTGGACGCTTGCTGGTGAAAGAGATGTAAGACGGTAGCACTTGGTGCCCTCTACCCCGGAAGGCTCTGCGAGACAGTAATTTCGCGCAAAATAGCGTCATTATGGCAGAGCCCATGAAGTCTGATGTTGGCTCCAATGATAGAGAGGCCAATGGTAGCATACAGAGCATGGCTAGACCGTAAGGTGCGACGGCGTTGAGTGAGAACGATGGGTAAGATCGCAATGAAGAGTGTGAGACGGAATAACGAACGTTCTGAGCATTCTCATAATAGGAACTACAACCACAGATAATCACTCACATATTCTAAAGCCCTTTGAGCACTGATGGAGTGGTCAGCAATGGTAACTACGTCAGTTGGAGAAATAGCAAGTCATGAGGATCCAGTGACTCGGGAACCATGCAGATGACACCGACTCGGCGGCCTGCATTGCTAGACAGATGGGACAGCGATCTGGAGCACATGCAGCAGGCCGCCCTAGGAGAGCCCAAGGGTCGATCCAATTGGCAACGTGCCAGGTGTGAAGTAGTGTTCGTAAGGCGCAAGGGATACGATAGTGACAAATTCCATTGCTTGCAGCGACAGGTGTGGAGTTCTTGAGTGCTTTAGTTGAAGAGGACAGCGCGGGGCGCAACCAATGACCAAAATTTAGTGTTCCCTCGACTGTGCTCCGGAGCACCTGGAAGCTTCCTCGGTCGCCGACCCCACATTTACCGCTGGAGAGAGAAGCTGACGAGATCACTACCGTCGGTGACGAATGCCCTCATTCACACCCACTCTTATTCCACGTGTGGGAACAAAGAGACAACGCTACGGATCTGCCGACGACTTCATCTCAACTACTCTACCATACATAGCGACGTACAACTACCATCTCATTTCGCAACACCAAAACCTCACATCTTCAAGCCGCCAAAATGGTCGTCCTCCACGCCACAACACTCACAGAGTTCACGAACCTCCTCTCATCAAACACATACCTCGTTGCCGATTTCTACGCAGACTGGTGCGGCCCATGCCACGCCATCAAACCGATATACGAGTCCCTCTCGAACACCCACGGCCAGCCAGGCTCCCTGGTGTTTGTAAAAGTAAACGTCGACTCCGCCCAAGATATCGCCCGACGCTATGGCGTGACGGCAATGCCGACCTTCATGTTTTTTGAAAACGGCCAGCCGTACAACGGCGGACGGAGCGTCATCCGCGGCGCCGATCCCAGGAGCCTGCAGACCACCGTCCAGGAGCTGGGTGGGCTGGCCAAGAAGAAAGCCGCCGAGGCGGCCGCACAGAAGGCCGAGGCCGAGAGGAAGAAGAAGGAAGCCGCCGCAGCCGCCGAGAGGAACGTCAAGCCTGATGATGGTTCCACTGTCTCTGGCGGCTACACCCTAGGCGGCAATACGGGCCCGAGGTCGGACTGGAAAATGTCCTTGAGGGGGTGATTGCCGCCGTCGCGTTTCTCATCATTTTAAGCAGAGTCTCACGCTGCGGCTGTCGCGCCGCTACGCACATGTGAGTTGGAGGACAGGGTGAATCTTTTTGGTCGTAGCGTGGCAGAAAAAATATCAAATTTGTTTCATTGTATTAATTCTTCAAACTTTTCATGCCCCCGATTCCTCATTTGCGCCGCTTTGTTGCTGTATTTGGTCATCCAAAAATGCTACCCAACCGATATCTCTCGACTCCTTGGTCCGTATGTATGAAAAAACTAGTAAAAGAAATGGAGATATATGCCGTCGTCCTTGGTCATTTCTTTGCAGCCGTTATTGTGTGGGGTATCTGTCGTTCTTGATCATGATAGATGCGCCTCGTCATATCGTGCCCAACCGGTCGAATCCGTCGCTGTCGAAAAGAAAAAAAAATGTAAAATTGAAATCAAGCCCCAACAAACTTCTGTCCCTCAGACAAAACTCCGCTCATGTCTCTGCCTGTTCGTTCCTACCTGCCGTCTTCGGCAAGCTTACCACACTTGACGCAGATCAGGCGTTGTCTGCCACCAACTCTCTTCGCTTTGAAATCCTTGCTCGCACATTTTTGACAAGTCATTTGTTCGCCGTCTTCGCTGGTATACTCGGAGCTCAGACGGCTGACAACCGAGTTCCGAAGACGATCTCCGATCCGCGAATTGTCTGGCTGTAGTAAATGTTCATCTACCTCAGCTTTATCAGCAGCATCCTCAATGCTCTTCGTTGTGCCTTTGTGATCTTCTTGCACGGCCAAGTCGTATATGCCCGCACCTAAGCTCTTGCGGCGGGAGGCTTTGGTTCCATTGCTAGCCGAAGTTTGCATTGTGTCTGCTGTGCTCATGCTATTTCGCCCCTGGCCAACCTGCGATTGCGATGTATTGACGTTACTAAATGACACCGACGATCGCAAGGATGAGATCCCACGCCATCGATTGAGATTCCAGAAAGAATAGCTGGCGCCCGCAGGATCAAGTCGAAGCTCGTCGCTTTCGTCGTCATCGGCGGATAGAAAAGAGAAACTCGGGGTCGGAGGGATGGACGGAGCCCGGTCACGGGAAGCCCGGCTCGATGTGGGACTAGCTGGGAGTTGCGGACGTGCTGGTGGTGATGATCCACTGTATGGTTGTTTTCGCGCTTCTGATGCAAGGTTGGAGGCACTATTGTTAATTGGCGTCCGTGACGCTTTGTTAGGCGATAGAGACCGTGGGCTTTGAGATGCTGTAATGATCATGGAGCTCGGGCGCCCACTTTCAATCCCATGCCGCCACGTATTGATGTCGGAGCTCAGCTGAGCACCGCCAGGGGCTGCCAGGCGGGATACCGAGCCCCGGCGTGAGCGCGGTTGGCTACCGACACTTGTGCGCGTCGCTACACTCCCGCTGCGTCCAACAATGCTTCCTCCCATGCGGCGGGAGAATGTTGAACCCGTTTCCCAGTTCTCATGGCGACGTTTGATGTACGCGCAGTCCTGGCGGAAAACCTTGATGCCCCCAGATTGGTCCGTGGTGACAAGAATTTGCCCATCAAAATGTTTCGACTTCTCGATGTAAGCGGGCGATTCTTCCGGTCTTTTGATCTTCTGCTGCTTAACCTGAGGCTTTTCGTCGTCCGAGTTACCTGCTTGGCTGGCAATGGACTCCTCGAGGCTCATTAGAGTGACTGGGGGAGGGTTGCAGAGGTCGTAAAGAGGATCCCCCGAGCCACCAAGGAGCTGGCGCGATTTGGTCGGAGCGAATATTGCTGTTGAAACTCGATCTGAATGGGCATCGAAGTATTCGCAAGGCTTCTCCTTGTCTGATTCTGGGGAATGCACAGACCAGATATACGTTCTCTTGTCTTCGCTGCCAGACACTATCCACTGTCCGTTGTCGCTGAAGTCGGCGTGAATTTGACTGCAAGTATTTTCGTAGCCCTTGAACTTGGATTCCAGGCTCTTGTCACGCAGATTATATATGCGTACTCTTGAGTCGTTGGATGTGATCAAAACCTTAACTTCGTCATCAATGACCATCGTCTTGATACCAGTAATCTTGCTGCCCTTGGCATTCTTGCCTCTCGATGATCGCACATGCAACTGAGAGTTCTGTTTGAGGCCCTCCGTGTCGTGAAACATGCACATGCCAGAGAGCCCTCCGGCTATTGCAGTCTTCCCGTCAGGCGAAAACGCCACAGCCGTGATGAGATCAGACAATTGGGTAGAGTAAGCTACAGCTTTGTCCGGAATACTCCAGAGACGCAGTGTCGAGTCGAGAGATCCCGCAAGGAAGAACCGGTCGTCAGTAGGATGAAACGCTATTGACGTGACGAAGTCCTTGTGTTTGAACGTGCAGAGACATTCTTTCCGGCTGATGTGCCATAGACGAACAGTCTTATCCATCGACGACGACAACAGAAAGTTGTTCTTGCTCCAACTGAGGTCTAGTACTTCGCCGGTATGCCCTCTGAACTCGTGAACCGGCTTGCTTCGGAAGACAGGTGCACTCAACCTTTCTCCATTGGCCCCATTTGCGTTTTCCTCTTCTTCGTGACGACGCCGCTCCTCATGCGTCGTGATCACAGCCCATACTCTCACAACTTGGTCTTTTCCCGCAGCAGCAAAATACTTGCCATCGGTGCTGAATTCCGTTGCCCAAATAGCTCCGCTTGTGTTCGATCGTCGTGTGTCGATTGATGCTGTTGCTGTCGTATTCGTATCGTCTTTCGAGTCGGGCTGTGGAATGAACAGCTCCTGAGCAAGAAACATGCGATTGAACTCGCGGATCTTCTTGCTGTGTGCCTTGACCCGGATGTACCGTGGAGGTTCTTTGTGGTGGGGTATGTATCCGGACCCAATGACTGAGCCAAAGGCCTGGGCATTGGTCCCATCTATTCGGTGATCGCTGAAGACGGAGTCCTCGTCGTCTTCGCGTCTTCGTCCTCCCCGCATACTCAATCGACTTAAGAATGATGGCCCTTTTCTACAATTGGTTAGTACCACTAGCATGAACGAGGGGACTCAAGAGTGCGGACTTTTTGTCCTTGGTGGCATCGAATGCATGCGCAGGAAGCTTCGTTGGCTGCTCTGGAACCTGAGTAGGGCTATCGGGGCGTTTACGAAGCTGAGGAGGAACAGTATGGCCAGTGTTGGTCCGCATCAGAATGTGCTGTGGAAGGTTAGCAACCAAAGGCTTTCCTACCGCCATGCCAACGGCGGCGACGAACCTGAGATAGCGGGTCAATTGCGGCAGGAGATTGGACGGCGACTGGCGAGGGCTTGTCGGCCTTGCTGTCCTTTGCATTCGGCGTCGTACTCCGGACGAGCTTCGTGGGTGTCTTCTTGGCAAAGGTCGGAAAACTGCTGCCTATGCAACGATTAACATCCATCATGTGCGCCACACAGGGTCAATAACGGTCCCCAGACTCAACCTTGGAAAACCAGGGCCCCAATGCGTGGCAGATCCGCATATCTTTACGTACCTTGAGACTCTGAACCGCCAGGTGACTTCTGGGCAGTCGAAGAGCCTTCACGGCTGAGGGGGGTCGAGAGACGAGGTTCAGAAACGGGTGCCGGGGGCGGCAGTGGTGGTGGTGCCTGGCCATCTTCGCGACGGCCAGCATCCATGGATTTTATGGCAGAAGACCTAGGGGTCGACATTTCCCATCATGCGAACGCCGACAAGGAAGATAGCCGCGTACAGAGTTGCAGGCACTTGGGCCGTTTGTGAGCGTGGGAGGTAAGCGCGGGTAAGCTGAGTAGGTCGCGGGCCTGAATTCGAGGTGTGGTGGCCGTCGGTGGGTGGTTGAGTGATTCAAGATGTAGTAATACGAGTGATCCGAGACACCCGAGCTTCACGAATGGGATTGGAGCAGTGTGACGACGGTGGGCGGATGATTTGACGGTCCAACGGGGAGGCCGGAATTCGCAGACGGCCGATATTGCCCGTCGCCGCGGGTGGCCGTGAATTGAACGGTAGGGCCTGTCTACCGGGTATATCGCTCTCCTGGATCCCGTCGTTTCCGATACGAAATTTTTTTGGGAAACGAGAAGAAGTGGACTTTGTGCTGGGCGCGGCGCGAGGTTTTGTCCCAAAGGAAAACGGCGCCCGCTTGCTCGCTCGACCGTCGTTGGTCAAACGCGGTCGGTGGTGGTGTTTTCTGGTGGTTGGGAAACTGGGTACGTATTATGCGGGTTCGGATTCGTCCAGTCCGCGTATTCCGTATGCTAAAGCAAGGCATCCACGCAGCCCGCGTTTCCACCCTTTCTTTGATGAACAGCTAGGTAAGGTATAGCTGGTGTTGGTCGGTAAGCAATTCCAGAACCTGCTAGTTGCCGTATGCGGGCAATTCGGGTTGGCTTGGTAATTTGACGGCAAAATTATGGTGTTGGAACGTATCTGTACTCGGAAGAATACGCAGTACGCAGGAAGGTAATCAAGAAAGATAAAGTTGTATGTCTCCGTCGATTCTCGGCTGGATCCGCATAGCTTCCCTTGCAGCTGTCCAGGATGCACCCGCTTCGAGAAGGGCAGAGTGTGGGGGAACAGGAACGCAGAAACGTTGTGTTTCTTTTTCTGGCGCAATGAGTCGGAAAAGATGAGACTGGCCCAGATCTGGCCGTATTGTATGTATGTACCTTACCCTGGCCAGATTCAAGAAAGAAAAATAGAGTCTGGAGTAATGGTTACGGAGCCGAGGCACGAGGCAATTGGCGATTGAGTTTGCGCGCACTTGACACTCGTAGTGGAGATGACGACGTCTAAGGTATGCTGACGATGGTTTGATTCTCCCTACTGAGTGCGCAATGATGACTTGGAGGAGTATTTATCTCGACGATGGAAGCCGACGGAAAGGATGAGCAAGGAAATGATCGAAATGAAAGAGATCCTTGGAAAGAGGAAGGAACCTTGAAAAGAGGAAGGCACGGAGAGTGGACCGCAAGGTACCTAAGGAAGGTAAGGTGGCAGAGGAAAGTGCGCCGAAAACAGCAGGTTGGCGTCAGATGTAAGAAACGATTGCGAGGGAAATCGGAGACATGGAAGACTCAGTCACTCATCCTGTCCCATGAGGTAGCACAAGGCAAGGCGAAACCCAAGACGACACAACCACACACACACAACCACACACACACAAAATCACATTGGAGGCTTGGAGCACTGACACTAGGCTGGAACTTGGATTTGGATCGCCTGCTTACTGATGCCGACACTGGACGATCGCCACCAGCCAGCTTTGCGATGTGTCCTCGTTCCTCGGTAACTAGGGGCACAGTAAAAGAAATCTAATTCATCCAGACTCCAAACATGGCGTTTTCTTAGAAAGTCTAGACTGGGCAGTCTGCAGTTCATAGTAAGAAATGGGTATTGGACACATTTGCACACTCCTTATCGCTTCCCCACAAACCTCTCCGCCATTCAATTATGCGCGCCGGCAAATTATACTCCATATCTACCTATATGCGCCGAGGAAATGAATATGCTATTATGTTGAGTATCTATGGATAAAGTAAGGGTACTTTGAGCAATGGCAGGGTATCAAAACGATGACGAGACCTATGACGTCGATCTACACTCGCCCGACTATGCCTGAACTCAACTCGCCTAAGCCGGTCGATGAGCACGCACCGCACGGGGGTTTGGGTTGATACCCTTGAGAGGGACCAAAGGGTCTACGTGCCTGTATTCATAAATGGTAAACAAGGTATGAGTGATTTTCGGGGCAATTTGCTGAAATAATTGACTTCAGATGAGTCTACTTCGAAAAGGATCTTGACCTCGGTCGTAATTCGAAGCAAGCACCTGGCAGCGAGGTAAGTGTCAGCCCCGACCCTTCTGAGGCGTCGGGGATTCGTCCAGTGTTCCAATTTCACAATGAGAGGGAACCTCGATCACCGGCCTGGAGCTGAGGATCTCTCGACTTCTAGGATCATGGAGGGAAGACCTAAACCCAACTGTGCTCTCCCTTTCGGCCTTTCACGTGGTCATGGCTGAGGTAGAGTTTCTTGAGCACTTGGGGAACCTTAATGACCCTGAATCCCCAAGGGAGGCTCTGAGGACCTGGAATTGGAGGAAGACGAGAATCGTTATCGGACCTGTCTCCGATAGATAGCGATAACGATAAGAGAAAGAAACATGGAATTCATAAAAATACCTAGGTACGTACCCTACCTCAACCCCGCCACCGGGCAGCCCAGCGCTTCTGGCGTCACTTTCGGAGGTACAGTGCAGTGATGGCCTGAAATGATGCGCAGTGCATTCCGTTCCCCAGCAGCTAATTAGAGCCCAGAGGTAATTCAATCTGCCAATCTGCGTCCAGATATTTTCAAACATTCTCGATCTTCGTCATCGTCGCAACTTCAATTTCTCACCAACACGAACCTAGTAATTTCTTACCTCTTCCTCGCGTGCTTCAATAGCACACCCTCCTAGACAATGAAGCTTGTTCCTACCAAGCCGTCGCAAAATATTGCCGAGGATGCAGTTACCCTTATGCCCGAAGATTCTGAGGATATGGCAAGTCCACGAACCCACTCTATCCCATTGCCTGATGCGTCTAACGCTGCGACATCTTGCGACGAGACGCTATTCACAACACACCAACTCAGTCCGACTAATAGCATAATAGTGGCATGCCTACAACCTCATCACACCTGGCGACCTCGTCATGGCGCATGCCGTGAGGAAAGTCGTCGCTGAAACGAAAACCGGCAGCACGATTTCCGAACGAGTTCACACCGTCCTTGCGATCCAAGTCAAGAGCACTTTCTTCGATCCCATTGTCGGTCAGCTCCAGGTCAGCGGCGTAGTCAAGTCGGAAAATGCCTACGTCAGTCTGGGTCAATATCACACGCTTGACCTCGAGGTCTCTCGCCCCTTTACGTTGAGCAAGCCGCAGGGCTGGGACTCGGTCGCCAAAGACACACTATCAGAGAGTCTGTCGGACGACAAAGATGGCGCCATGGCTGCCGTCGTCATGCAGGAGGGCATCGCCAACATCTGCCTCATCAGCCAATTCCGCACCGTCGTCAAGCAGCGAATCGAAAGCGTCATACCCAAAAAGCGAAGCGCCGCAACCGAAACCTCACAGGGCATGACCCGCTTCTACGAAAAGACGTTGACCGCCCTTCTCCGAACCGTCAACTTTGACACTCCGAGACCCCTGCTCCTCGCTAGTCCTGGGTTCACCGCGGCCGATTTCAAAAAGTACATTGCGGACGAGGGGAGGGACAAATCAGACAAGAAGCTGTCGGGAATCGCTAGGGAGGCGGTCGTCATTCACACAAATTCGGGCCACGTGCACAGCCTCAACGAGGTTCTCAAGAGCCCTGAGATGGGCAACAAGCTCAAGGACTTCAAGTTCACCAAGGAGACCAAACTGATGGATCAGTTTTTCGAACGACTCCGATTAGAGGACGGAAGGGCGTGGTACGGAACAACATCAGTGGCAAAAGCGGTCGCCGAAGGTGCCATCGGCCCTGGGGGCGGCATCCTCATCATGAACAACTCGCTATTCCGCAGCTCGGACATTCCAACGAGGAAAAAGTACGTGGCCATGGTGGACAAGGTCAAAGCGGACGGTGGCGATGTCAGGATTCTCAGCAGTGACCATGAGAGCGGCAAGCGGCTGGACATGCTGGGCAGTGTTGCCGCTATTCTGTCCTACCCCATCCACGACCTGGACGACGATGAGGATGAAGATAGTGCTGCAGCTAGCGGTGAAGCGGGTGGCGAATCCATCATCTGATTCGACTGCGCATACATATATATGAGTAAATGATACCAAACAAGTGCATCTTGAAAAAGAAAGATGCTTATAAATAGGAGGTTCAAAAACGTTATATACTCATAAACTTGTGTAGGTGACTCGGCGCATCTTCAATTTCTTTCAGGTTCGGGCATACAACAAAATAGAAAGAATACTGCCCGATCTTAAGATAGCGATGGAGGGGCTTCAATGGCGGGGTAATCAGCGCTGCCCATTGCCCCTCCCCCTCCTTTTTTGGGCCGGGCCCATGCCCTGACGTAGGTACCTGAACACCCTGGACCGTCGCCTGTGCTCACTACGTAGTAAAACGCCCGTGTGAGACACGATTCGTGATCCAATGAACAGGAGTCTCCGACAACGCGCAGAAGCTCGGCACAGCAACACCGAACATGCAGCCGACGGGACAGATTGGATGGTGCAAATGGCGGGGGATCACTCCTCATTTTATCCTGGGCTGGGATGACTAATGCCCTCATTCGAGAAGACAGACAATGCCCAGATTGCGAATGCAAGTGCTCTCAGCCAGGCCATCTGTATTCTTCACCTCATCTCATCTTCAAAAGCGCAATCTCATTCAACCCATCGCTTTCTCCGCGCACCTTTTCCACAACATGGCGTCCGCACTCACACTTCAATCCAAGCAGAAGCTGAACAACGGCCTCGAGATTCCCGTGCTTGGTTATGGCGTACGACTCCTTCCCCTTGCGCGATTATCGTGACCTTATTACTAACATTGACATAGCTATGGAAGACGTAAGTACAACTGCAAACACATCAAACCAATTGACATTGCCAACATTGATTGCTAGTGCGCCCGAGCAAGCTGAAGAGGTCACTACTGAAGCTCTCAGAGTCGGCTACCGCCATGTGAGTTTTAACCATACAAGCCTCGATTCTCGTCACCTACTGACCGCCATCAAAGGTCGACTCGGCGGCTTCATACAAGAACGAGGCTGGTGCCGGAGCTGCCATCCGTGGTGTCAAGGACATCCCCCGCTCCGAAGTCTTCTTCACCTCCAAGGTTCGCTACATCAACTACGACGATGCCGAGGATCAGGTCAGGGATACTCTAGAAAAGACCGGCCTCGACTACATTGATCTGATGCTGCTTCACTGCCCCTATGGCGGCTCGGAGGGCCGCAAAGGCGCCTGGAAGGCCCTCGTCGAGGCCCAAGAGGCTGGTCTGGTCAAGTCCATTGGCGTCAGCAACTACGGCGTGCACCACCTGGACGAGCTCGAAACGCATATCAAGGAGCTAGAGGAAGAGCGCGGCGGCAAAGGCAAGGGCGGCGCCATCAACGTCGCTCAGTACGAAATCCATCCCTGGTGCGCACGCAACGACATCGTTCAGTGGCTCCAGAAGCGCAACGTCGCTATCGAGGCTTATAGCCCTCTAGTCAGAGGTGAGAGATGGGGCGACAAGACTCTCAAGGCCTTGGCCGAGAAGTATGGCAAGTCTGAGGCCCAGATCCTGCTGCGCTGGAGCTTGCAGAAGGGTTACATCCCTCTCCCCAAGAGTGTGACGCCCACTCGTATCCTGGATAACACCAAGATTTACGATTTTCAACTGACGGACGAGGACGTCAAAAACTTGGAGACAGACGAGTACTCCCCAGTCTGCTGGGACCCAACTGTTAGCCCCTTGGACGGACCAAAGAGCGGTTGACAGCATCCAGGGTCACTCGATGCAGCCTAGCTTAAGCTCTTTCGTTTTTAGCCACACATGTGTTCACTATCATAATCAGAAAGATAGACAAAGCAAAGTACCATGCATATACAAAACAAAATGCGCGTTACCCACAGATGCAACCCTTGAGGCCGCAGCACCCACCCCTCCAAAGAACGAAAGAACGTCGTGTGATCACATTAATAGTCGCCAAAGACCAGCGCCTGGTCGACGAACTCACCTCTTTTCTGAACTAGAATCAATGAGCTGAGCTCAAATCCGGCCATGGGCGTAAGAATGGCCAGCAAACATCGAATGAAAGGCAGGGTTTGAAGACAATGAACACATCCACATTCTGCTCCGCGCTAGAACTTCTTGTCATGTTTCTGAGGTAGTCAAGTAATAGTCCTTTCTGCCCCCAGCACTTGAATTTAATATGATAGGTACGTCGAGAAATAAAGTTGGGACTGGCAACGAGTTTCTTGTCAACACCGAGGGAAAGGTCTATCGCTCTCAAAGTCAGTGGCGACTCAAAACCAGGGAATTCTGAGCTCTTCCGCAGTCCTGCAATACCGCATTTGAAGCGTACTGCGGTAGTAAGCGCTGTGTAGACATGGGAGGTCAAAGTCGCCCTTGAGACAGGTTCTCGTCGGCCTAGGATCTAACCTTATGATACATTAAATACTTAGATGAAGCCCCATTAGTATTACTACTCGATGCTAAGAAGACGACGCACACTTTCCCACAAATTTTCGGATCCGTGGGGACTTACGCTGTGTGATGTCAATCACTCAAATATGTTAGAAGTCTGAAGACTTGTGCGTTCTGAACATCGAGGTTTTGATCACGGCCTTCGTTCATCTCTGACAATCTTACCAGGACAACCAATGACTAATGCTAATGGCTCTCCCAGTACTATTACTAACGCGACATTCACCCCCTGGTACTATTGTTCTGTTTCAAAAGGCATAATGCTCCGATATTGTAACCTAACTAGAGCCAAGTTACTATTTGATCTGTGCAAGTAAATACGGCCATTCCGCAGCCTATCCGCGAGGCTCTCGTCTGTGTTGATTGCAAGCCCTGCCAACCCACTACCTCATTGTTCAGAATAAGCTTCTGACTTTTGAGGTGCTTCCATTGAATAGAGTTTGCTTTCAATCTGGGCATTGACAGCTTAGACTACCCCAAAGCTAAGGCATTTGAACCTTAACTGAGCTCGTGCCAAAACCACAGCAACTCCATGCTTGACTACAATGCTTGGGGTGGATTGTTGTTGAAACGAAAGGAGAGCCTAGAGAGAGACACGCGCCTCATCAAGACCCTTTCCAGATCAATTCGTGAGCGATAGTTATGTTGTGAAAACTTCCCTTTCTCTAACCCTTTCGCAGGTGGATATTTATGTGTTGCTGACAAGGGTTGACAACTCAAGGAAGAAGACGGTAACTTGTCCCGATAAGACAAATCAATCAACCTTTCGGATGAATCAGGGAGCTCAAGACTTCAGGGCAGCTCTTCTAATCGGCTAATTTTCGTATTAAGCTAGGTATCCCACTTGAAACCGTTGCGGGGTTATGTTAACTCTTCCGAGTCTAGCTCAAAATGTTAGATTAGAAGTCTAATTCGACCGCGGCATATAGCCGACTGCGCAGGGGCTAATTAAGGGCCCTATTTACGATTATCATAGCTAGCCTAACCTACGGTTAGAACCTCCTTTTTATACTTACTACGTAAATATTTATATAATTTAATTAATCTCTTCGTTAATTACGGTTCGAACTAACTACCCTATAATAGGGATATTAATACTAATTAGTAATTAAATTTTATTATTATAAATTAGTAAAATATCTCGTTATATAAAAAAAACGACTTCTTAATACCGCACGGGATAAGAAATTCGTATTAATTAACCTTACGGAAATAAATAAAAAAAGAAGTAATTCTTAAATATTATACGGAATTAAATAATCGTAGCCCTTTACTACTTATAAAAGGTCGACGTTTATTATATTAAATTATATTAATTAATAGAAGTACTTAAGTAATTAGCTTTTTATCGTCGCCCGAAGTAGCTTTTTTATTAAATAACTTTTTTATAGCCGGCTTATAATTAAAAATTAACTAGTTAAATTAATAAAAAGAAATACTTACGTAACGACTACTTACTTAATTAATTAGCGTAACGAATAAGCTTAATAATATAATATAAAAAAGCACCGTGCGATTAAAAAAGGGGATTTCTAAATATAAACATTTTTACTTAGTAATAAAAGTAACCCTATAGGAGTTATTAAACTAAGAGATTTATAATATATAGAAAAGTTTATTATTATAAAGATTTTATAAGTACGACTTTAAGCCCGTAATTTAAACGACCTTTTTATAGCTCCTTTAACTACCCCCCAAGTATTACTTAAAAATATAATATAAGGGACGGTTTAATAAAAAAGGAGGGGATTTAGAAATCTTAATAATATTAAGTTAAAAATATTACGGATTTTAAAAATTAACTTAAGAAAAAGGCGGCTACCCTAAAGTAGTCTTATAACCTCTTATTAAAGTTATTATTAGCTTAAAAAAAAGCTAAAAAAATAAGGATCTAAGGGGAAAAAGAAAATCTTTTAAAAGGCCGCTAAAAGGCTTCTTTTTATACTAGCTCCCGGTACGAGATTATTAATTTCGAAAAATTAACTAAGTAATAAAAGGGATTACTAATAAGCGATAATTACCTAATTATAATTAAGTTATAAAAAAGACTATTTAAAAAATATAAAATAGGGTACCGAGAGGCTATAAAAAATAAGATTTTTAAAGTATTTAACCCTATTACGTACGAGTAATAAGTAGGTATTTTTAGTAAGTCCTTAAAATTTACGATTTTATAAAAAAAAGGGCTTAATTTTATTAACCGTACTTAACGGCCTATATAGTTCTTAATAACCTATATAGCTCCTTTACGAGCCGTTTAATATTTATTTTTAACTATTTTTATAAAATACTACCCTAGAAGAGGTAAGTTAAAAAAAGAAGCTATTTAAAGATTATAAAGAATATAAGGCTTAGGAAGCTAGAAATATACGGGATAGCGAAAATTAATAACTAATAAAGATCTTAAAACTAATTATTATATCTTTTTATAATAATATAAACGTCTATTACTATTATTATAAAAAAGAACTACTAAAACCTACCCTTTTATACTAAACGAAAAAGAGGATCTTAATGAGTATAATAGTTAACGATTTAAAAAAACAATAATAATTATTAAAAATAATAAAAACGAGAGTAATAATAAAATAGTAAAAAGAAGCGAGAATCTCTTAGACCTTAATAAATTCGTTAAGTAGCGAAAATATAGATTTATTATAACTAGCGCGCGGATTAGATATATCCTTATTAAAATTAAATACGCTAGCGACTATTAATATAAATATAAACTAGAGTACGACTCTTAGCGAGTTAGGGTAAAAAAGAAGAGAACAAAACCCGATCCTAAATAGAATCCTAATCTTTTATAAGTAAGTAAATATTAACCCGGATTATTAGGGGATATAAATATATAAAATTATAAATTAGCTTAACGGTAAGTAAATTAACGTAGTATTAATCTATTTAATTAAAGTTTATAAAAGAAAAGGGCTATAGGGGTAACCCTTATTTTATAAAATCGTAAATAACCTTAGTTACTAACTAAATAAATAGTTTATAAACGTAAGCCTAGGAATTACGAAAGTAGTTAATAAATTCTTTTATAAGCGAGGGGTATTATTAATATAATTATAATCACAAGAGCTATATAAAATATTAATAGCGATAATTATAGAGGAGGAATTCGTACTATAGAACTAAGTATAAGTTAATAGAGCGTATAATTACTTTAATAAATTTAAAAAAAAAGTAAACGACCTAAATTTCCTTTTTATAATTACTAATAGAAATCTATTATTATAGAAGGATATACCGGGGTAAAATATAGTACTAGAAGTATAATAATTAATAATTTTACTTATTTTAATCTATAACTTGTTATCGCTATTAATACGAAATTTAGCGCCGATCGGTTAATAAAAAAAGAAAGAAATAACTTAAAGTTATTAATAATATATAGTAACGTAAGGATTATATATAAATACTAAAAATTTAGTAATAAATACGAAGTAATTTATAGACTTTAAAAAGATCTTCTTAAAAAAGAAATTATATTCTAGGGGGAAGTATAAGGTTTTATAAAAAACCCTAACGATATTTTATAATTATTATGAAAAAGTTAGAATTAGGGAATATTAATATTATTTAGTAATTAATATTATACTCGTAAATAAAGCTTCTAATTATTATTACGAAGTAGTACGTAATCTCGATTAAAACGACTTTTTTAATATAATTAATATAATCCAAAGCCGCTTCGAAACTTATAATAAAAACTTAGAGCTCCTATTTAAACTACGAGCGATTTCTTTTATATTTATAGCTAAGATAATAGAGGGTAAATTATAAATAAAGATTTTCGAAAAGCTTATTAATTAAATCAATAAGCTAGCGAAAACCTAGTTAAATAAGGGGATAAATAAGTAGAAAGTTAGATATTTTTATACTATAGTTTAGTATATACTAAAAATAAAAATAACCCTATATTAAGTACCCAAAAATTACGAAATACTCTATTTAAGGCTAAGATCTAGTTTTAATATTAAAATAAGAATACCGCGCTAAACCTATTTCTAAGCGTATAACAGCCCTTATTAATAATATTAAGTTAATTAAATATATAATAAAAAAAGAAAAGAGGCTAAATATAATAATCGTTAATAAAGAGGCCTAGATTTATTAAATAAGTAGAGATTTAATTTATAAATAAAATAATAGAAGAGGTAATACTATATTTATAAAAAAGATAGATATTAGTTAAATAACTACTCTAAGGAAGAGCGTACTAAATCGTATAAATAATATAAAAAGTCGAGGGTAATAAATAATAAAACTAGCCCTCGTTAGTTTAACTAATTCCTCGTTATATATAAGGGCAGATCTAGGGGTACAGAACTTAATAATAGTAGTTAAAATAGCGGCCTAAAATATATACCCCCTATAAAAGATTTAGAAAATAAGGAAGATCTTACCCCCTATACTAACGAATTAGATTATAATAAAATCGATAATATTAACTACTCTTTTTTTACCCCGTTAGCTTCTAAAAAATATACGAGGCTAAACGAATAGAGAGTAGTAAAAGCTCTTAATAAGTAAGCTTTTATTTATAAATAATAAAAGAAGGTCCCTTAAATAACGAATATAGAGGCAGCTAAAAGGGCGAATTTAATAAGGCCAAAGCCTATTTTCTTAATAATTAAAAAGAAGACGCTATCTCTCTTAATATTTAAAAAAAAAAATATAGTACTAAGTAAATCTAAGGGTAACTAAAGGGGTCCTTTTTATATTACTTAGATCCTTTAAATACTAAGCTTATATAAGTATTTTATATAAGTAAAAGGTATAACTTAAATAATTTTTATAAGATTATCCTAAATATTAGGGTATTATAATAATTAACTAAAAAAAAAGGGTAATTCTAAGTACTATAGAAAATTGCGTTAGTAATACTTAATATATTAACGGCGGGTATTATAAAGATTAACTTCGGCCTAGGTAAGGAAATCGTTACCCTAAGTATAATAAAAGTAAAGACGTATTTCGGAATAATAACTTTTTATATTTTACCCGTTAATACCCTATTTTTCTTATATTTAAAAAATATAGATCGACTAGGTATTATATTTAATAATACGAGGAATAGAATCTCTAATAATAAGTATTTTAAAATAGTTAAACGATATTAGGGGTATATATTTATAAAGCTTATTAACGATACGAAGTTAATTAATTACCTAATAAAAAGTAAGCTTAGAAAATTATATTAGAAATTTAGGTACCCGTCGGTTACGAGGCTATATAACCTCTTAAAATAATTAAATAATAATAATATCGAAATAGGGGCGCTAGAGTAATTAATAAAAGTATACTATTAATACTAAATAAATGCGCAGAGCTTACGTAAATTTAAGTTTAAATTGCGTAATAAGCTTAACTTTAACTAAGAAATCGTTATTAATATTTTTTACTTAAATAATCGGCTAGTATTATATATAATTAACGTAGCTATATTTTTTTAAGTAAGGTAATTCCTCTAGGATCTATAAATAAAAATAGTATAGGTAGCTTTATAAAAAAGCTAGATTAATATATACTAGGGACAACTAAACAGTATTAAAACCGACGCTAATATTAGCTTTAAATTAGTAAAATTTAAAGATAATACGACGGCTTATAATATATAGCTAAAAGTCGTACCTGTTAAAACGTACTATAATATTAAAAAAGTAAAAAGGGTATACTAATAATTAAAAAGGGCGTTTAGAATTATTAAAAAGGAAAATCCGGATTTTACTAACGACAAATGCCTTTAAATAGTACTTAAATACTATAATAATACTATAGGGCTTAACGGACTTATATTAACGCTATTAATATTTAGAGTATATTTAAAAACGACCTTAGCCTTACTACTATTACTAAGTATAAACTAACGAGCTTAAGTAATTAAAAAAGTAATATAAGTATTACGCGAGGTAAGTATAAAAAAATAAGTTAATAAAGTAATTATTATGCGTAATAGGCCCGATATAAGGAGTAATCTAAATATATTATTAAATTTAGATATACGAATATAGTGCGAAATTATTTAATAATAAGCTAGGCTATATAAGTTAATTTTTATTAATAAGCGCTCTTATATAGTTACGAGAGATCGTAACTAGCTATTTAAAGTATTAATTATAGTAGTTAGACCGTATTATATAAATCTTAATAAGGTAGTTTTTAACTTATAAAAAAAAAAGAGCTAAGGGAAACTATATAACTTATAATAGAGGTATAAGAAATTATCCTTAATAAAATCGTCGTAATAGTATTAATAAACGATAAGGAAAAGGAAATTACTAAAAGGGTACTAATATTATTAATAAGACGTTATAGAAGACTATAATAGTAAGCCCTAACGCAATAATTTATTATTAGTAACGAAGTAATTAATACTTTTTATATAATAAAAGAGAAAGCCGATTTCGAGCTAGTAATTAAACTACGTAAAAAAGGCATAATTATAACTATTAAAAAGCTATATAAGAAATTAGATCTTATCGAAATAAATACTCTTTATAATCGAGGGGTCTATTAATTTATCTTATACGACTTAAAAAAATATATAAACCTCTATATATTTAAATTACGAATAGTTCGTAAGATTAAAAAAAAAAGGATACCTTAGCTATATAAGAAGTTTAAATACGTAATTTAGGAATACGGTAATATTAAAAAGGCGACGCTACTTATATAATCGCTTATTATATAGCGCTATAGCTAATAATTAATAATAGTATTAATAATATTACTACGAAAAAAGGGATACGAGATTTAGAGCTATAATATTACCTAAGCCTATACCTAATTAGCTATAGGGCTTATAAAGAAAATCCTAGCCTATTTACTAAAAGAAATAGCTAATAAGTACTTAAAAAGTACGATTATTAAAGTACTTAAGCTACTATATAGGCTCGTAAAATCGGGTACTTATTAATAAGCTACTTATTACGATTTTTATATTAATTAATTATTAATAATTACTTTTATATACGACCCGTATTTACTAGTTACGGAGTACGAAGGTAACTAATTTAGGATTATTAAAATATAGATTAACGATATATTAAACCTATTTGATATTAATTCTATAAAAAAAGAGGATAAGGAGCTTTAAAAAGCGAGCTTCGTAGCGAAGCTAAAAAAGATCTTTATAATAAATACCCCCCTAATATTTAATAGCGGGATTCTTATAATTAAAAAGGAAACTGTTATTTTTTAATAAAAGGAGTAAAGTAAGAAAATTAACCTTATTAATCTAAATATAACTAATATTAAAAAATAATATAAGGCTAAGCTCGCGCGAGGGGTATATATTATAAGTATTTATTAACTTAAAGTAACTTTTAACTACGCTAAGGTAGTATAGGCTATAAATCTTACTAAATAAAACGTCGAAGTATTTAATAAGTAGCTTAAGTAGTAATAAACGAATCTTAATTAAAGTCTCGTTTATTACCTAATTAACCTTATAATTAGTAAGCTCTACGTCTTTATTAATAGGTTATTTATAAATAATAACGACCTTATTTCGTAACTAGGGTATATTATTATCCTAGTTAACGAGAGTATAAGTAAGAGCGAATTTATTATATATAATAATATAATTTATTACTTATTAACTAAAAATAAATAAATAATAAAAAGTATACTAATATTAAAGGTTTATAATATAGTTAATAGCGTTAACCTCTTTTATATAATTTTAATAACGCTAAGAAAGATTATTAATTAAATTAGCTTTTTACTTATTCTAATGATTATTTATACTAATTCTTACTCACTATACGAATACTTTATTAAATTAAGAACGACGAAAGAAAAGAGGCTTATAATTAATATTATAGCCCTTAAGTAATCGTACGAAAAGCGCGAGATACTTAAGATCTATTAAATTAATAATAAAAATAACCTTATAAACGCTTTTACAAAAATAGTACTAAATAAGGGATTAGAATAATTTATAAGTAATAAAAAAGTTATTATATAAATAGAGGGATAGGTTATATAAAAAAAGTAAAGAAAAGAGGAAAAAAGAGACGACTTAATAAACGGGCCCGAGGTTAAATTATACCTCTAACTATAGTAATTAAATTAATAAAAAAAAAAAAGTTAGTATCGGATTAAAAGTCTAATTTAATTATAGTATATAGCCGACTGCGTAGGGGCTAATTAGGGGCCCTATTTATAATTATCGTAGCTAGCTTAACTTATAGTTAGAACCTCTTTTTTATACTTATTACGTAGATATTTATATAGTTTAATTAATCTCTTTGTTAACTACGGTTCGAACTAACTACCCTATAATAGGGATACTAACACAAAATCTTCAGCTTACGATGGATCCGGTGACGACGGCGGACAAGCAAGTTACAACAATACTCAAGCTTTGAGGCGTGCAAAAGGTGTGTTGCAATCTCGGGTCTATGCCGTAAAATATAGTGCATCGGGTCGGTATCCCGTGGTGGTGTGATGGCTTCTGGCCCGCCAGGTGTGACACGCGCTCTGAGCCTCTGTTGCTTGATGATTCTGGCGAGTCGCGCCAACAGAGCACAGGCGAAAATGAACTCTGAGCTGCGCAAGAGGAAACCGACGGACGATCTCATCTATATCATTCCGCCACTTACCGTTGCGCTGGATGCCGATCTACCCGTGTGGGCAGGACTAATTTCTCCGTAGACTGAACCGACCCACGACAAGGGGCACGTCCACCTTTATTACCAAATGTTCCAACTAGGGGTAGTATCAACTAAATGAAGGCTTACAGACTTATAAGAACAAAAGCACGGGGCTTGGCAACTCTTCTCACGATAGCCAACCGCATCACGCTCTTCTTCGATTTTGGACCTTTGCCAACTAAAGAGACCGGATCTCTCGTCGTTCGTTCCCCGTCATTCTTTTCACTCAACAGTCCTTACAAGATGCGCAACTCAATCACCGCTGCCGCCGCTTTCCTGGCTCTGGGAGCTAGAGCCGACATTTACCCCAACTATGAGTATGGCAACATGTTCTACCTTGGCCCTACCACCGGTGGTCAGTATATCACCAAGGCCACCTACAACATGGAGGTCCCCAACCCGCCCACAAACTGGGTGAAGACCGATGAGACTCAGCGCTGGCTCTCCCTCTGGATCGGTGTTCAGGACAACCCCAACAACGGCGACGTGCTCAACATGAACTTTGTCCAGCCCCTCCTTAACTGGGGACCCGATAACTCCGTCTGGGGCTGCAGCGCTCCCAACACGCAGTGGTGTGCTGCTGCCAGCAATTACCAACCCAGTGGTCAAATTGGCCAGGCCTACGTCCCGGTCAACAAGGAGGCCACTCTTGAGTTTGAGAGTATGTTTGCTATGCCCGATTCGATTGCGAGATCAATTTGCTTACAGTGTCGAAGTTTCTCTTAATTCCTCCACCGACATGATCGACCAGAAGATCTGGCAGAACGGAGACCTCATCTCTTCCGAGTCTGACTGTAAGTTAGGCCCCGTATCAACTTCCAAGACGAATGCTGACAACCCACTACAGCCAAGGGCATGAGACCTGCCGTCTTCTACTCTGGTAACGAGTGCTACGGCGATGGCTGTGGGACTCTGCCGGCTTACAAGTACACCAATATCACCCTTGTTTTCGACCAATATCACCCTTGTTTTCGACAAGGCTGTTACAAACTTGGCCGAAATTATCTCCTATACCAACGCTACCCACACAGAATGGCAGACGAAGGACAACGGTATCACATGGACCGTCGACTCCATCACCATCGCGGAGGATAACTTGACCGAATAAGCCGACAATCTGACGCAAATCTTTGAGATTGTTTGTTGTCGAAGGCTTTCAATTCCTGTAGATACATTTTCACCACCGCCAGCCGTATCGGGCTTGGCACATTGTGTTGTAAAACCATTGTAGATATCAAAATGTACTTACTCTAGGGCGTCATTACCCGCTAAGCATCTGTACAAAGCGTCATGAGAACACGGAGGCCTCTCAGAATAAGAAGATTTCTCAAGTATCAAGCGACGCGCCGTGAGTAATATATCACATCAGCGTCGGGTTTGCGTGCAAGAGAATGTGATGTCGAGGGTGTGGAGAATGCCAAGGCCATGGATACTTGATGATCACGGCGTGGGGCCCGGCTTGGGAAGATGGGGCGCCGGCTTGGCGCAAAGACAGATGGCACCCCGGCGGAGTTAAGAGGTTGCAAATATGGGAGGGGATCACTTAAAACGGATATCCTGTCGCCTGAATTGTGATGGAATACGTCAATAACTGTGGCTGTCCAATGTTTCTAGTTTCTGGGGTAAGCGTCGCCCGATGGCCAAGCGTCGGAGCTGGGTGTTCCCAATATGGAAACTCAGGTTTCCGACTCCCGGCCGCAACCAGCGGACTTACGATAAGCTCCCACGCCTAATGTAGTGTCCAGGGAACCGAGTATGATCTATTATTTTTTGAGGCATTTTGCGCACTTAGACTGCTTAATGCCGGCAGGGCCAACATATATCAGGATACGACGAGTAGCTAGCGTAAAAGACGTAATGACGTTGTCTGCAACTGAAAGACTTCTTCCATTTGAAATCTCATACCCAGAGCGAAGCGTATTTACGCCTAGTGTGCCTGTAAATCCGAGTCTAGCGCACGGTCTCATTTGCCTCACGATGCTCCCATTGTCTTGCACGATGATGATCCACAATGATGCAGAAGTACCTTTTCCACGTTTTAGAAAGGCAATTAATTTCCAGGCGCTGAAGAAATACATATAAAATCCACCATGCTATTTACCTGATCGGAAAACATTCCTAGCTTGTCAAATGGTTCCAAAACACCTTGAGTGACCACTATCAACAACTGCTCTACCTTTCAATCAAAAACCCACCGTGTCGGTTTTCAGATATCATCTACACAATGGCTCCCAAGACTCTTCGATTTGCCAAAGATCAGCCGGAAGGCTTTGTGAATCGCATCGAGAAAGTTGCCATCGTCGGTGTAAGTACCTCTTAAACCAGATCGCGACCCCCCAGCAAATCACAAGAAAAGAGACTGACAGTTCGAAGGCTGCTGGTACCATGGGAAAGTTTGTAACTCGGGAGCTATTGAAAGGTGGAAAGCACTCGGTCACGGCAATTACCCGACATGACAGCGATTCCAAATTACCCAACGGCGTTATTGCTGCCAAGGTCAACTACGACGACGAGAGCACGATTGTGGAGGCTCTAAGGGGACAGCAATACTTGATCATCACAATGAAGTCCACCGTCGGCCAGGAGACCCAAAATAAGCTTGTACGGGCTGCGGCCAAAGCTGGCGTCCCTTACGTCATGCCGAACGCGTGGGGTCCTGATCCGAAGAATGAAGACATGATGAAAGATGCTCTTCTCGGTTCTTCTTTTCAAGGAGCCGTCAAAGAGATTGAGCGCCTTGGGGTAAGCGAATGGATCATCATGTCTTGTGGATTTTGGTACGAGTTCAGCGTGGCCGGCTCGCCTAATCGATATGGATTCGACGTCAAAAACAAGTCACTCACCCTATTCGATGAGGGCGATGTTAAGATCAATACTTCCACCTGGTCTCAGTGTGGCCGCGGACTGGCCGCTTTCTTGAGCCTCAAGTGGCTGCCTGATGACAAGGATGATCAATCTCCCAATATCCAGAACTGGGCCAACGATGTGTTCTACGTCTCGAGCTTCTTGGTATCTCAAAAAGATATGTTCGAAAGCATGAAGAGGGTCACGAATACAACAAATGAGGACTGGATCATCAACCATGAGAGCTCGAAAAAGAGGTGGGAAGCTGGCTACGAGGCACTGAGATCAGGGGACAGAAATGGGTTCTCGCGAATGATGTACTCGCGCATTTTCTTCTCCGCGACTGACGGTGACGTCGAGCACAAGCACGGTTTAGCCAATGTGGACTTGAACCTCCCGGTGGAGAATTTAGACCAGGTCACGGCAGAGGCAGTAAAGATGTGCATCTCAGGAGAACTGGATTCCTACTAAAGTAGATTGCTGTGGAGACGAGTCTTATTCACAAAGCGCACTCGACTTTCTCTTGACGGTATTTGATTGTGATTGACGTTGGAAGTAGCACTGTACCTATGCCGCAGTGTAGCAATGACAACGAAGGCAGAAAAAAAGAATGAAAAAACCACTGAATGGACACTTCCGGCTTCGACCCTTAAACCTTGTGTGAAGCGCCAATTTTGGAAGTCGGCCAATGGATAGTCATAGACACATCATCCTTGAGTGCTGTTGTAACCTCTTGACAAGCAGTAAAACACATCTCAGGTAATTTGTATCTTGACAGAAATTGAGCCCTTCTTAGTTTGTACGACGATGAGATCATGGTCGTAAGAGATATCTTCGACCGTGGTTTCAAACAAATTGGATCTCGGTATGACGCGGAGAGCCATCATGGCCACCATATGATAAACTTCGCAGTATGCCAAGCTGAGAGGCGCCGTTAGCATTGAGGATTGAGAGCCTTGGTTTCTGAACAAGCACTTACTTCTCACCAATACATGAGCGACTACCTTTTCCGAACGCAAGGAGGAACTTCTCCAGCTTGTAATTCGGCTTGCCGTCGATTAACCAACGCTCAGGAATGAACTCCCCGGGGTTTGGGAAGAGTTCCTCGTTCCAGTGGTTGATCATTGATGTCATGCCAACGGGAGTTCCTCTGGGGATAAGCCATTCCTTTTTACCGTCACGGGTCCTGTAAACCAAGTCCTCCTCGCGGGCAATCCTGGCAGATCTGTGCGACACACCAGGCATCATGCGAAGAGACTCGTGGATGACTGCCCACAGGTAAGGCTTTTGCTCGAGCTCTGTCCATTTCAGGTTCGATGGGTTGAGACCATGTAACTGCTCCATAAGGCGAGCATAGGTCTGGGGCTGGGCGAGAAGGTAGTATGTCACGACAGTCAGAGTAGCCTGTGTCACAATAGTTAGCAACGTGGCACGTAACGGGAAGGAACCCATTCTCACAGCAGTGGTCTCGGTACCGGCGAGTAAGAAGTTGAAGCCCTCTCCAGAAAGTCGGTACAATGATTTCTCTTCTTCGGGAAGTGTCTTAGATTCCATGAGATCAGCAAAAACTCTTCCATTTTCCGGGTTGCTCAGAGCCGCCTTGATATACCCGGGGATGACAACATTCATCTGTCTCATGACAGACTTGATGTCTTCACCTAAGTAATCAGCCATCATTGGCATGACCTGAGCCATTTTACGACCAAGAGCGTTGTGTCTCATCATATAAGCACTTTTGAAGAAGGACTTCACCCAAGTAGCAAAGTTGGGCTCCCATCCTTCCTGAGAGATGAAGCCCATGGGTTCTCCAAAAGCATACTGGGAAATGATATCCGCAGTAAAACAATTGAATGCCTCCTTCACGTCGAATGGCTCCTTCCCCGCTGAGCGGAGCATTTTGTCTGCCGTGAGCTGGGCAAATTCCTGCACTTCGCCCTCAAGTTTGAGCATTTGCTGGCGCGAGAAGAACTTTGACAAAGCGCCCTTGCGCATTCGATGAACCTCATGATTGACGGTGGAGAAGCCGGTAACCGAGACAGGGCCTGCGCCGCCGGTGTTGAGTTGATGTTGCCACTTGTCGCGGACACGGCCGGGACCAGCATATATTTCATCGGTGAAGTAGGGATCAGAAACATGAAGTTCATCCGGGTTTATTCTGACAATGGGCCCTGTGATTCATGTTGGTCAGCAGCGAATTATGTCTCAGACTAGGGTTCTCGTCGAATCTACCATAATGCTCGTGCATCCGTGCAATGACCTTGCCATATCTGCCAAGCAGCCACCAGTCATAGTACGCTTCGTACAGGTAAGATGCAGCTGCGATCTTTGGACCAGGAAAGTGCGCTAGCGGGTGGAATGTCGAGATATTGTACAAGGCTATGGCGATGTGATAAGCGATATAAAGAACAATAAAGTAGGCGACGACATTGAGACTCAGGGCAGCCTTGAGACCATCTACGATGGCATTGGAGGCCATTTCGGACACAAATCGATGGACTGAGTGTGCACAAGAGGGCAGTGTTATCGACGCAACCTCTGCTAAGCGCAAGTTGATGAGACAGCTACCTTTCCAATGGATATATAAATACTGCATAGATGTTTTTGCCTGCACTACCCAGGCAGTGCAGCTCTAATCATCTTGGCCCACCAGCCATTGCAACATTGATAAAAGGCGTGCGCTCACTGGCTGGAAGAGCAGCTTCTGCGACCCGTCTGGAAATCAAGACAAAAGCACGATCACAACGAGCCCCTGAGAGAAGGAGCGACCTTGACGAGAGGAGCCAACTAGCGTTTACTAGTGCAGCGAGCCTGCGGGGGCGACCCACAATTCCGAGATGGGAAATCTAGTGCCCGTTGAAGAATCCTAAATGAGCCAACAGCACCGACCGTTGACGCATATACGGATACCGTGACTAGGCCAGCCCCTCGAAGTGCAGCAGGCGACACACTCTGAACCGGGGCTCTTAGTGGCATTAGGGAAGAAGAGTGATCGTAAGCAAGATCATTCCCGTATACCTTACATTAGTCTTGATGGAGACGACATGATCTAGATCCTTCACCCTCCAGTCGTGGGAGGAAGAAAACGTGATTCGCGGTCGCGCGACGGAGTACAGCTCTATCCTTGAAGATACGCTTGCCAGGACTCAGGGTTGTCAGGAGCCCAGGACATCACCATGGGACGCACAGAGATACCGCCTGAATGCAACGTGACCAGCACACGGCACTAAGACGAATCTTTCGAAGATCTTCAAGCGCACAGGGAGCCCTAATGGAACGAACCGGGGGTAGATAATGGAGACACATCCACTACCTCTCCACTTTAGGAACTTTGTGACACTTGGTTCACCATCCAGTCGGGGTCAGCATTTTTCTCTCGCTGAATATGAACAGGCGATGTTTGTCAAAAAAAACTTGGGGACACCCGCATATGGACCGTTTTATTATGTGTTCAAGCCTGAGAGGATATTTCTACGATGAAAAACACCGGGAAACACTCACTCAAAGCCCCCGCGATCAAGAGACGCCTGCTCCAAGTTGATGGCAAACTCGAGTCTGATGGATGGATCTTGTCCATGATGGAGAGTCATGGTTCCCGCACGATGATCGATTCGTCAAGTGATAAAAATTTCTACACTGAGTGACTGAATGCTTGCCATCTCACTACTTCTGATTAGCGAAACATGGCTATCGAGCATCACTGCTTCAGCATGTGTTCAAGTCTAAGACAGCCTCCCTTCGGAAAACTGATCGTGTGCAGGCCCTGACTGCCGAGATGTGATTCTTCATTAGAAATGATCTGTGAACCTTCATTCGAGTACCGAAGATTTTCACTTCGATTTGAGGAGAAGATCGACTGCTTGGAACATTTTTCCGGACACGTAGTCATTTGTGAGCACCCTATTGAGCGGCCTCGTGCTAATCCCAGCCCGCTTCTCTTTGCCCAATCCGACTATAACACAACTTGGTTATGAACATGAACTTTTGACGTTCTGGCGAGACTGAGCGGAGCGAGTCCATGGTCACCGGCGAGTCGCGACAGATAAGAGCCAAAACCGAAGAGAGACGCTGCAGGATTGAGAATACAGGGGTCAGCGGATGCCAAGCATTCGTGATTTTTGTTACCCATGGTTGGGAAACGGCGAGCTCCAGGAGCTCAGAGAATCAACAGGCTTGAAGGAGTATTCATCTGTACGTACTCCATATACCTCCTGAAATTCATCAAGAATGCAAGCGAGACATTACCACCCGAAAGTTCAGAGGAGCAGTATCACTCTTTCGTTCCCGCTTCTCTATGCCTCTATTTTAGCCGCCAATTCTCACACGCATGTAAGAGAAGAAGGAGATGAGGAACTTCGTATTTCGTCAAATCCTTGTCAGTTGAGTTTATGCCGTGAGCGCCTCCTAAGTGCCGGCACAGAAAGTCCCACGACTTGCGGAGCGTCATGGTTAATGAGTACCCAGAAACGGAAACCACTACTTCAACTTCAGTGCAGTCATATTTCAGAGAGTTTTGCTATTGGGGCAGTACCATTTGGCTATTGGGGCAGTAATCCACTTTTTAGACCAATGAGGGCTCACATCTCTGGAGCTCGGACTACAACCCCACACCTATACCCGCTGCACCTACCCACGGGCTACCTGGCGTTATTGCCTACGGTCGTAATTGCCTACGGTTATAATTGCTTATGGTCGTAATTACTTATAGTTATAATTACGTAAGGTAACTACGGGTACGTACGGTTATAATTACCCATAGTCGCAATTGCTTATTAAAAAAGACGATTAAATAGGTAATTAAGTAGGTAATTATGATTATAGGAAATTATAACCGTAGGTAATTATAACCGTACGTGCCCGTAGCTGCTTTACGTAATTGCAACTATGGGCGATTATAACCGTGGGTAATTACGACCGTAGGTAATTGCGACCGTAGGTAATAACGCTAGGTAGCCCGTGGGCAGGTGCAGCGGGGCCAAAAGATTTAGAGTTCGGAAGGTAGGCTCTGATTGGCTAATAAAGTGGATTACTGCCCCAATAGCCAAATAGTACTGCCCCAATAGCAAAACTCATTTCAGAATCAGTAATGGGTCTCCGCGAGTCACGGCTTGGCAAACCCTGGGAACGGTGGTCCACAGGAGGACGAGGCAAAGTCCTGGTGACACCAGATGGTGCACCCGGAGCCAGGGCTCTAAAGCTCGGCAACCGAAAACATGTCTCCCGGCTTCAGCTAAATCGAAAAGCCGGAGATCTTCATCCAGATTTGCCTACTACAGAGCGCTGAAATTAATGATCAAATTCAACCTAGCTAGGGCCACAAAATATCGCCGAGTATGACTGGCTGAGCGTCATAACTTTAACTACTGCGACCCCATGAGCTAGAACTACCACTCTACGTCAATATATCTCCTTCTAGTGTATCTGTTGTCCATGCTTCCCATTTATAAAGTACTCTGCGGAACTTGGCTCACAATCATCACGCATATCCCGTTCATCGACTCGTTGAAACCGAAACCCCGATCGAATACTGTCCTCGATGGCTACACCAGCGACGCTGGCGTCGCCGCCACCCATGTATATCCCGATGACGACTAGCGCAAGAGACTCGCTCATAGCTATCTGCTTTCTATGGGCAGTTTTTGCAGCGGTAGTGTTTGCTCGACTCTGGGGCAGATATCGTGGAATTGGCGTTGGCGGAGATGATATCTTGGCTTTGGCTGCTTGCGTGAGTTACGACTGATAGATGATTGCGTCTCGTACTTTGTCTAATAGAAATCACAGCTTCTATCAGGCAGTACAATAGGCATGAATGCAGCAGGTATATAATGGCATGGCTTTCCAGTTTGGAAGCATGGGATGCTGACTGAGACCATAGTTTTTACGTCTGGTGTTGGATACAACTTCGACCCTGACTCTGACGTTTATCCAAAATGTAAGTGAATGCTCTAAGGCGACTGGTGTGCCATTGAAGAAGTAGTCAACAACCCAGAAGGTGTTATTGGACTTGCGATCGTCACTTTGAATGTTCAGGCGCTGACCATGTTGGACAGTGCTCAATAACATGCAGTTTATCTTGAAGGTAATCTACTTCGGCAAAGGAACTTTCTCCCAAACTCTCCATTTTACGAACAATGCCTGATTAAAAGTGTGCTAGACGACTTTTGCTTTCACGCTTATCTACCTATGGGCACTGGCGTCCTTGAAGCTCAGTCAGCTCTGGTTCTATCATAGAGCCTTTTCTGTTCAACTCAAGTGGTGGATCTTCTTTATTGGCAGCGTTGTCATTGCATGGGCTTTGGTCTTCACCTTTGTCTTCATCTTCCTCTGTGATCCGATTTCCCAACAATGGACAGTACAGCGAATCGGTCACTGCATGGACCAGATCCTGGTACTCAAGTGCATTATCATGACAAACGTTGTCACCGACCTGTTCATTGTGATTCTACCTATCTGGACTGTCTGGCAATTACAAATGCGGAAAACCGAAAAGCTTGCTGTCATTGCCTGCTTCGCTCTCGGCTTAGCGTGAGTCAATCCACCTGACCCCTATCAATACTGCTATCGATGGCTCGTTGAACTGACGTAGCGAAGATGCTGTGTGATTGGCATCGTTCGATTCTGGCAGATCTACGTCATCGATCTTATTGGCAATTTGACTGGCACTTCCTTGACTACATTCATGCTCTGCACGGTTGAGCTCATGCTTGCCGGTCTTTGCATCAATATTCCTATGCTTCGCCCCTTCTACCTCAGATGCAGAGCCAAGTACAAGTCCTCCTCGCTCGAAAACTCCAATAGCCAAAGCGCATTCAACAAGGGATCGCGGAGTGGGCAGATCAAGGTGCAACCCAATCCTGGTCAGTCCACAGCATGGATAGAACTGGTTAGTTGTCAATTTTTCCAAAAAGCCGCTTATAAGGTGCTGGGAGAGATTTACTGACTTCTCAAGAATGACAAGGAGCACGAGACGGGCAGCAATGACGATGGCGATTCCCAACGAAAACTGACCAGAGAGCAAACCAGTACTGCGATACACGTACATACCAACTGGAAGATTACACGGGAATGAAGAAGAGACAAAAGAAGGGCCGGAGAAGGCCTGGTTGAGTACTACACTGGGCCAGATCTGGGTGCTGGATTGAGGGCGAGAATCATGAGGATATCCAAGTTGGAATTGTGCCGATGATAGATAATGTATTTTGCGCAAGACGGACTTCAAGGAGCAGGTCCATTGCTTATACTAGAATCACTGAAAGAAGAGTTCGAATTCGACTGAATTCAGATTGCCGATAAGTAAAGGAGGGTGGAGAGTTGAAATACCATCGTGTCTCCGAGCTTTGGCTAATGTAATCGCGTGTGCATGTCTGCTCTCACGGGCCTTTCTTGAGCCCTCTACACCAAGCCTCAGCTTGGCTGAGTGCTTAATCTTGCTACCCGCTCTTGTCTACTTTCGCTGCTCACGTCGAAGTAGGCTAATTGTGCCATTAGACTTATGGAATTACGAAGAAATCAGAGTGCGATGACAAAACTTACGCTTCTCACCAAATACGGTTGTTCTAATACCCTTACGCGGTTCATCGTAAGTCCCCGGGATAACACGATGAATTGTACATCTAAGCAGGGTGAGTTCAGGACAAGAAAACGTTGACGGGGACATGAATTGGTTATGTCCAACTCACCTATTATCCCACATGGCCACGCTGCCCACTTCCCACTTCCACCGAACAGCATGATCGTCGGCAGAGTGGATGTGGTACGAGAAAAAGTCCAAAAGTTTGTCAGACTCGTACTTCTTGAGCTCAGCGAAGGCGGTTACAAAGCCTGGATTGACATTCAGCGCCTTGAGACCGGAGACTGGATGGGTCCTAACAGCCGGATGGTGTGAATCGATGGGAGGCCGGTTTGGACCAGTACCCCACAGGTCCAAGATTGTGTCGTATTGTAGCCGTGAGGTGTGTACTGCGTGCAGTCCGTCAACGAACTTTTTCATGGCGTCGCTGAGAGCGTCATAAAGTCCATATTGAGAGACCCAGGCAGTGTCACCGCCGACGTCGGGGTGCTCCTCCATACGCAACAAGGAGTAGGATGGCGGGTTGATCTCAAAGGATGTGTCGGCGTGGAAGTCGCCAGAGGGCCAAGGGGTGTACTTGAGTATTTCACGGTGATCCTCGCGGCTGCCCTTGATAACAACGTACTTCAAATCCTTCTGAGCGGGATGACGGTCGAGAGCGCCGTAATGCTCAAAGAGTTTAACCTGACCATCAGTTGTCAGGTCCTGGCTCCGAAAGAAGACAACCCCGCGCTCAGTAACAATAAGTGCGAGTTCGTCCAGTTGCTGTGTAGAGAGCTGTGATAACTGCACACTTTCCAATACTGTGCCGATTGACTCTGTCAAATCAAACCTCTTCGCAACTGAGAGGAGGGCTTTCTTCTCAGGATCGGCGAAGGATGCCCTATCCTTCTCCGGAAATCTCTCCTCTCGGACTGGCTCAGGAGGTACATGATCTCTTATCTTGGGATGGAAGTGCGGATGCAAGCAGATCGGGAAGCCTGAGTCTGGGGAGACATGCTGTCTGGACTCTAAATTCGACATAGTGAATTCATATATCCCTGAAAGAAGACTGAAACTGAAATTAGCTGGATGTCGTGTCCGAGAGGTATATTGATTGAAGCACAAGACGCCGTTACTTCAACTACGAGAACAACATTTCAATTTCCCCTCATTTTGTGCTATCGGGCAAGTCAACATCTGAATATTGCGCGATCTGACCTCGAAATGAGACGCGTCAGGCTTTCTCCTGATTTGCGGGCGACAAAAAGGTGTCATACACTAAAATGACATATAGGTTGGACTTCTTCCGCGCTTTCTAAGTTGCCAACTAGACATTTCTATGACTGCATGCTCCTGCAATCCGAAAGTGCCTGGAAAAAGTGGTTGGTGCTCTCAATATTTAACAGCAAATTTTCTGTGTTTAAGAGTCCGACCAAAAGAAAGGCGGCCCATTCATCTAAGGAGACTTCCTCGCTTTTGGGAATTTCATCGGCAAATTGAGCTTGTATAGAAAGATGTATAGCCATTTCAAGAGACCGCTTGATTTGGAGACAGCGACTTTCTAAGGTAAGGCACCTGTGTCGGAACACGGCCGACGCTCTGGGGCGCGGTGGTAATGCGCATGCCGCGATAGTTGGAAAGTCGGCCGCTCCCGAGTAAATTGACCGTCCGATTGGCACCAAGAACACTCGCAATCCCGAGAGCCGATTGCGTCAGTATCTTACCTAAGCCTAGCTGCGAAGAGGGTGGATGCTTAACTGTGAGTTTGGAGCATTCTAAGGGGTCACCGTCGATGGCGTGAGCGATCCAGACGATGGCATCAACGAGAGTGGGTCATCTCATACGTCGAGACGGCAGACGGCCGAGTGTCGGCCCAGAAGACATGTGGCAACTTGAACACGAACCGACAGATTGGCTCTGCGACGTGTGGTATTTCTCCAGATCTCCACGGAAATGCTGCGTTCATGACAACATTCTGTTCCGTCAGAGCAAGAAGTCCGAGTTTGACAGCTGCAACATAATTATGTGGGACGCGGAACAGCAAGACGAGACCTGAACAGGTAAGCCGGGATCAATGAGGGGCAGGGTACGATTTTTTCTTTCGACAATGCCTATTGGCATTGCCGAGTATCCGTAGTTGTTCGAGAATATACAAAGGTTCAAGTTGCCATGTTGAGTTTGTCCTTCGACGTTTTGCTTTCGAGTCGACGTCTGCGAAACCAACACGGCCTACCACATTCTCTCAGCTTTTCACAATGGTAGCCTCAATAGACGAAAAGCAAGTCAAGATGGTGGTCAAGAGCCCAGAAAGTCAGAGTGATGGCGAAAATCCCAATATTGACTGGAGCCCGGAGGAAGAACGACAATTGGTGCGAAAGTAAGTTTTTCAATAGTCATACGCTCTTTGGCTCCAGATAACTAAAGCTAATTGTGAGACTCACAGAATTGATTTGATTATCATGCCGCTGTTGATCCTCGCTTTCTTTGCTCTACAGCTCGACCGTGGCAACATGTACGGAGACTACCTAAGCATAATCAACCTGAATGGTAATAATGTCTGACCAAACGCAGTGGCAATGCCTTGACGGACTATTTACTCAAAGATGTTGGTATCACACAGAACCAATTCAATGTTGGCCAACAGTTGTTATCTGCAGGCATCGTGATACTGGAAGTCAGTAGATGGAACTGGAACAATGCACCTTATCTAAGGCATTCAGCTGATATGACCCGTAGATACCGAGCAACCTAGTTCTTTACCGTATTGGACCAACGCTCTGGATTGGAGGACAGATCGTGGCCTGGTAACACTTCCTCAGCTTTTGTAGGAAGACTGAAGTAGCCTTTCAGTGATACTAACAAGTGGACAGGGGATTGGTTGCGACTTTTCAAGCATTTCAAAAAGGGCTGGGTGCTTACATGGTGACTCGAATCCTCCTTGGGTAAGCCCGAATAGCTTCATTAAGAAGTATCATCTGAAGAAAACTGACAATTCATACTCGTAGCCTTTGCGAGGCAGGATTCATTCCTGCAGCTCTTTTCACGATGACGCGCTGGTATAAGAGAGATGAGACGAGCAAAAGGTTCTCGTGGTTCTTCATTGGCAACATGTTAGCTGCCGCATGCTCTGGCCTCATAGCGTACGGGATGTAAGTCGGTCACAAACGATGAGTTATCGTCGATCTCGAGCAAGAGCTGATAAAGTCTGCACCCTAAGCTTGCACATGAGAGGCATTGCTGGACTTGCTGGATGGCAGTGGCTCTTTCTCGTAAGTTGAATTTGACCTACAGGGGAAAGATGCTACCTTGGTCGGTAACAAAGAGGGAATTTGGAGAAAGACTAACGACTGAGTGCTAGCTCGAGGGAATTTTCACAATTTTGGTCGGTATCGCCTTTTTCGCTTGCTTTCCTAACCAAGTCAACAACCCAGTATCCATACTCGGCTTTCGCTATTTCTCAGAACGGGAAGCACAGATCTTGGATAAGAGAGTCATGATCGATGACCCGTCCAAGGCTCAGTCGAAGCGCTCGGTTAGCTGGCCAGAGCTGAGATCAGCGGTACGTGTTGGACTCCTTAATACCACAGGCGCCACCGACTTTTCGCTCATGTGGAGTTAGTTAACGAACTGGAGACTCATTCCCCATGTTATCTTCACTATTGCTGCCCTGGCACCATCTTCTACTCTGTCATCCTATGCGCCCTCTCTTGTGAACTCGATGGGGTTTGAGAGATTGGAGTCCAATGCCATGGTTTCAGTCGGTGCTTGGCTCTTGATTCCAATCAACCTCTTATGGGGGTTTACTGCGTAAGCGCTTCTGTGCCAAGGTGATCACCATCAAAACAAAACAGAATGACTGATTTTCGTAGCGATAAAACGAGAGTCCGTGGTCCATGGGTGTTCCTAGGCTTATTCATATTCTGGGGCTTCAATGTTAGTTGATGTTTTATCATGTGCTTCTTCTTGGCGAAGCTCCCAGCTAATAATACACAGCTTGGCAACTATCTGCTTATAGATGCCGGCCGCGACGCGAGATTTGCCATGTTGACTCTGTCAACGGCATTCTCGTTTCCTTGGCGTAGGTTCAAATTCCCGTCTTTAACTGGCGAATCACGTAACTGACGCACACTGTAGATCCTGTCAATGGCGCTTGGGTCTCGGCTAACGCTGAGTCCGCCGGTGAACGTTCTATCACCATGGCCATCCTCATTATGGCTGCCAACTGTTCAGGTATTGTTGGTAAGCAGCTGTTCAGAGAAGAGGATGCACCGAAGTATCGCAATGGATGGACAGTTATAACAGGCCTTACTACTGCCGCTGCGGCTTGTGGTATTTGGGCCAATGTCCAGTACTATATTCTCAATAAGCGCAAGCTGAATCGGACAGGGCTCTCTTATCAGTATTAATGGGTATGCTGGCGAGAGAGTGGGGTGGCATGGTTTCGACTTCTGAGTAAGAAGGGGCTCAGGGGCGTGGTCAGTGAATGATGGATATTGCGTAGGTAATTCGTCAATGCCAATGGCAAGCCTGACTTTCCCACAGGCATTTGTAGATAACGGGCGCCAGTTCCCTATTACGGAGTTCACACGCTCGATTTCGAATCGAGGGGCACTGCCTTTGCAGAGATCGGCCAGCAGAAATCCATTGGGTGGACCGGGGCTCGAGTGTGCCTGAATCGTGGCTATTTCAAGCGGGCGCTGTGTCATCGAAACAATCGACGTAAACGGCAGAGTCATGACTTGCAAACACGCGTAGTGGGACTAGTCTGGGCAAAAGTCTGACCTGGAACACTTTGGATCAGATTAGGCCCGGGCAGAACTCATGTTATCAAATCTATCCGTCTATTAGTCCTATCAAGTTCTCCCGGCTCGTCATCGGCTCCGGTCTCCATGTCGCGCCATGCGTTTGATGTTGAACTTCCTCATCCATTGCTCGCACAACTTTCCTGTAGTGGTCTGCGAGGGGCTGAGGATAGTCCGCAAGGTCTGGGATAGTCCATTGGTCGTAGCAAGCCCCGTGCGTATTGGCCGCAAAATAGGTCCCATGATGTCGGATGAACAAGAAGCAGAGGTAGCAAAAGTACTTGGAGGCGCCTAGACATCTTGGCTTGTGCCAAGGACTGTCAGATTTCTCCAAGTCATGATGTACAGACAGAATGACTTCTGCATGCACGTGGGTAGATTTTGCCCACGGCTGGTAGGCGAGAGTTAGAGGCACTGCCTCGTAAGGAGGTAAGAAAACGAGCTTAGCGCTGTTGAAGACTATTGGACGTGTGTGGGACAAATCAGTCAGAGTTTGACATATGCGATAGTAGGCTGCGATCTTTTCAAGCTGACGCAAGGTTTTGAGACAAGCCTGAATTTGCGCTGTTGCCCTGATGGCTTGTAAGCGTTCGAGATAATTTGCGATCAGGGGTGACGCGCAAAGCTGGTAGCTAGACTTAGCGATTTCGACTAGCTTCTCGTGGTCGTCTGATTCCGTCTCAAAAGCTTCGAGCAGGGCGGCCATCTCCGAGAGTTGGCTTTCTAGCTCAGCCCGCGCGGTTGATTCTCTTTTGGAGTAAAGGAACTGTGCACGGTGGATGAGGTTGGCGAAGTCGGCATACAGGGGTTTCTTGTGAGTACGGGAGAGATAGGTTGGCTTCTTCCACTTGGCGGATCGAAGACGGTTGAGAAGGCGAGCTTGATGATGCCGGATGACCAGGTCCAAGAGGCTATGTAAGGGCTTGGCAAGCGGCGGGGCAGAGAGTATTTGGAAAACAGAGCGTAGGAAAGCCTGGGAGTTGGGCTCGATCGCATCTGCGGAGGCGATGGTGACTTTGAGACTTGCTGCTGGGAGCGCTTGTTGATCTTGATTGGGGCCTCCATCGAGGCCTCCTGTTGCAACGTCGACTTTTATGCGACTTTCCTGGACAGTGGCAGCAGCAACGGACTGCGCTCCTTCTCCAACGGCGACAAGGTAGGCAATATCGTCTGCCAGGCGTTGTTCCGTGGCAATTGTCAACAGGCGGGGACGAGGATTTCTGAGTTGCTCCGCGGACTCTCGGTAATGGACATCCGTCACAATGGTCTCTGGAGAGCCATCTGCAAGCACTTTAGCACGAGCTCCCGCGGACCCGTCAGAAGAAGCCGTCAGTTGGGATGGTAGCGGGAAGGATTTGGCGTCGACAGGAACAGCATTGGTCAGCTTCTCCAACGCAACGACGTGTTGGCGAAATACAGCCTCGGGGAGATCTCTCCAGATGGACGACGCAGGCGAGGCAGTGATAGTTGGGCGGGGGTGGACAAGTCCGCTTGACTCGGGTACAAAGTCCGTCGGTAGTGCGTCGAGCAGAGGAGACAGGGAGAGCGACATGGATAACCGGGGCGGAAATAGGTATGAGAATGTGTGTGAGTGTGTATATCCGTATCCGTTTGTGTGAATGTGAGAGTTTTGCCAAGGACGGGTCTGGTATGTTGTGTTGTTGAAGTTGAAAGGATGAGCGAGGGTTCGGGCTTGGCCGACTGGGCTAGTCCAAGCCTGCAACCCGCTGAGCTGTGTTGTTCTCTTTAAACAGCTTGGATGACTGATGGGAAGCGTTGAGGTGTTTCTGGATTACGAATGCCCTCCTGACCTATTTCCAAGTGGAAGGAACCCGCCGCGCCAAGCCAAGATGTGGGAGAAGATTGAAAATTGGAATAATGTTTTTCTCTCCAGAATTCTAGATTTCAGAAGGTCCACCCGCCGCCCGCTCCCTGGGCTTGGGGCCTGGTCCGCCTGGAGTCCTGCACGGAAACCTTGGAGTCAAGGCCCGATCAATGCAACCAATTACGTGGCGGCCCTCATCTGTCGCAGTGCCGCAGTCCTGAATTTAGTGTGCCAAGACATAAACGTTATTGCACGCTAGGGATCTCGGCAAGCTGCACTGGGCAGGCTATTTTCTCTCGACTTTGGACTCTGAGACTCTGGGACTGTACTACGTAGTGTACATAGTGTACATAGTATGTAAGGTAAGGTACTGTAAGTAGCGGGAGAGCTGCTGATGGATTGTTGGGATGAACGAGGATGAGACTAATCGAGTATTACAATTAGTGCACGCTGAAAGTAAGTCTGTAAAGCTATTGTCAAGTATTCCCAGACCTTGGGATGAAGCGTACCTTAGCTACTTTACTTCGCGAAGGTATTTGCATGTTGTCTTTCGCAAGCCTTGGCTGATGACGGAATAGATGAAAGTTTCTTCCTAACCCAAGGATCGCTCGCTCTTCTTTCTTCTGATCTAAGAGATAAGTCGTGCGCATCAGGAGCCAGTGAGATCTTGATTGATAATTTGGGCTACCTACTCTGCTTCACATCGTCTTTACCACGTACATACAAATGCCTACACAGCCGCAAGCAGTCAGTTTCGTCTCGTGTGAAGGTACCCGCAAGCATCAGGGGATGGCCAGGATCCAACAACGAACCAATGGGCGGATACGAGAATCCCAGGCGGTTCCCAGGCGTTGCTATTCGAGAGTGAGACACATGCCGCTGGCGCATGTCAGTGCTCAGATGTGCCGCCCGGTTCCTGTTCCAAGGTGTCGGTACGCCCGCTCCAACCCACGGAGAAACGGCGCCGCCATGCCCGATGAAGAATGTCGGTTATGGCCCCGGGTCTTGGGAGGTCTTGGGTAAGTCTTGGACTTTTCTTGGGCCATCGAGAAAACGCCGCAGCTATATATTTGCCAAGACAAAGCATTCGTGGCTGTTGAGATGGGCCAAGATGGCTTGCGATGGCCTTGGCAACATCTAATATCATCGTCTTGGGCTCCAGGCTCAAGCACAGGACCGTAGGTTCTCCATACGGATACCTACGCTGTACACATGGCGGGCAAAGCTAGTTTCAGTCCTCGCCTACGTTTGCCGAACCAGGACACCGGTATGCTAAGGCCCAATATGCTATAGTCTACCTTACGGCGTGGTGCAGTGGCCATCCAACACTGCCTACACAGTACACAGGAGTAAGGTCGCAAGGCAACGTGGCTGTGTGCCAAAGATGCACGTCCACGAGCGAGCCCCTCCCCCTTCAGTCTTGGAGACTCTTGGCTCGCCAGAGACCGACCTGCGGGTTCATCTCTGGCGACGTAGGCTCCAATCAAAAGAGCCATAATGACCCAGGCGCATAGTTCTTCTGGGCCCTAAACTTTATCTTGACCAGCATCAACCAGGCAGAGCGCATTTTACATGCGTCTACGCCGACCGCTTAGCCCTCACCTCAACTCACGATGGGCCTCTCTACATTTGCCGCACCGAGTAAGGCGCGCGCTCTGGGAACCCCGGAGCCCTGTCCCCAATCCTTGGCGTCAGCGTCGTCGCATCACCAACGGTCCTAGCTAGTAACCTCACCACTGTCACGGGCTGGCAGCTGCTCGTGCTCTTCACATCTTCCGAATTCCAGTCCCATCTTCTCCGCCCTACTCCTTCTCTGCCATGTGCGGTGTTCGCAAGTCCGCTGTAGCGAGTTCGGACGATTTCATCACTAAGGAACACTTGCCTGAGCCTACCCCAGCGAGCGGCGGCTATTCTTGAACATGGCTGACAGAGGTTAATGAACATGTGGCCACTAATAGCAAGGCGAGTCAGCCGCTCACGGACATGCGTCGGCGCCGAATGGGTCTCCTCGACATTCTGCGTTCGACGCCAAAGCTGGGTCTCTAGCATTGTTGAACTGGAGCCCTTGGAGGATCCTCTCATCACTCTTCGTCTTGGCCAAGCTTCACCATCTACTATTTGGCCAAGACTAACGTGTCTACTCAATATCGCGGGATGTGGTGTTCACGCGGGATAACGCCGTAATACCTACCTCCACTAGCATTGCGATGCCTTGCGCCAAGCGCTCGCCAGTTTGACTTTTTGATGACAACCTATTCCGGCCAATCTTTCGGCGTCCTTCTCCAGTTGTCTTCGCAGCAGCGTTCGCGGTGCTTCCTGGACCTGACTTCATCCGGGCGTGGAGAGGGCCTCCTTCCGTTCTCGTGATGTGTTTCCTATGTCCTGACTCTTATCCCTGCCAGTATCCCCCCTGGTTCCGTCCGCGATTGATCATTGCCAAGCACGTGTTCGCAAAGAGGTCCGCCCTTTCCATCCTCGAGCAGGTTGCTGGCAGAAGCCTGCCAGATCTCAAAGGGGCTTGGGTTTCTTGCAGCTTGACCAGGTAAACCTGCCAAGACGTTGCTTTCTACGCAGATTGGTGCCATCATGGCTCCATGAAATTAATATCGCATCTCATTGTCATAGCTTCCCGCTCCTTACGATTAACTACCACTCTGCAGTGCTGGTGTATATTTACCTTTAGATCTGCCGCTGTCTAATCTGATGTTTCAAAGAGTCACTCACATCTCACCTCATTCTCACTGAGAACCAGTCGCTCTTTTAGTATTCTACCATACAATCGCTCGTTCTGGACAATCTCCATTCTCATCATGAAGTCTGCCACTCTACTCTCCCTCATTCCTGCGGTCGCCGCCTTTTGCCACCATGGAACCAGCCTTTTCAAGAAGGATCAGCTTTTCAAAAGAGCAGATGGTACTTTCGGATTCGATGGTCTGAATGGCCCCCTCAACTGGCACTCCATCAGCTCCAACAACTCTGCCTGTGCTCTGGGAAGAAGCCAGTCTCCCATCAACGTTCAACAGTCAAACACCAAGCAGATCAAAGGCTCTACCATCACCTTCAGCCCGGACCAGCACCCCGAGGGAGGTGAACTCGAGAATCTCTCTGGATTCCTGGAGGTCCGCGCAAACGGCACCATGAAGAATGGCGGCAAGACCTTCAACTTGCGTCAATTCCACTTCCATACCCCTAGTGAGCACCGTATCAACGGCGAGCACTTCCCCCTCGAGGTTCACTTCGTTTGGGAAGCCGAGATAGGAAACGGTATGTTCTCGCCATGTTTGACTCCTCGCAATCCCCTCGGACATTGCTAATTGTCACCCAGGATCCTCTCTCGCTGTCGTTGGCTTTCCTATCGAGGTCGCCGAGAAGTCGGACCCCCTCCTGGCCGCCGTCTTCAAGAACGTTGACAAGGTCACCGAGTTCGGATCACACGCTGCAACTGGACCTCTGGACTTTACCAGCCTGGCTCAGCATATCTCAAAGAACACCATCTACCAGTATGTTCCATCTACCAATCCTTAAAAGCTTCCTCGAGCTTCAGTCTAACTTGTGCCAAAGATACACAGGCTCTCTCACAACCCCTCCTTGCACCGAGTCCATTGCGTGGAACGTTGTTGGAAGCCCAATTCCCCTCGACATTGCGACCTACCTGAAGACGAAGAGCATCATGAAGTACAACGCCCGCTATACCCAGAACAGCCCCGGTGAAATGAACTTGTTGGAGAATGCATATGAGAGCCTCAAGAAGATTATCGAGAGTGGTCAAGGTACGAACTAGATTTACTAGATGATCTTTGCAATTGAACATACTTTTTTGTTATTATCAGTGGGAGCTATTATCATGACGAAAACTCGACCAACGAAGCTGCCAAGCTTTTGAGGTTTGGAAACGATGCTCTTATAACAAGCTCTGCCAAGTGAGACATGAAAGTCGCTAAACTTGGGTTCAGTCGCAGATCCCGTGGACGAAAGTCCGTGCAAGAAGGGCAAAAAGGGCGGGCGCAGGAATTAGGCCAATTGAACAATGATTAGCACCCTGCAGAAAAGTAGAGAACTTGGCTCAAAAGTTAACAATCCACATGTTGACGTAAGGAATGCTGCGTCGGACGCTAGGCATCATTGAACCGAAGGAGTGTATTAATGGACAATGGGCAGTGGGTACGATGGTCAGTTATTGGAGGAGAACTTTCTAAACTCTTGCATTCCTACTTTTTCAGTCCCATACGCTTAGTCGCCTAGAGGCCTTCATATTTTAATGTATTCATAGGTGTTTAATAACCAAGTCATGTACGGCTGTCCTCCCAGCTACTTGAAAATGGACTCAATAGCATCCATGCACCCGTTAAACATCTCCTCCAACATTCCGGCAAGAACCGGTTGAAAGCTTGGCTCCGTCCATTCAGAAGCGCCAGACCAACTGAATTGTGTTTTGTCCTCGCTTACGGCTGTCAATTGCAGCGTTCCGCGGGGGTTCGTCGTGTTTGGGACGCCGTCAAGAATTAGGTAGGTGATGGTGTGTGTCTCCGGATCGGCTATCTCCAATCGTTCATGAACCACATGGCCGTTGTTGAAGGTCAGAGTGCGAACTGATCCAATACCGAATCCCTCAAGACTGGACTTGATAACATTGGGAAACCAAAGCTTCTCGGAACCAAAGGCTGCAATTATTGCCCAAATGTCGGCGATTGGTGCGTCGATCACTCTCACAACTTCCTTCGTCTTGTCTTGTGCCATGGTGCCGGAACGGTCGGCAGTGGGAGATTTGAGATGAGGTTGAGTTTAACTTGAGGGACAATGCTTTGATTAGATCAAAGAGATCAATATGCCCCTGGAAACATATTGCGTATGTGCGCCGTTAGTTTGTCTTTTTGAAGTCTGGTGCAGCCGGTGGGATATTGTCGGATTAGAAGTCTAATTCGACCGCGGCATACAGCCGACTGCGCAGGGGCCAATTAGGGGCCCTATTTACGATTATCGTAGCCAGCCTAACCTACGGTTAGAACCTCCTTTTTATACTTATTACGTAGATATTTATATAATTTAATTAATCTCTTTATTAATTACGGTTCGAATTAACTACTCTATAATAAGAATATTAATACTAATTAGTAATTAAATTCTATTATTATAGATTAGTAAGGTATCTCGCTACGTAAAAGAGATAACTTTTTAATACCGCACGGGATAAGAGATTCGTACTAATTAACCTTACGGAAATAAATAAAAAAGGAGGCGATTCTTAAATACCGTACGGAATTAAGTAATTGTAGCCTTTTATTACTTACGAGAGGTTAACGTTTATTATATTAAATTACGTTAATTAATAGAACTACTTAAATAACTAGCCTTTTACTATCGCCCCGAGTAGCTTTTTTATTAAATAATTTTTCCGTAGCCGGCCCGTAATTAAAAATTAACTAATTAAATTAATAAAAATATAATATAAAAAAGCACTGCGCAATTAAAAAAGGGGATCTCTAAATATAAATATTCTTATTTAGTAGTAAAAGTAATCCTATAGGAGTTATTAAACTAAGAGATTTATAATATATAGGAAAGTTTATTATTACGAGGATTTTATAAATACGACCTTAAGCCCGTAATTTAAATAACTTCTTTATAATTCCCTTAACTACTCCCCGGGTATTACTTAGGAATATAATATAGGGGACGGTTTAATAAGAGAGGAGGGGATTTAAAGGTCTTAATAATATCGAGCTAAGAGTATTATAAATCTTAGAAATTAATTTAAAAAAAAAAGCGGCTACCCTAAAGTAGTCCTATAACCTCTTATTAAAGTTATTATTAGCCTAAAAAAAGGCTAAAAAAACGAGGATCTAAAGGGAAAAGAAAAGAATTTTTTAAAAAGCTACTAAAGGGCTTCTTTTTTATACTAACTCCTAGTATAAGATTACTAATTTTAAAAAATTAATTAAGGAAGCTATTTAGAAATTATAAAAAGTACGAAGCTTAGGAAGTTAGAAATATATAGGATAGCGGAAATTAGTAATTAATAAAGATCCTAAGACTAATTATTATATCTTTTTATAATAATATAAACGTTTATTATTATTATTATTAAAAAGAACTATTAAAACCTACCCTTTTTTATTAAATAAAAAAGAGGATCTTAATAAGTACGATAACTAGCGATCTAAAAGGGTAGTAGTAATTATTAAAAATAATAGAAACGAGAGTAATAGCGAGATAGTAAGAGGAAGCGGGAATCTCCTAGACCGTAATAAATTCGTTAAGTAGTAAAAGTACGGATTTATTACGACCTATGCGCAAATTAAATATATCCTTATTAAAATTAAATACGCTAGCGATTATTAATATAAGTATAAGCTAGAGTACGACCCTTAGCGAGTTAGGGTAAAGAAAAAGAGAACGAAACCCGATCTTAAATAGAATCCTAATCCCTTATAAGTAAGTAAATATTAACCCGGATTATTAGGGGACGTAAATATATAAAATCGTAAATTAGCTTAATAATAAGTAAATTAACGTAGTATTAATCTATTTAACTAAGGTTTATAAAAAAAAGGGGCTATAGGGGTAACCCCTATTTTATAAGATTATAAACGACCTTAATTACTAACTAAATAAATAGTTCGTAAGCGTAAGCTTAGGAATTATAAAAGTAGTTAATAGATTCCTCTACGGGCGAGGGGTATTACTAGCGCAATTATAATCGCAAGAGCTATACGAAATACTAATAGTAATAATTATAAAAGAGGAATTCGTGCTATAGAATTAGGTATAAATCGATAGAGCGTATAATCGCTTTAATAAATTTAAAAAAAGGGTAAATGACCTAGACTTCCTCCCTATAATTACTAATAGAAATTTATTATTATAAAAGGATATACTAGGGCAAAATATAGTACTAAAAGTACGATAATTAATAATTTTACTTATTTCGATTTATAACTTGTTACCGCTACTAATATAAAATTCGGCACTAATCGGTTAATAAAAAAAGAGGTAAACGACTTAAAATTACTAATAGTACGTAGCGACGTAAGGATTATATATAAATACTAAAAATCTAATAATAAATACGAAGTAATTTATAAACTTTAAAAAGATCTTTTTAAAAGAGAAATTATACTCTAGGGGGAAGTATAAGGTTTTATAAAAAACCCTAACGATATTTTATAATTATTATAAAAAAGTTAGAATTAGGGAATATCAGTACTATTTAGTAATTAATATTGTACTTATAGGCAAAGCCTTTAATTATTATTATAAAGCGGTATATAATCTTAATTAAAACGACTTTTTTAATATAATTAACGTAATCCAAAGCCGCTTTAAGACTTACGATAAGAACCTAGAGCTCCTATTTAAACTACGAGTAATTTCTTTTATATTTATAGCTAGGATAATAGAGGGTAAATTGCGAGTAGAGATCCTTAAAGAGCTTATTAATTAAATTAATAAGCTAGCGAAAACCTAGCTAAATAAGGGGATAAACGAGCGGAAAGTCGGATATTTCTATATTATAATTTAGTATATACTAAAAGTAAAAATTACCTTATACTAGGTACTTAAAAACTACGAGACGGTCTATTTAAAATTAAAATTTAGTTTTAATATTAAAATAAGAATACCGTACTAAACCTATTTCTAAGCGTACGACGGCCCTTATTAATAATATTAAGTTAATTAAACGTATAATAAAAAAGGAAAAGAGGCTAAATACGGTAATTGTTAATAAGGAGGCCTAGATTCGTTAAATAGGTAGAGATTTAACTTATAAGTAGGGTAATAAAAGAAATAATATTATATTTATAAAAAGGATAGATATTAGTTAAGTAACTACTCTAAAGAGGAGCGTACTAAATTATATAAATAGTATAGAAAGTTAAGGGTAATAAATAGTAAAACTAGCCCTCGTCGGTTTAACTAATTCTTTATTATATATAAAGGTAAATCTAGGGGTACGGAACTTAGTAATAATAACTAAAGTAGTAGCTTAAAATATATACCCCCTATAAGAGATTTAAAAAATAAGGAAGATCTTACCCCCTATATTAATAAATTAAATTATAATAAAATCGATAATATTAATTACTCTTTTTTCGCCCCATTAGCCTCTAGAAGATATACGAGGCTAAACGAATAGAGGGTAGTAAAAGCTCTTAATAAGCAGGCTTTTATTTACGGATAATAAGGAAAGGTCCTTTAAATAACGAATATAGAAGTAGCTAAAAGGGCGAATTTAATAGGGCCGAAGCCTATTTTCTTAACAATTAAAGAAAAGACGCTATTTCTCTTAATATTTAAAGAAAAGGAATATAATACTAAATAAATCTAGGGGTAGTTAGAGGGGTCCTTTTTATACTACCTAAATCCCTCGAATACTAAGCTTATATAAGCATTTTATATAAATAAAAAGTACGGCCTAGATAATTTTTATAAGATTATCCTAGACACTAGGGTATTATAATAGTTAATTAAAAAAAAAGGGTAATTCTAAGTACTATAGAAGATCGCGCTAGTAATACTTAATATGTTAATAGTAGGTATTACGAGGATTAGTTTCGGCCTAAGTAAGGAAATCATCGCCCTAAGTATAATAAAAATAGAAATATACTTTAGAACGATAACTTTTTATATTTTACTTATTAATACCCTATTTCTCTTATATTTAAAAAATATAAATTAACTAAGTATTATATTTAATAATACGAAGAACAAAATCTCTAGTAGTAAGTACTTTAAGATAGTCGAACGATAATAGGGGTATACGTTTATAAAGCTTATTAATAATATAAAGTCGATTAATTACTTAATAAAAAGTGAGCTTAGAAGACTATATTAGAGATTCGGGTACCCGTTAGTTACGAGGCTATATAACTTCTTAAAGTAATTAGGTAATAATAATATCGAAATAGGGGCGCTAAAGTAGTTAACGAAAGTATATTACTAATACTAAATAAATACGCAAAGCCTATATAGATTTAAGTTTAAATTATATAATAAGCTTAATTTTAACTAAGAAATCGTTATTAATATTTTCTATTTAAATAGTCGGCTAGTACTATATATAATTAATATAGCTATATCTTTCTAAGTAGGGCAATTTTTCTAGGATTTATAAGTAAAGATAATATAGGTAGCTTTATAAAAAAGCTAGATTAATATATACTAAGGACCGCTAAATAGTATTAGAACTGACGCTAGTACTAGCTTTAAGTCGGTAGAATTTAAGGATAATACGACGGCTTATAGTATATAGCTAAAAGTTATATTTGTTAAAGCGTACTATAGTATTAAAAAGGTAAAAAGGGTATATTAGTAATTAAAAAGGGCGTTTAGAATTATTAAAGAGGAAAATCCGGATTTTACTAACGACGAATACCTCTAAATAGTACTTAAATACTATAACGATACTATAAGGCCTAACGGACTTATACTAATACTATTAGTATTTAGAGCATATTTAAGAACGACCTTAGCCTTATTACTATTACTAAGTATAAGCTAACGAGCCTAAGTAATTAAAAAAGTAATGCGGGTACTGCGCGAGGTAAGTATAAAAAAGTAAGTTAACGAGGTAATTACTACGCGCAATAGGCCTAATATAGGGGATAATTTAAATATACTACTAAATTCGGATATATAAGTATAGTACGAAATTACTTAATAATAGGCTAGGCTATATAAGTTAATTTTTATTAACGAGCGCTCTTATATAATCATAAGAGATCGCGACTAGCTACTCGAAGTATTAATTATAATAATTAGACCGTACTATATAAATCCTAACGAGGTAATTTTTAATTTATAAAAAGAAGAAGAGCTAGGGGAAACTATATAAACCGCAGTAGAGGTATAAGAAATTATCTTTAATAAAATCGTCGTAGTAGTACTAATAAACGACGAGGAAGAGGAAATTACTAAAAGGGTACTAATACTACTAGCGAGACGTCGTAAAAGACTACGATAGTAAGCCCTAACGTAGTAATTTATTACTAGCGACGAGGTAATTAATACCTTTTATATAGTAAAAAAGAAAGCTAATTTCGAGCTAGCGGTTAAACTATATAAAAAAAGCGTAATTATAACTATTAAAAAGCCGTATAAGGGATTAGATCTTATCGAAATAAATACTTTTTATAATCGAGGGGTCTATCGATTTATCTTATATAACTTAGAAAAATATATAAACCTCCGTATATTTAAATTATAAATAGTTCGTAAAATTAAAGGGAAAAGAATACCCTAGCTATACGAGAAGTTTAGATACGTAATTTAGGGGTATAGTAACGTTAAAAAGGCAACGCTATTTATATAATTACTTACTATATAGCGCTATAGCTAACGATTAATAATAATACTAATAGTATTACTATAGAAGAAGGGATATATAATAGATTCGGGATGCGGCTAGCGATAGGACGCTAATAACTTAGCGACTAGTATACGGATCTTATTATAAAAGAACTTTTTAAGAAGTAGAGCCCTTACGAAAGACTTTATAAGCTTTAGTTTTATAATATACCTATACTTATATTATAGCCTCGCTAGTTAAGTATTTATAGCCTAATCTCTTATAATTCTAAAGCTTTTATTTCTACGGAATAACTAATATAGGTAATAATAAATTATAAAAACGAATAGAACGTTAATAAAACGATACCTAGTTATTAATAAAGAGCCGTTAGTACTAACGAGCTATAGCTATTTAAAGTCGACTACTTAACTCTATTCTATCTAAGAGAACGAGCTTATTATAGGGCGAGTCCTACCCAAATACTAATATTTATAAAAGAGCTAAATAAAAAAGATAATTGGGGTAAATTACCCTTACGGGCTAGTTACCTTATTAATACCCTAAAGACCTTATCCGTTATAAATAAGGCGTTTATTAATAACCGATTACTAGATATATAAGGTTAAGGCGTATATAAAAGCGCGGGTAATACTAAGATAGCTAGTTTAGTAAACCCTATAAGCCTAATAATAACCTACTTCTATAAGATAATAAAAATAATAATTAAAAATCGAAACTAAAAACGGCGTTAATATAAAGAGCTCGTCCGATAGCTTACCGAGCGGCTAGTAACGCGTCTAAGTTAATAAGAATATAAAAAGCCTCCTTTCTATAACTATAAACTAATTAAAAAAAAGTCTACGAGTACCTAGGTAATAAACTAGATTATTACTATAGAGGTAAGTAATAAGCTTCGCGCAAAAAGCACTATAAAATAGTATATTAAATAGGCCCTATCTAAAATATCCCCATCGCTATAAACGTAATAATATAATTATAAAAAGAGCCTCTAGGATCCCCTTTCCTAGGGCAACTTCTTAACGTTTATTTATTAATAATACGTAAACCCTAAGACTTAAGAACGGGAATACTATAAAGAGCTAAGGACGAAGAAGCTAAAAGAGGGCCAGACCCCTACCTAGTTCCTTACTAAGTAGTTAGCGATCTATTATAACTTAAGTATAAAAAATATAGAGAATTCGAAAGTAGAGGCATATTAAATCTTTTTTAAATTACTATCTTAGTTATAAGACGATCTAATTTATTATAGGGTCTTAATTAAAAAAGCACGCGATATAGTTTATAAGGCTAATAAACTATAGTCGTTAAATTAGTAAAAGGGCGGCGACTAGTTATAAAAAGATAGTAAAAAGAGGCTATATTTATTATTAAAGCAACTGCGTTAAATATCCCCCTTTTATAAAGAAAAGAGTAGGGAGAGCTTTAAAAGGCTAGGCTCTAGGGACTCGCTAGGAGTAATATTATAAAAGCTATATAATAAGAGTACTCGCGCCGAGCTATTATAAAAGCGTCGTAATAGTAATATTAAATACTTTACGTATAATAAAATAAGCTATATATCTAATAAGTACTAAAAAAATAAGTCGGGAAGTAGGGGCGATAATAAGCTAACGTATTCCCGATTAAAGCTAACGTTAGTAACTATCTAACGGGTTACTACCGAGCTAAAAGTTATAAAAGTTAACTTATTAAAAAACGAATAAACATAAGCAATATACTTAATACGCTTGCGCTAAGTATTAAGAGGGTACTAATAAAAATAATTATAAAGGGCAGGGTAATAGTTCTACGAAGTATTACCAAAAGGCTAATAGAAGTTAATATAGATATATACTCTAAGATAAATATTATTAGTATTAAGCTCGTAACCCACTTAGGGTTAACCCCGGCTACTACTATAGCTCTCTTATTAAGGGACTTCTAGGGTAAAGCCGTAAGCTAGGGGAAAGCCTACTAATTAACGCTCTTCTTTATTAACTACTATAAATAGCTAAGGAAGATTTAGTAACTATTTACCGTAGTTAATAGGGATAAAAAAATAGCAGACCTCTTACTATTACGACTATCGATAGGCTAGGAGGGTATTCGTATTAGCATAACGACGAATATATAGTTATACGAGCCTATCTCGGTTATTAAACTAGAGGTAATAGCTCGTAATATCGTTAAGAATTATAAGAGGGCGTATATATTATATATTACTATTATAAAAAGTATTGCGGGGGTAATAAAAACTAAACTACGAGGGGGTCTATTACTAGAACTTTAATTAGAGATAAAGACGTTTAACGAGTAGTTAGTAAAGGGACCGTAGTTATATAGCGGGGTAAAATACTTTATTAACCTAGTTCTAGGTACTAAACTACCGTATAGTCCTATCTATCCGTTAAGTAAGAAATAACTTAATAAGCTTCGCGCGTATATTACTAAAAACTTAGTAAATAGTTATATTATACTTTTAGTTAGTAAGGCTAGGGCACCGATCCTCTTCGTATAAAAAAAAAACGGCACGCTACGCCTTTATATAAACTACCGCGGGCTAAATAAAATAACTATAAAAAATTAATACCCACTACCGCTTATTAGCGAGCTCCTAAATAAGCTTCGTAAAATAAAATAGATCTTAAAAATAGATATTAGGGATACTTACTACCGTATCCGAATTAAAAAAAAAGATGAATAAAAAATAGCGTTCTAAAGCCGATACGGTTACTTTAAATATATTATTATACTTTTTAGGCTAACGAACGTACCCGTAACGTTCTAAGCGTATATTTACCGAGCGCTTACCGACTTACTAAATATTTATTATATAGTATATATAGACGATTTAATAATCTACTTAATAATAAAGGAGTAGTATACGGAGGATATTAAAAAGGTCCTCTAACGTTTACGTTTATACGGGCTTTTTACTAAACTATTAAAGTGCTCGTTTTATTAAAAAAGGGTCGAGTTCTTAGGTTATATTATTATATTAGAAAGAATTAAGATTAACTCGTTACGAGTATAAACGATCGCTAATTAAAAAGCGCTAGAGTTTATTAGGGATATCTAAGTATTCTTAGGGTTCTATAACTTCTATTGGAAGTTTATTATTAAATATTCGGGTATCGTTATACTAATAATAGTATTACTAAAAACAGAAAAGGGGTAAATAAGGGACTTTTAATAAACTAAAAAAGTAAACGAGGCGTTTAATTAGCTAAAAATCGCTTTTATTTTAATAACCGTACTTACGTATTAAAACCTATAATATATTATATAAGTAAAAACCGACGCTTTAGTTAAAGCTATTATAATAATCTTATTATAGCAAGCTAATAAAGAATAATAACCCGTTACTTATTAATTATAAAAGCTTATAAATACGGAGTAGCGATAGGCTATAGGTTAATAAAAACTACTTGCTATAATAAAAGGGCTAGAGCACTAGGCTTACTACTTCTAAGGCCTTTTATAAAAGTTTATAATCCTAACGGATTACTAAGTACTTAAAAAAGTAATCGGCGCATTAGTACGGGACCTTTAAAGAAGGCTCGCGAGGTAAGTATATAAACTATTAGTATTTAACTTTAACTTAAAATACTAGCTAAAAAAAACGAACTTAGCAAACGGTCTATCTAAAAGGCTAGACTATATAGAGGGGGAAGTGCTTTATAAAAATATCCTCCCTACGCTAGCCTAGAAGCTACGTCTTATTAGCGAACTACCGCCCGACGTCTAGTAAAAAATAATTAGCTTAAAAGGATAAAATAATACTACTAAAGTATATGTTTAAGTAATTAAGGCCTCCCTTTATAATCCTAGCTAAATATCGGCTAGTTTTAGGGACGGGGAATCCTCTCCCCAATATTAATAGCGTATTATAAGGCGTATTAATAAAATAGTAATAGTTATTACCGTAACGACTCGAGGTAAAAAAGTAAGAGAGTTATTAATAAACGCTCGTCGACGGTTTAATAAAAATAAAGAGGAGTCGGATAGAGCTAGGGTTATTATATTAAAATAGTATATCCTACGCCCCGTTATAAAAGAGCTTATAAGGGGCAAAACGGTATTCGCTTCCCGTTTTTTATTAAAAACTAAAGAGCTTATTAAAAGATTATAAACTAAAAACGAGTTTTATATATTATAATTAATAAGAGTTCGCGCTACGGCTAGTAAGCTAAGAGCATATTTACTTAACGAATAGGGCATACTATTTTTTAAAAAAAGACTCGTTATTCCTTAAGTAAAGTCTCTTTAAATAAAGATCTTTTACTAATACTATAATAACTATAAGGTAGGTTATATAAGAACTATAAAAACTCTTGAGCTAATTTAAAAAAAGTTCTACTAAGAAGATATTTAACGAGATATTTAGGAATACGTTAAGAACTATAAGTATTATTTAAGAGTTATAACCCTAAGATATAAGCCGTACGGGTAGCTATAATTACTACTACTACCCTTATACTTATTTTAAAAAATATTTATAGACTTTATTACGGGGCTATCGCTAAGCGCTCGTAGTAACGGCATAGAGTACGATAATATTATAGTTATTATCTATTATATAATAAAGTTTATAAAGTTCTTACTTACTGTTAAAATACTTAACGTAATATAAATAGTAAGTATCCTATACCAAAAGGTTAAATATAAGTTTAGTACGCTTAAAAGCATTATTATAAATAAAAATAAGCTCTTTATAAGCGCATTTTAAAAAGAGTTTGCTAAAGAACGGGCAATACGTTACTAATTATTTACTACATATTACTTATAAACGGACGGCTAAACGGAGCGAACTTATTAAATATTAAAAAAGTATTTAAAAATCTATACTAAGGGCTCGCTAAATAAGTAAGTAGCGTAGTTAAAAAAGGCCGAGTTTATATATAATAATAGTTAATATTTTATTATAAAAATATCCCCGTATATAGTACTATACGGCTACTACCCTAAGTACGTTAAATATATACCTAATTATAAAGCTATAGTTTAGGGGGTTCGGAAAAAGGTTTAAAAAATTAGGGAGATTAGGGTCTAGGCTACGCGAGCGTAAGTATAAGCCTCTAAGAACTAAGTAGCTTATTATAATAAAAAACATACCCTAAAAGAGTTTAATCATAGAGAGGTCGTCGGCTTATTAATAAAGAATATATAATTTAAAAATAATAAACTAGCGCCGAGATATATTAAAATAGTAATAGCTAAAAGGGCAGGGAAATAGGCTTACTAAGTATATTTACTAAAGTAGTATCGGAGAATATATAATATTTTCCTAGTTTCTTAGCTTAAGCTATAAGGAAATCGCCGAACGGTTAGCGACTAAACGGTAAATCTCTCGGAGTTAAAAAACGAGTAAGACGTTTAGGAAGTTAAAAAAATCGTCGTAATATAAAGCGAGAGAGGAAACTTACAATATTTCGTTAAATAGGCTAAGTAGCTTACTAAATATAATACGTAGGAGCCTATTAAGTATTTTAAAAGGGTAGTAGAAATAGTTAATAAATTTAAATATTATAAAAAAAAGGTATATATAAAATAAGATAATAAACGTTAAGTTCGTAACGAAAGGTCGCTAAAAATAAGTTGGTTAATAATATACTATAAAACCCTTTTTATTTAGCCTAGCACAATTTTTAAAAAAAAGATATAATATTATAGCCCTTAGTAATACGTTACTAAGAGATCGCTAAAATCTAGCTACGTAGGGGGAATAACCTATATAATATTAGTAATAATAGTAGCGGCTCTAGCGTATACTTCTAAAGCTTAATAATTAGTAATAATAGTCCGCTCGGTAAGCGAAAAGTAAAGAGGCTTTGTGCGCGTACTTAGCTAATTACTTAAAATAAGGCCGTTAACTTTATTAATACTATAACGGGCAAGAGGGAGGTAGTTAAAGTCGCGTAGAGTATTATATATATTAATAATAGCGGTTCATAAAGCGTTCGCTACCTAGTCGTTATTAAAGGCTATAATAAGAAGTATAACGGGAGCTATAATAGGAGGCATAACGGGAGCTATAATAAGAGGTATAATAAGAGCTATAATAAGAAATATAACGGGAGCTATAATAAGAGGTAGAGTAAAAGGCAAAGTAGGGGCCATAACGCTATTATTATTAATAATAAGTCGGGGACGGGGGACGTTATCTAAGGTAACGCTCTCGTAATCTTAGTCAAACTAGGGGACCTTAGTAATATTAATATTCGCAAAGAACCTAATAATATCGAACTACTTATTACGACCCGCGGCTTTAACCTTAGTATAAGTAATAGCCTCGTCGAGCCGTTATAGAGCTTTTACTTAGAGCGGGAGGAGCGTAATACTAGCCTTATTAAAATTTAAAATAATACGACTAAAGGCTAGGGTACCCTCGTTTATATTAAAAAGAGCGTTATAAGTAGGGGTTAGCGAGTTATTAATATTAAAATAGCAGCGCTTACTATAATACTAAAAAAAAGAATTTTTTAAGTTACTACCGAGCTCTTTAAATTTAGTATCCTTACGCTAGGACTTATTAAACTTAAACCTAAAGTCGTCCCGCTCGTCGTTATTATTAAGAATATAATTAATAATAAGAGTACGCTTCTTAATAAAAGTCTAAGTCTCGGGACTATAGGAAATAGGGGTAGTACTATATATAGTAACGGTATAAATAAGTACTTTATTTACTAAGAACTTAGCGATGCGTTTATAAAAAGTAAAAAAAATAAAAAACTCTTAGATATATATAATAATAACGCCCTTAGGAGTCTTTTTATAATACTAAGCTAGAGCGTTAAAGTTACTTCGTAGAGCGGTTATATAACTATTATTATAAAAATAAGCCGGCTAAAAATAACTAAAGTAGAAAATAATCTTAGTCTTATTATTAATATTAAAAATATTAGCTTAAGAAAAGAAATCTAAGTTAGTAAGAAGAAAATTCGCCGAACGATCGCTAACGACTTATTATAATCGAGATTAATAAGTTTAAATATTCGTAGTTAATAGCGAGCTCTTAGAGAATAGCCTATTTAAAATAGACCTTCTTTGCCTTACTATTTATTAATAAGTTAGTAATATAAGCGGCTACCTTTTCCTATACGCTAGTAGTATAGCTAAAGGTATAAAAAACGCGGCCGCGCTTATAAAAGTTAAGGCTACCCTATTCCTTAGTATTATAAAACTCTATAAAAGTATTCTAAATAAACTAAGTAGCGCTATATAGCTCCTCGGGAACCTAAGAGACATCGTTAACTAATATTTTAGTAACAGATTAGCAAGGACTTAATAACTTATAATAAAATACTTCTTCTTATTAATCTAATAAATAATATACTTAGTAACGTAAGCGCTAGCGATATAAATAAGCTCGTTAATATTATAATATAGACTAGCTAAGTAGCGTATATAAAGAGTATTATTATAGAGACCGCAGAAGCCCTTCTTAAGATTATACTCTATATTAAGTATATCCTAAATACGCAAAATAGTAAATATTTCGGCAGATACTTAGCGATAATATAATAAGAGAGTCATAATTAGGAAACGATATAGAATTAAAATATTATAAAAAGAAAAGTATAGTTATATAAAAAAGAATTTATAAAACGGTTATTAAATAAAAGGAGAGAAGAAAAAGTAAATATGCGATTAGTAATAGATAAAAAATCTTTTATTATAATTAATAGCTTAGTAATAATAATAACCGCGAGGTTAGGCGGGCTCTTATATATCACAATAGTTAGAATACTTTACTACAAATACATATTACTAACCTAATAACTAGTCGGCGCGCTATTACCGAACAATAATAATAAAGTATCCGTTAAATAAAGAGATAAGAATAATACCTTATTCCTAAGTAAAAAAGGATATTATTAACGCCTTACGGAATTTATTACGAACAACGACGTTAATAACTTTATTATTAATATCAAAAAAAGATATTATGTAATAACTTTAGGGACTAAAGTTACGTAAGGGGGGAGTAATTATAATAAATTCGGGATATAGCTAGCGATAGGACGCCGATAACTTAGTAACTAGTATACGGATCTTATTATAAAAGAACTTTTTAAGAAGCAGAGCCCTTATAAAGGACTCTATAAGCTTTAGTCTTATAATATACTTATACTTATATTGTGGCCTTGCTAGTTAAGTGCTCATAGCCTAATCTCTTATAGGATATAAGATTTAGAGCCGTAATATTACCTAGGCCTATACCTAATCGGCTATAAGGCTTATAAGGAAAATCCTAGCCTATTTACTAAAAGAAATAGCTAGTAAGTACTTAAAAAGCACGATTATTAAAGTGCTTAAGCTATTATATAAGCTCGTAAAATCGGGCACCTATTAATAAGCTACCTACTACGATTTTTATATTAATTAATTATTAATAATTACCTTTATATACGACCCGTGCTTATTAGTCGCGGAATATAAAAGTAATTAATTTAGGATCGTCGGAATATAAACTAACGATATATTAGGCCTATTTAATATTAACTTTATAAAAAAAGAGAATAAAGAGCTTTAGAAAGCGGGCTTTATAATAAAGCTAAAAGAGGTCCTTATAATAAATACCCCCCTAGTATTTAATAATAGGATTTTTATAATCGAAAGGGAAACTATCGTTTTTTAGTAAAAAGGGTAGGGCGAGAAGATTAACTTTATTAATCTAAATATAATTAACGTTAAAAAGTAGTATAAAGCTAAGCTTGCGTAAGGGGTATATATTATAAGTATTTATTAGCTTAAAGTAATTTTTAATTATACTTAAGTAGTATAGGCTATAAATTTAACTAAACGAGACGTCGAGGTACTTAATAAGTAGCTTAAGTAGTAATAAACGAATCTCGATCGAGGTCTCGTTTACTACCTAATTAACCTTATAATTAATAAGCTCTATGTCTTTATTAATAAGTTATTTATAAATAATAACGACCTTACTTCGTAATTAGGGTATATTATTATCCTAGCTAACGAGAGTATAAGCGAGAGCGAATTTACTATATATAGTAATATAATCTATTACTTATTAACTAAAAATAAGTAAGTAACGAAAAGTATATTAGCGTTAGAGGTTTATAGCATAGTTAACGGCGTTAACCTTTCCTATACGATTTTAATAATACTAAGGAAGATTATTAATTAAATTAGCTTTTTACCTATTTTAATAGTTATTTATATAAATTCCTACTTACTATATAAATACCTTATTAAATTAAGAATAATAAAGGAAAAGAGGCTTATAATCGATATTATAGCCCTTAGGTAATTATATAAAAAGCGCGAGATACTTAAAATTTATTAAATTAATAATAAAGATAACCTCGTAGACGCTTTTACGAAAGTAGTACTAAATAAGGGATTAAAGTAATTCGTAAGTAGCGGAAAGGTTATTATATAAATAGAGGGATAAGTTATATAAAAAGAGTAGAGAAAAAGAGGAAAAAGAGACGACTTAGTAAACGGGCCCGAGGTCAAATTATACTTCTAATTATAGTAGTTAAATTAATAAAAAAAAGAGAAAGTTAGTATCGGATTAGAAGTTTAATTCGACCGTAGTATATAGCTAACTGCGCAGGGGCTAATTAGGGGCCTTATTTACGATTATTATAGCTAGCCTAACTTATAGTTAGAACCTCCTTTTTATACTTACTACGTAAATATTTATATAGTTTAATTGATCTCTTCGTTAACTACGGTTCGAACTAACTACCCTGTAATAGGGATACTAATAGATATGATTAATTAAGCCTGTGGGATGCCTCTTTAGCCCCCGGCCAGTGCCCGCGGGTTGCGACAGAGCGATGGCGGACGTTGCTGGCGGGCTTGGCGCAGATAAGATCCGAGCTTCAAACGCCGGGTTTCCTTAACTAACTGCTTGATCTAATATACTTCTATAAATTGAGTTATGGTGAGTAATAATGTATGAACTCCCTCCGTTATCTCTTCAAGGCATAAGAGAAATAGAATAGCTCAACAATAGTCTCTAGTACCTGAAGTTTTCCATTTGTGAGTAGATACTAATACTGGCAACTGCTAAAAGTCGACACTATGTCAGGAGTCACAAAGGAACATAAAGATGACCAATTGTGAATCATAAACAGGAAGGAGCCATTGACTTTGTCAACATACACCATGCATCTTGTTATCAATCTATTTCGGTGCCTGAGGAGTAATAACGATTTCCCCGGGTTCTCTCCTCTGATCTGCGGCATCCCAAGCCTCTTCCCAAGCTTCCAACGCAAACGCTCTGACTGGACCCATGCCAGCTCTATCCCCAAGTGGCAGGATGCCGCTTTCCACAAGTTTGATGAGTCGCCTCGTTTGTTCTGGAGTACTCATCATCGTGCCTTTGACAGTAAGCGCGCGAAAGAGTATGTCAACGTAGCTAAAGTTCACATCAAGCGGTGCGCCGCCACTGAGACTAACGCGCGCCCCGATCCTGAGTGCCTCGAGGCAGCTCTTAAAGTGAGTTGAGGATGCAGCTGTGGCCGGTGACATGTCCCAGAATGCATCAGCCAGACCACCGCATGCACTGCGTATAGTGTCGGTGTCCCGTGCAGTATCCCCGGTGATAGTCGCGGACGAGATGCGAGGGTTCATTGCGGCAAGCTTTGAGAGAATGCCGTGGTTCCGGCCAATCGCTACAACGTGTGCACCCAATGCTAAGGCGAGATGTACCGCGGCAGATCCGTGGCGACCAGTTGCTGGGGCGATTAGGACGGTATCTCCTGGCTTGATACCTATATCTGATAGCCCCCCAAATGGAACGAGCATGCTGAATAGATGTGTCAAGTCTAGAATAGTATAGCCCAATCCACCGTGGCTCTTACTAGCCAATAAGCGGCTATCGTCAAGAACATGACAGTTCTCAATCGGCAGCTTGGCGTAATCTGCGTACGTTCCATCCCGCCAATCTCCGCGGGACAGTTTGAAGCTCTCGGGAGTTAATCCTTCCATCATGGCTGAGACATAAAACCCACCCCCATCGCGTGCCTGAATGTAGGGATCAAAGAAGACAAGCTGGCCTTCTTTCAGAATGGTGACATCCGAAGAGATCTTAAACACCCTTCCGATAGCGGTGTGTCCTGGGACGAGGGGGAAAGGCAGCGGATATCCGCTTTGCGGGTCTCGATAGATTCTAGGCGAGTTGGCTCTTACAGTCGCAGCCAGAACGCGGATGACGACACTTCCGGGTGTCGCTTCAGGGATTGAGCGAATTTGCATTTCTGCCCTAAGGGTTTTCATGCCTTCCACGCTCTGGAGAAAAACTGCACGATTTTGGGTTGACGTAGGGGAGGCCATGGCGGAGAAGGTTGATAAAGACTATGGTGCCAATTTTGGAGTGAGCGTTAGATTCAAGAACTTGATGAAACAAGAGGATGATGTAGGTAGATTGTTAGTCTCGAATGATTTGAACAAGAATTGTGACGTTTTTAAGTTAGGTGAAAGCACTCGTGGAGTGGAGTTGTTGATGCCACAGAGAAGCATGTTCTGGCCTTACCATTACTCCGTACCTGTCTCATAATCGTTCATCTACATTGGAACTCCATGTAAGTCCGACTGCCTCCACGCGTTGAAACGTTCGTGTCATACTTTAAAAGGAGCTCCTTGGCAAGCGAAAGCTGCTTGCACGTTGAAGTGATTAGCGGAAATGTATGTACCTTGCGTAGAAAGATCCACAGATGGTCAACGGCCTGCGGAGTTGCTGGGCTCCAAAATCAGGTTCGTCAGATCAACTCCGCAGCCAATTCTGTCAAATTCCGCCGATCAGACTCATGTAACAGCATGAGGCAGTATGCTCTGTGTACTATAAGAAAGCGGCACACCCCTATCATCCGGCGTGTTATGTGTTCAGTCGTGTAATATTGCACAACTGTAAGACGCTGCAAGAGGAATTAATGGCGTCATTATTTTGTTGTAGTCTACAATACCTCCATGTTGATTGTCAAATGAAGATGTAGGGAAGTGATCTTAGCTTAGGGAGGTGTTTTAGTTTTGATTGCCCCCAGAAGGTTTGCGGACTGCCGTTCACAACATCAAGGCTAGTGGACGATTTCCGGATATGCAATGGTAAAGCAAGGTATGAGCAAACCGATTATGAAGTTCGTTGATGAGCATGATGTATGAAGACACCTGGTTTTGCGAGCATCCGAAGCTGGATGGAAATTCACTTTACGTAAGCAGCTAATAATGTCTCACCCCCTCATTACCTAAGATAATATCTTCGACGCACATTTCTCTCTTCCTGTCATCATGCTCAATGCCAGCCAATTCGCTTCAATGGCCAACGCTGCTTACTCAATCAATATCCTTTCCTCTTTTCTCTCAAATGAGGAGATCAGAGATGTGAACGGTCTCAACCAGTTCTTCCGTTCTCTCCCGGACCCTGCTGCCCCGAGCAAAGTAGAAGAGCACCAAGCAACCGATGTTATTGTCTTTTGTGCCTCTTCTGTTTTGTCACTTGCGGATGTAGTTTTCTCAGCTGTGACTACGAATGGTTTGAGGTCAAAAGAACAAATTTCCAAGTATACAGATGCCACGATCCTGTGCGATTAAGTACATCGTCTTGAACAAGTGCTGACACCCGTGTTTAGAGAGGGAAGAAACACAGTTCTGGTCTTGTGTGGTGGCATCGGTCACTCGACGCCATTTCTCTATGAAGCGATCAGCAACCATCCGGTCTACGGCGTGCTTGCCGATGAAGTGCAAGGAAAGGCTGAATCGCGTGTACTGCAGCTCATAGCTGAGCGCTGGTACGGAGTCCAGACCCATGACGTCGGAACTGTGGAAGCAACAATTCAGCCAAATGATACGAACAAATTTTTGGTTGTAGTCGAAGACCGCTCTACAAATTGTGGAGGGAATGCAGCCGAGTCAAAACGAGTCCTCGAGGCCTGTGGAGTCTACTGTCCGAGGTCCATTGTCATAGTGCAAGACCCGACGATGTCAAGGCGAACGGTGGCCACCTTCCAAAGGGCATACGATGGAGAAAGTGATGTGCTACCCCAGATAAAGAGCTGGCCCACATTCACCCCCAAAGTAAAACTCATCGACAACTCGAAGGGCCTTGTTGACAAGGATGTCATGGCTCAACTTGTATTTGATGACGAGGGGTGCGCCCATAAGACGTCAGGTGGCATGTGGAGCATACGCCGATTTGTTGATTTACTTATGGGGGAGATTCCTCGCCTCAGGGATGACGGAGAAGGCTATGGGCCAAAGGGGAAAGATTTTGTAGTCCATGTGGATATCCCAGAGAGTGTCGATGCTGCCTGGGCCATGCTTTACAGCCTTGTCGGAAAACAGAGCAGGAGCTGATGGAACGGAAATGATTGATGATAATAGAAGTTCTTGGACTTTGGTCAGCAACAATGATACAGCACTCGCATGAGAGTCTGGACGCTGAGGCAGAACCAGTGAATCATGTATACACCAGGCCACCGTAGTGGGCAGAACATATTCCAAGACTAGAAAGTCTTACAAGTCTTACGAACTATCCACCAGGCAACTTGTAAGACTCCCAAGACCACTTGATAGCGGATTGGTTCTGAGTCCTGGCGGGTATTTTTTGTCTCGCTACGAGTTGCCTGCAGGCAATTTCAATTCAACACCACCCATAACAAAACAGCCCAAGACATGATTTCGATTATGAAGTATACTCATAACAACTACCCAAGTCTGCAAACATGTCTCGCACGTTAGGTTCAACCGAATTCCGGGGGCTCGTTAGAGACACTGAGGCTGAACCCTAATGCATGTTGTAAATTTGCTAAACCAATGGAAACCAGACATAAGTAGCATAATTATTCATTTCCATCATTCAACCTCTACACCCACGCGGTGACCCTCGCCTGCTTGAAGTTGGAATTTGATTTATACGTCGCATTAAGAACTATGTTTCGCGTACCCAGCAACCCGCGAACCCTCTCATTGTCTTCGTCGGTTCCTTCCATTTCGAATCCACGGCATCCATGAGATACTGTGAGCAGTGTTCAGTGTGCCCAGGGCTAGTGACAATGGTGTCAATTGCAGCCCGCTCGTCGTAAAGGGCGTAAAATTGGCGCCGCCACATGATAGCGCAGTGGTTGATATGATCCCGAATTGACGTCCAGTAAAAGTCTCTTTCTGACATCTCATCGATGGTCAACTGCTGCGTCATATTCTTATCCGCGAACGCACCCCAGCTAGCATCTTCTTGATATTCGTCGACCGAGTCCTTGTCAAAGCACTGAGCTGGGACCCAGTGATTCAACAGGACATCGTATTTACAGCCTTTGGCCCTTGCCTCTTTTGTCGTGTTGCCGCAAGAGATTCTTGTTCTGCCAGTGGTTATGTTGTGTCGCTGGCCAGAGTTATACGAAGCTGATGGTTGGGAAAGTGCAGCGTCATGGGACGCGGTCGTCGCAGCTGGTGTCGGAAAGAACAGAAAGAAAATCAGTACCCATACTAGCGAGGTGCCTATGAGTACAAGTATGTGAGAGAAAAGCGCGTTCCGACGGGTTGATGGCCGACTTGGTGATGTAGGCTCTTCCGTCGTCGGGTCGTCCGAGTATTTGAGAAAAGGCTGATATTCGGGGGTTGAAGACATTCTGTGTGTGATATTGCATGCAGATAGCTTGGTGGTCGGATGGAGCTTCAACATTTACCGCCGGCTTACCTGCAAGGAAAACTCTCTATCTTTATTCAGCTGGTTGAACTATCCGTGCGCTAGTTTCCTGCTGGTTTCTTCTGGGGAGGGCTGTGCGCAAACTCGCCTGTGACAAGTGTTGTTTTGAATTATCACCCATTGCACTAGTATTGATAGCTGACGCGCTTGGAGGGCTGTTTCATCCGAACATTCACAATGTTGGTCTGACCTGATGTTTCAGCAAAGCTGGAAGTTCATTGGGTGCTTCAATGTCTTGCGTCGCTGCGCCCCGCGCGATTGAATTATCGCTCCAGACTCGAAGCATGTCCCAACAAATGGACAGTTGCTTAAGCGCACTGCAAGATTAAGCTCATGGATGAACTTTCTTTGCGTGTTACGATCGACGCGGAAGAAAGGATATTTCGACCTATCCTAGAGAAGATCTCACAGCCAGGAAGATTGTTTTGACTACTCCGTACCTTATTAAAGACCCCAATTGTGCTTCCCCTACATACACCGCGCTCACAGTGGCAAACATTATAACAATTTCTGTGAGTCACTTTCTTTCATAATACCTTCGATAATCGTTTACTGTTCTCATTCCAAGCTAGGCAAGTGCTTTTATAAAACCCCCTAGCGTCCCGCGTTGTCCCAGCAACGACGAGTGCCTCAGAACACGATCAGTTGTTTTATGTGTACACTGTAGCGATCAAGAGGTGTGATACTAGAACGGTATGAAATGTTATCTTGAGGATTGAGCATGATGCTGTTATGCTAGTACTTACGGTGCTAATGTACCTTACTCTATCAAACGTTGTATCTCAAAATTGTCATTCAATTGGCCCGTTCAAAGTCTGTGCAGATGAGATGTGATCAATTAGAGAGTTCTATAGTAGCGAGGGTTCCAGTAGATGACAAAAGACTTTTAGTTGGACCACAGTAAGGTATTCATAGCACGCTTGGATACACCAAAGTCAAGTTGAAAAGAAGTTAGAATCTGAGTGGTTTTTCACTTACTCCCCTTAATATCCTACCGCTTGAAGGATGCTAGACTTCAATTGTTCTTGAAAACTTCCTAATTAAGACTTACAACATCATCACCGCTAGTAATTGGCCTTATTACCTGTTTGCATTACAAGTATACTGCCTCTTATTTGATGAAAGTTCCTTAGAGCAGTGCGTCCATCTAGCTCTCCACTTCTTTGAGTACCTAGATCGCTTGATTCTACGTTCTAATTTCTTATTCTTCACGATAGACCAGCTTATTTGTATCTAATTGGGACAGAAGTGATAAGATATATTGATCTTGGGCTTTTAGCAAAATACGGTTCACTCTCAGCCTTGCACCACAAACCCTTCCAAGCTGCCATCCGCCCACTTGTCCACAAGTTGTTCGAAAGCCACAGCCCCCATACTAAAGCCTACAGATGGCTCCTTTGTCTTCTGCTCTTTCTTGGGATCCTTGTAATCTGTAAAGTATGTCGGGGTGCAGGATGCCACAGGGGCATACCACGGAGCGTAAGGCTTCAAGCTCTCCGTGTAACTTTGCTCCGCCTCCTTGCTTACCTCAACTTCAACCCTGTTGATATCAGAAGCATGATCGCAGGCAGTCTTGGCAATGTGAGCGACTAATCTGCCTCCGACTGTGTAGGGGTAGGTTGTGTTTGCCGAGGCAGTGGCACCCTTGGCGGTAAAGAAGAGTAGGTTGGGAAAGTCGTGAGTAGCCACGCCCATAAAGGTGGCGAAATCGTCGCTTTGCCATTTCTCCGTCAGATCGCGGCCGTTGCGGCCCCGGATTGGCATGTTAAGGACTTGTGCTGGGTCTCCATTAACGGCAGTCGTCGTTGCAAAACCTGTCGCAAGTACGAGAACGTCGACCTCATACTCCTTGGCCAGGTCGCCCTTGCCGACCAAGATACCTTTGTCAGTATAGCCTGAGATACCCTGACCATCGGTATCAACGAGCGTGACGTTGGGGCGGTTGAAAGACTTGAGGTAATCTTGGTGGAATGTCGGACGCTTGCACCAGCCAGGGTACCAGGCCTTCAGCTTTTCAGCTAGTTCCGGGTCGTCCACCTCGCGCTCGACGTGCTTGCGGAGCTCAGTTGAGATTCCCGCGTCGAGTTCCAACATCCGCTGGAGATGCTGAGGAACGCTTTCGGGGGTGATATCTTTCGCCCGGGGGCTTCCAATGAGTCCAGAGAACGTGCGTGCATTACTCCATCCGTCTTTAAGGAGGTCATCGGCAGGAGTTACCTCTGGGTGGTCGTTGAGAAACTTGTTCAAGTTTCTCATGCGATCAGCCTGCCAGCCTGGCCGGCCAGCTACAACGTCCCAGCTCTCCGGGGTTGTCTCGACTTGCTTTCTTGGTCCGCAGTATGAGGGCGTGCGCTGAAACACATAGAGTTGCTTCGACCATTTGGCCAGCTCGGGAACAGCCTGAACAGCCGTTGCGCCGGTGCCAATGATACCCACTCTCTTGTTTCTGAGGTTGACCAAGTCAGGTTGAATCTGAGAACCGCCGGTATATTCGTAGTTCCAACGAGCCGTGTGGAAAATTTCCCGGGTTTTCAGGAATACGCCGAGACCAGGAGCATCAGGTGCGCTGGGCGAGTAGAAGAGGCCGCCAGCGGGCATGAGAAACTGTGCCTGGACGCCAAAATCGCCATTGAGATGCTGATATTTTTGGCTCAGGTTACGGCTCAATGTGACAGCCCATCGCTTCTGGACGTCGTCCCATTTGGCGCCCTTTGCCTTGGTGCAGAACATACCCTTGATTCCATACTTTTCCGCAATCAGCTCAACGTTCTGACGGATCTCTTGACCCTTGGAATAGCGATGCTTCGGAATGAATCCTGTCTCCTCAAGGAGTGGCAAGTAGCAGTAGCCCTCAACATCGCAGGTCAGGCCAGGATAACGATTCCAGTACCAGGTGCCGCCAAAGCCGCCAGCCTCGTCTACAATGACAATGTCGGCCGGACTGACTCCAGCCGCGACCAACTGGTAGGCAAAAAGTATGCCGTTATGGCCGGCACCGAGGACGAGGAAACGGACCTCGGAGCCATTATTTAAAGGCGGAGTTTCCTTGGCAAGGGCGTCGTAGTCGACCCAAGGGTCATGACTAAAATCGTTCATCAAAGAACTCGTTCTAAAGTTGAGGCGGTCTCCATGTTTATCAGAGATAGCGATGAATCGCTTGTCTCGCTCAGTTTTGTACTGAGCAGCGATTAAGTCGATAGCAGTCATCGTAAAGAGGGCGAAGGCGATGTAAATAACACTAGATTACTATTAAAAGGATGCCAAGTTTTCTTTATTTTGATAGTATAATAGTTTAAATATAGATCAAATCTCCCGTTATGCCATCACTTCGTACTTCTTTTATAATAATCTATGCGGACTTTAGTGGCCTCTCCCACGGAAGCTCGGAGCTGATGCCATTGCGCGCGAAACGTTAATAAGCTCCATTCAATCCATTCGCAGCGGTGCCTTCGCCCTATCACAAGTCATTAGTATCTACGTAAACGCAAGAAGATTTGGCTTTTCGCGCAGCCGAACAAGCATAAAGCTCTTTAAAAAGCCGCGAGTCTATGTATTAAGCTGCTACGGTCGGATTTTAGCTTCAAGCAGGACCAATCATGCGTAACGAAACGCCGAGATTGAACCCACCGGCCGACGACTGCGGACGACGGAGGGATGTGTTCCACTTTTGATATCCCGGAATCCCTGTGCTGTGGATAGTAACTCGACCTGTATATTTAGGGTTAGGGTTAGGGTTAGGGTTAGGGTTAGGGTTAGGGTTAGGGTTAGGGTTAGGGTTAGGGTTAGGGTTAGGGTTAGGGTTAGGGTTAGGGTTAGGGTTAGGGTTAGGGTTAGG